>NC_058376.1:96287073-98749573 GCF_018350175.1 Felis catus
TCATGACCTGAGCCAAAATAAGAGTTGGACACTAAATTGACTGAGTCACCCAGGTGTCCCTCCTTCTTCCTCTTTTGTTGTGTCTATAGTTGGCCTCCTCTTTTACCCCGAATCAACAGTTTCTGGGTGTCCAAACACATTGCTCCCCTTAATGAACATGTAGGACAACCGAAAGGTAGTGACTGCTCAGTGTTCTCAAGAGGGCGTTGGTGAATTTCCAGCTTTAAAATATTTAGAGATAATGGTCTCTCTTTTTTTTTTTTGCCAGTGGTCAGGAATCTCATATATCTGATCTTGTGTTTTTGGCAAGTCTGTGGATTAGAATAACGACCAGATAGATCAACCACTTGCAGATGAGGTGGCCTTTCTGATCACCAGGGAGGTTTAAAAGTAAAAAGTTCTTGAGTCTACTTCCAGACAGTATTATTTGTAAGGTCTAGGCAGAAAACAGGATTCCCTTATTTCTTAAAAAGCTTCCAAGATTGTTCTGATTCTCATGCAGGTTTGGAACCACCGCTTTGTTGAAAACCACTAGACTTGGATTCTAATGAATCCTTCCCTATGGTTCATCACTGATTTGTAAAATCTTTTACAATTAGCGTGGTATTCGGATGCTGTCTATAATTCTTGATGGCTATCGGATAGTTACAAAGCAGGGGCCCAATAAATATTTTGATCGATACACTGGAGAATGTGACATACTTTTACTCATCAGAATAGTAGTCATTATCCTTGACCTTGCCCATGAAATTTTTGTTGGTTGAAAAAAAAAAAAAGAGAGTAGGATTCCATATAATTTGAGCAATTTAATAAAGTAAACGTTAAGGCTTATAGTATTATTATTTTCTTACATGATGTTATGAGCAACACTGAGTGATCAAATCTCTTGAATGGGGCAAGAAAAACAATTCCAACCCTTCCATATGCAGTTGTGACAGGATTTTGTTGTATTTTTCCATCCAGACAATGGGAGGTCTAGCCCAAGTCTGTACAGCTGAAAATCTTAAACAGAAGGTCCCTGACACATGGGCTACAAACAAGGGGGAGAAAATAAAAGTACACCACGAAAGTAGGAGCACACGAACGGAATCGTTGAAAAAACTATTAAACAGAATAAATTGTATACACAGAAATGGGAAAAAGTTAGCGGAGAAAAGACAAATGAAAGGGACCCCAAAGTGCTTCGTTTGCCTTCATGATGATCAGGATGTGATTTCAGGCATTTTGATGAGGAGCCGGGAGGAAAGAAAAAGCAGAAATTAGAGGCACGTAAAAAAGGCCCATAGTTAACATATAGGACTTGGACGCTTTACTGCAGTGCCACGGGAGCTTGGAAATCTAAGAAACAGTAATTATTGCTCAGCTGGGAGAGCATTTCCTTCTTGTTGGATTCCTGGATGTTGAGCCCAAAGAATTCATGACTTTTCTGAGAAGTCTTAGTTTTATCAGCATTCTCCATTATCTGACTAAGTGGTACATCTGCTTCCATTTACACATGTTCATTGAACGCCTGCTAGGTGTGAGTTCGATGGCATAAGGGCCTGGAATTTAAAGTAAGGACCTGTTGTTTTGTGTCTGAGAGAAAAGCCGAAGCAAAAACATAGATGAAGAAGTTAAAAAAGACGGGGCATTTAAAAGCTTACTTTATTGTAATGATAAAAGATGGTCTAAGCTCATCTTTAGCTATCTGTATATATCTGTAAATCTTGAAAATGGGCATTTTCCGCTGGTAGGAATTTCCCTGACGAACAACGAACTGTGATATTTAGTTTCATTTTGTTCCTGAGTGACAGATACACCGAATTCTTCATGACTTACACTCTGACAATAGGGCCTTTTGGATTCTCAAGGAATTTTTTCCTTTGTGGCTTACCGTGCTTGTAGACCAAATGCTGTGACTCATGACATCTCAGAATTTCTTTTCTCTGACCAGGAAGGGAAGAAAAACCATGTGGAAAGAGGGGGCCGGCGTAATAACGAGCACTTTCTCCCCTTGGGTCTCTGCCCTCCCCCTTCTACACCTGCACCCCACCCCCCTCCCTTCATGGTACAAACTGTGACTCTGGAGTTGTGTTTTTCTGCCTGCAGTGAGCCTCAAGAGGAAGGACAGGGTTATTAAAGGACTAAATTCATAGCTGGTCACGAGGACCACCGACGATCTGATTGTGGTTTCGCTGTCATCAGGAAGCCCCCTATTTTTTCTCTCTCCCATAAAACTAAATCCAAATCTTTGGACGTACTGCTAATGTTAAAGTAAGAGCTTCCTCAACCGCAGAGTTTAAATGTGGTCTCATAGGATTGTAGGACTTTAAAAAACTTTTTCCCCTGGTCTTTTCTTATGGTGGTGAATAGTGAAAGCTGGAATGCATCTTTTGTGACTTACTGCTTCACCAAAGCCCATCTTCTAATTAGAAGAGCTCCACGATGAGCCAGAATTGTTCCAACTCCAGACTTCTGCAAAGTGAAGTGATTTGACAAATGATGTAATCGTACAAACTTTCACATTGTTGGCACTTGTGCTTGGCTAATGACAATTTTTTGAATTTAAAGGGAAACTTCTCTTTCTCTATTGCCTTTGGGTGCCTTTTCAGAAGAAGAGGACAATTCAGCAATTTGTTTAACGTTTGATTCTTCTTGAGCTTTAATATCATATCAGTTTCTTGGGAAGGGTAGCTGCTGGGAGGTTAAGCTGTGATGACCACAGGTCCTTGGTCAGGAGTAAATGAGTGCTATGGGCAATTTCTTTTTTGTTTGACTTGATTGGGTACCATCTCCCAGGTGAAGCCAATTAATGGCAAAAATAAATTATATTAATCTCTTTTCAGCTGTGCAAGAAAAGAGTCAAACATAATTGGAGAAATTCTTCTAAGTGTGAAAAATTACCCACTTTGTCTATTTCATATTTCTTAAACTCAAGAATTAATGACTTCTTAGAAAAAACAGTATGTATCTCTGTGGACACAGAAAATTTATGAATGCAAGGGGGAATTGCTGGAGAGGAGAAGAGGAGGAGGGCTTCTGCATAGGAGAAGAAAATGACGTATTTAAGCATTGAAATTACATTTTTCATACTTTCAGATGATTGGTTTTTCAGAGAGAAAATGATTGTGGAAAATAGCTTTTCTAAAAGCAGCTCCAGTTAGCTGATGCTAAGATAGGTATTACGGAGTGGTGATTTTGATTTGAAGTCACTCATAAGCTGATTTTCCTGGGTGCTAGCAATTCTACTTTTGGCTGATAAAACCACATCTCTGATTTAGGTTTCTTCTCAACCGCTAGAATCTTCGGGTGTTGTAGATAAAGACTCTCTGCCGGGCTTCTACTGACAGTCCATGTGATTGGTCACCTGACTTCTAATTGTTTCACACATTTGTATCTTGCTTATCTAGTTTGTTCTTCTGTTGGGAACATTTTCATCACTTTTACCCGGGAAGCTTATTCATTCTTTAAGAATTAGCCCAGTCACCATCTCCTCCAGGAAGTCCTTCCCGAGGCTTGCGATCGAGTTCAGTGTCTTTCTCTTATGATCCGTTAGAGTTCTATGGTCCTCCTGTTACAGAATTTGGCTGGAATTGTGATGACCTATTCCTATGTTCATCTCCACTGTTAGAATATAAATTCCTCTAGGTAAGGCCTTGTTTTGTCCTAGAAGAACTTTACATTCTATTTTATTCTTTTTTTTTTCTTTTTGCGAGAGAGAGAGAGAGAGAGAGAGAGCGAGCAAACAGGGGAGAGGGATGAGGAAGAGGGAGAGAGAATCTCAAGCAGGCTCTGTCCTGGGTGTGGGCTTAAACTCATGCCCATGAGATCATGACGTGAGCCAAAATCAAGAGTTGGATGCTCAACCAAGCCACCCAGGTGCCCCAAGAACTTTACATTCTAACGTTCATCCCATTGCCCCCCACCTTTTTTTTTTTTAAGTCAACGAAGATGATGATTATAATGGAATTATGAAGGTCTGAAATCAGATTCCTGGGTGGCAGTCTGGTTAGGAAACTCAGAGGTAGTTGAGGGAGACAGTGGGATTGTTTCCAGGCTAGCGGTTGGCTGTTTTTGCATGAAGGAAGATCACAGTAGTCATCAGTGGAGAAATTCCTTTCAAGAAATTGCTTCCATATGTCAGAAACAGATACAGCAACAACTACTACCATTATGTATTAACAATAATGCCTATAACATTTGATGGCATATAAAGTGTTTTTCACTTATTTGTTGTATCACTTGATCCTAATAACAACATTGAAAAACAAGGATTCCTTTTTATTCCATTTTGAAGGTGAGATAAGTGCCCCTGGAACAGATTTCATTCATTCAACACAATTCTGACTGTATGCTCTGAGCTGGGCCCTGGAACATAGGAAAGTGAGGAAGACAGATCTCGTCCCAGGCTGCATTACATTATAATGGGAAAGACAGAAATTGAAACATTAATTACATAATTGCTTGTTTAATTACAATCTTGTTTAGTGCTATGAATAGTAAAGTATGCAGTTGTGTGCACAAGAAAGACAGCGTGGGACCAGTGGACCAGACTTGGTGTGAAATGCTAGCAAAAATGCCTTGAGAGAGTGATGCCTATATTGAGATAAAGGGATGAGAAGGAGTTAGGTGGTGAAGAGGAAAGAGGAACCAATGTGTGGGAAGGAGCTTTGTGCATTTGAGTAGCTGGAGGAAGTGTCAGAAGCCCTGCAATGGTGCGGTTGGGGCGACAGAACAAGTGCCTGGGGGAAAGTCCATTTCTTCTGACAGTGACTGGGGACAGGAAGATGCAAAACAAAACAAAAAAAAAAATCCAGGGATTTTTGTAGTAAGAAGCACTGAAGCACTTACTCCTTTTGAAGTAAGAAGGCTGTTGGGTTTGTCCTTTACCACAATTTCAAGCAATGGCTTTGAGGGAAAATGACTTGGAAAAAAAAAAAAAAAAAGGAAAAGTGAGTTGGCTGTAAAAAGCAAGCTCGTATCTGAGATAATGCAAAGCATCAAACATTTTCAGATTTCAGATGCCTTAACACATTTAAAGATTTTTATTTACAACCCTCTTCAGTGGGTGTTAAAGCTGACCCTGAGCTGGGCCATCTGAGTTTTCTTCCCCATTGGGTTTCTTTGTGGGGCGTTTACTCCACGTTCTCCCAGGCCTGGATGAAGGAGGCAGAAAACTGTGAACATTCCCAGCCTCATTTTAACTAAATTAACTAGACTTACAACCTCAGTGTCAGCGAACAATGAAAGCTTACCACCGAACATATGAAACAAAAATGAAATTAGCCAGCAGTAGGAAACTACAAACAGCTGAGGCATTCAATTGTTAGCCATTTGAAGGATTAACTTCTAAATCATGTAGAGCTCCCTTGGTAGTTTAGCTAGTTGGGCACTCAAGGGTATATAAAAACACACTTTAAAGTAGAAATGTATTTCTTCACCTATAAAATAGAGATTTACTGGCAGGTTGTGATATTATTAATACTGGATTTCCTTGCCTTGGCCCGTGAACTTAATCATATTTTCTTTTACTTTCCTCACTTTGCAGCCTTGCATTGGGTTTCAAAACAGATACCATAGAATCGACTATGTCCCAAGTCAAGTAGGGCATCACTGTCTTGGGTGGCTGCTGTTGAATTATCTAAAAATCCCTCTCTAGTTCTCTGGATTTCTACTCTTGCCCTGTGCTATTGTTTCGTGCACTCCAGATTTACACAGCTCATTGAATATTCAGCCAGGCTTAAAGATTTTATTTGATGGTTATTTCAATAATAATTATGGAGGCTGCCAAGCTCTCCTTACCCTGTTAAAAAACAAACAAAAACTAAACCTGCCATCATAACACAATAAAATCACAATGGTAAGATGTTTCATGATATCTTAAAATTCAGTTTGGTGTTTCTTGGTAGACCTATTCAGAACGTATAGCCAAAGAAACTCAATTAATGGTCATCACTACCAATTATTTTTATACATTTCAACAGTTTTTGTTAAGAACCCATGAGTTTTTCTTAAAAGAAAATTGTCAACTTGGATCTTAATATTTCATTAAAATAAGACCACCAGTTCACCTACGTAAGTGTTCACTCAATTGGGGGGTAATTGAATAATAAGGATTGATGAATTTTATGTGCTATTCTTTTTTAAACCAAGGTTAGAAGGCAGCTGGTAGAGACTTTTGTGAGCCTTTTAAATGTGTTTCCCATTATCTGAGTCTCTTCTCTATATATCTGTATTTTTCCCATTCCCAAATCAATTTCAGGAAAGATCCACAAACTGGCATGTCTCTCTCTTTTTTCTTTTTATTTAAAGGGGCTGAAGAGAAAGGCACAAAAAAAAAAAAAAGTGGAATCACCAAGAAAACCCTAAACAAATAAAGTGCAAACACAGAGTGACAAGCACACTCAGACCCTGGATTGGTTATGGATGAGACGACAAGTATATGATGAAATTAATGACCCTCTGTCAACTTTTTAGATCTCACTTTTAAAGAGAATGGACCAAAAATCAATAGCCCCCAAACCACCAGTACTCCAGTGAACCAGTCTTTCATTTATCTTGCTGTTGGCACTCAGATAGAAATGCAGCCAAGCACAGCACAGAGCCTTCACTGGGAGTCATCATCACAGGCAATGTTTGAGCACCCCAGTTAAGGGTCAAAGGTGTGCACCAAGGCTTCGTTGAGAAGGACCCACTTCTAAAAACCAATACCGGTATTCACTTTATTTAGCAATACCGTATTCACTTTATTTAGCTGGAAGCCCATTTGGTATATGCATATCAAGTGTCTGGGCTTTTGAAGGTTACCTGTTAGACTGCTGGATTCCCAGCTTACCAATAGCGTTGGATGCTAGGGATTCTATCCTATTCCTGTTTTATACCTTGATCCTTCAAATATTATAACTCAAGTGTTCAGATGACAGCAAAATATAACTTCAGGGTCAAAGTAAATTGAATACAACTTTTAAAGATGCAAGTTTGTACAGACACGTGCTTTTATACTATGACTGCATCCTAGTCCCTAACTAATGTAGTTTTTGAAGACCTTTTCCTACAAGAGGATCACATAAAGTATAGAGATTATATGCAGAATATTACGAGCTCAAACCCAGAGGATCAAGACAGATTCTATAATTAAGTAAAGGGAGAAAACATTTACGGTGCCAGATGAGTTGTAATTGAGCTTGTAATTTTTATGGGTATTCTTAAAAGTAATCATTTATCTCCAAGACTGAATTTTCTAGAAATAAAATCGGTTAGTATATCATGAGGCTTTTCCTACAGTGAGAAAGCCATATTAAAATGTGAAAGATAAATTAATCCAAACCAAGTGTTCAATAGCACTGTTAACAGCTGAGGCCAAAGTGAAATGAAATGATGTCATTATGTTAAAATGGATGTCAACACACAGAGAAAAAATCAGTGTAAAACCAGAGAGATCACATTTTGATGATAATCTAAGACAAGCAAAGTGCTGGCCATTTATCTGGCATTGTCCAAATGGAATCTAATCAATGATTGTCTTTAAGCTTTTTATTTTATTTATATAACAAACACTTATAGAGAGCTTACTATGTGCAGTCACTGTTCTGAGCACTTTACACATAATGATTCATTTAATCTTCACGACAATACCAGGAAGTATGTATTATTATTATCATCCTAATTTTACAGATGTGGAAACTAAGGCACAGGGAGGTTATGTCACTCATCCCAGGGCCCACGGCTAACTAGTGGCAGAGCTGGGATTCTAGTCTGCCACGGCAGACTAGTGGCAGTCTGGCCCCAGAATTCAAGTTCTTAATTTTTAAACAAGGCTGCCTCAAAAAATGAAAGAACTTGAAACATCAGCGGGAACTTAATATAGTACAAACGGATAGATAAGAACTTAAACCAGGAAATATGTTACTAATATGTTTATTTTTGCTTCTGATTCTAAAATGATTAATCACTTTGTTGTAAGGTTTTTAAAGGAAAAAAAAAACCTCTTCCATATAAAAAGGTGAATTAAGGAGATGTTTTCAAAATGTCTAATATCAAATATATTTGACATTGACCTCTGGAGCCTGATATAGGGACAGTAAGGCAGAAGAAATCTGTGACGTTTCTTAAAAGTTTTGCTATTTAATGTTTGATTTCTTACTGGAAGAAAGAAATCTTGAGTATTCGATTCTCAGCATAGGCAAAGGTTTGATGGTTAGGACTGTGAACAGTGGTAGGCCTGCTCTTTCTCTCACTTAGCTGCATGGGATAGTTGTTAGAGAGGGAAACCATTGTACATAATAAATTGATACAGAAGTAAAGGCACATTTTAAGGGATACATATGGCTATAAAGCCCAACAGATTTAAATGAATAATACAGTAATCTCTCAGTTTCCTGGAGAATTTCCCCCACATTTCCTCACCTACTACCCTTCTAACTTGCTGCTTCTAATTCGCTGAGAATTAGAAAAAGCAGAGAGAACATGAGGGAAGTGAAAGGAGTCGATGAAGGAGGGCCCCGTGTGCTTTTGGATAATCAGAGTATGTGAAACCTTGACCAGCAGGGCATCCTGACCCACAACCAGCATACATTTTGGAGAGTGGCTTGAGATTTTGTTTTGTTTCGGATTCAGCAAAGGATATTGCTTGTTATGAAGACTATTGAAAGATGTGCTTTGCATTTAAGTGCATATGCCCAATGCAGTATGTGTATGTATATATATATATAATATATATATATATAATATATATATAATTTTATTGTTTTTAACAGAAAACTGTTTGATATATCTTCAAAACTAAATTTTTTCCAGCGTCTCAATTATTTGTTTTGGAAATGTCAGTAAAATCCTCAGTGTCAACTGATAACATGCACGTGTGGGAGAACACTTGCAAAAGTCCGATCTCGTTTGCTCACTGGAGGACCGTCATTATCTCGGATGTGCAGCCTCTGACATCCATCGCTCCATTGCTCTTCGGGCTGCCCTGTGGGCAGGTGCGTCTTCTCTGCCTTTCTCACTTTATGGGCGTCTCTCAACAGGCTTCATGGAAATTTCCCAGATTGAGGAGGGGGTATAGAAACTATAATCACTTTCAGAAAAACGAGTATGAAGAAAATACTTTCACATTGCGTATCTTTTTCAGTTCTCCTAAAAAAAAATATAATTGGCCTATGTACTTGGTGCCTGACACCATGGCAGTGAAGATGCGGATTGCCATTTAAGAGGAAATGGAGGTCAGCCTACTGCATTCTCCCGGCTATCTTCAGCCGCAAGGACAATTGAAGTAGTTAGAAAATTTAAATGTGTAACTTGATACACGGATATAGTTAAAGTTTCGCTATCAAAGCAGAATGAGTTAAAGAACATTTCTGCGGTGGCTACATCATCTAAATCGAAGGTTTAAATACATTTGGGGCTGACCTTAGAGTTTAAAAAAGAATTATTGTCTTATTTTTATTTTGTTCCTACTCATGTGCTGACGGAGGCTCATCTCTCTAGGGGCAGACTCTTAACTCCTGGTTCATTTTATCCTTTAAGTAGGGATGACACTCACCTGCTTAAATATCTCAACAGTCTTAGCTAAACCAGATGGCAAGCTCCATTTTGTACACTTTTTCACTTGAAATAACTAACTTAGCCATTACAAATTAATCTTTAAAACAAACCATCTGAACAACAAACTGAGTATGCCCAGGGAACAGATGGAGTTTTTATGTTTTCACATGAGCATCAAGCTAATATCTGTGCAAGATGAATGATGCTGCACAGGGATCTGTGCCTAATCTGCCCATTTCCCAGCGGGGTGGCTTCTTATTCAGTGCCCTGTGCCTGGGAATGGGAATTCATTTTCTTACACTTAAATTGCATGTCAAATGACCTGTGTGTGGTATTTCGTATGCCCACAGACATATAACTGTATGCCCACACTGTTCATGAAATATTTGAACTGACCATTTGTCCAAGCACTCCATTGGCTTACATGATGGAAATGCCTTTTTTTATGCCTGCCAACTGAAAATACTTTCTGTCCTATTGGACTGGGCTTTCAAAACTGGTACCTTTTATCTCAACTTCTGATTTATTCAACAAAAAGTCAGCATGTGTGTTTATACCTGAGCATGTTGCTGAGTTTACTTCCCCTCACCTTTGAGATTTCATAAAAGATAGTTTAGGCACTGGAAAATTTTGTTTTTAAGAACATTTTCAAAATAATATTTCTATTAGATCCTATAATGTAAACTACATTTGCATTTGGCATAGGCACTTACAAATAAAGAATACCTTTACAAATTGTTTATGGAAGCAAGATACTTTGTTGAATTTGCAAGGGGGAAAAAAACCCCAAAACTCAAACCACCATTCAAGACTATTCCCGCTCGTTTGTAAGGATGTCTTTCCAGCATGATATGGATAAATAAAATTAACGCACCAGAAAAATTTTTATTTTTTTCTACATTAAACCAAATAGGAAAATTAACTGACATAAGTGCCATTGTATGAATTTAAGAAACACGTGTGGAGCATCTACTCTGAGTCAGGCACTGTTGTAGAGGCTTGATATACAATGATGTACAATTAAAAGCCTCCCACTCTCTGCTCTTGAGGGACTGTTGCCTCCTTTTCCCTCTCCCACCTGCTGGCAGAGATGGGAAGAGCCCTAAGTGAAAACATCTGGCTGTCTGACATTAAGCCCGTCATTCAGCATGTGTGCAATTTTCTCATCAACAGCTTTGTATTTTGG
The DNA here is from genome assembly GCF_018350175.1 of Felis catus. Lineage (NCBI taxonomy): Eukaryota > Metazoa > Chordata > Mammalia > Carnivora > Felidae > Felis > Felis catus. The sequence continues at coordinate 96,297,779 of NC_058376.1, forward strand.
TGTAAGAATAAAATGATACCAATATAATGCCTGAAATCTGGCACGTTGAGCTGCTACCTGTTGATTGAAAGTCTGTCCAAATGAACAGGCTCTCACCGGTGTCCATGACTGCTTCCCTGGGCTGGAGGATTTAGTTGTTCGTGGAATGAGTCTTTCCCTGGGTCTCTGGATTCATAGCCAATCTATTTGAAGTCATGCTCTTTGTGCGTTGGAAAGCCACCAGGGCTTGGTGATTGAGAGCCAAATTACATGCTCTGATAGTGAATTTGGAGAGGGAAAACAAAGCTTTATAAGAAAGGTAGAGTGAGAAGGTAGCACGCTACAAAAGTACCACTTCACCATGTATGTGACCATATAGGAGGTAAAGGCCTGGCCTGAAGCCAACTCACCAGGCTTCCTACTCCCCTCAGTCATCTGGAAGGTCTTCAGAATTAGCTTCAGAATTCACTCCCCATAGGATACCTTAAATCTTGCCCCCTTTTTAAGGAGTCAAAGCGCTCCCTTACCAGCCGTAAGTCCTTAGCTACTGTTACATTTGTACCCACAGACAGCTGTGATTAATTTCTATACTATCACTTCCAAAATTCTATCTTTTAAAATAGAGAGCAATATTTTGTTGTTGTGCAGCTGTTCTTTTCAGACCTGTGTGAGCTTATCCAGTATTTCTGGAAAAAGCGCTGCAGTGGGAACCTGTAGGCCCGAGTCTTTCATTGCTCTCTACTGGCTAAATGACCTTGGCCAAGTCGCTGAAGACCTAAAGTTCACTTTTCTCATTCGTAAAAATAAAGAAGCAGAGCCACAGATTCCTCTGAAGTCCTCAAATTCTAGGGTCTCCCAAACTTATCCATGGGTGTCAGCTTCCTCTGGGCAACAATACTAAGCTTTGTTGTTTGCTAGCATCCTTTACATGTAAAAATGTCTCTCTAAAAACATCTGTTTGTGTATCCATCCACACCATCGTTTCTGTGCTAGATGATGAGTCAGATGAGACCACAACTGAAATCATTTTGAAGTCACTCATTTGACAATCTTTCCGTTAATTTCCATGGTAGATGAAATGAGAAACTAAGGGAGGTGGGGTGGGGCAAGTAGAAGTTTCAAACACAGCAGAACTGAGCAGTTCTGTTGTATCCAGTAGCAATACGCCATGTCCTTGGTAGAAGGTCCTTTTGGTGTAACTGTTTTGGAAAGAGGAGTCGTTTTCTCCAGGAGCTAGCTTTTAAGGCTGCAGGTTTGCTGGCTGAGAGGGAACAGGAAGACAAGGAGGGCACCCAATGAAAGATAAGAATTATTTCCCCCAAAGACCTTTACCAACTGATACTTGAACCTGGAACCTGATCTCCCATATATCTTGCACTTTCCCATAGGTTATCTGATTCCCATCTCTGGGTGTTTTTGACCCTCTTCTTATTTAATCTCTGTGTTGTGCTAGCCTCTTCTATCATGCTAATCTCTTATATTTCCCCTTTTAGCTATCGACAAAACCCGGGCCCATGGAATCTGTAATGGACTGGTCTTGGTGGGAGATGGGGGGGGGGGGGCGCGCAGTGTGAATTGGTATTTATTCAGTGTTTTGCAATGCAATTGAATCCACTGTCAGTGAAGTTTGCTCTAATTCTTTGGGAGGGCAGAAGCCAAGTCTTACCACATAAAATAATAAATGTGTTTCAGATAACACATCCTTGCACTCTTTTTCTCGAATAATTGGAACGTTCATACAAATAGATTCAATCTCCTTGTACTATATTTGTCTGTCTTATGAGCGACTTATAAACATGTCCATGCCATTTAATCTTTCTGATTCTCAGTTTGTAAAATGAGGGTGTTGAACTCTACGATCTCTAAGGTCTTTTCCAACTCCGAAATTCTATGACCCGATACTTCTATTGTTTAGACAAAAAATAGGTCTGTTCTGAAATGTTCTGTTTTAGGCAGCAATCCAAATGGACTTTTTAAGAATTCACATAAGAAAAAAAATATTCTCACATAGAGTTCTATAGGATGAAGAGAGGGCCCATTCAGTACTTGTTTGCTCTCTGTGGGAAAGCTATTCTTTTTTTTCCTCTTTGAACAATATAAGGAAACAACTTATCTTTTACGATTTTTGGATTCAGTTCATGGAGGGTGTCGGTATTGTCTAGTGTTCCCAACGGGGACGTGGGAGTCAGAGATCCCAGGACTCGTTCCCAGCTTTTCTGCTCCTTGTGTGACCTTCAGAGGCCATGAAACAGCTCTTAAGGCTCAGTTTATCTGCCTGAGAAATTGGGTTCCTATTTTTTTTTTTTTTAAACCACGGGAGAAACCTGAACTGGAAAAGGTTTACAGTAGCCTAAAGGGTTAAAGTGATCAGCTTTGGTCTTTGGGAGCGTACAGGCCTCCCAGTCTCAGATGCTTCTCTGCCACGTGGTACCAGAAGCTTTTGCACAAATAGTATAGGATAGAGCATCACAGGCCTAATGCAGAAACTGTAAGAATTCCACCAAAATAGGTAGTCTGCATGGAGGTGACCCCAGGTATAGTCGAGAACAGAGTTGCTAAATCAAGTATTAATAAATAAAGTTGCAAGATAAGCAAATACAGGACATAAGGTGCAGGGGGCGGGGGCAAGCACCAAGAGTTTGTTAGAAGCCTCCAGTTCTATGTAACTGGTTAGGATCTTAATGAAAACGAATCTTAGCTATTGATTCAGCTGAGCAAATTCTTCTACACTAGTGCACATATTTTTTCTCTCTTCTTTTTAAAAAATGTGTTAATATGTATTTTCGAGAGAGAAAGAGAGACAGAGAGTGAGCAGGGGAGGGGCAGAGAGAGAGGGAGATATAGGATCTGAAGCAGGCTCCAGGCTCTAAGCTGTCAGCCCAGAGCCTGACGTGGGCTCAAACTCGAGGACTGCGACTTCATGACCTGAGCTGAAGTTGGCCACTTAACCGACTGAGCCACCCAGGTGCCCCTACTGCAGATATTTTCAATAACTGGTTTTCAGTCTGTTGTATCCAGTGCTTGTATCAGATAAAAGCACTTAGCAAAGCGTAAGCCAGTGTGACAAACTTCAATACAATTTTACTGATCGTTCAACATTAACACGAACCAGTGAAATTTTTACTAGTTGTCAGAAACTGGACACAACATAGGTCTTCCTAAAATCTCATGTCGACTGTAAAACTAATGTTGCCTGTAGTTTTCCAGTGACCCTGCTTGATTCAGAAATAGACAGGTTGTCAGTTTCAAATCAGTCCTTCAAACTGCTCCACAAAATACCAGGTCAGGAAAATAATTATGGCTTGAGGAGGAGTCACTCAATTATGTTTTATGATCTAACTATAGCAGTGAATCAGCTCCTAAGAATAAGAGTACAGTTTGGTGGGCATGACATCAGTAAACATGAAGAGCACTCAGATTTCCCAAGCAAATGTGAAAACGTGCAATGCTCTAAAGCAGCCTTCCCAGCGCAGGTAGAAACAGTCATTTTGGATATGTACTCCTTCGGCTTTTGTGTAAAGGCATAAAGTCATCATTCAGACATGTTTAAATGCTGCACTTGAGCTACCTTTCTGAGAGGCGAAGACATGCTGGAGTTGCACCACGATTCATCATATTAAACTTCATTTGGTGGAAACATTACAAGGGAATAGGTTCTCAGTCTCCTAGGAAGTGCCCGGCTCTACATTACTTCCCAATCGCCCTGCTCGCCGCTGCCCCTTTATTTCTTTGTGGCCTGTACCCTTCGCACAGTGTGCAGCTACGTTTGGACCAGAGGCCCCCATCCTGTGAAAAATTCAGATGGCTATAGTAGTAATCAAAAATACCAATAAAGTGTCACGGTCCTCGCTGGTGATGTGGGATGGCGGGTGAGTGAGATATAAAAATGAATCATGAGGCGAGACATGATTGCTGCTCAGGCAACCATTTCCAAATGTGAGTGCACCCAGGTTGCATAAATGGTTCGGAATATTCTCCGTTAGGCCAAAAGGCTTGCAGATAACGGCATTAACTCATCAGGCTCCGAGGCCCCTGGGGACCCGGGAGGCAGAAGGGTTGTTGCTCAAGTGGTTGAGCCGAAAACATTTGTATCTGGGTCCTGTTGGGTAAGTGGCATCTACTGACAGGAACTGCTTGGCGTAAAGTTGGGTTTAAAAAATAAGCACCACCGCCCTATATGTTTAATACAGGAAGCTGTCTGAGGTGTAAAGAATGGTTAAGTAAATGAGTGGGGTACCATTAATCTTGGTTTGTTTCAGCACTACATCTTTAGCAATTGAAGGGGGGTGGGTGTGGAGCAAAAGACTTGCTCCTAGCTCATAACCTGAGTGTTAAAACTGATGTCCTTCCCATTAGGGCCTGTAAACTCATTAGCACATGGCAATTTATCCTCTTTTATTTCTTCTCAATTATCCTATCATCCATTGTATCTGGGTCTGATTACCCTTTCCCAGAGTCAAACATTATCTTGTAAATCATTTGCTTTCAGTCCAAGCCTCCCTTTGCATTGCCCGGGATTTGCTTAGGCAGGTAATAAATCAATTAGCATTAAACTTGTGGTGTCATCTATTTTCTTTCCTCATGGTTGGAAAAAGGAACACCTGAAAACCTAGCTTGGGTTACATCACATTTCTGTGCACGCTTTTGAACAATACAGAGACATTGGCTCTTATACGAGGGGGTGGAAAGATGAGGGAAAACCAAACAAGGAATCTAAATCCTCAGTGTGCCTGCAAGGCTGATGGCATCACAGGTATGGGGCTCTCATATTTCAGAGGTGACACTTTTAGTAATAATTGGGAACATCTATTATTCAAACATGGGCATCAGAGATTCTGTTTAAGGGGATAGTCTCATTTTTATGTCCAAAACACAATTATGGAGCCAAAAGGAAGACTGGTTTCATTTTTTTTTTCTATTATTCTTTTATGTATCTTCTGCTTCTCTGCACACATACAAATTGGTCTCATATAATGAAATAAGAGGAGCCAAGCGGTGTTTGGGTCATTGTCCTCGCCCCTCCCCTTATATTCCAAAGGGTGTCCCCTCTCCTTTTGGTACTATGCTAATTTACTTATTCATTTTATCTTCCTGCCCTGGACCTAGTTTTCAATGCTTTGGCTGACATTCTGTACAGAGAGTCCAACCAAACAATTGTTAGCTCAAAACTAAGCCCTATGAGCTCCTAGATTCATGAAAAAAAAAATCCCCTTGGTTTTCTGAACAACCAGGAGCCTCTCCCTGGTGATGCTCCATATACGGGCTATAAATTAGTGGAGATCCCTGCCTCCTGGTTGGAGAAGAGGTGCCTGGAAGGGACTGTCAGACACGTGGCAGGGCCCCATCAGGGGAGCTGCTTCCAGCCGTGGAGAACAGTGGTAGAGCCATGAACAGGGCTGAAGCACGACTCAATTGGAGGGATTGGAGAGCAATTAATAATGTTTGGTTCTGGGTCTGACTGCTTGGACAGCAGACAGCTCGGCTCCCTGGATGTGCTTTCCTCTCCTGCTGGCGATCTGCCCCACGTAAAGTCCTCCCGCCTGCTTCCTGTGGTTCTTCTGGTTCAGTCCTTAGGTTTTCACACTGCAAAAACATACTCACAGAGAACACGCATGGACTCTTCTTCCCATGGCCTAAGGAAGAATGCTAATTTAGTATCCTAATTTGTTTATTTACTAGTACTGTTTGCACTTTTGGTGCATAATATTATGGTGGTCAAGGGTCCAAGAGAATTATGTAGCCATGTGGTTCCATCCTTACATAGGAGCTGATGGAAACACTCAGGAATGGTGTGAATCCCTTCCCCCAGAGCAGAGAATTTGAATCATGGGGTGGGGCTTGGTAAAATGCAGATTCTGATTTAGGAGGTCTGCAAAATTCTGCATTTTGTGGATGCTAAAAGCCCGTGATACTTTATACTTTCTCTTCTTTTAGCAGGAGTAACTTCTCACCCTATTAGAGCCACTTACAAATGCATCCTACTAGGATGTGCCCTAGTGGGTACCAAATGTGCTCTACTAGGTACCAAGCTCTGTGCAAACAGGCCATGACTGCCTTGGTGAATCTATAATGATTAATGCATTAGTTTGGCAAATAGGAGTTCTGAGATCTAAACCTACTTCTGCAGAAAACTAGTTTGTGACATTGGTCATTTCTACTGAAATCCCCTGGACCTCTGTTCTGGGCAGTGAGGGGGTTTGGACTAGATTTTGGGTACTGTTTAAATGTAAGGGTAGGAGTAAGGTAAGAAATGTGAAGGAGGGAAAGAGTCATGTAGGGATCTTAGAGAATACAGGAATGGTTGTGATGTTTAAATGGACATTCCCCTCTTATCTCCCTACTAGGGTAGGGATCCTGTGTTGCCATAGCTTACAACTCTTAAGAAGTGGGAAAATATGGGTTTTTATTAATGTAAAATCGTTTCATGTTTAAATGCTGACAAGTAAAATGAGTTTTGTTTTGTTTTGTTTTGTTAGAGAGAGAGAGAGAGAGAGAGAGAGAGAGAGTGTGTGTGTGTGTGTGTGCGCGCAAGCAGGGGGAAGGGCAGAGGGAAAGAGAATTTCAAGCAGACTCCATGCCCAGTGAGGAGCCTGACAAGAGGGGTTTGGTCTCATGGCCCTTGGGATCATGACTTGAGCCAAAATCAAGAGTTGGACGCGTAACTGACTGAGCCACCCACACACTCCAAAATGAGCTTTAAAAAAATTTTTTTAAATGCTTATTTTTGAGAGAGAGAGAGAGAGTGAGTGAGTGGGGAAAGGGCAGAGAGAGAGGGAGACACAGGGTCCAAAGCAGGCTCCAGGCTCTGAACTGTCAGCACAGAGCCTGACACGGGGCTTGAACCTAAAAACCATGAGATCATGACCTGAGCTGAAGTTGGATGCTTAACTGACTGAGCCACCCAGGCGCCCCCAAAATGAGCTTTTTTAAAAGGAGGAGAAACACACAGAGAGTGACATAAAACACTTCTGTATGCCAAAGACTGCCCACAGACCACGAGTTTGCAACCCTTGGCCTGGACCAGGCTCACAAGCTTTGTTCCAGCAAACCCATTAGAACCATGCTCACAAACGTTGCTCAGGCCAAGCCAATGAGAGCAACACTGATGATGGACAAACCAAACCAGCTATAAGGGTAGAGTGGAGGTGGCCAGTGTTTCAGCGCTTTGGGCCTTCCGGCACACAAAATGGCTGGAGGGGCTGCACACTCAGCATCAGCAAGTTACATGCGGGGTGGTGGTCGGGGGGCGGTAATATGTCCCTCCCATGACTTATAATTGGGTTTGTTTGCGTCTATAGTTCTGGAAGTTGACAGGTATGCTTCTGGCTCTTGAGGGCGAAATGCTCAGGAATCTTCAGTCTTTTCATAGAGATGCTCATCACTAGATAAGGTTTGGTGGCAGCTCACCGGTCACAGAGTCGTGATCTTTACTTTTAACTTCTAAGACCCCTTTAATAGGAGCTGCTTGTTCAGTTGTCAAGGTTTTTCCATTGACTCAAGTACCATTACTTGAGCCCTGATCTGAGACCGTCACACTTTTCCCAGAGGTGGCTCAGAGTAAATGAGGAGATACATATTACACTGGCATGATCATGAGCATCCCTAAATTGTTGGGGGTGGGGCAGATCTTTGTATAACTTTAGTTGGTTTGCAGAAGGGAATTCAAAGTCAAACAGAGAGTATTGTTAAGAGCTCTGTCTTTGACGATTGTTCACAATAGGTCTTTGGTCGTCAGGATTTTCTGATGTTCCGTTTTCCTGACTTGAGTTCCCTGAAGCTAACCTTATAACAACACTTAGCTCATTTAAAATTCTTTTTTTCACCCCTCTTCAGTTGTGTAATTGTTCCATTCACATTATGGAGATGTGTCATGTCCTGACTTTTATATCCTGGAAAACATGTAGTAAGTCAAACTTGTCCAGACATGATGACACCACATAGACATGGGAGATTGTAAGAGGAGACAAATGGTTTAGGCTTAGATGTGAGACAAAAACTGGGGTTACTGGCAAGCATTAAATATTTATAAAGCAGCCAATCTTTGGTACTCATCGGGGAGTGTTTCCGCATGAGGCATGTCAGGCTTTATAATTAGTTATGGGACTTACTATTATTTGAGTTTTTGCCATGCTATTTTCTGCCTAGGAAGGACCATTATTTTAATAGGTAATAAGAAGAAAGAAATACTGTTTGGGAAAGTGGTAGCTTTTCATTTTTTGAACCTTTGAACAATAATTTATGCTCTGGACTCAGTCTAGTAGTGACTTTGAATTTTTTTTATCATCACATTTTCAAGGATCACTTTACAGTAAAATAAAGATTGTGACCTTCAGTGTAAGATAAAAATAATTCTAAATTCAGGTATCTTCATAATGTTTCTCTTAAAGCTTCTTTGTCCATAAAGAATAACAAAAGCAAAAATAAAAACACAATTAAAACAAAACCAGGCTCCCATTTGCCTCTGACAAATCACCATATTTTGATTATTAGCAGAAATAGGCTTGTTAATATTTATGACATGTATAAATATAAGAAAGAGTTTCCGCTTCTGAAAGACAGTTGTTACGCTACAACCATCAGTTGCTATAATTCTTGAGGAAGAGGGGAGAAAAAAACCCCCACACCCCTCAGACCTTAATAAAAGTTTCCAGCAAAACCATTAGGGATTTCAATTATGAAGCTGTTCTCAAGACTCTTGTAAAGGTTATTTGTTGAACAATTTCTCTCTCACGGTGTATGACAAATTACTCGCGTGGCACCGTAAATGATGCACAGGCCCTTTAATTAGAATATAGCACTCGATATCTTTAAGACCTTCTAACATTCCTTAGTTAATATTATTCCTCATATGCCTTTCCAAGGAGATGTGGACCTGTTTGTGGAGTCAAACTGGGTGATGGAGAAGGGTGGTGGACAGGGACGTTGCCCTGGGCTGGGAATATCCAGAAGCTGCACAAAGAAAGGAAGGCTCTGACCCCAACAAGTTTTGATTGCAAAGGCGACTCTGATAACAGAGTTTTTTATTATCCATTGCTTTTAGCCTTATTTACCATCAGGCTCTCTTGCCACAAGCATGCTTTTTAGTTCTGACAGCCCTGAATTATGGCCATTGTGGGATCCTATCTCATTAACTGAAATGGGAGAATAAAACATCAAACAATCATAAAAATAATTTGGCACTGTGAAACCACTTAGGAGCAGCTGTCAAACAGGTTGGAAGATAAACTTCTAAATAAAAAGAATAGAGAGAGCTGCAGTGTCCTGCCATATGCTTCCTCGGCATTATAGACTCCTTAATAATATGAAGTGCCTGTGTTTATGCAGAATAGTCCAGACACTCCATATATGATATTGATTATGCCTTAACCCCAATTTAGTAAAGACCTACTCCTCCTTTTCCTAATCAGATATTGCAGAAGCAGTTTGCTGAAAGAAAAAAAAATGTCCCTAATGCCAAGCCATATTTTATCTGCGAAGGCTGTGGCGGGAGATAGGGCTTTGTCTTGCCTGTCATTGTGGCTTGGAGCCCAGTTTTAGGACAGCAAGGCCCCTCTGGGGCTCTTCTCCAGCAGTTTCCATCCAGTGATTCAAAAACATACATCTTTATCAAGCTGTTGTTGTCAGACAACATTAGATAATTAATAGGCCATTTGTCAGCCTGCACAAAACATGTTAAAATCCCAAACACAATCAGGATAAATATAGTTGCTTGCTCTCTGAAGGCTTTTTGTTCTGTCATGCAGGCATTGCAGGCAGATATTTGCTATTAAACGAGACTCATTATTAATCACATCTAATGTTAATTAATTAACCGCCTCTGTGTATTGGGGGCTCTCTGTGACTTTCAATTGTTTTAAGGAGCTAATTGGTAACTTAGCAGTTTACATCTAAGTTACTATTTTTCATTTCATTCATGTCAGGATTTTACTCGGTGAAATATATGTATTTGCATTTGAGAAATATCCCATAAAAAGTCAGCATTGAGGAGTCTGTGTATAGTATGTGAGAAATGATAAAGGGAATGAAAGCCGTAGAAAAGTAAGTACCTGCCTCTGCTTTTTCTTAGGCCTAGCTAGCTTATTAAAAATAATTTGGTTTTTATATTGTTTTGCAAACCTCATAGAAAAATGGAAACACTCAAATGTAATTTTTAGTAGATGATGAAAGTAGGAATGATAAGCAGGCTTAGCCAAGCAAATGCAGTATTTTGATATTGATTGATTGATTGATTCATTCATTCGTTCATTCAACAAATACATGGAAGTATGTAGAGTCAATTATTGGTCAATTCCAGGTCTGCTGGTGAGCCTGGCCTCTCCAAAGCCAGCGCAGAGCTGAATTTTAGTTGTTTCCAATTGTGAGCTACTGGAAAGCAGGGACTTGGCCTCCTTAATACGCGTCCCCTTTCTGTTTCCTTACATGGTAGATGCTCAGCTGATATTCCTTCAACTGAGTTAACTAAATTCAAATACAATGTAAATGCCTTGAAAGTTCTGATCGACTCACAAAGGAAGGTGGCTGATGTGATTAAAGAGAAACGGTAATAGCAACATTGATCCATCATACGTTCACGCAAAACCTTTCAATTTACCAATGGCTTTCCCACCTTAACTTATTTAATTTTTTGAGTTGTTACATCATTCCTGTATTCTTAACCAGACTCCAGCTTGACCTCTGGCACCTGGCCTTCGATGAAAGCAGCTTTGCTTGGTGCCCTCCCAGGCTGTGGCTGTGTAGTTGGACGTATGTGTTGTGGTGATGTGGCTTACCATAGCATCTGTCCCTATTGATCAATTCCTGTTGGAAGCTTCGATTTATTCAAAGATTTATTATTGATACCTATTATTTGGGAAAGCCCACTCTAAGGGGTCACAGACATAAAAAAGGATTACTAGACTTTAGTACTTTGAGAAGAGAAAGTATTTTAAGACTTTATGATAGGAACAGGGAAGCAGATAAGCAAAAAAAGTGGTTCTTCATCTTTATGTTTCAAAATTTGTAGTTAATGATAGGGATTTATACTTCATTAGTCAAATCATGTCTATTTTAAACAAGCTTACAAGAATTTTTTTCCACATCTATTATATATATATTATATATATAATATATTACATATAATATATATTATATATTATATATAATATATTACATATTATATATTATATATATAATATGTAATATATTATATATAATATATAATATATATAATATGTAATATATTATATATATAATATATATATTAATATTTATTTTTGAGATGTATCTATTTTAAATGTTTACATATATATATATTTTTTAAATGTTTGTTTTATTTTTGAAAGGGGGGGGTTGGGTGGGGACAGAGGACCCAAAACAGGTTCTATGCTGACAGCAGACAGCCTGATGTGGGGCTCGAACATACAAACCGTGAGATCATGACCTGAGCCAAAGTCAGATGCTTAACCAACTGAGCCACCCAGGTTCCCCTATTATGACAATATTTTTAATGTTTTCTATAACTTTATTTATATGTATTTCACTATTTAAGTGCTAAATATTTTGTGCCAACTGGACTTAACATAGAAATGAAAATCATAAGAATAATCAATGATACCACACCCTAAAGACATCTACACAAAACGGAGCAGGCAAACTGTAATAGATGGTAACACTGTTCACTGAGACCTAGAATATTTTCCTTCACTATTAGGAACCTTGTAGATGTAGGCATGAGAAAGAACTGGGAAATTTGCCATAGTTGATGAAATGGATAGAAGAGTACCCGAAGATAAATAGTGTGAAACAAACAAACAAACAGATAATGTAACTAACAAACCAAAGACCCAACGGTCAAACCACAGTATTCTACCTGCTTTCCTTTCTCCCTAAACTACCGGAAGCCTACTCATAGCTGAGAGGGTATTTTTGTACTGTGTATCCTTATTTATTTTTACAAGTAGAATTCCTTGTATGTGTAGCCAAGACATATTTTTTAGTGCCTTTTAAGTTGAAAGTAAGATATGGTGCATTTGTGAATGCTAGACTTTGCATTTTTATTTATTTATTTTATATGTCCCAACTCTAAGGTCCTACTGAGAGAGAGAGAGAGAGAGAGAGAGAGAGAGAGAGAGAGAGAAGTGAATAATTTTCTATCCAAACACATAGGGCACAAAAAGCGCGCACACACACACACACACACGCACAGAACAACTGCACAGCTTAAATTGTTTTATCCCTGTTGAAGTGCTGTTGTTGAATTATATGCAGGGTGGGGAAAGATGACTGGATTGAAAAATGTCCTTTAGCTAACAGAGATCTAGATTGGAATTTAACTTAAACCAGTCTGAGTGATATTCCAGAGACTTTTATTGCTGGAAATAATATTGAATGGAAAACAGTTACACAAAGTGGAAATATTTTATATCATAGGTTGCCATACTCTAGATTACAATAATATGGTTTTTGAATCCAGTTCCCATTAGAAGCCTGTGAAAGATCCTTTTCTTCTTACACAGATTCTTGGCTTAATTTGTAATAACAGCTCCTGACACCGAGCTTTTGTGAAAGTCTTAGCTTTTACTCCTTTAAGGTAAACTCGATGGTACGTGTGTAAGGAAGTGGGGAGACTGGCCACGTTGACTAAAGCCATTGTCAGGATCTGTGCATTTTCCACCCACTCTCTGAAGCACAAAATGAAGGGCCCTTCAGGAGAACACAGCGTGACTTCAACTGTCTTCTTTGCCCCACCTTCCCTTTTTTTTGTCATTTTTTTTTTTTTTTTTTTTTTTTTTTTTGTCCTGAAGATGTAAGCTGCTGTTGTCTAGAGGGGGAGGAAAAGGTTTTTCCGTAGGGATGTTAATTTCAAGGCTGAGTAGTTTCCAGTCACCAGGCCTTGCTGGAAGTATCGGTCAAGATTTGCCTGGAGGCAGCAGGGGCGCATTTGTCTCACCTGCAAGGAACATGGTCTTGGGAAAATGGCAAGAACTTTCGGCAGGTTTTTTAATTAGCACCTTCGTGTCTTTGGCTTTAGACTGCTTATTTGTTAATTCTCGTGGTGATTGCCTTCCTGGTGCTATGTGTTCAAACCATTGCATCGCGAACCTCCAGGACAGTCTTCAAAGCTTTCTACTCAAGCAGTCAGCTAGGTTTATATTAGTGTTTTACACGTGACACACCATTTAGAAACAATATTTGTTTGGGCATTCCTTAAGAACTATAAAATCAAGATACAAACCAGAAAAAAAACATGCTGAAGACCGTAATGCTGTTTTAGTGGGAAATGCTCTATTCCCTAGACACAACAAGGGGCTGCTCTTGTCCAAATTATGAGTTGTGAAACCCTGTTTCAGAAAGCAAAATTGTTGAAATGTTATTAAGACATAACTTTTCTCCCTAGAGTAGCTTCTTTGTTGTGGAGAGAATAAGGAAAACTAAAGCAGCGGCAATCTTTCTGCTTACAGAGGAAAGAGAAAATTGGAGAGAATAGGCCCCTGAAGTTTATACCTGTGCTGCAGACTCGTTGGCCTCAGTTTATCAGACGTCATTAAGAAAAACAAGGATTTCAGTCAATCATGGCTAGTAGTTTGGTTTTATTTCCTTTTTTCTGGTAATATCTCATCTGATATTTATTTACATACTGCCTCAGACACACACGCATGTTGGTGGATAATGAGGTATTCAACATGGCTTAAAATCCACCCCCCTCCAAATTATTAAGCTATTTCAAAACAAGAAATAATGCTGAGAGAAAATTTGTATTAGCTTGATTGATTATCTTATTTTAATCCATATTAAAGCTTTAAGTCTCTAGGCGTGGCTCTTTACTTCTAACACCTCATAAATTATAGCTATAATGAAGCAGTCATTTATCCTGAGCTGATGATAAATGGCTTGCCCTAGGAGGAACTAAAGAATAGGCAAGTAGATCATTTTCATATTTGGTGAAAACAATATTAAGTACCCAGACCTCAGTGATTGCCCTAATAAATGAATAATCTGAGGTGAGGGGCTTGGCAGTCAGTGTAAAAAATAACCTGAGCTTTCTCTGTCATTTGTCAGGCTTTGCTATGACAGCATGCATTATGGGTAAATGAGCAATCAGCAAGAACTATGTTATGGCTGGGATGTTTTTGAGAAATTTATCATATGCATTGCTTGGTACCTTAAGACCTTAAGGCTTAATGGCTATAGTGCATGACTGCAAGTGAGCACAATTCCTATTTACCATGGTATGCTTCATTTGTGCTTCATCTTTCACCTTAAAGAAAGAAAAGGCCTTTCCCAAATGAGCTTCATTTGGCCTCGTTTTTAAAACTTTAAAGTCTATGTGAATGATGTTCTATCTCTGTGTTGACAGACAACTGCTCATGGTAGACGGGCTTAGGGAGATTTTGGAGATCTGAATTCAAATAGAACTTCAGGGTCAGAAATTCATCAGTGTGTGGGGATGTGAGATGGACTCCAGTGTGCCTGCCACCAAATGTGTTATGGAAAGTGGCATTACCTCTTGATAATACTACTAAATATTTAATGGTATTTTAGAGGTAAATGAGTTTTTCCACCCGCCCCTAACCCACCAAACAGTTGATCTCTTTGATTTATTACTGAATCAGAAAGAACCAAGAGTGGTTGAGATATAAATGCCTCATTGGAATTATGCAATGTGTTATGACAATATCTGACTCATTAGGGTTTGCTGCCATGTGTAGTAAAAAAATGGAACCAGTATCTGAACTGCTCTTCCCAGGCCGGAGATCTCTCATCCACCACTCCTGTCTCCCTACAGTGAAATATTTGATGAAGGAAAGTGTGGCTTTATCAGCAATCTCTGCATCCATAATATCCAGAATTTACAGGTGACTTTGAAGTTAGGTGCACATCAAATTCAAATTATGGTATTACCTAGTTGGATACATTTGCTTGTTGTTTACTCTGACATCATTTTGCTCCTGTGTAAAATGGTGAAAATACTATCTTGAAGGGTTGCTGTGTGGAGTAAATGAGATAATATGTAGAAGACGCTCATCACATGATAGACAGCCTATAAATATTCAGTTAGTTCCATGTCATTTTAACCCTAGTCAGGAACATGAGCACTTTCAATGTTCCAAATAAACATGGCATTTTAAAAGATACTGCATCAAGCCCAGTTGCCTTTTACATTAGAGCAAGATGCCAATGGGACAAATTCAATTAAGTAAAAACATTTGTCGAATGTCTACTGTGAATCAGGTTCCAATGATGACCTAAATATTATTTTGTCATTGGTCGCCAGGACCATTGTAATAACCTCTGATCCCGCCCTGCACCCCCTTCCCCCAGCTTTCATCTAAGAACTTTTCAGTTATCTTTCCAAAATGTAGATCTGATCATGTCATGACTCCTAGCTGCCAAATTATTTAGCATCACAAAAAAAGGGTTTCCATAATAAGATTCAGACCTACCATTTCAGCTTCATATCTTGCATCCTCTTTAATGCCTGTATTCTAGCTATACACAACTACTTACTGGTCCTTTGATATATAAATCACATGCACACTTAGCTTAGAATGTACTCATTCAGCTCTTTCAGCTGCTATGGCATGGCCAGATCTTCACGTAAGATATATTATTCAAAATTTCAGCTCTGGTATGTAACCTTCCCCAGATTTCCAGGTTGAAGTGGTTTTTTCCTTTTAGGTGTTCCCTGAGTACATTGTGGTGATAGCTCACTCATCATTTTGTGCAGCAAGCATCTGTTTCTGTGCTGTTTCCCTATGAGTTCCTTGAGGATAAGGACAGTGTCTACTTCATCATTTTACTCTCAAATATCAACATGGTGCTTGGACTGTTGTAGATGTCTTAGAGAGGCTTTATAAACAGGGAACCAATGAGAAAGATGTTCTGCTTGTCTTGCAATACTCCAAACTGAAAGTCAGGGAAATTCTCAGCAGGGGAGATAGTAGGAAACACAAATTCCTTTTTGTGTTCTTAATCTACAGATCCCCACCTATTCCCTTCCCCAGTGAAAACTCACAAAATGCTTGATTTGACTGGTCTTCTTCTGGAAATTGGAAATTGAATGAGAGGGTGAGTTTTCACAAGGGCAATATGGAGAAGGGTGCAGGTGGACAGGAGAACTCTAGAGGCTGGATGGCAGAGGGTGCCAAGAAGACCTAATTCTTTGGGTGCCTGGATGGCTCAGTTGGGTAAGCGTCCAACTTCGGCTCAGGTCATGATTTTGCGGTCTGTGAGTTCAAGCCCCACGTTGGGCTCTGTGCTGACAGCTCAGAGCCTGGAGCCTGTTTTGGATTCTGTGTTTCCCTCTCTCTCTCTCTGCCCCTCCCCCACTCGTGCTCTGTCTGTCTCTCTCAAAAATAAATAAACATTACAAAAAAATTTAAAGAAGACTTAATTCTTCTACTCCCGAGACTTGGTAGACATCTCTGTGAGGGCTCTGGACTATCACAGGTAAAGAAACTGAATGGTTCAAGGTAATTTCATTTGGATCTCAGGGGGTGAGGAGCCCTCCAACCAAATTCCAAGTTCTAGGTAAAATGAGGGAGCTGGATTCTAAGTTTTTAAAATATGAGGGCCGCTTTTCATTACGTGAAAACTTTATAGACCTTTAAGTATTCATTGATTGATAAAAACATACTGTAAGATATCTACTAGGAATTTAAGACACTTTAAATTAATTTTGCAGTTAACTGACCACAACAGCATGTAGGGTGAGTGTCCTTCAGTGTGAGCCACTTTGATTGGCAGGTGGATAGTAGTACCATGTAGTATCCAAGAGCCTAGGCTTTTGAATCAGCCAGATTTGGATTCAAATTCTGATTCTGACACCACGTGTATGACCACAGGCAACTCTCTTGGTCTTAATTTCCTCATCTGCAAAGCAGAGGTGGTAATATTGACCTCATAGTGGATGGTGGTGTAGGACTTAAGATAATGAAGATCAATATAAAGCACAGCAACCATAACTGGTGCCCACTTTATAAAAATTATCAAGAATGAGAAAGGTGGTCTAGCAAGTTCTGGGATATGAATTCAGAGCAAGGTGACTGTCTAGGGTAGGTCAGCATTATTTGCGTAGAGAAGGAGGGTGTCACAGAAATTTGGTGGGAGCCATATTGGCGTCTGTGAGGCGAAGGACAGGCTGTGATGGAAGCATCTGGGAAAGACCTTAAGGTATCTTCCTTGATGCGAGAACTGAGAATCTTCATAGGATTTCAGAGTGAGGTTGATGTGATTAAAATGATGCTTCAGGAAGTGTTAAACGGATGTGAAAGTAGACTGGGTCAGAGAGCCTGGGGCAAGGGAGAAGTTAAATATGCTCCCAAAGTCATGAGCTATCAGCACAAACGAGTCCTGTGATGCAATTATGGGCAAACCTATAAAAAGATGAGTGTGGGGATGAAATTTGGAGATTCTCTATTCAGTGAGATTTAGTTTTAGTTTTAATTTTTTATTTTTAAAAATATTTTTAAGTTTACTTATTTTTGAGAGAGAGAGAGAGAGAGAGCACGAGTGAGACGGGGAGGGGCAGAGAGACAGAGAGGGCAAGAGAGAACCCAAGCAGGCTCTGCGCTGTTAGCATGCAGCCTGACATGGGTCTATATCTCATGAGCCATGAGATCATGACCTGAGCCGAAACCAAGAGTTGGACGCTTATTGGACTGAGCCACCCAGATGTCCCTTCAGTAAGATTTGTGAATGGAAAGGGCTCTCTTTCCATAAGAAAGAGGAGAAGCTGGGCTAAATATAGAGTGCTGAGAGTCCTCTTCTGTCTTCAGAGAGAGCTGAATTCTTCTGAGCAGCTGGACCCCTCACTCTGCCTCCAAGGGGAGGATTGCAGATAGAGACACCTGTTGGGTTTCCCTATGAGCAGGGCAAGGTACGGATCCAGCATCGTAGGTAGGGGAACAGTGATTGGGGAAGAGGTTCATTTTCTTCCCAAAGAATATGGAGAGGAGACAACCTAGTCAAATAGGAGAATGAAGAAGAAAGAGAAAGTCATTGGCTTGGATGGGATGGAGGCTGTTGTAACACCAAAGAAGGGCCTTACGCAGAATGATGGGAACAGAAATCAGGTTTTAGCCTTTACTATTTGAGGGCAGATAGAGGAAGTGTTCTGGTTTTCTTTTGTTTGTTTATTTCCTTCTCTGGGTCTCAACATTGTGGTTGGCAGTTAAGGTGGGCAAAATATTACAATATGAGCATGACTGCTTAAAGCAAATCAATTGCTTGGATTATAATATTAATTTTGGGGGCAGATTGGGGCTATGCTTTTTCCTCCTTCCCTTCCTGCCATGGCAAGTAGTGCAGTGCCTTGTGCATAATAGGTATTCAATAAATATTTGACAACCACATGAGTGTGATGAAAGGATCTAATATGGGAAGCATGAATGGAACCTTCGATGTTGGCTGTTTGGAAGAGAGTCAAGGAGCTTTCTCACAGGGAAGAAACTGGGTAGAATTTCCATTTGCAATTTATTCTTTTCCATGGGACACCAGGAGATTTCAAAGCAGACGGGGAGGAGAGAAATCCCAGTTCTGGTAAGCACTTTCAAGTATTATGAATAGAAAAAAAAATCTTTACAAACTTATTGTGAACAGTTGTTTCTCTGACACTGTGGGGAATGAGTTCTGTCTCAAGTTTCATTCAGTAAATTTGACAGATAGTAATTGAGCACTTACTGAATGCAAGGTACTGGACTAGGTTCTACAGGAGTGTTGAAAAGAATACAGACCTCCATTCAAATAACTACAGTATGGAAATATCTACTCCAAATAAAGGTATGACTCCATTGGACTAATTCTATATTCAGGATCAAAAGTGGCAAATGGAAAAAACTGCAAAAGCCTCATATTAGTGGTTTTTCCAAGGTTGTGGGGCTCCATAGGTCCTGGAATGGAAGAGAGACCATTAAAAAATGGCCCCATACCTTTAGCTGCAATAATCTCACTTTTAGGAAACTCTTGATATTTGTTCTGACTGATCTTTCTTCTTTGACTAACATCGCTGGTCACTGCCTTCTTGCCTCTACAATCTCCTTAATATATGATTCCTGAACATGAAACATCTGAAACTTCCCTTTGCTGGTAGGGAAGACATAAAATGAGTGTTCCTACCTAATTGGGTTGCTTACCTGCCTACACTACAGATTTTTATATCTTGTTACCAACTTGCTTATATCCTTTGTGCTTGCTGGAAAACAAAAGCAGAAGATTCAATTACTCTGATTTATAATTTAATGGCATATAGAAGTTACTCTTAAGAAGTATAACTGAGATGAAAAATCTTCAAAGCATCTTTTATTCCTGTTATTTCCATCTGCCCAAAGTCTTAAGCATATCTGATATACTTTCAGACAAATCCATTCGAACAATTTTTTTTATATGAAAGTATTTCTACATAGAAATATCTGCCTAATGAAACATCTCAAATTTGCTAAGTATACACAACATGAACACTGTTCTGTCTCCTATAGGATTTTCTTTTTTTTTCTTTTTTCTTTTCTTTTTTTTTTTTTTTTTTTTTGAGAGACAGAATTCTTGGGTTTGGGGAAATGGGTAGGTTCTTACTAACGCATGTCAGCGAACGTGCTAACGTTTGTCTTGAATCAGAGTTTTAACAGTAAGGGTAAATTAAAACATTCTACCATAGACACCAGAAGTATTGCTCAATGATAGATTTTATTATCATTGTACAACGTTTCACTTGTTACACAATCTTTGTCACGCAGCATAGGAAGGTGAACAGATTGGTCACACTCCTTTAGAGATCAAGATTCTGTACACTGTGTGGATGACTGGAATCTGTCCTAGGGCGCTGTGGGGCCTGTCACTCTGCCCTCGCCACCAGGCTAAGCTGCCCTGCCAGTTGGTTTACGAGCCGGTGGCACCACTTCCAGGCTCCTGTGTGTGAGTCAGGCCACACAGGCAGGCCCCAGTTGGGTTAGACTCACGGTCATCTGTGTTCTTTTTGCCCATACAGTCTCTGCTGCCCCAAGTTATGTAAACTATTGGGGAAATTCCTTGTGCACCAAAGGCATAGTCAGCTCCACACAGAGAGTCATCTGGCCTGTGTGCTTTTAAAGGGATGGAATTTGCTCAACGATCCTGGCATTACATCCTTGGCAGACCACCTAGTGTGAATTTCTCTACAAATCTAGAAGTGATTACTTGACCTTTAGGTCTGGGGTGAGCTGTCCAAACTGGCAGAGAGAAGGGGCTAGATTGTTTCATTTCTCATCTCCCTCTTCTAACTGCCCTAGTCTGAAGGGGGAAACAAAAGTGGTTTTTCCCTCCAAAGCTTTGGATGGCGTGCCATTCATCCCTGAAGAGAGGAACAACAGTAAGAGGGCTCCGTTGCGTTGTGGGAATTGTGTCTTGCCATAAAATAATCCAGATATTGTCACTCACTCAGTAGTAAGCTATCTGGGGTGTCATCTCCTCCATGCCTTCCTCCCACCCGACACCATGCGAATGCCTTAAACGATAGCAGGTTTCCATCTTCCTTCAAGGAAGGAATCCTTTGCTCCTTTGTTCCTTCAATCCTTCCTTTGCTCATTTGGTTTCCCTGCATGGACTGCTTCTCTCTATCTCCACCTGGCAAATCACACCCGGCTTTCAAGGCTTGCTCCATGGAGCCTTCTTGTCCTCAGCGTGGACCTCGATCCCGCTGCTGTGATTGACGTATCTATTAAAGCATTCAGCATTTGAGCAGGAAGTCTTCCCCACAGGATTGCGAACTATCTAAGGTCAAGGATTGTTTTCTTAAATAGGACTCTTTTATTATATAACACTTGATACACCAAAAAAAGGTGTATACAACATAATATGTGTCACATATGCACAAGTAATCATGTATAAAAATAACAGTAACACCTGTAAACTTACTACCTAAGCTAATTAAGAAGTGGCACAGGACCATTTTATCGTGACTCCTCATGCACATCTTCCCTTCGCTGCCTCACTCTCGACTATTCTTCTGAACATTACTGTTATCATTCCCTACTGCAAAATGGTTTTACTGCTTGTGTATGTTACATTACCTAAGAATAAATTGTGTGGCTTTGCTTGCTTTTGAGTTAAACAAATAATCTCTGGGTCTTGCTTTTCTTTTTGCAATATTTTGTTTCCAAGATTCATCTGCGTTGCTCATTTTCATGTTGTACACCATTTTATGACATGACTGTACCACAATTTATTTATTCATTCTCTTATGGATGGGCTTTTGGGTTTGCAGGGTTTTGATAGAAGCAATGCTGATGTGAACACTCTCAAACGTGCCTTCCAGTATGTGTATGCAAGAGTTTCTCAGTACATGTTTAGGAATGGAATGCTATGTCAAGGGAGATAGCACAAGACAGTACAATATATTTTTTAAGGTAGTTGTGCCAATGTACACACACACCAGTAATGTGCAAGAGCTCCTGCTTTCTTTACATATTTTTTCATCACTTGGTATTACCTTATTTGCCAACCTAGGAAATATAAAATACTATCTTACTATTGCCTTATTTTGTATTTTCCTGATAACTAAAGAGATTATGATTTCTTTTCACATATATATGGGCCTTTTGTGTTTCTTATTTAGTGATATCTTAGCCCACGGCTATGGACTATATTTCCATTGGGCTTTTGTTTAGTGTTTTTATTTTAGAATTTTTTTTTAATATTATAGATACTAATCCTTGGTTAATTATATAATTTTCAAATACCTTCCGCCTAGTATGTAGCTTTTCTTTTCCTTTCTTTTCTTTCCTTTTCTTTTCTTTCCTTATGCTATCTTTATATCAATGGAAAACTGACTTAAAGGTACTTTTAATGTAGTTGGTTTTATCAGTCTTTGCTTTTATGCCTAGTAATTTGTATGTCTTGTTTGACATTGTTTTTAATTTATATTTTAATCTCTGCCCCTAGCACCCAACTAGATTGAAGTTCACAATAAATTTTGGCTGAAAAAAAAAAGAATTTGTAAATAATATGAACAGAGGAGTAATAAAAATTTAACTTGATTTGCCAAGCACAAATGGTCTTTAATTACTGGATCGAACTCTGCATATTGGAACAAGAAAACCAGACAATATCTGAAACATCTCTTCTCCAGACGCTGGTTGTGGCTAGCTTTACAGGATCTAGTGCCCCATCCATATCCCCTCACCATTTCTATGCATGCCAACCGTGACTTCCAAATGGTTTGCCTGAATCTGCTGGGTCTGAGCATGGGCAGGTCAGAAGTTCAAGAAATTATGTCCTCTGAGATCAGCTCTCAGTGAATGACTGATGAGAATTGGTGAATAAAACCCCCAGCTCCCTCACTTCGGCAGTGCTGATCTGCACTGTTTTCCTCAGTTCCCAGTGGTAACTCACTTGATAATACACCCTTTATTGACTTCCAGCTCTTCTCTATCTCACCTCTTACCTGTGTTTCCTGAAACTGTCTCTGACATAAACTACTTCTTCGCCGATCTCTGTCTCAGGATCTTTTGGTGCAATTAGGAATGTGTAAATGTCAACTTCTAACTCAGGAATTGAAACACTGATAATTTAGGATTGGTTGAATGTATCTTTTTGAAACTGTTCTTACTGGTACCCTATATTTGGGAAGCCATTGCAAGGTGAAGTGCAGGGTAAGTGGGTATATAGCTTAGGAATCAAGTGTGTGGGCTCTGAAGCTAGATTCTGTGGGTTTAAATCATGGCTTTTTCATCACTGATTGCTTACCTCTGCCTCTGTTTTACTGTCTGTAAAATGGGGGTAAATGGTAATATCTACTTCATCAGCTATTATGAAGGTTAAATAGGTTGATGTAAGCAAAGTGATAAAACTAATGTTTGGCTCATGGTAAATGCTCAACAAATATTCGAAATCATTTGTGTTATGTCTCTTCCTGAAGCCAATGAGTAATACATCACTTGGTACATTTTAAGAAGATGACCCGGTTATGCATTTCTTGTCACTCTGTGTATGACATTGCAATTAGGCTCTGCTGAAATCTTAGGAAGTCTGGTCTAATGATTAAAAAAAAAGATATTTCAATTGTTTTTAGAAAAAAAGTTCCAATCTCATGAGTGTTGAACTCTACTCTGAAATTATAATGGATCTCCTTTTAGTGCCTGGGGAGAAGGAAACATGCCAAATGAAAACAGATTTCTCTGTAAATCTATACTTTTCATTTTCCTTTAACTCAAGAATACCTTTACTTTTATTTGCTGGGGGTTGTGGGGGGAGAAGAGGGAATTATATAAAGAAGGTTTTTGTCCCCAGGAATAACATTCCAGAAAGCTTGATTCTGTTAAATGGATAGAGTTGTAATTTGAATCTGTGTGGTTACCAAAGAAGGTACGTCCATGAGCATTTTGTTCCCTAATCTTTGATATTCTATCAGTGGATCTGACATGAGTTTCCTAAACGTTTCTCTTCCTATGACTAATAATTGCAAAGAAGCTAGTATTTGGATGTCACCCATAACCTTTAATAGTATGACTTCCTGTATAGAAAGTAAGCTTTATAAGAGACCCAATTTCATAGATTGAGTCTGCGTTAACCAAGATACTTTCCTTGTATTTAAAACTAGTTGAGACAGAGCTTGGTTTAATGGCAAGAGAACTGGATTTGAAGCCAGAAAACCTGGCATTGTCTGCCCCTTAATTAGATTTGTGATATTGGGAAAAGTTATTTTGATATTATAAGCTTTGGTTTCCTCACCTGGAAGATGGGGAAAATCATGAAATCCAGTTCAAGGAGTTGTATAAATGGTAAAGTGGAATACAAAAACTGGTTCTTCAGGAGGTTTTTATTTTACTCACAGAACTTTTAAATTATTCTAAAATTTCATTCGCTGCAGAAAAATAATTTTATGTATTTTTTCCTTTATCTTCTCTAATGGTCCAGAAAGATAGTTACGCTTAAAAATATTCTTTCTAATGAATAATAAAAT
Organism: Felis catus; assembly: GCF_018350175.1. Taxonomy (NCBI): domain Eukaryota; kingdom Metazoa; phylum Chordata; class Mammalia; order Carnivora; family Felidae; genus Felis; species Felis catus. The sequence goes on from NC_058376.1 coordinate 96,321,669, forward strand.
AATCTTCTTATGTAGTTCAAACTCAAGTATTTCACTTGAACTGATTTGGGCTGTCTAGTCAAAACATAAAAGTTTATTGAGCATAAAGAATTTCTGAAAATTCTTGATATATCTTATCCACAATAATATTTGTTTTCCAGTGTAATTTATTTATACAATTCAGTCAGTCAACACATAGTTATTGGGTCCCAACTATGTGTTAGTCACAGTATTAGGCACTGAAAAGTGGTTGAAAGAGAAGATTTTTGTGTGTGGCTATATGGTATTGATGTCCAAAGAGAGAACTGTAATTTCAGCAATACTTTTTGCTAATCTAAATCACATCAAAGAAACTGGCATGTAGCAAAGCGATTTAGCTAGAATTTCTTTTTCTTCTTCTTTTTTTTTTTGCATCACAGAGGCAGAACCAATTGCAAAATATGAGCACAATGCAATATTTTTTCCTCAGCTATGTAAACAAGAACATGCATACAAATAAGGGCTATGGATCTTCTTACCATATTCAAAAATAGCCAGCCGTAGTCTGTTCCTTATGTCAACATATTGCGAAAGATAATTGAAATTCCAGCAAGTGCCTATGTTATTAACAGTGGAGTTGATGCCGTTATAATCTTGTAAACATCCAGACAAATACAGCCAGATATATTGAAGAATGATTAAGTGTTGTAACCTACTGTAGTACTTAATAATGTTACCGTTTTGGTCCATTATTGGAATATTGTATCTGCCTGAATTAATGTTTATAATGGTGCTTTACTGCTATTGTCTGCTTGTTTTTATTCTGATTTATGTGGTTAGCAGACTGAATACAATTTACGTTGAATCTGTTCGAGAAATGCAGTTTAGCAGAGGCACAAGTCCTTCTGAATAAACTTTGAATGGAGATACTAAAGATATAAAAGACAATGGTTTTGGCTCTCCAATTGTCTCTTGCAAGAAAATGTGTATTTTAAGAGGAAACATGGGTGCACAGGAAGATAAATAGACACATAATCCAGAGGCCAGTTGCTGGCAGAATTTCTTAGTTTGATGTGACTCACTCTTTGACAGTTCTCCTAAGGTAGGTTATTTTGGAGAAAACATATGTTTCCATTTTCTCTCCCTCTGCTTCCCTTTGAGTCCCCAGGCTCCACTAGGGTCACAGAAACATTAAGGCTTTTGTCACTGTGATTAATAGCTCTTAAGATCATCTTTAATTCACTCACTAATGACTGAGGGTCTTTCTGCTCTCCAAGTAATCGGGTGATGTATGAGCCGATAGCACACCTTGTGCCAGAGGTGAAAACCATTCAGGCAATGCAAATATTGTCACGGGAACAAATGTTTTCCCTGTTAATAAAAATTAATGAATTCTACCCAGGAGCTAGTTAAGGAAGCTGTGGCAAAGGAGATCCAAGCACAAATAACTTCTTACTGCTAAGAGTCCCTTACATCTCCTTCCTTGATATCGAAAAAGACAGTAATTGCTGCGTATCTGTACATTTCTGTAAGAGATGAAACAACGACAAAGTAATTTAATTATAGAAATGCATTATGTTGTTTCTAAATTAATTCTTCTGGTTCCTGAGGATATTTAAAATTGTGAACTTCGGCATCTTATTTGTTTTAAGCTTGGTTAAAGTGCAGGCTTCTAGCGCTGTGCTAGCCTAATGAATACATTCCTCTCTTCATAGCCTAGTTAAAACCAAGAATTATAGTGGTCAGGGTTTATAACTATAAAATGATGTAATGAAGTTTAAATTTGAAAAACTCCTTGTAACACATCATAAAAGATTGATGAAACAGACTGGAGATTAATAAGTGGTTTGAATAGTTTTGAGAGCAAAAACAAGAAAAACACATTTGTTAACTCTGTCCTTATAGTTATTGAATTCCTTAAAAATAAAAACATCTCCTCTCTTAAAAATTTGCCTCACGTCATTAAAGATTTTCCCATAATATATCTACCTGAACTCTCAGTTCATTCTGTAAGAAAATTAATGCACAATATTCTGAGAAGGTGTGCCTACTCTTTATGGGTTGAAACTTGGTATAGGGCAAAATCTGTTGTCTTTTTGTTTCATTTTGATAGTCCATGATCCTTTCTTCTAATGACCAAAATCCATTGTCTCAATGGAATAAATATTTCTGAAATAGCTCCCAGTCCTTCCCCTATCATTTACATCTTAGAACAAGAAAACAGTAAACTTTTAAAAGACATTATTTTACCTCTCCACAGTGCTTATCTACAAAGGAACATATTACTGAGGGGAAAAAAAGCTCGACTTGTTACTATTATTTCTGGTAGGCACCCAAGGAGAGTAGCTAATTTGTTCTTCATCAATGCCAAGGACAAATTAAAAAAAAAACAAACCTAACTGAATTATGCATTTAAATTTTCTTGCTTCTAAAGTGTGCTTCTTTCCCTCAGAATGTTCAAATGAAAATATCAAAATTTTAACTGTATATTTTGTACATTACCTCAGAATCTATGACATTTAAATGAACTGAACTCTGAAAATATTAAAGGACAAATGATGTTAGTTATTTAAATGCACTGGATTTTAAAAATATTAAAGGACATCTAAAATTAAATATTAGTTAAATTTTGGAGCCAAAGAATGGGTATAACTGAAGAGGATATCCTTGCCACCCTCCTCATTATTAATAATAAACCCATTTTTTCCCCCAAAATGAATTCATAACTTGGAAGTGGGATTTTTCTCTAGATTGGCTTTTCTCCAAATGCGGTCTTTGGATCACCAGATCAGATCGCCTGGGGGGTCTCACCCATAGTCACAGTGAGCCTCTGGGGATGGGGTCTGTGTATTTATATTTTTAACAAGCTCCCCAGATGATTCTTACAGAAAGGTTAAGAACTACCGATCACAGTGTTATTGGGAGAAATTTCATCATGACAACATTGGTTGTAATTATATAGACTCTTGTTTTTTCATTCACATAAAATGAATTTTCCACAATCGGGTTTCACTGTTTCTATAAACTTTTATATCTTACCCTTGATTTTAAAAGAAAAACGTTGAGTTTACACAGCTTCAGTACATACCTGGTGGGTAAAGGTTTCGGGCAAGTGCGGACAACAAGGAAATCAAATATGAGCTTTTTTTGCCCAGAGAAGTTCTAATCACATAGTAAACAGTTAGAATTTACACGGGTCTTTATTTAATTAAGCCTGAGAACCACTATTTAGTTGCAGCTGGAGCAGAATCTTGGCACAGAATAGAACAATCTAGTATAGCCTTTAACCTTTCCCCTTTTAACTGTGCTTATAAGAATGTGTGTGTTTCTTTAAGAAGGTGCTCCATATCTTGAAGCACTCTTTGTAGTCTTTGATATAAGGGTCACCTCACTGTGCACACAATTTAAAATTCAATAGTGTAGAAAATGGATGCGATAGATGCAGAGTTTAACTGGACTTTTTGTAATCTGTAAGGTTGAAATAATTTATCCGTATGATGAACTTTCATGTTTTAAAGTTTTTCTGGTAATTTTTAATGAAGAGAGAGAGAGAGAGAGAGAGAGTGTGTGTGTGTGTGTGTGTGTGTGACTGTGGCACGTGCTTTGCTGTTCCATAGATCTTTTTCTACTCCCACGCTTCCTTGTTGAATATGCTTAAGTAACTTTTGAGATCAGCTGTGGCTAAATAAAATAATGAGAACAAAAGAATAACAAAAGAAAAGTGGTGCTATCACCATTATTCATGCCAATGTGGCAGAGTTAAATAGGATCCATACCAGATCTCAAACCCTCGGCCCCCTGAGTCACATGTGACTTGCAAGTAAATATAGGCTAGGTTAACACAATGTGTAAATCAAACAAACAAACTGGGAAGCCTCACACAAATAGCCAAATTTCTGGTTTCTTTTGAAACATCAGACTGTCTGGCTACACCAGGCCAGTTTTCTACATGACAACAGTCAGCCATTGCTGAATAGCAGCTGCCTCCCTTAGATGAGGTGTGACCTCTCCAGTCCCCCTGTCCTTACCATCTCCTATTGCCTTACACACCATTTACCTTTTATGCTTGACCCTTGTAGGCATTTATATATGTAGGCACTAATCCATGCTAATGAACAGAGAACCCCAGATTATAGGATAATCTGAAAATCTCAAGACCATGTCTATCTGGCTTTAGGATTTGTGGTAGATGATTCTACCTAATTGTATTTACCTTGGCAAATATTGAAATTAGTGTGTGCACTTGTGAGTCTAATCAGATGAGTAAATCAGGAAGTCTGGGAGTTACAAATCAGAGAAGTCAACGTGAGTTTAAAATTGGAAATGTAGACTTTTTTTGTCCTGCATCTGGTTGTAAAGACCTTTATTTCTTCTGTATGGATCTTTGAGTCCTATAATTCTGGAATGCACGGGTCTTAATAATGTTCTACTAGCAATGGTAAAGCAGTGGGCAGTGACAACTTTAGGAAATAATTATCGAGACATCTATGCAAGGTATTGCAGCCTTTTAGTAACCACAGGAAGTTTCCAGTATCCCTGACACAAGCCTAAGTTTCCAAGGCAGACAGATCCCTGCCACTCCCTTCCTACCCCTCCTACTTGAAGAAAGGCCACGAGTTCAGATTCTTCCACTAGCTAATAATTTTGGATCTGTCTAACTCTGCTTTAAGTCCTTTGGTGTAGTCCGACCCTGCTTCTTTCAGAGGACAAATCTTATCTTTTTATTAGCAAACAGGATGGCTTAGATATGACTTTATGGGACACTTGCTGGAGCATAACTTAATATGACTCATTTCCCCTTATATGTAAAGACAGTGACTGAAACAGACAAGGGGAAAACAGAACCCAAAAATGTTGGAAACTTGCACTAGAAAATGTGTAAAATTCTGTTGGAGCCCAGGGATTTATTTAGAATGACTTGGCATTCTTCGCTTGGATGTCTAAATAGGCCTTGTGATACCATTTTTGGCCTCACTTTGAACCTAGTGTAATAAAGAAGGAAATGAAAGCAAAGGTAAACTTAAAGTATTGTTTTACTCTAAATGCTTTCAGTAAAGGGTCTTGTTATCTAATGATTGGTACTAGATGGCTAGTATAAATCGTACAGTCTGTTCCTTGCACTCGTGGCTAAAGGAGGCAAAGGCAAAGGAAATCAATTGGAACTAGCAGGTAACAAATGACCAGTCTTAGGCAAACATAGCAGGTGGAGAAAATAGACTTGTGGACAAAGATTACTAGGAAATAGGGAGTGAGGACTTTTTCTTCTCTTTCAAAATCCAGTGCAATTACACAAAGTGACTAATTGCACAGTTATGAAAGACAGGACTGTTTTATCTCCTACCACTATGGACCTATAGCTTGAGCGCTCCTAGTGTTTCAAGGGTCTACTCAAAATATATGAGACTTGAAGAAAGTATTGGCTTCAAAAGATGAATGAAGATGGTAAAATAAAAATAACTATACGTTTATCAAGGCAGTGCCACGTTGGCCAGCCAATTGCAATTCAGCTCATTGAGGGTTGTGTTTGTAGGACACTGAACATGGGATGTGAGTACATTTTAATTTTTGATGTAATACAGGATGCAGCTTTCAAAATTAAGTAGCCGGGACAGGCAAAAATCTTAAAATGGCCCTGATGAAGGATTGCATTTTATAGCTATATAACATTTTTTGCCAGAGGCCATCCAGAATATTGGAAATGAGGATTTATTGAAAAACAAATTACTTTTAGCTAGTTTCATGAATGGGATGCACTTATTGTTCAAAGGAGGATCTTGCTGGAACAGCCATCAATGGACTTTCACTTCTGATTTTTTTTAAACTCGTGCCATTCTTACTTATTTTTCCAGGCTTTTTTTTTCTTTCATAGTAAGTGCCCTTTTGAAGTCTGCAAGGCACCAGTTAAACTGCATCTCTGAATTTCGAGCTGCAAGAGGGACAGTGGGACTCTGCAACATCCAGACCATCTAACTGTGCATTTCCTTGTGTCATTCCTCTGACTTTGTTTGTGAGGAGTTTTCGTGTGCATGATCTTATTTGACCTTCACAACAATCCACTGATATAGAGAAATGTTGGTGTCGCTGGCTTTATTTGAGCAAAAATGACAAGGAGACCGAAAGGCACAGTGACACAGTGTAGGTTATGCAACTTTTGTATGTGGAAGGACTTAGAGCCCAAATCATACAATGCCAAATCCATTCAACCTGTTAACTAAAACATTCATCTACTTTTCTATTATCTGATAGAAAACAAGTTTATCCATCCATGCAGCAAATATTTGTTGAACACGTGCTATATGCTGGATACTGTGCTAGGCTGAGTTTGTGATGAAGAATAAGATAGATACACTCCCTCCCCTTCAGAGCTTAATTCAATTTTGAATTCACTGCTTAGACTAAATTGGGTCAATGTGATCTATTATTTTTACTAAAAAATTATTTTTATAATGGAAATGGAATTTTTTCAGTATCACCCCTAAGAGCCCTAAGACAGATGGATGGTGCGTGCACACACACACACACACACACACACACACACAGTGGTTTGATAGGAGTCCTGATTGACTCCTTAGCAGTTTTGGGATCTTATAGCTGAAATATCAGGAAAAGCTAATATAGCAAATTTGATCAAGCATTTTGATTTGTCATTCTGGCTATTATTAACTGGCAGTCACTTACAGAAGAGATTTTAGAGTCATAGAAATCTGTACTTACAAAGGGCTTTCTTTATAGTTGACTTCAGTGTCTCATTTTACAGACATACCTTTCAGATGTCTTCTTTTTTTTTTTTAAAGTTTCTTTATTTTGAGAGAAATGGAGAGAGAGAGAGAGAGAGAGAGAGAGAGAGAGAGAGAGAGAGAACAGGGGAGGGGCAGAGAGAGAGGAAGACAGGGAGAGAATCCCAAGCAGGCTCTGCACTGTTAGTGCAGCTCCTGATGCAGGACTCAAACCCACAAACCATGAGATCATGACCTGAGCTGAAACCAAGAGTCGGATGCTTAACCTACTGAGCCACCCAGGGGCCCCTCTCAGATGTCTTTAGTTGGTTGACATTAATTATACTCTGTCTGTTGTTTATACCACACACTTCAATTTTTGGCTTTGTGTTTTAGTTATCCAATTGTTTGGCTCCTCCCCTACACTGTGAGCTTCTTGAAAGCAGGATCTCTCTTCATTTTTCTTGCATCTTCTTTTTACCTTTATCCTCTCCCAGTACCTGGCCTCTAGCCTTCCAGGCGGTGGCAGGGTGAAACGTTGGACCCAGCACTGGTTTCTGCCTTTGATCCCAATGCCTTTTCATGCAAAATCACTCGCTGCTTTAGTTTGTTGGTATAAAAAAGTAGATAAAAGCCTTAAGAGTTTTGTTTGTAAAGAAATAATGCAAGCTAAAAAAATATTTTGCGAACACAAAAAAGTGCAGTATAGCTATTACCACTTCATTGGTATATTCTCCAAAATTCTGAGATTTGTGTACTAATTTGCTAAGGCTGCCATACTAAAGCACCACAGACTGAGTGGCTTACCAACAGAAATCTATTTTCTCACAGTTCTGAAGGCTAAAAGTCCAGGATCAAGGTGCCAACAGATTTGATTTCTTCTGAGGGCCTCTCTCATTGGCTTGCAGATATATGTTCACCTTCTTGTTGTGTCCTCGGGTAGTCTTTCCATAGTGCATGCTTACTTTCTGTGCCCTAATCTTCTCTTCTTATAAAGACATTGGATTAGTGCCCACTTCAATGACCTCATTTGGAACTTAATTACCTCTTTAAAGATCCTATTGTCCAAATACAGTCGCATCCTAAGGTACTGGGGGTGTACACAATTCCGCACATAATGATTTGATTCACCTCTTCATTGATTTCTTTCTGTCTTTAGTTGCTACTGCAGGTACATTTCTTCCTTCCTTCCTTCCTTCCTTCCTTCCTTCCTTCCTTCCTTCCTTCCTTCCTAATGATTTTTTAAAATTTGAGTCGTTTGTTAACATACAATGTAGTATTGGTTTCAGAAGTAGAACCCAGTGATTCATCACCACCATAAAACACCCAGTGCTCATCCCAACAAGTGTCTTCCTTAATGCCCATTATCCATTTAGCCCAGTCCCCCACCCATCTCCCCTCCAGTAACCCTTAGTTTGTTCTCTGTATTTAAGTCTCTTATGGTTTGCCTCCCTCTTTGTTTTTATCTTATTTTTCCTTCCCTTCCCTTGTGTTCATCTGTTGTGTTTCTTAAATTCCACTGATGAGTGGATAAAGAACATGTGGTATATATACACCATGGAATATTATTCAATGATCAAAAAGAATGAAACCTTGCCATTTGCAACAAAATGGGTGGAACTAGAGTGTCTTATGCTAACTGAAATAAGTCAGTCAGAAAAAGACAAATATCATATGATTTCACTCATATGTGGAATTTAAGAAACACATCAGATACTTTTCAAGCACACATATTTTGCCCTGAAAAGGATTCACAAAGGTAGAAAAGATAGTAACAACCCCTAAACACCTTTCTGATACAATGCTACAATGCTTTTATTTTAATAAATATTCTTTGCCTGTTCTATATTTTGTTCAAGATGTTGCTACAAATAACTCACAGTGAGGTATACTCCCACCTGAATTGAGATGTCTATTAGCTTACCATGTCAGGTTCACTTAGATTCTTTGGTGAGCACAAAGTTGCTGTCCTTTTAGCAGCCAAATTAACAGGATTCAGCTCTACCATTGTGTTTATAGTGAATTTCTTTTGAATAGCTGATGTTTTTTTTCTTTTATATTGAGAATAAGTGTATAGAAATATGTATATATAGTATTCATGGCACTTTTTTTCTTGGACATTGTTAACTACTCAGACCTCCAAATGAAGTGAAAATCTTTTACCTTGACAAAAATACAAGGTTATTATACTGCATTAAGAATAAAAAGAATAACGTTTGATAAAGGAAACAGAGACTAGCAGAGCTCTGTGACTTTATACGATAGTGTGCGTTTTAACATCATGATTTTGATTGAAAAAGACAAGCAGAAAAGTTTAAAGGTATATGTATTAATATTTATGTAATATCTGAGGAAAAGCAAATACTGAGGAAAAAAATTAAGTTAAAAAGGACTCAAGAAAGGGGTTCACACCTTGAGAAACTCTCTCCTGTATTGTTATTTAAGAAATGTGGCCCAGTGAGAAGAACATAGACACTGAGTATAGATCTCTGGTTCTCAATGTCCATAGATTTGAGGTTAATTAATTTCTACCCACCAAGGTTGTCACAAAGATTTAATATATATATATATCTATGTGTAGTGTCTGACACAGAGTAGGCATTCATTAATTGGGTCTCTTTTTCCACATTCATTTTCCACTTGCCTTATGTTACTAACTGGATAGTTACATGATATCAACATTTTACGGTTTCACATTTGGAAGAAAGATTCTCTAAGACTGTATCGCACAATTTTCTGTTCCATGTGCAGCTCAATTAATCTCAGATTAACTATAATTACTCCTCTAGCCCTTTTACTTCAGTAATTACTAAACTTATGACTGCTATAAACTGGCTTTCATATATTTCATGCTATTAGTGCAGAAAACTGTTCATTTACTTCAAATCAGGTGGATTTAAAAAGGTGAAAAACACTTTTCAGCATGAGTGAACTGAGAAGGATGGAGGGTGAACACTAATTTACTACCATGTTTGGAAGATTCAGGCATGTGCTGTGAACACACTGATGACATTTACCAATCTCCTGGTGATGTGCACGAGCATGGGAGGTTCCTTTTTTTCTGTCTAGGTGCCCATCATCTTTGTGCTGTGAACACACTGATGACATTTACCAATCTCCTGGTGATGTGCACGAGCATGGGAGGTTCCTTTTTTTCTGTCTAGGTGCCCATCATCTTGAAGTCATGCTCTGTTTGAGTTTCAGTTGTGCCTGAAGACATGAAATGCATTTCACGTAGAACTGTGTCCCCAAGTTCATCCCAGGGAGCATGCACTTACATGGCAGAATCATCAGAAAAATGCTAATGACTTCTTTTCTTATAAGATTATTAAAATCTTTTAGCTGAAGTTTTCACACGGTCTTTAAAAAATATCTGTGCTCCAATGGATGGAACCAACTTAGTCAAAATGATATTTCTGTGTTAGCAGAGCCATGATTGGGGGCTTGACTAGGTAATGGTTGCCATTTTATTAACTGACTTTTCAAATGGAAATGTGTTTCTGCAATATTTATTGTAGAATATTGTTAAAAATGCAAAAAAATAAAGGAAAATATTACACATAAGCTTATCATCAGAGATAACCAGTTTCAACATTTGGGGTGTGTTATATTTTCATCTTTTGTCCTTTGTACAAGTCTTATGTGACCAAAAGGGCATTTCTCTATCTGTTTTGAAAACGCGCTGTATTTTTTTACTCAATATATTACAAACGTTTTCTCATACTGTATAATGCTATTCTTTTTCAATATATGGCTGCATTGAATTCCTTTGTGTTTATTTCCCCAAAGCTTTCATTGTTGGACATTTGATCGCCAAGATTTTTCATTTTTATAAATAATGCTGTAATGCTCACACACAGTACAGTAGAGTGGTTAGGAGTGGGGCTTTCAAATATGCCCATCGATTACTCTTTGACCAAGGTACCTTTTCAAAACTTCCATTTCCTCAGCTTTAATGTGGATATAGTGATAGGACCCACCTCACAGGGCTGCACTTAGACACTGGATATAAAGTCATAGGACAGTGCCTGCTTCATAATAAATGCTCAACAAATATTATGTGTGATTTTTTTCTTCATTAGATACATTTTCATGCATCATCTTATTTCTAGAAATGGAGTTTCTGGATCAAAGTTCATAATCATTTAAAAATTTTTGATTCATATTAACAACTCTGAGACATATCTGGATGGAATTTGAGAAACTACCTGTATGTTAAATGCAGGTTATGTGCATGGGGAACTTGAGTTCATGATTCACGGTTTTGTTTTTTACTGGAAAAGGCAAGGGAATGCACATTTTTGTCTCTGAATTGAGGAGTTAGTCTGGTGCTGTCTAAATTGTTTGTGTAGGGTATAAAAATTTGGAAGTATTGCAAGGTCCTCTGAGATAGGAGAATTAGGTTTTTTCTGTAAGCTTATAAATCTTTATTGATTCCAAGTGGTTATCTGAGGTATGCAAGTAAGGAGTTTGTGCAAATGAACACTAAATTTTAATTTTCCTACTTTTCCTCTGTTTAGCTGAGGACATCTGGGCCTGGCTTTTCTTATTGTAGCTAAGTTGAATATATGGTTTGGGTGTTTCTGTAGTGTGTAACAGAGCCTTTCCTTCAACTGAATCTGAAACTCTTCCAAAGTCAGAAAGAGAGAAAAAAAAAAACTAACCCTGAAAGAAATCACTTGTTTGACTGTAATAATCTACAGAAACTGGTTAAAGCATTAAACAAAAAATAAATGAATCAGATAGTTAGAACTAGTATGTCAGGAAAATAGACAGAACGTAAAATGCTTCTGGAATCTGTAGGATATTTTCTGGTACAAGGGGGTTTCTGAGTCATGGTTCATTTACAATGTCTGTTTCCTCACTCAGGGAAGGGTTTCTAATAGATTCAAGGAGACGCTAAGCTTTGCAAATGTCTTGCTTAAATAAAGGCAGCTCTGTGAGGGATAGATTTGTTCTGTTTATGGAGAAAACTTGCCAGTCATGTTTCACATTGTGTACCCTTCAGAAGAACAACCGTCTTCTTTCACATCATGGTGAAGATGGAGGTTTGTACAATCACGTCTTCGAGGTCTCTGATCACAAGGGTCATGAGCCGTGACTTTTTTAGACTAACTGGAGATTGACCGCCAGCTTGTTCCGGAAGTCGTGGTAGACTTAGAGAATGTACCGCTAGTCACATCAGAAAGACTTTGAAAGCCATCCCGAAGTTTTACTACCATAAAATCAGATGGAGGGTTTAGCTATGCCACTGAAAGGATGCTATTTTCAGCTCCTAAACCAGAGCATCATGGTCTTTGCATGGTAGGAATTTGAAGAAACCTCAGCAGTCTTGAAGATGCTTGTCTTAGTTTTCAAGGTCAAAATAAGAAATTGAGCTCTTGAGCTAGTCCTACAGGAGGTGGTCTCCCAGAACAGTGAGTTTTTCTTTATTTCAATTGGAATAACTACAGTACTGTTGAGAAGATGATGAAATGTCATGGGCTTAATGGAAGCTTTAAGCATTTGACTATAAATTCTGGCAGAGGAAGGAAAGTACATTTTTTGGCTTGTTTGCATCTCAGACTAAATCTCTGGGACCATTGGAAACCAGGTAAATATCATCTGACTATGTCAGGGCCCATTTGTCTTCTACATATATCCCAGCTTGGTTTTGGGTTCAGGGTTAAATATTACCTCTCTGGTAATTAATGATGACTTAATTACTAAGCATAATGAGGATTCCATGTCAGAAAAGAAGCATTCAAAACTTAGGAGACATCTTGAGTGGGACTTAGGAGAACTGACTCTGTTTTTGCTTGGATGATACTAGTGAGCTTTGATAAGTCATGAGCTTCCTCTAGACCTCAGCTTCCTCATCTGAAATGTGATGGAGTTATCTTGGTGACTCCCTCATGTTCTTGCTATTGCTAAAGTATCTTACTAGGAACAGTGCTCAAAAATTCTCATTAATGTCAAAGATTTTTACAAAACAATCCCATCAAAGATAAATCTGAACGATTAGTTTCAATGATTTTTTTTGTATAGTAATCTCGTTGTATTAGTCAGCTCCAGCTAGCTGCTGTAACAAAACACCACAGACCCAGGGGCTTTAAATAACAGACATTTACCACAGTTCTAGGAATTAGGAAGTTCAGTATCAGGATGCCAGCATTGTTATGTCCTGGTAAGAGCTCTTTCTGGCTTACAGATGACTGCCTTCTTGCTGTGCCCTCACGTGATGGAAGGAGAAAGAGCTCTGTGTCTCTTCTTTTTCTTGCAAGAGCACTAATACCATCAGAAGGGCATTGCCCTCATAACCTTGTCAAAACCTAATTACGTCCCAAAGGTCCCATCTCCAAATACTATCACATTGGGGGTTAGGACCTTCAACATACATATTTGGGGGTGGGACACAAACATTTTGTCCACAATACTCATCTTCCAAAACTGAGTGAGATTTCCCATTCACTGCTTCTAAATGTCTGCAAGGATTCCTAGGTAGTTCCCCCTTTACAGGATAATCAGAAAATTTGAAGTTGAGTAAGTATGGTTACAAGTGCTAAGGAAACATAAAAATTTTAATGGAGAGGAACTTTAGGCAGATGCTTTCTTTCCCTGAAACCTGAAGAGGTTGCTTGGCTCCTGGGAGGTGCATTTTTCTAATCTTTCTTCTTCTGTTGGTACCTGCATATGTGAAATCTTCCTGTAAGAAACTTTTGTCTTCTACAAATTAATTATATTGTGACAATTCATAGTGTCCAGATTCATAGTGAGCCTTGCTATTGACAGCATGGTCTACAGAGCAACAGTGTTAGAATCTTCTAGGAGCTCGTTAGAAATACAGAATCTCAGGCCCTACCCCTCCTGGATCCACTGAATTGGAACTTGCATTTTTTTTTTTAAATTTTTTTTTTCAACGTTTATTTATTTTTGGGACAGAGAGAGACAGAGCATGAATGGGGGAGGGGCAGAGAGAGAGGGAGACACAGAATCGAAAACAGGCTCCAGGCTCTGAGCCATCAGCCCAGAGCCTGACGTGGGGCTCGAACTCACGGACCATGAGATCGTGACCTGAGCCGAAGTCGGGCGCTTAACCGACTGAGCCACCCAGGCACCCCTGGAACTTGCATTTTTATAAGATCTCTGCACATTGCAGTTTAAGAAGTGCTGTTAAAGCATATAGATCAAAGACTCATGATCCCACCTTAGTTATCTCCTGTGCTCACGAGAGCACTCTTTAAACATGAACATGATGATAATGGTTATAATTTATTGTGTACTTTCTCTGCATTGTGCCAAGCCTCTTATTTTCAAGCTCTACAACAAGATGGGTGGTATTTTATTTTATACAAAAAGGTATAGAGAGCCAATGAGCTAAAGTAAATTGTCCAAGATTGTATGCTTGTGGATGATAGAGCTTGGATATAAAGTGAGGATTTCTGACTGTAAAGTCCATGCATTTTTCACTGGGTCGTATGGTTTAGGTTTTATTTAATACACATTGATGTTTTAGAAGGCCTGGGTAGTCAAAGCTTTGCTAAAAGTCAAATTTAATTTTTAGGGCAGAGGTTTTAGTGTCCTAAGCCTTAAAAATGAGAGTATCTTTCTGTTTTGACTAGATCTTATGGAGTCAAATTTCTTACATAGAAGAATGTGATCTAGAATGTTAGGCAAAGGCTTTTGGGTTCTAGCTCAAGGAAAAGAGATGAGCAAGTTTGAAGTTTTGTACTTATGAAAAGAAAATTTACTCTTTCTCTGTGGTTTGCTTTACTTTGGGAACAATATTGTGTTGCTGGCATAAATTCAGTTGAATATATATATGTGTATATATATGTGTATATGTATATATATATGTGTATACAACTGTATATATATATACACATATATATATACATATACACATATATATACAACTGTATATATACAACTGTATATATATATACACATATATATACATATACACATATATATACACATATATATATACACATGTATATATATACACACATATATATACACATATATACACATATATATACACATATACACATATATATACACATATATACACATATATATACACATATATATATATACATATATATACACATATATATATACACATATATATACACACACATATATATATATATATATACACATATATATATACATATGCCCATTGTATCCATATTTGATACTCAACTTGGGCTTTGATTATATGAGGCACCATTTGGAAATGTAAATGATCATGACATTCATCCATATTCTATTATCAAAACACATCAGTTTTCTCTTCATTATTACTCTAATTCCTGATAAGTTCTAATGTCACACTAAGCAACTTGGGCAACAAGTGAAGTAACAAAGAGATGTCTCAGCTATCACTCTGACTTTCAAACAAAGAATTGGAAATATTTATTGGTATAAAGAAGCCTTCTACTTGTAACTAAGAAAACATTTTTTTAAATGGAAACTGATATAAAAGGCAAAATAAAATACTTATAATTTTTATATGTTCACACTACACAAAATATAATATCATGAGGCATAAATTTTCTTCCTTGTAAGATTGTCCAGGTTCTTTACAAAAAGTTAAATGCCTGGTTCTTTACTGCATGCTTATTCTTCCTAAGAAACCTAGATTCTTGCTTGGATTATTGTAGATAATCTGTGTTAGAGAAAAGAGAAGTTTAATCATATCCATCTAGTTAATGCTCAGATCCCCCTCTTATCCTCTGGAGAAGTTGTTAACTTAGAAATGCTGAGAATTTCTGAGTCTGAGCAGTGACATCTTTCAACCTTAATTCAGAGAAGAATTGTAAACACAAAGAAGAAAGAAGCAAAGACTTTTTTTTTGAAATACATACTGTAATTGGTTGGTTTGTTAAACAGAAGAAAGGAACATTCTCACTGTTTAGCCTAGGCTTTATAAACAGGGCAGTGCAAGCAAGCAGCAAGAAGAAACTATGGGATCAAAGAAAAGCAAGAGAGAACATAGGACTTAAGAAGCAGAGAAGCAATCACAGCACCAGTAAAAAGTACTAAAAAGATGGCAAGAATTGGGCTTATCAACAAAGACCACTGACCAGCTGGTAGAGGAGATTGGCGATGGACTTAGAGGAAGAAAGCAGAAATTCTATCTATAAACAGCACAACAATCTGAAAATACATTGTAAGGCAAACAACTCCACGTTCCTCAATGATGTCCTAAAGCAGCTATGATCTAACATGTGCAATAATTGTGCTCACAGAAATGAGTAGGGAAGAAGATAATGCATTTTAAGAAGACAGTTCAGAGTGAATGATCAACACTTCAAAGCCATCAGAATCTAACAGTGTAGCCCTGAAGAATCTAGAAACCTTAGCCTGTTTCCTGACTGTGTCATGTAATATAACTCTTCTTGCTAAACCATGTACTGCCTCTCAGTCAGTTTTCTGAACCTCATTCCAGCAGGATCAGAGTTTGTCATGACTGCAGTGACTTCATGGGAGATGTAGTTACAAGAAAAATACTGTATTCCGCCATCATGGCCAAATCTGCCTACTATATTATTCCATGGGATGTTAAGATCTTTTATAAGAGATGAAAACATACCCTGCATAAAATCGTATTCAATGGAACATTTGAGAAATACTCTTTATTTTGGTTATCTTTAAGGTTCCTCTATACGTACCTATTTTGTTTCAAGTGCATGTTCTTTTCCAGTTAAAGCATCTTCATGTAGCTTTTTAGTGACACTCTTGTGTTAAAATGGTATGTTCTTAGGAATTACGTGCTTGGTTTGTAAGTTGCAAATTCTTCATTCTTGGGAGAAATTGGAGCTGAAAATGGAGTCATGTGGTCAGCCGATTCCTTGAAAGTGATTCATAGTTGAACCAAAGAAGGGGGGCTCTCTTCTCCATTTGCATTACCTATAATTGTTTCCTTGGAGCAAAATGCCTTGCCTTAGTCCTGCGGACCAGCATCTCATGAGGAAATGTGTTTGCTAGTCACTGAGTTGCTCAGACAGGAAGAAGCCACTGCCATGGTTTCTTTTATTTCTTCATTTTCAACATTTCCCCCATAATTCAAATTTCACATCCAAGGATTCTTAGAATTGGAAGGAGAATATCCAGCTTACTTACTATGAGAGGTTAAAGATGTAGCCAGTGAGGATTTGTTGTACCGGCTAGAGCCAGTACCCAGGTCCCATGCTTCCCAGGCCTGGGCTCTTGCTAGGACATCATTTTCATTATGCCTGGGACGACGGTTGAACTTGCTTAAGAGTTGTTGATGGGTGGAGAGATCACGAACTTGAAAAATGGGAGGTTTGCATTTGATGCCTGCTATCGTTCTATCATTTTAGGCTCCAGTTGTTAAGAGAGGATCAAATGTGATGCCTCTGTGGGTCACTTCTGATTCTTGGTTTTGTTGCCTTAAGCATATGTTGTTACTAAAAGAGAAGGGTTCAATTTGCACATACTGAAGGAAGAAACAGGTGGATTACAAGGACGTTTCTATTCCTGAGTTTAATGGGTGAGGTGCAAGGTGGCCTCTCTCTGGTTTAACGAACTCTTCTTGGTTCCTATGCTGACATTTTGAATTACTCACATTCACTTGGTGGTGCTTAAAGATAAAACCTCAAATCCTCACACCCGTCATCACATATTGGCAACTTAAAACATGCGCCATCCATTCACTTGTGCCTTTCTCCCCCTAATAAAATTGTTATCATTTTTTTACAGAGAAAATACCCTATACATGGTTAGCTTTTGCTTTTTGCTTATAAGAGGCAGGGTTAAAAACAAATTCCAGAATTGGGAAATGTTCACACGCAAACGAAAAACGCTTGTGACAGTTATCTAAACACCTGTTTAAGAAAGCCCATTTTCTTTTTCTTGCTTATGAATTGCCACAGGATTTCTTGAACTATTCTGCCGTTGTCTCTTTTTACCTCCTTTAGAGAGCACAGGTGTCAATTGGCCTCCAGCAGCATTTCTGTCTTGCTTGACAAACCCAAGTTCCTGTTGGCCTCTCGGCCCCATTGGATTTCTGGTCTGCTTCCTGGAACCCATCACCTTTCATGCATTCCCTGCTGGGCTCAGGACCAACCTTTCCCAGAGGTGTCTCTGGTTTTCCTGTGGCTGCTACTGTTTTTACTATTTCATTGTAACTACCATACGTTTTCGTCAGGATAACCTGGTTTTATTTTTTTCTCTAAAACCATTTGAATAAAGCATAGAGGTTTTAAAGTCACTGGTGTTTTCTTGACTGCAAATAAGACACAAAAATAAGTGTTGAATAGTAGATGGTATTTCTGCAGGTGAAATCCTGCAGATTTCTTATCTGAACTGAACACTTGGAACTTTAAAAAAATGTTTATTTATTTTTGAAAGAGTGCAAGTGGGGGAGGGGCAGAGAGAGGGGGACAGAGGATCCAAAGTGGGCTCTGTGCTGACAGCACAGAGCCTGATGTGGGGCTTGAACTCACAAACTGCGAGATCATGACCTGAGCCAAAGTCGGAAGCTCAACTGACTGAGCCACCCAGGTGCCCCCCAACAACTGAAACTTTTTAAAGAGAAAATCTCTGACCTGCCCTGAGTTGAGAGGTTGTTCCAGTCCTGGGGAAAGCCACAAACCAAGATTAGTGACATTCCTGTATATTTCCGTTACATCACATTGTTGAGATCATAATGTTCCTCAAGTTCCTGATGCTAAACTCAAACTTTTCTTTTTTTGCCTTTCTTTTAAAAGTCAAACATTATCATAATTAATATTTAAAATGGGGTTTTGACTGGGAATCGATGAGACATTTTGGCATTTGCCTTCATTTTCCTTGGAAGACGTTTATTTTCCTTGTCAGCTGCAGGGCAAAAAACGTGCTGTGAAAACTGATAGCCCCCCCGCCGTCAGGAGCATTTGTCTGGTATGATTCTGATGGCATACCCATGGTATCGCCAAAGGAGTGTCACAGAAGCTAAGTGAGAAACACAGGCAACAGCATCTTCTTTTGTGGAAAACAGCATGGGTCTTCAAGAGTGAGATCACTGTCACAAAAATAGCCCAAAGAAATTCTTTAGCATAAATATTTCCAGAAGCTATGGAGGGCACATCTGACCTTGCAACTTTTGGGTACTATAGTACTTCAGCAGAGGGCATCCTTCTTGTGTAAAAAATGCCACCTATAGCGACAATGTGTAATTTGGAACAGTGGAGCCCTGTCACAGTGTTGATGTCAGGGAACCAGGCACACACCTCCTCCTTCATCATGTAGTCAAGGAGGGAAATTCACAGTGCAATGCTGTGGGTTTTAACTTGCCCACTGAGTCTGTGATAAAGGGATTCTCTTCACAGAAGGATTTTTCTATAGTCTACACTATCAAATAGGGAGAATTGGAAGAAAGTCTTTTTTATAAACACTTCTGCTTGAGGTTAGTTTGGGATCTGGATTCTTTTGGAGAACAATACCTTTCTTTTTGGTTTTATGATCATCTTTTCTCTTAGTGCTTAGAAAGAAAAGAGCTTTGCCAAACTTTTTTTTTTCTTCTGGCATCAGTGTCTTCTGGAAAATGAAAATGGAAATGGCCCAATTTCTCTTACTAAAGTCTTCAGAAATTTGCATGTATTTTATTGGTTTCATCCTGAAAAAAATAAAGCTTGCTTTCCACACATTTTTTTTTAAAGAATAGAAATGAAAATGTACCAGGTTTACTATAAATTGAAAGTAGAACTTCTAGGGTGACATACACATACAGACAAACATCTATGTGTGTATATATTCATGTAGAAGCACGTATATACACAGACACACACATGTATGTATATATACATATAGAGGCACACATATGTGTATGTACCTATTCATGTAGAGGCATATGTACACACAGATACACACATATATGTGTATGTATATATTCACGGAGAGGCACATATATACACACATGTGTGTGTACATATTCATGGAGAGGCACATATATACACACACATAGATATTCATGTACAGGGACATATATGCACACACACACATATGTGTACGTACATATTTATGTAGAGGCGAACAAGATTGCTAGGATGAGTAGAGGAGAATGGGCAAGAGCTGTGATTATAGTTCATCACTGTCACTGATTTTATCTAAAGAAAAGACGAAGCATTTCATGTTTTTGTGACAGCAGGCAGGTTCTTTTAATTTTTGCTCAAAATTAGACAGCTTAGCAGAAGATGAGATAAAATAGTGACCACGTTTTGTATGTCAGTTCTATCGTCCTGAAATAACTGTTCTGTGAGTTCATGGAAAACATTTAAAGAACTCTAAAATAATCCAAATATTATCAAAAGAAAGGGGAGACTGTGTTTGAAAGGGCTCAACAGATGGGACTGGTTCAATCTAGTTTGTGATGAGATACTTATTCACTCTCGGCATAATTCCACAACTCACTTAGCTTGTTAAATGTGGAAGAGAAGTGTCAAATGATGTTTCTTATTTGTCTAGCACGTTTCTTCTCTTCTCTGATGAGTATTACTCATGCTCTATGTTACAGAAACCATGGGGTCTCAGTCTCTGGGGGAAGAAGTTGAGACATTGCCATGGGCCTCCCTTATTGCCCTTCCTTATAAGTAGGCATCAGTGTACAAAGGACACAATAAATGAGAACAGGTCTCGTAAGCTGCCAAATGCTATGTCATTGAGATTCCAAAACAAAAGTTGGCCTTTATTCTATCACACTGTCACTTTCAAGAAGGGATAGCTGATGGACGACAAACATTTGATATTTCAAAAACTACCAGACAAAAGCCCAGTCTTTTCTCCACAAAGTTCTCCAAAAGTATTAGGAAACAAATTAATGCAAATATAATTCAAGTTAAAGTACTATTTTAGCATGGTTGTTTTGTCACAACTCTTTCTCTGGTGGTCATTCTTTGGGTAAGTTTTGTGCTAAGCCATTTTCGATTTTGTCTGACATGTTGATGGCGGAATGGTGTGTCCTATATGCATGGAAAATAAACGTGAAAAATGACTGATTGTTGCTGTCTGAAAGCGCCTCAGTTTCTGAATTCTAAGGCAAATTAGGCCTCAGATTTCATTTTTGTAGCTGTAGTACCAGTGAATGATAAAAACCAGAATGTCTGAATTTGTCTATATCCATGCATATCGGAGAAGAGAATTTTCTTTTCACAAGATTAAGGGTAAGTGGTTGTTTAGAAAACCTCACAATATTTCTATTTCTCTGATATTAAGTTCCTTTCCTCCGAGTGGTTTTTAAAGGATAAATGTGAGCCTAGCTGCGGCAGGAGGGATGCTCTTCTGTCTCATGAACCTTAAAGAAAAACCGTTAACTAATTCACACGGCATTTGCTGTGGTCAGTGAAGAAAGTTGCCCTTTAAAGTGCTGCCGAAGTCACGAGAGTTCAGTTCTGAGGGTGAAAAATGCCTAGTGTGAATGGCCATTCTTGCGGCGCATCTGTTTGGGCAGCAAATGTGTTTAAAATAAAATAAGTGAAAAATAAAAGATTGCGTAACATAGAGCTATCCAGTTTAAAGCAGGTGGCATCTTGAACTATAGGTGGCGTTGAGTGGAAGCTGTTACAAAATAGACACACCTGTGATTCGGGGTAAGCTAGGTTGGGAGGATTCTTTTAAACAATTACTCCCAACAGCCGTGCAAAACACCGTGAAAAATCTTGCAGGCTTGCTACATGGTGTTATGCAGAGAACAGTAGTGATTCTCCGTTGGAAAAAATGGAAAAAACGCAAGCGAAATGAAACAAAGGAGTCATTTCTGAATTCCTGAAGGGATTGAAATGATTTCTTTTGGGTTTTGTCAAGTTGGTACATGAGACAAATAAACCAGCAATGGAATAATTTGCCTTTATTGACGTAAACCTAAAAGGAACTGTGAGCCATTCTTCTCAGCTGGGACCTACAGGTTGGTGAGGTACTCTTGGTCCAGCTTTACAAAGGAGTTGACTGTGTGACCCAGAGATTGGGTGGTCTCCCATTGCTACATAGCTAATATATGGTAGATAGGGAGTTCAAACCTGGGATATCCCCATTCCACCCCCATGCATGTCTGAAACTACACTATTCTGTTTTTGCCTGTGAGTTTGTTATTTAATATATGAGGGCACCAACACATTTCTTGAGGGCTCACAGGGGTCAAAGCACTATGTTACAAGGAGAATTGCCAACTCTAAACCTTTGTTGAATATAACTGCCTACCCGCTTTAGGTGCATTTTACCTCTTCTGTTTCTTTTAATTTTTATAAAACCTCCTTTAAAAAGTGCCATTCCTCTGTCTATACAGATGAATACAGACCTGAGGCCCAGCCTGGTTAAATTACTTACCTGAGGTCAGTGGTTAGCATAGAGCTAACCAGGATTAAAAGTCAGCTCTGTTTATGTCCATAGTTCCTGCGCCTTTTTTTAAATTTCTGAAATCTTCATTGGAAGAGAGAATAAAGTATAAGGCTGTGGTTGATAATTTCAAAGTTTCTGTTATCTGACTAGAGAAAGACCCTTAGAACACATCTAAGAAAAATAAAAATGTCAAGATTCTCAGTTTTGGGAATCCTAAGTCATTTTGTAATGAGGACTCTTAAGCCTTGCTCTGTTGTTTTACTTGTTAGGGGTTTTCCCTTATTGCATATTAATTTCTTCATCCCTGCGGGATGAGACATTTAAGGAGCAGGAAAGGGCTGTCTGGCTCAGTGGGACTGGGTTGCTATTTAGTCTGCCTGTTTCCTACCTTACATGTCAATTGATTATCCTGCCTATCGTGTGTTGACATATTTTGCTTGCTGTACTGATTATACATTAGGAGTGCTAATTCTTTTATTGGGTTAGAGTTCAAAGGTGCTCATCTGTCAGCAAAAAGTCTCTCATTTCGTGGCATGCTTGGCCTTCTCTTATATCTGTCATTTTTATACTGTTCTCAGAGGTTTTCCTCTTATTTCTGGTCCCAGTTCAATAGCAAAGATCTTGAAGGGTTTTCCTTTGTAGTGCGCTATTTTGTACGGTTTTTGGAGACAGATTCTGCTCTTTGAAGATATGCAGAATATTGGCATCTCACAGACTCTGACTGAAGCAATGGAAATCACACTGTATCCTGCTCTTTGATTTTAACAGAGTTGTTAAACAGAGTTGGGTGCAGATCTCCAAATCTTGGACTTTTCCCAAACATGGTCAATTTCTGAGACCAATAAATAGAGATTCAAACCTGGGTTTTGCATGTCTGTGTCACAGCAATCCAGCTCGCTGTCAGGACATGGACTCCCATGAAGAAAAGTCTGAGGGATGGAGATGTGACTATATAGAACAATATAAAAGCTCACCTAATGCCCAAATATCTTCCTTATCTGTATGTATTTTCCTCATTCCAAACTGAAATCATAAGTAAAAATAGCCTCTCAAGTCATTATTTTGGATTTCATAGGGTGAAATGTTTTGCAATGAGTTCGAGGTGTCTGAGATACAAGCCTTTCTCAACAAAAGTGCCAATATGTCAAGAATACATTTTGTTGTTGCTTCTATTTCAATCTAGAAGCTGAGCAAAATAAGAATAACAGGTATCACGGTGATAATACTTGCAAAAATGATTTTTGTGAACTGGTAAGATTATCAGTGATGACTAGCTTTTGCTCTAAATTCTTGTGAAGTTTTAACAAAGTAGTCTTAATTATCATACAAAACATGAGTCAGCCCTGATTTAGAGAAGTAGCTGAAGTTGGCTGTTAGGTAACTGGGCTTTCCAGAAGGGAGTGAAACAAAGCCAAGGAGCCTGCAGTCTCTTGTTGGAAAGTATACGAAGATGGGAGTTATCGTCAAATTGTAATGAGTTTGTCTTTTGACAGTTTGGATACTATAAGTTATAGGACATGATAGAACTATTGGAATAAAATTGAAATAGAATGAGAACAATATGCCTGGGTCCAAGCAGAATGGATCTAGTGGGGGACCATGGGTTAGACATACAATCTCTCTGAGTCTTAGTTTTTTTATCTGTCAAATGGGGCTATTATCTATTTACACAGCAAGGCTTTGGGTGGAGATTAAATAAGATAATGGTGTAAAATGCATAATACTGTGTCAGTCTGGCACTTAGTAGATATTTAGTAAAAAGTAAAACTTTATTGCTTTCCATCTTCCCATTGACTCTCTAAGCCAACTTGATAATATGAACTAAAAATGCTATCTTCGTCAGCCTTCAATGGCTTTCTTGAATTTATATGCACATGGTGCTATGCTGATTATGGTACAAAGCATGCTATATAGATGTGGCTCTTTCTAGGAATTTACTTCCACAATCACTCAGAGATTGATGGATTCATAGAATATGAGCTGGAAGGGACCCCGGGGGCTCTCTGCATTCAGTAATTTTACAGACGAGGAAATAGATTCCCAGAGAGATGAAAAGACTTGCTCAGAATTTCCCAGTTAATTAGTGGCAGTGCCGGGAACAGAATTTGGGTTTCTAGAAACCTAGTCTATTGTTCTTATTTATCCACCTTTCTTATTTAGGAAATAAAGATTGTGGTTGTATATTCTAAGAGTTGTTAGGAAGAACTATTTCAGAATATTCCAGTCTTTAAAGATGCACAGCTAATCAGAAAAAAAAAAAGCTAAGGGTAGGTATGAGGTGAGTAAACACGAATGCACTGTCGAAGTCGGGGTGGTAATGGCACACCATGGCTGAGGAAGTCTTTCCAAGCCAACACACAACCTTCACCATTCTCCATCCTTCTCTCCCAATTTTTTAGTAACATCCCTACCCTTGTCCAATTAGATCCATTCCCATAAGCTCCTCTGTTGTAGAAATTTTGGAGCCACACCTGAGAAGTATGACTAAAATTTTTTTCTAATTTATTGGTGCAGATTCTGAGAGATTTCAAGAAATTTCAAGTCAGGATATTTGGGTGGTGGGAAGAGAGTCAGACACTCAAGCACTGAAAATGGGATCGTAGCAAGCATTAAAAAGGACCAAAAAGTTACATTCTATGCTACATATACACCAGCAACGTTTCTACATATGGCTGATATGTGGAGTTTTATGGACATATTTGGTACTATACCTTGTGTCTATATTGATCTGGAATGTTCCAGGAGGTCAACAGTAGTCACTGAACTCTTGTTCTGCAAGTACCAAAGTTTCTTTACACTACACAAATTATAACCTTATGTGGCAAACAATGATCTGAATAAGTCAAAGATCCCCAACTCAACTAAATTAAGTAGTACTACACTTGTCTTTTTTATATACTCTCCATTATTACAATGTATAAATTTTATTATGTGAGTTTAGGTTTAATCATGATATTATTTATCTGCTATAGAATTTTATCTTTCAGAGACCCTTTGTGGTTTAAGGAAGATCTAAGAGAGAGAGAGAGAGAGAGAGAGAGAGAGAGAGAGAGAGACAGAGAGATTAAACAATAGAGAAGAAATGTTTCTGACCACCTTGTCTAGTAGAGCAAGAGAACCTTAGAAAAGCTATGACCTGATAGCGTTCATAAACTGTAATCTTCCCCTGGGAGAAGCTGGAGTGGCCATTCCACTGTGCTATCACTCTGGGTGTTCATTAAAAATTCATTCAGGGCTAAATCATATCACCGAACAATGAGTATGGAGGCCCAGATCTGTGTGTCAAAGAGAGGAGGCCATATAAGGGCCAGGTTGCTTTATTTAGTGGGGTCTGTGTCAGGCAGACAAGGGAGATGGGAGGTTTCCTTGGAGGCTTTTGTAAAGCTCTGGGCTTCTTCTGGGGGCTCAATTAGAATAATCAACAGCCTTGGGAAATTCACACGGTGTTGGTGGGGCTGTGATCCATCATCATCCATCATACTTGTGCGCTGGGTGACTGAGGAGCCAAATACCAGGCCGGCGGGGTGGCCAGAGCCCTTCTGTGCCTGGAGCTCTCTGGTCTGCAGGGCAGGACTCCAGGAAGCCTGGCACTGGGAGGGGCGTGAAAGGCTGCAGGGGGACTAAACCCTCAGCTCAGCCGGCACTTGGGGGGCTTTCCTTCCCAGCATTCCCTGCAGGTGACAGTCTAGGAGCAAGAAGTAACTGTACAGTACGGTGAAAGAGTTTTAGATTGTTTGCTTTGGATCTCCTCAGTTAATTTGTCTTTTGCTGGGTTTGTTTGGAGTTTATTTACAATTTATTTTGAGTTTGTGTTGTTTGTAGGCCTTACCAATTGTTTAAAAACTTTCCGAATTGTTTGCCGTTCAGCCTTCCTTCTGTGTGCACTGGCTTGTGGGAAGGATTGGATTTTGTCATTTCAAATAAGGAAAGACTGTCATGGTGTGTATCTGTGTGTGTGTGTGTGTGTGTGTGTGTGTGTGTGTGTGTTTCTGCGTGTGTGTGTGCGTGTGCATGGGTTTTACAGGGAGACGACCAATAAAGCCCTTATTATATATTCCTTATATCTTTAGCAACTTTTTTCAAACTCTTTTTTTTTTAACCTAGGAAGAAATGTGGTTTTGGTTATTTTCAAAAATGTTTCAAAATTCCAGAATTAGGAGAATAGTGTCTAGTTCTATAGAAAAGCATTTATTGCAATATGATCTCAGAACCAGTCTGCTAGGGTCCTGTGTAAGATTGAGTTGCTCAGTGACTAATTTGGTTTCTTGGTTCCCAAGCAAAGAAATCTGGCAGCCAAGTATGTAAATTTTTACCCATCTTCCATTTTGTTTTTTTCTCAGAAAACTAGGGAAAGAGCCAAATGTTAGGTGTGTGCACACATTATAACCAAACTTACCAATCCTTATTTTATGATATTTATCATGAAGGAAAATGTACCTAAAATTTGCCTCTTTCTGTTTCAGAGGGAAAATGAAATTTCTAACTCTCCAAAGCTAAAAAGAGAAGCATTTTTTTTTCTGATTTGTGTTTTAATCACTCGGGTGTATATAAAATTAATACAGAGTCCCTACTCTCTCGTTTTATTTTATTTTATATTATCTTATTTACTTTTAATGGCCACCAGATGGGAAAACCATGCCCTCCCTTAAATAGATCTACAGTCATTCTCTTTTGGATGGTACAAGTTAAGTCCATAAAACAAAGAAGTGTCTTCTAGTTCATTCGTTCTCTTTTCATATTTCTTAAAATGAAAATCCAAAGCAGAATGCCTAGAAGTATATTGCAATTTGACAGGATTTGCTTTGTGTGCATGTGAGAAAATATGACTCGTAAAAAAAAGTAGAAGAATAGATGTATGTGTACTGTGATGCTATTTTATCGGTATCTATTGCACCCATTGCAATGAGACTCCCGGGATGTTGGACCTAAATTAAAATAATCGTAAATAATGTTAAACAATAATAAATAAAATCCAACTTCTACCCCCTCCCTGCTTCCATTTTTTTTTTTCCATAAAGGAAATTCACAAGTAAATAATGCCGAGCAAACCAGCCCCTTTTGGGAAAGGAGGCATATAGGCTGAGGGATGTGTGGACCAGAGAGCCAACCCCATATGCTCTGGGGATTTGGAGGGTGAGCAGGGAAGGGCACTGGATGGAGACTGTTGATTTTCAAGACTTCCTGTATATTCATTTATTGGATTCTAAAAATTATCCTAATAAATTAGATTTATTGGCATTAAGCTATTTTTTTTTCCTCAAAGGTCTCAAATGTAAGGGTAAAATTACATTGAAGTCTCATTCTGCCTAATAGATTCCTATCAAAACCATTGAGATGAAGAGTTGTTTTGGAGCCTTTCTCTAGGAATTCCATCTCAAGCAACATTGAACAAGGAAGGGGTTGTGCGTCTGGCAAGCGCTTTGTGAAGTGAGGTCCCTGAGCTAGGATTACCAACACATACCCAACAACTTAAAGTGTAGGAACTTAGGAGTGTTCAACATTTAAAAGTTTGAAAGAATGAGGATTTTTATGGAATTGCCATTCCTTAAGAGTCTGCCAGATCTAGTGAAGATGTCCTTGAATGTCTTATTGGACATTTTCTCTGTTTGTACTTACAAGAGCAACATTTTTTTCTCCCATTCCCCTGCTGATCTTGTGAACTTTACGGAACCTTCCAACAAGGGAAAAGCCCCTTGGTTCTATAGTGCCACCATTCTCCAAGTATCCAGAGTCCTCCTGTTGCCTCCTGACTGTCCAGGGCTCCTACTTTAGTGTTGGTTACTCCAATCTTTCTCTTGGCATGCCCTATGGGTCCCATTCCCTCAGGGTGGCCGAATTTACTGACCACTGATGTACCGACTCATGATATAGTATAATGGCTCATCGGGGGTATTTCATCCCAACCACCCCCTCACCAAACTCTGTTTTATTTCCGAAACCTCTCTTATTCTTTATCCTCCACCATCACTGTCATTTTTTTTTTTTCAAAAGCCATTGTGATCTCTCACGGACTATTGAAATAGCCTCTGACTAGTTTATCTGCCTTGCGTGTCGTCCTTCTTAAATTTCTCCAGTTCTTTGAATCAGAGTGGCTGTGCTAAAACCCAGCTCTGATCTTTCCATTCTCCCTAGGACCCTTCACCAGCACCACATGCAAATAGGAGAAAGGCCAGATTCTAGAATATGGCATAGAGGGCTTTGGCTCTTTGGTCCTCACATTTGGCTATTCACATCTCTCTCTGACTCTTTCCTGCTGTCAGTCAGGCAATACCAAGAAAGCCTCAGTCTCATGCACATACTAAGCTGTTTCATAGGTCCATACCTTTCAAGATGCTCTTTCTTCTTCTTGAAATGGTGTTTATGCCCTTGTATTTTCTCTGGGAAACTCCTTTAAAACTATGTTTATTCTTCAACACCCTTCTCACCTGTTGCCCCATCTCTGGTCAGCCTTTCTTGATATTTCTCACCCTCAGAATTAATTCTTTTCTTCTCTGCACCTTGTCCATAGTTTGTTGATCATGGGTACTTTATTTATTTGCATGACTTCCTTCTATACTGGATGGTGGCTTTTTTTTGTTTTTTTTTTTAATGTTTATTTATTTTGACAGAGAGAGAGAGAAAGGGGGGGCAGAGAGAGAGAGAGAGAGAGAGAGAGAGAGGGAGAGGGAGGGAGGGAGAGAGAGAATCCCAAGCAGGTTCTGTACCGTCAGCATAGAACCCGACTCGGGGCTCCATCTCATGTCATGAGATCATGACCTGAGCTGAAATCAAGAGTTGGACACTTAACCGAGTAAGGCACCCAGGCACCCCTGGATGGTGGCTCTTTGGAGTTGGGGATGAGGCCAGTCATTTTGGTGTCTAGAGTGCAAACTCAGTGCTGTGAATCTCATAGCAGATGTTAAATGCCTATTGAAGGAAACAAGCTATCAATTGTCAGGAGGATCCTTGGAGATGGCTTGGTCTTAACTCAAAGGAATATGCTTATTTGGGGGGTAATTTCAGTTATGACGGCAGGTTGGGTCAGAGGTATATGTATTTTGGGGGTAGGGGGCCCTAGCTTAAGGCAGGCCTCGGTCTACCACATCCACGGGAGCTGAGGGGAGGGCGTGTGTATGCATCACGTGTTGTCTGGGGTTTGGCAGAGTGGAGACATCAGTGCTGATGGTGCCCAGATCCCCACGCTTAACGGCAGACCCCATAGGTTATTAAAGCTGAGAGCCTATCTGGGAAGATTAGCTGGAGGAAGTGCTTTAGCCATGGAGCAAACAGGCAGTCTCTTGATTAGTGCCTCAGACATGGTATGGCACTGTGGTATCGGGTTTCCATCTGGACCATTACGAGGATATTTGAGATCTGGAGCTTCAGTTCTAACCTCACCTTGAGTTTGAGTTTTGAATCCATGCTTGAGAAATGGGCCCTGCTCACTTCTCTCGGACTGTGTTTCCCAGCAGTGGGTTTTGTGTCCTTTGTTTTTGGACATTTGAAAGGGATGCTGAGAATGAACCCATATGGTGTTTGTTTAGATGGGGAATCCTAAATAGCTTCTTGTGCTGGGAGAACACAGTAGCAAATATATCTTTACAGTAATGTGTTTTAAATCAAAAGGGCTCCATATTTTCCTGTGTGTTTGAATGTGACATTCTTGATCATTCCAGACCCACCTGTCTGAGAACAGGAATCAAAAACAGGAGTCACTCTCAAATTTCACCTCTATTTAATCCATCACAGAAACATACTGGCTTTTCACTGTATATATATAAAAAAACACACCAGGACATTTAAACAAAGTGACACAGATCATCAGCAGATCAACTGGGAATGACGGCTCAATCAAACAAATGTATGTTGAGAATTTCCACAGGGCAGCTCTCACAGCAGCCAAGCCAAATTTGTTTAGTATACATGAGTTAGCTGCTTAGGAACATTTGCTATGCTGACTGCCAGATGATGACTTTTCTAGGTAAACATCCATTTAGAAGCATATACCCATCCATGAAAGTGTTGGCGTGATTTTGATCTATTCTCTTGGACTCCTGAAGTTATGACTTCATTCCACTGGCAGCCAAGTACCAAACCCACACATGCACCATTTAGCCTAAAAAAGGGGGGAGGGGGAGGGGAAGCTATACACTTATTTCAAAATGTAATATAACCATCCAAAAGGTAGGAGAAACTCCATAAAATTGACAGGCCATTTCACTTTTCTGACAAGCAATAAAGCAAGCATCATTAAAATGGATGTCAAATTACAGAGCAGGGAAGCAGCAGGGAAAATACTTACCTCGTTCTTGATATTTGGAATAGAATGTGGCATATTTATCCTCCCTCAGTCTAAACTTGGAGGCATTCTCTTTTGGGGGGTGGGGGGTTGGGATCATTTATTAAACTGGAATTTCAGAATCAGATCCCACCTGAGTGAGAACATTTGGATTCCTCGGAAAATAGTATTTAAAAATTTTGTCTTATTAATTCTTACATTTGAGCAATTATTTTTTTTAAAGGTAGCATTTAAAGAATGGAAGACTCAATGGAGCACAATCTTTAAGACAGATCAAAAGAGCAAAGTGTTTATAAAAACACAGAAACAAAACTCAAAACTTTGTGGTAGAATTTTCAAAGTTTGTGCTTCCTCTCCCTGCCTGTTGTGAAATCCAGCCTGTGTTGTGCAAGGTTCAAGCTCAATGCTCTAGTTTATTAACCACAGGACTTTCTTTCTGATTGTTTTCAACTAGGGAATCCTCTATCTGGGGGGACATTTTCAAACAGAAAGCTTGAGAATTGCCTTTTTTGGACCAAGGGGTAATTATGTGAAATTTGTTGGAAGAGATCATTGTTTCCAAACTTCAACCTCCTTTAGAAGATCAGTTGGCAGCTATCACTTGCTTGAGCAAGTCTTTTGAATGGCCAATACTTTATAAAGCCCCTAGAAAATATCTTTTTTCCAGTGGTGGCAGTGACTTTTGTAGATAACAGCGTCCTTTGAAATCTATTTAAGATTCAGAGCAGGTGAGTTACAAAATTCAGCTTTCAAAAAGCGAAACTGCACATAATTAGCACTTTTTAAAGTTGGTTCAATTTTTTAAAGTTTTTGTAGTCTGAGTATAGTTGATGCACAATGTTACATTATTTTCAAGCGTACAACGTAGTGATTTGACAACTCTGTATGTCATGTTGTGCTCATCGCGGGTATAGCTACCATCTGTTACCATGGGACACTATTACAATACCATCGAGTGCACTCCCTATGCTGTGCCTTTTCATTTGAATTTGAGCATCTAATATATTATTCACAGTACTGGCCAGGAGACATAAAGATAATTGAGACATAGCCCTTGCCCTCAAACAGCTGAAAATCAAAATGGGGGAATGGGAAAACAACTAACTGTAACAGCACCATGGTAAATGATGGATGAATGTATTCTGACGTACATTTTATATTCTTGAGGATCCAAAAAGGAAGGAGCTCACTCTCGTTGGGGAAGTGGTGAACATGATGAGTGGGAACCCTTAGTAGATGAGATAACATCTAAACTGGATCTGAAAGAATGTCAGTGTATAAATCTTAAATGCTTCCTCCTCCATCAGACCTTTACTATCTAAAGTAATCACCACTCCTGCATTTCAACCTATTGTTTTCTCCTCAGAACTTAAGACCATCTCATATTCTTCACATCCTCCCTTTCCCCACCAAACTTAAGGTCCATGGGAGTAGGAACATTATTGGTCTTGTTCACTACTTCGTCCCTAGCTGTCAGAACAGTAGCAGGCCCTCACTAGGGAGTTGAAGAATGGAGAATGAGGGCAGGGTGTTCTAGATCAGAAGGTTGTCAAGGAAAAAAATACAGAGAAGCCAAATTCCACAGGATATTCATGGACACAGAATAGATTATTATGAACAAATAAGATGGGCAAATTGGTTACGACCAATCACGAAAAAAATTTTTTTCTGAGGTATCCAGAAAGCTGTGGCCAATTTTTGAGAAGAAAATTGATGAGCTCTACAACCTTCTGAAGTCTTTCTAAAATGAGTGTAGCACTTGGTAACCCAGGGTAAACCTTTTTTGGGTGAATCGTTCACCTTCAGCAGATATGCTCATCCATAAAAACAGTTGTGTGATAGATTCTTCAATTGCTTTATCCAGGTTTTAAAAATGGGATATGGTGCAGAATGGATGTGATACATATATGCAATGGAATATAATTGAGCCACAAAAAAGAATGAAATCTTTCCATTTGCAACAGCATAGATGGAACTGGAAAGTATAATGCTAAGTGAAATAAATCAGTCCGAGAAAGACAAATATATGATCTCACTCGTGTGGAATTTAAAAAAATGAAACAAATGAACAAAGGAAGAAAGAGAGAGAGGGAGACAAACCAAGAAACAAACCCTTAACACAGAGAATGAACTGGTGGTTACCAGAGGGAAGGTGGGTGGGGGGTGATGGGTAAAATAGGTGATGGAGATTAATGAGTACACTTATAATGATGAGCACTGAGTGATGCATAGAATTGTTGAATCACCACGTTGTACACCTGAAACTAATATAATACTCTGTGAGCTATGCTGAAATTAAAATTAAAAACTTAATAAAAAATTTAAAATGGAGTATAGGGGATTTTTCTGTTTTTATGATTACTAATGTGCCACCAAATGTGGATAACTGGGCAGCAATCTTTAAGTAACACAGAGAAAACGTTAATGCAAGTGTACATAGAGCTTTAGTGATTTCAGTTTGGGACCGAATAATCTTAGGGCAAGTGGGGATTTGTTGTAAACAAAAGATTTTGTTTAAATATAAATAAAAAATAGGAACAATAACCTGCCAAGTTCCCACATGTATTTACTCCCACAATGGCAAATTTTACATAGTCCCAAGAATACTATTTATCAAAGCAGCTCCCAGGTATTGGGATGAACCAGACGCTTTCAAAGTGTTGATTGATCACTCTTTGCTAGCAGTTCACCAGGATTACACAGCCACTCCAAAATCAACAGCCTGAAAGAAAATGATACGAGACTTGGAACAAAGGCTGGAATGTAGGTTAGCAACCGCCTTGCATTGCAGTAAATACATCAATTAATATTCATCAATGTCTAGAGACATGATCTAGTAAGAGTATGGAATGAACTGTGTATGACAATTCGTTTTTCTACCCCCAAAGAAACCTCGGCTATGCCTTACTTTCGCACAATAGAATTTGTAGAGAACTCTGGGTGGGTTTGCTGTTCTTCCTAACTAACTACTGAACTTTTTAAAACTCTGGGGAATGTTATCAGGGCAGTATAATGTATGTATGGCCTGGGAGTACTTGTTTCCATCTTCATCCATCAGCCCAGACCAAGGAGGCGTATTCGGAGGTTCACCAATTACACCAAAGTAATGAAAGAGCAGCAAGAAAGTTCTTCATGTTCTTTTATTTGCCAGGTGTTTCAAGGCATTCTTTTTGAAGTGTTGGAATGAGATGTTTGTGGGAGGAATTCAAGTGCCCTACCCGAGAGATAGGGAAGGGGACAAGTGAATCCCACAATTTTTTCTTCTCCTTTGCATTTTGGGGTGAAATCAGGGGAAAAGCTTATCATTTCCCACCGTCAAATTGTTGCTCATTTTTCATTGTCAATAATACCTTTTTCAAACAGAAACATTCTTTTAACCTTATTCAATCTGGGCTGTTTCTTATATCAACACAGAAATCCTGGCCGGGGAGTGTTCCAGAAAGAGCTCATCTTTTTGTATCATGTCAATGACCACATTGATTTTTCTTTCCATTTGATTTCAACAAGTGTTTATTGAGAGATTTATTGATAAGGGAGTAGTAGAGAATGAATTGTTCATGAATCATTACTTTTTGTTATCTGAATGCAGGTAGACCTGAAAGACACTGATCTTTAAGAAGTGTCGCTTAAGACTTACAGGCCTGAGAACTTTTCCCTGTGACAATGATAATGACTTTTGGCAGTTGTGGTTTCCCCTAAAGTTTACACAAGATGCTCAAATGCATCATTTCTTCTGATTCTTACAGCAATTTTGTGTCATAAGTATTTTAAAAACCACTTTTGTCTAATAGAAATATAAATGTAAGCCATATATTAATTTTAAATTTTCTGGTAGGTAGCCACATTAAAACGGGTAAAAATAAACAGGTATCATTAATTCTACTAACACATTTTATTTAACCATTATATCAAGCCATTTAGCTCGTTGTATATATAACCAATATACTAAAATTATCAACTTTATATATATGCATATTCATCTTTATATATTATCAATTTTATAATTTTCATATCAAGTTAAAAAAAATCTGGTGTGTAGTTTTAAAGTTACAGTGCCTCTCAATTTGGAAAGGCCACATTTCAAATGCTTAATTACTACATGTATGTAATGGCTACCATAACGGGAAAATATCAGATATGGATAAAGAAACTGAGACTCAAATAGACTGAGGGACTTTCCTGGGTCACATAAGTGGTTAGGTGGACTTGAACCCAGTGTGGTCTTCTGGTTTAAACAGAAATTGGGTTAGGTCTGTGGTTTATAGGTTATCTGAATTTACTTGTGATATTATGGGTTAAGATTACAGACTAGGAAGCTGAGGATGTTACAAAGAATGATCCTATCATATAACTAAGGATTCTTTACTGTTAGTTCTAGAAATGCCATAAAATTTGTGTTTTTAAAAATAAGCTCCTTAGGAAATTAAATTCGGATGCACAGCCTAGTGTGGAATAACGACTCTAGTCTCTGAATTTCTTACAGGCTCATTTCTGTATTTGTATATTCCTATATTATTCATTCATTTGACAAGTATGTATTGAACCTTTACCATGCACCAGACGCTATGCTGGGGGCTGCAGATGCAGTGGTAGACAAAACGGAGTCCCACCCTCACGAAGCTTACATTCTACAACCGGCAACATATTGTTGGTTCACAGCAGGTGCTGCAATAGGTGCTGGTGGAATCAAAAGGTAGTCGGCGATATTTGATATTGCTTTACCAACTTCCCTTCCTGGAGGACTCCGTGAAAAGCTTGAGAAAAGGATATAATATATGGGTTACCCATGCAGGGATTTTTTGTTTGTTGATTTTTATTCTTATTATAACCAATATTTTTAAAGGGTTTGCAATGTGAGGAGGACATGGTACAAATCCTGAATTGATTCCATT
Organism: Felis catus; assembly: GCF_018350175.1. Lineage (NCBI taxonomy): Eukaryota > Metazoa > Chordata > Mammalia > Carnivora > Felidae > Felis > Felis catus. The sequence goes on from NC_058376.1 coordinate 96,356,834, forward strand.
TGGTTAAATTCATCTATTAGCATCTTGAGCATGTAGAGTGTGTGTGTGTGTGTGTGTGTGTGTGTGTGTGTGTGTGTGTTGGCTAGATGTATATAATGCTGTTTCTTGGGAGAATATATAATGTACTTCTTTTCCACCTAGAATAAAGAAAGTCTACTCAGCTGTTTTTTTCTTCAGTCAAGTATTTTCATTTGACCCTTTAAGCCAGCTAAACTTTGAAGAAAAATGCAGACATACCCTACTGTTCAAAATGGTGTAAAGATTTAGGAGAGTTAATTTAAAAATTCATAAATCCTTTGCACTATGCAAATTAATGACCTGTGACCTTTTTCCAGGTGACTTATTTTGACTTAACTATGTCCAAATAAATGTGTTTATTTAGGAGAGCTCAATGCTACCAAAAACTGACATTTAGCATCTCCTATGGCTCATAATATGTATGAGAGATGTGGACCACCCTCTGTTTTCTCATTATGCCAAATAATGGAAAGTGGAAATCACTCTAATCCTTTCTTCTGTGTCTGCTGTACCTCTGCAAATATGATAAACTCAATCCAATTAAAAGTCATTACCTCTCCAGGGCTTTGCTGCAGTCTATAACCTTTATTTCACAATCCTCCTGATTATCTGTCTTCATCACAAGTCGAATTTTTAGCCATCTTCCATTTCAGTTTTCTCTTCAAGAAGAGGAATATCACTTTTAGTGTTGAATATTGTAGTCCTTGTTTTCTGTACCATTCGCTTGACTCTATTCAATGCAGCCTTACATTATACAAGTTAATTCTTCCTGAGTATTTGTCTTATCTCCCTGAATAGATGGTAAGTCCTCTGAAATCAGCAATTTTTCTTTCTTCTTCTTTGAGCTCCCCCTACCCCACCCCACCATGGTGCTTTGTATGCAGAAGTCTTATCGACTAAATGGTTATCGGTTTGTGGTATATGTTGGATCACAGTTGCTGAAAATTAATAGTTGGAATGAGTATTAAAAAGTTAGATGAAGTAGATATATTAATACAATGACAATAGCCACAGAAACAACAAAAGCAACAATAGTACAAATCTTGTTAAGTTACCATGTAATTATTCTATAGACTTCAGGTATCTCTCTTGCCCCCAGTGAATATTTAAACATCGTATACTTTTGATAGAACATTTCCAGTTTTTCCTCTCAAGCAGTCATGGTTTACATAGGTTTACGTGGATTAATCCACAATATATTTGAACCAGCAAACATCTTAAATGTTTAAATGAGTAAACTGATAATTTTCAGCTCTTAAATTCTACAATGCCATTAACAATAAACATTTCAGTCAGTTATCTTGAGGTTTAAACAGTATAATGCCAAAATATTTGATTGAACTCAACTAGAATAGCTATAACCTACAACCTATTAAAACAAGCAGTTTGTTAAAGAATATTGGAATAGACCCATAAATGGTCAGCAAAAGCACAAAACAGTCACTGATATTTTTTCTCTATTTTGGAAAATAATACCTGATCTAAGTAAGGGTTATCTTATTTATATCTTGATATAAATGGACAGCAAAATATTTTATGCATATACTACTGAATACGAAGTTACAAATATGCAGGGTTTTGGCATTCCTTTTTGTGAAGGACCTTGATGAGCAAATAACTCTTTTTTTTTTTTTAGGTTGTTTTTCACTGTATAATTACAGCTTTCAAAATTTATTTTGCTACTTTGGCTTTTGGTTACTTTGACTATCATAGGCATAGGTGGGTATTACTGGGAAAGGACCATCATCTGTTGTATGAGGCACCAGAAATCAGTAGTACTGCCTACTAGCTTGCTTTAGAGCTCTTGCTTTAGATTGGAGGCTCTAGGGTGATCCGCTCAGTCTTCTGTCTGAAGACAGCACTATTCTGAGGTGAACCAGAATGATCTATGGTTTGTTTGGTGCAACGCTTAATTCAAACTAGAAGATAAATATGGTTTGGGCCATCCATAGGCTGCTGGGACTTTCACTGGCATCACATCAGTCCCACCTGGTTCACGGTGAACTTTTAGAACTTTTAGTCTTGTTTCAGTGAAGTAAATCAAACAGAAATACATTTTTACTAGTTCCATGCCACGGAAACCATCAACTTTTCTATGTGGTTTTCTCTTGGCCTATTTTGTGATGGAAATATGGACCATGCTGTTTTGTAAACTGTTGGTTTCACCATTGTATGAGTTATGTAGAAGCAGTGAGAGTGAGTCATTCCTACTTTGATCCTCATGTTGCTGCGAAGAACTCAGTGATATCCAGAAGTAACTGCATCATGGGGTGCCTGGGTGGCTCAGTCGGTTAAGCGTCTGACTTCGGCTCAGGTCATGATCTCGCGGTCCGTGAGTTCAAGCCCCGCGTCGGGCTCTGTGCTGACAGCTCAGAGCCTGGAGCCTGTTTCAGATTCTGTGTCTCCCTCTCTCTCTGACCCTCCCCCATTCATGCTCTGTCTCTCCCTGTCTCAAAAATAAATAAACGTCAAAAAAAATAAAAAAAAAAAAGAAATAACTGCATCACAACTGCATTTCCACCAAAAACATGAAGCAAGAGACTCATTCTTAAAAAAAATTAGTGCATATATGGTTTGGGTCAATCTAAGGCTAGGAGTTACTCTAAGGTTGGCATACCCAGTTGCTCTTGCTTATACTCAACTCTTTAACAGCCATCACTCTTCCTAACCTCAACTTAGACCTAATTTGACTGCATTATCATATGCCTGTTACCATTTCTGTCTTCACTACTCAACTGTAAGGGCCTTGAGGGCAGAAAATGCATCTTACGCAACTCTAGATCTAGCCTTAGCCACTTGTACCATGCAAGGCACAGCAAAATCACATTTTGGAATGGGTGAGTGAGCAAGTCTGGAAAGTAGCAGACAATACTGTTGGGCAAAGACATGGGCAAAGACTATTATCCCAACACTTCAGTCATCTAATTCTCCTAGAAAAGGATTGGAATCTGGGCACTCTTTGTAGTCAAAACTTCAACTGGAATGTGCAATTGAAGCCCTCGCACAAAACTGGTAAAGTCTGGGGCATTTGTTTAATCCTTCACTTTTCACAGTATGGAGCCCACCAAAGATTTTGAAAGTCAAATGTATATTTATCCCACAGAGGAAACTTTATCAACCAGTGCAAAAGTTTACTGGCACTAGCTGGTGATATAATGGGTAGTTTAAATCCTGCTAACTGCAAATAATTTTTCAACAGTGTTTATGATTGCGGTAGAGTTTAGTGAGGCAGAAGTACAGATAACATAAATATTTCGACAAAAGCCGATTGTACTGGAGCCATAAATAAATTAGACCCAGTTTGTAAATAAATTTGGTTTTTGCCAGCAAACATTTATAATCCTCTCTTGCTGCAAACGATAGTAATTTATATAGAAGAGGTCTTGAATGCCTTTGTAAAAAAGTCACTTCTCATTAGGAGGCAGTGCCTGGCGCCCGTCAAGTGTCTCAGACTGTGTGACTCGATTGGACACTGAAGGATACTGTACAGACCACCTAATGCTACTAGTTATTGTCCATGTTGATAATGACAGTTTCCAGAGACCATACATAGTTTGGGAGTCTATGAAGTTGTCATATTATATCATTCCCTTAAATACCTAGCTTGTGTTACCACTTAGCAATGTTGAAATTACCCCCTCTCAAATCATAAGTGCTATTTAGTGTATGTATACACATACGCACAGCACATCTGTTCATATTTTTCTGAAAACACGTTTTGCCAAAGTGTGTAATGTTTTCTCAAATTAAAAAGAAAAACCCTTCTTTTATGTTTTTCAACGACATTGCGTCCATCCCCATGGTTTTGAATGGTCTTACATTTAATATGATGTAGTGGTGGGAAATTCAATATGGGGGCCTTTATAGCTTAAAATGGGGTCGGAAAATTGAAATCCTTGGAACCATCTAAACTTGTTTTACACCAAAGACCTGCATTTGCAATAGGGCCAGAGTCCAAGCTGAAATTAGCCAAAATCAAGGAACTCTCCCCACAGAATCACTTTAAGGTCAGAAGTCGTTGTTGTCTTTGCTACCAAGCTCTGTGAGAACAAGGGCCATTGTTCATTTTCAAATAAAACCTAATTTTGAGACTCTAACAAAATTTCACTCTTTGGGGCCCTCTCTGCTCCTTATCAAACCAAGAGTGTGGTTAGGATAGTGTTCTATTGCTTGTTCCCATTCCTTTTTATCAGCAAGCCATTGCTACAACTCCCTCTTCTGCCAGACACGCATAATTATTTTCTTTTCTTTATGTAGAACTTCTGGCTATAAGACAGCCCTTCTGTTTTGTAGCAGTAGGGAAGAGACTGTGTCAAGTCAGTTGTGAGAACGAATTTGAACTTACATTTATACTGTTTATTCAGTTCTCTTACACACCTATCTTTATTATATGGTAGAAAATAGAGCTCAATCCCACTTATTTTTTGATCTTTATCTTTTGGGGGTCGTTTTGAATATTTTCACCCAGTTTATATTAGAATTCATTCTCCTCGCTACAAAATGACACCCTCCCCCCCCCGCCCCGCCTTCCTTTAACTTGTAGCTCCTGAGTTTTGGTCTCTCTTTTGGAGGCAAGAAGGATGTCTGCCAAAAGCCACCAAGCCACACTTAGGTAATTATAATAAACAAGTTGGGGCTCTCATTTCACATGCAGAGCTGAATGAAGGAGAGCTGTGGTCAAAGGGATCCCAGTTACTCCTCCATTAGCAATGGCACATTAATGTGCCCTCCTGCTCCCCTCCCCCCCTTAAACACTTCTTTCTTTCTTTTTTTAAGGAAGCAAATCAGGTCACTCCTTAGCATGGGAAGGGCTGCTGCTTTCTTCTGAAACCACCATCAACAACATAAACAAATTAGAGGTAGTAAACCACACATTCTGCCCACACGTAAACCACAGTCCTCACCAGAGGGCAGTCTACTTAATGTGAGAATAACAGCCCAGTTTTATAAGCCTCTACTGGGAATAAATTCCAGTTTCACTGGTTAGAGCAAAGTGAGGCAGCCAGAGGACAGTGTCTCCTAGGTTACGTTGAGAGAGACCAAACCAGTTCTCAAAGTGTCTTTTCGGGAAATATGTTTTATAAGCTTTTGGTACACCGAACCTTGTCCATCCTTTGGTTTTCATTATGTAGAATGGGGATTGCTTGAGTGGAATGGACCTAGGGCTGAGCTTGTCCAGTGTGCTTATTTACGGATAGGGAAACAGGGACCCAAAAGACCTAAGGCTCTCAAGCTCTCACTTTCAAGGTTACCCCAGGTGCTGGAGACACATTGTTGAATCCAGATCTCTATTTTTGATTTTCCCTGCTTTTCCCAAATGCAAATGGCAGGGTCTATAAGCCCCCATCTTGGCCCATGTGGGAGTTGTCAAATATTCTCTATACCTTCCTGATGCTGATATGCTTCCTTTCCTGACAATGGTTAGTCCTCCACTAATGTGTCCAGCCCTAAACTAATGTGTTCCGTCATCAGTAAATTCCTGCCTGTGATAGTCTTTTCTTAAATACCTGTTTAAACAGTCATTTAGATAAGAGCGTCCCATTTGTGTGCAACAGGAAATGCCTGCCTTCTTTTAGATACTCTGGCAAATAATTACTGTAGATACGGCTTGAATACTGAAAGGCTGTACTCTGGTCATTTCAGACTGCCTGAGGAGTAACCACCCAGTCTGCTGCACCATGATTTCAGGGCATTTCTATTTTACCCTAAATGAATCTGAAGGAATATCGCTTTGGGAATATAAAAAGTTTACGAGAACAGCCATCAGGTCAAAGATTGCCAAAAGTCTCTTAAAAATTTGTATTGCTAAAAGAAAGTTGAGGCACATAGTTATAATGTAAAAAGAACCCCTATCTGATCTGTGATAAGTCTGTTCTTACCTGGGCATTCCAGTGGGTATTGGTGACCGTGGTTCCCTAACAACTGAATAAAGCCAAACATTAACCAGGCCGTGTTTTTCCTTGGAGTAGTACTCGCAGAGCTTTAATGTCTTTATTTTAGCTGTTTTCGATTCTGTAAGTAGATACCAAAGGGCTTTACTGGTACCTCAACTATGAATTTTCTGGCAATTTCTTTCCATAACCCTTTTAAAATAGCTTAGTTCCACCTCTGAAGAGGAACTTTTGAAAGTGGCCAAACCCATTTCATTATAGTTTAGAAGCTACCAGTTTAATTCACAAACCATACTTGTTTAGTGAAATGTCTGTGAAATTCCTCGGAGAGTGGAGAAACTCTTAATCAGATTTAAAAGCCACAGGACAAGCAAGGGGTACGCCACAATCCTATGAGCAAGATAAATGTTTGCTCATTGATTTGGTCCCTTACTTCCAATTCATGTGGTATTTTCTGCCATCTCCCTTGCTGGCCTCCCAACACTCTTTCATACTTTTGGGTCTTTTTGACAGCCCATAAATGAAATATTTTTAGGAAACACTGGGGGGAAAAGTTCCATAGGAAAGAAATGGAATAGCATGGTACCAGGAAGTAGCAAATACTTGAGGAGCAAGGAAGCTTAGAAGGTCATTAAAAAAATTCCACGTGCCAAGCCATGTTGATAGATTATCTCACAAAAAATAATGGTCTCTGGAGACACGAATTCTACAAGTGCAGTTCAGTGTCAAAAGATTCCATGGAGGTCTATTTTCTTCTCAGCCCTCTCTGGAGGCAGCACTTTCTGAAGACCGTGTCCGTCAGCAGCTTCCATTCTAGGAGATGCCTCTCTTTTCTCAACCTACACCTCTGGACCCTTACTACAGTCCTTCAAAGCTAGTTTAAGTCAGTTTTCTGGAAAATCATTTTCCTTACTTTTACTAGTTCCCTTTCTTCCTTTCATTGGGATCTTAAATTTCATTATCTTGGGGCCATTCTCACTGAATATTCTCCTGGCCAGTTCCTAGCCCTTCTTTGTTCTGTTTGTGCATCTGGCATTACTTGGGCTCCACCCTCTTCCCCAAACCCAGCACGCGTTTATTGGTTGTGTTGCTGGTGCAGAAGAGCTGGCTCCAGAGGTCCTCTGCTTTCTCACAAACATGCTGCCGTAACCGTTCTGGAATTGTCCTAACAAGGGAAGAAGAGCACGTCCGGTCTGAATTTTGGAAGGAAATCGATGTCTTCCCCCGCCCTTCCCTGCCCTACCATTAGCAGGCACCGACTCATGGACTCGTGTTCATGTGCTCACGTCCTACCAGGAGGTCCCTGGTGGGCCTTTGGGGTTTGGCCGTGCCTCCTCTCTTCCTAGAGCTGGGCACGCATCCTCAGCTCTCAGCCACGTGTAATCCTTCCTGTCTGCTTGCGAGTTGGGCACAAAGTACTGGCGCTCGGGCCCACCCTCTTCTTTAGTAGCAATTAACCTTTACTACGGAGCTTCCTTTGAAGTTTGCTCATGTTTTTATTACAAAACTGCAATGAGGAACATAATGGGGGGAAATGTCTAAATTTCTGAGTTACCTAATCTGTTCAATTCCCTAGCTGGTCTCCTCCTGGCAGTTGTTTCATGTAGTTATGATCTCAACCAGTCTGCCTGAGATCTCAAACCATGTTTCTGTCTCAGCCTATTTGAAAGATTAGTGAGCTATTACACACATGCACATACACTGCAAATGCACGTGGATGTGTGTATTATATGTGTGTACAGCTGAGTATAAAGAACTGATTTCTTGTTTAATGCCTACAGAAATCAGGCTTACTTTATAGTCAAACTATGTATATATGCTTTTAATATTAAAATGAAACTCTGCTTGGTTGCTAAATGTTTTCTGTCAAGGAACGAAAATGAAGAGTAGACAGGAAATTATTTATGTTAGTATCACTAATGATAATGCTGAGTGATAAGTATTATGACGGGTAGTGAATGCTATTAATGGTGGAACTCAGGATTTTGAATGGCATCTGCCCAGAAGATTTGTAGTTAAACGAGGCAGAGAGGCCAAGTGAAACAAATGGTGAGTTATATAAAACCCACAAAAAGAAAAGGCATTTTAGGCCAGCCTTGCAAATAAGAACCAAAGAATTACGAGTGAAATGGCATTTTTTTTTTCTAGCCTGCCGTTCACAGGAGCTCAAATAAATGAAATCATTTTTCTCTGCTTTTCACTCAGCAGTAAATCATTGGTAATCCAAGGTTAGTAGAAAAGCAACTATGGAACTCAAAGAAAATAAAAGAGAATCTCTTTTTCTTCCTTAGGATGGGTAAGGACTTTCTAAGAAAAATGTAAAAATCACAAAGCAAACAGAGACTTCGTTCCATAAAAGTTAAAATTTTTATACAACATAAACCCATGAGAAAAACCAAATGATAAATGATTTACTAGGGAAAGTAGCACAAACTGTATCAAGGGATAATTTTTTTTATTATTAATAAGGCAGACCAATAAATGCTCAATTAAAAATGGACAAAAACAATGAACAATTTGCAAAAGGACAACTATGAATGACAAAAAGTTTTAGTCTCCGTGGTCAACTGAGATGTGAATTAAGGGAGCAATACATATATAATTTTTTCCACTGTATTAATAAAATTTAAAAACAAGACATAATAATAAGTGCTAATGTAGCTTACAGGAGTATAAATTGGTATATACTTCCGAAAAGCCTGTTAATATTCACTATTTTCTTTCAATAATCTACTCTAAGGGAATTAAAATGGATGAATATGCATATTTATATGAAACTATGTTTACCTTAGTGGCACTGATGCAACAGAAAGTTAGAAACAACTTAAGTAATTCCCATGGAAATAGTTCACTTTTTGTAGATCCATGTAATGGAATATTATGCAACAATTAAATGTATCTTTAGGAAATAGTTTTAAAAACATAAGTGTTCATAATAAAGTGTCAAGTGAAAACCAGAAACTATTCACACAGTATGGCCACAATGTTGAAATAATCGAACTTTAAAACATATCCTTAGAGAAGAAAAAGAAAAAAAACAAAAGAGATTGCCTGAGAGTTACAGACACGGTTGGCTTTAGACACCTAGGTTCCAGTCTCAGGGGATTTTGGATACACGGTATGCATCCTTGAGTATCAGTTCCCGATCTGGAAAATAGAAGACTATTTATCACAGTGGCTTTCTTACAGGATGGCGAGTGTTCAAGTGAGAAGGTATAGATACATCTATGGAAGTTACTATTATTGTCGGTATTATTTCTGCAATTTCCCTTTAGCCGATTCTGAATGCTTGCAGAATGGGACTCTCTTCGAGTGGAAACCTGTGTTAGTTATTCAAAGAGTCATAGAAATAAATATACTCCAGTCCAAGAGTGTGCTTTTGTTTGGTCTCCAGGGATATTAGAACACTTAAAACTTGAATCGAAAAGGCTGATTTCCAGAAGCATTTCCCAAGTCATTTTTCTCAAGTCCAACAATAAGCTTGTCTTTCTGTCCTCACTCAGTTAATGATACATCTAAAGGATGCATGAAGCAAATTCTGGTAGCAGGCAACTCAGCTCCAAGAAGTTACAAGGGTTATTCATCTTTATGGGACCACTGATGTATATAGATAGCAGTTCTTACCTGATACTTACCTATTGTAAATGTGCCCAATTCCGCACCCCCCCCCCCCATAGCAAAGATTTAACGGAGATAGGATAATTGAGGTAGTTTGTCATTTAGATGAAATGTTTTAGCAGCTTTTTGGATAGTTCTTGAGTAATGTACATGGAGGCATTAGTTTACTTCGGTTTATGCAAATATTCAATGCAGTGTGATAAACTGCATTTGCTGTTGAAAATTTTGTAATGCGAGATTACATTGAAATACTGTTGCACGTTTCAGTTTGTAAAACTCAGCAGTTTTCTATTTCTCTTTATTGGTCACCACAACCCTTTGTATATTTAATTCGGATGATACTAGATTAACAGAGGCTTGAAAGCAAATTGCCTGGGTTTGCGTATACATTTAGTGCCTGCCTGTGGATAAATAGGACCATGAGTCTTTTTCCAGAATTTGCGTGACCTATATCAGTTGTTCTTTGGGTTTAATTGGAATTTTTTGCCATTGTAAGCAGAATTGCATTCAGGCTTTAAATTCAAACTCTTCTGCGCAGCAGCCGGGCACACATGTGTACTTTGTCTCCACAAGAATTGAAATCCAAACGCACTCGTTCAGATTATGCATTGGAAGAGTTTGTGGGTAACTCAAAGGTCATGAGGTCAGCTATGCCAGTGGGGGGGCCCAGATGGGTTTGTCTCTATCCTTTTTTAAGATTTGAGATCACTTTGATGGAACTGACAGTATGAGTGATTTAACCCTTTGAGGAAATAAGAGAAATGTTACTGACTTTTAATGGATAATTACTGGAGGAAATAGTTCTATTCATTTGGATGTCTTTTTGTTTCCTGCTGCCTAAATGGACAAGTCTATAGATTATACAATACTTGCAATTTATAGCACTTAGTTCTTGAGAAAAACAAAGTCTTCACAATGTGTGAGAAATCCCCTTAAGAATCTGTAAAGTAACTCTGCATTTGCAGTAGTTAAATGTTACAACTCTACAGAGATTTTTAAAATACATTTTTAGCTGTGTCAAGAGTGCTAGTGAACTTTTGGCTCTTAGGTTGAAGTGCAAAATCTCCCTGAAGGATAAATTTAGATAGACTTTATCAAGGGTGTTTGGACCCTGAAGTATATTTCTCTGATGATATTTCTTTGGGGGCATTACTAAAATTGCTTCTTTTGATGTTGGATTTGGAGAAAAGTTTATAATCTGTTGTGTTCCATTTCTATGGCTTTAAAGGTGGTTTTTAGAATCAAAATAGTTTCCTACATTTGGTAGAAAATATAGATTTGGTGTAATACTTTAATAAACATATACGGTAGGTTGGTTATCTCTTTAGTAAGTATTTATTAAGCACATTTATGTAGGTGCTTTCTAAGAATAATGAGCTCTGAATCTTTCCTTTAAAGACCAGTTTCCTAGTTGGCATAACAGATTCATTCATATTAAACTAAGTAGCAGTGCATGACATTATTTGATCATCATATTTGGGGGTGGATTTTATAAGAACTCAGAGAAAGGGGGTACTTGTATTAAATGGGATGGTAAGGGGACAAGCTGAAATGTGACCTGACAGGATGACTAAAAGGCAGACGGGCAGAGGAGTGCAGATAGGGTGACCCAGCAGGAAGAACTGCAGGGAAAATTTCTTTGAGTTCAAAAGACAGGGATAAGCCTATTCTGGCCTGGGTCCTCCTACTGAGAAGTGTTGAGAATCAGAGAGGAAAGGAGAATGGTTTTAAAATAAAAGGGATTTTATTCCAAGCCTACGAACTTTATTTTATTTTATTTTATTTTATTTTATTTTATTTTATTTTATTTTTAAATGTTTTTTTAAATTTATTTTTGAGAGAGAGAGAGAGAAAAAAAACAGTGGAGGGGCAGAGAGAGACCGAAACACAGTATCCAAAGCAGGCTCCAGGCTCTGAGCTGTCAGCACAGAGCCCGACGTGGGCCTAGAACTCGTGAATCACAAGATCATGACCCGAGCCAAAACTGGCCACCCAACTGACTGAGCCACCCAGGTGCCCCAGCAAGCCTAAGAACTTTAGACTTTACCTGTGGATACTGGGAATTATTGGAGGCTATTACAGAGGAAAATGGATGTGCCGGGAAGATAAATTGAACAGCATTGTACAGACTTAGTATTGAGGGATACTGGCTGAAGAGAGGCTGGATGTCTGGAGACATTATAGAGGACTGTTAGAAAATTCAGGAAGGAAAACGTGGATTGAATGAATGAGGTGAGGGCAAAAATCTTGCAAGAAGAACGGACAGCATTAATGACTGAATAAATTGGAGGATGAAGGAGGGAAAATGTCCATGTTATTTTAGAACCTTGAACATGGATAATTAGGGGGGAAATAGTATTCTTAATAGACATTGTGAAGGAGGCAGGAGACTCAGTGTGAGGGCAGACAATAATGTGCAAGATTTTGGATACAATGAACTTGAATGATAGTAACCTTGTGCGCTGTGGTCAATGTCTCAAGGAATGAGGTTGGGTCCTAGAGTTTGGTTCTATGCTTGGTTTAAATGGCATATTCTCATTATTTGACTCAGGAACCAAGCACTTCATTAGAAAGGTACTTTGGCATGTGCTAAAACTTTAAGAGGAATCAGTACTTCATAAATCTTTAAGAGAAGTCAGTACTTGATCAACAATTGTTAATGAGTGTCATAGTTAATAAACTTCCACATTGAATCAGAGAGGGAATTGGGGCTAGAACTCAAGTGTTCTACCCTCTAGCCCAGTAAAATATCTTGGAAGATTTTAATAATTTATAGAACTGCATAACATCTTAAAGATCACCTAGTCTAGTCATCAACCTGAAGCTGAAATTCCTCCAAATTATCCCTAATTTATGATTATCTAGGTTATGTTAGAAGCCTTGTGATATGGGAACTTAAGGCAACTCATTTTACCTTTGGATGGCTCTGGTCGACAATTGTCTCCATATCATTTTAACTCTTTTCTCCTTGAAGGTTTACAAATCAAACAAATCAGGTATGACTTTCAGTCCGTAATCCTTGTGAGCAATAAATGTGTGCTTTTTTTTTCCCCCTTAAGATAACTGAAATTCCCTTCAACTGGTGAATTGGTGGGAAATTCAAGCTCAGTCACTACTTTTTAACCCTCCAGCAAGTCGCATAAAGATCTTAAAGTCTGAAATGGTGCATTCATTTACTTTAGGTGTGGGGGCTGTGTTGCCTTGTGGAGTCCTGAGAGCCCCAGTGTAGAGTGTCCAGACTCCCCTTCACTCTACCCTGCTTTCTCCTCTGGAAAACTTGCTGAATTTCTTTAAGGATTTTTGTTTTTACAAATGTCCAGAGGGATCACTAGCTTCAAGTAGCTTTATTTACTTATTTATTTTATTTTAAATGTATTTATTTAAATTCTAGTTAACATACAGTGTAGTATTGGTTTCAGGAGTAGAATCCAATGATTCATCATTTCCATATAACACCCAGTGCTTCTGCCAACAAATGCCCTCCTTAATGCCCATCACCCATTTAGCCCATCCCCCTATGCCCCCCCCCCCCCCCCAGCAACTCTCAGTTTGTTCTCTGTATTTAAGAGTCTCTCATGGTTTGCCTCCCTCTCTGTTTGTATCTGATTTTTCCTTCCCTTCCCTATGTTCATCTGTTGTGTTTCTTAAATTCCACATATGAGTGAAATCATATGGTATTTGTCTTTCTCTGCCTGACTTATTTTGCTTTGCATAATACAGTCTAGTTCAAGTAACTTTAATTCTCTGCTCTGTGTAAGTTGCTGAGGCAAAGAATACCAATGGCTTGGTGATGTGTTTGAAATGGGAAAGGAAAGATTGAGAAAGAACAAACATAAAATAATGTTTCAGTAAATAGTCCTGCCACACAAATTTAAGCCTTGTTGCCCATCGTAGCCCTTGGAGTCTTTGATGATTCTCCTACAATTTATCTGAGATACATTGCATGATACAACTTTCCAATACATTCCATAGTAAAGCTATCACCTCCTGATTTAGGATGGTTTGTGGGGTTGTAGGTACACATATGTTTACTACTTATCTCTTTTACTCAGACCAATAATTGAATTGCTGATTGTTTCCCAGCTAAATAATGGTTAGAGCTGGCCCATGAGAGTATTGACAGTTGAAGATTAGCTCATTCGATTTATGGATTCACCACAGATAAACCAAATCCCCCATCTGTGAATAACAGAGATTTTAATGAAGGTGTATTTTAACAATGGCCTTCCTTATTTTGTCTTCAAAGAACAATGACATTACAAGATGGCTACTGAATTGTGGGATTTTAACTCTTCTACATGAATATGAATTTACAAAGTTATCATTTTTTCACAGATAATGAGTGTGTATATGGCAGCTACCCTGAAATTCCTTTGGAAGAAATGCCAGATGCAGATGGAGTAGCCAGCACTCCCTCCCTCAATATTCAAGAGCCATGCTCTCCAGCCACATCCAGCGAAGCGTTCACTCCAAAGGAGGGCTCTCCGTACAAAGCCCCCATCTACATCCCTGATGATATCCCCATTCCTGCTGAATTTGAACTCCGAGAGTCAAATATGCCTGGAGCTGGACTAGGAATATGGACCAAAAGGAAGATTGAAGCAGGTGAAAAGTTTGGGCCTTATGTGGGAGAGCAGCGGTCAAATCTGAAAGACCCCAGCTACGGATGGGAGGTAAGAATATATTTTGAGTTTACACATTTAAGTATATTCAGATATGTGAAGAAAAGATTACTTTTTAAAGTGACCGTAAAGTAAGCAAATTCCAATTGTTGTACAATGTCTTCAAATAGATATTTAAGAATGAACCTCCCTCATAAGCTCACTTCTTGATAGAAACAAACTGTTGCACTAAGGTATAGCATGATAGAAAGGAACTCAACTAATGAATGGTAAAGAATAGTATCAACTTAAAAACATACCAAAGGGAGCAAATACAGTTTTTATAGTTAACATTTAGAAGCATTGTATGTGGCCATTCATATAGTATGTGGCATAAGCAAACAACTGTCATCATATGACGAATTTATTGTATTTTATCTTTCCTTTGAGGGCGAGGCTTGGAAGATTGGAGGAAACGTTTGTTTTCTCCATTTTGTGGCTGAGTTAATTTGGTTTTACTTTGATTCTACATGGTCATTTTGCTTTGTGTTCTAATATATTTTGTCACTCTTGTGATAACCCTCCTTTTTCTACCTGCTTCCAGAATGTGAGCACTGTGCTGAATTCTGTGATGGTTTTTTATATTCAAATTTACCTAATGAATACTTCATGCATAATAACGACAGCAAAAATCAATATGGAAATCAGTTGCCAGTCTTAGCCATGATTTTTACAAAACCATCTTGGTAATATCTAGGAATGAGAAGTTACAGTCTGATTACTAAGTAAATTTTATTTCAATAAGAACAGGTAACTATGTTACTCTGAGCTTATAATTTTTATATAGATTCTGGGGCTATATAAACTCCCTGTTTATTTTTATAACTTGAAAACTTTTGTAGTTAAATAATAACATCATAATTTCTGGAAAAACTGGTCTATATTTGCAAAATGTGTAGGCAATTTCTATATTAGTAAGAAAGTGTTTTTTTGGAGATGTAATTGACCTTTAGTTTCATAGTATTTCAGGTAGACAGAAATCAGATAAGCTAGATTTATTTTGTATTTTCTCTTAATATTTATGATCATTAATAGAATATATGGTCAACATTTTAAATAGAAATAAATATGTAGTGCCTTCAGGACTTAATTTCAAATTTTTGTTCCTTTGGTTTATATGTATCCTCTTATGAAATCTGCTCAAAATGCCTTAATCAAAACAATTCTTGTCCAAATTCTAAAATCCCAAAAGTTAAGATCTGGATTTGACATGATTGCAAGTGAGAAATCCTTCCTTAGTTTTGTTCTTAGCCACGGCTCGGGGAAAGTTGTGGTTTGGCTACATTGCTTTTAGACACATATATTGATAAGAGGTTTTTAAAAAATCACTGTAGCATTAACTGATATGTGAGTTGAATTCGTTTTAAACTAAATGCGTAGAACTTTACGTCATTTTTGTTCTCCTTAAAATAAAGGCTATAAACATTCTAATAATAAGTAACTCATTAAACTTTTATTACAAAATCTCCAGAGCTAAACAACAAGTTCTGCACTGCTCGAGATTATCCAGAAGGCTTGGAATAAACCAAGGCTTAATAACAAAATAATTTTGCAGTTACAGGGTTGATAAATGTAGGACTGTGTCTCTTTAAACAGGGTATCTGTATTGGGGGATGAGTCTGGGGAAAATTCTTCATTTAGAGGAAATTTAAAAATAATTATTTTTCTCCTTGGAGTAGAATGTCTTCAGTATATACACAGGAAAATACTTTGAGAAATGTAAAATGATTCTTTTCATTATGTCAAAACTGAGTCGTTTTATTGCTTGGAAGTCAAGTTAACCTCTATAAATAGTTCATGACTCTTTCGCTAAAGATCGCCCATTCCCTCTCTCTCATTCGAGAATTCAACTGATGGTCAATTTGGTAGTTTTCTTCACCATTTTAATGGTTGCTCTCACTTTGGAGAGTGTGGATTACCTGCTCTAGATGTATTGTGAACAAAACCAGAGAAAGGTTTTTTTTGGTGATTTTGGCAATCTTGTTATCCATGGAGGAGCACTTGAGCTCTTGACTCCAGGTTGGTTTTTTTTTTTCCTCCTTCTAATCTTACCCTAGTTAATACAAAACCCAGTCATGATCAACAAAGGCACTTTCACAAAGGCATCTTGCCCTACTCCTGCGTGCTTATTTTTAATCATTCTCCTGTCATATTTGTCCTGAACTGTAGCTGATTTCTGTACTGTTTGGTTAGAGAGATAGTTGTGATCAACTAGTGTGACCTCGTGTTTTGATACTCCTTCATTTTTAAAAATGATCAATTTAAGGAGAAAAAAAACCTCTTAGGGCAAGGAAAATGCACACGAACAGAGGAAATCCATATTCAGGAAAACAATTATTGAGTGCAAAGCATTCATCAGTTTCTGTACTGTTTCCCCTACAGAAACTCAGCCTATCGTAACTGAACAAATCATTGTTATCTCCAGTACTATCCTTGCTCTTTGCTACTTACAAACCTCCCCTCCTTGCGCATTTCCTGTATAATAAATTGTATTACTGTCTGTCCAGTTGCTGAAGCCAAAAAGTGGGTTATCTTTGACTCTACTGCCTTCCATACCAACCCTGTATGATTTGTAGTTCCCATGTTCTATCAGGCCTCCATCTTTGCTCACACTGGTCTTCCCACATGAGAACCATATTTTCCTTCCCATGCTTATCAGGTATCTATTCTTTCTTCAAGTCCATTTCTTCCATGATATTATCCTTGACCTTTCTAGTCACAGTTTAGTACTGCTTGAATTTTGCCTCACCATAGCGCCAGGTAAATTCATGAACTAAAGAACTTAAAGCATTGTACAACATCCAAATTATTTGCCTAATTTTCCTAATAGAGCAAAGTATCCATAGCTGTATCCTCTAAGTATAATGTCTTGATTGTGTTTTATCTGTGGTGTCTTTGGTGCTATCTAATGCTAAGTACCTTACCTGAAATAACCAGATTGGATTAGTTCCTTCAGGCTGCTATAACAAAATACTATTGACTGGGTGGCTTAAATAACAGAAATTTATTTCCTCATAATTCTGGAGGCTAGAAGTCCAAGATCAAGGTTCCAGGTGATTTGGCTTCTGATAAGGACTCTCTTGCTGGCTTGCAGTTGGCCACCTTCTTGCTATGTCTTCACATGGCCACTTCTAGGTGCATGTGTGTGCTTATGCTCACACACACACACACACACACACACACACACACACACACACCTTTAGGGGAGGAGAAAAGTGCCCTGGCGTTTCTTCTTATAAGGACACTGATCCTACTGGATCAGGCCCCACCCTTATGACCTCATTTAACCTTAATTACCACCTAAAGTCCTTAGATGTCTCCAAATATAATCACATTGGGAGTTAGGGCTTCAGCATATGGATTTGGGGAGGATTCAAACATTCAGTCCATAACACAGACATTTAATAATTGGCAAAATAATGAGTGCAAGAATGAAAGAGCAAATGAAAGAATGATGAAGGGATATAGGATTATGTGACTCATAAGAAGAGATAAGGAGTGGGGGGGTGAGGTAGGTCCATGGAAACAGCTAGAATCTGGATTTTAGACATGAAGAATCAAGTCTTAACTCTGCCACTATTGTGCAATTCTAGGGAAACTACTTAAATTAATTGGTTCTTATATTTTTATTTGAGCAATGAGCCAATAATAACTGCCTCACACCATTACTTGTTATATAATTAAAATTAAATGAAGAAATATGGTAGTCTTCACAAAGAAAGTTTTTATAAGAGAAAGCTCAAAGATAATATTGCAAGTAGTGACCGCCTTTCTGAACTCTATTCAAATAGTTTTTAAAAAGTTAAATACATTTCCCCAAAAAAAGGCACTTTTGGAAAATCATTTGAATTTGTATTTTAGAGAAATAGGGCATTTTTGAAAGTATGGCTTATAGACCAAAATACATAGGTAAAATAAGCCATAGACATCAAAAACATTATTTGTATGATTTCTCTCAAACCAGTGCTTATTTAATAAAGGAAACTCTAAATTAAAAAAAAATTAATGTTTATTTATTTTTGAGAGAGTGAGAGAGTGTGAGTGGGGAAAGGACAGAGAGAGAGGGGGGACACAGAATCCGAAGCAGGTTCCAGTCTCCAAGCTGTCAGCACAGAGCCTGACACGGGGCTCGAAATCACCAACCATGAGATCATGACCTGACAGAGTCTGACATGGGGCTCGAACTCATGAACCATGAGATCATGACCTGAGCTGAAGTCAGATGCTCAACCAACTGAGCCACTCAGGCACCCCAATAAAGAGAAACTTTAAAAATAATGTTAGAGTCTGACAGTGATTGCCATCTTGCAATGCATAGGACTCGTCTCTAACAAAAAAATTTTGAAGACTGGAGGGAGCAGTCGATTACATCTAGGACCTAAAAGTAATTAGTGATAGGACACTTTCTCTTAGGTTAAGAACTTTAGAGTTGCTGACTGAGTGAATACTAATAAAAAAATTCTATTGGTTCAAGATGAGTGTTTTCTCTTAACGTTTTCTTCTAAAGATGATCATTATGTGATAACATGGAAGTTGCATGGCCGAGGGGAGGGCAGCAAGATTTTGGATTGAGACTTTCCAGACTTACGTCCTCTTTGAGGCTCTGTGTGCTAGCTGCGTGATTTGGGAAAAGTGACTTAATTTGGTGCCCCTCAATTTACATATATGTGACATGGTGATAATAATTGTACCTATCCAATCAGGGTTGCCGTGAGTATAAAATGTGACATTGGATGTTAAAAGCCTACCAAAGAGCCTCTCACCTGGTAGAAGAGAGGTAAACAGCAACAGCAAAAGCTTGGCTAAAATACAGATCTGGCACAGGGTCATTAGATAGGGCAAAGGCCAACTATATTTCATTTATTAAGATTTCTAAATGTTCACTCTGACTCTAACTTCTTGTTTCCTTGAAGTTCAGTTATCTCTGGGAGGGTCTGATTACGTGACTCTGGGTTTATTTAAAAAAGGATGCCCTGGTTGTTTTCTATTTAACAACTAAAACAAGGATTTGGGAGAGATTCCTAACTTTCTTTTTAAAACAAAGAGTAATTTGGGTGGCAAATTTTTTAATAGTCTGAGATAGGTCATTGGAAAAACAGTGTGAAATGTTGTTTCCTTGTAATACTGTCATTTAGCACATTTTCTGTTTATCTTTGTTATCATTGGCCATCATAAAATTCTGCATGTAGATGTAAGTCAGCTAATGATGCGTCTATTAGGTGCAAAACCCTCTACTGTGTCCCTCTCACCTGTAATTGATCCAGATTACTTTGATCAGTTAAAATAGCGGTATGAGTTCAACTTTTGTTTTTCTCCTTTCAAGCATACACATATTCAGACAGAGAAAAATGGTGCCATGAGTGGTCAGTAAATTTCTCCTATGTTTTGTTAAATAGATGGGAAGGAATAGTGGAAAGAGATTTTACTGGCGTCAGAAGCTCATTAAATAATTTTGATGCAGTGCTTTGACAATACATTATGTTCTAGTAATGTAATCCTGAAATGCGATATTACAATGAATGTGTGCCTCCCTATATCATTTAAGAAGGAATTGTTCTCACATTTGTAAGTTTGTTTTTGAGTTCTGCAGTGATGCCTTATGTATTGGAACATGCAATCTATATGTTAACTGAAATATGAGTATCCATTAAAACAACAACATCAGACTTTCAAGATATCTAACAACAGAGTTCAGAGTCAGGAGGGTGACATTCAAATAATGTATGTTTGGCAATAAAGAAAAATGGGGTAGTTTGAGATTTTAGGGATAGGCACCAAATATCTTTGAATGGCAATATTTCTCCCTTATTTCCCTCTAGGTTTGCTTGGGCCAAAAATGAATTTTACAGTGATTTGTAAAATGAAATCAATGGTTTGGCATTGATTTCAGAGAACATGTTTATTCATTAATGGAAAAGCAAGTACACTTGACAAGTTGCATATTCTTAAAGCCAGATAACTAAGTAAAGAACTTTGTCTTAATAATTTTGAAATAAATTGATTCCAGTAGAGGGGAGGAAAGACTATCAATTATCCAAAAGGATGTCTTTCATGGGTAGTTAAGAAAGAAAAATGTAATCTAATAATAAATGTATATAACCATAAAACCTACATTACAAAGTATTAATTGAGTTTTTGCAATGTTGTTTAAAGGATAGCAAACATTCAATTTTACTTTGTGAAAAATTAATAACAAGTAAGGTTTAGCTAACAGAATCCTGAACGTGATTGTCACGGGAGCCCAAGAAGATGTGATAGATTCTCTTAGAACAAAATGAAGTCAAGAAAAGAGGATACAATCTATTTTATTCATCTTGTGCTTCCAGCAAACATAAATAGTAGGAATTAAATCTCTGGCTGTTGAAAGAAAATAGAAGTTTACTCTCCTGAAGCACCATGGTAAAGCCTCTAGTTGTACCCCGGCTCACCTATCTGTGAAGAGGTTAGAAATCCCCTTATCTCGCCCCTCCCCTCCCCCCCCCCCCACATATGCTCTGCGGACACTTGGGGCTTGTTCTTGTGCTTTCTTCCATGAAAGGTGCTGATGGAGTTCAACGTGTCCACTTATCTTATTGCTGTTTTGACACCTTCTGGCGCCTCTGAAGTATAGTCAGTGATGTGGGCAAGTCTGATATCAAAGATTTTTTAAAGTTCCCCAAATATCAGTGCACTTATGATGAGCACTGGGCAACATATGGAATTGTTGACTCACGGTAGTGTACCCTTGAAACTAATATAGCATTGTAAAATAATACATAAAGAAATAAAAATAATAGATATAATTATACACCAGACAAGCAGCAAAAAGACAAAATATAACTATATTAAAATTAGTCATAAAGTTAAAAAAGAGGGTGTGCTGTATTCTTCAAAATTTTCAATGTCACAAAAGGGAAAGAAAGACTGTGAAAATGTTCCAAATTAAAGTATAAAAAAGAAACAGAACAGCCTAATGCAAGATCTCATCTTGGACTGGATTCTGTCAATTGGCAAAATGGAATTTGGAGGACAGGTTCAATAAAAGTTTGCCACTGTCAGAAAAAAAAACAAAAACAAGAAACACAATGTGTTGTGCACCTAAAACATACAAATATTAGATGTTAATTATATCTTAATAAAAATTAAAAATAGAATAATATTGAAAAAAATACACACTTTTCAAAACTCATGAGTGTGTTTCACTTTAACATAGTGGAAAACTGTATGATCATCTCAATAGATAAAATCCTAATGTATTTTCATCACAAAACCTCTGAGCAAACTAGAAATAAAAGGTACTACACTGAATTGATGGATGTATAAAAATGCTATAACTGACATTACAATAATGAAATAATGTTGGACATCTTCCCTCAATGACATAAAACTCAGGATTTCCCTGTCAGTACTCTGTTCAAAATTATACTAGATGCCCAAGTCAGTGCAAGATGGAAAGAAGAAAGATAGAAAATACTAAAAATTTGAAAGGGTAAAGTAAAAATGTCTCTATTTGTAGATGATATGATTATTTAGAAATCTATAAATATTAAGAATAAGTGAACATTAAGAAGCCAGATAAAAGATCAATATACACTTGAGAAAATTTGTGTAAATTTAAAATTCCATTTATGTCAATCAAGATGTGTAATCAGGAAAATCAAATATGTAAAAATAAATATAATGCATACTTTTAAGATACCTGCATTGAAAAATTCAAAACATAGCAGAAAATATAAAGAAGACCTATCTAAATAGAAAGATCTAGTCATTGATTAGAAAACTCTGTGCTGTTAAGGTAACAATTCTTCCCAAAGTAACATATTGACTCAGCACAATTCTCATCAAATCCTAGTAGGTTTTATTTTGGAACTTTACAAGTTGATTGTAAACTTTATACAGAAATGCAAAAGACCTAGAATAGGGAAAAAAAAAAGTTCCCCAAGATTCAAGACTTTTTGTTTTACCCTGTCTGCCTTGGTGATCAACTAGAATTTGCATGTGAGTCACTTATTTTTCGAAAGAATATTGGGTGATTTTCTTCCAATTAGGAGGTGTATGCCACAAACTGTATCAAAATGAGTTTCTTTTTTACTCATCCCCATATTTGCCATACTTGCTTCCCTTCAAGAGGGAAATCAATAGTAAAACTCATGGGTTCAAAGCATGAAATGTTCAGTACAGTTCCTCTTTTAATAGAATTGACAACTGATTCTAGGATTTGATCAATCCAGTGGCAGAAGTTCTTTATAATAATTTATTTTAAAATACTTATTTAGGACCACTGCATCAGGATATTCCATTCTCTAAGCTTTTTCCTTGAGGGTAAGTTCAGAAGCAAGTAATAGAAAGTAACAGATAGAAATTATCTTCAAAGGGTATAAGAATTGATGAAGCTTCTTTGCTCCCTAGTTTGCTATGTAATAGTATGGAGAGAATTTCTTCCAATAATGATAAGTAGGTAGTATGGAAAAATGGGGACACTGAATTTATACAGCAGTTCATTTAAGCAATAAATAAAGATATTAGTGTAGCATCTTGGGCTCTCAAAGTTTATTTACATTGGTAGAATCATACAATATTATTATTATTATTTTTTTAATGTTTAGTTTTGAGAGAGAGAGAGAGACAGAGTGCAAGTGGGAGAAGGGGTAGAGAGAGAGGGAGACACAGAACCCAAAGCAGGCTCCAGGCTCTGAGCTGTCAGCACGAACCGTGAGATCATGACCTGAGCCAAAGTTGGATGCTTAACCAAAGAGCCACCCAGGCACCTGAATCATACAATAATTTGATGAAGCACTTCTCTTTATATATAACTCTGTCCAGTTCATTCATTTAAAAAAATGAATTCATATTTCAGCTGTAGGAAAATACAGTAAATAAATGCCATCCTCATTTTTCATCTGGTACATCTTTTGGCCTTTCATAATGTAGCTGAAGCTGAAGATAGGTCAAATATTGTGCTCTTTTTAAGAATATTTTATTTTTGGGGGCGCCTGGGTGGCGCAGTCGGTTAAGCGTCCGACTTCAGCCAGGTCAGGATCTCGCGGTCTGGGAGGTCGAGCCCGGCGTCGGGCTCTGGGCTGATGGCTCGGAGCCTGGAGCCTGTTTCCGATTCTGTGTCTCCCTCTCTCTCTGCCCCTCCCCCGTTCATGCTCTGTCTCTCTCTGTCCCAAAAATAAATAAACATTGAAAAAAAAAAGAATATTTTATTTTTTAAAAACACTTTAAAAAATTTATTTATTTATTTTTGAGAGTGAGAGTGAGAGCGAGAGCGAGAGCGAAAGAAAGAACAAGTGGAGAGGGGCAGAGAGAAAGGGAATCCCAAGCAGCCTCCACGCCATCAGCGTGGAGACCGATGTGGGGTTTGATCCCAACTGTTAGATCATGACCTGAGCCAAAATCAGGAGTCAGACACGTAACTGACTGAGCCACCCAAGTGCCCCAAGAATACTTTCCACATGATAATTAGGATGATCACCAAGCCAAAAAATCACCAACAGGAATACATTGTCAGCTATCATTATTACAAAGAATAATATAAAGAGATTTTGTGTGTGGAGCACATAGATACTAGCAGCTACCTGTTAGTCATTTCTTTCAAATCAATATTTGATATAACAAAATTTTAGTACAGCACAAGAAATCTGACAGTGCCTTTATTATAAAGGGACTTCTTGTATTGGTAGGAGATGAACAAACATTACGCAGAAATAGCTTGCCTAACTGAGAAACTCCACACAATGGTGTGAGCTGCGTCCATACGACCAAAGGAGAAAATCTCAGAGGTATCAGGAGATTTCATTTGTAATGTTCTGAAAGTCTTAAAACCTTTCTCCCTGTGTATCTCTGGCATTCACTCTCTGACTCTTTCAGTATCTCACATATCCAGCAGGTGCTGGTCTCAAAGACTATCTCCTCTCAGACACTCTCCTCATAACCCAGGCCTCTGCCTGTCTATCTTTATATGTATGTGTATGTATTAAATACATTAAAATATACATTAACTTACATTATATTACATTATATCAAATAATACATTACAATACATAATACATGTTATTAAATATATTTATTTATTATATACCTTGTATATTTATACATAATACATTATATAATATATATTTAATATATATTATATAATATATATTTAATCATTATATATTATATATTTCATATTATATATAAACTTTTTTGGTATATTGTTATAATAAATTATCATATATAATATATATCATATGTGAAATATATTTATTATATATAATATAAAATATACAAAAATATAAATTTAAAATCGTATAGATGAACTTATCCAGTATGGCCTTTTACATTCTAATGTTTTCCATTCTAGTTTAGGTTACCTAGGATCTGGATTTGGCTAATAAACAATGACCAAGGGGCACCTGGTTGGCTCAGTCTCTTAAGCCTCTGATTTCAGCTCAGGTCATGATCTCGCAGTTCATGAGTTTGAGCCCCGCATCGGGCTCTGTGCTGGCAGCTCAGAGCCTGGAGCCTGCTTCGGATTCTGTGTCTCCCTCTCTCTCTGCCACTCCCGTGCTCACACACTGTCTCTCTCAAAAATAAATAAACATTAAAAAATAAATTTAAAAAAAAATGACCAAGCCATTGATCCAGGAAAGAAGGATGGGCAGAGGATGATTACAGATAACTCTGCTCTGAAATTTCCTCCCTTATTCCTGCCACACCTGCACCTAGAGTTTTCCTTAATCGTAGGAAATACGCATGTATTTTCTGTGGCTGCGGCTTCTATTTTCTGTGACGACTGGCCAGTCAGCTCAAGTCACAGGTCCATTGGAAATCCTTTGTGCCTCCTACCCACTGGCTGACAGTGGTGTTTACCTCGGACCCTACAGCTGACCTCCGAGGCTTCCCAGGTGTGCATGGCCTGGAACAGAAACCTCAGTTTGTTGGCAGCCACAGGTGTGGATAATTTGTTTTTTCTTTTCTCATTTGTTTAGATTCTTGTGGTAGGAATTCAGCAGGTGTGTAATGCTAGCATAGAATCTCTACTTGGCACAGAGGCCAGCTACCCTCAAAAAAAAAGATGTTCTTATTGGTCTTGCAACCCTGCCAGTTTGGATCCCCGTTTTCCTGGAAACCTCACGCAAGGGCAAGACTCTGCCTAACCGGTGAGTTAGGATAAGCTCATCTCAGAAGATGAGCGTGAAGAATCTCCGTTTGGGAACCTTATCAATGGGCAGGAGCAGGTTACCTAGTGCTGCCCTTTGTGGGTTTTGTTTTTCCTTCTCTTTTCCTTTGTAATGTGAGCGGCCACCGTTGCAGTTACAGGGATGTGGGAAATCCTGGACTTGGTTTCTAAGGAGATATAAGCCAGGCTAGGATGCTCTTGTTGACACGTAAATATCTGCTCATTTGATGGAGACTAAACAGGAGAAGCACAGACAGAGATTAGTCCACTGTGCAGGGTCCTTCCATCTTCCTGCTGTCTCCTCAGGAAGTCACTAATCCCAGGACCCAATTATTTCAGTAGAGGGCCAGGTGAACTTGGAGGTCATCCCTGACCATGTCTAACTTTAACCGGGGGACAGAGGGAGGGAGCTATGGTAACACTGGGGGAACCAGTTGGCTAAGCCAAGAGCCACTGTCATCAGTCTGTCAGCAGTGTGGTACTGGGGCCAGAGAACCTTCTCTCTTGGCCCTCCTTGCAAAAACATTTGTACAATGGCTTCTCCTGGCTAGGTCGTGATATCTAAAGAAATAGACACACACACAACCTTCTATTCCTCAGTTTTCCTTTATTATGGATTGTTCTCCAGTTTTTGTTTTTAGAATCAAAGTTGGAGTTTATTTGATGTTGTTTTTACTTGCATACCCATAATATAAGACAGGGGCTAAGGGGGCAGGGAGGTCACAGTGATTTGCCCTATGGGCCCTATACTTCTCTGAATGTAGGCATTGGTCATCTATTCCCTTCAGGTAATACAAATGCACCACAATGAAATGATGACATATGTCAGAGGAACATTTGTCTCAGAGGGCAGCAGATGGGATCTGTAAATCATACTTGGAGAAAAGGGTGTCACATGTGAGTATCAGATAGCCAGTAGACTAGTCTTTCATTCTGCATGTTAACCTTCTACAAATGCAGATATTTATGTTGATATACGTCTGATATAACAGCACTGGCTGAAGAGCACTGATAGTAATAATCCAGAGAAGTAAACATTAAACATCGCATGGACCATTAAAATCAATTTCACAGCCGCTATATTTTTGTAGTGGCATTTCATGTATTCATCTTTAGCTCTTGCTGATGTATTGGTTTAATCGTGGCATCTCTTGAGAATCTAGTTTTTCTGAAAGAATACGTAAGTGAGATAAAACCTTTACACTGAGCTCCACAATCGAGGATGGTCAATCATATGTCCAGCATTTGGGTAGAACTTACTTTATATCCAAGTCATTGCCCCCCTTAAGAGATGAGGAGGGATTAAAAATAGCTCTGTTGCCCAATGGATGATACTCGAAAAGAAAAAGAATTATCATTGTGTTTAATAAGAGAACTGACAAGCAATCATAATTCTTTCCATTAAGTAAATATGTTAGAAAAATTTATTATGAAATGACACATTATGCGAGCCAGGAATCAAAGATGACATCCTTGCATTAAATACGGTAGATGCCATTAAGGAAAACAGTCAATATGTCACCAAGCCATGGCCTGTAAAAATTAAATTGATTTGGTAAATGTAAGTAAGATAGATCTGTTTGCTTTCATCATCAATTTTGAGTGGGTGAACAGGTGATGTCACCAACCTGGGAGCGATAAAGATGCAGGACCATCTGGAAAGGCAGGTGATGAATGGGCAACTGCTTTTGGATAGTGACAGTGCTGTGGTACTTTGTCACTTGGGATGCAGTACTTAATAACTTTTCAATACCATCATAATAAATTTCACTGCCTTATTAATATAGAAATGGTGAGTTATTACTATGATGGGGAATGTAAATAACGGGAGACGCAGCCGTCAAAAGCTGATTGTTTGGGCATGTTTCTTTAAGCAACACGGTTGACTCGTGATAATCAACCTATGTCTATACCAGTAGAGTTTATTGCACTTGTCAAAGGAAAAAGTAGTATTATTCAAAATTATATGAAGTCGTAATAAACAAGTTTAATATATTATCAGACTTTTCCTGTAAGTTTCCAAACATGAGGCAGTAAATCATTTTTAATAATGTCTTTTCATGTAAAATAATGTCCTTATGCAGTAATAATGTCCTTTCTTAACTATTAACAAAACAGTCGACTTCTTTGTATGTGTTTTAAGGGGTATTTTTATTTGTACTTTTCAATCATTTTCTTCTGCAAATAAAGAGCTACGGCAGGAACCTTAGGACGTTTCATTAACAAGCTTGAAAGTTGCTGAGTACAGGCCATGTCACGCATTTCCATTTTAATTGAACAGATGTACTTAAGAGTAAACCACAGCAAACGAAATACAGACGAAATTATAAACACGTGTCACTGGGCAGTAGGCAGGAAAGAACCTCTGATGAGCATCTGTGTGTATTTTATGAAGCCAAGGACTGCCACTTCATAAGTTCGTCACTGATGTCTCCAGTTTAATGAGAAGAAACAAAATATGTAGATAGGTGTAAGTTGAAGATGAATTAGTAGATCAATCACTTAGCACCATTCAGGGTGTCTGCCGTTGCGCGGTGGGAAAATAATTAGATCTGAGATGCTGTTCTTATTTATAGGCCGGCTGTTCGATGTGGGATGGAATATGGGAAACTTCCTCTTTCATGTCACTGTGGTCTTTATATTGTTTCTTGGCCAGGCTGACTTTTAATTCTGACATTGTCTTTCAGGCTGCAGTCGGCCAGCCTCTTTCTTAAATGAAATGCCTCTCCACCATTTCTATTACTGCTGAAAAGAGAGCCAGCAGTCTATTAACAGGCAATAAAGTTCAGGAAGCCCAGGACTCATTTCTTGGGTCAGAGGTGAAAATTGCAATACTAAATGAAACAAAGGTGTGCCTTGATCGCTCAAGAAGCAGCACCAGAAAGAACACACGTGTTGTTAGCCAGAAGTCTCCCACTTAAAGGGAAAGGAATAATCGTAATAATGTTGGCCGATGGAGTTAAGTACTCAGTTGAGAGAAATTATATCAATCTGACAAATATAGCCTTCACAGGAGATAAAGTCTCTAATGACCTTAAATGCATATATTTATCATTTAATTCAACAAGCCAATTCCCTTGGGCTTTTGACCAACGACATTTCCCCTCAAGTTTGGAAATTTTTTACTAGCCCAGAGAGTAATGGTTATTTGTCAGAGGGTTCCAAAGCTAAACGCAGTTGGAAGCAAAGAATGGGAGAGAAGGAAAAAAATGGCTAATAGAGTCTTTCTACCTCAGAGAATATTAATCCGAACTTTCATTGATGCGAGCGCTGCAGCATTTCGTGGCTGAACAGTAGGTGGCAGACATTGTAGTGAAGAAATGGGGAAATTTTAATCTAAGCAATTTTCATCTGATTTCATTAACTTCCAGATATGTCATCAGTGTGCACAGCACATTAATTTGCAAA
Source organism: Felis catus (assembly GCF_018350175.1). NCBI lineage: Eukaryota > Metazoa > Chordata > Mammalia > Carnivora > Felidae > Felis > Felis catus. The sequence goes on from NC_058376.1 coordinate 96,385,576, forward strand.
AAAATAGGAACACTAAATAGTTGTGAAATGTGCTAGTTGAATGTGGAAAAATCAAAAGGGTCCTACAGAAATAAAAGCAAAAGTTCTAATGTTTCATCAGGTAAAGTGTGTGTGAAACAGGAAAGCCCAAAGAATAAAGGGGCCCTTGTGTATGGTGGGCTTTTCCTCACTGTTATTCTTGGTCTCAACTTGATGAAGTGTATTAGTGATATGCACGAAGCACTGTGACTCCTGTATCTCCCTTTGTGAGATTGTCCATGCCTTTGTTTGTGCTGTCAGTCAGTTGTTCTTTCTCTTGGGCAGCCACATTGGTAACCACAGGATCTACTTGCAAATAGATTTCTGTAAAACCATATTATCCTTCAGCCCTTGGCTCCTTCTCCCCACCCCCCTTCCCGCAACAATCTGGCCATTCATGTGGCATGGCTCTCTTGCTGGCTTCTTTGTCATACGTCTAGTGGTTTGTGTTTCAGGGAGGCCGCGTGAGATAGTGCAAGGAACACTGGCCTGGGTGCCAGGAACCTTGAGTGCTTGCCCCAACTTGGACTTGGGACCTTGGAAAGTCACCTGGTTTTCTCCTCTGAAGCCTCGCTGAGATCTACTCTAGCTTTGACTTGGAGTTTTTGAATTTTGTTCATTTACTCGTTCTTCACTTCTTTTTACCCTTCTGGATGTGCTCTGCATTATTATGGTTTTTGAGACTTTATTTATATGGGGGCCATGTTTCAGTCTTTGAACCCTGGGAAGGATACAAATTAATTTTAAATTAAGTAGAAAATAGATGCTTGTTTTAAATTTTCTCTTGTATTCAACTAGTAGAATTGTGTTTTGTAAACCTGAAATCAAAGCACCTTTGATATGTGCATCTCTTTGTGGATTTTGCGTTGAGCAGAGAAGGCAGCTGGAGACCAAAGCCCTGTTTTGAGAAGAAAGTAAGTTGGTTAGAGAGAGCACTCTACTCCTAGCTCTTTTTGGAAAGATAAAAGTATTTCATTCTGTCCCTGGGGTATGATTTAGTGCAGCCTCAACTATATATGAAGGCAATGTTCAAAGATACCACGTGGTCATCTCAAATATAACACAGGTATCACGGGCACATCTTAAAAAAAAAAAAAGAGGCCATATAATATAGGGGCTGAAGATGTCAGGTCTAGAGACAAATGACCTTGGTTCACATTCTCTACCACCTTACTTTGTGAGCTTGAACAAGTACTTGACTACTTTTTGCCTCAGTTTCGTCATCTGTAAGGTGGTAGTTACAATAAGGATTGCCTTGGAGGATTTTTGTGAAGGTTATGTCGTAAAGTATCATAAAGGGCTTGGAGCAGGGCTTGGTGTGCCACAGTAAGCACTTCAAGGCAAGCTGATCTTGATAATCTTTGTCACCATCATCATTCCAAAGTTGGGGATGTTCCTTGCATCCCTTTTGTGAGGGAAGGACTGGGGGATTCAGTTTTGGGGGTTGGAGCTCTCTGGGTTGACAGGGCTACCACACTGCAAGAATTAAATATCGTCTCCTTTCTGAGTAGCACAGGGAAGCGGCCTTCCTAGGCCCAAGATGCTTGAAACTCTCATAGATGTTTAAATGGTTCTTTTAACTGAAGACTCTAGTAAGCATTTCTAAACAGTTCAGAGGAGGAGGTTTTGACTCCATGTCTAACGAACACATTAGAACACATGCCACCTACTCCTGTGGCTTGGTGGTGGAGCGGAGAGAGGAAAATGTGCCCCTCAGCCCTAACCCTCTTCATAGAACCTTCCTTTGAAGGGCTTTCTCTCCTCTGTACTCATCCTTGTATTTCTTGGCGCTCAGCACGCCTGCGTGTTGCATATGCTGCCCCCTCAGCTTTTAGCTAGATAATAATGGGACTGATTTTTTCTAGCAATAAGTTTGATCTAGTCTACAGATTTGGGCAAGACAGGTGTACCTGAGGACTGCGATGGTATCCTTTCTGAATAACCTAGGAACAAACATGCCTCTTGAGAGCGAGTGTCTAACCTTGAGTGAGGAAAGCATAATCTGCCTATTCACAGACCTTATCACAGTTTCATGTGAAATAACAACCCTGGTCATCTGGTGACTCTGCCTTCTTCCTGGGTTCTGGAACCCAGGGTTCCTGGGTTCCTGGGTTCCTAGAACCCCCCACTGAGTGAAAATGACCGAATCATTGGGAACGATATCATCACCAAATATATTGTGATGAAGTCTCTGAAGTGGAAAGGCAAGCCTTAATCTTTTTGTACATTGTCATTTGTTTATTCTTAAATTTCTCTTAGAAATAAATGTGGTACCTGGTGGATCAGTGGGGTTCTGAGACTTTGTGGACAGAAATGTGGGGATTCATAGATAAGACTGCAGAGGACCCATTATGACTTCGCATATGTAAAATTTCACTGTTCAACGTTGCTTTTAAGCATTTTGGACAAGAGAAGAATCAAAAGTTGTGGGTTTTTAATTTTCCTTACAAAGAAATAACAAAATATGTGCTATTGAAAACTGTGGGTAAGCTCTCTGACTCACAGGCAGTTGGAAGGGGAGAGGGTACTTGAATTATTTGGTTGAGGATTTATGGCTGAAAGTGACAGTAGCCTGAAGTCAAGTTTGCCTGCGTGTGGGTAGAAGCTTCCTGAAGGAAGACTTGGAGGGTGGAACAGTGGTAGGGGGCCTCTGCTTTCCTGCAGCACAGCTACCTTCTCCTTCCACTTCTCTTGACCAGTACAACATAATGTTAGTGTCTTCTAACTTCTGTGGCATAGACTGAATTGCCACCAAACTGCCACATGCTAATGATTCTCCATTTACACAAACTCTGTTGTATCCTAAGGTCTCTCTTTGTGTGGGGGCTTCCATTGAGAACAATCTGGATTTAGTAATACACTTAATTGAAAGGTTTAATAAGAACTTAGGACTTTGTTTTCTTTTGTGACTTGGAAAAGACAGTAATCTTAAGAAAGCCAGATGTGAATGTTTTTAACAAGAGAATTTTCACTTTCCTTGTACCTTCCAAAGCATGAGAATTCTCCTTTGAAGATGTTAATTTTGTAAGAATATTATCAACAATATAAAGGCTGAAGAGTAGTTGAATTTGCCTGTAGAAGAGCAGGCTAAAAACACGGAAGGCACTTCATGAAATCATGAATTACTATGATTTAAATTACAGAGTTTCATATGGACCCCTGAACATTGATTTCTCAGGAACGTTATGCAGGGTATTATGGGAGGGAGGTATGAAATGTCACTTGATGAGCTTGACTCAAAAAGTGTTCATTTGAAGTTTGATTCCTTATTCAACCACCAAAACTGATTGATAGGGACGTGGATCTCCAATTGACTTTAATTTCTGCTCCATGAATCTTCCATGAACTCACTGAGAGTCTAAGATGCGGTTGTAAAGCTTGGAAAGTTTGGGTTTCTGTGTGTAGTTCAGGTAACCTCCAAGCACCGATCCCCAGTTGCAATCATCCAAGTAGCGTTGAGAAGAGGAAAAAAAAAAAGTCATTTGCTTTCAGTTTCTATGAGGTAGGGTGAAAGATGCTGTAACCAGGTAAGGTAACACTTAAAGTATTACAACTTTTAAGTCAAGAACGTCAGAATTGTCATGTGACATGTGATATGTGATATGCACGTAGATAAACAGAGCCTTTTTAAGCACAAATTCTGGTAGACTAGATTTAGTATGGGTGGGATAGGCCTGGGAGGTGAGTGAATTCTATCTGAACAAAAAAGATTTCAGAGAAGCACTAATTATCACAATAGGATGTTAGAATTCACTACCCAAGATAGGAGAGGTTGAAAACATATCATAAAAAAAGAAAATATGTCATAAATCAGGTGGTATTTCCACCATCAGCTGTACCCCAGCAAGACTCTGTCGGCTGTGAATTTATCTGTCATCATTTGAGGACAACTTATGTTTTCAGCCTTGTTATAATTTTGTAAGTTTATCCTAGTCTCATGGAAAACTTTATCCGTATTTACTCTTTCATTAAATAGTACCTATTCATTTTAGTCCAGACCCCAAAGACTTCCTCCCCTATGCAACCTCTGAGCTTAGGAGTCTAGGAAGGACAGAAGGACTGTCTTTGGATAGTTGTCTTTTTGTCTACTTGTCCTAGGGGTCTGTCTAATCCCTTTCACCGTCTTGGTCTTCTGTTGTATAAAAATAAAAGGTAACTTTCCGTGACCCTAAACAAAGCATGAACTGCTTGAAGTAAAAAAAGCTGGATCTCAACATCGTCTATAAACCAGGCCCCTCATGGGCAGATCACAAAAATGTCCGAAGAAAATTATGCAGTAAGGAAAACTGGCCTCAGTTTTAAAAAAACGAGTGACTCTTTATTTGCAGGAAGAATGGAGACCTCTATTTAATGTAAGTCCTTTGGTCACTGAGATGTGTCAGAAAACTTGCCCTTTATTCTGACGTGCCGTGGTGTTAGCATTGAAATGTAAAAATAATAAACAGCTGACATTTTAAGCACAGACTAAACAGCAAGCAAATGACATTACCTCCAAGCTCTTGAGAGAGTTACAAGATGATGAGCTGCCAAAGGAAGAAAAGGGAGAAATGGTCACAAAACCTTTGTTTGTGGTAGAGGAATTGTCAGTGTTTAATGCCGTCCGCCCACGTCTTACTTGAGGGAGGTTTTGTTTGTATGGAAAATTGGTTTTCAGTTTGACTTTGCATAAAGCAGTATGAATGGCAGAAGATACATATGGTTCCAAAATTCATTATTGCTTTTGCTCATTAGTCGTTGATGACTATGTTAATGCCACCAGTGCGTACTGTCTGTCTGCCGTGTGTCCTGGGGAAATACCGCGGCGGGATACGGCGGTGACGAACGCCAGCTTTCTCTTCCCCCCTCTTCCCTTCCTTTTCCTTTCTTCCTCTTACTGTCTTTCTTTTCTCATTTTCTTTGGGCTTCTTGTATATTTTCTTGTCCTGAGTCAAATGTCAATACAACTCTCTTTACCTAAGAGTTTTGGTGAAATTTATTTGGTATCCATCTAATATGTGTCACCTTCCTTCAGACCAAATGTGCACAGGATCTGACCATCTGGGGGACAGTTAGTCATTTTGAGGATGCAGGTGGGAAACACACCTGTAGTTAGTCACTTACAGGGGCGCTTGTCTATACTGAAATGATTTGCAGGTGTTAAGCATGTGCTTATGAAAAAGGGAAATAAGTATTTGGGGTCCAGGAGAAAATTTGCCTCTCAATTTAATATTATTTACCCTCTTCTCTATCTCTTGGTTACTTGGGAAACAAACACATACACTTTTAACTTAATGTCCTGAATGGCTGCAATGAGGAGATAGAAATGCAGCTTTGGCTGTTTTATGTGGTTCATAAAAGCATTCTCTCTGGCTCCGAGGATCCATTTATATTTAGGCTTTATAGAAACAATGCTGTAAAGTTTTTTTTTCAGTCTTGAGGACAACATTGCTTATTAAAATCTGTGATGTGTAGTATTTTAATACATGTTAGCCACATTTTTTAAGGCCGTTATATAGCTGTGAGCCTTGCTAGTGTTCCTAATAAAGAACAAAATTATCTAAACTGTTTGATGATTACTAGTGAGTATTGGTAAACTCCTTCATGAGCTTTCCTGAAAGCATATTAACCATATGTCATGTACCGTGGCATAAAAAAATAGAAGCAGTGAGAAATTCAGCAACCAGGATCCCCACGCTCTGTGGACATCAAATTTGGCAGATTTTGAAAATTCTGTGATCATTTTTCTCCTTATGTGACACTACTCTTGTTCATTCTTCAAAAACATTTGCCCTAGCGTGGGGAATTATAGATAATTTGATGCAACAGGTTTAAGTTACCATTTTCATAGTGAAAAGAATAGCTTAGCATGATCCCGATTTTCCTTGGTTTCCTCCCATTCTCAAAAGAAGCAGAGGTATTCACATTTCTTTGTCTAACAGTTTTATAATGTCTTAAGAGATTAACAGTGAGCATGAATGAGGGCCTACGGATTAGACAACAAAAAGCCTGGGACGTCCACTACCTTACTTGCAAATTTTACATTTTCCAGCATTGCTGAGAGAGTATAGAAACTAAGAAAAGATAATAAGTACCAGAGTCTCAAAAGTGTTTAGTGATTCAAAAAATTCAGATGACATGTCAGAACTGACAGACTGATGGAACCGTCTGGGGAAGGGCCCACTTTTTTGTCTTATGTTAAGCTCTCATACTGAGTGAATGCAGATGTTATCACGGTACCCCAGACAGACAGTCAGTGAAATGTGACAAGCTGTCAGCAAAGTTACACTACGTTGATTTTGTTAAAATATCCACAAGCTTTATAGTTTCTCTTTATATAAAAAACTCTTACCTCATTTAGTCAGGAGAATGGAAGCTGTTGGAGAGATGGCTTGGGCTTTCATCCCCAGAATACCTTGGGTCTTTTTTTTTCCCCCCTCTGGGGAAATTTTACTCAGCAAATTAAGTAGTAATGCACCCCAAATATTGGACCTCAAAATATCTCAGAGTAATTTTTTTTCTTTTGACTTGTTCTATAATTTTTTTTTTTTCTCAATTTACATCGCACCTCAGCCCTTGGGCAAAGGATGTTTCAAGATCAGAAAGAATGAATTTGCTTCATTTAAATGAGGAGCCAAGATGAGGGGTTAAAAGTCTGAAGGGCCACTTTAAACAAAAAGCCTTTCTTAAAAGAAGTTTAGGCATGGAAAATGAAAATGCGAGCTTCATCAAAACTAAGATCTTTGCTTTCACTCTTTTTATTTTGAAACACTGAAAATTAACACTGGCAAGAGAAAAATCTCCCTTGAAAAACTTTTGAGAAGCTCATGAAAATCAATTCTGTTTTCTCTACATGGTTTAGACGTTTAGATTTTTCTTACGAATTGGGAAAAAATCGCAAAGAGGAATTCTAGAGAATCTTCCATGCTGCAACATATTTGTATCTAAGCATAAATCTTGCTTATTAAGTGGTCATTTTTTGACATCAGTTTCAGATTCAATTGAACTCAGGCATTTAGAAGTCAGAACAAGCACAACGATAATTAATTGAACAAAAGTAAATAAAGAACATACATTTGGAAACTGCAGTCTTAACTGCATTGCTTTTAGTGATATTAATGCTATCTTTTAAACTAAGGAAGACATCCGTTTTGACATTTTAATTTAGCACTGGCAGAGTTTATTTGTAGCCTCTGGGTGCAATAATGGGTTGCCTTTTACCCCATGTTGAAGGGCTCTTGTTGCATATAATTTATTTAACTTCGAATTGCAAACTGTTTAGTCGAAGATTACTTTACAATCCTAGGTTCCACAGATTAACCTCTATTTATATATTCACTTTTGGAAACTAAAGGTGAAAGGAAAACATGAGCCATACTTGTTTTGCTCAATTTATATTGTCACAGAGGACATTACCATACAATGAGAAACTGTTCCGTGATTTTGAAAAATGAAAAGTCAAGACATTTTGAAGATAGCATCTAGCCCAGTGTTTTTATAAAACACAGAACTAAATAATCAAACGAAATTATGCATATGGAGGAAATGATTTAGAATATGTTTCGCTGCTAATCGCACTCATGCTGAAGTTTTAAATTTCATCTGTCTGCTCAGATCTATTGTGAGCCATTAAGTGGCTTCCTTTTTTCCCGACAAATTGAATGCTGCAACTCCAAGGAGCTCTTTTGTTCTTTTAATTCAGTCAGCATGGAAATGATTTTCTCATTTCAGGCCCTTTTCTGTCCTCTCTTCATTGTGTCAATAAAATAGAGTTGTGCAGAGCTGCTCTAATCAGCTTAGAGTGCTAATTCATTGCTCCGGGATGCTATCTGTGTTTGGCTACAGGTGGGCACTCTAAGGGGTCAGTCTCCAGGGGAGTGTAATTGTGTGTCTCCTGGGGCTTGTTTGCAGAATGACCTAAAGCTGAAGCCCCGGCTCGGGAAGGGGGAAAAACTGAACAAACATATGCCCATGCAAATGTATACAGCTGTATTTTCATGGCGACCATTTGCTTGGTCTGACACTCAGAGATTCTAGTAACATTCCTTGCATTCTACCTATTCTTGGTCTTCTATGATTTAGCCATAAAACATGAATTCTTTTAAAATTTTGCACACATTTCCTAAGGGTACAAGCTATATAGTATTTCCAAGATACAAAGTAAAGGCTAGGCTAGGATTTAACACATGGATAATATGGCCAACTAAACTAAAGAAGAAAAACAGAAACTGCCAAGTTTGGAAAATGTATTTTTTTGTGTCCTGTGAAAGTGGCTTGATATATAAGTATGGGGATATTATGAACTAGTAAATTAAGCTTTATGGGCAGTGAGGAATTTCTGACAACTTTGGAGGAGAAATAATGATCAGTTGTTTGGAATAAGGGGGAAAATTGCTAGGCATGAGGTTTTTGAGAATTAACATGTCCTTGGGCAGTCTGGGGGGACGGCAGATCTTTCTGGGAGTATTGTCAGTGTGAGTGTCAAAAACGGGTCATGAATATGGTCTTATTTACCGGGTTTGACATTTTGGGTATTAGGATTAAAAGTGCCACGGCATCCTCTTTTTTTTTTTTCCCCTAAGATATTTAGATTTTTTTTTTCTCTCAGTACATTGGGATTAATTCCAGTCTCAATGGAAAACCTTCAGAACTTCATTATTCAGGTCATTATGTAATAACCTTAAGTAGGTTTACAAAGTAGAAAGGAAAGGAGTGATAAAAGATTTCAGCCCTGTGGATCTACCGGTTAACTGTAGAAGGACTGAGCAAGTATTCTTTTATTTGCTTAAGAAACTTAAGGCTTGTCCAATATGTTAGAGAAAAAAATGTATCCTGCTTATTAACCAAAGGATGGGGGTTCAGTGCTTTATCACTTCAATAATTTGAGAAGAAATTGTTTAGGCTTATTGTAATAAATTCGAACCAGCTTTAACAGCATGCCAATCTGTAGAATTTATATTGTTATATATGAAGTTTGGTGTGAGGACAATAACTGGTTTGTAGAAATTCCCGTTGTTAAAAAAGACATAGAAAGGAAATAAGGTTATCTTCCACATGTTTAAAAGACATTGTTTGGCTTTAATTCTGTAATTCTTTCCTTCTCCAGCTCGTGTTTCAGCTACCTAACATAGCTGGTTGGGTTGATTTTGTAACATTCCCACTTCCTGGAAAAGGTTCTGAATGTCACTTAGCTATTCACACTTATGGGTTGAGGATGCGTTTGGGGGGGGCATGAAGAGAGGAAGGAGAAAATACGGCAACTCGTAAAACCGATCTCTTTCATTTTTCTTTTCCACTTGGAAATGTTCTTACGTAGGGCTCCAAGGTAGTCAGAATTCAAATGCCGTATCTTAACTAGAGTGAATTCTCCCTTTTAACGATTGCTAACTACTCACGATTTTTCCGATATAAAAATTATATTTTCAGGCAAAATGGTTTCAGTGATGAAGCTGATGAGGTAGTTTATTTACTTAATTTTGTGTTTTGAAAGGGCCATTGTTCTTACTATTTCATTTACCTACTTTTTTTTCTTTCTCTTCAGATAATTGAGTTTGAGGTCATTTTAGCAATAGCTATCTCTTACAAATGGCTAACGCTTATTTATTTATTTAAAAAATTTTTTAATGTCTATTTATTTTTGAGAGAGAGAGAGAGAGAGAGAGAGAGAGAGAGCACGAGGGAAGGAGAGGGGAGAGAGAGAGGGAGACACAGAATCCAAAGCAGGATCCAGGCTCTGAGCTGTCAGCACAGAGCCTGAGGCAGGGCTTGAACCCACGGACCACGAGATCATGACCTGAGCCACCGTCGGACACTTAACCAACTGAGTCACCCAGGCGCCCACAAATGGCAAACCCAGTATGAATCATTCCATGAGGAGGAAAAAAAAAAACAACAATGCTTTAATGACTTGCTTTGGTAGTTTTTATTTTTGTAAGAATAAGTTCTGACTTCTTGAAATAAATTAAAATCAACAGTATAACTTCCTTTTTGTGGGGAGGGTCTAAATCATGTTCGTACAGTTTAGGTTCAGATAGCAAAGTTCTGACCCTGATTCAGCTCAAATACGGCCCACCAAAGAAAGCACAGTGCAATGAGACCATATGCTTGAAATGGACATTTTTTTTTTTTTTCAGTTGCATTCTCTCCTTGGGTCATCTATGTCACTAATTCTCTTCTGCATTAGTAGATCTGTGATAAAATAAACATTGAAGTGATTTGTTCTGATGCCTTATGGCAGAATGCACCAGGTATGGGCTCAAATACCTGTTGGATAAAATGAACTAGGCTTGTCTTTGCCATTTATTATAATTGCTAATTCCAAGGTTTCTAATGATGTTGATGATCTTTTCATTCCTTGAATGAATAGGACTTGAAATTAGTCATTAAAATTTTGAGTTGAATGGCAGAATAAAATTGTCTCCTACCACCAGTGTTTAAGGCCACGAATGCTCTGGGGGAAAAATACAAGAAATATTTTCATGCGTGGGCTTTGAGTTATTAAGTGGAAGACTCTACAGTCAGACTATCACCATTAAAGTCAAGGAGGTAATTTTATAGTAATGTTAGCAAATTACCCAGATAGTCACTTTAATATATGACTCCCGTTTGGTTGTAGATACCTAGACCATGTGTCATTTCTGGCTTACCAATTTCTTTATATAATTTTGCCAAAAGTGACCAGCTTCAAATTAACTTAATTTCCTGAGCTCTATCTCTTTAAATCTAGTCTGATAATCTTCTCGTAGAGCTCAATTATTTGCTCCCTGACAGGAAAACGTACTTCTTTTCAATGTAAGTAACTATGATTCTGTAGAATAAAATATAAAGTAAATGTAAATTTTGTCAGATTTGAATGATTCTCCTCTTCCCATTTTAGTTAAAAAAAAAAAAAAAAAGGTAAAAACAACGCTTTTGCTTAGTTCCGGGTTGGAAAAATACACTTTTTGGAAAAGCTTGGCCTCTGCAGAAGAGTTTTTAGAATAAATGCTTAGCATTCCTAAATAAGAGGTCATCAATGCAATTTTCTGTGATTCAGAGATGAATGGGAATCCGTCTATTATCAATTCCTCAATCAGGGAAAAAAGGAAATTAAGTTCCTAATTAGGTGAATTTGGACTAAAGAGGTGGGGCATTGAAGGGATGAGGAAAATTGAGACGTAGTTGATGCCATTTCAGACTAATGATAGGAAAGGAAATGAAGAAGGGGGTGGGCAGGAGTTGAGTCTGAAAGGTCAGTGACCTTATTAGGACAAGGGTAGTAGTAGATCTTCAAAAGCTTTTACCTTTTACCTTGACAAGGTGTCAGGTTCTGGGGATGGATAAAGATGCAAATACTTGAGAAAGAGGATGGTAAAAATAAGATTGCATATTTTTATAAGGAAAACATTTTAATCTTGGAGAGGGAAAATGACATTCCTCAGCTTTGTAACTATGACTTCTTGCTCATTTCTCCGTGCTATAAAATACATAGAATATTCCCTTCAGATGATGACTGGATTTACTTTTATGTGGGATACATAATGCTTCCTTTAGGGATTAGGTTTCACTGTTAATTTTAATGAGCATTTATCCTTTATTTGTACCTTCTAGAAAAATACATCATTTTAAAAATACACTGTGGCCTTGATTTACCATTTTAAACACAAAATGGTAGCTCTCTATCATACAGCTGTGTGTACATTTTTATTTAGATGAAATTTAGTTTTTCCTTACTAATCTAAATCACTTAGGTATTACCGTTGACAAAATGTGCAAAACTTTGGTCTTTGGACACAGTGCTTCAGAAGTCCTCAAGATAAAGTGGACACATCTATCTAGAGAAACAAAAGATGATTTATAATCTTTTAGTTATAATCTTTTCACTAATGTTTTTCTAATCTTTAACTAATGTTGTAAAGGAAATAATGAGCCATCATTCAGGCTTTTGGAATGTAAATCAGATTAGTTAGATGAGAAAATTAAGTTATGACTTTGGGGCAATTTGGGCTATTTCGGTTACATGTTGATTACTAGTACAGTAATCTTATGCAACATATTCTTTAACATTTAATGCCCTTTATTAAGTAGCATGGGTGCTTTAAGTAAGGTTTTGACCTGTATTTTTTTATCCAGAGGACAAGTGATTTTTCTTTTATTTTTATAACGACCCAATAAATGAAATATTTCAAAGTCTTTCCATGTTAATCTTATCTCTGGGAGAAAAACACAGCCAGAGTCCTCTTATTACATACTGTCCAGCGGAAATATAACATGAGCCCCACATATAACTTCAAGTTTTCTAGTATGGCATTTATAAAAAGAAGAAAAGAGACAGGTGTAATTAATTTTAATAATATAGTTTATTTAACCAATATATCCAGAATATTATCATTTCAGAATGTAAAGAACTGTAAAAATTGTTACTGGAATATTTTACCTGTTTGGCACTAAAGTCTTTGAAATCTGGTGTGTATACTTAAAACACATCTTAATTTGGACTAGCCACATTTCAAGTATATAGCGGTCACATGTGGCCAGCAGCTACTGTTTTCAACACAATCTTCAAAAACCTTGAGGACTCAATCTTTCACATGGTGATTCAGGTCAATGTTAGTTATCACAGAGTGTGAGCCCTGAGAGCCACCACGAAGGCCATCTGACCTAGACCACTTATCTTATAAATGAGGACACTGGGGGTCAGAGACGGTCAACTTTTTGTCCAAGGTCACCTAACGACTTTGGGGTGTAGCTCTTAGACCAGATTCCAAGTCTTCTGCATCTTATTTATTTTGAATGCTGTTAAAATACGCTGCTTTTGCCGGCGATTTATGCAAAGGTGCCAAAATATGTGAAGTGAAAGAGAACCGAGTGAAATAAACAACCAGCCAACCCAACATACAAACAAATCTAGCAATTGTTGACAATACAGTCTTAAGACTCTGCATGTTGTAGGAACACCACTTAGGTAAAGGATCGTTTGTTAAGATTTCTTGCATGAATGGCAAGCATCTCACTTTATTAGAGTCTGTCATGTTTTTACAAATAAATATTTATGTTGTAAGTAAATATGTTAGTTTAATTTTAGCCATTATAGGTCATTTATTCTGGTATTTCTCTTGGCCTTAAAAAGGAAAATAAAGGCAGGTCTTTCATTTCACTTTAACTCCCATTTTTGCTTTGCTGTGATTGAAGCAATGATAGGAAAATGAGTCGGGCCCCATATTCTTTGGCCTGCAGACACAAAAAGGGCAACTTGATTGTTCAGATTTCTGCATTTTTCTTTCCTTAGTCAATATCTGAAATTAAGCCCCACCTGACAGGGTCAATAAAATGCTACTGATTACAATTTATCTGGAAAGCATAAACGGGAAAGATACGGGTCTTCTTTTACAGAATTGGCAGCTGATGCTTATTGAACCTGAGCTAACATTCCCAAATGAAATGAAGTGGGGCAGTGTGAGTCATATGATAACAATGTTGTCATCCTGGGGAACAGTCTCGGTATGAATCAGCACAGTGTGAAAATCAAACATGCGAACACCAAGCGGATGTCATGGAACCTCCCTCAGTTACCCGCACGCATACCTGTATCCATAGGAGGGCTCCCCGCTAAATAGTGAAGTGGCCAGAAGTTCCCAAAGAAAGAGAAGGGCTGCTGTCACTGACTAGATGGGGTTTGTAATAGTATCGTCCTGTTTTCACTCTCCACAGTAGAAAATTTCTACTAGGCTAACAAGGCAGAGGGTAATGAGAAACATGCCAAGTTTTTAAAAAAAGAGCAAGAGTGAGGAGTCTAACCTAGGAACAGGAAACAAATGTGATCAATTACTCCAAGTGTGGAGCTCACAGATACCTTATCTTAGGGCTCCTTAAAATAAAAGCCTGATTGTTACCAAATGCGTCTAAGAAGTGGGGGAGAAAACACATTCATGGGGAGAGCGAGGAGGGGGCCGGGAAGAAGGGGGGTTGGGGGTGAACATGACTTTATATTGATGTAAAAAAAATACAATTCTACTGTTTCTCAGTCTCCTGAAGTATTTAGAGAAGTGGTTAACAACCAGTCATAGCCTTAACCAAGCAGGCAGTAAAATGGTTCAATGTTTGAAAAATAAAGATACTCTACATATGACATGGAGGGGGTGGACATAGACTTAAATAGTAATAGATAGTGCTGCTAATGGCTCAGTTTGAAACATTTCTTCTGTTCTACATAATTATTTGTCTAAAATATTTTAAAGAAGCAATGTTATTTTTGAAATGATTATAAAGTTCTTAGCTGTAATATATATGTAGACATATATATAAACTGTAGTGTGTGTGTGTGTGTGTGTGTGTATGTAGTATTAATCTTTGACTCAGAACTGAAATATTCATCTTTACTTTTGAATGTCTGCAAGGCAATCTACATATAAAATGTTTACTTATTCTATGAAATGAATAATAAGAGTAATTACAGTGTTACTAACATTCATTTCAAAAGGACCGCTTTATTCTAGGAGTCCACAGAGCAAGCAGAATCTAATGAAAAGGTGTGAGTGAGTATATTCTACTCATCCTCAAATAAGGAAGGAAATATCATGGTTAAGGCTATGAGTAAGAACCTCAGGGCTGGCGGATCTTGGCTCCACATTCCCCAAATTTCCCATAAGTGCAATAGAATTAACACTATTCCTTTCTTGGAGATCCTGGGTCAGTAGGTGTTACAGGATTATGTTATGAGGTGTGACTATAAAGTAGTGAGACTGTTTTTCACACTCCACACCCAGAAACAGCCTCCTTTTACTTCAGTGGATAAAACATAATAATTTTTCTGAGAGCATTCACCTCATCTGGTCCTTACGCACATGTGTGTGCGCACAGACAGGACCCGCAATATTCCCGTCTTTCTCCACTTTTACATCAACTATCACCGCTTTCTCAGGGAACTTTGGCGAGCAGATGGGATAGAATTATTTCTGTTGGTAGAAATGGGTTTTTTAAAGCTCCGTATCTTTGGCGGAAGATGCCCTGTAGATAAGCAGAGAAATAATCATCCATTTTTAGAGGACTTTGTTAGAATGGTCTTGCCATCCTGTCCTTCCCATATTTTTCCAATTAAGTCCTAGCCTGTTGGAATCAAATGTCTTCATGGGATGGCAGACTGCTCAAGTAGGCTATTTTGCACATATTCTGTAGCAAGCTTAGCAATTGGGCCTGTCAGTCAGTCAACACATATTTATTGGGCGTTTATGTGGCGAACCAGACAAATCCATTCCCTAAGCTCTTGCTCTTATGTTTTCAGGGCCCTGTCATCCACACAGAGTTTCTAATTGAACTTTTCTTTTTCAAAGTAGACTCATCTACATTTGAATTACAAGAAGGAAGGTGGGACTGTCAGAGGAACCGAATTCTTTTCTTGCGACCACTTCAACCCATTTAAGGGTAGATAACTTACCTTAGGGACACCTTTCAGTTAATTCTGCCCTTTCCCTGTTTGTGGTTAATATGATTATGAAAGAGATACGTGCACTTAATAAAATTCAAGCAGTACATTAAGCATGTCTCCTTTCTCCTGAGGGACACTTCATGTCTGTAGTTTCAACAATTTCTTGTGTAGCACTCCAAGAAGCTTATGTAAAAGTGTTTGTGTGTACACGGGCACACACACGCGCACATTTCTATGTGGACAGAAATCTTTTTTTGTGCAAAGTGTACCTATATATTTCTTATTTGCTTTATTTTTTTGAAGTAGTGTTTTAGAGATTTTTCTCTCTCTCTGTACGTATCTGTATATCTCTGTATCTCTACCTAATTCTTTAAAATAGGTACTTAAGTAACTAAATACACCTGTCTTCCATCACCTCACTGCCCTCCCAGAGGTCATGCAGTATTTTTCCTGTGGATCTTTCTAGATGTATGATATGCATATAAAAGCAAATGAATATTTTTTTCCCTTTTATGCAAGTATTGTACACTAAACACACCATTCTGCAGTTTGGTTTTTTTCTCACTCAACTATTCATCTTGCAGATTATTCTGTAGCGGTATGTAAAGAACCTTCTAATTCTGTTTATTTGTTTTATAGTATTCCATTGAGTGTATGTACCATAATGTATTATTAATTATTATGATTACTATTTGCTATTTCAAACAATGCTCAACGGAGCTGCGTGAGAAACTCCATAGGCTACATTCCTAGAAGTGAACCGATGGGTCAAATGATATGTACGTTTATAATTATTTCAGGTTTTGTCAATTTTCCATAGCTGTACTAACCAGCTTTCCCAACAGCAGCGTATGGAAGTGGCTGTTTGTCCACGATAGCACATCAACATGATGTATAACTACACTGTTTGACTTTTGCTAGTCACAGACAAAAAGTGGTGTTTCAGTGTATTTGTAATTTAAAATTCTCTTATTCTGAGAGTCAGGTTAAGCATGTTTTTCCCCACATCGTTAAGGGCTAACTGATTTTTTTTTTTTTTTTAATTTCTTGAACTGTCTTGAAGCGGACATTTTTTTGCTTTTTTCTGTGCTTGCCGAGATCAAATGACTTCATGGTCACATTTCCAGTTAATGACAGAGGTAGGGCAAGGATTCAGATCCTCTGGTTGTTAATTTAATAATTTAATTAATTTAACGTATTTCCTTCTATAGAACACGGGATAATATTTCCTATCACTTGAATCCTATCAACCTCGGGTTCTTGGAAGAATCATATGGAATAAGTTAGAACGTGAAAGCATTTTCAAAATGAAAAAAAAAATGCAAGATAATGGTTCATTTAATTTTACAAAGAAATCACAACATTTATCACTGCTGAAAATATGCAGTACATAATGAAAATAGAGTACGAGTGGTTTGACCCGGCTACAGTCTAGGAGAGGTAAGGCAATTAGGTTGTTATGAGGCCTTCTGGACAAGCGGAGTCCTGATTTTACTAGCTTAGTGCTGACATGTACGCCTGTTTTTTTTTTTTCCTCCCCGAAAGAATGGAAAACATTGTACCTTCGCAGAGTGATGGCAGTCTTGCTTCGCTTAAAACTTCATCACCCTCCGCATGAGCAATTTGCCTTGCATTTTTAAATGGGGGGTGGAGGCAGGTCCTATGTGACGTTTCATAGATATTTGGGTTGACCGACGTTTCTTCATCTGTGTGTGATTGTTTACTACGGGAAACGCCGAACTTTCTGTAATTGGGTTTCATTGTTTTCACTCTTGTTGGCTCTAGATAGCATTGGGGTTATACATGTGTGCATATGTTTCCTTAGTTACTGTATCGTGCAATGTTGTTATGTAAAATCACTTCAAGGCATTACTTTCATTTATTTTTCATATGGGCTGGGCATACTGTTTATTAATTTTGCATGCGTGTAGTTTAAAGACATTAGCCAGTACACGATAATGGCTGTCCTAACATCCATGTGCAGAAGTGGAATTCAGGAGATTAACTTGCATTTGACCTAATTCAGCTCTCCTGGTAATGAGGGGTGCAGGGGCACAGAATTAATCTCTCTCAATTTGTGACTCTCAGGGGTGCTGCTAAGTTTAGAGAGCTTGAATTTTAAAAGTCTCTTGTTGGGCCAAGAAGTTTTTGTTACCTGGTAGAACTCTGTTCACTGTTGTGAAGGCAGTGCGGGTTATATCTGTTGCTGTGATATTCGTGACAAATATTATGAAGACGTGTAATGTAAGTTAATTGCACTGTTTGGTTCAGAAAGTAAAAATGGGAAAAACATGGGTCAGACCTATTGAACTATGACACTTTTTTCCTTCCTATCCCTTAAACTCTCAGTGTAGCCAAAAATACAAAAAGCTTTCAAACTGCTTCACAGCTACGTCAGAAGCTGTCTTTTGTCATATATTTGTTATTCGATGCTAAAGTAGTGCTGCTGGGAAGGTATAAGTCAAGTTGATATAATTTGGATTGATTTGCTTTTAAAAGCTTTGCAATGACAGTGCAATTATTGCTATGATGCAGGTCCCTTACAACTGGATTAATGCATTTAATGAACAATTTGACCACATAATTTATTTCTGTGGAGTTAACGTTAACTGTTAAATGCATTTATTTCCTAACAGCTATGTTAATACTGTGATAGCGTGCTGCAGTAGAAGCAGGGATAAACTGTAGAAGAGCTTCTCAATCCTATTTCAGTTCCAGATTTTCACTTCGTTCCCGCCAAGCAGATGAGGAGCAAGCTCTGTCCTGTGAGGTTTACCTCTCTTCTTCCATCCTTCCTTTAATACAGGTGAATGGGCCTGAAGTCCACGGAAAGAATGTTGACCAGAAATCAAAGATCCAGGTGTCCCCAGATCTGCATAACTGCTTCTCAAATTTCAAGCAGTGGCATTGGCCATTCTTGTAGGGGATGGTTTTTGTTTTAGAGACTTCATTCTGGCTAAGCTCCCTGATGATGAGTGGACCATAGCGAGTCAGTTGTTTCAAATGATGATAATCATTTTAGGTTCTTGTGAAATGGTCCTTTGAGAGATCATCCTGATTAACCCTTTGTTCTACTGCTTGAGGAAATCGGAGCCCAGAGAAGCTCAAAGTCCTTTGCTAGTTGATGGCAAAACAAGGTCTAGAATTCAGGCTTCTTTATTCACAGGGCTTTCCCTGGAACTCTTCATTTTAGAATAGTTAGGATTGCCCCATTTTCACCTCCCATTATCTGTCTAACTTGAGCACTTCATACCTTTTTTCAGAATTAGGAGAAACACTCAGTGGTTGATATAGCGTTCTTCAAAATATAGGGAAGTTTTATATTTAGCTCTATCTGGGGGAGACGTTCTGAAAGATTAAATGCTTGGAAATATTCCTTGCTATATTATAACACCAAGTCTAAAGTGTTAGTTTTACATAAAATCACATATATGTAATTAACATGCCGTAGACATATATAGACACAGAGTATAGAATTTTAAATTATGGGCCTTTAAAAGTAAATAGTGACAGGCTACCAAAACATAAAATTGTGCTTTGGTGCTATGCAAGGATCTATCCTTTGATTTTTTTTTTTTTTCATGCCAAGGAGGAAACACTAATATTTACATCTCCCAAAATGTAATGAGATTTTATATCAGTTTCAAAATTTTCAAGAAGTTGCCAATTTTATGTCTGTAAGTTAGAAAAGTTCAGTTCTTTTATATTAGAAAAGCAACACTTTGAAAATTGTTTGATAATTTTAGGGCAAAGGTTTTAGGCAGTAAATCTGAATGTTAATAATGTTTGATAACTTCCAGGATGGTACCTCAAAATGCTTGACGAATTTAAGTATGTTCAGACTAGGAATATTTTATCTCTTTAACAGATGTCAAGTTGGTCCCTCAAAGATTTATTGAAATTAATATGTTTGGTAGAGTTGAGTACCAGGCAGCATATATGTTTACATATAGAGAAGTCAATTTGAAATCGTGCAGTACATAAAAGGTTTTGAAAACAGTTACAGAGATTTATTTAGTCACTGATTTAAATTTAAATTAAGAGCAATGCTAAGATTTGATTTGCTATCCGTTTAGCTGTTAAAGAAGGTATTTAACAATGTGTTTTGCAGAACCCAGCTCTTGGACTTTTTTTTTTTTTTTTTAAACACAACATTCCCTTTTAATTCTGGTGAGTCAGAAGGAACTCACAGCGCCGAGGACCGAGCCAGAGTGCAGAGTTCACGTGCAGCGGCCTTCCTCCTCGCGCCCTAAGATGCTGGGCTGCTTGCTGCACTTTTCAGGCAGCTGCCAACATTGTCAGCACTGATCTGTCAGTAAGGATTTCTCCTGGCAAAACTCTGAAGCTACTTTCTGACATCTTCAACAAACTAATTGTTGTCTCCTGCCTCTGTGAGCCCTCTGAAGTCCCAACGAGTTAGTGTCTTCTCAAGAGATGAGAAAAAGGACTCACAAAATCAATTTATCAGGCTATTACGCATTGTCATCAGCCCAAACAAAAACCTGCTAAAGACAGGAGAAAAAGTAGAAGAAATGGGTCTCTGAGAAAAGGTTACAGAACATCCATCTTCTCTCCTCTTCTGACTGTTTCCTTTCTTTGCCCATTTTCATAGCCGTTTCCCTCTGCTAAAAGACACTTTATGACAAGCATTGTAATCTCTTTAGAACGGAGGGGAACCTCTTCTTTAGGACACAATCTTTGCAAGTTGTGAGTGACAGTGGGAAAGGGTCCAATTGCCACTGAGGACACCAGGCAATAAATCATCGTCCCCTGGCATCAGCTGGCTGGACGAATCCCCACTTCCTGAGTAAGTACCAGAGCCTGGATGTGACAAAACAGCCATTGTCAGCGCCTAGCATCCACATTCCCACTTTCTCTCGACTGAGGTTTTCAGTTTACTTAAGACTTTTAACAGCACAAAGCATATGGGGAAGGAATATTTAAATTACTACCTCTAGAAAGGGAAATATCCTGGCATTAAATAATTACTACAATATGCATACAGGGCAACAGTTATTGGAGGGATCCCTCTGTCTTCATTTTGCATATATCATCAAGCAGTTGCCTCATCACCATTAAAAACTGATGTCTTTCCATTTTTTAAATGTTTAAATGTATAGAGTAGTCCTCAAGATGACCTTATAAGAGCAATGTGCAATTGATCCGGTGAGATTTTATAAATAATATGGGAAGACAGATTGCTCGAGTAAAAATTTCATCTCTGGTAGCGTCAAGGCGTTTTCAGATAGGTGTTTACTTTCTTTGCAGTGTTTAGTTTGTGTGTGCTTTTACTGTTAACATGTCTGTAAAATGTTGTAAGGGGGCAAACTGATCTTCGGTTATTTTTTACATAGATTAAGAACCATTAAAAATGCCAAGTAGAGCAGTTATTTTGTATCTGATTTAAAAATCATACAAAATAATCCAAAATTTAGTGGGAAATAAAATTTTGTCATAACAGATTATATATCTGTATGGACAATTTAGATATATTTATATGTAATCTTATATGTAAGATTATACACATTTCATTAGAAGCTTGGTTAGCTGATGAAATAAAACGTGACAGGATAAATATTCAAATCTGAGATTTTTAAATAGTCTCATAGCTATTGAATTTACTTTAAAAATTATCTTGAAAATGATATAAGATTATAGTTATAGGGTATTAACCACATACTATTTTGCATGGTGAAAACTTTTCCTCTTGTTTTTTGAGAACTTACATTTTTAGCACAATTTTCTCAATGAGAAGGGAAGACTTAGAGGAAATTTGAATGAAGAATTGGCCGAAGCCTAATAAAAGTGGACACCAGAAGAAAAATCCTTTATTTGCATAATGCTAAAAAAAATCTGAAAAAGTAAAAAATACAGTCTATCATCCTGATCTAGCTCAGAAACATTTTTGATAATTTACTGTTTATCTAATGTGGAGAGTGATTCAAGTATTTGTTATTATATTGACAAAACATCTGGAAAATTGGCAGATTTTTTTTTTTTTGTTTCACCTGCCTGTTTCATGTAGATACAGCTCATTGCTATGTCTTTCTGCAAAAATGTATTCTTGCCCAAGTTACCTGTCAGTCTCTTTTATGATTATGAAGAATACCTTGCCCAAGAGGTGATGGATTTCCTTTTACCTCCTAAATCATCTCTAGCTGTCACATTCAAGTTGAAACACTTTCATTATCACAAAACACACACAATGCAGATGATATGCCTCTTCACGATTTAGTAACAAAAGGCTACAGGTATTTTTTAAAACATTTTAATTGTGGAAAAAGCCACATCCGGCTTTCTGCATTTTTTTTTTCATGTTGTAACAACTGGTGATTAACTGCTATCCTTTAATATGTGTGGGTTGACAATGATAATCCTGAAAGCATTCTGGCCCTGTGAATTCATAGTCAAATGGTGACACCAACCAGACGGGATGATGGTGCACCCGGCTCGATGACAGTTCTATCCCAGTTCATCATCTTAACTAAAAAATAATCCTATCTAACTTGAAATCCACAGCAGCTATAAGTAGAAAATAAATCCAAACCCCAGCTCAGACTTGTAACCTAACAGCTATCATAAATAATCAGAGCCTATTTGAAGGTGGAAGATGGGACATTAGAAGCTATTTACACCACTAGAGTGATGCCATCGATCAGTAGCGGCAACCCGTAGATAAGGCGCCTATGATGTCATGGTTATTTATGATGGGCATTGACAGTAAAGCTACTATGGAATTTTCTCCTCAGACAGCTTCATTCATTTTTGTTTGTGATGCATTTTGTTGTTAAAGAAGCAATCAATAGCAAAATCGTGGTGATAAAAGTATTACTTGTTAAATATGTGAAAAATGTGTGTGTAGGTAGGAGTGTGGGACAAAAGATGAAGAATTTAAAAATTCTCTTGCGGTGCTTACGTGTTCCAGCTACAAATACACAGTAGATTCATTTCACGTGTCTTGGGCTCTAAAATGTGGCCCGGTTGTTCTCACTCTTTTATCTGACGCTCTTGTTGGAAAGCACAGTTCAGGTGCTGTGGGGTCCCTGCACACCCACACCAAATATCTGACTTACATTGGATAATGTAATATTTAATTAGAGAAATTTCATGTGGTGAAGCAAATAGCCGTTACTTTCTACACGAACCCTCTGTTCAAGAGAGACTGGAGATTTCATTTAAAATGTTCAAATGTAGTTTTTAACTTTAGTTTTTTTCTCTCCCACAGCTCATCTGCTGCTACTCAAAGTATTCACTAGACCAGTGCGTTTCATACTTTAATGTGCATGTGAGTCGCTTAAGGATCTTGTTAAAAAGCAGTTTCTGATTCCGTAGGTCTGGGATGGGGCCTGAAACCCTGCATCTCAACCAGGTGATATGATGTTGGTGCAGGGATCACACTTTTAGCAGCAAGAAATTAGGTAGGGTGGTTATTTCCATACCTTTCAGGCTTCCTTCCAGATTATTTGCCTCTGTTTTAAATGGGCGTTTCCCCCATTATTGTAGAGCAGTGGTCCCCAAATGTAAGCTGCATAGAATCTCCTTGAAAACTTGTTTAAACACAGATGGCTGAGCCCCTCCTTAAAAGTTTCTGATTCTGTAGGTCAGGGTGGGCCCAAGAATTTGCATTGCTAAAAAGTCCCTAGGTGAGCACCTTTTGAAAACTCAAGGTGTGGAGCCTTAATTTAGCATTGAATACACATAACGCCTAAAGCCCCTATATAATGCTGGCAAGGTGGAGGTGATAGCCTACAAAACAAATAAATACATGGGGGAGAGGAATGAGCATTGGCTGAGCACATACCAGATTTTAGCTGTTACATGAATCTCACAACCTACATCGTCTCAGTTCTCTCACTTGATTACTCTAATTTATCCAAAATTTATCATGGAGCGACTCTATTGATACAGTCTTTTCTGGAAATCATACTGAACAAATGGCCTAAATGGTTGAGTCTGCCATAAAAACATCTCTCCTGATTTCTTCTTACAGGATTCCAAACCTCTACTCTGAGAATGTGAAAATAGAGCTTCCTCCCCATCCCTTTTTTCCTATTGCTCCCCACCCCCCACCCCCGGTCTGCCAAAACTCCATAGACAATGGTCAAAAGGCATAATTACTACCTTCCAGGAGTTTGCAATCTAGTGAGGGAGACAGGGATCCCATAAATGTGGTTGATGGCTTAACAGCAGAATGAAATGCCCTGTGAGGGAACTGAGCCCTGGACAGAGGACAGGTTTACCCCATGAACCTCTCCGTTTCCTCTCCTCATGCAGTTTTGGTGCTTCCCAACACGTACATACACGCACCTAAACACAGATACACTTCCAAAATATCTATAATAATTCGGAAAGACGTGTTATCTTTACAAAGGTTTCTTTGACATAAATTACTTCGCTTGTCTCATTGCCCAAGTTTACGTCTCAATTCAGTAGTCATCTGTGAGGTGCCTGCCATCCCAGGTACGTGGGGCACAGGGGGGACCAAGACATAGCCCACCCCTGCAGAGATGACTGTCTGGGGCCAGGAGACCCACCAGCAAACCGGCAGTTACAATACAGGGCGATAATTATTACACCGTAGAAGGAGGAGGTGCTGTAGGACCTAGCTTCATTTATGAGGCATCCGGGGAAACTTCTTGGAGGAAATGAAATTTTAGCTGGTGCCTGAAGCATGAGTCAAAACTGAAGGGCGGGGTGGTAGAAATGGGGAGAGCCAGGTTCCTGGCAGATGGAAGAGCTTGTTTAAGAGCGCCAGATCTCAGGAGGATATATGAGGCACATTGAAGATGTCCGCGTTGTTCAGTCTGGCTGAATGCACCCTCTGATGATATCACTACCAGATAAACTCTATGTTTTAAAATGGTGCCTTTTGTGAATATACAGCATCTGTGAATTCTCTTGCATTCTTAACAAAGGGAATGGTTTTTTGAAAACCTGTTTTCCTTTGGTAAATACTACTGAAAATAGTCACAAAGGAGAGATAGGCTGTCATGCAGGGTGGATTGCTGATATCATCTTTACTTTCCTGTAATGGCTGAGTATAGATTATATTCAGCATTAGTCACCATGTGAAAAATACATTTGGACATACAGCTACATCTTTTCACATCTATTTGTATAGGAAGCTGGAGGTCAAGCAAGGGACAGTGTTCTGTTTTAACAATGCTCTCTTACGAGGATTCAGTTCCAGGAGCACATCTTGGGCACCTTCTGAGTACACAGTATTTGACTAAGGCTTCAGAGTGTGGAGGTTGTACAGAAGGCAGAAACTTTGCCTGTGAAGAGTGTGCATGACTCTTCAAGACAGGGAGCACAGATATCGCAACAGGAAATCATTCCAAGCAATAATGACTCCCCCTGGGGTTTGTATTAGAACCATCCTTTTTTTTTTTCTTACGATAGTGACATTTTGAGCTAAAAAGACAGAGGCTAATATTAATACCAATAAATGTGTTCCTGAAACTAGCAAAAGGGTGTACATATGCGTGTATGTGTATGTGCAGTTGATGAATAAATTGAAACCCCCTCTAAGCTTATGCTTTTGAATCATTGGTCTGAGAGGTCTTATTCTAGTGAGAATCATAGAGAGTCATTAGAGGTGCTGGTAGAGAAATATCCTTCCGTAGAAAGAAAATCAGTTATTTTTCTTACTGAATTTCCTTCTTACTTAAAAATACACATTTTTATATTGCATACAGAGATTAAACATTACCAATGGTGGCATTCTCTATCTCTCCCTGTGCTACACTTAGGCATATACTTTTATAAGCCCACTAAACTAATTTCTAAACTAAACAATGATTCTACGGAGAAATTTCCCTCCATGGATGATAAGGCTTGTCCATGGAAGCAATCATATATAAAGAGAGAATCACTTCCTATTTCACTAAAATTTACAAACAAGGCTCAACTACTTTATTTTCTCTGGGATAATCATTCTGGTCATTTTCAGAGTCCCTTGAATAGACTTGCCCTAGGTAAAAATATCTAAAGTCACTGAGATGTTTTTTTTTTTTTTTTAATTTTTTTTTTCAACTTTTATTTATTTTTGGGACAGAGAGAGAGAGAGAGCATGAATGGGGGAGGGGCAGAGAGAGAGGGAGACACAGAATCGGAAACAGGCTCCAGGCTCCGAGCCATCAGCCCAGAGCCTGACGCGGGGCTCGAACTCACAGACCGCGAGATCGTGACCTGGCTGAAGTCGGATGCTCAACCGACTGCGCCACCCAGGCGCCCCATGAGATGTTTTTTAAACCAAAATTTTACTCTGTTGTACTGTACGTCAAACCTTTTATGGGTTCCTGATTTTAAAATAATGGTGGTATCTCTTAAATACAATGTTGTGTTTCTTTTTAGTCCTTCTTATTAAATTTGTTTATTCTAGAGGTCATGCTTAATCATTTTCAAGAGCATTGTCAACTTGTAACAATAAATATTGGAGTTAATTTAAATGAGTCAAAGTTCATTCTCATCTAGCAGCCATCTATTTAAGTAAATCACCTGTCGGACATTCTCTTCTCCATAGCAATAAACAGAAATGGCTAGAAACACATCACAAAACTTTTAAGGAAGAAATACAATGTTTCAATGGAGAATCTTTTAAAGCATAAGATAAATGGTCAGCAACTGATGTGTATTAAACATATATTTATTTAAACACTGATAAGTGAGTTATACTGTTTTTCCAGGCCTAACCTTATCATGAGTATAAAAATAGTATAACTTTTTATGTTTTCTTTGAATTACTTTAAGATATTAAATATTTTCTTTCTAGGTTGTGAGGTAGTCCTTTGTGGTAGGCTTTTACTTGATGAGACAGAAACATTGTATTTATTAATATTTCTCACTTTTTATAGGAGGCTCTGCTTCTATGACTTCATATGGTCCCCCTGAAAGCTCCCTAGATTGTACTCAGGAAATGTTATTACAAGACTTTCTGTCATATTTTTTGAAAAGATGGCTTCCTGTGACTTACATAGAACAGTGTGTGATTTCACTGGAATTTTAACATCTCTGTGAAAAGGGTAAAGAGGTCAGATGGGTTACAATTACTATTTTATATAAAATGATTATTAGAAACAGTAACACCCAGGATGGATTCAGGAAAGCCATTTCAAAATCTGATAAAACCAAGTGCTAAGAAATAGTAAATTCTCTCATATCTATTTTGCATAAATTCTGCCTGTGCCTTATTTCTTTAAAATTATTAAGTAATAAATAATATATAAGGAAAACAAAATTAATTTTTTTTGTTATAAATGCATTAAGGTCATGTGAAATCATAGTTTAATGAAAATGAATTTATTAAAAAATAAATTAATTATACATACATATATGACATATAATATAATAATGAATCCAATGCCATCATGAATTATCAATAAAATGGACAATTAAACTTCTTTCCTTCCAATAATTTTACATTACTTTGGATTAAAACAAATAAAGGAAACATAAATAATGAGGCTATCCAAACACATCATAACAAAAATTAATAAAAATTTCCAGTTCTACCAACTGTAGAGTTCTTTTTTTTTTATATATGAAATTTATTGACAAATTGGTTTCCATACAATACCCAGTGCTCATCCCAAAAGGTGCCCTCCTCAATACCCATCACCCACCCTCTCCTCCCTCCCACCCCCCATCAACCCTCAGTTTGTTCTCAGTTTTTAACAGTCTCTTATGCTTTGGCTCTCTCCCACTCTAACCCCAACTGTAGAGTTCTTAAGTCACCTTCTTTTACTGCATGAATCCCAACTGTACATTTAAGTGCTAATATTGAAGGTCACACTTACAGGATATTCTGATGTCTCATCTGCTTTTACTGGAACAAGCTTTTCCCATTTTATAAAGCTTCTTCTCCAAGCTTCCAGCCCATGTTGAGCTCACCTCAGTTTTTGGCATGCTGAAGGAGCAGTGAGGGCCAACAAGAGAGGACAGAGTTGTATTCTGTTTCAGAGAAAGGACCGAAGAAGATTGTCCTGAGGACAAGTAGCACAGGGGATGCAGAAAAATGCCATCTTTCCCAACTTAAGATGAAGCTAGTCCACATCATCAAATTACTGAGCTCTCATCAAATAGTTCTGAGCTTCTTACTAGCACAATTTCTTTGGTGCCTGTTTTATCTCCCTCTTTTTTTAACCCCCTCATGTGGTTTGTCTGATGTGTATGAATAGTTCTGTTTTGTGGCCAATTTTGGTCTTCTGGTCTAATCCAGTAGTAGGCAGAATTCATGTTCATAGTGAAGAATAGAATGATCACCACCCAAGCACAGGAAAAGACAGACCCTTGACAAAAATCACTGTGTTTTGTATAAACTGGTGGGGCCACTCCTTTCTTATTTGTCACAGGCCAGCAGAACTGAGCCCTCTTAGAATTGCAATACCATTTCCCCCTTCTTGAACTCTCTGTTACCTCTATTTGAGAAAGTACAGGTTGAGGAAGGGAAGTCTAAATAAATGCGGTTAGTTATGTGATTAAATTCCAAAGATAGATGCTGCCGATGGCTTCACTTGCCATAGCTGAAGAGCTGAATATTCTCCATTAGATGGCTCCTTACACGCTACTTTCAGAGGCCATTTGGCTTCAAGGGATACTTGTCATCATTATTTTCCTGCCATTTCCTTCCATCCTCCTACCCCACTCCCCGCTCAATTAATTCAATAATTTTTGAAGGTCATAGATGAGTTGAAAATGTTTGTCTTCCCATCAGCGTCCTCCATGGCCTCACCCTTGTTCCCTTGCAGTGAATGGCTTCCTCTCTCCTATCAACCAGTGTTCTTCACCTGTGGTTCCAGAGGTTACACATTGCAATCAACTGGGAGTTTAAAGAACTTTCAACTTCCAAGGCCAATCCTG
Source organism: Felis catus (assembly GCF_018350175.1). NCBI lineage: Eukaryota > Metazoa > Chordata > Mammalia > Carnivora > Felidae > Felis > Felis catus. The sequence goes on from NC_058376.1 coordinate 96,413,834, forward strand.
ATAAGAAAATCAGAGTCTTGGGAGGTGGGGTCTAAGTACCAGTACTTACTAAAGTTTCCAGAAGATTCTAACTTTGAGAACATTTTTATAGATGAAGTGACCTAAGAGTGTCAATTGTTTTACCTTATTTCACATATCTGTTAAATTTAACCCAATTAGTTCATCAACAAAGATAGAGTGCTTAAATATATTACCTTTGGATGTACAATTTCCCTTTGAGCGGCAGTAAAGTCCAATAAAGTCCAAACGAGTAACTAAAAATAGTTGTGCAAATTGAATAAATTAGGATTAGATAAAGCCAGTATACTAATTCTTTATAGATTTAATCCTATGAGAAAGCATGAAAGAGCCAGCAAAAATTTGTACATTTATTTCTAGAAAGTTTTTTTTTTTTAAGAAAGTGTTTAATACAAATTGAAAAACACTCAGATGTGAAGTTCAGAGATAGGCCCCAAGAGTAAATGAAATTGCTACTGACTGGGTTTGCTTTTAGGTTTTAAAAACAAGAAAGAAAGCAAGGAAGGAAGGAAGAAGAGAAAAGGAAGGAAAGAAATGAAGGAAAGAAAAGACAAGTAGTGAAAAGAAAAATGGTGGGGAATCATAATCATCGTGTAGTTCTTCTTTTTCCCAAATAGTGAAAACAAAAATGGTGTGTTTGCTTATTTGTTTATTTGACTTTGATTTTTCTTTACCTGCCACAGTTATTTGTAAAATATTATATTATCATAATACCCCCTCCCCCCCAATTTGCAAGCTTGTGTCTATATGTAGTATGGGAAAACAACATTCTTTAAACTTTTATTTAATCAGTGAATTACTTTTCATCAGTTGGGGTAGTGGGGGTGGTGCTAGGTCTGTTTATTTTTAGGATCCAGCCTTTCAAATAAGAAGAGATCAAGTAGCCGGAGGGGTTTTAGCTAAGCCACTGATCAAATCAAATGAAAATTCCCCCTTTCCCCTAATGTCTGTTGTGGGCAATTGCTATGTCATTGTCCTGTTATTTATCTTATAATTCATTTAATTCCTAAAATATCAGGGCTGCTTTTCCCGTTGGCTTGGCATATCCCAGCTGTTTGCAGCTTTGACACAGAGCAGTCAGAGCAGTCCATGTGGTTGATGGATTACCCTTTTGTGTCTCTTGTCCCTCCGTCTCCTCCCTATCCTGCCTAACTTTCTCTAGCCTTTCTTTTTTTCTGCTTCAACCGAGCCTGATGAACATTAGATTTGTGCTTCATAAACATGTATAATCTGTGAGCAGGCCCTTAAGTTTTTCTGAATATTTTCAGTGGCCGGGCATAAAGAAAGAAAATGTTAATTTAAATTTCATAAAATGGGATGCTATGCTTTTGTTAGAACATTGTGTTTTTCAAACGCATTTTTCTTTTGTTAAAAAAGCGTTTTTTTCCCTCATGCCAAACTTATTTTTTCTTCCCAGTAGTTTGAATTTTAATGGCATTTCTGACTAAATTTATGCTCTGTGATTGCATGCATGGGTTACCATAGATTTGGTTAATTTGCTTTGCCAGTGAAATTAACTCATGACTAGGTACTGAACCTGAATGACTTAAGACAAGAGTGGAATACAGTATAGGTAACCAATAAATATGTTAATTAGTAAACAGGGTTTACTGTGCGTATGTGTCATTTCACAAATGTATGGGGTTCTATTCAAATTTTTGTAGTATTTTTTTGAATGCTACATGTGGATGAAATATCAAATGAAATGCCCCGTATGGTACAGATATTCTATACGAAATGTGTATCTGTGTCTACATGAGAACGTAGTGAAGTCGATTGTATTTTGCCCTGATATTGTGCAAGTCATGCACACACCAAGACAACCTTATACTTGTTATATCCCTTCCTCTTGTATGCTCATTAATCACTGAGCACTAATAACACATTTTTTGTCATGGTACAACAAAAATTCTGGCTCTGACTCTTGTTCTGGCTCATTTACAGCGAGCTGCCTGTCAGTTCAAAGCTTTAGGGAATTAATATTGCAAGATTAAAAAGTGAAGTCCCTTAAACATCCCATATTATAAACTTGTAGTTAGTTTTTTTAGGGAGGAAAAAAAAATTAAGCCTTCAAAGACCAAGGGGCATAAAAGATTTTGACCAAGTTTCCCCTTTTCCTTCTTCACTCTCTTTCCCTGAGTAACAGACACCCCAGACCCTCCGCTGCAACTTCCTAGGTCCTGGCAAAAATGTTACGTTCTTAGGAGTTGCCCCGTGGGATATGTGGCTGAGATGCAATGAACTGCTTGATTATTTTGGATGCCACTTCTCTTTAGTTCACCTATCATTTGCACTTTTTATCCATTTGAGGATAAGAGTCCACAGGAACACCTCTATTTTTTTTTTTATGAAAAAGAAACATTTTCCACAACCATCTGGTTTCTATGTAAATGTACGCAGTGACTCTGGAGCCGTCCAAATCCCGGTACGCATCGCACTTCCTCACTGACTCTTTGGTGAATCAGAAGAAGAATCAAAAGCCTCTTTGAGGATTACAGAAAAGGAATTCCACATGTGTTAGTGTGTGCATGTATAGGCAATTTATTTTAGAGAAAAGCTTCGCTAAAATCAAATGAATATAATCTAAACATGCTTTTAAAAGATTAAAATAAAAAAAAGACGAATCTCGCAAGCTCTTTGAATTTTATAGTAGGGTCAATTTATGTGGTCCATCCTATGTATTTTGAGATCAGTCTTAAGTGGGACTTGAGATAAGTGATATTTTTAAGGTCTCTATCATTTTCCAGTGTGTTATGACACTTGTAAAACCGTAAGAAACACTTGCAGTGAACTATCCCTGTCTTCTGTTATCATTTACTGGAAGTTATTTTTGTAGATATATCCTGTCTTCAAGTTTTTATTATGCAGATCCTTTTATCACCTTTTCAGGGGGGATGATGGTTAATACTTTTATGGCTATGTATATTTTATAAGTATTTTTATGTACAGTATTGGATTTTACATTCAAAGCCATTCTCTTAGGTAGGTATGATGTCTGCTCCCAACTCTTAGATGAGAAAACCAAGGTTCAGTGAGATCCAAACCCACACAGTCAGTAAGTGGTCAGGCTGGGAGCTTGAAATCACAAATATGTGTAGATGGCCTTCCCTCCGTATTAGCTGTGTGGTCAGTGACAATTTGCTTAACCTTTGTAAGCCTCATTTGTCTCATTTGCAAAATGGGATTAATATCTTTATCTTGCTGGTAGTGGTGAAAAGATTAAATGCATTATATAGTTAAGATGTTTGTATAATACCTGGACCATAATATGTATGAAAAATGATAAGATTGGTTGGGTAGTAATTATTGTCATTGTACAGTAAGAGGCGGAAGTGTTACCATTTGTGATGGCATCATAACCAACATCATGATCTAAAATTTACCCACTTTGCAATTGAGCAAATTTATACTTTAACTGCAACTATATAAGTAATTGAGCACCACAGTTGCCCTCTATTGTGATATTACTTAGGAATGTAGGCATAGGCATATAGTTTAATATAAATTTAGAGTCTGTGTATATAGGTAAAATAATGAAATGAAGGCTTTATTATTATGAGTTTAGTAAAATGTTTTTATAATGGAAGATGTTACTTAAATGGACATGCCACTTATTTTCCTTATATGAAATTTCTTTTCTATAGATTATATTTATTTTATTATTTTGAAAACATTGAAATCAAGAATCAATGTATTCTTTGTCTTCGGATCTTATAGAAATAAGAAAGAGGGGCTCCTGGGTGGCTCAGTCAGTTGAGCTTCCTACTTCAGCTCAGGTCATGATCTCCTGGTCCGTGAGTTCGAGCCGTGCATCAGGCTCTTTGCTGACAGCTCGGAGCCTGGAGCCTGTTTCAGATTCTGTCTCTCTCTCTCTCTCTCTCTCTCTCTCTCTCTCTGACCCTCCCCCGTTCATGTGCTGTCTCTCTCTGTCTCAAAAATAAATAAACATTAAAAAAAAAAAGAAAGAAGAAAGAAAGTTTATTTTGCTCAATCATTTCAGATGTCAATACATATTTTCATGGAATCAGTCATGGCTGTCAATTATTAGTAGCTTATTGAATCATCATTTACTCCTGTCTAGTCTTTTAGACACAGAGTTATGACAATATTTAGTGGTCTTTTTTTATAGGAGTTCTGCCGGGAAAGTGCTTGCTCTTCTTTTAAGTTAGTCATGGGCTTGTACTAGGTGTGATTACGTTGCTTTCAAGTAATGGTTAAGTGGCCTCTGAGCACATTCTTTTCCTCTATTTGCACTGCTTTTACCCTTTATTCAGTAATTCCTCTTTACTCTTAAAAATTCCACCTACTCGTCCCTTCTTGAAGAAGTCTTGACTCCTATAATAGATTTAGATATTCCTTTTTGGGCTCACATGAACTTTTGTAAATACTTTTCATCCTGGCACTTGTCATGCTCTATGGTAATTTTTTGCTTACTTGTCTAGTTTTTAACTGATTTGTATAGATGGACATATTTTCTGACTCAGCTTCAAGTGCTTATTGTCTGGCATATAGAAGATATAAAAAAAAAGGTTATGGAATGAATGAGTAGTAGCACTTTTAACAGTTTCCCATGTATCCGGAAAAGTTTTGCTAATCGAACATATCATAACAAAATAGAATGTGTCATGTTTTGCAATACAGCGTTTAATAAACCATTTGTTAGCCATGTTTTCCTATATTCACAGTTTTTATGGCTACTTGATGAAAGGAAGTGGGGCTGGGCTGGTGCAGCAATCCCATGAAGACATTAGTGACCCAGATTCTTTCAGTCTTTCTGCCTCATCATCCTCAGAGTTGGTGACTTTCATTCTTAGAGTCATAGTATGGCCACCAGAGCTCCAGCTATCAAATCTAGGTTACAGGGAGGAAGAAGAAGTAGGAAAAGGCAAAAGACTCATACAACCTTTTTTGGAAGTCCCACACAACTATATCTGCTTACATTTCACATTGTAATTTGACACTTAATTTAATTAGTTCACATTTAATTTCACATGACCATCATGGTCTCAGAAATATAATTTTTTGAAAAAGTTTTTATTTATTTATTTTGAGGGAGAGAGAGAGAGAGCATGAGCAGGGGAGGGGCAGAGAGAGAGTGAGAGAGAGAATCCCAAGCAGGCTCTGCACTGTCAGCATGGAGTCCCATGTGGGGCTTGAACTCACAAAACTGTGAGATCATGATCTGAGCTGAAATCAAGAGTCACACGCTGAACCGACCGAGCCACCCATGTGCCCCATCAGAAACATCAGTTTCTTGTTGGATACATTGCTGCTCTCTTCAAAGGAAGAGGGAAAATAAAGGATATTATTTTGGGAGGCAGCAGTTTATGTGACAAGACATTGAAGAATCTTAAAAGGAGTTCACAGGTAGAGTTGATGCATTTCCTTATGTTGTGTTACCTTTAAATATCTACGAGGATTTTTACCAGAGTGCTTCTGAAAAGGATGGATAGAACACTGCAAGTGACAGACAATTATCTTAAGTCTCTAGTTATGGAACTATAATGAATGTAAAGTAGAAATAGGCCTGGAGGAAGGTAAGAAATGGATGGGTATCCTTTGTAACCTGAAGTTCTCTAAGGCAGGAAATCACTCAGTGGATGCTAGATTTATAAGCAAGTTCATCCATTTGACTGCCAATGCATGACGGTCCATGACGGTCAGGATTAAGTCTTTCTTCAGATTCCAGCAAAGAACGTGGCCCTTGACTTAGCTGGTGCTTGTTGATATTTTAGGATGAGGACAAGTATGGAGGCCTTGGTTTAAGGTGGTTCTGAATTTATCAGCTTAAGCAGTTCAGCTTTCAATATGTAGTTCCTTCTCATGGTTATTTTTTGAAGGGTAGCATTCATCATTTGCTACCAGATCTGTATTTAACGTCTTTTTAATGCCCCACTGAAACATATCAAAGGTAGTGAATGAGAAGCTGTAGAAATGTTTTGTTTTATATCCATAGTATAGACTTCATGGCCAGTGTTTAATAATTGGGACATCTCACATAAAAAGTCTGGATTCAGGCTAGATGTGCAGCATTGAAAGATGCTGGTTACATTGCGCACACATTGTGGAAGGGAAATAGTCAGGGCCTCCTACCTTACCACACTCTCCAAGAAGCTAGAGTCAATCATCTCCTTAACCTGCCTGGCCCTGTGGGAAGTCTTTTTTTTGGCTCCTTCTCTAGGCTCCAGATACTACCTTCTGTGTAGGCAGATGCTTTGTTCACTGGTTAGGATTTAACTTGTTCACCTAGTTTTTATTCTGAATGATTCTCCTTCCTGTCAGGTCTGGACCTGTTTGCTTGTATAACACACTGAAACAACTTACAAAATAGAAGTATCAGAGGGAAATTCTAATCTTGTCCTTACTCACTAATGATATGTAACATATGGCATAATTTCTGGGCTGTCTGACCTGACCGACTTCAAGTCAAGTCAGGAATCATTGGAGGGTAACACTGTCATTTTTCACAAAATCACTTCTAATAAGATGAATATCCAATTAAAAAAATGTTTAAGTTTCTTAAACCTAAAAAAATTTAAATTTCTGTGTTCTTTTTAAAAGAGAACCCATGTGCATACTCACCACAATATTTCCATTCTAATGTCGAATAATGTTTCTTCACCTGGGAACAGGGAGCGTCACCAGAAGGGGATTCTGTGTGGGGTGTCAGTTAAGGAATGATCTGTATCTGTCAACTGCATCAGTTGAGTGCTTCAAATAGGAAGGGGCCTTGTCCTATAGTCAGATGGATATAAATGACCTCAAGCCTAGTAGTTTACATTAACAGGGTTACATAATATATTCCATGAAATATTTCATTTTTTAAAGTTCATTTATTTATTTTGAGAGACAGAAAGAGTACAAGCAGGGGAGGTGCAGAGAGAGGGGGAGGAAGAGAATCCCAAGCAGGCTCTGCACTGTCAGTGCAGAGTCCAACACTGGGCTCAGTCTCACGAACCATGTGATCATGACCTGCGCTGAGATCAAGAGTCAGATGCTTAACCGACTGAGCCACCCAGGCGCCCCAAAATATTTTAAAAACTCAGGTGATTATAGTTCTGGCATGAGGTACAACTGTCTTCTACCCTGAGGGTGGAGAACAGGAGACAGACCCTATCTTGTGCGACATTGAACTTGGGAGCGAGGCCTTAGTCCCAGCATTTTCGTTTAGCAAGTGGGCACCTCTTGGCAGCTGGTACATCTGCTTTCTCCACCACATGGAATTCAGGTCGCATTCGGGACTCTAATAATTTTCAGTCCAACACACTCTACTTTCATAGGCATTGGTTAAATGCCTATCAAATTCAAGTATATTTTAACAAAACTAATAACTTCCTTTTCTATAATAGAATGTTTTAAAACACTTCTACAGTGCTGAATAATTTAGTTCAGTTATATGATGACAAGACTAAACAAACTTTCTCTAGAGTTCTGGGTTTTTCATTTCGTTACTTTGCTCTAAGCAAGCAAATAGAGATGAGCTATGAAATTTTAGGACTTTGCCTTGAAACACGATCTAGTTGACTTATAAAATTTGAGATGTTGACAAAATGTGCAGTCAATAATCAAATAAATGCAGTTACTTCATTTTATGTCAACACAGAAGGTGAAAAGTGCAGCTTAACTGGCTCGGTAAGATTGGAAGGAGGGGCTGGGAACCTACGAGAGACAACAAAGAGATAGTTGGTAAGATTTAATGGCTTGCTTCGGCAGGGGTGGTGAGAAGGCACTGTGACAAAGTTCAGCCGGGTCAAACAAAGTGCAGAAACTTCCTCATAGACACTGAAATGAGAGTTGTAACATGGACAGAGAATGTTCGAATGTTGTAATCTAGAGACAGCTAATATGATAGTTGATGTGCTGTTTCTATCTAATCCTCCTGTTCCTTTTGATCCAGGAAGTAGAGGAATCACCTTATCTCTCATGTACCAGGATGATATAATTAAAATAGGACATGTTTTTGAAGTGTGGTATTTAAGAGCTTCAAAGAAGGTGTAGAAGGTTACAGGATCAGCACATGCCTACTTCTCAAAGGCAGTTATGAGAACACATTTATTTAGCAAAGACATCCTTTTGAAAGAAGGACTGTCTGAATAATGATAAAGCATATATGTAATGTCTGTTGTATTATATACATTGCCTAAGAGATATGGAGTTTACTCCCTGACCCTAGGTCTTGGCAAAAATACAGGTCAATGTTTTTTATGCTGTTTTTTTGTTTTTCTGTTTTTTTTGTTTGTTTTTTTTTTACTTCTATGAGAAGATATCATCCAATTGGCAAAAGAATACACAAGTTTCATTATGTTTCCAAATCAAGCTATGTCAGCACATTATCATAAATGCAAACAACAAAATAATTTTTCTTTTGCAAGGTAGAGCATTTGTTTCAGATGAACTGATGTCTGTGATTTTGCATATGTGGCTATTTGGCATGCCTTTTGTTTCTGACCCTATAGTTGACCTTGGAAGTGGCTTGCTTTAACCATGATGGATGTACCAAAAGATTTATTTTTGTCATCTAAGAGTTGAGTCTTAGGCTATTGGGAGCATAAAAACTGCTTATTGAAAGTAGGCTTGGCAAACCTTTGCTTTCAAATAATCTTCCAGAAGCTCATCTAATTTTGCTAATTAGCAAGAGATAAAATATACCCACATTGTCCTTTGCAATGACTTGAACCCTCTGCCCTTCCTTGATGATAATAGTATTAAATACATGTGTACTTATTGCATTGAATATTAATTAGCAGGGATTGAAAAGAGAGGATTTTGTTACATACCAATAACACTTTCATGAAATTAATGTTTAATTTCGCATAAGAACTCTAATACCCTTTCTGAACTGGTAGAAATAACAAAGGTAACATGATTTTAATTTGCTGATCTACAAAAAAAAAGTGTTTAAATAAACTCTGACTATGGAAGCCTGATTTTAATAAATAATTCAAGAACGAAAGAACCATCATTTCTGTGGGAAGCAAAAGGAGACCATTCAACTACTAGTGACCTTGTCACTGAAAATTAAGCTCTCTCTCCGAATCTAAAAATCAAAGATTAAAAGGCCACTCTCTCCCTAATATTTCATCAACTTTTCCAAATGAAATACCAATTGATTAGATTTTCTTTCAGATAATAAATTCTACATGTCTATTCTGTCACTTCAATTACTGTATTTACTTGTACACAAAGAAAATGTTTTTACATCTGAAATTAATATACTTCTCAGAACAACATCCTGGAAGGGTTCAGGTGGCATACTTTTTTCTTTCTCTGAATAGAACATTGCCCCATACACTCAAGGGTAGCTATGCATTCTCTTCTAATGTTTTGCCAATGCTGTTTTCTGCCTGGAGTGCCCTTTCTCCCATCCTCTCTGTAGATCCACAGCAAAATCGTATTCATCCATCCAAGCCTCGTTCAAGTGTTACCTCTGCTACTAGCCTCCTCAAGCTTTTCCAAAAGGCAATAATCCCACCTCTTTCTCGGGGCTCCTATAGTGCCGTTGCCTGCTAGCACTGTTGGCATATCCCCTGTTTATATCATGTTGCCTCAGCCCTTTGCTGCATTCTAAGCCTATTTTCACCTCCAGTGCCTAGTTCAGGTCCAGGCACAGAGGGTTGCTGAACTGAGTTTAGAGTTACACATTATGGAAACTGCAGTGTTTGTTCTGACCCTTTGGTTTCTATCTCTGCTTTGTAGAAATGCAACTTCAGGGATCTTTATCTTTTAATAGTTTACACGAAATATCTCACATCTGGCAACTATCACCCCCAGACCCAATCATAAATAACATTCCGAGTAGTTATTTTACTTTCTTTATTAAAGGGAAGCTGGAAGGCACAGTGGACTTTGCCAGCCGACTTCTAGAAAGGAAATACAGGCCACTGAGATGTCAGAAGATTGTATATGTTAGTTGATACAGTGCGTTCAGTGTTCTCGAAGGATCAAAAACCAAGTTAGGATTGAACTCAATTTTCCATCTTCTCCAACAGTGTCTCAGTTTAGATTTGAGGTCTGTTGGTGTTAGAGGGCTATCATGTAGGATGTCATGGGGCTTTTACATGCCCATCAGACACACTTATCCTAAACTATCCAACAGTGCTAAATTTACCCTTTTAAAGGGGATGAATTGAATTATTAAATACACCTTAAAAAAAGTGGTGGCAAGGGATAGATTTCATTTTTCAGTCATTATATCATGGCCCTTATTCAGGATTTCTAAATTCTCTTGCAGAGAACAGAGTTTCTATTTTTATTTTATTTTATTAAAAAATATTTTTAATGTGTGTTTATTTTTGAAGGTGAGAGAGAGAGAGAGAGAGAGAGAGAGAGAGAGAGCATGAGTGGCGGAGGGGTAGAGAGAGAGGGAGACAGAATCTGAAGCAGACTCCAGGCTCTGAGCTGTCAGCACAGAGCCTGACGTGGGGCTCGAACTCACCGTCTGTGACATCATGACTGAGCTGAAGTCGGACGCCCAACTGACTGAGCCACCCAGGCGCCCCAGAGAGCAGGGTTTCTAAATGTTTGTTCACTTGGAATTTGACTGGCAGGACAGTAACCCACTGGGTTACTGAAAGACCATCCCGCCTAGATTGCAGTCGTTGCTGGAAAGACACTCTCAGGTATACTTCTACAGTTGATGCAAACTGATGCTTAGTCTTGCTCCTGTTTTGTGAATGGTCTGCTGCTGCACTGTCATTTGGGGTACTTCTGTTCCCGTCCCACCCAGAAGCTCACGGAAGACTTCCCTCTTCAGCTAGGAGTTCGCAAAGTCATGCCAGGCTAGACTCTATACTCTGGTATCAGTCATTCTGGATTTCATATTCTGCTGCCTGCAAAACACGAGCTGTGTGTAGTATGAAGTGCGGTGACAGTCAGAGCCACAGTCTGTAAGGTACCTGCTTTCTGTACCAAGTGTGGCTTGACTTTACTGGTAAGAGGGAGTTGGCCGAGAAGGGAGGAGAGAGGTGAGAAGAGGCTGTGGAAATACCCTCAGGAAAAAGTCCCCATGGTTGAATCTTCCATTTGTCTGAACAAGTTGTTCCTGGCAGACTGCATTAATGGTGAAGGCCCCAGCCCATAGCCATCACCCTCTTCCTACACCAGTGGCAGGAAGGTTTTGTTTCTGAGTGTCACCATGCTTGGTAATGAGAGAGTATCAGAGTGGAGTGGAAGACATTGCACCAGGGAAGAAGAATCAGAAGACCTGTGCTGAGTCCCTTTTTTCTACTCATTAGCTGTGACCTTGGTACTTGGCCTACAATCCCAGAAAGACAGTTTCCTCATTTACCAAGTAATAATTAAATCTACCTCCTACCTAGAGGGTTTCATTTTTTACTCTTAAATGTTTTATTTATTTATTTATTTATTTATTTATTTATTTGAAGAGAGAAAGAGAGAGAGAGAAAGAGACGGAAAGAGAGGGAGAGAGAGACAATCCCAAGCAGGCTCCGTGATGATGGCAGAGCCCGATGCGGGGCTCAGTCTCACTGTGAGATCATGACCTGACCTGAGACCAAGAGTCAGACATTTAACCTACTGAGCCATCAGAAGCCCCTACCTAGAGGGTTTCTTAAATGAAGTGTAAAAGGATGTTTTCCATAAAAATACTTTTAGAAAACTGTGAAATATTTAAAAAAAATTTTTTTAATGTTTATTTATTTTTGATAGAGAGAGAGAGACAGAGTATGAGCAGGGGAGGGGCAGAGAAAGAGGGAGACACAGAATCCGAAGCAGGCTCCAGGCTCCTAGCTGTCAGCACAGAGCCTGACACGGGGCTCAAACTCACAAATGGTAAGATCATGACCTGAGCCGAAGTCGGATGCTTAACCGACTGAGCCACCAAATATTTTTGACACAATAAATATTAAGTGTATAGAGCAGAGTATGTGCTTAAAACTCTTCAGCCACACACACACACACACACACACACACACACACACGGTTTCCTTAAAGGAGAAATGTGTATCTCCTTTTCTCATACTTTGTCTCTATACTTCTGACTCCTTCTGGGGCAGATTGCTGTGGCCAGAGCATTTGTTACCCCACCCAAGTATGCATGGTTTCCTCGTCTGTAAATTGGGAACAATAATACCCACCTCCCAGGGCTATAGTGAGGATGAAACAAAACAATTTCTGTAAGCCCAGAGCGCCGTGGGAGCTTACTGAGCCTTAGTTTCCGCACCCGTACCCTCTCAACCCCCAGGCCTCTTTTCCAGTGAAATAAAATCCTTCTTGTATAACGCAGGAAGCCCCAGGAACACATTCCTGCAAACCATGGAGGAAAGAAACGCTTCCCTGTGTCCTGTCGGAGAGAGCAGGGCTTCGGCTGGGCTGATGTCATAGCTGTGCTCCTGGCTGCCTTTTGGTCAAAAGAAATTTCAGTGTGCTGATAAATAGCCAAGGATGCCTTGTTCCTATGCATGGGAAAGAAGACATTTTTTGTCCATCCTCCAAGTCCTCCCTGCACAGATTACTGTCAAAACCAAGCACTTTATTTATAAAAATGCCAACATACTCTGATTATTTGGCGAATAACCATGCTGCTGTCAGTGAAGAAACAGCACATAGAGTATAAAAACAATCTCCATTTTTATCATGCCTGTCACAGCTGGGAGGCCATGGAACAAGGGTGTATTGTTTGCAGGAAGGGCTGCAGAGGCGATGCTCGGGTCCTTTGGTGGCCTCCTGGGCAGAGGGACTGTGGTCCTATTTGGTAAACCGTTATATGTGCTTTTACTGAAAGACATCAGTCTTGCCATACATGAATTTCTGGATTCGATGTTGAGATCTTGTCATACTATTTTTTTTAGATCAGCTTTCCCTGGTCCATCTGTCTGTCTCTCCTCTAATTCATAGGCCTTCCATAGGCTTTTGCTCTTTCATGATACAGAAAGATAGATTCAGTGGCTGAGCAATAAGAGGGAATCCAACATTCACTGCTAAATTTCTAATGACTTCAGATTTCACTGCCAAATGGAACTCCCAAATAGAGCCGCTAGAAGGGAAACAAAAACAATACGAAGGGATGAAGGGGGAGAGCAGTGATGACCCTCTACTTGGCATTGGTTTCTGAACGCCTCAAGCCAGTTATTTCTGAGGTCAGGATGGATACAAGGGACAGTAACTCTGCCTGTGTTCTTTGTGGGTGTGTATGTGTGAATGCATGTGAGGACTCTACGTCCTGGGCCTAACAGGTTGCACCCAGGATGTTATATATTTTTCCCTAGAGAGCCATTTTTTTTCACCTAAAACATGCTCTATCATTGTATGAGCTTGTTGATGAGTGACTCTAGCCTTATCTACCTTTAGTAGCCATTTATTGGCGTTTGTCACTTTTAGGACATTCTTTTTTTCTAGCATGGTGAAACATTCTTCTGCAGAGAATTAACCATATGTTACTTCACTTCTCAAAGAGGAAACTTCACTGAGCTGTTAAGTTGATTCCACCCTGGTTGACTGTGGTCAGGCTTGAGAGAAAGAGTGTCAAGTGATTTTTAATGAAGAAGCTCCTTGTACCTAGAGCTTGTTGAGAGATTAGTGTGGTGAACTGCTAGGGGACCACATGGATGTGGGAAACAAAGCAGTATACAAAAGACAAAGCCCTAGATCCTTCTTGCGAATGTAAGATAAGATTGGGTGTTAGCCTTTGTGCCTAATCTCCACTCCTGTCAGATAGGTGTTATCTTTATACCTCTACTGGCACATTTCATCACATCTCAGTAGAGAGTGGAGAAGGAAAATATTTGGGTCCAGATAACATAGTAGAGTTAGAAATACTCTCAGCACCACCTAAGAAGCACACAATAGATCCAGGCAATCCTCTTGCAAACTAAAATTGTCATGTCACACTGCAAGAAAGTCAGGTGCCTTCTTATAGCTCAGAAATAAATGACTGAGCTGACAGGGAGCACCACATGCAGAGAGATCAAGATTATTTTGTAAGATCATGTAAACATGTAAATAAAGTGGAAGCTATTTGGAAGAACTTTCTGGCCCTCAATAATCCCAGTTCCCTTGGAAATCGGAAAATATCTTCAGTGACTCCCTGTTTCCCTCTGAAAGAAATCTAATTCCATTAGTTTGGTATTGAATTAAGATAGCAGTTAGAAGCGTGTTTCTTCTTTCCTTTCAATTGTATCTCTTCCTCTCTCTCCTCTTTAAGCCCCATACCTCGTCTACTAGTAGCACTCAATTCCTCATTGTGCCATGCTTGAAGTGTTCCCCAAGCCTTCCCTTGACCACCCTCCATCAAACCACTTACGGACCCATTCCACTTCCCTGAAGAATCATTGCCCCACTCTCTAAGGCTTTGCTTGGCTGCCTTCTCTTCTCTGACATTATTTTCTGATGAGATTGAACCAGTTTTCTTCTTTTGTATTCTAATTGTACCCTGTCTACCCAATTTAGCATTTCATGATTTACTTTTAGCCACTTATAATTTTTTTTTTTTTTTTTTTACTTCTTCAGGCTTTCCTTTTTGAATGTAGAACCAATAGACTGTATATCCCCCCAGTGGCTTAGGTATAAAGGGGCTCTGTGAATGTCTGCAAATGTTAACAGTGTCTGCAGATTTCTCATCAAATTATTTGTTGAATTGCTTATTAAATTAATAAAAATATTTAAATATTTATATTCTATATTCTCTCTCTATATATAAGATTATGTACAATCTGTAGATTACCTATAGATTATGTGTACAATCTATAGATTATATAGATTTTATATATATAATTTCTAATTTCAGATTTCTTATCAAATTACTTGTTGGGTTATTTATAAAATTAGTGAAGATATTTTTTATTTTTTATAAAAGATAAAGATATTTAAATATGCTTTATATTCTCTATATAGTGTATGTACAGAAAAATATATATAGAATACCTGCACTTTATATATTTTATATATTTATATATACAATATATAATACATGTATTATTTATTATATATTATATATTAAATATATATAATAAAATATATAAGAATATATTTTATATTATATTTATATTATATATATTTATAATATATATATATATATATATAATAAGAGAGAGAAGTTAAAATAACTTACCAGGAAAGGACCTATATTTGTAAGGATCAATGCCAGGGGATTTGAGAATGTGGCTATGCATCCAGGCTAGTGCACTGTCTGTTAGCGAGTACAGCCATGCCAAGGTAGGAAGGTGATCAGTCTAATGCAATTCCACAGACTTTTGCTGAGCCCCTTTATAGCTTGAGCCACTGCGGTAATGTACTGTGGGTTCTATTCTCTTTCTCTTTCTCTCTCCCCCTGACTCTCTCTCTCTCTCTCTCTCTCTCTCTCTCTCTTTATATATGTGTGTGTATCATATCTATCATAGGACCTGGAAAGTAACATATACTCACTAAAGGGCAAGAATTTCCCTATCACTCAGTCAAAATTTCAGAACTATTTTGACCCCATTATCTCCTTGTGATAGGAAGGCAAAAACAAAAGCTACAGAAAACAACTTCCTTTGATGTTCAAAATTTCAAAATAAATATGTGGCTAATTAAAAAAAAAAGGAAATACACTGAATTATAATATTGACTGTTATAATTGACTTTTCAAACTATGTCTTTCCTCCTAGAGAAATTCTAGGACTTTTTCTCAAAAGTGAGTGACCTAGGTTTTCTCCTTTTCTCTTTGACAATCCCATGTGCATCCTCCCCTCCTCTTATACCATGATAATCAGTGCACTAAGCTGTAAGTTCTGCAAGAACAGAAGTGCAGCTGGATTTTGATCTGTGTCTGGCACAAGGGAAAGTGTTGATCTTCTTATTCCTCTCCTACCCCTACCAACTGCCTCTACTCAGCTCCCACTCTCTCCTCTCCTCAGGGATCTTGCTCCATCAACTCTTTCCCTCTGTATATCTTCAACACCATCCTTTATTTTTAGGATAACCAGACTCTGGCTGGCCTGGGACAGTTACAGTTTACTTCTATTGTCTAAGAATAATTATTATCATCATCCACTTTCACTCTCAAAAATGTCTGGTTTGGGTGATAAATTATATAGTCTTTCTATTTATATCTGACTTTGACCTTCAGCCATGCAAATGTTCCAACTCTCCCATCCTAAGGATACCCAACAGACATACATTCTGAAACCCATACCCAATCCCATAATTCTTTGTCCTTCCCATCACAGCCCTACTTCTTGAAAGTAACATTCAGACCCATTATATCAGTTTTCCTTCCTACTATTATTCTTTAAGACAATCATTCTTGTTTTCACCACTCTTCTGAAATTGCTCTGGTGAAGTGACCCCCTAGTTGCTAAATCCTTTGGACACGTAAAGGATTTTGGTCAGGTGATTTACAAACTCCTTCTCCACTCCTAAAAAGATGTTATACTTTTAAACTATTTCCTGATTCTCATTTGTTAACCAAGGTGGTTAATTTTTTTAAGGTTCATCATCATGTGACCATACTCATGTTAGACATGCTACCTCTTTTAATCCACACAAAACTCTCTGAGGTAGGTATCATTTTTCCACGTTACACATAGGGCAAGCGGGAGATTGAAAAACTTTCTTACTTTCTCATAGCTAGGAAATGATGGAGCTGACATTCTAATTTCCAAAATGGAGCCTGCTTTTTTTTCTAGTACACTATTCTACCTCTCGTCCTCCCAACCAAATGTTAATAGCTGTTTACATGTGATCAATTCATCGTAGGTGCTAAAGATTGGTGAGCTTATATATATATATATATATATATTTTTTTTTTTTTTTTTTAAATGCAGATTCTGAAAATTAGACCCACTAAGGATTAGACATTGTCCTGTGGAATATAGCTAGGAGTGCTGACAGTTACGGATATTTAAGCCAGGGATAAGGGAAGTGGCTGCTGCTATATAAGCGGTGAGTTTCTGGATTTCAGTAAAATAAACCAGGATTTTGTTTCTTGAAGTAATTATACTCTGGAGAGAGGAAAGAAAGATGGAGACAATTATGAATGACCTTGCATCTCTGAGCCGTTGAGAACTTCTGGATCAGTGGCTGATGTTTTCATAGCCTTTCAAGTGAAACCTTTCAGTGAAGTCTCAAGCCACAGACCACCAGTTGACAAAAGGAATTCTTTTTCCAGGATATTAACCTTAATTTGAGTATCATATAATGATTGTCATATTAACAAGAAAGAAAATCTCCAGCCACATTTTCTAATGTTATTTCACCTTTCAAAAAACTTCTGTTTTGAAATTTTTTAGTGTCATCCTTGTTTTGTTTTGTTTTTATAGGTACTATGTTTTGAGTATTATCACTCCATTGAATTCTTTAACTTCAGTGCAAGAATTGGCAGGGTGTTTCTATAAAGCAAATAGAACTTTTCTAATAGCTTAAGTCAATAATGTTGTTGATATTACTCAAACCCTTATCCCTTTTGCCTTATTGCTCTGAGGACCATAGTAAGTAAAGAGAACTATTTAATACCCTGCCCCTATCCACCAGCACACACACCTTTTTCTTGATTTAGAGAGAAACAAACCTTTTGTGAGGTCCTGACATAGGGGAAAAAAGCTAACTCCATTTCTGTATTTCTGGGACTGTTCTCTTTTAGATCTAATTTATTAAATACTGTGACTGCCAGTGTCATGAAAGTTCTAAGGTAGATATAAGTGAGGAATAATGGGTGGGTTTTTAATTTTTTGACTCCTGAAGCACGCCTAATTAAACTTGCGTTCCTTCTAAGTGGAAAATGTCTGGCACATGTGAATATACACCAAGTCCCTTGTCTGTTTGACATTTGTGCCCTGTGCCTCATTTTCTAGAGCCATTGACATAAAATAAAATTATCAAACTTTGTTGATGTGACCACATCAGCCACAAATGCATATTCTTCATGGCATCAAAAGAGTTTTACTTTATCGAGGCATCCTAAGAGATTTAAAAATATTTTTACAATGGGTGTTTTTGGCAAGTAGTTTATGCATATTGTCTTTCCGTTTAGGGCCACCACCTTTCTGCAAGATGTGAGGGGTGAGTTAGCTCTTCTGTGTTGTTTTTGAGCTGTATATTTACTTAGCAACTTCATTCTCTGAGTAGTTGTTGAAAGAACAGAAGTTTGTAAATTATTCAACACTAAACAGTGGATGCCGTCATGGCTTTTAGCCCAGACCCTGTCAAATAGTTTTCTGTTTCCTGGTCAGGCCTTAAAAATTACTGTGAATTACAGAAGCATTAGCATTTCTCAATTTAAACATATTGTTTCTTAATTAGTTTCTAAAACTCTAATTATGAAAGCACAAGCCCTTAGTGAGTATGCTGGGAAAATAATTATTGACCAAAGGACAAACAACTTTAGTGTTAGCATTTGGGTTCTTGTTTAACCTTACCCATATTAAGGCCATCTATGATGTTGTGGGGCTATACCTCGTGATGACATATGTTTATGCCAGAAACTACAAATTCATTTCAGTCCTGTTCTCTTTATCAGCTATTGCTAGTGGCTTCCAGGAGTACTGTGTTGTGAAGGATTCTGAAGCTCTATTCTGACTCTGAGAATGTATAGAGATCAGATAATAATGATTACTGTTGATGCTGAAGAGATACATGGTAGTGTGGCCGTGAATTTGTTATTTCTGATACGTACACACCCTCACAATTTTGTCCAAAGACCTAACATGCAGAAACATGCAAACATCTTAGCTTTCTGATGACTCTTCTTTTTTTGTTTGTTTGTTTTTCTGGCTATTAGTAAGATGGCTGACTTCCCTTTACATCCTCCCTCAGAAGGAGACAGAACATCTCTAGAAAGGGTTTCTGTCTGTGTACTTTGGTTCTCAATTTGAGAGCACAACTGTGTTTTGAAAAGAATAAACAGATATATCCAAATGGAGTGTCAAAATTGCAGAACAGGACAGTGTGAGTCTTGGATGAGTGTCTGGGTCCCATCTGCTTCACATTCAGGTCCTTGGGGTCAGGGAGCACAGGGCTGCTCCTGGCTGCTCCTCCCGTCTCCCTTTTCAGTTTTCCCGTGTCCTTGGCTTGGGAAGGATGGGAGATGTGAGAAAGCCTTGTCAGCTGGCTCGGAATCCACCCTGGTCTGCACATCCTGATTGCAAAAGCAGCGTGGGCAAAGAGGAGATGACCCATGGTGGGTAAGAGCTTGTGTGGGTCTGAATTTGAGGTTTAGCATTCCCACTCACTGTTATGTTTTGGTAAATACTCAGGGCCTCTGTTTCCCTTTTGTAAAATGGGGGTAATAATAGATGTGAGGAATTATTGACTTGAAAACTGTAGGGGGCTCTGCACAGTGTTTTTCACACGGTAAGTCCTCAATAAATATGTTTGTTGTTACTATTCATAAATATTCATCAATATTTAGAGGGATAAAGGATTACTATAAATATTGCAGAATTCTCCAGCTTCTTCCTAGATGTTCTGAACTCTCCTAAGTGCTTTGTAAGCAATTTCTTTCGTATCCCTTCTTCGTAATCTTCTCTTTGCCTTTTCCTGTCCATCTATTTCTGCCACGAATGCTTTTTTCTTTCTCCCTATTTTTATTTCCCTATTTCCCTCTCTGCTTCTGTTTCATTCCCGTCTTTTCCTTTCCCTTTTCTGTTCTCCCTCCCACCCCCCATTTCCTTCTTGGGTGCCTTTCACTGTTCTTTCTCCATTCTCTTCTCATTTATTCTCACACTTTCCTATCAAAAGTGAGAATTATGAGAATTCCTAAGAGAATAGGAAATGAATGTAAAAAGAAATTGGAAAGTAGTAAATTTAAGTTATTAAACAGCTATTTTAATTAACTGATTACACTGATAGTGTTATATTAAGAGTGGAGCAAGGACGGTGGCATAACCTATGAACTGTGCGTGCTACATAAATCGCCTGGTCTCTTAACACATCCCACCTCTGGAGATAAATGATTATAGATGAACTCATGGCTGAGAGTTCATTCATTCATTCTATAAACAAGTGCTAAATATGTGGCAGTCACCATGCACCAGTTTGTGGGGGAGATATTTACTGTGCAATGTGGTTGATTCATACTTGGCCCGCTTTAGGTGGTGATCAATCTATAGTTGTGGGATGAATGGCTCTAGAAGAGAAGATACCCAGTGGGGCTGGCCTGGTGAAGAAGACAGGAAGGAGGATATTCTAGGATGTTCAGGATATTCTAGGGAACTGTAGCTAATTGTGTATCACAAGGAATAAAAAGTCAGAAATAAGATGCGACCGGGACGTAAAGAACTTTATTTCTGAATTTTATGTTAAGTTGGGATGTAGTAGCAGATAAACCCCAAAGTCTGCGGTTTAATAAAATGGAAGTTTATTTCCACATCAGTGACAGTCCTGGTTGTTTTTTCTGGCTTAGCAGTTTTACCAGTTTGGTCCACCTTTCATAAACACTTTTTAGCATATGTCCTCAACTCCCTTCCTTCTCAACTGGCCAGTCCCCAACCCTAGTTAGATTCAACTCTCCACCAATCTGTATCAGTCCTGAAGGACTAGTGTGTGATCCATTTGAGCTCTTGTAATGAAATACCATAGACTGGGTGGCTTATGAACAACAGAAATTTATTTCTCACAGTTCTGGAAGCTGGAAGTTAAGATTAAGCCCCTGGAAGATTCGATGTCTGGTAAAGGTCTGCTTCCTGGTCTGTAGATGGCCATCTTTTCTCTGTGGCCTCACCTGGAGGGAGCATCAATAAGCTCTCTGGAGCCTTATTTATAAGAGCATTAAAGCCATTCATGAGGGCTCTTGCCTCATGACCTAATCACCTTCCAAAAGCCACACTTCCTAATACCATCACACTGGGGATTAGGTTTCCACATATGAACACAAGCATTCGGTCTACAGCACCTGTTTTATATCTTTTTCTGTCCCCCCTAACCCCTATCCCTCCTCTCTTTTATCCTATCAGCCAGGAACCATTTTTGTTATTTCACTGAGAACCCAGACTAGGATGAGAATGTCCTGTAACACATCACTAAATTGAAGAAGGCTTCTGTATCTGTCCTCTCTCATTCTGCCTTCTCTCTCATCACCCTGTTCTAATGTTCTTGTACGCTGGATCCCATCCTCTCGTACCTACCTATGGGCACTCTCTGGTAATTGTACTTCCTCTGTCTGCAGCATCATCAGATTTTTCTCTTCAGCTTGATCATTTCCATCAATGTGTAAACACACGGTAAATCTTCCATATTCAGAAACAGACCTCTCTTGACGCCACGTACCATTCCAGTTACTGCATTTTTTCTCCGTTCCTCCTTAGAGCAAAATGCTATAGTCTACAGTTTCTCTTTCTCTCTCATTCTTATCTCCTGTCACCAAAGAGGTTCTCTGGTTAAGGCCACCAGTGACCTCCATATCGCCAAATCCAGCGGTCAATCCTCAGACCTTAATTTACTCAATTCACTTTCAGAATTTGACTGTTTGGTTTTTTTGAAAAAACTCCAGCCACTTGAATTCCTATAAACCATTCAAACCTGCTTCTTTTCTCACTACACTGGTTGACCCTAAAACCTGAAATCTCTTTTGTTGGTTCCTTCTCTTCTTTACCCTTTTAGCATTAGAGCACCCAGAGGTTCAGTACTTGGAGCTCTTCTCAAACAGTGATCTTTTCTGCTGTCAAGCTTCAAATAGCAGCCCTGCACTGATGACTCCCAAATTTCTATCTCCGTCCTAGATCTCTTCCTTTAACTCTAGCCTTGGAGACCCAACTCCCAATGGACATCTCCATGTGGATGTCTGATAGGCATCTAGCTAGCCACAGGTCTAAAGCTGAACTCTTGTTTCTCTCCTCCCTCCCGAAGTCTGCTCCTTCCATGCTCTTCCCCATTCTGTCAGATCCCCCAATCAAAAATACTTGGAATCGTCCTAGCCTCTTTTGACTCTCTTCCACCCATGTCCAATTAATCATTAAATCACATCAGTTCACATGTACAGAATACATCTAGAACCATTTGCTTCCCGCCACCTCCCTCAGCCTGGTTTGAATCACCACCGTTTCTGGTCTGATATAGGCAGTGAACACCTAACTAGTGTCCTTGCTTCCCCCCTTTGTTGTACTATGAGCTCTCCTCCATATTGCAGCCAAGGTAACTGATTAGAAACCTAAGTCAATTCACTCCTCCGCTCAGAACTCTCCAATGGCTTCTCAATTCACTCAGAGTAAAATGCAGAGTCGCTACCACCCTCACAAGGCCCCAGAGGTCCCACGTGCTGTGGCCCAGTCCCCACTGACCTCACCTGTTCCCACCCCTCCTCTGTCAGCTTCCAGTCAGCCACAGCAGCCACCTTCCTTCTCAAACACTCCAAGTAGTTTCTACCTCTCAGCTTTTGAGTTTGTTTTTTTTTTTTTTAAGTGAAAATTGCCATCTTAAACCGTGGAATCAAGTTTTCCCAACTCACAAATGCTTCCCCCACTTTTTTTATTGGCCACCTGTAGAACTCATGGACAAGGTCATAAGCTTGCCTTTTAGTAAAGAATTTCTTAGACGACATTGCTGTCCATGTCTGTCCAGTTCCCATTTTCAATTTAGGGAAATATAATTTGTGAAAAACAAAAGTACAGAAAAAAAAAAGTAAAATGTAAAAGAAACACTTTTTCCTTTAAGCCTTTGGACTTGATCAAAAAGACCAGGAACCAGATGAAGCCATTTCCTGTATTATGTAAACTGTGTCTCAAGAAGAAATATGTTTGCACTGTACAGGAAAGCATGGTATTGTCTCCAGTGCCATTTGACATTTCTTGCACTATGAAGCGATTGATATGTGCACTCATGCTAATCATTTGGGGAAGTGTGTTTGATTTTGCTCAGATAGGTATAGTATTCAAATTTTAAGACAGTTATTCAAGATTGGGATATTTTCAGCTATTTGTTTATT
Source organism: Felis catus (assembly GCF_018350175.1). NCBI lineage: Eukaryota > Metazoa > Chordata > Mammalia > Carnivora > Felidae > Felis > Felis catus. Next base: position 96,436,707 of record NC_058376.1, read on the forward strand.
TTGAAAGAAAGCTCCATTTAAAGAACGTCTTACTGTGGTTGGATATTTTGAACTGTCCATGGTCTTTGTGTTAACTTTCCAGGCTTTTCCCTTATTGTGTCATAATATAAACCTTATTATTCATTTTCCTGACAAATAATTTTTCTTTCCTAAGGCAAAGCTGGAAATTTACTTTTGCTAATTGGCATAACTAGATGGACTTACTATCCAATGCACAAAGTTCCCTAATGTACTAGGCATACCTCATATATTGTGATACTGTGATTTCTTTTTCTTAGAGTCATTGTGAAGAATAACTTACGAACATGATATGACTGCTAATGCAGCAGCATATGACAAATAGCACGGTGGGCAAGAAATGTAATATCTGTTTTTTCATGGCTTTTGTGTTTGGATATTACTAGACCCTTTTAATCAGATGTCTCCCCTTATAATTTGATTTATCATTCATTTGGTAATTTTGTTGTGTCTACTCCATGCCACACCCTCGGATAGAGTCTGTGAGTTATACAAAGAAGAAGTATAAAATCCTCTTAGGAAAACAAGCCTTGAGAAAAAGAATAGAGCTGTGTGTGTGTGAAGACAAGGGGGAGAGTACATTTTTTTTTAAGTTTTTAAATATTTATTTATTTTTGAGAGAGAGACAGAATGTGGGCAGGGGAGAGGCAGAGAGAGGGAGACATAGAATCGGAAGGAGATTCCGGGCTCTGAGCTGCCAGCACAGAGCGTAAGGAAGGGCTCAAACCTGCAGACTGTGAGATCACGAACTGAGCTGAAGCCGGACATTTAACTGACTGAGCCACCCAGGCGCCCCACAAGGGAGTGGTGCCTACCTTAAGATTAGAAAAGAGAACAAGTCATCTTGTGTGTGAGCATGCTCACACTCTGCACATGCTTGCACACACATTATGAGTAACTAATGCTGAGGAGATTGTAGGTTAATCAATGATTAACTGGTTATGGGAAACAAATACATAAGAATTGAATAATTAGAATGCATGTTTCCAAACAATGACAACAAACTCCCCCAAAACAAAACAAGCAACAAAAATCCCTGTTAAGAAATTCCTCCGGAACTCACTAAATGGTATCCTAAGACTTTCCAGAATTAATGGAAATTTCCAAAATGCCAATGGCAATTCTAAGTTCTATCTGTTTGATGACACAATTTTCTCCACATAGAATTGGCATTTTGTGAGCCTTGAAAGGTTGAGTATCAGCAATTTCACATGAGTAACCTAGTAAATAGGACTCGAGGATAGGGCCTGGGTGCTTTTCCTATGCACAGATAGTGTCCAGCACATGGCTCATCATAGTTGGTGTTCAGCCACCGTTTATGGAATGAATGTTGAATGTGTGTTAGTATATGACATGTGACAACATTATGGATATTTTTCTAGTACAGGCATAAATATTGTTAATCTCATAAAGGTTTATGTTACTGAGAAATTAAAAGCAAAATTGCTCAAGTGAATCTTGTGAATGGTTTGGTTATTTCTTTTTATTTTCTTTAATGTTTATTTTTGAGATAGAGACAGCATGAGTGGGGGAGGGGCAGAGAGAGACACACACAGAATCTGAAGCAGGCTCCAGGCTCTGAGCTGTCAGCACAGAGCCCGATGCGGGGCTTGAACTCACAGACCTTGAGATCATGACCTTAGCTGAAGTTGGACACTTAACTGACTGAGCCACCCAGGCGCCCGTGGTTTGGTTTTCTTTTTTTTAAGGTTTATTTATTTTTGAGAGAGAGAGAGAGAGAGAGAGAGAGAGAGACAGAGTGTGACTAGGGGAAAGGCAGAGAGAGAGAGGGAGACACAGAATCCAAAGCAGGCTCCAGGCTCTGAGCTGTCAGCACAGAGACAGACACGGGGCTCCAACTCACAAACTGTGAAATCATGATCTGAGCCAAAGTCGCACGCTTAACCAACTGAGCCACCCAGAATTTATAGAATACTAGAGATATTGTTACTTTTTTAAGGTATGTAAAAAGGGAACGAGTCTGAGGCCCTTGGCTGTTCTTTGTTTGGAAAAGTCTTTTCTCTTGACCCTGATGTGTAAGTGTTCTGGGGTGTTTGGTTTTGCCTGGTGGTGATCATATGGCTGCTTCTATGGTTCTTCATAACATCACATAGTATGATGGAGCTGCAGACATCATCAAGCTCACATCCTTACTTTGCACGTGAGGAAACTGAGGCTCAAAGTAGCCAAATGACTTGGCCATACATGCTACCACCATAGGAAGCAAGACTCGAGTTATGGATTCTCATGTTGGTGCTTTATTCTTTGCATCATGATGCTCCAGCAGAAATTCAAGATGGCTACTCCAAACTCTGGTATCAGGGGTTATTTGTGCCTAGGACAAGATTTGAGGCCGTTATCAAAACTGCTAGATCAATTGTAGCATTTGTAATTAAAAATCCTAATTATAAAACATACATTTATTTTCTAATCTATATCTTACAGCTTTCTTCCTCTATATATGGAATTGCCATTGATTTCCAGGTGAAGTTAATTCTTGAAAGATAAGTTTGGAAAAGAAATGAGAGTATGATTATATCACTAGTTTATGCCACATTGTTAATATTATTTAATATATTTGGAACGTTTTATCAAATTTTATGATGTTTTGAGAGAGTTAAAATATACATGCGTACATATTTTTATATTGAATTTCAAGATTGCTTTAACATTTCTGTAATTTAAACTGTATATGTCACCCAGGCTGTTTAACATTTCATCAAAAGAATGTGCTTTTGCCTTGTTTAAGATACAGTTAGGAAGAATTCCTTTTATATTATTATTATTTTTTTTTAGGTCTTGATGTTTGTAGAGTACAGTTTTAGGGGAATTCCTTTGGTAGTCTTCATTGAGCGTCAGCAAAAAATATTATTCTTGGCATCTGTCCTGATTAATCCAGACATTTTAATGTGTGTTGTGATGGGTTGTTTGATGGATAGTCACCTGTACCCTGTGATCAACTAAAACTTGGCCACTTGAGTTAAACCTTAGTGGCTGAATGTCATAATTTCCCATCTTTTGTTTGATTAATACTTCCTTTTGAGATGTGAAGGGGAAATGTCTGGAGTGTCCTTCGATGTACAGCCACACTCAGGATGAGAAGGAAGACGTGTCTTTTATGGGGATAGAATTCACAAAGTTGGTCATAACAAGCCCATTCAGGACAAAGTGTTAGGCACCTCCCTTTTTTAAAAGGAAAGAAGTAATAAACACTTCACTCACATTTAAAAGTGTTTTTTCCTAAAACTTTATTGACTCAATGTCTTTATTTAGATTAAAAAAGTAATAGCATGTGCAAGGATGTAAGTAAAAGAAAATTATTGAGCAAAAAATAACAAAGAAGTTTAGTTACAATGCATGACATTATATGCAGTAGCTTTAGATTTATAAATACACTGTTGTAAGATGTCATGTGAAAATATGTGACTCTTATGTGCCCTTTAGTTTTGAAGAATAGATACAATATTTTTATGGCTGCAGCAGCCCTTATGTACAAAACCATGACATTCTTCAATACGTAGAATTTTTTTCTTTTTTCTTTTCTTTTCTTTCTTTCTTTCTTTCTTTCTTTCTTTCTTTCTTTCTTTCTTTCTTTCTTTCTTTCTTCCTTCCTTCCTTCCTTCCTTCCTTTCTTTCTTTCTTTCTTTCTTTCTTTCTTTCTTTCTTTCTTTCTTTCTTCCTTTCAATTTAAATCCAAGTTAGTTAACATGTAGTGTATTGTGTTCAGGAACAGAATTTAGTGATTCATCACTTACATACAATACCCAGTGCTCATTTCAACAAGTGTCCTCCTTAATGCCCCTCACCCATTTAGCCCATCCCCCCACCCAAAACCCCTCCAGCAACCTCAGTTTGTTCTCTGTATTTAAGAGTCTCTTATGGTTTGTCTCCCTCTCTGTTTTTATATTATTTTTGCTTCCCTTCCCTTATGTTCATCTGTTTTGTATCTTAAATTCCACAGATGAGTGAAATGAAAGTATTTGTCTTTCTCTGACTTATTTCACTTCGCGTAAGTTCCATCCATGTTGTTGCAAATGGCAAGATTTCATTCTTTTTGTTCCCCAAGTAATATTCCATTGTGTATCTATATTGATATAGATATAGATATAGATCACATCTTCTTTATCCATTCATCGATTGAAGGATATTTGGGCTTTTCCCATACTTTGGTTATTGTCGATAGTGCTGCTATAAACATTGGGATGCATGTGCCCCTTCGAAACAGCACTCCTGTATCCTTTGGATAAATACCTAGTAGTACAATTGCTAAGTTATAGGGTAGTTCCATTTTTAACTTTTTGAGGAATTCCATACTGTTTTCCAGAATGGCTGCACCAGTCTGCATTCTCACCAGCAGTGCAAAAGGGTTCCTCTTTCTCTGCATCCTAGCCAACATCTGTTATTGCTTGAGTTGTTAATTTTAGCCCAACACACAGAATTTTTTTAAAAGTTTATTTATCTATTTTGAGAGAGAGAGAGAGAGAGAGCATGAACAGGGGAGGGACAGAGAGAGAGGAAGAGAGAGAGAATCCCCAGCAGGCCCCGAGCAGTGTGGAGCCCGATGCAGGGCTTGATCTCACAAACCATGATCTACACCAAACCAAGAGTCAGATACTTAACCAACTGAGCCAGCCAGGCACCCCAACACATAGAATTTTTTAAAAATTCTACCTCTTCACTGTTTTGGAGAAGTGAAGAGTTCCTTTTATATGTCAATTTGTGTAATGTGTTTCACAACATCTATAAATGTAAATATTCAGGAAATGTCTAATTCAATGTTCACATAGTTAGAAAGTCTTGGGGCTCCTCAGTGGCTCAGTTGGTTAAATGTCTCACTCTTGATTGCCTTTCAGGTCATAATCTCACTGTTTGTGGGTTTGAGCCCCACACTGGGCTCTGTACTGACAGCACAGAGCCTGCGTGGGATTCTCTCTCTCCCTCACTCTCTGCCCCTCCCCTGCTTGCATGTGCCTACTCTCTCCCAAAATAAATAAGTAAACATTAAAAAAAAAGAATGGATGAATTCACTCCGTTCAATATTTGTTGAATGTCTAAGATCGAGCCCCTCTTCTAAGTGACTAGGTATACCAGCTGCAGAGGGTAAAATAAATAGACGACCCAGTGCTGGCTCTCCTGGACTTGATCTAGTAAAAAGAGAGAAAAATCGACATATAATTGCAACTTGTGATCAGTTTGCTAAATAAGCAACAGAGGAGAATCTAACTTGCCAAGAAATGGTATTTAAGGAGTGACTGGGAGAAAATAGGAGAAAGGGAAAGAGTGGTTTAGCTAAGGTAAATAGTTTGGGTAAACACCTGAGACAGGAAACGAATTTGGTTAATTCCTGAAACCAAGGAGGGTCAGAGAATAGAGCATAGTGAGGGAGGAGGAGCATGGAATGGGAATGGAGAAATACAGGGTCTGCTTCAGTTGGACTCAGTAGCCAATTTAATAAGATGTTTGCATCTCATTAAAATTGCAATGGAGCATAAGAACCTAAGAGCAATGGTTATCTATGGCGGTGGGGGAAGGGGCTAGGTGGATGGGAGACAAGGACGGTAGGGAGGCTCTACATTGTTTATTTTTCACTTATTTAGAAATATTTGAAATTGTTACTTCTTAACTGCTAAACATTTAAAACATTGTAATGAGAAGACTTTTACAGTTCTAAGTAAGGGTGTATCAACATGATTCTGCCACATTAATTTAGCATCTATGTGGAGAATAGATTGGATGGGACAAGATTAGGAGTGAAAGATTAGAGCATATTCTAGTGAAGTGATGAGCAGGCTGGGACTAGAGAGAAGATTGGAGAGAAGAGGGATTTGGGATTGATTTGTGAGGCAGGAAGAAAAGCTAAGAATTATGGATAAGATGTTAAGGATAAATGAGTGGAGAAGGAAGCTAAAGTATTGTTTGAGCAATGGGGCCATGTCCCATGAAGTAGAATATTGGGAAAGAAACCAGTTTGGGGAAGATAAATGAAAAACTTTGTTTTATACTTGATAAGCTGGATATGGTTGTGAAAGCCCAAAAAGGTGCTATCAAGCAGGCAGTTGGATACATAGTCTCATTGAAGTGGGGGAGGTCTGGGTTGGAGGCATGAGTCTGGGAGTCATCAATTTACACATGATGTTTAAAGCTTCCACAGTACATGGGACCCTCTGGAGGGTGAGGAGGGGAAAGTGACAAAGGACTGAGCCCTAGATCTTGCCCACATTTGGAGCTGAAAAAGTAGGAGAAATCCTTAAGGAAGACGGAGATGTATATATAAAGCAGGAGAAGGAAACCAGGACAAGGAAGTATCCCTGAAGTGTTGTAGGAATAGGGCAAGAATCCAGAAGGCTCTACTGCTAATCTGGGTTCTGCTATTTCTTACTTCTATTTTGGAGAAGTCATCTAATTTCTTGGACTATTTCATTTTTCATTTGTGAAATTTGTCTTGTCTGTCACACAGACAACCAATGTTGAGAAGATTGATTGAATTAATATATTTTATTAATCTATGCCTATGGTACATATTAATCTATAAAATCTATTGTACTTATATATCATATTCTACTATAATCATACAAAAGCAGATGATAACATGAATTTCTTTGTCTCGATAATGCTTTACTTAAAGCACTTGTGCATTAGTGACATAAAAAAATTTAAACCAGAATCAGGTTACCAAGTAATATTGAATTAATATAGTTACTTGGAAGAAATGAGGAGTAGCGATTTAACTAGACAGGTTTGCAAAATAAAAAGTCTTTAACTGAACTAGAGAGTACATTGTTCGAAACCAAAATGCATTTTTCTATATTATTTTTGTTAGCAACTAATGTGTCTACGTAAAGTTTCATCCCCAATAACCGTGGCTCTTATAGGGTTAAAATGCTGAGTGAAATTCAGTCATCGGGAAGGGAAAAAAAGAAAAAAAAAACAACCTTTACACACTTTGTTAAGACAAGAACAAAGAGCCCATGGAAAGCACCAGGTGTGACATGGAAAAGATAAGGAACAAACTCTTCTGTGTACATATCACTCTAAGATTATTTAATGACTCAAAAGATGACCTCCACCGAAAGGTGTGGCATGAAAGTGAGCATGGAACAGAACACTAATCATATATTTCAGCAACTCTGATTTCCAGTGGGCTGGGCCTTGGCGCTGACAGTCACAGTGTCCATTGTAAGACAGGTTTATTTCTTGCATAAGTTTACCATTATCCTGGAAGCCCTGGTTACTGGCAGGCACCCTCAGCCTGCCGCCCTCCATGCTTTGTTTCTTTCTCCTCCCCACCTCCCTTCCACTGTGGAACTCAGATATCTGGTCTCAAACTTCTTGCTCTGAAGTGCTTTGGGTTTTCGTGTATTGTGACTTGTTTCTCCAGCCCCCACAATTAGGCAATCATTTATTAGTCCTTGCCTTGTAATTGAGATGCAAGTTATAATTCCCCTTGGCTTTCGAGATAACTTGTTGCACCTACCTTTTCCACCTCCTTATATCATGAGATTAAAGCATTAAGCGAGCTCAAGTAATGTAATAAAACCCAGAATTAATTAACGGCACTGAAGATGATTATATTATGAATTAAGTAGCTCCTTTTTAGCGTGCACCGTAACTACCACAATAAATAAACGTATAAAAATGCAGTTTTCGGGGGATTTAATTTTCAAAAGAGCCTTTACTAATTCTATTAATATTTATTGAGTTCTATAGGTACCCATTGTATCTAACCTCATTCATTCTGATTAGAAATGTCTTTCCTCTCATGGTAATGCAAATTTACCGGTGACAGAATAAAGAAATCTTAAGCCTCCCCCCAACCCTCTGCCATAGGATTTTATTGTAATCAGGGCTTGCTGAACATCAGCTGTGTACCAGGAACCCTAGCATAGTGCCTGGCACATAAGAAGGACTAAATGCAACTTTCAGGAGAGAATTTGGCTGGGAAGGGAGGTAGCTGTTAACAAAGACTAAGAGAACCTTTTAAGAGCCAAGGTAGAAGAGGGGTGCCTGGGTGGCGCAGTCGGTTAAGCGTCCGACTTCAGCCAGGTCACGATCTCGCGGTCTGTGAGTTCGAGTCCCGCGTCGGGCTCTGGGGCTGATGGCTCAGAGCCTGGAGCCTGTTTCCGATTCTGTGTCTCCCTCTCTCTCTGCCCCTCCCCCGTTCATGCTCTGTCTCTCTCTGTCCCAAAAATAAATAAATGTTGAAAAAAAAATTAAAAAAAAAAAAAGAGCCAAGGTAGAAGAAAATACAAAGAGATAGGAGTGGGAAAAGTGGACACCAAAGTTATGCTTGTGATCAGCCACATAACTAAGGACTTTCTTAATTATTTTATATTTTGCACCCTGAAAACAAAGCGTTTTGGGGATTATCTGAATTTTTAAGGGGATTGAGTAGAGTGATGTGAAATAGTCTACATAGTAGTTGCTTCTGGTATCCTGCTCTTTGTCCTTTGTGTAGCCCACTAGTGCTTCTATTTAAAATATTAGGAACATACTTTGACTTCTTGAGTAGCCTGGCAGCTTTCATCACCATTAATTCACATAGATCATTTATATTCAATTTACGTTTTCATACATTTCGTTACGTGTCAGTTGGCTCCATCCAGAAGAATCAGGTTGGAAAACAGAAGCTCAGGATACATAATTTTTTTTTTAGATGTGTTGATTGGCTGTCTTATTCTTTTGGGAACAAAAGACAAAGTAAGTCAACACTAAATTAGATCTTTTTTATATTAAAACCCCAACTGAACAGGTGATGTATGGAGCTGTTTGGAAATAGCTTAACATAGAAAATTATTTTTAAACATCAAGGCTGTCACTAAATATACAATTGGACTGACCATTGCAAATATTTGCTGAGCCAAATATTATACTGTTTATTTGATTCAATTACTCATTGGAGGTGGGAAGACTGGAAAATTTCTCCAAAACTTATCTCTCATGCATGAAGGGTGATGACATTTCTTCCATTGAGCAAACATGAAAGTAACTTCTAGTTGCTTTGCTTTCTAGTCGCTTGGGCTTAATATTCATATCTTTGAAAGCAGCTACTTCTCTTGCAGCTGTTCATCAGAGTCTTGATGACCCTCCCTAGATAGTTGGCAGTGTCTGTGATCCCATTGTTTAGAAATTGTCCCTTTCTTCCCAAGAAGGGACTGTTCGTTTGGCATTCAGTCAATATAGCAAACGGGAGAGAGAAAGAAGTAAAACCAAAAACCAAATGAAACCGATAAACAATATCTTTATGGACTGAGACAGTGAAGTAAAATGGAGGAGAGAGAGGAACATAAAGCTTCCAGTTCACTGGATTTACGGTATCGGAAACAGTAGATGACTTTGATTATTTGAAAAAAGAAACAAAGAGGTTAGCCGAGATCAGGTTTGCGTGCTCACAGCTTGTGGGCTGCTTCTGGCAGATCCGGTGTGCAGAAGAGAAAAAAAGTTGGGCTTGAATCTCTTAAGAGGGCCCCCTGTTTTTAGTTTCACGCAGACCTCACCGCTCTCTATTATCTTGCCTCTACTCCACATTTTTACGCCCCCGCCCCTGCCCTGCTACTGAGGTCCCGGAGACCGCAACACCTGGTGTGAATGACCTGTAACGTGTCTTCCACCTTCTAGTGTTTTATGGTTCTCTAGGCCAGGCTCAGAGTTAACGTGCATGAACATATGTTGAGCAAATGAGTGAAGAGCAGTGGGAAAAGGAAGTAGTCGGTTTTGCCACGTATTTCATGAGTGCAGTTTTCTGAAAACACTGTCAGTGTGTGTCCTTGCATGAAGAGGAAGGAATCGCAAGGAACTTTCTTGTCCTGTGGGAAGTGGAAGGGGGCAGCTAGACTTCTGTAGACACTACAGATTATTGGCTTGGAACTTGTTGACTACATGGAAAATAGATGTTTGGGTTTCCCCCCTGCCCAGTCTTTTGGCTGGAAATCCAAAGACCTCCCTTACTTATAAGTCTCCTGTATTGGAATTAGCTTTCTTTTTTCAATATTTTTTTTTAAAGTTTATTTATTTACTTTGAGAGAGAGAGAGAGAGAGAGAGAGAAAGAGAGAGAGAGAGAGAATATCCCAGGGAGGCTCTGCACTGTCGGCACAGAGCCCTATGTGGGGCTCTAATTCATGAATGCTGAGATCATGACTTGAGCCTAGATCAAGAGTCAGGGGCTTAACTGACTGAGCCACCCAGGTGCCCCAGAATGAGCTTTCTATTTAACCCTTTCCTTCCCACAATCCTTATCCTCAGAACAAGGTGTTTATCAAGCTGATGGGTGACACAAATTAATCAAATAGCATTGTTTTCTAGTGACTTTTTTAGGTGATCATAGTCTTAAAAAGCAATAAGGTATATTGAATTTGTGTATTTGAATTTGTGCCACTTGTCTTCAAATAAGTATGAAAGATGTGAAAATAATCTGAAAGAGGACACTTTGTTGTGTTTAGGTCTTGGTTCTGTTTAAAAAAAACAAAACAAAACAAAACAAAATAAAATAAAATAAAATAAAATAAAATAAAATAAAATGAAATAAAATAACACAAAAAGTCTTTTAGGTCGGTTCAGCAGAATCTTGATTGTTTCTAAAACACTACATTTTAAATTTTTATATTTTTTTACAGTTTTCTGGTTCTCAAAAAGACTTACTTATTCTTTCAATAAATATTTATCAAGTATCTATGATATGCCAATTATATGAATTCGCCAGGTTTCTTTTTCCTTCGGTTTAACAAAAATGACCAAAGAAAACAGGATAGGGCACATGAAACAAACTCCACCATGTTCATGGCCGCAGGCATGGCCACCAAGTGTTCCTGGGCCCTACAATCCTACCTTGAGCATCAGTTGGTAGCACGGGGACTCGACAGATTCTCTTCTGTTATTTAGCTTATGCCACATTTCAAACTGAGCTTGGTGCATGGATTCTTTTTCTTCCTTTTCTCCCACCTGTCTTGAAGTCACAGATACGGATTCTACATGTTCGGGTTTGGCAGGTATTACCGGTATGCCTGGTACCTGATCATGTATAAAAGGGCAAAGCAGTGTAACTCCTTCCATATTCTACATCTGAGAGAGAACACATCACAGCCTTCCCTGACAGCTCGACAGGCCTGTATCCACTAAAAAACTCTGGTCTACCATCTTCTAGAATAACCACATTCTTCTAAACATTGGGTATTTAAATAAGCTGCCTTTATGTCGGTTCTAAGCTCTCTCTCCTTTGTGTTGCTCCCATCCATGTGATTTATACTTGAAGGAAAGAGACATAAAAGGATCCTGTGTTTGGGGTTTATAAATTTCACAGAATAGTTAGGCTATAAATGAAGGATTAGTTTGTAAGTTTCACCCTGGTGTTATTCTGAATGATACAAATTCTGTACACATACTTTATTTGATTAACATGAGTGAAAACTGTCATCAAAATTAGCGTATCTTTTAAATATTAGAAGCATCTTACCTCTTGGTGATTATATTATACTGGTTTTCGTAGAGTAATGGGGAAGAATTTAATTTTGTTTAAAATATGAATAATGTTCACACCTGCAAACCATTATTCTGCCTCCTTAAATTTCAGGGTCTCATTCACATCATCTTACATTTCATTGCTTTGTTTGGGGATGGTGCTGAAAAAGTAAAATCATAGGACGTGCCACTATTGTTGATTCTAAGTGAAAAGCCATAGGCTATCAACACTGCTAGTGCTTATTTTCTGTATTATGATAGAAAAAATAAAAGACATATTTTCTCCCAACTTTCCCTAGGGTGGATTGGGTGGCATCTTGCTTCATGTGATACGAATCATACATTTTTCTTCTATTCAGAACTCTGTACTCCTGTAATCACTTTGTCAGCTTTAAGAGGGAGAGGAAAATGTTTTGATTGGAGGCAAAAATTCTGTTCAGGTTGGATGTAATCTAGTCAGACACTCACCTTGGGCAGCTGTTTCAGTGACAGAGAATAATCACAACACTGTGTAGAAGGATGAGATGTGTTATTATCTAACAGAATCATACTGATGTTTAATTAACTCCACATTAACCAACATGACAGCATATTACAGAAGAGCTACGGTCAGGGTTTGAATACTGGACCCACAGAACAGTTCAAGAAATGGAGTTCAGAAAGATTGCTTCAAGGTTAATTCATTAACTAGTGACAGCACAAGAAACCCAAGTGAACATTCATGCCTTAGTTTGGGGCCACTTGGTGAGCCAGGCCTTGTCAAATCATAATATAACCCAACAAGTGGCTATAAAAGCTAATAGAACCCCAGGCTCCAGTATAGAAGTATAGTGACCTGACTTAATGGGGCTAATGGTTAGCTCTACTGTACTCTCCCCTGTTAGAGCCTGTTTGGGTTATTGTCCTTGTTTTGGTACTGTTTTAAGAGAGGCATTCATGGACTGGAGAGCTTCCAAAGGAAGGACATAAAGAGCAAAAAGGGAGGAGATCATGTCAATGAATTGAAGAATCTATAGATATTCTAAGAAGACAAGGTTTAGAACACGAGCACCAGCTTCAAATATTGAAAAGGCTGTCATATAGTAGCATGTTTAGATAAGTTCGTTATCGTACAAGTGGGTATAGAATTAACTAAAACTGTGAATCTAAAATTTTAAGGGAGCATAGAACATATTGAGAAATGGGCTAGCTCGAAAAGTTAAAAGACAGCAAAACTGTGAGATATTTAAACAGATGCTGCAAGACCTTTTGTTTTAGAAGTGATTTTTTTGTTTGAGGGATTTGTAAGAGAGGGTGTCATCTAAGAGCCCCTCGTTCTAAGATTCTAAGGCCTCTTCTGACTTAGCATGTACATTTTGATTATTTGATACAAATAGCAATCCATTTCTTACTATGAAAGTAGAAACTCAGTGTTTGGGGTTTGTATTTTCTTTGTTGACAGAGTCAAATCTGTAATTATGACAGTGGACTGGGCTTCTCTTGAACAAAGGTTATGACTTCACGGTGATAGGCTGAGGGTCAGGAGATAATGATCTCATGGAGACATAAAATTTGAAACACTCCATGAAAATGTTGAAAATTATTGTCAGAGTGCATTCAGTTAGGGCTCCCATCTTAAGCAAAGCATGGACACTGGTTCCCTTAATCATTGCAAGGCTTCTTTAAGGGACCCACAATTCTGTTAGGCATGTTGGGGAGGGGAGTGTAAAGGAAGGTGAAATGATGTGGAAGGAATCAAGAATCAACAGGTTTGTGACATTTGAAATGTACCTCCATTTTTATATGAAAGGTTTCTCTAGCCCATATTTAAGAAAAAAACATGTGATTTTTCTTTTCATGTGATTTTGGGGGTGGTTAGGGAGTGGGAAACCAAATATATTAGCATCAGGGCTCAAGATACAAAAGAATGTGTCACTGTGCTAATGAATTCACAATTTGAATGAAAATATGGGAGTCAGAACTCCCATAGTAGCCGAGCAGTAATGCTGGTAATATTTGAAATGGGGGTATTGATTCAGCAAGTTCTGCAGAGAACAGCTTCTGTGGATGAGATTCCTGGTTCACGAGGACTTTGAGATGAGCTCTGGTCTGATTGGAGTGAACTTTACCTTGAAAGACCTTAACTGATTTGCCCAAGGTCATGCAGCTAGTAAATGACACCTTGGATACAAAACCCAAATCCGGAGACCTAATCTTTTGCATCATGCCTAGTTCTTCACTTCATTTTATCTCAAGACCATCTCAATCCTCATGGAATCAGATGAGGAAAGGAAAGCGACTACAGCCAGGGTAGGGAAAGAATGCAGGAGAAGCCCCAGTGTGGGTGTGTGCTGGGTGGGGAGCCACGGCCCCACCTCTTTGCCTCAGTTTGGGTGCAGGTTTATAGTCTCTCTTCATACTGGGAGAGTTGCTGCTTGAACCATTACCCAGCTGTCTGCAATAAACAGGCCTCCCAAGTGTGGTGTCTTGGGTCCTAATCCTTGAATAATGATTATAGGTGGAAAGAGTCTCTGAGGCAATTTCTACTGAGCACTAGGAGTCCTAGAAAGGACCTATTTATTAAAAGTCAGCCAACAGCAATTCCCTTCAACTGTCTTCGAGTGTTTGCTTCTTAAATATTCATGAAACCTGCACTGATTTCAGATTAACGATCTCCACCAGATGAGCAGTTCCTGGAATCTTGCATCTATGGTGGCATTTGGATTCGTTTCTAAGTTTCCCTCGTAATAGTTTAAAATCCCTTTGCAAAGCTTGTATTGCTTTCATTTACTGAAAATGAACAATGCCAAGGCAGGGCCCAAAGGACATTGAAAGCTCATTATAGTTCACTTCCTGAAACCATGGATTTGGTTATCCTACAGGTAAAATCACTTCCCTGTGTGTACAGGGAAGGTGTAGTGTTTCCTTCTCAGCACAGCTGTGATGTCTCTAAGGTGGTATCTTTACGGAGTGTTTGTTGAATGAATACATTCAGACAATTCTACGTCCCCAGTCTTCTTGTTTGGACTGAATTCGATTCTTAAAAGAGAAATGGAATCTAGGCGAAATATTCTGTACTAAATATCTTTAAATCATCGCAGTGCCCCAAGACCAGATTCAATCTTTGATTTTAACTAAACACTCTCATAATTAAATTAAATGATCTAATGAGACATAACAAGAGGAACATTTTATATTGATTGTCATATTGGTAACATTTAAAACGATGCATATTTAGGAAGAACTTTGACATGTTTTTCCATCCCATTGTACTCCTTGTACCGTGGTGGCATATAAATACAGATACAATGAGGTTACTCCACTCCTTAAATAAAAGGCGTTTTTATAACGCACAGATTTTTCCAAGCAGGAAACTGGTTTTTCTCCCACCCTCTAAATTGCTCGTTACTAAAAGGAAAAGTATTTGTTCAGTTTTATTTCTCTCAATGCTGATGATAATGTGGCTGTAGATGATGTATAATCAGTTTTTATGGGTGATGTTCCCACAAAAGGAGTGGTTTCGAAGTGAAGGTGTTACCCTCTGATATTCAACGTTCTTACTTTGTCATATTAGACACTCATCCTGCTCTGTTTGTGGTTTCAGATCATAAGGAACTTATGTAAAATGGATTTCAAGCACTTGAGATGATAATGAGACTTTCGCATTTTTAACTGAAACTCTCTTGAGGGTCTGTGAGTTTGCCATGAGGAAGGATTCCTATGACAACACAGCAGCTTATTCGCTATCCGACTTTCTGTTTTTCTGAGGCCTTCTTTCCTCGTAAGCAAGTCAGTCAAACTCGCCATAAAAGTTAGCACTGAGGTGTACAAAGCCGATTTTTTAAAAAAGTGTGAGTGTCAACCGCATTTGGGTCATGAGAGAGACACCCCACGTTGAAGGGTGGGGTCGTTTCCCAGTCCATCTTAGTGCCATTGCTGCCATTACAAAAAACTCGGTTGTTACAAACCACAGCAGAACAGCTTTAGACGGTCAGTAGGATTTTTAATTGCAAAGATTTCCTCTGACGTGAGTGTTAATGAATGTCAAAGCAATAACATAAAAAGACATTACCAGTTTAATGATTGATAGAATAAGAAAAACACAAGGTCTTTTGTCAGATAAATGGCTACTGTTTGGTGTTCCTTTACCTTAGGAGTATCAAAAGTGATCTCAAGATAGGCAGTAATGGCCCAGGAGCAAAGGCAAGGAGTGGTAATGTAGCCTGTTACATAATAACCAAAGTAGGAAGGCTAATTAGTATGTGCTAGTGTGCATACTTGTTTTCGCGTTGGCAACTTTGACATTATTTCAGATTTTGGGTTTCTCTGGATTCTTGGTTGAAAATTTCTATTTCTGACGATGTTAAACAAACACATAAAATGTTGTGCTACTGGCTTTGTCCATACACAGGGTAAGTGTACAGCTGAAGAAAATGTAAATATTGCGACAAATTGCTAGAAAAGCATAGCTGGTGGTGTTTGGTTTAATACAGATGATGCTGTGACAAAATCCACGAGATGGTATGACAGCGTAAATTCCAATTGCCAAGTAATGGTCATCAGTGAGTTTTGTTTTAACTAATAGTTTAGATCCCTGGAGTGTCCAATATTTGTCATGACATGCTCTTAGCAAGCTGAAAGAATTAATGGTGATACACACTCTAAATGATTAAAATCAATTTTACTCTACCTGTTGTAAATATGAGAAGTATCGTAGGTCAGTTCTCACATTCATGGCAGGAAAACACCCTTAAGTTTCAAAAGTGCTAAACCGATTCTTGTTATGTGCTTTTCCTCACTCTTCTATGATTCTTATTTCACTAATTGTTTGTACATCAAGTCGTTGCTTCCTCCTTGTAATTGACTAGCAAAAGCTGGTCAACAATGTTAGAAGGAGTTTTAAGGGAACCAGGCATGGATGTTAATTGCAAACTCTGCCAGTTTGGCTAATTGGTATTTGCTCAGAATGTCATGTGCCCACTGATGGTCTACAGAGAACTTGTAGGGATGTAATCTTGCTGGCAAATCCACATCTGATACAGAGTAACTGTGGCTTCTTAAGCAGCAGGTTTACTGCAGCTGTTGAAGGACCAGGAGGAGTGACCTTTCCTTCTGTGTCCTCTGGCATGGCATGTCTTTGGCATGTTCACTCCCACTCACTCTGTTCTCCACAGATCTAGGAGTGTTACAAGACACTCCCACCCTGCCCCGTTGATTCTTTCAGGTCCTGCCTGCCAACTTAACCCAGGACCATCACTGTGCACAAGGGGACAATGATTTCTGAGTCATACAGCCAGAGAAGAGGGCTGAGGGGACACATACCACTGGAGAAAGGGTCTGTGTGGCTCTGGACAGAGAAGCAACACAGAATGACAGGGCTCAGGTTTCATTTTCCCCTCCGCTATCCAGATGCTTCACTTACTGGAACCTATTCCTGAGTGCGAAGGGCATTTTGCCTGAACAGAGTGGTGTTGAATCAGGCCAGAACAAGGCTAGCGTGGTTAGAATAGACAAAGCCAATATATTACTGTTACGTGAGAGCTGAAAGGCCTGAAAAGGAAAAAAATCTCACTTTCTTCCTCCTCTCCTCCATGAATGTACTTGTGGTTCAAGTAGTACTTGTTTTCTATTCTCTTTGTGCAGTCATTTATAAAGGTCTGTGAAAGGTGTTTTTGCTTTTTTGCTTTGTTTTGCTTTGTCTTGTGGGGGTGGAGAGTAGCACGGGGAATGTCCAGGTAGAATTTACCCAGGAGCCGAGTAGTCATATCGACTCTAAGAAGAAGAAATAAAACTTTTCTCTATGTATTTGAAGGTAAATAACACTGATATTCAAACAGTAAAACAGAGAGTATTCTGCTAGTTTATTTTACTTTACTGCAGTGTTGGTTTTCAGATTTTACGTAATAAAAGTGTTTCGTTTAAGTAGTATAAGATCCATACAACAAAGTAATTCTTTTCGGGAATTTTAACTTTCAAATACTATCACATTGCATTTTGAAAGTGATAGTATACTTTTTAATGCATTTTTATAATTGCATTTTATCCTCTGAGGCATTTCTGATACTTCTTTATAATTTTAGCACAGCAGATTCAACTTCGTCCTTCTGTTAAAAATGTAGGTATTTGAAATTTGGGTATGCTGCCACCAGGTGGTGGCAAATCTTTTGAGTCATGTGTGATGATGGGAATTTTAAATTTTTTAAATCCTTTTAGGTAAAAGTAGTAAAAATATTCCTTTAAACAATATCTTGCTCAGAATCCAATATATAAAATAGATAAAAGTCAGCTAAGTTACTATGGTGAGAATTAGATAGGAGTTTTAAAACCAAAAGCCTGTGCCCATCTTTTCTCTGAGGATCTCTGAAGAACCACATAAATGCAGTTTGAAAATATCAATCTCAATTGTAATGTGCACATTTTATCTGGGATGGAGATATGAAGCATTTCTTAAATTAAAAAAAAATAACTAAGCTATTAAGATCATCACCTTCTAGAGCAGGAAGGAGAAGCTGGGAAGGTGCTTTTCAGAGTCAGGTGGAGAGGAAAGAGGATGTTTGTCAGTCAGGATCCAATATGGTATGGTGAGAGGGACAGGCATGGACATGAGTAGAAATATACACCCAGACTGCTGAGAGCCCTGTCCAAACATCTCAGGCTCCATTTGGGCAGAATTAGAACATAGAGGAAATTCTGGAAGAAGGAGTGGGCCAGAGGATATTATTTTCCTGAGAGTGAATGATTGACTGAATGTCTTCAGGTCTTGAGATTCTCCATTTTCTAGCTGGACCTGGGGCCCGGGTGTGGGAGATCATCATCTTCCAGACTGTCAAGCTCTGGCTTGTCTTCTTTCTGTTTTTCTAGTGCCTTCTGTCCCAGGTGACTAGAGAAGACAGCTCCAGAACAAACTACCTATCTGCTTACCCACTCCTTACACTGGGTCTCTCCAAGGCTGCTGCTACTGCCCCTCATAGGCCATGTCTTGACTCACATTTTTGCTTTGTCTGTGACCACACAACTCCTTCCCACATGATCAATACCTTAGTTACAAGCAATGTTTTTTTCTGTCTTTGGCTATCTTTGCCAGGAAACACCTCCCTGTAGAAATTGCAAACTCTCCTGGAAGCTGTTTGTCTCAAAGCATTCTCTCTCAAAATATCTTTAAACACAGAACTTAATATAACCTTTGAATAGAGAAGTAGATAAGGTAAGTATAGTATAACTATCCTACAATACAGGAAACCAAGATTGTGGAGTGTTCCAAGGGGGAAAAAAATCACTAACCAAACAAACAAAAACCTAAGAAACAGTTAATGGTAAATTAATAAAAGATATATACATGGGGTTGTGTCCTGATAAATCTATCGTCGGTTGAATATATCATAAGTTGAAAATGCATTTAAAACATCTAACCTACCGAACATCACAGCTTAGCCTAGGCTACCTTAAACATGCTCAGGACACTTATAACGACCCACAGTTGGGCCTAATAATCTAACCCAAAGCCTAGTTTACACTAAAGTGTTGGATATCTCATGTAATTCATTGAATACTGTCCTGAAGGTGAAAAACAGAATGGTGGCAAGTATATGGGTTATTTACTCTTGTGATCAGACGGCTGACTATGAGCTGTGGTTCGCTGCCACCTCTAAGAATCACAAGAGAGCATCATAGTACATATTGCCAGAGCAGGAAAAGATCGAAATTCAAAATTAGAAGTGTGGTTTCTACTGCACGCATATCGCTTTCGCACCATTATAAAGTCTAAAAAACTGTAAGTTGAACCACTGTAAGTCAGGGACCATCTGCATACATGACGAGATTCAGTAACGAGCTTCTAGTAGACATAATTGTCTATGGCTGAGAAGAAGGAAGATGCAATTAGTAAAACGGTAGGAAATGCAAATAGTCCTCGGCCCCTCAGGCTAAGGTCTCCACCTGAGGACTGCCATAGGGTTACTTCAATGATTCTCACCTGTTAGCTGGGGCCAGACACTATAGATTGACTGGTAGTCCATTCATTGATTCAACAAATATAAACTGAGTACCTAATACGTTCCATACTCCGTTCTGCAGTTTAGATAAACTCCATGTCCTCCTGGAGAAATAAAGATGGACAGTCAAGTGGGAAGGGTAGCACACAGAGGGTTGATATTCAAGAGAGGGGACAGAGCCTCTCTCAGAGCAGACATTTGAGCAGAGACCTGGAGGTGATGACAGAGTGAGCCATGGATTAGATGTCAGAAAAGACTTCCAGGCTAAGGGAAGAATAGCAGGGGCAAAGAGCCCAACAAAAGAATAGCTTCTTGTTCAAAGAACCAGTGACAACATCTCTAGGCTGGAGTGAATTAATGAGGGAAGGGTGGTGAGGCCAGAGAGGTGAGTGAAGCTTTTGGATTAAGTGTGAAGCAAGGCCAGGGGAACACCCGACTGCTGTGTGGAGGGAGAATGGACTGCAGGGTGAGCATGGGAGCCTGAGAGTGAGGTAGGAGCCTACTCTGGGAATCCAGGAGAATGTTGATGGTGACTTAGACCAGCACACGATGCTCCTGCCTAACTCTTCTCTCTGAATCTTTGTATACTCTGTTGATTCATTCCAGCTAACTCCTTCTGGGATAGGTAGTTAAAAGACAAACATTAGCTGCATGTTTAATGGTCATGGAGGTCCCTACTGTTGGTTATAAGATGGGCCTAGTTCTGAGGTCTTGTCCAAGTCACTTTACCTTGTGCTTAGGTGGTCCATGTACAGTCTTTCTCAGGTCTGACATCCTCTGAGTCCTAATTTTTGTGATTGAACCTTAATGAGCTCCACCACCCAAGGTGACCACAGGAGTAATGGAAATCATTAGAATGCCCCACATGCCTCTGAATTGAATATAATTTGATCCAGATCTTTTTTTCCCACTCCCTGGGAGCCTGCAAACATTCTGCAATACCCAAATTCAGACCTTCCATCTTCTGTCACAATGATGTGGGGCCTCTGATGACAAAAGTGATCACTGGGTGGAGAAGGCCCCACCAGGAATCCCCTCCCCTTCCTGTACCCAACCTCATGTAGCTTGTGACCCTCGTGAGCTTTGTTAGGGCCCTCCTAACTGTTCCTTTGAATCTGACCTGCAGGATCTGAGAGATGTTGCCTGCAACTTCTAGGATGCAGAGCTCACAGTAGGATTCTGGCCTCTTTTTTAGAAAACAAAGAGTAAGGGGATATCCACAAACTCTAATCCTGAGTTTCAAGAAGGGAAAGTGAAGCAGCATTTCCTCCTTCCACAGTAAATAGATGCTGCTGATCTTTTATCTGTTCAATCTCCTTAAAAACACCAACTCAGCTGTCTAAGCCTTTGTAGTCCAGCTTAAGGGTCACGTTTCAGCCCTATATACAAAAATTAGGCAAGAAATTTAAAAACATGAATCTGTGGAAATAAGTATCAGCTCTTTAGTTTTTGCCCAAAGTATGTGGCTCCCTTTGGCATTAGTCACATGATCAAAGTCTGCCTATTAGACACCTGATCTTCAAGGTGACACTAATTTAAACATGGAATCTAATGCCTGATGTGAAAACCTGTAGAATTGCCGTCTCCTCCCAAAACAAATAAAGCAAACTTTTGTTGGGTTGATGTGTAAGCCGTGCTTAAAAAAAGATTTCAGAAAGTTTTGTACACTGAAGGCTTAAAATACAGCCCACTTTTACTATAGATGCTCTGGTGATGACTATATCAAATGGGTTCATTAACTTTCCTTTAAGTTTTCGAAATCTTGGCTTAGGTTACAAGAGAACAGATTTCCTTGGTTTTAATGTGTTCCATACCAGACATTTGCCCACTTGTAAATATAAACTGATCTCCCTGTCACTGGCACGGAGGATTGAGCATTTCTGAAGCAAGCTGAGGTAGCCTAGGAGAAATTTGAGAATTTCCTGAGGAACTTAGAGGAAGGTATGAGCCAAGTTTTATGGTAATCGTATTTACTATTTAAATTAATAATTATTATCGTCTTATATGTAATGTTCTAATTAGTCATTATATACGTCTGTTTCTCCCAGGACTTCAGTTATGCCTTGATAGTGAGTTGGAGGTTGAGTATTATGGAGAAAACCCTGGGGAGCCTGGCTTATTCAAGTGGGGGAAATGAAGGATAAAGAGTGATTTATTGACTATTTTTAAATAATGGGTTTTTCTCATAAAGAGGATGACGTTGGACTACCGTTCACAGAAGTTTGAATAATATGAAATGAGTTTCAACCGAAGGATGCAGGATTTAGGTAAAGTACACAGAAGGATTTCCTCGTAATAAGTGGAATTCAGCATAGATGGATTTCTAGGCCACAGAGGGGGGTGTGGTAGTAGAAAGGTGGCTGCTAACTGCCAAAAACATGAGGAAAGCACCAAAAGTAAATGAAAGCATGGAGCGTGAGTTATGATTTTGTTTGTTCTGATACATTCTACAAGCTGAACGTTTTTCATCAGGATGAACCTGAAAACCACCCCCATATCCAAGCACAGCCTGTGCTCCACTGAAGGGGAGCCCACATATAAAGTGGTTACTGCCATCACCCAGCCAGAAACCCCCAAAATGATTTTTGACCATTCTCAAAAGGTGCTTATAGTATTTATGAGTCTAGAGATACTACTTTATTCCACCTTCATACTTCCATACAAAAATCAAGTGTCGGCATTATTAAAGTTTGTCGAGTCCCCCAATAGTTTCAAGAGTGTATTTCTTCATTTGCACGCACACTTTTTAAATTCGTATATGTGGCTGTCATTAGGAAGTTCATCTCAGATATGAGTACCCAGTTATGTAAGTTCAGAGATACTGTTTTTTAAATGTATTCTGTGTACATTTATGGACTGGACAAAGTAACTTTTTCTCATAGACTTTTAAGGGTTACGTATAAATTATGGTGCGATTCATCAAACACTTGCAATTGTGAGATCATACCCAAAGGGATAGCTAATAAATCTGGGTTAAATATTAACTCTTCTTAAAAGCGATTCCATTATGTGACATCTTTAAACGTCCAAATCAACTTTTGATTTCAGTTTTTCTTTCCAGCTAATGTGTTTTTCCATAATTACCTTGAGATTTTCCCCCAGTGCATAAAGAGATTCTGTTAACATTTGAATATAGCATGTCTCCTCTTTTCTAAGGGAAACTTTGTGGGGGGGGGGTGGGGGGGCAGGGGGAGGCTAGTCTTTTATTCTGCCATATTAAGGCTTCTGTGCTTTCCCCCAAAGTGTTTTGCAGGTAGGATCAGGGTTGATGTGCTTAGGGATAGAGATGTTGGCTTCTAAGATGTTGTCAAAGCACAGAACCCTTCAAAAAGGGCAAAGACAATTCAAAGTAGTTAACACAGCTTCTGGTGCTTCACTAGAAGGGAATCACGTCCTAGAGGCTGACTCACGAAGTTACTTTTAAATTATATTTCGATCTGATGACTCCAACAGATTTTAACCTCCCTCAGTGGCAGGGTTTATTTTTCGTTTTCCATGTATGAGACATGAAGAAATGACTAGCTACATAAACCTTGAATGAAAAGTTAAAATTCCTGCTTCCAGTTCCTCAGCTAACTCCTCCCCCAACCCCTGTCTTAGCACTACAAAACTCAGCAGTTTTTTTTTTTTTTTCCCTTCCAACTGGTGATCATTTGATTTCAGTCTAACTCCCAACTGGCCAATATAAATGCCTAGAGAGAGAGGAGGGTTGCTTAGCCTGTCAGGAGTAGCTCAAGTAGCTGTTTGTTCAAAGAACTTGCTGAAGCAGAAACAACCCTTTTTGTTTTGAAAGCATGTTAATGTGATAATGAAATGCACAAAGCAAAGAGGTTCATCCATATAAATGGGTCATTTAAATAATGAGCAAGGAGGAAGGATGTGGTTTGGTGTCAGTACTGATTAATTAGGACATAAAAATAAATAACCATCCCAACATTGGCTGCCTCCCTTGAAACTTACTCTATTAGTGGGCAATGAAGTTAATGCAATTGACAGTATAATTACAGGTTAGTTAACAGAACAATCCATGAAGAGGCTCTTGCTTCTTTTATAGCTTTAATTAGCTAGATAGCGTCTCGGTTAATTTTCTCATCTCTGCTTTGCTGATCTTCTGGTTCTCATAGAGAAATCTAGTGTTTTCAACTAATCTCTTAGACTGTATTGGATACTAGATATAGATATGTAGTATTGTTCTAAGTATTCAATTCAACCGGCTTCTGTTAAAAGCCTACCATGTGACATTCACCGTGCACAAACATGCTGCTAAGTTTACAGACGTATATTTCAGGAAAACGCAAGAATGTTTACCGGTGACTTTATTGTACTATAATCCTTTTCTCTGGAATCTTTGCACCTTTCATGGGCAAAGTTCACATTTTCTAAGGTCTGATGCTAGTGGACTGTATTAAAGGTGATGGCGTATTGTCAAGTTTACCCCTTCACCAGAGAGGTAAATCTTGAGGCAACTTTATTCGCTCTATTTTACACAATCGTGGTTGAAGATAATGGAAGGTAGTTGAAAGTTAATATTCAACTCAACTTCAAATACTCAAGGAACACATACCTTGAGATCTATTAGCATCACTAGAAGTCATTGAGACTGCAGGAAGGACATTTGGAAAATGCACACACTCACACATATACACACACATCAGGTTACAGGAAGCAACAATAAAACCCCACATAAAACCACTTGGGATTCCCCCTCACCCTCACAGTATACCAGTAAGTATAAATGTGATTTAGTTCAAATTTTCTTGGCACTGTTAAATGATGGATCTGAGGTTGGTTTGGGCTTAGGACAAGTCAGCTGTAAGTTGGTGAATATTCTCAAAGAACTAATTTCATTCTGATAGAGGGAACCTTTTTAATGTTATTTCCAAAAGTCTATTTTACCCTTCCAGTGTAGATGTAAGTTTCTTATATTGTGAAATGAGAGAAGAAATCAAAATTGAATTGTGTTTTGGAGAATAAACAAGAAAAATGCTCTTCAAGTTGCAGCAATGATTGATGTCTTCAGGTCACTTCTCCAAGATCTACACTTTTCTAGATTTATTTATGTATTTATTTATCCATCCATCCTGCATATTCCCCAGGTTTTCAGTGCAAAGTAAATCACCAACATTGTTTTTGACCAAAACTTGCCCCTTTCCTCATTTTCTCTCCTTCCCTCTCTCTTTCCCTTTTCCTGTTTCTCTCTCTCTCAGCGTAAAACATGAAAAAAGCAGAACTTTCTGTTTTCTTCACAATGGTTCATTTGTATTCTCTGAACCCAAGACTAAGGCAAGTTCTAATGTCTTACTGTTTTATGTCACCACTGAGGTAGCAGTGACATGCTGGCTGCTGATGAATAAATATATTTATCTGGCGTCTAAACCTGCATACACTGTGAATAATGAGCACATGTTAACAATTACTCTAAATGTCCTGGATATTTTGTAAAACTTTTATCAAACTTAGGGTGGTTTATTGATTCAGTCAGAATCATGCCTTGGGCACAAAACATATTGTCATTTGGGATTCAACGTGGGCAAAATGGATGTCCATTAACATTTTAAACTCAGACACTAGGGTTTGGCTTCTGGAACCTTCTGAACAATAGTTCTCTCTAATATGTTCTTACTCTTCCTGAATAAAATAAAGCATATCCATTGGCAAATTTTCCATAGCCTCACCTTTTAGGATATGGTACATAGAAATTAGGAATGGAAAATCATGAATATGAAATTTGAACAAACACCAGCTCTGTGCATTTTAGGTAAACGTTACAACCCAGCACGGTGAAAACTATCCACGCTTGTTTTTCAAATAAACGAACAAAAATCTATATTCCCATTTCTCTGGAGTTATGTTTTGTTTTGTTTTGTTTGTTCTTTTTTGTAACATCAAGCCATTTTAGTTGAATGATACAGAAAGTCACTTTGAATTCAAATATAAAATAAGGCCATCCATCATGTTAACAATTTAATTACCTGAGTATATATTTTTCCAGCAAAAAAACCCATTATTTGTTGTGTATCTTATTACTGAGCCATTGCCTCGGGACATCTTGGCTGTCATCAAGCAGGCCTTGTGGTAAGAAATGGCGAGATAGGGAGCAGATAAGCCAGGCAGTCCTCTGCCTGCTTTCCAGGCCCACTCTGTTCCGTGTTTGCTTGAGGCTTCACCTGTTAGAGTCCCTGTAAGCTTTGTTGCCACAGTGAGATGGTGACTTGTAAAGGCAGCGAGGCGTGACAGAGAGAGTGAAAGGGTCGAATGAAATAGAAATGTGATATTTTCTATCTTCCCAGGGCCCAGGAAATAGGATTCTTGCTGCCGAACTGGGTTTGGCATTCACTATCACACTGAGTGCAAGAAAAGTCATGAGATTCATTTGTTAGGACTCAGGGAAGAGGCAAAGTAAGCAATGTGCTGAGTTTCTCTGATTGTTTGAGCATGTGCCTTCCCAGCAGTCATGGATTAAGGAATAATTTCAAATGAGGAGATTAGAATAAGGGAGGCAAAGTGGAAAAAGCAGTTTATGGGCCTTCCCAGAGCACTGGGATTTAGGGGACCCCAGTCCCCCACCTTCAGGACTCACCAGGTGGTGAAAAAAATGTCTGTGATACAAGCCTGTTATTGTTTCCTTGTTTGCTTTTTAATTGCATGCCCTGACTACTGCAAATACCTATAACAACACACGCTAACCCATTGATGATACAGCAACAGCCCTATCTACTTTGGCGGTTTAGTGGGCATAAAGCGGTGAGGAAACTTTTCCTGCTTTTATGGTTTTATGCAACATCATGGTTGACAGTTTTATTTTGGCCTGCTCCCTTGCAGCAAGCATTGTCAACTGAGGAGGACAGAAAACAAAGACCAGACTTCAACCAACCATTTGTGCATGCTGCCTGCTTCCTGGCTGGATAATGTTACAAGCAAGAAAGGTGTTCTTACTAAGGCTCTGAATTGAGGATAATTCTTGCATTTCAGAGCAGAGGCCTGATAAATGATAGGGACAATAGGACTCGGTCTACGACTTTGGGTATGAATCTTCCAGGTATCAGGCACAAGCTGCCTAGTGGAAAGCATTTGCTTCTGAACCTTGTCTAGGTGACCCTACTGGGTCTCTCTCTCTCTCTCTCTCTCTCTTAACTTTGGGACACATAATTCAAGAAATATGCTCATTCCACATTTTGCCTGGAGAAGAGCTGCTAATTACTTTATGGTTAAACAAATGCATGGAAGTTTCTTTCAAGCAGATTTCGCTGGAGATGATTCACCCACTCTGCTGCTGCTGAGAGAATTCCTTGATAACTTTACAAATGCATCTGATTTCCACAGTGTACGCATGTTTTCATAAATGGAAACAAATAAAACAGTAGGCAAGGGCTTTCTCAAAAGGCTTGCCAAGTACATTAAACACACAAAAGTACATTCGCAGTGAAAGTTGGTTGAAAACAGCTGCTTTAGAGGATTCTGGGTGAATGCAGTTAACAGCATCATCATTATAAGGCCTGAAGCAAACGTGTTACTGATTACACCCCATTAAGAAATTGGAATGCGTTCCCCCAAGGAAACACCACAGCACATGCTATTTGAAAATAACAATCAACTCCAAAACACGCGGCTAAGACTTGCTTACAGAGTGCGCACAGCCTATCTATAAAGATAAAACTCTCAGGGAAATGAGAGTACATCTTATCTTAACCAATGAGAGTATGTGGAACAGTATCGTTTGAGTGGAGGTTTCCTCAGCGTCTTCCCCCTTTTCCCCCAACCTGCTGGTGCTCTGCCTCAGTCCTGCCCTCGGTGCAGGTGGCACAGAAGAACAGATACGAGGGAAGGCTGGGGTTCGGTTTGCGATAGCCTGCAAATCCAGCCGTCTGGTTTGTGTGAGTGTGAAACGTGGTGTAGTTCTAGGTCAGCTCCTTCTAGAATGTGTTTGCCCTCGGAGCACAGAGTGCTCTTCAGGGTGGCGCAGAAGGCTGTGGTGGGGTCTGTGGGATATGGAAAATTTAATAGGGACCATGGGATTTCTGCCCCGAGAAATAATGTTCATGTGTTGAAAAGGCACTGTCAGAAAGCCACGTAAGTAGGGCCTGCCGCATGTCTGCGGCTCGCCTGTTACTGTTCGGCTTGTGTCTGTGCTGTCTGTCTGCCGTGGCCCTGAAGGGGCTCTACAAACACTTTTCATAATGGCCCAGAAGCCTCCCAAGGGCCCTTGGGGGTTAGTCGGGAAGGAATTTAAGTCCAGTACTTGGTCAGAAAAAAAAAAAAAAAGGCTTTTTCACCCTTTCTCCACATCTGAAAGAAGGGTCAGATTTCTCCTCGTGATGAAAGAGTCACTGCTGGGGACTAACCTCCTTTTACAGCGTGGGGCCGCTCTGTGGGTCAAGTTAGGAAGGGCAGTCTCTCCTCTGCCACTGCCTGCAAGGGAGGGCCACTGCCCCAGACGGTGGGGAGCCCCCCAGTGCCCGCGGAAGTAAGGGTGTCCTTATGTACACACTCGGCAAAAATTATAGCGGGGCTAATATAAAAACGATATGGTTATATAATAAAAATTTTGTGGTCATTATTTCACTTGTGTGAGGCACATTCGCGTCCCTGCCGTGGGACTTTTGATGAGCTCTATAACGTCTGTGAACCCCCGTGTCCTTATTTTTTTTTAAAAAGAGCTTATTTTTATAAGACTTGTTTTCATAATAAGATTGAAACGATAACCTTATTTTATAATAAGACCTACCATCCACAAGTTTTGTGAGCAGCATATCCTGGGTAGGTAGTGTTAGGTAGATCGATTGATTAATCGATTCTTGGGGATTCAGGGACCATTTGAGGTTTCAGATTGTGAGAGAAGCCTAATCGTCTGTGGATGGGGGAAGGGTTCCTGGGAAAATCCTTCTCCCGCACACATGTGAAACTTAGAGACACCAGGGATAAGTTGAGGCGAAAATAGACTTTTTCAGCTAAAGCATATCCCTGCCCAGAGTGAGCAGTGATTCTACTCTGAAACACTCGAGATTCCCAAGACTTTGGAGGGGACTGCCAGAATGTGACCTAAGGATTTCTGAAAGCCTAGCACATACCGGATTGTAATATCCATGAGCTTCATTTAGGGCACCATAATGCAGCTCCTTCTGTGCAAACTAGCATTCGCCTTCCTTTCTTGCTTGCTCCCCAAGTGGGGAAACTGTCTTGGTGGGGGAGCTCTGAATTCTTCAGAGGAATCTGGTCACAGAACCTGGCACTGGCATGTGCACCTGAAGGAACTGTTGCTAATGGGGACACACTTTACAAAGCACCTTTTGTCTAAGCCGACAGTGAGTGTGGGGGAAACTAGGAGAAATGGTGATAAGTTTATTACACCAAAACTTTGATGTAACAGATAAATATATTATTGATAACACTGCAATCGTGATTCTTAGGAAATGTTTTTGATAACGTGACACAAATATTAGTATTACCAACTATCAGTAGAAGTCATTTGCCACAAGGAAAATACAGTTGATTTTGAACAAAGGAAATGGTTGTAGGTGTCAGCTGTGAGGCCATGTAACTATGTAACTGTGTCTATCGCCATTTCCTTTTTCAATGAATTATGGGCAAGGTAGATAATTTTAAGGAACCTGCAATATTAGTGCATTTAAAAAACTATTCGATCATTTATAGTTAATTTATTGCCCATTAAAAAAGAGAGGGAGCCCAGTAAAATTGTACCCAGAGAATCTCGAGATGAGAATACAATTAGATGTTTCAGATGGCCAAATGGAAGTAAGCTGGAGGCTGTTTCTTCCACATATGAATTTTATTCTGTTTTAGCGTTATTAACTATTAGTATTATTTTAATAATCAAGATCATTCCTTTTTCTCCTCTGGCACACAAGCTATTTTCTTCTTTTATTTTAAATATAATTTTTTCTATTACATAATCTCTCCCTTCATCCCTCATTCTTCCCTTTTCTTCTCAATTCTATTATCACTTACTAAACATCTGCTACGTTCTACGTACAACTTAAGTTACCAGAGATATGAAGAGAAAATAGATTGAGTCTTATTCTGAGCAACTCATATAATTTCTTTTGTTCAAATTCTGGAGGTGATTGAAGTAATCCTATACTCTGGATACCTTTGTTGCTGTGGGAAAAACATTTCCTCATAGACTTACTCTAAAAGAGGGGTCTCTCAAGTGGGTGCCCATATGCCAGGGACTATAGAAAATGATCTATTGTGGGGCGCCTGGGTGGCTCAGTCGGTTGAGCGGTTGAGCGTCCGACTTCAGCTCAGGTCATGATCTCACAGCTGGTGAGTTCGAGCCCCGCGTCGGGCTCTGGGCTGACAGCTCAGAGCCTGGAGCCTGCTTCCGATTCTGTGCCTCCCTCTCTCTCTCTGCTCCTCCCCCACTCATGCTCTCTCTCTCAAAAATAAATAAACATTAAAAAAAAAAAATTAAAAAAAAAAAGAAAATGATCTATTGGGCTACAGAAAAAATATTCAGACTTGTTTCTATTATTTTACTGTCATAGTTTATATTTGGATTTTTAATTATACATATTAATATTATTATGTCATATTATGTGTGTGTGTTAGTGCAGTAGCATAGTGAATTTTTATATATTTTTATTATTATATTTTATGTTATTATATTATTTTTTATGTATTTACAAATAAATATATACATATTTGGGAATCCATGCCCAACAATTTTATTTTTTTTTTTGGACAGGGTGCATGATAAACATTTGAAGGCTACTGTTCTAGATTATATTCTCCATGAAAGCAGAGAGCCTCTCCATGTTGTTCGGCCTTTCACTATGAGTGACAGTGTCTGACTCGTTTGGGCACTTAATAAATATTCAGCAGAAGAATGAATAAATGAATGAGTAAACCAACAAGTGGTTTCTGTCCCTTTCCTTCAGAGCTGCTGAATCAAAAGCTGCCCACCCTGATAAACTCATTAGCATGTAGCAATGTGCTAGATAGCATATGCTTTTAAAAAGACTCTTAGGTGGAAATAGGATCTTTTCCCTAGATTTGAGTCTAATTGTGCATCTCTGCGGCACCACACTTAGAGGGGAAATCTTCAGAAGGGGATAGAGACTTGGGATTCCTTCTGACATACCTTATGGGCAACTGTGCGTGCCACTTAATGCTTGGTCTTAGAAATAGTGAGCTGTGGAGGGGCTCCTGGGTCACTCAGTCGGTTAAGTATCTGACTTCAGCTCAGGTCAGGGTCTCACTATCCATGGGTTCCATCCAAGCACTGGGCTCTCTGCTGACAGCTCAGAGCCTGAAGCTGCTTCAGATTCTGTGTCTCCCTCTCTCTGCCTCTCCCCTACTTGTGCTCTTTCTCTCTCTCTCTCGCAAAAATAAGTAAACATTAAAAAAAAAAAGTTAAAAAAGAAATAGTGAGCTGTGGAGCCAACCCTTGAAGGAACCTGAAGAAGGTCGTCTGGTGAGTCATTGATTCCTTCCCAGGTGGGACAATGCCAACAAATAGGTTTGTACTCTATATTAAATGATCTCCACATGCTCCTCCAGAAACCTAGTTAAGTGCTAGAACATTCTGGCGGCTTTTTTCCCTGCAAATTTCTCCTTTTTACCATTTCTATATTTAGGTTTCAAAGAATTCTTTTTATAAATATATAAAGCATATGATTTTGTTTTGAGACCAGATGATCACGATGATAAAATGACCTTACATCTATTGCGTATCATACTTCAGAGTTCATGAAGCATTTTTACACTGATTATCACATCTAACTTACAGCCTGTCAGTATATCTTTCCTGATTTTATGGAGAAAACAATGGAAATTTTAAGAAGTAAGTGACAGAACCAGGGCCTTGATCTTTCTAAGACCAGAGATATTTCCTTTACATCGGTACTTCTCTGACCATAATGTGAATACAGTTTCCCTGTGGATCTTGTTGAAATTCAGATTCTGATTCAGCAGTTCTGGGGTAGGAACTGAGAGTCTGCATTTCTAATAGGTTCGTAGGTGATGCTGGTGCTTTTATCCACAGATCATACTCTGAGTACCAAGATTCTGCTTCATTACTGGTTCCTATGTGATATGATTAAAGATGGCCTTGTTGAGTAGCCTAGCGTACTATGTTTAGGATGCTCAGAGCAAAAGTTTTGAAAATGGTTAGCACTGCTTTTCAGCTAGGTCATCACAACAACCCAGACTTTGGCTAGCATCTCTTCACTGCCCTCAGCTTTCCCCGCTGCCATCTGTCCTTTTGGTCTAAAACACAATCTTACCATGCCATTGTCAACTTTAAAGGTCCATGTGGTGCTCCATTTCCAATAGGATGAATTGCAACTTCGGAGCACAGCAAGTATGAGGGCCTTCATCTTGCCCCTTACCCTTGTACCTTTATCTCCTCCTGCAGCCTCTACCGTGGCCACACCCCTCCCCGTCCCCATATGCTATATTCCATCTACCCCAAATATCTCACACTTCCCAAATATAGTATGATTGCTCTTTTGCTTCCATGGAATTTCATTTCTAAATCTGTTCTAGTTCTTTACATAGTCATTAGTTTATAACCTTCTCTCGTTAGGTTGAGAAAAGTTTATAAACAATTGTGTTTATAAACTTCTTACAAGAGAGAGCAATGGGGTGTTAAACTGTCTGGTGCATGTATGTGTGTGTGTGTGAGAGAGAGAGAGAGAGAGAGAGAGAGAGGGAGATCTGGAACTGTTTCTTACATCATAAGCACACAATAAATATTTGATGAATGGATATACTAGATGCCTGATACACCCACAATCATGTTGGATTAATATGTGAAGTTGGTGAATAGTTATGAAACTTGAAAGAGAGTGAATTAATTAGGCTCAGATATTTGCCTGGATTTCACAACAAATTGTTCAGTCTAATAATTTTATTATTAAAGAAATAGATGAAAATTGCAGACATTGTAGAGCATTTATTTAGCTTGTCTTGACCAGTGAATGGCGTATTTGGAATAAGAGAGAAGGATGTCTCTAGCTCTAGATTGTGCCTTATTCTGTGGCCTGTTCCAGAGATTTCCCCCCTTCCTGCCAACTTGATTTCATTCTGAAGAGTTATAGTCTGGGTGACTTATGGTTGATAATGATAGCTGCCTCATTTGTCTTTTTCCCTTCGGCCTCTGTTCTATAATTTCTATCTATGGGACTACTATTCATTTCAAAGACATCTCTGTGGAAGAACTTTAAAGGGATGGCATTTTAAAAAATCTAGACTAACTCATACC
This sequence comes from Felis catus, assembly GCF_018350175.1. Classification (NCBI taxonomy): domain Eukaryota; kingdom Metazoa; phylum Chordata; class Mammalia; order Carnivora; family Felidae; genus Felis; species Felis catus. The sequence continues at coordinate 96,469,372 of NC_058376.1, forward strand.
AACAATAAAGCACTAGCCTTTGGTTTTGCAAACAAAACAGAAGAGCTTTTGCCTTTTGGGAAGCAACAGAAATGTCAACCTTCAAAAGGCTAAGATTGTTCAGGGGTGCCTGGGTGGCGCAGTCGGTTAAGCGCCCGACTTCAGCCAGGTCACGATCTCGCGGTCCGTGAGTTCGAGCCCCGCGTCGGGCTCTGGGCTGATGGCTCAGAGCCTGGAGCCTGTTTCCGATTCTGTGTCTCCCTCTCTCTCTGCCCCTCCCCCATTCATGCTCTGTCTCTGTCCCAGAAATAAATAAACGTTGAAAAAAAATTAAAAAAAAAAAAAAGGCTAAGATTGTTCTTTTAGAACATCAGTATCATATTTTGGTGAAGACAAGGAACAAAACAGCATCGTCAGGCAAACTTATTGCTAGCTAAAATGTAGATTGAATATTGAATAAGATTCATAAGGTGTACTGAATAAGTAGATATTAACTAAATAGCATTATCTTTGATTACATTAACATGGAACAAAATTATATGTATATACAGTTATAATTTCACACCCACAAACACATATCCATGTGCATAGACACCTGTGTAAAATATCTTCAATTTTCCAGAATAGAATTCTCTAAATTTTCTGTTATTAGAGATCTAAAGGGCTTTCTTTTTCTTTCTTTTCTCTTCTTTTTCCTCCCCCAAATACCCTTTCTGCGCATCTCCCACCACCACCCACTTACCCACATTCTCTCCTTTCCTCATATGTATCACATATTTCCCACTCAACAAGTATTTAACAGGTTGCCTGTTCTTCTTGTGTGAGGAGGGAGGAGGGAGTGGAGAGTGGTACTGAAGAGATTTACCTAGTGAATTCCAATGTTTCAACCAGGGAATAAGACCCTTGATTCTAAATATAAGGCAAAGGCGTGACTCAAACCACAAGAAAGATTGGGATTTGTGGTTGGGTCTCAGCCCTCCTTTAAGTTGCTGAGGTCCTGATTATTATGATGGTGGATGAGGTGTAAGGAAGCAGAGCTCCTGCTCAATTTAGAGGAAATGCTGGGAAATCCAAAGGAAAGACCAAGGTACAAACATACTTGGGTGAACTAAACTCACCCTGGACTGATCACTTAATCTAATTTTATGTAGATTTCTATCAAATATTGGGGGTGAAGACTGTCTTCTACCTTTCATTCAGAATGAACTCAGCCTGCCCAAGACAGGGCATGCCCAAGACATGGTGGCCCTCTCCTGAGGGGAGTTGGGAGTGGCCAGCACTACAACATAGTTCATGGTTGGAATGTCATGTCTTCAAAGTACTGAGTGTTTTTTAAGCGTCTTGATACCTCTGGAAAGAATCAGACAGACCTCAATATTTGACACGTTTTTCAAGGTCAAATCATTGCTAAAGCAGTGGATAGGGCAAGGGATAATGAGTTGGTGCCTCACTGCGCCCTGTGGATGGTGTTGGCTGAGACTGCTGGAGAGCAGCTCCGTTTGGCCACTCAGCTGCATCTTTTGCTTCTTTTGTAATCTGTCATTCTAGCATATTGGTTATCAAACAAAATATTAGAGAATTAATATGAATAGTCTTATAGTTGTATGGAAGAACCTAAATAAAACTTTCCATTGAACCTTTGAAAACAACCCTTAGAAATAACATTTCTGAGATTATACAAAAACTTTTCGTTTTTATGTTGGCTTTTACATTACAATTCTCAAAATAAATTTGGAAGCCTATTAAATTCTTACTGCATTAATTTGGCATATCGTAATTTAAAATTTACATTGAAGCACTAAAAATAAGTTGGGCCCCTGTTCTAGGCACGTAGGATTGAATCCTGATTCACGGACCTGAACTTGTCCAATATGCAGACTGACCAAATCACCAGAGATTTAGGCAAAGTGAAGACTTGCCTCAGGATGAACACAAAATTTGGATGATAGCTGAGGGAATATCAGGAGGCTTAAGGCTAATGTAGTCCTTTAAAAAGAGCAAGAAATAGGGGCGCCTGGGTGGCGCAGTCGGTTAAGTGTCCGACTTCAGCCAGGTCACGGTCTCGCGGTCCCTGAGTTCGAGCCCCACGTCAGGCTCTGGGCTGATGGCTCGGAGCCTGGAGCCTGTTTCCGATTCTGTGTCTCCCTCTCTCTCTGCCCCTCCCCCATTCATGCTCTGTCTCTCTCTGTCCCAAAAATTAAAAAAAAAAAAAAAAAACGTTGAAAAAAAAATAAAAAGCAAGAAATAATGGAGTATTTGTGTACATATTGGTGCAGAGCTTGGTGAAAAATACAAATATGATGCACAAATGGTATCCCCATACATTGCGTTTGTAAAAGTGTGTGTTAAGCAAGTGTTTCTTGAGAGTTTACTTTGCTCTAGGAACTGTGCACGGTACTGTGTTTGTAAGTGTAGCATCTGTGATGCTTCACCACAAAGAGAAATTTGAGTTGGTCCACTCAGAAACACTTTGAGCCAGGAGAATAATTAAGATTTCTTCAGGGTTAGAAAAAGGAAACTCTGAGACTGACATGATTAATGGAATGGATTTGGATTTTCCTGGAGCAGATGGTACAGGGGCATCTCTTTGTGAGAAACCCTGGTTGGAAGTGAAGAAGAATATGTTGTGGTGTGAGTTCCCTTGGTATAGTCTTATTTAGTAGTTGGAGCAGAGTTCACGTCTGGAAGCCCTCTGAGAATTAGCCATTGTGGAAAACAGCGAACTAAGAGGAAGCAGAAGTAATATATATTGAAAGGCTTAATCTGATCTCTTGCCTGTCTTCAAAGGAAGCTTCATTTGTAAAGGACATGCATGATCGTGAAGAAAGGACCTCCATTAGGCAATGCAAGAATAATGAAAGAATCTATGTCGAAAGCCTCTGATGCAGGGGGGTTAAGAGACTTGCTCTGCACCCAGTTGGGAGACTGATGGAGCGGGACTAAAATTTGCCTCTTGGATCCTCTGCTCAGTAGAGCACAATTCCTTTCTTTTGCTATAAATTAAGATTTATCTGACAAGAAGTTTCCACATGGAAACAAAAGAGTGAGAACCTGGCAGGGCAGGGTTCATGCTCATTCAATTTTGTTGGCTTCTTCTCTGTTATCCACGACTTTGTTTTGGGGGAGGGGTTATGTTTAAGTCAAGGACAAAGTGAACCATCTTTGAAGCTTGTAAGATGAGGAGGGAAACACCACTGAGGCGGACAAATACATATACCTGTTTTCTGTCTTACTCTGTGGTGTTTGAAAGTGTCCTCAATGACCTCAAAGAGAGAAGGAAGTCTCATGGAGAAAAGGCAATCTGGAACTCTCAGATAATATGTGGTGTGAGTGTGTGTATGTGAGTGTGTGTGTGTTTAACATAAATTGGCTCTTACTGTAAGTATGTTTATGCAGTTTGTGTCTTTCATTCAATACACACACACACACACACACACACACACATACACACACACACGCCAATATTTTAGTAATAGTAACTGCTTTACATATAGTGCTCACTCTGTGCCATGTATTTTCCAAGCACGTTAGATACTACAAATTATTTAATATGCACTTACTGCGTTGTTTTAAATTACAATCAGTTTGTTTATTCCCTAGTTGTTGGATATTTATTTATCCAACTTTTTTGTTGTTGCTGTGAACAATGTTGCATCAAATCTCCTTATGAATGCTTTCCTGGATATGTGTGAGTGGTTGCAAAAGAATGAAAAAGATCTAGTAGCATCATCTGATAACAGTGGTTGCCTCTGAGGATATGAATTGAGTTGTAGTTAGAGGGGCTTTAGCCTTACGTATAATGCTGCATAAGACTCTCTAAGAAAAAGTCATTCATGTCTTACTAGTAGAGTTAAAATTAAAATGTTTAAATTTTTAATTTTTTTGAAATTGATTTTTAGAAATAAATATGGGGTTAGAAGTTCTTAGGCACATAACCTAATCAATCAGATCATTTTCCCCTCACTTAAAAATAACACCTGCCATAAAATCTTGAATGTGTAGTCATAGCAGACAAATGCAATGTGTTCAATGTTACAGTGTTTGGAAAATGCTTTATACATTCAAGTCACTCTGATGCTACCATATCTGGATTTTAGTTATCAGTAAAAGTGCCAGAGAATCCACAAGTAGTAAATATACCAGTGAGTATTCTTTAGTTTTGACAAGGATATCATCTACACTGAAAAAAAACAGAATTTAAGCTGCAGTACTAAAGAATCAATTCAATATGATAATTAACATATACTTTTCAAGTTTCATAATCACTCTGACTAAATACCAGCCTCTTATGTTATTACAAGTGTACTAATTAGCGTTAGGTATACCTTTAAAAATTCGTGTTGTTAATTGCAAATCATTTAATCTGTAACTCACTCTGAATGTATAGTTTCTGGAACTTTAGTTGTGTACAGCCATTATAACCATGTGACCACCCTGCACGTATGAGCTTGTGGACACACACATTATCAAATGGGAGCAGTAAAAAAAGAAATAAAAGAGGATGGTGAAATCAAATAGTGTATTTTAAATTGGTATTTGTGTATCACTAGAAAACCAAGATACTTACTAGGATATCAATGCTCCAGCACAGAGAATGACCTTGGGACTTTATCAAGTCCTCCTGTTCACAAGATATAGCATAATTTAAACACTGTAGGCAGGAGACCTTCCAAAAACAGACCCAATGACAACACTTGGATAACCATTGCAATCCTGAGTAAATATCAGTGGTAAAAATTTCTTTGAACACTTAACCTTGTAAAGAGAGAGAATGTCTAGTTGCTCTATTCTGTTTAAGAATGACCCTCCCTATAAGCAATTTGTTGTGAGTCAGATCAAATGGTGCCAGTTAGTTTTGACTTTTTGTTTTTGTTTTTGTTTTTTTAAAGCCCTTTCTTTAATATCACTACCCTGGGACATCCGCAGCATTTTGAAAGATCCTACAATGAGCGTTTCTCTTTGTAAGGTCATGTTTTGAATACTCTAGAGGGTATTTGTGCATGTACACGCACACACACACACACACACACACACACACACGCATGCATGCACACACTATATGCACTTATATTTGTACCTTTTCAGGTCAAAGGAACGATTTTAGTGTGAACTATCCCTGTAAATTGGCTACTTAGCCTGCCTGTTTTCTCAACGTTTTTTCCCCCTAAATAGGATTGGGCCAAAACAAGAATAAACGTTTTTTATGGTTTGAATATGCCACTCCCTATTGCTCACTTTTATGGAGCCATGGCCTTTTATTTTAGTTTGTATCGTATATCCGTGCTCACTTTGAAGTCCATTTTGAACTCCGGATTCTGAGCTGTCCAATAGAACTTTCTGTGGTGATGAGAACATTCTATAATCTGCACCGTCCAATAGCACTTTAGTGGTCTCTAGTCCTGTGGAGCTGTGGAGCACTTGAATGTGACTATGAAGAAATGAATTTTTAATTTTATTTACTTAATAATGTTCAATTAAATAGTCATCTGTGACTAGTGACTACTGTATTTGACAGTGCAGCTATAGATCACATATTACCAAATTCGCTGAGATCTAGAAAATCGTCAACATTCTTATCGAGTCCTTGTCTATGAAAATCTATCCCTTTGGCTCTTCTTAGCATGAGTTAATTTAATTAATGAAACCATGATATAATTTGCCTGCCTTTATATGTTCTCCAGGCTTTAGTTTGTTTTGTTTTGTTTTTTCCCTGCTTAACCAACCACCATGCTACCTTCAGCTAGTAAATATTTTTGAAAACTTACATTTGGAAAATGACATAATGCTGTCAAACAGGAACACGTGTTTAGTTCATGAAGTATGTTATAAAAGTTTACAGAATGGCTTTCTTAGATTTCTAGTTCTCATGATCAAAATTACTCGGATTTAAACAAATAGTATTTATTGAATATGTAGCGCTCATCTCTCCTTTCTTGAAAATCAGAGAGATTTTAAAATGAGCATTAATCCTCGCTCATCTTTATGGAACTTCGGAGAGGGGTGACCCGCTCCTTCCTGCCTATCGAGGTTCGGGTACCGGCTGGCTCAGTGGCCTCCACACAGCCGTGACTTAGCACTCCGTGACAAAGCCTATCTTCCTCCCAGGGTTTACAAGGACTAACATGCCAGTAAGGAGAAACTTCCTGCTGCCCTTGTGGGGCTTTTGAATGATTAGGATGAGCAACGTTTCTCCAGAAGTAGGTAGAATGTTGAAATGGCAAACACGGAGATTGCACGCCGTGTCCACCTTACTCTTCACACAGACCGCCTGAGATAATAGTCATATAGAGAAACCGCAGCATTCTCAAGCTGTGCCCAGGGGCTCCTTCTCTTTACTTAGAGGCCAACCAGGATGCACAGAAAACATAACTGATAACGCTTAGACAATTATTGACTAGTTTTAGTATTAATGGTGGGGGCTGTATTCATTTACTCTTCCTGGTTATGTTTCATTGATGCAGTTTTCTTATTTCTATGTGGAAACATGATGATTTTCACTCTCTTCCATGAGAACTTCGGCGCCGGAGACAAAGGTAATTTGGTCGAGTGACCCTACAACATATATGGCTTTAACATTTTGAAACCTTCCCTTGCAGATCTACCTGTGTGATGTCAAATGTGCTGGTGGGGGCAGAGGTACAACATCACTGACTGTATTTTGTAGACCTTTCCTTTTGGACAGATGTTCTGAATTGTAACGATGCCTTATTTGTGGCAAAGGGACGATGCGGAAAGTGCTTTAATATCTAGGTTTCACCTAAAACCACCATGTGGGCAGCAGAAGCATAACAAATATTTGGAAGCAATTTTTCTCTTCTGCCATTGACTACCCTTTTTTTGTATTCCTGTGTCTCAGGCTAGATGCTTCAAGCAGAAGTTAATGGGGTGAGATGCCTCTCTTCATCCAGTTTGTTCTCCTCTGCCCCCGGCTCCCGCTTTTTCCCCCAGCCCTCTCCACCTCCCCTCCTTCCTACCCCTGCCAGATGTGAGGAAGGGCGAGCTGACCTCCCGCACCTGGTGCCCACCCTGTGACCCTTTTCTCTCGATTGGAAAAGTGTGAGGGATGGGGTGTGGGGAATTACATTGCCAGACAAAGAGAAGTTGCTCAAAAGTGTATGTTGAAGTAAATATGTAGCCACCGAGTTTCCGAGGTCATGGTGGAGGGGGTGCAGTGGGCAGCCAGGTGTGTGAATGATATGCTTTCCTTTTTCTTGACACTTTCACTGTGAAGTCACCATCCAGCTCCAGCCTCTGGGAGGGTCTCCTCGATATCCAGAGATAATTTAAAAATTATAGCAAGGCCTTATCAGAATGTTTTAGGGATTATACATGATATAATTAAGGATGATATATAATATTTTGTCTTCACCTATTGTTCTCTTTCTGTAATAATATGTAATGATAATTTCTTTATAGCCAGCTTCCTCCCCCCTCTATTTCTCTCACCTTAAAATATTTGGGGACAGTAAAGAGAACTAGACTGAGTTCTTGTCACTAACTAGTTGTGTGCCACATGGAAAGGGCTGTGTTAGGTGGTCACTAAGGTTTTCTTTAGCTCCAGGAATCTGTGATTCTGTTCCTTCCAGAGCATTTGTCTCGCCTCCAGCTCCCATCTCAGCCCCTTCTTGTCTTTGCCTGTCATGAATCATGTCAGACTTCCAGCCATCCTGGGGTCCTACTTTGGGGACTAAGGCATTTTCACAAGCCTCAGGGGGGACTCGCTTTGTGTTTAGCAATGTGAATTCATACGGCCAACGGGTTAATCTTCCAAGACTAAGTGCAGATTGGGTAAAATCAGAGAAGATCAATGGTTGTAGCCTGCCGTGAGTGGGGAGTTTCCAGCCAGATTTTTAGAAATCTGCATCACAGAAGTCACCTGGGCGTCACAGCCCGAGGAACTCTGGGTTAATGTGTGGTGAACAGAAATATCAAGTTCATGCCCATAGGGCAGTTTTCATTGGCATGAGCTTCGGCACAGCAAAAACGGCCTTGGTAGTGTTAATTTTTTTATGGGCAGTTGCACGATAGCTGGTCTTGGAATGTTAGCAGCACTGTTGCAGAACTAAAAATGTTACCCTGAGACATTTTAAAAGAGCAATAAATATCTGGTTTTAAAACACAGGCATTAAAAAATTATAAACTTGGAAAGTCCTTTCTGGTTGTTGTTGTTCTAACTTGGGAGTGTTAAAACTGTCTTTTCTTCCCTGACTTCTCAATAAGCAATTGTAGGGCTTGACAAGTTAGTGATTATTCGACTACTTCGACACTGGGATGTTTACGCTCTAACCAAAGGGTGCCTAGTGATGAGGCTGTGTCCTTTTAACAAGGACGATTTGGCTTCACAGTGTGAAGATGTGGCTGTGCTCAGAGCTGGGGCTACACACGCTCTGTGTGCCCTGACAGGGACAGTCCTTTCATGTGGAGGGAGTGGCTCTCAGGGAGGGCGGAGTCATTTCTAGACCTGGGTTGTAGGAGCGTCATTCGTCCTCCTGAAGCAGCTTGCGACCAGGAGCCCTTGAGGATAGCCATCGTGTGGGATTGACTCCCATCGGAGAAATGAGACTAGTCCCTACCACTGGCTTCACAGAGAGGGTGCTCGGGCCAGGGAGGATTGTACCTCACACTTGAATGTGGCCAAGAAGGACTGACCTTCTTGTCATCACTTTTAAAACATAAAAATAGTATTACAAAAAAATTTAAAAATCGAAAGCAATTTCACTCTCTCGAGTTTTGCTTGGCTCTGCCTAATTAGCTTTCTTATAGTTTCAACTTTTTCTCACATAATATCTTACCATAAATGTAGGCTTATATTCCTGCATTAGCTTCATGATTGCTATTATAATGGTAAATAATAGTCTATTAATGTACAATAATTTGCTTTTCCCTCTATTATTAGTTACTCACATGATTTATAATTTTATGCCATGGAATGTAATATCAAGTAAACCCAATGTAAAACCACATAACAAACTAACAAATGTAGCTTTTCCTTATTGATATGTGTTGAAGGAAAATTTCTAACAATGAAATTATAAAGAGAAAGAGTGTAAACACATTAACATTTTTACACATATTATAAAATTTCTTTTCTTGCTTTCCAAACGAGTTCTAAAAATTTTCAATTTTAGTATTCTCTAGCATATGAGTAGACTTACTTGTACTGACTTTAATATTTAAAAATATATTTTAATATACAAATTAAAAAATTTTAGTTAGATACACCAATCATATTAACTTAATACAAGTATATATACAGATAAAACATGGAACCTTGAAATTTCTTTGTGATGTGCTTCAATAATCTGTGCAGGTGAGCAATTTGTTCATGTACTAAGAATCTGATTTTCCCTTGTTTGAATGTCTACTTCTGTTCTCTCTCCATTGTAGTTTTTATAAACTTGACTTAGCAAGCTAGCTAGCTGCCACGCATTTGATGTAGTTCTTCTTTTAAAGCTTTACCGTTTATTTTTTTTTCTTTTTAATTTTTTTAAACTTTTTTTTTCAACTTTTTTTTTTTAAATATTTGGGGAGAGATTTTTTTTTTCAACGTTTATTTATTTTGGGGACAGAGAGAGATAGAGCATGAACGGGGGAGGGGCAGAGAGAGAGGGAGACACAGAATCGGAAACAGGCTCCAGGCTCTGAGCCATCAGCCCAGAGCCCGACACGGGGCTCGAACTCCCGGACCGCGAGATCGTGACCTGGCTGAAGTCGGACGCTTAACCGACTGCGCCACCCAGGCGCCCCTTTTTCAACGTTTTTTATTTATTTTTGGGACAGAGAGAGACAGAGCATGAACGGGGGAGGGGCAGAGAGAGAGGGAGACACAGAATCCGAAACAGGCTCCAGGCTCCGAGCCATCAGCCCAGAGCCTGATGCGGGGCTCGAACCCACGGACCGCGAGATCGTGACCTGGCTGAAGTCGGACGCTTAACCGACTGCGCCACCCAGGCGCCCCAAAGCTTTACCGTTTATTATCCAGATTCTGATATCAGACGTGAGGCTGGAACATTGTCCCTTTCTGATAGGGGGCCAGTGAGTTTGTAAGGACTTTATATTACCCATTTTTATTGCGTGTGCTTGAATGTGCACAGCAAAATGGTTCCTTTTTGAATGACTATTAGGTAAATGCACAAAACACCCTACGCTTTGGGCCAAGTAAGTGTGAACTAAAATATCATTTATAAAACATATATGATATTACATTTAAATTTATATTTACATATTGTATGTAATATATAAATGCATATTCACATATTTATTGGGTATTTTCATATATTAATATATATATAAATAAATGAAGACAAAATTTAGACAAAAATATTTCCAAATCCACTTAATGGCAAGCTGTGTCATAATGAAAACCTACTCTCTTTTTAAAGTCCAGGTAAAACTGGGGGCGCCTGGGTGGCTCACTTGGTTAAGCCTCTGCCTTCGGCTCAGGTCATGATCCTACGGTTCATGAGTTCGAGCCCCACGTCAGACTCTGTGCTGACAGCTCAGAGCCTGGAGTCTGCTTCGGATTCTGTGTCTCCCTCTCTCTGTGCCACTCCCCTGCTCACGCTCTGTCTGTCTCTCTCAAAAATAACTGAACATTAAAAGAAAATGAAAGTCCAGGTAAAACTGAAGAAACCAAAGTTTTCTTGTAACTAAAGAGAACTCGAATAATTAGCTTTAGGTGTCAGAGAAATCTTGAATAAGTTGAGAACCTACTCAAGATATGCTTGATGCCAAAGGCGAACGAGAGCTTCGTTTTCCTGGCATTCGGTGAGGGTAGATTAAGAATTCCTGTTACAGAGAGCACGATTAGGATTTTTATTGAGCGGAATGCCAGAAAATTAGGAAACATGTTCTAATTTGGCGGGAGATTAACTGGAACGTCGTCGTGTTTTCTGTCACGGTAAACATGGCGATCATTTTTATTTTCCAGTCACACCACGAGTGTGTTTTGAATCCATTGTAACTAAGTTCAGTGCATTTTAAACAGAGCATTTTGTCCCTATGGTATTCAGAATTTGTTTGCAAAGAGGTTTCTGTTTTTTTGTTTTTTGATAGGTGACTTCTATCGCGATGAATCAATTGGCACATACATAGGTTTCCCAAAGATGGATATAAAGATACAGGCTAGAGAAATAAGCCATCTTTTTCAAAGAGAAATCTGATCTCGCGATTCCAGCCTGCATTTAATCATTAACTCAGCATCCTACCTTGGGTAGATAGAGCTTCAACGAACTCTGCGTGCCGGAAAGTATTAATTTAGAAAAGGAGAGGAGTCACGTAATAGAAGCCTGGCCATGGAGAAATCGCATTAGAACACAAAATAAACACATGAACGGCGGGTCGTATGTGCACTGCGAGTCACACGACTCACGGATGCAAAGTGTTATTCAAAAACTGGATATGATAAGGTGCTTATTGCCTTTATTCCTTAGAGAACTCCTTGGCAATGCAGTTCCCCAGTCTAACAATTCCAGACCTGACTTGCTGCTGTTTACTAATTAAATCTGCTTAGGAATTAGAAAGAACTTGTGTGTCTCCCCCGCCCCCCTCCCTGCTTGAAATTCTTAAACAAGCATTGGGTGTGTGGTAAATGGTGCGTTTTAATAAATGTTTTGTAAAGGCCAATTATTCAGTCAATATTGAATCGTGTGATAGGAAATACGGCTGCTTAGCTACAGAGAAGATGTCTACATACTATTGGCATCTGTTGGGTAGGTAATGTTCTTAAACCGCCTGGCCTTCTTCCAAACTTTGATTATTCATAAATCTGTTGAGTGTGGTAAGTTGCACTATTAGCGTTTAATCTTTTATTGAAGCAAGCTCAGGAGACTGAAATCTATTTGCTTTAGCAAGCTTGTTCACTGATAAATGTATGATTTAAAATTTTCCTTTTGTGAATTCCTCTGGGCAAGGAAAACACAGCTGGGCATAGCACAGATCATATTTATCTTTTCATTAACTAAAGTACAAGAAGATAGTGTTGTTGGAGGCGTAGAAGGAGGGATTGCTAAAGAATAGTCCTCCTCCTGTTTGCACACCCACTTGAGCAAAGCTTTCCAAACAAGTATTTGAGATACTTTTGAGAAAAGCTAGTTGAATCGTCAAAAGAAGACCAAGCGAATGCATATGAAGTGGTTGGATTTCAGATAACATTTTCCCCCTGAGTGTTCAGATTGGTTAAATATTAGAGGAAGGGAGATAATGACACTGTTTGTCGCCATAAACTTAGACATACTATCTTTTTTCACAAGGTTGGTATGAAAGGTGTATCAAAGATTTCCCATCCCAGCTGATTTAGTTTCAGTGTGGTAAAGGGCACTGTAGGTACAGAAAGATTGCTTGGATATTAAGTGCCAGACAGGACCATAAAAACTTTGTATAGACCTAATAATAGATATAATTTTTGTTTTTCAGAATAACACAATAAACCGATTGGCTGTCATGGGGGGGGTGTAAATATATAAATAGTTATTTTTTCAGCATTATTTTTTTTTTCTGCTAGAGGGAAGATTATGAAAATTTTTGTGAGATTCTGGGGGTGCTTATTTGCAGTATGCCCTAAACCAGGCCATTAGGGGAAATCTTCCAGAATGCAGTAAGGGACCTCTGGCTTATATAGGTTGATAATAAATTCTTCACTTAGGAGAGTAAGATGAAATTATGAGTCTCCCCCCACCTCCACCTTTTCCTGCAGCCCTGGATCATGAGGGTTGAGTTTGCTTGTGTTTCTATAGTTTCTCCAACCCCTGGCAAAGTGTCACGTACACAGTAGGTGACTAATAACTACAGATTGATTCGTGTACCCTTGCAGAACTTTCTGGGCTCTGCAAAGATGAGCTATGCTGTAGGTATGTTCTTCTGTCAGCTTCTGTCACTCAAGCGGGAATAGGGAGAACCAAAAAGGGAGGCTCCTTTCCAGCCGAGTGCAGCAGAGCTCCGACCCCCTTGAATTCAACTGTGACCCAGGGCAACCTCGAATAGGCTAATGGTCCATTGCATGAGTCACAGACACAACTTGGGCTGAGGTTAATCTCTTCCCTATTGCCCAACCTCCATGCCCATAGATCCCTTTCCTAAGTGGAATAGAAGTGGGCAGGGACAGCTTTTTCCTGCCTCTATTTACCAGTCCTATCAGATTCTCTGAGAGTTAGGCCAAAACATTTTCAGTTACTGATGACATTTATTAAAACATTAGCTTATTTTTTAAAAAACTCATTTATTTATTTTGAGAGAGAGAGAGATAGAGAGATAGTGCGTGCACACGTGCACATGAGCAGGGGGAGGGGCAGAGAGGTTGGGAGAGAGAGAATCCCAAACAGCCTCTGTACTGTCAGTGCAGAGCTCAACAAGCGGCTCGATCCCACAAACCATGACATCATGACCTGAGCTGAAATCAAGAGTCGGATGCTTAACTGACTGAGCCAGCAGGGTACCCCTAGCTAACTTTAATTAAAACTTGTTTATGGGGCGCCTGGGTGGCGCAGTCGGTTAAGCGTCCAGCTTCAGCCAGGTCACGATCTCACGGTCCGTGAGTTCGAGCCCCGCGTCAGGCTCTGGGCTGATGGCTCAGAGCCTGGAGCCTGTTTCCGATTCTGTGTCTCCCTCTCTCTCTGCCCCTCCCCCGTTCATGCTCTGTCTCTCTCTGTCCCAAAAATAAATAAACGTTGAAAAAAAAATTAAAAAAAAAAACTAGTTTAAATGATCATCTGCTGATTTGTGGATTCTAAGGTTTATAACTATTTGTCCCTCTTATTTTTCTTTTGTTTTAAAATTCACCAACCCAATATCAAGCTTTTTGGTTTTTTGTTTTTTATACATAGGCATTTAAGGATGACATTGGAAAAGTAGTTAAAAATCACAACTAGTGAAATGAAAGATTTTTCTTTAAGATCATCCAGCCCAACTCACTTAGTCTAGAGAAAAGAGAACTGAGGTCATGAGATGGGAAGAGAGCTTTCAAAGGCCACAGGGTTCGTAGAAAGGCAAGTACTAGAAAACAAGCTTCAAGCCAATATTTTTTCAACTTCTCTGTTTCACCTGAATGAGTAACAGAAACTTCCAAAAACAGTGGCTTAAAATTTAAAAGAAGTATGGAGGCTGGAAACCAACTACTGGCACTGTAGCTGTATCATGTCATCAGGAACCCTGGATCTTTCCAGCTTCCTGCTCTACTCCATCCTCATGTTCTCAAGATGGTTGCAAAGTGCCAGCCATCCTGTGTATATTCTAAGGAAGAAAAAGGTCAAGGACAACATGAAAGAATGGTGCAAGCCAAGAAGTCAGCTCCCTCTAAAGGGCTTTTCAGGAAGCCTCCACCCAGTGATAATTGCTTATGTCTCACTGAGCAGAACCAGTCCAGCTGCAAAGCAAGCTGGGAAATATAGTTCTACCTTTTTTTCCCTCTCTTCCTTCCTTCTCCCTTCCTGCCTTCCTCTCTCTCTCTCTCTCTCTCTCTCTCCCTTTCCCCTCCCTCTCTCTTCTTTATCTCCCTATAATACACTGAATGAAATTTGATTTAATATTAGTAAGATCAAAAAGACTTGATGTTGGTAGACAATTTCTTGTCCCTGCACCCTGTATATTAAAGCAATTATTTTAGGGTTTGGAAGTATAATATTTTACAGTATATTCTTCTCTACTAGTATTTCCTCAAGTTGCCTGTATGCAAAGACCAAACATAGCATGAGACCAGAAATTCAGGTTGCTTTATGTGAGTGACACAATGGGAGGAGGGTTTAGGGACTGTCATCTCTGACCTGCATGTTGGCTTCCCATGTTCAGTGAAACACTGTTTCCATTGTTTCCCTTGGCTTGAGAGTGAGCCTGGCAATGAATACTATACTGACTTCACTTAGGCACTCTTCATAGGTAACTAATGAAAACCTCTTAAATATTTAGACGTAAATAGCAAATAGTTTGTTTACTTCACCTTGCATGTTTAATGGGTGGACAATTTTTAAAAGCCTGAAATTACATACCGTAGTAGGTAACTTAGGACCATGACTCACAATGAGAGAACCTCCCAGGTCCCATTGAGGGGAAGTAAGCATACTCACACATCACTTTACTAGCAGATACATTTGTAGGCAACACAGAGGAGGATTTATTTGCTGGCATCTCATTGGTTTTGAGTGCCGTCTGGCTATGAATTTGTCTCTAACTAAAGTTAGTTTCCTTTGTTGAGTCAATTTCTTTAATTTATGTTGATTGACGTGTAAGATAATTATTTAGAGTAAGAAATTACTGAAGCAGAAGCCCTCCCTCCTCAGTGTCAGACCGGCAGCCATGTTAGCTTATAACTGAACGCACTCTACGTTTACTGTTTGTTCTGCATGGGTTACAGATGAGAGACCTCTGCAGACATCAAGGACATTTCCAGAAGCAGTAATGTGGGAAGACTCCCACACCCCAAAATCCATTAATGTCACCATGTCCTCTAAGTGAAGAATGGCTTTACAGCTCAGTGCTACTGACTTCTTAGTCTCGGACTACTGCAGTAGCATTGGTCGTAGGAAAGGGAAAGAATTGTGAAGAATTAGAATTGGATATTTCACCTGGTATGCATGGGAAAATGTAGTCAATGATGGGGGTTGAACCCATCCTCTCCCATTAGACCTTTTGTAAAATATTTGACCTGATATGCATCCACTTACCATTTTATTCTCCTATTGGTGTTTCATTGCACCCAGGGCTGGCCAAGGGCCTTTGGGTTCCCAGCTCTCTGACGTCACTCCAGATCTCTCCATCCCTTCACTCCAGATCTCTTACCTGAGAAAGACCTCAAGGCAAGGCTTGTCAACCTGAATCTTCCAGTGATAACTGCTGTGTCAAGTTCCAAACCCTCACTCACCATGTTGAAAATTGGACCTTTGGAAGTTAGCAACATTAATATTAATTAGTATTCATAATATGTTAGAGTTTCTTAAGTGTACTTTGCCAGATATTTGTTGCATATTTGTGCTGTTAGGCAAGAATATCCCAAATATATAGATATTCAAATAACAGAGTTTCTTTGGAGCCCATCTCTGTCTGCACACATGGCATGTAGGGCCGTCTGTCTGGATTCCATCATGCCTGCCTGCCATATCTTATCAGTGCAGAGCCCTGTGAAGGGGATCCTATATATTAGCCACAACATGACCTGTGTGGCCAGGATCAGCCCTAGCAATTATCCCACCGGTGGTGCAGTGATTTAGAATGAACAGCTCAAGGATGCCATTATTTACCATATATCATAGCCCAAGATAAGGTTAATAAAATCTTCCCTCCAAATCGGGGGTGATTTATATATCAAGAATATTGGCAACCAAGCTTTTCCTAACTTCTTTTTGTTTGGCTGCTGCTTAAGTAGATCCTAATTGGTAGAGATCCTGACAATTCTAGCTCTTGACTAATGTAACTACTCAAAGCAACAGTTAGCCCTGAGCACAGTCCCCAGCCAGGCTCCTGGCAGGAGTCCATGGGAACAATCTCCTTCCCTTGGCAGCTGCCTGAACAGCAGTGTGTGGAAAGGACTGCTGTCGGTTGGCAGGATGAGAGCAGGTCTGTATAGCACATTAGGTTTAAGTCCTCACTGTTCCGCATTTACACTGTGCAAAACAAGTAAATGAAGCTAATAAGGTATGTGCTGATTTGGATATTGTGTTTGGAGCAAAGATACGTCTCACAGTGAATAGCGATGAGAGGATGCAGCAGAAATGGCCCCTAATTATCTGTGTGCCTTAGGTAAGTTACTCACCTTCTCTGAGTGTGCTTTCTAAGCCAGGGTTTTGGATTAAATAGCTTCCAAGACCCCTTCCCTTCAAACATTCTGTGGTTCCATATCACTAGATAGCCTCAGAAATGTAATCCTATTTGTACTTGATACTGTGCTATTTTTTTAGTGATTGATTTTTTTTTTTAATTTATAGCCTCATTGTTTCCAGAAAGCACTTGAGGCAGCTTTCAACAAAAATATAGGTACAGGGGGGTGGGGGGGGGGGACAACAAAGACAATCAACATAAGATAAATACTGAGAAGTAAAAGAAGATGGACGAAAGCAATATATTTAATTCTGAAGAGATGGGTAAGAAACTACATACTTTCTGAGCTTCCCAGGGGCCAAGGCAAAAAAATAATAATAATAAATAAATAAATAAATAAATAAATAAATAAAAGCAATAGTGCCAATGTATGGAAGAGAAAAGGACACATGGTGTTTATTTTCCCACGTTGAATGTTATATTCATATTTTACCCAGAGATGTGGAAATTAGGTATATCATAGCCCTTGGCATAGTCTACTTAGATTTCAGATTTTAATCCCAAAGCTATTAATCCTGGACCTAGGACACCTAACATCTGAATCTATCCTGGGTGGAAGTGATGACATTCGCATTCAATCTGTTAATTAATAACACAGTTCAGTTCATTTTCCTATCTCAACATTTACTTTATTTTCCTGGGGAATAGTTGTTTTTTTCCACATGGAATAAAAAAACAATGTCCATTTGTTATCTTTCCACTAACATGTGAAATTTGACATATTAAAAAGAAGCAAAAATAATTTTACTTAATAATAAGCTTTCACTGGGAGTGTAGGATTTGTACCCATATCCCCCCTTTTCTCCAATTCCTTCATGCTAAAACGGGGGAAGACATTATTATGCAAGCAAATGGGTCCTTCTTTCTCGCTATTATAAGCAATCTTTATTAATCTCTGTTATTCTAACTTCTATTTAGACAGCAAACTCAGAATTGTATTTAATATTTCAGTGGCGACATTGATCGGGATCTAGAATTAACGTGTCTCCTTTCTTTCAACCATCCTATTCATGAGTAAACGAAAACTGAAAAACAGACCGCGTGCATGCGCATGTGTGTGAGAGAAGAAAGTGTTCTGTGTATTATCGCAAGTGATTTACGTGTTGGGGCTCCTGTTCTGTCAATTTTCAGTGGTAGGACTTAAATATCTTTTGTCTCAAGAAAAAGTAACAAATAGCTAATGTAAAATCCAGTTCATTGTTTAAGGAAAATTTATGGGTTTTCTTGTTTTGGGTCAGGAGAAAAGACAGGAGGAAGCATTAGGGAAAGAGGCCGCTGAACCAGACCAAAGGAGTGATTGTCTTCAATTCAGCCCCCAGTCCAGGTAGAAGTGATGGCAAGCTGACGCATCTTTAATGTCACTACTTGTCTCCCATGTAAAAGATGTGCCTCTTTGGGGCAAAAACACAATGAATTCGTTTTTTTCTGTCACTGTATTAGTCACAGTAATTAATGTCATTTCCCTCAACAGATAAATACCTTCATCTCATGGCTTAACACAACAATTATATAGTCTTGCTCAAACCGTGTTTTGTGCGGGTTGGTGGGTCAGAGGGGGCTGTTCCAGGAATAGGCTTGAGGACCTTGGTTTCCTTGTGATGTTTCCTTTGCAACACAAGATTTCTACATTTTTCCTGGGACAGGAAGAGAAAGATAGGAATCACTGACTCTAAAGTGTTCAGACTGAAGTCACCATCATCTCAGTTTATATCCCATTTGTCAAGCTCAGTCGCATGGCTCTCGCTCAGGGCAGGCAGAGCTGGGAAATTAGCAGCTTAAATACAGGAATTGATATGGGATGGGAAAGTTGTTTTCCTTGATGTCTGAGAAACACCTTGTGTAACTCTTTACATGGTACATCAGAGAGGGCTTCCTGGAGGAAGCATTTGAGTAAGAGTTTGGTCAAAAGGGCACTTTAGTCCCAAAGACCTATTCTCTTGTTGTGACGATCAAATAGCAAGATATATGCCAGTATGCCATGAAATAAAGGTGTATGGTTATTACTAAAATGCCTTTGGTCAGCAGCATTCTTTGGCCAGGAGTGGCAAAGACTTACTATTTTTAAGATTAAGACTGTTGCTATTAGTAGTTACGAAGGAAGCTCCTAGGGAGCAGCATGTGTTTCCTGTGATCTGTTCATTGACTTACCCAAGCACCCAGATCAGGGCCTGGCATGAGATAGACATTCCATAAATATTTGATGAGCAAATAACAACTTGCAAAAGACTCAGCCCAGTATGTTTGTTTCCTTTTTACCATAAACCCAGAGGTAATTGATTCTTTTAAGATTGTCTCTTTACAGTCAAAGATGAGTGTTGAGCTCGAACATCGAAAGTAAATGTGTCCTTCTGTGCTGCTTTTCTTGTAAAGGTAACACCAGGGAGGTGGGTACTGCCCAGTAAGTGGTTAGAACCACAGATACTATGCCACTGATATAGCCTCTTTTGTAAGTTTCTTAACCTGCAACATGTGTTTAGGAGAAAGCTGACTGTGGCTGATCCACACAGGTCTTTGAATGTCTTACATCAATCATTTGACATGGTGCACAATTAGTCAATAAACACAGTGCTCCATGCATATAAAATCTGTCATTGTACAAGAGCCAAAGAAAAATAATTTAGACCTAAATTTAAATGATATAGATGTTAATAAAACAAATGGATCTGTCCTCTAAGATGTCTCGTTGTCTCTTACAATAATGTAAAGTTACATTTATTTAACTTTTATTTAGGAGCTAATATTCTGGACAGCGGCTGTTAACGGTTACACTGTTTGTAAAGGAATGACTTGAAAGGAAAATTAATCATGCAACTAGGCTTCCAAAGGGAATGAACACAACTCAGGGAAAAAGTCATCTATGATCGTGATCATGGAGTGTTATCATTATTCCTTCATCACATCTTTGGAGTCAATAGAACTAATCTATCTATACACCGAATTCCTACATACAATAAGGGCCATCTTTTCATTAATGATTTGTTAAACATCTGTCCTAAGTATGACTGAGTACTTTAAAATACTCAGTAACAATAACAATATTCATTAACAAGTGATAATTAAACCTGTTTCCTCTGCCTTCGGGAAACTTAAGAATCCCTTTTTATCTTATCTTGTTTCTCTCAGTTACCCTGTATTGACCAACACATAGAAAAATCTAGGTTTTGTTTTCACATATATTATCATTCTTGACAAGTGCAGAAACTGAAAAGGGGGAGGAACAAAGCTCAGTGCACAGCTATTTTAGCAGACTTTGATCATGTTGGAATATGGGCAGAGAATAGAGACTGATAAACTCATATAGTTCTTTGCCATGAAGGCTACTTTAGCGTGAAGCCAAAAAATGAGAGGGGTAGGCTTACTTTTCACAGATTTAACCAAGAACAATGACACCATTTGCAACCATAGCGCAGAGCCAAAAAAAAATCATTGCCAGCATGCCAATGTATACTCCCTAGAGAATAACTGGAAAATGAGAAACGCCTGTCAGAGATTAAGTTCTATTTCTAATGGAAGCACAGAACAGACTGATGTCTTTTTAATGAAAATGAACCTATCACAACAGATGAGTTTTATTTGTTAGTTTCGATGTGAGTTCTTTAGAACTCTGTCACTGGATATATTCTTTTTAAAAGCAAGTTTCAGAATGTGATGAATAAGCTAGCCGGTTGAGGAACCAATATAGGTGAAACATTTAGTGGACCAAGTGTCAGGGAATCTAATGTTGTCTAAAAATAAAGGGACACAAACCTATTAATACCAACCAATAAGAGATTAAAATAAGAAATTAATGAACACTTGCCCATTTTACACTTGCTTTTATTCATAATAGATAACATATAAATAGTTACTTTGGGTCTGTCACTATTCCAAGCACTTTATATGCATTAGCTCATTAAACTCTCATAAGAACCCATTTGACAGGGGAGAGCACTGAGGCACAAAGAGATTAAGTAACTTATCCCAGGTCACACAACTAATAAGCTGTGAAGTTGAGATTTGAACCCATACGATCAGGCTCCAGAGACTGTCCCCAACACATTGCCCTGTCTGTAGTGAACATATTCCTTGTGAATACTTTTAGTCCATATGTCCTGGACTCAAGTAGGCCCTTCTTTGAAAAGTAGGAGATATTTTGAGGGAAAGGACACACACACACACACACACACACACACACATACACACACACCATGACCCCAATAGAACCAAAAAACCTAAACACAGTACTAAATGATGTTCATAGGACTGCTCTTGAAGCTAGTTATATTGGGTAACGTAAGATTTGAGTCACTACCTTAAAACATGTGGGAAAAAGAAACTGAACCATGGAGGGTTGAAAAGTGGTAGCTATTAGGAGAGCCTGAATTGTTTCTCCAAGAGAAAGCAGCCAGGAGTTAAGAAAACAAAATAAAAAAATGTAGGACACTTTTGCCTCTTGTCTTGGCTTCTGTCTTGGCTCCCTTGACCACATAGTCCTGCCTGTTAAATATGACACAGCTTATTAGGGAGACCTCGATAAAGGGTAGTGTTGGCCATAGCAGCTCAGTACTTCAACTTGAAGAGTTTTCTGTACCCACAGGAGAGTAGAGACAGCCTGAGATTTGGGATCCCGAATTATCGGGGTTCAGTGTGTGGCCTCAGTCTTATCTGTAAAATAGGAGTGCTCAAAGAGCCACTGTATTGGGGTTAAGTGTTCAATGAGATTAAACATGCACATGCAGCATGAAGGTACTTTTAACTGAAGACTGATAATAGTTGGTATTACTAAACTTGAGTGTTAGAATTATTTAGGGCCGTGGAGGCGCTTAAATGCTTTGTGACAAAGTTGTGATTTAGTGGCTTTGAATGGCACTATCATATTGATCATTCCACATTTACAGGTAATTGGCATGGGTGTTCTCAGAGTTGCTAGACATAATTCTTGAGGTAAGCATCGTCTCAGAGATGAGCTGGCACAACCTAATCAAAAGAACAACAATAAAACAAACATTTAAAGAAAGAAACAAACAAAAATACCCAGAGCAACAACAAACTCAGAAGCACAAAGTTCAGAGAAGGGAGCCAGGAAGGATTTGGAGCAGGTGATGTTAATCCACGGTTTAATATGGCAACTGATTCAGTAGAATTTGGGAGGACTGCAATAAGCAACCAATGGACTCATCTTTTGCTGGTAGAAAAAAAACCTGAGTTTGGATGCACACCTGGGCTTTGAACCACTGTCCCGCCACATGCCAGTCCGCTTCCCTCCCTGCTTGACCACCGTGGCCCTCAGAGTTATCTTTTTGTAATGAGCAATTAAAAATAACCTATGACGGGGTGCCTGGGTGGCGCAGTCGGTTAAGCGTCCGACTTCAGCCAGGTCAGGATCTCACGGTCCGTGAGTTCAAGCCCCGCGTTGAGCTCTGGGGCTGATGGCTCAGAGCCTGGAGCCTGTTTCCGATTCTGTGTCTCCCTCTCTCTCTGCCCCTCCCCCGTTCATGCTCTGTCTCTCTCTGTCCCAAAAATAAGTAAACGTTGAAAAAAAAATTAAAAAAAAAATAACCAAATAACCTATGACTTGGGCAAGTTGCCCCATTTCCCTGGGCTTCAATTTCAAAACTGAAAAAAAAAAAAAAGTGTGGTTATATTCAACCGTAAAGTCACTTCTAGCTCTACACTCTGGTTTTTACGACCTTTCTATGATGTGTTCGTCATGAGTTTTCTGAAATCCACTTTTTCTTTTAATGCGTCACCACTGCTTGCACATGTGAGTTGCCTTCTCATGAAATAAGATATGAAGGCAAGTGTGTATCGAAACACAACAGGTAGGGAGTGCCCCTCTGATGGCTAGATGAGATGCTGCCTAATTCGTGAATTGTTTAATAAAGCCAATTAGACCTTCAAAGAAAAATACAATATACAGGTTATATCTCTAAAGAAAGTAGAAGCAATTATCGACACAATTCAGGCAGCTTCTCCACAGCTCACTGGTTTTACTTGATTGAAAAAAGACCAAAATATTATGTGATAGAAGGAAAAAAGGGAAGGGAGAAGGGAATAAATTTAATTATCCAAGGTCTTTCTCCAGAGAAGTAATCATTTCACCCTTCTTGGCTGAATTGCCACGGCCCTCAAATCGGAAGAATTAGAATCTAAAAATTGTGCAAAAATTAGTGGATACAGAGTTCAGGGATTTTCTTCAATGAGGCCTTGAATCAAATCGGAAGATTAAATAGCTTACTAGCCCCAGTCTAATACTGTGTAGAATCAACTCTTACACCAACATGAATATAGAGTGGTAACAGGAGATTGATCAACTTTGGTAGAGAATTTCAGCTTTGATGCCAGAAATTCAACATTATCCTGGCAGAGCAGAAGGATATACTTAATGTTTTCTGGAAGAAACATGCAAATTACCTCATTCTTAAACATTCCCTAGAGGCCATTATTATTTTTTTATTCCATTCCCAAGTATTACTCACAAAGTGGAAAGGGATGACCAATTTCTTAAAATGCTCTTGACACTCTTTGGTGTTTATAATGTATATTGTAGCCTTAGTGAAGGCCAGGTACATTTACACCAGGCTATTTATATTTCTCTGGCTTTGCTCCCTTTCTTTCTTTCTTTCTTTCTTTCTTTCTTTCTTTCTTTCTTTCTTTCTTTCTTCTCTTTCTTTCTTTCTTTCTTTCTTTCTTTCTTTCTTTCTTTCTTCTCTTTCTTTCTTTCTTTCTTTCTTTCTTCTCTTTCTCTTTCTTTCTTTCTTTCTTTCTTCTTTCTTTCTTCTCTCTCTCTCTCTCTCTCTCTCTCTCTCTCTCTCTCTCTCATCATTTTACTTGAATAGGTTTTAACCAACTCTAAGATTTTTAAAAATTAAATGAATGCTCGTTTTTGGACCACGTATGAGTCATTCTTCTTACGTCTATTATCACTGTGGTCAACGCCACAGCCTCCCATGAAGCTGTCTCTGCTCTTGCTACCGTAGGACTTATTTCAGGAGAGCCAGCATCCTGGAGCCTTGGAAGCTAGGAGATGGCTCTACGCTGGCTCTGCTAGGACCGCGACCCTGGCAAGTCGCAGTGCTTGGCCTCAGTTTCCACATCTGTAAACTCATTGAAATGAGGGTATGAGAAGGCAAGAGCAGGGAGTCTAGACGCTATTTTCCATCTCTCCTGTCCTATATTTCAGAACTTTCCTTTGTGAACCTCCTGCTGATGACTGAGCATGCCTGCAGGATCCAGCCTAAAACACTTTGATATTGACGTCCAACATCTCCTTCTGCGGAAACATGTCACCCCTTAGACTAGCTCCGTCTTCTGCCAACTGGAAATCTGTGCTATTGAATCCGCTTATTTTTTCCCTTATATTCTCTCAGTAAAAGTCATGGCCGTCGTGACACTTAATCCTTGAAATGACTGTTAGAAATAATTGATCAAAGGGTAAAATCACATCTTGGTGCTGGAATGTGTATGCCACAGGATTATTTTTATTTCAGGATAACATATATAACCTGGAATTTTAAGTTCAGTAGAACAGGCAATGTATTTGTTTAGAGGGCAGGACCATTAAAGTCAACTATTTTTTTTTCCTTGTTTGCATTGGATAAAATTGTAATATATCCTTTACGTCACAGTAGCACCCTAGTGGTTATCATATTGCATTAGTTACATGAGTTTTCAGGGAACATTATACAGTATATACTGCCTCCAGTAAATACACCAGTCATGCTTATGGTTACATAGTCAGCGCCAGGAAATTTAGGATGACATTCCCTGCAGGTTAGTAATTCTACCCATTATTTATATTGGTTTGATTTGAAACTAGATGAGGCTAAGTATTTTTGAAGAATTTTCTGACAGAATTCTAGAAAAACTGGGGAATGAATATTTAAAATGGGTTAAATATTTTTGGATTTTTTTTTTTGAGATCACCTAAATTTTGTCACAAAGTCAAATCATTGAGAAAGTCAGACGAGGGCTTATTCTGGACATAAGATACAAACACACCTCATCTGTAAATTGAAACCACTGATAAATAAAAATGTATCATGTGCATACGCTTATGGCCTGCTCCTGGATAGCAAAGTTATCCCATTTCTTTAAGAAATGAAGAAAAAAATCAGTAATGAGACTGTGACAGAGTTGCTGAAGCAGATGTGGAAATTGTAGAACATCATCTTGGCAGACAAAGTAGGCCCAACCAGCTGGATGTCTTCTGAAAGTGGGAATTTATCATGTTTAAGCCACAATACAGAAGTCAGTACTTGAAAATGGTTGTCATAACAGCACAAGATTTTGATGCAAACACTAGATGATTGTAATGAACTTGACCAATAAAGTCTCTGCTGCCATAATGAATTAAGACCAGATTATTTTGAGCTTCTAAAATAGCATCTTGCTTCCAAGGAGATCAAAGTATTGGACTTCTTCTAGTTTATAGACCTCAGGAGCAAGCAGAAAAATAAAGAGGCTAGTCAATGAGACTTCCTCTGAGCTACACCATTGTGTTTAGGTCAATAATCTAGCCTTACCTTTGTCCCCTGCTTGAAAAGGGGACTATACTTAGTGTCTGGGAGAGACAATACGAGCACAGAGAGAAGTTTGTTTTTGGCAGGTTAGAGGTGTATCTGACCAGGAAGGATTGCACCATAGTATTTTGATTGATAGAATTGTTCCTACTCAGTTCACAAGATTGGTGTGTTGGTTAAGTGAGACACTGCGGTTCTGTGTCTTTGGCGCTTTGTTTTCTCTTCCAAATTACACTGTTTGCTTCTGAAAACCGTTGTATGAAAACCATTTGTAAGTAATGTGAAGCGATAGTAGCTGTGTGACTTCGGGCAAGTTATCGACACCTGAAAGAGCTGGATTATCAGGGAAGCCAAATAGGTTTCAACTCTCATGTATCCTTTCTGTTGGTAGATCTCTGATTCTCTGGAATATTTCAGAAGCTTGGTCTGACCATGATCTAGCAGCAATGCCAGCCATACATTGTGAGGAGAGAAATACACTCACGGGTTCTGGTTTTGCCATTGCTGGGCTAGACGAACTCCATGACCACATCCAGATCGATCATCCTGCCCTCCTGTACCATGATGCTGCGGTGCACTTCTGTGCACACTTCCAGTTATTTTCATTGCCCTAAAATATTCAAAGTCTTCTGGAATCTTCCCATTTTTTTCTATTTTCCTTATGATACCCAATAGCTATTTCTTTCCTTTTTCATACTTCATGTGAGGTGTTACCTGAAAGTACTATCATCACATTTGTCGAGAACAGAACTTACTGAAAACAACATCGGTTATTTAACACGAAAGCTCAGGAAAGTGTTATTCACTGTTTTCTTAATATAAAAGAAAATATACAAAAACCATTTTGTTCTTGAGAGAATAGGTTGTTAAGGTGGTGAAATCACTAGAATATAAGCTTCAGTAGGCAAGAACTTTCCTCATGAAGAGTGCCTGGAACCAAATAGGTGCTCACTAGCATTTGTTAAATGAATAAATTAATATCTACTGAATCAGGTAGGAGAGACTCTTGGAATATCTTTTACCTCGAGAATCTCAGACAGTGAGGCTAGAGCAAAAACTAAAAGTCAGTGCGTAGGTTTAGGGATCAAGTCCAGGGAGGATGCATTCCTGGAAAGGTATCCGGGTTTATGCTAGATGACCTCCTACACCATAGACCTCAGCTTTTATTTTGCTTCCCAACAATATCTTCTGGTTGGTTACAGATGTTCATTCCGAGATTTTCACCTTCCCATCCCCAAAACAATATGCTTGGTGCTATTATAACCGAATTGTCCAATAAAGTTTGTGGGAACTCAGCAGAGAGAATTTCAATTTATAAAAAAACAGTCATCACGTGATAGTTATGAGGAATAACTTATATAAATGGTTTTGACAAGAAATTATTAAATATTTTGTAGAAATTACAATATCATTATTTTTTGGATCATTACAATATGACTTATCACTTATGCCATTGGATTCAATTAAATTTAATCTAATAAGAATGTAATGGGTGCTATCATAAGCCTAGTTGTGTTAAATATAGTTGGGGACAAAGAAGAATACAATGTGATTAGGGTAGGTTGTTTGATTACTCTTTTGCTGGGGTTCCTTTTCTTAATGTGTTTATGTTGACTTTATATGTTGGCATTAAGTTGTGTTAAGCTATTATAAGAATTATCCCTGCTTTTCTTTCTACCTGGGAAAAAATGGTCTGTAAATATGTAAATTCAGAAAGTAATATGAGATATGCGTATAGATGTATTCCATAAGCAATAACATTTTCTTAATAAATATGTTAATATATAAATACATGTTTTCCTACAATGAAAATATGTAACTTTAAGGTTCTAATAATTAACACATTTCATCCTGGTGTGTGTTCCAAACAATTTTTAGAAAATGAAATCTAATAACCCAAGAAGGAAAGAAGCAACAGTTGCTTGGACATGCTGAGAATTCCTTTTGTGACACACTGAAGAGATGTTTCTTGCCCCTCTCATTGGTCAGCTTTAGTAAAGTTCATTATTTTAAATTCAAATTATGTCAGTCACTGTCTAGATGCAGAGAGATTCACAAAGGCACACACACACACACACACACACACACACACACACACACATATATGTGCATATATATGTATTTAATTGTGGGCACTTTTGTGAAGTTGCAATCTCCACTAAATTCAAACCTTTTGGCACTAGATTAGCATATTGTGTTCATGTTCATATTCATTTATGCTTGGCAGAATGTAACTTCCTATTTTGAGGAAGGAAAGATGCTAAAAACCTCTAGTAAAAAAAAAAAAGCGAAAAACCTCTCGTTTTAAGAAAGACAAGGCTTTTGAATGTCAAATAGTTCTAAAAGAAAAATATTTGATGAGTTAAGTGTAAAAAAAAAAAAGAAACATATGGATTAAATTTCACTGAAAATGCACATGGGCTTAAAAATTAAGGGAGAAAGTACTTGGCAAAATATGGTTTTGGTTTTGCCAAATCCAAAGTTTGAGAATAGATTAAGACATTGAACAAACCCAAACCATACCTGGTGTTAGCCATCTGTTATCCTGCTGTCCACAAAAACCTTTTGATGGGGACTGGCCTTTCTAAAACTGTTAATGACACCTGGATTTGCCATGTGATGTCTTCTGTCTTCTAGTGCTGCTGTAGACCAGCTACCTTGACAGTGTGCATTCATAGACCTAAAAACTTTGTTAACAGATTTGTTGTGATGATACATCGCTGGGTGTACTTCTAATGAGGAAGAAATGCGTTTGAGACATGACTGCATTACTAACTCAATGGATTTCATGTTTAAATATATAAATTATTTGTAAAAATATATATGATAATTATAAATGTTACATGTGTTTTACATAAATTTAAATATTTGAAACATTTAAATATTTACATAACATTTAAATATTTTTTAGAGTTTATTTGTTTATTTTGAGAGAGAGAGTCTCAGAGAGAGAGAGAGAGAGAGAGAGATAGAATCCCAAGCGGGTTCCATGCCATCAGCACAGAGCCCGACACGGGGCTCCAACTCACTAGCAGTGAGATCATGACCTGAGCAGAGATCAAAAATCAGATGCTTAATTTACTGAGCCAGTCAGGAGCCACTATATTACAGATTTCTTACTATTAATATGCACTGGGGAATATCCCAACAATCTTCACTTTCTTATCTACCAAAACACCGTTTCTGTTCTTTTCTTTTGATGTCTAGCATTCAGATCATTGATTATGGTTATCTGTGTGTAGAGCTTCTCTCCCCTCTCAAACTAAAATTCATTCTGTGAACTATTTCTGTCTGATGTGTATTCTTATGTGTCAAAGATATCTAGGCTACTATATTTAAATAAATAACTTTAGATGGAAGTTGTTGCATGCATGGATAAATAACTTACAAAATATTTTAATAGTCTTTAAAAATGAACTATTTTACTATCTTGTCCAGACCCATCTTTTCTAAATTTCTTAGATGTTCATAAGTAGCAAACCTTTATATTTGATTAAAACTGCCCTACACCCACTTCTGATCAGGAATGGGTTTACATGAATTTCCAACATCACAATCTCAATCAAAGAATTGTGTGTCCAAGACTATACAACAGGTAAACAAGAAATGATATACACAGTTTGGGTTGTCTTTTTCCCCCCATCTGTTTCTTCAAAGACAATGTAGCAGTAAGTTCATATTCTGAGTAATTAGACATCCCCTGAAACACATACATGCTCCCACAGTCAACAAGAATTTTAATAAGTGAGCGCCATTTCACTTTGCAAGCAGTAGTATGATATGCCTACATTTTAATTACACACATATTCAAAAGTTCCAAGTCCCTCTGTAGTGCTGTCCACATTTCATGCTGGAGACACTTGGCCAAGACTCAATTCATATGTCCTACAGGGTTACATATGATGTGGCTCCTCTCCCACTGGGTTACACAGGATATGAGCTGGATCCTGGCGGCTTCTGAAACAAGAATGAGAGAAGCTCTTGTGGAGTAAATTTAAAGAGAGAAAAAACCTCTCTCTGGCATTGAAGTCATTGGAAGTTTGGCATGTCTAACTGGGAGTAGACCTTGGCTCACAGAACTGAGAGATAGCTAAACAAAGATTTGTTCAATTTGATAAACTCCCTGGCTAAGACTGCCTTGCCAACTTTCTTTCTAAAGCAACTTTTCACAGCTGAATTATAAAACCTTGAAAATCAAGGGTTTGTAATGGAAATGCTGACAGATGCAACTAACGTGAAGTTGTACCAACCAAGCATTGCTATCATATTTTATAACTGTCTGAGAAGCTTAGAGAAAGGAATGGTACATTTGCTTCATGGGATCCATTTCCTTTGCTAAAAACTACCAAATGGCCTCATGGTGGACTC
Organism: Felis catus; assembly: GCF_018350175.1. Lineage (NCBI taxonomy): Eukaryota > Metazoa > Chordata > Mammalia > Carnivora > Felidae > Felis > Felis catus. The sequence goes on from NC_058376.1 coordinate 96,499,023, forward strand.
CTTCACAAGTAGCTATCTTGATAGAAATGTGTTGTGTGAGTGTGTGTGTGTGTGTGTGCGTATTTTTTTTTTTTTTTTTTTAATGAAGAGAAGCGTTGTAACTACCAACTTCCTGCGAGGCTTGAAAGCAACTCTTGTCCCATCCTATATTCTGGTTTTAAATTTAAAAAAAAATTTTTTTTTCAACGTTTATTTTTGGGACAGAGAGAGACAGAGCATGAACAGGTGAGGGGCAGAGAGAGAGGGAGACACAGAATCGGAAACAGGCTCCAGGCTCTGAGCCATCAGCCCAGAGCCCGACGCGGGGCTCGAACTCACGGACCGCAAGATCGTGACCTGGCTGAAGTCGGACGCTTAACCGACTGCGCCACCCAGGCGCCCCATGATTTTAAATTTGATAAAGAAAACTCAGCCTCTACCTTTGGTGCCTACGTACTTTTTACATATGTATTCTTGGAAAACTAGTTAAACTTTTTAACAATTTTATGAAAAAATATATTCATAGAGATAAACCTTCTTCGTAACTTTTAAGCAAATAGAATAATGTGCTCTAATACCAAAGTGTCCATGGTGGGCCAGTAAGTGGAAGAAAATTTCAAGATAAAGTGTTACCATCAGCTTACAGGTGGTATATACTCTTTGCACAGATATAAGAGTACTAAGTTCCATTTATACATCCTTTTGAATTCTTTTTTTTTTTTTACTTAGTTTACCACATTTCATGCATACTCAAATTAGATTTCACAGAAAATTACTGGTTAAAGACCACAGGAATAATAAGGAAATCAATACTTACAGAAATAATAAGCCACAGTGTTACTTATCTGTTTATAATAGCTGAAAGTTGACACTTGGATTTCTGAGAAAATTTAGAAGGTTTAAATATAGTTTAAGTTCTAGAAAAATTCAATGGATATAACTTACTCTAATACTCACTAGTGAGAAATGATTGCTCCGGAGGCAAAGAAGGGCTTGTTGGTCAAATATTTGCCTTTTGTATAAAGGCCTACACTTGGTCTGTGGGTTCCTTAGCAGAAAGGAGAAGTTACAGTTAACAAATTAATGAAAACCAAGTGATGCCTTTGAAGAATTCTTAAGTGAACCTTAACCAATGCCTTGGGCTACATGTTCAATGTGCACACAAAAATTAAGGTGAACTGGCCACTGCTACTAAGAGTCAATTGACAGAATGCATGGGTCATTAATTTTGTGTCCTTTGTTTTGTCAGTGTGTTTTCGTGAGGCCTGGTAAAGAAAGTAAAACCACTGAAGCTGAAAATTGTCTGCTCTGTAGCTCATTTCCCCTCCCAGCATGCACTGACCCAAGGGAGTGGGCTTCAGGTCACCCGCCCCCATTTCCCTTCGAAACACTCCTGGCTCCTGAGAGTTTGATAACAAATCCTTTGGGTTGGTGGAGTGGTTAATTCTTTGCAAGTTTGTGCTTAATCATATGCAGAACATAAGTACCAATAAACATAAGATGTCTGCTCACACCGTTTTATTGTATTTTAAAAATAAACTCTGAAGCTGTCTCTGTAGCCTTGGCTCCCTTCAATTATAGAAAGAGAAAGAGGGAGTGGAACTTAAATTGGTTGGTTCACCTTAATTCCCTGTTGTTTCATTACCAATAATTCCTGAGGGCTACCTTCTGGCTTTTTTGCACCATGAATGAGTGATATAAAATGCCCACAATACTGGGGTGGCATCCTAGGCTCCTGGTTGGCCTTAAACTATGTTCTAAGTCACTGCGTCCAAAATGTTACTGCTTATCAACAATTCCATAAATCCCTATCAATGCAATCCAGACTCTTTCACATTTTATTACCACATAACTTTATTTAAAAACAGATTTTTTAGGATCAAAGTTTTTAAAAGCTGGTCGCCATATCAGGCCAGATTTTCAAATCTCGGCAACATTTTTATAGTCCTTAAAGTAGAAGGGACACACATTGGCCTGAATCAGAGGGAGCACACCTCTGCCTTGGGCAGGGTGTCACAGAAGTTCTGCAGAGCTTAAGCAAAGAGTGTTTGTAGGTTTTGTTGATTGAATTGTTCACAGTAGTCCAGAAATCACAGAACTGTGGGATATATGTCCTTTTCTTTGGATACTTATATCCATATGCTTTTCTTATCAGTAGTACTAGTTGGTGACGCTGCATGTCAGGTGTAGGGATGATTTTGATCCAGTCAGAAGTGGTTCTGTTATGGTAGTTTCTCTTTCATTTTTTATAAGCACTTAGTATTCATCCAGTTGATTTGGTAGCCATTTAGGTGTTCGGTCATTTATTCACTCATTCACTTGTTAATTCATTCAGCGATTATGCATGGTAGGGAAGGGTTAGGTAGACAAGGATAAGTTGGATCATCCCTAGCCTAGGAACTCTTAGTTTTGTGCACTTTCAGACATATAAACATACATTGTAGAGTATTCTGGGAGGTAGGGCATTTGGGAGACAGGAGGAGCATGTGGCCCTCCGTATAGATAGGCCAATGGATGGGGTGATAAGCGTATTTGTATTAGTTTGTTAGGGTTACCATCACTAAATACCACAGGCTGGGTGGCTTATACAGCAGAAATTTATTTTCTCACAGTCTGAAGGCTCAAAGTACAAGATCAAGGTGCCGGCAGGTTTGGTTTCTTCCGAGGCCTCTGCCCTTGGCTTATGGATGGCCATCTTCTCCCTGTATACTCACAGGGTCTTACCTCTGTGCATGTTCACCCTTGATATTTCTCTGGGTGTCCAAATTTTCTTTTCCTCTGACAACGCCAGTCAGATTGGACTAAGGCCCACCCTAATGACCTCATTTTAACTTAGTCACTTTAAAAGTCCCTCTCTCCAAACACAGCCACATTCTGAGCTACCCGGGATTAGAGACTCAACATGTAAATTTTGGGAGCACGCAATTCAGCCCCTAATAGCAGTGAAAGAAGAGACGACTGGAGAGATGTCAAATAGACATGAAGCAAGAGGCCATTACCAGAACAATGCCCAGAAATGCATCCTGGAACATGTTGTACCATGCGTACAACCTTAATTCTAAGACCAAGAATGTATGCAATGCAAGCTGAGAGGTAGATTTAGCAGCTTTCTACTTTATTAGATAATCACATGTCTACTGCATGCAAATCACTGAGCGAGGCTTTGCTACAGGAGGACACATGAAGTAGCTAAAGCAAATCATTTAGGGGTCTCCAATCTTCCGGATTTCCACATCTTCATCAGAGGCTCTTAATTCTGGCTACGTGTTATAATTGCCCCTGTAGCTTCAGATTCATTCGTTTGGAGCAACATTCACAGATAATTCTAATACGATTCTCATGATGTTATACGGTTTAAAATTTGTTAAAAATTCTGCATACATGATAATAAGAATAATGGCCACACATTGTTTTTATGCATACCAGGCAGTATATTAAGCTCTTACATCTATTATTTTATTTAACTTTTACAATGATTCTGTGAAGTATCATTATAATAATTCCCATTTTGGAGAAGGAATCAAGCAGCTACATAGAGCAACTGTCAGAATTCACCTAGCTGATACCATATTGACCCAAGTTCCAGTTTAACTGAATTTCACCACTTTTTTCAAAGCATTTTAGAGAATAACATGTTTTATGTAGTCACAGTCTTAGCATCCAAAGATTCAGTACATCGGGAGGCTTTATGTTTTTAAATGTCTCAGTGGCAAAAGCACCATAGAATATCCATCACATTTGACTTCACATTTTAGGGGTTGTGGGCTAAGCCCATAGTAAGTATTTAATAAGTGTTTATTGTCTAAATTGCTCTAATTTTTAAAAACTGTTTTAAGGGATAAATTTGAAACATGCTACATTAAAGTGTTTGTTAACTCCTGAATATAAGAATTAGGTAGAGAGCTTTTCTTCCATACAAGAATCTTAAATGGTAAGGCTCTCACTGGAGAAATGGGTGCATGTTTCCTAATCGCCTTCATAGGGCCTGCAGCTAACACACTAACCAACAAAGAATTGGCCCTCATCTTTTAAATAATGAGTCAGCTCAACGAAAAGGACAACAGAAATAAGAGGCAAACACACTGGAGAAGAGGTAAACATAAGAAAAGTGTATATGCCCTGTTTTAGTTAATAGGCAGGATTAACTTAACTTTTACAGGGATATGATAGGATTTAACATATTTCAAAGGGAGATAGGATTGTGTGTCGCATCTTAGTAAAGTGCTCCTGTGACCGCAGCGGCTTGGGACATACCTGTTAATGGAACCTCTTCTTTTCCAATCGGGCCTCATCTGCCGGATGGATGTGCAAACACAGTCTTCCGGCCAGCCTCTTTACCACCCAATTTTGTATTTATGTAGCTTACGATATATTTTGCTAAAGGACAGGATAACTTGTTCAACAGCCTTCATGATTTATGAAAGCAAAAACTGTTTTGGTTATCTGATAATGCTTTCAGATGAATCGTTCTTTGTTGTTGTTGTCGTTGTTGCTGTTGTTAATTAGGCTCAAAACTTTCTTTTATGATATGGCTTACCTTGGCAAACTATCATATTTTAATTGTATGGTTGCATATTATCTATAGTCAGGCTCAGGGTCCATATCTAAGAATTCCCATTAATTCCAAAGAGAAATGCTCGCTTTTATTTCAGAAAAACAAACAAACAAACAAAAAACAAGTCTTGGCAGACACGTAGGGATGTAGCAGATGGAGAAGGCTGTGCCACACGGATTATACGTTTTTCCCTCTCTTCTTACTGATGTCTTAAGTTGAACATGTTCCATCTGTCCACTCTCAATAATGAATAGCGACTTCTTTATTGTAAAGGTAACAAATTCCATATAGGATAAATTAATTCAAGCATATAATGAAATGTACAAGACTCAATGCTCTGTACTGTGTAGATTTTGAGGATTATGTGGGGAAGTGTGGAAATCCAATACAATTTCTAGAGCAAAGCATATTTCTACTTGGGGAAGGCATTTAAAAAATTCTCTTCCAAAACCTCAATTTTGTTCTCCTTTAGGGATTAAAAATCTAAGTGATGGGTTGTAGGAATTGTTTGAATCTGATTTATCTTTTAAATTGTTAATCCTATGGGAATGACCATTTAAAACTAATTAATTTCCTATCACCCACAGGAGATTATTTTCCTATCACTCTAGTAAAAAATGGAAGATTATTCAACCACCTTTCTTATGTATTGATTACCGTCTAAAGCCAGCTTGTCAAATGCAATATGTACATAAGGTTTTAAAATTTCTTTATTCGTAGCTTTGGTATTTTTGAGGCTAACTCCTCTGGTTTGAATCTTTTCTTCTGTCTGTGGCAAGGATGGTGGTTTTTCTACATTCGAACCCTAGTGTGGCTATTCTGTTGCTTTTTGCATATTTCATTATTGATGCTGTTATTGATAATAATACCTACGCTTTATAATAATAGCAACAGCTACTATTTAAGTTTTGCATATTTTAATTAATTTTGGCGGGACCAAATCTTTATTCTGTCTCTTGTTAAATGGCTGTCCCAAACACTTCCAATGGAAAACCAATAAAGGAGTCATAAGATTTTTTTATTGTTTAAGCAGGATTAAAATTTAAGCAGCTGTTTGGCCTGGTTACTACATATATTTTTAAAGCCTTGTTTTTTTTTTGTGTGTGTGTGTGTGTGTGTGTGTGTGTGTATCAACTATTCTTGGCAATATGTTTTGAAAGGCTAACTTCTTAAATAGCTCAAGACCCTTACTTTTAATTTCTGTTGTGACAATCTTTTCTTTCTGGGTTTTATTTTTCTTTCTTTTTTGGTCCCCCTTAAATCTGGAATTGGAAGTTATTATTTTATTTTTTATTTTTTTATTTTTTTGCTTACAGATAATTGAAACCGACTAAACTTGTTAAAGTCAAAACCAACAACGCCATGCTTTATTACACGCTCCCATGTTTGGTCACAGACTTTAGTAGATCCTGCAAATGGCACAATTTATGCAGTGGCATGTCAGAAACTTAATGCTGTGATTTTCCTCTTCCTAATGGAGAATTAAGAATCCAAAGGGCCCGAGCTGTTCACATGGACCGAATCCCCCACGGCTTGGGTGCAGAGGTCTCGCAAAAATTTAGTAAGTGAGAAGGAGAACAAAGATTCTTAGTTGGAGGGGAAAAAAATTGGATCGCCTGTGGCTGAGAAGCTGAGGGGGACAGGTAGGCACAGTGGGGTGCAGGATAATGAGGCACATGGCAAATGTGATGCACAGATGTTAAGCCAACTGTAGCTCCGGCTCCCAAAGTTGTGCATGCCACAGCACCATGCCTTGGGGCTATGTCTACACCAGAACATTTGGAGCAGTAAACGACGGCAACATTAGGTTCAAATTAATCTATTACTCCAGAGCTGTGAAATGTTGGTTGCTTGTTTCAGAATTACATTGCCTGTGGGTGAAATGTTTTAGGTAGATTTTAATGCAAGCTCATGGCTTGCTGAGGAGATTAAGAGGAGAAAGGGAAATTAGAACAGTTAGGAGAGTTGTGGAGGGGCACATTTCTGGTTAAAGTATATGAAAAAGTATTACATATTTCACGGGCAGGTCTGGTCTCCTGTTGGCCACCTGCTGGGACTGAAATATCCCACATCATAATGAAGGCAGGTTTGCCGAAGCCTTGTAAATACTTGAGCCCTGCAATTGAAGAAGGCAGACAAAGGCGGCTTTGGGGTCTCCTGGAGACTTTTGAGGGTTAGACCTGTCAGGCGGGTGCTCCAAATGAATTTGGGAATTTATTATTCTGCACTTGTTAAGTGGAACATGTAAAATTTTGCATTTCAGTTTTTACCCTTATGAGTTTTAAGTAAATTTCACAGTAACAGGTAGCCTTGTGACTTTTCAGAGTACGTTACAAAGTAATCTTGTCCCCCTCCTTCTGCCCTTGTTCCTTCACTGATATTGGCAGGTCCATTTTCTCAAACCTGTGTGGGACTCAGATCCTCTCATTTTTCCAAAGTGGAAAAACTAAACTTTGAATTAACTTGGATTTTTTTTTTTTTTTTTTTTTTGTCAATTAAATAGAGTTTATTCAATCAGAGGGGAAAAACTGTTTGGAAGTATCTATAAAGAATTTTTTTTTTTACAATATTGTAGTTTTTCTTATAAAAACACTTAATTGAAATGCCTAAGAGCTGCCCAGCACAAAAGTCAATAAAAACCCTAGAATAGAGTTTATAGGGGTTGTCTATGTACATAATTAAATCCTTCAGGCACTTTAAAACTCTGCAAAATAAATGGTTATGCAAGAATAGCCTGCTGAGAGAAGAAATGCTTGTATCAGCTTTAACCAGCTGCCTTGTGTTCCATGTTCCTGGGTTGGAATGAGAAAGCTATTAGAACACTGGACGACTGCAAGCCACATACAAATCATCTTTGTTACTGACACTTGGGGGAGTACTTTATAGTGGTTGTCAAGGCCAATACAAAACATGGTTTGTGCCTGAAAAAGTCAAGTGCCATTATTTAAGAAGATGTTGGTTAATCCAAATAACTGAGCAACATCCAGGATCTTCATTGAGTTTAGCTGCTATAGAACCAGATTTATTATCGAGTCTGACTTAAGTAAATTAACATGCAGGTTCACATTCTAGATTTGATGGCATAACAAAGGTTAATTACTTGCAATGATCTATGCTGGAATAGGAGTAAAAGGGGAGAACTGTATTTAGATTTAATTTCACCGTTCTTTAGGGAATACTATTGAGGGGATGGGATTATTATGGGGGGGGGGCAAAGGAAGGAGTGCTAAGGAAAAAAAAAAGCAGTCTAATGAATGTAACCAATAGAAAAATTGTAGGTTTGTTTCTCTCCCTGGCCCTCAAAGTTATGATAAATGATAGCACAAGGAAAAGATAACCTACCATGAGAGTAGGATCACCAAGGCCAAATACTAAAACTCCCAGCTGACTGGCCCATACACTGCAGCCTCTGTTCGTGTTTATTTTTTCTGCTCACTCTTGGTTTCGTCAATCAGTATGATAGACGATAAGTCCTGAGTAGAGCAGCCCGCGTCCTGCTCTCTCACGGTGGGTAGCATGTTGTGGTTGGCGCCGAGCAGTCGGAGGGTCGCCCGCATCAGGAGCACCAAGGGGATGAGGTTCGGAGCAGACTTCAGCAAGCCGGCTCCTCAGAGAATAGCAGGCAGGGGCGTTATCAGCCGAGAGTGGAGTTGCCAAGAAACTGACCACACATTAGTAGCTTTGTTTGGGTAGAGTCTAAGGGGGCTGTAGCTCACCGACTTGAGACACTTTCTGTTAAATCATCCCTGGCTTTGCGTGTTAAAAGAAAGCTTGTTCAAAAAAGAAACCGTGGCTGATTGCCGCAGGCAGTCCTATGACAAGGATCCTGTTAAGGATCCGTGGGGTTAATGTGAGGAGGGCCAGGGAACATCAGTTAAAAAAGAAACAAAAAAAGGAAGAAGACTCCCTTCTTGGGTCTGCCATTTATTTCTAAGTGCACTATCTCCTAACGTGCAAAAGGACATTAAAAATGCCTTGAAAAGAAATCCATGTACACAATGGGGAGCTTTAGTTAGTTGGTGACATATGAAACACTGCTCAGTTAGCCAACAGCTCATCAGATAAATGGAATTTCCTGAATGCTATTCACAGATCACTAATGTTGTTTATCTACGCTCTCAGGGCTAACACGTTTTTACACTTTATTCCACCAGGAGATTTTTACTTTATTTCACTCATTGGAAACTTTTAGAAAAAAAAGAAAAAACAAAAAAACTTCAGCATCCCTATCTTTTTCAACTTATTTTGTAGAAGCTCAGAGATGGAAAAAATCAAGAATGTCCTGACTTGATTCGCCTAAGTAGCCAAAGTGAAATTCTTTTGATATCTTGTGATGCAACATTGGTCAAACATTTCCTGTTCAACATTCCCCCCCCTCCCCCCCCCAGGTATTAGTGCTTCTTTTCGCAAGAACAAATGCTCTGGAAATCTGGGGCTCTCTATTTTTGTAAGAAATTTCAAGTAAGTGATCAGCACACCTTCCTCAAAAGTAATGCTTTCCGATAGGAACAGGAAGACGAATTTGACAGTTCTATGTATAGATAATTTTTCTCTGTTTTAGAAATCACACTGGTGTACGGAATGTTTCCCCTTGCCTCAAGGTACGTTCCATAAACAAAATGAATACTTTCTGATTATGACCCTTTATACCTGGTGTTATTACTTATAACTGCTGATGTATGTTAAGGTGAAACTTAACACTGGAATATTAGTTTTATTTCAGTTAATTATGTTACTAAGAGCTCATGAACCCAAAGATTTAGGGTTGGTCTGTTTCTAGTTATCTTGCCAAGTTTTTTACTTGATGGAGGGGGTCTGTTTCATTCTACTTGGCCTCTCCACCTTTGTAACCCCTGGTTTCCTCTCTTCCTGAATCACAAGGCTACGTTCTCCCCTTCTGTGAGAAGATTGAACGCTTATTCAACTCCAAAATGACTATGGTCCCAAAATATCAACAGTGATTTTTAATAGATCTTTGCCTATCAAAATATTGTTGCTGAATAATAGGGTAAAGGCAGTTGTGGCTGCTGATAGGAAGGAATCTGACTATTAATAAAAAGCAGACAAGGGTCTTGAAACAGTACTTCCACTGTTACAATTTAGACACTTTATATTACTTTATTTAGTGCAACACCTGCAGCTACTCACATTGCTGGTGGCTGAAATAATCCAGGTCCACACTGAGAGAGTATTACAATTTCATTGTGCTATTTGTGCTTACTGTTTAAGCCTTTCTCACAGGAGAAAGCATTAGCTAAGTGTACAGTAGATAATAAAAAGGGGGATTTGGGCTCATCTGTTCCCCTTAAATCTGTCTAATAAAATCTCCCTTTGTAATTAGTGTTTGACTCCTTTTCTCCCACTGGCTGGCACCTGGAGGCGGGTAGTGGCACAAAGGACTGGCATTTCCCGAAGATTTTTCAGATGTCCCCACATTTCATGGTTTTATGGATTATGCCCTCTTCTGAGCCTTGGAAACAGTATACACTTCCTAAGATCCACTTCTGCAGATGCTATAATAGATTTCGGATGGAAGATGTTTGCCATCTCAACAGAAGAAAGAGGGTGCCTCATTTTAAGGCAATAATAACAAGCCATTCTTCATCTTTAATTGACAACTTAATTTAGATTTCAGCTCACCCCTTTTAGTGATGTGCTAGTGTAATTTCGACCAAAAAGTGCTGATAATCCTGAATCCAAAGGCATAGTCTATAAAATGTTCAAGTTAAGCACATTTCTACTTTTAGGCATAAAGATGTGGGGCGAGGGGTGGGGGCTGTGGGCTGAAACCAAGCCAGAGGTCATTTCTTCCTCATCTATGTTAGAACAGCTCAAGAGTTCAGGGGATTCATACCCTTTGACTTTAATTGCTCTGGGCCCACTGAGGCAAAGCAATGGTGCTCTATTTGTTTTGGGGTCAAAGAGGCAATCACAAAGGCTTTCAGAATATTTTCAAACATTTGGGGGAGATAAACAGTTTTCAGACATTTTGTAATCATAAAACTAGTTTCTAGATAGTTGTCTAATTTCCTAAACCATGCTTGCTGAAGTTTATTTGGTTATTGAAACATTAAGCTTAACCAGTCATGTTCTTTCTACTTTATGAAAATGTAGACAGGAAATTATCAGCAAATTGCTCGTTTAGAATTAAAGACAGGAAATGAACTTCAGCAGTTGAATTCTTGTAGTAAAAAGCTTCTACCTAAAGCATAAGTAAAGCCAGCAAACCTTGCTTTTATTTTTAAGTCTGGGCTTTGTTATATCAACACAATAGATTTAGATACTCTGTCTTTTTTCTCCTCAATATTTCCATATTGCTTTTTACAGTATCCACAAATGTTTCTGTTACTAATTTCCTTGTAATTTTTAAAATGTAGCTTGTCTTTCTTTACCTTACTTATTTGGAAAAATACCATTTCTTGAATTACATTAATGGATTAATGTAGGATATGACTCAGAAATAGTGACTTTGCTAATTTATTTATTAGGGCATCAAAAAAGGTGAACATCTCCTTGTTTCATACCTTTTAATCTGAAATTCCAGCACTTCTGACTGAAATCTTGATTATAATATATTTTAGTATATATTCCTAAATAGTTAATAACTTTCCCTTGAGGTGAACTTTTGAAGTTATTCGTTTTGATAGTTATTACCTAGATTTTATTCTTTATATATTATATTGTTAGTATGACCAATATATCAGTGGTATCTACAAAATAACTCTTGTACTTAATTTTCTTTTATATTTTTGTTTTGCCATTTTTATTTCTTTCTATATTTCAAATACTCTAATATTCTTTAAAGTTTCCCTTATTGGTGTTACATTATTTAAATAAACCACAGACATAATTCTCCTCCAACAAAATGATTTGTACCATGTCTGACTATTTTGATTACCTTTAAGGAAAAATGAACTGCTTTGGATTAAACAAGAAAGAACCTCAAACTGTAGCCAAACTTTGAACCATTTACTCAACTTAACTTGAGGAAGTTAGGAAATTCTGGTTTTGTGATTAGTTTAAATTTCACTTTTACAGCAATTCATGTTTCTTAACACTTCGTTTAGGATTTTAGAACCCATAAAAGGTGAGAATTACTCTACATTCCAACATATATCTATTATTAATCTATTATTCTAGATTCTTATTACATATCTGTTATTGTGAGGATGTAATATATTCAAATGAGATTTAAGTAAGTATATGACATTCTTGGTATTTATTTGGTGTTTGAATTTTATAGGATCAATCGTAGTGAATTTTAGTACGTGTCAGTTTATAATATTCTGTTACATGGCCAAATGGTGGATGTTAACATTCTCAATGTTGTTCTACCGCCATTTTGAAAGTGAAAACTCACATTTTTCTTTCTTAATATTCAAACGAAAACTTCTTTAACTAGATTCCATAGATGATCTTATTTAAGAGACAGTTGATTTTCTAATTTGATTTGTTGATGGGGTTCAACTTTATGTCTGATGCAAATTTTTATAACACAGTCCAGGGGATATTCTAGCTAAATCTTTGGGACAGATTGCCTCCAAATTGCTCATTAAGTGATTACTTTTTCAGTGGTATGGTTGTAGGTTTTTTGTTGTTTGTTTTGTGGTTTCTGGCTGGGTTTGCCTTATCTTAATATGAAGTGCATCGTAGGTTTTATCTTGAATAGACCTAAGTATAATATTTTTGTGGTCATTTCAGGTAGCAAATTATTAAATTTGATGTTTTCCAACATTTTATAACTCTTTTTATAAAATCACTGTGAATTTAAACTGGCTTCCTAATATATGAATTCAGACATCTAAAGGAAGAAACATGACTATATTCTAATTAGCAAGAGGTCTGACTTAAATCTTAAATTCATACTGGAGCTGGTATGTGAGGATAATTATCAACATGCATTAATTTGAGAGATTTTTTGAGGAAGCTTTGTTTTTGTAGGAGAAAAATATCTTATGGTAGAGAGTACTAAAAGTGAAATTAGATGCTAATATTGAAAACCCCAGGATAAACTTCAAAGGGCATTGGATGTTAAAAAAAAAAAAACACGAGTGAGCTGTATTTATAGCTTAAAAATTAGCAAGTAAGATTTACTTTAGACTTTTGTTTTGCTGTACAATTATGTGAAGTAATGTTTGGAGAGGACACTTGCATTTATGCTAGATACTCTTTTGTTCATTCAACAAATATGTTCATTCAACAACTAGAAGGTGCCGATGTAGTGGTACTCGGGAGAACCAAGGCAGACACATTTCTTGCTTTCATGAAGCTTATATTCCAGCTGAGAGCCACAGCACATCAATAAAGATTAGTTTAGTTGCTAATTTGGTGCTGTGAAGATAATTAAACTGTTACAGAGTGAGGGATTAAAAGTGATCAGCTAGCATTTAAAATATGCCCACTTTTAGACTGAATACTATAGTGAGTTATGCAATCTTTCTCTGGGTGAAATCTGTTGGTACTTACTTAGTCAATAGCGCAGACTCCCATGCTTGAGTAATAAAATGATAAAATTCAGTGTTACTGACATTAAAGATGTTTCATTTTAACTGAAGCTATTTAGTTTTTGCTTGTCTGTTTAGTGATCGGATTAGAGAAATGTTCTCATGGAAGGTAATTCTGAGTCTTTTGCTTGAGTTGAACAGTTATGAACCATTTTATGCTAATTTGACGTAGCATAGTTATTTCTATTTTCTACTCTCCACATACCATCCTGGAGGATATTACGTTACTTACTGAAGTTCTGAAGTGTTTGGTTCTGTTTCATCTATTCAGACTTAATTTAGGAGGAGCTTCATCCAGATGTTTTGTTTATTTGTTCCCCAATTACATGTATGAGATTTCAGAATTTATGAGATCACAGGTCAAGTGAAAGGTCACAGTTGAGAGGTCAAGTGAGAAGCTAAAATTTGCAGAACGAAAGAAATGACAGGACAGTGCCAAATGAAAGGTCAAAAGTCAAGTGACAGACTCGGTGTAGATGAAAGCAAATGGTGTTTGTTGAACGTCTGAGCGCCCTGAAGTATCTCAATATTCATGCACGCAAAGTCAAAGGTTCGTAACCTTGGAATTCACAATTAATAATCATGTGCCACTTGTTATTATACAACTGTATGCTATTTATGCACAGAGAAAAGCACCATTACGTTAAGTAAAAAAGGATTTTCATTTATCGATAATCATCAGTCAGGGTTCCTCTTTTCGTGTGATAGCTCTTCGCGATACACACAGAACACCCACATTTGGGAAATTCTGAATAGCTTTTTCTTTTTGTCAGGGGTAGGAAATAGACACGTGGCAGATCATGAAAGATATGAAAAAGCTTACTCAAAATCAGTCTGAGAATGGATTTATCCTTTTGTAGACTTCAGATTGATTCTTCCACGTGGTTTTATTTCTTCACTTATTTATTCCTTTCTCCATTCACTCATTTCTTTAACAGACGTTCATTGAAAGCCAAGTCATTTTTGTCTACTTCTATTGCAACATTCTAAGAGAAAATTTACTCGTGAGAAAACATCTCTGCTTGAAATACGGCTGGGCCAACCTTTCCAAGGTTTATGTGCTCACTCAAAATTCCTTGATAGTACTTATTTTTTTTAAAAAATGCTAAATGGTTTGATAGTAGGACCTATGAGTGAGAGAGCATTTTTTTTTTTGTCATTTGGGGGAACTAGGAATGAAGATGTCAATGATCTCTGTTTTACATGACTATGACCTATATTCCTACTATTGTTTTTATTCGTTTATTCCTTCTATAAAGAAAATATTTTCCTCTACCCTGGCAACAGAAATATGGCAGCCCGTAGTTCTAATGTGGATATATTGTCATTTATCCATAGGATCTATCACTTTATTTTTAAGGAATAGTAACCATTATTAGTATACTTGGAAGGGTGTGTGTGTGTGTGTGTGTGTGTGTGTGTGCATTTGTCACTGGCAATAAATGATTCTTTGTGGTGTAGGGACATTTTGTCAGTGATTCGTTTTATAGGTCATACAAAGTGACCAGTCTTCAAAAGCAAAGTATTTAGAGGAAGTCTCTTTCCATATTCTAGAAATAAACAGCAACATTTTGTAAGAAAACTCAAAAAGTGAATTAATATGTCAGGGATCTCCAGCTCTAAAAGAAAAAAATCACCAAAAAAAAAAAAAAACAAAGCATTTGCTTTATATAGAACCCTATGCTGATCAAGCACGTTAGACTGGAAGCTTATTAACAGGTAAAAGTCTCACTGATGACAATAGAAGTCAGTGGAAAGTGAATAAGAGTGGACTCTCTACCAAACTATAAAATCAAGCTTTAAATCATAGAATAAGTACTATCATTGTCCAAAAGAAGTGTTTATTTTCCTAAGTTTTGCATTTCATATCAGTCTCATAAATTTTTTTTAATATAGACTTTGAAAAGTTAAGGGCAAGCCCTGAAGGGTGAAATATTGCAAACCAATTAAAAACAACTGAAGTGAGATTCTAAGATACAGGAGTTTTCCAACTCATGAACAATATTTAGAGAGCTGGTTAATTTTAATTCCTCTGGGAACCCTAAGTCTGGGCATTAATAGGTTTAGAGTGATAAAAAAGGGCCATATACTGTGCACATATAGACGGTGTTGTCAAAAAAGAAGCAATTAGTGGCAAAGAAAGCCTAAGTATGTACACATATGGTGAGCAGGTTGAAATGTGAAATACAGCCAGGGATAAGAGCCAATGACAAAAAATAAGTGGAAGCTGGGCTACTGTTTTAACTTACTTACACAATGGCAAATCAACGATTTGCACACAAACAGATCAACTTAGTGATTGCAAATAATTAAAAGATTTTTAATACGTTTCTGAGATTTTTTTTAACCAACGAAGAATCTGTTATAGTGCATGGTGTTCCTTCATTTCCTTCTCTTTCCTTTTTCTTGTTTGCCCTTTCTTTCTTTTGCTTTTCTCTACTTTTTCCTTTTCTTCTTTTGTTCCCCCTAGATTGCTTTGTATCCCTTATCCCCAGCCTTCCTTCTTTCTCTTCCCATCATTTCCTTGATGACATAATTGACTCAATCAATAATTACTCAATTTGCTTAATATAAATCACTGAAAAATCTTGATGGCATCTAAAATGCTGATTTTTCCCAACCCAGAGAAGGCAGCAGAGATAGGGGCCAAATGACTTTTGACATCTTTCTCAATGGTTATCGTTTGGATGGCACCGAGTACCTCTTGGGGGGATGGTAAATGCACATCTCGCCAAGCCTCTGTCTATTGTTAGGGCTTGTGTGTCCACCTCGAAATCTGTCTCATCATCTTCTTTAAAGAAAATCATACCTTAAACACAGTTCTATAAGAAGTTGACCTGACGGGACACATTTACATTTCAGTTTTCTGGAAGTTATGCAGCTGTCAGTATACAGTGTAACAGGCGGGTTGTAACTTTATCTACTAGGTTATAGATTTTGTGTCACTTTCAAGAGAAATAAGTGGATGTGAAAAGGAAATGCATTTAAAAATCTGATAACCAGCGACACATATTTTACTCCTCCAAGTCAGGAAATTGGGGGACATGCACAAGTTCATTTCCAGCATAAAAATTGTATTACCGTGACTAATTTGGATGCAGAAGGCACTTTACAATGGAAGGCAGTATCGTATGGAATAAATAGGAATAGTATTTAGTATTATTCTCCATCTTAACCTTGTTTGTTTTGGCCATGCTGCTTTTGGGGGATGTCATCTTTCCCAAAACCCAATTGCTAAAAGCTGGTTTCACTGGCAGAGAAATAAAAAAGACAGTCGAGCGAGGTTTAGAGAGCACTGCAATTAGTTCTGTGTGTATGGAACTGCTTATCTGGCCGCAACTGGGTCTGAGGAAACTCTGCTTAGTATTTATTAGGAGTTAAATTTATATGAGAAAGAAACAGATGCTCAATTTTGCTACCTTTCCTTTTAAAGTTTAATGTGCTGTAAAATACAAGGATCTGTACAATTAAGAAGAAGGTGCTTTACCCTTAAACCTGTGCCAAATGCCTTTCGCCTCCCTTTTCTGCAGATGCCCTCCTGTTTCTACAAAGCACCCAATAATAAGCCCATCTCCAGATGAGATTCCCAATACCAGATGACCCAGGTTGCCATAATTGAGGCGGAATGACCTAAAAAGTTATCAGACGTGATGGCTGGAATCCTTTTCTGTATTCTCTGGGGTTGGTCCAGGATTAAGCACTATGTTGGGGACCCAGGTACTATAAAGACAATCCTTCAAAAGCAGCTCCAGGGTGCCCCACAATAATTGAAATGTAGGAAAACCAGTATCAGACGTCAGTATCTTTCATTTGGATTTGAAAACAGGAAATGACTTGGCATTTCTAATCTTGACTGGGAGACAGGCCCTGACTCCACAATTACAGAGCATAATTACTCCAAGCTCGGTCTACGAAGAACCCCCAACTGCTTGTTGAGGACCTGCCAGGAAACTGACCTGGGTGAATGGTCTGGAAGAGAACATGAGGTGACAAGAGGCTGAGATGCCATTTTCAAGTAAATCTACATGAAAGGGCTGCTTAGAAAGGTAGAGGTTGTTAAAATCAGCTTGGCACAGGGACGTACTAGAGTTTAAGCTGAGAAAAACTGGCAACATGCAGTGTTTGGGGCCTGAATCAAATATTCATTGAAGCTTTGAATAGTGTGGTTAAAAAAAATCTTTTCAAGAATTTTATTTTTAAAATCCTCATTTCCAAACCACACCACAAACGGAGTTGAGAACGATGTATATACATATATATGTTTTTCAAATGGTTACTGGATTTCCATGTAAAATGGGGCCATAGTTCCTCATACTCCCCCTGCGACTCGTTTCCTCCCGTAAACATCTTACTCTCTATTGATGTGCCTGATGTTACTTTCTACAAATTCACAGCTCGCTGTGATTCTTATGCCAGTTGCAATACATAAGTTCTTTGAAGCCTTCCTTTCCTTTCCTTTTTTTTTTTTTTTTTTTTTTTTTTTTAAAGATCAACCTTTCAGCTCTTAAGTTGGCTCCTAACAAAAGCTTTTGTTGTGGTTTGCTTATATCATGCTTGGAAGGACAGCAAATAATAGGTTACAGTAGTAGAACTGGAAAATTTCAAAAGACATGATTCCTGTGTCCAAGTCGTTTTTCACTTTTGTTGTGGAAGGGCCTCAAAATGGCAATTTTTGGTATGGTCTTTCAGAAAGCCCACCAGAGTCTGGAATAACCCGACAAGGTAAATTCAAGAGAAAAATAAGAACTTCCCAGAACCTTGGAACTGAATTCCTTCTCACTGGACAGGAGAAGAGGAATAGCTCTGAAATCTTGTCTGGGCTCTAGCTACACTGGCCAGTCATTTTAACTTGGATGCATTAGGTTGGGGTCAATGTCAGCTCCATGCACAAGGGCGCCATCCACGGTGGGCTTGGGCTGCTCAGAACTTGTGCAGGACTGACTTTCAAGTGGCATCATCCAGTGTCAAACATTGAATGCTAAAAAGACACAGGATTAACAACTTAGAAGGGAAAAGACCCCTATTGCTGAACTTCGGCGCCCTGTCCAAATTGACCACGTACGTAGAATAAATACAAACATTTGCATATTATCTCATTTAACAATCAATAACAAATATTGATTGAGAACTTGCTGTAAGGAATAACATCCAAATTTCTTCCCTGGCCAAGGGGCCATTGATGATTTTTCTTTTACCTTCACTCACTTCATGTACTTCAGCCATGTTGGCTTCCTTTCCGTTCCTCAAAGATTTCTCTTTCTGAGGTGCTTCCCCCAGCTTTTTTGTATGGAATGCTCATTCCCATCCTTCAGGTCTTGGCTCAAATATCACTTCCTTAGTAGAGACTTCTCTGACCACAGCTGTCTAAAGTTTCCTACTTCTGTTTCTTCTAATCTCATCATCCTGTTTGTTTTATTTCCTTCATGGCACTCACCGTAGGCCATAAGTATCTTGTTAGTTTATTTATGTATTTCCTTGTTATGGTGTGTTCCTCCCCTCCTGCCTGCCCAGAATATAAGCTCCTGAAAGGCAGAAACTTGAGTGTCTTGTTTACTTCCTCATCCCTAGTACTTAGCCTGGTGCCTGTGTAAGTAGGTGTTCAGTAAATGTTTTGCGAATGAATAAATGAATGAATGAATGAAATAAGTGAATAAGTGGAGGAATGAAAAACATATATACATTAGTGCGTGCACTGTGTTTCTTTTGAGAAGCTTTCAATCTGATCCAATGCGCACATCGAAAGGAAAGATAAGAGAAGACTACAATTGTGAGAAATTTGAGATATCAAGATGATAGATGCAACAGCATCCAGAATTATAAGAAATATCATTTTGGCCAAGAATATTCTGAGAATCCCTTGTAGACTAAATACTTCTTATGATGGAATTAAGGATAAGGTAAAAAAAAAGGGTATTTAAAGAATGTCTATGGGGGCGCCTGGGTGGCGCAGTCGGTTAAGCGTCCGACTTCAGCCAGGTCACGATCTCACGGTCCGTGAGTTTGAGCCCCGCGTCAGGCTCTGGGCTGATGGCTCAGAGCCTGGAGCCTGTTTCCGATTCTGTGTCTCCCTCTCTCTCTGTCCCTCCCCCGTTCATGCTCTGTCTCTCTCTGTCCCAAAAATAAATAAACGTTGAAAAAAAAAATTAAAAAAAAAAAAAAAGAATGTCTATGAATGATGACTTTATAAAGGCAGAAGTTACAAAGGCAAGTTAAAATACATACAATATAGTAAATATTGTATTTATTATAACATAATAAATATTATTTTAACACTAAGAACAAAACCATGTTCATGGCAGGAGAAGTCACTAAGGATCCTATTTGAGGGAGGATGTAGAGAAATAATTCTGTAAGCACCTGAAACTATCCTTGTCCACTGTGAAAGTGAGCTGATGATTGGCCATCACAATGGCCAAGGAGGAAATAACATCGAGTAGGCCTAGGGTAAAAATTAGGCTATAACTCTAAGAGGTAAAAGTCCCACTCTATCTTTTCCGCAAAATCTTTGAGGCCAACCCAGCCTGTCATTACTGCTGTGGGTCCTTCTGAGCAGGATTTAACCATTCCAGGAAAGAATGAGAGCTGGGGTTCTAAGGAGAAAACTTAATCTAGAGACTGATACCTTATAGATATTAATGAGAAATTAAGTAATGTTGAATTGGTATCTTGGACATCCATCCAAACTTTCTTTAGGAAGAGTGGTCTATTTATAACATCCCCCAGGAAAGCAACCTTTGACCTGGTTTCCCAAAGAAAAGCTAATGGTTCTCTGTGTAAAATGCAATCATTGCTTCGTTGTCACATCATCAAGGAGGCAAGATGCTTCCTATCCCATGTATCTTAAGAAAGGAAGAGCTGGTATTTTTGATAAAGAGAGCCTGCAAGACAGAATTTTTTTTTTCTTCTGGGTACAAAAAGAGAACATTCAGAGAAAGGCCAAGATCGCAGATTTAAGTAACAAAGGTCTGGCCTCGAGGGAAATGAGGTGAGTACGTGAGTTAGTGGCTTCTGAGCAAAGGTAGCTGCCTGCAGACACCAAAGAAATTTTCTGTGAAATGAGAGGTAAATTCAAAGAGAACATTTGTATAACCTATAAAGAGGCCCCTGAAGTAATTCTTCCTTGACAGAAAATGCTTTGCAGTAGAGGAAGACAACTCAAAAATGTGATTAAGTTGGGCTTTTTAGCAGTTTTTGATCTTCTTCTATTTGGGCTTTTCTTTGTTTAGTTTTTATTGTATTTAATCAACTCCATGTTTCACAAACGTTTTTGAGCCACATAGGATTATGACATGAAAAAAATCATAGCTGAAGGAATAGAGAATCCGTATAAGTGATCATATGATCCATGTAAGTTTCATATTCATATGATTTAAAGCACAACAGTACCTGACTGGAGAGGCTTCTGAGATACAGAATATCTCACACTCGTGAGTGCTGGTTCCACAGTATATTCGGAGCAGCCAAACCACTGAGAGGCCAGCTTTTCATAGTGATCTGCAGGAGGGAACCAGGAGCTATGGAGAGTGCTAGAAATGGAATCCACATCCAGAGCCCAGGCCCTGGTCAGTTCAGTGGGTCACTTTCACCTCTAATGACCCTCCCATAACTCCCTGTGTGGTGACTTCCACTGACCTGGAGTAGTATGCTTAGCCTCTCTGTGGATCCAGGATTAACCTTCTCTCCCACCCCCAGTCATTGGAAAGTTTGACCAGAAGGCCAAGCAGGAGATGCCATGGCTCACAGAAAACATAATTTCTGAGACTTTGTTTTCAAAGTTTGTTTTTTTGTTTTGTTTTGTTTTGTTTTGTTTTTGGTAAGACGCTACTGTAGCTTCTTTAGCGTCTGCGGACCACCTTTCCACACGTCTGTTTGTGTGGTCACCAACCATCTCACACACGTGGATGGCACTTCCTAGCTAAGCATGTTATATCCCCAAGTGGCCTAAGGAAGCTCGTCCGCTCCTTCCAAGGAGCTGGTAAGGTTGGCAGTTTCTTTAACAAGTAGAGCAGGCTTTTATGGAACCCCTCTGGAAGATTTTAGTATAAGTAAACGGACCATTGACCAGAAAGCCAGAAGCAGCGTTTCCAAGCCAGTGCCGTTAACACTCACATATATGTGAGTGTGAAAAGCTGGGGCTATATAATCAGCACGCATTTTATCAAGTGATTTTGTGTTTTACTTAAAACCGTTGTTTAGCATCTTCGCTATGTCCAATGTTATCACACCCAGTGAGCCAAAATATGAGCGCACAGCATGGGCTCCAAGAGTGGCCCACTTTGGGATTTAAAAGGTGTGTTTGAGTTGAGAGCATAAAAAAAAAACCTTCAACTTTTAAAACTGCAGACTATTGTATCCTTCTAACTCCAGAACAGCTCTGTCTAATGCTGTCCAACTTGGCAATAAAAACAAAATGAAGAAAAGCCGAAACACTTTTAGACTCACACCAAGTATGCAGTATTTCAGTCTGACAGGATTATTCCTTGGCTGGAGTGACTTATGTTGGAAAGGGAAGTTTGCATGGAAATGCCTTTGAGGTTAATTGTAATGTCATTAGTGTGATGCTATAATCACATCTCTGAATTTCCTTCATAAATTTCTCTTCTATTTTTATCCTGTTTTTATTTTCAATATACTACTTTCTTGAAAAAGTTTACTATAGTCTTACAAAAGTCCCCCCCCTTTTTTTTTCAAGCCTCTTGAAAAACTGGTCTCTGCATAAATTATAGTTTATAAAAGCACAGTAATCTGTCCTCTGCTACTTTTCAGTTCCTTTTTATTCCTTGATGGTAACATCCCCCTGCACAGTGACTGATTTTCAATGATCAAATTCAAGTGGCAGCAGGTATTGTACTGAGGTTAGGAGAAGCAAGTCACGTGCTACCATTTCCATTACGACTTCCTACTGTAGTATCACCCGAAGTATGGCTAAACCACCATAGATAATTCTTTTTAAGAAAATCATCTGTTTAGCCAAATCTGTGGTAGATTTGTGGCACAGACTACAGTAGAGGAGGAACTCCGTCAAAACCACAGAAATTGCTCAGGAACGCTGTCAGATTGTGCTAATCAGATTGCTTCAGGCTACTCTGCTTGTTGTCCGTTTTCTCTGAGGTGACGGAAGCACAAGGGCTTGTCACTGGGTTCTCTAGCGTTCCCAGCATTGTCTGTTCCCTTGACCTTTGAATACATTTGTGTCGATTGTTCTTGAGGTCTGGGAGAAAGAATCTCAGATGAAAAAACAATTGTTCCCACTGGGGACACTGCTGCAAACCCACCCTTTGTTTTGGGCTCACTTTCACAGTGACACAGTCCCAAATTTGGCAATACTGTCCTCTTGCCTGCTGCATGCTGGTTCCCATCTTGGATGTGCCTCATCGTGAATTACCGGCATGGGTCTAATCTTGTTTCCTTTTCAAAACAAGCCATTTTATCGCATGGCTTGCACAGTGCCGCCTCTATATCGATAACTTTTCACAGATATTTCTTCCCTGCCCCCACAGCACATTTCCCGGGCAAAAGGCTCTGTGCCTCTTGCCGGTCAGAAATGGCAAAACTTTCACGCAGGCTGCTGAGAGAGTAGATCTTACAAGTGTCCATCACTCAAGTGTGCTCCTTTATCGTCCTGGTTGGAGTCAGAACCTGTTCATGACATCCCCGTCCCCATAGCCAGAAAACCAACTGCACTAATAGCTATCAGTTCTTCTGGTAAAGAGAAGCAAAAATCTCAGCTAGAAACATTCACCCCATAGGAAAATTTACACGTTTGGTATATACATTCCTAGTTTAGGAGCAATTGGATATTGTACCAAAAGAGAATTTTGTACCAAAATCACAACAGGATGGGACAGAATTTTTAAAAGAATTGTCAAGTTCAGAATCCACTTATACGTGTCCTCTCTCTCCCTTTCTCTCCGCGTATATCTTATAATAAAAGAATTAAAAAGAGAACTTGCATTTTGTTCAGATCATGAGAGTTTTAAAAAACTTATGTCATTCTGTAAAAACTGTCTAGTCTTTTTTCCCATTAGTACATGACTGCTGATATTAATACTATGTGTGGTCTTAACCTACTGCCTCCTTCCCCCAGCAATCTGTCACCATGGGCTATTTTATAAGATAACACAGTGAGTTTTACTAAATAGTCCAAATAATCTTTTCAAAGAAGGAAGCTGCAGTGTCCAGGAAGTGACTTCCCTAAGGTCACAAAGTCAAGTGATTAAAGACTGATAAGGTTAGATCCCTCTCACATGTAGGGTAGACGTTCCCTTTTATAGTCTCTGACCATCTTCTCACAAAACCAAATGACCTTATCCATTCTTCTGCTCACTGCCATGTAGACATTGCCATGTACGTTTTGTTTGTATACAAAACAAAGCTTTTCTTTGGTAAATGGGGAAATAGAACTGCTTTTGGTGCAGTTCTGAGGATAGCACAAGTCAGTTAAACTCCTGCAGTCAACAAGAACGTTGTGTAAGATCTCTGTATGTGAACCCTGGAGAACTATTCTGATTCCCCTTTACTGATCATTACTGCTCATTGTATATACGCATGATTTTTTAAGTAAAAAGAATACATCCACACTGTGTGTAAATGTCTGAAGGGGGAAAATGTAGCACTATGTTACAGTGCTAGTTTTATGACTTTGGGCAAGTTACCTAAATTCTCTATTACTTGATTCTCTCATGTGTAAAATGGGGAGAATCACCACTTTCTTGGCAATTAGTAGATGCCCGATATCAGCTGCAGGCACAGACTCAGTATGAAGAAATTACAAAGGTTTAGGAAATAAAAGCTATGTAACTCATGACATCTAAATAGATAAAAATATTTTACATGTACTTCTCACAAATTGCTTTATTCATCTCTTTAATAGTTCTAGAAACAGAACGACCCTGAGGGACTATGGGTTCTGTAGAGAATCAAGCTATGCTTCTATCCCTTATTCTTTTTTATCCAAGTGAAATTAGCTGTAATGATCCCCTTAATGGGTTCATGGTTACCCATAATATTCATTTCACCCTCCTTGCACTTGGATTAAAAAGGAAGTGTGGAGCAGGAGTGGTGGCGGAGGGGAATACACCTTAAAGAGAACAAGGAGATCATGGGCCATCTAGGGCAGCGCCTGATGGAATGTGTGCTCAGAAATGGTTAATTTAACAAATAGGTGAAAAAGAGACAATGGAAGATTACATGTGGAAATCAGGTGCCCTGTGGCAATTTCCCCTTTCCTATCTCAAATTTACCTTATGGCACCATTTCCATTGTATGCTCCTAATTTCCTTCACCAATCTGTGGCCCTTCAAGCAATGGTTTTAGGGTAAGCCACGTAGTATTTCATCTGCATCTGCAAGAGAAGCCAGTGGAATAGGGTACCCTTGGGTACAGGTCCGGTTTTGTTTTTTTTTTTTTTAATTTTTTTATTTATTTTTATTTTTTGATAGTTTACATTTGGGTTTGGTATTTTACACTTGGTAAAAGATACAGCTAAGACCACCAACCCAGAGCTTTGTTCTCTCCTACGTGCTTCCAAAACACAAGCAATCCTTCCCAGACTTACTGACCTAGTTCACCTGCTCCATCCTCAGTGGTCTGGAGATGGGGAAGTCCAGGCATGCTCTTCTAAGCAGCTGGGGCAGTAGAATCCCTCCTTAGTTAACATTAGCTCTTAACATATAGATTATGGGATATTGACAATGAAATCTCCGTGTCTCTCTACTTATATTTAGAACAGTTTGAGTTTTCCCTATAGTTTGTATATTCTTAATATCATATAGTAATGTGGATTTCATACTAAAATTCACATTGATACTGAACGATACCATCTCTCTATAAAACTCATTTTAGAGTCTTCCAGATCAAATTCATTAGACTTTTCAGTATCATCTCTGTCTTGATTTACCTGAATTACTGTGTTAAGCACACATTGTAAGTATGTGAAAATCTGACCGATGTATTTAACAGACTTTGTGAACTTTTTTTTTTTTAATAAAACTTGGTTTTGGAAAATACACGCATACATTTTTGCCAAGAACTTGCCCCTTAATGTTTAATCTTGTGGCTTTCGGGGGAAATCTAATTTGTATCCTTCGTTTATGCTCAACTCAACAGATTGTTGCACTGTTAGCCAAGTGCTGGATGGCCTTACAGCCCCTGGGACTTTTCAGGTTTCTTGATTCTCTGTAGCCCCCATTGCCTTGCTTCGCAATCCCTGGTGGATCACAAATATCGTACATTTTAAACTCAGTCCAGCCATGTTAAAATTAAGTCACACTGTGACCAATGGGTTATCTCAGTATTTACAAGGGTTGGGGAATTATTTCTCTCCCTTCATCCTATCCTCAGTGGCCTCACTCTGTTTTTACCGTGGGGTTTGTTGAGGTAGATCGGAATATGATGGCTGAGGCATAGGATTTTCCACTGAAAGCTACCACTGGTAGGACTATGCTTTCCTGTGTTTGGATGACAGTGACTTGTTAAATGTACTAGGACTAGGTTTGGAGAGCACTAAGATGCCATGGCTTCCCCCTGAAGCCATCCAAGCAATAAACCAACTTACTTGGGCTTTCAGTGTTGGGTGAACACCTGGCTTCCTGCCGTTGCTTTGAATTTCCATCCACTCACCTCTTATTCACAGGCTTCGTTGCTGCTGGGCCTTTGTTCTCCCACAGACACTCTTTTGCCAGTCTAAAACATAAACATAGGTAGCAATATTGTTGGTGGTGAAGGGCGGAGGGGAAGGAAGACTTGGAAATGCGCCTTGTGGGAGCTGACATTCTTTATCATCTCTTAAATTATTCTCTTCCTTAACCTCTATGCTTCTCAGCACAGCTATCCCGCCCCCTCCTAGATGCAAAGGCCCAGAGTCAGTGTGCATGACTTCATCTTTATCTCTGAAATATAGCCTTTCAATGTTTGGGGGCAAAAACTTGGTATTCCTGGTACCTATGTGGTCTTTGTCTTTTTCTACAAGGTGTCTGTGTTTGAAAAAAGGAATAATTGGTAAGAACCCTAGGGTACAGTAACCAAATGGAGCATTCCTGAGGCTCAGAAGAAAAAGTAAGATTCACTCTTTTTTTCTTTTTCTTGAGAAGAGCTTCTGGGTTTTATACCTGGCAGGAGTTCCAGGTCTCCCTCAGTGTTTTCTTTCCCATGCCCAGAACTTCCCTTACCTACCTCCCCTACCACACCCTCCATTTCCACTATTTTGCTTCTCTTGGCTGGACCCTACCCTGCTGGAGGTCCTACCTGAAGTCATGGGAGTCACTCCTAGTGGGTTAGCACGTGAAGGAAGAGAGAAGGGCTACAGAATCTTCAACAGAAGCGATGCAGCTTCTGATGTCCCGAGTAAAACATGAATGTCTTTCCAGTATACGTATCGTTGAATCCGGTGGTTGGATACTACAGTATTGTTACTGCTAGTAGTAGATTACTTGTTCTGTTATCGTGCAACCGTATTTTATTGTCACATCAAATATTACTATGATGTACCATGTGTCATATTGTTTATAAGGGAAAATAAATGATAATTTCCAAGCAATAAATATACAGCTGAATTCATGCGATCTACCCAATTTTTTAAATTGGGAGATATTTTGTCCCCAAACCTCACATTAAAAATATAAGACTTTGGAAAATAAATAAATAAATAAATAAATAAAATAAAATAAAAATATAAGACTTTGGATATGAAATTCTGTAGTATAGAAGCTTGGATCCTTATAGTCATTCTTATACCACAGAATCAGTGGTAACCATATCTAGTCCCACCATTTTATAGATGGAGAAACCGAGGCCCGGAATGGTGAAGTCTTGTCTACTCTGATTCTTTAATATTCCCTGGCTTTGCATTTTCTTTAAAAAAAAAAAAATGTAAAAAAATCTAATTGCTCTATGGAAGAAGGCTCCACTCGTTGTTAATGGAATTTCTTTTTATTCAATTTTGTGGTGTCCACAACAAGATTATAAAAACAATAATTTGATTTAGAAATCTTTCCAGCTTCAGCAAGGTTACTTTGTGGAGTTGTAGATGAATGACCAGAAGAAAACTTCACAAAATTAGCGTTTACACTTAATCTGGCAACGAGCTATAATTTGATTGGTAAAAAATTCATTTGGTGTACCTCTGGCCCTTTGCTGCTGGATAATGAAAATTTATATCTGCGTTTCAGACATCTGGGGAGGACCTGACAGCTTTGGGGCCGGATGAAAGATGATGTCACACTGACCCCTGTCAGCATTTCCTCACAGACTGGTTACCCAAAACCCAACAGCAGCCACACTTTTTTTTTCCCCCTGCCAGAGCAGACTCTCATTTTATTTTGGAAGGTTAATGACACTGTAAATCTAATAGGCCATTTTAGTGCCATCATGTGGATATTAAAAAATCATGTGACCAGTCAGGGCACCATATGTGGGGTTCGCTGTTGTCTAATGGCAGGAATAAGAGGCTGTAACAAGGCGCTGAGGGCAGCCAATGTTTGGAATTAATTTCAAAACCATAGGTACCTTTACACGAATTTGGAATCTCTGCTAATGATTATTGCTTGCCATTTCAATTACGTTTGCTTTAATAAGCTAGCTAATATTGGGTAATGATGGACCCCAGAAAATTCTTTATTACTTATAAATTGATCAGTAACTCATACTCTGTGGAGCAGCGCTGACCAATAGAACTTTCCATGATGATTCTCTATCTGGGCCGTCCAGTTAAGTAGTCTTTAGCCACATGTGTCTATTGAGCACTTAAAATGTGGCTCTGAGAAATCGTGGCCCGAGAAAATGAATTTTTTAATTTAATTAATTAGTAAATTTAAATAGCGACATGAGGCTAGTTGTTGACATTTGGGGTGGCACGTCTATGGGGCAACTGTAAGATAAGACTAGAATTATCAGAAAACCACAACAACCAAAGCACTTTACTCAGGCTTCTGGTCTGCCTCTCACTGGAGCCAAGCTGCCTTGTGACACAGATGCTTCATACCTTTTATGATACCTTTGTAAAGAGTCAAGATATGTAGAACAAAGGAATGGATAAATGAACGAGTGCAATGAACACATGGGTAAAGAATAAATGAAAACAAGAAATTTAAATGATTTTTCTTGCTGCCCAAACCACCCAAAACCGGACCACGAGACTTCCAGGAGCTGCCCGCTGACCCTCCCTGAAACATCTCTTTCAGCCCCAGGAAAGCCCATGAGCCCAGATGGCCAAAGGCCGTGAATGGACAGTTTCCGGGCCCATAATTCAGATCCTTGCACAGAAAGAAGTTGGGGAGGGAAGAAGCTTTGGATAGCTGGATCATTGATTGTGTAGCCATACAAAAGTATGTGCAGAGAAACTCAAATAATTTCTGAATTTATTCAAAAATGTCATTTACTGAAGTATTTTTAGGTAACCAATCGTTACTGTTATCTAATGCTCTCCTCCTAAAATTACGACAAGAATGATAGTTATGATGATGGTAATTATAGTAATAATAACAACTGAACACATTTATTACATACTGTCTCAGAAAAGAGACTTCTACACAAGGATTGATTCTCTTATTTAATCCTCACAATGTTATGAGATAGTCCTGGAATTTCCACATTTTATGGATGAAGGAGAGAATGTAAATCGCTTGCTCAAGTTTATGCAACTACTAAAAGGCAGAAGTGGGTTTTGAATCCAAACGGCTTAAAACCAGAATCTACACCAGTAAGCTTATTTTATACTGTCTTTCCTTCATATCTCTCTTTAGTTTCATCGATTTGTTCAGTCATTCAGCAAATATCTTTTGAGCCCCAACTATGAACCAGGCACTATTCTAGTCTCAGGAAATATACTAGTCAACAAAACAGACAAATATTTCTTCCTTCTGAGGCTTTTCCCTCCGTTAGCAAGGATAGATAATAAACAAGTTTAAAAGGACATGTAGCTTATTATGTAGAAATAAGTGCTATGAAGAAAAAGTAAAGCAAGGAAGAAGAAAATAAAGTGCTAGCAGCTGGGGGACAGGTAGAAACTATAGGAAAGTAAGTCTCACTAAACAGGTGATGGTTGAGAAAAGGAGCAAATGAGTTATTTTCTAATTCTCCATTAAGCTTCCTAATTTTTTTTTCCCCCACGAAGAAAGTTAGCTATAAATTTACATTAGAATCTAGAGATGATCTTAAGATATTTTTAAAGACTTGATATACAGTGATATTCATGTGGAGGCAGAAACAGAAAATACCTCTGCTTATAAAATTATTTTCAAGTGACTCCTTTGATTTTGTGGACCTTGAGTGTTTGTTTTTACAGCAAGTGAGGATAATGGGCTGAGTTTTATAGTTGCTGCAAAAAAAGACCACAGCAGTGACACTGGGCGGTACCGTGAACTACAGACCGGGCAGGGCAGGTACCACACACACGGGAACTTGACAGAGCTCGGGATACTGAAGAAAAACACACTACCTGCAGCTACATGTGTGGGGCTGGTGGGTGGCTGGAGTGGAAGGAGTGAGAAGAGTGTTCACTGCTGGATTTGCAATCCCATCCAAACCATTGTAATAATAAATTTAAGATCAATACAGTGGCCACATTCTCAGTCAAAATAAAATTGTAAAAGTAATTAAAGGGAGAAAATTTAAATTCCCAGAAGTCAGGCAAGAAGTAGCTGGGCTTTTTGCATACCCGGTACAGAAGGGTGAAATAAGAGAATGGCGATACGGACCTCATTCGGTAGTATTTGAGCGCAAAATAGGAAGTTTTCCTAATCTGACCTGGTTTCCACAGGTTTTGAAGTCCGAGTGTGAGACCACTTATCTGAGAGACACTCTGCCTCCCCCTGCCTCCCCCTGGCTGCATAGCACTCCTTGGGCCATTAAAATACTCACTCCAATCAAAAGGGAAGTGTCCTTTTGTGATCCCTGGCATCACTTCCTGTTTTTCCTTGTAAACTTCCCACCCAAGTCGTGGTATTGTTGGGATCATTGCCTAAAGTAACTTTCCATTACATTGGCGAGTCACTAAGTTTTTTAGGGCATGCGTACCCCTGATTTTAAGGTTCTCCATCAAGATTGAAAAGATTCACTGCAAGTTAAATAAGAGCCTGCTCTAATGATTACTCTGTGGAAAATGTTATCTTCTGATATTAAAATGATCTTGTTTTCGGAATGTCACAACCTGTTATACAACTTTGATTAAATGGATCATTTTTCTGGAACTTTACTGAATTTCTAGATTTTTTTAATACTTTATTTTAAAAGCACACAGTAAGACTCTTCTTTCCTTCATCATTAAAATGTAATCTCTCTTCTAAATCCTCAACCTACAGGCTATATTATGAAAGTTTTAGCCTGGCATGATTTATAGTGGTCAAATTATTACTGTCATAAGCATTAACTTCACTATACGGTTATTAGAAGAAAAAAAAGTGTTTAATCCGAGACATCAGAATTTAGGATGTATATGAAATTGTCAGTGCCTGGGCCAGGCTGTAAAATGCCTATTATGTTTGTGAGTGAGTGAGATAAACAACTCGATGTTGGTATTTTAATAAGTTTTAAATTACAGGCACTATGTTTAGTTTTAAGTATTTCATGTAAGTGGTAGTGACTTTATACTAATTGTGGACAATTGATTAAAAGGCTAAAGATTTTGCTACTTTATCTGAACTTGACCAGCCGTGTTCTGAAGTACAATGTTCTAGTGTATTACAAACCCATACTGTAACCCCGTATCCAAATCTTTCCTGGTTTTGTTTTATGCCTTCTGGCATCCACAGAAACATGTTCTCAAAAATCGAAGGGACACCTCAGGAAAATAAATCCAGGTCTAGCTATAGACAAGAGGTGAGAAATCTTATCTGTGAAGATCAAATAGAAATGAGTACAGAGTCACGTGGTGGTCAATACATACTGAGGCATCACAGTCCACATTGTTCTGTCACAAGTTCATCCTCTAAATCGCGGGTGCCCATTGTCTATATTGTGGATAATCCATCCTCCTGTATGCGGATTGGGCATCCTGCCAATTATTCTGTATGGTACCAGTGTGGCTACTAGTGACTAAATTAACCTATGGTAGATTTTTATGACTTTGAAATTATGGGGCAATATATCTATTCTATTTCAAGCAATTTTAAGTAGTCCCTGTAAATAGTGGATATGGAGATGGCTTAAAGTGCATTTTGTGTTTGTTTTTAGAGGGAAGGTTTGCTTAAATAAGTAGTGCACTGACTTCTCTTCAATTTAGAAGTAACAAAAAAAATGAATGCAGGAAGCGTGGTGGAAAACCACACATTCAACCACTTGCGACCTGGTGGCCAGTGGTCAAATGTCATTTAAGAGATCTGGGAGCATTTCAGCTATTGCTTTTAAGATATACCTATACCTAAGCACTGCTAGAAAGAACACAACTGATTTCTATTTAATGTTGGTAGGATACCAAGAGATGATTTTTACTTTCCAAAGAAATTCATCTAACTAAGTTTTCCATACCCATAAGCTCTGAATAAGTAAGAGTAGTGCTGTGAATTTGATTGAAACAGTAAATTCTTTGGGGAAAAAAAAGTTAAAATGGCGGTCATTTTGACATTAAACAATGGCAACCAAATGTTATTTTTGCCATCCTACCATCAGAAAAGCAAGACTTGGAACTTAGGGATCAATGATAGCAGCCAGCAAACTTTCTTATTGTGCAACAAACAAGAGGTGGAAACACTGTTGAGTTGACTTCACTCAGAGGTCCAGAAAAATTAAGGTTGACACTAAAATAACTTTGGCTTACATACGACTCAGAGCAAATGCTAAATAATGAAAAAATATGTCTTTTAGGTCTAAAATTTTCTGGGTTGTGAGAAAATACGAAGCATAAATCATATCAAACTATTCCTGGCATTAGGCCTTCAGGATGCATTTGTTTGAAATCAAGGGCCAAATTGCCTGGAAGAGTGAAAACTGCAAGATGCCAGCTGAGGCGGAATGCCAGCCTTGGAACTGACACATCATTTCTGGAGAGATCCATATGCACGACCCGAGTTTGCCTTCAAAGTGGTTCCCTTGAATTGATTTTGTAAATTAACAATATTAGGCCTTCTGTAGGATAGAAAGTGCATTAGTCACACTGCTCTTACTTTACCCTGCAAGGAAACCTATTGTGCTTTTGTAATAAAATGGTCCTGGGGAGGGGTGAGGGCGAATTTTGCCACATCAGGTAAAAGGAATCACACTCGGTTTTCAGGCAGGTTTAATGAGGAATTTTAATAATGAGAGCAAAAATCAATGAGCAGAACTTCACTAAATGACTCTGAAAGGGAAACTGAACCGGCTCCTGTTTTTACAAGTGTACGTAACCATCGTTGAATGGGTGCCAAGCATCAATAGTTCCAAGTGAGTAAGGACA
The DNA here is from genome assembly GCF_018350175.1 of Felis catus. Taxonomy (NCBI): domain Eukaryota; kingdom Metazoa; phylum Chordata; class Mammalia; order Carnivora; family Felidae; genus Felis; species Felis catus. Next base: position 96,531,427 of record NC_058376.1, read on the forward strand.
TAGGATACGGCAAAAAACTCACAGCAATTTATTACCAGAATGTTTTAAAAGAAAGAGAGGATTTCAGAAAAGGAGAATTTCCACGGATTCATGTTTAAATTCACCATAAGTGATTAATCTTTGTGTTCCATTTTTTGTCCAAGGTCGGTTTTACACACCATGTAAAATTGCTTCTTTTAGAAGAAAGTCTGCTGTTTTCAAGAAAGGAAAAGGGAGGGGTGGACAGCGGGTCTCCCGGAAAATACTTCATAAGTCTCCTTTCACATTAGTTTTTTTGCTCTTTATTTATGGAAGACGTTAATCCTCAAAATATTATATAAGGAATAATCAAATGGTGTGCGATATAAGGCGAACTTAAACAAACATGGCTACTTTCAGTTAGTGATCCTGGCTTCCTAAAAACCGCACTCTTGTTTTCAAACTTCTGTAAGAGAAGCCTGGGCATTTGGTTTTCTGAACCTTCACGTGCTCTGATTTTTGCACAGGGGATTCTACATAGATTTGTAACATATAGAATATATGCTTTAGGTATTAATGAATATTTTCTCTTTGGAAACATTCAGACTGACTTATTCTAATGATAGAAAATTGTAATAGAAAATAATAATCATTGCGTTGTCATCTGTAATTAATGAAAATAGACTTATCAATAAATCCAGGGAGAGATAAAGGTTTTCAGAATCATCCTCCAAGCATTTATTAAGATTCACTTTGAATTACTTACTTCATAACATGTATTAGTATTAAGGTATCCGATCACTTACCATAAAGGCTAAAAAGAGAGAGAGCTAAAAATGAACAAACAACAACAAAAAAAAACCTTTTCCCCTCATTGAAATGTCACCAAGGGCTTCTGAAAGCTATAACTGAAAAAATATTTAAGAGTGAATTTTTAATCAAAACAAAGTTTCCTTGCGTTAGTTATTTTTTAATTTAAGAATAAATGTAGTGTTCCAGGTCTCCATTATTTCTGTTTGCAAACATCAATGTATCCCTTCAAATATGTCTTTTCCATTATTTAATATTAAAGACCTGCTTACATAATTAAATTAAATTTGACCAATACATACTGGGCATCGCCTGGGTGCAAGTTTAAGTTTTGGCTGTTAGAGCTGCCAGCTGAGTGAGGCCCTGCTTAATCCCACTGACACCCATATATGTTACTTTTTTTTTAAATGTTGGTTTGTACAAAGCCACAAAGGGGAACAAATATAGCTGTATTGCCTGCCTTCAACCAAAATGCTTTAGCAATTGAAAGATGGGGGCAGTGTAGATACTCAAAAATGCTTTGAGATCTTTAGATGAATGGTATCATACAGATGTGTATTATTGCTAATTCGTTGTTCTCCATCACTTGTTTTCAAGGACACTAAAATCCATGTAGCCCCTAAAAAAGATAAATAAGGGCAAGTCACTTTTCTTCCTCCAGTCACAGACTAAAGAAATTATTTCAGATAATATATAGCCCTTCAGACATGGGAGCAGGAAGTGTTTACTGCTGAAGTCGGGGTCCCAGTTGGTAAAATAAACGGAAACTTCTGGTTCAGTTTTAGGACCCTCTTTCAAATAAAAACTTCATTTTCTCTAGACAAACAAATTGATTTAATCTTGTAGTATTTGCAAAAAATTCATTAGGTTGTGACAGTTTTTAAAGAGTTCGAAAACAACTTTGGCTTTTTTTAATTTTTAATTTTTTTTTTTTTTTGCTTTAAGAGAGAAGTTGATTGGGGTGCCTGGGTGGCTCAGTCGGTTAAGCGTCCGACTTCAGCTCAGGTCACGATCTTGCGGTCCATGAGTTCGAGCCCCGCGTCCGGCTCTGGGCTGATGGCTCAGAGCCTGGAGCCTGCTTCCGATTCTGTGTCTCCCTCTCTCTCTGCCCCTCCCCCGTTCATGCTCTGTCTCTCTCTGTCTCAAAAATAAATAAACGTTAAAAAAAAAGAGAGAAGTTTATTGAAAAAAAAAAACAAAAAACCTAAAACACCAAAAAAATCCTATGGTATTTTCTTCTCCAATGCTCTTTAAAAGAGGTCCAGGCTCATTGGTTTGGAGTTCTCCAAGTGTGTCCCTATTTGAAAATGAACCCCCATGTCACTGTCTCAATATGGTGAAAGTTGAGACAGGAGAGTCAAAAGGATTAGTTCATATGGGACAAACATTTTTTTTCAAGAGGAGGTAAAGGAAATGTTTAAAAAGCCAAAACATAATAAAGTTAACCTAGCTCTCGTATAGTCTTTTCCTTTTTTTTTTTTTTTTTTTTTTTGCTTTCTGTTTGTTTTATCTTGATCTGCCCAAATGCTATGTGCTTGGAACTAAACTTAGCTCTACTTTTCATAGGCATATTTCCATTACTATAGAGACCCATTAATTTAACAGATACATTTTGAGCACTTACAACATGACCAAAGGCTACAGGTCCAGTATCAAGCAGATAGACAAGATCTGTGTGCTCATGGAGCTTCCATTCTTGTGGTGAGGACTGAAGTTCTACTAGGAAATAAATAAGCAAATTGTAGTGCAAAGAAAGAGACAAAATGAGGTGATGTGATGGCGCCTGAGAGTGAGTGTTGTGATGAGGAGCTACTTCAAGGAGGAGGTGAAGGAAGGTTCCCTGAAGACGGGCTATTTGGGTGAGGTATGGATGAAAGAAGGAGTTGTTGATGTGAAAACCAGGGAGAAGAGGGTTCCAGGCAGAGACAACCGCAGGGGCAAAAGCCCTGAGGCAAGAACAAGCTTGCCTTATTTGTGGAACATCAGTAAGGCCAGGAGCACAGCAAGCAAGTGGGGAGTAGAACAATTGAGGTCAATGGGCTAAGTGGAAGCTAGAACTGGTAGTGTAGAGGTCACACAGTGGAGGTAGCCGATGTATTTGGGTTAGCTGTGTTATCATGTCTTCACACTGTTTTAAAAGATAGTGTAAGGGGTCACTTGTTAAGTTTATCCCCTTACAAGCAGTTAAACACATGATTTTCACCCTATCCCTTGTATTCACTGAAACGGGTAACTGTAACCCCTATTCTATAGGCATGTGAATATGCAAAGCTGTATAGGTCCTGGCATAAGGGTTTTGGATTTTATTCTAGATGCAGGAGAAAGCCATCCGTGTTTTCATAGGGGAATGACGTGACCTGATTTGTGTTGTCTAAAGATCGCTGGTTGCTGTTAGGAGTACCAGTTGTAAAGATGTTAGCTTGTAGACTGCTGCATTAAGGGTGGTAGCTTTGAGGAGTGTGGTGGACGTGTAGAGAGAGGGAGAGAGACAGAAATATGGACAGTTTCTGGATATATTTGAAAGAATACACACCTTAAAGCTTTTCTGATACATTGGATGCAGATAGAAAGAAAAAGAGAACTTGAAATAACTCCTCTGTGTTTGACTTGAGAAAATGGATGACAAGTAGAACGATTTTAGGGGTAGGGGTGACTGAGAAAAGAGTGTTAGCCAGGGGTGGGTTGGGGGGGAGGTTCTTCAAGAATTCTGTGGGGGGGAAACTAAGTTTGAGATATCTACAGACCATTCAGATGGAGATGTCAAGGGGGCAGCTGGGTATAAAGATCTGAAACTCAAAAGGGAGGTTAAGACTGAAGGTATACATTTGAGGGTCATGAGCGTGGATGGTCTTTAAAGTGCTGGAACTGGGTGGAGCCTCTCGAGAAGAGGGTATGGAGAGGCTCCTGGGTGGCTCAGTCAGTTAAGCCTTCGACACTTGATTTCAGTCCAGGTCATGATCTCAGGGGTTTGTTTGTGGGTTCAAGCCGGCATCTGGCTCTGCACTTGCGATGCCGTCTCCCTCTCTCTCTGCCCCTTCCCCACTCTTGCACACACTCTTTCTCGCTCTCAAAATAAATAAATAAACTTAAAACAAAACAAAACAAAAAGGAAGAGAGTGTGGAGAAAGGATGAGGGCTTAAACCTAAACTCAAAGGCACTACAACAGTCAAAGTAGTAAAGGACACAGAGTAGAAGCTCCCTGGGAAATGGAAATCAGGAGTGTTGTGACATGCAAGTCTGTGGGAAGAGCATATTTTAAGATAGAGGTAGTGACCAGTGGTGCTGCAGAGGAAGATGGAATCCGAGAACTGAGTAATGATTGGTTAATTTGATGGGAACACAGAAGCATGGAGGAAAACCCCTCTCTTTTCCACCAGGCAGAGACAGGAGAAGACAGCAGATCCAATAACCAGATAACTGGTACAGTTGATAGGTAGGAGAGGTTCTCATGGGAGTGTTTATTTGTGATTTTGGTTTTTGGCTCATCTCAATGTGATCACTGAGTTCATGTCCCAAGCCCCAAGGGGTAACATTTAGGCCCATGAAAGTAGAAAAATACGTCTCAAAAGAGAGAGAGCATGAGATCATGGTGGGTGTGCAAAATAGTGCTTCCACTTAGAGGAACGGTTTACAAGTTTCTTACCGTATAGTGTAGCAATTCACTTTTAGATATTTTAGCGAAGAAAAATGAACAGACAGGATCCATAATAAGATACACACACACATTTACTGTACTGTTTAATTGTGATATCAAGAAATTGGAAACTACCCAAATATTCATTAATCGTTGGATGATTAGGCAAATTTGGTGTTTTCTACATTGGAATACTACTCAGCAGCATAGGAATGAACTATCCACAAATGCCAGGCAATGGATGAATCTCTCAGATCTTGTGCTCAGCAAAAGAAACTGCACACAGAGTATAGGCTCTCTGATTACATTAATATGAAATTCTAGAACAAGGAAATGAATCTATACTGATCAGTATAGAAAAGCTAATCTATACAGGTCAATAATTGCCTGGGGTGGGCTGTGGAAAAGGCAAAATTGACTGAAAAGGGACACGAGCAAGCTCTCCCGGGAGATGGGACTGTTCTCTCTTGTTTGGAGCGGTGGTCATGTGACTATATACATTTGTCAGAGGTTATTGACCTACTCCTTTAAAATGAATGAATTATATCTCAATAAAATTGATTGATTGATTGAGAGAAAGTGAGATCACGGTTTCTCCTGATTAGGTTCTTTAGCCCTAAGTCATTTTCCTATCACATTTGTAAGATATTCTCCTTCTTGATTACTTTGAGAACTCTTTTTTACTGTTTTATGTCTGTCAATATGTCACTCAATTACTGATAACTATCGTATATTGTATAGATTACTTTCCATAGACTCCTTAACAGTATGCCTCCATGCCTTTAGACATATGCCTCTTCACCTTCACATGACTATTTTAATCCTTACTTTAACATATGAGGTAATTTAAATAAAATGTATCTAGATATGTTCCTAAGTGCTGACATCATTAACTTAGAACTTAGCAATGCTATTGACTTGACATCATCTATTATGAAAATTCCATTGTCTCCTTTCTGATAAATGATTTCTTGAATCAACAATAGAGGCTATCACGAACTTTTGTTTTATAGATAGATAACCAGGGGGAGGCTTTCTACAAGCTGCACTACAAATTTCAATATATATACCCAACTCTTTTGCTTAAAAATATATCATATATATGAATAATATCTAGAAGAATGCATTAAAACAGAAAGATCGAGGGCTTTGCAATAGAAGTGGGCTTGAATCTTAGACTTGCTGTCAGTCAGCCATATGAGATTGGGCAAGTTCCTTACTCTCACTGGGTTTTAATTTCCTTATCTGTAAGAAGTAAAGTAATAATTACCTTTCTATCTTGTTATAAGGTTCAAAGATAACATATAAAAACTTCCTAGTGCAGTGCATGGCTTGTTAGAGGGGCTCAAATATGAGAGTGGAAATTCTATATGTTACTACTTCTGTTATCATGCAGACTTGTGAGCATGGGGGGCGGGGCACCAGTGAGGGAACCAGGAAGGCTGCTTCTGAATTTCTAAAGGACTGCAGATACTGCTTAAAAGAAGTACACTAGCTCTGAATTCTAAACTACAGCCTTTTCAATGACAAGGCAGCATTTGATGGATTTAACAGAAGACATAAGCCATTAGGCATTACCTAAACCTTCTGTGAAGTTTGTGATTTTCCAAGCTTTTGAAATCGACTATTCAGAAAAATCATTAACATCCACACTAGAAAACATTCTCTTGTTCTTCAAAATTGATATCGATCCTCACCTGCATATAAAATGTATATCCATACACACCATGCACACACATACACACACACATAAAAATTGGCGGAGGGTTTTTTGGGTTTTGTGGGGTTTTTTTCTTAAGTAGGTTTTCAGGACTTGTGCAACCAGGATTCTCAAAGTTAATAAAAGGCCCTGTTACACTATTAAACGTCTTTCTTTTTACATAATATCTATATTTTTCATATTTTCCTATGTGAGTAATTGCTGCTCTTCTGATTTTACCAGATATTAATTACAGTTTATTCTCTGCTTAAGCTCAGCTGTTACTGTAAATGTGACTTCCGTCTTCTGTGTATCTAAATGGGATATTCTGAGATAGTTGCTTCTTCCTGAGGATGTGGAACTCCTTTCCAGGAAACATTGAGAACTATTCTTAACCTGGAACTCCTATACATCTTGTGTCATCCTTCAGAGATATTGTACCTTTCCCCGCTGACTGCCTCATCATTTATATGCTCACTGTTTATTTCCCAACTATTTTAGGAAGACCTTTCTTCCTCAGTGATGAAAGACCATTCCCATGAATTGAGTAGCTATGGGTAATCCTAGAACTATTTTGTTTAGGCAAGAGGTCACTATGTTTCAAGATCTTTTCCTTGCCTTGTACCATCATTTTGTGTATCTAGAAAAGTGCAAAACTGCTTTTAAAGCCATTTTCTATTACACATTATTTTCATTACCCCAAAATATGTGTCATATTTCCATTTGAATATAATACAATCATCAATTACCCTTTGGACCACTGTTTGTTAACCCTACCTGTTCTCGAGAATCATCTGGGGAATTTTTTTCTCAAGTCTTATGCCTGGGTATCACATTTAGAAATTCTGATTTAATAAATCTGTTGTGGGGCCCAGACTTAATCATTTGAAGCACTCTGTAGGTGATTCTTAGGTGAAGCTAAAGTTTGAGAACCAGTGTTCTAGTCGCAGAAAATTTTTGCCAGCTTGAAAACACCACAGTCTTTAAAATAATAGAATTTCTCTTGTACCTCTGAAGAGTTACTGAAGTCTAGAAGTAGGTACTCTTTAAGTCAAATGGCAAGGAGGTAAATAAAACCATAGTTGCTGATGACCCTGCTTCTTAGAGTTTTTCATTTATTTTCACACTAGAGTCACTTTTCTCTCCACAGGGACTTAACCACGTAAGGAAACTATGTTGGAGGATAAAGTGTTGATAGTGCCAAGAGGGAAATGTATAAGATATGGTCTTAATCTTCATCTCAGCCCTACTATGAACAAGCTTAGAGTCCTGGGCAAGGTAATTTGCAGACAGGATTCACAGACATAAACACATCAGGTTTTACATGAATATGTAAAATCGAAAGAATGACCCTGGCCCAGAAAAGGACTCCCTCCAGTTCTAAAGAGGAGTGCCTTTGCTCAGCCCCTGGCCACTTGTTTCTATCAGAGAATGCAAGTTAAGTGTTGCCAAATATTTCCATTTTTAAAGAGAAATAGAATTTCCCCCCTTTGGGATGAAATTTTCCAATTACTTATTATTGACATCATTAGATGCCAACTTTTTTATGTGCCTTATTCGTATTGTGGGGCTTAATTTGGCCCTCAGGCCACCAGTTTGCAACATCTGGGTTAAATGATTTCTAAAATTCTTTCAATTCTAACATTCTAAGGTTCTAGGACTAATTTGGACAAAACACAAAAATACTCCCTTAAGATGGGAAGTTGCTATTTGAGTATGTGCTTAATTGAGTTTTATTTTCCTGAAACTTCCAATTTTTCCTCCTTATCCCATTGGCCCTGGCAGCTTACCTTTCTATTCTGACCCATCCTAGAGTTGACATCTCAAGGATTTATGCAACTATCGCTAATATGCTGTATTTACAATATATAGAGGATCCTGGTGTTATGTCAGAGGAAAACCTTGTCTTAACTTTTCAGGAGGGAATGGAATGTACAGTACGGTGTAGCTTATAAATCATTTTCAAATTAGTATTCTGTACATCTGGAGAAGAGTACATTTCTACTCATGCATAAATTGCCTATGAACACATTTCAAAAACCTATGCTTAATCTTAGCAATGAACATTTCAAAAAGTAAATTAATATCTTCAAGGGGAAGAAATACAGTGTATTAAACAGGAACCCACTAGAAACTCGATAGTTAAGAGTCTGTCAGCATTTCCATTATAAGCCCTGTTTTTGAGGGGTTTATAACTCACTTATAAAAATTCATCGTAGGCTGGGGCTTGGCATGTGAGGTCTCAGCCCGGCAGCTTGACGTGATGCTAGGTCTGAAGGACCTCAGATTCTTGTCAAAGGGATACTATTTCAAAGTTCCAAGATGAGGTCTAAATAAAGAGAGGGAGTGATTTAAACCCACAGAATCTAGGAACTGCCGAGTAAAACTAAAATAGTTGCTCTAAGAGCGGCAGGTTGTGGCTCCGTTTTGCAGACTCCCTTACCATTGTCTGCTCTGAACTGCACATCTCGTACTGCGTAGGGTGGACCCAGCTTTGTTTTCGTGTCTGGGTCCCACTCCGTGTAACCTTAATTCTCTTTTTAATAGCTTAATATATTGTCTGTTGAGGTTACAGGTTTAGATGAACGTTTATAAATGAGGCTAATTAACATTGAACTTGTAACTCTTTTTTCTTTCTTTCTATTTGAAAAAAGGTATTTTTAGGAAGTAGGGATAGAGTATAAAAATGTCTTAGACCGTTGTAAATTTCTAGTGCAGATAGCTCCCTGATATGTTGCATGTTTAAATTAGCACAATATGTATTCATTTTAAATATTGATCTTTAAGGAAGCAATGTAATAAATCTGAATACTCTTTTGCATTACTGTTTACATTAGGTCTTCTCCAGATTAAGAGAGACAGTTGCCTTGTAAATTTGCTCGCAGAGTAAGCAGTGGCATATAAATAATTCTGTTTCCAATTATACAAAACAATGATGATAAACTATTGGGAGCTGGGACGATTGTGCAGAGCTTGGCTGAATCATAGAGCCAGACCAGGTCTATGAGCAACTGATGTGCAGCTGGAAATTGGGACTATTGTTTAGATCAGGAAACAAATGAAAAAGTGGCACAGAACAAAATTCTATACATGTAGCTCCATCAAGATGTAGTTCCTCTGCAGCTGTAAAGTTTCTAAGGAGCTACCAAAACTATTTAAAAACATAAAAACACAATTGTTTGCCTTGGTAATGGTAACAATTTGTCTGTAACAATGTTAAGTATGTTGTGGTAACCTTCATGGGGAAAAACCCTATGGATGGAGTTGGTTGTGGTTTGGGGTTTCCACCTTCTCCCAGCGGTGGTTCTTGAGTTGTGGCATGAACTGGCCTTTGAACCATTTGATAGCTCAACCAAATTTCAGCTAGGAATGTTAAAACATAATGGCTGAAGATTAAGAATAAATTTACACCTAGGCCATATAATTCCAAGGCCAAGATCAACCCATTCCCCTTAACATTCCCATCATCTATTCCGGAGTGCAAATATTCACATGGAAATGAGGTTGGTGGAAATGTTTAGCTTATATTGGAAAACATATCTGCTAAGCAGCTGAGAAATGTATTCATTTCAGCCTTTCCATTTGACAGGGCTCATTCTCCCAAGCAAAATACTAAGAATGCAATGACAGCAGCTGAAGCGGTTCCATTTCCTCTCTTGCCTTTAATCTCTCCCCGGGAAAAATAGTTCTTGAAATGCTGTAATGTGTGTGTATTGACACTCTCACTTAGATTTTTAAATACGGCTGACCTTCTATTTATTCTCTATGCCAATAAAGGGTTTTTTTTAATAAGGTGTTTATTATTTTCATGATTAATAATGATTATTATAATCATACCGTGCTTTGCAGTTGATAAAGTGTGTTCATGTGCATTATTATATCATTACATCATTGCCATCATTAGAAGAACTTCAAGAAATGAGTTGGATCAATATTATTTTTTATCCCAATTTTTTAAATGATGAAAAGAAGTTCAGTGAGGTTAAGTGATTTGTTCGTGTTTATATAGCTAGTAAGTGTCAAACCTATACTCCAATCCAGCTATTTGAACTCTAAATGCCATGTTCTTTCCACTGTGGTTTTAAAATGACCTGGGTTTTTTTTGTTTTTTTTTTTTTTTTTAAAGGGCTGCATTTAGCACAGGGAGTCCTATGGAAGATGTGTGTAGATCAATTGGCATAATGCATATCAACATTCCTTGCTATTCATCCCTGTGCTGCTTCCTGTTGAGGTGGAGTGGATGGTATAAAGCACAGACAGTTCTGAAATTTGATTGGCTACAACAAAGTTCATGAGTTCATTTTGATCATGCGTGTCTTCAACATAACATGAAGATGCCTAGAAAAATAGTGGAAAGGCATGAAATGGCAGGAAGTTGGGGAGAAATGGTAGCATGATGGCTATGTTTATTCCAAGACTTTTTTGGTTTGCTCGTTTAGAATTTTGTTCGATCATTCTTTGCAGCCCCTTGGCTATCACATTTCAGATTATATGCCTAATAAATCCATCTGTTTGCTTGGCAGAGCTAATTTGGAGTCTCAGAAAGTTGGACTTAATTGTTAACTCTAAGTTTTAGTTAGAAAATATTTTACCAGATGATCTTCATACTGAAAGAGCTTTGGAGAGCAAGGGTTAGGGGGAGTTTCTTGAGATGTGCAAATTGAAGCAGTTCATTCATTGTACACTATCTCCCTGGACATATATATATTCCCCCACCATGGCTGGTTAGGGGGGGACTGTACCATAGCAATGATAACTCTATGGAAAGTATAAGGGCCTTTCTATGAATATCTCTGGGAATTCAGGGTATCATATAACTGCATTGGAATAAAACTTTGGATGCTAGAAACTTGATATAGAAAAGCTTCAAATATTAATAAATAATGTGGAGTTTAGTCTGTTTTGCTTCAAGCCTTTAACTTAGCAAAGATTTTTCTGGCCAACTCTAGGAAGGAAAACATTCTATAGTAAAATAAAACACTAATGACTCAATACTCTGTGACACCTAATGTAATGATTGCCACCCCAAATTATTTTTACCAGTTATAAATCAATTACTAGGCATAGTTATAATTACATTAATAACACTGGTTTGCCTTTCCAACTCCAAATATTATACAACGAGGAAATGTTCTGACTCTAAATGGTTTTAATTAAAGAACCAACTTTATTATTTTTTTTTTTAAGGTGGTAAGGAAGTATATTTTTTGTCCTCACTTCTTGGTTTTTGTGCTCATGGCTTTCAAGAAAAAGGAAAGTAATGATTATAGTAAATTACAGGAGTTAGGCGGTGGGGTAATTAACAGGTAATTATCAATAAACAATTTAACCACAAAAGCTTGGATCCCACCTACCACTTGTCAACAATAAAAGCTTAGTAACTCCACATGCGATTGAAACAGAGTCTACAGGGAGCCCCAGAAAGGACTGCTAATATAAATAAACAATTCTTTCTTGGGAGAATACACAAGGGCCAGGCTGTAAGTGACCACATAGAAGAAGGAAAGAAAAATCCAGTAGACAGGAAAAATATTAGGAAACCAAACATTTGGTTTCAGATTTAGGAGAGAAATATGAATGTGCTTGGTATGGAAGCCAGAAAAATTATCTATGAATGTCTTTCTCATCCCATACATAAATTTTGATTTTCTTTAAGCATGGCTAGAAATGTAAGATTATTTAGCCAAGCTGGCATTTTGACACAAGGAAAAAAATTGACCTTATCCGGGTTTAAATATAGTCAGCATGCTTTGTAGATTGAATGATTGGTGAATATATTCACCATAAAATATATTTATTATGGAAATCTACAACTAGGGTTTGAAAGCATCTCTAAACTTTATACAAACCTTGATTTGAAAACTCTTCCTTTTTAAAATGTGCCATCTATATTACTATGGCTTGGGGGGGGGGCGGTGAAGGGCTTGTACATTAGCTCGTGAAAAAGGAACCGTTTAGTTCAGACAAAAAGACCTGACCCTACAGACAATGCATAATAATATAACTCTCTATTTCTCTTTCATTTTGGCTCTGTTAATGTGGTATTGGGATACAATTTGAAAATAGCTAAATCAGGAATTGAATTTTGTTTTGGAAGAGATTTTCTCTTTCTGAATTTTATTTTGTCTACACACACACACACACACACACACACACACATGCACAAGTCCTGTGTGCCTAAAATGACATTTGAATATATCATAATCAAATGCACTTATTGAATATTATCAACACCTGGTGACGCGCTTGGCATAAGGCAAAGAGCATTAAGTAAATATGTTCTCTGTCATCTAAGGTGTGAGAGATAAAACTGTCACAGAATGCATTTGAAAGATGTACATGCAACTGAATAAACATTGAGCAGATGTACATATTCAATAAAGATTTCATTATCTCCAGGGCAAGGGGGAAATGTATATTGTGGAGTGATGACAGTAAGGCAAGTTGGGGGGGTCGTAAGGTTAGATAAGGGAGTCTTGAGGAGACATTGCCATCTGACTGTCCATTCGTCAGGAAAATCTTTGAGTAATAGGGAGATTCCATGTCCCATTTGAATGGCGGTCCAGGGCAAGCCCAGCACGGCAGAGTGGGCAGGCCATTCCTGGAGAGGGAAGGAAAAGCTAGGACGAAACTATGTTGTTAACAAGAAGGGCCGGCCTGGGCCGATGCTGCCACGTGATCTAAGGAAGACCTTAGGCTAAAGCTACGATGTTAATGTTTAGTGTGATATTCAAAGTCCTGTGAAACCTGACTGCCAAAATACCTGAGTCTACTGTGCTCTACATTTTGCCTGAACTTCACCTAAGATCGTTTTCATTTTCTCTCTTGCTTGGCATTATGTCTGCCTAAATTTTTTCCTTCAGATTGCCCACATCCAATTGCATTCATTAGAACTTCGCTAAATGCCGAGTTTCCCATGGTTTTCTTAATTCCCTTTTGAATTTTTTTTTTTAAGACAGACCTAGATCTTGTTAAAAAACCCTCCCACTGTGTCTTCTGTTACTAAAAAGTAATTAAATAAAAAGTGAGGTTTGGATACATCTATCATTTAATTTGAAATTACATATGAATAGAGAGAGGAAAAGTGACTTTGAAAGATCAATTCTCAAATTTTGATTTAAGAACTATGTTATTAGCCAAAATAATATGAACTGAGTCCATTCTTTTGACCTTTGCAAGGTCTAACCTAGTCAATTATTGCAGCAGAGCGGGGAACCAAAGAATGGCTTTGAATCGGTCAGACCCAAACTGATTTAAGTTTGCATGTGGTTAAATAGACATTAGTTAAAAATAATTAATGCTGTCTTTGACCTTTGAAATGAGGAAGGACATTCATGGTCCTCTCTGACTGCCACTCCGTACATGTGCATCTACTTAACTCATTTTGTTACTTAAAATAGAGATCTTTTTAATATAGCTTGATATTAAATATCTTGAATAACATAAATGAAGTTGTATTCTTCATAAATGAATGCTGTCAACAACTTTTCCCGGGATACTTAGAGCATACGTTTTTTTAAAACATATATGTATATATGTTTTCAATGAAATAACCCCTAATCAAATCCCTTTGGCACAGTTTGGCAAGATCCCCTTGGGGTTGTGTTGAGAAGATCATTGATTGTTCCCCTTCCAGGTTTTTTTTTTTAATTTTTTTTTCAACGTTTATTTATTTTTGGGACAGAGAGACAGAGCATGAACAGGGGAGGGGCAGAGAGAGAGGGAGACACAGAATCAGAAACAGGCTCCAGGCTCTGAGCCATCAGCCCAGAGCCTGACGCGGGGCTCGAACTCACGGAGCGCGAGATCGTGACCTGGCTGAAGTCGGACGCTTAACCGACTGTGCCACCCAGGCGCCCCTCCCCTTCCAGGTTTTAATAAGACCCAGAAATGGGGGCTGTTCTGTTGTGTATATTAGACTCATAGAGTTTTAGGATAGACTTTCTAAATTGCATCACAACGCTTTGCTACCAGAAAGAATGCCTTTTCGTTCTTCCCTTTTCCTCCCATTATTTTTCCTTTTCTACCAATTACCATTGCAGTGTGAAGAAGGAAGACCTTCATTCAACCATGAATCCACTTGGCTGTTGCTAGGGTAGAGACAGAAAGGAAAGCACAGAAGGATCCCCAAAGCAATCTCTAAATAAACAGTAACTTAAAATATGGTTTTCATGTTGTTCTTCATTATTTTTAAAATTACTTCTAGTTCAGATATATTTTGGGGAGTTTAAAAAATATGCTCCATGTTTTCCAAAATAACACAGTTTTAAATCAAATGAAAGGCCACTACAGTAACATAGAAGATGCATAAAAGACAGGCACACAGGAGACAATCAATTTGTATTTAGTGAACAAATGAATAAATGAACCCCATCTAGGCTTGTAAAGTTACCACCCCCAGTTTCTTCTTCCTTGTCTAAAAAACTCGTATTTGTTGGTTGGGTTCCCAATTGATTGTAACTTGACGGGAAGAACTTTCCTGACTTTGCATTCTAAATTATGTTCCAACTGTTTGTTACTATAACACACTAAATTTCCATCATATCTTTTATCACATTTTGTTGGGATCCAGTGTTCAAGGTCTACACCCTCCACTGTCCAGGTATTTTGTGGATGGTGTTCTGTTCCCACTGCCGAGTACAGTGATTGGCAAATAGGCACCAGAACCTAAAAAGTTCAGAAGGAAGAATGGCCAGAGGTAGAGTTTGACTGGAAAGAGCAAAAAAAAAAAAAAAAAAAAAAAAAAAAGAAGAAGAAGAAGAAGAAGAATGGGTAAGGTCTGCAGAGGAAAGAGTCCATGGCAAGGGAAGAAATTAGATAAAGGAAAAGATGCTTGGAATGGCATGAGGGGAGGAGAAATCAAGAGTTTGCAATGAGACAGTCATGCCTAAACCATGGAAGAAATTATGGCATCAAAACAGAGGGAGGAAGTAGGTAAACAGAAGGAGAAGCAAAGAATAACCCATAAGAATGGTAACCAGACTTTAAAATAAAAAAAAACATAACAAGGAGGATTTTGTTCACTTATTTTCATTTCTGACCTTTTTATCCCCTCTAGGCAAGGGGAGAGCAAAGTGAAGGGAGAGTTTGGCATAAAAGTTGGACTTGAGATGTACATTTTTCCCCAAAGAAAAAACCCGATTTTGTAATAAGTAAATATAAAACATTGAGCCATTGTAATAAAGAAGGCATCTGTTGTTTTGAATTGGTCTCAGCAACTTACCATCATCTTCTACTGTCATAAATCATAAGGAATTTACATATTTTAACATCAAGATTTGTTGGTCTTTTTTTTTTAGCATTCACATATATATATATATTTAAATCTACTTTCATGTGGGTGAATGAAATCTATGTTTTAGAATTTCCACGATGACATGTTCTTTACATCATTCTGCACAAAGAGGACATGATTTGGTGTTTGTTTTAACAAATCTGTCATCCACAGAGATGTGCTTTGCCATGGAGTTTTTACTCTTATTAGAAAATTATTGTTCATAAGAAATGCCATAGAAAGGTCCATGATAAATCACATGCATATCATAATACTACATTGCTACCTCTCCTTCGGGTGGGGGCCAAAATAGTGTCTGCTATGGCAAAAGTGGAATCAGGGTTTTGATCAAGGGACAGTCATTTTTAGAACTCTTTAACCCTTAGTCTTTATTGAGCTCATCACTTGACAAACCTAAATAATATTCTTAGTTTGCACGGTTAAAGTCAGTGTGCACACCCACATCATCTGCAAGTTCATTTCTCTTTCTGTAGCTAGTTCTCGGAAGCACCTACCTGCCTAGAGAATTTGAGATGTAAATTCCAGTTTCCTGTGACCCTAATAGACTGTGGCTTTAGGAGCACACAGTCTGAAGCGGTCACTAACACTATCGTTGGAATAGTTTTGTATTTACATGAACACGCTATGATCCAAAGCTGCTAAGAAATCTGTCTGGAAGCCTATGAAGTCTGTGGATGAACAGACACCATGCGAAGTAAACTGGGATGTACTGGAGACTCTATTCATTTCTTACAGTTCACACGTTGCCCTTTATTTTTAGAGTGCGACCACTGCTCATTTTTGTTCTTTTGGCCTTCTTACCACTGACTTATGATCCTTGTTATGAAAACTTCCCCATAAGGAATTCCAAAATAAGAAAAATGGTTAATGTGTGTACCAAGCAACAATCAAAACAAGACCACGTCTCATTTTCAAGTTTTATGAAAATCATGAGGCATTTTAAAATGTGAGCTGTGTGCGCTCATGTATTTGTCACAAACCATTTTGTGTCTTTACCAACTCTATTTTTCAGACTAAGGCTTAATTATTGTTGTTGCTTTTAAGTTTTTCTTTCCCCTTACTTAGAAAATGATAGCTCAGGATGTAGGATACCTGAGAATTGGGAAGGAAACATTAGAACTTATGAGCATCAAGTGAGATATAGATATAAAATGCCATCTCATGCAGGTCAGTCATATTTAAAATTATGTTTCCTTTACCGAAGAATGTACCCACTGATAAGCTATCTCGTATAATCCATGGGCGTGACTTCCTGTGAACGCCACTCAGGCTGAATCCCTATAGTTAGTTAATAGCAATAGAGAGAAGGAACTTGAGCAACTCTCTTCTATTTGAGACCTACAGAATCCTGGCTAAGTAGGAGGCTTAGCCAGAGAGCATATTGGTTTCAGCAGACTATGGTAAAGTTAATTAAGGATGATTAATGGAGCATTTTCCTTCCAATGATATCTGTGACAGAACAAAGCTGTCTGAGGCTTGTCAAGCAGAATTTGAGTTGAATGAGTATTTATGTGATCAAATCTGAAGGCTGCCTCTTGACAGAGCGAGGATTCATCAATCAATTGCTCTGGCTCGCACTGGTGGGAAATTGGTCTATCCGAGTAGGTTCTGCTCCCATCCCCCATTTTTTTTCATTCAATCATCCCTCAGGCTACAATGCATCTTTAGCTTTTACCTCTGACCACCTTAAGGGCTATCAGAGAAAAGTAAAGGCAAGAGCGAAAACATCTATTATGATGGTTATTTCTCAGCTGAACTCAGACCATTGATTTCTTCTAAGCAGAGGGTTAGAAAGTGACACAGGCCTGGGCAAGGAATTAATTGGCATTAACAAAAGTTATTTTGCAGCCTGATGAGAAATGATTATGGGCTTAGTCAAAAACTATCTGTCACACAGCTGTACGCTTTTTGTGTTTATACCTTTTTCTCTTATAAAATCGTAGGCTGTTTCTTAAGTTCCTATGAAGTCAGTTAATTCTAAGAATAGACTAAAGAACACACACCAGCTTATGCTTGAGGTTTCTGCTTTTAGCTGTATTCCACAATCTGCAACGGTAAGGTTTGGATTCTACATGTGGTGGTCACTGTCCCTGCAAGGAAAAGGTGCTGCTGGCCAGACCTACCTGGCCAGAGAGTGGGGCTCATTTTCACTCAGGATATGCAGAGTCTTGTTTAATCACAATGGAACAGTGTCAGTGCAGAGGTGGGATCAGGGATTAGCTCCAACAGAGTATTCATGTTGCAAAGTTTACGCGAGCGATTTCATATGCTTTATCCAATTTGATGTTCACAAAAAGTTCACTCAAACAGGGGAGCTATAAGGATTCCTATTAAATACATGTGGAGATTGAGGCTGAAAGAGGTTTCATAGGACTAGAATGATATGGCTGTCTGTGGCTGAGATGGGACAGGGGTCCAATTCTGGGCACTCCCACTGCACCCTTCTACACTTTTGTGGACTGTGTTCTTTCTGGGTCGTGGCTAACTGCTTATTTGCTTTCTCAAATGATGGCACATTACTTGCACCCAGAATGTAAGTAATGAGTGAGTTTTTAATGGTCAATGCAACTTGAGCAATTCAGTCTGATATTACATTGGCTGATGCTATATTTCATTCTGAGGCAGAATGACTGCAACTGGGAGTGGAACATTTCTGGCTCAGCTAGGCATGGGGACTCTTGGTGATCTCAAAAGTAGCACCCAACTGCACAGTCTCTTCATAGTGTCCATGTGCGAAATACACAAATAGAGCTTCCCAGAAGAGTAGCCCCAACGATTCCTGAGATGTGCTGTTCAGAAGAAAAAATATATTATACACATACATGTTCATGCTTTTGTTGTTATTTATCGAGATGTTTATAAAGAGGCATTTTTGAAGAATCGGCTTCATAGAGCAGAGAAGAGATGTCCTTGGTTATTTATCGGGAAATTTCACTTTCCCAAATCTTGCTTACTCATCTTGCAATGTTATCAGTGGTTTTATAATCTACATTCTCACTATCTTTGGGATGTGTGAGTAACGATACAATAAAATACAGTCAGTTTTACAAAGAAGCGTGACAATCATTTGTCAATATAGATAGTATTAGTATCTTTAAGGAAAAGTTTTGTGTCCTTTATTATGTGTTTTCAGGGCACAAAGTCAGATAAAAAAAGGAAAATGATTTAATAAAAGGATTGCCGATGGATTAGATCAATTTCAACTGATACTGATTTCTCTTTATTTGTACACAAATACAAATGCTTTTGGTGTCTAGACTATAACAATGGGTTTAGATTTCTAAAATGTTTTTGCAATGGGTGATAAACATTCCAAAAATTCAAGATAAGCCTTAGCTTTTATGCCCTGCTATGCTTGGAAAGTACATTAAATATTTTATTATTTAATATTTCTCTCTTCAGATGTTTTTCTGTGAAAATATTTAAGGGTCTTACATTGATTTGTTTTCCTTTTCCACATATGTTTGTATAAGAACTGAAGGCCTCTTTTATGCTTGTAAAAAATTTTAGATGGATAATTCTTTACTCTGTAAAATGTTTTAGGATACAATATTTATTTATTTTAAGTTAGAGGGAAAAATGTAAAGAGGAGAAAGGGATGATCCAAAGGCAGCAACACAAAGAGCTGAACTCCTCCGTCATGATTTATTCACTTTGCCCATTTGAGAATTGTTGTTAATGCCAGAGATTGTCCAGGAAATGCAGAGAAAAAAACAAACAAACAAACCCCAAATCAAAACAAAGAAAAAAAAAACTTGTTTGTTCCCTTGTTACACTCATGATTTGTCTAGGAATAACTCTTGGATTGTAGCAGCTTTATGGGTGATCATATCACAGTCTGAGCTTTGAAAATTGCAGTCAACTAAAATCCCTATGTCTGTGTCTGGTAAGCTATTATTAAGTCAGATTTTTCTCCATTCAGTATTCAGGCAGTTAACTTCTTAGACATAAGTGCAGGAAATTCATGTCCATAAAATAAAAAAAAAAATATTTAGACATATAGCTCTGACCTAGTAAGATAATCTGACATTTAGATTCTCTTATTTCCTGATCTTTCTACTTTAACCTCAGGCTTACGCCTGCCCTGAGGCTTATGTCACTTTATTATCATCTTCTCCACCCCGCATCCAAATCACTGATTAAAAAAAAAAGTCTGAATGGAATAGGGCAATTTCCAGGTTGCTGTTGAGCCATTAATTATCCCTCTTTGCATGTCCTTGAGCTCAAATATCCAACAGACTCCAATCAGTAAAATGAATCAACAAGACATTACTTTTATATCTTGGATGAATACATGATGTCATATTCCAAAGTTGTGTAACAGTATAGGTAATAGTTATTCAGGATGGATTTTTAGGTGGGTTTGGTAAATTGCACAGTAATTGCAAAATTGACATTCACACTATCTTGAAGTATCAGCCAATGGGAGTAGGCAATTTGGTCATTCAGTGGACGTCATTGATTTTGGTGAGCTGGACTAATTTAACTTAAACTCTCTTGATTAATCTTACACGGTCCAAAGCAATGATGGCAAGATACTGGCTTGGCAGTTGGCAATTTAAAAATGAAAAGGAATGTGCATGCATATATTTTTGCCTATTCTTGTCGACATTCTTTTGTAACATCTCAACTGGACTAATTAGAAGATATTAGAACACAGCATGTTGGTCATAATTTTCATTGCGTGGAAGCAGGAGAGTATAGATTTTAAAAACTTGGTGAAAAATTATTTGAGGTTTTCGAAAATGGTAACAAAAATCTTCTGAGAGAACAATTATGTGTATGTATAAATTATATATGAATATATTTTATATCTATACACAGACATGTCTTACTGTCTTGACTTATTACACATACTTTACAAAATTATTACCAAAGGTCTGGGGTTTGTTATTCCAATGCAATATTTCTAGAAAAACGTCTTCCACGAGAAACATATAAGCAAACAAACAAACAAACACTAGAGTTTGAGTTCGCAGTGAAAAAACTGAGACTTCATTTCAGGTCTATAATAAACTCTTGGCTAGGATCTCAAAATTTATGCCAGGAGTTGTTCATTTTTAGGTTCCTGAAGAGTCCAGTCCGTAAAACTTTTTATTCTAAGGCCAGACAGAATCACAGAGATGAAAACTAGTTGATGTCATTGAAATTGCAGTTATAGACTTATTTCATCTCCCCTAGTCTTTAATCCTGACACACATGCATTTTTTCCCTGATTTTATTGAGCAATCCAACATGTTTGCAGCGCACAAAATCTTACCAAACCAGATTTTGGTGCTTTCACTCATGTCTCTCCTTGGCTCATTACGTGACAAGGGTATTTTTCTTGCTCCTCTCCGTCTTTCTCCTTTCCCGCTAACTCCTCCTCACCACATCAAAACCACCCTGAAACAAACGAAACCACCCCAACATGTTATTCTCCATGCCACCTCCAGTCTTTAACACTGGACACCGCTCTTCTCCATTTTAGGAGACCCTCCTACTCTTCTTTGGGTTTCAGCTCAGACCTGCCTTCACTCAGGAAGTCTTGAATATGTGTGGAAGGCCCTTGGCCTTCTTGCCCCATCCCTGGTACAGGCAGGTGATCTTCTAATGTGCTCCCACAGACCTGACCGCACTTGCTCACAACGTCTGTGTCTACCTGCACCTTGGAAGCTCCGTGAAATCCAGGCCTGTGGCTTCCTTGCTTATGGTCTTCCAGCTTACATATAGTAGGAGCTCAAGAAAAAATAAGGAATGGAAGGAAACAAGAAAAAAGGGGATAGAGGGAGAATGCTGGTTTTTTAAAAAAAAATTTTTTTTATAATGTTTATTTATTTTTGAGAGGGAAAGCCTAAGCAGGGGAAGGGCAGAGAGAGAGAGGGAGACAGAAGATCTGAAGTGAGCTCTGCACTGACAGGCTGACAGCAGAGAGCCTGATGTGGGGCTCCAGTTCACAAACCGTGAGATCATGACCTGAGCTGAAGTTGGGCGCTCAACTGACTGAGCCACCCAGGCGCCCCGATAATGCTGTTTTATAGAAAATAATTTTTACAACTCTCTTAAGTGCATGTTCAGATGGAGTGCAGCCACCTAGCAGGAATCTCAGTAAAGATGGGTAAGGAGTCAGCCCTCCAGATGGAGACGGGCCCTACTGTTACAAGTGGCTGAAACTGTGCATCAAATCGTAGACTTTGTGTTTATGGAATCAGCCAGTTCCATACATGCTGAAAGCTTAGGAGTAGATACAGCTCCTAGAAAGGTGGGTTTGTATTGATAAACATGATTGGCCCCAGGGCCCACTTCCTAACTACTGAACTGGTCATTTGTACTGGCTTTGCTTTCTTGCTTCTTTATTATTAGCCATCTTCAATCTGTGGGCTGAGGGCCTGTGCTGCTTATCTGCACCATAAAATCTACTCCAAATTTTCCTGAGATAAAAATCCTAACCTTCTTTGTAAACTGACTGAGGTACCAGTTCAGGTACCAGAATTGACACCTGTTTAGGAGCCAAGACAGTTTGTTTAAATCTTGATTCCGTCACATATTAATCTTGAGCAAGGTTGTGATGTGACCTTGAACAAGACGCTTTTTTGAACTGAACTTTCTTCATCTGTGCAATCAGGAAACTGGTTGACCCATGTGTAGGTTCTTGAGATGATCAGACTCATGTGAAAATATGTTGTAAATTCCAAGCACCATGAGGTCACAAATGGATAGGGGCTGACAACAGAGTCATGGGCACGAAGTTGTCCCTCCAGAGTCATGTTGTTTTCTTTAGCCTAAGAAATAGTTCTTTACTTACTTCTGGAATTATGAAATGGGGTTTGGAATGGGGGGTGTCTGTATAAAGAGGTATTTGTAAGTGCCCCTTCTTGTTTTGAGTACCTCTCAAAGAAGAGGCCTCCTACTTTATCGTTCACTACCCTAAAAATTTATCCAGATTTCTAAAATACCTTGAGTCCTGAATGTTTAGATTTAAATTATATTTATATTACAGTTGAGTACCATTCTTTCCTTGCCTAGATATGTGAATACTATTTTTGTGTGCGAGTAAGCTTAAAAATTGACTGTCTAAATATTTAACCAGAGTTATTTTAAAAGAATTTCATTATTTATCTTCTTTATGATTTATATTATCACATTCTGTGTCTTTAGTTATGGTTTATCATAAGCAGCCCATCTGCTACAACAGCCAGACTGGAACATTCATATAAGATGAGTTCAGATGTCATAAACATGACAAGAGATGGGTTACATTCAGTCTTTCTCCGTGTTTAACCAATTTAATTTGTTTCCTATGCAGAAGAGGCTCTAAATTTACTTAATATATGTTAGCACTTAGGAACACAGTTAGAAACAAGGCGAAGGTCTTAACCTATTCGTAAATAAATGAGAAGATTCCTGTCGGAGTGAAAGAGAGAGAGAGAATTTATGTCAAACAATCAGGAATTTAATACATAGTGGTCTTTTAGGATGTCCAGTTTGTGTACATACTCTTAAGGCATGATTACGAATAACTTCACTTCCTATAAACAATGTGACTGGAGAAATTACTCACAGATACAACAAAAAGGGGAAGAAAGGTAAGACGTTTTAACTAAAGCCAATAAGTGAATTACTTTCCCTGAAAAGGTTAAAAATGGCAGATTTATTTTTCGTTGCCATAATATTTGTCTTTGTTGGCCAGCTATCTGAGGTATTCTGCAGAAGATATAGGGCTCACTGGGACATCACCACATGACCCCAGGTTCAAAGTTAGAGCAGAGTCCTGAAGGATTTTCCCCCCTCTGTAGTTTGGGGACCCACGGAGCCTGAACCGAAGGCTAAATCTGTTGGCTAAAGGAAAGTATTGATACTGCCGTAGCAAAAGCATTCGGTGATTATACTGGATTTCCCTCTGCCCCTGGTAAAGGTCAAGTAGAGGACTTTTGAGTGCAAGCAAAAGAGTCATTCATTTTTCACTCTTTAGGTAAAGGACTTATGTCATATTATTAGTGAAAATGTGATTAACTGTTAAAGCAACATAGGCCTTAATGATCTATAAAGCCATTTCTCTCGAAGTTATGGATTCATTGCTCTGAGGTACTAAATATATGTTGTTCTAGGATCATGCAAGTCATGAATACTAAAAATAAAAATAAACATATTTCTTTGATGATGATTTATGGCCAAACAATTTGGAGCTAATACATTCACATTATAGGATGCAAATACAAATGTGACATAACTGAGTGGGCCTTTAAGATGAAGTGTCATTACTTCGGGAAATATGGGCAGTGCTTCAACTTCATCACAGCCTTTGTAACATAATGTTTTGAGAGCCTGTGACTGATGTCTCAACTTGCAGCAGTTTGGTTCTTAAATTCCATACTTAGCAAGAGAATGGTTTCATTCAGCCTCATTGATGACCTAAAAACCCATATGTGGGGATATTATACGCCATTGTGGATTAGTATGCGAAGCTGGTAAAATGAGATTGGGGGGGGGGTGGGTGTTCCTCCTGGTGAGATGCTGATTTCACAATGAGCACAAAGACAGAGCCATGGCAGTGGTGGACCAGCAAGGATGGCACCACAGCCCTGTGTTTATAATTTCAGGCCCCCTTCGCTCCTCCAGGGGCTCTTGAGAAACGCTCCGGGGAGTACCGATGCTGGCGGCATGGTTACTTTTCTGTATGTGGATAAAGTTCTCGAGTTACCTGAAATTCCTCAGCAAGCCAAAAAGCTGCACAAAAGCTGAGCATGTCTATGTCAAGTTGACCTTGCTCTCTTCTTTACCATCTCCTTCTCTTCTCCTTCCAGACCCACAATTTCTTATTTATCTCTTCGTTTCTTTCATTCTTTCTTCTTTTTCTTGTCTCCACTTCCCTTCCTTTTCTTTTTTTCCTTTGCCTTTCCCCCTCTTCTTTCCCCACTCTTCTTTCATAGTGTTTCTTGCCGTCTGCATCAGGGTAGGAGATGAGCTGACATGAAGCATCACGGGAGTAATACTCTCCTTGGTACTGTCAAGAACGTGCTTGGGGCGCCTGGGTGGGTGGCGCAGTCAGGCGTCCGACTTCAGCCAGGTCACGATCTCTCGGTCCGTGAGGTCGAGCCCCGCGTCCGGCTCTGGGCTGATGGCTCGGAGCCTGGAGCCTGTTTCCGATTCTGTGTCTCCCTCTCTCTCTGCCCCTCCCCCGTTCATGCTCTGTCTCTCTCTGTCCCAAAAATAAATAAAATAAAAACATTGAAAAAAAAATAAAAAAAAAAAAAGAACGTGCTTAAAGGAAAGAGTCAGGAGAGAACCGCATTCCTCGCAACAGTGCATTGAAATTCTCTTCTAATTCTTGCACTGGCATCGCTAATTTTATTCCCGGAGTCTAAGCGGATCCACTGTTTTCTCAGCAATTCCTTCTACTGGTACAATACGAATAATACGATAGTTAACAAGGTATGTGTGCAAGGCTTTAAAAAAATCACCTAGCAAGTAGAGAGGAGGACAAAGGCAGCAAATGATGGAGCAAAGTACACGTTATGTGAGCACTGCAGACTGCTATACAAGTGAGACTGCCCCAGTGTGCGTCTAATTTATGTAGCTGATAACCCGAGTTAACAGAGACCCTGGCACTATTATGGAGGTAATATTTTCTCAAGGATGTACAGTCTTAAACAACTTCTTCCTGTATTAGGTTCATACATGGTTTTCTTTAACATAAAGCAGGTATGTCTGTTCTCTTGTTCCATTTCATTTTCTTGGAAAAATAAATTTATTGCAGGCCGGCTGAATGGAAATTCTGCTTACTGTTTACGACTGAAGTTGCTCTCCCCTCTCCTGTATTACCCAGGGAATTAGTTCAATACAGAGCCTTATTCCACACCCATTTCTTTATTTTTCCCCTCTCCATCCTTCTTTCCAGGGTTCTGTTTCAAAACCTATATTGCCACAGAGCAGCTGGTAGCATTTAGCAACCACCTGCACAAGTAGTTCTGTTTCCAATGGAAGAAAATTTAGCTTACATAAGGCAAAAAACCGTAAGGTGTCGGCTTTTCCATTTTTATTTGTATTTGTGTACATTTTCTTACTCATTGATGAATGTTCTGCTAAGTGAAACTTAACTCCTTGGTAAAGAATGAGAAACAGTATGGTGGGGTGGTCATTTGTTACAGTAAGGTTTGGTTAAATTGAAACGCTGTCAGTAAGGCTAGAGGTTGATCGTAGCCAGGAAGAGACTCTTAAAATCTGTTACTTCTTTGAAGGGTGAGAAGGCACCCTCTTGAATTGGAAACTTCTACTCTGATTTTCCAAGTACCAGTCCCTCCCGAAGACTATGACACGCGCCACGGTATGTGCTGGGTTCCCATGAAACGCATTGTGCAGTCAGACTTTCAGTACCTAACAGTAAATAAATTACCTTCCTGCTGCTTGGGAATAAGTTTAAACCTCTAAGTTTTTATTAAATTGTTCACATAACTACACATTGAATATTGATCGGAACTGCACTCAAAGTGACTAATGTGTCAAGTAGTGACTTTCCTTAAATCAAGGTAGCTATTCTATAAATGAAACTCCAACCTAAAAGCCGGCCATCGACAAATAATATCTGATGACTAACTTATGTAAGCAAACTACAGCTCGTAAGTCATTCTTCTTACCTCTTCCATTTAATCCTCACTTGCCGTTTTTGCCCCTGGGTAGAGGAACTGAAGCAGAGGAAAGCTATGTGACTTGCTCAAGGTCACTTAGCTAGTAAGAATAAATTCATCCAGACTTCCAGCATAGTCACCTTTTAAGGAGAAGAGTTTAACAGTTAATATTATTTTATATAGGCCTAAAAGTTATTGAGAGCCACCATATATAGATATGCAGTTATCCTCTCTAGGAATCTAGACCATGTAAATGCTATCCAGGAATCTGAACCGTGTAAATAAATGTTAGATTTCTTTTCGAACTGCCCTGTGAGATGGAAAGTATTCTAGAAGAAAGTTAGAAAACTACCATGGCTTTGTAGATTAACAAACCAAAATATGTGATCAAGGTCACACATTAGTTACTGGCAGTGCTGAGACTAGAAGCAAAATAATTTTCTCTCCCCTCCCCTCCCTGTCCCTTCCCTCCTTCTCCTCTCATTTTCCAACCTTCCCTTCCCTTTCATTTTCTCTTTCTTTTCCTCTCATTTCCCTTTCCTTTATTCATTTCTCTCTCCTTTCCTCTCTTCTTCCTCAAATACTTGAACCCGTATTTTCAGCCAATTTCTACTCATCTAAGCTAGGTATTGGAAATAAACCATTTACCGGGTGAGACTCCTTGCTTGCCTTCAGGAGGTTTAATGAGGGGGTACAGTTAACTGAACTGGTACAATGCTGACTGTCATGACGGAGGTATAGGATATTAGGTATGTGTGATGGTTGGGGGTGGATATACAACCAAGTCTAGAGGGAGTCAGAGAAGGTTTCCTTTCGGGAATGTATCTAAACCAACACCTGCAGGACAATTAACATTATTATGGAGCAGGGGAGTTATATGGTAGCAGAAAAGAATGTTCAGCTATCAGCCGAGAGGTGAGAGAAAGCATGGTGCAGCCTGGGATGTGACAAGTTCAGTATGAGTGTGGGAGGGCTGAGAGTGTACTGAGAGAAATAGTGAGATGAATTCTCTTTAAAGATAAATTGAATTCAGGAGGCATTAGATGCTTGTAAGACACTATTAGGAGCTATGAAGATTACAAGATAATACCCTTTAATGATAATAGAATAATCTAGGGTAGTGAATGATAACATGATAAATCGTCCCTAAAAGACTACAGATTATGAACTTCTCTTGGGGTTCAGAGTGGAAAGAGGTCGTTGTGGGCCATGGTAAGCAAAGAAGGTGGCAAGGAAGATTTTGAAAGATGAGTAGCCTATCTGTGGACGGTACTTTTCTGCATTCCTTTTCCCCATGAGCAAATAGTCTTTACCATCTGTCTCTATCTTCTCAATTTTCATTCAGCCTTCCTCTTAACTACAACCTCTATTCTGCTCGCAACACTTGAAGAGGCAGGAGTGATTCCTAACTGCCAAATCCAGGGTGTGTTTTAGTCTTTGGCCCATGATAATGTCCTCAGGACAATTTTCTCCTCCCATTCCTCCTCTGGCTTCAGGACCAACACTCGCTGCTGGGTCCCCCTCTTCAGGATACCCCCCTGAAGATATCATCTATTTATCCATTAAGGACTCCCAAAGAGAGACCTTAGGCTCCAAATCTACAATTCCATCCTCTTGCTGAACATCTGTTCCTGAGTATCCTACCCCACTTCAAATGAAGTGAAATCCAACCTTCTTCCTCCCTTATTTCCCATTTGTAGTCAATGGCTTCATCTTTTACCGTGCTCCTCAAGTGAGAACTTGAAAGCTTCCCTTGACTACTCGCATTCCTTTTCTCATCACGCCCGTCTAGAGATTTGCCAAATTTCATACCCAACTGAGAGATATTCCTTGATTCTCTCAAGTCATACTGCTTTTCTCTTGAATCAGAGCTTTACCATCTTTTGTCAAGGCTGCCTGTAAGAATGCTCTCCCTTCCACTCAGGATCATTTTTTTCTAAATATCAAACCTGAGATATTATTCTGTTATTGCTGAAGGCACTGCTTTGTCTCCCTATTGTCCACAGCAGTAGTTTTCGACTATGTTCTGCTGAGTCACTGGACCCCTTAAAGATGCCTTACGGTAGCACTGGGGGAGGGGAAAGCTGAATGAGTCGCGTTTCCTAACCCTCCACCTCTTCCTCAACAAAGCAACACCACTTTTTACTTGTTTGATATTTGTGGTTTTGTGTAAGATTTTGCTTGGGGGGAACAAAAGTGTTCTGCTGCCAAAAACTTTGGAAAATTGGAAAATTGAACTCTGTAGCCTGATAAACATGGCCCTTCACGATTTGGTTCCAAACCTTCTCTTTAGCTGCCTCTCTTCCGTTTCTTTACCCCTCACCCTAATCGTCATTCACCCAAAGTTCTCCTGAAAGACTGTGCTCTGGCACCACTCTGGTCTCTGTTTGTGCTGATTTTCCCCGCTTAGAAGTCCCCCATGTTGGCTCTCCATTTTCTTCATCTGCTCTATCTGGTAAATTTCTGATGATTCGCCTCAAATCTTGCCCTCATAGCTGTCCCCTAGAGAGAGTAGTCTGTGTAATCCTGATCTCTTCTACAGTCCTTAACACAGCAGTTGCCCCTCTTCCATACTGCTTCCCCTGTGGCCTCCCGGACGGCCGAGAATGAGTCTTACTTATACTGGTAGCCGGGCGTCTGTGATGCAAGAAGTGTTGCTCAGTTAATGTGACCTCTGGCTGCTTGCTCCTCCTCCTGCTGCTGTTGCTACAATGGCAAAGCCAGAGGACAGTTTTGAGCAAAAGAGGGAAATGCCAAGAATGCAATTTAGGTGTTTAAGGTCATTGAGCCCAAAGTCAAGTGTAGAATAGAGAGAAAAAGAAGAAGGTCTAGGGTCAGGGAGAGAGGGGTCTAACAGAGATTCTCAGACTAGCATGGTATGAATCACATAGAGTAAAATCCACCACGATTCATTGCTGAATTAGTGGGGTGAGAGATTGTATCTCAGAGGAGAATGATTGAAGACTAAAAGGCATGCTCATTTTCTTTAGAAATCCTAACTGTGGCAATGAGAGTTTTTGTCCGTTCCTTTGCCTTGTGTGTTTATCCTGCGGAGAGCATATAAGCTACTTGGTTCTACGAGTCCTCTCCTTCTCCATCCCATAGCTCGAGTGACAGCAGCAACAATAGCATGTCCTTGTGCTTGCCGAACACCGTGCTCTCCGTATTACATGAATGACCTCATGAGAGGTAGGGAGACAGGTACTGTCATTGCCTTCACCTTAGAGTGGGTGTGGCGAGGCTCAGAGAGGTGAGCTAACTTGCATAACACCTTGTAGCTGGTGGGAAGTTGTGGACCCTGGGTAGGGACTCAAGTCTGTCTGAATCCCAAGCCTGACATCGATTCCTCTCACTGCTCAGTCTCCCCAAGCTCTGTGTAGCTAAGTACTTTCTGGATCTAATATCTGAATACGCACAGGTATTCGGGTTGACACCTCCTTCATTAATGCAAACCAGGCAAGTCAGAATTCCAGAGAAACAAATTCCCTAGGTGTCTAAAGGTCACCTCTTTGAGCCTGGTGGCTTCCATAATGTTACCATAAAGGATGGAAAACTTTACTAAAATCATTATTCTAGGAAACCAGATAGCCAATCTTATTAGATTCTTGTCCTAAATCAAAGTAAATTGGCACTGAATGACTCTCTCTTAAGAAAAGTGCATAAACTCTGGTACATGGGCTTAACCTCCGTGCCGTCCAAATTAAAGGCAATTTTCCTACACTCATGAGTTCTCGCCAGGGTCTCACGTAGCTGACGTTGTCCGATAGCTTCCAGCAGATGTTCACTCACCGCGTGCTTCACGGTGCTAAACAAGTTGGATCTCGAGTATTTTTTAAAGTGCGGCGGGCCACACGTGTCAAAAATGGGGATCCTGTTTTAAAATGCAGATTTCTATCCCTAGCCTCAGGTCTCTTGGTTTTGATGCTTGGGGGCAAAGCCTGAGAACCTGCTTATTTCTCTGAAGTGAAGCACAGTGCGGAGGCGTGTGGTGATGGTCCTTGAAATAAAGGGGAACTGAAAGTGCTGAGCATGGCTGTTAAAGCATGCAGACATTTAATAATAGCTGTTAGCCTTGGCAGCTCTGTTTTATATTGCGCCCTGCCAAATGCCTTTCAGCTAGGGACCTTCTGCAGTAATTAATCGCAAGCATCTCAGCTCTGTAAATGTTTTGACTCCGTGCAAACAGCTCTATCACCTGTCCAAGTGATCCCTCTTCCTACCGTTCCTCATTTTGTTGTTCAGCCCTGATTTGCATTTCTTATCTCCCAATATGCATAAGTAGGTCTCGGAGGACCTTCTCCAAGCAGGAGCCCTACCTGTGTCTCATTTAATTCTCATAAGACCCCACAAAGGACACATTATTAGTCCCATTGCAAATGAGAAAGCCAAGACTTCAGTAGCTTAATTAACGTGCTCAAGGTCATGGAGGCAGGGAGCTGGAACTGAAGTCTGAGCCCAGGTCACCTGACTCCATAATCATGCCTTTCTTCACTATGCCAGGTTGCTTCACCCCATTTGGCTTCATTCTTGATAGGTGCAGATCCAGCTACAGTTTAAGCATCCTATCCAGGCCCTGTGGGTAACGCCACCACTAGAATCGTTTCTGTGGCACGTATGCCGACAGAACGTCTCGAATCCTCCTCTCAGGCTATATCCTAGGGAAGAACACCGCATTGCTCAATACAGTTGACACTAACCACGTGTGGCTGTTCAGCTATATGGCCAGCATGACCGAGGAACTGTATTTTTCATCTTAATTCGTTTATGTTTAAGTGTACATAGCCACCTGTGGCTAGTGGCTGCCATATTGGACAGCATAGGCCTAGATGGGTCTACAGAAAGACAGCAATGTTGAGTGGTGAAGGATTCAAATCTGAAGCCCGTGTGATTTGTGCACGTTACCCGACGCATCTTTTTTTTTTCCATTACTTTAAATATAAAATGGCAGTGGTAATAGTAGGTGCCTCACAGCTTCCTTGTAAGGATTACAGGAGCAGTTTTATGCAAACGTGCTCAGCACAAGCTTAGCACATAGTAAGGTCTCATCGATGATAGTAGCTATTATTTTGACTATGACTATTTTTAAAGTTTATTTATTTTTGAGACAGAGAGTGTGAGCAGGGGAGGGACAGAGAGAGAGAGGGAGTCACAGAATTTGAAGTAGATTCAGGCTCTGAGCTGTCAGCACAGAGCCCAACGCAGGGCGTGAACCCACCAATGGTGCGATCATGACCTGAGCCAAAGTCTGATGCTTCACCTACTGAGCCACTCGGGTGCCCTGACTGTTACTATTTTCAGTTCAACTTCCTTAATAATTTGAAGTTGTTTGCCTTTTCTGTGACTTGAAATCAACTTAAAAGTGCTGATAACATACTAGCTGCTTAATAAATATGTATTGAATTAAGTTTTTGAAATCTCGGATTTAGGACTTTCGATACATAGGCTGATGTGCATGTGTAGAGAGAATGCTGGAGAGTCTCTGAAAGTGCTTTCACTTCCTCAGCTATACAACAGGGAAATTAAAAGTCTGTCAAGACAAAGGAGAAGGAAAGGAGGTGAAGAGGTTCTAATGCTCAGAAAAAAATAAAATAAAATAAAATTCTCTCATGTCCCACGCGACTCAAATACCCATGATTTTAAAAAGTCCATTTCAAGTTTGGAAATGTGGGAGGAGGTGATTAAGGAAGGGCAGGGCATCTTAACAGGACACACATAAGTAGTAGGAAGTGATTTCTCATCAGGCATATTATAAATCGATTGCAGTGAGTTTTATTAGCCGGTCCGTATCGAAATAACCAGACACACGTAAAGACACTTGCACACCACATTTAGTATGTATGTGTGTGTCTCTTTGTGTGTATGTGTATATATATTAAAACTGACATTAAAATTAGATAGTAAAACCTTTTCATTTAGTGCCAACAAAGTCTAGCCACAATAAATTGAAAATGTGAACTGCTTTGGCATGCCTTAGCTTTATAAAGCCCTGTAAATGGCTATACAAATATTTTTCTAAATGGAAATCATATTAGACCTGAGGTTTAAAGTACTGTAGATAGGAAAGAGAGGTAAATAATTGCCTTTTTACTTTGTGACCGTATTATAAATGCCAGACAATGGAAAAACTAGTAAAATTAAAAAGGAATTCCTAACGTAAAACAACATACTGGCTCACAGATTGTCTTTCTTCATCAGCTGTGTGGTGGATTTATAGCGACTACGTTACCAGCGACTCAGTGGCACAGGGAAGGACTCATGCTGCTTAGTTTGAGCTGGCCTGCAGGGCTAGGACAGGGATGGGGTGGGAGGCGGGACTCAAGAGGTACCATGCTATCAGTGAGGGCTTGTGGCTGCTTGGCTGACAGCTTAAAAAAAGAGAGACCAACTGCTCCACTAAAGGAAATATAATATGATCTTTTAATGAGTTGAATGTGGAGAAGTTTTTGAGGAAAAGGAACCGAGGTCCTACCGAGGGATTTGTTGGTCACAAACGGTCTACACCTTCCTTTGCTGTTAAAAGGTGCCAAGCCTAGATATTTGGCAGTTCACTCTCAATAAGTCCCTTCTTTTAAAAACTTCCAGGGCTACCAAGATGGCCCTATTGTTAGGGCTTTGTTTAATTGTTGACTTTGTGTTGGTTTTTATTATTCAAGTAAGCTCCACCCATTGTTTCAGAGGTCAAGGAGCTTTTTCATTGTATTTCTTCCCAACTGCAGCCCCTGGTCAACCGCACTTTCTTCTTAGGCAAACTTTCTGCAGCAGCTGGTTTGGAAACTATCATTCCACACATCACAGCAAATCTCAGACAAGTTGAGTTTAATTATTCCCTGTTGACTAGCTCTGCCATTACTAAAATCTCTTTTAACACGCTGACATTGAGAGTGGAAGTGTAGGGTTTCCAAGTTCTCAGCACAATAGCTTTTGCATTAATATCTCACAGTTTATTTCATGGAGTAGAGGCCTGCTTGTGGTGTCTAAAATGTGTTTAAACATAAATTGCAAAGAAAGGCATGGTGACAAAATAGACCTGTATATAGGGAAAAGAAAGCCTTTGAATAGGCTTAGGTATTTTTTTAAAGTGCATTTCTCTTACAAAAAACTCTTTTTTTTTTTTTTTTTTTGCCTTTCAAGAGCACGTCAAAGAGATTTTAATCACCCTTTTGTTTTCGTTAATTTTTATGTTTTATTACTCTGCTAAATAAATAGTATGAGTATAATGTATCCCAAACTAAACTTTTCATGATGTTTAACCAACTGTAATTTCATGATTAATAGTGCCTAATCTGAATGTCCCATGCAACTTTGTGCAGCGAGAGGTGGTCATTGTTACTAAAGGTTAGCAACCTCACAAAAGGGACAGTTCAGTGATTGTTTCCAAGGAGATTTAAAGTCTTACGAGTTATGAAAAAAACAACAAAGCTTTGGCATTGGATATCTAGTATAACATGTCCTAGGATTTATCATTACCTAGAAATTAAGGAATACAGATGGAAAGAACTGAATATGTTTTAATATTTTTCTTTATTTCTTTATTTTCCTCTATTTCATTTGATTTTTAATTTTTTTTAATGTTTATTTATTTTTGAGAGACAGAGAGAGACAGAGTGTAAGCAGAGGAGGGGCAGAGGGAGGGAGACATAGAATCTGAAGTAGGCTTCAGGCTCTGAGCTGTCAGCAGAGCCTGACCCGGGGTTCGAACTCACGAACTGTGAGATCATGACCTGAGCTGAAGTCAGATCCTTAACTGACTGAGCCACCCAGGCATCCCTGAATGTGTTTTAAAATTCATTTTGAAGTATCAAACATGGGAGAAACTAACATGTGGGCGCTATGGCTTTAAAGTTACACGAGCTTAGTGAATGACATCCTAGCTGGTGAACACCCATTGATTCCAATAAACACATGGCCAGAATCTTCTATTTCTTTGGGAGCCTGTTGTCCCCGCCTAAGCCTCAGGCTTCCAAATTATGCCTGTAGAACACTCTGAAACATTGTAGAATGGACTCTGAGGGACCTGGGTCCTTTCTGATGGGGATACTTTGACTTTGCTCTGTTTGGTGGTTAAGGCACATCACCAATTTCACAAGTAATATTTAAAAAAATCTGATTCTGTCTCTCCCATATCAAAACCCCCTCGATGGTTTCCCATTGTGTTGATGACAAAGTTCAAAATGTACATTATCACTTAAGAGGCCCTGCATCATCTGCTCCTGCAAAATCTTCAGCCTGCAACTTCTTTCCACTCTTCTGCCATCTCTGTTTCTTAAACTTGCCCTCAGGCTCTCACACATTGTATTCATTCATTCGTTCAGTCATTTATTTATCCATTCATTATTTTTTAAATGTTTATTTAGTTTTGAGAGAGAGGGACAGAGCGCCCATGCCAGTGAGTAGTGAGGAGTGCAGAGAGAGGGAGAGAGACAATCCCAAGCAGGTCCCATGCTGTCAGTTCAGAGCCTGATGCAGGGCTCAATCTCACGAACCATGAGATCATGACCTGGGCCAAAATCAAGAGTCAGACACTTAACTGACTGAGCCACCCAAGTGCCCATATCCATTCATTATTTCTTAAATACTGACTGTGCCAGGCGCCATATAGATTGTTCAGGGCTTTGTCAGAGGGTAAAACAGACATGGTGTGTACCATCCTGAAGTTTATAAACTGGTCAGGAAGCCAGACATGGAACAAATAACTATAAAAGCTGTTCTTCTCAGACTGTTTTTCTATTGCACGAGGCTATCTCATTCTTATATTTCATGTCTCATATTAAACATCCTGTCTTGAAGGAGACTTTTCTGATCCTTCCTCTAGGTTAGAGCCTCTTAATATATGCCAAAGACATAAAACAGAACCAAATTAGTAGAAATTAGACTTAAAGACTTCATAAAAGTCCAACATGGCTCTGTGGCTTCTGGGTTCTTCACATGTCTTTATCAGTCGTCTTTACTCATTTGATGGTGTTTATCTCCTATGGTTTAAAGCCATGTCTAGCTCTTTGGGGAAGGGACGGACATAAAAGATAGAGAAGAATCTCCGAAAGAGTTAGAAGGAATCCTTTGTTGAGTCTGTATCCACCACAAACATTTTATTCTTATCAACATAGTTGATCTTTATACAGACATTTTTTTTTTAATTTTTTTTTTCAACGTTTATTTATTTTTGGGACAGAGAGAGACAGAGCATGAACGGGGGAGGGGCAGAGAGAGAGGGAGACACAGAATCGGAAACAGGCTCCAGGCTCTGAGCCATCAGCCCAGAGCCCGACGCGGGGCTCGAACTCCCGGACCGCGAGATCGTGACCTGGCTGAAGTCGGACGCCTAACCGACTGCGCCACCCAGGCGCCCCTATACAGACATTTTGAAATGAGTTTGAAATGAGGAGAGAAACAACTACGGCCCAGAACTCTAGAGACATACTGCTCAAATCTGCCACGGGACCCCTCTGTTTCCTCGACTGTAAACCGGAAATAATAGTATCTATTTCTTAGGATCATTGGGAGAGTTACATGAGATAATATACACAAAGCCCTCCAGAAGATGTCTGGCACATTGTAAGTGCTGGCTTGTATTGTTATTCCCTTGGGTAGATGAGCGAAAAGGCTTGCAAGGGTTAAGTGACTTGAAGATTATAGAGGTAGCAATAGAAAGAGAGTTAGGATTGAGACCCAGGTCTGTCCAACTTCAGACTCTAGTATCTACTCTCTACACCAAAGCAGGTAAATACTTAACCAGTGAGTGAAGGTGATAGAAAAGCCCATCAGTAGCTACCAGAAGAGTAGAGTCTGCTTTTAAAAGCATGAGTTTAAAAAAAAAAGAATTGGTCTTCATGCATGGTTTCTGTGAATGAAGTTGTGCTTGATTCCTTAAGTAATTGTCAGCAGTGGTCATCTGAGTAATGTGCCAGATGGTTGCATAAATCCCTGAGAAGCAGCTTTAATTTTAAAATACTATGTGTCAGGTTCAGAAGGGAAGATAAGAAAGGAATGACCCTGTCTTGTGCTGATAAATTGCTTTCTCCAAATGTACCTTCAATTGGATACCATTTTATAGAATCTCTACCCTTAGAAGGTACAAGGAGACATAGTTTAGAAAGACAAAAATCTCTGCCATTAACCTGATTTGGTAAAATATGTCTTTTAAAAATTGTCCATAATTGAAGCATTGTTGATGTGACTGATACTTCAGGCATAAAATTATCATTTAGATTTTTCTTTATAAAAAGATGTCTTTATCAAGGCTTCTTCTTGCATTGCACTTTTATAATTATTACTTTTTTTTTTTTTTACCTACCTGTCCTTTGCAGTAGTCCAAAGCATTAAAAAGGGGACCTTTAGAGGTGCCTGGGTGGCTCAGTCAGTTGGGCGTCTGACTTCAGCTCAGGACACGATCTCACGGCTTGGGAGTTGGAGCCCCACATTGGGCTCTATGCTGACAGCTTAGAGCCCAGAGCCTGCTTCGTATTCTGTGTCTCCCTCTCTCCCTCTCTCTTTGCCCCTTCCTTGGTCACACTCTGTCTCTGTCTCTGTCTGTCTCTGTCTCTGTCTCTGTCTCCCCTTCTCAAAAATAAATAAACATAAAAACATGAAACCTTTATAATTTTGGTGCCATGCATTCATTCCTGTTCCTTACACTAGTAATTATAATAATGCTGGAAGGAAACATTTACTGGAAGGACCAATCCCAATTTGTTCAAAATTGACTTTGTTTAATTAAACGTCTCATATGATCCAGTTTTGGAAATATTTGATTTCAGTGGTAACTATAAAAACAGGTATTTTTAAGAAAATGGACATAGATGTTTGCCAATGGGGCTGTGGAAGCATAGAAAAATGCCCACCACTGGGAATTTTGGGATGTGTTGCGCATTTCTATAGATGAAGTCTTTAAAATGACGTGTGTGAGTTAGCCAGGTAAGTAATGGGTAGAAAGTATATGCTGAGAAAAAGGGACCTGCCAAAGCAGAAGCTTAGAACATGAACCGTAAGGGTGAATATAAGAACTTACAATCTGGTCTGTACCTATAGACTGCAAAGCATGATAAAAGGAGTAAGAAGATGTCAGTTTGAGAAGATTAGTGGAGGCCACATGGAGCATTCTGCATGTCACATTAAGTTCCTTGGCCTCCAGGCTGTCAGTAGTGGACAGTCACTGAAAGACTTTAAGCAGCAAATTAACATGATTTGATTTGTATGCAAACTAAATCAATGGCTGCATTAGTCAGAATGGATATAATGTGGACAAGTCTGGATGCAAGGAGTTGAGTGTGATGGTTAAAGATGGAGAAGATAAACAATAGTGAGAAGCAACGGACATGAAAAATATTTAGGAAATACAATTCATGAGGTTTGGGGACTGCTTGGATTTGAGATATGAGAGAGGTATAGAGTCTAAGATAGTGCAGGCCAGAGAAAGAGAGCGAACACAAAGTGTTTTTAGAGTTGGCCATACTGAATTTAAGATGCCTCTGGGACAACTGAGTATACCAGTCTGGAGTTCAGAGGGGATAGACGTTACTGTGGGTAGATATTATTGTCAGGGAGTTATCAGCATAGGGAGGGAGGGACGATTAAAGTTTTGCAAATGGTTGGAAGAGAACCTAGTGGGCATGTTAACAGGAAAACAGGCTGAAGACAAACCCCTGGGAGAAACCCAGTGTTTACTCAGCAAGGGGAGAAAATGACTCTGTGGAGCATCCTAAGAAAGAATCCAGAGGAGTAGAAAGAAGGTGAGCTAGGGAAGAGTGAGTCATCAATGCCAAAGAAGTAGGCCATTTCAAGGAGGAGGTGGTTATTAGTGGCAAATGTTGTAATTTTCACCTGTATTTTATGTTTATTCCTATGATCATTTTTTTACCGTGTTTGCTAATGCTAGAAATAGGTACGCTATGAATGGGGGCCAAAGTGAAAAGAAAAAACATATGTCCTCTCCTTAAGGTAACTTATGGGGAGACATTGACATGTAAATAAAATAATTACAATAACAATCATTTAATTGGCAATTACCTAGTACTATGCGTTTATTAGGTGCACTGATATCTAATATCATTTTACTTTCACGTGAATCCAATAAGAGAAACACTGAGATCTTAGATTTCTCCCCATCTTCCAACTGAGGAAGCCAGTGCACAGTGAGGCTCAGTGATTTGCCCAGAAGGCTAGCTGCTGGTGAACCTTAGAGCTTGGACAGCACAATGTTGTGTCCTCAGCCTCTCGACCCGCTGGGCCTTCACATTACCAAGTCAGGAGTCCAAACACGATGCAGCACAGTGTAGTCCTTCAGCCTATGGACCCAAAGTCTTCTTCAGGTTTATTACTTTCCTCCTAGTCGCTAGCAAACAAAATCTTCAAATTCATAAAATTGCAATCATTAAAATGTCAATTACCATTTTTATATAATCTTTTTTCTGTTCCATTTTCCATCCATAGAAAGAAATTTGCAATTACAATTTATTTCTTCTGAGATTAAGTTTATTTGGAGGATAATTTCTAGATGCTTAGGCCTTTAGTTAATACCCTACAAAGGTATCTATGGGAGCAAATAGAGTAAAAACCTATACAATCCAATGGAAAGAAAGAAAAGAAATTGACATTTGTCAAGATTTTGTAGAATATTGGGAAACATTATCTTTAAAACAATAGGTAATAATCTGTGTAAGACAACTAAAAAAATTAAGTCCAGGTCTTGGGAGGTGACAGGGTTGCATTATTTGATACGAGGTATCTGCCGTCCCAGTTCTTAAACATGAACAGCATATCTGTGTCAGGTCAGATGAAAGGCAGCCTTTAAAAACATTTTTCTTTTTTTTTTTTTTGCATATATTCCTCTTAGTAAAAATTTATAGCACCTAGAACAAAAAAGAGAATTCTTGTTTCTCATTCCTCAATCTTTTCTTTGTCAGTTTTGCCTGTTAGATTTCATATGAATTTCCTCTGTCTTATACTCTACTTTGGATGGAGCCTATTGAATGTTGGTTTAGTTTCCTATTGCTCATTCTTAAGTGACCTGGTGTGTTCCTTTCGTATTAATGTTTACTCTCTTGGGAACTTTCTATTTTGCTAGAGTCAACTCTGGCTTCCCTTTAGAAAACCAAGGCCAGTAGTTCCCCTGCCCCACTGCTCCATCTACATCTTTTTTTTTTTTTTAATTTTTTAATGCTTATTTATTTTTGAGAGAGAGAGTGCGTATGAGAGAGGGCAAGCAGGGGAGGGGAGAGAGAGAGGGAGACACAGGATCTAAAGCAGGCTCCGAGCTGTCAGCAGAATCCCACCACGGATGGGCATGGGGCTTGAACTCACCAACCTGAACCATGAGATCATGACCTGAGCTGAAGTCGGATGCTTAACCCACTGAGCCGCCCAGGTGCCCCTGCTTCATCTACATCTCAATAGTTTTCTCTAGTACTTCTCTCAGGCAAGTTTCCCTGTTTCTCTCAATGAACTTTCCCATTTTACAATAGCTGAGGAATAACTTCTTATCCCTGTTATTATACATATTCATCATTTCCTTCCTCTGCCTCGAAGTAACATACAGTAAGTTCTTGGCAAATGACTATCAAATTATGTATTCCAATAATCATTTATTTCACTTAAAATTATTTTCATTTTCTTCTGGATCACTTTCTAAATACAGTTCAGCATCATTTTTACACTTCTCTTTTTAAAGGACTACAATGGCCATGGTATGAAATGTTAAAGAGTTTAACAATTGTTATAAAACAATATTTCAAGCTTCATTTTATGCAACATGTATTGATTGGGTACCTACTTTGTACGAACCACTGGACTGGGCATTAGAAGAGATATAAAAATAACAAAGGTCTTGTCTCCAAGAAGAACAAAGACTAATAGGGAATTCAGGATGAAGGAATATTGAACAATCTACCTTAATTATTATTGGTTATTAATGAGAACCAAAGCAGTTTAATTCATTCTTAGAATCTCAGCAAATGTTTCTAATAGAAAAATACAGTACCATTTTACTTGTGATGTCTTCTTTCTCCAAACCTTTTCTACTGCTTCTTCTTTTCTAAAAATAAACAAATAAAATAATAATCATAATAAAAGTGTTTTCTGTTAGAAAATTGACATGTTTAAAATTAAATTATGCATGTATCCTTCGAAGAGAAAACATTCTTAAAATAATGCAAGGCATTTGTGAGCACGCGGTGATATAAAAATAGAAACAAATTCCATCAGGACATTTTGAAATTTTCTTCTTAATTTAACAGTGTGGAAAGCAGAATATCCATGTTGGCATTTTATCCTATATGTGTAAAAGACTGTTCTGTAATTTACAAATGAAACACTGCCCATTTAGTTTAGAATTTGCGACCTCAGAATGGAGAATCAAAAGTCTACGAGACACATTGGAAAGGACATTATGGGTAGAATCTCAAAAGCACCTGTAAGTTTATTAAAAATAGCTTACTACAGTTAGTTTGATTTTCTTGTTAAGCTGCCAAGTTTAACAGCGCACTCTTCTTCAGTAATATGAGAGGCAAAACATCCCCAGCTGCTACTTTT
Organism: Felis catus; assembly: GCF_018350175.1. NCBI lineage: Eukaryota > Metazoa > Chordata > Mammalia > Carnivora > Felidae > Felis > Felis catus. Next base: position 96,571,951 of record NC_058376.1, read on the forward strand.
ATTTGAAGAGACACTTAGTCTTCCAATCCTAGGTAAATTATGGGGTAGATTCCCTGTGAAATGTGGTGGAATGTTTCTAGAATTGGGAAGCTGGCTCCTAATTCAGAGTCAAGAAATTATCATAGCTTTGGCTCTGTGCTGAATGGAAAAAAAAAAAAAAACTGGCCAAGTTCATATTTTTGGCACCCACCATAGTGTGTATACCTTTGAATTATGCCTTTCGTTGACCTGGTAGAATTAGGTACCCTGCAAAACAATATAACTTGGAAGTTACTTCTGAGAGAACAGAAAGGCTTGGTGTTGACTCTTAAAGTCTGAGCTGGACAATTTTAATGATTTTAAAATAGATATCTAAATCAACAGAGGTAAAAATAGAATGACTCGATCACAAGAGGGTTTGCAATATTAGGCATGTGTATGAAATAGTTTGTGATAGTCTAGGGATTTCATTTCCGGTATGAAATACATAGATGGCTAAATATAATTTTCCTAAAATATTACTTCATTGGGCCAGTAGTAAGATATCATCTTGGCCTTTGTATTTTGGCTGGCTGACATTTTCTTCTTTCCCATGAAAAAAAGTAGAACTGGCCTCATATAGAATTAAACAGAACAGAGTGTCGTTCTGCCCCTCTCTGTTTATTAAGATAAACTTCTGATAAGATGGCTAAGCAGGAAGTTGGAATAGTCCAGAGAAACTAAAGACTACTTCTTTCTCTCGCGATCCGGGACATATTACTTTACATTTAGAAATCTATTTTGAAGGTTCCTTTTTTTTTTAATTTTTTAAAGTACAAGAGGTACTGAGTTTTAAATGATACTTTAGGTTTCTTTTTAGTGGATATTGAATAAGTGTGAAAAAATGTCAATATTTTTATTTGTGTTAACACTCTGAGGTCAGAGCAAACATTCAGTAATATGAGAGAAAGTATGCCACTTGGACTCTGGAATGTTTGCAAAGAACATAGCAGACCACACTTGGAAGTATAATTACCATCATTTCCATCTATGGCTAATTTTTATAGCATGTTGATTATTTCAGCCCAAATTAATGAGATTAATTTCACCTACTTTTGGTAACTCCATTTGTTGATTTTCTTATCACAGTTGATTATCTTATCATAAATAAAGTCTTTCTTCTACTTATATGTCTGAGTCAGGGAAAGATTTCACCTGTGACCCTGGATAAGATATTAAGTACTATAGTTCGTCTACAAATCGTGTGTGATTTTCCCTCCTACGTTAAATAATAATACAGAAAAAAAATTCTTCTTGATAGCTATTTTCATCAGCTAGAGCACATTGTTAATTTAATTTAGTCTATGCTTAGGGAGAAAACTTGTGCCAGACGAAGAGGATATATTACCTGTAACTTTTTAAAGTGTAGAAACCAAAACCTGAGCAAATATAATTTATTTTTGCCCACATGACAACTTTTTATTAATACTATGTGTGCATTTAATGCAGATGAATCTTGTACTATTCTAAATCACAAATATTTTGCTTTTACTATATTCTTTGAATTTTTATATATGTTAAAGAAGTTACGTCCTTATGTGGAAATTTGAATTTTTTACTTCATATTCCAACTTTTCCGTGTGACTTGCCAATTGTCTGGTTTCAGTGGGAAGAGCCCTGTCAATGAAAACCAATGTCAGAGAGGTTGCTATCTATGTTCTCCTCTAGGATTATGATGGTTTCCTGTCTCACATCTATTTTGCATTTATTTTTGTGTATTGTGTAAGAAAGTGGTCCAACTTCATTCTTCTGTGGAGGTGGGTGGGAGATGGGCCAGATGGGTGATATGTGTTAGGAGGGCACATGTTGTGATGAGCACTGGGTGTTGTATGTAGGTGATGAATCACTGAATTCTATTCCTGAAACCAATATTGCACTGTATGTTAACTAACTAAAATTAAATTAAAAAAAGAAAGAAAGAAAAAAGAAACAAAGAAAACCAATGTACTATTTGGTTATTTACAGCCCAGCCTGATTATAAGCTTTAAGCACCAAGAATCTAACAAAGTGGACTAATGAGGTCCTCAAGACAGTTTTGATAGGGAAAAAAAGATTAGATATAGGGTCAACATAGACCTTTAAGCTGACATAGGAAATGAATTTAGAATCTTCTTGGTTTGCCCGTAACCAATTATAATGTAATCGATGTTAACAAATCTGACCTAGCAGGATTTTAATCTACAACCTGGCAATATTCACCAATTTCACAGCTACAATTCTTTAACCTAATATCTCTCAGGCAAACCAAAATAAAATAATACCATAATTTAATAAAGAACCAAGTAGTTCAATTTAAAGCAGCACGGGAAAAAAAGAGATGATACCATAAGGTAGAAAATTATCAGCATTAGCTCTGGAATCTCAAGCATTTCCAACAAAAACTCATTATAGAAGTCTAAAAGTGGTTTCAAAACTTCTAAAAGCAATCAAATTATTTAATGATAGAATTATAATTCCCACCCACCTCCCACCGCCCCATCCATGTCTTCATGTGATAAGTTGCCATTCTCTTTCATTTCTCAGAAATTTTTCCTTACTGCATTTATTTTATTTATTTCATTTCACGGAGAATATTTTACAGGCAAATTCTCTTAGAGGATCAGAGTCAGTAGCTGGGGGAATAATAACCCTGTTAACTGAAGTATGGAAACTGGAATGGCAAGTACTTAAAAGCCATTTAAACATTCTTGTTTTAATAAAAACTAAGTTTCATTGAAAACAATTTTGGGGGCACCTGTGTGGCTCAGTCGGAAGCTGCCTCAGGTCATGATCTCATGGTCTGTGAGTTCAAGCCCCATGTCGGTCTCTCTGCTGTCGGTGCAGATGCTGCTTCGGATCCTCTGTCTCCCTCTCTCTCTGCCCCTCCCCTGCGTATGCGCCCTCTCTCTCTCTCAAAAATAAATAAACATTTAAAAAATAATAAATACGTGAAAACAATTTTGAAGCCACGTGTGCATATACACACATACAGAATCATATTCTTGCCTTAGGCTTGCACGTCTTCATGAAAGTATAGATTATGTACACGTACAAATTTTCAATTATCTGAGAACAAAATAACTTTTTTTGGAGGAGGGGTCGGAGGGTAGAGATTACCCATGGTGAAAAGCACTCATAGAGGATTTGTGAAAGCAGTTTAAATTAGTTAATCATCTGAAATACTTACATATTAAGAGTTGTTTGTTATTTAGAACTTCACCGTGGCTAATAAACACCACAGCATCTTCTTCTACTCGATTGGGAGCTCGAGTTCCCTGGCCAATCAGATGTGTCATATAATGGAGAAAAGCCCTCTTCCTCCACTCACTGTCCACCCTTTGCACCTAGGAATGGCTGGCTGCCCCCTCCCCCACCCCAGAAAAGGCTAGAAAGCTCGAAGGCTTGCAGAAGGACTAGAGGAGTTGAATTTGCCGCTGAAGATGCATTTCCATCTGATTCATTCCCTAAATTAGAGACAAATCGATGAAAAGTAAAACATGCTAGAAAACAAAGAATAAATAATAGGTTATAAAAGTAGACAATGACATTTTGGCCATTTCTCGCCCAGCAGTTCACATAATTCATGTACATTTACAAACATAATTTATTTGCATGGTTTGCCTATTTAGTGTATGCAAACTTAGGAACTATTGTTTTTACTCTTTCAGATATAAAATAGTAAACGTGTTGTTACATGTAGGATATACCTCACCTCAGGACATTTGCATTAAATAATTATTTTACAATATTTTGGCTCTTTCTCTTACGTTTGTTACTTTTGGTCATGTTGAATCGGCATTATGTGTGATTGCCATCTGCGCCCTCTTTATTACTTTATTTATTATAGCCGCATAATAAGTACTGACTCCTAGACACATGTGCGCACAACCCTTTTCCTGGGAAGGGTTTGAAAATAATTGTGAAACATTTACTTGTTCTGCAAAAACGCCTTTTGCACATTATATTTGTAGTGATGTTGAGAGAGTGATAAAAATGTAGGCAATTCAGATCATGTGTACCGGAATGTTCAGTAGCACCTTTGAGACAGCTACTGAAAATAAGAATGCAATCTTCCCTTTTCTGTCACCCTGCTGTTATTATTATTCTAATGTACACTAACCTGTTGTTTTTTATAGCTACCACATAATAAATAGAAAACCAAAAACAATTTTTAGGAAAAATTGTATGTTTTGTTCAAGGGTAAGTTCACCTAGCAATCACTGTTGTACACATGACCCGTAGAAAGCTGTGATAATAATGGGAAGCTATCAAGATGAACAAGGGGCAAGAACGGGAGGGAAAAAGGGGACCCCCTCCGGGCAGTGTGGGAGATGGGGTCCTTCAATGAGAGTGAAATTCATGATATCCATAGTATGGCCCAGCTGTTTGGGAACATTAAAAATCCCTTTGCTTAAGCTGTTGAAAGCTGCAAAAAAAGACCAAATGTTTTCCATCTCAAAACACATTTTACTTAGCTGTGTTTTGAAAGCTGTTATCTAAACATTAAAAAAAAAAAAAAACCCAGCATATTCTAACGTGATTTCTTCCTTGGGTGCAAAGCAGCAGTTATAATTTAATTTAGGAAAGAGAGTGAAAAAGGTAGAAGGAAAAGGCACATTTTATTCTCCTACCTTCTTGTTTATCTTTCCTTAAAGTATTTGAAGGACATAAAACTGGGAAATAAAAAAGTCACCAGCATACAGTTTTGTTAACTTATCTTGTGAACATTAAACATTATGCCTCAGATTTCGTATGGTACATAAAGTGTTTCGCCTTGCAAGATCATGTATACAGCACTTCAAAAAAGCCAGTAGGACAGCTCACTAAATGTAATGGATGTGTAACAGCAGATCTTTAGATCTCTTGTATTTAGCATGACAACTTTGGGTTCTTTAGGTGCTTTAAACATGATATCTAAAACCACGTATTTTTTTCCTAGTGATGAAAAACACAGTCTAATTACAAACTTCTCTTATGCTATAGATGGCTTGACCATCCAGCACAATTGCAACATTTTGATTACACTGTATCTCCTTTTGTTACTGAAATTAATCAGTTTTATGACTTCACCTTGTTTTCTTAATGCATTTCCGTGTTATTTCTTGCTAGAATGCATGCTCCCCGACCATAGTCACAGTTTGGAAGCCTGTTGTCTAATGGTACAACACACACTTTATTTCCATTACCTAAGGTTTTTAAGAGGTGAAATCTTAGCTGCTTTCTGGTTACACGCACGCGTGTGTGTCTTCACCAAAATCTTTAGGAAAACTTCGTAAGCAGTTTCAGAAGGTATCTCGAAACAGAGGAACTCATTCCCACTTGAAGACTTGCTTCTACAAACCTACTTATTTCCTGTCAAAACTTATGTTGGCTACTATGTAGACAAAGCTTTTGTCAGGAACCTTTACTAAGAATGTGGTTTAGACAAGCAATATGGCATGGGGTCAGTGCCTTGCACCCAGGATGCAGACCACAAGTGGTTTTTGATGATAAAAGCATAAGGAAGTTTCAAACTGTAAATAATCAGATAAGGGAGCCAATAGCAAGGACAGGCGTGCTGGCTCTAGGAGGAAACTGCCACCAATAACCCCAAACGAACTTCCATGGGCTATGAGATGTACTTATGGTTTAATGACATCATGTTAACCATCACATTTCATTGTTTTTACACATTCTTATTTGTGGACACAAAAACACATTGTTTCATCTTCTTTTATTTTTACCTTTACATTTTTACACAACTCTAAGTGAAGAATGTGACATGAGGATAAGTAATACCTTTTGTAAGGTGACTTTTGAGAACCTTAGTAGGTTAAAATTTTACTTCCAAGAAGTGCTTCTCTTCCCTGTCTCAAGTGCTGAATTTCTTTTTCGTGTGTTTTTTCCTAACAGACTACCATTAAAATGCATTCATCAATGGGACGGTAATCGAAAAAAACGGGATGATGCCATAAACCAAGCATTGGTACAAATTGTTCTCACTCTGATTATGATTGAGCCTTGGGGGCATCATGCTGCTTCTCTGGCCTCTGTGTTCACATTCACAAAATGACTGTGTTAGTTACTAATATGCCATCTAGATTCACTGATGGTTCAGGAGTCTAAACTGGTTTTGAAAATTCCCCTTGTGTGTTCTTCCTTCGTTTATCTAACATGTATTGTTGCACCAAGGTTAGCATCTCTTAGGCTCCCTGTCAGTCAGTGGTTGGCTCAGAATGACCCTGAATGCCAACTCCCAGTATCAGATGGATGATGTCTTTGGCAAATTAGGAGGCCGATCTTTCCGGTCTTTATGTCCGAGCTAGTGCAGCGTTGGGAAAGGATTATGGCAGAATATACAGCCATATTGATCAGGGTTTGAATCCCATCTTTAGTACTTAACAGTTGTGTGACTGGGGCAAATTATTTACTCAGTCTTGTTGAATTCGGTTTTGTCATCTGTGAAACAAGGGTAATAATCCCTTATAGCCTGTTAGTGAATTATTAAGTGAAACGATGCATAGTAAGCACTTGACATGGAGGAGGCACTTCATAAGTGATCGCTCGGTGATCATTATTTGTTACCATTTTACCATCATCTCTTGCTTCCATTCCTTCACCAGCCTGCAATTGGTCACCCAGCAACCACTTGCTCCACCCCAACTCATTTGCCACATTGTTGCCATCCGGGTATTTACAGATGAGAGTTTGGCAAGGACCATGTCTGATTTCTTTCAAGAATGAATGAATCAAGGAGCACAGTTAACAAGACTAATGTTAGAAACAAAACACATAATGTATATCTTTTGCCTACAATTCCAGTCAAAACCAAACAATTTACAAAACAGTTAAATCCATGGGTTGAGTTTTAAGTGATTACAACACACCCAAAAGCAGCAATGGAGTATATGTATTTAGGCATTATGCTTACAATTTAGAAGTGATTTGTGATTTTTGTTATTGTTATTATTACTATTGCAAACTGGTTGACTGTGGAGAAACCGTGTCTTCGGTTGTTGAAGAAAATGCAAAGACCCACTCTGTGAAATAAAATGTTTCTGGTTTGTCTACAAAGCATTATGCCTGGATATGTACCTTGAGTATGTTATCAGTTATTCTTAGGTTAATAAAAAATTACTCTGGAAATTTCATAAGCTTATCCATTGCTTTTAGATTTTATCAGAACAATTACTTTTCAATGTTCCTTTGATTTATGTAACAGATTCACCCAGCATAGAGTATAAATCTGTCTGGTATGTTAGAATCCATCAGGAAAATTAATCTCTTTGTTTAGAACACACACATGGATATACACATGCTTAAGCTACTACAATCCTTCATTTTAGAACATATGGGGATGATTTTATATACCTGAAGAAAATAGGATGCTGAGTTTTATCAAAGCAATTAAGCAAACATTGAAAATACATTTAGCCTGAGCTCAGCACACAGTAAAATCCCCAGGAATATTCTTTTCCACTTTTGCCCAGCCTCTGGGCACTTTTGCCCAGCTTCTGAGTGCACGTCTTACCTCTCTTAGAAAGCTTCTCCTGCCATGCCAGCCCTCACACATCTCCCTCCTGTCTGAATCTCTGCAGCACTTATCATTTGAGCCACATAATTTAGTACTTAATGACTTACAGTCTTGTGCTATTTGGTGTTCTTTCAAGTAGCTTATTCTTGTCTCTCTAAATAGATTGCATGGGCTGTAACGGCAGCGACTATGGTTTATATTAATTTTTTATTCCCTCTGTCTTCTAAACCTTATCCTGCAGCATAGTTAGTTTGGTTGTTTACAACCGGTGAATCAAGAGCCAAGGCATCAGAGAAAGTGGTGCGTGATTGAGGAAATATTCCAGAGCCATTGCAAAACCCAAGAGTCTGTGCCAAATGTGCGTGTGGACATGTATGTACATGTGATTGTATGTATGCACACAGAAATTAGAAAACGAATTTCAAATTACACATAGACCTTCGAACTTGTAGGTTGTCTGTGATATCGTGCCACATTCAAAAAAGGGAGTTCTAGAAAAATTATGGATAGTATAACTCTATTTTGGCAAAAACAACACATACACATATATATTCTTTGTTTTGTGTGAGCAAAGAATACCACAAGAAATTTTACTTGTCATGCCCTTTCATGGTTTTGTATCATTAGTGACTAATTTAAGAGGAAGAGACATCTCTTGGAAAGGATAACGTGTTATCCCTACTATGCTCTCTGTCACATTTAATATGGTTTGGTCGGTACTTATGCCAACCTGGCAATCTCTCTGGGAACCTGTGGGAATGGCAGCCAACGGCCACTTTATCAGAAGTGGCTGTGGCTCCTAGGAATGGTCCTGCTACGACAAGCAAGGGGCAAGGTTCTAGTCCATGGCAGGGGTGGAACGGGAAAGAAACAAATCGCTAGTTTATTTTTCATTGATGCATTTGGCACTGATAAGGTTGTATTGTCTTGTGGCTTTGGACTGGAGTTGGGCTAATTCCTGGTAAACAGTTTAGCAAGGCACTTCTTTGTTCAAAGATCAGCATCTTAGTCATTTTATAAACAACAACAAAAATCAGTCTGAATTTGCAGAGTAACTAACCTTCATTTGGTACATGCCTTCAAATCATGATCGGCTATGTGATTGGCCCTGAACCAGGAAACGAATCTTTCGGAAGTTGTGTTGTCATAATGTCATCACTCTGAAACTTGTAATGACTGCGTTTTCCTATTTTCAATCCAGTATGGCCTAAATTCCAACTGTCTTTGGAAAGCGTTCCGTAACTTGGCCTTATCAAGTCTTAGTCAATAATGCATCTCAACTTTATGGCTCCTGGGATGTCCTAATGACTATACTGAGCAACGGTTCATGAGCAGAAATGAAGGCAAGTATTTGTTAGATGGGAGTGTGAAAGCACCCCTTTGGAACGACAGCAGACTGCGGCTAAATGCAGGCTAAGGAGTGCTCTTTCATGGGCCTTAACTCCCTGAAGATCTGAAGAGGTCAGGCCATTGAATTCTCCATATCCACCAAAGAGCTTCCACTGGTGTATTTTGTACCTATTCCTCCATCGTAAATTACCCCAATATTTAGTGGCTAAAGACAAAAATAAACGTTCATTATTTTCAGTTTCCATGGTTTAGGAATTCAGGAGCCACTTGGCTAGCTGGGTGGTTCTGGCCCATGGTCCCATTAGGTTACAGTTAAGGTGGTGGCTCAGTCACCTGAATATTTCACCGGCATTGGAGATCCACTTCTGACACCCACTCACTCACCTATGTGGACCCAGCCAACAGAACAAACTTACACACCCCAAATTGAACTACCTCTACTGTGATCCTCTGGATTCACACCGACTTCCTACTCTGCGTATCCTCTTTCCTTTCCCTTGAATATTTCCTGTCCCATCCGCCACCCCACCCCACCGCACATTTTGAACAACTGCATCTTTTAATAGCTTACTTCAAATAATGACTAAACTGTACTTCAAACTAAAGTTCTGTTCGCGGTTTATTTTTATTTTATTTTTATTTTTTATATGATATTTATTGTCAAATTAGTTTCCATACAACACCCAGTGCTCATCCCAAAAGATGCCCTCTTCAATGCCCATCACCTACCCTCCCCTCCCTCCCACCCCCATCAACCCTCAGTTTGTTCTCAATTTTTTTTAAATTTTTTTTAACGTTTTTATTTATTTTTGAGACAGAGAGAGACAGAATATGAACAGGGGAGGGGCAGAGAGAGAGGGAGACACAGAATCGGAAGCAGGCTCCAGGCTCTGAGCCATCAGCCCAGAGCCCGACGCGGGGCTCGAACTCACGGACCGTGAGATCGTGACCTGAGCCGAAGTCGGACGCTTAACTAACTGAGCCACCCAGGCGCCCCAATTTGTTCTCAATTTTTAAGAGTCTCTTATGCTTTGGCTCTCTCTCCCACTCTAACCTCTTTTTTTTCTTTTTTTTTCCTTCCCCTCCCCCATGGGTTCACGGTTTATTTTAAAAACATGTATCACTTCCAGGAAAACCATAAAGACTCCTCTTTCTCTTCATGTGCTTTCTTCTACCTATCTCCAAGATATTCCTATCTTAAAAAAGATTTCTCCTCACTAGCATTGGGGCTTCTAGCTTAGCTGTTAACGAATTTGCATTTCTATCACTTCTTTTGGTTATTCTTCTCTGGTGCTCTATGTTTCCATTTCTATTTCTCAGAAACAACCTTTGCCTGAGGGACAACAAATAAATTAGGAGAAAAAAAAAGTTTATTTGTCTTCTAATGTGAGGATGTCTATGCAAAAAACTAACCATAGAGGGCATTTATGTAGAAGGTAACAACTATTTTTTAGAGTTAGAACTCCTTTTAATGATCACTAATGCTTATTAGGTGCTTATGTGCTAGGTACTGACCTAAGTGCTATGTGGGGATTGTTTTATTTAATCCTCTCAAGAGAGGATACAACAATACTATGAGATACTATCATTATCCTCATTTACAGATGAGGAAACTGAGGTGATAGGTAACTTGGCACATGTCACTTGCCTAGCATATAGTGAAGCTGTGATTTAAATCCAGACTGTCACACTCTAGAGTCTGAGCTTTTAATCATTACACTATTTTTTTCCTCTTTATGAGTCTCTGCTATGTACCAGGCATTATACTAAGTTCTTTAATTTTTTTTAATGTTTATTTCAGTTTTGGGAGACAGAGTCAGTGCACGAGAGGAGGAGGGGCAGAGAGAGAGAGAGGGAAACATAGAATCTGAAGCAGGCTCCAGGCTCTGAGCCGTCAGCACAAAGCCTGATGCAGGACTTGAACTCACGAACTGCGAGATCATGACCTGAGCTGAAGTTGGATGCTCAACCGACTGAGCCACCGGGGGGGCCCCTATACTAAGTCCTTTATATATGTTATCTTCAGTTTAATTCTGATAACCTATGATAGAAGTTTCGTTACCATAATTTTAAAGACAGCATCAAGAAGTTTAAGCAACTCTCTCAGTATCACAGAACTAGACACAGACTCCATCAACATCTCCAGCATCAGAAGTCTACAGCTTAGCCGGAACTGGGCAGAAGACTGATGTCTCATGAGTCCAGTTGATTTCATAGTTTCAGGGAGGGAACCTGTGATCTACCGAGCCAGGGGAAGAAGCTCTTCTTACTTCATTATGGCAGCTTACCACATTCAGTCCATCACCTGCCCTACTAAACGCCACGAGAGGCAGGCTGTTTGTGAAAACAGACTATTGCCACCACATCCTAGGTGTGAGTGATTTGACGGCTGGGTCACGTGAGTCGTGTAGGAACCACTGTATCACCTAGACAACAGTAAGCAAAATTTGGAGGGACAGGGAAGAATGAGAAAAGAAGCATTGCTTTCCCTTCCACAAATACTATGGGTAGAGGATACATTAATTTATTTGTCTTGATAATTTGCTTTGTCATTGGTATGAAATATTTTTCAAGACCTAAACCAAATTCAGTCAGTTTATTTTATTGAGGGCTAAAATTCTGCAGCGAGCGAGTATTTGGGAGTCAAGTGTAGTCCAAATTCCCTTGCTCAGCCCTTAAATTACCAGTGTTGATACCTGTTACCTTGGCTTTGGTTGAGCATCAGAGAAAGTGATGTACAGTATTTTCATTCAGATGTTGCAGGGTGTGAAAAATACCTATCTCTAAAACTGAGAGTTACACACTCAACACAACAAGATACTCATAATAAAAGGCATTTGATCCCTGATTCCTACCCGGGGAACAGATGATTCATGTATCCCCCTGTTCTCTTTTCTGGGTAAAAGATCATTTATTCTCTCTCTGTCTCTCTTTCTCTTCTCTCTGTCTCTTTCTCTCAATCTCCCCTTCTTCTCTCTCTTCCTCTTCCTCCTCTTTCTTTCTGTTCACAATAGTTGAACATCAGTAATTTGAGTATGTATATGTTACAATGCCACTGTACTTTCCAAGATTAAAATTTAGCAAGATATATTTATAGACTTTAAATGACTTTCTTGAAATATTTTAGAATTGACGACCAAGGAGATACACATAGGAAATGGTACACATTTATTGTGATACTTTTTTGCAGAAACAACAAAAGCCAGAAAATTAATACAAACACATTACATAGCTAAAGTACTCAGTGAATCATTGAAACTTGATTCACCCAACCATTGTTTTGAGGATGTATGAACTTTGCTGGCTACTTGCAAGAGTGGAAGTGGGGAGGAGAAATACAAAAGTGTGTAAGATGCAGTGTGATATCACACAAAAGCATGAGTTTAAAATTTAAAATTGCAGTCATTTTCATCTTACCTTCTTCCTAGGCTCATAATTTCAGTTTTCTCCATCTTCTGACTGAGTTCCATGTGTTATTTGTAAATTTATAGTCCAGATCATATGGGAATATAAATTATGTGTGAATCAGGGTGCGTATTTTTCTTTCCTCTTTAGGTATTTCCATTCACATGCTTTCTGGCATTCTCCATCCTAGTTGTAGGGCACTGCATTAGCAAGCCTGGATTTGTTTTCCAGCCAAGAACTACACACCAAAGCACAAATACCTTTGAGAATATGCATCTTGGAAGTTGACCAGTACTTAATTCTGGAGTTTATAGACAGGCTATATTAGGATTTTATTTGAAGCTGAAGAATTGACTCAACAAAATTTATAGAAAGATATTTTTAAAACCATGGCTGAAATCAATGTCCATATATTCATAATGATACTGAGATTTTATTGATACTTTAACCAACGATTAGAATATTTTGACATTTTACCTTTGGTATGTATCAAAAGATGACACCCATGCAATGGATTAAAAACCTAACATGCTTTCCTGGCACTGTAGGGTTTAATATTTTTTTTGTTTTTTTTATTGTTTAAGTGTCTGGCTATGGTCACTGATGTAATAAAATGGAATTTTAGGATTTCCAACATAGAGAAAAGATCAATGTTTCACTAAATCATTGATAAGAACTTAACATATTGATTGTTTTTGAATAATTCTGTAACGGACATATGGTAACCAGCACCTAAGGTCAGAGCTTTGGAGTGGAGCGATAATTCTAGGGCCAGAACTGCCTCACCACCCCTCCCCCAATATGGTGTATGCCTCTTTAGTTAGAAGAAAGCACTTTCAATAGATTATAAATTAATCACAGTCATTAGTGTTCTTTATAGAGAAGATTGTTTGGTCACCCCTGTGAAATGTTCTGTTCTTCAGGATGATGAGTTAATTCATCTGGAACAATGCTAGTTCATCAAGGTTTGTGGTTTATCTAAAGATCAAATTCCTGTAATTTTGTATGCCATCTGACTTAATGTCCATGTAGTTTAGTGGTCAGGCAGGCATCGGCCGGCACGCCACATGAATCCGATATCAAAAACTGGAAAAAAAGGCAAATTCTTAAATGTTTAATTCAGGCATCCTTAGTCTGAGATTGTTGACTCACTGCTTTTTTTCTCTCCTGGGGAAATGAAGATCTAGATAATGCCAAGTCTTATTAAGAAAAGCCTAAATAATGTAAAACTTTGTGTGTAAATAACCCCATGGTAAAATCCGTGCTTTAGGAGAGCTTGTAATAGAAGAGGATAGGAAAGTGTGGTTTGATTTTGAAATGAGATTAGAGACATTCCTTTGGAAGTTTCTTGTACCATACACTCAAATACAATTACAACAGTTCACAGGGCGAGGATCAATCGGCTAGAGTTTGCTGATAACCTACCTTTCTTGTGAGCTTGATAGACCTTCCAAATGCTTTCAATGTGAACGAAGTCGAGGCTTGATTTTGTCCCTATTCATCTGTTACTATTTTGTAGTAACATTTTTTGATCAAGAGGTAAAAAAAAGTCAACTGATAGAAAAATATTTCGAAGAATATTTACATGCTTTGCTGAAATGGATGCAAAATAACATAAAGCTTTATTTCCAAAATTCCTTCCCTTAGGCGTCCCAGTGGAAGGGGCAAGGGGATTTTGTACATGTTTAAATATTTTTGTTGATGCCCCATTAAACAAGTCAAAAGGTTTCTTTCCTGCAGTACTTCTTAAACTTTTAGAGTCTTAGAGCATTTACCGTGCTGATGTTCATTGTGAGGCCCCAAGAGGGAGTTACTACCTTATTTAACCACAGAACACATTCTCGGGGAAGACCTGCTAACAAGTCACTGGTTAGAAAGTGCTCACGTGAAGAGTGTTTCTGGCCATTAAACAGCCTATAGGTAAATTGGCAGATAACATATTACAAATGACCCTAAATATGATGACTGACTAGTGAATGATTTTATTTTATTTTTTAAAATTTTTTTCAACGTTTTTATTTATTTTTGGGACAGAGAGAGACAGAGCATGAACAGGGGAGGGGCAGAGAGAGAGGGAGACACAGAATTGGAAACAGGCTCCAGGCTCTGAGCCATCAGCCCAGAGCCTGACGCGGGGCTTGAACCCACGGACCGCGAGATCGTGACCTGGCTGAAGTCGGACGCTCAACCGACTGCGCCACCCAGGCGCCCCAGTGAATGATTTTAATAACAAGTACTGTAAGGGTGCCTGGATGGCTGTGTATGAGCTCGACAAATAGTACTAGTATTTCCATTGTTTCATCTCCTGAATGCTGTGACTGTAAGAAAATGTGAAGGACCCACATGAACACAGTTAAAGGACCAAGAACTTCTGCTCACATCCCTAGTTGCTAACCAGAACTAAGGACCTGTTTGGAAGGAAGAACCAGGATATGGGCCTAACAAGATAAATTTGACATCAGAGAGGAGACTGCGTTTGGAATTAGGGGCTTTATTTTCTAGCACATTAGGATCCATCAGAATCTTTATTAGTGTGTTTTTTCTTTGTTTTCTACCTTTTCTTTTCTTTTTTAGGTAAAACAAAACATTGTTATACCTTTGTTATTTCAGGAAGGCTAAGTTTTGGTCTACTGATGCCATAAAATTCAGGCCTAATATGACAAGGGCCTTCGTTAGGCCGGTGCCAGTGGGAAGATAAAGGCTCTGTAGTAACAATTTAACAGACTGACCAAGTCAGTGACTGTTTACTGGGGATAAGGGAAACGAAAGAGTCCAAGATGTTGTCCAGGGTTGGCACTCAGGTAAAGGGCAGATGGAACAGAAACAGAAATATGAGTGACAGGGAGCAGTAACGTGCTGCTTCTGGACATTAGCAGTGGCAGGAGTTTCTATCTCTAAATTCCCTAAAAGAGACTTATCAGGGCATCAGTTGATTCCCGTGGGGGTACAATGTTAAATAGTCCAGTTTTCTTGGCTATTATAGCAATTCCTCATACATCTAGGCATAATGAATTTACTCTTACAAGGGAAGTTCAAAGGTAGTTTTAGCCCATTATGAAAAGATGGGGCTCAAGATGTTAGTATGAATGAAACTTGATCCCATCTTTAAGAATTTAAGCTACAATGACCCTTAAGAAGGATTTTTGATGATTTTAATAATGAACAGTGAGCAATGATTTTAGTAATGAACACTACTGTAAGGCAAGGTAGACCTGGCTATAAACCAGAATTGAAGCAAAGATGATTTGGGGTGAATGATGAAAAAAGGTCAGACTTGGTAGGAATCAGTGGGCATAAAAAAGGGGGTCTTTGAAGGGCAGATAAGATTTCATCCAAGATAATCAAGGCAAAATGGATTATAGGCCGAGGAACAATAATGGTTAGAATAACAATTATTTTAGTAATCCCAATAATAATAATAGCTGTTTTTATTGACCATATGGTATGCACCATGCATGATTCTAAGTGATTTACTAACATCTCTTCATTTAATTGTCAAAAAATGGAATGAGTTTACACTGAATCATTAGACAACTGAAACCCATTGAAGAATTTTGAACAGAAAAGTGATTAAGAGCTGATGCTGGGGAAGATGAACAGTATTGAGCATGAACTAGTGGGAAGGTGAGCTGTGGTCAGATGATCTGTTAAGAGGTCATTGCAATAATTCAGACAACAGGTAACAGGCATCTAAGCTGGGCATCCATGGGTGGGAATGAAAAGCGAGGAAGATTCTTACACATTTTTTCAACAAACATCTACTGAATACCTCCATATGAGGTACCGTCTGAGGTACAATACCTCCAGGTGTTGTATTAGGCTCTGGGCAATAGGAGCAAATAAAATATACCCAATCCCTGCTATTCTGACACTTAAAGTCTACCAGAGGACATGGTAGAGAATAAGTTTACTGGCCTTGGTACTAAATATTGACCTAAAACTAGGCCAGATGTGTGTGTATGGGTGTGTATATGTGTGTGGATGGCTGCCTAACCTGGTTTTTAGGGATCTTAACCTCAATGACATTTTACCTCTGCCTCAGAGCTTTCCCTCTTACTGATTGGCAGAGAACGCAGTGGGTAGGACAGAACAAACTCAGCTGCAAGCCAGACAGAGACAGACATCTTCGGGGGTAGCACAGCTTGAGAGAGCAAAAACATTTTTCTTAAAATTCTTCTCTTCCATAGGTCAGGGTAAGGATTAGGGCAACTGGCATTGGAATGGAAGAAAGAGGATAGAAAAATACTTCGATTTTGCCATTCTTCAAAACACAGACTAGACTATCTTCCTCATTGTGTGTGTCTGTAAGTCTGTTCTAACCCATTATACCAACACCAATACTGTGAAGCTTATAGTATTTTGACCTGTTCCCATGAACTCAGAGCGGTTCACACTCATATTACCCGATTTATTTTCCCAACATTCCTGTTAGGCTGATATTATGAAACTCTCATGGAAACCAACTCAAAGGTTAAGTGACTTACCCAAAGGCACATAGCTAGGGGTGGAGACAGAAGTAGAGAAAGGTCTTCCAGCTCACTTTCCCCACAAAATTATGAGTCTACAACCACTAAAGCAACGGTGTTTTCATAGCCTCAGGGAAGAAGCTGACCCTCAAGTTATTGCATAATGTGCTGAATAGTGTCTCGAGAGATTGAATTAAAATTAATAAAATAATTAAAAATTAATACCTAACAGAATTGGAGTTAATTCTAAAAGCATTTAGTACATTCATTCTTTGATCCAAAGTTAGGAAGAATGAGAAATTTGGCTTTTGAAAACTAAATGTAATCATGATCCAAGTTATCATCTAAAAAAGAAAAAGCTAAAAGTAATTTTTGCTCGGTGACCTAAAAATGTTCATTGTCTCAACAGCCAGATTGATGTGTTGTATGTTTTTTGCAATTACTTATTTTTCAGTTTTTGTGAATATTTATTTGTTCAGTTTTTTTTTAATGCATCTTTTAATGCATATACGTCAGAGCATTAAACACTTCTACTTTGGGTGGATAAAGAAGAGAAAAAGAATGGTATTTCATCTCTTTTTCTCTACCAAAATTTTACTATATTTTATTAAAGTTTTTCTTTTATAACAGTGTTTTCATTTAAACTTTGTATGAATTTGTTGTTGTTGTGGTTGTTGTTGTGCTTTCGCCACAAAATAACCACTCAGCGTAATAGCTTAGGACTGAAATACATCAAAATAGCCAAACAAAAAATATTTTAAATATGGCAGTCTTAATTGGAGTTTAGGAAATAAATCTTTGAGTATAATAATTTATTCACTAGAGCTGTTGTCTCAGCAAAGTATTTCATCTTAGTTTCCAAAGGGCTGCTAGTCATTACTAAATATATTTAGAGTAAAGCAAAAAAAAAAAAAATGGAAAAAAAGAAAAGAAATTCACTTTCAGTGTGGCCAAATATACGATAAAATACTCAAATGGTAAGAAAGTCATCTGCATTTTTTAAAAGATCAGCTAGGTGATTATGCTTGTGAGTTAATTAATAAAATTGGAAGTAGGTAATGGTTCACTGGGGAAACTTTTATATCACAGTATCTCTTTTGAGGGATCCCATGCTGTAGGGACAATAACGGGGTGCTAATTCTGCACGCACACAGTGCCGTCCTACAAAGACATCGAGATTTGTAGGAAATCAACCCTCCAGCAGTCCTGGCAAGCCAGACTGACCCCAGCAAATGAAAATAATCAAAAGTAATTAGAAGCGTGCTGGACTACTCCTCGGAGAGCCGAGCGGGAGAGTAAACATGCCTGAATCCTCGAGCCACTGCAAAGGCCCATGTCTGAGCTGTTAGGTGCCCTGACCTTGTCCACATAAAGATGTGATTTATGAAGTGCAGGGCACAGCAGCAGGGCTTCTGTCTTCTCCTGGAGAACCAAATTACTGAGGTGGGGATTAACATGCTTTCAGTAGGGCCCATTTCCAGACCAAGGGAAATTTTTTATTTACATTTTTTTTACGTTTAATTTCCTTTTTTCATTTTTTTTCAACAGCCCCCCCCCCCACACCCATAGATTAAAAACAACAACAACAAAACAAAAAACAAAGTCCACCAAGAGAGACAAGAAACATCTCTCCTGAGGAGTGATGGTGTATATTTGTGACTATAGACATTCCGAGCCCTTTTTGTTTGTAAACTTACTGTGCTGGACTGTTTTGTTTGTGTCTACCTACCCAGCACCACAGAATTCACCTTCAAGTTTAGGGGGCCCATCTTGGGAAATACGCCCCTGATTAAAACATATAAACTAAAAGTAAACAAAATATTCCTTTGATTCCTTGGCTTTCTGACCTAGTTTCTCTGGCTAGATGTTATGCTTCATTACAAGGCTTACTCTTTAAGTAAAAGGATTTGGGAGAAGAACTTGTAGGTGGTCAAGAATCTGGAGGGAAAGAAGAAGGAGAGACAAATTGGGAGTTTCTGTATTGGGAAAAATATTTATAGGAAAATCAGTGGGGAGTCTCTTGAGTCCTAAAGACGTACTGACTATATTTTTTCTTATCTTAGTCTCAGTTAAGTTAGATTTTACAAAATCCTGTTCTGATGTGGAAAAGAAAGCATCGATTTTCTTTTTAAACACACGTCAATATCTATACATGAAGCTAATTTAATTAGCAAGCAGTTATTGTTCAGCCAAATGTCAATTTCTCAGATTATTTCATGCTTCTTGACGTGAACTGTATGAAACAAGATTTAACAGGATCTCCATGAATGAAACTGCACTTGAGAAATGTAAAAATGCACTTGTATGTTCTTGAAAAGCTACAAAAAAAGAGTGTTAAAACAAAAATGTCAGGCTTGAAGTTCAGTGTATATTTAGCCACCTCAAGAAACCCAAAGCTGCGGAATTAAGGGAAGTCTACTTAGGCTGAGGTTATAAAGTGCCTTCCTCTATAAACTAAAAACATAATGTCAGGGTGAATGGGAACATACTTTATTAACTTTATGGTATTGAAAACTGCCAGCAAGTTGTCTTGTTTTTAAATATTGTCCTCTGCAGAGTGTTACAGGGCTGTTTGTCCACAGGAAGCCTATTAAAAGTGGACAGTGCAGTCATTTCATCTGGCTCTGGCTGGACTGCTTTTCTTTCCTTTAATGATGTGCTGGAATGTACCATGCCCATAGGGTCTCCATTAGCAGAACTTTTACTTCTGGGACAGCCATGAAGTTGAAGGCTTAAAAGAGGCATCAGCTTACAGTCTTGTGGGAATCACTTGAATACTGAAGCACTAACTTCTTACTGCTTTAACTAATATATTGACTTATTTTAAATAAACAGTTACACAATGAAGGCAGAGCCAGTGGCCTTATTGGAAATCTTTGAGCCTTTTAAAGATTCTGCAATCCACGCAGATGGGGGAGGAAGGAAGGGGCCTGAGGAGGGTTTATGCCCTTTTCAAACCAGGAAGAAAACACATTAACCTCTCCCACCCCAGCCCTGCCATCAGCCAAAGGGGGATCTTTACAGCTCCCAGAAAATCTATCAACTCACACTCAAACCTCATATTTTCCAATGCCTTTTTCCTGGTAAACAACAATTAACAGACTGGGACAGAAAAAACAATAATTCCTTCTGGAAAAAAATGTTTTTAAAGTAGGATTCTTCTTAAACAGTGGTGATGAATCGGTCTATTTTCTGCTTTCTCCAGAGCTATACATTTGTTATAGTATGTTCTTCCATTCCATCCCCTTAATATTTAGATCATTTGTCCTGATACATGTTTGCAAATTAAAGTTGGTTTGAGATTATAGTAAAACCATTATTTTTAATAGCCCATTTCAAGGGCAGCGTTAAACACTGCAGAACACGCATGTTACTGATTACTGCTGAGCAGACAGCGGCTTTTGCAGATTAATTTGTAACTGGGAACTACTGTAAACAGATTTCACCCGAAATCCCAAGGAATAAAGGGAATTGGTGGTGGTATTTGGCTCCTTGTATTTATTTATTGTTTTAGAAACCTCCTGATGGAAAGCAAGTTAACCAGGGAGAAAAACAAGCGCTGTGCAAAAACCTTTTTTCTCCAGTGCTCCGTCTCCTCTTCTGTTTCACTTCTTACGGGAGGAGGTGGGTCAGGGTCTTCTCCTAAAGGGTTATTATGGAAATAGCAAGAGGCTCCTTTCCTGAGAAACAAGGCCCATCTAACTACTCTGGGATTTCAGGACCCTACTTTTAAACTTCAAGCTGCGTCGTCGGGGGAAGAAAAGTGGGGTGACTCTGTCTTTCCGCGAGGTTATTATATAATCAAAAAAGAGAGGGGGCGGGGTGTGAGGGAGGGAGAGAGCGGGAGCGCGCGAGAGCGAAGGGTGGGGGGAGCAAGAGCGAGGGAGAGATTGATATTTCGTGTTTGCCCGGGTCCTTCTGATGATTTCCTTTAGTCTTTCTCACTAGTAATTCAGCGGAGAGCAAGACTGATGATGATGATATTGATAAAATAATGATGAGGCTAAATAATCCCCCATCTCTCTAGATAAATCTTCCAAGGTTTCAGAGAGAAGGCGTTAACACTTTTGGCTCTGTTTGGAGAAGAGAATTTCCCACGTGGAACTAGTCCTAGCTCAGGCCGGTGTCCGCGGTTCTGGACTGCAGGCTGCCCTCGGCCAGAAGCTCGGGAAGTGCGGGCCGGCGTGCTGGGCGCAGGGCAAAGCCGGAGGCCGGCGCCGGGCGGAAGGCAGGGGTTCACCTGGGTGGTTGAAGCCGCAGCCGCAGCGCCTTAGTTCGGGGTGCAACGCCATCTACCGGCCTCAGCCACATCTGCAAGTACCCAGACCTTGAAAGTCGCCCCGCCTCCCCCACCCGAACCCAATATAAGGGAAAAAACTCCGAGGCCCTTTCCACGAAATCCTAATTTAGCCAGAACCTGCCACTGATTCTACCCGACCTTTTGTTTATCCACCGACATTTCCTCCTTTTCAGAGCCGCTTTGTAAAGGGCAAGGTGGCGGGGGCCGCGGGGCTGGGGCGGGGGATTGGGGCGCTCAGCTCTCAGACCCCCTGATCAGGCCGCACTGTCTGAAGCAATCGGTTCCCCAGATTACTTGTATTTAATACACAATGCATCATAAAACAAATCCCTCATCCTGACAGGAAGAAAATAGAACAGCTCATAGCTCGAGCCGGTCCAATTTATGGCTAAATTAAAAAAAAAAAAAAAAAAAAAAAAGGGCTCCGACAATGGGCAAGTTGAGGAAGGGCAGGAAATCAATGGCAGCAAACCGGGGGCTCTTAAAGGTTCTCAAGCGCCGAACTCTATGGGAATATCTGACCGGGTTTTAGGTTATTTACAAAGGATTTTTCCTGTCCTACCTACCACTGCTGTGCGATTTTTCCTCAAACAATGGCCATTATCTGAAATAACAGTTCAATGTCACAGATAACAGGCCACCGAAACGAATTAGTCACCACCTCTTGTCATTTTCTCTCTCCCACATCCCTCCCTTTTGTTACTATTTTTGTTTTTTAAATCAGCATTTTGGGGAAATATACATCTACTAGATTTACACGTCTATTTGCACTTGGAGAAAACAAAAAGGGGACTTGGCGTCGTCCCTGTTCGCTGATAAAGTTCAACATAAGCACGTTTTCCATAGCCTTTCCCTCCGCCCCTCCCCCTCAAGGGTCCCTCGACCGGCTTACTTTGCTTAACTTTCCATTGTTGAGTTGAGAAGTTGGATTTGTTCATTTGTTTTTATGAATGGAGTTTTGTGATAAAAAAAATTATTTCCATTTAACCGTTGGGTTTTACTAAAATTTCAAAGGTTGGCTATAGGTAAATCCGTAGACTCTTTTATTTTGTCACGCATTCCTATATTCCTTCTTCCGGTGCTGTTTCTGAAATGTTTTGATGAAAAGTGACCATTTATATTAGAAAGTTATTAATCACCGTACAGTACTGATCCCCCAAAGCAGTATTTACAATGTTAAAACTTTAAAAATAACCTGAGTTGTCAAACTGCTTAATTCCACTTTTGGTCGTTAATGGTGTTTTAATTAACGTATTACAGAATATGGCAAAAACTCACCAGACAATTGTCAATCTCTCCAAGACCTTAATACGCTATTTGGGCAGGTTATCGGCAAAACATGTTTCAGATTTTGAAATTACTTCTTTTAAGACAAACATGATTTGAAAAAGTAGCATGCTCTTCAGCTGACCTAACTATAATAATAGAGAACAGAGCATGAATTTCAATAATAATCATTTAAAAAGATGCTTAGCAGAAAACTGGAAATGGACATGTCAACTTTCACTGTTAGGCTGTTGTTTTCTGAGAATTTCTAAACTAATTATGAGGTTTAGCATGAGCCAGTGTCTCTTCACCCTAAACCCCATTCTCATTCTCGCCCCCTCCAGCGCCCCACCCCCAGGCTTGGTGCACACACCCTCACACCCCCCAAAGCACTTCTCCACCGGATCACTCCCATCCCCCACCTCCAACACACACACACACACACACACACACACACACACACACACTTACACTTGTGCTTTCAGGACACCTAAACAGAGGATATTTCCCTAGGGAAAGAAATCCTGTCTGGCGAGATCTCCCCATTGGTTGTTTACCCGGAGAAATCTACATGCTTAAGGGGGATGGTGTATCCATAATCAGTCTGTCCCTATAGGACTTGGGTCTTGGCGACCTTTTTGTGACCTCTCCCGCCAGAGGAGGCTGCTGTCACTTTAAAAATTTACTGAAAGAGGAGCCCCGTCTGGCTTCCGACACTCTGGGCGGCGGGAGATAGCTCCCTTTCTCCCTCGCCCCGGGTTCTTTCTGGATGGCCGAGCAGATCTTCTTTAAAGAGACAGTTCATGAAATAGAAACCCGGCGGCTGCGCTTGGAGTTGCGAAAGGGGACGATCCCGTGAGGGTCTAGGACTGGGGAAGGCGCTACGGAGGATCTGAAAGGGGGCTAGAGCTCCCCTCGCCTCCCCAGGCCCCCCACCTTTTCAAACTCTGCCCCTCCTGCCTGTCCCCCCCCCACCCCCCCCCTGGAACTGGGAGAGAGAAGTGGAAGAAGTTTTAGTGGGTTTCAGATAACTTTCATTACACATCGGGCTGATAAGAGCAAGAGAAAGTGAGAAAAGAGGGAGGTGATGTGAACCAGAAGGAATAGCTCCGAGCTCATTTAGGAAGGGGGAAAAAAAAGCCAAAACACACCAAACCCGGGTCACCCAGACGAAAGGAGACTTCATTTCTGGTCTTAAAAATACACTGTTGGCGGACAATAAATCTGAAACGCGTGGTCCTGGCGAGCAGATCCTAGAAACGGACAAAGTTATCAGAGACCTATTCGGAAATCGAGACGCGAGGCTTTCTTTTTTCCTTTTTCTTTCTTTTCTTTTTTTTTCTTTTTTCTTTTTTCTTTTTTTTTTTTTAAACATCCCGAAATGTGGTTCGGGATCGTTTGAAAGGATTTTCGTGCAGGAAAGCTGGGGGCTGCTGATTATTTTATTTTGTTTGTTTTAATTCTTCTGTGATTGCCTTTTATTGCTGAGTTGAGGCCATAGAAATCTTAAGGTAAGAGAACGCACTTAAAAAAAAAAGTCTTGGCGATGTGC
Organism: Felis catus; assembly: GCF_018350175.1. Lineage (NCBI taxonomy): Eukaryota > Metazoa > Chordata > Mammalia > Carnivora > Felidae > Felis > Felis catus. Next base: position 96,595,800 of record NC_058376.1, read on the forward strand.
ATAGTTTGTAACTTCGGACACTTTTCTGCCTTGGCACCCCTTCTCCGGGGCACCCCCCGCCCCCCCAGCCTTCTTTTCCTACTTGCCCGCAGTCTCGCGGAGCCCTGCTGCTTATCTACGTTGCCGGGACTGGCGATTTCCTTGTTCCTCCTGACGGTGCGGTCTGGACGCGTCTCCGGGGTGGGTCGTCCGGCCTTCGGTGGGTCTCTCTCCCGGCTGTCGGCCTTTTTCCCCTCTCGCTCGTCTCCTACTTCCCCTCCCTCCGTGTGTCTGTCCGTCGGTATCAGGGACGCAGAAGGTGGGGTTGCCAAAATCTGAATTCCTGGCACCGGCCACGCGACTTTGGAGCCGCTTTCGGCCGAGTTCCACCTTGCCAAGTAACAGCTTTGCTGTCCAACATCGTGTGCTGCTTCGCGAGAAAGTCACATTCGGACCCTTTGGCTAGAATGTAGGGATTTTTTTTTCTTTCCTTTTGCTGTTGGTTTTTGAAAGGGCCTTTCTCTAAAGTCCACCTAAAGGGAATTCTTTTTTTTTTTTTTTTAAAGCTATCTTTGGAACTTGACAGCCTTTAAAAACACAGGAGTGTGTTAGATGAAATGACAGAAGATGTGTTGTTACTTTATTTTATTCGAGATTTCCGAGACGATTAAGACATTTGGGAGACAAATGCAGTTCTGCTAGCAAATCAAAAGTGAATAATTCACCCAGGGGGGGAAACGTTTCTGGAGAAAGTTCAGCTTTTGTCTTGGGGCAAGAATATTGAGAGTAAGAAAGTTAATATGTTGATGAAATATTTGAATAATCATGTAACATATATGTAAAAAGACATTCTTTGGGAATGAACCTGTTTTTAAATTAATTTCACTGTTGACAGTGGCAATGGCAATAATGTTAACACGGAATAAAATTACACCTAGAATTTTTATGTGCAGTATATGCAATACTTAACTCCCTGCCCCCCGCAAAAGGGAATGCTGGAAAGCTAAGGGGATAGATGATGCTTGACTTTGAAATTAACAAGTTTTCCACCTCTTTCTGCAAATATGAAATGGAACTGGTGTTGCATTTCACTGACTTCACTCTATTTCCTTCATTAAATATTTCTCTCCTGTGTCAGTAGAACTGCCTTTTTGTTTTTGCTAGTCAAGAAAACAAATACCAGAAACCAAACAAGCCAAAAAAAACTAAAAAAACAAAAACACCAACTTTTTACTATTTTAAAATGTGTATTGCTATTGTTATTTATGCTTCTCGTAGACATCTGGGAGGGGGATCTCAAGTTGCCATTTGAGTTACTCAGCGTTGAGAGTTGAAGAAAACGAGTTAAAGTTTGTAATTTAAAAAATAAGAGATTGTTAAAATCTGTCTTTCTCACTAGAGAGGGTATTTAATGTAAACTTTCTGTTGTTGTTAGTGTGAAGAGGTGTCTTGAAAAAGATGTGTGTGTGTGTGTGTGTGTACGTGTGTGTAGCAATTACTATCCCTATCTTCTGTTTTGATTTTTCTTTTTTAAATTGTGGGGCTACTTATTGCCCTTTAATTGCCTCATGGCCAAAGGCTTATTCATAATGCCTCTTAACTAGAGCTCTCAGAGCCCTGGGCTTCTTCTTGAAGTTTGTGGTGAGTTAATGAGTTGAATCTGCAACTAGGTGAATACCTGAATTCTATGCAAGATTGCTTTTGGTCTATGGACCCAAGAGTTTAGTTTTTACTTTTAGATAGGTGTAGATACAGCAAGGTTCTCTGGGAGTTATTTAATGATTTTTTTTGTTCTAGAGTGTCTTATTTAGTCTGTGATAGGAAACTTCCTCAAGTTTGCATTAACCGATTGACATTAACATTACCAGCCTTTCTAGTTACTCCCCATTAGGTCAAGGACTCTGCAGCTTTTAATATTGATGTTTAAAACATTATTGCTGCTAGTGAATCAGAATAGCTTTGTTTAAGTATGCAAAACCTCAAAAATAGATGTTTCCCATTTAGATTTTTGTTTAATAGGTGTCCTAAGTAATGATTAATATTCAGGATAGGCCAAATGTAAAATCATATGAAAAATAACAATACACAAACCTACTTAATGATGGCAATTTGTTACAGTATTATTATATATATTTTTACTTGTTCACAAGCCAATTTTGTTATTTTGCTTACTAAACATAAAATTGAAACATGCATTGACATGTGTTAGGTTGCCATATTTTGCATGAGTGTGCATCAATCGTTTGTTTTCATTTGTTTTTCTTAAGTTTTGTCAGAAACATCTATGAGACAAATTTTATTATCTTTTTCAATTCAGGGTATGACTTAGTTGTTTCATGATAGTGAAATGCAGAGTGGAAAGGAATTTAATAATATTTAAAGTTTTTTTAATTGAATGAATTTAAAGGACAAAAATGTGAAAGTATACACTTTCATGGGAAGACAATCTGAACCTTGAACATTGACTACTTAGTTTAGAAATATTATGTTAATATGTACTATTCAATATTATTTTTTCATAAAAATCATATTGACTAGAACTAAGTCAATAGCACTCATTCATGCATAACAAGGAAACAATCATTTTTTGAAATCAATTGATCAGTTTTTGCAATAATTTACAATCGCTTTGTTCTTTTAAAAAACAGTACATTGCTGCTTCTAAGATAACTTATTATCATACCTCCTTTGTTAATATGCATGCTGTCTGACTTTTTAAAAAAGGATTTAAAGGAGGACTACACACGAGTAAAATATTTTCAAGCAATTCACTATTCTAATGAATGAACTGATATGGAAACTGATTGTTCTCATCTTCTTCCTTCCAGATCTTAGATGAGTTTTGCAATGTGAAGTTCTGCGTAGATGCTAGTCAACCAGATGTAGGAAGCTGGCTCAAGTATATCAGGTTCGCTGGCTGTTATGATCAGCACAACCTCGTTGCATGCCAGATAAATGATCAGGTACGTTGTAAAGATTTTCTTGTCTTTTCTTTGAGAGCACTAAAGTATCAGTGAAGCCTGAAGAATAAAAATAACAGTGAGTTGCAGTAGACCCTTGTGGCCTGTTTGTTGATAGGGTGAAAGGTAATGCACAAATATAAGTAAGATGCAGAATAAAGTTATTTGCAGCACTGCTTTCTCTCAGTGCTACTTTTTTGGGTGGTTTACTCACTTTGTAACAGTAAACTTCATAAATGTTCGAGTTTTCTGAATGTGATTGGATGATTTAAACCCTGAGCACTATTTATTGCTAGATGTTCTTTACCTTTTTTTCTTTACCATCATAATAGGGAAACATTCATAGAAAGTATTGAGGTACTCAATAACACTTTATGAATTTGTGCAGAAAATGGAAGTGATACCCTTGAAATATTATATAGATCTTACTTGAAGTAGTAGGTAGATATATATATATGGATGATCTATATGTGGACTTACCTGACTATGCATTTTATATTGACTTGCCTGATTATAAATGAGAAACACTTTTAGATTAATCAAAATACTTCTTTTTTTTGTATATGTGAAAAGTAGAAAAATATCACTGCTGGAAATTGCTTTATGGAGGCCCACGTAGTGAGGTTAACTGTAATAACAATAGCTATGAAATAAGATCATGAAAATATCATGAAGCATATTTTGCACTCAATAAAGTTAGGTTATGAATCTTGTAACTTTGTAGGACAATACCTGAAACAACGAGAGGTTTAGCCTGTTAATTTTTTGTTTTATAAACACTACTGGGTTAGAATTTAATTATGTTACCCATCATTTATTTCTTTTAACCCAATGGTTACCTAAATTAAATATGTTTCAAAGACCATATTAAAATGGTTGTTTGGCAAATTTACTGTGAAAATCACCACCAAGGAAAAGAAAAGTTTAAATTAGATGTTTCCAATTGAAAGCTGTTAAGTAACGCTAGCGTCATATGGTCAAAGACTCTGTTTCAATCATCATTATGAGATTATTCTTTGGCATTTTACCAGCTACCAGATAATTTTTACTGACTAAACTGTATGAGGTAGTAAATTGTAAAATTAGGTTTAAATGGGAATCATTTAAAAATCTTCAACATATATCAAAAATAATAAACCAATCAATGGGTTTTTTTGTCTTTGCTGTAAGAAAACAAGAGGCATTATTGACAAAAGAAAACATTATTAAATTAGCTATTGATTGAGAGCAGAAAATATCCTAAGTCCGTCATATGAGTTACTGTCACATCAACAACACTTTTTGAGCGCACACCATTTGTAGATGTGGGAAATACATAGGTGTTATATAAATGAATGGATTTTTCATGCTATGTTTCTTAAAATAAAGGAGTTGATGGACCTCAAAAGAGAGCTGTAAGATGAAATAATGTATTTATATCATAATAATTATTTGCTATTCATATTTACTGACAATAAGAGCTATCTCATTGGACAGATCAAACTGTTGTAGGATCAGTGAAAGGATGGTAAGAATGGGACTCTGGGCCAATACGTTTTTCATTTAATATTTAGGTGTCTAATATTTTATAGTAAATACACTCGTCATTGGGAATATTAATTACATTGAAAAAGCAAAACTATTTTTCTATTGCTGACTCTGAATTAGCTTGCTTATTAAGGTAGGCATTTGTAATTTTAACACAGTTACTTTTGAGGTATATGTTTGAGGTATATTGCTTTCCAAAGAAAATATGCTGGTTTCATACCAGCATATAATGAATGGCATGTTTACTTATTTTAATGGAAGAATCAGGGAAAATAGTTAATCAGGAAAAACATAAAAGGTCAATATTAGACACATACCTATTATTTCTGTAAGCACTCATTTTAAGTATATGTGTTGTACTGGCAGACATCTAAGATGGTAACAGAGTGCATATCAAATAACATCATTGTGAAATTGACATTACATGGTCAAGTAAGTTCACCCATAAACAAGGAGACAGGAAAGTGAGAGGTAAAAGTCAGATTTGTGTGATAGGCAATATATGCATACAATCCTGCTTAGCCCAGTTGACAAGACAAAAGAGAACAGACACTCAGATGATGTATGCATATGTTATAAACGTATTCATCTGTAAGCTTGTATGCATAGTTCTAAAAGTTAATTAAGACTGCAATTTCAGACAGCTTTGAAATGTGAATGCTGGACTAGGTACAATGAAAAAAAGAGCTGACTAAAGAGATTCTGTAGGTCTGTTTTTTCGCTCTCTTTTCCATGAGGAGTAAGAGCTGACAAGTGGTGAGCAAGCACAACTCATCACATAAGAACACTCCCATTGTGTGAGATATATTTAATGTCCACAAAGAGAGAGAGACTCTGGATCAGGGGCAATTATTAAACACAAACAACAACTCACCTGCACAACACAAAAGTAAATGAAGCACTCTCGAGAAACTGTAAAAAACAAAACAAAACAAAACAAAACAAAACAAAACAAAACAAAAAGGTGTTTCTCTTCACTCCAATTCTGAGATAGAACTCAAGTTTAGAAAACGAATTTTAATACCATGACAGGTAGTAAGTCTTGGACTATAAAGAGGAAGAATGTCAGATGGATCTTTCCACTGTAGCCTGGTCATTGTAATAATTATTATATCTAACAAAGAAGGGAAAAGATGGCCCAAAACAAAACAAGGGTGTAGAAATTATAGTTTATTTTTGGAAAGGTAGATATTTTTAGAAATTCTGACATTAAAGACCAAACTTTATCAATGTGGATCAGTTTTATAATGATGTAGAGGAGTGGTATAAAAGTGAATAAATGTTCTTGCTAAGATGATAATACAGTTGATGATAGTGAGACAGTCAAAACGTGTACTGAATAAAACCCATGTTTGGTTTGTTTGGGGGTGAAGAAGTACTTAGAAATAGCATGGATTTTGATTTTCAAGTAAAGTTGGAAAAGGATGTAATCTGGTTCATCTGGCTGTTTGATTAACATTTTTCTAATACCTCTGTACAAGCATTTTATTTGAGGGGATTTTAATTTTTAAATCTAAATTCTCCAGTAGATTTCTGTGAATTATTTTATTTCAGGTTTTTTTTTTTTCCAGGCCAGAGTGAGCTTTGTGGCAGTTTTCTTTCTTACTGCTTCCTAGAAAGACTCACGTTTGTTGTTTTTAGATGTCTCTTCATGTTTTCAAAATCATTGCAGTGATGCTCTCGGAGATAGGAGTTCGGAAATACTGGCATGAGCGTTTAATCATAATTTCTAACTAGCTGCAGCTTCTGGCTGATATCCTTTACCAGCTCCCTGAAAATATTATATTAACCACAGTAATTTATCTTTGTAGAAGAAGGCCACACCAAAGACACTAGTAAATTAAGCTCTGAACACATTCAGGTCATAAAATAGAAGATCCATTATAATATCAAAGGTTCTTTATCCTTGAAGTCCTAATTATTTTCCCCATATTCCGTAAAGTTTCTGTACAATGTTACATAGCCACACTGTTGTGGTACAACATTTAGCCGCATATTTTTATTGAGACAGACAATGCTTCAATATTTTTACATTTTAACAGTCTGAAATTGTCCCTGGTTGTTTTCAGGAGCAAGAACTGGCCCTGAGAGGTAGAGCAGGGCAGGAGCAAAAGCAGAGAGTTGGATAATGACAGCTCTTTCCAGAATAGGTCCTCAGGAGGACCAAATATGTAGAGGAAGCATGAAAACAGTTAATTACTTTGAGTTTCATTTACATCTAGACTCACCCATGTGTCTAATGTTAAGGAAGCAAACATCTGGACGGCTTGCTTAGGTTTTCTTTCTTTCTTTTTTATTCTGGATATTTTGATGTCCTTTCCTTTGATGTCTTGTAGATATCTTTACAGACCATTCTGCTGGGTGAGTGTGGCACTTTGCTTTAGATTTGGTCCCACCCACTCCTGCCCTTCCCTCCATCCTTTAAGAAGTTTCCTCAGACCTCCACATTTCTGTATTTTCACCTTGATCAAAGACAAGATGACCCATAGACCCCCTATCCACCTCAAACAAGGCCAGTTTTCATCTATGATATGTTCATAAATTTGAGGCACTTATGCAATAGCTCTTTGGACACAGGTTTTCCTCTTCTACCTCATGGTGAAACCATATTGGTTGTAATCAGACAGGTCACCAAGGCACAAGTTGTGTAAGTTGACTTTTTAGACTTAAGACCTGCCTTTCCACTCATGATAATTAGAATGAGCTGGGTGTGTGCTTTGGGGTAACATTTTATACGTGTGTATGTATTCTGCGTCATGGAAAGGAACACGGTTTCATTCAAACTCCTGGCCTTCCCTTAACATGGTCTATAACTGGAATAAAGTTCTCAGAAACCCAAGACATTATTAATCTTGTCATTTACACAAGGTGATAAGTCCTTTCATTTTTAAACAGGCCCTTGACAGCTGGTATTTAGTAAGTAGAATAAGAGAAGTCTGCTGTTCACTTTGAGTAAAAAGAAATGTGTCAATAAGAGATTATCCAATGCCTGATGTATATTTTGAAGAAATAAGATATAGAAGAACGAGCGCCCCTCAGAGAAATCAAGGTCAGCATTCACTTAGGAGATTCTGCCAGCTCTCTTGTGGTTAATGAACGGCAGCAAGATTCTACAGTGTTTTCAGTTGGAACAGGCATTGTTCTCGTTTGTGCTTTACCTTATAAAGTTTTAACTGCTTCCAGGACGATCATGGCTGAATTGGCACACCCACTTTCCCTCTCCTTACGTCCACGTCAATGGTTCAATCAGACGGCTGTGACACTAGAACAGTACTGTAACTGCAAGCTTATTATGGGCTCAATTATCAAGTTATTTTCTTTGGCTTTTTACTGAGAAAAAAATGTTTTCCTGAATTATTCAATTAATGTAATTTGTGCAAAAAAAAGCAGGGAAGACCAGCTATGTAAAAAGTAAAATGTAATTTGTTCGCCTCTTTCCACTTTTTAAAAATGTTTGCATCAACTGTCAGGTAATTTGTTAATTTGTTCTTCCTTTACAAGGATTTCTGTCCACATTTTCTATGACCTCTTTTGATGTTAAAATTATTATTGGCTTTGGGCATTTTCTTTGCTTTCCTTTTAAGTCAAGTTCCACTTTTATACCAAAGTTATGCTCTGCTGTTTTAAGATGAATGCCAGCTGGCAATACCCAGAGACTGGCCTTGTGAACGGTGCCTAAGCTGACTTAGGGGGGTGGGGATGTTGTCTGGCTGATAAGTTACTTCCTTCACCCGAAGATGAAACTGTCTCAGACATAGTTTTCCATTTGATATTCACATGATAAAACAAACAGCACTGCCCTCCCTCCACCCAGAAAAAGTTTCCCTTGTGTAATGACACTCAGGACACAAGACAGCCATAGCACCACGCAGACTAGGAATTTTATGAAGAGTAACAAATCACAGAAGTTCAATAAGTGGATGACCTGCAGTATTCTGTGCACATTTTGAGTAATTAGTGTTTGCATGTATACAACACCTTTCATTCAGGAAGATCTCAAAACATCACATCCATACGAGACTCTGCTGTTTCTGGAATGATGCCAAAAAGATAGTCATCAGAGTGCATTACAATCTATCAAGGAGGAAAACATGTTGGTCAAAGACACAAGAAAAGCCTCCAGCCTAGTAAAAAAAACCCAAAGATGATCTTTAGCTTCCTCATCATGTAATGATGGAACTCTTCCCAGGCATTGTGAAATCATGCAGAATGACCAGTTTTCATAGAATCGGATGAAATGGCCACATTAAAGACAGGTGGCTAGTGGATGTTTCTTGTGGAGTCTGTAGAGTTATTCTTAGAGGTCATTTAACTGAAATTTGCAAGACTTCCAGGCTGGGTACACTGTGGGCTCCAGATATAATAGCAGGTGGATCTTTATCATTTATTCTACTTACACAAACTAAAACTAATGGTCAGTTCTCTGTTATGTGTCATTCCAATAAATTATACGTGGATTTCTCTTCATGTTATCAACAAAGAGATAAAAGTAGGGGGGTTTCTCCTCCAACAATATTTTTGTCCTGAAAATAACCAGTGGATACATATTTTTCAATATAGGGAGATAGTACCTTATATTTCTGAAAATATCTTTTAGTCTTTAGACTGTCATCCTAAAGACAAATATAGTATACTATCTCTTTGGACAAATTAAGGAAACTATGGTTGGTTTGGTTTGGTAGAACTTGGCCATGCTAAAGGATCTATTCTGTTGGACAAATATCTTTCCATTCTGTCATCAATTTCTTTGTCTCCTGAAGACACTTCTTGTTATCTCTTACCAATATGGCCGAGAAAGTATGATAAGAGTCCTTCTTATAGAGGCTAAAAACTTGGCTTTACTCTTGTCCTCCTGAACATTGCAGTTTCCCACATTACTATGGGTAGATCAGGGGTCCAGACTGTGTTTTCTAAAGCCAGCCCATATGCACACTTTGTCTTTGTGGACCTGATGTGACCTCTCTGCAGCACCAAGGCTGACAGATGTGTTCATATCTAATGTTGACTTTGTTCAGATACGCAAACTGTCACCTCCTCCCCTCCTGCCTACCTTCCAAATGTTAAAGTTCCATTCAGCTTTTTCTAGTCTTCTGACTGGTAAATTGCATGAAGTTATAGAAAATAAAGCATTCAGGGTAAATTTTGGGAGCTGGAAGAGGAAGAAGTCAACTGTCAACTTCAAAGTGAGAAGGACAGCAATAGTCTGAAAAAGTTGTCTCTCAGTACAGATTCTGTAGGGAGTATATTTCTCTATTATTTCAATTATTACAACTTCCTGAATAGGTTGAAGGTCATTCATAATTCACACTTGTGTCATTTTTAGACATGCCAAATGCAGTCTATTAAGCATAAATAAAACTTCAGTGCTTGACCAGGAAAAATAAACGGGGATTCATAACAATGAGGCCTTGTTCATCTTTTTAAAAGTAAATGATGTGTTTTCTTTTTTTTTTTTGTTTTCCCCCCTGTGCACTGAATTTCTCTTCTGTCTCAATAGTACAAGCACAATACTTTAAATTGATCCAAGCATAGCAAACTAGACTGTAAGTCTGGTCTGACAGATTCTAGATTTTTCTATTTTATAGGATAATAAACAAGGACCCATATTATTACCATTTACAAATACAAATAGTAGCATTGTCTATTTGATGGAGGATTAGGTTGAACACAGGCCTTGACAGTATAAAACAGAATTCGTCTAAAGTCTTTTATAGCCTATTAACTTTCCTAATGGAATGCCTATAAGCATCCATACTTTTTTTAGTGCTTGTGCTCTTGGACTTAAATAACAAAGCAAGATAAATGTTTAATAAAATATGATTAATTCCAATTCCAACTACATATAATATATAACTCTATATAACATATATTATATACAATATACTATATAAAATATACCATATAATTACATATCACTTACATGATATATAACATGAATTAAGTGTATTCTATTAAACATTTATTTATATTAATACCTAAAATACGAGATTACTCATATTTTATGCAAATTTAAAATTTCTCCAAGGTGTATAATTTGCCACGTTTATACATCACATATAAAATATATGTGCTTGGGCACATATATACTTATATATAACAGTGTATGAAAATATATTTTTGGAAATCTAAAATTTGTTAAATCAAATCCAGTCATCACTGCCTTTTGTCCCTAGCTCTGCCTTGTGAACATTAAGTGAATGGATATTCTTTTGGCATTTGGAACTGGTTTCAAGGTTTGATTAAAATACATTAAGTATAATAACTATGTTTAGAGTAATTCCTATATACATGTGTGGTATTATGTTTATGCCTTAGATCGTGAATTTTACCACTAGTAAAAGTGAGTAATTTGGGGCAATTCTAGTTTTATTTTTAAATACTCGAAAGATTTAGCATTAAAAAACATTTTCAGAAATTTCACTACTGTGTTATTTTAACAAACTTAAAAAATAAAAAAAATACAAATTGATCTATTAAGATAGTGACTATAAATATTTGTTCTTATAAATTGAGGCATCCAGAGATCTAGATCTTGATCCACACTTACCAAGGTAGAAATATAGCTTTCTGGAAAAATAAAAAGAGCCCATGAAGATATTGGGAAATTAAAATTTTTTATATGATAAAATGAAAAAACCACCTTAACTTTCAAATGTGTCAAATGTATGGACAGTTAGATCATGGTCATAACATGTTTTATTTCTGGAATTTGTTATTAGCTACCAAAGAGAAAATTCTGGAGGAGTTAACACATTTTAAAAATATTTATCATGACTTTTAAAAGAATGGAATTTTTATATATTCCTATTTTCTTATACTCTAAGGCCCTGTTCCTCTTATCTTTCAACTTATATTGTGAGGAATTGAGATTTTTCCCTCTAATAAAGCATTCCGAGAGAGACACAACAAAATAATATATCAACAACCCTTTTATATCAATTTGAACTTTTTCTAAGTGTTTGAGACTTTGGGGTCCCCCTTTATATACTTGAGTTGAATTCATCACAAAATCCCAGACCCCAGGACATTTTTATTTTGGATCCGGATAACTTTTTCCATAAAACCCCCTGATGGGAGAAGAGATCATTTCTTTTATGGAATTTAACAGAGTAATTGATTCCCTTCCCTTTTTCTCCAACACAAAAACCAGAGAGGTTATATTGGTAGGATCTCTGCTTCTGGTACGTAACTCAGATGACATATAATTCATAGGACTGCAATAGAACTGAGATTTTGAGAATATACCGGGTTTAAAGACATTATGGTTATATTTTTTAAGAGCATGGCCAAGAATACTTAAGATACAAACCTGTGGGAAAAACTACATAAATCACTTCTGTTATTTATTTTATTTTTATTTGCTGAAAGACCTGTTTTGTAATACAAAAGTGTAGATGTGATATCTTACTTTCGAAAGGCTTGATTCCTCCAAGATTCCTTTCCATCATTCCTCCACGCAACTTTTTTTGAGGCAACAAATTGTCATTATGTTTTTGTTTAAACCACCCCTCTCACCTCTCAAAGGCCTGCCTGTGTATTACTATTGCTAGAACATAAATTAACTTTAGATGTCGACAGCTCTGGATTCGAGTATTCAAGTTAGATTTGGGGGCCATTGTAATCATAGGCGGAAAAGCAGAATTTTGCCGAATCTAAGATCCGAAGAGATGAGATATAAAGAGGATCGCAAGTGGTAGCAACACCTTGAAAGAAAGCTCTAGAATTGTAAGGGTGTGGTAGATGGGACTTTGAGGCACATTCTTATTGCTGTGTGAGGAAGCGTGCCCAGAATCTGCCCTCATTACGTCTGGCGCTTGCCAGTTCTTTTCAAACCTCAGTTTCATGAGCACCATAAAAATTCACTTAAAATCGAAAAGAACACCCTGAAGTTAAAACCCACTCTGCTTTGCCTTGCCTTTCGTGGCCTGGAATGTCACCTTTTACCTCCAGTAAATAAAGCCAACATCAACACTCTTCCGTGTCTTTTATTTTTTGTGCACTCAATATTCTTCACATGACGATCTGTACACTTAAAGGGAAATTACAGTAGTGATCTATGTCGCTGCAAAGAGAATTGTCTTTATAATATATAGCTACAACGTACCTATCATTTTCTTTTGTTTCTTGGGCTGTTCACATTGGATCGAGTAAATCTAAAATGGAATTAAAAGAGACATGATTAATAGTGGACTACAAAGAAATGATGATATCATGATACTTTCTTGAAATGATCTGGCATGTGTGTCTTAGCAGCATTCCCCAACAGAGACAATTGCACTGTTTTACGGTCTTGCAGGGTATTGTCTCTTTAACCTCACTATTTCCGAGAAGCCACCGAAAAGTTCTAATATGTCACAATTCAAATGTCAACATGTTGTTGGAAAGGAAGCTAATAAGTTAAACCTTTGAGAGATGCCAAAAAAAGAGGTGATTCAAGCTGTTGAGAGAAGTCCATTGTTTTCTAAGGGGAAATAGAACTCCAGAATGAAATAGGGTACTTACAAGCATTTAATTGGAAAGTTTAGGGGAAAAGAGCAAATGCACAATCATTTTTTTTTTCAATCTGATAACTTTTTGAACAGAACTATTCCTTTCAGTGTACTTCCAGAAACAGGAAAATGTGAAGGCTAGGGTTAATAAGATACAAACTGCAAATTCTCTGGTTTTTGTAGAAATAGCACATAACACGGAATAATTTTCTTAAGATAGTCTGGAGTCTATCTCTGGGTGGATAGAAAGCATCCTAGGTTATATTCTAACATATTGTAGCAACATTTTATGTTTGGCATTATTTTCTGTAAACCAATTTCACCTGGTTAAATTACTGTTGAATGAAAAAGGATGATTTTATTTTGACAGGAAAGAAACTAAACAGAAAACATTCCTCATTGAGTTATTTTTTAAATTTAGCACAATTTTGTGCTGTGATGTTTTTATAGAAAAAAATAAACAATTGGACTTTAGAGCCACCTACTGGAATAAAGAGGCACATGCTTACGTTTGATGTCCTCTGCTTTTCAGAAGATAAACAAATAGATAAATACAATTAAAGTTATGCACACTTCTGTTGATCTTTTAAAATATTAACCTACTCAATTTTTCTCAGTTTGAAATATCAAATATCCTGTAAGAAACCAGCAATGTCTTCTAAAAATATGTTCTCCTAAGTTCTCTTAATAATTTGTGTGATGTGAGTTTTCTCCCCCTTGGATTGAGACAGCAGAATCGAATCCCTAGTTTACTTGCTGTCTTTGTTGCTTCTGTTGGTGTGTGTGTGTGTGTGTGTGTGTGTGTGTGTGTATGTGCACGTGTGACTGTTATTGGTCTCATTTTCACCAGTTAATTGTATAACGTCATTCTTTCTTCGACAACCTCTATCTGGTCGTTATGTAACAAATAATCTTAGAATAAAATTTAAAAACTATGAACATTTTTGTGATAAGATGAATAAGCACCTTAAACATTTTCATGATTAAGTGCTTTTTTATTGAGATATCATTGACATATAACATTATATTAGTTTCAGGTGTGTAACGTAATGAATTAGATATTTGTATTTTTTTTGTGTGAATTAAATGCTTTTATAAGTGGAAAAACCCTGAAGCCTGGACAAGTAAGTTGGACAATGACTTGCCTAAGGTCACAGAGCTGGTCAAGGTGGGGGTAAAAGGAGGCAGCTCTAGGAAATTATAGGTCCACGCTTGCCCCACAGTTGTTTAGTCAGTCATTAACAGATTGATTCAATTCTTTCTCTCCTCAGATTTTTTCTAGAAAGCAGGGGAATAAACACCTCCCCCTACTACCCTGCTAAATGAATCAATTAAAGGCATACTGCCTGCTTTCAGAGAGTGGGAATCAGGAGCTGAGGCATGAGGTCAAGTCCTGGATCTGGGAGTACTGATGATTGGTGAGAGAGGGATTAAGTTTTTTAAAAACAAAATAATCTCCTTTGACTATGTGCTCTACAGACCGGTTCTTTATGTCATGTCCTTCTAACCTATTCCCTAAAAAACACCTTGTTGAGAAGGTGCTGCTTTTGAGAACATGCTGAGGGAGGCAATTGTGCCCTGCCACCCTTAGCGAGGCTACTGCTGGATAATGCCAGACGCATTCAGCTCTGTGAATATGTGTGTGGTTCCCTAGGGTGAGGAATTCAGAGAAGGGAAAGTTCTTTGCTAAACATTACACAGAGGTGTATGCAACACGGTAAGCCTTGTCTTAAGACAATTTGATTGGTGAGGTAGGATTTAGAAAAGATTTGTGAACTGGCATGAGAATCACAGCTTTCCATTTGTCAATAGAAGGCCAATTTTCAGGACATAAAACAGGAAGTCACACTTCTTTTGACAAAAATAAAAGGAAATATTTGTTTATGCTATGAGAAAATGTACAGATATTAGTGCATATCTTGCCCTTTCTTAATATTCACTTCTTTCTCTCTTCCCACCCAACCCTTTCTGGTGTTTTGAAGATATTTTATAGAGTAGTCACAGACATTGCGCCAGGAGAGGAGCTCCTGCTGTTCATGAAGAGTGAAGACTATCCCCATGAAACTATGGCGCCGGATATCCACGGTTAGTACTGTTCACACCCCCATCCTCCGCGTCCTCATCCGGTCTCCGTGACGGAGCATCTGTGTGGGGCCATCACACATTGAGTTTTCCTGGCTCTTCAGTGTCAGTTTTCACAAAACTCCTTCTCTTCTGAGTGGCTCTTCTCTTGGCTTGACATCTGGCTAATGTTACTGTGAATCTTGAGTAAGCAGAGGTCTTCCCTCAAGTGGAGGCCAAACGAATTCTGAATATATCAACTGAGATATCCCACCGTTGAAACTTTTTTGTCAATACCTTAGACTATGGTGAGAATCCTTTCACTATACAAAAGTCATTTCAGAAAGCTCAGTTTGGGCTTTCATCAATCTGGTGGGTGTTTCTTCCCATCTAATGTTCTATTCCTGGAAAAAGTATGTCTCCTTGAGTAAAATCCTAGTTGGCATGACAAGATGGGAGAGGGCTGGGGGGAAGGGGTTTAGGAGAAAAATACACATGAGGAAACTTTACAGCCAGAGTTTTTATTTGCCAGAGGCCTATTCTAAATCAAATGAAGGGGATATCAAAAGAATTATAATTATTAGTTATGCATGTATAGAACAGATGAAGAGATAATTCTATCCGTATTGAAGTGTTACCATTGGGATGAGAATTTAGTACTTTTTCCTTTCTCTTTCCTATTTCTTTCTCCTAATGTAACATGATTTGGTTAAACATAATCTAGTGGTGTCTTTGGAATGTTTTATAGTTGGAAGGACCACTGGGAAGGGTTACTCACCCCAGCTTAGCTGACAGGTGGGGACGGAGCCACCTCCCATCCCTTTGGCATTCCGGATGGGAAAACCTCAGCCTCTGCTCTCTGTAGCTTTTGCGAAGGAAGCTACCAGTCTTGGCTGGGTCTTTGCTTGAACATTTTTTTCCTTTGGCTGAGCTGCATTCTGCCTCATTGTAGATTATACCAGTTATATTTTGGGGAACCTTTTGGAAATTGTTTTCTTCTCAGAAACCCAGTGTTCTCAACCAACCTGGTAGAGCTTAAGTCTGAATAAGGAATCTTACCCAATGGGGTCTGGGACAGACGAAGCATGAGGGCATAGGATACGAAACGTAATCTAGCTTTCTCTAGTGCAAGGCAACTTTCACTGGTATTCACCAGTGTTAGACCTAAAAAAAGGTTTTCAAGTAATTCTTTTTAGAAATATGAGTGATTAGCTTACTATTCTTAAAAGCCTGAGTGGAAGTGATTCTTCTTCTTTTAGGGCTACGATTCATAAATTACCTGCCTTCACAACACCCTTGAACCCATCAGCTGCTTTTTATTTTCATTGTGTCACACACACACACACACACACACACACAGTATACCAGATACTATATGCTCTCCATTTATTATCTCATTTAGTCTTACACATTGATCAAAGTTATAAGAGAGGAATCATATTTATTATACAGATAGAGAAACTGAGGCTATCTAAGGACTTAGATAAATTTACCTTAGGTCTAGGTAAATTGGCCAAGATCACATGACTAGAGAGTGGTAGTTAACTTTCAAACCGAGGTCTTGTTGTCTGTAAACCCTAGGCCTTTCCCATCCATTCTGTGGCTTGGAGATTCTGTTTGTGTTCAGCCTGCTCGTGAGATCCTAAATGTAGATCTTAAATATTGTGAAGAGTGTAACAGATTATATTACATGGTTCCATTACCTGGTTAATGTCATTGAGAGACATGTCTTTAGAGCTGAGGTGATTTATTTTAGAATACCCCTACCTTCCTTAACCCTCTACGGTCCAAAGTTGACACACTCTATTAAATCTACGTACTGCTTTCTTTACTGTTCTGGCCCCGCTGTTCCTGGTTTAATTGATATGAAACCTGTCTTGTATGTGGATTTTAGCAGTGGTGTCTCCTCTGACCTCTCCTTCACTTCTCACATCACAGCTAGGCTTTCTGATTTTCAGCGGCTTTCAGTCCCCTTCTCAGCATGGACCCCCCCAAAGCCCCTAGGGACCTGCTACCTTCTCTGACTTCACTTCCCCTAGCTGCTCTACATGTACCCTATCAACTCGCCCTATTTTATACTACAGTTTTGCTTTTCCACCAGCTGCCGTGTTCTTCCTGCCCTTTATCATTGGTCCACGCTGTTCCCACTGCCTGGAACATCCTCCTTCATCCCACTTCACCTGGCTGATGCTTGCTCATTACAAATCCTTTTCTGAACCTCTGTCCTTCAGATTAGATGGAATAGACATGTTCATCTGGGCTCCTTTAGGCCCCATGCATGCATCTGTCATAAAATATATCCCACTCTATTTGTTCACATGTGTATCCCCTTGAGTTTCTTATATAGTCACTCCCTAGCAAAATGCCTAGCATTTGTTGGTGACTAAAATATTCCCCCCAAAACATTCAGCCAATGAAAAACTGGCTATAGGTCCTGGCTGTAGCTCTATAAAACAGGGATTATGTATCATGCTGCCTGGGTGTCTTTTCAGCATTCTGAGCTGTTTTTAAGACTTCTGTGATTGTGTCTGTGTGATGTGTGCATCGTACAACCTCATGAGCAGGCAAAAAGCTATTGGGATGGAAAGAATAGGAACAATACCATCACTGCCTGGCACCTTATAACCTTGTTATCTCTACTCCCCACTGTTACCATTTATTTATCTTACTGATGCAAAGGGCAAATTCATGATATGTTGGCTGTGTAACAAGGCCCTGCCAATTAGCCCTGACCCTAGGGTAGCATAAATTAGTCTAGAAGGGTACTAAAAACATCTTGTGTCCATTAGGTGGTAATGACGAATGTAAGGAAACATCCACGTTTACTGATGCTAACCAGTGTAAGCATGACTCAGATAGGGACTCTGTGTCCCATGTGCCCTCCGGGTCACATGGCACAGTGAGACGTGTGTGAGAGAGACAGAGATGGGTTCAAATCCTGGCACAACCACTTGGCTCTATAACCCCTGACTGGTTTCTGAACTTCCCTGAGCTTTAATAGCTTCATCTGAAGATGGAATAAAAATATGACATGTAATTTCTCATGATCAGGTTATGAGAAATATCAATCATCCGTGAACAGGGTGGAGGGACTATATCATGCACAGTAAGTGGTCATTCTTACTTTTAGTGTCTTGTGAATATTAAACCCAGGAAGGGTTTAAGCCGTAACGTGTTATCTGGTAAGAAGGGTATACTGTAGCCGCAGACACCACGTTATCGTGCTAGGCTCTCTCCTGTACGTGTATTAGTTTTAATTCCTATTAAAGTTAAAGTGGTAGAAATAACAACTAAGTAGTTTCCATTATGTCTTCCATAAAAACTGCCGGTTTGTGGTGACACTTCTGATCGCCCAGTCCTGGTAACACCTGAATTATTTTCACAGAAGAACGGCAGTATCGCTGTGAGGACTGTGACCAGCTCTTCGAGTCCAAGGCGGAGCTAGCAGATCACCAAAAGTTCCCGTGCAGCACCCCTCACTCAGCATTTTCGATGGTGGAAGAGGACTTCCAACAAAAACTCGAAAGTGAGAACGATCTCCGAGAGATACATGCGATCCAGGAGTGTAAGGAATGTGACCAAGTGTTCCCCGATTTGCAAAGGTTAGAAATGGCATGTTGCACTACGAGACGTGTTTATTTACTCTGCAGTGAAGTGTGGTTATGCTGAATTTTCAGAATTTATGCAGATGGAAAATCTGGAACTGTGATGAACCTGACAAGTGTGTCAGTGACATGTTCATAAATCAGTTTTCCTTGGAAATTCTTATCTGTAAAATGTTTACAAGCAAGTTGGAATTAGTTATTTTGATGCTAGATGGAAAATAATATGTTTATATTTATTTAAGTAGTGTTATTGGCAACTGAAAGAAAGCGTAGCATGACAACACAAACTATGACTTAGAGGAAGAATCAAGAATGCCGGAGCAACACTGATGCCAATTAAACTAATCATGTGCCAAACAGTAAAGCTGGTTCCAGAAACACCTAGATGACCAAAAAAAAAAAAAAAAAAAAAAAAAAGATTGATTCTGGTATACACTTAATGAAAGATCGATGACCTTTTGGTAGATCAGTGTAACCCATGGATTTAATTTCAACTATTAAAACGGCACATATATAAAAGAATAAGAAAATCATGCCCAATGAAGAAAATGTTTTATTTCCCAAAAGGGAAAGAATAAACATGATCTAAATGAAATTATTCTTTAATACTTACTTTTAACAAAGTGAAAATCATGTATCAGCAATATGGTAACTTTTTATAGGCTTTTGAACTTCATTCAAGAACTTTTTTTTTTTTTTGAACTTCTATTAAAGCAAACAGCCACCCTGGAACCTCCCCTTTGAGAACTACATTGATTATTATGCTATAAAATAGTTCTTCTGATCAGAGATACAGAACCAGCTAATAGGTTTTCCGTGTGCTTCTACCTAATGGTTTTTGCCGTGGCCCACAAACAATTTTAACAATTGTATTTGTTTCTTTGCTTTTATTTAGTTTATTTTTTTAACTTTTGTTCATTTTTGACAGACAGAGACAGAGCACGAGTGGGGAAGGGGCAGAGGGAGGGAGACACAGAATCTGAAGCAGGCTCCAGGCTCTGAGCTGTCAGCACAGAGCCTGATGCGGGGCTTGAACTCACGAACCGCGAGATCATGACCCGAGCTGAAGTCGGAGGCTCAACTGACTGAGCCACCCAGGCGCCCCTCATTTCTTTGCTTTTAAATCCAGAAATGATCCTTGGAATCTATAATCAGAACTTCAAGTGAACATAACCCTGTATTTAAATGGTTATGGTAGTGTATCAGCTGGCCTTAAGAGTGTGAGTTACTCATGGTTTACCTTGGACAGTCCACCTATTTCAGTTTATCATTTTATTTCCTTTCTTTCTTCAGTGTTTCTCCTTCTCTCTTCATTGATGGCCCTGCATCCTCTTCTCTGTCTAGGCTTCTTACAGGAAAGGTTTCATACAGCAGTCATTGATTTTAATGGATAAATAACTTTGAAAAGCACCAAGGATAACCCATTCCTTCAGGAGACTGAGTCAAAAGGATACATTTCTAAGCTTGAAAATTTCTAGGCTGGAAAGATTTAGCTTTTAGAGGGAAAACATTGTAGGGAATAAGAGGGCTTTCCCGGTACCCTTTAAACTCATCTTTACCATTTAATATAAATCCACGTAGAGAATCAATCTGTTATAAATGTTTGGTAACACTTAGATTTGTATTATAAAAAAGTCAGAGCATATCTCATAAATGTAATTGTGCTCAAATTAAAAAATAAAATGAAACGAATAAATACCTGTGGGTAAGGAAAGTATTTATTACCGTAAAGCAGTATCTCTGATGCCAGAGATTCAGTATTATTTCCTTCAATTTTGCTATCAAAAATAATGGGCAGCATTATAAGACAAAAAATGGTGGATTAGACACTAAAATGTAATTCCTACTGCCCACTAGAAGGCATGGTGACACCTAGGTAGAGAGAGTTTCTTTTCTTACTGGCTCTGGGATTGAGGCTGAGTCAACTCTACTTAATGCCAAAACCAACTGCCAGTTTGGTGCCTTCAGTCAAAAACATTCAGTGGGAAACAATAAGGAAACCTAATTATCTGGTATTGGATGAACCCTCAGAACTTTCTTTTTGGTAGCTCAGCCAGACGGATATAGCATGTCACTATGCAACCTGAGGTCGACCATATAAGTGGTATTTTTGGTTATATAATTTATTCATGTGCAGAACTTACATTCCCCGAATATTTTCCACTTTATTTAATCCTATTTTGTTGCTTTATACTTTAAACAAATGAGAAAATTTTTTTGACATGATAATTATTCTGTTCTGTATCTTTTCTGTCAAATGTTGAGAAAAAATACCCCCTCGCCCCCCAAAAGGGCAAGGACCAAAGGTTAATATGCAAACATTGCAAAGAACCCAGAAGGCTAGGCAAAGCTCTATAAAATAGGATGAAGTTCTATGAGAAGTGGAGAAGCCTCCCTAACAGCTGACGGGATGGCTTCTGTGTCTGTGAAAGAAATACACATTTGGTTTCGTAAGAACCAGTTGTCTTTTGATTCTTTCTATCACTGAGTGATAGAACAATACGGATTTTATGCTAGATTAGAAGAAAAAGAAAGGAGAATTCCTCTTACACTGCTAGTTATTTTTCCCCCTGTATGCCATGTACTATATTCTTGAAACCTTATCATATCCTTGGAGTAAGGGCACAGGAATAAGACTCAATGTACAGGCCTGTCTCTCCCACTAGATTTCAGAGTTTATGATTTGACGTACATATTGGAATATATGTCATCAAATGGCATGCCCTCCTGAGTGGCTGAGGATGACAGTGAGTATATGAATCTGTGCCATGATTTCGGAAGATGTCCCTGACTCAGTTCAATGTTAACCGCAGTTGATGATATCTCTCTCTTAACTCTATTAATAACATTTTAACTCGTGTAACAAACAGACGATTGCATATTGTAGATAAAGGTAGGGCTGTTCTTGTGACTCCACACACCTGTACTCTCCTGGTACCTTTTGTTCACAGAGATATCACCATTTGTGCTCAAACAGAATAGCATTACAAAGTCGACTGACTCACGGGGCAGGAAAAATAAGTTCATATGCCAATATGAATGGAGTTGTAGAGGGGAAGCTGTGGAGGAGAAAAAATATGGGAAAGACATTTCTGATTTATCAAGATAGGAGAAAGGGTACTTCATTTTGTCACGCACCCTGCCATTTACACAGCGTACGTGACTCCTGGATATATTCTAGGTGCGCAGGGTCTTACTGGTACTCAACTTTAGAGTATTTATCTCACAGAAAAATAGAACATGGCAAAGAAAGAGTGCTTGCAGGATTGGTAGTAGTTGTTGTTGTTTTTCTTAATATCTTTGTACTGTGGAAAGTTTCAAAGTATACAAAACTAGAGAGGGATGGTGTAATAAACCCCCGTATGCTCAGTTTCAGTAATTATCATACAAGGCCAGTCTTGTCTCAGCTATACTTGTTCAGATTATTGAAACAAATCCTGGACATTATGTCATTTTATTCAGAAATAGCTCAGTATGTATCTGTCGAAAAAAGGACTCTTTAGAACACAAATTTCTGCACCACACTTTAAAAATAATGATTCCTTAATATTACCAAATATAAAGTCAGTGTTCAATTTCTCCCAGTTATCTCATTATTTTTAGTTTTATGTTTGAATTACGATCGTAATAAGATCTGCCATTGCAATTTGTTGGCATGTCTCTTTAAAATTTTTTTATTAAAAAATTTTTTAGTGTTTATTATTTTTGAGAGAGAGAGAGAAAGAGAGAGTGTGAGCGGGGGAGGAGCAGAGAGAGAGGGAGGGAGACACAGAATCTGAAGCAGGCTCCAGGCTCTGAGTTGTCAGCACAGAGGCCGACACGGGGCTCAAACTCGCAAACCATAAGATCATGACTTGAGCTGAAGTCGGACGCTTAACCGACTGAGCCACCCAGGTGCCCCTCTTATGTCTCTTTTAATTTATAAGTTCCTTCAGTCAAAGTCAGTCTTTCTTTCTCTCCCTCCCTTCCTCCCTCCTTCCCTCATTGAAATTTATTTATAGAAGAAACTGTTTTTTCCTGTAGCATTTCCTCTAGTCTGGATTCTACTGATCATGTCCCCTTGGTGTTAACATCTTTCTCCATCTTCTCTACTTCCTGTAAACTCACAGTTACATCCCAAGCCTTGATCAGATTTAGGTTCATTGTTTTAAGAATAATACCTCACTGATGCTATGGTTTATTTCCTTCAGGAGGCACAAGATTTATTTCTGACTTGCCTACATTTATTAATTGCTTACATGCTGTAAAATGGATGTTTTCTACTTCTATCATTATTTCATTATTTATTATCTCTGTTAATTCTACGCAGAGAAACTTCCCCTCATTGTTTATTTGCTCACCCTGAAGTACAGTTCATATAGGAAGGGCAGGACATGTGGGTGAGTTTTCTCTTTACTTACTAGTTTTCAGAGTAATGATTTTGCTTCTCAGAATCTTCCAAGGGTGACCCGTGAGCTTTTGTTTGTGCGATTTTGAATATTGTTTTTGTTAAAAGATGAAATTATTATTTTTATTGATGCTTAAATTTCCTCATCTTTGGTCAGTGGTTGTTTTTTCACGTTGGTACCTTAATTCTTTTGACATGCTCTATAACTTTCTTGCTTTTTGCCGTAACAAGATGTTCAAGGCCTATCGTGTATCTTGGGCTTCAAGTTTGAAACAGGCTATTTCTCCAAGAAGCTCTGGTTACTTCAGGGGTAGTATCCCCGTGTGTTATCTGTGCATATTTAATTAACAAATATGTTCAAATATCTGACTATCACAGCAATCCATTATCTAAAATATTTGCTTTTCATTAAATCCATGCAGATTTCATATACAAGTTTTAGAAAAGAGATGGAAATATTTGAGAAGTAAAAATATTCTAAGCTTGAAAACAGAAAAATTATCCTTGTGAGAAACTTCTAACTCCGTTTTTCTTTTGAAGGGCTTTAATAGTGCATCCACTTATATTATTACACATTTTCTTTCCTCCCTAATTCATAGGCGCTATATACATATGCTTCTATATCTATGTATACACATATCCATTCATCGCTCATCTGCAGGGCCATCCATTCATCCATCCGTCTCAGGGTTATTTTGGGAAGTTGCCTGGTGAATAGTTAGGTTACAACTCACTTTTCCACTTGGAGATATGGATAGAAACAAAAGTACCTTTTTGAATCTAGAGGTTATATATTAGAAAGGATACCTGCCTGCATGTTCTTAAGCATGTTTTGAAGATCTTCAGTTTCAGTGTTTGTGTTTGAATTAAGTGGGTATTAGCAATGTGTGTTGCCCTTAGAATGGTGTGGTGAATCCAGAACTGGGCAATTAACTAGTCGTTTATCGTGCCTCTAACTTGGCAACTAACCCCTGATAGCTATATCAGATTTATTTTCAAACAACAGGGGTACTTCTCTGTGTTAGTGAAGGACACAGTGTAGGAAGAATAAATATTCTTTCGTCTGTTGTGAGCCTGTTTCTTCTCTTTGTTTCTTCTCTTCTCTCACCTCAACTCCTTTTCCTTCTCATTTCTTTAATTGCCAGTTGGATTAGCAATAAAATGACATTCTGTTTATGAATGTATTCTTTGTCACCGCGTCTTATTCAACCAATTGTTCTCTTAACAGCCTGGAGAAACACATGTTGTCACATACTGAAGAGAGGGAATACAAGTGCGATCAGTGTCCCAAGGCATTTAACTGGAAGTCCAATTTAATTCGCCACCAGATGTCACATGACAGTGGAAAGCACTATGAATGTGAAAACTGTGCCAAGGTACAGTGAATTTGTAGACTACTTGGCCTCTCTCTGTCATCCTGCTCTCTCTTAATCCATCACTTGCTATGATATATAAAAACAACCCTTGAGAGGGGAAACTATAAATATCTTGAGAAAAGTAGACTGAGTGTTGTATGCTAAAAGGCATTAGTACAGTGTATAAAAACACTTAGTGGGTACCCTTTTATTTTTGTAAGGGAGGAAGTGAGGCTTAATGGTGAGTTCCAGAACTAGGTGTCAGACATCCTTGGTAAATTCCTGGTTCCGCTACTGGCTTGCCAGTGTGGGGTTGTTTTATAGCCTTATGGAGAATGAAAATTGTATCCAATGCACATTACTGATTTCTTTTAATAGCAGTTTGTGAGGAAGTCACATAAAGTTTCTGAATGCCTATTCAGAAAGAATAGGAGACTCCTACATTTGCAGATTTTTCCACCCAAGTCCCCACCATAAATCATGACTTGGTTCTAATTAAGAGCACAGTGCCTTAGTGGCCTGCCTTAGTGGCCACTGCTGAGCAGCATAAGGGTGCAGTGAAGCACTCTACCTTGACCATGACTCTGAAACATGGAAACAGTAGTTCACATCATTTAATGTTCATGGCTCTCAATTAACTAAAAGGTGCGCTGATGTTATTGAAGTTGATTTCTATTTCCAAAACCTTTTTATAGCATTTGAATATCTTTCTTCATGCCAGTGGAAATTGTGATATTTGAAATTATCTTTAGAGATGCTTTGCTCCCAGAAGTGTGGGTGACTTTTTCTCTTCTCTTCTCTTCTCTTCTCTTCTCTTCTCTTCTCTTCTCTTCTCTTCTCTTCTCTTTTAGTATAATGTTTAAAGGAATGGTTTTAGCTTAATGGTACCTTGCTTGAAACAGTGTTAGCATTATCCCTGGGAGAACTCCTTGGATAGATTTGAGATACTTTCGTAAAAATCCCCCCAATTTCGTACATAGTGTGTTTTGGTTTAAAGGATGGAAGTAACATACCATTTTAAATAATGTCTTGGCTGGCATTTTATTTTTCAACCCTAATCACTCTAAATGGGATCAAGAAGATCTTGACTGGGGTCTGTCATGCCATCAATTATTTTGTTCAACTGATACCGATGGACATTTCCTGCTAAGGATATAGATCTGAATAATTTACAGTCCCTCTCCGAGAGGAGCTCATGCTTTGGGAATATGACTTTCTTTTGGTCTTTGGGGAAAACAAATAAACAAAAACAAAATAAATAAACAAAATTCCTTCTTGAGTCATTCCTGGTCTTCGTTATTGTGTCCTTGGATTAAGTTTCTTGATTAATCAGTACTCATTTCCTAGCAGGTTTTCACGGACCCTAGCAACCTCCAGCGGCACATTCGCTCTCAGCATGTTGGTGCCCGGGCCCACGCATGCCCGGAGTGTGGCAAAACGTTTGCCACTTCGTCGGGCCTCAAACAACACAAGCACATCCACAGCAGTGTGAAGCCCTTTATCTGTAAGTTTTTAACACTCCAGCCCTCCTTCCTGCATCTGTCTCTCATCCGAAAGGCACTGTGATCAGGAGATGGCCGCATGGCCATAGAAGGGTCTCTGCATTAGCTATTTATGGTCCAATCCAGTTGGGCTATTTTTCTATTACAAGAACATCTTTTACACCCCGATCCGTGGTATCTTGTTTATAATTCCTGGGGTGTTTTCTATTAGATGAAATCAATAACAAGTAGAGAAAAGAGAAGTCATTAAATAATGAAAGGGAAGCCTCTCCAGGTTGTAGGGTTTAATAGAGAGAACCAGATTTGTCTTCCACTGAAAATGGTCATGGCTTTGTAAAACAGCAAAGGCAAATGCCATAAATAAGATGAAGTGATAAAAACCTATTCTGGATCAGAAAGGCTGGAAGAGCCCCACTTGTCAAGTAGGCTGTGACTGTAAGTGAGTGAGTGAGTGTGTGTGT
Source organism: Felis catus (assembly GCF_018350175.1). Taxonomy (NCBI): domain Eukaryota; kingdom Metazoa; phylum Chordata; class Mammalia; order Carnivora; family Felidae; genus Felis; species Felis catus. The sequence goes on from NC_058376.1 coordinate 96,622,126, forward strand.
GTGTGTGTGTGTGTGTGGAGAGGGAGGGGGGAATAAGACTCCCCTTAATCTACACATTGTTACCAATCACCGGCTGCAGGTTGGTAAGAACTACCAGTTACTTGAAAAGCAGAACATTTTCACTTTGATGGTGGACACGCTGCTTCTATAAGCCACTACACTAAAGCAAATTTACTGGCAGTGTGTGTTCAGAAGACATCCAGTCTGACCACCTACCTAGAAGGTCCCTGCACAGAGCACTTTAGTAACACACTCCACATAAAGTACAACTCCGCGCTCATTTGCTTCTTCTGTCCACCCACTCCTGTTCCCTGTATTGTGCTGAAATATTTCATAAAGCAAATCAGTTGTTTTCAGTCGATCTGAGCAATGACTCTGGACTTCTTTTGATCCATTGCTCAGCTGGGCTTATAAATACTGACTCACTGAGTTGCGCTGCAAACTTTAAGACTGATTTTGTATGCAGATGAGCATGGAAATGATCGAGGCATACTCAGTAGTTGGCAAAACCTCTGACGTGGGAACTCTTAGAAAACATTTTTTTTTTCTGACAAATACTCAATAATTTGTAGTAGGTATATGAGACACTACTACAGGACCTGATGGGCAAAAACATAATCTTTGGTGCCAACACACAGATGCCAGAGACTAACTCTCCTCATTTTTAGCTCGACACAGTCCTCTTTTGTGCTTCCAAGCAACAGGAGAGCTTTTTTTTTTTCCCCTTTCCAGCTTAAACTAGAGTCTTGTTTTGCTCCTACAGGGTTCTCCTGTACCCTGGGTGGAGTGAAGATGACCAGCTGATAAACAAAAGGGTGCTCTAGTCTCCCTTGGGGGGAGCGCTGTTAGAAATCACAGGAAATAAAGTATACAATAGAAATTTTAGACTTCTTGTCTCATAAAGGCGTTTCGGACTCTAGGTTGTGACGCCCTTAAAAATGTACTTCGTAGTGTTACAGGCATAAATAACTCATGTATTTCTGATTCCTCAGAAACAAATTTTGGTACGTTTATTGTGTCTTGGTGGGAAAAAATAGACTGAACGGATTCTCTGTTTAATGACTTAATGATTTCTCTATTATTTAAGCTAAAAGTTGGAAAATATAGATTCCTATTATCTAAGGTTCTGGGATCTGGAATTTTAATTGTGTTGAAATCAAATGTTTCATTTTAAAGCACTATAGGGTGTCCCTTTCCAATCAGCTTGCACAACTATTTGCCACAAATGGATTTTCAGTAATTATTGGTAAATTTAAATAGCAGATGGAATTCTTCAAATGTAAAATCTGACAGAGAACCGTGGGGTAATTATGAATAATAGCCATGTAATTTCAGAACAAAAGAGGAGAGTTGGTGTGGAGATTGGGAGTGGAGGAGGTTCACCTAGAGTTGATATCTGTTTCTCACCAGAAGGCCACACACCACGATTTACCCCCACTGGTGTGTTTATGGCAACTGTCTCTTATTACAGTGTACCGCCAAGCTTGAGCCCAAAGTCACCAGTGCTAAGGTAATTACTCACTGCCTTTGCAGAAACCTCCAGCCTTCCCAAATAGAAACCACATGCTCTAATAGGCTGAACATATTCAAAATACCTCTTAATTTGTTTAATAAGTAGAAAAATGCAATGTTAACTGCTGGCTAATTCCTATTACTGAGAAAATTACAGTACAGTATAGACTTCAACATCAATTGAGCCGTTTACCTGAAGGCCTGGTGGTTAGTGGTGGGCCAGGCCAGACATTCAAGTGAGGAAAACAAAGCCTCCGCCTAAGGAAACATCCCAGATTCTCTGTTCTTAAGACCTGACACAGACATCGCTCATCTGTGTAACACGGGGTGGCAACCAGGAAAGTCTAATGCACCTTCTGTTACTCCGATGTAGAGAAGCTCCTGATTTTCTTCAATCCATCCAGGTATAAGAAAGGAATAGAGAGAGCAACATTTCTTTGCCAAACACTTGCAAACCTTTCAAAAGTTTATGCCGTGGTTGAATACCCATCAAGACGTTTTCTCAACGCCTTTTAATGCCCAGAGGAGAGGTGTTACTTTCTTGATGAGTGAACTTTTATAATTCCAACGACATTTTATTTACTATTTCTTGTTATTGCTCATAGCTGAATTAGTATAACCAGCGAAAGCCTCATGTTTCTACCCTCTACATCATATGGTTTTAATTAGTGTATCAAAGAATTTAAATAGCATGTGTATTTATTGTATATGGTTACTAGTATATACTTTTAAAGTAGTCTCTGGTCAATATATTCCAGTAGAATAATTTGAAAAGAAATCACTCACATCTTCTCTTCCCATTAAAATGCATGTTACAGCCTCTATAATGTCATGAATCATCCCACAGTTGAAAGCTCCTTAACTATTACTAAGTGCAGTGATATATGTAGCAATGCATTTTAATCATTAGTAGTAAAAGAAATATTATGGAATCACTTGGTACTTCCTGTTTGGTGGTGTGTGGGATAATCCAACTTTTGGGTGAGTTTTGCATGATTGAACATCTATAAAATCTCCTTCGAGTTTTTTTTTTTTCAACTATTACTGCTTTAACTTAGGAGCTCAACCACTCGGCGCTCAAAGGCAGCCATCACATGAAAGCAATAAATGTCGTATTTTGTCTTCAATTTAATTTCTTCTATAAATTTGTTTCAGTAATCACCAACAAGGCATATCATGTTTCTGCATGTATCAAACGTGCACGGGATTGTTAAAGTAAGCTCACACATAAAGCGGATTCACCTCTACTAAAGTCAGATAAAAAAAATGTGATGCTTAGGAAATGGATACTATAATCCTGCCGGCCTGCGAAGTGAGGGGAATTCTTACCCAGCAAAGGAGTTTTTAAAGGTTACGAAGTTTGGTCTTAAAATACACTTAGATCTGTTCTCTCAGCTGTGAGGAGGAAGATGTTCTACTTTTTTGGCAAATTTTCCGCGAAGAGGGTTCTTTCCCAGCCGTGCCCTGCTGTGTTCTTTCTGGATTAGAGCACTCAGAACACTCTCCCTGCTTACCATAGTTGGCTAACCCACATAGAAGTCAAGCCCTGAGATAACCGGCGAAGATATGACAACAAGTGGACGTATTTCCCAAGGACGGGGGTTTCATAAATGCAGGAAGGTTAGCACAACCACTGGTGTGAGGGGAAGTCAGAGGACGTGATCATAGTTCATGGGAACCAGCAATGCAGGATGGACCACATTCAATTTAGCTTCCTTTGCAGGCTTAAAATAGAGCCATTGTAAATTATGTCAGTCTTTCTCAAATCATGAAAATGATTGTTAAAAATGTCTCAGAATACACAATGTGCATTGTTGTGTGGCTTTGATGTGTGAATGATGAGAGCATATGATATAATACAAATTAAATAATGGTAGGGCAGTCACAGGCTTTTTCCCTGGGGGGAGAGGGAATGAAGGTAAAGTTTCTGGTCGAGGGAAAGGCTGTTTTATTTTGTTTTGGTGCCTACGACTTAGAAGTCTTTAAGTGGTCTAAAATTTTAAAGGGGTTCCTGTTATGTTTTATGTTTAGTACGCCTTGAGACTTGAATTTGTAAGATTCTATGAGGGTAGCAATGGGGTGGGAAGTCAATGCATGCTGGAATTGGACTTTGCTATAAATATTTAAATACACAAATATGATGAAAAAATATTTTGCAATGGGGATGACAAAATATTTAAATATATTTATATATGAAATATTTGTGCTGCCTCAAGACATTTGTCAGGTTGGATGCCTTGCTTTGGAATCTAGTGACACGGGGTTTTCTGTGTTGGGAGTACCCAGATTCGTACCTCCAACAACTTTTCCTGGCTTCCTAATTGCAATTTTGGGTAAACCAATTGTGATATTTGCTAAATTCAGAAGCAATTGCCATAAAGCCTGAGATTCTCTTTTGTTGTTTGCACACAGGTGAGGTCTGCCATAAATCCTATACTCAGTTTTCAAACCTTTGTCGTCATAAGCGCATGCATGCTGATTGCAGAACCCAAATCAAGTGCAAAGACTGTGGACAAATGTTCAGCACTACGTCTTCCTTAAATAAACACAGGAGGTTTTGTGAGGGCAAGAACCATTTTGCGGCAGGTGGATTTTTTGGCCAAGGCATTTCACTTCCTGGAACCCCAGCTATGGATAAAACGTCCATGGTTAATATGAGTCATGCCAACCCGGGCCTTGCTGACTATTTTGGTGCCAATAGGCATCCTGCTGGTCTTACCTTTCCAACAGCTCCTGGATTTTCTTTTAGCTTCCCTGGTCTGTTTCCTTCCGGCTTGTACCACAGGCCTCCTTTGATACCTGCTAGTTCTCCTGTTAAAGGACTATCAAGTACTGAACAGACAAACAAAAGTCAAAGTCCCCTCATGACACATCCTCAGATACTGCCAGCTACACAGGATATTTTGAAGGCACTATCTAAACACCCACCTGTAGGGGACAATAAGCCAGTGGAGCTCCAGCCCGAGAGGTCCTCTGAAGAGAGGCCCCTTGAGAAAATCAGTGACCAGTCAGAGAGTAGTGACCTTGATGATGTCAGTACGCCAAGTGGCAGTGACCTGGAAACAACCTCGGGCTCTGATCTGGAAAGTGACATTGAAAGTGATAAAGAGAAATTTAAAGAAAATGGTAAAATGTTCAAAGACAAAGTAAGCCCGCTTCAGAATCTGGCTTCAATACATAATAAGAAAGAATACAGCAATCATTCCATTTTCTCACCATCTTTAGAGGAGCAAACTGCGGTGTCAGGAGCTGTGAATGATTCTATAAAAGCTATTGCTTCTATTGCTGAAAAATACTTTGGTTCAACAGGACTGGTGGGGCTGCAAGACAAAAAAGTTGGAGCTTTACCTTACCCTTCCATGTTTCCCCTCCCGTTTTTTCCAGCATTCTCTCAATCAATGTACCCATTTCCTGATAGAGACTTGAGATCGTTACCTTTGAAAATGGAACCCCAATCACCAAGTGAAGTAAAGAAACTGCAGAAGGGAAGCTCTGAGTCTCCCTTTGATCTCACCACTAAGCGAAAGGACGAGAAACCCTTGACTCCAGTCCCCTCCAAGCCTCCAGCAACACCTGCCACAAGCCAAGACCAGCCCCTGGATCTAAGCATGGGCAGTAGGAGTAGAGCCAGTGGGACAAAGCTGACCGAGCCTCGTAAAAACCACGTGTTTGGGGAAAAGAAAGGAAGCAGCATTGAACCAAGACCAGCATCAGATGGTTCCTTGCAGCATGCTAGACCCACTCCTTTCTTTATGGACCCTATTTACAGGTAAGGGTGGACAGGAGACGATTAAATGTGGACGACGTGTGTACAAAGGGCAGGGTTTGCAGTTGAAAGCCATGGCTTTTAACAAACCATTTTTGTTATTATTACAAGGCAGAGAGTAAAGTTGTTTGATCTAGTGAATTCATTTTTTATTCAGACGGTCAACTCATTAAGTTTGGACTTATTTTTGGATGTCTCTGAATTTGGGGTTTTGGATGAGGCCCACAGAGTTCTTTCCCCTGACAATAAATTTATTTTTGAACACATTTTTTAAGTGGAAAATATGGGAAAGCCATATTTAAAGCAAGCTGTCAAGTGGCAGAAGAATGAGGCTCCTGAAGGATTAATGCAAATATGTGTGGGTACTCGAGCGGGTCAGGATATTTGGAATGAGGTGGGATGCAGAACAGCATGCGTTTTCTCTTTGTTAACCGACCAACACATCCTTAATAAGTACCGCTCAGATTCTGTTTCTATATAAATCTCCTAGGAAGCCAAAGTAAGTGAAATATTAATCACAAAAATGTTTTGTGTATCATGTGAGTGGCTGGTTTTGAAAGACACATCACTGTTTAATACCTTCGTTATCCAGTTTTCGTTGATGCATCCAAAAGTGCTTTGGGGGGGAAACATATATGCTTAATAAAAAGCCTCATAGACAGTATTCTGTTAACACTCACTTGACATTCAGAATGATTTATTTATTTTTTAAATACCAGCTTTCTTTAAAAGTATGAATAATAGTAATTATGCTTATTGTGTATTTTAAATATTACCAAGCATTTTCACATCTACTTTCTCATTCGAGTCTTGAACAATGTCAAGAATTAATGGAAGGCATGGATAATTGCTTATTGGACTCGTGTAAGATGAGACTATTTTCGTATTTTTGCCTGATTCTCTTTCACGAACAAGTTTGTGCTACTCTTTCATTCAACAATACTCATTGAGTTCCTATTACTTAATAAGTACTAGAGCCGCAAACTCTTTTCACCAAAGATTCCTTTTCTACCTGTATTATTTATAATACATTAACTAAGAAATACGGCCGGTATGTTGAATGCTACCCCACCTCCCCGCCCCCCCCCCCCCAGCTTGAAGGGGATTGAAAAGGACAGTGCAAAAATATTTTCCGAGCCATCAGTACCATGCCTGTGCACTTTTTCCCAATTATTATGTCTTAATTCTTGTGGCAGTCTCCATAAGAGAGGTAAAAGAAGGGAAAACAGAACTTCCATATTTGGGGTGTAGATTGTGTGTTACCCATTGCCAGTGAGGTTGTATTTCCAACTCAGTGATACATCTCAGCCCTTTGTGAAGATAATCCCTTAGACTTTTTTTTTTTCTCAGACCCTCCCAGTGGCAATGGGTTTCCAATTCATCCACACACCCATTACACTCTTCTCCATCATATCCTAACCCTCTCTGCCCCTTGCTTACTCAAAACTCAGTCTTCTCCCTGGTGTTTCAATCCCAATAAGGGACCTAGGCCTGTCATTCTACCCAAGTCATGAAATGCCTAAACACCAGTTTTAGTGCAAGACCTGAGTTGAAATCTCAGCTTTCCCGTGTCTTAAAGTTGTTCTTTTTTTTTTTTTAAATTCATAAAATGGGTATAAGAGGACCTGTTTCAGTAAGTGACATAGTGTATGCAAAACATAGCATCTATAAACTTTCAAGAAGTGGTAGCTGTTTTTATTAATTTTGATTCTATTTTAGAAGCGTGCTTATTCAACGGTTCTTAAAAAGAAATGTATCAACAGTTGGTAAAAGAAATTAATTTAATCCATGATGTCACTTCCTGCATACTTAATAGAAAATAGAATAACAAACATTTAGAAAGCAGAAGGGATATGCCGAAAATTTTTATATTTCTCTATCTTCAAAAAGTTCCTCTTCCTTTTCCCTCCACCCCCTTTTGCCTGCCCTCTTTATCAGCAGTGGCATCCAAAAGAGGGACCTCGAAGAGAGGGGAGCAGAATGCATAGGTGCTTAGAAACTCTCCTGCCCTCATTGGCAAGTATGGGGGAAATATAACGAATGTCTAGGGGAACACTTTCTTGGCAGAAAATGACTTTAATTTTCAGAATGAGCTCTGTCCTCATGATTTCAAAATCATCAAGCCTTCTTGTCTGCATTTGAAATGGAAAGGTACAAATATCTAACCAAGCCTCCGGTTTCATGACTCTTCAGTTTTTATATTTCCTCATTATTATTGTTACTAGTCACCCAATAGGATTTTACCATTGTGAATAGGACCTTCTTTCTATGAGCGCCTAGAAGTGCCATGAGTATTCTTCAAGAGCTGAACAGATGTCTTTATATTTTTATTAGTGTGCTTCCCAGAAATCTACCATTTGTTTTATTGCTAGCTGTTTAAATGTCAGTAATTATGTAGCGATTGATATATGAGACTGATTCATCTTCAAAAACTAATTTTAACCTTTCAGAGTAGAGAAAAGAAAACTAACTGACCCACTTGAAGCTTTAAAAGAGAAATACTTGAGACCTTCGCCAGGATTCTTATTTCACCCACAAGTAAGTATTTTGAATTTGAGACTTCAAGCTTGTAAACTAACTTGTTGATCCTGAAAAGCAGGTGCAATGAAATGAAAGAAATCTTGAGAACATTAGGATTTCCTATGACGCTGGTGTGGAAGAACACAGGAAATTCTAGCAGAATTAAAACCCAAACTCTTTAAAGAAAAAAATTAATATATGTGGAAAAATAACATGTTTTGGGGTGTCAAATTATTGTCTCCTGCTAACTACTTACCGATCCAAAATATATTTTGGAGTGAACAAAATTCAGTTAAGAAAATAAATATTGAAGTTTTTTTTGGTGTGTGTTTAAAAATTACTGATAATAAGAGATGGGTCAGACTGTGACTCGTCCCAAACTCATGAAAGTCCTTGAAGTCCTTTAGTGCTTAGATAAAAAACAGGAAATGAGTCTACCTGACAAGTTGTTACCATAGAGGGTGAAGGAATTTATCTAGAGACCACTGGGCATTCCAGCGAAGTTCTGTAATTGCACAAGAATTTACCACAATACACAGAGCTATTTGCTGAATGGGGCTGTGTCCATTTATCAAAATATATACAGTTTCTCATCACAAGAAGAATACAAAGCAGTGCCATCTAATTGGCTCATTTCTATCTCCTTACGTATTTGGTTATTTTTAAAAACTGGTTTACCTATCAATCAAAATGTAGAGAATTGTATTGAAAGAACAAATATACAAACATCTTAAACGTTTTTTTTTTTTTTAACCTGATATTTTGTTTTCCTTATTTCTGATTTTAAAGGTTATAAGCTCTGGTCTTTATAGATGGTAAGCAAAATTTTTATGAAAATGCTTAAAATCAGTGAACTAATTTATTGCGTTTCAACATATTCAAACTAAAAATTGTGCTCCTCTAATAAAACTGGTGGAATTTTATGCAAGATGTCTTATAGAAAGTTGTGAGGTAATTAAATTATCTTGGAATGTGACTCTGCCTGCCCTTCTACCCCCTCCCCCTCTGCTACCTTTTCGTCAATTTTTCAAGTACTTTCCCAACGTCCTGAATAACAGAGTATGAGAACTGAAGTACCATCTTCCGGTTAGCTGGAGAAATCTATCATTGTTCAAAAATTCTCTCTATTTCAAAGTGAGGAAATTCATGATTTAGTAGTAAAAGGGTTAGAAATATCCCAGTCACTATTCATTTTATGTGGAAAGGCTAAGGAATGATATGATTTTTATAATTGCCTTATGGAAAAGAAAAGAGTTATAAAATAATAAATGTTTATCAGGTATTTATATTTTACGTTTAGCTTGATTTAAATTGCACTTTTAGGCCTCATGGGCTAAGGAAGATGAACACTGCATGCATTTTGTGTCAGATATTGTACGAAAAGTGTATCTTTTTGATAGTTACTTTCTGATTATAACTAAATGCTCACAGGGATATTATAGTTATATATGTTTAGTTACAAGGATCAAATTGTTTTCATATTCTAATTATCTTTAAAATTTAGTAACTAATCACTTCAAAATGAAGTGCTATGGGTACATGGTGTAACGGATGGAAAAAAGATGGAATTCAGGGTCCTTGAGTGACAGTCTATCTGGCTCTTAGTTCCTTATCTGTAGGATGAAGGAGTTGGGTGTAAAGTCCCTATTCTCTCTGAAATTCAGATTTTTAACTAGCCAAAGTAAATTTCCCAGTTCATAAGATGAACAATTTTGCCTACCAATAACTCTACATGTGCATACGAGTGTTACAGTACGTGCATATTTTTTAATCACATAATATAAGAAAATGTGCTATCTTTTATTATTTCCAAAGTGAGTGAAGGATCACAAATGATGAGATGTATGTGCAATACTTGGAGAACAGCAGTCATTCCCTCAGAGCCTCGCAAACATGCCTGTAGGAGCACAGTGGCAGTGTGTGTTTCCAGAATGTCAAGTCTTGGTGGAAGTGACTGCCTATTGCTGCTATTAGAACAGGACCCATGAGTGATAGTCAACATATTTAACACCTCATATGTCATGAATACTGACCAATCGGAATGGACTCCTGGAATTCTGGAGCAGGATCTTGGAAGTCCTTGCTGCACCAATGTTAATGCTGCAGTTGTTGGCTGGTGGGCTGTCTGAAGGGTCTTTTGAGATGAGGCCAGGACGGTAGGGGGGCAACTCAGGGTTCTTGGAGCAGAGGCTGTTTACCAACTACTACAGAAATATTTTATTATTTTTATAAACATTGTAGCTGTTTTCATGTGTAATGGCCGTATATCACTGGGCTACAGGTGGAATAAAGACTGTCACCTGGGAGAAGCTTGGGTCACCCTATTTTCATCAAGCCTTCAGACCAAATAGTCTGCTCTTTCAGAAAATCTGCCTCAAATGTCCTGAAGTTTCAGCAGAATTCTTCTGTTCTTTCTAGTACTCTATCAATTCCATCCTAGCCTCAAGATCTCCTTTCCCATAAATGAACGCAAACAAAACAAAGACCACCTGCCAGGATTTGGGCAAAAATGACTGCTTTGTGGCTGCTTATTAGCAAAAACGCTCAGGTTTGGACCAACGCAGTTCATCTCTCTGAGCCTCTCTATCAGCGTAATGGGCACACCCTACCAGCTTTACCTGGGTGGCTGTATGGGTTCGTGTTAACGTACATAACATGGTACACATCGTGCCTGGCAAGTGGAAGGACCTAAATGAGGAAAAGCTCTCATTATTAGTGAATGCGGAAGTATCCCATTTCAAATGTAAAGAACCGTTAGTAAAATGACCTCCTGCCATCCCCTGAGCCCACTTTCTTTAGGGGAGCTCTGATGTGTCTAGAAGTACTTGGAAAGATGCTTAATGTGTTCTTGGTACTGCCTCATTGGGCAGCAGTAAGGGTGGCACAGAGCAGAAGGCCAAAATGGAAGGCTTTGCCTCTGCTCCCAGGCCTTGCCTTTATTTTATAGCTAAATAAATGCTCGGGGAAGACTATTCATTACTTCATTTTCCAATTTAAAGTACACTGGAGCAAATCACATGGTCCCTCTGGGGCTTCTGTATGTTTGTCTTCCAAATGAGAATAATGCATTCCCTATGTATTTCTCAGGGTAATAATAATAATATCATCATCATGTATGAGTAAAGGAGAAGCAGAGAGAGAGGGAGAGAGAGAGAATTCCAAGCAGGCTCTGCACTGTCAGCACAGAGCCTGACGAGGGGCTCAAAGTCATGAGCCGTGAGATGACCTGAGCCAAAGTCGGATGCTTAATCAACTGAGCCACCCAGGTGCCTCAAGGGGAACACATACTCTTAATGCTTTAGAGAAAACATAGAAATATATATATATATATATATATATTATATATACATATTATGTATATATGTATACATATATATGTATAATATGTATTATACATTATACATTATAAATTATATGTATTATATATATATATATATATATATATATATATATATATATATAAATTCTTGGTAGGGGTATTCTCTGGGCAAGTCTGATTTTATAACTTTTGTATGTCTTTGTATTCTACCCAGCATATTCCTCCCCAGGGCACAATTCCTAATCAATGAAAGGTGAACACCTCAATAGATATTTTAATTCGATATTGATATTTTATTGAATTTTATTAAAAGATGATTAGGCCATCTCACTGACTTTTGGGATAATAATACATATTTTTAAAATCTTGTCAAAAATGTCTATAAGATATAAGAACACATACACCAAAATTAAAAGATAATTGCTATTTTGTTTTGTTTTGTTTTTTGTTTTCATTTTCAGGGTCTAAATTCCTCACTCACTTCATTCTAAGAAGTATGTTTGCTGTGTCAGGCCACTAGAGGACTATTTATATTTCTGTTTTTCTTTTAGAAATAAGTTAAATGTAAGGTACAAATATGTACTATGGACGTTCTTCCTAGAAACGTGGTTGAAAATTGTTTGGGGAGTCTTAGTCTAGATTATAATTTTGAAAAAGAATGACAGCCACAAGTAGGTGAGATGGAGGGGATGGGATTATTGTGCGATCTCTGGAAAGTCCATTTCATTGGCTACTTTGTGTTTTGGGTCCTTGGCATTTACATTGCTAGCTTTTTCAAATTGCCATAGAAATCATTTGGTAATTGTGTTACTGTAAAACTGGCTATTCCTTGATTTGCCTATATTTTAAATATATTTTTGGTTATTAATACATTTTATTTCCAGATGTTTGGCTTTGTGTATATCTGCAACAGAAACTCTGTTTCTGTCCTTTATGCCTTCATTTTTATTCTCTTCTTTTTAAAGTGTCTGACTACCCTGTTACTGTATCCCATAGAACTGGGAAAAAGTTAGTCTTTTTCCAAGTTATCTTTTATATATTGATGTGAAAATTACTTAAGTCTTTTGCCCTTCTTCTTCTATTTTGCTTTTGACAAAGTGTTTCTTATTGTTAGATTCCCTCTGCAATAAATCTTTTACCCTTAAAAAACTATGTATCTTCCTTATTAAAGACACCATAACTTATAAAAGCAAGATATAGCTCCTTTACCCAAGCAAAATGATAACTTTAAGGATATAACGTTTGTGTTTCCTGGAAGAGCTCCCGGCTCACTGAAGTTTTCCCAAGTGATTCTTGTCATAAATTGACATAGGTAACTTTTAATTAATATCCTTATGTGTTCTGACTGCTAATAGTCTGAGCCCCATGCTTGTAAAAGTCACGTAGTGCATTTCCCAGCACATTACCTTGTTGTTACTTAATAATTCACATTCGAGTAAATATCTTATTTTCTTTCTTATTAACATTATAAAAATGCAAGAGACTAGATTATTTTTCAGGAAATTGCTTAAGTTTTATTTATTAAGGTTTAGGAGTCTTGTTTTACAGTGAGTAAAAACAAATAAGGAAGTATCTACTTTGCTATTTAAGATTTGGTGGTAGTAGGTAGTGTTTGGCTTTCTTGGAAGAAAGAACAGTCTGGTTTATAACCTTGATTCTAAAATTTAATTTAGGTAAATAGAGGAAATCCAGCAGTGTTATAAAAACATTTAAGTTTCATTTCCAAAGCCTTTACTCAAGGTACAGTTACATGATAAGCAAAAATTACAAAGTCCGTATAAATGTTAATTTCTCAAAGGATAGATTGCAATAAAGATACTGATACAGAAGTAATTTTTTGTTTTTGTTTCAATTTTGCTCCCAGTTCCAACTGCCTGATCAGAGAACTTGGGTAAGTTTCCTACTTATATTTTTGACTCAAATAATGTAGCATTAAAAGGAAAACAACTTATAAAGTGCTGTACAGATGATAAAGGATTCTGAGCCACTTTCCATTAAATGATATGGCTTCAGCGGATAGTTTTCCCGCTTTGTCAAGCTGCAAAATACCTTCCGTTTTAATTGGGCATTTAGTGTGCTAGAAATTGTTTACAGAAAGAAGTTTATTTTATAAATGTGACCCATTCCATGTAATTATACCTTGATGTAGAACTCCTTCTCGGCACTTGGGAGCATGTTGTTAAAAGAGCCTTCGAAATGGGTCACTAAGTGGAAACAACCATTATTTGGGGGAGCCTATATCAGCATGTTAAAGATGCTTTTGATAAAGCCTTCAAAAGGTTAAAACCTGAACCTACATGTAGACACAAGCTGACATTGGAATCCACATCCGTATATCCCAGGGCAGAACTTGGTTCTGGTTATTTGGAATAATAAGACTAAATGTTTAGAAATCCATGTCTAACTAGGAAATGGATCTTTTAGCCTTGGGTCTCACTTCCTCAAATTTGTTTCTATTTCCAGATACAGTCAGTTGTCAGGTAGTGATGCTAGGTATTAGCTTTCTTTTTTGTCCAAAATGCAAAGAATACTGCTTGTTTACTTTTCACTCCCAAATAAACCTTGGGTCAATGGAAATACATATAAATAACACATATTACAGAATTTCTTCTAATCATATGTAATTCTACACCTTCATTCTCTTCTTTACTCAAAATTATTCTGATTCTGAGATATGAGTAAAGTCCTGGAATATGGGTCAATTTTTTTGGTCACCATATAGAAATGTATCAGTTCAAGTTGGAACACTTTAGCACTTGCCTATTTTCTCTGACATTAGATTTTCTTTACCAGAAATTCCTCCATTTTATTTCTTCTGTGGAATATGGGGTGAGTTGTGATTTTTCTCATTTTGATAGACAGGAATTAAGTCCATTTATTTCAAAAGTTCATTTATTTAAAAAGAAGAGAGAAAGAGGAACAGGGAAGGAGGCAGGGGTAGAGAGAGAGAGACTAAGACTTCCTTAGACAAAGTTGTGCAGTTGATGGGCTTGGGCTTTGATGACCATGACCTGTATTTCCAGTGTTTCTCTTCTGCCTTTCCTGGCAGAGATCCATCCTGAGTATCATGCCTCAGGGTCCTCATCCTTTATAAGGTGGCATATTACTTGACAATATCTATGTCATTGGCTGCTTTATTTGTCATATGCTATCTCCTACATAGCACGCCCAATGGTTCTACCAATTATACAAAGCCAATCCAGATTTTAAGTTAGACCCCCTTTCCTGGTGATGCAATGGTAGCAACTGCCATTTCAGTGCTTTGGAAACACATCCATTCCCTGAATCATAGGGTTTTCAGAGCCATGATTTATAGTCTTATTATAAAACATAGATATTAGTGCGAACTACTAAAATATTACAGTATATCATTCTGAGTGGTAAACAAATTCTAAGGGGTTTCATAATCATGACTGCTGAATGTGATACGTGGAGTGAGATAATTGTAAAATGTGAATACTTAACATTTCCCCCAAATGGCCACAATTTTGAGATTTCTTAAGATTATCAAGGGAATAAATATAGAAAACTCCCAAATCTACAAACTTTCCCATCATAAGTTATTTATGAAAAGTTAGTTGTTTTATGATAAAGACATGTGTAATCTAATTTGTAAAACATTAAGTCACATAATTCATGGTGCCATTGGACATATCATTTCATATCATCAGGTTGTCACTTTAATGGTTTTAATGAGAAACTTCTTTATGTCATCAATTGTTGGCTGCCAGATAATAAATGTTAGGCTAAGTGCTTAGGACCCAGTTGATGATATCTTGCCTGCTGAAATGTTTTTAAAAATACTAACTTTATTTGACTAGAGAGATAACTACATTTTTTGGTAGGATCTAGGGAATTGTGTCTAAATATTAGTTTGCGTCAATATAAAGTTAATAGTCTCTTGGGGACTGAAAGGGGGTGCAATGACTTCCTTTTCCAGACATCTGGCTGCAGATACCATCAACAACTATTGTATATATAAATAAAAATTACTGTTCCATAGGAAAAAAAAGCCCTGTCATTTACTGATCAGAGATTAGCGTATGACATTAATAGGACACAGGGAAATGCATTTCTAAAATATATGATCTAACTTTTCTTCCTTTATTTTCCCCATTCTCAGCAAATTTCTTTTTTATAGTAGTACACATTGCCCTCTTCGTTGGATTGTTCATAATTGAAATATAAATGTAGCGCGATTCTGTTCCATTTATCCCAATTCACCTTCACTTCTAAAATACCAAACCAGACTTTCAAATGAATGTCAAAACATATTACTTCTCTTGTAAAATGCATGTTATTTCAGGAGGAGCATCACATGAGTCAGCTTACAGAGTGAAAAAGTTAGAGTTTTGACCTGTACACTAGATGAAGCTCATCTTTTTTTTTTTTACTTTTGTTTTTTAATGTTTATTTTTAAAATTTTTTTTTTCAACGTTTATTTATTTTTGGGACAGAGAGAGACAGAGCATGAACGGGGAGGGGCAGAGAGAGAGGGAGACACAGAATCGGAAACGGGCTCCAGGCTCTGAGCCATCAGCCCAGAGCCCGACGCGGGGCTCGAACTCACGGACCGCGAGATCGTGACCTGGCTGAAGTCGGACGCTTAACCGACTGCGCCACCCAGGCGCCCCTTAATGTTTATTTTTAAGAGACAGAGAGAGACAGAGCACTAGCAGGGGAGGTGCAGAGAGAGAGGGGGGACACAGAATCTGAAGCAGGCTCCAGGCTCTGACCTGTCAGCACAGAGCCCGACGCTGGGCTTGAACTCACGAACTGTGAGATCATGACCTGAGCCGAAGCCGGCCGCTTAACTGACTGAGCCACCCAGACGCCCCTAGAGGAAGCTCATCTTAATCCAGCACCTTCATCCAAGATATAGGCAGACTGATGTTGGTCACAGAATTGCTAAACTACCCAACTGGCAGATATCTCAGTCACTTCTATCTGTCCTATTGGGGAAACGCCTTCTTTTCAACTGAGGTCAAGTGCAGTAAGAGCAAATCTCATGAAGATGAAAGGGAGGATTCATGGTGGCTTTTAGTGGGAGTGTTTGCTAGCTGGACAGAAAGTGGCGTGTGTGTGTGTGTGTGTGTGTGTGTGGTGTCAATAAGTACCCTCAGTTGACTTTCGATCTTCCTTCTCTCCCTTTTCTCCACTCCAGTTCAATCTTCTTTTCATTTGACACCAGAAGCCAAAGGTGGGGGTGGCTTTTCAAGAGAAGCGTTCGGGTCACCCCTATTCTTTTTCTTATTATCTTTAAGAATGCCAGTGTTTAGTCATCAAGCCCACAGTGTATTTTCTTGTTTCTTGATAGTTTCCCCGAATTGAAATAGTTTGAAGTAATGTAATCGCAATGATCTTTCTTCAAAAAGAGATATTTGCTGCTACTAAAGCAAGACACATTTCTCAACAGCCAATTGCTCTTAAATAAGTTGAAGGGCTTGTAGTTTATATGTGCTATAGATGAAAGCCGAGAATAATAGTCGTGAGTAAACTATTTTCCATATAAAAGGAAAAGTGTTTCTAGAAGATACATCGCCACAGGAATCTCAGTGTCAGCGGGGTGGACACTCGAATGATTTAAAACCACTAGATAATGAAACTTTACTCCAATATTAAATGTACATAAATAAAACATTAATAATCATCACCCATGCACTTGCTATTCTTCCCAATAAATATATGCGATCATGACCCTTACCCTTGCTTGTTTCTGCTAATCAGCTTGAAGGCCAGAGGTCATTTTTCACTCAGACAGTTTATTCCGTGGAGGGTGGAATATCCAAATGATTCTCTGCAAGACACAATTAGAAGGAATAAATGAAAATAAAATAGTGTCATAAAATATTTCTGGATTGATTTTTAAGAAGGAAAACCCCACGCAAGACAAAAATGCTAATGCCCTGGCTGGAGGAGGATAATGACCGTATTCTGTAGGGACAGAATTTCCGCCAACCTCTCTGAGCAGCGGCATCAATTCCATATCTCTGCCCTGTGATCAGTATGTGTCAAAATCCTTCATAGTGACAAATGTGCTGTCCACTTGCATCTGTGGAGAATGTTTTAGCAGCTGAGTGATTATGAATCAAACCCCTGAGCTTATAGCCCCTACCGCCTCCCAACGCGTTCACATTTGTCGTCTGACAAGTAAATGTATCTTGACTTTCCTCTGAGATTTTTTGCACCATGTTTGATGAAAGACATTTGGCAAATTGGCAGTGGTACCCTGTACGTTGCAATTTGTAGCTAGCATTAGGAGTCCGGGCATGAAATGAGAGGGCAGACTCCAGGATAAAGGGAAAAAAGAGAGCTAACTACAACATGAATAGTCATTTGAAGAATCAGGCGTGCACTATATTCTTTGTAAGAAGAGCATCATGGTCAGGCCATTCTGTTAAGAGGTTGCTTCTCCGTAAGGAGCCAGTGGTATTCCATCCAGCTGCCCAGCCATGGAATACATATTTTGTTAATTTTCCTTTTGAGTAGGAAGTGATACCTTTTCTTTCGAACCTGAGCTCATAAATTAGGCCTTCAGTTGTGTCCTGCCATTTCATCAGGGAAAGAATCATCCTCTCGGATTGAACAGTTGTTGGAATGTGCGGTTGTTGCCATTTTTATCCTTGTGTGGAGTCTCCTGGTCTAACACCCCAGCTCTTTGAGAAACACACAGAGTGCATATAGAGTGCAAACACCTTTTTAACAGCTTTCCAAGCTCTCTGGTGGCATAGTGCCTGAGAACCAAATAAATAATGGGTGAGTTGATTTAACAGGATGGCCTGAGAGTTTGCTTTTCTACTTAAAAATTCAGTAGTAAGCAGCTTCCAAATAAAATATGAGCCCTAAGGAAACTTAACATTTGGGGAGAGTTGAAGGAAAGGGGCGAGTCCTTCTAACTAAGGACAGTAAGGATCAAAGTAAATGCCACCCTCTGATTGTGACTGTCAAATACATATGCAAGTGGACAAAAACTTGAGGATTATAAGGCAAAGAAGTTAAGATGCTTGAGGGGAAGAATTAGGCAGGGTAGTTCTTCAAGATTATTTCTCTAAGAGTGAGGTTACGCTAACTACTCCCCTTATTAATGCCCATGCCAAGTTATACGACATGATCTATCATGAACTGTCATTTCAACTTGATCTTAATCCAGAACAAATTAGTATTTCGTCAAAATTCTTTGTATATGATCACACTTAAAAATCTGGTATATCCAGATATTAAGTTAACATAGTCATAAGCAAAACACCTCTTACACATTTCTTTTTTTTTTTTCTGCAGTACACCCTTCTGGCTTAAACTGTAACTTTGGAACACTTGATGTTTTCCATGCTGTGAATTCTCTTCATGGAATGCCATGCTTCCTATGGTTTTTATTACCTAGGCAAGGCGTGCAGGACCTTTCCCTATAATTTCCACTTTACTGTTGATATCCATAACACAATACTAATGCTGTCTCTTAACGTAATAAACATCTAATTTGGCTTTATTATTGCTCATGTGTTTCATTGCTCAATTGTATATCAAATGGTCATAAAGTGGCCTAACCATGGTCTTATGAAAAAGTTCACCGAGCATTGTATAAGCATGATTCTACCTTAGTTATTTCCTAAATCCACGAGTCCTCTTGTTGTTTGTCTAATATTGGGCCACTACAACCTTTTTCTACAGTCTACTGCCTTCAGCAGATTTGATGCCTCCCTTTTATTAATGATTTCTTGATTTGCTAGAGATGATTACAGAAGAAAAGATGTCAGACGAGTCCTTCATGGTCTTATGCTCTTGCCTTGCAGATGTCAGCTATTGAAAACATGGCAGAGAAGCTCGAGAACTTCAGTGCCCTGAAACCAGAGGCCAGTGAACTTCTGCAGTCAGTTCCCTCCATGTTCAATTTCAGAGCGCCTCCCAATGCCCTGCCAGAGAACCTCCTGCGGAAAGGAAAAGAACGCTACACCTGCAGGTAACTGCTAAGACAATTGTGGCTGACTTTCCAAACGTCTCCCCTCTGATTTCAAAAGACCCCGCCATTTGTTTGGGAAATTATTCGTGACTGGATGATTAAGAGTGACCATGATAGATCTCAAGTACTTCAAAGTACTCTTTATTTAGGGAGATATAAAAGTGGTGGTTTAAAAAAATTATTATTAAATGAGAATTTTAACACAGGCCATTTGGGTGTGATAAATGAGGTTGGAAACAGTCCAAATACTTGTTTCACTTTGATATTTATGAATTTTCTTTCATAGTTAATTATTTTCATGCAAACGTATAATACTACTGTCTTCAAGCATACATTTATTAATTGTCATGGCATTGAAGAATAAGGCCATTAACAAAGGACGAATAAGGTCGATAAGTGAAGAAAGCTAGTTAATAAGTTTCTTGTTACCCATCACTATTACAGTAAAGCTTGTTTTTTCTTTAATAAATTGTGCATATAATTTCTGAATTGCCTTCAGAAATTTGTGACATCTGACTCAGGCATATCAATTTATCTGCTCTTTGGAAAATGTGTCACTTTCTTTCCAGAAAAGCTTTTATAGGAACATACCTTGATGGATGAGGTCTTAGAATCTTGTCTGATCTGATACCACTCAATGTACAGAGTTGTCACTGTGGCTAACATATAAAATGAGTTGAAACATTTGAAATCTGTTTACATCAACCCAGAATCACAGACTCTTGTCATTTTTTTATCCCCTTGTCTGGTTCAGTTTTGTGACTATAAAGATACAGAGTTAATAAAAGAGGCGTATGGGGGTCATCAAAACTAAAGTCTATTTTCATAAACTGCTTGCTTATGCATGAGCAAATTCAACCAGATCTCATAATGCAGCTTTTATTTGTGGAGTTATTTATATCTGTAGAATGGCTTTGTTGCAAATTTTAAATACCAAAGACATGTGATTCCCATGCAAGATTAATTAAATCAGGAATACGCATCTGGCTTCTATGCAGCTTGAGTGAAATAAAGTCGATTGTGCTGACTTTCTCTTATAAACACGTTTCATAACAGATACTGTGGCAAGATTTTTCCAAGGTCTGCGAACTTAACACGGCACCTGAGAACCCACACAGGAGAGCAGCCTTACAGGTTTGACAATGATCTTTACTAAATATCTTCGTAAATATTATAGCAGTTAGAGTGGATTCATCCCTCTAATTGGAGGCTACTTTTTTGCATGCCTGAATGTATGCCCTTTTAGTTTTGAGTCAAAGAAGAATTGGCGAGTGGTTAGGATAAAAATTGGAAGAGTCCTAATGTTTTAAATCAAGGCTTCCGACATCTCAGTTTAAAAGGTGTAGCAGTAACTAGGACAGAATAAGCATTTTAGAAATGTTAGCCATTTTAAAAATTATTTAAAAATTTATTTTAGTGCTCTCTTCTCAATAGTTAGTGCTGTATTAACTGACAGTAATCATAACACTGCAGCCTCCCTTTTCAAGCCTTAAATCTCTGCTCTGAGTTGACAAGCCACGTATAACTTTGTTTCCCCAGTACAGTTAAGTCAGTGTCCCCAGGTCCCATTACGAGGTTTAAGGAATAAACTTTAAACCTGGAGAGGAAGAAGAAGATGTGGAACTAGGAGTAGAAAAGATCAAATAGAATATATTGTAGGAAGAGGTAATTTCTAAACTACCTCTTAGCTTATTCTGCTGAATGTCAAGATCAGTGATCTGACACATGGGACATGTGTCTAATTATAATATTATTATTTACCAAAGAATTAAAATCATCAACATCATCTTCCTTTTTACGATATAATCTACTTGTTTTATGTGCAATGCTTTGCGCCTAGTGTTAGATGCTCATGAATATTTGTTAAAGGATAAATGTTATTTATCTTAAGTCATATGTAATTTGATTCTGCTTTGAAATTCTTATGCATTGCATATGTGTGAAATTATTTTTGTCTGCATGCTCACTTTTCACATTAAAATAAATAATTTCTCAGGTTTCAAAGATTAAAAAAATTTTTTTTAATGTTTATTCATTTTTGAGAGAGAGAGAGAGCATATCAGTTGGGGAGGGCAGAGAGAGAGGGAGACACAGAATCTGAAGCAAGCTCCAGGCTCCGAGCTGTCCGTACAGAGCCTGATGCAGGGCTCAAATGCATGAACTGTGAGATCACGACCTGAGCTGAAGTCAGATGCGTAACCGACTGAGCCACTCAGGCCCCCAAAGACTTTTTTACATATAAGAATAAGCAAAGGATCAGGCCAGTGAATGCTAATGTGGAGAGGATTGAAATTTTAAGAGAAAACTAGAGAGACTTAAATTCAGAAAATAAAGTGTTTTCTTAAATTCTTTGCTTTCTTACATGTTTTAAAAATTACTATTGGCAGGTCATATTTCTACTTTATATGTGATACAGTGGCCTTTATATGATATTTCTAATTTATATGTGATAGAATGGACTTAAAAAGTTTCAGAGAGATAGAAAAATGGCAGGTGGTAGGTGATTTCCCTTTTTGAGAAAATTTTTCAGGCTCCAGGAATTCTGCTTAAGTGGAAGAAAGATTTCAACACTTACATTTTGTTATGGTCATGCTCATTTCACTCTTTCTTTGTACCTGAATTACTGGTTTTATTCCCCATAAATGGTGCTATTATTGTATGTATATTTAAAAGAAAACAAGCCAGAATTTTTGCATAGCTGGAGATCATAAGCAACTACTTATGTAGCTCCTCTGTTCCACAAGGGAAGAAATGCAGATGCATAGATGTTAACTGCCTTCCGTAAAGTCTGGTACTAAAAGATCCAGAATTAAAACCCAGTCATGGAGCTCCCATGTCAGAGTTTTTAGCTTGCACCATGATCTCAAAGGCTCCCATGATCCCCATGTTTACATCCAAATTCTGAATTGTGTATTGTTCATGACTGCGTTATGTATTCATTTTAGGAATTTTTGAAACTTAGACTCTTAACCACCTACTAATTTATTGGAGCAGAATGGAATGATTTTTTATTCAGGAGCACTCAAACCTTTGGCTAGGACGTTAGCAGAGGAAAAATACAAAGTAACAGATGATTACTGTGTAAAATTTTCTTATTGGCTGATTTTATTTATATTAGAGTGGGTGATGTGTATTAGATTTGGAAAAGCCCCTTTGCATACGAGCAGAAAGTTGGAAGCATGTCAAAGACAAAATCTGGCCAACTCATGATGTATGAAGAAAATGTTTTGAGTGAAAAAATTTTAGAGCATTTGATGGGAGTATAAGTTTTCTCTAGCAGTGTTTTCTAGGTTATTCTGTTTGGTACAACACAGATGTGCTTATTGTATCATTATTCTCATTGTAGTGGGCTTTGGGAGTCAACAGAGTTATTACAGAGAAGCCCATGACTCATATATATATATATATATATATATATATATATATATATATTCAAAAGCAGAGGCTAAAATATTATAACTACACTGAATGTGGGGTTTCACACACTTTTAAATTAATATTGTAAGTGAAGAAAGTTGGGGAACCTCATCATGCCAGGGCGTTTAAGGGGGAAAATTAAATCAGTCGTTGAGCTGGTTTATTGATACTATGCCAAAGTAACTAGTTTAACAGATTTATTTTCCTCACTGAACTGACTAGACTTCTGGCATCACGTAGAGACAGCCGAGGAAACCCAAACACTTCGAGTGGAATGGGGTGATTTCTGATGTAGAGCACTCGAACCACTGAGTCTACATTTAGAAGTGGGAGGACAAGGGCCCTTCGCATATGGAAGAATAAGTTAAAGATTTTCTGGCTGCTAAGTTAGAAATTTTCACTTAGAAGTCATCTGGAGAAAGCTAATTTTTTCCCCCAAGCAACACACACACCCACAAAACCCCACACAAACAAATCATGCAATATTTACTTTAAAATGCCAAAGGAGAATACCCCATAAATTGCCTCTTTTCTTCTTTATCCATAAGAGCTAGGGGGTTGAGGGTGGGGAGGGGGAGGCATTGCATTTTTATTTAGATTAAAAGAGAACTTCAAAATAATTTATGATTTTTTTTTTAATCCCATGGAAGGCAAAAACAATTAGCCAACTAATAATAAGTGCTTTCTTGGAAAACTGACCTGGTTCAGAAATGCCACAAACTCTTTCAGAAAAATAGAAATGGAAAACTGGGGGCAATAGGAAGAAGGGAGATTAATGAAGACCTTTGTTTTATTCCAAAAGGAGAATTTAGTGCCACTCTTATTTTCTTTTTTTAACGGACTGAAGTCTATTAGAGTAAAGGCTCTGTGGGTTTGTCATTGCTGCAGATTATGAAAATCAGTGTCTTTAGTATCAGAACAAGCTATTCACGTTGCCTCAGTTTTAAAACTTTGGAAGGGTTGCTGCTCTTTTTGAGAATATAATGGAAATTCCGTTAGGATTATCCATTTAAAAAGTGAATTTACTAAGAAACTATTTAATCAGACTTCAATTTTGAATTTAAGAATGCTTTTTGTATTTTATTTGAAGACTATGTGAATTGTTTCATGTTTGTTTAGGAAGGATTTATTTGTATTGTTCTAAGCAGAAGATAAAATAATGCTACTGTTTCTTAATGTCCTTAATTTCATGAGGTTTATCTAAAATATGAAAACTGATGACTCTAATCCATTTTGGAGCAATCAAATCACCAAGATTTTATTATTATTTTATGGTTTTTTCATAAAGCCATGAAAATCTTTAAAGGAATCAAAATCTATGGGAATTGAAATCTTGACTCTGTGAATAGGATTCTTGCCTTGCCTTTCCTCTAAAATGTTTTATGGGTGATAACTTTGGATATCTGGCTTTCTAGTCTTGAGAAATACCTTTTGATTTAGTTGTGCATATTTTCTCTGTGTTTATTTTTCAGATGCAAATACTGTGACAGATCATTTAGCATCTCTTCCAACTTGCAAAGGCATGTTCGTAACATCCACAATAAGGAGAAGCCCTTTAAGTGTCACTTATGTGATAGGTGTTTTGGTCAACAAACCAACTTAGACAGACACCTAAAGAAACATGAGAATGGGAACATGTCGGGTAGGTAATCAATTGTGTTATGAGGAGAGGATGGCTTAATTTCCTCATTTTAAAAGATAATTGTGAATAATATTGTATGTCCACTATTCTTTAAAAAAAGAGATATAATTCTTTAATATATATATATTCTTTAAAAAAAGAGATATAATTGTGATCTTTCTTCTCTCCTTCCACTTTGACACCCGAACCAGATCCTAAAATTTGCAACATGTTTCCCTTGAGATTATAGAATGATGTGAATGATGTGATTGTTGAATAATCTATAACTTGGGGTCTTATTTGGATTGGTTTTTTATTCTGGATTCGTCTCAATTGTTAATTGCAAACAAAGAGAACCATGACCCAATCTCATAGGAGATGAATGAATCAAGATTTCCTAAATTGCAGGGAGCAGTTTTCCACCTGTTGTACAGAATGCAGACTCCAGGCATGGCAGGATTTCCAAAGTGGCATCCCAGAATACCATGCTCTGAGTATTAACTGAGAAACAGTGGCTGCTTTTGTAGGAGTTCTACAGTTCAGAGAATATCCCTAGAGTAACTTTGTAGGGATTAATGGTAAAAGATTGTTAACATGATCAGAGTAACCCATAGCAAATGATAGTGGTGTGCAGTTTGGGTTACAAATTCTGATGTAGAATTAAGTTAAAAGTATCAAAAAATTAGCCTTCCCTTAACTCAGACTTACCAGCACATAGTTAGCAGGGAAAATGATAGTTTCTAGAGAATCAGGAAAATTACTTGGGGCAAGGAAAGGAGCAAGCATGGGGTTCAGAAGAAAAGATTTTAAAAACAGAAAGAAGCTGAAGTTGTTCAAAGTAGTAATCTTTACCTAAGAAAATTGTTTTATGATTAATCCTTCCTTCCCGGTACAGGCACATTGCTTACGATATTTGGTGGCTACTACATAGAACTATATGCTGTGTGCTTTCCTCCCAGCCAAAAGTCAAATGATTGTGGTCTAAAGATACTGGATTTTAGAGACAAAAGTCTAATTCAGTGTAGAAAACTGGTGGCACTTTCCAACCACATGCACCCTTCCAGAATACTCCCATAATTTTCTAATCAAAAGTATTTTAGAAAATAACTAAATGCGTTAAAAATGTAACATGTCCAAGTTCAATATTTATTTGTGGGCCCAGATTCTAACTTTATTCAACTGAGAGATGGTCTCACCTCTTATCGTGAATGTGTAGACTATTATGGTGAACTACTAGGTTGTAGATATCTTGTGCGAAAGCTAAACAGCATGAAGCAAATGTTGGTAGAAATTGGACCACATATAAGGTGTTTATAAATGTGTAAGTTGATAAAAACCTTACAACCATCCTTTGTTAAGGTATTGTGATTCTAATTTTATAGGTAAGGAAGCTGAAGATCATCCTACATACAGCAGATCCCTTATTGTCCCCTTAATGCTGTATCACCTCAGTCTCTGGGCTGGCGTGTCAAGTTTTACTCACTGCTTCATCCACTAAATCAGAATATAGAGTTTTTAGCATGTTTTCAGTCTTTCTTTGGTAACGTACTTTAACACAGGAGCAATAAATACATATTGATTGCAACCAGGACTGAGTATACAGTTTCTTCGGGCAGAATCTATTTAAGGCCTCTTTATAATTTGCCTCATCCTGTTTCCTCATAATATGAATGTCAATGTTCTCATGTCACGGTGGGAATGAGAGGAAACTGTGGGAGAAGCACCTTTGGGAGACTGTACCTCATGATTTCAGTGGTTCAAAATATTCTCCAGGGGACTGTCATGGGCATGTATGTGGTAACTGGGGAAGACTTTGGCCTCCTAATGTTACCATTATTAATATTCAAAAGAACCTGTTTTAGGAAACACTGATCAGATGAAGAAGGAACAAGGTTCAAAATAAGTTGCCATGTTGATAATAGTCTTTTTGACAAAAGGCTCTCTCCCCTCAGGTACGGCCACATCGTCGCCTCATTCCGAACTGGAAAGTACAGGCGCGATTCTTGATGACAAAGAAGATGCTTACTTCACAGAAATTCGCAATTTCATTGGGAACAGCAACCACAGCAGCCAGTCTCCCAGGAACACAGAGGAGAGGTAAAGCGGGGTTTTTCCTTTTTAAACTCTATAAAATCAATACGTTCCAAATAGATTTGCTGTGCTCACTTTGGTGAGCACCACTGATGGCTGGCATTTATTTAGTGCAGGTTAAATACTAAATGCTCTTTTAAGCACTTTCCATGTATGAATTTAATTATCATGATAACCCAATGAGGTAGCAACCATTACTATGGAATTTTATCAGTGAAGGAATGAAGATATTGAAGGTTAGATAACTTGCCAGAGGCCACATAAGTAATTAATAACTGGGACTCAGCCTGGGCTCTCTGGTTCCAGAGCCCATGCTTTTACCACTATTCTGCCCTGCTTCTCTTGATAACTAATTAGAATATTTTATCAAAACTTGCCAAGCAGAAGGGAAGGCCACCACAGGGATTCAGTTGATTCAGTAGTGGTTACTATTATATATCATATGTATATTACAGATAATATGTGAGTATATCTATCAGTATGTATATATGTATATGTATCTATCAGTATGTGTAATATATATATCTGTATATACATTTGTGTGTGTATATATATATGTACATATCTATATATAAAATACCCATTGAATATAATGTAAATAGCTTTTACATAGAAATAAGTTGAGACTTCTTGATAAGATTCTCTCAGTACCTGTATGCCCTCAGATGAATGAATATTCATTTAATTTCAGTATGTTTGTTTCACTGGGTGTGATCATCCTTGTTTTCAGTGACCTGGTGCCCTGGCTACCTCTTGTTATCATCAATGTCAAGCGTGTATGGCTTAATTCAAAAAGAAAATTTTTAATGCTGCTGATAATAAGAATTAACATTTATCTAGTGTTTACATTTTATGTGATATTAATGAAACATTATTTTACCAAAACTCCAGGATTTAATTTTTCTCTTCTGTAAGTTATAATTAAGTATCTGATATTGAGAGCTAGATTTTTCTGAACATAACTATCCAGTAGCCTATTAGATTAGGATGTTACATAGTCAATTTTAACGTCACATGGAATTAGTTAATGAAGTTCTATTACTTTTCATCAAAGAAGTATTATTGTTTGTGTCCTCTATTTTTTGATGATGTGAAGAGTCAAATAATTATTTTAGGTAGTTTTTACATTAAGGTAAGCTTCAAACAAACATCATTTCCCAAGATAACAAAATTATATGACCAATTCTGTTCTTCAACTTGTATAAAGCATGTGTATGGAAAAAGGAGAGAAGATCTATTACATGACCCTTCCCAGCTTCTAAGAAGTCTGATAAGAGCTATGACTTTGTGCAGTTGGACATATCTTTCCCTCTGCTTGCCCATTTGTGTGTGTGTGTGTGTGTCTGTGTGTGTGTAAAAGAGAGACAGAGAGTATGAGAGAGAGAGGAGGGAAGGAGGGAGAGGAGGCAGATGATCAGAAATACAAAGTAGTAAGAACAAGTAGGTAAGAGAGTTACCAAATTACATTTTGATAATGAAATATACACGATACAAAAAGAAATGTTGAACAGAAACCACCATTTGGGTTCTGAGATGCCTTTTCAGACTTTCTAGCCCTTACTTGGAAACGTGTGAGCCTGCACAGAGCTGCGACATCTGGTTTCAACATGTCCAAACAGCACAGAAGTAAGAAGATTGAGTCATTTAACCCCCCTCCACTCCTATCGGGGCTACTTTTGATGAATCATTTATCCCCCATAAATTGCCACATTTGAAAGCATAATTAACAAATAGTTTTTTTTAATCATGTTGGCTTTGTTACTTTTGGTTTTCATCCATGCATTCTTTGGTTCTTTTACTTTTTCTTTCATTTTTAAAAAATAACAGTTTCAATCCATTCAAGCAAGCAAGTTGGCAGTATGTCTGGAAACTAATAATTTATGTCTGTGCAAAACATGTTTTCATCATTCTTTGATAAAAGAGGTTAAGAGATTGGCTGTATATAAAGGTTAACAATGGTAATATGACTGTTTTTAAGATTTTTACTATGTATATCTGTCACACCCAACATTGTTTTGTTTATTTATTTACCCTGGAAAATCTAAATATTAAATTATACTCCTTTTTGTTACGTGGGAATGTGATGGATACATTGCTGATACCTAATCTCCCATGATCTGAAAAATCGTTCCATTAAGTGTGAAAATCATACATTTCTGTAGCAATAACTTAAATTTCAACAAACTTTCTGAATTTGGGGAAGTGTTTTAACTTCCCTGGTCGTATATCTTTAAAAAGAGGAGGTTAGGAAGAGATATTCTGTAGTTCAAAGCATTTGTAATCAATTTGAAACCAAGTTAAGTTTGACTTTTATTTATATTTTATTTTTTTTAATGTTTATTTATTTTTGAAAGAAAGAGACAGAGCGTGAGTGGGGGAAGGGCAGAGAGAGGGGGAGACATGGAATCTGAAGCAGGCTCCAGTCTCTGAACTGTCAGCACAGAGCCCAACGCAGGGCTCGAACTCACAAACCCTGAGATCATGACCTGAGCCAAAGTCCGTTGCTTAACTGACTCAGTCCAGGCACCCCTAATTTTGCCTTGTAAATATTACAGTGAAACTTAAATTCAATTTTTACATTCTTCATGTTTATTTTAAAGCCTGAGAAGTTTGTCTTCGTTTTATAAACGCTCTCAAATGTATTCAACTGGGACTTCTATGTAATTAAACTCTTTTTTATAATTAAACTTTTGAATCACATAATACAGTCCTTGCAACCACAAACTAAAGTATTACAAATGACTTTTAAAAGATAATATTATTCTTTCGTATCATATTAGACATGCATACTAAGTAAGCTTCAAAAGATATTTGCATAATTACATTTTTAGATAATTTCCTACCCCAAAGTTCTTCTGGGAAACAAGGAACTTTTTACATTCAGCCCTTCAAGGATAATTTGAAAACAGTACAAATAAGTGAGCTCTCAATCATTTCCAAGTTTGAGCAGGATGTCTAAGTGGCATGTACCACAAATATCACCTAGAAATAACAAATACCGGTTGGTTCCTGGCAGCTATCTTAGCATTTTCTTTGAACCCTTAGATTCATTTTAGGCATGTATGTTGAAGCATTGGTCATTATTTTGCAGGGATCTGAATTTTCCAGAAACCTATTATTTTAATTGGTGGGCACTTCTATGGTAATTAGATGACATTTTGTAGAACAAACATTGGTATGCTTTTTATATTATATATAACCATATCATTTATCAGGAACACTCTGATAAGAAATAAGAATCTGAGATTGTTTTTCCAGCTCTGCCACAAGCTCCTTTATCCTCTGAATAATCACCCAATTATTTTTTTCTTCATTTTCTCATTTGCGAATTACATTATTTTCCCATGGTTGCCATAAAGCATAAACAATAAAAATTTCTTGTGGAAGTGTTGGAAATCTAAACAGTTAGGAAGACATGATAAGAAAGCTAGCTGCGCATTTAAAAAGGAAACCAATAATTGGACCCGTTGCTTTTTTTTTATGCTTTTGAAAGAATGAACGGCAGTCATTTTAAGGATGAGAAAGCTTTGGTGACCAGTCAAAATTCAGATTTACTGGATGACGAAGAAGTAGAAGACGAGGTTTTGTTAGATGAGGAGGACGAAGACAATGATATTACTGGAAAAACAGGAAAAGAACCCGTGACAAGCAATTTACATGAAGGAAATCCTGAGGATGAGTATGAAGAAGCCAGTGCCCTGGAGATGAGTTGCAAAACGTCTCCAGTGAGGTGAGTTAGTAAATAAGCAAGAGCAGATGCATATATGGCAGCAATTCCTTCCGCTTTGTTTTTCCATGAGGACAACATTTCAGGTGCTAGCAGTTTATGAGTAATGAATCATAAGAGCAAAGCTGAGTTAACAAGGCATGTTTGTTGTATTCATTTTGATTAGATGAAAATAAGGTGGCCATCAACATAATCCACAAGACTACAAATACATTGCTGTTTGGGAAACTCTAACCTGAGATAGATGTATAAATGAAAATTAAACGAGTACCCAGTCATTTATTTAGACCCTACCTGTAAAACACCAAGTAAAATGGAGATATCAACATTATCTAATTCATTCAAAAATCCGGTGTGTTATAAGTCAACTATTATTGAGATAAATTTCACCTAATTTGATATATATGTGTTCTATACAGGTAGGTTTTTAAATGGAAAAAAAAATTAACCGAATAGTTAAATTTTTAGGAATATTATATTTTCGTCTGGGTAGTGGGAGCTGACTAAATATTGTCATAACTGGCTTTATTTTAAGTGGAAATTATAAGCCTATAAATTGTGTCTCCACTGCACTGCTGATTTCACATCATTGACTTTAACTCTTTACCTCTTATACACACGTGCTTTAGTTATGAAAAATCTTGAAACAAATATGTTTTTAAGGTACAATATTTGTAAACACTTTGAAGAACTTGATAACGGATGCATGCTTCTTTATACTGCAAATATAATATGAAGTTTGACAGCTGTATAGATTCAGATGAAAAGTGATTTGGTTGGATAACAAACGGAAACAGAAAAAAAAAACCCTCTGTGCTTTCCCATTGGTTCATTTTAGGTATAAAGAGGAAGAATATAAAACTGGACTTTCTGCTCTAGATCATATAAGGCACTTCACAGATAGCCTCAAAATGAGGAAAATGGAAGATAATCAATATACTGAAGCTGAGCTGTCTTCTTTTAGTGCTTCCCATGTGCCGGAGGAACTTAAACAGCCGTTACACAGAAAGTCCAAGTCACAGGTACATATTTTCGTGTAGTACAGCATCATGGTGACATTGTGCCTTTGATGCCAAAAGGCAGCTAGTTTCTCTCTTTGCAATATTCTAGAATCTGAACAGGTTCAGAGGCTTTACTCAAAATGTTCACATCTTGCCTCAATGACCAAATCCAAAATGGTTAACCAATTAACATGGCTGCACTCTACACAGAGACTTCGGTGACAAATCTTGTCCTGTGGTGATTTTTCTTTTACTTGGCAGTTCCCTTACTTCTGTATAGATAGTTCATAATGTTTGCACCTGTTTATATATTACCTCAGAATTGTTTTCTAATTGGCTTGAATCTGTAGTTTTTGTCAACCTAATTATATTTTCAGACTTCTGGAAAGTGAATCCTGCCTTCAATTTTTTTTTGGTCCATTACTATGTGTAGTTAATTAACAAGTTATCTAATTATAGCATTTAAGAGTAGACTAAGGATCAGAGATGAAATGAGTTGCCAAAAGTCTGCAGCAACTTACTGGCAGATTTGGAAATAAAGCCTATTAATTTTTATTGAGTGAATCAGGACTGTGGTAACTAAAATAAATCCATTTAAGGATGCATAAATACCAATTAAAATAGCCTTCATTATTTAATCACAAAATAAAGGAAGTCAGTATTTTCTGCCTGACATCCACACTCAACCAGGTTGTTCATTTCATTTAGGTCAATTAAAAAGGAAAGAAAGAAAGAAAGAAAGAAAGAAAGAAAGAAAGAAAGAAAGAAAGAAAGAAAGAAAGAGAAAGAAAGAAAGAAAGAAAGAAAGAAAAGAAATTTCCTGTTCCTACCACATTTGTTGGTTATTTTGGCCTAACTGATCTCGAGCCCATTTTGGAGGTATCAAAACCTGACGTGTCAAACCATGTGACCCTATTGGCTTGTACATTTGGAAATGATTTCCTATTTAGCTGAGATGTTTGGACTGGTCTTAGCAGCAAATGTGGTCATATCTCAACTAAGGTTGGGAAAAGCACTGTGCTTGTGGGATGATATAAATTTTTAAATATTAGTCAATTCGGCAAAAATCTAAGATACCATGTTCTTTTTGAGTTGGAAATGAAAACACCTCACCTCAGCACTGGAGTTGCTGGCTATGTGAACTTGAGAACATCATTTCATGACTGCAGGTACCACTTCCTCATTGGAAAGTGGGTGAATCGAGGAGGTATCTAAGATCTCTTCCTGCTTTATGATTAAGTGGAGATAAAAAAATATTTTTTCATTTATAACATTAGAAGTAAACCAGCCATAGTAGACATCTAATTTTTACCTACAGATAACCATTAGAGGTAGCTAGCATTTTTTTTAAACACTTGATATCCCATTCTTCCTTCCTAATTGATCAGAGAGATACTGGGGGATCCAGGCTTTCTTTTCTGTTTTTAAATTTCTTTTAATTATTCCACCTAAAATACGTATAATTGTAAGACACAATACCTAAAAATTCCTGAAATAGTCAGAAATGGTTGAAAACAGAAGGGTCAGAGAATCTAGAGATAAAAGAGGTGATATATTTTGGTACCAGCATTTTGACATAAAGTCCCTGCCCAATTGGACTAAGACTTACCATCACAAGAAATACTAGTGTTTTGCAATCCTAACTCATATTTTTTGTATTACTTGATCATGTCATATATATCAGTTTAAAAAGGGTCAGTCCCTTTTGCATACTAACATTATTTCATGAAACTTTTTTTTTTTTCAACGTTTATTTATTTTTGGGACAGAGAGAGACAGAGCATGAATGGGGGAGGGGCAGAGAGAGAGGGAGACACAGAATCGGAAACAGGCTCCAGGCTCTGAGCCATCAGCCCAGAGCCTGACGCGGGGCTCGAACTCCCGGACCGCGAGATCGTGACCTGGCTGAAGTCGGACGCTTAACCGACTGCGCCACCCAGGCGCCCCTTTCATGAAACTTTTTATTCATTCATTCAGTTGTTATTAACTAGCAGGTATGTGCAGGGCACTGATCTTTGTGCATGAAAATGTTTATTTTCTTTGATTACCAAAAGGCAATATTTATTCTATATTCTATATAGAAGACAGTATTCTATATTTATTATTTTCTAGAATCTGAATAGAGATAGATGACTTACTCAAAACATACATATATTTACTCTGTGATTTTGATAGTGATTGAATCCAAGAGAGTTGACCAATATGACAGTGGCTGCATTCTGCATAGAATCCTCTTTGAAAAACTCTATCCTAAAGATTAATTTCATAATAATAGGTACTATTTATTTCAGGCACTCTATGTTCTGTAGTGCTTGTAATTCCTTCGCAGCCCCTGGAGGCAAGTTTTTATTATTATTATCCCCATTTGATATGAAGAAAGTGACCTTGAAAGGCTAAGCAACTTGCCCAAGGTCATACAGCTATTTGAAGAGAGGCAGGTTAGAAGCCAGAAGTCCAAAATTTTCTGTATGTTCCCTTTCATTTTTCCAAATATTAGAATGGGTTTTGTTAAAACCATTTCAGAGTATTCTCTATGTTGATCTCTAAAAGTGGGTATATTATAAAAATAAAGTTCAATGCTCACTTCACTCATATTTTAAACACTTCTAAGGACAAGGACTATATATTCTTTATCATTGATTCCCTAGGACCTAGCACAGTGCCTGGCACAGAGTAGATGCTTAGGAAATATTCCTTATATATCTGTTGAGATTTTGTAGAGGTCTAGAAGGCAAATTGCATACATAGAAGTCAAATGTGTACATTTAGAGCAATGACCCAGCAAATGAGAATCAGCCTATGAGGGCAGATTTTCTAACTGATTGCCATGATTACGGAAGAAACCACAGACTGGCCACATGTCTCAGCATGACTCTCAGAGATGAAATTCTGCTTAACAACAGAGGCATTTTGTCTTTGTTTACAGACAGTGGAATGTCTTTGGCAGGACATTAATGATTCCACTTCAGCAGCATTTTGACAAGTGAGTTTAGCAATGGATGAGACCAACAATAGCAAATCAACAGTGAAAAGTTCACTCACAAGTCAAGACCAAACATTTCATTTGAATATTTTACTTGGCAGCAAATGGGGGATTCTCTGAACGGTTATTTAGAACTGACATGATAATGAGGAAGAAAGAGCACTTCTTCACAGAACACCGCCATGCACCTTATGCTCGGTAGACACTGGAGTACCAGTTGGTTAGAATGTTGTTGGGTCTTGTGTTTTGTTTTAGGTTGTGGTAGGGCTGGCTTGATCCACCTTAGCTTTCAAGGTCTTTGGGTGTCGGCTTTGAATATATCAAACATGGAGGGAAAGCAGACAAAGGACTGGATTAAAAGTTGGGCAGAAATCCATTGTAGTTATGCCTCCTTCAGTTGAGTGACTGGTCCAGTTGAGTGACTTGGGGCGAGTCATGTCATCTCAGTGCTCTCAGTTATAAAATGCAGGAGTTGGTAGGACCGTGTCTTCTACTAGACCCCAGTGCTGTCAAGGCAGGTCTATGCCCTGCTCATATTTGTGGTTTCGGTCATAGACACACAATATTTTTGGCGCGTTGAACATGGGCATGAAGAGTGGATGGATGACCGTATCTATGGTTGGGCAGGGGGATGACTCATGTTTCTCAGTGGAGGCGTTGTTGACATTTTAGGCAGGATAATTCACTTTTTTTATCCTGGAGAGCAGATACTTTTGTGGCCCCTGGGCACTGAAGGCCAGCAGTAACACCACATCATTACAGGAACAAAACGCCCCACACTTTTCCAAACATACCATGAGGGGTGCTCCTACTCTGGGTCCCTTCTTCTGCTAACACTCACCAGCAATATTCTTCAAACTGAAAGTGATGTTTTCCAATGCCACTTACCAAGTCTCTCCTCTTCACCCCAGGCATATGCTATGATGTTGTCATTGTCCGACAAGGAGTCCCTCCATTCTACATCCCACAGTTCTTCCAACGTGTGGCACAGTATGGCAAGGGCTGCTGCGGAATCCAGTGCCATCCAGTCCATAAGCCACGTATGACATTACCAAGGTCGACCAGAGTGGGACCAAGTCCAACAGTAGCATGGCTCTTTCATCTAGGACTATTTAAAAGACTGCTGAGCAGAATGCCTTAGAAACCTGAAGGGTCACTCATTTAAAGTCTGGTGACCTTAAACTGAATGCTTAAAAAAAGAAAGAAAGAAAAAGAAAGGAAAAGAAAGAAAGAAAAAAAAGAAACTATTTATTCTCGATATTTTGTTTTGCACAGCAAAGGCAGCTGCTGACTTCTGGAAGGTCAATGCGACTTAACGTGATTCAGTGAGAATGAGCAACTTGCTGGGCAGAAGGCGTCTTCATCTGCCCTGCCCTGGGCTGTGGGTGGGTGTGAGGGCTGTGGGGATGGCGGCATTGGCACGAATGAACACTCCATAGAAACTGAATTCTTTTTTGTACAAGATCACCTGACACATGATTGGGAACAGTTGCTTTCAATGACAGATTTAATTTTTTTCTTTGTTAAAGTTTTATGTAATTTAACCCTTTGAAGACAGAAGTAGTTGGATAAAATGCACACTTGATAATTATAGAAACTGATAACAGGGAGTACTTGTTCCCCATTAACGTTTGCCTTCTTCAGTACATTGTTTAAAACTAGGGAAAAAGGGTATGTGTATATTGTAAACTATGGATGTTCAGCGCTCATAAAGGTTCAGTCAGTGAAGTAACCTGTTCATCACCAGTACCGCTGTACCACTACACTAATAAAATGTTTGCCAAATCCTTGTAATAACATCTTAATTTTAGACAATCATGTCACTGTTTTTTAATGTTTAATTTTGTGTGTGTTGCGTGTACCATGTATTTATTTGTTGGCAAACTATTGTTTGTTGATTACAACAGCACTGTTCCAGTCAGCCACTACTTTCTGACGTCTGAGGCACACCCCTTTCTGAATTTCAAGGACCAAGGTGACTCTACCTGTGTGTGGGAGTGCCAAATGGTGTTTGGCTTTTCTTAACATTCCTTTTTTGACGTTGTTTTGTTTTCCTTCTTAATGAGCTAAATACGAATAGATGCAACTTAGTTTTTGTAATACTGAAATCGATTCAATTGTATAAATGATTATAATTTCTTCATGAAAGCATGATTCTTCTAATTAAAAACTGTACCCCATATTTTATGCTGGTCGTCTGCAAGCTTGTGCGATGTTATGTTCATGTTAATCCTATTTGTAAAATGAAGTGTTCCAGACCTTATGTTAAAAGAGAGAAGTAAATAACAGACTGTATTCAGTTATTTTGCCCTTTATTGAAGAACCAGATTTGTTTTTTTTTTTTGTTTGTTTGTTTGTTTGTAATCTCATTTTGAAATAATCGGCAAGTTGAGGTACTTTCTTCAAATGCTTTGTACAATATAAACTGTTATGCCTTTCAGTGCATTACTATGGGAGGAGCAACTAAAAAATAAAGACTTACAAAAATGGTTATTTTTCCCACTGTGTGATATTTTCCCTCCTTTGTGCAATTGTAGTTTCTCTAGGGATCGAATGATTTAAAGATAAGATATCTGGGGACTTGATGCCCTGGTAGATACATGGAGTGTAGAGCATGTGTGTATTGTTTCGAGATGATGTAGGAATAGACCTTGACCCACCATGAATTGGGATATCGCTGACTCATTCTTCTGAATTTTCTCTTTGTGGAGCAAAGTCAGGGCTCATGTGCTACACCACATGGTCCTGGTTTTACTACATGTCCATAGCACCCATTTTATTTTTGTTATTTTTTTTTATTTTTTTAAGTTTATTTTTATTTGACACACACACACACACACACTCACACACACACAGTGGGGGAGGGGCAGAGAGAGAATGGGAGACAGAATCCGAAGCAGGCTTCAGGCTCTGACCTGTCAGCACAGAGCCCGTTGAGGGGCTCCAACTCACGGACTGTGAGATCATGACCTGAGCCGAAGTCAGACGCTTAACTGACTGAGCCATTCAGGCTCAAAATTAAAATTTTGTTTTTAATTACACAAACACTGTTAACTAATTCACAAGATGGAAAAAAAAACCTTTTAACTTTTCCATGTTTCTTTTAAGTCTTTGCATGCAAAATATCATTTTTTATAGTTATAGTAAGAGTGTAGGCATAATGTTCTTTCTTTACTGTGGCAAAAAAAAAGTCAATACGTATTGTTACAAGTTCAAAATAATCAACAGTTGCCCCATAGTCCATCAAGTTCGATATACTATAATTTCTTCAACCATTTCAATTCTGTTGAAAATTTAGGTTTCCTGCATTTCACTAATGTAAGCAATGGTATTTTAATTTCCATGCACAAAATGTTTTTTGTGTGTTCATATGTGTACATATATGGTTGGGATGTGAAGAGTGGTATATCCATATGATAAATTCTCCAGTGGGGGAAGCAATTATGAATTGGTCTTGCTCCTTAAATATAATGCCAATTGTTTTAAAATATGGAAATTTCATTTTTGGCTCACTGCAGAGGTTTTAACAAGGCTTGAAGAATACGTATGACACATGGAAATAGATACAGACTAATTTCTTCATTCATTTACGCATTCTTAGCCACAATGCCATATACAAAGAGAATCACATTCTTTTCTAAATGTCAGCAGCATAGGAATTAGATATATAGGGTATAAATGTTAATTTTTTAAATATAAAGTATGTATACGAAAAAGCATTCAGGAAATCTACTTAAGCTATAAATCTGGTCTGTAAAAAAAAGGAAAAGAAGGATCTAGTACTTGGGACATAAGAAAAGCACAGATCTGGAACATGCTGTGCATTTTCCTTTGTTCTAAAGAATATACCTATAAATTCTGAACCAATTTGAATATTCTCAACGCTACTAAATTTTTGTTAGGCTTTGAGCATGACATTTCAGTTGTTTGCTAATACGTAGTGGCTCCAAATTCCAAAAAGGCTTTCAAGCCCTACATTTCTGCTGTTGTCTCCATTTATTTCGCCAGCAGCCCTGCACCACGTGCCCCTGTGGGGGCTGGTGAGATATGGTGGAGACAATATTGGATTTGGAAACTGAAGGCCTGGGTTTGAGGTCGGGGTCCACTGCTTCACTGGCTTTGAGGTCTCGGGCAAGTCACATACCTCTCGAAACCTCATCTATGAAACCAGGGTAATAACACTTGCTTCTGTTGCTGCCGCATTGGGTTTCTGTGACTGTCAAAACTCAAAATACAGCTTTGGAAATCTTTGCTAAAACTTTGACACCTGCAAGGCATTTATACATTTCATGGTAGGAATTAAGGAAACACAATATATGCATGTGTCTATGTATATATGTGTATACACATATGAATCTACAGACACACATACACAAACATTATACTAAGAGAAAAGTTTTAGAATGTAAAAGAAATCTACTCTAGACTTTACAGAAGTAGACATGGACATTTTCTACAAAAAAAATATTGATAGTTCCTGAACAAATATGTATCTTTGAAAAATAAAGCTTAGCCCTTTGAAGATACGAGCTATTCAGTATAATTGTTGAGAGCTCTCAAAAAATTTAAGGACAGTTAAGAAAGTACATTTAAACAGTAGGCACATTGAAGGCTGCCTGGGTGGCTCAGTCGGTTAAGTGTACTGACTCTTGATTTCAGCTCAGGTCATGACCCCACGGTTTGGGAGATCAAGCCCCACGTCGGACTCTGTGCTGTGTGGACCCGGCTTGGGATTCTGTCTCCCTCTATCTCTGTCCCTCCCTGCTCACGCACTCTGTCTCTCAAAGATAAATAAATAAATAAATAAATAAAAAGAATAGGCACATTCATGGTTTTTTTATTTTCAGATAATGACCATCAACCAATTATATTTCTGTACAGAATAAATGAGTTATCCATTTTTAACTGCCTGTTATGTCAATGTCCCGCTGAAAATATGCACATCCGTTACCTCAGTCATCCCAGAAGGCCTGAAGCAGGCAGCCTTACTCCTGTTTCACAGATGAGGAAACTGGATCTCAGAGAGTTCGAGGACCTCGCTCAAAGTTAATAGGCTGGGAACGGGCTGGCTGAGATTCCAGGGGTGTCTGGCTCCTTATCCCACTCTTAGCTAAGAGTCTCAGACCTCCTGATTGAGGCACAGCTAACAAAAATCCAAAAAGGAAT
The DNA here is from genome assembly GCF_018350175.1 of Felis catus. Taxonomy (NCBI): domain Eukaryota; kingdom Metazoa; phylum Chordata; class Mammalia; order Carnivora; family Felidae; genus Felis; species Felis catus. The sequence continues at coordinate 96,661,206 of NC_058376.1, forward strand.
GTTCCAAATCAAAGAAATGTGCCCACAGAGAGTAAAGCTGTCAGAGATGCAAATGTGCCCGGGAGACATTTAGGCGTCTGAGTCTTGGCTGTAAAGAGTTTGGAAGGTGAGTGCCAAGCACTAGGTTCCAAGCTTTTTCTATTCAGGTTATCTCAAGTCAAACCAGCAATACCAGTGCTTTTTTGAATGATCCTAAATGATTCCTTAGCAAGAGAAGGGCCTGAGTAATCTTTTTTGCAAATTCGTAGCAGGTGGCTTGAGTTTCCTCCTTACCCTTTTTGGAAAAAAAAAATGATTTACCCCAAACCTACATTTTGAAATTATTAACATGGAATGAATTAAGCCCTTTCTAAAATCGTTAGCAGACTCATCATGAGAGAAAGCAAATGTAGAAGCAAGTGCAGTTGAGAAGTTTGGAGAGCCAGCCAGCTCTTCCCCAAGAGATTTAGGCTAGGATTTAATTGTCTGTTATATTTCGCACAACCCATTTCTGAATAGAAGAGACTGTCCTTGGGGCAGCATGTATTTAGAAAAAGGATGTATGATGGTTACTATAAAAAAATTCCAGAAAACAACAAAGACTCATGAAAGGGCGGAGCAATTGGAACCCTTGTGCACTGCTGGTGGGAATGTACATTGGTGCAGGCACTATGGAAACCAACATGGAGGTTCCTCAAACAATTAAAAATAGAACTGCCATATGATCCAGCAATCCCACTCCTGGAGAGATACCCAAAAGGAATTCAAAGCAGGGTCTCAAAGAGATATTTGTACACTCATGTTCACAGCAGCATTGTTCACAGTAGCTGAAGACTGGAAGCAACCCACATATCTATCGGTGGATAAATAAACAAAATGTGGCATATACATATAATGGAACATTATTCAGTCTTAAAAAAGAAAGAAATTCTGACATATGCTATCATATGGATAAACCTTGAGGATATTATGCTAGGTAAATAAGCTAGTCGCAAAAAGACAAATACTGTATGATTCCACTCATAGAAAGTACCTAAAATAGTCAAATTCATAGAGATAGAAAGTAGAATGGTGATTGCCAGAGGCTGGTGCCAGGAAAGAATGGGGAATTGTTGTTTAATTGATACAGAGTTTCAGAGAAGTGGATGTGGGAGAGTTCATGACAGTTACAGGGAAAGCTGGGGAATCAGGTTTAGGAAATAATCCAGAACCAATGGGTACGCAATAGCAAGAACCCTGGGCCACCTCTTAGGCTGTCATCATCAAGATGAATCAACTACCATTTTGTTCAGTCTTTCTTGTCACTCTGGGTCCAGATTAAAATTCCAGGGATAGAGCTTGAAATTGGCCCTACTTATAACCCTACATGATCCAGAGCATCATTAAATGCATCTAAAGGTATGGGACACAAAAAGTCAGTTCCCATAAAGCTAAATTGAGAAGCTCCTCACAAATAAGTGGGAATAAAATGATGGATGTAAAAAAATATATTCATACTACTTAATGATAGGGAAACTAACTACATGTAAGGAACAATAATTTCAGGGAAGGACGTAGGATTTGGTGATTTTAAGAGTTACCAGAGGGATAACCTGACAGTGCATGCAAAATTAGGACTGTTCCAGAAGCCAAAGGACCTACAATCCTCTCAGGAATAATTCTTCCAGAAAATTCTTAAAGTAAGGATTTTTGTTACTGTGTTTTTCTGTTTTGTTTTATCCAATCATGGTTCCTACTGACAGTTCTACCAAGATTGGCAATAAAATTGTAGTCAAGCAGCCATGTGTTAACCGTAATTAGAGATTGATTCATAAAAGGATTTGCTCATTTCTATGGGATGCATGTAGTAATCATGGTCAGTAAGAAACGAAAGGGTTTGAATTAAAAGCACAGTAAATCAATGTCTAGAAAGAAAAGCAGAAACCACTCTAAAATTTTAATGCAAACGGTTGCATATAAAAACATCGGAAGCTCTGGAAGAGCAAAACGAAAGGGTAGAATGTTAACCAGAGACCCGGAAGTGGCCTGCCCCTCCCCCTCCCCCCCACAGCGTCATGAAAGCATGGCTGCTGTTCCTGCTGCTGCATCTCCTAATGTGCCTGCCTCCACTGCTGTTGCTGACACCTCTGAATGTCTATACCCCCAGCTGCTACTACTCGAGGAGTCACTCTTCTTGCTGCCTTCCCACCTCCCACCAGTGGTTTCCATCACACCTCACTGGAAGCCAGCTGGGGAATGAGGTTTTCCCACATCCAGGCCCCAGTAATACCAGTGGGAATGGTGCTAAATACCAACAGACCATATCTGACCTAGGACCGGCTAAACCCAACGCACGCTCTAGATTCCTGGAGAAATCCTCTGACAGCTTCCCACTGGGTTTTGAATAGACACAACACATCAACGTGGCCTCCAAGCACCCCCCGCCCCCATGACCTAGTTTTTGGCTACCTCTCTAGTCTGGCCCCACTGACCTATCTCAAAGGTGCTGAATGACTTTCAGTCACCAAGTTCAACTTCACTTTTAAGGACTTCACACAGGGCACTCTGTGAACTTAGAACACGCCCTCTTGTCTCTCTCTCAATCTAGAGCCAGCCCCCCACATTCTTAGTTGGTTAAACTAACTTACTCTTCAGATTTTAAGTTATCTACTACTTCTTCTGAAAAACCTCTCTCGATACATTCTACTCTCCTCCACCTATTAATGTAAATGAACAGTCCTGTTGTAGTCTCTCATCGAGGAATGTGCTACATATTTGGTGTACCTATTATAGTTTGTAACTGTATATATATGCATGAATATTTTTTTTTCAACGTTTATTTATTTTTGGGACAGAGAGAGACAGAGCATGAACGGGGGATGGGCAGAGAGAGAGGGAGACACAGAATCAGAAACAGGCTCCAGGCTCTGAGCCATCAGCCCAGAGCCTGACGTGGGGCTCGAACTCACGGACCACGAGATCGTGACCTGGCTGAAGTCGGACGCTTAACCGACTGCGCCACCCAGGCACCCCAATGCATGAATAATTTAAGATGGTTGTTCCTAAAATCTTAAGATCCACGAATGTACCATGTCTACTTTGATCAATGTTATATTCCCAGCGATTAATACAGAGTATGGCGCTCTGTGACTACTCTATACATTTTTATCAAATTAATGAATAAATAAATAAGTTTCCTGAAAGGATGTACATCAAACCAATGTCAGTGGCTACCTCTAAGACAAGTGGAAAAAGTAACTTTTTATAGTATGCACTTTTGTTTTAATGGTTTTAACAGGAAAGAGTTACTTTTATGTTTAAAAAAACACACATTTTGGAATTGAGACTCTCAATTCTAAGAATTCATCCTAAGAAACTAGTTAGCACTGCACACTAATATTTGTATACATGGATATTCATTAAAACATTAATAATCAAAAATTATTATCAGCATAGAAGTCAAATGAAAGAAACTTACTGAACTAAACTGTGCTGTGTCTGCATGCCCACAGTTAAGTACATGGACAGATAGTCCTAAGATCTTAAATGAACAATCAGGTTACAGTTGGCTGAAGCTATATACTGCAATATTTTACTACTTAGTAGAATCATGCATGAATTTTTATTTGTCTTTTACTTTGCTTATTTCCATTTTTGCATTATCTAAAAATAAACATGTGTTTCTTTTTAAACAAGAAAAACATTATTATAAAAACAAGCAAAAAATTTCTTCCAAATTAAGTAAATAGTGCCAAGAGAAGAAAAAAGAGGTCTTCTCTAAGAGAGTGACACAGGTGCTTTCAGACCAACTGTGTTGGTTGACGCCAACCTGCTCCCTCTCAAATGACAACAGAGAGATCTATAAAGAGCGATGATGGTCTTATGCGAGATCCAAGGTCACATAGCTGATCCGAAGTCCAAACCCATTGCTTTCTGGAACACTGCAGTGGGAACCATGTCTCGGTAAGGAATAGGTTATGAGCACAGCGGGTAAAATCTTCGTGTCCAACAAGGGAGCTTGGGTCAAGGATTTCTACAATGAGTTCAAGGGTTAGATTATTTCCAAATATGCCCAAATTGACACCATGCTGTAGATGTTGGACCCTATTTGAACTTGTTTTTTACGTATCATTAATAAAAAGAAACTATGTCTGTAAGGCAATAAAGTTACTGTGCATGTTAAAAATTAGAGTTACAGTACCCATTCCCTATATATTGATTTATATTTATTTCAATTCTTTATAAAAATTTTTTTAATGTTTATTTATTTTTGAGAGAGAGATACAGAGTACGAGTGGGAGAGGGGCAGAGAGAGAGAGAGTGGGATACACAGAATCTGAAGCAGGATCCAGGCTTTGAGCCGTCAGCACAGAACCCAACGCGAGACTCAAACTCACGAACTGTCAGATGATGACCCGAGCCGAAGTTGGATGCTTATCCAACGGAGCCATCCAGTCACCTCTATTTATTTCATTTCAGTTTCAGGCTCTAACTACTCACCAGAAATGGGCTCTTTTAACTAGCTGAATGGTGTCGAGCTCATACATGCAAGAAAGCAGTGGTCAAAGGCATCTTGTGTCAAAACCCTGCTCCAATTTGACATCACAGAAGGCAAAATTGACTTTTAATGCTTTCTCTACATTATTGCTCTGTAGGATAAAATGTTGGCTTCTTCCAATCATGTCTTTTAGGCAAAAGCATCTTTAAATCAGGATAAATATACTGGGAGAACAAAGAATCAGAGATTTCCCCAAAGAAGCAAAGTTAACAAGGCCAGCAGGAGGCCAGCTGGTGTCCTGACCTTGTCAAAAAATATCTCCTCACCGCCACCATTGAAATCATCTCCCTCTGTAACAGTCACATTCTTTTCACTTAAGATAATAATGGATTTTTTTCTAGGAGGAAGGTCATATTAAGTGACTTCAGTCTGTATTATTGTGAATTAGTTAATTGATCCTTTTGTCTGTGGTAGCAAGGAGAAGAGATATTTTCTGAAGAGATGAGAGTTGGTGAAAACAGAATGTAAGGGGACAGACTGGAGTCCCTCTCTGAATGGCAAGGCTGGGACATCTGAAGCAGGGAGGGTAGCAGCAATCTGAGGGCTCTGTGTACCTGGGAGAGGTAAAGCAAGAGGAGAGTCCAGCCTTTTTTGTTTGGTTTTTCTTTGCTGTGTTTTTGTCAAGGACCAAGTCTTTCATCAAAATTCACTTGCTGAAAACAAAAGTGTGGACTAAGGTCTTCCATTTGACAGACCGGAAAGAAAAAATAACAGAAGAATACATTGGAAACCTCAATGAAGAATTTTGGAGAAATAAATCCATCGCGATAGCAGAAATCTTCAATTAGCTCTATGGCCTTGGAAACCTCTTTTGAACAACAATAAGGATAAAGACTTGCATTGTTTAGCTCTGAATTTCAACATGTTCTTTTCAGAGAAGTATGCAGCCCCTCCCCCCCCCCATAGCATTACTAATTTAGAGCCCACTGTTATTTAAGTGGTGACATTTTCCTTATTGTTCTTTTATGCACTTAAAATCAATACTTTTCATATTCTTCTGAAAAGTCCAATACATTCTGGAGAATCAACTGAAAAGTGGCTTCCAGCTCCTTTCAATTTTTTCCTAAAATGCCATCCAAAGATATAAAAATTAAAGAATAATTGGAGAAAGTGGGATCTTTTTCATTCATGTTTTAATGTTCAGAAAATATTCAGGACTATCTCCTAGGCTTAATTGGCTACCACAGTTCTTGCAAAGGCAACAGCAATATGGATAACATTCAAAGGTAGAGTCAAAGAGATCTGACGTCTTAGCATTTTTGCCACAAACTAGCTGTGTGATCTCGTGGAAGAACAGTGATTCCCGAATTTTAACCGTTTATATATCACTCCTTCTTCTTGTATCTGTATACCATCAGTATTGTTTACTTAGCATTTTTGTCATCTTGACTTATTTATTTACACGTTGATCATTTGATTTTAATTTTTTTTTCAACGTTTATTTATTTTTGGGACAGAGAGAGACAGAGCATGAACGGGGGAGGGGCAGAGAGAGAGGGAGACACAGAATCGGAAACAGGCTCCAGGCTCTGAGCCATCAGCCCAGAGCCTGACGCGGGGCTCGAACTCACAGACCGCGAGATCGTGACCTGGCTGAAGTCGGACGCTTAACCGACTGCGCCACCCAGGCGCCCCAGATCATTTGATTTTAAAAGAACATATCCATAGAAAGCCACTTTCCACAAATATCACTTAGTCATAAAAATAAGCACAATGAAAAACTACAATATTATTAGGCTCTAGCAAGACCCTTGGGTTTGACATATTACTTCCTGGGCATATTGAAAAGCACACACTCCTGTTAGAGATGCCCATGTGACCAGTTCTATCTAATGGATTGTGAGGGAGGTACACGTGGCACTTCTAGGCCAAATAATTTAATGACAGTACGCAGTGCTCTCTAGTTTCTTCCTCTGATGTGGCAAAGAAAAAAGCTATGGGTTCTACATGTTGCTGACATAAGATAGTAGAGCCTCAGCCCGGGTTCCTGAGAAATGGTGTCACAGACCTGATTCCATTCCAAACACTATTATATCCATTAAGATCTAAACTTTGATTAGGAAATATACTTTTCATTAGTCCAGACACGTCGATGTCTTTTTTGCCCACAGCAAAGCTTAACCTATTTTGATTAATACAACACCGTGGCCTCTGCCTAGGACCATGGTCTCTCTGTCTAATTGCTCTTTATTCAAAAAGGGGGATATTTGGAAATATGATAGAAGTTAGAAAAATATTAGCTCTAATTTGAGACTTTCTTCTTGAGTATAATGAAAAATTTAAGAATAATTAAAATGAGAACGATTTTCTGTCATGCACTTCAAATCTGTCTGTATGCCTTGAAATACACTGGGCAAAATATGCAAACTCATTGATCCTTGGATCCTTTATCAAGAAAATAATAGAAAATAATTGACTCTCTGTTGATTAGAGAAATACATGAAAAGATGGCAGTTAGCACACAATAAAAATTTTTGGTGGGTTTTGTTTTAAAGTTACATGACATTAAAAAATAAATAATCCAGTGAAGAAATGGGCAAAAGAACACGAATAGACACTTTTCCAAAGAAGACATCCAGATGGCTAACAGACACATGAAAAGATGCTCAACATCACTCATCATCAGGGAAATGCAAATCAAAACCACAATGAGATACTACCTTACACCAGTCAGAATGGCTAACATTAACAACTCAGGCAACAACAGATGTTGGCAAGGATGCGGAGAAAGGGCAACCCTTTTGCACTGCTAGTGGGAATGCAAACTGATGCAGCCACTCTGGAAAATGGTATGGAGGTTCATCAAAAAATTAAAAATAGAACTATCCTGTGAGCCAACAATTACACTACTATGTATTTATCCAAAGGATACAAAAATGCTGATTCAAAGGGGCACATGCACTCCATTGTTTATAACGGTACTATCAACAATAGCCAAAGTATGGGAAGAGTCCAAATGTCCACCAACTGAAGAATGGATAAAGAAGATATGGTATATATATATGTATATATATATATATATATATATATATATATATATACAATGGAATATTACTCAGTGGTCAAAAAGAGTGAAATTTTGCCATTTGCAATAACATGGATGGAACTACAGTGTGTTATGCTAAGTGAAGTAAGTCAGAGAAAGATAAATATCATATGATTTCACTTATAGTGGAATTTAAGAAACCAAACAAATGAACATAGGGGAAGAGAAGTAAAAATAATATAAAAACAGAGAGGGAGACAAACCGTAAGAGACCCTTAAAAACAGAGAACAAACTGAGGGTTGCTGGAGGGGTATTGGGTGGGGGATGGGCTAAATGGGTGATGGGCTTTAAGGAGGGCACTTGTTGAATGAGCATTGGGTGTTACATGTAGGTGACAAATCACTAAATTCTATTCCTGAAACCATTTTTACACTATATGTTAACTAGGATTTAAATTTAAAACAATAAAATAAATTAATTAAAAAAATAAGTTAATAAATAAAGTTACATGACATTATACAATGTAGCATATGTACATTTTGAATAGCAAATATTTATTTTGAATGCTTCTAGGCTCTAAGGGACATAGGAAACAAAACATATCTTGTCTGGGACAAGCCTCTCTAGCTGGTGACATTCATACGGAGACATGAATATTGGAAAGAAGTCCTCCATGAATGGTCTAGGTGAACTGGGTAGCAGTTAAAAGGATCAGTGTATAAAAATCTTCAGGCACGCTGATATGAGCAACAAAAGAATGAAATTAGGAAAACCAGATAAACCAGAGAACAAGTTGTAGAGGAGGTAAAGAAGTGTCTCGGTTGGATTATGTTTTAGAGGGAGAGTTAAGGCTTAGTGATACTTATACAGTATTCGAATAGTACCTAAAATAATAATTATCATTTATTGAATCCTTAGTATGTATTTAGCACTGAGGATAATGCTTTTATTTATTTATTTATAATTTTTTTATTGTTTATTTTTGAGAGAGGGAGAGAGAGCAGGGTGGGGGGGGAGAGCAAAGAGAGAGAGGGAGACACAGAATCTGAAGCAGGCTCTAGGCTCTGAGCTGTCAGCACAGATCCTGACATGGGGCTCAAACTCACGTGCTGTGAGATCATGACCTGAGCCAAAGTCGGATGCTTAACCAACTGAGCTACCCAGACAGCCCAATGCTTTTATTTCTTTTAACCATCACAGTGATCCTGCAATGTGAGATAGACATTATTATAATTCCCACTTTATCATCTTGGAAACTGAAGCTAAAGAGGTTAAGAAACTTACCCCAGATTACACATTAGATTCGTAAAAGAGCTGGGAACCCACCCAGGTGTATCTGACCCCAAAGGCTGTGAACTCTATCACTCTTCCATTCTGATGACAAGGGATGCTGTTTTACTTTTCCAATAATTACATTTTTCTATATCAACTGTATCCTGTTCTTTGTGTTTTGAATACTTGGAATTTAATCATGAAGACAGCCTAAGATATCCATGTGCTTAGGATTTTGCCTGTGTAAACAGAATACTTTGCAGAGGAATGCAGGGGTTGAGGGTTGCATGAACAGCCCAGCTATGCAGAGTAGGGTGGATGCCACTTAACTTTGAACAATTACTCACATATGTCTTGAGCATGAAAACTATTTGTTGGTTTCCTACAATTATCCATGGAACGGTGGAAGGTTCTGGGTCATTTCATGGTAGGTGGTTGCTTTCCAAACAAAGTCATTTCTGTATGTACATGGGTTTGTGTGAGTATGAGGGGGTGGAGAGGGAATGAGGGGCAAGTGAAAAAATAGATGGATTAGAAATTGGCTAGTGACATGCGGCACTGTTGAAGTTGGCTTTAAAGACAATTGCAGTGAATGTGTTGTAGCAAGAGGAAGCATAACGCAAAATGCACATGGTGTGAGCCAGACATATCTGGTTAAGGATTACAGCTCTGTTGTTAGCTGATGCATGACCATAGAGGGGAGTAAAGAACAGCTATCACTTAACAGGGGAGACTACTGCAAACATTTGACGCATTTGAACAGGGTGGTGCACAATCCATGTTCAAGAAATAGTAATAATGAATGGGCAGTATTGAGGTTCACTACAATCTCTCCTTTTTTTCTTTTTATGTTTCAATAAGTTATTTCATTCATTTTTTTGTGTAGAATATAGCTTCTCATGGTAAAAATTCAAAAGTTATAGAAGAGATACAATAAAAAATAATCCTGTATCCCAGCAACTTGGTTCTCCTACACAAACAAATCCTGTTGTAAGATTCTTAGATATCTTTTCAGAAGACAAGCATATTACTCTTTTTATTTCTCCCACTAATGGTAGCATACCACATACTCCTGGATTTTTTTTAGTTTATGTTGGTAATCATTGCATATAAATTCAAATAAATTTCTCTTAACCTTCTTTTTCCCCTTCCTTCCTTCTTCTTTCCTTCCTTCCTTCCTTCCTTCCTTTCTTCCTTCCTTCCTTCCTTCCTTCCCCTCTTCTCTTTTATCAAGTATGTAATATTCCATTGAACCCGAATTTGATTGACCAGTCCCCTACCAATGAATATTTAGGGGTGTTTCACACATTTCATTGTTGGGAACTTGAATGAATATCTTGGTAAAGAGTCGTAAAATTGCAAGGTCAAAGAGTATGGAAATTAGATTCATCTCTAAAGGGTTGTCATCAGTTTATATTCTCGTTATTGTTTCCCCATATCTACACAACAAATAATACAATATTTTGATCTATGCCAACCTAAGATAATAAAATATAGTGTACATCTTTTACTATGAGGTTGTGTGAAATCTTTTGTATGTTTAAAAACTATTAGTTTTTCTTTTTACGTAAAGTATCTGCTTAGTTATCTGTTCCTATCTTTCGTCTGGAATTTTATTGAGTTATTGATTTTGTTTTATAAAGAGCCCTTTACTTAAATAAGCAGCCTTTTATTTGTGATATTAATCGCAACTTTTAACATCTTTTGTGATCTTCTGTTTCACCTTGCAGAGATTATTTCTGCAGTGGAATTCATTGATCTTTTCTTCCTTTTTTGATTTGCTCATATATAGACAGAAGTTCCCGTTATGATTTTTTCCCATTATGATTATTTTTAAATTTTATTTTGATCCACCTAAATTCATTTCACTGTAAGGCATAACATAGGGATTGTATTTAGTTTCCCGAACACCTTTTAACAATAATTGACCTTTTTACAGCTGATTTTAAATGCCACCTTTTCATATACTAGATTTCTATATGAGTTTTGTTTATTCTGGGGGCTTTCATTCCTTCCACTAATCAATCTACCTATTGAGAAGCCATTAGCATGCTAGTTTAATCAGTACAGCTTTTTAAAAAGTTTAATGGTAGGGTCAAAGTTATTCTATACAATCCTGTGAGTTGTACACGGCTCATTTTCAGAATCATTTTTTACATAAACTATAGGGTTAGTGATGCTACCTTCCTTCTCATCCCCAGGAATTGTTCAGCACAGCCAACACAACTAATGGACCAATACCATGGAATTGTTTAGCTTTTTCAGAATTTCCCAGCCATTACCTATTGCCTATATTTTTAAGGAATTTTAGAATCAGATTATACAGTTTATTGACCTATTTTATTGACATTCAATTCACTAATTTAGAGAGAATTGACACGTACCTCACACCATATCACAAACTAAAATCAAATCTAGTGAAATTTGTGTCTACAAGTAAACACTAAACAACAAAAATTTGATATAACATATAGTTGGGTTATCTTCATGACTTTAATGTAAAGAAAAATTCTTAAATGGGATGCGGGGTTCTAACTGAAAGGATAACTGGTTAGAATATTTTGTGTTCAGAATATGTAAAGCACTAATAACCAATAAGAAAAAAAGATGGACAAGCTAAGTAGAAAAATAGGCAAGAGAATCAGACACTTCACCAAAGATGGCGTCTGAATATTCAATGTCATCAAAAATCAAACAATGCCAATCCCAGCTTTAATGACATACCCCTCACACACACCAGGTTTACTAAAATTAAAAAGACTAACAACACCAAGTGTTGATAAAACCTAGAGCAATGGTAGCTCTCACACATCACTGGTGGGAACACAAATTGGAAAATGTTTGGAGAACACTTTGGAAATGTTTGGAAACACTTTGGAAAAATGTTTAAACATTATCCGTGGAAATTGAATACAGGTGTTCCCTGCTTTTTGAAAGCTCATGTCATGCCACTTTGCTTTCACAAAAGCCCTACGTTAGTACCTGTTTTTGCTAAATGAAAGCAATCCAAAGAGGATTTTCCAGTTTTATGAAAAAAAGTGCAAATTGAAAATAGTGCCCCATGTTTGTCTTACAGCGAGCCCCTATAGAGGCAGCACAGCCTTCCAGAATCGAGAGTGGCATTGCCAATCTCCTTCCCTGGCAACTGCTTTCAGCATCTCAGCACCAAGCTGCCATAGCTTTGAACTGTATCTGCCTCTGTGCCTTATCTTCATTTATTTTACGCATTTGTTAGCAAGATGTGTCCTAAGGTATCAGAAAAGCTTAAAAGCCTTTTTTTTTTTGAGTCTGAGAATGCTAAAAAAAAGTTTCAATATAATTATTGGTAATTGCTTCTTTGTTGTACTCCATTTCAGCTTACAAAAGGTTTTATAGCAAAGCTTTACTTTCAGATAGCAGGGGAAACCTATATATGCTATGCCACATAGGCCAGCTACTCAACAGAAATATGTACACATATGCACCATGCTTCACACACAAAGGTGTTCACAGCAGCATTATTCATAATAGGTCCGAACTGTAAACAATCCAAGTATCTATTAGCAGTAGAATAGATACCTGTACCAATGATTGTGGTATTTGTAGACAGGTAAATATTCTATAGTGTTTAAAATTAATTACAGTAGCAGGGTACCTGGGTGGCTCAGTCGGTTAAGCATCTGACTTCGGCTCAAGTCATGATCACACAGTTCATGAGTTTGAGCCCTGCATCAGGCTCTGTGCTGAAAGCTCAGAGCCTGGAGGCTGCTTCAGATTCTGTGTGTGTGTCTCTCTCTCTGACCCTCTCCTTCTCACGCTCTCTCTCTCTCTCTCAAAAATAAATAAACATTAAAAATTATTATTATTATTATTTTTTATATATGAAATTTACTGACAAATTGGTTTCCATACAACACCCAGTGCTCATCCCAAAAGGTGCCCTCCTCAATACCCATCACCCACCCTCTCCTCCCTCCCACCCCCCATCAACCCTCAGTTTGTTCTCAGTTAACAGTCTCTTATGCTTTGGCTCTCTCCCACCCTAACCTCTTTTTTTTTCCTTCCCCTCCCCCATGGGTTCCTGTTAAGTTTCTCAGGATCCACATAAGAGTGAAACCATATGGTATCTCTCTTTCTCTGTATGGCTTATTTCACTTAGCATCACACTCTCCAGTTCCATCCACGTTGCTACAAAAGGCCATATTTCATTTTTTCTCATTGCCACGTAGTATTCCATTGTGTAGTACTGATGCAACATTAAAAATTAAAAAAAAAATTAATGACAGTAGTTACCTGGGATAACATGGATGAATTTCACGAAATACAATTTTAGGTAAAAGAAGCTGAATGCAAACGAATACGTACTGTGTTATTTGACTTATATAAAGTTAAAAAACTAGCCACTATTATCCATTGGTAGTTAGTAGTGAGACTAGTGGTCACTCTTGCATGAGAGGGAAGGGTTATTGTTGTGCTAAGTGGGGAAAGGAACTTCTGGGTGTTAATATGTTCTATCTTGACCTGGGTGATAGTTACATGGGTGTGTTCCCTGTATGATGATTGACTAAAGTAACACTTAATGATATTTGCCCTTTTCTAATTATATTAAAATACTCACATTTGTATTCACGTATATTCATATAGATATAGGCTTTTACCTTAATCTGCTTATTATGTAATTATTATTAATTTTAAAAAGTCAAATTGTAAAGTACTTGGGTGGCTCAGTCATTTAAGCCTCTGACTCTTGATTTTGGCTCAGGTCATGATCTCACAGTTATTGAGTTCAAGCCCTGCACCAGGCTTCTTGCTGAAAGTGTGGAGCCTGCTTGGGATTCTCTCTCCCTCTCTCTGCTCCTCCCTTGCATGCACATGCACACATTCTCTCTCTCTCTCTCTCTCTCTCAAAATAAAAAAATAATAAATAAACAGTCAAATTACTTTGTATCCTTTTTAAATGCTTATTTATTTTTTTGAGAGGGAGAGAGAGAGTATGCCTGTGCAAAAGTGTAGGAAGGGAAGAGAGAGAAAGGAGAAAGAATCCCAAGCAGGCTCTGTGCCATCAGCATGGAGCTCAATGCTGAGCTCGAGGTCAAGAACTGGTAAGATCATGATCTGAGCCAAAATCGAGAGTTGGATGCTTAACTGACTGAGACACTCAGGCACCCTTACTTTATATACTTTATAGTAAATACTTTTAAAAGGGACGCCTGGGTGGCTCAGTTGGTTGGGCAGCTGACTTCAGCTCAGGTCATGATCTCATGGCTCATGAGGCTGAGTCCCATGTTGGGCTCTGTCCTGACAGCTCGGAGCCTGCAGCCTGCTTCAGATTCTGTGTCTCCCTCTCTCTCTACCCCTCCTCTGCTCACACTCTCTCTGCGTCTCAAAGGTAAATAAACATTAAAATTTTTTTGGGGGGGGGGCGCCTGGGTGGCGCAGTCGGTTAAGCGTCCGACTTCAGCCAGGTCACGATCTCGCGGTCCGTGAGTTTGAGCCCCGCGTCAGGCTCTGGGCTGATGGCTCGGAGCCTGGAACCTGTTTCCGATTCTGTGTCTCCCTCTCTCTCTGCCCCTCCCCCGTTCATGCTCTCTCTCTGTCCCAAAAATAAATAAACATTGAAAAAAAAATTAAAAAAATTTTTTTTAATATTAAAAAAAATCTAATAGTATCCTCTCTGAATCCCTTTCCCTGCTTTTATTGGTACACACTTTCAAGCAATTTCAAGTGCTTAGTCATTTAGAAGTAATATTTTATATTGCTATTTTTTAATTGTTTAAGTTTTAGATACTATCCTCAGATTCTGGTATGGAATCTAAGAATCTGTCTTCCATGGTCTCTCCATACTTTTTCCTCCTCTCTTCTTAACGTAGGTATATAACAATTACTAGATAACTCAAAATTAAGGATTTAAAAATTATGATAATGAGTACATTTTATGTATGAGTATACAATTATTATTCGTAGCTGACCCATGCATTACATTTTATTTTTTATTAACTCTTATTTTCCTGAAGTTAATACTTAGCCCAAAATCTCTAAATTATATCTAAACTTTTAAAACTTGCTCGATAGTTCTTACTACTGAATTTTTTTCTAATTTAATATATATACATTAAAAAAATTTTTTTTAACGTTTATTTATTTTTGAGACAGAGAGAGACAGAGCATGAATGGGGGAGGGTCAGAGAGAGAGGGAGACACAGAATCTGAAACAGGCTCCAGGCTCTGAGCTGTCGGCACAGAGCCCGATGCGGGGCTCGAACTCACAGACCACGAGATCATGACCTGAGCCGAAGTCTGACGCTTAACTGACTGAGCCACCCAGGCGCCCCTAATATATACATTTTATACATTTCTTCTAAACTTTTTTTTTTATGTTTATTAAGCTCTGAGTCGTTTAACTATTGCTCTACTGAGGATTCCTCAAATGGTTATATTAGTGTACAAACTCATCTCATTATTATTCTCCATAAAACTTCCTTCCATGATGTTTCCTCTGTATTTTGGTTCCTTGCATCATCTAATAGAGACTCCTGCCTCTACCTGAGCCGCCACGTGGAACCCAAGGCCTGCGAATTCCTCCTCACTAAGTTCTCTTGTATCTGTTCCAGGGCCCTCATGCTCCTTTTCTCTCACTGGCTCTACATTATTCTAGTCCTCTTTGTCTCTGGTCACTTACTTGGCTGATCCAGCAGACTTCGGTCTGATTTCCCTGGTTCCAGTCTGTCCACACTCCCATCGGCTCTTCATACCATCAGCAAGTTTATATTTTCAAATCACATGTCTGATCTGATTTTATATTTTAAAGACATTTATGATGCTATGCTTAAAAAAAAACAATGAGACAACATAGGGAAATTCTTGTGATACCACATTAAAGTAAAATGTCAAAAACATATATATATATATATATATATATATATATATATAGCTAGATATGGCAATTAAAATTAAAATTTTGTAAAAGCTAGCATATACACTGGAAAAAAGTACATCAAAATTTTAATTGTATATGCGGGGCATGGAGAGATTTGTGCGTCCCCTTACCCTGCATTGAGGAAAAATGCTGATATCCATGGGCACAGATTTAATCAGTCATGCCTATGTAATGAAGCCTCCACAAAAATTCAAATGGACAAGGTTCAGAGAGGTTCTGAGTTGCTAAACCCGTGGACATTCAGGGAGAGCGGTTACCTTGAAGAGGGCATAGGAGCCCCGTGCCCTTTCCCCACACTGTCCTGTGCATTGCTTTCATCTGGCTGTTCCTAAGTTACATCCTTTTCTAATAAACCAGCAATCTAATAAGTAAAATGTTTCTCTGAGTTGTGTGTGCCAGCCTAGCAAATTAAGCAAACCTGAGGAGCGGTCACTAAAACCCACTGTCTATCGCCACTTTGTCAGAAACAAAGGTAACAAGTTTGACTTATGACTGGCATCTGAAATGGGGTGGGGGGCAGTCTTGTGGCACTGAGCCCTTAGCCTATGGGATCTGCTGCTACGTCAGGGTAACTAGTGTCAGGATGAGTTGAATTGTAGGACCCCCAGCCGGTGTGGGGAAATTGCTGGATGTATGGGAAAACTTCCTCCAACCTTAAAACACACACAGTTGAGTTGGTGTCAGAATCCATACGAGGTAATACTTATAATCTATGTATCTGTACACAAGAATGTGCATATAGATAAGTATAAATGAATCAAAAGTTTTCATAAACAGCACTTACCTTTAACTCATGTACTTCACCCTGATATTTTCTGTTCTATTTTGTGTTATTCATTTTTTAACGTTTATTTATTTTTGGGACAGAGAGAGACAGAGCATGAACGGGGGAGGGGCAGAGAGAGAGGGAGACACAGAATCGGAAACAGGCTCCAGGCTCTGAGCCATCAGCCCAGAGCCCGACGCGGGGCTCGAACTCACGGACCGCGAGATCGTGACCTGGCTGAAGTCGGACGCTTAACCGACTGCGCCACCCAGGCGCCCCGTGTTATTCATTTTTTGAACCGTGCTGGCCATGATCCACTATGTGATTTTATAACCACTAACAGATCCCATTCTACAGCATGATAAACACTGAACTGGGGGGAGTATTATAATAATCTATGGGGGAAAGGGTGAACATGTATCAAAAACTAAACATATCCTAAGAACTGTCCGGAAGAATGGAGAAGAGGTACTGGCAGTCAATTGGGATTTAAAAAGTAGTGTCAGTAGTAGCTGGTGAAGGATTAGATAGGACACATAAAGAAAAGAATACTCAACAGTAAGTTTCAGATTTTTGTTTGAAAAACTAGGTAGATGGTAGTGCTGTGTGTAGAAATAAGGAATGGAATAGGACGGAATAAGAATGGAATAGGAATGGAACGTGTGTAGGGGGGTGAAGAGTGAATAATTAGTTCAGTTTTGGCCATTTTGAGTCTGGGGTGCATATGAAACGTTTAGATGGTTTTGCCAATGGAAAGAATTACCTGGATATAGGGAAAAGGGTCTAGGTTGAGACCCATTGATGTAACTTAGAGATTTGGAAGTAAAGATCTATAAATGATAGGGGAAAATGCACAACGAGAACTTAAGCCCAGGGACAGAATTCTGGGAAGTATTACCATTGAGATGAGTGATGGCAGACTGGGCACCTAAGAAAGACAACTAAGGGTAGAGAGAAAGGGGGAAAGCAGGGAGATAGTTGTGGGATGCTGAGGAAGGAGAATCTGGAGGAGGGATTGGCCAATAGCATCAAATAGAAAGAACTGGAAAAGGATCACTGATGGCTTTAACAATAAGTGTTACAAGAGAATAGTAGGTATGGGAAGCCAGTTTACAGTAGCTGGAGGTGGGCCACCCTTAATATGAGCAGGGCCCCACGCAAGAGCCAAACATACCAGATGTCTAATATCCAAAAGCTGTGAACCAACAGAACAAACTAATAAATATGTTCCACCCTTCTTTTTTTTCATTTTTGGTTTATTTATTTATTTTGAGAGAGGGACAGAGAGAGTGAGCAGGGGATGGGCAGGAGAGAGAGAGAAAGGGAGAGAGAGAGAGAGAGAGAGAGAGAGAGAGAGAGAGAATTTGAAGCAGCCTTCAGGCTCTGAGCTGTCAGCACAGAGCCCAATACAGGGCTTGAACTCATGAACTGTGAGATCATGACCTGAGCTGAAATCAGATGCTTAACTGACTGTACCACTCAGGCGCCCCTATGTTCTACTCTGGTAACTTGATAAATATACCTGTATACCCATTTGGAACACCAGATGAATTTTGAACATTTGGATTCTTCAGAGTTTTTCCTTGGAATGTAGTAGCTTGGAGAGGTCAACCCCAGCCTATAGGGTCCCCTTAATTTTTTCTTCCATCCCTGTGACCTCCATACTGTGAGGAAACCCACATACATACATGCATATGTGTGGCTGACCAGCCTGTAAGTGCAGATTCCGTCCACACCTCTTTGCCTGCCAACATTCACTCTATGGCCACCCCTTGGCCCTTGGAGTCATTACTGTACCAGTAATGTGGTCTGCCCTCGAGAGAGCTGACTGGAGAAGCACCCCCAACCCCACCCCACCCCACCAAAAGAAAAAAAAAACAGATGAGCAAAAGCATATTTACATACCTGAGTGAAGAAACTAACCTTGGGGAAGTAGTTGAGGGCTTGAAGAGTGTGACTGACTCAGGATGTGGCACACAGCAGGGACAGGAAGAGGCCTTGGCCCCCACAGGAAGGGAGGGAAATTACAGGTACAAGTTAATTTGTAGGTGGGGAAGGAGTTTGATAATGTTCACACTTTATGCTTCCATTTTCTCTGTGAACTAGGAAACAATTTCTGCTGAAAGCATTTGGGGTTGAGGAAGGATGAGGAGAAGAACCCTGATGAATACAGTTGCTTTTCTGGAAAACTCTCCATTGCAGTGGCAAGGAGAGGTGCTCAGAGATGAGCGAAAGACCACCGCGTGGCCGTCAGGACCAAGCAGAGTTTGGAATAAGAAGATTCCAGGTTGCTACAAATTGCATAACTGTGGGATTTTTCTTGGCTGTGAAGGAACAGGACACATAATGTTCACTACAAGGTAAATGCAGGATCTTGCTCAAAGGCGGTTTGGCGAACATTTAGTAAGTAATTACATGATTATTTTTGAGATTTTTCTTAATATCAAGTCATAGAAAATGGAAACGGAAAGGGTCTCCTTCCTCTCCCTAAGCAAGGCGACTTGTTATAAGGGACTCCAAGAACGCATGCCTCATTTCCAAAGTCCAGGGTGAAGGAGAGATCTCCACTTCCCTTAGGAATTATTTCATAGCCTAACAGTTATTGTAGCCAGGAAGCTTATTTCTTCTCTTCCTGATATTTAGTCCAAATTATGTTCTTCTTAATTTCAACCTATTATTGTTAGTCATTTCCTAATGGTTAACTTAGGAATCTCTATCCCTTCCTGGTATTTGCACCTTCCAAATATTATGTCGACTTATCACCTAACTTGGTGATAACTGTTTAAAAATATACATTTTTGGCTTATATATAGGATGATGGTTTTACATCCTATAAACACACTATACATGGATGTCTAGGGACTTGAGAAAATACACTTTTGTGTGAGTGAAAATATGTAGGCCATATATACCTGATATGTGTAATTACAATCTTCATAATCATTCATTTTAGATTTGCCAACTTGCACATGTGGAAATGTTCAATTTGTAATGTGATTATAACACAAAAACAAAGCATGTTTGATACCTGTGGCTTGGTCGTTTCATGGTAAGTGCAGAAAATTTGAAAAACCATGTTACATTTCATATTCCCGGCCAAGTCAAACTCTGAAAGTAGCTCTATAATTCTTGGGGAATCTCTTTAAGCAGACTTGTGTCAAGGCCAATTAGAATCCAAACAGCCTTTTTCTAATTGGAGTGAGGTATGCAGCTGAATAATTCTGTCATTAAGCAAACCCCTTATAAAGGTTACAACTCCAAGGCAAACCTCAGCCCCAGGGCTGAATAAACACAGGAGGGTACGAGTGCAACATTCCACGACTGGCACCTTCACCCCATGAGCCCCGGAGACGGGGGTTTTGGATTTCTTTCTATGCTTTGGCCATACACTTCTCCCTTCACCCCCTGCCTTTTCTCATACCTGGCAAAGATATAACAGAACTAAGGGAGCAAATGTAAAATTTCCATGAGCTTTTACCTGGTCAAGAAGTCATATCGTTTTTTTCTTTTGGGGATAAGAGTATCTTGGGAATTCTACAGAACTGGTTCAAAACGGGAGTAAGTCCATGTCTGCCGTGACGTTCTTGGCTTATCCCAGTTTGATCCCTTCTTTTTCAGATTTATCGTCTCCGTCCTCTTCTCCAGTCCCCATGCGCCAGCCACCATTTACTACTGCCCCTCACGGGATACTACACATGCAAGTCCTCTCCTATTATCTATCATCTATCTATCTATCTATCTATCAGCTACCTATCTATCTAATCTTTGTTTATGTTATTGCCTCTGACAACAATACTCAACCATTCACACACAGAACTCACAGGTTTCGGGTTCAAATCCTGACCCCACCAGTTATAGATTGTATGATATTGGGTAAAGTATTTAACTTATCTAAGTCTCACTTTCCTCACATGTACTAGGTTTACTTTAATATTAACCTTACAGTTTTTTTTGGGGGGGAGGGATTAAATTATTATGTACCAAGTGCCTGATAATATTAATAATAATACCTAATCCTGTGGTGTAAATTGGGATCTCTGAGAAAAAGTCTTGAAATAAAGATTTGTATGCTGGATGTTTATTTGAAAGCGAAGTTGAGTAGGAAGTGTTCTAGGAAACAATACCTTCAGGACTGAGGAGGTAGGACTTCAGGGAAGGAAATGTTGAACTGTGAAGCAAGTACAAGGATTTCAATCCATTTTCTGAGATCTTTGGAGTTGAGATGGCCTTTAGAATTGTCCCAAACTGTGGTAAGGGGTTGGTCCTTTGTATCTAGCATCAGCCAGTCATTGCATGGGGGCTGGTCCTAGGAAGGGAACATGGTCTTGGGTAAGGTGGCTCCATTCATCTGAGAGCAATTTTCCAATGGAAGAAGGTCTGAATAATTAGTGCTGAAGTGGGAAAATATGTACTACACATCACAGCATCCATGGAGACCATACTTGGCATGGCACAGATCTGGGAGTAGCTCCTTCATGATTCTGATGGACATGTTTTCCTGGAGAAACTTAAAAGAACAATGTTAGCAAGATGAACTGCAGCTGCTCCTGCTGCAGCTGGTGTTGAGGCTGCACTGATATCCATCATCTCCCATCTCTATCACATTTTTAAATTCCCTCAGTTAGTACATGTGTGGGTCTTGGTGGCTCAGACTCTGGCTATGACTCATCTCATAGATCTGATCTCATGGTTACCATGTCTTTCTCAGTTTATGCTGTTTAACTTTATTTATTATCAAAGTTGGCAAGGAAGTATCAAGAGACACCCAGTTGGATCACATGAGTACCGAACATTCTTCTCTGTGCTTTTCGTGTGATGGCAACTCTCTCTCTTCCTGATAATCAGGGTTAGTTATCCTTGAAAAGTCCAAAGTGACTAGGCACCAGCAGTTCCCTAGTGGAAGTACTTCCCTGTGGGAATCAGAGCCCCTAAACCTACAGATATGTAAAACACAAGTTCCCCAAGTCACTTGTAATCACAGTAGTGGGGTCACTCCTATTTCCACTCCTTGCATCCTGGACTCAGGTATTCTATGTAGTGATGACAGAGTACCGTATAATGATCATTGATTTAGGCTATATACTGCATGAATTAGGATGGTGTCCCATCCTCACAGTGGATCATCTCCAAGCTCACTCCTTAACACACTCTTTCATCATTCTATCAGGCCAGCAATGTGGTGCAGTATGTGATACGACCAGTGGATCCAATGGTCGTGTGGTCAGTGCCATTCTTCTTTTGCTGTTGTGTCCCTTAGTCCGATGTAATGTATAGGACCCCGTGTTGGTGATGAAACCCTTAGCTAATGGTGCTGGTGGAGGCCTTCAAGCCAAAAAAAAAAATAAATCCACACTTATAATATTTGTTGATTCTGCTCAAGACGAATTGCTGCCCCTTTCAATGTAGAAGAGGTCCAGTATTATCAACTTCCTACCAAAATTGCTCTTCTTGAAACATGGTACCATATGGAGGACTTGGTGTTGGTCTCTACTGATGGCAGTTTGGACATTTGTCAGTGGCAGTCGCTAGATCAGTTTCAGGGAAGAAGAGCTCCTGCTTTTGTTTCCATGCAGAACCTCTATTTCTCCCATCAGCTCTTCCATCCATGCATCTTTTGTGCAAGAACTGGGGCTGCCAATGGCAGGAGGGGTGGTGCCCATTGACTGAGTCATTCTTTCTATTTTGTTGTTTAGGACCTCCACTGTGGCAAATGTCTTCTGAGTAATACTATGTGATACAAAGATCTTCATACTTCATGACCACTCATGTTAATCCATCCCTGTTCCTTTTTCTTATACCTCCCTGTTGGTTTCTTGCCAAACTTTCTCTGTCAGCTTCCAGAATATCCAGTCAATTCAGGTACAAGGCTGTATACATTCTAACTGGGACTACTTATGTTTTCATACAAGGGTGACAAAAGTGGCCAGGTTCACTGCCCAAAGCTCTTCTCATTACGAGAATCTCCTGTTACCACTCCTTTTCAGTACTATCTATTAGTGAAACAGTTTGAGCCAATCCATCCATGAACCTACCTCAGCAGTTTCCCTCCTTCCTCATTGGGTTGTAAGGGACCACCCTCCTCTCACCATGTGATAGTAGGTATGAACCAAAGAAGAGATGCTTGCACTGCAGGTGTTGGATGCCATGGGGGAGAGGGGGTCTGGCCATTTTGCTTATGTAGTTTTCTTGTGCCCTCTGGTTTTTTCATTACAACCCTAAATGTACCACTTCCATCTTAGAATAGACTGCTGCTAGACCCATCCAAATTTATGACTTGGTGATTCTAGAAGAGCCAGTTTGTGGTAGGCAGTTCTAATCACCCGGCTAGTTTATATGCCATGACCAGGTATCTACTATGGCCTAATAGTAATCTAGGAGCTAGTATCTAAGAGGTATATAATTCTCATTTGCTAATGTCATTGCTTTGCTTCACAACCCCAAGGATCTATATAGTGATATTCTGATTGGGGTTTGCCATAAAATTCATATAGCATCTCTACCCTCCACAGATTTTTCTCATACCATAAGGTCTATAGTGTCATGTGGCCCAACAAGCAAGGCCACTTGCATCATAACTTGTACCTAGGCTTCTGTGGAAGCATTTCCTGTTCTGGATTTATTCAAAGCTGTCAAACTTTTGTGTATCCTGGTATTTGAATCAGAGAAATATTTCCAAATGCGCTACCTCCATAACCCAAAGAGGCTTACAGTTCATTTTACTCCCTTCTTAGTGGTGAGAAGTGTGAGATGCAGTAATTTGTCCTTTACATTGCATAGGAAGTTCTGACATCTTTGAGTCCCTGCATCTCAAAGATCTTCACTGATATAGCAGATCTCTGAATCTCCATTAGGTTTATCTCCAACCTGGAATTTATGTGATTTATCAAGATGTCCAACATACTTGCCTCTTCTTGACCATTCCATCTAATTAACATGACAACATCAGTATGTTGGGCCAATATGACTTTCTGCAGAATATCTATATGGTTCACATCCTTCGGGCAATCCTCTTATGGGAGTGGGATAGTTAACATAACCCTGAGGCTATGACTATACATATATTCTGTTGTCTATCTCAAGTGAGTGTGAAATATTCCTGATGTGCATTTCTGTTAAGATTAGAAAACAATGCGTTTACCTGATCAATGGCCATATTCCACATACGTAAGGCTTTATTAATCTGCTCTAGCAAAAATATCATATATGGCATATCAGCTACAAGTATGACTACTACCTAGCTGAGTTTCTAATAGTTCATTGTCATCCTCCAAGAACCATCCTTTGCCAAGTTTCTGGACCTGAGCCTACACCATTCACTTGTAAAAAGGTGAAAAAAAAATTTCAATGACTTACATACACTCTCATCTGTCTCATCAACCTTGGTGTTCATTATAATAATTGTTCCCATTTTGCTTCTGTTGTAATTTTGGCTCCTATCATCCCCATTGTTATCAGGGAGCGTAGTTCTATAGAAGTATCTCCTATCATCAGTATGACCTATAGAGGACAGCCACTACTGAGCTCAGCAGTTCTGGTTGCCCTCTGACCTGTGCACTCCTTATCATCTTGGGAAATAGTGTCCTCTGACCTTCCCACAAAATAACATGCCCATTTCTCCTGGCTCATTTTTATTCCTTCTTCCTTGTCTGCTATAATAGCCTGGTAAATGTAGCTCACTTGGCATGGGCCATCCCTATCAACAAACTTCCCAGAGCCACCTTAGCAGCATATTTCTTCCATTTCCCAAGGTCTTGTGCCAGGGTGTTAAGTCCTGTGTAATGGTAGAGCATTCCCATATTAATAAACTTCAGCTTATCCAACTTTGTATTCCACCTTCCTTAATCCAACATCTTCAGGATCGGTCTTATACCTATGGGTACATGTTGGGTAGGTCTTGCCATGCCTTTGAAATAGACTCTTCCTCCCTTAACAGGCCCCAACTCTTCCCTGGTTGGGTAATGTTGAGACTCAAATTCAGTTGTTGACTTAGAAGATATAGCAGGAGGTAAATGGGCTGTCCTACAAGATAGAGACCTTTGCATTCTTTTTAGGCATGGGGAGAGTATTAGACTTGAACATGGAGGGCGGAGGTTCAGGACGATGTGGGGATTTAAGGTGTTTTAATCCATCATCTCTGATATCCCTATCCCAGGTCTTAGCATCCCACTGCTTACCAACAAGGATCCTGATCTTGGCATTGCAGATCTTCCATGGTTGAAAATTAAATATTTTTTGGAGCTTTGTTATTCTTATAATTAAGTTCTAGGCCTGATTTTCACCTTTTTGTCTAACGACTGCAGGAGCTGACAATATTATATGTTGCTGAGAAGATCCATTTATTTCCACACTTAGTTTTTAAGTGGTCAATGATCCTAGTGAGTCTTTTCTTTCCTTTCTTTCTTGCACCTATTGCTCATATCAATAGGCATACCATTGGATAGTCCTTAAAATTACTTTTTTCTCAGTACTTCTCAAATATTTCTTAATATATTCCTTTCTTTCAGTATCTGCAGTAGTTATCTATTACAGCAAATTATCTCTCCGCATTTAGTTGCTTAAAACAGCAATCAACATTTTTTATCTCCCACAGTTTCTTTGGGTCTTGAACTCAGGAATGGCTTGGCTGGGCAATCTCTGGCTTAGGGTTGTCATGAGGTTCGGTTGCACGTCAGCCAGGTCTGTACTCTTGTAAAAGTTTGACTGGAGCGGCAATATTCACTTCTGCATGGCTGGCAAATTAATGCTAGCTGTTGGGGTTAGCTGAAGGTTCTCTCTACAGAACTGCTTGGGTATCCTCAGACATGGCAGCTGGCTTTCCTCAGGAAGAGTGGGTTTGAGATACAAGGTAGAAATTTCAATGCATTATTAACCTAGCCTCAGAAGTCGCACACCATCACTGCAGCAATGTTCTATTAGGCATATGGGTCACCTTGACTCAAGGTGAGAGGGAATTGCATGAGGGCATGGATATCAGAAGGTGAGGATCATTGGTGACCATTTTAGAGGCTACCTATCACAACACCTTTTTTAAGTTTAGTAAGAGTGGACGTTTTAACAGTTGCACTACTCCTGCAAGTCAGGGATCATTGGTGTTCTCTTAATCATTCTTGATGGCATCTTCGAGGCTATTTGGTCAGCAGTGCTCTAGCACCAAAATTCTGTTTTTGAGCCTGGATAGATGATAAATACATAATATCTGTCTATCCTCTCTCTCTCTCACCCTTCCTCTAGAATTTGAGCTCTTTCAACCATCTCTTGTACTCTTGTCAAAGCTACCACAATATCCTAACATGTTCCACAGTGCCCTCCTGATTTGAACTTCATCTACCACTCCACACTCTTCTCTGAACATGTTTCTTCTGATTTACTCCTCTCTAGCATAAATGTCACCTTAACAGACAAGCCATATCTGCCTATCTCATATATTTCCTGTAAGAGGAAATATATTTTCTCCTCTATATTTTCTTTTATGGCACTTGTCCCCATCTGACATTGTATTAGAGATGCATTTATTTATGTACTAGATGTTTATCTTCCACATTAGATTAAAATTCGTGTTTGTTTTATTCAGTTCTTAATCTTCAGTGCCCCAAACCATGCCTGGTGGGCAGTGGGCACCCAGAACATATTTGTTGAATAGATGAATGAATGGATTACTGACAACTTCTTAGTACTAGCAGATATTGTGTTGATGACCTTTGTTAGACGTGTTTGCAGGTTCTGATTGAACCAATGTGAGAAGCCATAGTACTCTATTCTGCTCAGAATTGTCTTCTCTGCGTTAAATTTGGCTTGAATTTTAAGACAAAAGGCAACATTCTGTTTTGTAAGTGGCCTGATTTCCTTTCGCACTAACATCCATTTTGGAGCACTTATTGTGCTGTGAACTTTGCTCTTGCAGAGTCTATTGTTTGGCTTGAACCAACATAGAATCCCTTGGAATAAAAACAAAAGGGATTAAAAGGGATATCATATCACCCCATTTTCCATGGTTTCTTTTCAACTCTTGGCATCTAGATTCTCACGTATTCCCCTGACCAAATCTGATGTGGGGACTTTCAGGCACCTTGTTCTCTCCGTGATCTCTCTGCCTCCCAGCCTTGTTGTTGTTCCTTGGTTTAAACCCTGGTTGTTAGAGGAAATGAAGAGGAGCAAGGTCACCAAAATTAACTTATTCCTTGTAAACTTCTTTGGTAGAATTATTCAGTGAGTGATACATGAGAATCTTAGACTTTCTGTTGCTTTGAAATGTTTAAGTCATCCATGTTCAAAAAATATTTAAGTATTTAGGCATAAGTCTCTGTAACAGCGAATCGACAAAGAAGTTATATCAACCTGTGCTTCAGCATTTACCCAAAGTCTTATTTTTGTGTTTCATGCAACATCTAGGATTTTCGGTAGGAGATTAGTGGCCAACTTCAGAAATTTCTTTTGTTTTTTCCTAGCCAAACTCTATCCAGCTTTATTAAAGATACTTTTCATAAGTAATCATGGTATTTCAGGCAGGACACAGGCAGATAATCATTAACAGTATACAGCAACTTTCAAGCTCCTTCTTCAATGGACTGCCATAATCAGAAAGCCACTATAAAACCCAATGAAGTCTTCATCTGATGCTCTGAAAAGGAAAAGTTTAGAGTGAGGGTTAGCATTTTGCATTTAGCGTGTTGTTTAACAACTTTTCACAAGTCCACCTTGACTTTCAGGAAATGAAATGAAAATGGCAGAATTATCAATCTGAAGATCCACAAGCTAAAAACCAGAACTCTTTTGAGGGATGCCATCTCCATGGTGACACTGTAAAGTCCAAATTGCTTGACATACTGGAAGCCATGTTGGGGGGTCAGGTCCCAACAGCTCTCTGGGCTTAAGGGAGTCTAGTCTATGCTGAAGGCAGAGAGGGAGAAGAGAACATAAGAGATGAATTTTAGTTTGTCCACACCACAGGGCACTTGTGTCAACGTGGTTAATGTGTGCCAACATCAACAAATCCCTCCTGAGAACCAGGAGGCAGTTTCTGAAAACTAGAAGGGAAAGGTGTCCCCCCGCCTGCATCAATCTAGTTTTGGGGATATTCTATTAGAGACATATGCCCTTCCCCCAAACCACAAAGTGTTCTGTGTGCTAACAACATAGCTTAAAAAAAAAGTAAAACACAATTCTGCATTTGCATAAAACTTGATAAAAAATGGTATTTCAAACTGTGTAGTCACCAGAAGTACAGTTATCAAAAAATGTACACACTTCACATGGCATCTCCAACACCCCCAGCTTTCTGTGCCTGGTCTCTTTCGGCATCGCTGTTTTCAGCAGGGCCATTCCCATCCTTGCCAGGGTCCACTTTCCCCTTTTTCCCTTTAGGCATCTTCTCTTCCTTCTTTGCAGAGGCCTTTTTAGGTTTGGGCTCTGGCTTGGGGGGAACAGGTTTAGCAGATAACCTTGCGGATCTTCTCTGTGCCTTGTCCTTCACCTTGGCTTTATCTCCTTTGCATCCCCTTCAGCCTTCCTCTTGGGCAGGGTGGCAGTGGTGGTGGCAGGGTGGGGGTAGAGTGCTGTGGCACCGGCTTCAGTGAGTCCAGGGGGTCCTTCTCGCCTCTTCTTCACACTGCTCCAACTTCAGAAGTTTTAAAATTTTACAAAATTTGGCCAAGTGTGGGTCAACACTTCAGTGTTTTCGTTTTTATGCATGTGATTAACCACGCTGTATTACTGGAATATAAACTCCACGAACATAACCCACATAAAACTTTTATTGCTTTGCTTTTCAGTGAAGAAATAATCTACCACCTTAAAAAATATGCTCTTGATTTTAGAACTTTTCACAAAGTGTCTTACTTTCTCTAATCATGGTCATAGATTTTAAGGAGTGTGAGGTTTTCATCTCTGAAAATGTAAGACAATTAGAATTTCATATCTTCAGAATGCCTGGGGTTAAGGTCTAGACTTACCATGAATTCATGTCTCCACAAGTATTTATTCAGTTGTATTTAATGTCAAGCATTGTTCTTGTCTTGAAGGTATTAGCAGGTGTCTTCATTGATCTTATACAGAATTTAACAGAGTTGAATGTTGCAGAAGCACCATAACTGTGTGCCATGGGGGCATACTTTCAACATTCAGGGTGACCACTTTGAAGACATAACATTTAATTTGAAATGTGAAGGCTGAATTGAAGTTATCTAGCCTAAGGTGGCAGACAGTGTTCCTGGTATAGGAAGCAGCAAATTCAAAAGTCTTGAGGGGATAGAAAACTTGGTATATTTCCATTTTTTAAAAGTGAGCTATATGACTGGAGCACTGAATGCTAGTAGCAAAGTAGTGTATGATGAGGCCAAAGAGGTGAAAAGGACCCAGACTATGTAGATTCTTGAAGTCTATTTGCTTTTGAATTTAGAACCTGAAAGTCTTGTATTAAATAGGGGAGGCCATGATCAGCATTGGATGGAAAAGATTTTCCAGTTGCAGTGTGGAAAATGGGGTTAATAATGACCTTAGAAGACAACTTAGGAGACATTTGAAATATTTCAGGTAAGAAGCAATGGTGGCTTGGACTAGGGGGCCTTAATAGTCTCTGGAACAATGGGTTATTTGGGAGATAGAATTGCCAGGACCCATTGATAGATTAGATTTGGAAGTTGAAAGAAGCGTGTAGTCGAGAATGACTGAATGGCTAACTGGTGGGCATACATAGTAACATGAGAACATGAGGCTGGATACAGGGGGGTGTGGTCAGTCATCTACTCCCTGTGATCCCAGAATGCACAAAAATCCCTCTCCCCCAATATCTGCTACTTATTTGAAATTTATAAGATGAAATCCTAAAAGTTGGAAGGATTTTATAGGTAATCTTCCCAATGTATGTATTCCCACAAAGGTGCTGGGGGATGATTATTCAGTCTCTGTTCCACTTCTGGCAGGACGGAGTTCACTATCATGCTCTAGAGATACTGATGATTATTCATCCCTTCTAAAAGATTTTGCTGCCTGTCCCAGCACTTGGCCGAAAGCCTTGACTATACTGGTAACTGGTAGAACCAACCCACTTAGCACAACAAATTGGGTTATGTATGAAAATCTGGCTCAAGAGGCTCCAACAAAATCTTGTTGGAAAAATTTGAACTGTAAGACCCAGAAATGACAGAGATGTTGTTGAATCCTGGAATGCTAAGAGAACGTTGAGATGCTCATAGAGTTGTTGTGGCCAGCCAGGACTGCATGCAAGTTGAAATTATGGAGTCACAGAAACCAGAAATTTCAAGGATCAATCCATTCTGCAGAGAGACGCGTGTAGCAAATTTAAAGAGAGAAAGAGAGGGAAGAGACTCTGTGGTTCCGGAAAGAAAGAAGCCGAGAGAGGAGATAACTGACACTATTTTGGTTTCTAGGAAGAGTAATTGCATTGCCTGAAATTGACTTCTATCAGTGTCTCCTTATTCTCTTTCGTTTCAAGAATCTACTTTTTAACAAATAGGCCGGAGTGGGATTTTGCTCATTGCCATCACTTGATGCCTGTCTTAGATACTCTCCTAAAGAAGAATGTTCTCATTTTTAATAGATCCTCTGGATAGGGGTGCCTGGGTGACTCAGTCCCTTAAGTGTCTGACTTCGGCTCAGGTCATGATCTCACGATTTGAGCCCCATGTCGGGCTCTGTGCTGACAGCTCAGAGCCTGGAGCCTGCTTCGGATTCTGTGTGTCTCTCTGCCCCTCGCCTGCTCATGCTCTGTCTCTTTCTGTCTCTCAAAAATAAATAAATTAAAAAAAAAAAATCCCGCGGATAGTTTTTTTTCCCCCCTCTACATTGAACTATATCTTTCTTCCTTCAACTTCTGTGGTCCCTGGGAACCATGCTGAGTGAGTCTAATTCCTTCACTGTCCATGTAAGAGAGGGTGCGTCCTCTCCAAGTGTTCTTGTCACAAAAAGTCTAATCGTTCCTAACATGATTTGATTTTCAGACCTCTCCCCTAGTCTGTCATACTCACCTGGATACTTTAGGATTTGCCAATCCTTTTAGAAGAAGGGGCCCGGAATTAAATGAAACACTTCATCTATGATTTGACAAGCTCAGAGTAACATAAGGCTATCACTGTCCATTGTAACTGCAGTTAACTAAATCTCTTTTTGGAAAATTTCTGGATTTGAGTTTTGTTTTGTTTTAGCAAAAACGAGTTTCTAGAAAAAAATACGACGAGAAAATAATTCCTTTGAATTAAAACATCGCTGGTTGGTAAAATAAAAGTGCCCTTTATGTTGGATGGCGGGTCACCAGCTACTCAAATCTTAGCTTTTGTCTTTCCAATGGGTCAGCTGATACCTCCCTGTCAAAATGAAATGTTACACATTTTGTGAGAGAGGAGAGGATTCCTGAGCCAGAATCCATGCAGCCATTCAGGGAAGTTGGAGAGGGGCCTACGCTGCTCAGTCAGTGCAAACACGAGGCGGACTGGATGAATTCGGAAGAGGGATAATATGAGGAAGGACAGCAAGGGAGAGATGGAAAGATATATATATAAACCCAATTCAGTTAAGGTTAGCGATTCACTACTGACAAGGAACTCTCAGGGGTTACTTTGAGAGAGCTAGCTGCCTTCTTAAGATTAGTCCAGTGGAGTGGAGAGTAGAGGGAATGCAATTTTTGCATTTCTGGTCATGAGTCGCTGCTGTTAATTAAAGATTTTTTGAAAGTCTTTAAAATTCCAGTGACTGGATGTGGATCTATTGGTCTCTGCAGCAACAAACTGATATGCCACCCTCAGTATATCAGATTAGGATACCTTAATATCTGATCCCCACAGCTCCTTATAAAAGAGAGTCACTGATTGATTGTTAAATTTCATTTTCTTTGTGTGTGTGTGGGAAACTAAGAAGCAAACGTGAGAAGCTTTTTTTCCATAGTTATAGATGACTCCAGGGGCAGAGCCAGAAATAGACACCCCTTTTTCATACATAGTTCAATTTCCAGCCATGCTGAGCCCTGCCAATTGCAAACTGATCCGGTCTGTGCTGGCAATCTGTCTGCATGCAGTAAGTGATCATGTGCCACGCTTTCTACAGAGAGGCATTAGCGTCGGCATCTGGCAAAGGTTGTCCCTTCTAGGCTGCTGGACTGTGGCTGAAGCTCAAGGAAACACAGGGTTTCTGTCTTTCTGGGTCAGGTTTACTTCGGGGGAGCAGTGCTTTGTCAAAATAAGAAATTAAAGTATACCTTCTCAGGTCTGTCTTAGAAACACTCTCTCCAGAGCTGCAGGTTTCATTCAGCTTTCATAACGTTACAAGCCTTAATCTCAGTAAGGTTATCAGTTCTGTCATGTATTATAAACCCTCCAATCAAGGCAGTGGGAAACAGTGCTTCTATTTAATACCCGGAGAAATGGTGGAAGTCAGCGATTGATACCAACACAATGATGGGAAAAAGTGTCCAGAGGTGCTACTCACAAATCTCATTTTACAACATCTTGAAAATTCAATAGAAAGGACTCCACTAACAATACCATTACACACTACTGATTATTGTTCTCAAATGTTCCTAAAGCTCTAACAGCATAACTTAACAATAAAAATGCTCTATAAATACATCCCAACAGTGTACGTAACTGTATTTTTTTCCTTTAAAAACAAAAGGACAAGTGTTAGTCACAGTCATACAATTTTACTTTAGGTAGTTTCTTGGCTAAAATTGCATTATCATTTTCTAACTTATAAAATGATAAATAAATGAGCTATTACTTGACATTGGAAAGAATTTCCAAGTAATTTAGAAAAGGTGGAGAATATTGCATGTTGGGTTAACTACGCATTTACATGTGATCTTACATGGAGAGACATATTTTGTTTATCATGAGCTCTACATTATTTCTGAAAGCATTTGGGGAGAAAGCAAACCTTCCTTGCAGAAAGCATTTATAATTTTCAAATTCCCTGCTTAAATGTGTCAATAATTCTTGGTTTTATCTTTTGCCCTTAAGGCTTTTGGAATAAGTATATTTTTCAAGTGAGTTAAAATTGTAGGAAGTTACTAGTGTATCCTGTCCAAGAAACAAAAAACAAAACAAATAAACAGCTGAGAGCCATACATGCAAAATACGCTCCAGCTCTTGAAAAAGATTTCAAACTGGTTTAGGAAAATATATTTTATGCTTCCTGTTTGTGCTCACACCATGAAATGAGGCGAGAGTACATAACAGTCTATGTTATTAAGAAAAACACTAATATCATTTCCCTAAAAATATCACATTATTTCATTCTGTAATGGAGAGAACTAACAATTTTGTTTACATATTAATATTTTTGACTTAACACTAAAATATCTGATAAAATTAATTTTTTAGTTTAAGTTTCAATTGAAGTTATTTTAACGCTATTGATAACAGTAAACTATTAAGTTAGGAACATTCTCAAAATGATTTTTAAAACCATTGGGGAGGTCCACGTCCTTTCAAATAATTCATATTTATATCAATACTCACTTTCAAAGTATCATGGAGTTCCTTAAAATTTCTTTATTTAAAACATCTAATGCAAATTAAAATTTAACAGCAATTTTAAACTAAAATCTACATATTTTATTTTTAATAATGTGTTAATATATTTTAGGTCATTACATATTATCAATTTCTGTCATTGAGAAATCTGGTGTATTATTAAAATATATCTGAAATATTTTCTTATAGCTGGCCTACAAGCACAGATTTCTAAAACCTGTTTTATACTAAGAATCTGTAATACTACCACCTTACATTTTATTTAAATACCTTTGAAAATGATTATTTTGGGCCATATTCCTAGATGGTAATTTTACATATTCAGTCAGATTTGTTTACAGTTTTTATAAACAACATTTATTGGAGAATGCAAGAAGCATCATAAGAGAAGTTTTAACTCCCTCAAACATAGTAAAATGATCAAACGTTTGGAATAGAAGCAAATTGTAAAAATGTGTCTTAACTGAGACGCTTTGCCCTAAGGAACCAAGCCTTTGTGTTTGATGATTCTTCCATAAACCTGAGTTTGTTTTAAAAAATTGATCCTTTTAATGTAAGAAAGTTGATGGAGAAAGAATTCCACTTACAAGTTTTTCCACTAGACACTATAAAACTCCATCACAGCACCTCACATTTTTGGCATCTGCAGTTGAACCCCACAGTTGAATGTTGCCAGATCTTATTTTGAAAAATTGTGTTGTGTCTACAGAATGCAAATCATCTGAATGGAAATGCAAAGCTTGCTTCGTCCTCGATGCTCCATTTCAGTTGAACGGTGAGAAGACCCAAACTTCAACGAGACGTGAAGAAATTCATGGAAAGAAAAGACCAAGAAAAGAGAGGAAAGGCTAAGAAAAGGCAAGAGTAAAAGGAAAAAGCAAAGACAGCTAGGTTTGATTTGGAAAGACAGATTCCGTGACATGTTTCTTAGGGCCATTCTACGCAAATAGTGTTGCCTTCCCTGTCGCCATTGCTGGTCCACAGCATATATATACTCTCTGTGATCACTCTTATTTGAAATATTTGACAGTTGATTAATTATTCAGTTTCTCATTTTTTCTTTGATGTTTTAATGCCTTTCTCTTTGCTGAAGAAATTAAGACCGTCACATATCAATAAGGAATGTTTTTCTAAACTTGGTGTTTGTATATTTTAAAAAAGATACTAGAGTATAACTTTTATTAACCTGAAAAATATAAGTGGGAAAACTTACTAGAGAGCTGGATCATCCTTGATGATTCTTAATTAGATAGAGGTTAAATACTGTTTGCTTCCATATACAGTTCTTACAATGCAAAATTATTCTGTACTGTTTTCCATTATATTTCTAGATACTGTACCTACCTAAACTCTCATTGCACATTGGTTTATATTAACTCTCTAATGAACGATGTGTTCACTTTACTGAAGGACTAAGTCAATCTGAAAAGTAAAAGCAATAAATTCTATTTATATAAATAGGAGGCTTACGTGAAATTCGATCTTGTACGTGCTTTATCGTTCTCAGGACAATGGTTCAAAATCAGCCTTACAACCAGCAAGAGAAGAGGAGAGCAAAAAACTAAGGAGTTCTAAATAATTCAGGGATGTGCATGGAAATAATGTTTCAAAACTGAAGTCAGAAGCAGCTGCTGGGGGAATTTTTTTTTTTTTTTAAGTTAGAGTCAACAACAGTCATATTATTTCAGGTTAGCTCACACCATTGTGTGGATTTACAATGCAACATTTGTATGTTTCCACTGGTTTGAGAAAGAAAATTTAGAAGACCTAAAACACACAAACAGCAAATATAAAGAATCCTTTCTAGTTCTCGCAGACGGTACGATGCAGTAGTAAGAAACACCATTCTGCTTACAGAATCTACTCTAAAACATGATGCCGTATTTTCAAAAGTAAATCCAAACCTTGGCCAAACCTTTTCGGACAGTAAATCCCTCTTTCACAGCATAAATATAAAAATAAGGCAAGTTATCGTTCCTGGTTTTTTCCACATTGTTTATTTCACAAATGCCCTACTTATCTTGACATAGGTTTAGGATAAGGGTCATTGGAGAGGCTCGACAGTAACGGAAAAACCACTTATTATCTGGGTAGGTCATTCACAACTCTAAGATTGAACAATGATGTAGAAGCAAATTATTTATTTTTCAAATTAGGAGT
The DNA here is from genome assembly GCF_018350175.1 of Felis catus. NCBI lineage: Eukaryota > Metazoa > Chordata > Mammalia > Carnivora > Felidae > Felis > Felis catus. The sequence goes on from NC_058376.1 coordinate 96,696,304, forward strand.
GTGAACATAGCAATGGAAAAAGGAAAGCAATCAAAACTGTTTGAGGCTAAACATTGAAGTAAAACAGGATGTTCTTTTAGATCTCATTTGGAGAGAAGACAATTGATAACTATATAAGTGGAACCATTCGTCTTCAATTTATGTAAATTGGTTTTCCTCCAGCCCCCTTTGCATGGCAAGAAACTCATGTTCTAGCTCCCTGGACCAACATAAAGATCATATTTATAAATATATTTACTGGATTTAGATATAGATGAATCTAAATAACCCTAATATCTCCAGTAAAATAATGGATCATAGTGAGCTAAATGCTTTATGGAAATAAGTCTGTAATATCATAGATTAAACAATACATTCTTGAAAGTTACTTTTATACTAATATTTTAAGATTATTTATGTTAAATATTTTCCTTAAGTGATGATGATGTTGACCCTGTAATTAAGTGGGTCTGGGTTGGGCAGGGGCATTGGTCATCTTTAACATTCAGGAAAGAACTACTTACTTATTTCATATAACTCAATGAAAAATTTCAAATTTGTAAATTAATCTCTCTTCCTACCAGTGCATATGTCTGACCCTATTTAAATCCTGAGGTTATAAGCAGTATATTTTGAGGTTTTTAAAAGATTTTAAACGGACTAGAATAATTTATATTGTTGAACACTAAAATGAATTATAATATTTTAAGTAGTAATATCAAGAGTTAGATAGATTTCTTAATTCACATTGCTAGCTAAAGCTCAGATATTGGCCTTGTTTTATCCTGAGCTATGTTCACTCATAAGATTGCAAATAAGAATTATTTGAAACAAAACTCCACATACACACCTGAAGTTGCAATTTTTTCCTTTTTTTTCCCTTTTAATTATCGTAGGTATCATTTCCTGCTTTTACTTGTTATTAGTTCTGATACCCCAAAACGAATCTCTGTGTGCTTGATTCAAATCAAAGCCAGACATTTCATCCGATCTATGACTTCCATTAATCAGCTCTCCCATAAAATTACAATTTAAAACAATGCCAACTGCCCCCCTGCAAGTTGTAGTTCATAGACAAAAGCCATAATGCAACACGTGACTTGGCAGTGAAAGCATGGTGGGTGGGGGGGATGCGGATTTGATCCTGACTTCATTGGGTGCTTTGCATTTCCATTTTGATCATCTTGATAATGACCGGCTCTGCATTAACTAGCCTATGTAGATAATATGTGCACAACACCAATGAACTAGCTTTACTTCTTTTTTGTTTTTCTTTTTACCACGTCCAGGTTTTCTGACCTTCCATATATCTCAGTCCTGGGGGTTCTCTCTCAGCTCCGTCTCTGGCAGTTTACGGAGAGCGTGTGCTGTGACGGAGATCGACAGAAGCTGCCTTGTACATTCGCTATCCCATGCAAACCCCACTTCCATTTGCACGTGGGCCAGGAAGATCCAGGCGGTTTCATCTTCCTGACTAGCTTTCATCTCTCTGCAACAGCTGTCTGGTGAGCTCTGTGGTGAAGTCTCACGCAGGATCTGAGAAGAAGTGTGCTCTGATCAAACTGGAGTTGTCAACTCGGGTGCAAAAGTGAAAAGTCTGCCTTCCAGACATAGGCACAAAGATCGGCAAATGACCAGCTCTGCTTTGCCAAAAATCAGAAAATGATTTTGAGTTATTTACATGCTAATTTCAAATGATCTCTGGCTTGATCTGAGAAAAAAAAAGTATGTAAAAATGGGCTGAAAAATGCACGTACAGCTTTTAAAAAGTGAATGTCAATTTTTCTATTAGCACTTTAAAAAAATTGGCTGACAGCGGGTGATAACGTTAGATTGGGCTCCCCCATCTGTGGTGAGCAGCATTCTGAGGTTACAGGTTTCTACAGACAGAAGAGCAGGGACATACAAAAAAAAAATCGTTACTTGGTCAAATGTTTGGTTTCAAAAAGAATCGTTTGTTGGTCTACAACAGATGTGAGAGCATTTCAAGGAAACATTTACATATTTGAAACACTAGTTATGATGGGGCACTTTATTTCAGTGTGAGGGAAGACGTTTCCAACTTTAATTTTCTTTCTGGTTAGGGTTTAAGTAGGGGGGATGAGGGCCACTTCCTCGTTCTCAGAAGCAGACTTACTTACTTTTTCCCCTCTAACTTAAGAAGTGAGAAATCATTCAATTATGCCGACTATATTTAACGATTAGAAAGATTTTTCTATTCCAGGTCTTAAACTGTTGTGTTTCTTTTAACTTGGAGATATAGCTAATGGATAGCCATTATAGTTATTTTTTTTAATTTCTATTTTCTCATTGCGTTCATGAAGCAAAGAGGAGAAAAGCTTTTGTTTCCCCTAAAGGAAGTTGTAAATTTTGAAGTATGTTTTTATAAATTCTCTCACATGTATACAGTCACTATTTCTCATCAATCGCATATGTGCAGATACAACAGCCCACGAATGTGTCTGATTATTGGGCCATCAATTTCACTCTTACCAAATAAAGTAGTTTGACTTTATTATTTACATGATTCTTAAAATATGTAGGCCAATGACCACACAAATAAACACGGGCTTTTGGATCAGGAGACAGCCTGGTGTTTATGAACAAGGTTCTTTGTGTTTTTAACAATATCTGGCACATTGAAACAAAACTCTTTACTGAAACATGGAACCTGGATATTTGTGTACTTCGTGATCTATGCTGGGCAGGGGCCCCATCCTCTGCTCTGATGGCAGACAAGAGTATGAAAATCTGTTATTGCGTTTTGACATTTTCTTTGCACGATTAGGTCAGTTGGTAAGTCTCCACTCTGCAGTTCTTAGAAGCCCAGATTTCCTGTTACAATGCAATGTGGTTCTGATTACAGCCTTACTGAAGCCCAGACTTAGTACCTGTGTTCTGCTAGCAGTTTTACCCCTCATTTTCCGTGTTAACATGAGCAACTTATTGACCCTACCTTCTCTTCTTTGCCTGCGATGGTTGGGGAGATTGCGAATCCAAGGGGGTCACAGTGAGGAAACTGAAGACAGCGTATTATCCACATTCTGAGTTCTGGTACAATGCTCTCAAGCTGGAGAAGAGGACCATAATACACTCAAAACAAAAGTGTTTTTCCTAGTAGAGAGTTGTGGCTCATCTGTTTTGGGCTTTAATTGTGACTGTCACCACAAGTTCAGTTCGTGAGACAACGTGATTATCGTTCAGAGGAACACTGCCAAAGACCTTACAAACCTCCAGTCCTATGCAATATCATATAATGAATCTGGTCCACGGAACCGTCTTTGCTCACATGACTCACACAGCTTCTTACGTAAGTTTGCCTTAGCATGTAAGCTGACTTACACAGTTTTCCTGCCTTCCATTCTCGCTCCCCTACATTCCTTCCCTCACAGAGTAGACTGGATTTTCTTTCAAAAATGAATGTCGGGGTGTGTGAGTGGCTCAGTCAGTTAAGCGTCCGACTCTTGATTTCAGCTCAAGTCATGATCTCACGGTCCTGGGATCGAGCTCTGAGTCCAGCTCCATAATGGGCTTGGAGCCTGCTGAAGATTCTCTCTCTCACCCTCTCTCTCTGCCTTGCCCCTCCCTGGCTCACCCTCTATCTCTCCCTCTAATAAAAAACAAGGTGAAATAAATAAGGTTGTTTCTCTCTCTTGCTAGAATCCTCCAATGACTTCTCACTGCACGCTGATCAACTTCCAAACTCCTTTTTGTGTATTCAAATGCTTGACATGATCTGGGCTGTACCATTTTCTTGACCTCAATTCTTACCACTGTCCTTCTCTTTGCACACTGCATATCGTGCACAATGGCTTTCTTCCTGGTTCTGCCTTGAAGCCTCTGAACTGGCCGTTCCCTCTTCTTGAGAGCCTGTTTTCCTGCCTCATCACACTGCTGACTCCTTCTCATTCAACCATTAGGTCTCCGCTGACCCATCTTGTCACTCAATTCAGACAACTCTTCCTGGGCCTCCTGATCTAAAGAATTCTCCGAGGGATTCTCTTTCAACTACCTATTTTATTTCCTTCACAGCACTCACTACACTTTAATATTATTTGTTGCTTCATTGACTTACTAGTTTATTTTTTGTCTTCCTATGCAGGCATATGTGCTTCCAGAGAAAAGGGACTTTATCTTATTCTCAGTATCCTTGTTGTTGGGTGGATAGACAAAAGACCGATCACTGAGTTTATCCAAGTCCACTAACCAGAAAAAGCTCAAGACTGGTTTCAGAGTCTAACTCTAGTTATACTCTAGTATAACTAAGAGCTCATCTTTTCATTCCTCATTTCTACAGTTGTCTTAATTCTTGTCAGGGTCCTACACTCACTAGTTTTCATTATCCTGAATTCATTTAGTTTCTAGTAGCCCCTAGAGAGAGAACCTAACACATGCTAGGTACTTTGTGAATGTTAGTAGAACTGGAATCTGACATTTTATTTTAATTAAGTTGAGCAACCTCACATTGCCACATAACATATTAACGCTACTAAAAAAACCATTTTCTAAACATAAAGCAACTAAAATTAGTGACATTCCTCCTGTTTTAATGTTAATACCTTAAATCTCTATGATGGGAGTTTTTATAGGAACATCTTTCAGTGAGGTTTTACATATTACTGTATCTGCTTATATAGAATTTCTTTAAGGAAGTGTTCTTACATCTCCTTTTTTAAACAGGATTAAAGTTAGGTGACTCACCCAAAGCTCTGGTGAGCCAGTAGTAAAGGAAGTACCTGTGATTCTAATCTCTCCCCTCTCTCCCCCTGCCCCTCCCTCCCCTACCTTCCTGTCCATTCCCTTTTTAAATGTTTTTTGCTATTTTGTTCCCTTTGGATTTTTTTTAAGTTTAAATTTATTTTCTTTTTTTTTCAACATGTTATTTAAAAGCATCCACAAACAAAAGCCTTGGGAATGGAAAGAGAGGCGTGGGGGAGAGATTGTGGTAAAAATCGGGAGATCTCAGAACTTCAAGAAACCTCTTCACCAAAGAGAGCAAAGGCCGGGAAATGGTGATGTCATTCCTTTTCAAAAGTAGCCAGAAGGGGGGCGCCTGGGTGGCGCAGTCGGTTAAGCATCCGACTTCAGCCAGGTCACGATCTCGCGGTCCGGGAGTTCGAGCCCCGCGTCAGGCTCTGGGCTGATGGCTCGGAGCCTGGAGCCTGTTTCTGATTCTGTGTCTCCCTCTCTCTCTGCCCCTCCCCCGTTCATGCTCTGTCTCTCTCTGTCCCAAAAATAAATGAACGTTGAAAAAAAAATTTAATAAAAAAAGTAGCCAGAAGGAAGGCTGGAAATGACCCATGCATATACTCATCGTTTATGGCAATGCTTTCTCTGTCGTGCACCCAGATCTTCAATGCCTCTCTTCTAAGCCATCCCATGAGCTGCACCGCTGAGGATATTTAAAAGCTCTGCCTATCAAACACAATTTGATTGGCAGCTAAAGACTTATTTTCAGATGTGATGGATAAAGCAGAGGCGCTTAACTTCCTTTTCTCTTTCTCATCTTCATGACACAGTTTTGTTTTCTTTTTTTAGGGAGGATAAAATGCATTTTTTAAAAAAAGTTTGTTTATTTTGAGAGAGACAGAGACAGCATAAGTCGGGGAAAGGCAGAGAGAATGAGAGAGAGAATTCCAAGCAGGCTCAGCACTGTCAGCGCAGAGCCGGGTTTGGGGCTTGAACTTACAAAACTGTTGTATCATGACCTGAGCAGAAACCAAGACTTGGACACTTGACTGAAGGAGCCACCCAGGCAGCCTGATAAAATGCATTTTTAAGGGGAAGTGATGTTGCAACCAACCAACAGGAGTGGCAAAGGTGCCTGTTCTCATTTCCCCAATGAGAACCATGAAGTAGGGCAAGTGGGCAAACACCTCAGGGCGATTCAGGGCGATTCACTGCAGCCCAACTCTCAATTCCAAGCAAGTATAAGCAGGGAGAAAATGACAAAACATTGAAATGTTAATCTTCAAATGCTCCTTGTAGACTTTCGTTTTTCTTTTTTTTTTGTGCATCTGGAAGGGTTCAATGGTAGGAGGAAAATGGGCTTGGAATGGCTAAGGAAATGCTGTGAAGAAAAAAGCAAGCAATTGGGAAAAGGGGCTTCTTCCATGTGGAAAATAAAAAGAATAAGGAAAGGAAAAAAAAAAGGGCAAAGCGCTCTGGGGCCGGCAGAGCACAGGGGTTACCGTCCTAGTCTGTGCCATTCAGGGCAGGGCACTGAGCCTCTGTGAGCCTGCTTGCTGTCTTTTGAGGATAATATTTATTTTGCAGTTTGTTTTGAGATCTAATCTAGTACTAGGTTCATAGGAGATATTCAGTAGCTGATAGTTTTAAAAGTCATGGAGGTAATTTGAACAGGGTCAAAAATAAAGAACTGGGAGTCGCTTAGAGCAGGAAACACAGCATTCTTTTCCAAGTCTGCAGTAAAGGGAGAGGTGTCTTTACATAGGACCCCTTCAGCTATACAGAAGCTATCTTCAGCAAAAACTCCTTTGAAAGCTTTTCCTGATATTAATTATAAAATAATATGGGCCTAAAAAATCAATAGTGACACTATGATCAGTTAGAACGTCTAGAAAAAATGGTTTGGATGTCAGGCTACTGGCTTGTTTATGGGAAAGAGAGGGAAAAAATGGGTGAGGAGGGTTTTTTTTTTTGTTTTTTATTTTTGTTTTTGTTTTGTTTTGTTTTTTCCTCCTGAAAGCAAGGTTATTTATGTTATGAAGTGAATTATTTGAATGCTTTTTTTTTTTTTTTTTTTTTTTTTTTTTTTTTTTAGTTTTCACCTGGTTGTATTAGCAGCATATAGACACAACCTGCCTATACTCTGGGAGCTTGTTGTTAAGTATTTTTCTTTCATATTATTAAGAAAATATAGATAATCGTAGATATTTTTTTGTTAGGTTGTGTTTTCATTGCAACTTGTTCTGTGGAGAGTAAACTTCAAACTTGTTACAAATTCACCAAACCAAATTCTGAGTTTCCTAAGGGTTTTGCTCCAATATAGTAGTAGCTTTATATGTTTTTTATTTTTATTTTATTTTTTTTTACTGATTTTATTAGTAATATATATTAACTGATTAAAAACAAATAAATGCAAAAGCAGCCTCTATAGAAGTTCTATGGAAGAAAGAAAAAATAGTCTGTGAGTTTATTACTCAGAGATCATTGTTTTTGGGGGTATATCATCCAGATTTATGTAGTCATTCCCAATTCGTTTTTAAATGAAATCATGCTATGATATTTTCAAGCTCATTTTAACTTAAAATACACCTCAGACTTTCAATACCAATAAATATAGATTTGTCGTAATTTTAATGATTTACATAATAATCCGTTTGAATGGATACACTATAATTTATGTAACCAATTCTCCCTTTGGAACTACTTAAATCTTTATTTTCCCAATTCTTTTTTACTACTAAAACGTATACTTCTATTTGTCTGATTGTTTCCATAGGATTAATTCTTAACAGTGAAATTTCTAGGTCAAAGGAAATTCATAGTTAAAATTTTGTTGATATATATTTTCAGACTGTCCTCATGAAAACTGTTCTAGTGTTTACAAATGGCTTTTCTCTCTTGTTAACACTGGACATTGTAATTCTTTTTAATCTGGGCTTATCTAGTAATATAAAAGTACCTCATTTTAATTTGCATTTCTTTATTTACTGTTAAGCATGAACAATTTTTTTGCGTGTTTATTGGCTGACACTCTACTTTTGTCAATTGCCTAATCATGCCCTTTGACTATTTTTTTTACTGGCCATCAATCTCTTTTGCAGACCGATTCTTCATAGCATCTTATATATTGGGGTTATTGCTGGTCATTTTGTTAATAATGCTTTTTAAATTCATTTTATAAATTCACAGGACCTGAAATTTTAAGTAAAAAATGACACAAGTTTCTATGGGCAAAGAAGGGTGGGGACACATAAAGAAATAGAATGGACCTTAGGGAAAGAGCCAAGGTCTCCAAAATGTTATTTGAAATAGTAGCTAAATTACAACAGAAGAGAGGTGGATGACTCATAAAAATTATTTTCCAGTAATTAACGTTTTAAAGAGTTGGCCATCTTCTAGAACAGGACGCCAGGATCCTCTTCTGTGGGACTTTGCAAATGGGTTTCATACCTTTCGATCTGGCTTGCACAACGCGAAAGGATGGGCCAGATGACTGTTCAAGATGTACCTTTGCCCAAAGTACTTTTTTTTTTTCCTATTTTTACATATAAACTTGAGATTCTTAAAAGCCCTAATTCAAGGTACTTTTTAGTTCAGTTACCAATGCTATGGACGCTGTCCTTTCTAACGGGCTTAAAAAATGAGAAAGTCTAAACCATACTTCCAAGCTTAAGAACGAATAAAAGTAGCTCTCTGTTTCAGTTCTTCCTAATACATGAAGAGTGATTGTGACTCATCTTCCTCAGCTTTAATTTCTTACTGCTCTCTTGTGGCCATTCAAATGAACTGTCCAGATTTTTTTTTAAACAGATCTTACAATGTTAATTGTTAATAAATTATCAAGCAGAGTCATCAAATGCTGTTTGTGTAATCAATTTGGAGTCTCTGACATTTGAACATCGAGGTTGCAAAATAATTATTTTACTACTAAACATTGACAGGCATGGGGCTGCAGAATAGGAAAGGCCTGCAAACTTCTTCTGATTTTTGTGAAAGCAGCCACATGGTTATTCATCTGTGAAGTCACCAAAAAGCTAAAATTTGACGTAGTTCTGGCCCTTCTGAAAGTAAAATAATGCAATTCCCAGCTCCTTCCCTTACTATGGCTTGGGAATATCAGTAGGGCCTACGTTCAGTCATTATAATATAAAATAGTTCTTTTTTAGGGGTGGGGGGAATAACTTAAAGCTGGCTAACCATTAGAGCACAAATAAGATACAGCTAAACACTAAAATTATTCTGTGACATTTTGGTCATGTGATACTGCCCACGAGTAGACAAGGACCCACAATTTCAGCTTCAGAGATCTTAAGAAGACAAAATGGGGGCACTGGGGTGGCTCAGTTGGCTGAGCGTCTGACTCTTGATTTCATCTGAGGTCATGATTTCACTGTTTGTGGGTTAGAGCCCCATGTTGAGCTCTGCACTGACAGCACAGAGCCTGCTTGGGATTTCTCTTTGTCCCTCTCTCTGTCCCTCTCCCTGCTCACACACACACACACACACACTCTCTCTCTCTCTCTCTCTCTCTCTTTCTTTCTCTCTCAAAATAGATAAGCAAACATTAAACAAAAAAAAAAGACAAAATTAATTGAAATGCTTTATTCGTACAGGCCTGAGTGTCAGTCAACAAGTTAAGATGTTGCCTAATAAAACTCAACTTCATTTGGCCTCAATCCCTGGGACCACATCTATGCAAATGGAGCAGGTTTTAAGTGCAATGAGTATCTACTCTGCCATAATTAGCATATGTATATAGGCATACTTCATTTTATTGTGCTTCACAGATACTGTGTTTTTTTACAAATTAGAGGTTGGTGGCAACCTTATGTCTAGTAAGTCAATGGGCACCATTTTTCCAACAGCATTTGCTCATTTTGTATCCTTGTCACATTTTGGTTATTTTCCAATGTTCCCAACTTTTCCATTATTATGATATTTTTATGGCGATCCATGATTAGTGATCTTTAATCTTACTATTGTAATTGTTTGGGTGCCACGAACTGCCCCCCTACAAAATAAGCAAACTTCACCCATAAATGTTGTGTGTGTCCTCATTGCTCCACCAACCGGCCGTTCCCTCATCTCTCTCCCTCTGCTCAGACCTCCCTATTCCCTGAGACACAACAATATTGACATTAGACCACTTAATCCTACAATAACCTCTAAGTGTTCAAGCAGAAGGCAGAGTTTCATGACTCTCAATTTAAATCAAAAGCTAGAAATGGTTGGACTTAATGAGGAAGGCATGTCAAAAGCCGAGACAGGCTGAGAGCTAAGCCCTTGCATCGAACAGCCAACATGTGAATGCAAAGGAAAAATTCTTTTTTTTAAATATTTTTTTCAGTTTTGTTTATTTATGTTGAGAGACAGCTTGAGCAGGGGACGGGTAGAGAGAGAGGGAAAGAGAGAATCTCAAGCAAGCTCTGCACTGTCAGCACAGAGCCTGACGTGGGGCTCGAATTCATGAAACCAAGAGATCATGACCTGAACTGAAACTGAGAGTCAGACGCTTAACCGACTGAGTCACCCAGGTGCTCCTACAAAGGAAAAAAATCTTAAAGGGAATTAAGCAGTGATGCACAAATGATGAGAAAACAAAACAGCCTTATTGTTGATAGAGAGGAAGTTTGAATGGTCTGGATAGAAGATCAAACAAACCGCCATGTTCCTTTCAGTCAAAGCCTAATTTAGAGCAAGACCCTAACCTTCCTCAATTCTATGAAGCCTAAGAGGTAAAGAAGCTACACAAGAAAAATCTGAAGCTAGCAGAGTTTGGTTCATGAAGTTTAAGGAAAGAAGGTGTCTCCGTAACATAAAAATGCATAGTGACGCAAGTGCTGATGCAGAAACTACCGCAAATTATCCAGGAGATCTAGCTAAGATAATTTATGAAGGTGGCTGTACTAAACAACAGATTTTCAATGTAGATGAAACAGCCTTATACTGGGAGAAGATGCCATCTAGGACTTTCATAGCTAGAGAGAATTAATGCCTGGTTTCATAGCTTCAAAGGACAGGTTGACTATCTTGTTAGGGGCTAATGCAGCTGGTGACTTTAAGTTGCAACCAACTGTCATTGAGCATTCTGGAAATCCTAGGACCCTTAGGAATTATTATGCTAAATCTACTTTGCCTATGTTCCATAAATGGAACAACAAAGCCTGGGTGACAGCATGTCTCTTTATACAACATGGCTTACTGAATATTTTAAGCCCACTGTTGATACTTACTGCTCAGAAAAAAAGATTCCTTTCAAAATATTACCACTCACTGACAATGCACCTGGTCATCTAAGAGCTCTGATGGAGATGTACAATGAGATTAACCTTGTTTTCATGCCTGCTAACACAATATCCATTCTATAACCCATGTATCAAGGGCTGATTTTGACTTTCAAGACTTATTATTTAAGAAATACATTTCATAAGGCTATAACTGTCATGGATAGTGATACCTCTGATGGATCTAGGAAAAGTAAAATGAAAAGTTTTTAGAAAGGATTCACCATTCTAAATGCCATTTAGATGCAACCACCACCCTGACCAGTCAGCTGTGATCAACGTCAAGGCAAAACCCTCCACCAGGAAAAAGATTATGGCTCACTGAAAGCTTAGATGAGGCCTAGAATTTTTTTTTTCAGCAATAAAGTATTTTTAAACGAAGGTATGGCCTTTGTTTTAATAACTAATGCTATCATATACTTAATAGATTACAGTGTAGTTTAAACGTAACTTTGGTATGCACTGGAAACCGGAGAAATCATCTGGCTCACTTTATTGCAATATTTACTTTATTGTGGTGGTCTGGTCCCAAACCTGCAGTGTCTCTGACGTATACTATATTCATGTGGCTAATTCTTCTGTAAAATGAGGTCCACGCTCTTCCAGACATGATGCTATAGGAACAGAGCTGCGTTCAGAGCGGCCAGGGTTATGTTACTTCAACCAATATATATTGGAGCAACATCTCTGAATCAGGTCCTAGGAATATAAATAATAGCCACCTCCCCCCAAAGGCATCGTTTCATTGAGTTTACAGTCTACTGTATGAGACAGACATAATCCATGAAGGAATGCAAAAACACAACCATGATAAATCCTACAGAGCAAAGAAATATGAAGTTTATCCAATCAAGAGGATTAGAAAAGGTTTCCTTGAGAATGCGATGATACAGCCAAGATGTCAAGGTGAATAGACACTAATGAGGCCAAGAGGAGAGAAAGAGCAGAAGGACCAGTGTGTGCAAAGGCCCTGCAGTGAGAGGGAGCAGGAAGCTGTTAATGAAATGAAACAATAGTCAGTTACTTAGCAGTAAGAAAGAGGAGGAAGGGTGAGATACTTAAAGGTGTTGAGATATGGTTTTGTGGGCTCAGTGAAAGGGTAAGTTTGCCTTTATTACAAAAGTATAAGAAAGATATCAAGATGCTCTAAGCAGATAATGTGAGGATCTCCTCGTGTTTGAAAAGACTGTTTTACTTTATGTGTGGAAAGTGGAGAGACAGGGGTCCAAGAAATGAAAAGAGAACACTTTGAAATCTATTGCAATAGTCCAGGTGAGAATCGGTAGTAGCATTGATGGGCTGTGAGAAATATCTAAATCAAAGGATACATAAGCTTTAAGCCTTAATTAACAATGGATTGGTTATTAGAGGTGAGGGTGACAGAGTGCTCTGGACGATTTCTTGGCAGCTAACTTCAATAACACATTGACTTCTGGTTATATTTATTAATACCAGAATGCCAGAATGTGACCAATTTGGGTAGAAATACCGAGTTTAAGTTGTACATGAGATAAACATCTAGAGATGGCAGGAAGGTAGGTAGGTATGTCAGTTGAGAATTTAGGGGAGAATCTGTCATGCATATACATTTGAATAATATATATTCACTTGGTATTCTAACGTGTGAATTTTGATGAGATTTCTGAGGATAGAAAACTAATAAAAACGGATGGACAGAATAAGTGAAACTTGAAGAAATTAAACAGCTCTTTGTTAAGTAAAAAATAAAAAAAGAAAGAGTCTACACAGGTGAGTAAGAAAAATTATTGGAGAGGATAGAGTAAAATCATGAGAACATGGCGCCACAGAGATCAATGGAAGATTAGGGCTAAAGAAGAAAAAAACGGTTAACGTGTCAAGCAGCTTAGGTAGCAATAAATAATAACAACTAACATCTGTAGCATTTAATATGCATCAGACATTTTCTCACGGTTTTTTATATACCAACTCCTTGAATCTTGACACCTGTACTATGGTGTACTATTTTATAGATGAAGAAAGTGAAGCACAGAGAGGTTAGTCCCTTGCTTGAGATTATACAACTAGTAAATAGAGGAGTTAGCAGTCAAACCAAGGCAGTATGACTTTAAAGTTCCATACTTTGTTTGCCGTTGTGCTGTTATGCCTCTCGACAAGTCAAAGATGGAGAAAAAAATGTCTTTGAGTTGAGTGACGTGAAGTTCGATCATGACCTTACCACGCACTGTTTGACTGGCATGATAGGTCCAGGCCAACAGCCACACTGCAATGATTGTACAGCCGGGGCAGGGGAGAGGTGAAGAAACAGACACTGCATTTCGGTACAGCTAGATGAGCAGCTGTTGAGAAGCATCGCTCTGAGAAATGTAGTTTGGATCCGTCCCCAGCTAGAGTTACACGAGTGGGATTCGTGTGAAGCCAGGCAACTATGGAAGACCCAAAGACTAGGGTCATCCTCTATTTGGATATGAAGCCAGCATTCTGAAATGCACAGGCTCTTAGTTCTGTTGTAGAGGGAGACAAAATCACTGGGTTACCTTTGATATTACATTTCTGAGGTTAAAAACTATTTTATTAATATTGTTACTCCTATTCCTAAACTCCTTCACTTATTACAGTGCCTTATACGTGGCAGAGAGAAATGGGGTTCTGGGGGAAAGTCACTTTGGAGTTAGGGAATGCTCCCATGCTCCCTATTGGCCATGACGTTAGACAAATCCAAACCTCTTCATTCTTCAGCTGTAAAAGAGGACAAAAACGGCACCCTCTCAGTATTGTTGGCAAGGTTAAGAATAAAAATACTTTGTTAACTACACAATTCTATAGAAATGTTAGGCGCCACTGTAACAAACTGCTATTGAAAGAGGGAAGGAAAGAGAGAAGGGAGTGACCTTGGTTTGAGAGTTTCACCACACCAGAAGAAAATATAAGCCTACTGAAGAATGTGGGCACACATAACTGGAACTATTTGTTGGTGAATTAATTGGTTTTTCCATTTGGGAAGAGTTAGAAACAACTCTTAGAAACAGCATGCGTCCTCTGGGGTCAGAAAAAGATCACCCTGACCTTTGCCTGAATACCATTTCCATGGGCACACTGGTCAACAGGGCAGGAGTTTCAGCTTAGCAGTGGTGATAGAACAGGCATTTAACATAAATATTTGTTGATTGATTGATTGAACTGGGCATATCATCAACATTGCAGCACAAAATGTTTCGACAAGTGATCTTGTGAGATTTTGTAGGAATAAGCTTGCCAGCATTACAGCAGGCAGATATTTCCTGAACAGTCACACCACAACGCCCCCGATGAATTGCCCACCAGTGCCAATTAAATGTAGTTGTAGTTAAACCTTCAGGGTGGTAGAAAATGATCTTTAGGACAGCATAGGATTCACTGGGGAGTAGCCAGCTCTACAATGCTATCGTTTCACACATAATTTGAGGAAGAGGTGAAGGAACATGAGAAACAGTTGCTTGCTGCATTCATGGACTAGAGATTCTTCATTGACAGCAAGTCTGAGGTTTAAAATTTTAAAAACAATGAGACTTAGAGCTCTTTCAGACATTACACGAGGTCCTCTGAAGTTTTTCTTCAAGTGTGCGTAACTCACCAACATATTTTTTAAAGTATTCGCTTTCCAAAAGAACAAAACGAACAAATAAGAGCAAGAAGAACAATAACAAACATAGCAAATGAACCAAAGACAAGAATAATGCAATTAAGAAAGAGCCTGTGTCTGTGTTCGGGTCTGCATGACCTGATCGCGTTACTGCATGACTACTGAGAATTTTCTTCATCAAATCTCTAGAGTAGTTATCATGCCACACACTTTTGCAACCTCCAGTGTAACCAGATCTCCCTGACTGTGTTCCAGATGTCTCCAGCTGCAAAGCCACAGGGGATGTCTGGTAGGATCAGGTGCTAGAACAGGTCAAGGTAGACTATGAGGCTTCTATGAAGTTGCTAGAGGTACTCTAAAGGACGGCAGCCTCTTTTTCCCCTTTCTCTTAGATATACACTTGCTGTGCTGGCAGGGGCCCTTGAGACAGTTTCTCTTTGGAACCTCCTGTCTTTGTGCAAATTCCATTTTGTAATGACCCTTTTTCTCTTAGGACATAAATTGTGCCCTAAATTAATTTAAGACTGGAGGCCTGAAATTACAAGCTGGCTATAGCAACATAGCAGCAGTTGAATGGAGAACTAAATGTTATGTTTGAAATGTAACTGATCAGTTTTAGAAACAAAATTCTAAACAACTAGTATGTTACTGATAGGTGGGCAGTCAAGCCCCTAGATGCCTTTGCAAAAAGTTCAGATCTTTTCTTATAGGTAACAGATGCTTACCTGGGACTTCCATGTGCTGGAATCCACTGGTGGAATTGCTGCTTCTTCCTGACTGAAGGAGTTCAATGCAGCTCCTTAGGACCCACGGGCTTTCAGAAGGACAACTCCATCCTTCTCTTCTAACAATACCACCCTTTGCTCAGTCCTGAGTCTTTCTCTGAGGCTACAGTCTCCCTTTTGCCCTCATCTAGCTTGATAGTGTTAAATTTAGCTTGCTCTTGTTTAACTCATATCTGATGATTCCACATTCTCTGTATAAATGTGCACATATTTACTTGAAAGAGAAAGCCATCCTTCCATTTTTAAAACCAGGTAACTAGATGATCTATCACATGCATATCCAGCTGTTAATGTCAGCTCTGGTGTAGACTATATCATTTCTTTTCTACTAAAAAAAGAAAAAAAAATCACCAGAATGAAAAATGATTAAGAAAATGGAAAGAACGATGCTATAATACAGATGGCATTGAACCTACTTTAATTAATAAAAAAAATAGGGGCGCCTGGGTGGCGCAGTCGGTTAAGCGTCAGACTTCAGCCAGGTCACGATCTCGCGGTCCGTGAGTTCGAGCCCCGCGTCAGGCTCTGGGCTGATGGCTCGGAGCCTGGAGCCTGTTTCCGATTCTGTGTCTCCCTCTCTCTCTGCCCCTCCCCCGTTCATGCTCTGTCTCTCTCTGTCCCAAAAATAAATAAAAACGTTGAAAAAAAAAATAAAAAATAAAAAGAACTAAGAAGCATTGGTATTTTATTATCAGTAATCACTGGTGACACACTTCACGATTGATTGCCAGAATGGCTGAGTACAGTTTCCTGAGATAAGCGTTCATGAGGGAGGTTGGAATCATAATGGAAAGTCAGACCATCTGATAGGTTAGTGTCTCTGTACTCACTGCCTCCTTGTCACTCTCACCAAGTAGGCCTCAAGGAACCATATTGAGGGGTGAAAGCAAGAGCCCTATGTATGTGGTGTGTACAAGAAGAATCAGACAAGGAAGGGAAATAAGAACTCAGACATTTCCATGTCTGGCCTGGCATCATTTATTTTCGTTCATTACTCTCAAAGTGTTATTAAATTTTTCTTCTAAATAAAAATGTGCTCTAGTGAATAACATTAATCTATTCATCCTAATTATAATTGTGCCAAGAACTCTGAATTGCCACTAAATACTTTTGTAAAAGTGCTTTTACTCTCATTCCAAACTATTCATATATCCAAACATCAAATGAATATTTAATAAGTATTTATGAGCATCTATTGCATTCTTAACTGGACCCAAGTTCTACAGATGCAACAGAATGGTCTCTGCCATCACAGAGTTTACATTTTTAATGGGGAAATAGATAATATAAAAAAACGACTATAACGAAGTCTTATAAGTGTAATAGAGGGTAAACACCAGCTCCTAAAGGAGCAAATAGCAGAAGGCATCGAATCCCATCGGCAAGAGAAGGTCCTACGACTACCTGGAAGACATGATAATCAAGCTGCTATCTGAGAGATGACTAGAAATTAATCAAGTAAAGGGCCAGAGGTTAAGGAAGACAGTTCCAGCCAAGTAGAATGTTATACGCAAAGCCTCAAGATAAGGGAGAAATGGTGTGTGCAAGAAACAGAAGAGATTATGTATGTCTAGAGTCAAAAGTTCAGCATGGGGCATGGCAAGAGGAAGTAAAAATTAGAGATCTATGACTCCTAAGCCAGGCTAAGAATTTGGATCCTATTCTAATGTCAATGGGAAGCAAGTGAAAACTAACATATATAGTAAGATTAGATTTATATTTTAGAAAGATCAGTTGGACTTCATTGTGGAGAATATAAGATTCCCTCACCATCCACATTCTCATTAGTGGAGCTCACAGTGTCTCGATTCAGGTGTGAGACTCAGATAAGATTTTAAATAAATCTCCACTTTCCAAATTCTTGCATACCACTGTACAAAACAGATTAGATAACCTAATATCTTTATCTGATCTCCTAAACTGAGGAATCAGATCCATTCAGAAACATAAAGAATATTTTTAATTTTAAGTGGGGTGATAATGAAGCCCGGGGACATACTCAAGGTAGTAGAAGAGCAGTGATCTGAGGATCTGAGAGATATTTAAAGAGCATCACTAAGCCACTGGGATAGATTTGATATAGGGCAGAGGTCAAGAGTGATAGAGAAAGAATGAAGGATAATGCACAGTCATTACTAAGGTGATAAAAACCATGATATTTCTACAGCTGTGATAGGAAACAAGAGAGGAGAAATGGCTTTGGTTTTCACTGAAATGGAGTTTGGGGATTACGAGACGTAGAAGATATAAATTCTATTTGGAACTCACTGCATTTAAAGTGTAAGAGGAAATTGAAGTGGATTTGTCCAGTAAGCAGTTAGATGTTTGAATCTGAAGCTAAGGAAAGGCACTGAAGCACAGAATTTCTAGTGATTGGCTTGTAGATAGTGTGGTGGAGACTTCCAGTTGTTCATTAAAATCTATCCCTCCACGCCCCATTTTCCCTGATGTTATGCCCAATTAAAGTCCACATTTCCCAGCTGTCACCATGGAGTTGTGTGCCCATTTGACCACATTCTTGCCAGGGAAATGTGAATAGATGCAATGTATGCAACTTCATGCCATTTGTTTATAGAGTAGTTCATGCCCCTGACCTTCCTTGTTTCCTTTCTCTTTCCTGAAGACCCTAAACTTAGTAGAAACCTAGCTTCAGACAGCAGACAATGACTAGCCAGATGGTGCTGAGATTCAGAATAGCAGGATAAGAGAAGCTGGGTCTCCAAGTGACTGTGTAGGGCAAAGTTGCTGCCGTCCTGGATCACGTACACCTTGACTCTTAGGTGAGAGCGAGGTAAACCTCATTCTTTACATCACTTTTTTTTTTTTTTGCAATAGCTTAGTCTTCACGCTAAAGAATAGAGATGGAAATCTTGTGAGACAACATTAGATATACCAGGGAAAAGCATGTAGAATGAGGAAAGAAAGACCCTGTGATAGAATCTTGCAGAACACCAATATTGAAAAAGTAGGCAGACTAGAATCATGAAAAAGAGGATTATAAATGTAACTGAAAAAATTAGAGGAAATCAAGGGGTGTGCCTCTTCATAAATAGTGGGAAGAGAGCGGTCAAGTGTCAAGTGATGCTAAGAGATCAACAAAGTAGGGGCCTGGGTGGCTCGGTCGGTTATGCATCTGACTTCAGCTCAGGCCGTGATCTCCTAGCTTGGAGCTTCACGTCAGGCTCTGTGCTGACAGCTCAGAGCCTGGAGCCTGCTTCAGATTCTGTGTCTCCCTCTTCTGCCCCTCCCCTGCTGGTGCGCTGTCTCTCTCAAACATAAACATAAAAACAAAAACACAAAAAACAGAACAAAACAAAAAAAACCCAAAAGCCCGGAGGGAGAATTCTGGGGATTTAGTATCAAGAAGGCCACTGATGACCTCAATGAGGACAGGTCCAAAGAAATTGTGGGTATGAAGAGACGGCAGAGAGATGAAGAAATGGAGATTACAAACACTGGCAGGATTTGACAGAAATTTGGTGTGGTAGTAAGAAGAGAGGTGGAGCCACAATTATAGATGGGAATGGGATCAGCAACTAATAGCTAATATTTATCTCAGGGCTTAAGAGGGACCAGGTAATATCCTGAACTCTACACATATTCTTCCATTCATTTCTCACAACAAGCCTCTTAAATTGGTCTACTATGTACATTTTACAGAAAACCAAAGCCAAAAAATGTCTAATAACTGTCTAAGGCCCCACTAAGTTTTGGAAAACCCTTAATCGCCTTTTGCTACAACGGCTGGTCAGGCAGCAATTTTTTTTTCGGTGCCTAAAACTGGGAAGCTTCCTCCTTTCACTATTCTTGCTGATCGTAAGCTGAATTTTAAAGTTAGGCCCAACAAAATGTTGAACAGCAAGGCAAAGATACGGTTGGTCCACCTCAGCCAAGGCCCAGAACATTTCTACTTGCCTCAATACCTGAGGCCTGACTGGTTAAAGAAGGATGCTTTCAGATGTCCTGTGTTGATAATCATCACCCTGATCTGTTAGTCACAACATGAATTCAGAGTTGTTTTCAGGGTGCCTTTGAAACTGCTTGTCCTGGATGCCAGCATTATTACACTTGCTTGTTTGTTTGAAATAAGTACCAAAGGATCTTGAAAAAGAGCTGAGGAAACATAGAAAAAGGGATTTCTTAGAAGTGGTGAGGGCCCCCTTGCTGTTGGGGAGACCATGAATTTATTGTGACATTTATCTGCAGTTACCTGATTTCCTCCGATGTATGGTCAGCCACTGATGTAAATACGCTGAGAAGGGAGGTGGCTGGAGTCTCCTAGGCTTGGGCTTCTGCCAGTAGATGATGGAAAAATAAGTTAGGATATTAAAAACAGAGTAGTTGAAATGATGGATCGTGGGACTTAAGCTGTGTAGGAAAGGGGGATGTGGGAGAACTGATCAAGAGAATGAAGCAGGGTTAAGGGTTTTGAGTGTAAGCTTCATGACAGCAGGCATCTTTTGACTTCTTGCTTTCCCCAAGGAAATCCAGTGTTGAGAACAATATAAGGTACCAAGAGTGCTCTCAAAACTATTTAATGGCTATACCACGAGACTAAAGATTAAAATATTAGAAATAATTAAACAACAGACAGAAATAAGAATTCTTGGTTAAATAATTATGTAGTGCAAATTTACAATTTAAGAGCTGGAGTAGTTTCAGGTAAAAATTAAGGTTCCACGTTTACAACTCAGTGGTGGGTGCCTAAAATACACACACACACACACACACACACACACACACACACACACACTGACAGTGTGGAACCTGCTTAGGATTCTCTCTCTCTCTCCCTCTCTTTCTGACCCTCTCCCTCTCTCCCTCTCTTTCTCTTTCAAAATAAATAAGTAAAATTAAAAAATATATATTAAGGGGCACCTGGGTGGCTCGGTCGGTTAAGCATCCGACTTTGGCTCAGGTTATGATCTGACAGGTCCTGAGTTTGAGCCCTGCGTCAGGCTCTGTGCTGACAGCTCAGAACCTGGAGCCTGTTTCGGATTCTGTGTCTCCCTCTCTCTCTGCCCCTCCCCTGCTCATGCTCTGTCTCTCTCTCAAAAATAAATGAACATTAAAATTATATATATATATATATATATATATATATATATATATATATATATATTAAAAAACCCCAACTTGGTGGTGGGAGCCTGAGGGCACTGCACAAAAAAGTAAGTTACTGGAGATGAGGCCAACATACAGAGAGCTAAGGGTTTCTCTGGGTTGAACACAGTCTTTCCAGGCACTCAGGATGATAACAGAACCCTTGGAAAGGAAGAGAATTGTAAGCCCAGGTGCCAAGGCAATCAGTAAGTGAGAGGGAATGATTAGAAAGTCTGAAAGCAACACACTGTGAAAAACAGAGAATGGTACACAAGTCAAAGATGAAAATTCCAGCTAGCTTCACTTAATAATAATGGTTAATGTGTTCCATTCACCTGGCTAAAGTGGCTGACAATGGATACTTTATAGTTCGATTTACCTGTTTTCATGGTCTAAAATGAAATATTGATTGCCCGTCTGGAAAATTATTTCATTCTGTGCCATATGACATGAATCTTGCTTCTTTTTTTCCCCCTCATATGCCAAAATTGGATGAATCTATAAAGGCAAATTTATTTGATGTTAATAATCTATCAATCAATAAAAAAATCCAAACCAGTTTATGAACATGGATGTTGTCCAGTCTTTGAGTTTTTGATATTTGTCTATCGTGTTCACACATTCTTATTGTATATTCTTATTGTATATTCTTATTCTTATAGTAAGCTTATTACTTACTATTCTTTCTAGATAATAATTTCCTATTTATTCTTTATCTTCTTTGCAATGGCATGCATGATTTCTTTGTAATGGCATGCATATCAAATATCTCGTGTTGGCCATTTTATTTTTTACTATTGTATATTGTTTACTTGTTGATATAGCTTGAGATTAACTTTGTTTAAATTTGATAATAAAAATATTTCCTTTTAAACAATCAATTCCATTTTGACGATATTATATAAAATGCTAAATAGTTTGTGGCATGTCTTGCAACTACAATTTATCCCAGTTTTTTAATAATGCCTAGAAACAAATAAAATTGTAGGTTCTATGTTTGTTTCTCTGGAAGAGAAAATGGAAAACAGAGGCAATCACACCAATAATTTAGGTACATAAGTGACTTGGCTATTTCATTCAAAAGTGTTTTTTCATCTGAGTTATCTGTATATTTAATTCCCCCTGTTACTCTCCTTTCATAGAGAGACTGTGTATGAACCAGAAATCAGAGAAAAAGTTTCTAATTCTTTGGTTAAAGACTGGGTGGAAATGTTCTAGCGTTTGTGCTATGATGTGTAGAATGTTTCATAACCAAAAAAAATATTAACAAAGAATTCTTACCTTGATTCTCATTAGCTACAATTTAAGAAGAAAATCCAACCAATGAGTAGACCATTTCAGAGAATGTTTTCATGCTGAACTCTTGATTCCCCTGTCTTTGTGAAGCTGAAAGTCACCAGACGCTATTTGATAGCTTGTTCCACTATTCTCTAGTACTCTTTTCTTTTCATTATTTCAACTATGCTAGTCAAATAAGTTTCCATGGCCCTGTCCTCAAAAGTTGTACAGGGCATGATGGCTTGTTTTGCTTGGCAAAATTCTCTAGAACGTGATTCATTGTCTGCAGGTGATTCATGGTTAGGAAATTAATTCTGAACTCTGCCAGTGATTGTGGTTGATTAAAGTCCAGAAGTCCCTGCCGTCTATTCACTAGCACTCTTTGTCAACTGGAATATTTCTGTAATAAAAAGGGCCGAAAGTAGATGTGTTTGATGCATGGAATTTACATGCGTGTTTGCATCTTTTGAAAGAGCTACTCGAGCCTACACAATTTTAACACTTGGCATGAAAATCATTCTAAAAGTGTCTGACTGAATGAATCACATTTTACAAATAAATATCTGTCAAATGGTGCAATTACTTCAGATCCAGTCATTAAGCAATAAAATAAAGCAGTAAATAGGATACATCTGCTGCAAAGTGCTATAGAAATGCGAGTTTCCTTCTCAAGTTACTTGTCTTTTAATATTTTAGCCTAATTGGTGGAATGATTCACAAGAAACATCAACCATTCAATGTAATCATGGCACCAAAAAAGGGGGGTTGGAAATAAAGGCTTTCTAAACCAGTCAATAGGACAAGAAAAAAACACCCACTTAACATGAGCACAGAGAGCCAAAAATGGAGATGAGACATGAAGTATTTCTTTTATGTGCCATTGTGGGGAATGCTGTGAGATGAAGGACCACACATCCTTTAGAAGCAATAATAGCATCTCAAGGTGTTATCTGGTTTCCTTCCATATCAAAATAGTGTGGACGTGTAAATAAAGTAAATGTAAGGACACTGTTATCTTTGTAAGCCAACTGAAATGCACGTGTTTGGTTTTTTTAAATGAAGAAAGTAAATAAGTAAGCAGGCATGATATTAGCTTCATAAGTCTCTGTTACTTTAAGTTTATCAGTGGTACAGAGTTTACATTCAAAGTCAGGCCAGGTAATGGATTAGGTAATTATCATTATGATCTATTGATCTGTGGATGGACATCATAAAGTATTAGGTCTTCTTTCTCCAGTTGTTCTCTTTTCTATATAGATAATTATAAAAGAGGGGCAAAAAAAAAAAAAGGAAGTCTGTGAAAATTCAGCTTGGTAAAATATTTAAAGTTAAGTTTTTGTTGGGAGTTGATCATGAAAAGTATGTTGTTGTTGTCACTCCAGAAAAAATAAACAGAGGAAATTAAAATTCAGATAACTAGTGTTAGTGCTTAGGTATCTTGGGGTTTTTCAATATTTTCCATTATATGTTCTTATGCCTGGACCTAAAGAGGTTGTCTTTATTTCTGTTCTCTCCCTTGTACCTCTGTCACTACCATAAAAAGAACATGTTCAGGCTAGCCCGCTGTTCTAAAGAGGATGAGAAACATGTGGAGCAGAGCTGTTCCAGCCAATTTACAAGCCTACAGTGATGCACAAATGCGTGATGATTATTAATGACTGTTGTTTTTGATGATTTCTTAGGCAGCAATAACTAACAGGTGCAAATGCATATATATAAAAATGTGTGAGTAAATATGTATACATATAAAAGTGTATGTAAACATATATTTAAGGAAATCAAAAGTATAGTCCTTTAATCTGGCCTTTTTCAGTTAATGTATGTCCTCACTCATCTCCAGTATATATAATCATTTCTACTTTTGTTACTGCTAGAGTGTGAGGTTCCTGAAAGCAGATATTGCTGTATGCCAGTGACTGGTCAGGATTTGGCCCACAGTTAAGAATTAGATAAGTATGCAGAGACTAAATTAAAAATTTCAATATCATACTTTTAATGGCCGCATTTTATTCCATTGTACATATGCATATATCATGATATTTCTAACCAGCCCTTTATTTTAATGTGTGTTAAAAATTTTTTACCAACTTAGAATTTGGAGCACATTTGTGTTTATTTTCTTAGGAAAAATTCTTAGAAGTAGAATTTTAGGGCCAAAGTATATAGAAAGGATAGCTATTTAAACAAAACCTCTTTTTTTGTTGTTGTTTAAATCAGCATCTTAGTGATCATAATTTGGCAAAAGCTTTTTGGTTTGGTTGTTTTTTTCCACGTAACTTATTTGATTCATAATGTGGCCTTTCTAAATTAAGGTGAGGAAAAAAAAAGCAATCTTAGATTGTGCTTAGTGCAAGCACAGGGTTGCAAGTATGCATGTTTTCCCTTTAAAAAAAAAAAAAGCTGTAACCACTTCCGATTCTATCGATTTCTCTTTTCTACTTTTTGAGGCTTCCTTTCTGGTCGGGTCAGCAAAGGTCTATTGAGGCTCTAGGATGTGTGGGGAGCTTCACCCACCAACCTCTTCTTTAAAGGTGCTCACCCCCCACTTCCAGTTCACACTCGAGGGAATACATGGAGTAGCAGAGTGCAGAAACTATTAAAAACATAGGTTGAAAATTTCAAAGATAGAACTTGTCATTGCCAGGAGAGTAGCCATCTTACCTGCTTTTGGACATACTCCTGTGGTCTAGTTTGAGGGGACCTTTCAGTTTGGACACTTTTAGAGCAAACCAGGAAGTTGATGAGAGGGACAGAGAACTTATCAGTAACCAGAGAGACTTACACCCATACCATTCTATTGAGCATAGCCTTTCAAACAGGCCTTAATTATGCCTGAACGTCTTCCTTCTTCCTCTCTAGAGATCATTCTACAATGCAGATTTCACAGTGAACTAAGGCACTGGCTCTCCCACTTTCTGTGTATTCCTATTCAAAGTATAACAGACTTGTCAATCCAAGGTAATGTTATTCCCATATTTTGCTAAGCATTATATTTATTATAAAACATAAATGACAGTAGGCTGCCATTTATTTTTAGTACAGACACTACATTTTTAACCACGCCCAAGTTTTTTTTAAATTAATGTGTATTTCTATAGTTTAAAAACTTTTATTGGCTGTTTTCTAAATGTCATTAATTTCTATTTTAATGCTGATATCATGTTCATTTCAGAGCTGAAGCTAAGGAAGTACAATCCGAAGAATGTAATTCTACCTTGAAATAGGTATGTGGTTTGTAAGGATCAGACAAAAAAGAGGGGGTAGATTTCTTTTAGTTTCAAATAACTGTAATTTTGGTCCATTCTTGACATGAGAATTGTCTTGGGATAATTTGAATATGACCCCTTTTAACAGGGCTGAAACATCTTCTCCAGGATCAGAATTTGACTTTGCACTAACAGTAAAAACTGAAAGGATTTCTAACTGTGCCTTACCCCCAACACACACCTACAAGGAAGGCCATGGCTCGTCACTCTTGTATGAAGTTGTATTCCTTGTAAGCAGTCTAATTCAAACCAAAATTACAGTTGGAAGTACTATATTTCAGTAAAGATTTTCCCATTTATCCACAAACTTCAATTTAATAATAATAATAATAAAAGCCACCGGATTTTGAACAAATTAGAAGGGGAAAATGAAAAATAATACTCTCTATTTATGTTGGAAAGACTGGAGACATGATTCAGAGCCTACCTTCATCCCCTCCCCCACAAAAAAGAATAGATTTATACATACATTCAAAATGATATGAATAATTGAGCAATTATTTGGATATTTGGCCTCATATATTCAGACATATTACATAAAAGTGTTTTTGGTACTTTTAGGCTTGAATCATTGAGGTAATTGAACCAATTCACCATTTCACTTTGCCTCTGTAAGTATAGTAGTACCTTAATTATAGTCTAATTTACAGGGTTTCTTTTCCTCCACAGACACTTTAAGAATACTAGATTACAAATCAAGGGACCTGATCTTGATTCTCCTTCACCCTCGTTAACCATGTGAGCTTGGACAAGCCCTTTGCCTCATTGGGTCTGTTTCTTGATCTAGAACAAGACTGTAATGCATGCCCTACATGTTTCATGAAGTTGAGAAAAGGCTAAATAACATCAGAGGAAGAGCTACAATTTATTGGTTATACATGATTCATTTTATTTTCACAACAGTCACAATGGTGTAGAAGAATTGATGTTTAGAGAAATTAAAAACATTGCCAAAGTCATACAGCCGGAACTCCACAGAGCCCAGACTCAAACCTCAGACTTGGATTCGAATATACTTGTTATACGGTCTCTCTAATGAGACAAACCCCTGCACGTACATGAAGGATTATTTTTCATATGATTCCAGTAAGTTCAGCAAACCAGGCAGCCTACAATGAGTTGAACAAACTTCCATACTGGTTGGTATTTAAAATTTATAAATTTTTTCACCTTTCTTCAGCAGCGATTCTAGGACACTTGAACAAATGGCTCTTAATGGTGTCGCTGTTGGGGCTGTAGCCATATGTTCATGAAGGCCATGTGAAACCTGTTAGCTTTGGCACCATCATCAATAATAACTTTGCCATTTCCCTCAGCTTGGGAATCAATCCCTGGGGTTGGATTTGCTAACACCAGCATGAGGTCCCTTATCTAATCAGAGCTAGACCTAGCCATATTTCAGTGCATTTGACAAGGCATGATGTAATGGTCTTAGTTGAAAATGAGATATGCACTTGACATTTGAATGTCACACAGTAATATGATTGTCAACTGAATTGCCAATAATAGGTTTAGTAAAAGCAGACTTTAAAATAGGGTAATGGTTTTACTCTAGCTTTTTTCTCCTGGTCACCATGTTACGTACCCACACACATGTATATATGTGTTGACACACTTATATACTCACTTATCTATGAAATAATAATGATATGCCTGTGAAAACAACCAGGTTGTGTCTGTTTTAAATATGGAGAAGTCGCTATTTTTCCACATTCAAGATTTTCCCACATACTGATGAAAAAATAAGAAACCTTCCTGTTTGGATTCCAGTGGTGAGAATTTCCCCATATGTTCACCATCTCCCTACCCTTTAGATATTCTGAAGGCAACAAAGTAGTACATTCCATCCTCTGTAAATTTCCACCAAACTTTCTCATCGCAGATAAGGATTTTAGGTTAATTAACCAGAATCCTACACAAAATGTATTCAGAAGAGGCTAACTCCCATTTGCAAAGCTTAAGAAGAAGAAATATTTGCAACTAATAAAGGGAAGGTTTGACCTTTCTAAAAATAATAGATAAGATATAAAACATAACACAATTCCACAAAATAGAGAAATGTTACATATAGGCTAATTTTACATTAAACTATCGCTAGGAAAACTGCAAACAGAGGTCAATCTTTGACAGATCTAAAAATACAACCATGTGGATCAAATTTTCCAGTCACAGCTTCATCTCTGTAGATTTTCTTTCATTTGTAAAAATCTTGCTGTTTCTGCAGAGGAACTGATTAGACTGTCCACTTTAGTGCTGAGCAATGTATTTCTGAAAATGAGCTTCAGCCTGCAACAATGCAGTCTATTTGCTGTGTGTTTTTTAATCTATCCAAGACCAGCTTTTAGGCCTTACATTTCAGATCTGACAATTTGCCTTCGGCATAAACTTTCAGTGGCAGCAGCTTGAATTTTCACATAAATAGTATTCCAGTTAAGAACTGCATCTATATAGCCATGTAATTGGAACATACATTTTTAAGCCTCTTCTAATGATTAACATACCTTTTAATGTATGTCTCTCATTGAGCTCTGGTTTGTGCCTCAGTAAAAGGGAATATTACCCACTTTCACCTCGACTCATACAGCAACACTTTACGACATCTGAGCGAGAAGAAGATGGAACAGATCTTGGAATATTTTACAAAAATCTCATTTCATCAAGGACTCAGTTTGTCCCTAGGACCTCAATCACACGTGAAAGGACTTTGCTTTTCTAAGATTCGTTTTCCCAATTTAACAATTTAATGCTCTAGTAATGCTAAGACACTGTTGGAAAAAGGCTTTGACTAAAATATGTTTTGTCCATTTCATTAAACAATGAAATGTCTGAAATGAGTATATTTTCTAGATGATTGAAGCTTATTCCATTAAGTCCCTAATTTTTTTATGTTAAAACTTTGTTCATGTTTTGGTAGAATTTTCCCTAAAAATTCCTAATTCAATGGAGGCCCAAATAATAGATGCTCATTATGGTTTTCCTTGGCTTTTAATTTCCAAGTCTGGGCATGGCCCTAATATATAGGTTGGTCCCTCAGAGACCGTTTTCTGTGAGTTCTATGTGAAGTCTTTCTCATAGACATAATAGATTGTCTCATTGTTCAACTAAACTAAGGATTAGAGTCCTTGTCCACGGTTTTCAAATAGGACGAAGGCAAGGTGTAGTCCCTGACATTTAGAGTGCTGGTAGCAGCTGCAGGAGGTAATGCCAAGGGACTGCTGGCAGCCATGTTGTCCACAATATCGAGGGAGTCAGTCTTCAGTAGGAGGAGATGACGCTGAGAGAAACCATGGTGAATAGAAAGACAGATGGAAAGAAAGATTCCTGGGCAAGACCAGTCACTTTGTCCACTTATGTCTAAGGCTTAGCTGTACCCCTGTCCTTTCTGAGGTTAGAAAAGTAGCCTGCAGATCAGTTTCCTTCACTGTCTAAGCTGGTTCCATTTGAATCTCTGTCATTTGAAACCAAAAAGTCCTGCTGACATGATCACATATCTATATTTTCCACAGCTGATTCAGGCAAACTTCTGAACTCCATCACAAAACTCATTAGAGGGTTTTTATGTGAACCTCGACCAACATCATTTTCTGAAGCAATGGGAACACTTTACCAGACACTTTTCCTGAAAAATGACAAAGGCCAAAAAAAAAAAAAAAAAAAAAAAGGAAAAGAAAAGAAAGAGGGTAAAGAAAATGGCAATGGCATTGATCTTCTTAGACATAGGATACGGAACACACGTCCACATTTTCTTCATGATGTGGGGCTTGTATACAAAATGAATTTCTGTTACTGTACTTTTATAATTCAGTGACACATTCCAGAGTTTTTTGAAATAGGAGAGGTTGTACCCACACTAAATGGCCTCAGACAGCTGTGCTTTGTAAGATATTAAATCTGATTTCAAGAAAGTCTCTGTCATTCCTTCATTGGCTTATTGTTGGCTTTCATCTCCTGCTGTTAGAAAGAGGTGGTTTGAGAAACAACACAGCCATTAGAAGAAGAGGGATCTAGGTTGGGCAAAATGTGTACTCTTGCTTATTAGCTATTTGACCTTGGGCAGTTTCTTTCAATGCCTGAACTTACCACTCTCCTTATGAAAGGAGAGATTAGCTTAATAGGAACTTTATTCTAAAGAATAAATCGGATAATGTATGTAAAACACATACTGAAAGTTCTATAAATGTTAGGTCTTTTCTGGCAACCACTTTCCTCAATTTCTAATTTACTGTTTCTAAAATGTCCAGGGCTAGAAAAACAAATCTGAAGATATGAAATCTGAAGGTTTGCTAGTGATTAAAAGTGACTCAGTTTTAAAATCACTTTGAAGATTAATTAAAGTTTATGAATTAAAAACCACTTCACTACATTGAGTCATCTCTACAAAGTCCCCATTATATGCTTAGACAAATGCTTCCCCATGTGACCCCAAAGGATACCTGTTTGTTCATTATACCCTTGGACAATTATGATTATTAGCAAGTTCTATGTACATGGAGATCATTGCAAGCTAGAATTGGTTCCACTTATCATTGCCATACAGATGGAAGTGTCTGTGTTTCCATATAATGATTATTTAGACATTTGAAGGATACTGTCTTATCCTCAAACCTTCTTTTATATAGACTAGAAATGTCTGTCCGTTTTCCTTTGTCGTCTTTAATCATCTCAATATTTACCAGTTTACCATTTTTGAACAAATGTTCAGAAGGTGTTATCTGAGTCATTTGGAATAGAATTATATTTCTGTCAGAGCAGCTTCAGATTTCACTTTTGATAACTAAGCAAATAGCTCTCAAACAGAGAGCTGTTTGTATTCTGCATAAGATCATTATTAGTGAACCTTAGTTACAGCCTAGTGTGCTTCCCATGATTCAATTAGGAAATTCTGTTCACTATCAATCAAAACTTGATCTAGTCTCTTTTAATTTTTCCACAAATAGATATGTACACACCAAGTATAAAATCCCTTATCTTACCCAGGTTTGAAGCTAGATGTTTATACTTTTATGTGATTTCCCAAGATTACCACACAGTTCTGTCATCTCAGTTATAAGCGCTGTTAGTACATTAGCACATTGCTTTTCTTTCAATATCACTGAAAACTAAAAAACTCTATTTGATACCTTCTCTCTCTCTCTCTCTCTCTCTCTCTCTGTGTGTGTGTGTGTGTGTGTGTGTATGTGTGTGTGTGTGTGTTTGCATTAAGGGTTGGGTCATTTAGGACTTTAACCCAAATGACCAGTGTGAGGTGTTAAGCCAACTGTAAAAGTTTAGAGGGAACAGGCCCCACAAGAGTCCAGCCTCAAGTTTGATAATTTGCTAGAAGGGTCTCAGAACTCACTGAAAGTGATTATACTCATGGAAATAATGTATTACAGGGGGAGGATACAGATTGAAAATCAACCAAGGGAAGGAGGGCATAGGATAGAGTCCAGGAAAAGTACCAAACATAGAGCTTCCACTGTCTTCTTCCTGTGGACTCACAGTTACATTACTTTCCTGACATGAGTGTTTGACAATATACATGGATTGATGACACATGGAATATTTCCAACCAGGGAAACTCACTAGACACAACATCTGCCAGTGTCTTGATCTTGGATTTTCCAGACGGCAGAACTGTGAGAAATAAAAGTTTGTTGTTTAGGCCATTCAGTCTATGGTATTCTGTGAGAGCAGCCCAAGCTGACTAATATATTTATTGTTTTTCCCTATAGAATATGATACATAATTGGTACTCCACGAATATTTCTGGAGTAAACAAATTAATATACACAGGAAACTTCCTGTTTTTACTAGGACCTTACTACTTTTTACATCAACTTTCCTTATGTGCCCTTATCATTACTTAGGAACTCTGAGCTCATTTCATGTAAAACTAGATTTTCATCTTCTCTGGAAGAGTCCTGATTGGCAACAATTGTTGAAGCTGATGAGTGGCCATCCCCTCCAGACTGGACAACACCTCCAAGTTCATCACGTGGTATTCTCTGCTATCTATTCCCTTTGTGGTGGTCATTTCTTCCTGATAGGAAGGGGTTAGTGATCCTTTCTTGTGACAAAGGATTCTGACCTATGTTCAGGTTCCAGAGAGAGCTTCACTGGATTAATAACCAATCATAATCCGTTTGGGATAACAAAATGAGAAAAGGCAATGCACTTTAAAAAGGACATAAAATTGTGCTTAAGAATAAACTCAATAATATATTGAGAATATCAACAGAAACGTAAAATTTTACTGAGACACTGAGTTAGGTTGACTTTATACAGATATATGTCATGTTCCTGAATGCAAATATTATAAAGATGTCAGTTTCCCTAACTAAATGTACAAATTTTAAAGCAGTTCCAGTAAAATGAATTCTAAATCTCCCATGGAAGAATAAATAAGTGAAAAGGAGAAAAATAAAAGTTATGAAAGAATAAATAATGAAGGGAGCTTTCAAAATTATATATCACATTATTAAAGCTATAATAGTGGCTCTGGCATGGTACACTAGGTGTATGAATGGTAGGGACTAGAAAACTAAGAAAGCGGCTCAACAAACATCCATCACGTTACTCAACCTCAACCCAACTGTCTCTGGCCAGAGAATAGCATATAATGAAAAGTTGAAATCATGCCATATTTGAATGAACATAAATGTACTGCTTTGCATCTATAAGTCAAATAAGGGGGATGAATGAGTAGCCTAAGATAACGAGAGAGAACCTGTGCTTACCAACATAGTAAGGAATCTATTTTAATCAGCGGGGAGGAATGGTTTAATCAATGGGAAAGAGTAATGGCATAATTTGTTGATTAATCGGAAAATGTAAACCTTTATGTCTACCTCACAACATTTACTTCGAAACTGCAGACGGATTAAAGCAGTAAAAAGAATATAGCTTTACAGTCACAAAATCAGTAAAAAAGTATAGATAAAAAATCTGATTTCTTCGTAGAAACAAAAAGTAAATAGCCCAAAATAGAAATGTTAATAAATTAAAAAGCATAAAAATGAAAAACTCTTCTCATAAAATAAATAAAATAACAATGGTAAAATAGTACGAATAATTGAAAAATAACATAAAAATGAAGAGCAGCTATTCTTATTTGTGAAGAATTTTATAAATTAATATGGTACATAATAAGAGGAAAATTGTTAAAAGAAAGTAACAGGCAATTCACTCTACAAATTACAAACAGTATAAGAAAATGTATACATCAATGATATCAAAGAAATGCATATTAAAATATTAATTAAAAGTACTTTTCACATGCAACACTGGCAAAGATAAAAAAAAAAGTGATAATATTTAGTATTGGCAAAGGTGGTGGGAAATGAGGACAGTCATAAATTATTTTTAGAAATGTAAGATAACACAGCTTTTTAGAGGATAATATGGATATGATATAACAAAAGCCTTAAAAATATTCACACGTTTGAGCCAGCAAGTTCAGTGGTAGGCATGTATTCTAAGAAAACAATTTGAGATATTAAAAAAGATTTATGCTCATTTTGTTCTTTGCAACATTGTTTATGCTGCTATTAAAAGAACTCAGCAATAGAAGTATAGTTAAATAAATTACGGTCAGTGAACAAATGCAATGGAACTATGAGAAAGCAAGTTGAAGAAGTAAAGTATAACCAAAGTTTTAGAAATAAATACATGTCGTTGACCCTTGAACAGCACAAGGGTAAAGGGAAATGACTCTTGTACAGTCCAAAATCCACATGTAACTTTTGACTTCCACAAAACTTAACCTTAGGCGACTGATGACCGGAAGCCTTACCAATAACATAAACAGTTGATTAACACATGTTTTGTATGCTATATGTGTTATATACTATATACTCACTATAAAGTAAGCAGAGAAAAGAAAATGTTATTAAGAAAACCATAAGGAAGAGAAAACACAGAACTGTACTATATTTATTGGAAAAATCTGCACATAAGTTTGACCCATGCAGTTCAAACCTGTGCTGCTCAAGGGTCAGTTATGTTATTAGAAGGAAATATCCAAAATATTAACAGAAATATGTAGAATTCCTTTCTACTTTACCATATTTTTCAAAATTTTAGCATTATTTTTTATTATTTATTTTTAATTATAACCAATAATACATAAACAAATACACTCTGACGTGGAATAAAACCCCAAAACCAGAATGAAATGAGATCCCCATTTATTTGTTCAGAAGTAACTATATATTTGTGTGTGTGTGTATATATCTCTATAGACTTTTTTATGTGAAATATGTGTTATTATTGCAATCAGAGGTAAAGGCTGTTTCAATGAGTGTTGATCCAAACAGAAGAATAATCTTTCTCCTACACTCATAGGATGAAATATTAAAGGCAGAGGCTACGACCAACTATATAAGAATATAGGGAAACCGTGTAATGGACTGAAACTAACAATATAAGGAAAGATAGTATTTTGTACTGTACTCAAATACTCACTAACTCTGACTATCCCCACATCACCACTCCTTAAAATAGACCTTCTTGAGTCGCACTAAACATTCTCAGAATCTACTTAAATGCTCCGGCAGAGAGTACGTAACATTTCCAACAATGACCATACACTTTTTCAGGGAGAAGATGTATTCTCAGTCTTTGGGCTTTTGCCTTGAACACAAGAAACTTTTCACATAAGTTACTCCTCATTTTCAAACAGAAGAAACATATTGCATGCAAACTGAGACCTCACTCTCACCTTCTAAGAAGGAACAAGCAATGGACAGACAGGTGCAGATCAATGATGGATTATCTTGCGTGTTGTCTGACGCAACTGCTCTACAGGCACTTATTAACTCCACATGTTCTCAAGTTTTTTGTAAATTAAAGAATGAGTGAGAAATGAGGGGATTACTATAATGAAAGGGCAACCAAGGATACTTTTAAACCGACCCTTAAAAATGGCTGGCCCACCACAGGGAGTATTTGAACTATGCGCTCAAAAGCAAAGCACGTGACTCAGCATTTAATTTTTAAAAATAACGTGATTAACTTGAATGTTTTTGGTAGGGAGAGGAGAAAGCAGAATCACTTACTTGTTTAACCCTTATTAGTTGAATGTTTTCTATGTAATAACGCATCATGTTAGGTTCTGGAGGTCTGGTGAGGAAGAGGGAAAGTTCTTTGAATTGGTGAGGCTGGGGCAGAGAGGCATGTCGCTTGAGGAAAGGAAGCTCCAGAGAGAGGAATTGTCTGCCATTTCCAGAAGTGGGAAGAAACATGCCACATGGGGAGAATTGAAGACAATCCTCTGTGGCAGGAAAGGCCAGAGATATGACTGGAGAGGTAAGCAGGGCAGATGACTGGTGGCCTTATAAACCCATGTAAAGCAATTAGAACTTAATCCTGTGGGCAGTGTGGCGCCGCTGGAAGGGCAAGTGACAGGTCAGATTTGAAATTAGAGAGATTACTGTGATGGCAGAGGGGCAGGTAGGAGGCTGCTGCTGTCCTCCAAGTGAGAGACCATGTGGCCTCCAGGGAGCGGACGCAGAGAAGACGGAGAGACGCAGAAAGATTTCAAAGGTAAGAAGACAAAACTGCATTAACTGTGGATTGCTGAGGAAATAAACGGTGGACTCACAGGAAAACCCAGGGTTCTGGCTTTAATCTGGAGGAGTGAGACAGAAAACAAAAATACACAATACGTGGGGAAAACTATGATGATTTGAAATGGGATAAATTGAACAATGGCATTTTAAGAGCTTCTTTTTTTTTTGTTTAATGTTTGTGCTTGAGAGAGAACGTGAGCATAAGCTGGTGAAGGGCAGAGAGAGAGGGGGACTCTGCCGACAGAGGATTCAAAGCAGGCTTTGCACTGACAGCACAGATCCCATATCTCCATGTAGGGCTTAAATTCATGAACCATGAGATCATGACCTGAGCTAAAGCTGGATGCTTAACCAACTGAGCCGCCCAGGTGCCCTGAATTTGGAGAGCTCCTAAGATTTCAAGTTGGGGATCTACAGAAGGCAATTCCATAGAAAGAGATGGCAAAATGGCATTACAAAAGAGAATTGAAAAAAATAGGCTAAGAAAAAAAGAGAAAATTGTAGGTCATATCATATTTTTTTTGAAAATGACCTTTCCTTCTCCAGTCCTTAGTGTGTGTGTTATAAATAAGAGAAACCAAATAAATATTTTCTTAATTAGCTTTGTTGAGGCATAATTTCCATGCAATAAAACTCACCAAAGTTGAGTGTACAATTTGATGATTTTGACCAATGTATACGGTTGTGTAATCATCACCACAATCCTGATCTAGAACATTTCCATCCCTCTCAAAAGTTCCCGTACAGCCCTTCGTTTCTACACAAACAAACATACCCCAGCCCCCAGCCCCTGACTACAACTGTTTCACTTTAGGTCACTCTAT
Organism: Felis catus; assembly: GCF_018350175.1. NCBI lineage: Eukaryota > Metazoa > Chordata > Mammalia > Carnivora > Felidae > Felis > Felis catus. The sequence goes on from NC_058376.1 coordinate 96,731,664, forward strand.
TTTTGTCTTTTACAGAATTTCGTATAAATTGTATCATACAATATATGTTTGGCTTCTTTCAATGTGCGTTTGAGATTTGTCCATGTGGGCATGTGTATCAGAAGCTTATTCCTTTTTATTCCTGGATAGTGAATATTCCATTATATAGATATACCACAATTTGTTTACTCATTCTCCAGAAAATGGACATTTGGATCATTTCCTGTTTTTTACTGCTATGCTTACAGTTGCTATGAACTTTTGAGAACAAGCCTTTCTGTGAACATGTTCTCATTTCTTGTGGCTAAATATGTAAGAGCAGGATCGTTGGGTTGTATGGTAAATGTATTTTAACACATTTTTAATCACACAAAATTAAAAATCTTAACACACCTTTTAATGCACAAAATTGCCAAACTGTTTTCCATTTCAAATGTGAATTTTGCATTCCTATCAGCAATGCATGGATGTTCTAGTCATTCCACATACTTCCTGGCGTATGTCTTAAAACTTAGCCATTCTAGGGTGTGATATTTCACTTTGGTTTTCATTTGAATTTCCCTGATGACTAATAGTCTTAAGCAATTTTTTGTGTACATTTCAACTATTTGTAAACCTTATTTGGCAAAGTTTCTATTCCAACTTTTTGCCACTTGTATTTGTCTTTTTTTGTCTTCTTGTTGAATTGTAAGAATTTTTATATATTTTCAATACAGAACCTTTATTTAAACACATGCAAATATTTTCACCCATTCTGTGGCTTGCCTTTCATTTTCTCAACCATGTTTATTGATGTGAAGACATTTTTTATTGTGATCAAATGAAAACAAATTCATTTTATTTATTTTTCTTTAATGGCTTATACTTGTGTTCCATTCAAGAAATATTTGCCTGACAAAAGGTCACAAGTATTTTCTGTATTGTTTTCTTGTTAATTTTTGTTGTCTTACTTCTTAACATGTAAAACTATTGTTCGTTTTTTTAAATGTTTATTTATTTTTGAAAGAGACAGAGAAAGAGCGTGTGCAAACAGGGGAAGGGCAGAGAGAGATGGGGACGGAGGATCTGAAGAGGACTCCGCACTGACAGCAGTGAGCCCGATGTGGGGCTCGAACTCACAAATTGTGAGATCGTGACCTGAGCTGAAGTCGGACACTCAACTGACTGAGCCACCCCGGCACCCCAAAAGTATTATTAATTTTGATCAAATGTTTCTTTACAGAGTGAAGTAAAGGTCCAGGTTTACTTTTCTCCCATGTGGATATCTAATTTTTATAGCACAATTTGTTTAAGGCACAATCATTTTTCCAACTGAGTTGCTGAGCACCTTTGTCAAAACTCACTGGACTATGTACACATGTATCCATTTTTGGACTCTATAGGTCTATATTGCACCAATACTTGATTATTGTAGTTTCTTAAATTTTTTTTTTAACGTTTATTTATTTTTGAGACAGAGAGAGACAGAGCATGAACAGGGGAGGGTCAGAGAGAGGGAGACACAGAATCCAAAACAGGCTGCAGGCTCTGAGCTGTCAGCACAGAGCCCGACGCGGGGCTTGAACTCACGAACCGCGAGATCCTGACCTGAGCCGAAGTCGGACACTCAACCGACTGAGCCACCCAGGTGCCCTTGTAGTTTCTTAATAAAACTTGATATCAGAGGATGTAAGTTCTCACACTTGACGGTTCTTTTGGTTGCTCGACATCCTTTGATTTTTCCATACATATTTAAAATCAGCTTATAAATTTCCAGCAAAGAAAAAAGTGCTACTGGGATTTCACTTGGGATTCTATTGTGTGAGTAGTTCAATTTGTGATAATTGATATCTTAATAATGTTCAGTCTTCTCATCCATAAACATGTTACATATCTCCATTTTTGAAAGATCTTCCTTAATTTCTCTCAGGAATATTTTGTAGATTTCAGTATACATATTTTCATTATTTTGATCTAATAAATCCCTAAACTTTCTGATTATTTGACAATATTATAAATGACATGATCTTTCCAATTTTCATCTCTAAATGTTTATTGTTTATAAAGTGTGATGTATTTTCATGTATTGACATTGATTCCTGCAACCCTGCTAAACTCACTTATTAGTTTTAATAACATTTTTGCAGATTCTGTAAGGTTGTCTACGTAGACTATTTCAAACGGTATACCTTTTTTCTTCTATTGCCTTACTGTGCTGGCTAGATTCTGCAATGCAATATTGAATAAAAGAAACACAGATGAAATATTTGCCTTATTTTCAGTATTTGTGTGATGAGAGCAATAGCTTTTTGATTTTACCCAGTTGAGGAAGTTTTCTTCTGTTCTCAGTTTCTTGAGAGTTTTTATCATAAATAACTCTTGAGTAGTATCCAACATAAAAATACTTTATCAAATATTTTTCTGCTAAATGAGTTGATCACATGGGTTTTCTTTTGTATTCTATAAATATGAGGTATCACTTTGGCTGATTTTAAAATATGAAAACAACCTTGCCTTGTTTAATTAAAACTCACACGATCATAATGTATTATCTTTTGTATATATTCCTGGATTTTTTGGCTAAAATTTTGTTAGGATGTTTAGGAGGCTTATTGGCCTCTAATTTTCTTATATTGTCTTTGTTTTCTACCAGGTTGATATTGGCCATATAAAATGAGGTGAGAGGTATGTCCTCTTCTTCAATTTTCTGAAAAATTTTTGTAGAATTAGTAGTTTTGCTTATATTTCTGGTAGGATTTACCGGTAACATTATCTGATGTTGGGGTTTTATTTTGTTTTGTTTCCTTTTTGGAGGGAAGGTTTTTAACTATGTTTTCAATTACTTTAACAGATGTAGAGCTATTCAGGTTATCTGCTTCTTCTCCAATGATCGTTTGTTATTTGCATCTTAAGGAATTTCTTTATTTCATCAAAGTTCTAAAATTTGTTAGCACAAAGTTATTCATATTTTTTCATTATTTTTGGAATGTCTGTAGAATCTATTATGATGTCTTCCCTGTCATTCCTGATATTGATGATTTGTGTATTCTCTTTTTTCTGATTAGTATGCCAAGAGGTTTGCCAATTTTATTTTTCTTTTCAAAGACATAAATTTTGGTTTTATTTATTTTCTCTATTCTTTTTTTCTGCTCTCAGTGAATTCCTCTCTTTTTCATCCCTCTATTCAGGCTTACTTTGTGCTGAATTTACTCTTCTGTATTTAGTTTCTTAAGGTGCAGGCTCAGATCATTATAGATCTTTCTTTGTTTCTATTGGAGACATTTAGAACTGTAAATTTTCCTCTAAACAGTGCTTCATGTAAAATGAAATGGTAGTAGTATCCAAGTGTATAACACTACTAATTTTTTGTCCATTTCTTCTATGAATTACTCAGAAAGAGTGTTGAAATCCCCAATCATAGCAATAGATTTACTATTTATCCTGTCAGGTGTTTTTCCTCAGTTATTGCTTCATGTGTTTTTTTTTGAAGCTTTGTTATTAGGTGCATACACATTTAGATTTTTTTTTTTTTGTCCTCCTGATGAACTGATCCCTTTAGCAATAATCTTTATTCTTGTGAGAAGTTAGGGTGATGATTCATTTTCATAAATACCAAATAAAAAGCTAGGCAGTCTAGTTAACAGTAGGTTTACAAGCCCCGCAATGGAGTCCCAAATCCTTAGAGGCTTTGTCTCCTAGTTCTGCTTCCCCTCTCCATTTCACGAGGTTATTTTCATAGGCTTTGCAATGAGCATGTGCCAAAGAACAAAGGGAGGAGGGACTGAAAGTCTCTGTCACCTCAGGGGAATGTGCATTTGTTCCAATCAGACTAATTTTTGCCTTATGTGGGAATCCGCGATGTCTGGGTAAGGCTGTGACCTCTGTAGTACTCAGCCAATGAGGAACCAGGGGCGGGACTTGGACGCTAGGAGATAAATTGTCTGCTATAACTGCTCAGAGTGTACCTGTCAGATACTAGCTCTTGCAAGTATGTTGATTAAAACCTCACTTCACATGCTCTGATTCTCTGAGTCTCTCCTTCCATTGGGTTGGCGGGCCTATTTCTCACGTTCTGAGGTCTATTTTCTTTGATATTAGTATGATCACTTCAGATTTTTTTTTTAATTTGAGTTTTCATGGTCTATCTTTTCTCATCTTTTTTACTTTTAACATTGCTGTATTTGTATTTTTGATGGTTAATTTTACGTGTCAACTTGATGGAACCACAGGGTGACCAGATATTTGGTTAAACATTAATCTCCGTGTGTCTGTAAGGGTGTTTCTGGATGAGACATTTGAATTGGTACATTGAGTAAAGCAGATTGTCCTCTGCAATACGGGGAAGGGGGACTCATTCAATCAATCGGAAATGTAAATAGAGTAAAAAGGAGAAGTAAGGAAGAATTCACCCTCTCTGCCTGTTTTTGAGTTCGGACATTGGTTTTCTCTTGCAGTTGAACAGGAAGCTGCACCATCAGTTTCGGTTCTCAGGGCTTCAGACTTGGATTGAAACCCTACTACTGTCTTTTCTGGTTATACAGCTTACAGAGGGCAGACTGAGACATCTTAGTCTCCATAATCATGTGAGTCAACTCAATAAATATATAAATGTAAGGAGATTTTTTAATATATATGTATATATATAATATGTATTTGTCTATGCATGTATTTGTCCCATTGGTCTGTTTCCCTGTTGTCTCCTGATTAACACAATAAACTGAATTTCTTGTAGAAAGCATATAGTTAGGTCTTGCTTTTTAATGCAGTTTAAACCACTCTGTCCTTTTTTTTTCCCCTTTATTTTATTTTAATTTTTTTGGCAATGAATTTCCTGTTTCCTTGAAAAAGCGTTTTTCCTTCCTTCCTTCCTTCCTTCCTTCCTTCCTTCCTTCCTTCCTTCTTTCCTTCCTTCCTCTCTCCCTCCCTTCCTCCCTCCCTCCCTTCTTTCCTTCCTTCCTCCCTCTCTGCCTCCCTCCCTTCCTTCTTTCCTTCCTGACTTTAAAAGATTTGTTTCATTATCTTCTGGCTTGCATGGTTTCTGACAAAATGTCTGCTAATATTTCTGTATTTGTTCTTTAATATACGCCGTATGCATTTTTTAACCACTTTTGAGACTTTATCACTGTTAGTAATTTGGTTACAATGTTACTTGGCATGCTTTTATTCATGTTTATTTTTTATATTCTTTTTTTTTTCAACTTTTTTTTTTTTTATTTATTTTTGGGACAGAGAGAGACAGAGCATGAATGGGGGAGGGGCAGAGAGAGAGGGAGACACAGAATCGGAAACAGGCTCCAGGCTCTGAGCCATCAGCCCAGAGCCTGACGCGGGGCTCGAACTCACGGACCGCGAGATCGTGACCTGGGTGAAGTCGGATGCTTAACTGACTGCGCCACCCAGGCGCCCCTATTTTTTATATTCTTTATACTTCTTGTATTGGTGCGCAGATTATTTGGATCAAATTTCAAAAAAAAAATTAGTATTATTTCTTCAAATATTTTTTCTCTTCCTTTCTTTCACCTCTTTCAGGATTCTATTACAAATTTATTACACTGCTTGATAATGTCTCAGAGGTCATTGATGCTTTCTTCATAGTTTTCAATCTTTTTTTCTGTGTTGCATTTTGGATAGTTTCAACTGATATGTCCTAATAGTTTCTACTACTCCAATGATTTCTTTTCAATGGTCTATTGCCATATTTTTTTCTGCAGTGACTAATATGCTGCCAATTTAAACCAAATCACTTTTCATTTAATGTTTATTTTTCATCTTCAGAAGTGGTCTTTTTCATATCTTTAATTTTTTTTTCATCATACTCATGTGTTTTTCTACCACCATGAACATATGGAGCGTATTTATAACTATTTCAAGATGCTTTCCTGGTAATTCCCTTATCTCTGTCATTTCTAGGACTATTTCTAATGATTGATTTTCTCCTGGTTAGAAGTGATATCGTGCTGCTTATTTGCATATCTAGTAATTTTTTTAATGGATGCCAGATGCTGTGAACTTTCTATTGTTGCTAGCTGGATTATATTGTATTCCTTTAAATAGTGTTGGATTTCGTTTTGGTGTACTGTTAAGTCACTTGGAATCAGTTGGATCATTCTGAGATGTACTTTTAGATTTTGCTATTGTGGAAGAAGAGGAGCTTTTGTTCTGGGGCTAATTCAGACCCATGACCAATATGTGGCCTTTCTGGGGATTCCACCTTATTATTGTAATATAATGTCTTTCCATTCCGGCTGGGAGCAATGCAAACTACTCTCAGGCTGGTGTGAGCATCAGGAATTGTTCTCCCTGGTTTTTCTGGTGGCTCTTTCTCTGAGCTTAGATCGTTTTCTCCCAACCTGCACTGATTAGTACTCAGCCAAAAACTGAAGGTAACCTCTGCAGATCCTTGGAGCTCTCTCTGTGTAGCTACCAGAAGCTCCCTCCTTTCTGGGATTCCACCCTTAAATACTAGCTGCCTTGGCCTTCCAGAACTGTTTTCTCTGTTTCCTCAACTCAGAGAGACCATAAGGTCCTTCTGGATTTTCCCTCCCTGATTTGCATGCAGCCTGGAAACTGCCTCCAGGCATCAGGCTGTCTGAGGGCATGGTTCACTTTGTTTCCCTTTTCTCAGAGATTATGGTCCTGTGGTTGTGCTGCCTTTCAATGTCTGAATACATATGTGTATATATATATATTTTCCTATTTTCTCACTTGTTTAAAATGGGAGGGTAAATTTGGGTTTGTTGTTCCATTTTGGCTACAAGGATAAGTCAATGTACATTTTTTTGTGATAGAAAATTAAAATTTTGAAAACAGATACTCATCTACAAAATGAAGGAATGTATAGGCAAGTTGCTTAACTGATCAAAACCTTAATTTCCTTGCACATAGGGAATTAATAACAATGCTTCCCTACTTGAGGAGTGGATTGGAATTAGGATCCAATGTGACAGAGGAAGTTCTTTGTAAACTATAAAGCTCTATGCAAATGACAATGTCAAGGCTGTGGTAGGGAAGGGGTGATAGGGATGGTGATGATTGCTTCAGTTCCATAACAATTCAAGTAATAAAACTATGTTTTAAGAAGATTTCATTTCAAAAAAATCCTGTGAATAATAATAACAGCACATACTCTGGGTCTTGTATGTAAGCAAACATGCTTTTCCAAGCTGGTTTTAAGCAAAGAGAGAATGTATTTGCTCATTAACTATGAAGGCCAAGGTGGTGGGCCAAGCCCAGCTAAATACAGAGTTCCAATGCTGTCAATGTTGTCTCTCTCTCTTTATGTCTCTGGCTCTCTTGCCTCTGCTCTGCTTCCTTCTCAGACTTTCTCCAGGTGGCAGCAAGATGGTTGTTGACAATTCCACCTCATATTCCAACAGCTTGGCAAACTGAGTAGACAGAATGAGTCTTTCAACAATTGTTCTGGCAGAAAATTTCTGAATCTGATTTGGGTGATTTTCCCATTTCTGAACCAATTGTTGTCACCAGGAAAAAATGATATTTTAATTGGCCAGGTCTCTGAAATCAGGGACATTTTATTAGATACCAAGGATTCAAAGCTCAATAAGATATGATCTTTGATCTCTCAGTTAGCAAAGTATTTACAGGGCACAATGAATTACAAAGGAAGGTATGGTTAGTTCTACTCAGTAATCAGAGAGAAGACCACAGTATGTTTCCTATGTTTGGGTACTTTTTTCATATCTTTGCTTATGCTGTACTACTTTGCTTCATGGATTACTAAGAAAACAGGCAACACACAAGGACACTTTGACAAAAGAATCTTTACAGCCACAGAAAAATACAAAATCACTACGCTCCATAAACTACATGACTAGAAGGGAAAAGTAAAAGTAGCATTGACCCATCTCTGTCTTCACTCTTCAGATACAGTATACTTAAATAATGTGGTTTTTTTAATACTCCCTGATGTTATTTTTGTTTGTGCTATATCTCGCACACGACACAGTCAACTACTTGAAAGCAGAAATAGACTGTGTTTTATTTATCTTTACATTCCCCTCAGTCTTGACAGAGTGCCTTACCCATATTAGGAGCTGAGTGAATTATTTGTTGAATGTATGAATGAGTGGATAGCTAGTTATATATGGTATGTGAGGTATCCTTCTAAGTGCTTTACCTATATTTACTCATGGTATCTTCCCAGCAATCCTGTGAAGTAGATTCTACTTATTCCTCATTCTACAAATGAGGAAAGTAATACCCAGAGAGGCTGTTACCTACCAAAGAGCCTGTAGGTAAGAACTGGATGGCAAACCCAGGCAACCTGGTTTTAGACTGCTCTAGCTGCTGTCTTAGTTTTGAAAAACAAACTTATTGAAATACTTCATTAACGAATAGGAGACAGAAAGAAAACACGAATGTTGTACATTTTAACAGCAACAGCAACTGGTCACCTACGACGGAAACAGAAAGATTACACTTAGCATAGAATTTGTCAAAGCATGAAGGTGTTATCCATTAACTGGATGAGTCAAATGATGCAAGGGAAAACCTTCAACCGTGAGTGAAAGCAGTCATCTGAGTGGCTGTTAGTATTGTCTGAGGGCTGAGAAATGACTCCCTTTTGTTCTTAGGTAGACATGCAGAAACAAACAAAACGAAGCGACAGTTTGTTTCACCTCTTGGTGATGCAAAGAAACCACATTGTGAGTTCGGTAGACAGCAAATTATTTGACTCGCACAATAAAGTTTAATAAACCTGGCTGTTGTAGAGGAAACTCAAGACTTTAACAATAGCAACGAGAACAACAGCAGCAACAGCAGGTAAGCACAGGACCGACCGCCGTTACAGCAATCTAGACTCTCGCAACTGTGGATGGAGCGATTCTGACTGTTTACCTCTTTGATCTGTGATGATCACTTTTACCTTTACTCTTTGAATAACTTGGCTCAAATCTAGTCAGTAGTCGTGGATGGCTCCAGGAAAAATTGTCATTTGAATAGTTTCTTGGTGCTACCTCTTTAAACTCTTTTTCTTTGAGTATTGCCTTAGTATACTCTTGTCTCTAAGTAACTTTAGTATAAACAGTAATAAAATAATTTTAATCACATTAGAAGAAGTTTAGAGGTAGGGCAATTTTCTGAGTTGCCAATTAGCTCACAATGTTATCAGATCTAGTTTTTTTTTTTTTTTTAATCTACTGTAGGCACTTTATTTTTTTTCAAATTTTTATTAAATTCTAGTTTGTGAACATATAGTGTAACGCTGGTTTCAGGAATAGAATTTAGTGATTCATTACTTACTACAACACCCAGGGCTCATCACAAATGCTGTCCTTAATACCCATCACCTATCTAGCCCATCTCCCACCCAACTCCTTCCAGCAACCCTCAGTTTGTTTTCTATGGTTAAGAGTTTCTTATGGTTTGCTTCCCTTTCTTCCCCCCCTTCTCCTATGTTCATCTTTGTTTGTTTGTTTGTTTTTATCTCTTTGTTCAGATAGTCACATGTTAGTTAGCTTCTCAGGCTGATTCTCCTCTTGGTCACAGAATGGCTGCCAGTTAGCAACTGCCATCCTTATTCATGCAGAATGGTTGAAAGAGTCTGGCTGTCTGTGACAACATCTTGAGAAATTGAAAGAATGTATTATATGGAAATAAATTACTACAGGCCACAAAGTCCTTGATTCAATAATGAGCACAATTACAGTTAAATCCATGAACCATAATTGCAAAGCTACTTAACTAAAAACTTTAGTGAAGAAGCTGCTGACACAAGATTTTAGAAAATGAAAAGCACTGGACCAGGCATTAGTCTTTTCCTCTGGAGATAGGGGCAGGCAGAGCTCATGCTGGGAAAACTATACATAACTGCTGCCGTAACATTTGCATTTTACATATAGTTCATCTGTGTAGAGTCATAAAAACATTTTGGTCTACTTGTGAATGAGTGGAGTTTTCCTGTGATATTCAAGGTTTACTTTATTTTTTTATTTTATTTTTTTTAATTTTTTTTTCAACTTTTATTTATTTTTGGGACAGAGAGAGAGAGAGCATGAACGGGGGAGGGGCAGAGAGAGAGGGAGACACAGAATCGGAAGCAGGCTCCAGGCTCTGAGGCATCAGCCCAGAGCCCGACGCGGGGCTCGAACTCACAGACCACGAGATCGTGACCTGGCTGAAGTCGGATGCTTAACCGACTGCGCCACTCAGGCGCCCCTCAAGGTTTACTTTAAAGCAATCTTCTAAATAGTGATTTGAGTCTTCGAGACATTATTTAGAATGTTGTTCAGTTTGCTGTAGAGAATTGTGTTTGTTTTTTTCACATCATAAACACTTTGTTATTTGAGATTAACTTCGCTCACCAGTCTGGTGTCACATAAATGATGACCACACAGCCCCTAGGGACAAATCAGTAGGTGAGGGTTGAACATTTTCTTATTGAGTCAGGAACATATTTTGAAAGCATTTCTCCTCACGTAATGGAATGCATAACCAGCAATTAAAATAAGTGACTCTTACAGATTTGTTTAAAAACACAATGCAAGGTCTTGTTTTTTCCATACCTAGAAAACTTCAGCACATCTCTTGTCACGTAGCTTTACCTATACACACACGTGCGCATATGCTCCACACAGTTGTATCGGATGAGGTAAAAAGCTGTTATGTTTTACCTATCTGCTGTTATTTTGGTTTCCAAAATCTTGAATTAAATGAGATTGCTTTTACCTCTCAGAGCCATGTTAAATGTTAGAGATCGTACAAGAAATGATGGTTGCTACATTCAGGGACATTACCATCTATTTCAGAAATAGGTGAGCAATTGATAAAATTGTAAAACTGTGAATAACCAATCCCACATTCTGTGCTAGAGATTTCAAGTGCCACAGGGAACACTCCAATAAAGGAGTTGTGCCCAATGCAATCTAGTGTCTCATTGTCTCTGACACTGTCTCTGGTCCACAAAGCTCAGTAAAGGCCCAAAATGCAAATAACTAATCATGGGTATTTGGCATTAGCACCTGGATTCACAAATAAGTAAAGGGACTTTTAAAATTGAATGCTGTATGTTCAACTAGGCTAATGTAAAATAACAGTGATTAGATTAAAATCCAAACAGTGGAAACAGACATTCTGTCAACTCATTCTGAAGATATTACTGTTCATCGGGCAGAATTGTGGGTTTTATAAAATAAATATTATAAAATATACAAACCTAAATATAAACTAAACACAAAAATTGATATTCCATATTCTTTATAATTTTGATTCTATATCAGTTTATGTCTGTGATGTCTTTTTTTTTAGGAAAAAAAAGAAAAAGATTATACTTTTAGGAGGGAAAAATCCTTTAGCTAAGAGAGTCATATACAAGACTGTCAATCAATGGTGTCGGTTGCTATTGAAGATCAATAAGAAACAGAACACATAGTCCTTGCTCTCGAAAGTTTATAATCTGGGGCGCCTGGGTGGCTCAGTCGGTTGAGCGTCCGGCTTCAGCTCAGGTCACGATCTCGTGGTCCATGAGTTCGAGCCCCGTGTCGGGCTCTGTGCTGATGGCTCAGAGCCTGGAGCCTGTTTCGGATTCTTTGTCTCCCTCTCTCTCTGCCCCTCCCCTGTTTATGCTCTGTCTCTGTCTCAAAAATAAACGTTAAAAAAAAAAATTTAAAAAAAAAGTTTATAATCTAATGAGGGAGAAAACAATGAGGCATGTGAACTCAGAGGAGAGCAGTAAAACAGCAAATCATACCTTCCTGTGAAAAATTTTATTAATTCCAACATGTTTTTTTTGTTGTTGTTTTAATCTGAAGTAATTCTGCCATGATTTGCTTTACTTGCCTAATTATAGACATAGGCTACACCAAGGTCAAGATACACGTTCAGGACACAAGATCAGGATAGGATACACCAAGATCCTGATCAAGATCAGGACATTCTTGAACCTGGGGAGTATTTAATTTAATAGTTATTTTCTAATATTTCTTTCCTCTCCTGAGTTTAAAAATTAATCCACACCTAGCAGTTAGGGAAACTTTAGAAGTCTTTCTATTGAAACTTCAGAGGAAATTCTTTAGAATATTTTATATGTACTTGGCTTTCAGGATCCTCTTGGCTCAATCCTTGCTCCTACTGTGAACAAAGGTCAAATATAACTACTGTAAACTTTTCATTAGGGCTCATCCTTTGACATTTTAAGTGTTTCTGTGAAGAGGTCTTGAAAGGCCTCAAAGATTAGATATCCTAGACCCTGCTACAGTCCCCCCAAAACTTTGAGTTGGCTTAAAAAGTAAAGGGAAGGAGAAAAGGAGAAATAAGGGAAGTAGACAAGCAGGAATAGGACGAGTGCTTTTAGAGGGGAAAAGGCCTGTTTTTGTTTTGTTTCATTTTAAGACGAGGGTAGGAGACAAAAAGCCATTGGCTCTCCTGATGGCGGTGAAAATGGCGAACGCCTGGCTCTTCCTCCTGTGCTCTAACCACCACACCGCCATGTCCTGCTTAGTTTTCAGAAATGCATTTTATTGATCCTACACTTGTTTGATATACAAAATGAATTTAATAAACTTGGGACACATATAAAAATAAAACATGATTTATCAGTCAAAAGAATTTCCTGACCAAGGGCACACTGCATTACCTTAGGAATACACCCCAAACCACAGCATTTCTCTAATGCTGCCTTTTAAAAATTCCTGACCTCCCACCACTTCTGTTCTCACAGATTTTTCCTGTTTTAGCAGTACTCTCATCCCATCAAACGGCTTCAGCGGTGTTATTTATTTGGGTAAAAATAACAGGAGTGGAGATGAGGGACTCATCAATTCCAACTTAGACAGAAAAATGACTGAAATTATCTGGTTGTGGAGTCACTTTCTTTTTCACTTCATAAAACGTCCCAAACATTCATCACATATCAACTTTCTGAGTGCATTTCAACATGACCGTGTGTTTGTCAGTTCAAATACTTTGCACAGCCCTGTCTGTCTGAAGCAGCTGATGGCGCCTTCGGTTTCACTCCTGGTCTTAAAGCTCTCGCACAAGAAGCAGGGCTTCCCCACAAGTTCCTGACCCATCTCCGGCTGCCCATTCCTCTGTTCTTCAGGTCAGGGCCCTGGGAAAGTTGCTGCTCTGGGGGAAAGGAACCGGGGCCCAGGTGCCTGGTGATAGGTATTGGGTACACTGGAAATGTACTTCCAGACTGGTCTGAGAGCACCTTTGAAGGGGAAAATCTGAACCAGACAGGTAACTGGACAGAATGGGAAAAGCACTGGTCTGGGAGTGACCTCAGTGATCTGAGCAATTACTTAGCATCTCTGACTCTCAATCTTCTCCCCTTATGAAAAGCAGCAACACAATGAGAGCCCACAGTCCTCAATTCCCATCCTGTTTACCTCACTGATATATTATGGTGATCAAATTTCATTGTGTATAGCAAAATCTTTTTATTTTTTATTTTTTAATGTTTATTTATTTTTGAGAGTGGGGGTGGGGGGAGGAGCAGAGAGAGAGAATCCCAATCAGGTTCTGAGATGTCAGCAAAAAGCCTGCCTTGGGGCTTGATCTCAGGAACCATTTAATCATGATGTGAGTTGAAATCAAAAGTCTTATGCTTAACTGACTGAACCGCCCAGCATGCCTGTGACAAAATCTTTTCGGACTCTTAGGCACATCACAAATCATCAGCTCTCATTAACATAGATACCCTGAACACTGTTAAGCATTTTGCCCCAGGACTGTGGCCGCGGAGGTAGTTTTCTTGAGTTCAGTTACATGGTTCCCTTCCTTCCCCCACTTTACCCTATAGCGGCCACATGCAAAGGTAGCACGTGATACCTGTGGATATCTATGCTAAGAAGGCTGTTACCTACCACCCCACAACACATTTCCTAATTTAAGGAAAAACTCATTTGTTAACATTTCCTTCTTTCTTCATCCTTTCATCTGTGAGAGTTATTATGACCATTCAGATCCTGGTGGTGTAAAAAGTCATCCCAAGGTGTTTCTCTTGCAGGAAAAGAATCAAGACATCTGTGGATGACGCACTAAGGTAGTCACTGGCAACCTCCCTTCCATTTCTGGGTTGGCTCATTGTTTACCTAATTGCCAGTAATAATATTTCATTGTGTAAAGAATGTTGGCACCAGGGGCCCAGGTTCCAGTTTATTGATGGCTCAGAGTTTATGAATTGATGCCCTCAGCAGGTTGCTGCCCTGATGAATGGCAATTACTGCGGCTCCCACAGAGGCAATTGTAGTCAGAGCATTTACTCCTTTCAAATAATTGCCCCTGAGAAGTTGAACAGGTAATTGTAACATCTGAAAACCATGCTTTTGGCTCCGAATCAAAGAGTATTAATCTCCGTAACAGAGGTGTTTTGGAATGACCCAAAAGAGTTGTTAAAGAATGGTCTCCAGAGTGTTTAATTTTAAGATGAATTGGAGAAACCTTAGCAAGACCCCCCTCCCTAACGAAAATTAAAACGTTGTAAAGACACCCAGATTGTTGTTAGAGGTGCCCACCTTTTTGAAGTTGCGATTCTCTGTAGTGATTGGTTTGCTTTAGACTTTATGCCTACCATTACTCCTCCTTAAAATTCTTTAAAGCACCTTGCTCCAGCCAGGCTAATCTGCCCATTAACCTCTGAAATGTCGTGTTCATTCTCACTCCAGAAAATTTGTTCGTACCATTCTTTAATGCCATTCATTAAGTATATGCAACGAAAAAAGGACGAATTATTTGAAACACCATTTCATTTTCTACTATGACATAGGTGGATTTAATGAATTACCGAAGTCCCTTCAATAAAGAGAGCGCTAAAATCTTGAAATCATGCATATGTCTTCTATAGAATCCAAAGATACCTTCTACTCCAGTTATTTTGTTAGAACTTCTAATCTATTTATTTTGGTACCATGAAAGAAACGGGATGGAGTCACATAATATAGTTTATTTGTATAAACTTCAATTTGGAGGGAACTATTGCACACAATGGGAAAGAAATATAAAGATACTAATCCACAATGGTTTTGGGGTTTGGGGGAGAAAAGAGCATCAAAGAAAATGTAAGTATAGAGTCACACCTATAATTTTGAAACCTTTCTGAATAAAGGTCAGAAATCTTTGAGAGATGACACTGGAGGACAGGAAGGAAATAAGAGAAAAAAAGATCCAAAATATACAAAAGTGTAGAAAAATCATAAACTAGTTTTAAATTCTGGAAACCGTGGTGTTTAAACATTTATTCTTCTCAAATTGTTGGCAGTAAATCCAGTGTGCTGAAAACAGCCAGGTATGTCTCCTTCAAGGCAATCTGCCCGTCATTATTCAAAGTGCCAGGGATTTAAAAAGTGTCTTAGCATCCTCACATTTCAGACTAGTAAGTAACGCCAGAAGGAATGATTAGAAGACTTCAGGCTAAAGTATGAGTTGGTTCAGAAACATGCAACCATTAGAATAAAAGCTATAAAAAATGATCATGGAAGTAAATATGGGATAACATGAACATGGGTAAACTGAAATATGAAGTAATTCTACAAACACACACACACACACACATGCACAACTAGAATAATCTAAAGGATACCAAAATAAAGATATACTTACTCATGCAACCATAGACATAAATTTCCTTAATCTTGATTTACCTTAAGACTTCAATACTCAAGAGTTTCCATCTTATATAATCACGACCTTGTTCTGCTAATTGGATTATTGGAACTGAGAGTTTTATAGGCACATAGAACAGACATGAATTTTAGAGACCATGTATTCCAGACGGCTGCCTTGAGGCAGATAAATATCTGAACCAAGGATGACAGATAGGTTTTAACTTAGAAACTAATTCCAATCCATTTGTGGTTGGCTGACTAGAGCAATGCATTTAGGTGAATTCTGAGGCTGAGTTTAGCTCCAATAAGAGGAATATGGAGTCTGATTGATAATGGAGGGTCTAAAGTGCTCAGGTCCAGGAATCAGAGTCCAGAACACATGTTGGGATGGAGGCTGGGCTTACTGCCATACATTTGTTCTTCACAGTCTAAAAACTATTTAGGTACAAAGAAGGTAGCATAGAGTATAGACAGTCAATAAATATTCTAGGGTGTAATTACATAGCACAGAAATATTTAACCTGCATTTTTTTCTTTTTTTTTACCAAAATTATCCTGGATATATGAGGGGATTTTTTAATTTGCTTCTAGATGTTCTAGATACCAAGGAAATCTAAAAGGTTTCATGCCATAAGTTCCTTGCCCTTTATTCCTTAAGGTTTGGGAGTTCAAAAGAAAGGGGGAGTGCAGAGAGTGAGATATGCTCTTTAAGTGCATGGTGTCTCATGTCAGTGGCTGTTCTTTACCTCGTGCTCTTGTCATTCAGGTGACTATAATCACCTAAGGCCTCTGCTTGGTTCATAAGTTTTTTCACAGCTAACTCTACCTAATGCTTGGTTAAGCCATGCGACCACAAATGGTAATTATAGTCATTTATCCTAACTGCAAACTATTTATAACTAATGATCACACATCATAATAAGAGTTCTTCACACGAAAGATGTGTCTAGTTCATTTTGTGGTATGTTTTGTAGTATCACAACAATGAACTCTGTTGTTTCCAGCCCCTCTTTCATAGAGGCTCATCTCTTTGGCGTGGTCTTCTGACCCAATTTAAAGCAACCAGAGGACACTGAAGTGCTCCATTGAGTCTACTGACCCTGAACTATTCTCATTCTCTTCCAATGGCCTGTTCACTCCTTCTCTGTGTCCTTTCTTTTCCTTTCGCCTCCACCCTAATGCTTCTGTTCATAAATTTAGCAAACATTCAGTGGTAATTACCATTAACTAGTTAAAGTGCCAGAGACTGCAGTCGGCATGTTTTTATACTTTCTTTTGGTTCTTCACAGCAGTCCAAAGAATTCAACATTACTATCCCTACTGCATGGTTGTGGAGATTGAGAAACGGAGATGTCAATTTATTCAACATCACACAGCGAGGGAACACCCACATTGGGATTGGCGTTTAGCAATCCTCTTCCCAGTAATCCTCTTTCACTTACAAATCACTGCTTAATATTGTGACATTTACATGGGGCACCTGGGTGGCTCAGTAGGTTGGGCGTCCCACTCTTGATTTTGGCTCAGGTCACGATCTCACAGTTCGTGGGATGGAGTCGTCATCAAGGCTCTGTGCTGAAAGCACGGAGTCTGCATGGGCTTCTCTCTCCCTCTCTCTCTGCCCCTCCCCTGCTTGTATTCTCTCTCTCTCTCAAAATAAATAAACTTAAAAAAATAGCATAGCATCTACAAGCACACAAGACATTATCCAAACTTTTATGGAACTTAAAAATTAGAAAAATACCTAGTCCGTTATCTATTTGTTTCATGTCCTGTATCTACCCAATCATATATATTCATCCTGTTCCTGGTTACCAGTGCTAATACCGGGTCCTGCCTTTGTTACCTCATGATTAATATAAAAGCCTTTTCACTAACACTCTAAACTATGTTGTATTCTTTCTTATATGTAATTTGCTTGCAGATTTTCTTTTGCTCAAAAACCGGGGCTACTATTTCACCTGGTTTATCAGGAATTACTTAAGTAGGTTTAACGGCAACTGTGTAATTTACAGTTTATTGCATGTATTATGGATTTTTTTTTTATATCACATCCATTCATTTGGTAAGTAATCCTTGAGTGGGTAACCCTTATTAGGCTCTGTCAAAGATATAAAGTAGAATCTTTTTTGGAGAAAAAAAGAGAAGAGAGAACCTTTGGAACTCTTGGAGAGCTCTTGGAGAAAAGAGAGAAACTTAGTCCCAGACACCAAGAGCTACAAAGCAGAATATGACATAGTCTTCCAATAAGAAAGGTGAAGATTCATGAAAGAAAACAACTGGATCAATCAGAAATCATGAAGGAATAGGCAGTGTCTAAAGTAGACCTTGAGGGAATACATTGCTGGCTTTGGAAATGATAGAAGAGGCTGAGAACACGTTGTAAAGACATGGCCATTGGAGCTACCTGGGGTGTTGGGGATGCCATGTAGGCCACGTGCCTGGAGTTGCTGGGGCACAGATTGCCTTCTGCTCTGACCACTGAGTCGTGCTGGGTGGAGGCCAATGTTGCTGTTCGGCTTTGTAACACTCTTCATCTACCAAACTCTGCTTGTTTAGTTTCTGGGGCTCCCTCCAAAATTTTTTTTTCTCTCTCTCTCTTTTTTTTTTCTTTTCTTTTAAACCCTCCCTAAGGCCTTTTCCATACTCTGAAGAGTTTAATTCTATTTGGTCTCATCAAGTTTGTATCATTTCTGTGTGCCCATTGTCTTCCCAATTGGATTACAGTCTCTTCAAGGCCAGGAATGGATTTTTCTAATTGCACATAAAACAGAGCCTAAGGCTGAGCCTACAGCAGGCAGTCAGTAAACATTGGATCATTTATTGGGTCTTTGGTTATGAATAAATGAAACTGTTCACAGACAATGTGGTTAAAAAATGTTAAATGAATGTTTCAGATTTACCCCAAATTGTTAGCTGTAGAAAAAACTAACATCAATTTAAGAAAGGAGATGATCTTTCTTAAAAAATTCTTGGTACACCCTATCTCTGTTAAAGATATTTCTCCGGGGGCGCCTGGGTGGCGCAGTCAGTTAAGCGTCCGACTTCAGCCAGGTCACGATCTCGCGGTCCGTGAGTTCGAGCCCCGCGTCAGGCTCCGGACTGGTGGCTCAGAGCCTGGAGCCTGTTTCCGATTCTGTGTCTCCCTCTCTTTCTGCCCCTCCCCCGTTCATGCTCTGTCTCTCTCTGTCCCAAAAATAAATAAACGTTGAAAAAAAAAAAAAGATATTTCTCCAATCAAAGGCACTCATGTTGGATGCATATTGTGGTATGTATCTGGCTTTGAAGATGTAGCTTAAAAAAATAGGGGAAAAACTTAATCATTTCATCTTTAAAGCAACATTTTCGATTTTATGTTGAAATGATTCATACCTCATTACCCACTTAGACTGAGTAATATGCTTTCTAACCAGAATTATTTCCACAAATATAAAGAAGTCTATTTTATCTTTCCCCATTGAAATTCAACTTCATTTATTAATGCAGAATTATCACCAGATTAAAATTTAGAATCTAAAACTGCTGGTAATTTACACAAATTATTTTATTGCAATCTGCCTATGGGATCACCTTGGCAGAATTAAACTCAACCAGTTAAAAGAATAACTTATGTAAGAACTGTCAGAAAAGATGAGAACCCAAATTATACACATGCAACATGAACATATAGTGTCCGAGCTGATTCAGCCACTGGAGAGTTTCATGAGTCCTGTTATCTGAGAAAATCAAATGAGGAACATTGCATTGTTTCTCTGATTTATACTTAGTCTGATATTGATTGTTGCTGCCTCTTGACTAAGAATGTGGAACTCGCCCGGAGAATAATTACCTCTGGTCCCCATCCTAGCAATCTGCTAAATCTTTTTTCATGTGAGAGAAAGTTTTACAAACTACATATTTAGTTTTCAGTTTTTCGTACAGTTATTTATAGTTTCATGGGCATTTTCTGTCTTCCCAATTCAACTGTGACTTCTCTTATGGCAAAATCTGGCATTTTTCTTTGTATTTCCATTCTCTCTGTCACAGTGTTTTGAACATGGTTTATTAGTTTTTGTAGAAAATAGTACAAGATAAAATATAGCAACCTAACTTATCTTTTAAAATGTATTTCTAATAAAAAGGACAATTGCTGTTTGTTTGTTTGTTTTTAGCTACCAACTAAGTCAAATATCTCAAAGCACTGTCTATGTAGAAATGTGACCCAGGAGAAGATAAAACTATAGTACAATGGCACAAATTCTGGATCATACTAAAAGTGCCTGCTACAGAACACACACTGTTCAGTTGTTGAAAATATACTTCCAGCTGTTTGGATGTATGCTGTTGGATGTATGCCTGGATAAAAAATGCTCAGTGAGTTGGGGAATACTTGTTGCAGTGGAAGAACACTGCCTTTGGTTAAATAAGTCGGGTTTTATTGCTTGAGAACTATACATATATACTCTAAATTTTTTGGTAGAGTGCTGTTTCCATGGCGTAGCCACATGGATTGGATTAGAAGTGTGATACCCCCTCAGAATTCTGCCCAAAACACAGTTAACCTTGAGCTAAAGCAATTTTGCTGAACCATTGATTGAGGCTCCTGGCACTGTTCTTGTATACCTTCCCCTTGACCTTGCAATTTTGAGGAAATTGACTTTGCCCTCAAACTCTATTCTGGAACATTCATATTAATAAGACTATGTGTTTTTCTCACACTGTCTGGTTGCCACATTTAGTAGAAATTAATTAAATATACAAAAAATTACAGGTAGTCAAAAGTGCCTTAAAATGTACTTCAAGATGATACTAAATATATATACAAACAATTTAACTTTTACATCACAAACCTAGTGCCAAATAGAGCACGTCTTTTTGAGAAATACTTCTTAGACATTTTAATAAAAGAGTATATTTTACATACAGAATTATGAACTTAACTTTATGTCATGATGAGGACAACTCATTAAGGAAATGATACAAGAATTAGATATTAAAGAATAAGCAGGATTTTTTCCAGGTTGGGGGACAGTTCAGGCACAGGGATGTGCATGAGCAAAATGAGCCAACGTTTGGAGTGAAAACTTAAAAGTTAAAAGGATTCTATTATTTACATCGTATAATTACAGCCTAAGAGTTGATGGAAAACAATGGTGAGTAAAAAGTGGTCCCCACCATTATACTCTAGTAGAAAAAGCAATTTAAATAACTCAGTTATAAAACATTAAAATGGTATGAGCGAGCCCTTGTCATCTAACAAGGGTGAAAATATTGTGGGACTGTAAAGAAAGGAGAAAATAGGGTAATGATACAGGAAGGGTTATCAGATAAGATGGAATTTGAACTAGCCCTTGAAAAATCAGTAAGAATGTGAAAGGTCAATCCCGGGAAAATTCCAGGCCATTTCTGGGAAAGGAGAGTGCAAGAGTGAACTGAAGCACACAGAGCATGTTCATAGACCAGTGCAGATGCCATTGTGACAAGAAAGTGGGGCCTTTTGGTGGCAAGGTGGGGATAGCGGGGGCAATGTTAGCAAAACCTGAATGGTATTTTGAAGTTGAGTGGCAGAATTGTTTGAAGTTTTGGCAGAAGACCTTTGCCACTGGAATGAGGAGAGTGTGTCATGATTTGATTTTTGTCTTGAGTTCAACAAAGCCAAACTTACAGTTGGGAAAGTCATCCAGGAAGAATGATTATCTCTGTAGGAAGGATACAGAGAAATCATTGTGTTTAATGTGAGGAGATATGGGTGAAGGTAGAGCTTGGGAAAGTCTTTCATACATGGAGAGGGAAGAAGTAGAGAAACAGGAGAAGATTAAGAAAATGATTGCAAAGAGATAGGAAGGAGTATCTTGTACACCAAATTTTCATTCTTTGAAAACCCATTCAGGGAATTTGGGGCTCTTTGGGCTGCTGGACTTCAGCAAAGACCTGGCATATATGCTAAGCACTCTGAAATGTTGGGATGATGTAGAATCCTCTACTCTCCTCTTTTTTATTCTCGCCTCACCATGTCATCATCCAACCCAAAGTTCATGCAGTCTATGAATTTATGATGTCACCCTCTACAAACTCCCCATACATAATTTTGTAACAAACCATAAGGGATAATTCTGTGTAACAGCTGTTCAAGGATGTCTGAATAGCCTGTCCTTGTCAATATGAAGGGCAGGACATGACTAGAATGACATTCTTAATAGTCCTAAAAGAGATTTCTTTCATTAAAAAAATTGTTTTAAAGTTTATTTTGAGAGAGAAAGAGAGAGTGTGAGTGGGGGAGGGGCAGAGAAAGAGAGGGAGAGAAAGAATCCCAAGCAGGCTCCATGCTATATCAGTGCAGAGCCTGATGTGGGACTCAATCTCACAAATGGTGAGGTCATGACCTGAGCCGAAATTGAGAGTTGGATGCTTAACTGACTCAGCCAGCAAGGTGCCCCAAGATTTCTTTTATATACACAAAAAGTATTGATCTAAAATCTATTTTTTAGGGTACTTTAATCCCAAACTAGTATTTTAAAACCCCATTATGTGAAGTCTTTTCTAGATATTTGCCCTTTTATTGACATATTCTTTTATTCTTATTATTAATTATTATACAATTTGCATTTTCATTTTTAACACTAATAATTAATGCCATCTCTCTCTGGCTGATCAGTGTTGCTTTATTGTTATTAACTCTATTAATATTTTTAAAAATAATTTTTGCCTTTGCTGATTTCTCCATTGCATGTTTATTTTCTGTTTCATTAATTCCTGCTATAATATTATGATTTCTTCTACTTTCTTTGGCTTTTGCCAAAAGATTTTTAAAAGTCTTTTTGAGATGACATGTAGACATTAATTTTTCAACCTTTCTTCTTGCCTAACATATGTATTTGAGGGTATATATTTCCTTCGAACTATAGCTTTAGCTGCTGAATTTCACAAGTTTTGATAGTTACAATGTTATTACACTTTGAAAATATCATTCCTTTGACCTCATTATTGGCCATCAATGTTATCGCTGCTAATTTGTAGGGAGTATGTCTCTTTCCATTGGATTCTTTTAAGGTATTCTCTTTGTTTTGTTTTGAGGTTTCACTGTGATGGGCCTAAGTGTTGTTTTCTCCATATTTATTCTGTTTGGAATTCACAGTACTTTTGACTCTACTTAGTGACATTTTTGTTAGGATTTAGAAAATTTTCTCTTTTCTTTCTTTCTAGGACTACAAATACAGCTATGGTAATTCCCCCCGACCCCCTTCTCCCCTGTTTTCCACCATGTCTTAAATGTCTTTTATGCCATTTTCTGTTTCTGTTTTTTAATGCTTTTTTCTCTTCATGCCTTACTCTGGATATAATTTTCTTTTTCTGATATGTCTTCCAGTTCACTAGTCCCCATCTCAGTTGTGTCTCATTAGATACCAACTTCATTTAAAGTGTTTCTAATTGTAATTATTGTATTTTTCATTTCTGGAATTTATAATTAATTATTTTTGGCTTTAAATTCTATGCCAAAATCTTCTTATTGTTTAATTTTTTGGCTATATTAATTACAGTTATTTTAGTTTGTGTTTGATAACTACTATATCTGAACTTTTTTGAAGTTTGTTCCTCTTGTCTTTTTTTCCCCCCTTATTTTTGGGTCATACGATTTTGTTGACAGTTAAAGTAGGAACAGGTTATTTTAATCCTATTAAATGAGTAGTCATGCTATGGCCAATCTAATTCTAATTTACCCTTATACCTAAAGTGTGGCCCTCTGGGGTGACCTAACAGCCAGAGGTCTTTCCTAAGACTCCTTGTTGGTAATTCCTAACCTCTAATTTTTGCTACCCATCTTTCCAGAATATCTATTCAGCCTCTCCATCTCTTAGCTTCTTCTTGTGATCAGTATATGAGAGAAAATCATGCATGACATTGGACTCATCTTTTTACCTCTCTGCAGTTCTTTTTCTGGAAATAATTTTGAATTTTGTTATTCTTACTACCTTAATAGTTACCCAATTCTTAAACACAAAAGTATCTAGTATCTAGGAGCACTTGGGTTGCTCAGTCAGTTGAGTGTCCAACTCTCGATTTGGGCTCAGGTCATCATCTTGCAGTTTGTGGGATTGAGCCCTGCATCGGGTCTGTGCTGACAGTGTAAAGTCTGCTTGGGGTTGTCTTTCTCCCTCTCTCTGCTTCTCCCATGTTCTCTCTTTCTCTCTCTCTCTCTCAAAAAAAGAAAAAAAAATATATATAGCCTATCATCTACCAACCTAAGTAGAGAAAGAGAGATAGAAAGATATATTTGTGTGTTGCCCAGGTTTTCTTACTATTTTGTGTGAGGGTTCATCTACAATAGCTCACCATTACCAGATTATTAAAATGCCTGATATAAACTCTTAAATATTCAGTTTGTTAAATTTAAAAAGTTTTGTAAAAATAATTTGCAAGAGGTTCTGACATCCAGTGCTGAATTTGAAATTTTGTCATAGAATTGTTTGCTAAAAAAAAGAAGTCAAAAAAGAAAGTGAGGGAGAAGAGAAGACAAAGAATTTTGCCAGAGAAAAAGTGGGGGCAGAGAAAGGAAGAAGAAGAAAAAGAGGAGATACTATGGCAGAGTTTAGGCAATAGATCATTACAGGTCTCCAGATAGGTTTCGTTTTGAGGCTGCATCTCTTTTTGTTTGTTTTTTGTTTTGTTTTGCTTACATTATTTTTTGTCCCTGTCACTTGTTGTCACTTCAATCAACCCATCTGGTAAGTTCTTGGTCAACCTAGTCACTGGATGCAACCCACTGTCCTTCATACAGACTCTTTGTTGGACTATAGATCTAGAGCATATATTACCAGCACTTTTTGTACACACTCCAGCTGGAATTGGAAGTAAATGCTCTCATTTTTTTCCTTCTCCACCTTTGACCCTCCTTCAGGACTTTCTTGGTGTTCCTGGCCATCTGCCTGACGTCCAGAGTTGCCTGCATTCTGACAAGACAGAATGGCTCACCTAGCTTCAGAACAACATCAGAGGTGCCAACACAAAGTAGACCAGATACACTGTCCAAAATACCCCTCCATGGTTATTCCAAACCAGGACTAAGCCAGGAGGTGTTCCAAAAATATATCACTATATTTTGGCCTGAGTGTCACTTCCCCACTTGGCAAGCTAGGGCTAGAGAAATTGGAACAGAGATTTCCTGTTAGCCTGTCTTGTATTCTCTCCTCTCAGATATACATCTTTGACTTGTCCCATCTCCAATGACACAGTTGCCCCAGCTTTTATAATTATTTGTACATATCAGAAAGGAGCAGAAGCTGTACATTTTGTCTCCAACCTTCTCCAAAATAATTTCAGCCAAACTGTTCTCTTCACACTAAAATGTTTTTAAGTGAATAAATGACCAACTGAATGAATATTTGTTATACATTTCTTCTTTTATTTTGTGGTTCACAGAGTTTCCTAACTGTATGTTGTTGTTGTTTGTTGTTGTTTGTTCATTTGTTTGTTTTGGCCTGGTGCAATTGTACCCTTCCTTTGGGGGTTATCTCAGATTTCAAATCTCAAAGCCTCTGCTCACTATCCCGGTCTTTCAATGTTCTTTGAAAATCAACTATTAAAGCGGTTACTTTTTTATTATTCATTGTGGTTAATCAAAAAACCTCCCTTAATTAGTGCCAAATCATTTTATGTAAAAATACCTCACCTCCAGAAATAGATGGGAATCTCCTTTGGAGTAGGAAAAACATCCTCCCCTTATTATACCTATGTTGGCCTCATGTCTCTAATTTACAAAGGATTATCATCTATTTAATACCGTCTTTCTTATCCTCAAAGACCAGAGTAGGGCAAAATAGCAGCCTTCTTTCAATCTTTAAAATGATGAAATTGAACTACGGAGAGAATAAGTGATTTCTTCAAGGTCATATCCTTGATAAATGAAGAAGCCAGGATGGAAGTAAATATTCTTACTCCAAAGCCAGTGACCTTTGTACTGTCGCATACACTTTCCCACTTTTTAAAAGCCCCTTCAGCCTCCAACAAAGTCTTTCATGTGTTATAAGGGCTTAACAAAGAATGAATGGATAAATGAATAGATGTTTTTTTTTTCCAACTCATCATTCATATACTTATTTAGAAATATACCCAGTTGATATTTGCTTCAGAGTAAAAGAAGAATTCCTCTGAGAGGATGGAATCCATATATAAAGACATGGCCATTAATTGTTGAATGCATACATAAAGATATGAACATTAATCATTGTAAGAAATAACCGGCAACAACTAAAAGTCTCAGGGCAAAAGATGGATTTCCATGCCGTTATATCAATATTTCTAAGTTTTCAATCAGACTGTTCACAGACTTGGGTAAATGGGCTCATTTGCAAACAGACCACATTCTGATCTTGTACCTTACTCTCATCTTATTTGGATACACTAACAGGCCCTGCCTTGTGCATGGGCGCACTTGTAGACATCCGGAACACATTCAGAAAAAGTAGTCAAACTGATACAGCATGATCATCTTCCCTGACCCAGCTTTCTTAGAGATGCTTTGAGGAAATTTGAGTAAGTTCATACTGCACGAAAAGAAAAAAAAACACACAAAAAACCTTGTTTTTGCAAGCTGAGACCACATCTTCCAGGAACTGGCTTCTCCAGTTCCTGGAAGGTTTTGAAAAATGTTAGACTATCTGTACGTTGCCTTTCTGACATGTTGGTAGCGATTGCAAAGCATTATCACCACCACTAATTTACTTTTCTGACAAAGAAAGAGTGTACTTAAAAAAGTGGAAAGAGAGAAAAAAATCCTAATGATAGGTTCTTGAACGTTATCAGCATTACTGTAAATTAGCTTTTGTGCTAAAACAGCCCGTTTGGTGCCAGGAACAATTCTAAAGCTTTACAATACAAAACGGTGAGGTTTTAACACAATGTCGTCTAGACAGAACTTGTGTGACGATACAATCAAATCATTATTGCAAAGTTGAGACAAAATAAAAGATGCAAAATTACTTTTAATTATTTCTTGGTGCCAAACCCTGCCCCGCTACACTAAGCTATTTTTCACTGTTATTTCTTCCGTCCCAGAGGATTTTTCAAGTAACTACCCTGGCCACGGCAGCGATTTAAAATAGTAGGGTTGAGGCTGCAGTTTTCCTTGTGCCCAGATTCAGATTGGCCATCAACGCTTCAGCTTGGCTCTGCCACTGCCACTTCTTCACTATACCTGTGTTGGGGAATTTAGACCCACAACCGTGCCAAGACCGGGGCCAATTGTTTCATAAGTTGGCAGGCTGGAGCTCTGCTGCAAGTCAGGACAGTGTCCTAGCAACCAAGTGACTCACCTCTTAAATTATCTCATTATTCTCTTACCCTAAATTGGGAGAAAGCTCATAATTTCCTTCCAATACATTTTCCTGCCACAATGTAGTTTCTCTTTTAATTATACTCAGGAAAAGAGGCTTTCATTGTGGTGGTGGCTTTCTTTTCCTTACCAGTTAGGGCCTTTTAAAATAGAATACATTCTTCAATGAATATATGTGTATATATACATACACACACGCACACACACACACATACACATATGAATTAAAACTTCATCTGTTGCTTCCTTTAATCTCTATTTTTTAAAAAATATACATTTTTTTGTTAGTTTAGGACCAGGTCCAACTTCCAATCCCCAATTTAGATTACATGCTCTGAAACTAACTCCAAACATTTACTGAGTTTGAAGGTCACAGTGCTATTGATTGATTTCTACTTATAATGTATGTTGTCCTAACATGAGTTGTGCTTTTTTCTATAACTTTGGGCTAAGTCCAAAAATGCAAGGATCAAAGCATCTGGACTTGTTGCTTTCATGTTTGGCATATAAAGGGGCTGGCAGTCACCAATGTGGTCTTGGCTGGGCCCTACTTGTTTTCATTCTCTGATGTGAAACAGTTGGGAATCACAGACCCTCCAACAACTAGAGTGGACTCAATAAAAATTGGCTTAATAATCTGCCAAGCATTTGGAAGTGCCAGTCTCCACAGTTTTTCAGCAGTTATTGGCCATGACATGCTTCTTTCTTTCTTTTCTTTTTTTTAAGGAAAGAATTTGCTGTGAAATTAGTTTTGAGATCAACATTTGAAATAGGTAAACTATTCATCTCAGTAAACTGACTTTATCTTCTTTGATCTCATTTAGTTCATTATTTTGCATGTTCTGTTCTTCTGATGTGATGGTTTCGTTTATCCATGTATTTGTCTGTTTCTTGTGAAAATCAAACATGAAACACAACAAAAAATGGAGAGGGCTTAAACATTTGACCATTCTGTCTAAAGTTCACTGATTTAAGAAAGTTACCTAGTCATCTTAAAGTTTCCGGTTACTTAGATGTAAAACATCCATATTCAATAATTGAAATTTGATTCCGGTGAAAAAAATTGAATGTATTTATAAAGCACTATCAAAATGTGAGCATTTATTTTGATTATGGTGAGGAATTTTCCAAATGGACTTTTTTTTTTAACCTAAACTCCAGGGAAATGCTATTCTTTACATTGAATTTTATTGCTGTGAGCATATTTAAAAAGGTGGTATTGTTAGCTAAGGCTTATAAATATTTTCATTATTTACAAATTTCATTGGTTTTCAATATAGTTTTTAAATTATCACCACTTTTACCTTTCTTTACCACTTTGTTTTCCATCAAAAAATAGTTTTAGTTAACATACATTTGTTATGAATTGTGAAGATCTTCAAAAGAAGGCTGTACCAGGGTAAATTTACTAGCATTGAGGATGGGGTGTAGGAAGCAAAACTGGGAGAGTATCTTAATATTTTTGTAGTTAAATTAGAGTCATAGGGGCGCCTGGGTGGCTCAGTCGGTTAAGCGACCGACCGGCTCAGGTCATGATCTCGCGGTCCGTGAGTTCGAGCCCCGTGTCGGGCTCTGGGCTGACAGCTCAGAGCCTGGAGCCTGTTTCAGATTCTGTGTCTCCCTCTTTCTCTGACCCTCCCCTGTTGATGATCTCTCTCTCTCTCTCTCTGTGTCAAAAATAAATAAATGTTAAAAAAAATTAAAAAAATAAATAAATGAATAAATAAAAATTAGAGTCATAAATTGAATTTGAACTTCGACTCAAGCCTTTGCAATTGGAAAAAAGGAAGCAATAATAAGCTTAAAAATTAGAAAGGAAAAATATTATTATTTGCTAATCATATGCTTATTTAAATATTTTAAGAATGAATTAAACAGCTTCACAAGCGATAAATGCACTTATGAAGCTTATAGGGAAAATGTTAATATTCTGAGATCATGCTAGGGTGATACAATGGCATATTAAAAGATAACATGAACACTCCCTTTGCAACTCAAAGTGAAATATAGAAGAATAAATTAATGGGGGGGGGGCCTGGGTGTCTCAGTTGGTTAAGCATCTGACTTTGGCTTACGTCAGGATCTTGTGGTTCATGGGTTCCAGCCCCGTGTCGGGCTCTGTGCTAACAGCCCAGAGCCTGGGGCCTGCTTTGGATTCGGTGTCTCCCTTTCTCTGCCCCTCTCCTACTCATGCTCTCTCTCTTTCTGTCTCTCTCAAAAATTAAATAAACATTAAAAAAAAGAAAAAGGATAAATTAATAGGAAATGCATAATATCTATAAAAAGAAAATCATAAGATGCTACTGAGGAAACAAAATAAGATTTAGATAAATGGAAATGTGCATGTTTTCGAATAGGGAGATACAGCATCTAAAGATTATTCCTTAATCTATATATTTAATGTTAAATTCATAAGAAAATAATATTTTTTTGGAAGCAGACATATTGTCCCTAAAGTTCGTGTGGAAAAATAAACAAGAGAAGTAGGAACAACTCTGAAAAAATGAAAACAATGAAGGACCACGCCCAATGTTAAACCACATTGTAATGTTATAATAATTAAAACAGTGTGATGCTGGTGTATGACTAGACAGATTGATTAATGGAATTGACCCAAAAGTCCAAAAATAGACTCAAATACAGATATGTAGTTAGTATGTAAAGATGGCATTACAAATTAGTAGGGAGAAAGGGTCTATTCAATAACTATGTTAGAGCAACTGAGGAAACACCTGGAAGAAAATGAAGTTGATCCCTATCTCACATGCTACATCAAAATTAATTCCACAATGGATCAAAAATTTAAATCCATAGGAGAATGTTTTTCATGATCTGAGTGAAGAAGGCCTTTACAAGACAGATATGAATCTAGACGTCATTTAAAAAAAAAAAAGGACAAATTCAACTGCATAAATTAAAAAGAATTCTGCATAGATTAAATAAAAAAATTAAGAAGCAAAATACAAATTAAAAGCTAGGAATCTATAAACTGTATAAAAATAAAGGACTGGTTTTTCTCATTATGTGACCATTCCTTCGAATAACTAGATAAAATGAATGCAATGAAAGTTGTGCAAAGAACAGAGACTGTGGATAAGGGGAAATAATGGCTCTTTAACAAATAAAAAGATTTTCAACCTTCTTTAGAATGACAGAAACCTAGACTATAAAGGGATATACCTTCTACTTTTCAGCTCGGAAAACAAAATCTCAAAGTTTGAAATATCACATCAATAAGGATGTAGAAAAATCTGCCTTTTCATGAATTGAAGTCAACAAACTGGAACAGTTTCTATGGCAAGCAATTTGGCACCACCCAAACTTATTCAACATGTGCAACCCTTTGACCAAGCAATTCTGCTTCTAGGAATTTACTGCACAGATACGCATGCTCACACATAGAATGACATTACCCAGCTATTTACTGCAGAACTGTCTTTCACTGGAGCATTAAAGCAACCCAATTGGAATTTAGTGGGAAGCCAGGAATAAATTATACCATATCCACAAAGAAGAATATTATGCTGCTGTTAAAAGAATGAAGTATAAATAAGGAATTTTATTTTTCTAACATAAATGCAGTCTGGTGCTACCACACTGACACCATAATGCCAGCAAAGATCCAGGCTGCTTCTTTCCTTCTCTCATAAATTTTCACTGTGTGGCTTACCACCTACTTATTGCAGATGGTTGTTCCCTTGCCTACATCTTACTGATGTTTTGGGCAGAGGGAAGTGGAACTGGACATTCTGCACTCTTCCAAAGAACATTCCCAGAAGCCCTATCGCTTCTACTTCCCTCTCATTGGCCAGGACTGTATCGAATAGCCACTCAAATCTCAAGGCACCTTTGAAATATTGTCTTTTAGGTGAGCACGTATTTATCCAGAATATAAAGAACTTCCATTATAAGGAAGGGGAGATTGTTGGGGATTCGGTAAGAAGCGTATGTGTGTGCATGTCTGCATGTGCGTATGTGTGTGTCCATATGCACTCACACTCGTGTGCGTGCACACTTATCTACGCAGTGGATATGTGTGAGGAGGAATAGGAAGAAGGTGGTTTTAGTTTCCTCTTAGGAGGAAACCCAAAAATTATAAGTAAGAGTAAAGATTTCCTTTTTACTGGATAATGATTTTCCTTTTACTGTATAATGTTTTATAACTTTTGAATTTTGTACCTCATACATATTATTTATTACAAAAATATTGGAATAAAAAATTAAACTTCCTTTTAAAATGCTTTTCAATAAAAATTCTTCAAAATTTTGAATTCACATAATTTCTTAATCAAATGCTTTAATATTAAACGTATAATATCTACCATGCAATTTGCACTGTTATAAAAATATATTAACCCCTTCATGGACAGGAAGATTTGGGCTAAAATTTCAGTTTTGTGGGTAGCATGACTCAGAGGAAATTAGTGGTGATTTCTCTAAGCTTCCATTTTCTCATGTACAACGGGAATAAGATTATTGTTGGAGCATTAAACTAGGTAATGTATGTAATGCATGTAATTTAACATAGTACCAGGAAGAGTAGATGTTTCGTAATTGGTACCTACTATTTCTGTTATTATTGTAATAATTACTGCTCCTCAGAACATTCATGTGAGGCTGTTGATTTTTCCTCTAAATAACATTAAAAGGAATAATATTATGAAGATAATCCAGCCTAGAAATAGTACAGTAACAAGAGCCTATCATAAGGAACAATAGCAAAGGGTGCCTGGGCTCAGCTGGTTGAGCATTCAACTCTTGATATCGGCTCAGGTCGTGATCTCTCAGTTGTGAGATCGAGCGTGGAGCCTGCTGGGGATTCTTTCTTTCCCTCTCTCTCCATACTTTCTCTCTCAAAATAAACATTAAAAAAAATAAGGAACAATAGCTTATCTTATGTCTTAACCACAATCTGAGAGCATCATAGTTTCTTAGGAGTTTTATACCACGTGATATGAGAGTTAAGTCACTAGGCTTATGTAAAATGGGTATTTTCTTTATATTCAATACTATTAATGTTAGGTTCTGGACACTGCAACTGAACAATCAGTCTTCAATATGTTTCTGTCAGATTAAAAGGAAGCTGAAATTCCTGGCTCAACTACAAATATGGAACACCCTAACTTTCATTGGCAATTAGTTGCAAAACTGACTTTCCAAAAAGTCAGGATGCGTCAAAATATAGAATAATGGTAGGCCCACATTCTAAATACCATTATAGGAATATGTCCTATAACTCACATGCAATATATTATGATTGAAAGAAGCCCTTCAGATTCGTAATGATTTTACAAATGAAAGACTAAAGCCCTTTATTAAGCAGTTGGCTTTCTTTTGTGATTTTTTTTTCCCCACAAAGAAACAAAGATTTCCTATCACCTAAAAAGACATTTTTACCTATAAAGATAAGAGAAGAAAATCAGCTGACAGGATCAGTGAAACTCAAGCATTTTCCATTACCTCCACGGCACAGTACTACACCCATTAAATCGTGGGGGGAGATGAAAGCTTCCATGTCCTGGCTCTTAAAGGTTGCCTGCAAATAGTGGGAACCTTCAGAGTTAAACCTTTGAAAGCCAAGGGTCTGATCTACTGTTACAGTGTGCCTAGTTCAATATTCAACACAGTTGACTATTGCAGGAACTTACTGTTTTTCTTTTTTACTCATATATATATATATTCAGCTTGAAGAGTGTCTAAAATTGATTTAATACTGCATGTATAGGACGTTTCAGAAATCTTTGTAAATCAACAATATATTCAAAATTCCCACTTTCTTTGGGAATTGGAAATAGCATTGCTCATACACAAGCAATGCAACTGAAAGAAAGAGATTTGATTTACCCCAAGGCTCTTGAAATGCTGGAGTAACAGCCTTAAAAAATAACCAAATTTTAGTCGGTTGTTTAGAAAGGTTGTCTTTAACTCTTGGCCAAAATATGCAAGTCTTGCAGTTTTCCAAGCCATTAACTGTATCAGTAACACAGATACATGGGGTGGAATGTTGAAACCAACTGGCTGAATACGTTTCTTTGTGTTTTCTTATCCTGTGTCCTTCACCAGCATGGCTGTGTCTTATACATTTCAGTCTTTAAGATGTTCACTGAGCTTCCCCCTTCCTCATCCCAAAGTCACGGGGAGGGTTCTGAAGAGGGAAGGGACCTCTGTAATTCTAATGTGGAAACAGGCTATAAGAAGGAAGCAGCGAAATAATAACCATTGTAAGCCTTACATATTTGTAAGGCTATAGAAACAGCAGTATTTGTATACTCATACTGCTGTTTCTATAGTAAACATTTTGGCATCCACTTCAAATTTTCTATTAAGTAAGAATTTTAGGGTTGGAAGCCTTTCTTTCATCATTTCTTCAAAGCTCCAGCACACCTTTAGGTTTTCACAATTTGTACGTATAATCCTTAAAACAAAGAAAGGCACCTCAATGAGGGAGCATGTGTGAGAAATAGGGAGGGGGCTGGGGAGAGAGAAGGGAAGAAAACAATGTTAGGTTATACAACTCTTGTATCCTTAAAGACAGCTTGGAGACATGGAAACCATATGTGAATTTTTAGCTAATAAAATAAAATGCCAAAATGTGGTGGCTAAAGCTATTGCACCCAAAATGTAATTGGACATATGCTCATTTACTTGCTTATAATCAAAACATTAAAAAAAAACTGTTTTGAACTGAGGCTAGGTGTAAGTATTGGACTAACTTAATTTATGTAATTATCTCACATGGAAAGAATGCATTTGTGCCATGGTGTTATTATTCCATTAAGAAAAGTAAACAATGTATAAGCTGGAATAGATAATACTTGAACAAAACCAAAAAGTTCCTATTGCCTATGTTGAAAAGAGGAAAAGAACTTATTAATTTCACACTGAAACTATTTTCCAATGAACGTGCTATTTGGCTCATGTGCCTGCTGTAGATTTATCATGTTCACGCAAATGAATGTCAGTCTGTTTAGGTAATCAATGCAAATTTCATTTCGTTAGTCAAAAATAACAGCTTTTACAAGTCTGGTGAAATTGCCAGAATGTCAGACTTCGGTTGCTAAACTCAGTTTATGTACCGCATGGATCTAAATTTCTCATGTGAATTCATTCAAGAATACCAAAATAGTATTGGGTTTCTCTTACCCGAAGGCCCTTTTTAGTTGGTCAATTTATTTATCCTTACATATTTACTTATTCATTTGTTGGTTGGTTAGTTGGTTTATTAAGTACCTAGAAAAAAAGCACAGTTATTAAAAAAAAAAAAAAAAACATGATTCTGAAACAGATCGTATACACCGGCATTAGTAAAGGATTCAATATAGTAGAAAAAGCAAAAAATAAATCAGATTTTGAAAAATTTACACAGTTGTGAGGGATGATAAGAAGTTTGACTAAAAAAAAAGAACTATTGACATGTTTTTATTATCTCAGAAAACATTTAAGTAGGAGCTTTAAAGGAGACCAGATGACAGGATTAAAGGGAAAAAATTAAAACTCAAATTTCCTTCCTCAAAGCAAGATAACATAAGAAAGGAAACAAACACATATGAGATGCATACAGATGTTTGTAAAGCAACTTTTCAATCCATGTAAGAACATAATGCAAACTGAGTTAACAATAGCGGGACTTGAGAGTACACGATGCTCACATACTTCTGCTATGTCATGTCATAAATGTCTAAATATATGCTTAGCAAAGAATTCACAAACCATCTATCTGTATATAATCACTAACTTACTGGAAATTTATTTGTTTATTTGTGTATTTATTTATTTATTTATTTATTTATTTTTGAGAGAGAGAGAGAGAGAGAGAGAGAGAGAGAGAGCATGAGTGAGTGAGGGGAAGAAAGAGGGAGAGAGCGAGAATCTCAAATCAGGGCTTCAGCTCGCCTGAGATGGGGCTCAAACTAATGAACCGTGAGACCATGACCTGAACCAAAGTTGGATGCTTAGCCAACTGAGTCACCCAGTTGCCCCAGGTGCCCCAGTTGATTCTATATATATGATACAAAGAATTATCATATGTATCATATCATACAAAGAATTATCATGAAGTTTGTCGGCACAAACAATTTTGGAGAAGGTAAATTGGAAGGTAGATTGATGAGAGGCCATTGTTGAGAAGGATGTGTGTGATTCTAGAAGCACAGTCAGGAGGCTGGGAAAACAATGTAGGCACTAGAAAGAGGAACAATGGGAGGCTAGAGGGAGATACGCATTTTAGAAGACTATGTTGGAAATCAAAAAACATTTTAAGGTATTCAAAAGAAAAAAAATGAAATTGGCTTGAATTGAAGTCTGAAAATAAGGCTAGTTGATTCGATACTTTAAATTCTGCGTTGTAGTTTTTAAATAAATTTTTCTTTACACGATTGGCTGGACATGAGGAATAAGGTGCCCGGGGTTGAGAGCAAGAAGACATGTAGAAGACCTTGTGGTTAATTTTACAGTTTTATATTCAAAATAGACTGAGCGGGGGCTTTCTGTGAAATGATTAAGGCATGTATTGGTTTGTGTCACTGTAATGGAAGCAGGGACTCTGTCTCCTATTGTGTAGCCATTGAATTAGAATTGTGTCATGGCATCTAGAGCACAGACACTCAACTGCTCAGAAGTCAACCGATGGATTGAAAAAATGTGAATCAAAATACATCAGGAAAAAAATCATAAGATCATATCAATTTATAGTGAGGCTAAAGATGACAGACTAAGAATGAAAATGAAAAATCACTGTATTTAATTTTCCTTTTCTATAAAAGAAAACCATATCCTTAGGAACAGAGGGGGAAAGAATCCTACCCAGTGTTGAAACCAACCCTGGGGTGCCACCTCTGAACTCATACTCCAGGGGAAGTAGATCTTCCTGAATCAATGACCAGTGACCAGTGTGCCAACTGTAAAGCTCCGAGAAATTCTCAAGGCTTATTCAATTTTTTAAAGAAAAGTTTACTGATTGCTGTTCAAACCCAAAACAGACATTGAATATAAATGACATATATTGAAATACATAAAGAATATATAAGTATAAATTGAATCCTTCCATTTATTAAATGCTAGTTATATGCAGGCAATCTATTGACTGACTTACTTTAATCATAGTAGTAAAAATATGGACTTTCAGGTTAAATTGCCTATGTTAAAATTATAACTTTTGGGGGGCGTCTTGGTGGCTCAGTCAGTGAAGAATTCGACTCTTAATTTTAGTTCAGGTCATGATCTCACGGTGGTGAGCTCGAGCCCTGCATTGGGCTTTGTGCTGAGTATGGAACCTGCTTAAGATTCTCTCTCTCTCTCTCTCTCTCTCTCTCTCTCTCTCTCTCTCTCTCCTTTTCTCTCCCTCTGCTCCTACCCACTAGCATGAAAGTGTTCTCTGCCCCTCTCAAATAAATAAATAAGATTCTAACGTTGTCATTATTAACTTTGTTACCTTTAGCCAGGTGTCCTTTCTCTTAGTTTCCTCATCTTTACAATCCAAATAATAACATTTGCTTCATACCTCAAAGGGTTATCGTGAAAACTGATTGGAATAATCCAAGTAAAATACTTAGAATAGTGATGAACATATAATAAGCACTCACTCAGCAATTCACTCTAATCCTCACAACGCTACAAAAATTTAAAAAATTGAAGCTCAAAAATTTTAAGAATTCTGTGCAAGTTCCTCTATCTGGTTAGTAGCAGGGCTGGGATTTTAACCCAGTATGCCTGACTGGTCTGTCTTCACAGTGCTTCATTACTTAATATTCACAACTGGGACCTCGACCTTACCCTTCAAGTGGCCTACCAGGTGTTGGTACATAGAAATGGGTCAGCCTCACAGTGCTCCATTTCCCTCCTGCACAAAGACTGTCAACATCTCTTACTCTCCTCTGACCTCTGCAGAATTCAGCAAGCCTAATCTACAGATCCAAGAACTTAACTCATTAAAAAAAAAAAAAAAAGAGAGAGAGAGATTGAGAGAGTTCAAATTTCTTCAGAAAAACCAGAATGACTCTTCAGTTTGTTTGTTTGCTTAGGATCATGTAACCTTCCAAGGAAAACGTTTAAGATTTTGGAGAGAAGTTGATTTTTGGTGTTAAAAAAAAAATGACATGATAACTGGACACAGTTGGCTCCAGAGAGGGCAACAGCATATAAAATCATGAGACACTTCAACCATCCTGTTAAAGTTAGAAAAATCCATTACCAAGTTGTAGAAGGAAAACAACTTGCGGAAATATCATCGAGGGCCGACCGTTTCCAATCACTGGTACTCCATTCATTATATGCTTGAGTGGTTCCAGGAACAACAGAGGACCGTGCACTGTTACAATGCCAAGGACAAGAAAGGCAACTCAGCCTGTCGGGCTGACTTCCCCTCACAGCAATCCGAACATTTCAGGCTTCGCTTCCCTTGCCCAGATGAGTTAGTCACTAGGGAAATGAAGCCATGGCCAAGGACTCCTTTCTCAGAGAAGACTCACTGCTCTTTTATGAACCATCGCCTGCTTCCACATTGTTCAGGCCTAGCACACACAAGCTCTATTTGGAAGGGACAAGAATGACATGTCAATCCATCTTCATTCTATTTTCAGGTAGAAAATAGAATGGACCACTATTTTCAGGTAGAATCACTAATTCTTACATCATCCCTATGAAACTGTTGCATTGTCTGGACGAGGAAGAGGATGCTCATGATATTAAGTTTAAAAGAGCATGTAGTTGCAAGTGATGGAAATGGGGTTTGGTGGCACCTGGGTGGCTCAGTCGGTTAAATGTTCGACTCTTGATTTCAGCTCATGATCTCACGGTTCCTGAGATGGAGCCTGGCGTCAGGCTCTGCCCTGGCATCACAGAGCCTACTTGGGATTCTCTTTCTGCCTCTCTCTTTGCCCTCACCCAGATGGTGCTCTCTAAATAAATAAATAAATAAATAAATAAATAAATAAATAAAAGAAATGGTGCCGTACCTAGGTCTCTGAGTTCTAAAACCCACGACATTTCACACGGCAGTTTAGCAGAGTTCAGAGGGATGAAAAATGCAGAATCCATAGTAGAGTGTAGGAAAAAAAAAGTCTAAGTTCCATTTGAGCAAATGCAAAAAAATTGATGCCTTTGAAAGAAGTAGAGAGCATCTGGATAAGACAGAAGAAAAAAAGTTTGTCTACTTAACATTTTATCATAAAAGAATAGGGGGTGGGGCCAGGGAAGATAGAATTTTAGCTTGCCTGGGGGTCCTGTATAATAGCTCTAAGCAGACATATGGTCAATGGCCACAATGAATAAAATATGCAGCCATAATGAAGCAATATTTTAAAATTCCCATCTGAGATGCTGATTCATTTGTATGTAATTCAGACTTTAAGAGTTGAGATGGTTATTCTTGCTGAGCTCAAGAACACACATTCCAACCTTTGTAAATTTAGTTAGTGATATGTGTAGGAGTTAAATCTTTCTAATATTTTGAAGTGAAGACACTGATATTAAGAGTATATTAAGTCTAGATATTAGAGCCACACATCCAAAAGTAAGAGAGCTAGTTGCTCAGTCGTGAGAAGGCATAATTTGATTCACATATTTGGTAATGATTGCTTAAATATGTTAGAGACTTTTGTAAAAAGAATTAGCAACTGAGGTGTATCCCACAGGGATGCCTTGCAAGTTCTCCCCCTACAGTATAGCCCAGAGCTTTTATTAGATGTCTATGCTCTTATAACTGGTTCTGGATTGAACTATGGTTAATTTGTCCCTTAGCCTATTTGTTCTCTAAAAAGTTTGTAACCTAGAATAATAAAATTGGCTTTACTGACTCACTTTCTATTTTCCACTCTCTTTAGGGTTTTGTCCTAACATCTCCAGTTCAAAAAAAGAATAAATTTATGCAGGGCTTGAGTTAGGGAACAGCTGGTATTGAAAATGTTTCTCTTCTTTAAGCCCTCTCCCTTCCTTATCCAAACAGAGAAAAGACAGATCTGTTTTTTCCTACTCAAAAGGAGCGGAATGAAATCCAAGTCCTCCAAAAAAGAGACGGAATGCTGTTCTACCTCACTACTCACTCCTACTTCAAACTTTAACTGTTGGACTCACATCATTTTTTGAATGTTAAGCCATTTTTCAAAGGCATTAGATTCCCAAGAGGTAGGTACAGAGTCGTTCCAGTTTAAGCAAAATTTAAACACACAAATTTTAAAAAACAAAGTGAAACAAACAAGCTGGCCACCACGTTTCTCTTCCTTTTTAGACCACTAAGTTACGAACACTGAAGACAACCCAGGGTGTTCGAGCCATCGCAAACTGCACTCTTTTGACCCTCCTATCTTCCCAAAGAAGTTTGGGAAGACCTGAGCTGTTGAGAAGTTGCCAGTTAAGAAGTCAGTTTGGAAGCCACTTTCAACCAAAGTTGCGTAATCAGAACTGTTGGTCTTAAGTATGTGTTTGAGCAATGTATTAAATGGCATTAACATGGACAGTAAAAACTTTGCATTATTTTCTTCCCTGGGGGCATATAATGCAAAACTTCATTGACTGGAGCCAGTTTGGTAAATGGGGCAGAAAATGCCTGTAGAACTGATGTAATGTTATGAAGAAAGTGGAGCATAAGATGGCATATAAACTCCTAATAGTATTGTTTCCTAGATTTTCCTTGTGCAGCAAAGTGGATATTCTCACTGCTTTTAAGGGAACAGCCCGATCACAATTAAGGCACCAGTGTGTATGTTTCCTGGCACACACATGACTATGGGGCACAGATTAGAATTCATTTCATCAAGCTTTAATTTCATGTTCAGCCCCTTAAAAGTTCCATATCTTTTAACTATGCTGCCAGCAACCTGTTATCTGGTATAATGAAAAGCAGTGTAACCACTCACCAAATAAAATCCCACATAAAATCTAAACCTCAGCTTCACTTTTCAGGCCCCGGTTTCATTGCTTCTTCCACCCTCCCTTTCTCTCTGCCAGAGCCTCTAATGAGCAGCAGCAACTCTGGCCAAACCCCGCCCAGTGTGAGCAGGTGGGTTTGATGGGATGTGAAATGTAGTTTGCCTCTAACAAGACTACCATTCGTGGGCAAGACCACATGGAGATCAGGCAGAGAGTGAGAAAAATCTAAGCAGATGTTTACAAATAAGAAAAAAAATAAATCATACCGTTTGATTATTCATCTGAATAATACTCATGATGTGTCAAAGCCCATTTAAAGAAATATGTCTGGAAAGATGTCCTTTGTGCTTGTTAAGTGTTAAGTAAGTGGGTTTCTTGAGTCAGAAATACATTTCATCTTCACAAATCTCAGAAAAGCAGAAATTGGATGATAGAATCGTTTGTTCATTCTTACAGTCATTCATTTGCTTTTAAAAAAGAGGAAAAAAGACAACAACTAACAAGTTCCAAAATAATTATTTTTGCTTTTATTTGTTAGACAAATCCGTGACTATAACTGTGGGGTTTGTGAAACAAAAGCAAGATTATTTTATTGTTACTCTGATTTGATTATCTAGTAATTTTCTAACAGAAAGACCTTATATTTTCATAACTAATACTGTTTGGCTTAAATTATGCTCTATATATGTTATGAGAAGAAAGAAATATGCTAAAGAAACTCAAGGCTGAATGTGAGAATCAAAACAGATGACGTGATACGGAAAGCATTTTGAAAGTGGTGAACATTTCACAGACTTACAAGCTTACTATTATCTTTAGACGTAAGATGGCGTAGAGGAGAAAGTAGACAGAGTGGGAAGTCAAGTACAAACTTTGCGACTAGCCAGCGTGTGGGGCTGTGCAGGTCCTTCACCCTCCTAAAGACTTAGTTTCTGTTTACTTAAAAATTCCCTGTAATAACTGCCCTATCCATCCACCACCCAAGCTTACTGTGAGAGTCAAATGTATCTAAAAGCACTCCTTTGAACTACAAAGCACAGTAAGTGATTCTGAAATTTGTGAAATGTGTTCTTGATTACGGTCGCCATTTGGGAGAACTACAACACAATTTCAGAAATCAGGAAATTTCAGGATCCCGTTCATTACCCACGCAGGAATTCAAGTGCTTCAGTAAATGTTCATTTGTAAATGTGATTAGTATTAATAAAAGACCCTATCCAATTAAAGCCTTTGGACCTAGAAGTATAAACACAAATATAATTCATGGATTTCTTAATTGACTTGCTATGTTGATAATAGCTGTATTTTTTAAATTTACAGTTTTCTTTTTTGTAATTTTTTTTTTAACGTTTACTTATTTTTGAGAGAGAGACAGAGACAGAGGGCAAGCGGGGGTGGGGGGGAAGAGAGAGAGGGAAACACAGAATCCAAAGCAGCCTCCAGACTCTAAGCTGTCAGAACAGAGCCCCACGCGGGGCTCCAACCCACGAACCGGGAGATCGTGACCTGAGCCAAAGTCAGACGCTTAACCGACAGCCACCCAGGCGCCCTACAGTTTTCTTTTTCATACAAGTAAAAGAATGTGTGTCATGTATGTATTGTAAAGTGATACAGAATGTAATAAGAAATATGTAATTAAGCACAAGAATATACCCAACAACGATGGGCCTAAGAACTAGGATAGAAGTAAAAATGTGTATATTAAATAGAGTCCTGGTAGGAAAAAGGTGAGATACTTAAGAGTTTAGCTGAAAATAATACTGCACCAACAATGACTAAGACTTTCCATATCTTCTCTATCTGAACAACACGGGTTTAAACTGTGTGGGCCCACTTTTATGTGGATCTTTTACAGTAAAGTGCTTTAAATGTACTTTCTCTCCCTTATGAACCCTTAATAACATTTTCTTTTTTTCTAGACTAATTTACTGTTAGAATACAGTATATAATACATATAACCTACGAAATATGTGTTAATCGACTATTCATGCTATCAATAAGGCTTCCGATCAATGGTGGGCTATTAGTTAAGAATCAAAAGTTACATGCAGATTTTCAGCTGGGTCAGCACCCCTAACCGCCACATTGTTCAAAGGTCAACTATCTTGTGTTGTTGAATTCTTAGTTTCTGCCAATTGAGTGGGTAAAATGGTGGCTATCACATTTCATCTTAATTTTCATTTCCTTTATTACTAGTGAGATTGAATTGCTTTTCATAATTTTGCTTACCAAAAATCTTTCCTCTTTCATGAAACTTCTGTTCATATCTTTTGCCCAGTTTTCCATAGAGTAGTAGTGTTAGTGACTTATGAGGTTTCTTTTTAATATCTGAGACAATAATCTTTTGTTGGCTATATGTATTGCAAATATCTTCTCAGAGCTTGCGACTTGTGTTTTCATTTTATTTTGAGGCACAGTTGTTAACGGAATCATATTCATCAATCTTTTTTTTGTGGTTGATGCTTTTATGCATTATTTAAGAAAGTCTTCTATACCCTAATTTCAGAGTGATATTTCCTATATTTTTTGAAAAAAAATTAGTTTTATATTACATATATAAATATTTAAATCATTAGCTTTAATATGATGAAAGGAGGGTCCTACTTTAATTTTTTAATATAAATTGACGTTTTAAAGCTACATTTATCAAATAGTCTATCATCTTCCCAGTGATCTGCCATGACACCCCTATATTTATCAAGGGTTCTTCTGTGCCTGAACTTGTATTCTGTCCTATGGGTCATTCTGTGTGCCCATCGTGCCAACACCATGCTTTCTTATTTACTAAGGCTTTATCTTAATACATTATATCTGGTAGGACAATTCATTCCTCTCTATTCTTCTTCCTCATGAATATCTTAGCTAATGTTGGCTCTTTTCTCTTCTATGTAAATATTAGAATCTGATTTAAAAATCCTACAGAAAACTCAATTAGAATTTTAATCAGACTAGCGTTAAAGCTACATATCAGTTCGGGGACATTTGATATCTTTATGAAACTGAATATATCTTCATAACACTGAATATATCTTCATAGAAAATATCTCTCCATTAATTTAGATCTTGGTAAAATTATTTGAATGAAGTTTTAAAATATATTACAAAAGATCTTACACATCTGTTGTTTGATTTCCTTTAAGAGACCTAGTTTTATTGCTATTACAAATGACATGTAAAAATATTTTCTGATCTTCATTCCTACTCTATAAAAGTACAACTGATTACTGCACATTAATTTAACATTCTGTTAACTTGCTATATATACTCATGTTATAGTCAACAATTCATATTAGATTCTTCTGGTGTTGTTTCTTCCTTTTTGGTGTTTTTAATTTCTTTTTATATTCTTGGATCAGCTAGGATAGTCGAGGCTTGCCTATAACCTAATATAAATGTAATCATTTTTGTAAATACTATAATTATGCTTAAGAAGAATGTATATGTTATAATTTAGGATGCAGATATATATCTATATGTCTCTACTTACATCAAGTTTATCAAATTTTTCCTATATCTCTATTTTGTGTGCTTTGGCCTATCAATAATTAAAAGCATGTTGAATTTACCATTATGAAAGTGGACTTATCAGTTTTACTTGTAGGACTATTCACTTTTTATACGTACGTGTTATAAGGGCATTTTATTGGGTTTATGCAAATGATGTCTTCCATGTGAATTAAACTTTAGTCATTATGTAATAATCCTCTCTATACCTAAAATAGCTTTAAAAATCCTTCAAATATCTACTTTAAAAACTCATCTTAATCATTTTTAAGGGTATTGTTCAGTGGCATTAGTACTCTCACAATGTTGTGCTACCATCATAACTATCCATTTCCAGAATTTTTTTCTTACCCTAAACAATACCCCCTAAATAATAACTCCCCATTCCCTCATAAGCCTAGGCCCTGGTAACTTCTATTCCACTTTCTTTTTTTCTAAGAA
Organism: Felis catus; assembly: GCF_018350175.1. Lineage (NCBI taxonomy): Eukaryota > Metazoa > Chordata > Mammalia > Carnivora > Felidae > Felis > Felis catus. The sequence goes on from NC_058376.1 coordinate 96,775,305, forward strand.
CTTGCCGATTCCTCATGTAAGTGGAATCATACAATATTTATCCCTTTTTGTCTGGCTTATTTCAGTTAGCATGATTGAAAAGTTTCATCCATGTTGTAGTCTATAGCCTAATACAGCTTTTTGTCTCAAATTCTATTTTTCCTGATATTACATCACTTGCCAGCATTCTTTTAGGTAGTATTTGCCTAGTATATCATTTGAAATCTTTTGCTAGCAGCCTTTTTTTAATCTTTATGCATTAAGCATGTCTCTTATAAATTACATATAGCTTTATTTCCTCAACTCAATTAGAACTATTTAACCTTTAATTCACAAATTAAAATTATAATTATTGACATGTTTTAGTTGACATATATTTTTATTTTTAAATTCAAATTTCTATCCTTTTTTCTTTCTTGTCTTTTAAAACATTGATTGAGGTCGAAATTTCTTTTTCTTTTTCTGACTTTCTTTGGACTTTGCAATTTTTTTTTACCTATTTAATTTAATAAAATCTAAAGCTAAATAATGTGTTAATTCCCACTCTTCAACAAGAAATGTTTTCAAGAATGTGTCTTAACCATGTTCTAGTTAGTCTGTAGTCCATATTATTTCTTTAGAGACATTTATCCAGGTCTCTAATATAAACCAATAACACATGCTATATAATTTATTTTGAAGAATAAATGAGGAGTATTATGGACTGAATGTTTGTGTTCCTCCCAAATTCATATGTTGAAATCCTAACCCCCAATGTGATGGTGTTAAGAAGTGGGTCTTTGGGAAGTGATTAGGTCATGCAGGTGCAGCCTTCATGAATGGGATTAGTGCTCTTTAAAGGACCCAAGAGAGACCTTTTGCCTTCCTCTGCACTGTGAGGACGCAGAGGGAAGATGGCCATCTCTGAACCATGAAGTGAGCTCTCATCTGGTACTAGGCACTCTGATCTTGGACTTACCAGTCTCTACAGTTGCAAGAAATAAATGTTTATTGTTTCAGCCACCCAGTTTATGGTAGTTTGTTATGGCAGCTTGGACAGACTAAGCCAAGAAGTGAAAACATTGTGTTTTCTTGAACTAGAAACCTTGGCATATGACAGCATGGAGTTGGAGATTTAAAAATATGGGTTTAAATCCTGGCTCTACACTTGTTATTTAACTTTGAACAAGCTCCTTACAGTCTCTAAGCCTAAGTTATTTCTGTTAAATACGATGGGAGTAGTAACATCTACAATATGGTGTTCATTTATTTGTTCATTTAATGCTTGATAAATATTTGTTTGAGCTACTAAATGACTGATTCTGTAGCAAATGTTGAGTGTGTGCTGGTGGTAAACAGAATGTACTTATTTCCTGACCTTATAAAATGTACAGTCTGGGAAATACCAAATTAGAAGAAGATCATACAGATAACTGAGACAAATTCTCAGAAGAAATTGATGTACAGTAAGAGGCTGTTTAATGGTATTGTGTGTAAAATGTTTGGAATTTAATAAGCACTTAATAAATGATGACAGTAATTTTATGAGCAATAATTTTCCATTATCTTTGCAGTGACTAATTTATAATAAATAATATGTCATGTCATATGATATTTGTCTTCCTCTGACTGACTTATTTCGCTTAGCATAATATAGTCTAGTTCCATCCATGTTGCTGCAAATGGCAGCATTCCATTCTTTTTGATCGCCGAGTGATATTCCACTGTGTATATATACTACATCTTCTTTACCAGTCATCAGTTGATGGACATTTAGGTTCTTGCCATAATTTGGCTATTTTTGATAGTGCTTCTATGAACATTGGGGTGCATTTTCCCCTTTAAAACAGCACTCCTGTATCCTTTGTATAAATACCTAGTAGTGCAATTGCAGGGTTGTAGGGTAGTTCTATTTTTAACTTTTTGAGGAACCTCCATACTGTTTTCCAGAGTGGCTGCACCAGTTTGCATTCCCACCAGCAGTGCAAAAGGGTTCCTCTTTCTCCACATCCTTGTCAATATCTGTTCTTGCCTGATAGGTATGTAGCCATTCTGACAGGTGTGAGGTGGTATCTCATTGTGATTTTGATTTGCATTTCCTTGATGATAAGTGATGTTGAGAATGTTTTCATGTGTCTGTTAGCCATCTGGATGTCTTCTTTGGAAAAGTTTCTATTCATTTGTTTTGCTCATTTCTTCACTGGCTTATTTGTTTTTTGGGTATTGATTTTGAGAAGTTCTTTATAGATATTGGATACTAACCCTTTGTCTGATACGTCATTTGCAAATGTCTTCTATTCCATTGGTTCCCTTTTAGTTTTGCTGATTGTTTCCTTTGCTGTGCAGAAGCTTTTTATCTTGATGAGGTCCCAATAGTTCATTTTTGCTTTTGTTGCCCTTACCTCCAGAGACATGTCAAGTAAGAAGTTGCTGTGGCCAAAGTCAAAGACGTTGTTGTCTGTTTTTTCCTCTAGGATTCTGATGGCTTCTTGTTTTATGTTTAGGTCTTCACTCATATGTGGAATTTAAGCTACAAAACAGATGAACAAAAGGAAAGGGAACCAAAAGGAATGTAAAAACAAAGAGGGAGACAAAGTATAAGAGACTTTTAAATACAGAGAACAAATTGAGGATTGCTAGAGGGGGGTTGGGTGGGGGGATGGGCTAGATAGGGAAGGGGTATTAAGGAGAACACTTGTTGGGATGAGCACTGGGTGTTATATGTAAATAATGAATCACTAAATTCTATTCCTGAAAACATCATTATTTTACATGTTAACTAATTTGGATTTAAATTAAAAAAATAATAAGGAAAGAAAGAAGAAATAAAATAGAACATTATAGAATCGGCAGTTCATCTACTGTTAAACCTACAATTGTTTTAGGATATCTTTACTTGAAATAAAGGAATGTCTTTAAATAATAAACAAATAAATAAATACACAAACAATATTACAAGACAATATGTAATAAAATACTAAGCCATGTGATATAGGCATTATGTTTTTCTTAATGATGTCAAAAAGTTGAGATTTGAATAACAATCTAGTTATTTTCTAAAGTAGAATTCAGCACATCATGAAATTGGTTAAACACACTTTCACTAATATATTTTTATCATTTGCATTAACTATGTAGACTTGTACTTTCTGCCTTTTCTAAAGGAGCATTTCCATGTCTAAGCTGTATTTGTAAGTTTGTATAATTAATATATTTTATTGTATTGTTTTTTAATTAAACATCATCATTTGGTCAATCATTCAATAAATACATATTACCAGGAATTTATCATGTACCACATATGTGTTATACTAGGAGTCATGTGATATTTTGCAGGGGAAATTGAGGACTGAGCAGTTAGGGGATGAGGATAGCCCAGAACCAAGGAATATGAGATATCTTATGCAATTTATCACATTATGTGTCATGCGATTTTGTTTTGCTTTTATAAAAACAGGATAGAAATAAATTAATTCATGTATTTACCACATACTTGTCAAGTGTCTTCTATTGTCCAAGATTCTGGAAATACAAAAAATAATAAGATACACTCCTTGCTCTGATGTTAACAGTTAATTGGGAATTATTGATGGGTATAGCCAGTGTGATTTAGAAGATGAATATGATCCAGTGTGATATTTAGAATACTTTATTACAAGGATTCTAAAATAATTTTTAGACCAGGAGGAGTGAGTCTTATCACATTCCACAGTGCTTTATTCTGACTGCTTTTGTCTCCTGTAAAAACCAGTGAGTCTAAAATGGTCTCTTAAAAACATCAAGATGAAACTATTGAAACCATGTGACAGAAGCCTATTTTTGCAAGGGCCTTGGGAAATATGTATTATGCTTATGATTTGAAGAAAGAAACAAAGAATATTTTGAAATCTGATACTTCTTAGTACAATCAGTATTTTGTATCCAATTCAATCTGTGTAATCTGAAATTTATCTATAGTTTCAGTTAACTCATTTTTAAGAAAAGATAAATGAATTTTACGAGGCAAGGGAAGAAATCTTTGTGCATATCAACTAGCTATAAGAGCTTTAAGTATTAGGAGCTCAACCTAGTTCGGCCATGGCTTTATTTTTCAGGAATTAAAATTCACTAAAATCTGTGACACTCAGCATTTATCAAATTCATTCCTTTTTTTAAAAAATTTTTTTAATGTTTATTTTTGAGACAGAGAGAGACAGAGCATGAACAGGGGAGGGGCAGAGACAGAGGGAGACACAGAATCTGAAACGGGCTCCAGGAGCTGAGCTGTCAGCACAGAGCCTGACGCGGGGCTCGAACTCACAGACAGTGAGATCATGACCTGAGCTGAAGTTGGACGCTTAACCGACTGAGCCACCCAGGCGCCCCTCAAATTTATTCCTTAAAATGAAAATGATTGACTGATCAACTAATAATTGGATGATCTAACAGTATGAAAAATGACTGGGAAGACTGAAGAGGCCAATCAAAAAGGGTAGACATTCAACTTATAGTTATTTCTTGAGTTTTCTGTTTTGCATATATGTAGTGGAAGGTTTGCTACATTGGGTTGGCTTTGAGTCTAGCCATATATGGGCTGTGGTTCTTTATGGAACCAGAGAGAATTAACATAAAAGCTACAAAAAGTTTTTAAATTGGGAAAAAAATAATATGATTGATAACGCAATGAGTGTATTTTGATCTTTTAATTTCTATTTTCATTGAAACTGCCTATACTTTTGTCTTGTTTATTCTGTTTTTTTTTTCAATTAAAATGGGAAGTTGTGTGGAATCATAGAGAGCTAAACCATTTGTAGCAGTTTTATTTTTCTTCTCAATGAAGTACTTATCATGCATGGAATTGGTGGCTATGTAAACATAACACTTTTACGTCTTATTAAGGTAAGGCACATCAGGAAAAAACTCAGCAGCTGTTTGGTTTTTGCTTCAAATGCTGTTTGAAAACTCCAGGATAGTCAGAGTCTAGATAAAGGAGGACAGTGAAATATATTTCAAATGGTGCCCCAAATAATCTTTCGTAATGCTGGGTATCCTTTCTCATACCAAAGTAACAATAATAACAATGAAATAACTTTTAATTAAAATGTTAATAGTTGTAGAGAAAAATACACAAAGATTATTGGTTCTTGAGGCTGGGATGAAATAAATGTAAGAATATATATCTGAATATATGGAATATATTTGAGTTTCTAGATGATACCTTAAGGATTTGGAATAATCTTTTATCTTAGTGTGAAAGATGTGGCTGTGGCTTGCTATTTATTCACCAAACTGTTTATCTTTCCTTCCTGGGAAGACAGACTACATTTCCCAGCCTCCCTTGCAATGTTATGTGGATAGAACTAATGTGAACCATTTCTGGAACTGGCTTACTTAATCTTCTGAAAACTAAGCCTCCACTCTGTCTCTATGTTGTTCCTCCCCATCTGAGGGCTGAATAGGAGAACTCTAAGCACCCAGAGGAGGGCAGAGCCACACAAGAACAAAGCCACAAAAGAGAAATTTCTCTTTGGAAGAAAGCCATTCAGAAGAATCACTCAACCCAGAATGCTGTATTAGACTTTTGTATGCCAGAGAATAAACTTTTATTATGTTAAGCCCCTAACATTTGGAGTTGTAAGTTAGCTCATCGTGACCAATTCAAAGAAGGAGAAGAAGTGGAAAGGCTACCATCACATACTAGAATCTGTATCATTTATGGACACATTAAGCATGGGCTGGAGGGCTCTCAAAATTGGTATCTGTCCTTGCTAATGTTGTCAGAATTTCATCACTAGAGTGAGAATTCCTCTAGTATCTTTCTTAAAAATGCAAATATTCAGGGAGAGGAAATGTGTTTTCAGGAGGCCATTTTCCTACATAATAGGAGAAATGGGAGTAACTTCAGAGAAAAAGATGATGTTTGAGAAAAAACGAATGCTAAAGCAGGAGAAAGGTAAGAAAAGTCAGGGAACGGCAAACATGACTTTACTTATTCCATTTAGGGACATGGTGTCAAAGGTAATGGAAAATGTAATCTTTCTAGTGTTCCTTCCTGGCTTCATGAATAATGGCAGATGGTTTTGGATGATACTGTCATTTCTAATAAAATGGATTATGCTACTTGATTACTGAAAACCTCTTGTACCTCCCTCTTGATATTTTCATATCCTGACTTGTTTTGCATTCACTTTACAGTAAAGTACTGTGTAGGGACCTGAAGATATAAAATTGAAAAAACAGTCATGGAGCTTGTAGTCTGCTTATGGAAAGAGACATGACACATACAATTAGATATTTAAGTACAAAAATGTAGCAATGCAATTAATTATAACTTAGCATAAAAGAACAAAATAGGGTGATCTTAGTGCTATATTGGAGGATGTTGAGTTACATGAGTAAGAAAGAGAAAGTCTCTGTGATTAAGCAAATTTTCAGTTTGAAAAAATAGTGGGTTAGGTGGGTGGAACAGAAGAGAAAGAGAGGTGAATTTAGATGAGTTGGAGAAAGGAGACAGGCAACATTCAAAGAAAGGAACCAACATATGCACAAGTATGAAAAAATCTCTGAGATGGGAAGGAACATTCTATATTCAAGAAAAAGAGAAGGACAAAGAGAATATAGGATGAATTAGGAAGGGAGGGGCCAGACATGAAGGCAGAACCCAAAGCATTGTGGGCCATTTCAAGGAGTTTGAACTTTATTGTAATAGCAGTGGGAGATTATTGAAGATTTTTAAGGAGGGGAGGTGCAAGAACTGTCATAACTTTTTAAAAACCACTTGCCTAACGCAGAGAATGCATTTGAGGGGAACGAGTGCAATCAAGAAGATCTATTTGGGAGTTAAATCTGAAGTCCAGGTAAAAACTGATAGTGATTTGTACCAGGATGGTGGCAAGGGAGATAAAGAGAAGTTTTAAAAGTCAAGATGATATGTTTAGGGAGTGAAACCAAAGGGAATGATCAAATGTGAACATTAAGGAGAAGGAGTAGAGAAGGCTGACCACCAGAATTCAGACTTGAGCCATTGGTGGTTCCTTTTTTCTGTATTCCTTATATTTCTAATTGTCCCAGGTAAGCTTCAAGATAAAAATACTTTTTTCCTTTAGTGTCAGCTTTTCAGAACCTAGTCTAGTAATGCAAAAAGAATAGATGCTTAGGATGTTGAAATAGCCAATGAATGAATGTGTATATGCATAAATAAGTGAATGCATAGCATTTTGATACTTAGTTCATAAACTACTCAGCTGAAGTTTTCAAAGCTGGTTACAGTCTTTGAGATATTGATTTATATCTTTTATCTCTGTATTATTCTCCTTTTTATTCTCTTCATTCAAGTAGACACCAAGGGTCTGTATTACATCACTCAATAGACATTTGTGCAGTTGACTTTAGGAAATTCTATATTTAAACATGGAGGCACTGAGGCTGAGTTCTGAACACACAATAGGGGATGGGGGGCTGTGAACTTCTTAGCCATATCCTGTGAATTATTGCCTCTGATTGCACTTTCCAACCAACATGTTAGTAACCTTGACATATCCCTACGGATAGAAAAGTTACTCAAAATCTTATGGGTAAATTAGCATTCCATCTGATGTAATGGAAAATCAGATAGACATTAATTAATTTTTTATAAACTTAGATTTGTGGCCTGACACTCATACCTGTAATATATATTTTGTGACTGAGAATGTGATAGCTAATATTATGTGTAAATTTGACTGGGAGATGGTGCCCAGATATGTGGTCAAACATTATTCTTGATGTTTCGGTGAGGGTGTTTTTGGATGAGATTTATGTTTAAACTGGGTGACTTTGAATGAGAATTGTCCTCCATAATGTAGGTAGGCCACATTCAGTTGAAAGCCTAAATAGAATAAACAACAAAAACAGAAAAAAAAACTTGGCCTCCTATGAGCAAGAGGAAATTCCACAACAGAGGGCCTTTGGAACTGAACTACAACATTGGGTCCTTCCTGGGTCTCCAGATTAGTGGACTTTGGACTTGGTCAGCAGTATTGGTTGTTTCAAGCATCTCCAGACTCTTGGCCAACCCTATAATAGATGGACTTGCCAGCTTCCATAATCATGTGTGCTAATTCCTTGAAACTATAAATATAGTTTATATCAAACTATATATAAAACTATATAGTTGTATATACACATAAATACATATAAAATATTACACACTGAAATATTATTACCACTTTATAATAATAAAGTTACAACACTTATAAATTTATTGACATTAATCATTCTCTATGTACAAGGAAGTTAAATTACAAATAACTAACAGAAAAACATATGAACAAAATCCAAATGTTTATAAAGTAAACAGCCACTTGTAAATATCTCGTGACTCAAAAATAAACCATAACAGATTATTTTAAAATAAGTGAACATGAAAAAAGATATATCAAAATTTGTAGGTTGTAGCTAAAGCTACCATCAGAGGAAAAACTATAGTCTCAAAAGTTCCTATAAAGAGAAGACAAAGTTTTAAAATCAATTATCTGAGCATCCATCTTGAAAAATGTAAATAAAAGAAGAGCAAATTAAATTCAAACTAAGTAGGATAAAAGAAATAATATAGACAATAGCAGATATCAATGAAATATAAAACAGATAAATGTATAATAGCAATTAGACCAAAAGCTGGACACTTAAAATCTTGATAAATATTTTAAAGAATTGGTAGATATTTAGCTAGAACGATCAGCAAAAAAAGAAAAGGATACTCAAATTACTAACATAAGGACTGCAACAGATGACATCATTACATATACCAAAAGGATAATAAGGAAATATTATGAATAACTTCATGGAAATAAATTTGATAATTTCAATAACATGGACAAATTTTTTAAAAAAATACTTATTACCAAAACTGAGTCAAAAATATAGAAAATGTTAATAGTTCTATATGTATTTTTAAAGAAATTGAATTTGTTATTAAAAACCTTTCCAGGGGCGCCTAGGTGGCGCAGTCGGTTAAGCGTCCGACTTCAGCCAGGTCACGATCTTGCGGTCTGTGAGTTCGAGCCCCGCATCAGGCTCTGGGCTGATGGCTCAGAGCCTGGAGCCTGTTTCCGATTCTGTGTCTCCCTCTCTCTCTGCCCCTCCCCCGTTCATGCTCTGTCTCTCTCTGTCCCAAAAATAAATAAACGTTGAAAAAAAAAATTAAAAAAAAAAAAAACCTTTCCAAAAGTAAACTCGGGACCCAAATAGCTTCACTAGTATATTTATGCTAAAAACAAGACTTTTTAAGAAAAGAAAACTGCAGACCATTAACCCTCATAAACATCAACCCAGAAACATTTAACCAAATTTTAGCAAATCAAATTTAATTGTTTTAAAATGGCTAATACATCATGTTAGGGTTTATTCCTGTAATGCAAATTTGGCTTACCATTTAAAGAGCTATCAATGTAATTCATTATACCAACAGAATAAAAGGGAAAAAAAAATATGATCATCAAAAACAGATGCAGAGGGAGGGAGGCAGGGGAATGGGCTAACTTGTTAATGGGTATTAAGGAGGGCACTTGTTGTGATGTTGAGTGTTAGTGTTACATGTATCATATGTAAGTAATGAATCATTAACTTCTACTCCTGAAATTAATATTACACTACATGTTAACTCTCTAAAATTGAAATACAAACTTGAGACAAAAACAAAAACAGATGCAGAAAGAGGCACCTGGCTTGCTCAGTCAGAAGATCATGTGATTCTTTTTTAAAAAATTTTTTTTTTCCAACGTTTATTTATTTTTGGGACAGAGAGAGACAGAGCATGAATGGGGGAGGGGCAGAGAGAGAGGGAGACACAGAATCGGAAACAGGCTCCAGGCTCTGAGCTGTCAGCCCAGAGCCTGACGCGGGGCTCGAACTCACGGACCGCGAGATCGTGACCTGGCTGAAGTCGGACGCTTAACCGACTGCGCCACCCAGGCGCCCCAGAAGATCATGTGATTCTTGATCTCAGGTCATGAGTTGGAAACCTAAGTTGGGTGTAGAAATTACTAAAACAAACAAACAAAATGAAAAACAGATGCAGAAAAAAGCATCTGACAAAATTCTACATCTATTCATGATTAAAACCAACAAAATTAAGAATCCATAGGAATTTCTTCTACTTGATAAGAGCATCTAAGAAAAATTTACACCTATCATCATACTTACTGATGAAAGATTGAAATGTTTCCACCTAGTATTGAGAACTATCACCAACACTATTGTACTAAAAGTCCGAGCCAATTAAGGGAAGGAAAAACAAAAGATAAGATACAAAAATTAGAAAGAAAATGATAAACCTTTATTTTTTGTATGTTCAGGAACCTAGAAATTAATAAGGAACTCACAAAATTGCTACTAGAACTAAGAGAGATTAGCAACAATTGAGAATATCAGGATAATAAAAATTTAATTATGTTTCCATATACATGCAAAAAACAAATAGAAATTGAAATTAAATAGTGTTTATAATACCATCAAATACAAAGTACTTAGGTATAAATTTAATAAAATATGGGTAAAATACTCTGTATTCTAAAAAAATATAAAGCATGTTTAAAAGACCTAAAAAATGGGGCAATTACACCATGTTTTAGGTTGGGAGACTCAATATTGTTCAAATTGATACAGATTCATCACAGTCTAAATTCCAGTGGGTTTTAAAAAAGAAATTGACAAACTAGTTCCAAAATCCATATGGAAAGTTAAAAGAGGTAGCCTTGCCAAAAGAATGTTGCAAAAGAAAAAAGGGGCGCCTGGGTGGCTCAGTCAGTTAAGTGACTGACTTCAGCTTAGGTCATGATCTCACAGTTCGTGAGTTCAAGCCCCACGTCAGGCTCTGTGCTGACAGCTCAGAGCCTGAAGCCTGCTTTGGATTCTCTGTCTCTCTCTCTCTCTCTGCCCCTCCCCTGCTCGCACTCTGTCTCTCTCTCTCAAAAATAAATAAACATTGAAAAATTAAAAAAAAAAAGAGAAGAAATTTTAGAGAAGTTACACTATTTGACTTCAAGGCTTACTTATTATAGAACTCTACTACCAAGACAGATTGTATTGATGTAAAAAAGTAGACAATAAGCTCAATGGGACAAAATAGAGATTCTAGAAATAGACCTATGTATATATGCCAACTGATTTTGAACAAAGATGTCAAAGTAATTTAATGGAGAAGGGCTAGCCTTTTCAACATCCAGTGCCAGAAGACTGGACATCCATATGAAAACAGAAACAAACAAACAAAACATTAACCTCACCCTTTAAGCCACATGTAAAAATTATCCCCAAATGACAATAGATTTATATATAAAAGCTAATATGAAAATTTCCGGAACAAAACAGAAGAAAATTCTTGCGACGTTAGAGAAGGCAAAGATTTCTTACGTGGAACACAAAAAGTAGAAAGAATAAAAAGTTGATAAATTTGACATCATAAAAATTAAAAACGGCTCTTCAAAAGCCACTATTGGGAAAATGAATAAGCAAGCATTAGGCTGGCAGAAAATCTTCACCATACCTGAGAAAGACTTCTATTTTACAATGCAATAATATGAAAATGAATCCAATGAAAATGGTAAAAGACTGGAGCGGACTTTTTACCAAAAGATATGTAAGTGGCAAGAAGTTCATGGAAAAAAATGCCCAAGCTAGATAGTTCTCACGTAAATGAAAATTTAAACCACAAGCAGATACCATTACACATCCACTCACATGACTAAAATGAAGACAATGCCAGGTATTGCTGAGGGTGTGGATATGGAAAACCTGGGACCTCTTATGTTGCTGAGGGGAATATAAAATTGTAGAACCCACTGAAAAACGTTTATGCAGTTTCTTATAAAGTTAAATATACACTTTCCATATGATGCAGCACAAGCATACCTAGTAATTTAGCTACGAGAAACAAAAATATATGCCCACACAAAGACCTGTCATAACAATGTTATTCTATAACTGGAAATAAAATGTCCCACAGATGATTGTAGTATGTCTGGACAAATTAATAGTAGACAACGATAAGGAATACATTCCTGGTATATGCACCAATGTGGCTAACTCTGAAAAACATTATGGTAAGCAAATGACACCCGAAACAGAAAGTTCATACTGTATGATTCACTTTGTATAAAGTTTTAATTCATAATTATAGAAACTGGGTTAGTGGTTGTCTAGGTCTAGGAGTACTATCAAGATTCACTGAGAAGGTACAAGAAAATATTTTTGGGATAATAGAAATGTTTCAAATCTTCATTGCAGAGGTGATTACACAGATGTATATATTTTCAGGGAAAGTCATACACAGGTATACCCTTAAGTAGGTGTATTTTATTGCACGTAAATGATACTTCAAAAAAGCTGATCTTTGAAATAGCTCTCCGTTTAATAAGAAAGATATATGCATAAATAATACAGTAAATACTCAGATGTTATATCACGGCATGCTTCTAACATGATAGAGGGGATAGTCATTATAGATTTCGGCAGCTATGCCGTTTGATTATCTAATTTTTAAATTATTCTCTTTGAAATTCTCTCCAAAATTTAGATTTACAAAAGTACAGGACCCACAAACCCAGGCTCCAGGTTTATCCCTGCTCCAGTCTGGTCTCTGTGGACACAAGCTCCAGACCCATTCCAGTGTCAGGCTTGGCCCTGAAACCTGGGTCCCCAAGGACCTGGTACGTGGGCTCATGGGGAGAAGCTAGATCCCATGGACCCACGTACCAGGCTTACTTGTTCATGGGCTCTGGAAGCAGGCCTTCCTGCCTTTCCCTGCTGAAGCTAATCTATAGCAACTAGAAAAGGTGACTATTTTTTCACATATACAGATATCAATGCAAGGTAACAAAAATCACAAATAATGAGATAAACATAGCACTATCAAAGGAACCAAACAATAACTTACTCTAAGTAAAAGGGGACGTATGACCTGCCTGAAAAAGAATTCAATATAATTGGCTTAAGGAAGCTCAAGAGAACACAGATGGACAACTAAATGACATCAGGAAACTATACATGGAAAAAAAAAAGTGAAGTTCAATAAGGAAATAGACATCATAAAAGTAATGAAACAAATTCTGGAGCTGAAGCATATAATGATTGCAATGAAAAATTCAGTAGAGGGTTCGATAGAAGACTCAGTCAAGAAGAAAGAATAAGTGTGCTCAAAGACAGAGAATTTGAAATTCTCTGTTAATAAGATAAACAATTTGGCAAACTCTTAACTAACTAAATAAAAGACAGAAGACATATATAAATAAAATGATCAGTGAAACAGAAGACATTCAACTGATTCCACAGAAACAAAGGAGAATAAGGCAATACTATGATTTTGTGTCACAAATTGACATTTCTCTAAAGAAGACATAAATGGTAAATAGGTACATGAAAAGTCCTCAACATCACTAATCATCAGGCAAATGTAAATCAAAACCACAACAACATATCACCTGTTAAAATGGCTATTAAAAAAAACAAAACAAAACGGGGCACCTGGGTGGCTCAGTTGGGTAAGCACCCGACTTCACACCAGGTCATGATCTCATGGTTCGTGAGTTCAAGCCCCACGTGGGGCTCCATGCTGACAGCTCAGAGCCTGGAGACTCCTTCAGATTCTGTGTCTCCCTCTCTCTCTGCCCCTCCCCTGCTCACACCCTGTCTCTCTCTCAAAAATAAATAAACACTAAAAAATAAATAAATAAAAATAAATTTCAAAAAACCCCACAAAGGTAAAGATAACAAGTGCTGATGAAATGTGGAGAAATGTGGAGAAAAGAGGACACTGGTGCAGAGCTGGTGGGAATGCAAATGGGTACAGCCATCATGGAAAATAATATTGAGGTTCCTCAAGAAGTTAAAAATAAAACTACCATATGATCTGGCAATCCCACATCTGGGTATTTTTCCAAAAGAACTGAAATCATCACCTTGTAGAGATAACTATACCTCCATGTTCACTGCAGCATTATTCACAACAGTCAAGATATAGAAACAAACGAAGGGTCTATTAATTGATGGATGAATGAATGAAAAAAAATGCAGTATACATAGAGAGAGTGGAATATTATTCAGCCTTAAGAAAAAGAAAGCAAATCCTGCCCTTTGAGACAATATGGATGAACCTGCTAAGTGAAATAAGCCAGATAAAGAAAGACAACTACTAAATGATATCATTCAGGTATAGAATTTTAAACAGCCAAACTCATAGAAGAAAACGGTATATGGTGATTTCCAGGGACTAGAAGGAGGGGGAACACAGGAGGGGATGGTCAAAGGGTACAGAGTTTTAGCTTTGTAAGACAAATTCTGAAGGGTTATTACACAACATAGTGCCTCCAGCTACTGTATGTACACTTGTCTTAGTCTATCTGAGCTGCTATAGCAAAATGCCACAGACTAAATAATTTATAAGAATAGAAATATATTTCTCTCAGTTGGAGGCTGGGAAGTTCAAGATCAAGTTGTCAGCATGGCTGCATTCTGGCGAGGGCCCTCTTCTTGATTTACAACTGGGGCCTTCATGCCCTGTCTTCACATTATAGAAGGGGCTAGAGAGCAATGTAGGGTCTCTTTCCTAACAGCAGTAATCGTACTCATTGTGGCTCCACCCTCACGATCTGATCCCGTCCCCAAGGCCTACCTCCTAATACCATCACATTAGGCATTAGGATTTCAACATATGGATTTAAGGAAGGGGACAGAAATATTCAGATCATAGCAACACTTACAATTTTCTAAGAAGATAAATCTTATGTTAAATGTTTTTTTTTTTCCATACCGCACTAAGTGATATTAATTATACAGAGGTTGGAGGAAGCTTCAGGAGTGATGGACATGTCTATCTATGGCCTTGGTGATGGTTTGTGTTTACATTCCTAAACTTATCGAGTTGTATACATTAAATGTGTCCAACTTTTTTCTTACATGTCAGTTATACCCCACTACTTAAAAAAAGTAGCATTTTGCTGCCACTTTCTTAGACCTGTCACCCTGATGACAACAGAGTCATCTTTGCTGACTAAAGGTGCCTTGGTGTCTGACCTAAGGTTTCACGTCTGCATTAATCAAATTTTTAAAATATTTTATATTTATATTATGAAGGGAATGGCAAGAACACTTCATGGAGGATGCCCAGCCTTCTGGGAAATTGTGCTCTGGGCATCGTTGGTGAGATGAGATGGTATTCTACTTCCACCTGAATGCAGGAAGAGATGTGTTTGAAGAAGGAAACCTGTGAACAACTGCCGGTGGTCTGGAATCAACGCTGGGAAGGAAAGAGGACTCCTCTGAAAGGATTAAATTACAAGTAAGCTGGCTTTTAAAAATTACGACTCCAAGACAGTTGTTTGACAAGATCATGATGATAGAAAATACTAATCTTTAGCCAGGTTGGGAGCTCTCTTCCTCTCACATAAATCTTTTTTTTTTTTTAAGTTTTTATTTATTTATTTTGAGAGAGAGAGTGCAAGCAGGGGAAGGGCAGAGAGAGAGAGGGAAAGAAAGAATCTCAAACAGGGTTCCCAATGTGGGGCTCGAACTCACAAGCTGTGAGATCAGACCTGACCTGAAATCCAGTCTGACACTTAACTGACCAAACTACCCAAGGAAGCTTCATGTAAGTCTTTTGACATGTGAGGGGAAGATGGCAAATGACATTAACATGAGAAGTAGCGTTGAGAACATATCAGTTTTCTATCCTTACATGATGGTAATAGGCACTTGCACTGGGTTCTTTTCAGTGGGGAACAGAATACAGAGCAGGAATCTCCACTTACCCAGGAATCATATGCCCATTGATCTCATTCTCCAAACTGGTTCTTGTGGCCTTGTTTTTCTCTTCTCCAGATGTGGGTGAAGTCACCAGACCCTTGTTTTGGTTAGCAATATGCACTATCAGCTCTTATTTCTCCCACAGTCATATTATAAAAATTCAGGGAAATTTAAAAAATACATATTTATCAAGAGAAGGTCAGCAATGCTACTTCTGATGACTCCTACAGTCCTTGCATTAGCCTGCGGGCCGGAAGTATGGGGGAGGGGCGACTCAAGAGCACAGAGATTACATAGCGTTTGTGAATTAGGCGAATTTAGGTTTGTTCCTGGCTTCTGAGCTTACTAGCTGTGTGATCTTTTGAAGGTCGCACTATCTTTCTGGTGAGAGTCCTAGTATCTACCTTATAGTATTTTCTGAGGATTCAAATAAAAACAGTATGCAAAGCACTGACTATAGTTCCCTGTACACTGCTAATTTATAGTAGCTTTGATTATCATTACAATCTTATTAGGAATGAGGACTCCTGACCTCTAATGCACATGGATAGCTACAGCAATGACAATACCTTTATTTTTTAAGTTTATCTATTTATTTAGTGGGGGAGGGGCAGAGAAAGAGAGGGAGGGAGAGCGAATCCCACGCAGGCTCTGCGCTGACAGCCTTGAACTCAGGAACTGGGAGATCATGACCCAAGCCAAAGTCAGACCCTTAACTAACTGAGCCACCTAGTCACTCCAGCAATGGAAAATTCTTAACCTTTGTGCCTAAGTTTTCTCTCTAAATCAGGGAATAATGCTTTTCTTATCTGATGGGATCATTGAAAGTATCAAATATAATGGAACTCTAACTGTTGCAACGGGTGACAGATAGTGTGCCCAATTATTTTGCGTCTGTGTTAGGAAGAAGATTGAGAGTCAGGAAAAAGTGAATGTTTTCCTTTTTTTTTTTTTTTTTTTTTAATTGGATGAGACAACAGTTTGGAGAAGAGAATTTGTAATTGCATAACTGGATGGAAAAGTTGGTTAGGACAAAGAAGGTGAGAAACAGGATTCTAATAAAACCAGAATTGAAAATCATGGATTATCATTAAAAGTGTAAACAATATTGAACTCCAGGAAATTATTGCTTAAGACTGCTAGGAAGTGAAACTCAGCTTGGTTCTTTTTTTGGCGTACACACACACACACACACACACACACACACACACACACATGACCTTTCTCTCTCTTCTTTTTCTCTCTCTCCCTCTCAATACCAGGCGATTAAGCAGATTTGTTTCTGTCATTTTCAACATGCCACTGCTTCCCAGAACTTGGGAAGGCTTTGAGGGCTAGGGCTCCCTGGTTCTCAAGTGCTCCCCCTTGCATAACTCTGGTTTTTGAAGAGGTGTGCCAGAGGTGAAGTGCACACTATGTCATTTCCAGGATTTATGGGGAACCAAATGCTTGAGTCAGAAGTTGCCAAGTACACATTTCATTTTGATTTAAAAGACAGTGAATGCCTGAAATTGAAAAGAACACAAGTGATTACTAATGGAATAGGTAACAGGAACTAACAATTGAGAAGCAGACCTCTTTTACATGCAGCAGAGGATGCTGATTTGCAATTAGGTGGCTAAAGCAGGCTCCTAATAAAATGAGAAATCGATTTTCTGAATGACAGGATTCTGTGACTGAGCATTGGATCTTCTTTGATGGTGAAGAGGCAATGGGGCATTTTGATATGTTGCTGGAAAGATCATTTTCTCTAACTGTACTATAAAGTTCTGTTCATACCCCTGACTTCAATGCCACAATAACTTGGCAAAAAGCTTCAATGGCTCACAAATGGATGCTTATAGAGGCATTTAAATTGTCCAGGCTTCATTGCAGTTTGTAGAAAAAGAAGGGGTTCATGGTTACTGTAAATGTGGACCTTTCCATTGAACAGTGATATATAAGACTGATGACTAATAAACATACCCTACATGGGAAACATTTGAGTGATGACATCTTTTTTCTTTCACCCTTTTAACTAGCCACAATGGCTGGGATTTTACTTAAGAAATATATGGGAAACAGACTAAGCCCCAAGGCAGATCACCCTGGCAGCTGTAGAAAGAGAAGGCTATACTTTCCCATGTATGTTATCTGCATTTTTCTATCATTTTAACATCCGCAGGGAGATCAGCTTGGTCCTGTGCATGATGCACATTGAATGCCCATCTGGCAGACAACTTCAGCTTCCGGCCATCAGAGAAAAAAGAGACAGACTATGAGGCTACGGTCCTGAGGCCCCCACCACAAATCCTATCGATGCCATTTGGTTTTTTGGACAAAGGTACTCACAGAGGTTCCCAGGAATCCTGCGCACAATTCATTGTTAAGCCACCTTTTCTCCTGTGTCCCCAACAAGGAACATGATGGCATTTCCTTGATCCTCATACAGGATTCATGACAATCAAATGACAAGTTGATTGTAATTTTGTAAAACATAAAGCAAAATGTAAAACATTGTACCATTGTTTAATGCCACTTTGAAACAAAGTAAGTTCTCTATGCCCTCTCCATGTGATTTGTTTTGGCCAGTTACCTCATTTTTGCCTGCAGATATATATTTCTGGGTGCAGAAATATCCTGGCTTGCCATTAGACTCTATCATGTCACTGAGCATGTTCCTACTCCTTTGTCTACTCTGCTTTCTCTCCTATGTTGCTGAGATTTTTCCAAGAGTTTTCTAAATTAGTATATGTAGAACCACACCATTCTTTTTTTATTGAGATATAATTTATATGTAACATTGTATTAGTTTTAAGTGCATAACATAATGATATGATATATTGTACACATAACAGTGATTACCCAAAGAAGTATAGTTAATATCCATCACCTCATATAGCTACAAATGTATTTTTTCTCATGATGAGTACTTTTAAGATCTACTCTCTTAGCAGTTTTCAAATACAGAGTACACTATTGTTAACTATAGTCACCATGCTATACATCCCCAAGAGTCATTAATCTTATTGCTGGAAGTTTGCACCTTTGACTCTTTTTCCGATTTTCTGCACCTATCACCACCAATCTGTTCTCTGTTTCTATGACTTTGTTTTTTTAAGATTACACATATAAGCGAGGTCATACAATATTTGTCTTTTTCTCTGCCTTATTTCACTTAGTATAATGAGCTCAAGGTCCACTCATGTTGTAAAAAATGTAAGGATTTATTTTTATAGTTTAATAATATCCCATTATATATATCATGTGATATATATGATATATATATATCATATATATCATATCTATCTATAGATAGATATGATAGATATGATGTGTTTTTTAATCTATTCATCCATCAGTAGACATTTAGGTTGTTTTCATGTCTTAGCTATTATAAGTAATGCTGCAATAAACATGAAGGTGGAGATATCTCTTCAAGATAATGATTTAATTTCCTTAGGATATATACCCATAAGTGGAATTGTTGAATCATGTGGTAGTGTTATTTTTAATAATTTGAGAAACCTCCATGCTGTTTTCCATAGTGGCTATGTCAATTTACATTCCCACCAACAGTGCACAAGGGTTCCCTTTTCTCTACATCCTTGCCAACCCTTGTTACCTCTTGTCATTTTAATGACAGCCATTCTAACAGGTATGAGGTGATATCTCATTGCAGTTTTGATTTGAGTTTTCCTGATGATTAGTGATATTGAGCACCTTTTCATTTACCTTTTGGTCATTTGTGCGTCTTCTTTGGAAATATTTATTTAGTTCATCTTCCCATTTTTTAATTGGATTTTTTTTTCTACAGGGTTGTAAGAGTTCCTTTTATGTTTTGGGTATCAACCCCCTATCTGGTATATGATTTGCAAATATTTTCTCCCATTCTGTAGATTGCCTTTTCACTTTGTTTATGGTTTCCTTTACTGTATAAGAGTTTTCTAGTTTGATGTAGTTCAATTTCTTTATTTTCGCTTATGTTTCCTTTGCTTTGGGGTCAAATCTAAAAAATCATTGCCAAGATCTATATCAACACCCACCGCCTCATGTTTTCTTCTAGGAGTTCTATGGTTTCAGGTCTTACATTCAAATCTGTCATCCATTTTGAGTTGATTTTTGCCTGTGGGGTAATACAGAGGTCCAGTTTCATTCCTTTACATGTGGCTTTCCAGTTTTCTTACCATCATTTATTGAAAAGACTGTCCTTTCTCTATTGTAGATTCTTAGCGTCTTTGTCATTAATTAATTGCTCATATATGTGTAGATTTGTTCCTGGGCTCTCTATTCTGTTCTATTCATCTGTGTGTTTGCTTTTTATGCCAAGACCATACTGTTTTGATTACTATAGCTTTGAAAGATGTTTGCAATCAGGAAGTGTGGTGCCTCCAGCTTTACTCCTTTTTTTCTCAAGATTGCTTTGGGTACTCAAGATCTCTTATAGTTCCATACAAATGTTAGGATTGTTTGTTCTATTTCTGTGAAAAGTGTCATTGGAATTTCAATAGGGATCACATTGAATCTGTAGATTACTTTGGGTAGTATAGAAATTTTAACAAGCTTAATCATTTCAATCCATGAGCATGGAATATCTTTCCATTTATTTTGTGTCTTTTTCAGTTTCTTTCATCAGTGCTTTCTAGTTTTCAGTATATAGATCTTTTCACCTCCTGGTGAAAAAATAAAATTTCACCAATTTTATTCTTGGGTATTTTATTCTTTTTGATGTAATTATAAATACGTTGTTTTCCTAATTCCTGTTTCTGATAGTTTGTTAATGTATAGAATCACAACTGTTTTTTGTATATTGGTTTTGTATTCTGTAACTTTACTGAATTCATTTATTAGTTCTGACAGTTTTGGAGGGATGGAGGAAATTTTTCTATAGTTAATTAAATAACTTGCTTAATCTTATTCCTTTCCATTCTTGAACCTAAATTAGATGAATTTAAGCACACAGGCAAATTATTCCAATTTTCTCTTTTCTTTCTGCATCTTGCTTTTCTGCTACTAGAATCTGTCTCTTTAGAATAAAGAACACATCCCTATATAAGGACTTTCTAGGACCACATTATTATTAGGGAATAGGAGGGGAATATTTCTTTGCTCAGATATACACTCCTCTTATAGCAACATGAATATAAAATATTCCCAGATGTCTAGAGTATCTCAAACTCTATGGGCCTCCATATTTTATTTTCATTACATACTATTCAAGGTAGCTGCCAGGGTCCAATCTCCTGAGAATTGAATGGAAGAAAGTGTTGAGGTCAGCAAGACCTAACATGACTAGCAGGTCATTTTTAGGACTAAGTGCAAATCCCATGGTCAACTCAAAGAGTAATACTGTCCCTTTGGTCCTTCCTTTTATCACATTTGTTGCTAAGGCAAACATGCATTTAGAATCAATATTGAATGTCTAGGATGATGTTGGAAAAAATTATACTTACAAAGTTAAAAGTTCTTGCTCCCTACTCTCCACTCCCCATCGCCATCCTGCCCAACTACATAAACATTAAAATACTATCTAGACATACTTCATCGTGAGCTTTAAGAAGGTCTGTTTCTACTGGCAACCAACTTCCTAAACATCACTGCACACCGATTAGGAAAAAATCAGGATTGATGAAAACACAAAGGTAAGATTTGTTCTAGATGATTTATTCCTCCGTAATTTCTTCCAAGAGCCCCCCGACCCTCAACACATGCGCGCGCGCGCGCACACACACACACACACACACACACACACACACGCACACCTTTCCCCCTTACATAAATAATGAGTTTTGGAAGTCCTTTAACCTTTTTTTTCTTATAGACATCATTCTAAAGGAATATAGAGACCAGTGTATTCTGTAAGTTTATGTAAGTTTCCAAAAAGGAGTCACTCTGGTGCAGTTTCAACCCTCACTGCAGCAAGTTTCCTTATGGTGAGTGTGACAAAGGGCAGGCTGTGCTGCAAAAATGCCAGCCGTCTCTGTGTTCACAAACCTTCTATCACTCTTCTTGATTTGACATGAAATATTAAACACCAGTTACCAGCAAAAAGTTATTGAACACAGATGTCCACTATCACTTTCAAATTGCTAAAGTCAATTTAGGTTTATATATTTTCTTTGCTTTAGCGTTCGCATGCAACACAAATGTTCTGTGACAGTAATGATTTCACAATATACCCTTTCAATTAGGAAAGCACATCGTATATGTGTTTTCATTTTTAAAATGCCTATTTTTTTTTTGTCCGAAAGCTCTGGGTCCCTCACTAAAAATGGGACCTTGGATAGAAAAATAAATAAAAAGAAAGAGCTCCACCTACTGATTCATTTTAAAACCTTTTTCTCTGTTCTGGTTTTGAGTTGAAAATGCTCCTGACACAGCAGGGATTTTGTGAGCATATAGCTCAAACTGTTTAGTTTTGTGAGCATATAGCTCAAACTGTTTAGTTAAATTTTTTTTTTTTAAAAGATACAGGAGGTGCCCCCATGGAAGGGATAGATTAGAAAGGAGCTCTGTCTCTCTAACTGAAAGAGCCTCCCACCCCCAACTTCTCTGTGCCCCTCAGAAGCCCTAATTAATAAGTCTGCTTCAGGTTTAGTGCTCCCTAGGGATATGGGTTAACTGTGGCATTCCCTTTTGCTGGATTTAACAGAATCCCGACCGGTCACACATTTTGCTCCGCTACAATAATTGTATTCATGTCGCTGGCTGCCTTTTCCTTCTGAAGGACTTGGTGGGCCCTCTTTGAAAGGATTTACAGGGCCATGTCTCCCACGGGTGAAACTGGAATTGTTTAGCACCTACCATACTACTCCCCTTGGCTCAACCACTAGACTCAAGTGATTTCAAAGAGGAAGTGAAGAAAAACATCCACTGGGAACCTGGGGGTAATTTAAGGAGGCCAAGAGTAATTACTTGAGGAGGAACCACTGTGCCAGCCTCCTGGGGGCAAGGCTTCAGAGAGGCAGCTGGAACGGTGGCTCTCTGTGATGTCTGCCAGTTCTCACCCTGTTACCTCTGTTGCTGAGAAGCTTCCAGAACCATTTTTAATTCCTGCCATGGAGCTTCTTGGGAGAAGGGCGTGTTCCTATGAGTCTCCCATTGTGTGCCAACCCAAGCAGTTTCCTGGGGACACAGACAGATATGACTTATTGGGGGGGATATCCTGGCTACTTTGAAGGGTAATAACATTCTGGATTTTAGGTACCCACGGCTTCCAGCTTGGACCCTGCTTCCTGTATTACAGAATTTCTCTTAAGATGAATAAACACCAGACTGTATTCATCTCATGCATTAGAGCCGTGGCTATAGAAAATATTACCAATGGGCAACAAGATGATATCTGGAAACACACAATGGAGTAATTTAGATTAAAGTCTCCTACCTTTGAATCTGTCTGCTCAGTCATGCATTTCTATAGACATGATTAACTAACCATAAGACCCAGGAATTCAAAGCCTGAATAGAAAATGTCTATTCTTCCCCCAAATGAATCACACATCACCTATCACTGCAGAGTTGCCAAACTCTATGGTTTTCTTGTCAAACATAAATTCAATAGCTGACCATAGCCAGGGACAGAAATTTCTTATAAATCAAATAACTACATACATTAGAGGGAGATGCAGGGGACCCACTGCCACATTTCAGTCAATCAAAAATATATGTAATGACTGTTTACTGTGTTCAAGGTGCTGTGCTTGGTGTTGTGGGGGTATTTAATGAAATATGACCCAGCGCTAATGCTCAAGCAAGGAAACACCTGTCTCACATTGCTGCTATGAGGATTATATGCAATTACCTAGCACAGTGCCTGGCACATAGTCGGTGAGAGGTAAATGGTCGCTGATATCATTACTAGTGATGTAATATAATATTTCAGTAATATTTAATACACAACTGGAAGAGATGTCACATGATAGAGGGGTTCCCAAATGGTTGGCTCAGACACTAATTGTGCTGAGATCAAAAGAAAGGGGAATGTCTGGAGTCTAAAGTGGGTGAGACAGTTTCATGCAGACAGTTTGAGCCTTAATTGCAATTTACCATTTTTGGAAACTCATTAATGTCCAGGCAGTGGAATAATCAATTGACAATTTTATCTCCTTTTTACCTTAACAATCTTTCACAATGAGATGACGTGGATATAATCACCCTCGCTTTACAGATGAAGAAATGAGGTTCAGGGAGGCTAAGTAACATACTTCGTATCACAAAGGCCTGACTCTAATGCCTACGCTTTTTCCTCTTACTCAGATGGTTGCCGTGACTGTTAGAAATGGAAGGAAATGCAGAAACTACGTTGCCCTAATTGATCACCTGACAGGTAAAGAAGCAGAGGTCCAGAGAAGGAAAGAGATTTGTACAAGTTCAAACATCTACTGAGTGACACCGCTGAAATTAGAAATGGAGACTCCGCCTCCAACTTGGTGCCATTTCCAATATTTTTTCCAAATATTTGCCCTAAGTACATAGCACTTTTCATTTTTATTTTTAAAGTTTATTTACTTATTTTGAGAGGGACAGAGACAGTGTGAGTGGGGGAGGGGTAGAAAGAGGGAGAGAGAGACAATCCCAAGTGAGCTCTGGGCTGCCAGGGCAGAGCCCTACGTGGGGCTCAAACTCATGAAACTGTGAGATCGCGACCTGAGCCGAAACCAAGAGTCAGAAGCTTAACCAACTGAGCCACCCAGGTGCCCCAATAACACGTTTAAAATACAAACATAACAATATTATGCTAAGAGAAATCTTTGGGCTCCAAGTCAACATTCCAATACCTCTCCTCTCTGCTGAGTAGGTAAGTACTTAGTGATTTCCTGTTACTGAGAAATCATGCTCCACCTCACATTCCACCCTATTCTGTTCCTTACACACACATACACACACACTTGCAGTCACACTCAAAATACACACACTCTGTTGTTATTCGGAAGGTAAAATGCAGGCTAGGTTCATACGTGCATTTGAGGTTTCTATTTATTTTTTTCTTTTCAACGTTTTTTTTTTTTTTTTTTTTTTTTATTTTTTGGGACAGAGAGAGACAGAGCATGAATGGGGGAGGGGCAGAGAGAGAGGGAGACACAGAATCGGAAACAGGCTCCAAGCCATCAGCCCAGAGCCCGACGCGGGGCTCGAACTCAGGGAGCGCGAGATCGTGACCTGGCTGAAGTCGGACGCTTAACCGACTGCGCCACCCAGGCGCGCGAGGTTTCTATTTAAGTAAGCCCAGCCTTAACCATTCTTTCCTCCAACTTCTGTTTCAGCAGGATTTGGAGCTAACCTGTTTCCTGGGAATTATATAATTTAGGAGAAATATTGCAAATACCTACTAATTATAGATACTGTGGTCTGAATGTTTGTGTCCCCCCAAATTTATATGTTAAAATCCTAATGTTCACTGTGATGGTATTAGGAGGTGGGTCCTTTTAGAGGTAATTAGGTCATGAGGGTGGCGGCCTCATGAATGGAATTAGTGTCATACGAAAGGCCCCCCAAAGCTCCATGGCCCCTTCCACAAGAGGACACAGAGTGCAGGTACCAGCTGTGAACCAGAAAGAGGGTCCTCACCAGAAGGCAACCACGCTGCTGCCTTGATCTTAGACTTTTCAGCCTCCAGAACTGTTAAGTGATAAGTTACTCTTGTTAGAAGCTACTCAGTCTGCTATTTTGTTATAGCAGCCTGGATGAATGAAAATAATAGATATTAATAATTGATTACAAAATACTTTCTTGTTTGGGTAATGAATGGTTCCAAGATCAATCAGACAGCCTCAGAGTGCCTACCAATCAGAATGTTAAGTGAAACGAAAACTCTTGCTATCTGTGATCACAGGTTTTTCTTCTTGATCTGATACATCATGCTCCTTTGCGTCCCTCTTATGTTTTCTGTTATAGCACTCTACCAATTTCTGGAGTTGGCCCAAGCATAAAATCAAAAGAAACATACGACACTGCAGTAGGGCAGACTCATATTTTTAATAAATATTGTTATATTTAATAAATATTTTTAATAAAAACTAACAATTGATCTTTCATTTCTCTAATTCAGTTCTTTTTTTTTCCTTCATGAGAGTGCAATTATTTATCATAAAGCAAATATCTGTGTAAATGTCATCATGGTCATGCAACAAAATATCGTCAGTGCCTGGGAGAGCCCTTTATGCACCCTCTTTCAATCACTCCTTCCTCCTCAAAATTACCAATACTTTGAATGTTCTAATGATAATTTCCTTCCTTCTCTTGATGTCATCAAAGCATGCATTGCTAAGCCCTCTGGTTGAGTCATACAGAGTAAATTTATATATAACTATAACTATAACTATATATATATAGTTATATATGAAGGAATAGTAATAAAATATATATGTATATTTAATATATATGTATGTATATACCTATATTTAATATATATGTGTATATATATGTGTGTATATATGTGTGTATATAATATATATAAAGGAATAGTAATAAAATATATATGTATTTTCCTGGCCTCTTTTACTTGTCATTATATCCGTTCATTCATAGATATGCCACAAGTTATTTAGCCATATTTTTGAAAAACATTTTTTTCCAGTTTTGACTATGCTAAATAATGATGCTGTGAACATTTTTGTACATGTTTTCTGGTATGCATGTTCTGCATTATCATGGGCAGATATCAAAGAGTAAAAATACAGGGCCTTAAAATATGGTCAACTTTAGTAGATACATTTTTCCAAAGTAGTTGTAGTACCATCCAATACCATTATGTGATAATTCCTATTGCCCCCTAATATTTATTATTATTATTAGTAGTATTTTAAAATCTAACCATTCTTTAGGTGATTTTAATTTGCATTTTCCGCACTGCTAGTGAGGTTGGATATCTTTTCATATATTCCAATGTTATGGATATTTGCTATTATTGTATGTTTGTGTAGTGTCTTTTCAGTTTTCTCGTCTTTTTTTTTTTAGAGAGAGAAAGCATGCATGGAGGAGGGACAGAGGGAGAGAGAGAAGGAGAGAGAGAGAGAGAGAGAGAGAGAGAGAGAGAGAGAGAGAGAGAGAGAATCCCAAGGAGGCTCTATGCTCAGCACAGAGCTCAATGCAGGGCTCGATCTCACAACTGTGAAGTGACGACCCGAGCCAAAATTCAGATTCAGATACTCAACCAATTGAACCATCCAGGCACCCCTTCTTGTCCATTTTTCCATTAGGTTGTGTGCTTCTTCATTATTTTTATATGGGCAGTCTTTATATAAGATGGAAAAAGGGTTTTTACTAGTAATAAGTATTAAAAACATTTTTTTCCTCTTGATGGGTTTTTTTTGACTGTCTTAATGGTATATTTTGATGAACAGAAAAATTCAATTTTAATATATAACCCCATTTTTCAATCTTTTCCTTATGTTAGTATTTTGCTTCTCATTTAAGAAGTTTTCACCTTTGGGGAACCTGGGTGGCTCAGTCGGTTGAACATCCAACTCCTGATTTTAGCTTAGGCCATAATGTTAGGGTAGTGGGATCGAGCTAAGCATGGAGCCCACTTAAGGTTCTCTTTTTCTCCCTCTGCCCCTCTGCCTGGCTCTCTCTCTCTCTCTAAAAAAAAAAAAAATCTTAAAAAAAGAAATTTTCACCTGAGTGGCTCAGTGAGTTGAATGCCCCACCCTTAGTTTCTTCTCAGGTCATGATCCTGGGGTCATGTGTCAGGCTCTGTGCTGGGCATGGAGATTCTCTCTCTCTCCCTCTGCCCCTCTCCCTCACTCATGGACACTCTCTATCTCTCTGAAAATAAAAATTAAATTAAAAAAAATCTTTCACTTATAGTGAGATTGTAAATATATTCTCCTACATTATCTTCTACATGCTTTATTATTTTACCTTTCACATTTAAATCTACAATATGTGTGGAATCCATCAATGTTTGTATACAGTGTGAAGGAAGGCCAAGTTTCTTTTGTTTGTTTTTTTTTCTATATCATTTGCTGAAAAGACCATATTCTCCACTATTCTATTCCTCACATGTTGTAAATTACATGGTCTGTTGATCCTGTTCATTTGATCTACTTATATCTTTGGAAACCTTACCATGCTCTTTTAATTACTGTAGCTTTATTTATAAGTTTGACATACAGTAGAGCAACAACAACTATTAATGGGTATTTATAGGGCAGATGACTGCAGAAAATACACAGAGAACATCAGAGGATGAATGAAAATTAGGAGGTGGCGGAACATCCAGGGCTTAGTCCTTGGGCTACTGCTTTCCTGCCTACACTTAGTAAGTCATCTAATCTAGTCTCATGCTTTCAGATACCACCTATATGCTAATGGTTCAAAACTTTCTGTCTCCAGCCTGAACTATACCTCTAAATCCTGGACTTAACTTTCCAGCATACTACTTGACATCTCCACTTGAAAATATAATGGGCATCTCAAACTTAACATGTCCAACACTGACCTCCTGATACCTGCCTCTCCCTATTAAGGTTGTAACTCCTCCTGAAGTTATTCCCATCTCACTTAAACAGTAATTCAATCTTCCCTACACCTTGTGGTGGCTTTTTTTCCTCCTCTCTTTCCCACTCTTCACATCGATTGCATCAGCAAATGTTCTTCATTCTGCATGAAATTGTATCCAAAATTAACAACTTCTTCCCATTCCATTAACATCCTTGACACCATCTTTTCTTGCCTCGGTTATTGCCAATAGTCCCTCACTAGCCTCCCTCTTTTGCCCCCAGTTCTCCATAATTTATCCTCTCCCCAGAAAGCATGGTTATTTTCTTGTGATTCCTCTTTTCAAACATAGTTCAATGGATTTCTACATCATTCAATGTAAAAACCAAAAGACTATGTTGAACAACCACCTAAGTAATCTGGTTCCCTGATATCTCTCTGATTTCGTCTCTTAATATTCCCCCCTTCATTCTCTCTGTTCCAGCCACCTGGGTCTCAAACATGCCAGGAAGGCCCTCTCTTTACTGCTTTCAGATTAGCTGTTCCCTCTGCCTGGAACATTACTGGTTGTCTCCCTGCGGATGTCCACATACCTGAATTTCTCATTTCTTTTGGTTCTTCACTATACAGTTAACTTTTCAGTGTGATCATCCCTAAACATCTTATCTAAAATTTCATGTAGTCTGACATCATTTTATGTTGTCTTTCTATGCTTTATTTTTTTTCTTAACACTCATTACTATTTTATATACTATCTAAAATATGCATTTTACTTATTTATAGTGTTTATTTTGTGTCTCTTTGAAGTGATGTGATTTGAAGCCAACTGGAGAAATTAGCCTTAAAAAGGAGTAATAGCAGTATATCCATTATAACAGGTGAGAAAGAGGATAGGATAAATGCCCACATTAGTGGGTTCATAAATCTGATTAGTTGAGGAGTCCGTAATCTACTCCATAGACAGGTGCTCCTGTCTACATACATATTGTCTCCAAAAGGCTTGGCTGGGCAGATTTCTTGGAACTATGCCTTGAAAAATTCTTTATGATTGATCAGTATTGTGCTTTATAATAATATCTGAACACTTTGACTATTGAACATGTGTGGACGTGAGGCAGATGGAGAGGAGTAGTGGGGACAAGAAGAGAGAAATATGCATATCCAAATTCAATGTACTTATATTCACTTGAGCTTAAAAATTCTTGTCAATTTAAAAAGTAGCTGGATCTATATCTGTAGTTTTAGCTGTGATTGTGTCAACTCAAATGTACTAAAAAGCCTGAAATCTGGTTGGCCCCATGAAAGGGTCAGTAGTTCATTAACTCCAAGATCACTTGCAGTAAGTATCAGTTATAGGCTCATAAGAAAACTATCCAAACAATACCAGTCTAATTTGGTCATCCAATAAGTGAGGTGATTTCCTAGATGAACAGACATTTAGATTTCAAAGATTGGGTTATGAATTAAATTGCGTCCCTCCAAGAAATCTTGAAAGTACCCAGTACCTATGAATGTGACTTTGAGAATGAAGTCTTTGTAGATCAAGTTAAGTTGAGCTTATTAGTGTAGAACCTAATTTAATATGACTAGTACCCTTCTGAAATGGAAACCTAGGAAGAGACAGATACACACACAGACAAGGAGAACACCGTGTGAAGATAATGGCAGGGATCAGGGCACTGCATCTATAAGCCAAAGAATGTCAAAGATTGCCAGACACCAGCAGGGGTTAGATGAGAGGCATGGAACAGAATTTTCCTCACAGCCCTCAGAAAGAACCAACCTTGCTGACATTTTGATCTCAGACTTGTATCTAGCAGAGCTATGAGACAATCTTGTTATGTAAGTCACACAGTTTGTGATACTTTGTTATGACAGCCATAAGAAACAAATACAATCCTACTCTTTTAAAAACAACCAGAATAAATAGGATTCAACTTGTGGCCACAAGAATTTTAGTCTGATAAGATTTCTAAGGCTGAAAGAGTCATTTAAAAAAAAATTAGACTTTTCAATTTAGAACAATTTTAGATTTAAAGAAAAATTGCAGATATACTACAGAGAATTCCCACACACAGTTTCCTTTATTAACATCTTACATGAGTAGGGTACACTTGTAACAACTAATGAACTGATATTGATACATTACTATTAATTAAAGTGCACACCTCACTCAGATTTTCTTAATTTTTACCTGTGTCCTAGCCTGTTGAGGATACCATATTGCATTTGGTTGTAGTGTTTCCATATGCTTCTTTCTCCTATGACAATTTCTGACTTCCCTTGTTTGTTGTTGGCTTGATGATTTTGAGGAGTACTAGTCAAGTGTTTTGTGGAACATCCCTCTGTTGGGATTTGGCTGATGTTTTTCTCATGATTAGACTGGGACAGTAAGTTTTAGGAGGAAGATCACAAGAAATAAGGTATCATTTTAATCACATCATCATATCACCAACATGACTTATCACTGCTGATGTCAACCTTGATCACCCCGCTGAGGTAGTGTTTGTAAGATTTCTTCACTGTAAACTTATTCTATCCCACCCCATGTGTATGATACCTTTGGAAAGAATTCACTATTCATAACCCATACTTAAGTAATGGGGATTTATGCTCCACCTCCTTTGGGGTAGAGTACCTACATAAAATACTTGGAATATTTTTGCAAAGGAGATTTGTCTCTTCTCCTCAGTATACATTGTAATTACCTGGAATAGCTATTTCAATACCCTGAAAATAAGGAGACTCTACAAAGAAGAAAACTTAAAAATGTTACTATATAATTTCTCTTTAAAACAAAATAAAACAGTATTAGTGGTTTGATCTATAACAAAGCAAATAAATAGAAATAATAATCTATACTTTCTAAAGGTTTCCTCTGACCGTATGCCATTAATTTTTCTCTTACTATAGCATGTATTATCACTTACCAAGAGCATGAAAATTGATTCCCAAGTATGAAGGAAATTTTTTACTGGATCACAAGATGATTTAACCCCTTTCATTGTCACATGGAGTGTTTTATATCCTTGTGTATGATCCAATACTGCCCTTTCTTCATATTTATCCTCCTCCTGGGGTATGATAGAGAATAGAAAAGGAGAAATCCTTGCGTTTTCCCAAAATGGTAGACTTTTTCACTAACCACGAATATGCTCAAATCCAGACATTCTAGATTTTGCATTTCAAAATATGGAGTTCCACTTCCAGCTCCTTTCTCAGATAAAACTAGTTAAGTGATATTATGGGAAAGCTCATGCTTCAAGGATCCCAATAGAGTATATTTAATGCATCAATATTATTCATTCAGCAAATGTTTGTGGAAGACTGGCCATGTACAAGGCACTATCTTTGGTTCCGGGAAAACAGCAATGAGAAAGTGCAGATTAGGTCTCTGTTTTGACATAGTTTTAAACTTAGTGGAGAATATAGGCATTGAGTAAGAGAATTACAAATTTGCTAGGTCACATGAAGAAATTTAGGATACTGTGAAGGTATAAAATACGATCAGGTAGTGGGTGGTAGGCTAGTTAATTTAGTGCAGAAAAACAGGTTTCATTGAGAAAATTATGTTTAAGCTAAATTCTGCAATATGCATAAGAGTCAAGTAAGCATTAGGAGTCAAGTTAGAGATGATTATCACATAAAGTGATCTAGTCCCGCTTTGAGTGAGAGTAAAGTTTCTCCTTGCTTTACAAAGGAAAAAGGCACTTTAGAAAAGATCTCAAATAAGGCTAATGTTAGACTTTAGAAAACTTTTGGAATGCCAGTTGAAAACTTCTTATCCTGGACATTTATTATGCATAGGTAGGGACAATTTCTATCGGAATCTTCATCTCAAAAACTCCATGGATATAGAAACAATACATTACATCTATAATAGATGTAATGGTTTTCAATAGCCAGCCTCTCATGCAAAAGCTAAAATTGTGTGGTTGTCAGGATGTTTGCTACAAAGGCAGAAAAAAAAATCTGAGGCAGCAGTTTCCCAAATGTGGTGACAGCCTAGTCATAAAAGAACATTCTACTTTATTGTTATGAATATATTAATCATTCCAGTGGTTTACGGTGAATATTTTCTACCATTTACAAGAAAACATCTGCTACAACTAGATGAATGATTAGCTGCAAAGTACATAGCAATTTTGTTTTTAGGGATTGCTTTCTAAAGTACCCCCATTTCACCCTCCACTTCATTCAGGTGCATGAATAGAGACATAGGAGGTCATTTCCAGAATTTTCTGGGTCAGCAAAAACAAATTCTTGAAGAGGCTCATAAGATAAAGTCTTTGCTTCTCTTAGAATTTGAGTATCTCTTTGAGATCACTCCATCCCATTTTCAAAGAGTTCTATCCCCCCTCCCTGATCACTTTCTAGGACTATTTTCAAGGTTAATGTTTAAGTGTTAATTAAGCCTAGCCATCTCTTAAGAGATAAGTAAGTAAACAGGCTAGCCTTGATAACAAGGTTTCTAAGACTGGACATAAAGGAATGTTAATGCATCTTTCATAATGGAGGCAATATGTTTATAATCTTAGACTTAAAGTAACTATGGTTACAAAGCCTTGTTCTGCCTCACCTTTACTTGATTCCTTTCACTGGGGATTCACCTCTGTCATCAAGAGACAGTCTCCTTGGCTAATAGCAACTCAGTTTGTCACCATAAGAATACAAAGATTAAATGTCTTGTGAACAGAGTACAAATTTTTTTTTTATCTGCTTCAGAAGTGTCTTTTCAAGAAGGAAGACTTGGTCAACAAAGAGAGAAGTGTTCCCAGTTTAAACCAACTTTCTAAAAAAAAAAAAACATTGGCTTTCTATTGTACTTGAAGTGCTTTATCATCAATGATTACCTAGCAGTTGCTACAAGTCTTTAAACCCATAGTCCTGATGTTGACTAAATGCTTCAAAAAGAATTTCTGAAGACACTTAGGGTAAAGGGGTCAAGAAGAAGATATTATCAGGATATTATTTAAAATACTAAATTTAGGATGAATTGCTGTAGACATCTTCTCAAAGAGTGTTAAGGAGGTAGGAAATTAACATGAGAAACAAAGCAGGACTCAAAATGTATCCATAATCTATTTTATAAAACAATTTAAAATATATAAAGATGAAAGGAAGTACATGAAAACATAAAGGGTCGTTATTTCAGGGGTGAGATTATGGGTGATTTGCCACAATAAGCATATATTACTTAAACAATTAGGAGAGAAACAATAAGCTTTATATAATAATTATTTTAAACAACAGCTACAACTTGGCAATCGTAAAAAGGACTCACTGTGAATCTGGGACACTTTCAGAGGGGGCTGGCAAATGATATCAGGAGCTGTGAAAACACTGATGATTTTTCACCTGGCGAAAAAAAAAGAGTAATGAAACATGAAGGCTGGCTCCAACCATTTGAAAGACTGTCAGGTAGAGGAGTATCAAGACTTATTTTCCAAAGACTAGAAGTTCTATGGAATCAGCACTTGTCTTAATTTAAGAAAGACATTTCTAACAATAAGGGAACAAACTGATATTCAAGAAGAAGTTGGATGGATATCAGACAGTTATAAAAATGATGCTGAGTGAAGACTAAGAATATGGGGTTTTTAAGGTCCTTTCAACCCTTGGATTCAATTACTTTAAACATTGCTAACATATTTGCCCAAGACTCTAGAGGTCATAAGTCTTGGTTTTTCTTTTCCTCTCTGTTCTTCCCCCTTCCCCACTCTCACTTTCCTCTCATAGTGACTGAAAATGCTGAGTCCAGCATTTTCCAAGGAGTCACTGGGGCAAATTGCCCTTGAGCACAATGCTAAAGGAGCAGTCAATTCCTCATGATAACACGCCTGATATAAGTAGAATAGAAATTACAGAATATAGTGACTCCTCTAAGTCACAATGACACAATGTGTCAATTATGTACCATAAATAGTAAGGTGGGGTTTCCGTGGCTTGGGGTTTGCAGGGACTTGAGAAAAATAACAAAGAGTAAGATGGGATGGGATCAGATTTCTACAGCTCATCTGATCACAGATTTAGAAATGACCCATATTATCCAGTCTTTTCTCTATTTCATCAATTTCCATACCATTTTACTCAAAATCTGTGATCAGTTTCCCAGACATCTCAGTCTCCTTCCTAATTCAGGATGCCACTTCTGTGATCCTTAATGAGTGTGACCTCCTCACCTTTCTTTGGCTTTAGGTAGAAAGCAAATATTTTTGTAATACCATTCTTTTAGGGACCAGCCAAATAGTGTCAGAAACTTTGTTCCAAACACCAATAGCCATTTATCTGCTAGTAAAAGTAACAGAATATAGATATCTAGAATTCTGGGTAATTTCGATATTTAGATTACTTACTCTACTCAAAGGCATGAATACCAGAGGAATGATTGAGCCCGCTGGAAATGTTCCCTTGATAAATACTAAAAATGTGATTTTTTTTTTTACCTTTCTTCTGAAATATAAAGACATGTCATAAAAGGGAGAACTGTAATTCTTAATTCTCTTTTTTCGGAGAAAGCCTCTAATTTCAAATCCATCATGTTAAACTTTCCACGGTCACTTCCCATGTTCTGGTTTTTTATTTGGGAAATACTGTCCTGTACACGACAGTATTTATGAGACTGTAGACTTGTTCTCTACAGATAAAAGAATATAAATAACAAGAGGAACTGCACAAGGGCTATTGCAGGAGTTACAGAACTAATATACATACAGTCTTAGGCCAGCTTTCTGTACTCAGTGGGAAAGTGCTGTTATTGTTATTGTCAATGGTATTGCTATTAACAGATGAAACTGATGTAGTCTACATAGACTACATAGACTGCATACTGCAGATTCCACTTCTATTTATTCAGAATCTATACGGTGCAGTATTGCAATCTATTTTTATTTAATCTCCTTGTAACTTTGAGTGAAGAACTTTGTCCCTCTCTATTCAGATAAGGGATAGGCTAAATAGCTGATGGATATTAAGGAGGGCACTTGTTGGGATGAGTACTGGGTGTTATATGTAAGTGATGAATCACTAAATTCTGCTCCTGAAACCAATACTACACCATATGTTAACTAACTAGAATTTAAATAAAAACTTGAAAAAAATAAACAAATTCATTAATAGGATTAAATGAATGGATGAATGAATGAATGGATAAATAAATAAATAAATAAACAAACAAACAAACAAAGGAGTAAGTATTGCTTGGATCACAAAGCTATTACTTCCTGGGGTAGACATATTAAACCCCTATCCAAGATACTCAATTGGTACAGGACTCATGTGAGATTCAAAGTCATGTTTCTGCAGAGTTCTCCATCCTGCTGTGAAGGAGAATGCTGTGAAATATTAAGGAAAACAATACATCTTAATAGTGACAAGCCCCCAAAACCTCTGATTGTTTATGATGTCTTGGTCTTCACATGATGTACCTCATAATTAATTTTTATCAATAGAGGATCTTTCTTTGTTAACCATTAAAATCCTATGAATGAATTATATTTCAAATAATCCCATGAGTAAAAAAGGGGTGAAAAAAAAGCATTGATCACAATGGAAGTCCAAAAATGGAGACAGAAAATACTGGCCAAGAAAGAAGAAAGAACAGGTGTTTGCCCTTATCCCACACTCCTTCAGACTGGAATATGGGAGAGCAACACTCTTGTTTTTGTGGATATGCGCTAAAGAAAACAGAAAAATCCAGCCAACTTGTGCAGTGAGTCTCATGAATATGTAGAGAAGTGTTTACATGTCTTGAATTGAGAATGGAATTCTAGTGCCTTTAGACTGTGAGCCAAATTTTAGGAGGCCAATATAAGCCTGCTTGTATTGTCTAATCATTCTCTCTTCTGGGAACATTCTAATTTAGCTAAAACCAGGATTTGGACTTGGCCTAGCTATAAATTAAAAGAATACTACATGGCTATGCAGCTCTGCTCAAGAGTTTATTTGCTCTTACATTAAAAAATAACTCAAGTCACTCTCAATGGATTCATTAAAAACCTGATTTCTCCACTTTATAGCTATTTTGCCTGGCAGATGGGATCTGTTTTTTTCCTTATGCTGCATTTTTTGAACTAAGTATATATGGTGGGATAGCAGTATACTCTCCCGCCAACAAAAAAGCCACATGCATATTTCAATAAAATCACATTATTTGGCATCTACTGTCCACATATGTTCATTTGGCTATTGCTGGTCCAAGCCAATAATAGCCACAAGGGAAATGAGTGTTTGAAATTTAAACAAGGAGCTCTAAATTTTCTAAGAGAGAAGAGGCCTCCTGACAGGTAGATCAGTCTCTAATTCATTTTTAATGCTGTTGACAATTCCATAAATCATTGTTTCTCTCCCATTATGTGCCAGCTTCTGTGCTGTAGAAGTTTGAAAAGAAAACTTCTGTATGCTTTTGGGTGGGGGTGGAGGATTAGGTAAGACTCTTTGAATGATCTTTTAAGGATGAATAATTCACCATGCAGAGAATAAAGAGCATTCTGAGCAGCCAGAATGGTATGGGGGTATGGTGAGTTCAGAGGTAAAGCAATTCTTCATTGTGGCTCGAGGGCACGTGGTGGAATGGATGTAGAAACTTAAGTAGGAAGGGGATGGTATAGATGATGGATTTCTTGGTGCAAAGAGTCATTGTCAAAAGTTTTTAAATGAAGAATGTAAGCTCTATCCCTGTGAGTCCTGAGAAACAGTATTATGTACCTAAAAATGTGAAAAGAAAACCTGATGTCCTTGCCCCAGCAAAGAATGTCCATAACAAAAGCCTGATGTTAAGTGGACAAATAAGCAGGGACAAAAGTTAGCTGGAAATACTGTTGTAAGTGAAGAACCAAAGCATGCAATATCTTAGAATACCCACAGATTTTTTTTTTATTCTGATTTTTAAGAATCTGGTTGGGAATTGGGACAGAACAAGGTGCAGCTGAAATTACTGTGAATGTTTTTTGTATAAAGTCAAAACCACCCGGAGATACCATTTATTTATTAATTTCTTATATACATCTTCCAAAAGAGTATACAGATGCATTTTTCATACAGCAAAATAATGGTGGTTGAAAATGTGACTAAATCCATGTGTCTGAATCAGCATCTGTAGTATGAACACACTCTTATTTGGATTCACCAAATTTCTATTACCTTCCAACATTTCCAGCTATAGATTTTCATCTTATATGGTAGTGTTTCAAAATTGCATGCATAATATAGTCCAGAGCTTGGCTCCCAGAATCAGACAAACCTGAGCTCTGTCCCACTTAAGAGCCATAGGACCTGTATAAGTTATCTGATTCTTTTTGGTATTAACTTTCTCAACCGTTAAAAAGAAAACTCAGATACAGGCCCATATCTACCAAATAATTATTGTGACGATTAATTAAATTGTTTGAAAAATGCTTATTATAGTGTCTGGTATATATTAAGAACTTGATAAATGTCACTAGCTA
Organism: Felis catus; assembly: GCF_018350175.1. Lineage (NCBI taxonomy): Eukaryota > Metazoa > Chordata > Mammalia > Carnivora > Felidae > Felis > Felis catus. Next base: position 96,812,885 of record NC_058376.1, read on the forward strand.
ATTATGTAATTATTATCATCACCCAAAGATAAACACAATCAGATGTTTGAGAAAAAAACATCTGTTAAGACTACTTTATCTATACACTGAGCCAGTTGACTCACTGCATTTTGCTTGATTAAATAATGATAAAAAGGATAATAACATACACACAATACTTTAATGTCTAAGAAATATTCCCTCATGAATAAATAACTTGGCACCAACCCTGTGAGTTAGGAAAGATAACATACTATTGTTTACAAAGAAAGAAAAAAAAAAGAAATCAGGATAAAATATCCAAGAGAAAAATACCTATAAATGCAAGACTAGACCAAGGAGATAAAGGGGAAAGGAAAAGCCTTTCAAAAAGATTAATTTGTCACAACAAATACTTTCAAATAATCAGAGTGGAAAAGACATCATGCCTTCCAGTGAACTGACAACTGACATTGTCAAATCAAATGATGGGGAGCCAACAGATATCAGACTTATCTAACCTTTTTTTTTTAAATAACTAGCTATTGATTTCTCAAGTTTAAACAATTCATTCCAAAAGGCATATTTCAGTTATGCTTATGACTCTTTTTTTTTTGTAAAGTTTATTTACCCATTCTGAGAGGGAGAGAGAGAGAGCGCGCGCGTGTGCGCGCACACACAGGAGCAGGGAAGGAGCAGAGAAAGAGGGAGAGAGAGAATCCCAAGTAGGCTCCACACTGTCAGTGCAGAACTTGACGCGGGGCTTGAACCCACTAGCTGTGAGATCATGATCTGACCTGAAGTCAAGATCTGGACCCAACCCACTGAGCCACCCAGGCACCTGAAGATGCTTGTGACTCTTAACATACAGTATCACAAAAATATCATAAAGTATTTATTTAAAAGAGGCATGATTTTTATATACCCAAGTTTGTTTTAAAAAGTACATTATTGAATAAAGTTTTAGGTTCTCTATTTTTAAAACTTATACATTTATAGACTGAAATAACAGTCACTGTATTTACCTATTATTTAAATAATTGATCAGTAAACTATAATATAGACTTTGAGACAACAGTTCTCAAACTCTACAATGGTGTGCTGAAAATGTGGAGAAGGGTTCCACTGTTTAGTTGAATATGGCCAGTCATTTACCAAGTTCACATTTGATTGGATTTTCTTTAATATTTTCATCAATAACAGTTCTCTTTTAAAAAACTGATGTCCAAGAATTGTTGAGTCTGACAAAATGAATGTCCAAGTATCACAAAATATGTACTGATGGAATTTCTGAGAAAGGTGATTGTGCCTAATAGAATAGTTAATATATTTTTGGTGTCATATATTCCCATGTTTAAGATTTCTGTTTTATATACCTATAATAGAAGTTATAGTTTTCTAAATAGTTCTGATTCCAGCTCATGTAGTATGATTGAATATTCCACTAATCCATATACCATTTTGAGTACCATGATATTCACTTGTTCTGCTTCCTGATCAATGTTGATAAGCATTGCCTCAGAAGTATATGTGTATCTATATCTATATATATATATATATATATATATATGCGTACATATGTGTATATATATATATACATATATATGTATATGCATATATATGCATATATGTATGTATATTCTAAATTTCTTTGAATTCTTGAGTATCAGACAGTACACTTGGTTAATTAAATGTATATAGAATTGATGCATTGATATCTCTGGGTTGTTTTTTTTTTAATTTTTTTTTAACGTTTATTTATTTTTGAGACAGAGAGAGACAGAGCATGAACGGGGGAGGGCAGAGAGAGAGGGAGACACAGACTCCGAAGCAGGATCCAGGCTCTGAGCTGTCAGCACAGAGTTCAACGTGGAGCTTGAACTCATGGACCACGAGATCATGACCTGAGCCAAAGTCAGATGCTTAACTGACTGAGCCACCCAGGCACCCCGATATCTCTGGGGTTTTTAATCCCAAGTGCTTTCACACTAATGGGGGAAAAACACATTAATGCAACTTTTCCTTAAGGTTACAAGTGGTGTAGCAACCAAAAATACTTTTTAGAGGTTTCTTTGGCACTTATATGATAAACTTAAATGAAGAATTCATGTATATGTGGCATAAATATAGGAATTGTGCTTATTATTCATTATAGAAAGTGATAGCAATGGCAAAATAAAATATTGTTAAAATATGTAGGCTAAACAGTCTTTCAAAATAAATTTGGATAATATATGGTAAAGAAGATATAAAAACCTTTAAAATTCAGATTATTTTTCTTGGAACACCGTGAAATCACCAGGACCATGGACCTGTTATTGGCTTCCATTCCTTATATTTGTATCTAACTACTGCTTCCAGAATCAGTGTGAATATCCAAAAAAAGGGGGGCACTGCAAGTTTGAAAGTTCTATGGTATTACAGCTAGAATCCAAAGGGATTTCTGTAAAGCAAAGTTCACTGACCCTTCTAGCTAAAGGAATTTCTCACGTGTCTCAGAAAAGGTAACAACCAAAAAGCAAAACACGAAGGATATAGGACAAGAGAGTCTTGGTTCTGCGATGTATTCACTGCGGGACCGAATTCTCTGAGCCTCAGTTTCCTTGTCTATAAAACTTAAAGACTAGAGGGGCTTTAAGGTATTTTCCAATTTTGTGCTTCTGTGATTCCAAGTAATGCAAGATTCTATACTCTGTTTAAGTGTTGCCCCCTTGTTTTGCTTGGTTTTCTGACATGTAATATAGCTAGGTTATAATATCTCAAATTATGAATAGAAGGTTATTTTTGCCTGATCCTATGTGAACTGATTTGTATCACTATTTATTAATTTAAAATGTAAATATATATATCAAAGTCATGTAATACTGGAGGCTTTTGTTAGAGAGAAAGATGGTTTTTCTGAATGCCACACTGCACATTCATTTGTAATAATGTGGAATTTTAAAGAGTTTTAACCAAAACTGTCTTAAATATATAATTCAAAAGGAAATTCCCCACAACCTTTTACCAAAAACATAAATAGGCCTGTGCATATGTGTGTGTGTGTGTGTGTGTGTGTGTGTGTGTGTGTGTGCACGTAGAGCTGGGGTTAATTTATGTTAAGCACTTAATAAATGATATAAGGATCATTAGCAAATAATACTTAGATCATAATAACTGTAGTATTAGAATTTATACACTTCAATTATGATATGACGAGGACTTATGTAACCATTTAGTGATTCTCAAAAAGGAATTATATTCATTCCAGTATGCTACTAAACATTCTCTTTGGAATTTTTAAATCATTTAAATAATCCCCAGGGGTTATTCAAGATATGGTATGTAAAACTACTATAAAATGCCCAGATGTTAGTAAAACTTTGGTCTTTTATTTTCTAATACATATTCCTATAAAAGTTTTATAATATTTCATTTAAAAAGAATACAATTTATTTCACCTCTTCCTAATTGTCCTTAATGTTTAAAAGTGACTCAATTTCACATATTAATCAGATAAGCAAGAAAGGCAGAACTCTTCAAAAGAGCTTTATCAACATTTTACTTTGCATTTCCCAAGTTCCATTCGAGAAATACTGGCTCATAGCAAATCCATGAGAAACTATAAAGTAATACAAGCCTTGCTCAGAATTCTCTCAGGCAATTACTAGAAACACCATAAAAATGTGTGATCATGGTATCAGATCATGGATGTTTCCGAGGGATCACTCAATTATGTATTTATTCCCATTTTTTACCAAAGGTGTTCCTTGGGATACTAGTTTTTCAAAACACCCCTGAAAAAAGGGACTCCTAGTTAAACAATTTGGAATTTTTTGCATACTATGTCTTCCTACTGAAAATTTACAAATCACAATTGAATATTAGAGTTCTTAATAAGTATGGCAGTGCAATCTGCTATTTATTTGTTTAGCACAGAATTTCCTCGTTGTTGGTGTTGTTTTTTACTCTAAGACCCAAGGAATTCTCTCTCTTCCCTCTTTTCTCCTTCCTAAATACTATGAATTTGCATTCCATGGGATACTCACTGGGAAATGCTGCATTAAGGACCCAGGGCCTTGGGAGCCTCTATACCATAGCTGTGGTACTGGGGACTGTACCTGTTACTCAAATGGCATCAGGTAATTCTTCTGACATTAAAAGAAATAATCCTTAATGATTAGAGCAAAACAGCGCGCATGTACTTAATGACACTGACCTGGATACTGAAAAACGGTGATGGTAAATTTCATATCGTGTGTATTTTGCAACAATTTAAAAAGTAAATGAATAATTTAATCTTGTTTTAAGGCACTATTAAAAAGCAAGATATTTTTTAATGCTTGAGAGAATGACTTGCCTTGTAATAAAAGCAGATTCTTAAAAGAAAAACCATCTAAAACCCCTCCTCTATCACCAGGAAACACTGTCCTGGCCAAAAGAGAAGACGGTGGTGGATGGTGAACTATACGACAGTTGTCAGAATAAGGGAAATACTCTTTTTCTTCCTTGTGCTTCCACTCCCTAAATCCCCGTGGTGTTACAGTTGCACTAACAGATTTGAAAGGAGGCTTCCATTTTGCATGGCAAAAAATAATACAGTGTTCTAAAAATGTAAAATGGCATTTCACAAGTTTTTTTAAAAAAATATTTCATTTCCTGTAGTGGCATTAAGAGTAAAATCTGCTGTGTGGATTTTTAAGGTTAGGTGGAATACATCTGACTTATCAAAGCATGTATTAATAAAGGAGAATTAACAAATTTGTGAGAAATAGACTTAGAGAAGGATTAGTGAACCATAAAAGGATTGATGAACTATAAAACTCATTGCAAAGCTAAGAATGTTGAAAAACATTGGTCTCTTGGGCTAATGTCACCTACTAGACTGTAAGTTTATGAAGGCAGGGACCACATCCATCTCGTTCACTACTGGTTTTTTCATGCCTCTAACAGTATCTAGTGTTGCAGACACTTAATAAATCCTTTTGAGTGAGTTAGGAAGTTCAAGATAGAGGTAAAACACAGAAAGTTGCTTTTTAGGCAATGTTTAAAAACTGACACTAATGAAAGTACTTCTCAGTTAGTAAATGATTCAAAATATCACCAGTTGAGCATTTAGATAACTAATAAGTCACAACTTCATTATTCGTGTTAATCATTTGCTACTATATCCATCCAAATCCTACATATGGAATTTTATTCATAAACCAATACTCTACATTTCAAGAGACCAATATTGTCAACACTTAAGCACTTAATATTCAAATCTTTACATGAATCTTTTTGCCTCATGGGCTATTGAGAATGTGTCTCATGAAAGCTGGGCAATATCTTTATGTCCTTTTTAAGTCGAGGCATTATGATTAAACTTTCTCTACATTTTTAAGATATCCAGTGGAAGAATATTAATTAAAATGTTAATATTCATTATTTACATTAATTAATATACTGGTGCACCTGGGTGGCTCAGTCCATTAAGTGTCTGACTCTTAGTTTTGGCTCAGGTCATGATCTCACGGTTTGTGGGTTCGAGCCCTGCATCGGGCTCTGTGTTAATGGCATGGAGCCTGCTTGGGATTCGGTCTCCCCCTCTCTCTGCCCCTTCCCTTCTCTCTCTCTCTCTCAAAAATAAATAAACATTAAATTAATTAATATTCCTTGAAATTTGAGCTATTTGCACACAAACATTAAAGTGAAGAATGATGAACTGGTGTTTCATACAATCCTGACAGAAGATTTAGAGATGAAAGAGTATGAATTTGTAAGAATATAAAAAAGAGGTATCTACTGCTTTGAAATATATTTCCTGAACCTTAATTATTGGATTTTATGTCTCTTATTTAGAACAAATAAAATATAAGCAGGAAAAATAGAACATAGTATCACATGATTGGCTAAAACGGTCAAAACTTTGGAATCGCTTTGAAATGTATTTTAAAAGCTCAGCTACTTTGACTTTTTTTCTATTATAGAAACATGAAAAGTTATTTCAACTGAATTGCATACATAACTCCTGGAGTGTAGACAGTTGCTATTATTTGTTCACTTCATCAAAATGCTTTTTTAAATTCTTGCTACATCTGTATTACCAGGTCCTGGAGAAACCAAGGTGAAAGAGGCCCAGGAGAAGCCAAACCTTCTTTGCTATTTCTAACAAAGGAAATGCCATTCTTGCCACTAACTCTTGGAATGATTTCCAAGTTCTCTAAAAATAATTTAACCTGTGTCAAATAGCTGTCTCATCTGGAAAACTCAATAAATGAGTGTAGAAGTTAGAAAAAGCAGGGGGAAAGTTAGGTGTTAAACTGAAATGGTATATCCCAGGCATGTTGGATTGAAAGTCCAAATTAGCCAGCACACTTCCATACATCTGCTCACTTTTCTTTAAACTTGAGCTATATTATTGCAGAAAAGCATAATAATCCCCACTCTGATCTTGTATTTCAAGTGAAAGAGCCTGAACTATCTCAGCATTGGCACTTTTGTAAACGGGTATAATGGGTAGATGAGTTTCTTTCTGGGGTCAGAATTTCTAAATTCCAAGGGCAGATTCTATACGGAGGAGAAATAAGAAGAGTAATATAAATTATTTCTTCCTCATGACAATGATTCTAATTCAGTGTTGGACTTTAGTGTGAGGAGGACATGCCTGCTAAATCATGCTTCATTTTATCTTGTTAAGTTTATTTATTTATTTTGAGAGGGGGGAGGGGCAGAGAGACAAGGAGAGCGAGAACCCCACGCAGGCTCCACGCAGTCGGCATAGGCCTGATGCAGGACTGGAACCCACAAACCACGGGATCATGACCTGAGCTGAAACCAAGAGTCAAACACTTAACCAACTGAGCCATGAGCGTGTCCCAATCATGCTTCATTTTAAACAACAGTTGAACTCTTGGGGTGCCTGGGTGGCTCAGTCTGTTGAGCCTCCGACTTCAGCTCCGGTCATGATCTCATGTGGGTTCGAGCCCCGCATCCAGCTCTGTGCTGACAACTCAGAGCCTGGAGCCTGTTTCAGATTCTGTGTCTCCCTCTCTCTCTGCCCCCGCCCCCACTCACACTCTGTCTCTCCCTCCTTCAAAAATAAATAAACATTAAACAATCGTTGAACTCCTTGTAATCTTGTGCAAGTTATTTCTTAGAAGCCAAATCACCCTTCACTGTACCAGAATAACCGTTTACATGTGGAAAACTCAGTTAAATCCTTATAAATATAAAAAAATATACTTTATTTGTTCAAAAATGTAGGTCATTATGCATTATTTTCTTAACTTGAAGCATTCTAAAATGGCGGTTATTAAAAAAATGAATTTTTAAATTGTGTTGTATGAGTTTGCAAGAAAATTCTATTTTAGAGTTTTCTGGTTATTCAATTATCTAAGATTATCATTCATGGTATATTGGTCCGTGAATGAAATGGTATTGCTTGAAATGATTTTCAGATATCTACTAGTGTTCTCAAGCAGAAGGACTGGACTATTTTTAGGAGGGATGACCTACCATATGACTACTAACTTTTGCAGGGTACCACCTAAATCAACATTATTCAAGATGACTTAAGAAAGATGAAAATATTCCAGACTTTAAACATGTCTCTGTTTTCTTTTTTGATATGAAAGACAACCCACAATTTTTTTTGTAAAGAAATGGGGCAACAGCCACTTGCATTATTTCCTGTTGACTGGTCTAAGAAGGAAAGTGAAACTCAATTTGTTTAATGGGTCACGTGACTATGCAAGTACAAGCACATGCTTTGACTTTGCCCACTCTCAAAATTTGTTTTAGAGCTTGGGGTGGAAAAGGAGGTGAAAGAAGATAATATATGGACCGCCTGACATTTGCCAAGAACTGTGTTTAGCATTTTACACACATGGTTTCACATTTATAAAAAGTTAAGCAGTACATAAGGAAACAAATTCAACCAAAAGAAGTCTTACTCTTTTTTACCCTGCCAAATCTAGAGTTTCTTGCCTGTCTTAATAGGAGATAACATCTCTAGTAAGGAAGAGAAATCTGGTTTCTTGCTTCTTTTCTCTGTAGTCACTGTTTTTTTAAGTCTTGAAATGAAGGGAGTCCAGCGGTGGATGGCAGCCCAAAAGAGAATGTTGTTTTTCTATATCTTATTCTCTTTGCAGGTCAGATAGGTATAGCCAAGAGACACTTAAAAAAAAAAAGGTAAAGAAAATGAACAAGTACTCAGAATGCTCATAGTTTTCAACTGAGTTGATAAAAATAGTTTAAATGAAATTAAATATAAACATAAAACTTTAATTCCAAATACTGTAGTTTGAGGGAAAAAAAAGATAAGGTCATCATGACTCTATTAAGACTAAGCCAAATTTAAGAATAATCTCTTAAAGGGGCGCCTGGGTGGCTCAGTCGGTTGGGCATCTGACTTCAGCTCAGGTCATGATGTCGGTGTTCCCAGGTTCAAGCCCTGTGTCAGGCTCTGTGCTGATGGCTCAGAGCCTGGAGCCTGCTTCGGATTCTGTGTCTCCCTCTCTCTCTGCCCCTCCCCCGCTCATGCTTTGTCTTTCTCACTCTCAAAAATAAATAAATGTTAAAAAAAATTAAAAAAAGAATAATCTCTTAAAGTGTTACTTATCAAGTCCTTGATACCGTTTAAAAACATTAAGTTTGGCCTATTATATGTATGCTATAGATTTGTTAAATGTGCTGAGATATAGGAAATGTAAGTAAACATCAGAAACCATACTGAATTGATAACACCAAGTATTTTTAATAAATCCTTCAGTAAATTCTATCCTAAATCAGTTTTGATTCACAAGCTACTCTAGACATTATATTTAAGTCAAATATCTAGTCTGATTTCTTTTTCTATTTTTATCCCAATCAAATAGAGATAACATGAGAAAAGCACTTCCAATCAAGAAAATTATTGTTTCTAATGTGAATTAACCAGTAGTTTGACATTTTAGATTTAGTAGTTCATAAACTACTTGAGAAGAAGAAATACAATCATATTTAACGTTAGATCTTTCTTGGGCTTATCAGAGGGTGTGTGCTTACAAATAGTCAGCTGTGGAACCTACCTGGTTGATGAGCAATTTGGGTGAAGAATACCAATGTGGATTAAAAGCCTAATTCCCAGCAGGCCCTTCTCTATGGGAAATCTGTCTCCGAGGGCTGGCTAAGAACTTGCCTTGCTCACTGACTTTTTTCCTGTAGGCTGACCATTGATGGGGAGAACACCACTAAACATTTTGATGATTCATTATAAGTGTGCACATCATACTTTTACACTGATTTTTATGTGGCTTCGTCTTAATGGTCTCCCACACCAAAAGTCATGTTTGAAATACAATACATTAACAATCTGAAGCAGACTGAACTGTGAAGCAGGATACTGAGAATAAATAGATGAAATTCTAGACATTTCTAAAGAGGATCCAGCTACTTAATAGCCACTGAGGTCTTCGGTGAATAGGTGTGAATATTTCAGTGCAGTCCAACCTGAACTGAGAAGCAGTTCTTCAATCCAAATTTAAATACCGCCTGTGCATATAAAAAAAAAAGTTTTATTTATTAGTCCAAAATGTTACTATGATTGGGATCTTGAAAAAACATTCTTTTTCTTGGGCATGTTCTTCAGCAAAAAGCAGTTGGGAAGGGTAGGTTAGAGAATGGAACTTGTCTTTGGAAGCCATAAAGTTGAAACGTCCTGTTTTTCACCTCACAACAGGCGAAGCTGGGCCGAAGATAGTTGTTGAGTAAGTACATTTCTCTGCCAAAGTTAAGATGATGAACCATGGGTGAACCCTGGCAACATTCTATTCACCCACTGAAAAGCTGCTAGTATTTGGTTATTGAGGCTCGCCCAAATCATTTTCCTCACACGTTGAACCCATTCTCTTTGAGGGGCAAGTGCAGCTTCCAACATGAGAGTTACAGTGAGCTCTGTGGGTACACTGACACTTCAGAGCACAGTTCGATCCATACTGGCCTGACCTGCATTCTGTGAGGGGGAAAAATAAAAATAAGGGCAATTCAAATATGCTTTTTTATCACATAGTCTTTTTACTACTATTTCTTGGAAACGAATAGGATAATGATAGACTTGTAAAGAATTCTGGTTAACCATGTGGTATCTTTTTCCCATGCTAGAATGTTATATAATAAAAGTAAGGACTTTAATGGAAAACAGGAGGAAGCTGGGGGTGTCAAGGAAGTTAGTGACAAAACTGAAAAGAGGAGAAGGCAGGACAGCAGCTTACATTTTTAAAGTACCTTCTCAGAATTAGATTGTTCAATAGAGCTTACAACAGTGGCATTCTGAGGGACCCAGGGAAAATGGATTAGTTATCTTGAGGTCAGAACAAGGCAACACTCGCTCAGAATACGCAATATGTGAAATTTGTCTTTAGGTTGAAACACAATCATTTGAGCTTATGTTGTTGAAAATGAAATGCTTTTAAATTCAACTCTTTCATCTCTTAAAATATATCAAAAGGGCCATAGATGTCCTGTATACCTACCTCTGTGAAATCCTGCTATATGTACTAAAGGGATATAACTATGTTTAAATTGAATTGCGTTGTGATTACAACTGGTGGAAGAATAAAAGGAAGGGATAAAAAGAGTTAACGTTTTATTAAAATAACTAAAGATGGACTAAAAGGGGTCCTTCAAATATCACACCCCAGTCTGGGTGTTTGGTATTAGTCCAGAAGAGAATTAGCAGAGAATTAACAGGTTCTGTCTCTGAAGGATTGTGAGGTTAGGGAGAAAGTCCAGCCCAGTCCAGCCCATGGAAACAGAAAATCGATTCATACTTTCTAGTCACACTGGCAAGACTAGGAATTAAATAAATTTACCAATATTTAAGGATCAGAGAAATTTAACTTGTAGTAATAACAGTCACCTCGCTCTATGCAGTTTACAAAATGGGTTCCTAATACATTATTTCATTTGGTTCTAACAAACACTTGTGAGGTAGGCAAGGCAGTGAGGTAAGCCCTCTCATTCTGGAAAGAGATAAACCAAGGTTCGCTGTGGCTTAAGAAATCTTCGTACATGTTATATCCCAGGTGAATGGCGGAGCTGGATTTCTAACTTCTCGTCTGTTGCTCTTTGGTCATTCTCCACTATTATGTAGAAGGACAAAGTATCAAGCATACATATAGAAGAAAGACCAAATAAGAAATTAGAACACTGGAAAGTGGAAAATTTAGAAAAAAAAATATATACATATATGTAATAAAAATATAAAACATAGATAATAAAAATATATAACATACATAATAAAAATATATAACATATATATAATTGTGTGTGGATAGATAGATGATAGATGATAGATGACAGATAAATAGATACTAGAGCAAGTCTTGAGTCTGTAGGCAAAATTTTGTTAAACATTTCTTTAGTACCTCAAAATTCTCTTTGGTGGGTTGGAGAGTCAACCTAAATTTACCATGAGCAGTTGGATTTTTTTTTTTCTCTTGGACAATGAAGATTGCTTAAGAGGTGCTTTAGAGCTCTTGCCTTAAGTAATTAACTACTTAGATTTTAAATATGGTATAAATGGAGACTGAGAAATCAATTTTGTAATTAATTGCTTTGATAGAGTAATTCAACTCTTTCCTAAAGGAAGGTACAACAGGTAGGTAAAGGAGTTTGGGAGGTGATGTAAATGCTGCTCTGAAATGAATCTCTTCTTTAAAACTCCAAACTTTATGAAGTTAAAAAAGAATTCTGTCATTTCAAATTCAAACTAACGCATTCACCTCTGCCCAGTGTGTGGGAGGAAGTTTGGTGGTAAGACCTAAGTGTTCTTGTTTGTAAAGGAGTTATGAATCAGGATCTCTCCTGAGCAGTTCAGAATCTGATTTTAATTTATAAAAATACCACATTTTCATGTTAATAACGATGTGTATTTAAGACATCTGTTTGAATGTCTGCAAATGTTAATTTACCAAGAGGGTGGGGAAATAATCCAATAAAAAGCTGCTACATTCTTTTATGAATTAACATTATGGCTGTTTAATGGGTCTTTTACCAGAGTTCAAATTAAAATGAGGTCTTTTATCTTTATAGTGCCTGCATAGACACAGCTGCTCACAGTTAATATCACAGATGAACTGTGCCTAATTGAAAATAAAAATGCAAATAAAAGACCCTGTAGTACATCTGTGTAGGCTGTGGGTATCCCAAAGAGCTCGTGACAAGAGGGGCCTTGAAGTGCCCACTGAGAATGGACACATTAGTACACATGATCCACTGTCACGTGGTAATTACTTGGGGATGAAAGAGCCTATGTGATACACGAATTTTGTCCATGCAAAGTCCATAGAGTGAGGCTTTAATTTCCAGCCTCTCCATCAGCTCTCTTGGTTTAGGGGCTAGCATTAAGCCACTTCTGAGTGCTGTCCCATAGAACTTTCTGCAAAGACAAAAATGTTCTATACTGCGTTATCAAATACCGTAGCCACTTGAGCACTTGAAATGTAATGTGCGACTGAGGTGAATTTTAAATCAAACCAAATTTAAATTAAATAGCCACCTATGGTTAATGGACAAGGCATGTTAGACAACGCGGATAGAGAACCAAAAGCAATTCCTATGATTGCAAAGGCACCTAGCATAAATTAAAACGTCTGGCACATAGTATGCATTCAATAAACACTAGTGGTTTTTCTTGATATTTAGATCAAACCACAAATGCTACAAGCATTCTGCCTTTCCTGAGCATTTCATTGGTGACATGCATGCTGTGGCTTCACCAAGATGTTATGTAAATGTTTATCCTGACATATTTAGTTTAGATATGATAAGGTTCCAGGACTTTTGTCTACCATGACCCCGTGAAGAATGCAGAGAAGAGAAGCCAGAATTCCTTCAACAAAAATTTGCTACAGACTATCATGTGCTGGATGGACAAATAGACAGTGGCTCAATTCACAAGCCTGCAGTGCAGCAGAACACAAGGATTAGACATTTAAATGAAGCAGCTTTGCAAGAAAGCAATGCCCGTATCAACAAGTGCCTGAGTTGGAAGAACCCATAAGGTTCCAAGTCAGTATTCATAACCCCTTTACCTTGGTCTCAAAGTCTATAGAAAGGGAAGAAAAAAGTAGAGGAAAGGATATAACACTCTTGATGAGCTACTGGAGGTTCCTTATTCTGGCCTGTATACAGATACTCACACATACAGTATTGACCACTAATAGTATTACCCAAAGTCTGAAAACAGTCTGCCTGGGTTCAAATCTTGGTTATGCCACTTACTACCTTTCTGTGCTTCCATTTCGTCATCTGTCAAATAGGAATAACCATAGCAACAACCTCATAAAGTGGTGGTAAGAATTAAATGAATGCATGCAAAGTGTTTAAGATGGGGCAAGGCATTCCAAAAAGTAGCTTTTTTCCCCCCCACTATTTCTTAGAAGCAAAGTGGAGTGGGGGAGATGACGCTGCGTAAGAAGTACTCTCCTATAGCCTGTTACTATGGTTTTCTCAGCATTACTGAAATTCCAAGTTACAGAATCATAGATTAGTGCTGGAAATGATCTTAGCAATATGTAGCCTCAACCCTTCTTCCTGGCAAGGAGGAAAGTAAATTCTGAGATTAAATGCTCTACTTTGGATCATAATTTGTGGCAGGGTCAGTTCTTCAGGGCTATAGTGAAATATATAAAATCTTTTCATCTAGTAAACATCCATCAAGTTAAATAGCAAGTGATGTATCAAGGATCCATTCAATCTACTTTCTCCTCTTCTTAAGACACTCCCTGAAGATTTAGGATTTTACATTCCAGGTCATTCTTGTGAGTGGAATGGAAAATAAAGGATACATCTCAATTTACAATGAGTAGGTGGGAACTCGGTTCTCAAGAATACTATTTGGATCGTACCTTAATTGCCTTAATTTTAGTTATTTCTCTGAATAACTTTTGTGATGAGGGTATTTAACTGGATTACTCTGAGGTACTTACAATGTGCCCTGTCTCAGCTGTGGTGCTGGATTTGGGTGCCTGTGATGTAACAGCTATATACCCTGGTTAATCGTACTAAGGCAAGGTGACAAGCAGTGGTGGGGCAATGTTCTCTAATTTAGTAATGTTTTTAGTATGAAAACGTCTGTATATCTCCATGTGAACCATGAATTAGAGGGACATCATGAGGTGCTTCGGTTCATACCACCATCACATGTGGCTCCAGTTTTCTCAGGTGGGTAGAAGTATTTTCCAGTTACTGAGTGGCAGGAACTTTCTCATTCACAGTCACAAAGTTGATGGCAATTGTCTCCGAACATTCCAAGTGAACACTCTACCAAGGAATACTGAAAAATTAACCCTCTGAGCTTTCACTGATGCACTTAAATTGAGATTAAAATACAATTTCCTCGGGGTGCCTGGGTGGCTCAGTTGGTTAAGCATCCGACTTTAGCTTAGGTCATGATCTCATGGTCCCTGAGTTTGAGCCCCATGTCGGACTCTGTGCTGACAGCTCGGAGCCGGGAGCCTGCTTCAGATTTTGTGTCTCCCTCTCTTTCGGTGTCCCTCCCTTGCTCGCACTCTCTGACTCTCTCTCTCTCTCTCAAAAATAAATACATATTAAAAAATTTTAAAAAAATACAATTTCCTCAAGATTAAGTCCCAACTAACAAAATGGGATGGTAAACTGATATTTGTTGGTCAGAAGAAGGGAGGGAAGTTTTGGAATTTTCAGAAAGAAGCTGCATTGTATACACGATTTCACATTCAGGTCTTAAAATCTATATATTTCGACAATGGTTTATATCTGTCAGAATGTGGGTAAGCTTTTTGAAGATAGGAATTTAAGGAAAGAGACTGAGTCCACTAACTAAGGGCATTTTAATACTTTTCCTTAAAAAGCTATTTATTGTGTATCTCCTCAGAAGACTGTTAGCTCTATGTTTTCCACTATATTCCCACATTTTAATGCAGAATCAGGCACATAACAAGAGCACATTATTGAATCACTAAATAATAAATGAATAAAGGATGGACAAGAAATACTATATATAAGGCTCTAGTGACAAATGAGGATATGGTATGAGACTAATATATAAATCTTTTTAAGAGGCAATAATTTTGGTTCACATAAAGTCAAATTATTATATTATATATCATAGTATTATTATCATGGTTGTTGTAATGATATGCACAACACTGCACATAATAGAGAGTAAAATTGGACTTAGAGTTGTTTACTAAGAACTGTGTAGTTTGGTATTGTTTAGAAGTAGGCTGATCAGAGTCTTTTAGGACTTTATCATACTTTGTTTCAAACTGAGTAGCCCAAATTCCCACCTCCATCTATTCATCCACGTTCATGGCTGCCACTACTTTCTTGTGATAAAAGCCCAATTCACATCTTTCAATATTTTTTCATAAAACCCTTATATTTATTTCAATTCCATTGAACCCAACATAGTCTTTTAAAAACACTTAATGAAATATTTTTCATTCAGAGGGAGATCATTTGTCCACTAAAAGCTAACAGCTTTTGGGGTGCCTGGGTGGCTCAGTCGGTTAAGTGTCCAACTTCAGCTCAAGTCATGATCTCACAGTCCGTGAATTCGAGCCCCGCGTCAGGCTCTGTGCTGATAGCTCGGAGCCTGGAGCCTGCTTCAGATTCTGTGTCTCCCTCTCTCTCTGCCCCTCCCCTGCTCATGCTCTGTCTCTCTCTGTCTCAAAAATAAATAAAAAATATCAAAAAAAAAAGTTAACAGCATTGGTGATGTTTTGAGATATTAAACAATTTCATTTATAGGAGGC
This sequence comes from Felis catus, assembly GCF_018350175.1. Classification (NCBI taxonomy): domain Eukaryota; kingdom Metazoa; phylum Chordata; class Mammalia; order Carnivora; family Felidae; genus Felis; species Felis catus. The sequence continues at coordinate 96,828,586 of NC_058376.1, forward strand.
AAAACATTTTGATCAATCAGAAGCAAAATCAGAAAGAACAACTATACTGGCGTAGAATGAATTCTTGTCTCTTTAATGTCCAAGTCGGAAGTTTAGATGATTATTCCATGTTTTCAATTGGAGTTTGTATTTTGGCCCTCAGTTGGAAAGATCTCATGGTCACACAGAATTCCCATATGTCTAAAAATGCTCTGGCTATACCTTTTTCACACTGGTGGAAACCTGCTGGGCAAATGCACTGTCCATGCACTGCATCACAACTGGCTCCATTTTTGCAGTCACAGATGTGAGCACAATCCAAACCATAAAATCCAGGAAGGCACGCTAGAAAATAGAAGTGTCAAAAGGCTATGTTGTCTTTAAGAATAAGTAATAAATGACATGCTCTAGGTCATTTTTTTTCCCCAAGACTAAAGAAGGAGATGAGAGCAAAGAATTAGAAAACAAGAAAAAATTATATGGAGATGAATATCGACAATAGTTTAGTTATATAGATAAATGAATATATAAAATGCCATTCTATATAAGTCATCTAGAAAAATCCATACTAAAATGTAAAATATCTTCAAATAGATAAAATTTATTTGCTATGATGAGCTATAGTCTTACAAAGATTTCACCAAAACCCTCTAATACCCTAAACACCTAAAACTATGTTTTCGAACTTCAGATTCAGGCTAAATTTGGCAAGAATGGTTTTTCAATCAAATTGTTTAAGTAAATTAGGGTATCTATGGAAAGTGATTCACATGGTTCTTTTTTTTTAAAGTTTATTTCACGTATTTTGAGAGGGTGGGGAGGGGAAAAAAGAGAGGGAGAGAGAATCCTCCCATGCTGACAGTGCAGAGCCTTACGTGGGTCTAGATCCCACAAACTGTGAGATCATGACTTGAGCTGAAATCAAGATTCAGATGCTTAACTGACTGAGCCACCCAGGCACCCTGCATATAGCTCTTAATGGTTGAAGTCCTGGGAATGTATGACAAAGGTGGGTATGAGGAAATCAGGGGAAGAAAAGAAGGAGAAAGGGAATAAAAGAGAATATGATATATATATATATATATATATATATATATATATATATATATATCACCTACTATATTTTATATATATATATATATATAAAATATAGTAGGTTAACATCTTAAGAAGAAGTTAAGTTTTAAAGTCAGTGAAATATAATATTTGGAAATTTTCCTTAGATGATCCATAAAGTACAATATAGAACTTTCTTTTAGGAAGTCCAGTATAACCTGTTTCTCTTCCATGGTTGGAGATGGTTAATATTTTTGTGGCTGAATATCAAGAAGTAGTACTTGGTTTACATTTAGAGACCATGTAATCCAAGCAAATGCATTTCTTTAAATGCTAAAATTGTCATCTGTCCAGAGAGATGACCTGAGAGAGGTGTGTGAGAGCTAAGCTTGACTGCAAAAAATAGATTCTCATTTCCTATCTTGAGCTTTCTTTAAGGCTGTGCTTACCACTCATCAATGGGAAGGGGATGAAATTTACTCACCCTTCAATTACCCATATTCTCTCCCCCCTCTCTCCCTCCCTTCCTTTCTCTATCTCTCTCTCCTCTCTCTTTCTCTGTGTCCCCCACCCCCCTTCTAGAGTTGGATTTGGCTAGGTTCCATGTGTATGATACTTGTCCAGCATGCATGGACAGATTCAACATTAGGAAAAACTCATAATCAGGGAGAAGAAAAAGAAGGTAAAACCAAAAGGAGATAAGGAAATTTTACACAATATATACCCTTCTATTGTCTGATCTCATAAATCTTCAAAAATAAGTAACAAAGGAAGATCCAATGCAATGTTTCTTCTGTTTGTTCTTGTACAATTGCTACTGAAAACACATAGAAAAAAAATCAACTATACCTTATCTCTTTTATTTTAATTATATATAAAATTGAATTCATAAAGATTGCTTTGCTCAACTTATTCATTTCTTTCAATAATACTATTATTCTTCCAGGCTCCCTGGCTCAGAACTTACAGCCATCTTTGATTCCTTCATTTTCCTCATCTTCATGTCCAAATCAATTGCCTAAAACAGTCAATTATTCTTCCAAAATAATCTTTTGCTCATTCATTTCCATTTTTATCCCAGTCTATATTTTAAAAATTCTAGACCATAATTATAGCTTCCCGCATAGATAATACTCACAACTATCCTTCCCGATGATCAACAATGTACCCACTTTGCAGATTTGTTTCACCAGAGTGATGTCTCCTGTCTGCTCAAAATCTTCCTTGATAAGCAGCTACACAGAAGATGAAATTTATGGGCTTCGAATAAATATATTTTACTCTCTTGTATCTGTTACTCCGATCTTGAAGACAAAACAAACGAAAACTACAAGACGTTTGATTCAATACTTCCTGACCTAAGAAACCTCAGAGTAGTTGGCGAGAATTCTAAACTTCAGAAAGCTTAATAAGATTTGTTCCCAGGAAATATGTTTGCCAGAGCCTAAAAACAAGTTGAAAGACATGGGAACAATTTTGTACATTAATATTAGTTAAGAGGCTCAAAAAATTATCTACCTCTAAATAATTAATATTTATCAAGTTTTGCCATGTCACATGCTTCAGTGCTAAATACTTACATGTATCTTCTTATTTAGTCCTCATTATAATCTTTAAGGGAAGGTGTTATTATTTTCCCCATTCTACATATGTTGAAACTGAAACTTATAGAAGTTAATAGTTTATACATCTTTTATATGACAGAGTTAGGCCATTTACAGCTAACTCGAAAGACTAAGATCTCACATCTTAATTTGTTAACTTTGTTGTCCACCAGGGATCTCTGATGTCTAAAGCAAATTATTGTATAATTCTTCCTTTTCCTATTTAGATGAAAATATTGAGTCCAAATGAAGAAGTGATACAAATATGTTTCAGGAGAACTTGAAAACAGACATTTCTGAGTTAAGCCTAGATTAACATGAAATAAATGGCTTACTTGTCTATATTTTGCCTAAAGGCAGAGGAAGAACAACTTTGTTCAAAAAGTATGGCAGCTGACTCCTCTGCTTGTGTCTACTCCAGATGCTCCTGGAACCATGGAATCATTGTTGAACAAGAGTTATAAAAAGAATGAACAAGTTCAATTACTTCATCATGGCAACATCTAGATGCAACATCTAGAACTTAAATTAGAGCTATGAAATCCATTGTAAGAAACTAAATCATTAACAGTTTACTAATTTGATATAATGTGAATGTATTACTTTAATGATTTAAAGCAGTTTAATTTTTTTAACGTGTATTTATTTTTGAGAAAGAGAGAGAGGGCACAAGCAGGGGAGGAGCAGAGAGAGAGGGAGACACAGAATCTGAAGCAGGCTCCAGGCTCTGAGCTGTCAGTACAGAGCCCCATGCGGGGCTCAAACAAACTGGGAGATCATGACCTGAGCTGAAGTCAGATGCTCAAACAACTGAGCCACCCAGGCGCCCCAAAGCAGTTTTTAAAGCTTAAAACTTGTCAACACTATGAAATGCCCACTTGTTATCTCTGTTTACCATGTTCACAGTTCCTTCTGTGGGAACCTTAAAGGCACTCACAGCTTTTAGAAAACCGACTGCAGACTCCATTGTTCTGACATGAGCAATTAAAATGGCAGCCTGAGCCATAATAACTAGGAACATTCTGAAAAAGAAACCACCCAAGCATTAGTTCTAGTTAAGGCCACTGAATTTGTAGTAATGAGTTCAAAAACAGAAACAAACTGAAGAATCGATAAAAAAATAAGAGCAAATCATTAGCTAACCTAATCAAGACAAAAACAGAAACATACCCAATTTTTTTTTTTTTAATGTGGACTAACCATAAAAAGGAAAGCTGGACCACTATCTTACAAAAAGCATGATACAAATAAGTATAAAAACCTAAAGGAAATGGAAAACTTATAGAAGACAACTTACCAAAATTCCTCTAATTTGAGGCTGAAAACCTAGATAGACTAATTATAATACAAACACAATAAAGCAAATAGTAAAATAGTTTCTGATTTAAAACAACAGCAACAAAAATCCCACCAGTCTTAGGTTTCATATGGAATTCTATAAGCCTTTGTGGATGAGATTATCACCTTACTATATACACTATTTCAGAGCACTGAAAAGGAAGAGTAATTTCAAATACATTTTATTGAGTATAACATCAATTCCAAAACCTGACAAAATGCATATAAAACTACAGCTTAATTTTACCTATGAATATTGATGCCAAATTCATAAAAAATGTAAGTACACAGAAACCAACAGCATATTATAAAGCAATATATCATGATCAAGTAGTATTTATTCCAAAAATGTAAGGTCATTCAACATTAGAAAATTCATTAATACATGCATCATATTTATCAGTCAAAAGAGAAAAATCATATTATTAATTCCATAGATGCAGAAAATATATTCAAAAAATAAATTGACTAAAAAATTCAGTAAAATCATTGAATAAATCAGAAAATTAATAGCTATCTTAATATGGATATTAAAACCCAACATTTCACTTGATGGGAAACAAAAATATTGAACAAATAGAGCATGCTTGTTTTGGGATAAAATGAGTTAACATCATAAATATGTTAATTTTCCCTAACAGAGTAAATGCAGAGGACGAAAACAGCAACAAACAAACAAAAACACCTGTATTTTGTTTTTGTTTTTTTGTTTTTTTTTCATTTTTGCATCTAGACAATTTAGTTATAAAGTTTATTTAGTGGGACACAAACACAAAAATGTATCAGGAAATCCCTGAAAATAACAGCAATGAATGGTGGCTTGCCCTATCAGTATCAAATATATATATAATAAAGACTCATAATAAAACAGTATTTCATTTCATTTGCACATAAATAAACAAACCAATAAAATAGAGCATCCAGAACTATATCTAACTGCATATAAATGTTTAGTATTTGATGAAGGCTGCATCTCAAAGCAGTGGGTAAGATAGACTTTAAAAGTTGCCATATAATAACTGAAAAGCTATATAAAGGGAAAATAGATATATTCCTTACACCATACACCAGGAAAAATACTTAAAATTGATCAGAGAATTAAGTGTCAAAAATGACATGCTACAAGTATGAAAAGAAAACATGAATGAATTCTCCTAAAACTTGAAAATGGGAAATAAATTCTTAATTATGACTGAAACTAAAAAAGAAAAAAATAGAGGGAATAAAAGATATATCTTATTACAAACAACAAGAAACTCTGAATCATGCAGAATCTGTAATCCAAAGATGCTCCTAATAAACCATATCCCCTGGGATTTGCACTCTTGTACTGCCCATCCCACATGGAATCTGCATTAATCCTATGACTTGCCTTATCCAATAGGATGTGGTAGAAGTGATGTTATATCACTCCCAAGCCTTAGGAAGACCTGATAACCTCTGCTTTGGGAAATCAGCAGTCACCTAAGAAACCCAATTATCCTGTTGGAGAAAAAGGCCATACAAAGGAGGGTGGAACTTTATGATGGACCTAGTGCCCTTATTAGATGAGACACAAGAGAGCTTTCACACTCTTTCTCTGTCTGCCATAAAAGGATAAAATAATAGAAAAGTTACCTGCAAATCAGAAAATAGGGCTTTCTCCAGGAACCAAATTGGCTGGCACCTTAATGTTAGATTTCCCAGATGCCAGAACTGAAAAAAAAAAAAAAAGAATTTTAAGTCACCTCATTTATAATATTCTGTTAGCAGTCCAAGTTGACTAAGACAAGGAGAACGAATCCATGTGGAGGAACACTGAGGTCGCAGATGTGTAAATGAAGAGGTTACCTTCTCTATTCCCACCCAGTGGAGTGTCCGGAGAGCTCCAGGCCCAGTTATTATCTGCAACAAGAGTCACTTAGATGAACCCAGTTAATCATCAGAATCACAAGAGAGAATAATAAATTGTTTTAAGTCTCTAAGCTTTGGGATGGTTTCTTATATATTGATAGATGACCAGTCTGGTGGCAAACGCACTACAGGCAAAGTAAAAAGACAAAAGACAAACTTTCCCAAATTAAGGTGAATGATTCACAACAAAGAGTTAATCTATCTATCTATCTATCTATCTACACACACACACACACACACACACACACACACACACACACACACATAGAATTTCTAACATTAAAGAAGAAAAAACAACCTTATAGAAAAATGAGCTAGAGTTATGAATAATTTATAAGAAAAAATGCAAAAACTCCTGATCCATTAGGGAAGATAACAAAAAATTTCATAATAATAAAATTTAAATTAAAACTCTATTGAGAGGTGCTCTGGTGGCTCAGTCAGTTAAATGTCCAGCTTTTGATTTTGGCTCAGGTCATGATCTCAGGTTCGTGAGTCTGAGTGTCACATCAGGTTCCACAATGTCAGCGTGTATTGGGATTCTCTCTCTCCTTCTCTCTCTGCCCCTCTCCTGCTCTCGCACTCTCTCAAAATAAATAAACTTTAAAAATAAATAAATAAAACTCGATTGATATAACATTTCTCACCAAAATTTGTAACATATTCTTTTGATAAGGCTGTGAAGAAACAGACATTCTATATATTGCTTGTGAGCAAGCAAAATGGTACAACACCACATGGAGAATTTTATATGTTGCAAAATTATGTTTGTTTTTACCCAATGACTCAGCAACTCTTGCATATGTTTGAAATGTTTCATATTAACAGTTTAAATGATAGAATCAAAAGTTAAAATATTCCATATTCAACTTGGGGTTAAAAAAACTAATATGGGGCCGCCTGGGTGGCTCAGTCAGTTAGGCATCTGACTTCGGCTCAGGCCATGATCTCACAGCTGGTGAGTTTGAGCCCTGCATCAGGCTCTGTGCTGACAGCTCGGAGCTGGAGCCTGCTTCGGATTCTATGTCTCCTTCTCTCTCTGCCCCTCCCCAACTTGTGCTCTGTCTCTATCAAAAATAAGTAGATGCAAAAAAAAAAAAGTTAAAAAAAAACTAATATGAAAATGATGATACTATTTTTAAAGCACTGCTGTGATTCTGATTTAGCAATCCCAAATATCAGAAAATTGATGAGCTGTTTTCCATGAATTAGGGAAAATATCCATCTTAAAAAAAACTTCCTGAAAAACAATCTTCAATTTAGACTTAGAAAGGCTGTTATTTCAAGTGACTTTACCCAGATGGGAAAACCAAATTGTGAAGACTGTGATATTCCCAGAGACACAGAGCATTGTATCAGCAGTGCAGGAGTTAGCATAGGGAACTATTCATTCTCACTGCTGCCAAATTTCGTGACAGTCAAATTAGTGGTAAAGGATGGTGGGTAATTATACCCATTGTGATCATAATATGTTGGGGCCACAGATCTAAAGAGTCATAGCTCCCATAGGTGAAACCATTTAGGTAAAAGTTCACTGTGTACTCCAAGTTCAGGTCACCACACAGTGTTCCCACCTACACTCAGCCTTACCGTCAGAGCCCTTTCTCTCTATTCTGCCAAAAGAAAACATCGTCTCCTACAATACCGTGCTCTAAATAGGGAGCATGCTCTCCAATGTTGCACCCAATAATCAACTGTGATTCAGAAAGAAAACATCAGAACAACCATCAATGTTTATCTTTATTCATTCTTTATCAATTTAAACCTCTATATATCTTTTATAACATACATGTTTGTTGAAAAGCATGTGCATGCCACTTAAAAATATATTCATGGTGGTGCATGATTAATTTTTTCTTAATGAGTGACGGTGGGTGACCTCTAAGTCCTCCTCTTCACCCCTTGCAGCTGGGGCCACTCTTAATGTGAACTGGCTCTGCCCAGGGCCCTGGGTCCTCCACCTTGCCAGCCTCAAGGCCTCAGTGGTGGTTGAGGTTCTTTAGTATCTTGCCAAGAAACTCAAGGGTCAACAAACCTGCCATCCACAAAGGCTTTAGGCTTAAACAGAATTGGAAGGGGAGTGGGGTTTAGGTCTCATAAGAGCTCTTTCACATTAATTTATATTATTTCAATTACTTAGGGGTTTTAAGGATTTTCATGTGGGTAACAAGGTAACAAAACCAGTTGATATTCACATAACACTATTTTTATTGGCAATGGAGTCATAATTGTAAACAACTTGCATGAACTTATTAGAAAATAGCCTCATCACAGGCCTCTACTATATTTTATCAACCAATGGCAGTATGCTCCAGATTTTTATTGAATAAAAGAAAGTGCTAATCAAATTACCTTTTCCACAATAATTTCCTGTCCATCTAAGATAACAAGTACAGCTTCCGTCCACAGGATTGCAAAGTCCACCATTTTAACAGGTACATTTCAGTTCACAGTTTGGGCCATACATTGTTTGGGATACCCTATAGCAAAAATTATGTATCTATATCTATCTATATCTATATCTATATATATAGATAGATATAGATATAGATAGATATAGATATAGATATAGACACAAAGTCACACATATACATACATACAGAATAAAAATGTCACATGAGCAAACATTTTTCTATGTTTCAGATAGAGTAATCATATTTGTATAGCAAAAGCATAAGAAAATGTTCAAATTAAAACAACTACTCAGATGTTACCTGAAGGTAGTAAGCACAATCATTCATCCATGTTTTCGTTCACACTATACACTTTGATGACACTTATAACTGCATGCTTGGTATGCTTGGGGAACTGGAGAAACCCTAGCAAATAAGCAGAGGTCAATCCCAGATTGGCAATGGGAGCATTTTCTATATTTAGTCTCAAAACTGACGACAGACAAGTGGCTCACTCGTTAATGTCTTGGTGCTGAAATCTGAAAAGCACTTTAGCCTACAGTGGTGGGTGACACAAACAAAGACCATTGCCAAGAGGAGGTAAGTAAGATACAAGTGAGTGAAGCTGACCAGACATAAGGCGAACTGAGCCTTCACTGTCAGGGGAAAATGACTGAGTGGCACAAAGTGCCACAAATAGTAGATTAAACGCTACTCACATTTAGCTGCTTTTACCATGAAGAATATGGGCCCAATATAACCGGCTAAGATGATTTTTTTTCAGGAAAATTCAAGATCCATATTTTATATGAAACCATTTAATCTTTGAAAGTTGGCAATCAATTAAAATTGTTTTATGGCACTGTGGAAGCCAAAACTATATCAGCCAATTCAAACACATTTGTGGCTAGATTTGGCCAAAGGCCTGTCATTTATACCTTTTAGTTTATAGTATTTTTACATAATGATATTTTTCACATGAATTATCTCAGGTAATGTTCACAAATATACCTCTGATGTGGGTAACAGTGTTCTTATTTACACTTGAGAAAACCGAAGCTTAGAGACTTCATTCTTTCTCAGGCTCAAGTAGCCAGGAAAGATAAAAACTGACCTTCCAATCTAGAACTTCTGACTTCTCATCAACCATTCTTTCTATTCCAGCTAGCAGGAGAGACATTAGAGGTGTTTTTTTTTTTTTTTTTTTTTTTTAATTTGCCCAAAGACATTTGGTTGCTACATAACAGAGCACATACTTAATTCAGTATGTATGACACTTTCTTTCCTGCCTTTTTGTTTGACCCAATAGCTGTCCTTAACTTTAGTACCAAATGAAGACAAATACAGTTGTACAATTTATGGTTGAATCACCACTCGATTTAAAATTTCAACCCATCAGGGGTGCTTGGGTGGCTCAGTTCTTTAAGCGTCTGACTTTTGGTTTTAGCTCAGGTCATGATCTCAAGGATTTGTGAGTTCGAGCCCCATGTTGGGCTCTGCACTCACTCTGCAGAGCCTGCCTGGGATTCTCTCTCTCTCTCCATCTCCCTGCCCCTCCTTGTTTGCTCTCTCTCTCTCAAAAATAAATAAACCAATTTAAAAAATAAAATAACATTTCCACCCACATACCTCTCTGGAGCCCCATATCATGCTCTATTTTTTCTCTTAGCATTGATTTTATTCCTTTTTAGCATACATATAATTCACTTATTAATTATGTTCATTCTCCACTCTCTTCTCCACTAGAAAGCAAGTTGTAGGACTGAGATACTGTGTATTTTATCCATATGTTCCATATGCTTAAAATGGGCATTGGCATTATATAAATATGTTTGATTTGAATGAATAAATTCCTGAATATATCCAGAAATAGTCGATGCCTCATAAAGCATATATATGTGTATCTGTCTTACCCTTTAACACATTTTTTTTAATCCAAAAGGTTAATATAGATACATAATATTGTGAATTTTGCTTCTTCTGTGAAATAAAATTCTCCAAGATTTTTCTAAATTAGTGCATATAATACATCTGCCTCATTCCTTTTTATCAGCTACTTAGGATTTATTGCATCTAATAAAATTTATTTTACCACACCACTATGGATAGGCAAGTAGTTGTTTAAAATGTTTTATTTTGCCATATGAGCAGTGCTGTAATGAATATCCTTGTGAAAGTCTTCATTCATACATACCATTGTATCTGTGGGATAAGTCACCAACAATTTTTTAAATAAAATATGTGCTTCTAACTGGTGACAGATAGTATCAAATTTCCTTACAAAGAGATGTGCAAATTTACTAAGAAGGTTTACCAATGTGCCATTTTCCTTAGTCAAATGCAATTTTAATTTGGATTTCTTACATTATGAATGATGTTTATTATCTTGTCATAAGATCTATGGGTGTCACAGATTCTTTTGGTACTAATACATAAGAACACTTAGCTTATTTAAAAAGTTGGTCTTTTTTCTTCTATTTAAAAAAAATATGGTATTTTTTATGTGTATTATACCTTGACGAATTGTTTTAGTTCTTTTCAATCAAAACATCATGGATTTTTTTTCCTTTGTGGGTTCTGAATTTTTGTCAAGATTTATAATAGGACTTTCTAAAATAACTTTCTAAAAACCCCAATGGTAATTCCAGTGCTTTTAGAGTTTTTGTCATTATCTTTAAGTATTTTATACACTTGGAGTAATTTTGGTGAACAAAATTACTTTTACATGAGTTACTTTTGTCTAGATTGCTGGTCATTTGAGTTAACATAACTTATTAAATAATTCATATTTTCCCTATGTTTTACTTTAGTCATTCCTCATTTTTACTTTATTTTATTGTTTTTCATTTATTTTCATCATTTTTTATTTACTAACATAAGTATTTTCGAATATAAAGTTTCCTCCATTTTCTGAATTACCTCATGGGATGTGAATGTCCTTACTGTTGCTTTAAAATTTTTGAAATACTGGTTTTGTTTCCCTTTTTGAGCCATTATTTAAGAAAATTTCAAAATGCCTATGCAGTATAGTGTGGTGGGCTTTTTCCCTGGTAGAGAGTTAGTTTTGTTATTAGTTCCTGTTTTACTGCTTTGATCATAGAATGCCACAAATCATACTTTTTGGAATTGATTTATTTTCTTTTTCAATTTTTGTGAATGTCTCATGGATCCTTGAAAAAAATATAATATCTTTCTTAGGCTACAGGATTTGGTTTCTAACAATTAGATATACCTTACTATGTTCAAACTTCTGTAAGCTTATTTTTTTCTGTATATGTGTATACAGTTTTATGTGTATAAGTTAACATAAATGAATTAGTCTTCTATTGATAAGCTCTTACTCTCTATTTCTGCTTGTATAGACTATGGCTTTTGCTTTATGAATTTTGATATTATGTTATTTGCTTTATACATATCTACTATATTTCAATCTTCATTATGAATTTTATTCCCTATTATTATGTCTTTCCCATTAGTTGATCATTGTCATAAAATTTAATATTGTTTTATACTGATGTCATGACCACTGCTTTATTTTTCTCACATGTGTTTTGTGTGACTTGTACCCATTCATTTAATGTCATTTTATTTTGGAATCTTTTTTTCTAAGCTAATATGGGCATTCTTTCTTTCTTTCTGTTGTTTTCAAGACTTTATTTTTTAGTTTTTAGAAATTTAATGCTGATATGTCTTTTGTATATTTCTTTGTCTTGTTTGTCATTCGCACAGCTTCTTGAATCTGTAAGTTTATATTTTTTGTCATATTTAGGAAATTTCTGATCTTTATTTATTTGTTTGTTTATTTATTCATTTTTTTGTAGTGCGATTGACCCCAAAATTTTATTTCTGTAACATATAACATTTTATGATGATAACTGGAATTATGAGTGGTAACATTATACCATGACTGATTTTTAGGAATTTTATACGATCTCTGGAATATTTATATTAAAACATATACAAATATAACCTAAGAAGGTTAAACATTACTTCTTTTTTTTTTAATTTTTTAAATTTTATTTTTTTTAATTTATATCCAAATTAGCATATAGTGCAACAATGATTTCAAGGGTAGATTCCTTAATGCCACCTACCCATTTAGCCCATCCCTCCTCCCACAACCCCTCCAGTAACCCTCTGTTCTCCATATTTAATAGTCTCTTATGTTTTGTCCCCCTCCCTGTTTTTATATTATTTTTGCTTCCCTTCCCTTATTTCATCTGTTTTGTCTCTTAAAGTCCTCATATGAGTGAAGTCATATGATATTTGTCTTTCTCTAACTGACTAATTTCACTTAGCATAATACCCTCTAGTTCCATCCACTTAGTTGCAAGTGGCAAGATTTCATTCTTTTTGATTGCTGAGTAATACTCCATTGTATATATATACCACATCTTTATCCATTCATCCATCCATGGACATTTGGGCTCTTTCCATATTTTGGCTATTGTTGATAGTGCTGCTACAAACACTGGGGTGTATGTGCCCTTTCGAAACAGCACACCTGCAATCCCTTGGATAAATACCTAGTAGTGCAGTTGCTGGGTCGTAGGGTAGTTCTATTTTTAGTTTTTTGAGGAACCTCCATACTGTTTTCCAGAGTGCCTGCACCAGTTTGTATTCCCACCAACAATGCAAAGAGATCCTCTTTCTCCACATCCTCGCCAACATCTGTTGTTGCCTGAGTTGTTAATGTTAGCCATTCTGACAGGTGTGAGGTGCTATCTCATTGTGGTTTTGATTTGTATTTCCCTGATGATGAGTGATGTTGAGCATTTTTTCATGTGTCAGTCCAACCATTATTCCTTTAAATATTTTTTCAGCCCTACTTTTTTCTCCTCTCATCTGGGATTCTGATGACAGAAATGTAGAAATGTTAGATCTTTAAAAAAAATTTTTTTTAATATGAAGTGTTTATCCCAACAGGTGCCCTCCTCAATGCTCATCATCCACTTTCCCCTCCCTCCCACCGCCCATCAACCTTCAGTTTGTTCTCAGTTTTTAAGAGTCTCTTATGGTTTGTCTCCCTCCCTCTCCAGCTTTTTTTTCCCTTCCCCTCCCCCATGGGTTTCTGTTAAGTTTCTCAGGATCCACATAAGAGTGAAAACATATGGTATCTGTCTTTCTTTGTATGACTTATTTCACTTAGCATCACACTCTCCAGTTCCATCTATGTTGCTACAAAAGGCCATATTTCATTCTTTCTCATTGCCAAGTAGTATTCCATTTTATATATAAACCACAATTTCTTTATCCATTCATCAGTTGATGGACATTTAGGCTCCTTCCATAACTTGGCTATTGTTGAAAGTGCTGCTATAAATATTGGGGTACAAGTGCCCCTTTGCATCAGCACTCCTGTATCCCTTGGGTAAATTCCTAGCAGTGCTATTGCTGGGTCATAGGGTAGATCTATTTTTAATTTTTTGAGGAAATTCCACACTGTTTTCCAGAGTGGCTGCACCAGTTTGCATTCCCACCAAGAGTGCAAGAGGGTTCCCATTTCTCCACGTCCTTTCCAGCATCTATAGTTTCCTGATTTGTTCATTTTAGCCACTCTGACTGGCGTGAGGTGATATCTCAGTGTGGTTTTGATTTGTATTTCCCTGATGAGGAGTGACGTTGAACATCTTTTCATGTGCCTGTCGGCCACCTGGATGTCTTCTTTAGAGAAGTGTCTACTCATGTTTTCTGCCCATTTCTTCCCTGGATTATTTGTTTTTCGGCTGTGGAGTTTGGTGAGTTCTTTATAGATTTTGGATACTAGCCCTTTATCTGATATGTCATTTGCAATTATCTTTTCCTCTACTACAAAGCTGTAATCATCAAGACGGCATGGTATTGTCACAAAAACAGACACATAGACCAGTGGAATAGAATAGAGACTCCAGAATTGGACCCACAAAAGTATGGCCAACTAATTTTTGACAAAGCAGGAAAGAATATCCAATGGAAAAAAAGACAGTCTCTTTAACAAATGGTGCTGGGAGAACTGGACAGTAACATGTAGAAGAATGAAACTAGACCACTTTCTTACACCATTCACAAAAATAAACTCAAAACAGATAAAGGACCTGAATGTGAGACAGGAAACCATCAAAACCCTAGAAGAGAAAGCAAGGAAAAACCTCTCTGACCTCAGCCACAGCAATTTCTTACTTGACACATCTCCAAAGGCAAGGGAATTAAAAGCAACAATGAACTATTGGGACCTAATGAAGATAAAAAGCTTCTGCACTGCAAAGGAAACAATCAACAAAACTAAAAGACAACCGACGGAATGGGAAAAGATATTTGCAAATGACATATTAATATTTTTTAATGTTTATTTCTGAGACACAGAGAGAGACAAAGCGTGAGCTGGGAGGGGCAGAGAGAGAGACAGAGACATAGAATCCGAAGCAGGCTCCAGGCTCTGAGCTGTCAGCACAGAGCCCGAAGCGGGGTCTGAACTCATGAACCAAGAGATCATGACCTGAGCTGGAGTCGGATTCTTAACGGACTGAGCCACCCAGGCGCCCCAGATCTTTTTAAATAGTTCCACAGGTCCTTGAGGTTCTTTTTTTTTCTTTTCCCTGTCTATTGTTGAAATTGAGTAATTTCTATTGTTTTATCTTCAAATGTATTGATATGTCCCTCTCTCCTCTCCATTGTTCTATTAAGCCCATTCATTAATTATGTTTTTGGGGTTTTTTTGAATATTGTATTTTCCAAGTCTCAAGTTTCCATTTGGCTCTTCTTTATGTTTCTTATTCTTTGCTGAGCTTATTTTTTTTTAATTTGGTTTACACATGGCAAAAGTTGCTCACTGAAGTATTTTTACTTATAATGGCTTATTTAAACTTCTGATCAGATAATTTTAAAATCAATATCATCAGAGTGTTGCTGTCTGTTGATTATTTTCTTATTCAAATCGGAATGTTCCTGGTTGTTGGTATGATGGATAATTTTTTAATGAAACGTGGATATTTTGAATATTATCATATAAGATTCTCGATCTCATTTAATGTTTTAGCAAGTCTCCTATGATACTGTACTTGCAAGGAAAGAGGCTCATCAGATGGAAGTTGAAATCCAAGTTCTCCACATAGCCCCCAAGTGGGGCATTGTTAAATCTGCATCATTCAGGCTGGGTCGGTGTGAGGGTTCAGGCTCCCCATGGGGCCTCTCATGACACCTATCTGATGGAGGGGTAGAAGTGCCTCCTATGGCTCCCCACTCCACCTCCACTGACATTGCACAAGGTTGCTTCATTGGTGCTTGATGGTTGTGAAAGCCCTGATCTCCTGTGACACCACCCTAGAAGGAACCAGTGGTGTCTCCATATCGTCCAGTGGGGGTGGAAGTTCACGCTTTCCACATGGTTTCCACTGGCGTAGCCAGGGCAGAAGATACATCCCTATGTGGCAGGGGTGAAAGTCCCAGCCCTTTCTCTCACACCGTCTTGTGTGTGGCAAAGGTACCTCACATATCCAGATGGAGTCTGAAGGGCAGACTCATTTGGCATTTGCTAGTGAGGTTAGAGTCAAGGATGCAGTTTTATTCTTTAGTGTTTGACTGGAGTATTGATCAGTTATTGTCTATGAGTTTTCTCTCTTGCTTCACTGCCCTTTTCCTGGTCTTTCATTTAGAGAAAGCAGGCATATCTTGGATTTTTCTTTTGTCTGCACCCGTTGGCCTTCTGGGTTGCAGGTTCTCCCAGTCCAGGACATATGGGTCAAAATGAAAACCCAAGGAATTCACAATTCCTGTTCCCTAGATCCCTGAAGTCTCTAGCAAGTCTGCCTTGTTCTCTCCACATCAGAGATTCTTATGTTTGCTTTCAATATGGCGACAAAAATTCTACTGTTTAGAGGAAGGAAGAGGGACAAGTGTGTGTACTCCATCTTTCTCTAAGTTAAGTCTTATATATATTATTTTATATAGTCCAGAGACTCTTTTTTAGACAGTAAATATATTATTACATAGTGTAATTAATTTCTTTATTTAATACAGATTGGCTTGCTGAGTGGTTATGGCATTAATATGAATCTTCTTTCTCTTAATTTTTAATTTTCTTTTCTCTTAATTTTCAATTTTCTTTTAATTTTTTTTATTCCTCTCCTTCACCTGATTTTAGTTGGCTATGTTTTTGTTCTTAAATCCTCTGTTCCAGAATTTTAAGTTCCAGCATTTACCTTTATACTTTTAAGCATACTTATTGAGTTGTCATATTTAAGTAATACACTTTGACACAGATCCATCCCTCCTATTCTACAACTTTTCATGAAGAAATAAGGTCAGTATACTTATCCCCCTTCATCTTCTCTTTCCTTCCAGTTTATTCCTGTTTTGCTTAACTATCAAAATTGCTATACTGTTAAATATTTATATAGTTATCTTATGTCAAGTGACCATAATTCCCACACTTGTTTTAAACTTAGCCTTAATAAAAATAGATTTAATACTCACTATTAGTCTTTTTAACAGAGATCCTTCATTTATTACTTGGTTGCTCAAATTTATCTTCTACAGTTTCTTCAAAAATATTTTATTGTGACCATATCCCCAACAACTTGTTATTACTAAAAATAGTTGTTCATTTTCAGTCATGCTATCCTTGAATAAAGTTTAACCATGTATAAAATATTTGAGTCATATTTTTTCCCAAGAACTTCACAGGCATTGATTACCCACATGCTAGCAATGGTTGTGATTATTGCCGTGAGGCATGAGGCCAGACTGATTTTTCCCCCTCTCTTCATATGAGATCTCACTTTTTTTCTTATGTCCCCAATGGAGATTCCCCTTGCTTCTGATCAACCTTAAGTCGAGTTTCCAAGGATAGAATGTGTTCAATCTGTAGCAGTGGATCTTTTTTTCATTTCAGGGGAAAAAAATCTTGAATATTATACTTGAATATTTTCTTTTGCACTTATATATATTTCTCCCTCTTTTCCCCATTTCATTGTTTTCACTTTTCTCAAGCATATTCTCCATGTACCTGGCTGTCACATAAGCGAATTCAATCCTCCTATTACCTGTGTTCAATATGGTCTTCATTTCTATGATGTGAGGTTTAATTTTCATTTATACGTCTTTCAGAGCTCTGCCAGCTTACTTTTTCATTTCCCTTTGTTGTCTTTTCATTTATTCCATGAACCCTTGTATCTCTGCGTTGCACTCACGATTTGTAGAGAAAGCTTTTTCATTATGTCCTTCAAATTCTTGGAAGAAATTCTGCTTAATATTTCCATGTGCTTCGTAGCAAAACTTCTGTGCTCGATGTCCATCTGCTTTTTGTTTTCTTATTCCTTTTCTCCTTTACCCTTCTTATAGAATTTTCACTGAAAAAGTAACCAAAGCTTTGAATGGTTTCATATATTGCTTCCAAAAGGGGAGGAGGGTGTTTTTTTTTTTTTTAATGCATCAAGTTTTTGTTTTTGCTTTTAATTTCTTGTATCTGGTTAGTTTTGTGTGCACTAGCTATTTAGGGGAGGTGAGTATGGATCTGGGGCTAGAAAAATCATTTCAGCCAGTTGGAAGCCTCCTGGGCCCAGAGTAAAATTCCATATGACACAAAGTTGTGGTGTGTGTGTGTGTGTGTGTGTGTGTGTGTGTGTGTGTGTGTAGGCTTAGCTCCCCTTAGCTGCAAGGCTGCTTATCACCCATAGATCCCCTCTATCCTAGGGCAGACTTGAAAAGATGCTAGGTCTGTGCACTTCCTGGTTTCATTCCAATTTCCTGCAACTCTGTGATGCACAGTGAGGTTAAAGGAAGCTCCTACAGCATGCTCATGCAGCCAACCCTAGTTTTTTTTAACAAAGGGTCATTGGTTTTGCCCCTCTGTGTATGCCATAGAGAAGTGGCTCTCTGCATATCATTTCACTGAACTTGAGAGTTCTTCTGTTATGACTATTATTGTGATAATAATAATATGATTTAGGACAAGAAGGTTTTGTAGTTTAAAACAATTTTTTTAACTTTTATTTATTTTTGAGAGACAGAGAGAGATCATGAGCAGGGGAGGGGCAGAGAGAGGGGGGGACACAGACTCCAAAGCAGGCTCCAGGCTGTGAGCTGTCAGCACAGAGCCTGACGCAGGGCTCCAACCCACAAGCCGTGACATCATGACCTGAACTGAAGTCGGACACTAAGTCGCCCAGGCGCCCCAAGAAAGTTTTATAGCTTTAAACAAAGACCATATTTTCCTTTTTGTCTCTCAGTTTTCTTCCAGCTTTCAATGGGCTTCTGAAAGTTGGAGAAAATATAAAACTTTTCAGTTCTTATAATTAGACATCCCCAACACACAATTTGGGGTGGTTTTGCAAAAGTTAGCCAAAGTTATTTCAAAATTTGCTCCTCGTCAAGAGTTTGCATCAATAATTCTTTGTTTTTGTTTTCAATTTTTTTTTACCCTTCGGTAGGCTATTTGCTATACAGTTCAACAAGAGTGTGTACTTTCATATTATTAAAGCCGTATTTAAGAAGAAAGTGTTATAAACAATGCCCACTGAATTATATTCCTTGGCACCACATCTGCTTTCATAGTGTAGCTTAGTTAGTGCCTGGACGGACAAGGTGACCCTGCAGCCATTGTTACCTTGCTGACACCTGGCTCTCATTTTGCCAGGTGGACATTGGCACCTTCCAGTCACTGGGTCACACTGTCCTGAGCCACAAGAACACGGTTGGACACAGTTCCGCCCGTGGTGATCCTCAGGACAAGCTGCAGGAAGGAGCAAAACAAAACCAGATTTTTCTTATTAAAACGTTTTGCCAGTCAAGACTTTAAAAAACCTTGTAAATACACGACCCTTTCTTTTAATCAAATGGGCTTCCTTGTCTTGCCTTCGGTTTGGTTTTCAACTTAAAAGGTTACTTTGAAAGAAATAAAACAAAAAAAGGCACTGTTCAAGTGGTTGCTTACTTAGTGCAATTTTGGTTGACATCAGGAATTCCAACCAAATATCTAGTGTCAAACACTTACATATATGATATAAATGACTCTTACAAACTCAGCCTTGCTTTACCACATGGCTGCCTTAGCAAGTGTGTATGTGCGTGTGTGCGCGCGCGCACACACGCACATGCACACATATGCATGCATGCGCCCAATAATCTTGAGTGTTTCCCCTTAATGTCTCCTCTGAATTTTAGTTTACACTTCTATGCATTGACATAGGATCCATCATGTTCACATCTCCAAATATCATTATGTATTTCTAAGTGTATTGTTTACTTGTTAAAATCAACAAATTTGTTAAATTATCTTTTTAAATTAATGATGTTAATTAATATACGTTAAAGTTTAATCTATTAATAAATTAACACATTTATTATTTCATTTTGCTTCAACTTTATGCCACAGATTCACTGAGATGCTTACCAAAATAAAGATAAAATAAGTATCTGTAAGAATCAAGCGAAGGAAAAAATACAGCAACGATATAGACATAAATGAGTATCATAGTTCCCCAGACTGGTAAGAGGTGGACAGCAAATTGGCTCTGACCTACTTAGCTGTCAAAGCAAAGAAGGAAAAGTACTCAGGTACAAGTTCACAGCTTCTGAAGACAAAAAACTACCAATATTCAGGGGAATCAAAACTCTTGAAGATGCATTGGCCTGAGGAAATTAAGAAATTTCCCTCAATGATTTTCTTTGAGGAACAAAGGGGCCAGTCAGAGCCTTCCTTAGGAGATGTTTATGGGTTGGCTTTAACTCAAAGATAACTTGGCTGGTTAGGCCTCCAAGGCAGTATCCACTAGGTTTCAATTTTCCACTACACGGAGCCAGGACTTTGTCTCATTTGTCTCTTATCCTCAGAACATCAGGATTCTGAGGCAGGGTAATTAAAATTACCCTCATACAAAGAAGACAGAGCAACTACCTGTCTGGGGAAGACAAGCATTTTGGGTATCTTTACCACATAACAACTTAATACCCTGCCTGATCACGAAATTTCATTATCATTCTTCCCAGTGACGGAATCTCACGGTTGCAACTACAGCACTTCTATCTTTAATGAAAGATCTACTGATGCTGATTTTACTCTTTGAATTCTGAAGTATAAAATACAGACGAGTGCACAAAAACATAAATGTACAGCTCTGTGAAGCATCCCAAAGTGAACTTCCTCAACAGCACATAGGTTGAAGGACACAAAATTGCCAGAACCACCTCTCTGTCACGCTCTCTCCCACGCATTGCCTCCTCTATCCTCCCTGAAGATCATAAGGATCTTGAAAACTGTCAAAATATATAGGAAATGGCAAATCTGATAAGATCAAAATGTATTTGTTAATAATATCCCTGTAGTGTCTAAGATAGTGCATTTTTAAGAGATCTTTAATTTACATCTGGTCCCTTCAACTTTATGTCAATAGTTGTCTTTGTGATAGGTAGTTAGGTCTTTAAATTTTAGGGAACTGGTTACTTTTGGTAAGTAGGGCAACTGCTTACTTTTGAGCCGGAAATCGCTGAGGATAAATGAAATGGTGGTACTTTAGACAATGGGTTTGACATTATGTACACAGGCATCCCCAGTCTGCTCTTCTCTTATGGAACAGATTTTCTAATCCTGACTGGAATCTAGCTAGCATTTCTGGGATATGAGAGGTTATGACCAAAGGGCTCTCTTTGGCTGCCTTCACTGCTTCAGCTCTCAATCAAACTCCTGACGTAAGCACTCCTCAACCTAGAATGTAGGTCAGTTGGCGTTTGCCATTGCTACAGTAAATTATTAAGTAATGATTGCAACATTTACTCTCTAAGGGCAGGTCTTAAAATTCTACTTTAGCATCTCCACGTCTTAACTGGTAGGCTGACTTACTTTGACTGCAGTCGGCCCCAATGAAGCCAGGAGGGCAATGATAGGTGCCAATCACGGTATCACAGCTGCCGCCATTAAGGTACTTATGCATCCTTGGGCAATTTAGATCATAAGTGCCTTCTGGGCATCCTGTTGAAGGAGAACAAAACCATATGTGATACTGTAACTCAAAGCAATCAGGGTTGAAATTCATGCCCATAGACATGTGGTTAACTCAACATTCCAAATACCGTTCTTGGGTGTTTTCAATCACCTTCAAGCTAATGATTCAAGCCATGTACTTATCTGAGATGAGATGGGAAAGATAGATACCTTAGAAATACAGGTGGGGGCATAAATTTCCTGATGCTGCTCATTAATAAGTTACAGGAAAGTTAACTCTGAGTCTCCTTGGAAATCTGCCCACTCTTAGTGCTCAGAATAGGTGACAATTCACCAAACAGGGCTATTTTGTTCCACTCTAGGCAAATTCATTATTTTATTTAATATTTAAATGTCATAGTTTGTCTTATCTGGAATGATATAGGTTTCACACAAGTATAAATTCAGATTGGCACAAAGCATGGAGAAAGCATTTTCATTTTCTGTTGGTTTCTCACCTTTCTACTTTCACATCCATGGATGTGTGGTCTACTATGATGATACCTGTGTAACAGAAAAATGGCCAGAATTCAAGATAAAGGGAGAGCAAACAGAACAAAGAGTGAGCTGAAGACCACATTATCTGTGCAATGATCGAAAGAGTGGGGATGTTTATTCAGGAGAAAATAGAGCTAAGAAGACAGGAATGTTTTCAAACATGAAAAGGCAGCCTTGTAAGAAAAGAAGAAAGGCAGATTTTATCTCAATAAGGAAATACTTTCTGAAAGAGCTGTCCAAGATTGGAATAAGCTTTTTTCAGGAGGCATGATTACTCATCTCTGTAGGAGTTCAAACAGAGACAGGATAAGTATACAGTAGAGAAAATATAGAGGGTATTCAAGTACTTGATTAACTTTGAAGCACTTCCATCTGTGATATTCTCCTGCCCTATGAAATGTCTGGTACTTTCAAGTCTTCAAATCATAAAAGTTTGAGTTTCAAGAGACCTCATGTCCATCTGGTTCAACTTTAATGTTAAGATGACGAAGCTAAGTCCTATAGAGTAAAGTGACTTAGAATACACATCGCACAAAATTCTGTCACCTGTTAAAGATAACCATCTTTATTCTTGCCACATATTTAAATATGAGGCTGCAGGAAATTCTGAATAGACTGTGATTTGAAACCTATATATTTCACTTACTGACGTTGTGGCTTTAACTCCTTTCTTTGAGCTTCTGGTTCTTTATTCCCAAGGGGGATAATAACAAAATCACAGACCTGCTGTGGTGGCTAGAGTGAACAAGTACAAACTCGGCGCCCATGTCAATGGTGGCCATTATTTTCCTTAATGGTGGCAGTACCATTGGTAGGCATGTAGTAGAACCCTTTCCCTACTGGCTTGACCTGACTCAGAGTGTTTGGTATTTGCCTTAGGTCCTTCCTCTTGAAAAATCTTTTCATTTGGAAGAATATCTCTAAAAGTGACCAAACTAGACTGGATGATACTTGTTTCCTTCATTTAATCTTTTATGTAAGAATCCAACAGGAAGGAACATTTTTTTTAAGTATGTCACATGTAGCATGTTTTAGAGGTAGCAGCAAAGAATGGATTTCATTGAGATTGAGATTGTTTATAATCCCCATATAAGTCCTGTCTTAAAACCCAGGGTCCTCACCTTGAGTCTCAAACCCAAAAAGTGGCTGCTTCTTTCTTCCTTTTTTTCCCCCAGTTTTAAAATAAAATTTTCCATAATGGAGAGGGAAAGAAAAACATGACAATTATTCATACCAAAGGTTATTTCTGTCTTGTAGCTATTGTATTTCTTTATTCCTCCCTATGAAAAGTGATGGCTTCACTCCACAGTCTCTTCTGTCATTCTCTCCTCCCAAAGAATGTCCATTCCCATAGTTAATTGCTCCTTCTTTGGTATACAACGTTCATTAGTTCTCCTAGGAACGTCTTTTCTCCCTCACCAAAAATGTAACAGAGCATATCTAAAAACAAAACTTGTGATTAAAAAAGACCGCACCTCCTCCTCTTCTCCTATTCACCAAGATATATAATACTTCATGCCCATTTGGGTCAGACTTTTAGAATGCAATTTTTTGTAGTATTTTTTATCATTACTATTTGCTAGGCTTAAAAGGAATGATTGCTTGATATTAGAGAACATACACAAAAAGCAAGCTGAAAGCATGGAGTCCGAAACAATGAAGTCTTATGTGTACTGCTGGGATGTTCCTTCCAAAAAGGAGGTTAAATTATAACGAGTGGATTGGTACAGAAAATTCTGCAGTCACATTGCTATGAAGTGAAAGCTGACATGGGTTTCTGTGCAAAGAAGGAAAAGAGAAACACCTGCTAATGTGAAACTCATGTACTTATTAATGGGGAAAATGTCAAGGTATGGATATAGTCATGGATATAAAAAATTAGCATTTCAGTTTAAACGGAAAATCATATGTGTAATTATTTGAAAATATGAATAACTGATATGTGTGTGTGTGTGTGTGTGTGTGTGTGTGTGTGTGTGTGTGCCTATCTTTTGAACTCATTTTCATGTAAGTTGAAGTTATTTGGGAGACATAATTTCCCTATGACATATACTCATCTCGCAAACTATCTTTTTTTATATATTTTTAAATGCTTATTTATTTTTGAGAGAGACAGAGTGCAAGTGGGGGAAAGGCAGAGAGAGGGAGAGGGAGAGGGAGAGAGAGAGAGAGAGAGAGAAAGAGAGAGAAAGAGAGAGAAAGAGTCAGACAGAATCTAAAGAGGCTCCAGGCTCCAAGCTGTCAGCACAGAGCCCAACATGGGGCTCGAACTCACAAACTGTGAGATCATGACCTGAGCTGAAGTCGTCTGCTTAACCAACTGAGTCACCCAGGCGCCCTCATTTTGCAGACTATCTTAATGGTGGTTTCGTGTTTGATAGAACCATCCTCATATTGGTCCTTCTTTGCACACAGAATACAAAAATCACCTGACTGTTAGCCTTCAAGTTAATTATCCTTTGAAATTGGGACACCAAACTTGACGAAATTTACCTACTGAGTATGCCATCTGTTGAAAGACAGTGTATGTATAACCTCTTAGCCTCAAAACTCATTAAATTTATATCAAGAGTACAGTATGCATTTACAAAAGTGCCCATAACGTTTTCCCCAAGAATAAGTTATTTACTGGCAATTCCACTTCCTGTTTGAATTCTGTAGCTATGTGAAAGACTGACTTCTGGAATCAGGGACATCCTTTGCTCAAATGTTCACTAAATTTAACAAGGGAACACATGCATAGGACATAATGATTTCATTTGGCTTAAGTGAAATTTGGTTTCTTCTCCCTCATTTCGTAAAGTTCCATTTTGACCATTAATTGGCGTTTGCCCCATCCGTTACAATTATTTCTCCCAGGAAACTTTGTTTTTCTGGCAAGGGATATTTAGATATTTCCCATTGGGAGACGACTATTTTTTTTCCCATTTTTGCACTATTCCCTCTTGTTGAAGGAGACTTATTGGATGAAGCTGGGCTATGAACACAGACTTCTGATTTAAGTACTAGAGGCTACTGTATACTATAATGACATAAACAACATTTGGTAGTTTCATTAGAAACTTGGAACAAGCAAGGTAGTGACTGTATCCTGAGACACTTAGCTCCCCAAAAATGAAAAGCATGAATTTGTTTTTCAGCCTTTTCTTAGTGTTTGACCAGGTTATTCACACATACACTGTCACACAGTTTTGTTTTATTCTTAAAAAGAGATGCTGGGGCGCCTGGGTGGCTCAGTCGGTTAAGCGTCCGACTTTGGCTCAGGTCACGATCTCGCGGTCCGGGAATTCGAGCCCCGCGTTGGGCTCTGTGCTGACTGCTCAGAGCCTGGAGCCTGCTTCAGATTCTGTGTCTCCCTCTCTCTCTCTGACCCTCCCCCGTTCATGCTCTGTCTCTCTCTGTCTCAAAAATAAATAAATGTTAGGGGCGCCTGGGTGGCGCAGTCGGTTAAGCGTCCGACTTCAGCCAGGTCACGATCTCGCGGTCCGTGAGTTCGAGCCCTGCGTCGGGCTCTGGGCTGATGGCTCAGAGCCTGGAGCCTGTTTCCGATTCCGTGTCTCCCCCTCTCTCTGCCCCTCCCCCGTTCATGCTCTGTCTCTCTCTGTCCCAAAAATAAATAAACGTTAAAAAAAAAATTAAAAAAAAAATAAATGTTAAAAAAAATTAAAAAAAAAAAGATGCTAAAATTTGGTCTGTCTGAATTTGTATTGCTATGAGCAAGAGCGTTAAAAGCAAGCTCCTACTAATGTTTTGATATCTTCCTCCTGGCACAGGTGGGCTCTTCTATGGCCCATGCTTCTCAAAGCATTCTATACCAAGGGTGTTTTTATGAAAACTGTCAAAAGAAATGCCCATGGTTTTAGAGGACCCCAATGCCTTAAATGCTCTCAGAGAATATTATAAATAGTGGGTATCACAGTTTGGAGAAATAAAAGATTTCCAGGGTATGGGGTTACTTTGTAATTTCTCTTTGGTCATAAAATACACAGCATGATAAATTGATATCTATCGAGCAGCTGGTTTGTTTTTTCCCACATGCTATCCACAGACTGAGACCAACCTGCCCATTATAAACCATGGACAAGTGGTGAGATCCTACTACAATTTGTCTGCTTCCTCTGACCTCTGCCGAGAGAAAATTTGGATTCTCCACTCCAAACTCGAGAACATGAAAGCCCAGTTGTTTTTGGCCGCTGAAACTTTTGCTTTTGGGCCAGCTGCACCTTTTATGGATATTTTCTTGAACCCTTTTTCGTAGTTCTGTAATTATAGTGGATGTTGCCAAGGAAACTTTGCAGCAACTCCCAACCACGTGTTGCCTGGCGCTAAGCCAATCTGACTAGTCAGGGAGCGGCATCCCGACTCAGCCTTGATTTTACAAGGTGGAGGTCCCCTCCTTCAACCCAAGGTAGCTTGCCCTCCGACATGGAAGTACTATCAGCCCTATGTAACACTTTATTTTGTTAATATAAAACATTCTTGATATCAAGAAGAAATTCTTCCTGAGAAATGTGACAGAATTAAAAGTGAGGAAATAACGTTCTTCAGTTACCAGGGTGTTTGAAATCTGCCATAACCAAACTAGAATTGAAATTTTACTGATTTTATATTTTAATTCCTCAGTTTGAGTTTGTATAACCACAGTGGTTATGGGTTCCAAACAAAATGCTAACTGAAACCATTTTCACACAGGCTTAACTTGTGTTTGTAGCTGATAATATTTAAAATCAGGACAACGGTGAGAAGTGACATTCAAAAGGTACATTCTATGGCTTGTAGAAAATTAAAATCAATAGCTTGACCATAAATCTGTGTTTTATAGGTGGCATTTTGGGGGGGAGAATCCAAAAATTGTCCATATGTTTGCAGAATTAAGAAAGGAAAGTGGAAGGAATCTGCTACGGGAGCAACTAGGGAGAGAAGAGAACCAGTGGCCAAGTTGGGGGAAAAAATGAAACTGAGGCCAAATCATTTTACTTTTAAACCTATAAAAAGTACATTATAAATAATTACAAGCTTAAAAATTAAGTAGCTGACTGAACATTTTAACATGCTCCTTGGGACATTTTATCGTGCGTTCCCCTAGAACCATTTTAGATGTTAAAATGCCCTAACAAATCAATATAAGGTGTTTGGTCTAGGGACCATCCTGTTTTTACTACACAGCAGTGAGCCAACTGGCATTTTGTCCTTCAAGCAAGTTACGATTTTCATTCCAGAATAACAATTTGTTTAATTTGATTGTTCCTAAGCAGATCCCGGAGCTAACTTACTTTACAAATCACTTTAAATATGTTCCCATCTGCTGTCTATTGATTGATAACAGCCAGTTCCTATTATCTCCATTCTTTCTTTCTCTCTTTTTTTTGGGGGGGGGGACATTTGGAACCCAAAAGGCAACCTAGGAGATTGGGTTGCACAAGAAAGTGCATGATTTCAACCACTTCAATAAACATTCTCACAGGACTTGCTATAAATTAGAAGCTTGAATTAACATTTGCCCTTTGGCATTCTGACTGATGACCCACCCTACTGGTGTCTCTTGGACAAATTACAACAAAAGTGCAAAACACACTTACTGAGATGACAGCGGTTTCCATGGTAGCCAGGAAGACAGGTATATCTCCCTGCGACTGGGTGACACTTTTCATTCTCGGCTGAACACTGACATACCTGTTTACAGTCCTTCCCATATGTGCCTGGTGGACAAACTGAGGGAAAGAGGAAATGTAAACCCAATGAATTAAATTTGTCTGTGTAAATATAGCTCTAAAAGTGAAAGCAGGGAAAAATTTATTAAATAAGACCATTGCCTACAGAAGTGCGCTGCCCTTTGGGATTTAGGTTTCATTAAATTTACTTGGGGATTACTTCACTGTTTGATTTTGTTTTGTTCAGTCAATTTGTGACCGACTGTCAAGGGCCAGCTGCAATTTTCTTGTCACTGAAGAAAATCATAGGGTGATGTCAGGTAAAATCAACTAAAATAATAGTATAATTCATGAGGGACCACATATCTGGATAAAGATATTTTTTCTGGTGCAGCCGGTTTAAATTCTCAAGGTTGTTCCTCTCTGCACATTAGCATGTACTGTATTTGTGTCACTTGTCAGCTACTCTGCTGGGTTGTGCTGTTTTCTTTTTAAGGCCGAGCAGTAAAAGCTTTCCCTCCAACTTCTAAATAATATCAAGCCATTTTGTTAAGAAAATAAAAAAGGTTTCTGGGTGTTTTTCAGCTTATAAAATGGAGTCAAATAGACGCTTGAAGTTTCATGGTTGTGTCTAATGACAATTTAAACAAATTCAGTTAAAAAAAAAAGTCAAACAATTTGGTTATAATATGTCCTGTGAACCTAAAATTGAATAATAATTTCTGGATACACCTTTTAAAAATGTATTGATTTATTCTGAGAGAGACAGAGAGACAGGGAAGGGGAGAGAGAGAGAGAGAGAGAGAGAGAGAGAGAGAGAGAGAGAATCCCAAGCAGGTTCCTCACTGTCAGCACAGAGCCTGATGTGGGGCGTGAACTCAGGAACTGTGAGATCATGACCTGAGCTGAAACCAAGAGTTGGACGCTTAACCAACTAAGCCACCCAGGCGTCCCCCTGGATCAACCTTTCTATTTATCATCTAAAAGATTTGGCATCATGAAAGAATGAACCTGTTTTAATAGAGTCTTCTCACATTGGAGACATTATTGACTATTTTGTTCATGCTGTCCCTGTTTCTTGTTGGCTGTCCTGTGTGCCTATGGTGTCATTTGTTCTCTTAGCACACACTATCTTTAAGAATATTTCATCTTCCATTTCTTTAAGTAAAAATGACAGCAATAGTAGAAATACTAACTTTAAAGGCCTTTGGTTGCTTGCTTAGTATTAAAAATAAAGACTAATGGTGGCTAAATAAAGCCCGGGTGGCTCAGTTGGTTAAGTCTCTGATTCTTATTTTGGCTCAGGTCAGTTCGTGGTTTGTTGGCAGTTTGCGGGTTCGAGTTCCACACAGGGCTCTGCGCTGACAGCGCAGAGCCTGCGTGGTATTATCTCTCCGTCTCTCCCTCTCTCAAACTAATCAATAAACATTAAAAAAAAAAAGACTAATGAAACACAGGCTAATTAATCAAAAAAGAGGATTTTTCCCCCTCCCTTTCTTAACTGGGATGTACACAAACAAGAGAGGTGGAATCGGATTCAGCATCCGAACAGCCATTTAAGCAGTTTGTTGTTGCTCTGTTGTTGTTCTTTTATCTAAGAATCACTGATCAAACACACACCAATAAAGCATTTACCTGGTATGCCAGAAAGCACATCTGGCTTTACTGCCTGAAAAGTTTACTAACTTTGCTTGTTAATAAGTGGCCAAGCAAGACGAACTGATCACGGCATTTCAGACATGGCTGAGAGTGTGGATGTTTATACTCTCACTTCCTTCACCCTGTTCGTCAGTACACACGTGAGGGCGTCACTTACATTCCACCGTGACGTGATGAAAGGAACTCCCTAATGGAAGTTTTCGAATGTGTAAAGGCTAACAAATCATCAGAAAAATCAAAATATGTTTCATTGGAGGCTTCTAATCATTTGAGAACCAAGAGATGCAGTGATTACAAAATCTTCCCATCGCTGAGATGACCTGTTTTGCCACAGGGTCACGTGAGCATAAAGCTTGGTCTCCCTGCGCAAAACCCTATGCTCTGTGGAGACTGATAATACCGCGAAGTCCAAGTGGCTGTGCTGAACACAACAGGATTTGTGTGGTAAGTTCTAGTACCCCAATGTATTTAGCCATTTTCCATCTTGAGGTTTGGGGCCTACTGGCCTAGGGTTCTGAGGAAAGTGACATTCAGACTGGTCTGCTCTGAGAGAGAGCCATTAGGAATATTGTGCTGATCTGCAAGCATCCATCAAAGGTTGGGTGGTCTAGAGGAAATGGCATGAACTTTGAGTCAGGTAGGACCAGCACTGCCAGTGACCTTATCTGTGGCTTTAAACAAGTTGTTAAAACTCAAAGAAGCTTGATTCCCTCTTTTATATGATGGGGTTAACAAAACCTACCTCACAGAGTGTTATGAGTAGTAGTCTAGCGGACATAGTAACACATGGGAATCTCATAGCGCTTCAGTAAAATTTGTTTGGTTTCCATTGAAAACCTTGTACTTAAAATCAGGTTCAACTGTTCAACAGAAGTGCTGTATTTGGGCAAACACTGGATAGATACATTCAGAATAATTATGAAAAAGTTGCCTACTATTTAAAAATCATCTTTACTTGTATCTTTCAGGAAAAATTATTTCTAAAAGGAAAAAAAATAAAAAAATTAGAATTGCATGACATAAACTTTCTGAAAAACATATACGTAAAATTTATCCATAGTCTCACTATTTGTTCAACGTTTTGAGGGTTCATGAAACCATTCACAAATGTGAATCACTTCTCTACCTGAAGAGCTCAGACACATCCTTAACTTTGATTCTTGAACTTCAGAGGAATCAAAATTGCAGAAGATATAAATTATCTACTCATGAGAAACTGACCTCCTGAAGTTCTTAAAGTCAGTCGCAAATGGACGTTTAAATGTCACTGAAGGAATTTACAATTTGTATTGCAAAGCAATAAAATGAAGATGGAAATAAAAGCAAGAAAAAGGATCCTGAATGTTACCCAAAAGATTTTTTTTTTAAAAATATTGCATTTCTTAGATTGCACATGCATAGTGAAAAATATCTATCAGTTGTCACCTGGTGAAAGAATGACTTTGACTAAGACTTCAGAGGAAATCAAAGTTCATGTAAAGCCTGCCTCATATCCTCTGAAAGAGAATGTGGTGTGTTCGTTTATTGCCTTGTGATGCCAGATGGACTGGATTATGGGGCATGCTTTTCACCCATCTTACAAGACAGGCAAAATTCTGGAATATTCTCATTCAGCAAGAAATATTTTCTGGATATCTGCTATGTGTCAGGTTCACAACAGTGAGCAAAACTAAACAGGATCCTTGTACCCAACAAGCTTGCAATAGTGGGGAGATAAATACAATAAAATAACCATCCAAATAACCATATGATTCAAAAATATTATATGAGCTCAGGGTGCTAAGAGAAAGCATAACATCAGGGACTCCACTTTGACTGACAGGCATGGGGGGGGGGGGATAGTGTTTACTTCCAGATATTCTCTTTGAAGAGATCACTAACTGAGACCTGAAACCCTACAGAATATATGTAGTGGGAGAGGGAAGGGGAATGAAGAAAGACTATGGAGGAGAAAAATTTCCAGAGGGAAAGTCCCAGGTACATATGAGTTACTGATACTATTCCTAAATATGATGTTGGCAATGGTATGCATATATGTTAGACATGCGTGTACGTTAGACAATATTAGGCTATGTTATTTTAAGCAATTCTGTATCAGTTCCTTATGGCTGCTGTAACAAATTATCACAAGTTAAGTGGTTCAAAACAATATAAATTTATCATCTCACAGTTCTGGAGGTCAGAAGTCTAAAATCAAGGTGATGACAGGGCTGTGTTCCTTCTGGAGACTTGGGGGGGGGGATCTATTTCCTTTTCCGGCTTCTAGGAGCCACCTCCATTCCTTGTGGCCTCTTTCTCCATCTTCCTAGCCAGCAACTTAGCTTCTTCTTCTTTTTCCTCTGATTTCCTGCCTCCTTCTTAAGAGAACCTTTGTGATTACATTGAACACACCCACGTAATCCATCTCAAAATCCTTAATCATGTCTTCAAAGTCCAATTTGCGATGTAAGATAACATATTCGCAGATTCTAGGAATTAGAACATGGACATTTAAAAAAAATTTTTTTAATGTTTATTTTTGAAAGAGAGAGAGAGAGAAAGCATGAGTGGGAAAGTGGCAGAGGGACAGAGAGAGGGAGAGACAGAATCTGAAACAGGATCCAGGCTCTGAGCTGTCAGCACAGAGCCTGACACAGGGCTTGAACTTGGGAACAGTGACATCATGACCTGAGCTGAAGTCGGATGCTGAACCGACTGAGTCACCCAGGCACCCTGAACATGGACATCTTTGAGGGGTCATTATTCAACCTACCACAATCTCTATATTTCCAAATATTTTAGGTATCTTCTGACTTATTCCTTAGAGACCATGGTATCACAGAAGGTCATGTTTTTAACAATAGCCTAATGCACAACTCTTTATAGAAATTAAATTATCATATTTTAAAAGCAATGTACCATTTATATGGGAAAACTATCACCAATTATTAAATATATATATATATATGTATATATGTGTATATATATATATATATATATATATATATATATATATATAATCACAGTCTCTCCACTGTGACAGTTACAAACTCCAAGGCCATCTATGCCAGCACAGCACTCCTGATAAGCTAAATAAGCACAAGCAGAAAAGTGTTTTATATCGTCGAAACAAGTATCCACCATCCCACTAGTTGAAAAAGAAAGAAAAGCCGATGGCTCTTATGATGGGGAAAGAGGTGTATTCAAATTTCATCGAATACTTCGTTTCTCAAAAATTGGGATTGACCTTCGATGGCTTCTGACAGCATATTTTGCTCAGGTCTTTTATCACATACAGCTTTTAATACAATGTCACATTGAAAGTGACTTGGGATTTTTTGAAGATCAGGACCCAGAAGTAACCTTGGGTGCCAGAGACATCTACAGGGAAACAGAAAGCAGAGACTTCTCAAGGGCTAAAACTCAGAGAAATGATGGACTAACTATAGAATACAGAAGTTTCTAGACCATGAACTGCTTGCTTTTCTTGTGCTTTGTATAAGAACATTGTTTCTCTGCTTAAAAATAAGCCACTTTAGGGGTCTCCCCCACTCATCTAAGGAACAGTATTTGTTTTTATGCTTTTACATATAAATGCTCCTGTAAGCAGATGCTATTATGCCCATAATAAGATAAATAGACATAAGATCATTTTGCCAAATGACATGGCTAATAAGTGGCAAAACCAGGAACAAAACCATGGTGTCCTTAGGATGAGTTCTAAGGTATTTCCTACTCTCTCAGAGCTTCTTCTTAGGAGGTGAAGGCCATGAGGGAAGGAAAGGGGGGGGGGGGAATTACAGAGGGGGTGAGGCAAACCGCAAGAGACTTTGGATACTGAGAGCAAACTGAGGGTTGATGGGGGAGTGGGGTAGAGGAGAAAGTGGGTGATGGGCACTGAGGAGGGCGCTTGTTGGGATGAGCACTGGGTGTTGTAAGGAAACCAATTTGTCAATAAATTATATTAAAAAAAAAAGAGAGAGAGAGAGAGAGGGACCTCAGTACTACACAACACCGAAGAGGTTGCAAAGCTGCTCAACAGGCAAAGTTGTGGTTTAACTTACTAGGTGGGAAAATCAGCCTGGAAAATTTTATGTTGCAAATTTCTTGTTTACCTTATTTACTAATTAGCCATCCAGAACACTGGATGAACTGGTCAAACCAGTCAGAAGTATTTTAGTTCTTCCTAGCTGAAATTATTCTGGGCAATCAAATGACCACAAAACTCTCTGGGGTGATTTTTATGTAGATTTAAGCTGATTCCCATATTAAAGCTACACTCTACTGTTTAAATTAACCAGGAATATACTCAAGAATAAGAATGAATCAACAGTGACTATTTTTTAGTTAGGTGGAATTTATATTACTTTGATCATGAAGATGTAAGCTGAATATAAGATTCTGGAAGGGGAAAAATCATATTTTTGATTTGTTGTATTCCCAAACACTTGATTGATTTTTATTAAAAATTGAGTAGTCAGCTTTGCTAAGATTCTAGTTGAGCAAAGTCAATTACAGAGACAAGTTGGTTAACTCTGACCACCTCATAAACACTACACCTCACATAATTTTACTACACGGTAAACTTTCTAATAGTACTTTTTGCTTCTAAGAAATAACAACTTCTTGGGGCGACTGAGTGGCTCAGTTGGTTAAGCATCCAATTCGGCTCAGGTCACGATCTCACAGTTGGTGGGTTCGAGCCCCATGCTGGGCTGTGTGCTGACCCCTCAGAGCCTGGAGCCTGCTTCAGATTCTGTGTCTCCCTCTCTCTCTGCCCCTCCCCGGGTTGTGCTCTGTCTCTTTCTCAAAAATAAATAAACATTAAAAAACCTTTTTTTTGAAAAGAAATAAGAACTTCTTCAAGGTGACTTCTGAAAGGTGATTCCTATCTTTACTTTTCCCACTAAATTTAAAGATAAATGAGATATCAACTAGAGAATTTAATGAGTTTGTCTTCATTTCATTATCCCATCTACGACCTGATATAAGAACAATGTGTCTGGCTGGCAAACAGTTTATGAGGTGGCATATAAAATTCAAGCATACATATAAGCAAATGCAATGAACTGACTTTTTGTTGGGAAGTTCATGACTGCCTTAGCGTTTGGCATGATGCAGAGTAACTTCTTGTGGGAAGACCCTGCCTAGCCTGGCAAATAGATACGTTGTGCAGTCGCAAGATCACAGTCTCTCCACCGTGAGAGTTACAAACGCCAAGGTCATCTATGCCAGCACAGTGTCCCCGACAAGTTACATAAGCATAAGCAGAAAAGTGTTTTATATCGTCGAAACAAATATCCACCATCCCGCTAGTTGAAAAAGAAAGAACAGCCGACGGCTCTCATGATGGGGAAAGAAGTGTCTTCAAATTTCATCTAATACTTCATTTCTCACAAATTGGGACTGACCTTCAATGGCTTATGACAGCATATTTTGCTCAGGTCTTTATCAAAGGCCTGGTGATAGATCAGCTGTCATGTACCCGTTCCTCAGGATGTCTTTGTATTAAACTAATGGTCCAGCAGAGCAGCCAGTCTGACAGGCAGGTTATTTATTTGCAATCCGGTAAAAGAACTGACAACTTCATTGTTTTAATTGTTCATTTTTCATGGGCTGATGCATTAGCTCACCCGAACCTTTGTGCCTTAGTCAGAGAATAAACATATGGGAGTAAGGGCATCAGAATGACTGGGTCCATCTTAAAGTTCAAGAAGCCAGGGAGAGTCTTGGTGATGGCTGTGATTACCAGGGTCCCACAAGCATTTGGGGATTTTTTTTTTTTTTTGGTCTTATCTCTGTCCTGCATCTCTTTCCTCTCTTTCAGGAAGACCTATGATGTCAGCTACTGATCTGATTGTTTCTTGAAACAATGTTCCTTGTTCTCACAGACTTGTGAGAGGAGAAAGACTGGAGTGGGCCTAGAGTCTCCTGTCTCAGACTGGGGACTGCCAGACAGAGGGCCTCAGACTTCAGCTTATCAAGATATTGAGAGGAGACACAGCTCAGGTCAGAGGCTCTCAGAATCACCAGGAAGGTTTCTGCTAAATAAACATAGACTGGCCTCATTCTGTGAGGTTTGATTCTAGTTCAGTGACTGTTTGGTGAGGACTAGGTATGTATATTTCTAAAATTCTAGGATCCTGGCAAAGAGCCATTGAAGGAGAATTTAGAGCCACACCCTCAATTTACAGATAAGGTATCTAATACATTGAATCATTTGCCCAAGGTCATAGCTGTTTGGCGGCAGGACTAAAACCAGAACTGAGAGGTCCCGACCCTCAGATCAATGCTCTTTTCATTTTCTACATCACGTATCATTCCCCAGGAGCTATTTGAGAGACACTTGGAGGAAGTACCAATAGCTTCTGCACATGCTAATGTGTCAGGGCACAATATGGAGGTGATCATTTTTACTGAAGGCTCATCTCAAATGCTGGTCTTCAGAGAGCAGAGGACATTTCCAGAGCCCAATTACAAGCATGAAGGGGATTCCTATTAAGGTACTTGGTCCCAAATTATATTATTACTTTGCTATTTTTCCTTCACACTAAATTGAGAGTGCCTCTAGGGCGGAGGCAATGTTTTATTATTTTCAATGTGCCTCACATCTCACATAAACCAAGAACCTAGAAGGTACTCAATAAATCCTTGATGAATAAAAGAAAGAAGGAGGAAAGGAAGGAAGGAAGGAAGGAAGGAAGGAAGGAAGGAAGGCAGGCTTCTCTAGCCCAATATATGTAACTGTGTAAAAGGCTGAGCCTACCCAAAAGGAGAACACTGGATCCCCATGTGGCATGTTTATATATTCATTGGCTTATTAAAAAAATATTCAACATTTACAATTATTTACAGGGCCCTGTGCTTGGTAATGATGATATAAAATTAAATAAGACTAGTATCTATTTTCAAGAACCCAACAGACTAATTTAGGAAGATGTGAAAAATTGATACAGAATAATATGGCAAGTGCTCCAAACATGTTTAAAAAAAGCCTAAAGCATCTGAAAGAAAATAGCTTAACCCTATCATGAGGGAATCAGTGTGTCCTCAGAGAGGTGGCGTTAGAATTGGGCCTAAAAGAATGAATAGAAATTTCTTAGAAGAGAATGAATGAATAAAGTCTTTTATTAAAAGTGATTGGTACCTTTGCTTCATGGCTAGAGGGCAGGGTTTAGGAACAAGTATGATGTCAAAGATTTGTGTTGGCCCTTAAAAGTGTTTTTTTTTAATATCACATTGAAGGCTCAATCTGGTGCTCATAGATGACCACAGAAACATCATGATTAGACTGTTGACAGTGTGCATATTGGATTAGAGAATGGGAGCCCAATTGGGGGCCATTGAAGGCATCCTGAGAGCAAGAATATGAGTTAGAGGGGTGCCTGGGTGGCACAGTTGTTTGAATGGCTGACCTCGGCTCACGACATGATCTCACGGTTCATGGGTTTGTGGGTTTGAGCCCCATATCAGGCTTTGCACTGACATTGCAGAGCCTGCTTTGGACTCTCTGTCTCCCTCTCTTGCCCTGCCCCTCCCACCTTTCTCGTGCTCTCTCTCTCTCAAAAATAAATAAAATTAAAAAAAAAAAAAGAATCTGAATTAGAGATCTGAAAAAAGAATGGAGATGAGGGGGAAAAAAGATTTTATTTATTTATTTATTTATTTATTTGAGGAGGAGAGTACTGGATGACAGATTGTTTAAGAGACCAGAGAGAAGGCTCTGTTTGTAAACATTTCTTTTATTGTTTGTTGTTTGTTTGTTTTTGCCATATGGTGTCTCTCTTCCAGAATGGCCTAACATTCTCACATTCCAATTACAAATGGGTTAAAAAATATGAAGACATTGGCTTGAGAAGGCCACAGCAGATAAGCAAATCCGAACCAGCATGCAGCCATTCTTACACCTTTGATAACAGGCCTTTTCAGCTTACCTTGGCAATCACAGTACTGGCTGGAGAGGGCAGGCTGCCAGGGCAGTGGCATTGCAAGAGCTGTAGACTGGATACACCAGGGGCTCCAGACTGGAAAGCAGCATGAGCATGTGGATCAGAAGAGAGAGATGATCGTAAGACAATGGGACTGGGATAGGTCCTGGAAGCAAGTTCCACCCGGTTCATTTCTTTTAGGCTTGCTTTCTGAGTATATGCTCATATGGAGCACACTCCCTAAGGAAACATTCAGAGTATTTCAGTTTGAAGTCAAAGTGATGATGTTCCTTGTTGGAATGGACACCTTATATACCACTGGCAACATGGTATCCCACTAGGGCATTGATGGTGGTTGCCACCCTTTCATGGAACTTGGTGGTTGCCATCTACCAGATGTGTGGATCATATTAATTAATAGCTAGCAACAACATTTCGTCTTCATCAGTGCTCCAGATAAAAGCCAAACAATAAATCACAATTCTAGAACTTCAACATTTCAATTCAATGCTGGTGGATTATGTTAAGACCCACAGAAGAAATAAATCAATTCCAAAAACCATGAGTTAATTTTTTCACGCCTGGTTTTCAATGTTCTCATGTGTTTTCTTCAGCTACTAAAAGGTGAAAATAGGGGCGCCTGGGTGGCGCAGTCGGTAAGCGTCCGACTTCAGCCAGGTCACAATCTCGCGGTCCGGGAGTTCGAGCCCCGCGTCGGGCTCTGGGCTGATGGCTCAGAGCCTGGAGCCTGTTTCCGATTCTGTGTCTCCCTCTCTCTCTGCCCCTCCCCCATTCATGCTCTGTCTCTCTCTGTCCCAAGAATAAATAAACGTTGAAAAAAAAAATTTAAAAAAAAAAAAGGTGAAAATAAATAGCACAGTTACAATTGTGGATTGTTGTTCGGAGACTCTAACCTCCAGTGGAGGTTCGGAATGCAGAAACTCAAGCTGAAAAAGAGAAAGAAGTTTGTAGAAATAGGAGAAGGTAAGAATCACCAGATAGCAAGTATGAGAAATGAGTGTCGTGGAGGGCTGAGGAAAGGGTCATGTTTTTTTTTGTTGTTGTTGTTGTTTTTGTTTTTTTAAAATTTTTTTAATATATGAAATTTATTGTCAAATTGGTTTCCATACAACACCCAGTGCTCATCCCAAAAGGTGCCCTCCTCAATACCCATCACCCACCCTCCCCTCCCTCCCACCCCCCATCAAGCCTCAGTTTGTTCTCAGTTTTTAAGAGTCTCTTATGCTTTGGCTCTCTCCCTCTCTAACCTCTTTTTTTTTTCCTTCCCCTCCCCCATGGGTTTCTGTTAAGTTTCTTAGGATCCACATAAGAGTGAAACCATATGGTATCTGTCTTTCTCTGTATGGCTTATTTCACTTAGCATCACACTCTCCAGTTCCATCCATGTTGCTACAAAAGGCCATATTTCATTCTTTCTCATTGCCACATAGTACTCCATTGTGTATATAAACCACAATTTCTTTATCAATTCATCAGTTGATGGACATTTAGGCTCTTTCCATAATTTGGCTATTGTTGAGAGTGCTGCTATAAACATTGGGGTACAAGTGCCCCTATGCATCAGTAGAAAGGGTCATGTTTAAAGAGCTGACATTTTCTGAGTACCTAAAACGTGCCAGACCTGCTCTAAGCCCTCCACCTGTATCATCTCCTTTAATGACTGAAACAATGTGAGGAAACAACTATTGTTATTTTCATTTTGTCGAGAAAACTAAGGAAGCTAAGGTGAAGTCATTTACTCAAAGCTTGCACAGCTCGAGTCAGCATTGATAATTCAGTATCATTCTCTTAAACATGACATTATTCTTCTTCCCAGGAGTTACTGCATTAACAGGGTAATATGAACATGTACTACCAGTTTATGGGTTCTTACAGAAGGTCCTACAGAAGGACCTCATTTCACAGAATCAGGATAGTATAGTGAGAAAAGTCTGGACTGAGCACTGGGAGTTACCAATTCCTACCCATGTGGCTCTGAGAAAGTCACCTCCTCTCTGAAGTTCATATTGTCTTTTGTCACTTCCATAGCTCTATTCAGTTTTAAATTTCAAGTAATTGTTATTATTAAAGTGGTCAGTAAAACATCTCAAATGATGGAAATCGAGTACATTCTATTTTAGCATGCAGGTATATAAACTGGCTATGCTATATTCAAAACCACAGTAACTTACAAGAAAGATCAGATCCTATAATTTTCTGTTCCTCTGTGAAACAATTAGATATTAAGTTTGAGATGCGATGTCACCAATCATGACTCTTCTCAAGATCCGTGGTATGCATGTCCAATTTACGGAGTTAGTGGATTGTAACAATTATACATGATGTAAGTATTTCCCTTTGTAACTGTAAGGAAAGGTGTTAGTATTAGCCACTTAGAACTCAGTGGATGATGAGCACTATGGTGATTGGACAAAGAGGGGGCACTGACATAGTAAGCAGGAAACCCTGGAATCCAAAATACTTGAGTGTTCATGCTTCCACTCACGTGTGTTAATACCCCCTTAAGTGCATATACAAGAGAAAGTTTGTAGAATCCAGGGGCAGCATAATTAATAGTAATTATTTCCTTTTTTTTTTTTTTCAGATTTGCTACCAGAAGAGAGACAATTCCTTTTTGACTATTATCTTAGAGGGTTAATTTTGGGAATCCGTGTAAAATGAATCCCCAGTGAAAATTCTCTCCATATCATAATTAAGGCCAATGAACAAAAACAAATGATACTCAAATATAGTAATGAAGCTTCTGCATCAGTGATCAGCTCAAACCCTGACCTGACAAACAGACGTCTACGTGGCTTTCCCGAATATTAGTCCCCTTTTATCACTATAGAAAAAATAAATCTTCAAAAACAGAAACATAAGGGAAGCAGTTAATGCTACTTTGGATGATAAAATAAAATGAAATAACTGTAGTAGAGTAACTACATTCTTGTCAGTTCAAATCATAAAATCATTGCTTTTAGGTCATGGCTCGTGAAAACAAATTCCTTTTCTTAACACCAGTATTTTACAGACAGATACCAATAGTCACTCATAAATTTCTACTAACATTTTCATGCACCCAATTTGCAGTATTAATTCAATGCTTACTATGTGGCAGCCACTTAGCTTACTTAGAAAAAACTCAAAGTTGATCAGATCTCAGAGTTTTCTTTATTTCAAAGACATCATTTTGTCTGAATTCCTGATGAATAAGAACAACAAGACGTTTGAAGAAAATTGGCCCCTAACTTTTGTGAATTTTCATCTCAACTTCAACTATGTTAACTGCCAACTCTCCAAAACAAACTCCAATTCAATTAGTAATAAAATATTGCAACTCTCTGTGAAGCTCTTTCTCTTCCTAATGGCAGTTTATTTGATCCAAAGTAAAGGACTGAAATGAACTACTTCCTTGTATCACTCTGTCCTTACATATTGTCCTGAATAAGCCACATTCCTTCTTAATAATTTGAAAGCATTTTCATTCGTGCCCTGGGAATGACTAGAAGAGCTTTTAATATTATTAAGTCTAGATCAAATCAATCCAGTCTAAATAGGGCATGGGACTAATGCTTCTTTAACCACTCCTCCTTCTGACCAATTATTCACAACTATATTGGTGGCCTTGTTAGAAAATCCTTGACATCTATGACCAGAGGTTCCAGGCACAGGCCACTTTCATACATTTTCCTGACAACCTTTGAACCGAGCTGCCAAGCGAAAGCTTACCATAGTCTTAAAATCCAAATGGTGATTCATTGTTTGCAAACAGAGAGACAGATTACCATTGTTAACTTGACCTTAGCCTCTAACTCCAAGTCAAAACTGTTTGAAAACATGGGCATCTTAACTAGAGCAAGACATAAATCAAATTACCCTCAACACCACAAAGAAATAAATGGTTGGCATCTTAGGAACTGTAAAGTGCCGTCGGTTTTCCTTGGAAGGTGAAGTTGGGACCGATGACAAAATACCCCATTACTTAATTGAGTTTAATAAA
Source organism: Felis catus (assembly GCF_018350175.1). Taxonomy (NCBI): domain Eukaryota; kingdom Metazoa; phylum Chordata; class Mammalia; order Carnivora; family Felidae; genus Felis; species Felis catus. The sequence continues at coordinate 96,869,522 of NC_058376.1, forward strand.
ATATGGAGGAACAAACTTTGCCATGGTTTCAAGTAGTTTGATGGATAAGTAGGGTAATTCCGAGAGCTTGCTAACTGCACGGTTCCTGGGAATGAAGTTTTTCTAAGGTTATGATTGAGACCACAAACGGGGACTATCCAGTAACATGGATAATGTTGTCTTAATTTCCTTGCTGCAGCCAAATCAAATTAATGGATGATATGGTTTTAATGGGTTCACTTGTAGGATTTAGTGCAAGGCAGGAGTAGAGAGAGGGAGTGAAAAGGCTGCCACAGGGAGACAAGGGGGAAAGAATTTGTTCCCGAAAAGACAATTTTGGTAAGTGAAGGAGGTGTAGTGAGGTGAGGCAAGAGCTAAGGCCAGGCCAAACATGACCATCAAGTAAGAATTTTATGAGCATGGTAAATCTCATCATGTCACAAGTCAGACTGCAATTTTAGTAAATGTTGGTCGAACTGAGTTGAGGCAGTGTGTGTCCACAACTGAGGAAAAGGAAGACTTGGAAGTTCAAATAATAACAGATCATTATTGTTTTTGGTATATGACACTAACTCTGCTTTTTCCAGTGAGTTTTAACTAGAAACTAGAGGTCACAAATAACATGAATATATAATTTTTAATGCTTATAGTACCCAGTTTTTAAAGCCAAGCTAAATTAAAACTAAATGTTGAAGATGTCTAATATTAATGAGATAGCGCCAATCCTAATATTTTAGAAGTTCATCTTTATCATTTACTTTCTGCTTTGGATCTGGGAGGGGAGAGAACTCTGTATAACAGTCTAGAAATGTGTGACAATTCAATTGCTTTTGATATCTCTATAAAGGTACCTATTTTGCAAAACAAAATCTTTTCAAAAACTGTTCTAGAAAAAAAAAGCACTTTTCTACACAAACAGCACATAAGTTCTTCAGAGGATTCTACCCAGAATGCTCGGTGATTCAGTGTTGCCAACAAAAGATGATACATCCCAGAAGCGCTAGAGATATTTTTCCTTTTAATAGTTTGCCAAAGTGTAAGCTCTTGTGAAATCTGAAGGTTTTCAACATTGGCACAAGCAGTTATTTAGAAACATATAAGCATATCTTTGGGTCTCTGGAGAATGCAACTTAATAGAAAGTGGCATACATGTGCACCTGTGGATGCTAACAGCATGGGTACGAAGCTAAAATACTGGCAGGACACATACTCACCCAAGGATACAAAATTCCTGTACCTCTTCCTGTCACCTAATCAACCTGCTGTCAAAAGGGCTGGTTGAAACGTGAAACATTCAATAACTCACCTGGTTATTTTGCCTACACTAACTGGTCTGATTTTTTTCCTCTTGAATTAATTGAGTTCATCACCTGTGTTTGTGTTTGGGAATTGAGGTATACCATCTTCAAGGACTGGAAATGTACAACTTCTTTTCCACAATAACAATTTAATGTTTTGAAAGGAGCTACTTTCACGACTCAACACTAAAGTATAAGAAACACATTTGGGTATATGTTCATTAACTAGAATTTTATTCATTTTATTTTTTTATTTTTATTTATTTTTTTTTAAATTTTTTTTTTCAACGTTTATTTATTTTTGGGACAGAGAGAGACAGAGCATGAACGGGGGAGGGGCAGAGAGAGAGGGAGACACAGAATCAGAAACAGGCTCCAGGCTCCGAGCCATCAGCCCAGAGCCCGACGCGGGGCTCGAACTCACGGACCGCGAGATCGTGACCTGGCTGAAGTCTGACGCTTAACCGACTGCGCCACCCAGGCGCCCCTTTTATTTTTATTTTTTAAGTTTACTTATTTATTTTGAGAAAGAGAAAGAGAGAGTGCAAGTAGGGGATGGGCAGAAGAGAAGGAGAGAGAGAATCCCAAGCAGGCTTCATGCTGCCAGCCCCCATGTGGGGCTTGAACCCACAAAACTGCCAGATCATGACCTGAACCAAAACCAAGAATCAGAAGCTTAACTGACTGAGCTAGCCAGGCGCCCAGAATTTTATTCATTTTAAATGGTTGGAATCTATTTGACAAAAAAGAAAAGAAAATAGAAAAAAAAAAAAAAAAGAAAGGTTAAAAGGTCCAAGTGTGATGCTCTAAGGGGTATGGCGTATTTGGTAGAATTGCTCTGTCTACTTCCATAGTTTCCTTTGGCTCCATCCAATCAAAGAGGCATCAGGAGGTCCCTGAGATAGACTGATGTGTAACACATGAGGTGACAATGCAACCCTAAAATGTCCATGTGGACAAGCTGAAAATGACCAATAACAAATCAACTTTACTCTCTCTCTTCTTTCCTTCCCTTCCTTCCTTCCTTCCTTCCTTCCTTCCTTCCTTCCTTCCTTCCTTCCTTCCTTCCTCCCATCCTTCCATCCTTCCTTCCTCTTTCTCTCTACCTCTCTCTCTCACTTTTTATTTTTCTTTCTCTCTTTCCCACATAGCTTCTGTTTCTCTGTACTGCTCCAGTGCCTGGTAAATGAACCAACACTGTTTCTAGGCATCTGGACATAAACTTTTCAACCACTAGAAAACGTCTTCATATTTTAAAAATAGTTTCCCCAATTATATTGAACAGTGTTTGACCCTCTGTCAAATTATTTCTTACCTGTCTAATACAGAGCATGGGAAATTTTATGCACAATGTCTGTTATGGAGAATATACAACAATTTCAAAATATTCATGTCAAAGGTTATTATACACAACTGATAAGAAATTACTACACACCTGGAATTTTATAATCCAAAATCACATTTTCAACACAGAAAGTTACAGCAGAAGGCAGAAATAAATTCAAGTTTATGTATATAATTCCCTTTCCTTTCTGGTTTGTATAAATGTGTTTTTATTAAATTATTATTTCTTAAAATAACATTAACACTCCCATATATTTATGGGAATTCATCCCATATATTTAACTCGTTTCTCTCACACACACAAAGCCATATCCATGCACATAACTAATTCATTTTTCCTGATTCATATGTATTTTTCTTTTCTAACAACACAGTATTTTTTCAAGTTTATAAATTGGCAGCTAACAAAAACAATTCTGCTCCATTTCACCAACTTTATTTCAAATATATTAGTTAATAACTAAAAATGGAATACATAAGACTGTAAAAATTTAGAGACGTCAAAATAAGAAATTATAGAGATACTTAAGTCATCTGATTCTTCTTGGTTGGAGTAGGAAACAGAAGGAGGGAGCTGTTTCCTCAATTAGTACCAGCCAGAGTCCAACAAAATCCCATCCCCAGTAAAGCTGAAATTTGGGTTTAAAAACATTCTATTCTAAAGCTTGAAGACTGGCTAACCAAAACTAAACCAAACCTCATGCATGCGCGCGCGCGCGCACACACACACACACACACACACACACACACACACACACAGAAATAGAGCAAACCACTAAATCCAAAGAAATAGCGATACTCCTAGTGCACCTAATGGTTCCTTGCCATTTTTTTTTCTACATCTGAAATTTCATATTTACACAGAGCCAAAGATGCTCCATATAAGTAGGCCCAGAAACCATGTATAAAGTGTTCTATGCTTGAAAATACATCTCCCGCCCACTATTCCCTAAATTATCCCTTTGAGAGAAACTCTCCTTTGAGTCTCTGAATGTTCTCTATTTATATGCACCCTCCACACCCTGGAAGACATATTCAACTAACATTGAAGTTCAGAATCTCTCCCTTCCTGTGTAGATTACTGGGACAAAGCTAAACACAGCTAGGTGGAGGGTGGAAGACTGAAAGTACTCAGATGGGGAAAATATGGCAGGGGGAGGGGAAGGGAAGTAGACAAGCCTTGCCTGCTTTGCAATTTTCCAAGGTGGGCTTGTCCCTGGAGGGGATATTTTTGGGTCATGGAAGATATATATGGCTATCACCAAAAGAACCAGTTTTCTGTCGGTGGAAAATGAACAAAACTGGTACAACAAACTGGCCAACTTTTGTTGCAATTATTTTCAATCTGATACTTGGGTGTATATTTAACCTAGTAATAAAAATATTTTGTTAGGGCAAAAATACTTGACATTTCAATTCTGGGCATTTTTGTTCTTTGCTAAAAAACAAGAGGAAAGGGAGGTGTTGCAGTTTAAAATGAAAAGAATGGGCAAATTTTGCTAGATAGTCTCTAAGGAACAGGGAGAGAAACAAGCTGAGAAACTTCAAGATTTCTCGCCGAAGTTCTTTAACCTGGAGATCATAACAGTGATAAAGCAGAAAGAACACTGTTCACGAATTCATTCCTATGTATTCATCTCTCCTCTATTCCTTCTCATCTCTCATGCCTGCCTACTTTATTTTACAGAATTTTCTTTGTATTTATTTCCTTAATGTTTATTTATTTATTTTTGAGAGAGAGACAGAGACAGAGACAGAAACAGAGAGAGACAGAGCACAAGCAGGGGAGGGGCAGAGAGAGAGGGAGACACAGAATCCGAAACAGGCTCCAGGCTCCGAGCTGTCAGCACAGAGCCTGACGCAGGGCTCGAACCCACGGACTGTGAGATCATGACCTGAGCCCAAGTCGGACGCTTAACCAACTGAGCCACCCAGGTGCCCCAAATTTTACAGAATTTTCTAACAAGATTTTTCCAAATGATATTGAAGTATTGTGGAAAATGCGAAATATTTATTTAGATACAACAGTAGTGTTATTATCACCAGTTTCTGGTTTATGGAAACCATTTTTTTCTGTAACTGTTAACAACTGGTCATTCTGCTGTCATCTTCCGATAAAAATCTGTGTAACAATTTCCACAGATTTTTTTTTTCAATTGTCAATTTAATTCACTGGTTGAAGTTATCATAAACCTAAACATTTTTAAAACTACTGTCAAGATACTACTTTTCCTTTGACAGACTGGCAAAGGTTATAAGGTTTGACATACCCACCGTTTGCCAGTGGTAGGGCCAAAAGCCATCTTCATACACAGGGTGAATATAAATCAGTGACAGTTTTGTTGTGGTGGTTGTCGGTTTTGGAGATAGACACCACTTGCAACATCTATTAAGGTTTTAACTAAATAATTGGGACGGCTGGGTGGCTCAGTAGGTTAAGCGTCCGACTTGGGCTCAGGTCATGATCTCACAGTTCGTGGGTTCGAGCCCCACGTCAGGCTCAGTGCTGACAGCTCAGAGCTGGAGCCTACTTTGGATTTTGTGTTTCCCTCTCTCTCTGCCTTCCCTGCTCATGTTCTCTCTCTCTCTCTCTCTCTCTCTCTCTCTCTCTCTCTCTCTCTCAAAATAAACACTAAAAGAAATTTTTTAAAAAGGTTTTAAGTAAATAAACCCTGCAATTATGCAGCTAGGAGGTTTAGCTTACAGAGGAACTCCCAGATCTGTGGGTAAAAAAAATAAAAGTAAAAAATAAAAATGCAAGAATGCTCACCACAGCATTTTTTTAAATAGAAAAAAAAAATGAAAACAATCTGAATGTCCATTTTTATGGGATTTAGTAAACAAATCATTTTAGAGGTTTACAAAGGAATATTCTGAAGCCATAGGGAAGAAAAGTCAGATATGTGTCAACTGGTAAGAAAAGATGCCTAAAATATCTAGTTTAATAAATAAACAAGTAAGCAAGACACAAAAATAATGTTTGTCACAAATATACTTGTGTAAAAACAACAACAACAATAACAAAGAAAAAAAAACCCTGAGGGGTGAGTTCAGTGAAGCTTTTCAAACTCTACACACTTCTGCACTGTTATTTAAAAAAATACTTTTAATTTTCATATATTTATCATATACATGATATATAAAACAATGAATTTGAGAGAAAAATAATAACACTGTAACATTCACCTTTTTTTTTTTTCTTTTGAGCCCTGGCCCAAACCCCACACAGGAAAGAGGGAGCCAAGGCCCTCTAGTGGAGAATTGCAACAATGCATCTCTCTTAATCCCATTCTAAAGAAATCTCAACGTCGTAATTCATTTATGGGTAGACTCAACTAAAATTTTGTATCAGGTATTATCACAAAACACATAAAATTCAATACCCTTGAATTCAACTCTCACTTTAGCAATTCTGGAAACATCCTCTGATAAAATTTTAATTTATGATGCATTTTCTGTGTGCAACAGAAACCTGCCTACTTAGTGGCATGTCATGGGAAAAGTCTGAGCGTGTCCGTCTGCTGATAAAATATATTTGCTAGCATAGATGCCTCAGTTACAGGAAAGGCTGACTTCTAATTAACTGCAAAAGCTTGTTACTAATTAAAAACCAATCATTGCGTATGCCAATCTCTAAAGTGGGATCTATGTAGGCAGCTGTCACCTCAAAACTGAATCACGTATGTGAATAATAAAGGGGCTTATTTTCATGGGCTAATCTAAAACATTTCTAACAAGAGGAACTATTTCCAAACTATAGATGGCTGTGTCAACCGCCAAATTCCCTCGGTCCTGTGGAAGGCATGCGGAGTTTCCTGTCAACTTGAGCTCTGAAGCAGAAAAGTCTCCAACCCAACCACTGGGCTTGCTCCGTATTAAGCATTGGCTACCTTGGAAATGTACCGTCTCTCAGTGTAAAACTCCCCAAAGGGCAATTCAAATCACATTTAGAATTTCCTATTTACATTGCAACAGCCATGGCAGAAGTCTGAATGTCACAGTACAAATCTGGCACCGAAGGCAGAGTGTGCTCAGCGGATTCGGTTTCAAAATTCACTTCACATGAGCATGTTTTCATCAAGCAAAGGGGGGAGGGGGTGTCATGGGATAATTTCGTGTTAGGAACTCTGGTCTTAACTCTTTATCATCTTGAACGAGTAAACTAGTGTTTTGCCCTTGCAAGGAAAGCATTTACCAGACTCCTTTGCATAGTAACCTTGTCTTTTAAATGCGTATATGGGGGCGCCTGGGTGGCGCAGTTGGTTAAGCGTCCGACTTCAGCCAGGTCACGATCTCGCGGTCCGGGAGTTCGAGCCCCGCGTCAGGCTCTGGGCTGATGGCTCGGAGCCTGGAGCCTGTTTCCGATTCTGTGTCTCCCTCTCTCTCTGCCCCTCCCCCGTTCATGCTCTGTCTCTCTCTGTCCCAAAAATAAATAAACGTGGAAAAAAAATAAAAAAAAAATGCGTATATGGAAATGCTGTCAAGGGAAGACAGGCCACTATTATTTCCAGTTAAATTTCCTATGTGACAAAGGGAAATTTAGTGAGAACAACCTAGCAAACAGAGGCAACTCCTGAAGAGGCAAATTTTTTTCTTCATTTACTTCTTTTACTTCATTTACTTCATTACTTTATGCAATGAATTTTCAGTCTCTAGGAAGATTTATCCTCGTTCTCTAGACAAGTGCAGTTTCAGTCAAATATGCTAATCCGATATGCTAACATATTATTGAAACCCAGAGCAAGTGACTGGTTCAAAGTGTTCTAACAGATTTAAAATTTTGAAAGAGAAAAAATGTCTACCCCAGTGGACTGTGAATCACAAATTTTCCTCTACCTGAGTGAGAGGAAAAGAAGGAAAAGAAGAAAAGAAGAAGAAAAGAGGAAAAGAAGTAAGAAGTAATGAAGGTCACTATTTTTTTTTTTTTTTCCTCAAGCTGTGTCCATGCCGTGGGGAAATGTACTGGGACACCATTTTTATCTTCTGGTTTCTTTTTTTTTTTTTTTAGTATATGGATTTCTAGGAGTAGATTTTTCAAAATGAACATTCAAATGCAATTTTTAAATTTATTTTGAGAGAGAGAGAGAACGAACAAGTGGGGTAGGGACAGAGAGAGAGGAATAGAGAATCCTAAGCAGGCTCTGCACTGTCAGCACAGAGCCTGATGTGGAGCTCAAACTCACAAACTGTGAGACTGTGACCTGAGCCGAAATCAAGAGCCGGACGTTCAAGTTGAACCGACTGAGCCACCTAGGCACCCCTAATCAAATCTAATTTTATTTAAAAAAAATTTTTTTTTTCAACGTTTATTTATTTTTGGGACAGAGAGAGACAAAGCATGAACGGGGGAGGGGCAGAGAGAGAGGCAGACACAGAATCGGAAACAGGCTCCAGGCTCCGAGCCATCAGCCCAGAGCCTGACGCGGGGCTCGAACTCCCGGACCGCGAGATCGTGACCTGGCTGAAGTCGGACGTTTAACCGACTGTGCCACCCAGGCGCCCCATCAAATCTAATTTTAAACAAACGTTGTTTTGTATACTTTGTTTTGCCTTTTTTTTTTTTTTTGGTTGTTATAGTGATCTATCTGCAAGGAGAAAATGTTTATTTCAACAGAACACCGTCACACGCGTGCATACCGTCTTCGTCTCCAGATTCCAAATCCATCCAGCTGAGGTGAACTTGAAAGAGTTCCTCCAGACAGAGCTGGAAGGTGAACCTGGCGGTGAGTAGTATCACTTCCCATCACCATTTAGCGATGGGGCAGTTGAGTTCACATCCACAAGGTTCCCTAGTTCAGACGTGAACATTTATTTGCAGTAAATGATGATATGCCTAGCAACTTATTACAATCGAACACTGAAATAATTTATTCTGTCCTGTCTATCTTGAAGTTAGTTTAAAAAAATAAAGTGTACTTAAAGGCAACATGCATTACCATAGACTTCTAGGCTCAGAGGAAGAAAAAAAAAGACTCACTATTTGGTCTTTACATAGTTATGTAAAAAATAACATAAGCATCCCTTGGCTAAGGCTGCCTTTGAAAATTCCTGAATTGGAGACATAAGTGCTGCTTTAATTTGCAAACGGATAGAACTCATTTGGGGCTGGGACTGTGTGTGTTACCAGCACATGAAGCACAAGAATTGACAAATATACTTGAAGACAATAGACCCATCACCCTACAGAGTGTTCTCACTCAGGTAGAGGAAAATTTGTGATTCACAGTCCACTGGGGTAGACATTTTTTCTCTTTCAAAATTTTAAATCTGTTAGAACACTTTGAACCAGTCACTTGCTCTGGGTTTCAATAATATGTTAGCATATCGGATTAGCATATTTGACTGAAACTACACTTGTCTAGAGAACGAGGATAAATCTTCCTAGAGACTGAAAATTCATTGCATAAATTGTTTCTTTTCAAGGGCCAAAACGAACAGGAAAAGAGAAAAAAAAACCCAGCTCTTGTTATATGTCAGCTTCAAAGATAGAAGCTGAATACTTCCGAAGTTATGTACATTAGAATAATTTTTTAAATTTTTTTAACATTTATTTATTTTTGAGAGAGAGAGAGACAGTGAGCGGGGGAGGGACAGAGAGAGAGACAGAATCCGAAGCAGGTCCCAGGTTCCGAGCTCTCAGCACAGAGCCTGATGTGGGTCTCAAACTCACGAACTGTGAGATCGTGACCTGAGCCAAAGTCAGACACTTAACTGACTGAGCCATTCGGTGCCCCGGCATTAAAATAATTTTTAAAATCTTATCATGGCTAGGAGCACCTGGGTGGTTCAGTCAGTAAGCGTCTGGCTCTTGATTTCGACTCAGGTCATGATCTCACAGTTCATGAGATCGAGCCACTTTGGGGCTCGGCGCTGACAGTGCAGAGCCTGCTTGCGATTCTCTCTCTCCGTCTCTCTTTGTCCCTTCCTTGCTTGCTCTGTGTCTCTCTCAAAATCAGTAAACTTAAATAAAAAAAAAAATCTTAACGTGGTTTTATGTACTATTCAGTGCCATCTTGTTTTAATCCTCATTGCCATCTATTTAAGAGAAATTCTCCAGCCCTACCGCACATGGTGGACCCAATAGTATCATAAAGCAATTGGGGACTTTCAGTTGGACAGATTTAATTCTATTTTAGCTTCCCCAAATGACGATGACAATACTTTCCACACGTTGTGGTGTCAGGGATTAGAGATAACATTTAAACAACAGCTGGCCCAGGGCCTGGCATAGAGCGGGCAACAGTAGCAATGAGCAGTGGCATTGGGTAAGCTACAGTGGCATTGGGTTACCCACAGTGGCAAGTGGGTAAGCTAAGGGACAGAAGTCAAAGGCAACAGCCCAGGCCTTCCAGAGGAAACATGTAAAACTCATGAAACGCACCCTGCTTATCTGAGTCCCTAAACCTTAGCTGTTCATTTAAGCACAAGAGCAATCCATTTCAACATTTCCCAGTCTTAGCTGATCTATAATCAGAATGTTCCCACAGGAAGGGGAGATTTAGCCAAGTTGCTCTTTATGTAGAAACTATATATAGTATGTTAAGCATTTGAGAATTTATTGTGAATGGTTCCTTTATGACAAGGCTGATCACATCACACTCCTCGGTGCAAAGTCCTTCAGTGGATCCCTGTTTCATTCAGCTAAAAGCCAGGGCTTTACAACGGCTCAGGAGGCCCTGGGTAACAACCCTCTGCTTTTCTGCTTTCAACTCTGTAGCTCTTCCCTTCTGTCTCTTTGCTCCTGACCCACTAGCCTCTCACTGTTCCTGAACTCTCACTTTGATTCAGATCTTGCCTTCTCCAGGAGGTCTACCTTGACCACTCTTTACTGCGATCAACTGTTTTGCCTATCCTGCACTCCTGATTCCATTAACTTTACCTGTTCCACTTTTTTTCCCCCCAAAGCGCTTATCACATATCATGCTACAGAATATACGTGTTTTTCTGCTTATTGTTTATTACCAGTTTTCCTTGAATGTAAGCTCTAACGGAGCAGTGCTCTTGGTTTTGTTCAAGAGTATATCCCAGGGGCCTCAATCAGTGCTTGGCCCACAGAAAGATGGGCATAGGGCATTAATCAGCAATTCATGGAAGAATACACTTGAGGAGACAATGTGTTACAAAAATGCAAAACCTCACTAGTAACCAGAAGGTGCAAATCAAAATAGCATTTCCTTTGCAAGTCTGACACAAGTTGCACAACAAAGTAATACTACAAATCTCACATGATTGGCATACCTACTTTGGATAGCAATTTGGATTCCTAAACAAAGCTTAAGATGCAATATCCTAAGACCCAGCAAATGCACACCCAGCACGAACCCTAAATAAACCCTATCACACGTGCACAAGGAGACAGGCACGGAGATGTCTGTTGAAACACTGCTCGTAATGCTAAACAATTGAAAACAACCTCTGTGGCTCTTTTTAGGAGCGTGGAGAACAAAGGTGTGGCACTTTCACACAACAGTGGGCTTTTAAGCACTCAAAAGTAAAGGAATCTGTCAACATGTATCAACACAAACTAACTTCCAAAACAAGAGTTGAGGAAAAAATCAAGTTACAAGTTGGGAAGCACAGTATGATGTGATTTGTTAATCAAAGGCTAAAAGTTTACAAAGTGTTACTACACGTTGTTAGCTGATACAGGATTAACTCCTTCACTGTGTACAATGCTCTCTCTGCACTTTAGGAAGCACTGTCCTCCCTCGGTGTGGAAGGTTCCCTCTCACCTTATTTCTGACTCTGCTCCAAGTTTGGATAAAGTTCAGTGACTCTGCCCCAAGTACAAAGAATAGCAGGTTGTGTCTCTGAACTCTTTCTACGTTTGGTGTCACATAAACAGGCTTACTTTAGTTGACGATAGGGAGGGCTGCCCTAAATCTCCAAAATTGCACACAATGTTCGCATTAAATAATCTAGGTCATTAGAGTTCAGCCATGACTTTTCTAAAGGGCTGTTTTCATAGACTTTATCTTGTTCCATGTGACATATCTCCAGCAATAGACCGTTTTAGTTGTTATTTGCAGATATGGCTCTCAATTTTAGAGGAAATAGAGCCGTACTGTGGTTCCCAAATGTTACATTATCAGAAAGAGAACAAGATTTTTAGATACGATCTAAATATATGAAGCTTTAAGTATAAAAACAGTTAACTCATACACTTTCTAGAATTCCAACAACTTCTTTTGTCATTTGAAACAGGGCAAAACAACATATCAGTTTTTAAATGCTCATTAGATACCTTTTTTACGCCCCCTCGAAACATTTCAATTTTTTTGTTAAATGCTTTACTTAGGATGGAATGACCAAGAAGCTTCCTGGTTCCCAGCATAAATCTTCTCTTTTAAATGTTGAACATGTCCGTTTTATAAAATGAAATTAGGTTGGGTTGTAGACAAAACAGGAAGAAAGAGTTTGTCTCTATTCTTCAACTTCATCCAAATACCTTTCCTCTCTATAACTCCTGGTAACAATGATTCTCATCTGACTTTCTCTGAATTAGTTGTTGGCTGTGGTTTCAGGAGTTTATAAATATGCATCCATGAGTTAATAGTTCATCTCAGGGGTTTCATGATCTCTCTGGAGTTATCAGTAAAAATGAATGTGTTTTTGTAGGGGGAATTTCCATAGCTTTTGATAGATCCTCTAAGATGTTGAGCACCCCCAAAAGTTAAAGAATAATGTTTTAAGAATTGAGCATTGTTTCCAGCTGTGGTTTTCAGGAGTGCAGAAGATGACGACTCATTGGCTAAGTCTCTGAGAGGATCTGATCCAACAGATCTGTGGTAGGATTCAGGAATCTGCAGTTTTTAGAAGTACTTCAATAGATCTTGATGCAAGTGGATCCTGATTCAAAAGATGACACTAGTCCTCCGAATAAAATTTAGAATAGTGTTGCTTTCATGGTATTTGTCACTAAATAATCTTTCTAGTCTTATCTCATTTCTTCCACTATTTACACTGCCCTACAAAACATAAATCATTCTTCCACTCACTTATTCTTGCATTCAAAGGAGAGCTATTAGATTCATTATAGGGTCCCTGTGTTGCACTTCAAAGATGCAGTTGTTGACAAATACTCTAGTCACAAGAAACGACCAGCTTTTCCTTACACCTTGTCTCCTCCTCCTTCACCAGGTAAGTGCCTATTAATCCTGCGAGATCCAGTTCAAATACTAACGACTTGTGCAACCATTTTAGATTCTTTGAGACAGATTTCTTGTTTGTTTGTTTGTTTGTTTCTCAGTGTATCCCCAGCATTTTTTCAAACATTAATTATACTTTCATGCAATTATTTTTTCTGGTTCCTCGTTTCTGTGCTTCTCCTGGTCAGGAACCATGCAGAAGTCTGACACGTATCCATCTGGCTCTGTTCTGTTCCAATGCCGAAGTCCCAATAATGTTTCTGAGTATATAAGAAAAATATCATGTTTTCTTCCCTACCAAGAGTATATACATTGTAGTGAAATACTCTTGAAACCCAAAAACTCATTAGAAGAAAAAGTAAAGAATTCCTGTGGTCAGAATCCTAAACACAATGGTATGTTTTGGGGCAAGATACTTTGGTTAGGGACTCTTCATTAAATCTGACACTACATCTGAAAATCTAGCCTCCCCCTGCCAACCACAAGAATAGTCTCCTATTTTACAGAAGCGGGGGGAGGATATATCTAGGCATTGGCCCCTGTGACTAAAATGGTCTTCGGCTCAGAATGAACATTGTCATCCACCCCAGACCTAGTTTTACTGTCAGATAATCTCAAAGGTATTGTCACCAGGGGAGACGCTGGAATTTTATTAGATTTGGAAAGAAACCATAAGGAAAAGCCAAGAGTTGGTTTTACCCTTAATGTCTTTGAAGAAAATCTGTAAGTTGCAGGGAAATGAGGCAACATTTTCTAAATCTTGGATGCAGTGACAACAGTGAGGACGAAGCAAGGGAGAGCATGCCTGGTAAAGACGTCACGTGGGTGACGTCTAAAACAATATTTATTCCTCTATTAATACAGCACCTATCTTTAAACACTCCTTTCAGAGCCGGGGATTTAAAAATATATATATATATGTGATTAAAACATGATTTGGGCTCCAAATTCATGCCTAAACATATTTGTGAGCTTGATATTTTTGAAGTATTTTATTTGTTCCTAAGAAAAAGCCACAGGCAAGTAATTTGTATATCCTCAGTACTTTTATTCTATGTATGTTGTGAAATTTGTAAGATTTTGAAATGTTGTGAAAGCATACTTCACATTAGTAAAAATATCTTATGTTCTTAAAGCACGGCATTTTGGTGATGTACTTTTTGAATTTAGGCAACTTTTAAATCCTTGACCTTTATTCGGTTTGAAGCACTTCATTGCTGAGTAGAGTATTCCCCTCATGTGTTGAGATACTGGATTTCCATACTTTGAATATGTGCATTTATGCATAGAGAGATGAAAACACACGGACACAAATTACTTAAGTACAAGACATGTGCGTGGTCATAAATATGTGCTGAGGTTGCCATCAACAATTTTCCTTAACAGGTAGATAGGTTTTCATCTTTTTAAATTAAACATACACTTAAAATGGAACCCCTGCTTAAAAGTTGGAATATTTCATATAAAAACATCTGACTTCTGGCTTTTCTTAAAACTCAGAAATCCTGGCAGCCTGGGGTCAACTTTCTTGCATGGCCACTGTCAGAGGAGTTGGGAAGCACCTTAGTGGCTGACCCCTGGGACAGGGCAGGGAATCTTCATATCATTCCCAGTATTCCTTAGTATTTTTAGACCCTGGAGGACTTCCACATTTTTAGCTTCTTCTCTTAAAACTGTATTTTGAATGTCAGAAAAAGTGGCCTTATATATAATATCTGCTCATATTAGACTGCTGTTCTAGTATGCTCCAGTAATCCCAAAAGGCGGAAAGATTTATTCTTGGTTGACTATAGCATTTCCTTCAGGTGGAGTTAAAGAAAAAGGCATTGACCCAGCAGTTGATGTGGATGGGAACCTTCAGAGTTGTTCTGCTTCTTCCTTCCCAGGGGCCACTTCAGGGTGCTGAGCGACCATATTCATAGGGAGTCCTGGGACCTTTCTCTTGGATCCTTCTTTGGAACTATTTTCAGGGGCTGGGAGCAGCCCCTGAAATTTAGCTCTATTAGGAAAATGTGTTAATGTACCTCAAGACAGGTGTGATCATCTGCAGCAGTGTTTCTCAGGCTTTAGCAAGCATCAAAATCACCTGGAGGGCTTATCAAAACACAGAATTGCGGGCCCCAGAGTTTCCCGCATGTAGCATGTAGCATGCAGAATTTGCATTTCTAACAAGTTCCCCAGGGACGTTGATGCTACTGGTCTGGGGACCCCAGTTTGAGATCCACTTGCCTATAGATACCTACAGGGAATTTTTCAGATTCCTCTGAACACTGTAAATGCCAGATTTATGCAGAATAGGACAGTGAAGGTAGCATCTCCTAGCAAACATTTTGATGACATTCACTAGGTGGAAGCTGCATCCTTCATGAATTATGCAGCGTTATTAGAATCATATCTGTACAACCTACCACCTCTATGTTGTTACCCCCCTGCCCTACCACCTACGGTAATCCATAGACTAGCTGTGGCATAGTAACGGGACAGATGAATGAGAGAAAAACAGAGACAATGCTTAGATTGTTACCATTTTCCTTTTTTAAGAGACTATTTCTTTGGATATATATGTATTTTTTTAATTGAGAGGGATCTTTAAAACCACACGGTGGCAGTGTAATCACATGAGTGACACTTGTCACGGTGCCGGAGCTAGGTTTCTGAACCCATTACACATGAAGAGATAATT
The DNA here is from genome assembly GCF_018350175.1 of Felis catus. Lineage (NCBI taxonomy): Eukaryota > Metazoa > Chordata > Mammalia > Carnivora > Felidae > Felis > Felis catus. The sequence continues at coordinate 96,884,974 of NC_058376.1, forward strand.
CTGAGAGCTAAGCATCTGCGGTTTTGGCTTAACAATTATTGGCCCGTAAAGTGTAAATGACAAGTCGTAGTCAGATACCTCTACAAAAAGCCTCCGTCGGTGCTTTCAATATTGTTACAATGCCTCAGACAGAATACATTTTTCCTCTCTGTCGTTTCATAGTGTGAAAACAACTTCACAAGCACAAGCAACAGATCATTTCATGCATGAGCTATGTAACAAATTCAATCCAAAATAACTCCTGCTTCAGTTTAGCAAATTACTGTGTGATAGCAAATTCGCTTCTAGACTTTAATCATTTTTGAAAAGTGAATTTGTCTTTTCTCTAGCATTGCTTAATTTTAGATATTTGCATGTCTGTATGCTTCTTACAACCAAGTAAAATTGAACTTCCCTGAATTTGTTTACTGAAGTATCTACCCAGACCTTTTCTTTCCATAGTGAGATTTTAAAATAACAGTAAGTCTTTGGTGTATTTTAATTTGGCCTGTTAGCTATTAATCTGTACTTTATAATCTGCATAACCCCAATATAATATAAGGAGTACTGGATTCTTAGAAGAATGGGGTCCTGACAAAGTGAAGGACATTTTCCTTTAGTCTGCTCTCGGTCCTAAAACAAAATATTCTGTACTCAGGAGAAATGGCAGATTCCTGGTGGTGATTGAGGCTGGGGGTGGATTTGACTTAATATTAAATATCAAAAATGCTTCTTATTTGTGTCTTGGTCTGGGGCTTCTGGTCATGTGGGCAATGGAAACAGTCAAGAAAGAGCATTGCAAATGCTGATAGATATAGGTGTCAGCAGAAGGGAACAAAGAACCTAGAAACTGCCCATACAACATGGGGTACAGTTCTAGTTTGCTGACAAAATATGGCTTTGCCAACAGTGACCTAATATCAACAGCGAGCAGACCAAAGTGGGAGAGAAAGAAACATTACTTTTCCTACAAACCATCCTTATCCATCATCCTGACCATGTTCAGACTTCTCACACCACAGATATCCTGATTCTGGCTTTAACTGCTGACATTACATTTTGGATCAAAGAATACCCTCTGGGCATTCTGAATCAGACAAAATACTTTCTGGGAAGTACACTGTGACCGAATGTCCCAAATGCAAGGATCTGAAGGGAAAGGTATATTCACCCAGAGAAAGACAAGATTCAAGATTTAAAACGATCTTCCCAAATGCAGACTAGAGGAGTCATTAAAATGTTATTTTGAGGATGTAACTATTGCTCTAATGTGGGTAACGTGTGCTGCACTTTATTGCCATGTGTGTTAGGTGGAATGGGAGCCCAGAGAGCCCGCTAGCACTGCTGAGCTTCACAGGACAGCAACAGCATCTACAGTTTCAGAGGTTACAACTCCCCGGGTCCTCATTGCAATTGATGGGCTGCACATAGTGTTCAGAATTTCGTACTTGCCCCACATCATTTGAGTTTTTAACCTGCTCTCCTAGTTGAGCTACTCCATATTCAGCCAGCTTCTTTCAGAGAGGTGTCCAAGTTTTAGTGTATTCCAGAATCTGACGATTGAGTTTTTAAAGGACAGATTTTAGTGGGCACGTAGGTGGCTCAGTCGGTTAAGTGTGTGACTCTTGATTTTGGCTCAGGTCATGATCTCAAGGTTTGTGAGTTTGAGCCCCACATGGGGCTCTGCTCTGACGGTGCCGAGAGGGACAGGCTTGGGATTCTCAATCTCTCTCTCTCTCTCTCCCTTCCCTCCCTTCTCTCTCTCAAAATAAATAAATTAAAAAAAAAATAAAGGCCAGATTTTAAGATTTAGAAAAATACAGTATGCAAAAGTCTCATGCATACATTCAACCATATATGGAGCCATGCCTGGATGTATGAGGTAGGTATTATTATAACCACTCTGGATACAAAGAAATTGAAGCCTAAAAGAGGTCAAGTAACTTGTTCACGGATTACAGTCACTAAGTGGTAGTGCTGGGATTCCTACACAGGCTGGTTTGGTAACTCTAAAACCTATGCTCTAAATCATTAACAAGGTTGGAAGGATTCCATGATTATACTTCCTACCTTCAGAACAGTTATTTCTTCTCCCCTACATGTTCCTCCCATACGAGGACTACAAAGGAACCAAGAATCTATTGTTTTGGTCTGAGTATAGATTATAGGCAGTTTATAAAAAGTAGATTCTTTCTCAATGCAAATGCTGCTTATTTTTTAACACTGACACATATGTTAACATTTAAAGAATATTCCATGTAATATTTATATGCATAATATGCATTAGCAATATGATGTTGGACAGTTATAATTTTATCAAAGTGCAATTACGAGGATGACTATATGAGCTATAATTCTTTTTGACAATTCAATCAGGCTTCAAAATTTCAAAAGAAGTTTAACTTGCCTCATTGATTGATTTATTCATTATTTATACCCTGACTATTTAAAAAAAAAGATTTGAAATAACTTACAAAAAGAGAGAGCCATCAAATGGAATCATTAAAGCAAGGATGAAAGAATAATAAGCATGCAAGAAGAGGGACAAGACAGTTGTGCCCAAAACCTTGGATCAAAGAAAATAGCTGTAATCAGACATGCTTTATTCATGAGTTTCCAGATAGCTAAAGCAAACACAATTGAACAATTAAAAATATAGTTCTATAATAAAAATAATAGTAAAACTTTGGTGTATTTTAATTTCGCTTGTTAGCTATTAATCTGTACTTTATAATCTACATAACCCTAATATAATATAAGGAGTACTGGATTCTTAGGAGAACCTGGTCCTGTCAGAGTCAAGGACGTATTCCTATAGTTTGCTCCATGTCCTAAAACAAAATGTTCTGAACTCAGGAGACAAATACTATATTTAAAAAAAAAAAAAGACACTTATCATTGTACTATTAAAGTGTTTTGACTTGTGTGTGTGGTGTGAGGTAGGAGTAAAGCTTCTTTTTTCTTCCCATATGAATATGCAGGAGACCCAGTGCCATTTATTGAAAAGATCACTGCATGTTCACTATGTGGTAGGGTGACTGTTGTCATAAATCAATTGACTGTGTATGAGAGGATCATTTTTCTTAACTTTTACTATGCTCCATTGCACTATTCATCTATATTGAACCAATGCTATATGATCTTAATTACTGCAGTTTTTATCTAGTAATGAAAGTTCTCCAGCTCTATTCTTATTCTTCAAGATTGTCTTGGCCCTTCTTAGATCTTTTTTTTTTTATTTTTTTACTTATTTTTTTATTTTTTATTTTTTTTCAATATATGAAATTCATTGTCAAATTGGTTTCCATACAACACCCAGTGCTCATCCCAAAAGGTGCCCTCCTCAATACCCATCACCCACCCTCCCCTCCCGGCCCTTCTTAGATCTTTACTTCTCCAAATGTATTTTACAGTCAGCTTGCCAATTCAAAAAAAAAAAAAAAGGTGTAGAAATTTTACAACTGATTGTGTTAGTATTGAAAATCTGGCAACCCATGGCCATGGTATATGCTTTCCTTATTTAGCTTTTCAAATTTCTCACAATAATAATTTGTAGTCTTTTTTTATGTTTACTTATTTATTTTTGAGGTGGGGGAGGGGGCAGAAAGCGAGGGAGATAGAAAATCCCAAGCAGGCTCTGCACTGACAGTGCAAAGCCCCACTCAGGGCTTGATCTCATGAATCATGAGATCATGACCTGAGCCAAAATTAAGAGTCGGACTCTTAACTGACTGAGCCAATATTCTGTAGTTTTAAGTTAGGGGCATTATAACTCTTACATATAAATTTTTTTTTTTTTTTGATATTTGACATTCTGTAATGCAATTACACATGGTATCCTTTTAAAGATTTATGTTTGTTTCTGGTATATAGAAATGCAATTAGTCTGTTCATTGATATAATATCCAGTGACCTTGCTAACATTACCTATTTGCTCTAATAGTAGGTAAATTCTTTCATGTTTCCTACACATAATCCAGTCATCTAGGAACAATGGCAGTTTTATATGTTTCCAGTAAGTCTTTTTCTTGACTTGTTACACTGGCTAGGACTTCAACTGCGATATTGTAAAGAAGTGGTGATAGCAGCATCCTTGTCTTGTTTTCTTAATCTCAAGGGGGTAGTTTCAGCATTTTACTACACAATATGTTTGCTGTATTCATTTTCACATATTTTTTAAATCAGATTTAGGTATTTCTTTTCCTCATTTGCTAAGAGTTTATGTGTGTATGTGTATACACATGTATGTGTGTTTTATTATAATCAATGTTGAATTAATTATGTACTTTTCTGCATATATTAACATGATCATATGATTTTGTCCTATTTTCTCCTAGTACTATAATACACTACACTGATTTTCTTTAAGTAGACTTTATGCCCAGCACAGAGCCCAATGTGCAGCTTGAACTCACAACCCTGAGATCAAGGCCCTGAGGTCAAGATCTGAGCTGAGATCAAGGGTTGGATGCTTAACCAAGCAGCCATGCAGGTGCCCTACTGATTTATTTTTAACTGCAAATTTACTTTTGAATTCTTGTTACAAACCTTCTTAAGCAAGATATATTATGCCATATATATATATATATATATATATATATATATATATATTGCTAAACAGATTATAGATTGAAGTGTGTGGATAAGATAATAAAGCTTTCAGGAATAAACAAGCAAATACATACATGAGCTTGAATGAGCAAAGACTTACTAAACAGGGCTCAGAAAAAAAAAAGAATGACAAATTAAATCATATTAAAGTTAAGAACCATGCTCATTGAAAAACATTGTTAAAGGAGTGCAACCGTGTGCCACTATGTGGGAGAAAATATTTATACTACATATAGCCTACCAAGGACCACATCCAGATATAGAAAGAATTTCTATAGACCAATAATAAAAGGCAGGCAACCCACTTAAAAATTGGGCACAAGAGTAAAATAGTGATTCACAAAAGAGAAAATCTAAATGACAGTAAGTATATGAAAAAGGAGAATAAATATCATTAATGATCAGTGGAGCACAAATTAAAATCACGGTAAGATACTATTATAAACAGGCCTGGAATGATGAAAATGGAATACACAGTATCAGGTATTTCAAGGACAGAGTGACTAGAGTATTGCTTACAGAAGTATAAATTATTATAATCACTTTGTAAAACTCTTTGGCACTCTCTTACTAAAGGTAAACGTCTGTATAACGTAAGATGCAAGAATTACACCACTAGGTATTGCCTAACAGAAATGCATAGTACCTTTACAAAATATATAAAGGAATGTTCAAAACACCAGTATTCATATTAGCCACAAATTGGCAACTACTCCAGAAGCGACTAAGGTAGCCAGCCTGTGAGATGGCCTGCTATGATCCCTGTCTCCTGATATTTGTGCCCTCTTGTTGTCTCTTCTCACATTGTATCAGGGCTAGTCTGTGTGACCAATAGAGTATAGCAGAAGTGATGGCTTGTGGCTTCTGAGATTCCTTATGAAAGACTGTATCTTCTCTCTTAGGCTCTTTCCTCCCCTTCTTTCCCCTCCTCTCACCTATTCCTCCTCTCCTTCTTCCTCCCCTCTCCTTCTCTCTTCCCTTGCCTTCTCCCACCCTCCCGTCCTCTCCTTTTGCCCCTTTCACCTTTTTCTCATCACTGTCTGGGGAAGCCAGCTGTCATATCAAGAGAAACACTACGAAGAGAGGTGTGGTGACGAACCGAAGTCTTCTGCCAACAGACACGTAAGTGAACTTGGAAGCAGATTGTCTCAGTCAAATCATCAGAGATTGAGCCCAGCTGGCAGCTTAAACACACTCTCATGAGAATCTCTGAGCCAGAGTCCCCCAGTGAAGTTGCTCCTAGGTTCCTGAACCTTGGAAACTGTGTGAAATAATGTTTGTTCTTTGAAGGTGAAAATTGTTGCAAATTTAGGATAATTTGTTATTCAGCAATAGTTAACTAATACATCCATCAACAAGAGAATGGGAAATTGTGGAGTAATCATAAAATACAATAGTAAACAGCAATGGGAATGAACAAACTACAACCATATGCATCATTATAGATGAATCCCACAAACGTGTAGTAAAAGAAGCCAGATACTAAAAAGTATATACATTATAATGCCATTTGCATAAAGATCAAAAACTGACACAAAACAAATCTACAGTGATAGAAGCCAAGAGAGTGGTTATTCTTCCATGAGGCACAAAGGGGCTTCTGGGGATATCAATAATATTCCAGTTCTTGGTCTGAGTATTATTGACGTGGGTGTGTTCAATTTGAAAAGCCATCCTTCTAGACAATTAAGATCCCTTTACTTTTGTAAATGTATGTTATAATTAACCAGTTTAGTCAGATTAAAAGGGAATGTATTGTGATTTCAGTATGATGGTCTCTGAATAATATAATGAACTATTTTTTGATGATAGTTTCTTAAAAGTACAGAATCACTTTACACGTTGTCATTTCTGATACTTATTCTTGATAAAAACCAAGTACAAAGTAGAGAATCACAGTACCATGAAGATGATTCTCTAGGGAATTAAATTAATGCGGTCCCAGTATATAGTTTTCTAATAATCAAATTTAATTTTAAGATAAGCTTAGCAGTGTTTCTCAAACTTTAACATGCATTAAAAAAAAACCCAGGGGATTGACTTAAAATGGAAATGCACTCTGCCTCTATTCCCAAAGTCTGATTCAGTAGGACTGACAAAGGGCCATGAATTTGTATCTTTAACAGATATTCTCATGAAACACTTTGCAAAATACTGAGGTAAAATTGTACAGGTATTTTTTGCAAACCTTGGTATGTACTTGGATTTCTGAATTCCAAATATAAACCACAGTTTAACTGCAAATACACCTGGTATTTGATACCTTAAAGAAAATTCCTCAAAATTGGGGTAGACAAAAATTAAAGCCTGAATATAGGAGCTCATATTTTAAATGCCTTTGGACAATCAAAATGATGTGAAATAAAAAGAATCACATATATTTTATTGATTCTAATATATAACTTCTGTTGCATGAGAAGGGTGATATCTATAAAAGATATGCAGATATGCACCCGTTGTACAATAAATGTCACTCTAACATGAACACCCCCCTAAACAAAACACGCGCGCGCACACACACACACACACGCACACACACACACACACACACTTAAGTGTTACTCCAAATAGTAACTCCAAATAGTTACTCCAAATAGTAAAATCGTACTGCTTTCTTAGAAGTTTGTATGTCTCTATGTTATGTCCCTCACTATAGTCTGAAAGTCTTCACTTGGCTGTGGAAATGACTCTGGCATGGAAAGCATGTGACTCTGACTTGGGAGGAAGAATAAGCCATAGCTCTCAAAGGACAGAAATCCAAATAACTGGTTTTCATGCAAATATGCTCATAACAAACAAAGCAAGGCGAAAGGAATCCTGAAGACATAAGATGTGTAGGCAGAATTATTTATAAACTGTATTATTCTGAAACTGCCCAAGAGGCATCAGCAAGTCTTTAAAGGTCCCTTATGATCACTGTTATAAGTACTGCTGGAAATAACATACAGCAGTAATAAACCATGGGTAGCTACAGAAGCAGGCATACCATTTACTTTACCAAATGGGGTTTATTTTTCCTCTGTAGTCTCCTCTTAATAATATGAGCCCCAAAGTGAGGTCTGTGTCTGGATTTATGAAGTCAGTGAAAATGGGGAGGTCCCAGGTCCTTGTGTATGCCAGCAACTCTGTAATCATGCAACAGCTTGCTGGGCAGGGGATGTGGTTACCTCCATGTTCCGCACATTCGCTAGGCCTGTTGGTGCTCACTAAATCCTTAATGGGGATGACACCACGACAACCAATGGAGGGTTATAAATGCTGCTACCTCAGGTGCAAAATTAGGGGCCAGACTTTGAGGCCCCTATTGCTGAGCCTATGGATTTTTCTATTAGAACTACCACATGAAGGGATATAGAAGCATGCTTATTAACATCTTCACCCTCTATAGAGTAACTATTTGACTGCAGTGAGGCAGGTAACATCTCCTCCTCTGTTCAGTAACCTTTAGAATAAACAGTAATCAAGTGCCTCAGAGTAAAGGATAACAAGGATGCTAGCATGATGGCAGGAGCAGAATAGGAAATATGTGTGTACATATACATACCTACATATATATATGCATATGCACATGCATATCCATATTTACACACGCACACACACAGATGAAAAAGAAAAAGAAAAACCTGAAGAAACACTTTCAGAACAGGCTATTTTAAAAATCAAGACTCCATTAAATAGAGAAATTAGGTCTATATAACCGATGTAGAAATGTATTAACTAGTGCAAGATAACAACATGGAACAATCTAGTTATTTTTCTCAAATGCTAACTTCGGTGAGGGCTAGAGAGAATTCAAAACCTGACCTCTCTTTTTTGGCCTATGGAGTGCACCATGTCAAAGAGTTGGTCTAGGTCAGTATGAGGGGCTATTAATATTGTTCCTCATAATCTGAGAAAGCAATTGCGATTAATTGTAAAGCTGTCCCCAGTGCTCTTTCCAGCTCTGTACCCCTGCCCTTTGCAATGTGACACTCAGTTCCTCTCTTCAAGTAGTAGAGTTCATTTCTCCACCCCTTGCATCTTGTCTGGCCTTATGACTTGCTTCGGCCAGTAGACTGGAGCAGAAGTGATGGTGTGCCCGCTCTGAGGCAAGTCCTAAGAGGCCACCTTGGACCAGCCAGCCATAGCTGACCTGACAATTGACCACAGATACATGAGAGAGTCCAGCTAAGTCTGGCCCAGACTAGGACAACTGCCCAGTCTACCCATGGACTCATGACAGATAATAGTTATTGTTTTATGACCTTAAATTGTAAGGCAATGTGCCTACACACCAATAGCTACACAATCCTGGCTGATATTACGATGAACAAGTTACTTCTCTAAATAAAAGGTAGTTTTTACATTCCTTTTTGGACATAGATTACAGCCATTATTATCAATTTTGCTATCTCATGTGAGATGCATTTCTCAGTACTTCATACAACTACTACAATTAATACTTGAAAAACCCAGATTTTTGGTATGGTGCGTTCCCTAGATGGGAAATCTGAGTCTAGGCACAGCGACAGTAGTTTCTTGTCATCGCCCCTCCACATTAGAAAGGTGGTTCAAAGGAACAGCTTCGTTACAGGAAAGTCGTGGGAGGATTAAAAGTGATCCAGGCAGGGGGCGGTGGGATCCAGATGGAAAGTGAGGTACATTATGAATAGGCAAACTCCCTAGTAACCTTTTCATCCTCAATTGGCACTCTGAACCAAAATCAACCTTAAAAGCTCAAGATGAAATGCATTCCAAAAAATGGCTAGTATCTTTAAATTATCATGAACAGGTACCAACTGGGACATTGGTCCCGGGATGCTCTTTTGTAAGTGAGCAAAGCCAAACATCCTAATATTCTTTCTACCTAAAAACCAAAATCTAATTGCTGAGCAGACTCCTCCTGGGCAAAGAAATCTGAAAATAACCAAGTATTCAATCTATTCCATTGTTTGAATTCAAATGACGAAAGAAACCATATACTTTTAAACACGGGCTCTCTAAAAACACTGGTGATCACAACATATTGACGATCATAACAAAGTCTACAACTTGGAAGATACTGTAAAATACCAAGGCAAAAAAAAATTCTGTTCCCTTGAGCCCTACAGATTTACTGTTTTGGCCCAGGGGTAGCTTGAAACTGAAGCTCTCCTTGTGGAGACAGAGGCAATAGTGGGAGAAGTCACAGTTATTACTACTTTTAACCACAGTCACATGTGTTTCTATGGCCTTGTCCGCAAATACCAGCATCACTAGTAGCAAAGAAACACAAAATTTAAATCAGAGTGAATTTCACACTTGAGGCAACAGGCAGCTTTACATTTGGATATGACATTCAGAGCTATGTAAAAATACTACTTTGCATACAGATTATTGAATGCTTTGTCTTGGAAACCAATTCATGTTCCGTATGCCAGGACCCAGGGAAAACTGGCGATGCTGACTGGCAGACTCCTTCATTTAAGTTACAGAATTCCAAGAAGAAATATAATTTTCCTCAAGCATTTTTTACAAAGAAAGGAAACCGGTAACCCTTCGGGGATTGAGTTATAACACTTAGAATGAGAGAAATATATCTTTTGAAAGACACAGAAACTATAATTTTCCCCAAATTGGTAGTGAAAATAACTACAGGAATTTGCACATTCATCCTAAATAATAAAGCACAGGTCACCAGATTATCTTTTTTTAAAACTTAACGTTCTTGGAAAGTGATGTCTGAATATTTAAAAAATTAATTGTCGTAATAAGAGTTACTAATTATTGAGGATCTATCATGTGAAAACCTGTGTAGCTGTTTAAATATGGTAAGCTCACAACAATCTATCAACATAGATATTATTGTTATTCCAACTTGAAAGATAAGGAAAGTGATGTATAATTTGCCAGAAGCCCCATTAGAAACACACTAATGATTTAAATAAACAGCTTTGAATTAAACCATTTTAATGCTGTTTTTTTGTTTCCTTCCACATTTATCATTCATATTTTGCTGCTCTTTGAACACATTGAAATCAGAATCATGTAAGAACCAGACTCCTCTAGACCTTTCTTCTATTTCCTTTCTCTCTTTTCTATGACCTCACAGTTCTCCAAATTCTTCTATCCTCCATTTAGAAAATAATTTTTTTTAATTTATCTTCTTATTTCCAAGCTCTTGCTGAGCTAAATTTCATGGTTACACCCCAGGAAAGCAACATACCAATTTTGGACAGTAAAGACTTCATCATGACTGACATGCCTCTGATTGGTCCTCCGGGTGGTAAACTATGTTACCCAAGATTCAGGAGGTAACCTGCCTTCTTTGAGGACATCTGTCTGTACTAACTTTTTTTTTTACCAACATACATGTTGGCATCTCATTAACGTTTATGTGTATGTGTTTTCATAAATAAGAATTTAAGGTTGGTGAAGACAGCAGTGGGTCTTACACTATGTGTTCTTTTCATAGCAGATACATTTTAATTCAGATAACTAAAAACCACTCAAACACTTTGACCTCAAAGCTGACATGTAATTAATCTTTAATGAGTTATTAACATTCTTTGCAAAGTTTTATAAGGCCTTGCTAGGGATTAATAAAATTATTAAAATTTGAAAAATTAGCCTTGAACAGATGAGTGGGATATTTTACTATCTTGTCAGGTGGATAACATACATGAATACTAAGTGTGTGGGAATGTACCACTTGACAAAGGGTGGCTTTTACAAACATTTGCATGGCACTCTTAAACTATTCATCATCTGATGCATGGTCTTTTCATATGTTTCCAACCAGAATTGTCTTACTTTTCATTCTAAAAATCTAAAACACAATAGAAAAAAAGTATGTGAAATCCAAGAGAGTATAATATTGAGACTGTGCATTAACTATCATAAAGAACACATAATTCAAGATTGATGGCAGTAAAAGTTTAAGAGACTAAATATAATTTGAGTTGGCTTCTTTACCATGTCAACAATACTGTGATATTGAAGTGGGTATTATAGTTTCCTTTTGGAGAATTTTCCAAGTTTGAGTAAGATAATAGATGTGAAAAATGTCTTGTAAAGCATAAAACATTAAGCTGTTTTTATCATGATATGATTATTAGAGATGTAAATCACACTGCTTGATCACATAGTTTAAATTATAGACATTCTCTCTAGAAATGTAAACTTCTAAGGCTACCAGATATTGACGGGTTGGCACTACCATTTTGCATTCTCTCAAATTTAAATCAGAATTTAGCAACATACAGTGAAATCTACAATGGAAATACTTCAGATTCTATAGTATAATGAAACATAATTCCCTGCTAATAGCTAACACACATCATCCTTGTGAGAATACATAGGGAATTTCAATGATACTACAGAACTGCTTCCTTAAGATTTGAAAAGTTTCAGATTCAACTTCCAGAACACATTAATTATGCGGAGATGCTCACTAAGGTAGACATCCAGGAAGTCTGAGCTCTTGGCTGTTGTGCTAAAGTGAGGCACATTAAGTGGTGTGCAGGCTCCCTTCTCTTTCTTCTCTATATTCAGACAATTGATTAATGATGGCACAAGAACACAGTAAGATCGACTGTATCTTAAAATAGCAGAAGGATTTATTCCTCCAGTTTCTTGGACCTGTCATTTTTATTATAGAAAAAAGCACATACAGATATCTCAGACTGAGCATCACCATTGTCTCTGAGGCCAGCAGGCAGTTATGTATTCTTGGAAATAACTATTATGATCAATCAGGCATTTAAAATTGAGCCACTTTAAACTCTTTGAAAATTGATTAATACATGTATTTCATCTGATTTTCCTTTCATATTCTATCTCCTTTTGGGCCCAAGAGATAGAAATTATTCCTAATATAGTCACAGACACTCCTTGACTGTGGTCCGAGAAAATAAACTATATTAGATAGTTACAAATGCAGCTAAGTATTGTTTTTTTTATCAGTTGTAAGACCCTCCCTAATTTTAGAGATGTTAAAATATAAAAAGAATTGTGACTTAGAATACATGATATAAATATGGCATATGTATGCATATGTGTGTGAGAGAAGGAAGGAAAAGATAAATTAAAACTTGGCAATAGAAAAATTCAATGATTTCGAAAAGTTACTTCTCAAAGTATCTATCAGAACATTTAAATATACTGTTTGCAAATTTCATGTGAAAGCAACTTTCCAGGTATGTTTTTTATTTCATTTCAACATTAATAACTCTCATGGATTCTGCATCCTTTTTTATCATTATTACATTGGACCTGACCTTCTAGGGTGAGAGGGATTGAGACTGAATAAGATTCATCAACAGGGATAATGTATCTTGGAGAGGCAAAAAAGTTTTTAAGCATTCTGTTGATAGGGCAAAAAAAAAGAACAAAAAACATTAACCAAAAATGGTTAACAATTTTGTTGCCTTCACTCTCAAGTTTTCTGTAAGGCAGTCTAAAGGCACTGTGTTCATTTTCTCACTTCCATTCATTCTTTAATCCTGATCTGCAGGGTCATCTTCTTTCCTCTCAATGTGTGTGCATGTGTGTGCGCTCATGCACCTGAGTACATGTTTTAATTACCAAATCTCAAGTCACAAATCCTACATTCTTCTTTCCAACAAGAACTCCTTTGAGTTCTTAGGATCTGATTTTCCAACAAATGATTATTCATGGATGTCCTGCTCAGCATGTCTCAAACTGTACATACCAATCCTTCTTTCTTTTCTTTTCTTTTCTTTCTTTCTTTCTTTCTTTCTTTCTTTCTTTCTTTCTTTTTCATTTTTCTTTGCTTTTTTTTTTTTTTTCTTTTTAAGCAGCACATGAGACAGCAACAGTCTTTTCTTGTTGGAAGTCCTCCTTTTCTGGAATTATATCTCTAAGTCCTTCTATTTCTTTATCACCTTTTTCTACCTTTCTAAAGCAGGAGTAACAAACACAGGTCCCTGAGGCCCAGGCAGGAAACAGCAGTAAGAGAATGGAGTCTCAGCAGGTGAACACCAGGGAGTGGTAGGGACCAAGACTAACTGGAAAGTGCCTGCCCCACCCAGAGAGGTACTAACCGCCCTGCCCCACCCAGAGAGCTAACTAAATGTAGCCATTTGTTCCCACACAGGAATATGGTCCTAGTGTTCCCAAATCATCCGATTTTTTAAAAAATATTGAATCGCTTATTTTAAAAGGAATTGCCTTCCATTCAAAATACATCTGCAAGTCAAATTTAGCTCTAAGGCTGCCAGTTTGTAACATCTGCTCTAAGTAAATCTTGATATCATTCACTGGTTTCCCATTCTGTATTTCCCCCTAAATGTAGGGTATTTATTGATTTCTGCTCATGGTCTCCATAGCTTTTGTCTTTACTGTCTTCCTCTTAGTCCTTTCATCCAACCTGTCTCTATGTTGATGGTTCTCACATCTACACTCCTAGTTCTGATCCTTCCTTTGAGTTCTTAGGATCTGAGTTTCCAACAAATGATTATTCATGCATGTCCTGCTCAGCACGTCTCAACCTGTACATACCAAATCATCGTCAAACTCGGTCATCTTTCATTTTCCACATCTGTTTACTGAAACTTGTGATATACAATATATATTTAAAATTTTTTATTACTTTATATTATTTTATATATATTGAAAGCTAGCATCACATAGTGGTTAAGATCAGTCATTGGAGTCAAACCACTTAGGTTCTAATCCTACCTCCCTCATTACTATGTGGCCTTGGACAAATTATTTTACCTATCTGTACCCCACTTTCTCCATCTGGACGTGGGGGTAATAAAAGTACCTACCCCATAGGGTTATAGTGATAATTAAAAAAAAATACTGACTAGGTAACAAGATACAACATGGGTTTTTTTTTTTTTTATTGTCCCAGATTTGCAGAATCTGGGCAATTTACTCAGGTTTCACTAATGGAGTCTTAATGTAGTTTTATGATTCTTAGCTTTTCAGTTACATTGAGGGTATAAAATACGTGCTGTGGATTACTTTCTAAAGATGGGTAGTTTTTTTCTTTAAAGGAAGAGGTTTTGTTAGCCTATTCTCTGAGTTTAACTATGTGCTAAATGCCCTCCCAAAGATGTAATGTGTATTAGTCTATTCAATACTCTGAAGAATCTTATAAGTTTCCTATTAGTCCCATTCTGCAGATGAGGATACTAAGGTAACCAAGTACTTACCTAATGGAACAGAGAGCCTAAGTGGAGAAGCATAGACAGTCAGGCAGTCTGGCCCTGGCTTGCCGTAATTCATTACAGCACTAGACAGCATCTTTGGAGTTGTCAAGGGACTGTTGCCTTCCTTGTCCCCTCTCCATGGGGATGCTTTCCCTTCACCTGAAGCCCAGTGTAGAGGTTTCAGAGAAAACAGTTTGAGAGCTTGATATGTGCCTTCTGGAAAGTGGGAGATTCTTGAGCTGGTGTCAGACCCACATTTGAAGATAAGAGACTGGAATGTGACATGGCCACCAACGGCAAATTGTGGGAGCACCTTTACCACGGGGCAGCTGCTGGTGCCATAGAGGGCATCTTGAAGAATAATACTCCAAGAAGAAGGTAGAGAACAAGAGCAAGGTAAGGAGGGAGTGAAGGGCCCCACCCCTTCTCTCCTGCCCACTTCTGAGCTTGAGTTAGGCCTGGGCTAGCAAGGGAACAAGTTTAAATTGGATTAGGAATTGAAGTTTTGATAAGAGAACTATACTTTTAATTGGGTTATGGGACCTCATCCAAGAGCAAGGAAAAATGAAACAACAGAGAGGCTGAGCAGAGCAGGGCTGCAATGATGTTCTGCACCTCATGGCTAAGATCAAGTTCATTTACTCCTCTAAAACCTTTAGAACTCTCCTCATTACTTCCGCAAGAGGGACTGAATCCTCTAATATGTCATCTGGTGCTTTTCAACATCTAACCCAATTCTATTCCTTTTACCTTTATCTCCCGTCACATCCAAACCTAAATCTAGTCATGCTCCAATGATACACGTGGCACGCAAGCCCATCATTCCACACCATTAGGTGGCTGTTCTGCACGTCACTCTGCCTGGCATAAACTTTGCGCCAGACTTTTGCTCATCCTTTAAGATTTGGCCAATATCTTACCTCTTTAATGAAACCTCAAGGATTTCCCCAATGGAATTAATCACAGCTACTTCTCTCACATCTATTATCTCATCCTCTCTTAAAATAGAATTAAAATTAGTGCTTTATACACCTTTCTCATCTACTACATTTTAAATGAATTCCATGAGGACAGGAAGACATCTTAGCTTTTTTTTTTGTATCCTATAAAACACTCAGCAAATGGGGTATGTACACAGAATGCACAATAAACAATAACACAATTACAGCTTAATGAGTATTATAACCTGAGATCTTTCTCACTTTCAGAGCACTTGTAAAATTCTCAGGAAAGTCTATGTTATATGGACTTTTGTAGGATTTTTGTTTGAAAAGGAAACAATGATGTCTGGACACATTGGTATCAAAAAAAAATTAGAAAAGAAATTGTTCCACATGTCAGTTGGTCCTTATATTTATATATTAAGCAACTACAGTACTAGAATGAATACATGTCAAATAAGTCAAAACGATATTTGATGGTAAGTAGATAAAAATTTCAAAACACAGTGAACCTTGAGCTCAATTAACAATGCACAAAGAGTCCACGTATATATGAAAGCAGTATGTGTTGGAAGGTAGAACGTCTGGATGACTCCGTAGAAATAAGAATTTATTTTGTACTTTGCCAGATATTCAATTCAGGGCTTGGGAAGCAAGCAGCAAATGCAATCATAGATTACTGTAGGCAGCTAGCCAGCTATATTTACCAACACACAAAAAGAATTTTAAACAGTTAGATTGGACAGTCCTATAAAAGCAAAAAGAACTGAGGCTGCTCAGCATCTGCAGAATGCAAAGGAAATTCCTCAGGTCATTATTTATGCTAGATGATGAACAGGACTTACTATAGGCAGCTTCTGATTTACAGCACTGGTCATGAGGCTCAGTCCAGTTGGACAGGCAGGTACACTGGCTAGTATCAAGGTCCTGCTGAGAACTATCATTACTGATGTGGTGCAGCAGGAGGCTTAGGCTGTAGAAATAGGTCGGACAAGCTGCATACAAACAAATAAAAGCATTCTCCCTCCCTCAATTCAGTAATTGAGCACAGGCTGGTACGGCATTTGACATTGAACAATGCTTTTGGCTATGGCAGGCACTCTTTTTGCAACCTACAGATGTGGGGCCAAAAAGAGAACAACGCTAATCAAACTTCGTGACCTGTTAGAAATGTAGCTGGCTTGGAAATTAAATATTGGATACAATATTTAATATCAATAACTATTGTCTCATTTTATAGACATGTACTGTTGGTATGGACTTGACTGATACTCCAGTCCTCAATTACTAATTACATGACCTCAGACAGGTGACTCAATTTTTCTAGATTCAGCTTTCTCCTTCATAAAAAGGGTAAGCAATAGTACCAATCTCAGTTAGTTGTTCAGAGGATTAAATGAGTGAATCGATGAAAAACACAGCACAGTGAACATAGAGTAGGCACTCAGTATGAGCTCTGAGTAACATATTTGCACTATATTGCATATGCCTGTATTTACCACATAGTGTTGTTATTTACTTCACATTGACTTACATATTATTACACACATATAATTATATACTATTGTTTAGTTGAACCTCTTCTTTCTATATTCAGACACTAAGAGCCAGAGCCATTTATTTACTTTCTTAAAGTGGCTTGGCTATATTTAAAAGATCACATATGTCTTTTTTTTTTTAGAAAACTTTTTTTTTTACTGTTTATTTTTGAGATAGAGAGTGCACGTGCTAGCAAATCTTTGATGAGTATTACTTATATATCAAGAGTTAGGGAATACAAAAATTGAATGAATGATAGTTTTAATAATGGGCAAAAGAAAAATTCTAATACAATATGATGGGTGACACTCTGGAAGGGATTTAGTATTTTTGTTTGTTTTTATTTACACATACAAGAAAATGAAAAAAATCTCTGAAAAATTACAACAGGCAATAAAAGTGGAGGGAGAGAAAAATTCATTAGTGGGAAGAGCAATGATAAATGACACTGCATTTTAAAAGCACATGATGCTTAGGGTACATGGGTGGCTCAGTCGGTTAAGTGTCCAACGTTAGCTCTGGTCATGATCTCATGGCTCCTGGGTTCAAGCCCATGTTGCTGAAGTGACAGCTCAGAGCCTGGAGTCTGCTTTGGATTCTGTGTCTCCCTTTCTCTCTCCCCCTGCTCTCTCTGTCTCTCTCGAAAATGAATAAATGTTAAAAAATTTTTTTTTAATATTTAAAAGCACATGATGGTTGGGGGAATGAGTAAAGTATGGAGAATGAGTGTGATAATTGTCAATATGCTAGGAGCTAGGGACAGGTTGATGATGGTCATTTAGTGCCCGAAGCTCTTTAAGGGATTTCCGTTTCATCACAGAAGGCATCAGCAGGTCATTGAGGGTTATAATGTAATAACAAGATTAACTTTAAAGATCTGAGATACTGTAGAAGATGATAAGAATAGGGGAAAAAACAGCTCTTGGGGGCCCTTCAATGGATATGTACTAAAAAATGACAGCCAATTTGAATATTAACTCTTTGAAAACAGAGGAAGCTAAATCTCCTGAAGACCAGATATGCCACTCCTCAACTTAATGCCTTTATATCACTGCACCTCAACTCTCTTCCACTCCCACAGACAATGGGGAGATGAACGCATTGGTAATGACATAGGCATCAGTCCTCAGCCACGTCCCTATCTTAAAACTGAATTTGCACAATAGCTTTTTGAAAGGCCTGTCACTGCTTCAGTGTAGACTCTTTGTTGCACTTCTCTGTGGGAGCTGACATTTTGCTGATACTTCATCAGGCTGGACTGCCTGCTGAGAACAAGATTGGTAAGGGATATGCATCTCACTGCTGGAAAGGATGGGGGGATGCATTATTTAAATACAATTTATTTTACAGCAACTTAAAAATCAGATTTAAGATCGCTTTCAGAGACGTTAGAAGCATATTACTGCATCTCACCTCTTCATGTCTGGGGATGGTTAATACTTCTAATTGTTGGAATAGTTTTTTTGTTTTGTTTTGTTTTATGTGGGTTTTTTTGTTTTGTTTTTGGTGTTTTTTTTTTTTTGTTTTTTTTTTTTTTTTTGTTTTTTTGGCTTAGATAACTGTCTTCTTGTTCACAATAGTGCGTCATAAAGGAAACACCAGGCCTGATTTATGGTAGGTGTGTTACTGGAAGTTGGAAAATAGCTTAGAGGTTCTGTATGGGAACAAAATAGTTCCCCTAGATCTGAGTTAATACTCCAACTACATAAATTCTAGAGAAAAAAAAATAAGGAGGCTGTGTCCGCATAAAACAATGCAACAGTTTTTTTTTTAAATCTTCAATCAGCAAAAGCAAATAATTTTTGCTCTAAAAATAAATTAGACTTGGGTAACTAGTAAATTTTTTGTTGGTTGGAACTATTTGTTGGTTAATTTAATTTGACCAAAAAGGCCAAACTAGTGATCTGTTTAGAAACAGCAAAGTAAAATGGACATTTGAGAAGTAATCATTTCTTAGTATCAAGAAAGTAAGTAAAGGTTAAGAAGTTACTCAGTGTGTTCAGAATTAAACTATTTGTCAGCTAGTGGTATGCTGGAGTTGTTACTACCAGCTTGGGGAGACCAACTGTTAAATTTTCTGGAATTTTGCAAGCCAGTTGACATCCCATTGGTTGCTTGACCAATCACCATGCTGACAGACTTAACACTGTAGAGAATAGCCAGAATATCAGCCAAGATCTTTACATTTCAGAGGACCAGTTGTAAAACATTTACCAGATTACCTCTCCAGAAGGTTCCCACCTGTATTCAATATGGTTTTCATGATGTTTAATGATGTTTAATTATCATCATTTCATGATGATTAATCATGACATGATGTTTGATGATATGATGTTTAAAGCATAAGTTCTATTTGGAGTTAGTATCCTCTTTCTAGTGTCTTCTCCCCCATTCTCTCTAATTCTCTCTCCTTTAGTAGTGAAGGAGCCAATTGTGTAACATGGCAGAATTCAGAGAAGTTGTAACAAAACAACTGAGGGATAGAAAACGGGATTTCTGAAGACAGGGAAACGAAGAGTTATAAAGAAACATTACTTTCTTCTTTTCTTTTTCTTAAAAGAGAGTTTTAGTGGTGCTGTCAAGCTATGCTCAATATGCATGTCATGTGAAATAGGAGAAAACAGTCTTAAATCAAAAGAGCAGCAAGGGGCTCCTGGTTAGCTCAGGCGGTTAAGCAGCCGACTTCAGCTCAGGTCATGATCTCACGGTTCATGAGTTCAAGCCCCGCGTCGGGCTCTGCACTGACAGTGAAGTGCCTACTTGGATTCTCTCTCTCTCCTCTCTCTCTGCCCCTCCCCCACTTGTTCTCTCTCTTTCTCTCTCTCAGAAATAAACATGAAAAAAAAACCAACAAGTTTAATTAAACTGAAGGAAAAACATCTCCACTGTTATGGATACAGTGAAGGCCACCACAAGACAACACTTAAAGAACAGGCAACCATCTTACTTAGGTACTTAGTCAGTGATTGGTCTGAAGATGATATGTTTTCCCTGTGATAGTAAAGGGGGAAACAGGTGAAGTAGTAAATATGGGTAAGACAAAATGTAGAAAGGAGGAAAATAGTCACTCACAGTGTCACCGTCTAGAGATGGCCACTGGTAACAACTGTTTTCCTTTCTACCGTATTTGTCCATAGACATATATAAGTATATGTCCTTATAAATTTGGGTCACTCTCTGTGCACATCATTTAATGTCACTTTAACGTCAACTCTCTCAACATTACACATTCTTCTAAAATATGAATCTTAATGGCCTCAGAATAGGCCACTCATGCATTATGGAATTTGTTCAATCATTCTCCTTTTGGTGGGTATTTAGGTTGTTTCCATTGTGTACTTTTAGTATTATAAATAATGCTGGGATAAAGAAGAAACTGGGACTCCTTCTCAGATTATTTGGTAAAAGGCCTGATACATAAGGCTAATCTTCACAGATTATCAAGGTTGTGACAGGATCTATCAAACCATAGCTGTCACCGCTCCCCTCCCCCAACACTGTTTAGGATGTACAAAAAAAACCCACACAATTTACTGTAATGCAGAGAGTTTTCTAACACAGTGAAATAAACCCTTTAAAAAAAAAAGAATTATTTCCCCCCAAGTATTTGTATTTATAACTACCAAAAATTGGAATTTATACAAAGCCAATATCTTTAGAAATAGCTTTTGGTCTCTCCCGCCTTGAAAACATATTACCTTGTATAGCTTATAAGTATTTTTACAGTTCATTATGCAAAGTAACTAGGTTTTAAAATTCTGTAAGCACCATAACAGGATATTTAGAAAAATGTTGTATGCATTTTTTCAAACACAAGCCCCTTTTTTAAATGCCACACACAGTTCTTTGTGGAGTAAGCATGAAGCATTTTTAATGAGTCCTATCTTTTGGTTCTACTCATTTTCCAAAATATCTTATTATGATGATTATATAATTTGTGTTTGTGTCCGCCTGTGTAAAATCAGATAATACCATATAACACTAAAATTGAACTGGACTAGGAGTTGGTGAATATTTTTGCCTATTCAATTCAATACATTATCTCATTTATCAGGTTGCCAATAGAATTACAACGGTATTACTAATCACCAAAAATTTCTCTGAACTATCATGATGTATTCTCAGGGAGCTTGATATCCTAGAATGGAAGAGTTGTAATATAGCTATTAAAATTAATATTTTCAAGAATGAACTGTTTATCTTTCTCTTCACTTGTTTTCAAATAGGCTATTTATATCACCTGACAATTGGAACAGTGTAAACTCTATCACTAACGGCTTAATAATTATTCCATTAAAGTTGAGTTAGACAAGAGAAAATGTCACTTCACTGTGGAAATAGCTAGTAACTGCCTTCTGAATATGGAAATTCTTACCTTTAAGCTTTTTTTTTTTTTAGCAAAAAAGTAAGTTAGGGATGGCCAGCTGCTGTTCCAGCAAAGTTTTATACTGCTTGAAACGCTTGTCAACGTTGTCAGAACGACAGTCCTAAAATAAAAACTATACGCTTACAGCCAGAAAAATCGTCAGGCAAAGACCTTAGCCTATCACTTTTGCTTGAGAGTTATCCTTAGGGGCAGTATTGCATGTCCCCCGAATGATCCGATGAGTAGCTAAATGATGAATTCTATCCTCATGTTCCATTTTATGTTAACATTTACGTTTCTGGTTTTATTTGCTTGTTGGTTTACAGAAAGTCCTCAGCACTGAAAATTAATTCAGATCGTTGTTCACACCTTATAAAATCACAGATAATCACAAGCAACAGACTCTTGCTACCTTATCAGATGCATTTGGAGTAATAATGTAAAAAATATCGGTGCTATCATCCAGCCCGCAGCTTCCCTCAAGTTCTCAAACTCTGTTTCAGTGTAGTGGAGTGGAGAAGGTAACACAGGCAGGGTGACAGAGGTTATGTAAGAACCACACACAGAAAGGAAGATAACAGGATAGTTGTTCTACTAGCTCTTTGAAGTGGGTTCGGCGCAACTAAGCGCTTTTTATGAGTCTATAATCGGATGAGGATGATAGATCCAGGCTAGTGGATTCTCAAAACGCCTTGCAGTCTAACTTTAGTAGACTATGGCAGGTTGGTTCCAAGGATGGCCGCAACCACATCTCCCACCTTGCAGGTCTTTTGCAGTGAGATTTTGCTACTTCACTCATCAGAAGGTAGAATTCTTCTCCTCTTCCTGGATCTGGCTGGCCTTATCACTCGCATAACCCATAGAATTTGGCAGAAGTAATAACGTGTGGATTCTGAAGCTGGGTTTTTTTTGACATGTTATGGCTTCTCTTTAACACTTTTAGGATGCTGCTGCTTGGATTGTTTTCTCGAGATTGCTATGCTTTGAGAAAGTCGAAGCTAACTTTATGAAAATGCCATATATAGGAAAGATGGGGTTCCCGGGTTGAGAAGCCCAGTCAGGCCTAGTTCCCAGCCAGTCTACTAGCTGAAAGGGAGAGAATCATCTTATCAACCCACAGGATCAAAAGAAAGAATAAATCATTGTTTTAAGCCACAAAGTACTGGGATGGTTCGTTACACCACAAAAGATACTTGAAATACACCCTAGCATAATATCTCATAGAGCAGTTAGGAAAAAAGAGCATTTATAAAGCTAAGAACTTTCCTGACTTTGTTGGTTATCCTGTCTAGGTCACTGACTCACATGTGGTACACGCTTTTCCTGCGTAACCAGGACAGTCACAGTTTTCAGGGTTTTTTTGTTGTTGTTGCACTGACTTCCATTCTCACAGGGTCCACAGGAGAACTGGCACTCTGGTCCCCAGAGGCCAGCAGAGTAGGCTTGTAGAATAAAAATAAAGAAAAAAGAAGGAGTAAAGTCTTATAAGGAATCTCAACATGCTCCCCGATTTCTTCTGTTGCCTAAGTGAGTTAGAAAAGTGTTCATGCGTGTGTATGCGTCTGTATGTGTTGTGTGTGTGAATGTATCTATGTATCACTGAGCTGCAAAGAAAGGAACATTCGAGTAGCCTCCAAGGATTTATAGCACTTCCAAAGACATTCCCTGAAGAAATCAACATGATGCCAAAACTTGTCACTTTGGAAACACAGATACAGAGGTGCCTTTTTTTTTTGCTGAAAATGTGGTTTTTCAGACAGTAACAATGGAAGCAATTTTGATATATATCTTTGGGGGCAGTTGCACAGAACAAAACCTGAAAATGAGATGTAATTTGTAAAGGAAGCTTAGGAGTTGCCGTGCTTGGGAAACTGTCCCCAAATGGTTGCCTGAATCCTGTCCCAGTCTTTGCTTCTTTTGTAAGCCAGAAAAATCACCCAAGAGCTTTATAATTTGTGTACTTTATAAAAGTGTGCAATGCATAAAGTGGGCAAAGAGGAACATGTTGCTGCTTTGTTGAGCGCCCTTTGAACCGGAAAAGGATGGCTGATGCCACAGGGCCTGGTGAAGGCTCAGTGAGAGGGTCCAGCGTTTGTCCTACCATGGACTACTGGAATTAGAAGCCTCGTGGGAAGCATTCTTTTAACACAGGGAAAACCTGGGAACTTTCCTAAACATGACAATTGTGGAAAGTGGCATCCATCCAAGTTGGGCTGTGAAGTATCTTCTCATCCTGGGAAGAATCTCTGAATAACAGAATTGTGACATTTTCTGGGATGTGCATACCATTCCTGGCTATTATGTATCGATCATTACTCAGTGCCAAGCACTTTACATAAATTAGCTCACATTTCCATAAATATCTACACGTGATGTAAGCAATTTTACCTCCTTTTTACATAAGAAACTGAAACTCCAGGAGGTAAAAAGTGACTTACTTTGAGTCACACAGCTAATAAGTAGCAAAATAGGATTTGAACCCAGATCTTCTGGCCTTTTGAGACTGAAATTCAGCCACCATGCCTAACCTGTGCTACAATATGAGCACCTCTCAAGTCAACTGACTTGCTTTTAGACACCCATCAGAGCTCAAAGTTCAAAATCCGTCCAGCATGGAACTATGGTAACAAACATCTGTCCTTCTTTGGGCTGTCGAGGCCTCCTTTGATGGACTCAGTGGGTTCTCTGGACCAGAGTGCTCCACATTTAGAGATCTGCCTGCAGTTGGGATCCAAAGTACCACAGGCTACAAACTAATCAAAATAAGGCAAAGACACTGTCATTTTCCCCTCCACCCGCCCTCTTTTTCACTATTTCACAGATTCACATAGAAACCAGCTCTTCCGCTCTTAGAAGTCATTGCTGATGGGCTAAATAAAGCCTGGTGCTGATTGTAGAGAGCACTGTTCATTAGTGCCATTGAAACGATCTGCAGTCTTTAATTAACTATTCATCGGCAATCTAGATACAGGTCTAGAGTTAAGATTTTTCAAGCTATGTCTGGCTCTAGGAGCACTTGGGCTACTTCACTTTTTTAAAAAAGAAAAAGAAACACAACAGGCCTGATTTTCATCATGCACAACTCTTTGAGAGCTCTTCTTGCCTTGATTTCAACTGCCAATCATGGCGATCCCATTCACCCGCTCCAGTCTGATTCATAATTTCATTTTGTGGTTAGACAAAAATATCAGAATTGGACAAAGTTATCTGATTGAAAAATAATATGTTTTCCAGAGATTATGGTGACCTCTCTATTTTGCTAATTTACATATACTTTCAACTCATTTTCCTTCACAGTGGGAATCTCAGAAGCATTTTCCAATAAAGTATATTCAGCAGCTGCTTTAAGGAAATGTTATCAGAATAAATTAAATCTACCCAGATGTCTGTATATGGTGTTGTCTCCTCATGCGTTGACTTCCAGGGCATGACTTCTTTAGCGAGTTATTGAATAGGGGGGTGATTCTAGGTCTAAAAATCAGCTAAAGCAGGAGGAGGTTTAGAGATTGGCATGGGGCCTACTCTTAGATGATGTTAAACACACTTGTGTTATGTCAGGCTTGTGTTTCCCTAAGTTCTTTTCTCCTTAGCCTAGAAAGTCACCATGCAGCTACAGAAACAGTCCTTTCTCCACAAAATCTAGATGGACACTGCTGCTCACATACTCCAGCTTCATAGCCATAGGACAACCTGGAAGCCCTCATTCCCGGTTCAGTCAGCTCCAGAAAATCCCTGCAGACCATCTTAAGTTGACAATGCAAGGAGAAATGTGTAATACTTGAAGGCAAAAGACAACCTTCAATTTCAAGGCTTACCTCTGTAAGTGAATCCAACAGTATGATGGCTTCCTTTCAACCTAGTCACCCCTCCTGATCTTTTTTTAAGTCTATTTATTTATTTTTGAGAGAGAGAGTGTGTGTGTGAGTGGGGGGAGGGGCAGAGAGAGAAGGAGAGAAAGAGAATCCCAAGCAAGCTCAGTGTTGTCAGCGCACAGCCCGACGTGGGGCTTGAACTCACAAACCGTGAGATCATGACCTAAGCAAAACCAAGAGTTGGAGGCTTAACCAGCTGAGGTACCCAGGCGCCCCACTATTCCTCCTGATTTTTAAAAAGATCGCTCTTTGGGGGCACCTGGATGGGCTCAGTTGGTTAAGTCTTCCACTCTTGGTCTCAGCTCAGGTCATGATCTCACGGTTCCTGAATTCAAGTCTCACACTGGGCTCTCTGCTTAGCACAGAATCTGCTTTGAATCCTCCGTCCTCACCCCCTCTCTATGCCCCTTCTCCTCCTTCTCAAAAATAAATAAACATTTAAAAATTAAAAAAAAAAGATTGCCCTTTGGATCACTTCAAAAGCAAAAAGTTCACTTGACCATTTAGTTCTGATAATTGTATAATTATATTTGTTATATATTCAGTCTTTCTATGTATGAAAGAAAAAAATGCTGTAAGAATTTCCTCTGAATAAACAGTAACAAGTGCTTAATTCAGAATACATCATAATAATATAAGAAAAAATTTATAAAGAATAAAAATTGAACCATGAACATTTATGTATTCATTTAAGAAAATACTTATTGAGCAACTCCAAAATGTTAGCATTATTCTAGGAGTTTGGGAATACTTTGGTGAACAAAGCAAACAGATAGCCTTCCCCCTGTGGGGATTAACTTCTAGCAGGAAGGACAGGGAATAAATATTAGACATAATAATAATTGGAGTATGTTCTAATAATAAAAAGACTAGTATGTTATAAATACTATATATATACTAGTATACAATAAAAAATGGGATGTTAGAAGATGATACATACTTTGGAAAAAATTTTAAAAGTTCAAGGAGTTTTGCAAGTTGTTAATTTTAAGTAAGGCGGGACTGAAAAGATTCAGTGAAAAAATGACATGAAACTTTGTGAAATAGTGAGAGAGCCAGGTAGATACCTGGGGAGAAGCTTGCCATGAGTCCACAAACCAGAGAAGCTATTACTAACATCTTGATCTCGGAATACGTTTTCCCAAATCGTACATGCGCATGCACATTCACACATCTACATATGTTACTTATAATTGGAATTATGTTGTATGTAAACTTTTATATTTATGGATTTCTTAAAAATATTTATGTAATATTTAGACATTTGAAAAAAAGATGATACTGATACCCCTATTTAAATTTTCGAAAACTTCTCTATGGTCAGAATCTTTGACTTGTGTTTATTTGAGTGATCTATCTTCAGGTATAAAGGAAACAATTCTTTAACTCTGGAAGCTAGTACCCTTGGTTGATTACTTCAGCTCAAAGAAGCGATTGGTCAGCTTTAATCTTAAGATAAGATTCTCTGCAATGCGATCTTTCTTCTGCTCAGGCTAGCAAGGAGACAGCTAAGAGCAGAGGCTGAGAAGACAAAGTAAAATAACTTCATTGCCATGTGTCTCAGTTTCCTCACCTGCAAATAGGGGATTAATACCCATCTCCTGAGAACACTG
This sequence comes from Felis catus, assembly GCF_018350175.1. Taxonomy (NCBI): domain Eukaryota; kingdom Metazoa; phylum Chordata; class Mammalia; order Carnivora; family Felidae; genus Felis; species Felis catus. Next base: position 96,912,034 of record NC_058376.1, read on the forward strand.
GTGGATTAACCAATTAATGATCATATGGTGCCGAACAAAGGAGGAGCATTGTTATTAGAGAAGAAAGAAAATGTATCATCAGATTGTACCTTTCTGGCATCTGTTGCCTTGGTAACCAGATTTGCAGGTGCAACTGCCATTTTTGGCACTGCATTCCAGGGTGTTCTCCTCCACATACTGACATTCTGAAGAGCAGCCAGCTCCATAGACCCCCTTGGGACAGTCTGCAAGCAGATTGAGGCAAACCGGTCACCTGAAAACCATGCTTTGTTTCTTTTACATTGTCAGTGTACAGGCATGTAGTTCTGCGGGGCCCGATTATGGGGAAAACAAGGGGATCATCCTGACTGCCAAAAAAAGAAACAGAAAAACAAATGTCTTTCAAATCAGGCAATTCATTTGCTTTTTGGCAACTGGATGTGAACAGTGAAGCCTGAACTACTTAAAAGGCTTTGGTGCTTCTGGGAGAGAAATTGCTTCTCAGTGTGCTCCATTGGTGCCTATAGTTAATATTCTCCAAGGACTGTTAAGATCTGCCAGGCCCTATATTCATCGGGTCGCAGCAAGGGGATGATGGACAAGCACTGATGTAAAGGCTCGCCATTGTTTCCGTTCCCTTTCAATATATGGTAATCGGAAGTAATTTTACATCACGTAGATTACACAAAACTTTCATCGTGACAGCCGCATTTTCTTGGCCACATTCTTTTGGCAAATGGTGTTTGCCTTTCCTTCATTATTTTCCCCATGCCGTTGAATTTTAGGGATGGTAGTCAGCACAGGAATTCTAATTTGAAGTCCCACCTTTGCATTTAGGAAAACATAGCCTTAGTTCTGTCTTTGAGGAGTTATTTACAGTAATTCAATTCCCTTTCCAAAACCTCTGACATGTTTTTTCCTCCTCCATTACAAATGTCCAAGGGACTCATCAAGATCCTTCAAGTAACCTCCAAGCTCCAGGTAACTGCATTGTATGCCTACAGAGGCTTTGTTCTCAAAAGCTGAGTGGAGAAAACAAAATAAGCCACTTGACTTTCTGCTAGATGGAAATTATTAGTATCTGCTAATATCTGCTATTATTAGAAGAGGTAATTTAAAGTAGTGGTTATAGTGCCACCATGCGGGGTAATCCTTGTCCTTGTTGCCAGGAACAGATTTACCCCTGGAAGCAGAACAGATTTATTAACAGGACTCCTTTTCACTGTTAATATTGTCCCATTTGGATGATAAATTACGTGATCCCTCTCTCATCCTTCCTGTGGCTTAGACCAACTAAATTGCAGGCCTCTTTCTCAGAGCTTTTGTCCTCCTTGATAGGACTCTTGTGAATTCCAGAGCACTCACTTCCATGCCTTACTCTTCCTGGTTCAGCATGGAGAACAGTGGTTCAGGGAACAGCTCAGGCATGATGGAATGCTTAAATATGACAACTGGACATATTAAGAAGCTATAACTGGAAATGTGCTTAGGGAAAAAGGAAAAGTGGAGTAACATCTTTGGCAATCCAGTATCTACTCAGGGTGCGTTATGCATTAAAATGTGTCCTTCATAATTCTTATGTTGAAGCCCTTACACTCAGTACTTCAGAATGTGTACTTACTTGGAAATTATGTTGTTGCCAATGCAATTAGTTAAGATGAGGTCATAATGGAGTGGGATGGGTCTCTAACCTGATATGACTGGTGTCCTTATAGGTAGGTAAAATGCGTGCACAGAGACACTCACACAGGGAGAATGCCATGTGAAGACTGGAGTTAAAATGGTCACTAGCCAAGGAACTATGGGAAGCTTAGAGAGGTCTGGAACTGATCCTTCCCTAGCACTTTCAAAGAGATCATGGCCTGCCAACACCCTGATGCCAGACTGCTAGCTCCAGAACTGTGAGGCAATAAATTTCTGTTGTTTAGAGCACTTAGTTTGTGGTAATTTATCATGATAGATTTAGAAAACTAATAGAGGGTTGCACAATGAAGGTTCTGAGGGTCAGGTAAGTGACATTAATAAATGAAGCCTTGAATCTAAGCAATAAGGATCCTGAAGAACTAGAATGTGTATGTTCTTCCTAAAGGTGGTCACTTTCAAGATGGTAACCACCATCACTACCACCACCATCTGCTCTTTGACTTTTTGACCAGATGGATTATGATTGAAATGTTTTTGCCTAAACATGTGATATTACCTTATAAAATATTCAAGTTATTACTAAAAATGGGGTGTGTCCTGTTACCCTAGAGGAACAAAAATAGAAGTGATGCTATCTTTGTTTCTAGATGGGTCTCCTTCTCCTGGTGTGTTCTAGGAGGTATGTCATGTTCTAGACCATACCATCCACACCTGCATTGTTCACATGTACCCATGCCTTTTCCCCTTTCCTTCTGTTTTGCTTGTCCAAGTCTAACCTTTCCTCATGACCCAGGTTCAGTTTTCTATGGTGACTTCTCTGGCTCTTATTAGAATATTCACAATTTACTCTCTGTCTTCAATGGGCATACCTTTCATAAAGTAGGTAAGATCCATGAACATTCAACTAAAAATATAATGTAAGACCCCAAAAGGTCTCTGTTATTAAAAAAAACAGGTCACAGTATTACTGAGGTCCACTGAGGAAGGATTTCCAGAGAAGGGCGTGTGAAATGGGCAGAAGAAGAGGGTAGAGACTGCTGTGGGCTCACAAGTGTTTGCACACCGTTTCAAGATGGGGTGGTGGGCAACCAGTGCTGACCCACTGGGAGAAACTCTAAAAGTTACTGATGGCTGGCTGAAGTATTTACTGGTGATTGTGTTTTCTTGCAGCTTTTGCAAAACATGGTTGATGGCCAAAATGCAAAATGAATAGCCTGTTTTAGAAATTTTATGGAATAATCATTGCTTTGTATTAGAACACAGAAATAAAAGAAACTAGCACTGGGCCTTTGATATTCAATCCCCAGAAAGTGTCAAATGTCCATTTAATTAAAAAAAAAACTTTTTGTTAATATTTATTTATTTTTGAGAGAGAGAGTGTGTGTGTGTGAGCAGGGGAGGGGCAGAGGGAGAGGGGGACACAGAATCTGAAGCAGACTCCAGGCTCCAAGCTGTCAGCACAGAGCCTGATGTGGGGCTAGAACTCACGGACTGTGAGAGCATGACCTGAGCTGAAGTCAGATGCTTCACCAACTGAGCCACCCAGATGTTCCTCAAATGTTCATTTAAATGAACTAGTTAAATCCTCTCAGGGTAAGCACTAACTAGAAAAAAAAGTGTAAATAATTCACAAATATTTTTCTTTCATTCATCAAAATCTAGATTCTATAATGTCAGGAGGCTAAATAAAGACTAGAACATAAACCATCATATATATGATATGACTATATAAAATGTTATGTTTTTTACTCTCTTTCTCTAACATATTGTTGGTACTTTTTTGAGCCTTTTTGCTTCATGTGGAGTACAAATTATTGCCCATGACTTACTCAGATGAAAAAAACCTCCCATAGGGCCCTGGCTCACACATAAGGCACCATACACCCTGTGGCAATGGTCATTGTTGGCACAGTTATATTTCTTTTTGTAGTTCTTCCCAAAGGATCATTTTTGGGCATCCTGGAGGGTTGGAAGGACAAACAAAGCGAACACTACCCACATGCAAAACTCGCAATGCTGCTGTTACGTGAAATAAGGGGATTGTAGAAAGGAAGATGTTTGCACTGTAATTGGACTGAAGCTAGAGAGATTTTTCATAAACTCCAAATATGATTCCAAATCCTCTGTCTAAAATTTGGGGTGCCTGCGTGGCTCCGTCAGTTAAGCATCCGACCCTTGATTTCAGCTCACGGTTTTGTGAGTTTGAGCCCTGTGTCTGCGGGGCCAGTGGGGAGCCTGCTTGGGATTTGCTGTCTCCCTCGCTCTCTGTCCCTCCCCGACTCATGCTATCTCCGTCTCTCTCAAAATAAATAAATGAACTTTAAACAATTTTTTTAATTAAAAAATAAAATAAAATTCTACAGTGACTTGCCATTGCTGTCAGATTAAGAACTCCAAACTTAATGAGACCTATGAGCCCAGGCACCAGCTGACTTCCTGTTGCATTAATGTCTCCCTAGTTGTAGTTTGCTCCACCAGCTGACCTTTTTGGGCTCCTCTGGTGAACCTCATTCATTCCCACTTCAGAGTCTGGCAGCAGGAGATGCCGTCAGTGTGGAATGCTCTTCCTTCACTCTTTGTCCTGTTTCATGTCTGCTTGCTTTTCTGCCTTCAGCTTCAGTGTTACTTCTCCCTGGCCCACACAGTCTGCATTGTCCTCCCGGTCTGACCGCCAAGCACACGTTAATATTTAATTGGCAATACCTACCAATATTTGTAACTTATGTCTGCTCTGAATACGACTGTAAGTTCCACATGGAGCGACCAGAGTTTTTTTTTAGTTTTTATATATTTTTTATTACCATATCACAATGCCTGGCAGATTGCCCTGCTACCATTTCACGTATACCTTTTGAGTAAGTGAATAAACATTGCTCAGGGGGTGCAAATAACTGGGACGCCAACAGGGGTCTTCCTACGTTTCTCAGAGGGGGAAGTAAACTTGGTTTCCGTGGCTCCAGTTCTGTGATCTGTGAGCATCTAATAAACTCCCCAGGATTTCTGGCAGTCCCCAACGACTTATATCTTCATCAACTCTCTGCATTCGGCTCTTGGGCTTGTACAAGTAGTTTCCTTTTTGTCTTTTATCTGCTTATGCTGAAAATGTGGCCTCTTCACTGGTTTCCATGTAAAATCCACACACAGGTATTTTGTGAGTTCTTCATCCATCATTTCTCCTCTTTTTGTCCTCACACCCTCCTTTCCTTTTCTTCTCTGATTTTCATCTCTCTTCCTCCCTGGTTTGCCCAAAGAGCTCCACTTCTTTTTCTTCATTTTCTTATGCAGAGCAAATAAATTCCCCCTAGCTCCTAGGTCCAAACCTACACACACAAACTCAACTTTTTGCTCAGGAGAACAAGAAGGTTTTCTCTGTATCAAGATTTATCCTGCTTAGATATACATGGCATCATTCAAAGCAACTGTACTCTTATATATGTAGATACAGCTTTTTTTTCTTCTTCAGAAAAGACCACCTTGAAAAATACAGATGTGATTTTCATTTAGCTCATTTCCTATTAGAAACCTCAAGAACTTAAGGAGTGGTGTCATGTGACCAGCACCAGTCATTCCTTCCATTTTCCCAGGCTTTCCCAGGAGCTCCTGGGGGGCACCAGCACTGCCCAGTCAGAGGATCACAAGTGTCTCCATTCTGACAATCACAGATGCTGCCACATGCTTTCCCATGGGTCTTTGGGGAACCAAATATGAAGACAGTTGGAGAAGGTGAATAAGCAGTGTAATATACTCATGACAGAGTGGAGGAAAAAACAAACAAACAAAAACAAACCTGTCTTTCTATTAGAATGGATACCAGGTAATTAAAATCTCTGGTTTACAGACCAAGAAAGAGTCACTGGCATGCTTCTAGGTTGGATGGCATAATCACTCCTGAGAGGGATTACTGATGAAGCTAGTTAGAGTCAGGGTCACTGAAGAACTGATAACAAGGTTCACATGCAAAATTTACCTTATTCCTTCAACTCTCACACTCACATTTTCCCAGCTACCTAGACATCTGTGTGTATAACTGTCACCAACCCTAATGAGAAATACATGGAAACTTCCAGTTTGAAAACTGGGAAGAAAATGTAGGGGAAAAAAAATGGCATGTATTTTTAGTAGGAATGAATGCAACTAAGACGGTCTTGAAGGTGCCAAGGTATTTTGCATGGTCAAAGACTGATGAAGCCAAGCAAACAACTGTTTTCTTTGGCTTGTTTGTTTTTTGGGAAGAGTTTAGTATTCCATTAAAAAATAAATTGGGAAAAATGCGACTAGAAGTTTAACTTGACTAAATACAGCTGTTGAGATGATTCCAGTAACCATTTTTCATTGGCATTTTATCATAGCTGGCTAAATATTATAAAATTACATTTATATCACCTCTATTTGTCCACCTACACAATTCCAGATGTCAATATGGAAACTTGGCTTCTTATTCATTTTTTCTCTCCTTTTCAGCTTGAAGATATTATGCAAAGGAGAAGGAAAGGGAAGAGAAGAACAAAAGGGATAGGAAATAAAGAAAATGGCAACATTGGTTAAAACTGACATTGTAGTAAGTTTTTTTTTTTAATTCTTACAGCAACTATAGAGGAGTCATTTTTAAAAAATAAACCTGGAAAATGAAGCTAAGGAAGTTTATTTTATTTTATTTTTGAGAGAGACAGAGGGAGACAGAGAGTGAGCAAGAGAGGGGCAGAGGGAGAGTGAGAGAGAATCTTAAGCAGGCTCCACTCAGCATGGATCCAGATGTGGGGCTTGATCCCATAACCCTGGAATCATGACCTGAACCGAAATGAAGAGTCGTATAGTCAGCAGACTGAGCCACCCCCACACCCTGAAGCTAGTGAAGTTTAAATAGCTTGCGCAGTATATGGATTATAGAAATTCGTCAACACTGGCAAACCAACACCATAAACTTACATTCCCCCATGAAGTAGAATATGATATTACATAGTACAAGGATTTGCTAAATACTTCATAAGCATCAAACAGAGCAATTATCCTGGAAAAGAAAATTGTAAAACAAACGTCCCACACCATAGCTGGATGATTTGGAAGAAGTCATGAATCCTCTCTTCCATATATAGTCCACTCATTTGTCATATGGAAATCTTCCTACCCTCCCTTTCGAGTGGATGGAGTCTCACAATAACAAATGAGTCAACTTGAAATCTCTTCAAAAGAAATGGAGTTTTAATATGTGCTATTAAAATTAATATCTGATGATCTTTAAATTGTTTCACTATAATTACTTGGAGGAATTTCTAAGACCTCAAAGTAAATATTTTCATTATAGACCAATAGATATTGGGCTAGAAAATCTACTCATTGGGAACACTAACCTTGCAGATCTCTGCAGAATGTTCTATTTTAATGTTCATTGCTACATCTGAAGAGCTGGTAATTTAAAAATATGGGTAATGAATGTTTAGTCCCTTCTATTTATTGAGGTTTATAGGGATGTTTTTTAAAAAAAGAATTTAATGTTTATTTATTTTTGAGAGAGAGAGAGAGAGACAGAGTGCGCATGGGAGAGGGGCAGAGAGAGAGAGGGAGACACAGAATCCAAAGCACGTTCCAGCCCTCTGCGGGGCTCAAAGCCTCAAGCCCTGAGATGGACACTCAACCAACTGAGCCACTTAGGTGCCCAACGTTTATAGGGAATTTTAGGAAAATGTTTTTACTCCTCCCTTTTGTTAAACAATTAGTGAATTAGTGGGCACTTACTTTTTTTTTTTTTTTCGATTGTTCTGTTTTTGTAAAAAAGAAAAACAAAAGAAACGCAAAGATTTTATAAGCTTCTGCTTCAGGAAGAGACTCCCCTTTGCAGGACCATGCAAACACTTAAGAGATCCTCAGAGTTTTCCAAAGCTAAAGAAGAGATCATCTTCTCTTCATTTCATCAACAAGCTCACTTTTAACATTTCTCTATTAATTTTGTATCAGAGATGTTTTATTCTGAAGTATTTGCGATAGATTTTTAGTTTCATTTCTCATGCTGCCATGTTAGGGATGAAGGGTTTGGAAGATACGCATTTACCAATGAAACTTATGTAAGGGAAGTATTTACTTCCTAATAGTCATACAACATTTATTTGATCCCAATTGTATACAGTTGAGTCTGTCAAGTTGCAGGTCAATATAGTGGGGTCTCTCAACACCAAGTCGTAGTCATTTGTCCATTCATGCACTGAGTGCCTTTACTTTGGAGAAACATGAATAGGACCTGATTGATGAGCTCTCAGTCTAGTAAGGGAGACAGAACAGAAGATGGCTACCTCTAATTCAGAGAGACAGAATGACTTGAAATCCATCAAAGACGTAAATAGTTGTGGCTCGACTGGAGCCATCAAATAAAGCTTCGTGCAATAAGCAGCAAGAGCCAAAGACGGCAGTTCAGCAAAAGGCACAAAGCTGATAAAAGCAGTAAGTAGCAAGTGGTTTAGTTTGCTGGAAATGATAAGCTGAGCAAAAAGCTGTGATTAGGATAAAAAGAAAAAAAGGATTTATGAGGGTCTGATTGTAGATGGTTGTCAGTACTAGATCAGAAGCGTGTGCCTACGTATCAGGAAATGGATGCCCTTAAAGTTTTTCTGAGCAGCAGAGAAACACGATCAGAGGCACACTTAAGGAAGATCCTCAACGCTGTAACTAGTAATTTTGGGTAAACTACTTCCTATGTTCTGACTCGAGTTTTGCATCTGTCTCACAACCAATATTAGTCATTTTTCTTCCCATATGCAAGGGGCTCAAAAGAAAATATGCTGATATCATTTTCCAAGCTAATCACAAAAACTAAGAAAACCCTTTCATTAAATATTTATAAGGTAAATTTAAAAAGAGGAAGAGGAAACAGTCAATATATTTTGGTTTTAGTACTGGGCAGTTTTCTCTCCTGCAAGCATACCTCCATTTAAAATGTAAAAGAAAAGATTTGTTAGCGGTATCGTTTTTTCCAATCTTTGATATTTTCTCATGAGACACATAAAAAAAGTGTTATTGGCTATATTTACATCTTATGTAAAGAAAGAAAAGAAAAACAAATAAACAAAAAGAAGAAGCCATAAAGCAGTTCCATTAATTGCACTTTGTAACATGAATTCTTTCTTCCTTCACTGGGAATAGCTTGCCGGGGCCTAATGATTTATTTAAATGGAGGGATTTTTATAGGCCTAGAATATTAGGATCCTTTATTAACTTTTATGTTCTGGGGATAAACAAGAGACAGCACATCAAGTTTCCCAGGTAACACAAAATCTCCCCACCTAATCACATGTTCAGTGCAAAACCTCAGCATTTCTTTATGCACAGCAAATAAATTGGTTTGTCACCATACCAATTGTTTACTTTGTTAAAACGTTTTAGGGAGAACACATGTAAAAGAGAACTCATCACAGTAATTTACCAGCAGTAAAGGACAACTCATTACCCTTCTACCAGTACTCCGGGGTATGACTTACTGTCATTGCAAAGCGTGTCTCCCCAGCCAGCTGGGCAAGAGCACTCACTCCTCCCTTCTGGGCATCTGCCTCCATTCAGACAGTCCTCACAGCTCACAGGGCAATTGTGTCTGAAGGTGGGATCTAGGCTGATAGAACTATGACCCCATCTCAGCTGGCCCATACTGTCTACATCACTGAAAATGGAAATGAAACCCTTCATTTCTCAAAGAAAGAAAGAAAGAAAGAAAGAAAGAAAGAAAGAAAAGAAAAAGAAAAAGAAAAAATGAAAAGAAAAGATCTTCGAGCATGTTTCCTAAACAGTCTCAGGAAAAGACAATAGCAATAAAACCTTTTAAAAGAGAACTTTAAATATAGACCCTAAAGACTATTGAGAATGTTTAAGAAAGCAAAAAAGTAAAAAGAAATTGCCATTGATTCCTGAACATGAAAATTATGTTTCTGGCACTTTGGTGTTACTCCTTCTAGGTTGTTTTAATACAAAATTGTTGTTTTTTCTTCCGGTAATATTTTTGAAATTTTTTACTGAGATTTAATATACATGCAGAGAAGTCCATAAAACTCAAGTTCATACTCGAGTTCATACTTTTTTCTCCACAATGTAAATAAATAACCCCTTGTAATTGGCACCCAGTTCAAGATACAGATAACTACCAGTACCACAAAAACTCGAAGGTAATTTGATGATTTCTTAATCATTAGCCTCACAAATTGAGCATTATTCTGATCTATCACCACAGATTATTTTTTCTTATTTTAGAACTTCATATAAATGAATTTTACAAAAAGTATGTATTCTTTGGTATCAAGCTTCTTTCCCTCAGAATGTTTGTGAAACACCCATATTGTGTGCACTCTAGTTTGTTTGTTTTGTTTTTTTTTTTCATTTCTTTTTTTAGATTTTTTTAAGTTAATTTATTTATTTTTGAGAAAGACAGAGACAGTGTGAGCAGGGGAGGGGCAGAGAGAGAGAGAGAGGGAGAGAGAGAATCCCAAATAGTCTTTACGCTGTCAGTACAGAGCCTGATGTGGGGCTCAAACTCCCGAAACCATGAGATCATGACCTGAGCTGAAACCAAGAATTAGATGCTTAACCCACTGAGCCACTCAGGTGCCCTGCTAGTTTATTTCTTAATGGCTGTGTAGGTTCCTATTGTGTAAATGTAACATAATGTGATTTTTCCATTCTACTCCTCGGGGAAATTATCTTAATTTGAATAAGAATGGAGAGACTCGATTTCAGTTGTTTTCAGGACTATTCCATTTCGAATTTTGCTCCTGTTTCTAGGTGGGGTCTTTCAGACTTTCTAGTTGAAAGTCTGTCAGGTTTAGTAAGGTCTCTATTCTATCTCTTCTGACTTTGAGAAGCCAAAGTATCAGGAGTTTATGTAAGAAATATCAAAGCATTTCCATTTTTATGCAGACACATTTATAGATATTATTATTATGACTGACCATATCATAAATGTGTCTCTGCCATTTCAACCAACTCTTTCTACAGCAATCTCCAAGCTTTGATAGTATTAAAATACCACGAATAGGATGAGAACAAAAAGAGCAGTTCTGTTTTACAAAGAAAAGAAAAAAAAAGAGGCAGCAGACTGGCTGCAAACTGTTACTCTTGAAAGAGGGTATGCTAATTTATTTTGATCAGAAGTGATTTGATGCTTCAGTTCTGTTGCGTGGATGTATAAGAGAAACTGCTCACATTTTAAAAGATATTTTTCTTGGTCCACTTGAGCATAATGAACAATTGTTTTTTGGCATTTTAAAATGTAGAAAGAATCTAGATTTTAAGGCTATTTGAGGTAAATTTCAACTATGTAATAGTGACTTCTAGTGGAGCTGTAATAGTTACAAGAACCAGAAGGTCCCAGTACAACCCTTCTCCCCGTTAGGCTAATATAAAGATAGTTTTCAGCTCCATTTCACTGTCTTGCACTTCAACATCCCCCCCACACCCTGTACTTCCACTCCTACACACACCTACATAACAACCGTTATTGTGAAAAAGGAAGAAAGACAAAAGATGTAGAATTTGACAGGAAGCAGTGAAGATGTAATTTGGGCCCCACATTTCTTGCTACCATCATGTTAAAAGACTCAAAGGCATTAAATATCGACAATGAAATGACAAAGAAGAGAATTTACGTGAAATACCAAAAAACAAAGAGGTGAGTATAATTAAATTCTTTCACTCACCAATTTTATGCAGAGCAGTCAGTTCTCAAATATGCGTTTCCTGTCCTCCTCATCTTCATCTGCATAGGCGGTAGGCAGAGCGGTAGCAACATCAGGAAGCAGTTGAGGTGGACTCTTGAATAGAAGGCCTGGAAACCTTACAACTTCCAATTCCTCTTCTTCTTCCTCCGGCTTGTCAGCATCTAAAGCTAAGGCCACACAGAAAAATGCCTGGGTACAACATGCTGTTTAAAAGAAGGAAAAACTGAGCAATGGTTGATGAGAGAAATGACAGAGTTTGAATCAGACAGCCAGGGCAGGGGGTGACTGGAAGGTGCATCTCTTTGAGAAGGCCCTTTCAAAAAGCCTTTTGTAAATGCAGGTGAGAAGCAGCAAGCACGAAGTTGAAACCGCAGGGGACTGAACCGAAGGAAAAGGAAGAGCTCAGTCTGGGAAGAGGGAAAGGGGAGGGCAGGTTGAGTTAAGGGTCACGTGGTCTCTGTTTCTCTCCAAGAACAAGATGAGGGTGGAAGTATTTAGAAGAGAAACAATAAAATTCTTCACAGTGACTTACAGATGCAAGTTTTCCCATCACTTCCAATTCTGGAGCCTTCCACACGGGTATAGTTGTATGCTCCCACAGAGTTCATACACAGCTGGTCACAGACTCTACTGGCATCCAGACACTCATCCACACCTAGGAAAATTTAAACAATGTTGTTTTTAGGTGTTGAGAGATAAGATAGACATTATGAACTCATGGGCATCACTGTGTTCCCCTTGTGACCTTTATTAGTCAGTAACAAGGTTTGTCCATGTAGAAAGCATAACTCCCAAACTCTTCTCAAGTATACCGTGCCAATTATTTTTCTTCCACTCATTTCCAAGTTTACTGTAGTTCATCTACACAGACAAGTTCTTCCTGAAACCTTGATCACAAGATTTTGATGAAGAATATACAACTTAAAAGACATTCAATGGTCTCAGGCTGTGCGCCACTTCTGCAGAACGTTCATCATTCTCGAATTATTCAGTATCTATGGTGAAGAATTTATTCCACATGTAATTCTGTACAAGGCTTGTGGACAATTTTAGAGATGGAAGGCCTTGATCTCATGACTTACTAGTGGTGTATGTCCACATATGAGCCCAGACTTTGGTCAATGTGTTTATGATACTAAAAGTTCACTTATAAAGCTGAGTTTCTAAGTTTTGCTTCAGATTTTGGATACCTTTCCCATTTGGATGTGTGTACCCAAGTATGTACATTCACGCCATACAATCATCTCTTGGCTCACTCTACTTAAAAGCAGATGGTACGTGAAATTCAATTTTTTTTTTTGGCCTTGTTAATTGGATGGAATGTGGTAAATGGTAATATACTCTACTGTGTTTAGAATATAGATACAGTTTTATATTCTTTGCTGTTATCTACACTGCAAGCCTAAGGAGCTTGGCTACCCATATGAAGAAACATACCTATCATCCTCAAAAGAATGTAGGGGAAGTTGTTTAAGCAAAGAAACACTATTCTCTCTAAAACGTTAAAACCTTCTCACGTAATTGTACTGTTATTAAAATAGATATCCATCCTCTAATCTTTGCTTCTATTTAAAAATTATGGATCAAAATAATGGTAATAATGATCATAAATGAAAAAAGTTTATATATTTAAGATAAGCTTTAAGAAATAAATTACACCAATGACTTACAAGAGCCATTTTTAGTAGTATAAAGAGGTGAATTAATCCTACTCACTAAATTCGCACTTTCCTATGATATTTAAACATATATATCATAAAACTGTTTTTAACAAATAAATCGGAAGATTATAAAATGACTCATCTGAAAGCTTGCATTAGGTAGATTAATTTCGGTTATGTAAAGGAATGTGGTAAAAATCTGAACTGTGGCTCATGAACTGGCAATCCTTCTGCTTTGACTCTTAATTAAAATGACTTTGAGCAACCAACTTTAATTCCCATCAAGCTTGCCATGAGTGATTCTTATGGCAGTGTGCTATGGCCTCCCTGAATATCTCTCTTGCCTATGTATATTAAATTAGGGAAAAGGGATTATGGGCCAATGAATATTATACTAATAATAGCTACTTTTAGCAGAGTGATTTCTTGATGTCAATCACTGTACTAGGCACTTTACATTTATTACTTTACTTAATTTACCCACTAATCCTATTATTGTCTTCACTTTACTGATGAGGATCTGAGGCTCATAGCAGTTAGGGTCACCCAAGTTCATACAATAGTGAATGGTAGAAGCACATACAAATCCAAGTCCCTTTAGTGTCAAAACCTTCCCTTTCCTCCCCTAACCCTCAGCCTCAGATGTTAATCCTGCACTGATTGCCACATCACATAATGATTTCATGTTCGATCTCAGGAATTTACCATCACATCCACAACCATCAGAAGTGATTCGAAAGCCTTCCTGACAACTGAATTCATAGCTTCCTAAATAGTTGAGGCAGAGTTGGGCACAGCAGGCTTCTCAACTCTCACATTCATCGAGGTCTGAAGGAGAAAAAGACATTTATGTTATTTAAGAGACCGGAATTGAACCAACCCATAGAAGTCGGTTAACTTCCAAGTTACAACTGTTTTACTGATCATTTTCTGTTTCTCAAGCTACACAGTACAAACATCAAAGAAACTATAACACAAAAGGAATGAGGCCCACATTTGGGTTTGTTTCTTAAATGCTTCTCCTATGCTTGTAAAGCATGTAAATCATCTCCAAGTGCATTGATAAGCACAGGAAAAGAGATATCTGCTATTTTCCCAGTTTAAACAGCAATATGACTGAATAAACAGAGATCAGAGGACAACAACAACAACAACAACAACAACAACAGCCAGGCTTGAAAAGAGACAAAAAATTCCACTTCGTGAACATTTTGTAGCTACAAAGAGGAGGTAGTCTTAGCCTCCATAATGTGTTTGTTCTTCCAGAACTTCAGATGAAAGAACAATCCCAAGTAAATGGAATTCATGTGACTGGAAAGAGAAGTGGTAACTGCAATTGAGAGAGAGGGCAGAAAATCATTTTAAATATTATGTTTCTAAATGACAGAATATTTCAGGGCATTTGCTTGAACTATTTGATGATGCTTTGACTGGATGGATGAGTGGGATCTAGGGGGTTTTATCACCATTGGTGACACCATTACCTTGGCATGTCCTATCAGATAAACTGTTTTTAAAATAATTGTCTTTAAGTCTCCTTCAACACTATTATTCTAAAAGTTTACCATCTTGAATGTTGCTTCCTAAGACATAATTGCCTTGAGGAAAATAAACATGCACCAGAAGATGTCCAATCAAAAGCTTTCAGCTGCAAAATAATCTATTTGACCTGAGTTTTGAGGTGATCATTTCTAGCATAATTGGCTGAGGAGTGGTGACAGACTCTTCACCCACTATTTCCTTAGGCTACACAGCTGGGAATTGGGTGGTCAGGGTTTTTGGCTATCTGCCCTTGGTTCAGTTTGACCCCCTCTGTTTGTTCAGCTGTTAAGTTGGGTGGCCTTCAGTGCTGACTTTACTGAATTTCATTGTTCCATAACTCCATGAGCAGTCACAGATATAAAAGGTCAGTGTCTCAATTAACCTTGGAAAGGGTACCAATGTAAGAAATGTAGATAAGAAAAAAGAAAGAAAAAAAGTACAATCAATCAGCCAAGGTGAAGGGTCACCATAAAATATCTAAATGAGGGTCATTTGGACACAAAACGTTCTTCCTCTTGCAAAATGTCACAAGCAGTGCTGCTCACAAAGTTCCTCGTGATATTTTTGCCTTTTTTATATTAAACCTTCTTTTGCCCTTTGGATTAAAAAGCATGAATATAGGGGACCAAAACTTTTTTTATTGCTTTTTTAAAATGTTTACTTATTTATTTTGAGAGAGAGAGAGAGAGAGAGCAAGCAAGCATGACTGGGGGAAGGGTGTTGGGTAGGGGGGATCCCAAGCAAGCTTGGTGGTCTCAGCACAGAGCCCAGTGTGGAACTTGATCCCACGAACCATGAGATCATGACCTGAGACAAAACCACAAGTCAGACGTTTAACCGAATGAGCCACCCAGGTGCCACCCCCCCAATACTTTTTATAAAACTCAGTTTCATTTCATCAAAAACATTATACTTTAGGTTTTTCTTTTTTTTAATTTTAAGATTTTTTTTCTTTTTTTTTAAGTCTTCTCAGATACCACCAGAGCCTCTAAACATACAGGTCTCAGGATTCCCTGTTCTCAACTAGCACAGAGCACAATTGCATCACATAATTGGAAAATTAGTTCCTCCATCTGACTATCACTTTATGATCCATTTTGGATTTTTCTTCTATTATCATTCCTCTGGGTCTATTTCTAGCATGTCTCATCTGTAACATCCTCAGTCTGGAACTCACCTGAACATCCTTTCTGCCTCATAAGCCTTTCTTAAAATGCCCTGTCTCTTCAACTTTTGCGTCACCTGTTCCCCAAATTTCTATATATTTTTTTCTGATCTTATTTGGTGAGATTGTTGCTTGCTTGTTTTTCCCTTTTAATTTTCCTCATCTCTATTTTTTCTGACATAAGCCAATATGCCAAATGTTGCAGTGTTACAGAGAAATTCACCTGTATATAAAATTGTAGCCCTAATAATAATAATAATAATAATAATAATAATAATAATAAGAGTATCAACAAGACAAATGTAGCAAGGCAAAATAATTTAACATTTCAGCTCTAATTTCAAAAAAGCATCCAAAGTAAACCATAAGGGATGCCTGGGTGGCTCAGTTGGTTATCTGACTCTCAATCTCAACTCAGGTCTTGATACTAAGGTTATGAGTTTGAGCCCCATGTTGGACTCCATTCTGGGCATGTAGCCTACTTAAAAAAACAACAGAAAAAGTAAACCATAAAAGAACTTGAGCTTTTATATTTGTTCCCCATATATGACCACTGAATAAAGCTCCAAAGGCAGAAATAAAAAAAAAATATTTCCTAACAATTACCAATTGTTAAATTTAGTGAACTTACTGCCTGTCAGGTACTAATATTTTGGATAGCCACTTAACACGTCTCTAAGTTTTAGGCCCAATAAAATTTGCATTTGGGTAAGACTGAACATTTGCAGATTAGATGACTGATTTTCACATTTATTTGTATATTCAAATATATTTTGAAAAGCTAATCTTAAAATAAGCTAAAAAATTATTTAGTTTCCTTTATGCATGAATGTTCTTATAAAGCATCCATGGCTTTAATCTGTTCTCAGGCAAATAAGCAAGGTATGTGTATGTATACTCCAAACAAATCATTGCCTTTACTCAAGTGAATATTTGGACTTAAGGAATGAGTATTATTTATTGTTGGAAGATGAAATAAACTTGAGCCATAAACAGTACAACCTCATGCTGACTGCTGAAATATTATAAATATGTACTTTTTCCACATTTTGACCCTGGCAGATGTTATTTTTTTTTTCTAGCTGTAAATAAGAGCTTCACTGAATTGTACTTTTCAAAGAATAAGGAAAGACACCAGATTGTAAGTTGCAGAGGTTTAGCAAAATTCCAGTTTCTCTTATCCAACAGTCAAAAGAGAAAGACAGGTAGAAAGGAAGGAAGGGAGGAGGGAAGGAACAAGGAAAGGGAGGGAAGGAGGGAGGAAAGAAGAAAGTCTTTTATATTTTCCAGAGATAAAAATGTTAGCAAGGTAGAAAAATATAAGCGTATTGGCAAGGGAAGTAATTGGTTTCATTAAGTTAACCACTGTAGACTGGGAAAAATGCAGAAAGCCATGTTGGATCAAGAAATATGTGTAATGACATTGTTTTGGTTAAATAATTTATGAAACCCGAATACTTCAAAATCCCTTTAAGTTCACTCTGTCATGTTATAGTGCCAAAATAAAAGATCCCAAATACTTTGACCTCTGTAATTCACCTCTTCTTTTATGATACTTCAATTTGTCTCTAACCACATTGAGTAGTATGAAATGGTCAAAGATTTTTTTTCAGATTCACATTATAATTTTTAAGAAAGGTGATATAAAGTATTCCAAAAGAGAACAAGCAAATAGGGTATTACAATTCCTGAATAATGGCAAATTGCTTGAGGGGCTTAGAGGTTCTCTCAGAACCAAAGCACATAGTAATACAGTTTGATGCTCACTATTCCTATTTTTAGTAGATATTCTTTTTTCTCAGAAGCTTTGGATTAAACATTTCATATGGAACAAGGTTAAGGTAGAGTTTATTCTTATTTTCCCATATGATCAAAGTCTAATAATATGTTGGAAAAATTATTCACTAAGAATGGGCTTGAGGTGGGATTTCCAAAGAATAGTATCTTTTAAAGTTTTCTTTTGGAATATAGCTACTTGCAATACCAAAGTTGCACATGCACCCAAATCATCACCAAGCTGAAAATCAATGGTTTAGTTTCTGCTTGAGGTGAAGCAGGGTGTATATGTTGTTTGAATCATAAATTACATTAAATGGTTAGATAGGCCCTGCAAGATTTTCTTGACATAAAACTATTAAGTCGATATATTTTGTTAAAATGTTTTAAATCTTTAATTTCAAAATAAATACCTAAATATAATGATGTCTTCTGCCAAGAAATCTTTCTTTTACATTTATCCAGTAGCCAGAGATACTATTCAATTCACTTCTCCTTGCATACTACAGCCACAAATATGTATTAGAGATGAAAGGGCTAGATGAATCCAGGGCAAATTCTGAAGATGGCATTTACCATACATTACCTATGCATGTTTTCTCATCTGAATCAAGCTGGTGTCCATGGTTACAGGAACAATGGGGGGCCCCCCCAAGTACATGCTCTCAGTGATGGGAACAACCACCATTGTTCTCTTTACAGCTATTGACAATTTCCAGTGCAATCCCTTTCCAAAACAAGCAAAAGAGAGTTATTAGCATAACAACAGGGAAACCTGAATATATGTTAATAATGGGTACACTCTGTTAGGAGGATGACAAACTTTATTGGAAATTTATCAACACTCTACACATATAAAACTGAGGGCTATTAGGCATTGTAAATGTCTATACCTTATCAAAAATAAACCTATAAATAATGTTAAACTGATGAAGTGATACAGAAAAGTAATGAGTCCACCAGTGGTTATTAAACACTCTTCTTAAAAGACAGTTACCTCTGGGAATTTTCAGTATTTTCAGGATATAAAAAATACGCACATTGAATCGATGATCAGAATGCAAGTAGGTTGTTTGCCAGTTGACGCATCTGTTCTCAAGCTAATGGTATGTTATTATCTGTCCTTTTTTAGAGGCTGTAAGTACATAAAAATAATGTTAAAAATAGCCTTACAAAAGTATGATCACAAAACCAATGAATGAGCTGATCATACGTAGTAACTAGTATCGCGTTGATGTGCTAATTAGTTTTGATATATATGAGCATCACTTATTACATAAACATACTATGACTTTGAAAAACAATTTGCTGATCCTGGTACATGCAACTAACTATAGGCATTTAGGGGGACACTGGCCTCAGCATATGGATACCAATTGTCCTAAGCACACAGGCATAGTAATCAATCATTTTCTAAGTGAGGAAATGAGAAATAAAGAATGCTTTGAATCATTGTTAAAAATACAGAATCTGGGTATTCTGCTATTTTCACCACTGGCCACTATAGTTCTTCATTTGTGTTGCCTGGGCCCACCTCTTCTTAATAAGAGTGTTTATATTGGTTCATTTCCTTCCATTCTTAACTACTGAAGAAGAGAGACAGGAAAGAAGAGGAAAAGGGTATTAGGGATTCAGTACCCTCGAAGGCCTGTATCAGCATTCAAACGGTCTTGATCCCTGCTGCAGAGCCTGTATGGTAATAGCTCCCGGGCCCCCAGCCTCAGTCTCTGGTAGGAGCCGCCCTACGTGCTCCTCTGCAGAGCACTCAGCGCTCATCCTGTCATTGGGCTCATCCCTCTGTGCCATCATCATCCTGCATTACCCAGCTCATCGCAGATGTTCAAAAATAGGTTTCGAATGATTGAATAGACAAAAGGATTATGCTAATCAATTTGTTATTGAAAATAAGGACCCCTTTGGGTTTAGAAACAACTACTTTAGCACTGAGGGAAATTCGAAAGCTAAAGGAAAGATCAAAATAATGAAGAGGACTGATATTTTTATAACATGTTAACATATACTCTTTAAGGAGACATACTTTAAATCATGGCTCCTATTCTGGTTATTTTATGTGGACAATGCAGTTGTAAGACTGCTGGTGGTAATTTAATTTAAATATAAATTACATTGTTGTAACCTTTATTAAAGAATACATGAAACTAAAACAAGTGCATACTTAGATCTATTATAACTTCCCACTAGACGTAAGCTGAGATTTTGCGTTCTTGATACTGGTGTTAAATAATTCTCAACCATCTTACTTTAAAAAAAAAACTTTAAAAAATGATCCTTGTAGTTTGTCACAGAGAGCAAATAACCATTATTTATTCAACATCTTAAGTGTACACTAAATTGCTTGGTAATCTGGGGAAGTCTTATTTAACCACGCTGGATCTGGAATTTTCCAATTTATTTATTTACTTTTTTAAAGTAGGCTCCACGTTCAGCATGGAGCCCAATGTGGGGCTAGAACTCAGGACCCTAAGATCAAGACCTGAGCTGAGATTAAGAGCCAGATGATGAACTGACTGAGCCACCTAGGCACCCCAGGAATTTTCCAATTTCTAATCATGAGTCAGTGATAGTGTATTTATACCACTCCATAAAGATTTCATGTTTATGCTATACAGTGTTTTGAGAGCCTCTGAGGAGAAATTAGACAAACACAAAACATTGTTTTCCTAGGAAAAAACTAAAACAATATTTTCCTAAAATATACTTGTTATCCGAAGGACATATAATTCATCCTTAAACATTACCGTGTTCTGAAAACACTTCCTCCACCTACAGGTTTTGAAGCCACCCAAAACATCAGTTTTCACCAAGAAAGTTTTGTGTGTCAGTAAATATTGAGGCCTAGTGAGACCTGCATAAAGAACTTAGCCAAATATTCTCATAAGGGAAAAAAATGTAAAAATACACTTCTACCAAACGTATTCAACTCTAGGGCAAATTGCCCTACCAAGTAAATTCTACCGAAAGCCTGTACCTCATAAGTCATTAGCAATAATGGCCCCCTCTTTCATGACAACTAAAAATGCACCAGTCGGACTGCAAGAGATTTTATTTCAGACATTTGTAAAGTATACTCATTTCCTAAACCTCCTAAACCTCTGGCCGCATTAAAAAGTCAAAATATTAATAAGAAAGAAAAACTCATCCACATTTCTCTCTGCTTGAAAGGACTCCTCAGGGCACTGAGAGAAAGACTCACTTCAGAAGTTGTATCGTAATTAGCAGTTAATTCTTCTCTCCTGTCCTATTAGTTTGCTCTTGAAAAGACAAATACCACCATAGCAAAACTGCCTTGTCTTTAAGCAATAGAAATATACCATCAGAACTCACGGCTACACTGGCAACCCAAGCATTAAAGAAACAAAGAATTTTGTGCAGTGGAGATGAATTCTTTAAATTCTTTAGTGACCCTAAAAATGTCTCTTCATGAGACAGCGTAGGGAAGAACACAAATTTGTTTATTCTATTTATCACTATCATTCCTCCTTGATTAAATTAATAAGTAGGCACACAATGTATACAAATGCATGAGAAAGTTGAAAGGACAGTATATTTGGAGACTAAAGACCCCAGTTCAAGTCCCAGTGCTGTCACTTACCAATTTTGTGTCATTGAGTTTTTGGCTCCAACATTGAATTGATAGTTTTCTAAGGTATGGAGAACAGGGAACAGCATATTTGGAACTGAGACTGGAAATCAGCAGTTCTGTTTTGTAATGCCTATCAGTCAAGCAAGTGGAGACAAGGAGTACACAGTTTGATATATTCACATACAGTGAACGGAAGAAGAGAAATGAAATATAAATTGGACATTTAGAGAGGGGAAAGAGATGGAAAGGAAAGCAGGAAAATGTGAAAACATGAAAGAGAAGGAGAATGTTTTGAGAAGAAGAAGGTTGGGGGCACCTGGGTGGCTGAGTTGGCTAAGAGTCCAACTTGATTTCAATTTAAAATGAAGAAAAGTGAGACATAGAAAGGTTTAACTTCTGGCACCTAGGTGACTCAGTCCATTCAACATCTGGCTCTTGATTTTGGCTTAGATCATGATCTCATGGTTCATGAGATTGAGCCCTGTGTAAGGCTCTGCACTGACAGTGTGGAGCCTGTCTGGGATTCTCTCTCTCCCTCTCTCTCTCTGCCTCTCCCCTACACACGTGTGCGTGCTCTCTCTCTCTCTCCAAAATAAATAAATAAACATTTAAAAAAAGAATAAGAACAGGGGTTAGTCAAGTGTGTTGAATGCTGCTGACAGGTCAAGTTGGATAAAACCAGAGATGCTAACAAGCAGCCTGGCAGCATGGAAGCTATGGATGACTATGAGTGGGTAGAGATGAGATGTAATTAGTCTTGGACAATGGGAGAGTGCAAGATGAGGAGAAAACATTGGCTAAGTGATAAAAAAAGTTTGATGAAGGGGATCAGACTGAAGCTATAGTGGGGCATGGGCTCATAGGAGGGTACTTTAAAGACAGGAGATACTGGACTATGTTGATAGGCTGATGAGAGTGTTCCATTAGATAACTGCAATAGCAAAGATACTGAGATAATGAGAGAGAATGGAATCTGAAGTATAGTAGAGAAAGCGGCCTTTGATAGTACTAGGACCACTTCCTTTATATTAACAGGGGTGAAGTCTTTTTCATGAGATCCTATGGGGTATTTTGGGTCAATTGCTAACTTGACTGGTAGTTTGCATTCTCTTCCCTGATGACGTAAGAAACAAGGCAAGAATAAAGGCAAAAACAGGGGTAATATAAAAATTTGAAGCACAAAGAGAAGGTGTTCGAATTCCTTTTGATGAGGATAGAAATAGACATATTCTGATGGTATAGATTGTTCCAGTCATGCTGCATAATCATTGGAGATTTATGGTCTTGAATTCAAAGTAAAACTAATTAACATGGTTGTGTTCGGAACACAACACAATTTACCTGGTAGAGAAAGAAGGGAGGAAGTCAGTGACAGAAAGGCAGAGTCTAAAGATGAAAGAAAATGCATTGTTGATATACCCTGATTACATAAGAAGAAGCAGAGGTGGATAAATCAGCCAAAGAAATAAGAAAAAAAAAAAACTTCTGTCATTTATTTTTATTTTTATTTAAAAAAAAATTTTTTTTTAACCTTTATTTATTTTTGAGACAGAGAGAGATAGAGCATGAACGGGGGAGGGGCAGAGAGAGAGGGAGACACAGAATCGGAAACAGGCTCCAGGCTCTGAGCTGTCAGCACAGAGCCCGACGCGGGGCTCGAACCCATGAACAGTGAGATCGTGACCTGAGCTGAAGTCAGACGCTCAGCCGACTGAGCCACCCAGGCGCCCCAAAACTTCTGTCATTTAAAAGAAGAGGGAAGAAGTGGAGGAAGAGTGAGTTAGAGAAATATTGAAGCAGAGAACATGGAATTTGAGGGAATTTGTATCAGATAATTTTAAGCTTAGTAAAGCAGAAAGTGCATTATTCATCTATAGGTTGAGTAGTGGACCAATGGAGAAGACACGAAACAAAATAGACATAATAGCTATTAATAGCAGTTAATAATTCCACATATTAACATTTTAATATATTCACAATAAGAGCTCTATTAAATTGTATAATGGAGCCTAGGTGAGGAAAGGCTAAAGTTAGATGACATGGACCATCTTTTTTTGAGTAAGAAGAAGAAGAAAAGGGGTACACAGATGAGCCAGTGAAAGAGAATGCAGTCAGAAGAAGCTGCTTAAAGCTCTTCATGCCTCTTTAAAGGCATGATGGAAAGGGGCCCCTGGGGGGGCTCAGTCAGTTAAGCGTCCGACTTCGGCTCTGGTCACGATCTCACAGTCTGTGAGTTCAAGCCCCGTGTCGGGCTCTGTGCTGACAGCTCAGAGCCTGGAGCGTGCTTCGGATTCTGTGTCTCTCTCTCTCTCTCTGCTTCTCCCCCACTTGTGCTCTGTCTCTCTCTCTCTCTCTCAAAAACAAATAAAATGTAAAAAAAAAAAAAAAGGCATGATGGAAATGAACAGAAATGGGAAAGGGAGAAGAGCTGATGTGAAAAATACACATTAGAGCATCCGATGTGCCAGGAACGCTATTTCAATCACGAGCTGCTCATGTACGTCACCACCACTAGCTACTTTTCCTGGTATTTTACATTGGAGTTATTAGTGTTCAATAAATACTGCATGGCAGAGGTGATGAAGGTGGGCAGACTCCTCACGAAGGAGAGCTGTGGGTCCAAAAGAGCCCTGGATCACAAGCCTTGAGACAGCCCTTACTGTGTACACTGTGGTCATTATGCCAACCATTTTCTGTGGAGTCTGGGCCCCTGTTTCCTCAAACCACAATGAGGGTGTTGGACTTCTAAGATCCCACTCTTACCACGCCCCAGGGGAAAACATTTCCAGAAGCTTCTGCTTTGGCAAGTTATGCAGTACAGTTCTTTTGTTTATTACTCTTGTTTAATATTTGTAAAATGCAACACATTTCCTGGGCTTCTATTGCTGCCACTTACCGTAACACTGTTTTCCATCAGCTCCCAGCTCGAAGCCGGGGTGTCAGGCACATGTGAAAGGTCCCATTGTGTTCATGCAGTGACGGCTGCAGTGAGCCAGCCCTTCAGCACACTCATTTATATCTGCAGAAAGAGATACACAGCAGCTATGTTTTCAGGGCTCAAATCAACATTTATTTGTAAACTATAAACACGAGCTAAAGCGTCTCCTTCCTCTCAACCCCAGACATGAAGCATACAGTAAAATACCACACAGGCACCACATTTGCAAATAAACCAACTGCTAATTGTATTTTCTCAAGTGCTGGTCTAATGCTCTCAAATACTTCTATCAGAATCTACTAATATTTATTAATTGGGAGAACGAGGAAAGGAAATAACTAAAAATTATACCTTATCTGTTCCCTAATAATATAGGGAGAAGTCATCCTAATTTTCCTTTAGGAATATATATCACATTCTTAACCAAAAATGGTATCTCCCTCATTTAAGGTAGACAGGACATGTGGACCAGGCAGATGTGGGGCCTTCATGTGTAGCAACCCATGGTCTATGCTCTACCTGATTGCCACAGGGCAGTGCCATTTAAACAAGGATGCTCCCTCCTTGTCCTGACACTGAGAGCCTGTTCCATTCAGTGTAACTTCATTCTGTGGTCCAGATAGTCCCTGTTGTTTCCCTTCAAGTCGATAGGTCTCAACATCATTTTCCCAAGGAGTACTTATTCTTGTACTGTCCTGCGTGTCATCTGCAAGGGCATTCATGAGAGATACTCATTCCTCTGAGATATTTGTAAAACTCTAAGTGGACAGTAATTTGGGGAAAGACTTTCTGGGAATAATGAATCAGACACTAAAATAAAATTTTGAAAGAGATTGTATCTAGATACATATAGATAGCTGTATATATCTATACACATATGTATTTGTCGAGTTTCCACAAATATTTAATAAGGCCCTAGTCTGTGCCGGGTGCTAAGTTAGGTAAATGCTGTGTAAACAGAAGACCAAGGCAGAAATGGTCTCTGTCAGAAAAGTATATTAGCACCATCAACAGAAAATTGTATCTTAGTTTTGACTTAAAGAAGAAAAAAAATAACTATGCAGTAACTTTTAGACCTAATTCTTTTTCCGTTTCTCAATGTGTTTACCCATCCCATAAGTCAGGAAATATTTTAGTATTTTCATAATTAATCCAAATAAACTGTTTCTCATTTCATGAAAATGTCATGATAAAAATGAAGGATTCTGTGATTTCTCTGAAGTTATTAAAACAAAGACTGTCCCACAGGAATGATTTCATTTATTAGTTCTGGTTATGGAATAATTTGTCACTTTCATCTTTGAATTGAAGCATGTCTGTTTTGCTATTTCTAGGAAACAGAAATATGTAACCTTGTATTTATAGTTTCTTTCTTTTTGGTTTTAATTATTTCTAACTTCTGAGAACACTCATTTGCACGTACTTGTGTTTCAAAGGTTATCCCCCACTTTCTGTAGCCTGTAATGAAAAGCACCCTGTGTAGTTATGGAAGGTTTTGAATATTAATTCTGGAATTCACTTCATAATGAGAAACAGAAAACAAAAGCATTAATTCTGAAACTACACCAGACCGTTTCTTTTGTAACTAAAATTTCACTGAGTTGTTATAATTTTACAAAAATACCTTTCAGAATGATCAAATGTGATTATAGGTGTTCTTTTTAAAGCATAAATGAAAACACCTTTCTCCCAGCAGTTCTGACTATTCAAAACTGAATTACAACAAGATTTCAAACAATTACACAATTAAGCCATCAGCTTCAACCTTCTACCTCCACGGAAATTTGTGTCTTCAGACAGCTGATACCCCGGGCAAACAGACACACCTGGCCACACCATTCTCATCTGACAGATGTGAGGACATCCATTCCCACCCGTGCAGTGGTCCATCTCTGAAAGCAATTGAGCGGTGGTAGTTTATAATTCACTAACTTCATAAAGATATACAAGGTGGACGGGTGGAGAGAGGTAAAGAGGGAACTGGGCCCATGGGGTTTCTCATCTAAAGATGGTAAGGACTCTGGAGAGTCTTTTCCCACTTCCAGAAAGAACTAATCCCATAAAAAGTTTCCCATTTTGTGATCTGAACTCTGAAATCTCAACAGATTTAAATATGGACTCGAGCCAGAGAAGAATTACCTTAATTTCACTCGTTCCAGAATATGCCTTCTGCCCTCTGGTACCAAAAGTTCAACAGAGTCAGCATGAACACTACCATATACTCTTTCATTTTCTCCTTCTCTGCCAACCATTTTACTCCTTTGGGCATCAGAATCATCTTTTATCTCCTCTGGGTCACCTTTGCCTTCGGATAAACAACCATGGTGTGAGAAGAAGGGAGGCTGAAGCAACAGAGGAGAGTCTTAGCCATAGCTCCCATAGCTGGGGGAGACGGAATATAGTTCAGATCCCACTGTAATTAAGTCATGTGGCCTCCCTCTCACCCTTGCTTGCTCCTGTCTTAATCAGTCTTAGTCAAATTCTCTGGAAGTCTGGAATATTGTGAAGTCATATATCCTATCAGGAGTACCTCAATATAAAGCTTATTTGTTGATTTTGACAAGCTGCTGGGGTAGAACTGCAGAATTTCTGCTCCTGTCCTCATACCTTTTTCCCCTATAATACACAGAGTATATAAATCAAAACAATATATAGAGCCACTCTGTTCCCACATTGGCCTAGTTTTAACCCAGCCACTACCACCACATGTAAATGCTTTCATTAGTTTTTTGTTTTTTTGTGTGTGTGTGTGAATCATTTCAGACTTTGTTTTCAAAAATGTAATACATATACGCACAGCCATATATATATATATATATATATATATATATATATATATATATATATATTTACCTTTCACAGTTACAGTACATAGTATTATACTTTTTGCTTTTATGATATAGAGAAATTAAGTTGAAATTGTAGACTAATTTGGGGGAGTATTGTCATTTCAACAATATTAAAGCATCTGATCCATGAACATGAGATGTCTTTCCATTTATTTTAGGTATTTAATTTGTTTCAAAATGTTTTATAGTTGTTAATATATGTTTTGTTCTTTTTTGTTAAATTTATTCTTAAATATTTTACCCCTTTTGATGCTGTTGCAAATAGAATTGTTTAATTTCACTTCTAGATTATTCATTGCTAGTATATATAAAAACCAATTGACTTTCATGTGTTCATTTTATATCCTTCAACTTTGCTGAATTTCTTCATTAGCTCTACTAGGTTTTGTAAGTGAATTCCTTAGGGTTTTCTAAACACAAATCGTGTCATCTACAAATGGAGAGATTCCATTTCCTCCTTTACAATCTTGATGCTTTTCCTCTTCTCTTGCCTTATTTTTCTGGTTAGAACCTATAGTATAATGTTGAATAGAAGTGGCATGAACAGACATCCTTGTCTTATTCCTGATCTTAGGGGGAAGGTTTTAGTATTCACTATTAAGTGTAATGCTATCTGTAGGTTTTTCATAGGTTCCCTTTCTCAGGTTGAGAAAGTTCTCTTGTGTTTTAAGTTTGTTGAATTATCATGAAAGGATGTTGGATTTTGTCAAGTGTTTTGTTTTGTTTTGATTTCTCTTCTTGAATCTATTGGGATGAGATGATAATGTGGTTTTTTGTATTTTAGTCTATTTATATGGTGTATAGCATTAATTGATTTTGAGATGTGGAACCAACCTTGTTTTTCTGAGATAAATCTTACTTGATCATAGTGTATAATCCCTTCTAAATGTTGTTGGATTTGGTTTCCTAATATTTTGTTTAGGATTTTATATCTACATTCATAAATATATTTGTTTGTTGTTTTCTTTCTAGTGTTATCCTTGTCTGGTATTGCTATGAGGGTAATTCTGACTTCATGGAATGAATTGGAAGTGTTCTCTTCTCTTTCATATTTTTAAATAATTTGTAAAAATTTGTACTAATTCTTCTTAAGCATTTGGTATAATTCACCATTGAACCCATCTGGACCGGAGCTTTTCTTTTTGGGAAGTTTCAAAATTACTAATTCTATCTTTTTACTTATTATATATCTAACTCAGTGTGCTCCTGAATTTCACAAAAAATAAAATTCGGTGGAATTTTTGGTTTTGTTTTCTTTACTGCATCTGTATTTTTGTCACAGGTTAAGAGACCTACACAGCTACGTTTATGCCAGAAACTTAATTTACTTAATCTATATCCCCTGCTACCAACTCTTCAGACAGTGGGATAGGTAACGTCTCCTCTGAACTTGGGAAAGTGAGGGGTCATTTCTGCCAGATGTAAAATTATGAAGTAGATTGCAATTATGTTTGATATGTTCTTCTGATTGACCACTGTCTCTGGGAACACCTTTTCTAGATTCACTTTAATCGTCTATTGCCCTAACGCCTTCTTGATGTCCAGGTCTCAATAGAAGGGGTTACCCTCCCAGAAAGTGGCTATATATAGTCCTATAGGAAGCCCTACTACTGTCAGAGGTCCTTTTTGTTTGGGGGACTGGTTTTTAACTGTGGACTTAACTCATTTGAATTAGGCATGAAAGAACTGTAAAATAAAACTTCTACAATGCAGCATTTGGTAAAACTTTTATTTTCAGCTGCAGAACATAGAAGGATATTTAAGGGTAGCATGTGGGACACAAGTTATATTTTCAGTCAAGTTCCTAATGCTTCTTTTGTATAGAGATAAAGGGCAGTACTCTTTATATAGTGGAACTTAAATAGGACCTGTTCAAGCTTGGCTTGTGATTCTGAAAGACTAACCATGAATGGCCTTACTTCTACCATAAACAATTAGAAAACTGGAGTAAAATATATGAAACGACCGTTTGTAGATATTGGACCTCAAAGAGCACAGGAGTGGAAACCTTGAGTGAAGAGAAACAAAGTAAGCTAAATTACTGCTTTGGGTTTTGCTGGAGACCATTTCTGGGTTACAGCACAAGAAAGAGAAACCAAAAGAGAGCTCAGTGATCCTGCTAAATTAAGGAGACAAATCAGAGTTTATGATTATCAAGGAAACTATAATTTGTGGACTGTTAGAAGGGGCAGGGTGAGGTGGGAAAGACAGTGCTGCACAGAGTGGGGAGAAGAACCCTCCAGAAATCTATATACTGATCCTTTTGAATTTTTCACTAAGTATTAATCCATATATACATAGGGTAAATCTCCATGAGGCCAGGCAAAGAACAAAGAATTAGGGAAGCTGTAAGTCAAACAATTCCCAAAGCACACTGAGAGCCAAGTATCAGTTAGTTCTTATCAGCCAGACTGGGGAAATACTGTTGAACACATGGGGCTTTCAATAGAGATCTCACAAGGGCCATGACTCAGCAGTAGGACTAATCTAACCCCAGAGTAAAGTCAATTCTAGATTAAATTTAACAAAGCTTAAAAACAGCACTTGATAGGATCAAACTGATTTGCAAGTAACCTAGCTTGGCACCCAGAAAAAAAGCACAATACTTTTAAAGAACAAAAGCTAGCCTTCAACAGTATGAAATGATAATGTCCAGCATCCCATAAAAGGTTAACAAACATGTGACAGTGCAAGCAAATGTGACCATATCCAGGAGAAAATTCATTTAATAAAAACAGACTTACAAATAACAGATGATGAAATCAGTAGATAAGTACATTAAAACAGAATTATAAATAAACCTAATATGCCCAATGATTTAACGAAAAATGTGCATTTAATGAGTAGAGAAAGAGAAGATACATAAAAAAAAAACCTACCAAAGGGAACTTTTAAAGCAGAGGAAGATAAGATTTGAAATGGAAAGTTCACTAAATGGTATTATCAGCACATTACATAATTAGAAAATTATTGAACTAAAAACTTAGCAGTATAAATTATCCAAAATGAAGAACAGAGAGAACAAAAAAGACTAAGCAATTTAAATACACAAAGTCTGGTAACTAGCAGAGCAATATTAAGCAGACAATATCACATTTTAAAAGGAGCTTCTCTAGTCAAACGATCCGAAATAGACAGCCTAATAAGAGAGAAGACTTTCAGAAAATGACTGCCTTGCTATAGCCAGACACCATAGAAAAAAAAATGTGACCCAACCCCCACCTAAAACACCAAAGCCTACACTTTCCCCTCAACAGGATGTAAAGGATGTAAAGCTATTTGGGGACAGTAAAAAGACACACCTATACCTCCTAGCCAAGTGGTACCGAAAGAAAGTCAGCATTCCCATCCAGCGCAGAAGTAATGAGGCATACGTTTTTTATGAGAATTAAAAGCCAGGTGATGGTAAACTTGGACTTCTACTCCCACTGAGTAGTAAAAAGTGGTACTCTCCCCATTCTATTTCCCCCTTCCAGAGTAGTGTCAAAGGAAACCATTTAAAATATAAGGGGTACATAAGATCCAGAGTCTAATAATATGCAAAATGTCCAGTTTTCAGGAGAAAATTCCTCATTATGCCAAGAACTAGGAAGATATCAAGATTGAAAAAGTGAACCAATAAATGCCAACACCAAGATTTTGGAGATCTTAATATTATATAGCAAAGATTTTAAACCATCCATCATAAAATTGCTTTAATAAGCAATTACAAATATTCTTGAAACAAATGAAAATGGAAATTTGAGAACTGAAGAACACAACAACCAAAAATCTCAATGGATTGGCTAAAAGGTAGGAGGGAGAGGACAGAGGAAAGAATCAGTGAATTGGAAGATAGAACAACAGAAATTACCCAAATGAACAACAGAGATAAAAGATTGGAAACAAAACAAAACAAAATTAAAAAAAAGAGAGAAAAGAAAAGAATGGAACTTTAGAGAACCATGGAAATATAACAAAGATATAACATTGTATAAACATCAATATCTTAGGAGATAGAAGAAATAGGGTGGGGCTGAAAATGTGTTCAAAGAAATAAAGCTGAAAATTTCCCAAATTTGGCAAAAGACGTAAATCTATAGATCCAAGAAGTTGAATAAAGCCCAAGCAAATTACACCCAATGAAATACATACCAAGACACATCATAGTCAAACTTCTGAAAAGTAAAGACAAAAGAAAAAAATCTTTAAAGCAATGACAGACTTCATCTGTAAAAAAAACAAAAAGGGAAATAATAGATTTTTCAGCAGAAATCATAGAGCCTTGGAGAAAGTGACATTTTTCAACCACTAAAAGAAAACAATTCAGAATCTTCTATGCAGCAAAATTGCTCTTCAGAAATGGAAGGGAAACTAAGACATCCTTGGATAAGGGAAAACTAAGGGAATTTATTAACTCTAAGACAATATATAAAGGAAGTTTTCTACATAGAAAGGAAATGATTAAGAAAAAACAATTATAAAACATCAGGAAGAAAGAGCAAAATAAGGAAAAAATATCCAATAAACTTTCCTTCCCCTCCTGAGACTTCTGAATCATAATGGCTAAAGCAAAAATTATATTATATGATATGGTTCTAAATGAACATAGAAAAAAAAATTTAAACAATTATATATGTGGAGAAAATTAAACAGAAAGGAAGTTAAGTGTTCTACACCTCACTTAAATTGGTAAAAGTATATGACCGGTAGGTAATTTAGTTATACAGAAAATAATACAGGGAGGAATGAGTAATCAATAAAGAGCTATATAAAGAGATACAGTCCAAACTGCTATAAATAAAACAAAACAGAAATCTAAAAATCGTTAAAGTAACTACAGT
This sequence comes from Felis catus, assembly GCF_018350175.1. Taxonomy (NCBI): domain Eukaryota; kingdom Metazoa; phylum Chordata; class Mammalia; order Carnivora; family Felidae; genus Felis; species Felis catus. Next base: position 96,943,704 of record NC_058376.1, read on the forward strand.
AGGACAGGAAAAAAAGATACAGCAAAAATAAAAACCAAAAACAATAAAGTGAAAAAAGAAATGGTAGACAAGCTGTAACATATCAATAACTACGTTAGTGTAAATGGCTTAGTATACCAATTAAAAAGCTCAGATTCGAAGAGTGGATTAAAAAATATCACCCAACTATATACTCTTACACGAAACTCACTTCAAATATAAACATATAGGCAGATCAAAACTAAAAGAATGGAGAAAATATATATCATGCAAAAACTGATTACAGGACAGTAGGAGTGGCCATATTGTCAGATAAAGTCTATCTCGTTCAAAGAAAATTTCCCAAATCAGAGACATTATGAAATAATAAAGAATAATAAAATGGTCAATCCACCAATAAGACATAATACTAAATGTATACACACCAAAAAACTGAATTGCAAAATATGTGATAGAAATGAAGGAGAAATAAGAGGAGGAGCCAAGATGGCAGAAGAGCATGGAAATGTTTTGTGTGTCTTGAGTCCATGAAATATAGCCAGACCAACACTAAACCATCCTACACACCTAGAAAACTGATTGGAGGAAAAACACAACAATGTGTACAACCTGAACTACAGAATTCAGCAGGTACATGGCCTGGAGAGGTGAATTTGGGGAGCGAGAAGCTGCGGAGGGCAGGGAACCGCTTTTGCGGGTGGAGAGAGGATGGAGACTGGGGAGGCGGGGAGAATACGGGAAAAGCACCCTTCCCCAAAAGCAGCTGGAGAGAAAGTGGAAAATTGGAAACTGCTGCAGGGACTAGACTAAAAAGGGAGAAAGGAGAAAGGAGAAGGTTTAAATTCCATTAAGACTGCAAACAAGCGGAGTGCAAAGGCTGTAACGCCACAGCTCCATACCTGGTGGTGCTCTGGTGGGAAGGGCGAATCCCCAGGAATAGAGTGGGGTCCAGGAGGTTCTTGGGCCACACGGGGAAAAGTGGTTCCACTGCTGGAAGGACATTTGGTAGAGACTGTTGAAGCCCCCTGGGTCCCAGCAGACCCCAATAAATGGCCACATTCACTGGTGCTAGAACAAGGTCGTTAAGGGTGAAGGCTGGTGCCAGATGTGTGTTGTGATTTTCCATTACCCTCAAATGCTGCTGCTACACTATCTCGCGAACTTTTTCTGGGGCGGGCTGGCACCTGGCCACAGTCTCAGGGCACCGGCAGCAGCAGGGTCCAGCAAGCGTGCCTAAGTGCAGCTGACATTTGGCCATTGCTCAGTGAGACCCTCACACAGAGGGGCGGAAGGAGTCAAAGCCGCAGTCCTTCAGAAGTAAGGGGCCATGGAAAACAGTCACACCTGAGACAAAACTCAGGCGAGAGGTACTACCTGGGGCTTGGTCACAGACAGTGAAAAATGCACGGAGTGGATGAAAGCTGAAGACAGAGGACAGGTGCACGATTGCTGATCCAGGAGAACAGCGTTCCGATACTACAGACGGGTAGCTGGGTGACGCCATTTTCATCACTCCCGCGCATGCACATACGCACCTAAGAGCGGCACATCAATCCACTCCAGTAGGCTAGCAGCGCCATCTAGTGGACAGCAAAGCTGTTACACTGAGCCCCACCCAACTGGGCCAACTTCGGTCTTCAAGAACACAAATCTCACTGCCGGCTTAGTTTATGGACTATAAAGCGCTACATAGACTGACATTTAGGGGAAAACGAAGTAATTTCAGTCCTACTTCAATCTGTTAGCAGGTTCATCTATTCAATTTTCTTTTTTTTTCTTTTTTCCTTTTCTCTTTTACACTTCTTTTCTTTTTCTTGAATACAGAAAGAGAAAAAAATTCATTTTTATTTTCAATTGTTATTAAAAATATTTTTCTTTAATTTTTATTACTATACTTTTTACTTTTGTGTAAATTTTTTCAAATTCGATTTACTTCCATCATTTTATTTTAGTCTACTTCAGTGTATTCACCTTTTCAAGTTTTCAAACAATTTCCCTTTTTTCCTTTGTTTTTCTTTTTTCTCTTTCATTTCTTTTCTTTTTCTTGAATGCAGAAAGAGAAAAACTTCATTTTTACTTTCAATTTCTAGTAAAATATTTTTATTTAATTTTTTTACTATATTTTTTGCTTTTATGTAAATTTTTTCAACTTATATTTTACTTCCATCATTATTACTTTAGTCTACTACAGTGTAGTCACTTTTTCAAGTTTTCAAACAATTTCCTTTTTTTCTTTCTCTTTTTATCTTTTTTCTCTTTTTCATTCCTTTTCTTTTTTCTTAAATACAGAAAAAGAGAAAAATTCATATTTATTTTTAATTTTTATTACAAATACTTTTCTTTAAATTTTTCCTACTATATTCTTTACTTTTTTCTATATTTTTTCAAATTCTATTTTACCCCCATCATCTCAATTTAGTCTACTTCAGTGTATTCATTTTTTCAAATTCTCAAATGATTTCCTTTTTTTCTCCCTCCCCCCTTTTTTTTTCTCTAGTCTGTCAAACCACTTTCAACACCCGGACCAAAACACACTTAGGATCTAGCATCATCTATTTGATTTGTGTGTGTGTGTTTAATTTTTAATTTTAATTTTTTTTAATTTCAATTTTTCTACTCATTAATTCCTTTACTCCCTTCAAAATGACAAAATGAAGGAATTCACCCCAAAAGAAAGGGATTTAACCAACACAGATACAAGCAAGATGTCTGAAGCAGAATTTAGAATCACGATGATAAGAATACTAGCTAGAATCGAAAGTAGATTAGAATCCCTTTCTGCAGAGATAAAAGAAGTAAAAAAGAGCCAGAATGAAATTAAAAATGCTATAACTGAGTTGCAATCACGGATGGATGCAGCGGCAGCAAGGATGGATGAGGCACAACAGAGAATCAGCGATTCGGAGGACAAATTTATAGAGAATAATGAAGCAGAAAAAAAGAGAGAGACTACGGCAAAGGAGCATGATTTAAGAATTAGAGAAATCAGTGACTCATTAAAAAGGAACAACATCAGAATCATAGGGGTCCCAGAAGAGGAAGAGAGAAAAATAGGGGTAGAAATGTTATGTGTGCTCACATAGCAACTCTACAAGCATCATACTGGCAATAAAGTCATATCTTTCAGTACTCACTCTAAACGTCAATGGACTCAATGCTCCAATCAAAAGACATAGGGTAATAGAATGGATAAGAAAACAAGATACATCTATATGCTGTTTACAAGAGACCCACTTTAGACCCAAAGTCACCTTCAGATTGAAAATAAGGGGATGGAGAACCGTCTATCATGCTAATGGTCAACAAAAGAAAGCTGGAGTAGCCATATTTATATCAGACAATCTAGACTTTAAAATAAAGACTGTATCAGGAGATGCAGAAAGGCATTATATCATAGTCAAGGGGCCTATCCACCAAGAAGACCTAACAAGTGTAAACATTTATGCGCCACATGTAAAGCACCCAAATATATAAATCAATTAATCACAAACATAAAGAAAGTCATCGATAGTAATACCATGATAGGAGGAGACTTCAACACCCAACTCATAGCAATGGACAGATCATCTTATCAAAAAACCAACAAGGAAACAATGGCTTTGAATGACACACTGGACCAGATGGACTTAACAGATATATTCAGAACATTTCATCCTAAAGCATCAGAATATACATTCTTCTCCAGTGCACATGGAACGTTCTCCAGAATAGACCACATACTGGGACACAAATCAGCCCTAAGTAAGTACAAAAAGATCAAATCATACCATGCATATTTTCAGACCACAATGCTATTAAACTTGAAATCAACCACAAGAAAAAAATGGAAAGGTAACAAATACTTGGAGACTGAAGAACATCCTACTAAAGAATGTTAGTTAAACATGTCTTCCTAAAGACGGAAGAAAGATCTCAGATACCCAATCTAAACTTATGCCTTAAGGAGCTGGGAAAAGAACAGCAAATAAAACCCCAAACCAGCAGAAGACAGGAAATAATAAAGATTAGAGCAGAAATTAATGCTATCAAAACCAAAAAAAACACAGTAGTACAGATCAATGAAACCAGAAGCTGGTTCTTTGAAAGAATTAACAAAATTGATAAACCACTAGGCAGTTTGATCAAAAAGAAAAAGGAAAGGACCCAAATAAATGAAATCAAGAATGAAAGAGGAGAGATCACAACCAACACAATAGAAATAAAAACAATAATAAGAGAATATTATGAGCAATTATATGCCAATAAAATGGGTAATCTGGAAGAAATGGACAAATTTCTAGAAACTTATACACTACCAAAACTGAAACAGGAAGAAATAGAAAATTTGAACAGACTCTTAACCAGTAAGGAAATCAAATTAGTAATCAAAAATCTGCCAAAAAACAAGAGTCCAGGGCCAGATGGCTTTCCAGGGGAATTCTACCAAACATTTAAGGAAGAGTTAACACTTATTCTCTTGAAACCATTCCAAAAAATAGAAATGGAAGGAAAACTTCCAAACTCTTTCTATGAAGCCAGAATTACCTTGATTCCAAAACCAGAGACAACACTAAAAAGGAGAACTATAGACCAATTCCCCTGATGAACGTGGATGCAAAAATCCTCAACAAGATATTAACCAACTGTATCCAACAATACATTAAAAAAATTATTCACCACGACTAAGCAGGATTTATACTTGGGATGCAGGGCTGGTTCAATATCTGCAAAACAATTAACATGATTCATCACATCAGTAAAAGAAAGGACAAGAACTATATGATCCTCTCAATAGATGCAGAGAAAGCATTTGGCAAAATACAGCATCCTTTCTTGATAAAAACCCTCAAGAAAGTAGGGATAGAAGAAGCATACCTCGAGATCATAAAAGCCATATATGAACGACCCAACGCTAATATCATCCTCAATGGGGAAAAACTGACAGCTTTCCCCCTAAGGTCAGGAACAAGACAGGGATGTCCACTCTCACCACTGTTATTCAACATAGTATTGGAAGTCTTAGCCTCTGCAATCAGACAACACAAAGAAATAAAAGGCATCCAAATCGGCCAGGAGGAGGTCAAACTTTCACTCTTCGCAGATGACATGATACTCTATATGGAAAACCCAAAAGATTCCACCAAAAACTGCTAGAACTGATTCATGAATTCAGCAAAGTTGCAGGATATAAAATCAATGCACAGAAATCGGTTGCATTCCTATACACCAACAATGAAGCGATAGAAAGAGAAATCAAGGAATCGATCCCATTTACAGTTGCACAAAAAAACATAAAATACCTAGGAATAAATCTAACCAGAGGAGAAAAATCTATACACTGAAAACTACAGAAAGCTTATGAAAGAAATTGAAGAAGACGCAAAACAATGGAAAAAGATTCCATGCTCCTGGATAGGAAGAATAAATATTGTTAAAATGTCGATACTACCCAAAGCAATTTACATATTCAATGCAATCCCTATCAAAGTAACACCAGCATTCTTCACAGAGCTAGAACAAATAATCCTAAAATTTGTATGGAACCAGAAAAGACCCCAGATAGCCAAAGTGGTCTTGAAAAAGAAAACCAAAGTAGGAGGTATCACAATCCCAGACTTCAAGCTATACTACAAAGCAGTAATCATCAAGACAGTATGGTACTGGCACAAGAACAGACACTCAGATCAATGGAACAGAACAGAGAACACAGAAATGGACCCACAAACATATGGCCAACTAATCTTTGAAAAAGTAGGAAAGAATATCCAATGGAATAAAGACAGTCTCTTTAGAAAGTGGTGCTGGGAAAACTGTACAGTGACATGCAGAAGAATGAACCTGGACCACTTTCTTACACCATAAACAAAAATAAACTCAAAATGGATGAAAGACCTCAATGTAGGATAGGAAGCCATTAAAATCCTCAAGGAGAAAGTAGACAAAAACCTCTTTGATCTTTCCCGCAGGAACTTCTTACTCAACACGTCTCCAGAGACAAGAGAAACAAAAGCACAAATGAACTACTGGGAGCTCATCAAAATAAAAACCTCTGCAGAGTGAAGGAAACAATCAGCAAAACTAAAAGGCAACCGACAGAATGGGAGAAGGTATTTGCAAATGACGTATCAGATAAAGGGTTAGTATCCAAAATCTACAAAGAACTTACCAAACTCAACACCCAAAAAACAAATAATCCAGTGAAGAAATGGGCAAAAGACATGAATAGACATTTCTCCAAAGAAGACATCCAGATGACCAACCGATACATGAAAAAATGCTCAACATCACTCATCATCAGGGAAATACAAATCAAAACCACAATGAGATACCACCTTATACCTGTCAGAATGGCTAACATGAACAACTCAGGAAACAACAGATGTTGGTGAGGATGGGGAGAAAGAGGATCTCTTTTGCATTGTTGGTGGGAATCCAAGCTGGTGCAGCCACTCTGGAAAACAGTATGGAGGCTCTTCAAAAAACTAAAAGCAGAACTACCCTATGACCCAGCAATGGCACTACTAGGTATTTATCCATGGGATACAGGTGTGCTGTTTCGAAGGGACACATGCACCCCCATGTTTATAGCAACACTATCAACAATATCCAAAGTATGGAAAGAGCCTAAATGTCCATCAATGGATGAATGGATAAAGAAGATGTGGTGTATATATACAATGGAGTATTACTTGGCAATCAAAAAGAATGAAATCTTGCCATTTGCAACTACATGGATGGAACTGGAGGGTATTATGCTAAGTGAAATTAGTCAGTCAGAGAAAGACAAAAATCATATGACTTCACTCATATGAGGACGTTAAGAGACAGATGAACATAAGGGAAGGGAAGCAAAAAAGAATATAAAAACAGGGAGGGGGACAAAACAGAAGAGACTCATAAATATGGAGAACAAACTGAGGGTTACTGGAGGGATTGTGGCAGGGGGGAGGCGCTAAATGGGTAAGGGGCACTAAGGAATCTACTCCTGAAATCACTGTTGCACTATATGCTAACTAATTTGGATGTAAATTTAAAAAAAATAAAAAATTAAATTAAAAAAAGAAATGAAGGAGAATAGACAAATGCACAGTTACAGTTGGAGATGTCATCACTCTTTCACCAACAAACAACAGAACAACTAGACAGGAAGCCATCAAAGACATAGAAGAACTCAACAACACCATCAACCCAGAATATCTAGTTGACAATATAACGCTCCACTCAACATCAGAATACACATTCTCATCAAGTGCCCAAAAAACATAGGCCAACATAGATTACATCTTGGGCTATAAAACAAACCTCAAAAATTTCAAAGAATTGAAATCAAACATGTTCTCTGGCCACAAAGGAGTCAACTGACAAATCAATAACAGAGATTATAGGAAAATCTCTAAACCCATGGAAACTAAACAAGACACTTCTCTATGTAATTTATGGGTCAAAGAGAAAGTACCAAGGAAAAATAAAAATAATTAAACTGAATAAAAATAAAAATTCAACATCCAAAATTTGGGGACACAGATAAACAGTGCTCAGAGACAGATTTATAGCACAAAATACATTAGAAAAGATAAAAGATAATCTAAGATCATCTAAAAGATAGTCTAAGCTCCCACACCAAGAATTTAGAATAACAAGAGCAAAATAAACCCAAATTAGGTAGAATGAGGAAAATAATAAGGATAAGAGCAGAAAACAATGAAATTGTAAACAGAAAACAAAGAAAATATTATTAAACTAAAGAACTGATTCTTAGTATAGACCAATAAAGTTGACAACAAAAGACTGACAAATAAGAGAAAAGACAAGATTACCAATATCAGAAATGAAATAGGATGTTACTATACATCCTGATGACATCCAAAATATAGTAAGGAACAACTGCCAACAACTCTGCATAACATAAATTTGGTAGCTTAGACAAAATGGGCTAATTTTTTTTTTTTTTTTTTTTTTTTTTAGTTTTTTAAATGTTTATTTATTTTGAGAGAGAGAAAGAGAGAAAGCATGTCTGCATGTGCGGGAGGGACAGAGAGAGAAAAGGGAGAGAATCCCAAGCAGGCTCCACTCTGTCAGTGCAGAGCCTCATGTGGGGCTTGACCTCAGGAACCACAAGATCATAACCTGAGCAGAAATCAAGAATCGGTCACTTAACTGAGCCACCCAGTTGCCCAAATTTCTTTCTCAAAAGAAATACAAACAACCAGAAGCCATTCATATGAAATAGAAAATGTGTATAGCCCTATAACTAAGAAAAAATATATATAATTTAACCTCTCTGCAAAGAGAAATCTCTATGCTCAGTTGGTTTCACTGAATAATTCTACCAAATATTTAAGGAAGAATTAACACTAATTCTATAATTTCTTCCAGAAAATAGAAAAAGGGATACTTTCAAATGTATTTTATGAAGATGATATTATCCTGATACCAAAGCCAGGTAAAACAGTACAGAACAAAAAACAGAAAGAAAAAGAATACTACAGACTAATATCACTTAGCAATAAATATGCAAAAATCCTTTACAAAATAATAGCAAATCGAATCCAGCAATGTAAATAAAACAATTATGTAACATGACCAAGTAGGGTTTATTGCAGCATTCAAGGTTGATTCAACATTACACAAAAAAATCAATTGACATAATTCTCCAGATTTAGAAAATAAAGAAGAAAATTTCTGGGGCACCAGGTTGGCTCATTTGAGTGAGCATCTAACTCATGATTTCAGCTCAGGTCATGATCTCATAGTTTGTGGGATCGAGTCCCATTTCAGGCTCCACGCTGACAGCCTAGAGCCTGCTTGGGATTCTCTCTTCCTTTCCAACTGCTCCTCCCCTGCTCTATCTCTCTCTCTCAAAATAAATAAATAAATAAACATTATAAAAAGAATAATTGAGGTTGTTTGGTACTAGTTGAAAGATACATGTATAAATCAGTGGGGAAAAAAATGAAGAACCCAGAAACAGACCCATACAAATATGCCCACCTGATTTTTGAGACAAAAAAGCAATTCAACGAATAAGGATAGCCTTTCAACAAATGATAGGCAATCAAATGGATCTTGACATAAATCTCATATCTTATGCAAAAATTAACTAAAACTTGATCACAGACTTAAATGTAAAACATAAAACTATCTTTAAAAAACTTTTAGAAAATAGCACCTTAAAACTGTAATCAATTCAGATGGAAATGTTTAAATAAACTGGTATATCCATATCATGGAATAGTATGAACTACTGCTACATGCAAGAACTTGGGTGAATCTCTGGAGAACGATATTGAGTGAAGAAAGCCCATCCATAATGGTATATATACTCTTTGATTTCTTATGTAACCTTCTTGAAATGACAAAATGATAGAAATGGAGAACATATTAGTGTTGCCTGGGGTTAAGGAGGGGGTAGGCATGGAAGGAAAGTGTGGTTATTAATAGGGAACATTAGGGATCCTTGTGGTGATGAAAATGTTCTATATCTTGACTCCATCAATACCAATATTCTGGTTGTGATATTGTACTATAATTTTCCAAGATGTTGCCATTATGGGAAACTAGGTACAGATACATGTGATCTTTCTATGTTATTTTTAAAATTGCATGTGAATCCAAAATTATCTAAAAAGAAAAAAAGGACCAAAAGGTAAAAAACAAAACAAAACAAAAACAAAACCAACAAAAAAAATCTATTAAGTAAATAAATATGTTTGTTGAACTGCAATGTAAGTTACCTCATTAAAAAAAAAAACAGAACTGACTTTATTCATTCAACTTTCATTTAATAAACATTATTTAGGGGAAAAAAGAGAGAAAGAGAGACATCTGGGATCCTTGATTGTTGGAGAAGCCCTGGACCCCATCAGGCAGCAAATCTAAATGGGGATTGATAGTCACCAGTTTAAAGCTGCCACGTTAAAGTGATTTTTGGATGTGGACTCTCTCCACTCTGGAGGGTATGCAGGTGATTTTGGAATGGGCTGCACTCCAAAGGCCTGGAGGGCCTAGTTGCCCAAGGCATGGAACAGAGCAATTGTGAGGAAAGGCTAGGTCACACACACACACGTACACACACACACACACACAATTTAATGAAAGAAAGCAAAGCAATATTAACAAAGTGAACAGTTTCAGTAACCAAAGGGAAAATATTGAAAAGAAAATACAATATAACTGGAATCTCAGAAGAAAAGAATGAATAGAAAAAAGAACAAAACTGAAAAAAATAGTGACAAAACATTTTCAAAATTTGATGTAAACTAGACCCACATATCCAGAAGACTTAATGAACCTAAGCAGGATAAACACAAAGAAAACTGAACCATAACATATCATGATAAAAATGATGAAAATCAATGATAAAAATAAAATCTTAACAGAATCCAAAGGACAAAGAAAAGTGTATTACATATAAAAGAAAATATAAAAAAAAACTGTATATATCTTGTTAAAAACCATGCAAGACAGAAGACAAGGAAACATTTTAAAAATACTGAGGGAAAATAAAAACAAACCAAAAAAAAAAAAAAAATAGAAGCACATACCTGAAATGGATATGACATAAATGGAGAAGACATAAAGACATTAAAAAAAAGTAAGCTGAAAGTATTCATCACTACAGATCTAACCTACAAGAAATAGTAAGGGAAGTCATTCAGGTATCAGGTAAATGACAGCGAATGAAAATGTGAACCTACACAATGGAATAGACTGCAAGTCATTGTACATATGTGATAAAAATATAGTTCCTGCCGTTTAAAAAATAACTAATATATATCCATATAGGTTAAAATGAACACAATAGAAATGTATTTGGTATTTTTTTACATGTGACAATTGTACGAAGCAACAGAACAAAATGAAATACAAGTATATTGTTGTAAGGGCCTAACATTATACATCAAGCGGTAAATAATTTTTGAAAGTAGACTGTGATAAAATAATAATAAATATTGTAAATCCTGGAATAACAATTATTTTTAAGGAAGTATAACTAGTAAAGCAATTTCAGAGACAAAATGAAATATAAAAATTTTTAATTAACCAAGGAGAAGTCTGAAAAGAGGAAAAGGGAATAAAGAATAAATGACATGAACAGAAAACAGCATTCTCATAGATTAAAAACCATAAGGCAAATTACATTAAATATAAATTCTCTAAATATTCATATTAAAAGATAAGAATTCTCAGACTTGCAAAAAAGCAAGACACAACTATGTGCTATCTACAATAAACATACTTTAACTACAAAGAGCAAGATATATGTTTTTTAAAAGAATAAAAATATATACTAGGATAGCACTAACCAAAAACCTTTGAATGGCTATATTAATTTTACACAAAGTAGATTTCAGACAAAGTAGACTAGTATAATAAGGTGATCAATTACTATAATAAAATACAATAATAAGGTGATAAATTTTTCAAGAAAACACAAAACCATTTTAACTGTATATGCACCTAATAACAAAGCTTCAAAATACATGAAGCATAAATTGATATAACTGAAAGGAGAAATAGACACACCAATACATATAGTTGGAGATTTCAATACTCCTCTACCAATAATTGATAAGATAGGTGACAGAATAGTAATAGGTGACTAGAGACAAGGCTTAACAACTATCAAATAATTTAAAATGACATTTCTAACAACTTCAGTCAATAATTGAAGAATATACATTTTTTCAAGTGTACATAGAACATTTAACAAGACAAAATATTCTGAGCCCAAACCAAGGCTTGGTAAATGTAAAATGATTGCAGATATACAGAGTATATTTTCTAATCAAAATGGAATTAATTTAGAATACAAAATGACACCTGGAATTTACTCATTTAGAAATTTAACAATGCAATTCTATTATCCTTGAGTCAAAGGAATTAGAAAATATTTTTAAGTGAATGTAAACATTAATATGTGTAGGGGAAAACAAAGCAGTGCTTATAAAAAGTATAACTTTAAGTACTTACATGAGAAAAGTGGTAGGTCTAAAGTTTAATGGAACACAATAGTAAACTCAGAAATGGACCCACAAATGTATGGCCAACTAGTCTTTGACAAAGCAGGAAAGAATATCCAATGGAAAAAGGACAGTATCTTCAGCAAAAGGCACTGGGAAAACTGGACAGGTGACATGCAGAAGAATGAACCTGGACCACTTTCTTCTGATATACACAAAAATAATCTCAAAATGGATGAAAGACCTCAGTATAAGACAGGAAACCATCAAAATTCTAGAGGAGAAAACAGGTAACAACCACTTTGACCTTGGCCACAGCAATTTCTTACTAAACATGTCTCTGGAGGCAAGGAAAACAAAAGCAAAAATGAACTATTGGGACATCATCAAGATAAAAATCTTCTGCACAGTGAAGGAAACAATGAACAAAACTAAAAGGCAACCAAGGAATGGGAGAAAATATTTGCAAATGACATATTAGATAAAGGGTTAGTTTTCAACATCTGCAAGGAACTTAAACTCAACACCCAAAAAACAAATACTCCAGTGAAGAAATGGGCAAAAAACATGAACAGATACTTTTACAAAGAAGACATCCAGATGGCTAACAGACACATGAAAAGATGCCCAACATCACTGATCATCAGGGAAATACAAATCAAAACTGCAATGAGATACCATCAGAATGACTTATATTAACAATTCAGGAAAAAACAGATGTTGGTGAGGATGCAGAGAAAGGGGAACCCTCTTGCACTGCTGGTGGGAATGCAAACTGGTGCATCCAATCTGAAAAACAGTATGGAGGTTCCTCAAAAAATTAAAAATAGAGCTACTTATGACCCAGCAATTGTACTACTAGGCATTTATCCAAAAGATACAAAAATGTTGATTTGAAGGGGCACATGCACCCCAATGTTTATAGCAGTGCGAACAACAATAGCCAAATTATGGAAAGAGGCCAAATGTCCATCAACTGATGAATGGATAAAAAAGATGTGGTGTGTGTGTGTTTACACACACACACACACACACACACACACACACACACACACAATGGAATACTATTCTGTGATTAAAAAGAATGAAATCTTGCCACCTGCAATGATGTGGATGGAACTAGAATGTATTATGCCAAGTGAAATAAGTCAGTCAGAGAAAGATAAATGTCATATGATCTTAGTCATATGTGGAATTTAAGAAACAAAACATATGAACATAGGGGAAGGGAAGGAAAAATGGGATAAAAACAGAGAGGGAGGAAAACCATAAGAGATTCTTAAATACAGAGAACAAACTGAGGGTTGCTGGAGGGAAAGTGGGTGGAGGGATGGACTAAATGGGTGATGGGCATTAAGGAGCGCGCTTGTTGGGATGAGCACTGGGTATTATATGTAAGTGATGAATCACTAAATTCTACTCCTGAAACCATTATTACACTATATGTTAACTAACATGGATTTGAATAAAATAAAAAAATAACTAAATAAATAAGAAACTTAAAAAAAGAAGAGCAAGTTGACCTGAAGTAGAGGAAAAAGTAATAGACTGAAATCAGTGAAATAAACAATAAACAATAGAGACAATCTATAAAATGAAAAGTTGATTTTTAAAAGGTCAATAAAATTAACCTCTAGTTAAACTGAGCAAGAATATAGCTTTGACACAAATTAATAAGGGGATATTATGATTAATTTTTCAAATATAGTTGATAGTTTATGAAATAGGAAGACACCCTGGATGGCACAATATATTATAATATATCAAAACTGAATCAAGAAGTGATGAAAACTTAAATAGCTTTATATCAATTTAAAAAATTATATTAATAAATAAAAACTTTCCTCAAAGAAAATTCTAGGCTAAGATGGTTTCACTGGTGAATTACCTTCAACATTTAAATAATTCTAAACAAACTTTTTTTATTTATTAAAAAAAAAATTTAATGCTTGATTTATTTTTGAGAGAGAGAGAGACAGAGTACACGTGGGAGAGTAGCAGAGACAGAGGGACACACAGAATCATAGCAGGTTCCAGGCTCTGAGCTGTCAGCACAGAGACTGAAGCAGGGCTCAAACTCATGAACCATGAGGTCAATGACCTGAGCCAAAGTTGGATGCTTAACCAACTGAGCCACCCAGGTGCCCCTACACAAACTCTTCAAGAAAGTAGACAGGAGGGAATGTTTCTTAACTCACTTTATTAAGCCAAAGTTACTCTGCCCTAGACGAATACTACCAAAAATAAAACTATAGAAAAATAACCCTAATTTAAAATAGATTCAGAAATCCGACATAACCCCTTGACTGACAATTCCAAATTTTAACAAGAGGGCAGAACACCTTGAACCCTCATGTGTGGGAATATAAAGCTGCATAACTCTGGAAGACAATTTGCCAATATTTTATAAGGTTAAATATGCACTTACTATATGCCCCAACAATTCTACTCTTAGGTATCTGCTTTGTAGTAAACTACTATTCAGTAATAAAAATGAATGTACTGCTAATTTACAGAAAGACATAGATGGATTTCAAAATCATTAAGCTGAGCTTTAAATGAATACAGATGTAAATAATTACATACTGAATTATTCATTTTATACAACACTCTAGAGAACACATATCTAATCTATACTGACAGAGAGCAGATCATTGGTTGTTAAGATTAAATATTTGAGTGATTGTAAGAGTAGAGCAATTGGGAAAGGAAATTTGGAGGAGACAGAAAGAGTCACATCTTTATTGTGATAGTAGTTACATGGCATATCCATTTAAGTGTGTAATATTAAAGTTGCTGCATTTCATTCAGGGTACATTATACTTAAAATGTTGAGTTAAAAAAAGATAAGTAACAATAACAAAAAAAGAGTAATATTTTCGTTTGATTGGTTGTAATTTATATTAAAGACAATGAATTGACATAACTTTGTATATCAATCTTTGTATATGTCCCAATGGACTTTTGAGCCCCATTCATAGCAAGTACCAGATCTTATTTATTCATCTATTCTAAGCCATCCAAATATATTTACTTAACAAATGAATGTTAATGTTTTAAAGAAACATAAGAAAGTACTGGTTACAACCTCACTTACATCCTGCTCTCCTTGTGATACTCATTGTGCTGATCACCTGATTGGCTAAGACTTTTTCTTTTTCTAAGACTCAGTCCTAGGTACTACCTCCTCTAAGAAATCTTTCCCAATGATCTCGGTGACAGCTTTCATTATTGAAAGCAGACAGTGTTTCTCAAATTGGGGTCCTTACTAGAGTAGTTTTGGGGATGATAGTAAATGTTACATAATAAAAATTTCCAACATCAAAAAAGCATGTGAATGCTTGCTCAGCAAATCTGTTGTCCATTGAATCTCTCAGAGCTTTCAATATGCTATAATGGATTATGGTCTTCAAAAGATGATAGGTTATTTAAGTTTGTCATAATTTTTTATTTATTGCTTTTTTTAAAAAAAAAAATTGACCATGGCATTATTTTTATTGTAAATAAGTTCAATAATTTAATATTTCATAGAACAAATATGGGAAATGATGGATGATGTCATACACGTAGTTCTTATAATATCCTACCTTAAACCTTAAGAGATCAGTAACAGGGCACATTTTATTTTTTCAAATAATTTATAATGAATGCAGGGACCTGATTCATATAACTTGATATCACGATCTGTCTATAATCTCCATAGAAGGTGATTCATAAACTGTGTTTTGATGGAAAGAGGATATAGCTATTAGAAATTTGGTTTCAAGAATTGGTCTGTCAGTTGCTAGTAAATCAAATGTTACCTTGAATGACAATAGATACATGGTTGTAGGCTGGCGATGCATAACAGTGAATAGACTATGTTCCTGCCCTAACAGAACATTCATTCCAGTAGACGAGATAGACAGCTTATGAGTAAACTAATTTAAAAAAATCACAGATTTCGGTGAGTTCCATAAAGGAAATAAACAAGATGATGTAAGAAACAGTAGCTAAGGAGGAGAGCTGGAAAGGAGAATTTGGGGCAGAGGTCTTGAGACACTGAGATAGAAAAGGCATAGTATATTCAAAGAACAATAGGGAAAGCTCTTTGCACATGTAAGACACTGGCTCATGGTAAGGATTTTGGAATGTAAGTTTAATAGTAGCACACTGAAGATTTTAAGTGGATAAATGGTAGGGTCAAAAGTAAAATCCTCAGGTCTCCTCACTTTTGGTTTAATAATCCTTTCCTCTTTATTAAAGATTATTAAAATATGTGCATTTTATTAAAAGAATGCTTCAGAATGGTAGCCCTAAAGCCACATAGGATAAAATCTTTCACTGACTTTGCAATCTTAAATCCCTCAGTATCTTGTATGGTTATATACAGTTAAGGCATTTCAAATTCAAAATAAATTGCTGTTTCTTTTTCACTTCCTATGTAACTTGGAGAACACAAATAAGGTAATTTAGATGGCTGAGTTGGCACAAATTTCACTAAATACATTAGTTTAGCAGCATTTTAAAATAATACATTGTAGTTTATCTTGAACTGCTCAAACTATGGCTGAAAATCATTTTAAGGACTTGATGATTAGTCACAATTTTGGGAGATGCTTAAGTGGGAAAAACACAACTTAAAAGCTTATTTAGATTTTTAACAAATATGAGACAAAAATATGATTTAACAACTCAGAACTTGGTTAATTATAATATTTACCTTTAGTGAGATTTTGTCATATACTTCTATTTTCCAAAAGATGCATTGAATAAATAGCCAGAGATACATTCTTGACTTATTCATAAAATTAAACTTATAACTACCTTCAACCTATACGAGCTAATTTATACCTCTGAATTCAAGAAAAGCCTCTTTTCAAATCGGTACAAATGTATACTGAGACTGCTAAACGTTATTTTATTAGAACCAGTGACACAAATTTCAAGCTTAAGCCCAGAATTTTTTCTCCCTTAGACATGCTATATTACACTTCCTCAAGTTTCCAGCAACCAGTCTTTTGATGGTTAAAGACAGATCAAAGATGCCATGGAAGACATATGACTGGTTTTGTTCTTAGCATGACTACCTCCCAAAACAGTCATGTAATACTTTCTCAAGATCATTTTCTCAAAAATATATATTGGTAACCTCCACGTATCTCCTCATTGGCCCCTAGAGCATTTGCAAAAAGTATTCATTAGTTACAGTCCCTTGATTTCACCTCTTCCTGGATTCTCACTTCTTGATTTTTGAAGACACTTGAAAGCCAGTGATTCTACTTGGAAGGTTGATATATCCATGTTTAACAAAACACCCATGTGGTTAAACAAGGCACATCTTTATATATGAGGTTACGGTGGCATTTTACCAGGAAACATGTTCTGATCCAAGAAATATGTCCCTAATGAAAAATTACTTGCATATATGGTAATAAAAATATCCACTATAAAATCCCCATAGCTTCCTTAATTGTTGATATTTCAAATATAATAGACTAACTGTGCACTAATCCTACAATGTAGAAGATACCTGGGACCTTGGTCCTTCCCTTCTCTGGACTCATTCCTACTCTTTCAAAATTTAACTTAGGTGTTATCTCCTCTTAAAAGCTTTCTCTGAACCTGTTTAGGCTGGCTTATGTGGGGTTATTCACTGGGGTTTCTGTAATATATAATGCTTACTTTTACCACTGTGCTGCTATACTCTTTATTTATGCATTTGTTTCCTCCCACTAAATCATGAGCTTATTGAGGGCAGGGAACTGTTTTAGCATCAAAGAACTCTTAGTTTCTAACCCCAGTGCCTGGCATATAATAGGAACCTACAAAATACCCCTTGCATGATAGAAATGAATGACAAAGCAACTTCTGAAAGAAAGATAAGCAGATTTCCCATCCGGTGAAATACCAAATGACTATCTCAAGCCTGAAAGAAATAAATCCTCAAAGCAAAAATGAGATAAAACAATCATTTGGTACATGATCTTTAAAAAGAGACTGAAAATCCCCCCAAACCTTTAGATTTTCTTTTCAAGTTTTGCTCATTACTAATGTTATTCATTTCATATACTCACTATACTGTTCAAGTCCCTCAGCAAGTCAAGACTTATTCCTAGCACAGCATTATGGAGCCCTTTCATCTAAGTCCTATGATAAAATTCAAGAAATCTATTTAGTTCATGGAGAGAAGAAGTGTGGCGGCTGTTAGAGTTTCTACATACTTAATAAACTGCATGTTCACTTGAAAGCTTAATCCAAACCAACTAGAGTTAGGGTCATTATGAGACTTGCAAGGGCACTCAGACATGAAATGCCCACTAAGAATCTAACTGAGATTCATAATTGAGAGCAACTCGGTTTATGGGACAGTTAAGACTGTATTCATCAAAGTACAATATAAGACTTTGTATTGACCAGATGAAGAAACTGGCCATATCTTCCTGTGCTGCTATAGTTTAGTCTGGCTGTCAACTTGGCAGGTCCCGGGCTGTGAATTGTGGACACTATTGCTTAACATTCATGTCTGGTTCGCTTCCCAGCAGTGGCAGGTTCACCATCTACAATCATGTTTCCTAACTGCAGTCCAGCCCAGCTGGAGACCCAATTTTCAGCACAACTACAGCCAGCTCTGACAAGAGGTCTGGTAGTCAAATGCCACCTTCCCTGAGGTACTTGGAGGCTATCTGGTCTGTGAAGTATTAATAGATGCAATGAGAATACCAAAGGGATGAGAAACTAAACATTTTCTTAAAGTTAAGTATGTTCTTGAAAAATTCTGTGTCTTAGAATTGCCGTAATAATTACTGTCTAGAATATTCATGTTGACATTTAATACATTAAACTTAAAAATGGCATAAAGAAAAGATCAAAGAGATGTGAATTTGTAACCTGACACCGCCAAAGCCACTAGTTCTGTGATCTTGGAATAATTACTTGACTTCTAGGAGCCTTAAATCCCTTAGCTATAAAACAAGCATAGTAACAACTATTTCATGGGATTGTGGCAAATACTAAGTGGAATAGTGTGTATAAAGCAACTAATACAGTATCTGGAATACCATAGGCACTTAATAAATGTTAGGCATTATTAGTAGGAAAATAGTAAGAAAGAGAAATTGAAATGGATAAGAGAACAATAAGGTAAACATCAGAAGGAGACATTTTAGAATTTAAAATACTTGAAGTAAAACAATGGTGAGTGGTATGAAAATCTAGTGTATTCAGGCTTGTGTGTAGCTAAACCTGACAGGAATTGAGAAAATAAAGAAAATCCTTATGTAGGAGTTAAAATAATCAAGACAGATACTAAAGTCAGCAAAGATTTACTAAGTTGCTTCTAAGTGTAAGATACTAGGACAGAGATACATAAGGTATTCCCACTGCCCTCAAGGGGCTTACTCCATGTGGGGAGGTGAACAAGTATATACATTATGGGAAAAGATGTAGAAAGTGAGATCATGTGTCAGAAAAAGAACCAGAACCAGGAAAGAATAGGGTCTCAAAATCCAAGGAAGAGAATTTCTAGAAGAAAGTCAAGGGCAAACTGAGTCAATTTCTGAAGAGTTTGAGAATCAACATAAAGAGCTGGGTTGTTTTGTTTTGTTTTGCTTTGTTTTGTTTTTGAGTCCTTCCCTTGTGCTAAGCATGGTTTCAGGCAATTCTCAAATATTTATTCAATACACGGGGCGCCTGGGTGGCGCAGTCGGTTAAGCGTCCGACTTCAGCCAGGTCACGATCTCGCGGTCCGTGAGTTCGAGCCCCGCGTCAGGCTCTGGGCTGATGGCTCAGAGCCTGGAGCCTGTTTCCGGTTCTGTGTCTCCCTCTCTCTCTGCCCCTCCCCCGTTCATGCTCTGTCTCTCTCTGCCCCAAAAATAAATAAAAACGTTGAAAAAAAATTAAAAAAAATATTTATTCAATACACCATTCAAATAAGATGAGGAGAAGTATGGGATGGAAGCAAGGAACAAGGAGATGAATTTGGAAGAGATAACTCTGAGCTACATTTTCAAATTGTTAACAAATGATAGTAATAATTAAAATTGAGGTTAAATAATGATTAAAATAACAGATAATATTTACATAGTGCTTAGTATGTTCCTGGCACTGTTGTTAAGTGCTTTACATGCATTCATGAATTTAATCTTCACAACAAGAAGTAGGTACAATTTAAATACCCATTTTATAGATGAGAAAACTGAGGCACAAAGTGTATTTAAAGTCCCAAATTAAAATGTGTGACAGAACTGAGATTTGTGGAAAAAGAGGGTTTGAAACCTAGGGGGTTGGATTCAGAATGTGTTTCTTAACTCCTACACTATATTGAAGTGTAGGAGAAGTCTGGGCTCTCTCATGATAGCTATAGAGATGGGATGCTTACCAAGTTAGGTTATAAAGGATGAGGAGGCCTTCAGAAGATAAGTGATAAAGAGGCAGTTGAAGTCAGACAACAATGATGCATAAAAAGGACAGAAGACTAAAGGGAAATGGGACTTTTGTTCCTGGAAGATGGGAAAAATGGCATTGAGGAAAAATTTGAGGGTGAATAGGAATTGATTTCTAAAACTCAGTAAGCAAGCACTGAGAATCAGCAAGGTGAGGTCCAGGAAAGTCACCCTGGATGGAGGATTTGCAGTTTGAGCAGTTTGAGTATTTGGTGTCACGGATAACTCTGAACTCCAGTCCTGACAAGGTCAAGAAATAGCTTTGTAACCCTGCAGCTCAAAATGTATCTGTCCCTGCTTTAGGGTTCTAGCAATTTTTTTGTGAGGCAGGCAACTTACTAAGCTCTTTACATGCATTACTTTTTAAATCTTTATTTACAACCTTATGACATATATGTACAATTACGTCCAAATCATAGATGAAGAATACCAGTGAATTTAATAACTGTTCACCATCACAGTAAATGAGGAAGCTGGGACTCCAAACCAAACCTGTCTAACCCCGTAGTCCTTTATACTACTGGGTTTTATTGCTTCCGTAATAACCTGGAATTACTTATGATAAGAAATAGGTTTGAAAATTTTGAACTCAATCCACAATTACAGGGCATAAATATAGGAAGGCAGGAGGTCAAGAACAATGGCAGCAGCAGCAGCTGGGGATCAGTTATTTGAAACTGAGTATGTGTGTAGCACCAACCCAAACAACTCAGTGCAATGCTTGCTGGGGAAAATTCATTCCCAGTGTTGTGAACAACTTTTTAAACGAAGGCACTTGTTGGATGGGTGGTGGAGGTGAGGGATGAGCAGGAGTCATTTGGAGGGATTTCAACAGCATTGGATCATATCAAAAGTGAGAAAAACAATGAAAATGGATCTTCACTGCTAACTGTGGAAATTATTTCACAAGAGCTTTCCTTTCAATGGCGCAGGAGGAATGTTGGCATACTGGTTTATAACTAGGGATACTAAATTTTTCAAGGGAAGTCAAATTTTCAAGTACATATACACATGCCAGACTTTTTATCCTAATTTTTGGTTTGGAAAAAGTTAAAACACAAAAATGTCAAACTGTTTCCAAAGTGCTACTGTAGCTTAATATCTGTCATCAATAATTTCCATGTATAAACACATTTCCAGAAATACCAATATTGAAAACAGGCACACTTGGAAATTCTATTAAAGCAATGGTAGATATAATTCCTTGATGTATTTGTAAAAGGTAAATAGGTCAACAAAGACCATTTGACCTTAACCTCCCAATATGTCATTTATTCAGCTTCTAATGATCTCTGTAATTATCAACAACTCAAGCAAACAGTTCCTTAAGTCAAATGTCACAAAAATAAGAAAACACAGGACATTTTCCCAACATTTTCTGGCCTAGTCAGTCATCAAGCCATTACTGAGTGATCATTATCTTTGGAAGGCAACTGCATCTTCAAGATTTTGTCAAATCTAAATTCTTTTAGAATTCGTCTTTTTGACTTCTAAAATATTTCATAACATTAAGGTAGGAACAGATTGTTAGGCTTGTTTCCCGCAAGATACACAGTGGTGATATGATTTGTTAAAAACCCAAAGGATTTGAATTTAGTGTTTTATTGCTTCCAATTTTTAGTCTTATGTCTGTGAGGCTGGGCTGCCTTAAGATTTAAGTTTGCATAAAAATTTGATGCCATAAATTGTGCAAGTAACCCTTGGACTTGAACAGTTTTAATCAGTGAAATTTACTTAAGGAAATTACCATGCATGGGAGCAAAGATTTATCTGTAAGAATATTTAGTATAATTTTCTTCAAATAGTTAAAAAATGCAAATCTAAGTATCCAACATCAGTAAATTGGAATAGTGCAATTATGAAAAAACAATGGCATGCTATGCATTATATAATCAGCTTGAAAAACTTGGGTTCCAGAGTTCCAGTCCCTGGGTTCAAATCCTATCTCTGCTACTTCCATGCTGTGAAACCTTGAGCCAATTACCCAACCTGTACGGTGCTCCATTTCCTCATTTGTAAAATAGGGATGGTAACAGTGTCTACTTTATATGGTTGCTGTGAATTTCAATGAGAAAATGCACATAAATTTACTTTCCAAAGGTAACTAACACAAAGATAATTCTAAATAAACTATTATTATAGTGCACTCATTAAACATAATATAGTAGAAAATTAGATTACATTAAATAATGTTTTAAAATATTTAATAAAGTAAATTGTATAATAGAAGGCATAGTGTAATCCTATTTCATAAAAGCATTTTCCTTTATGCAAATAAAACACTTGAAAAGATTTATGCCAATATGTTAACAATTGTTACTTCTCTATGGCAGTATGGGTGGTTTCTACTGTTTTTGTTCTTTGTTATTTTATGATTCATTTTTTTTCCAAATTTTGCTCAATGAACATGCACTGCTTTTATGATAGAAAGTGTAAAGTCATAACAATAAAATAAATTGCATGGCATATATTGATCCACAGCAAAGTTAAAAGGACACCTGTAGAAGTTGCTGCTATCAGTATGTCAATAGTTCCTGAGGCAAGAGATGCTAATGACACCAAAAAGACCACAGGAAGAGGAGAAGTGTGGAGGGGGGACTCGGTGTAGCCAATAAAGGGTAATAGAATTTGAGGTTGATGACAAGAGGACCAAAAAGTCAATGTCTGCTGAAAACACAAAAGGCACAATTTCAACATTAAGATCACTACCATTAAGAAGTGGGACATAATTGTTTCTAATGATACAGAATAGAGTGATTTTGCCTTGAGTAATATTTCAGTCCCTGATTAAATTACTTACCTTCTTTATGATTTCTTTGGAATTGTTTTTATCTTTAGTTCAAGTTTAGATGTCATTTCAGGGTCTGGGCAGGTTCACTACCATGGTGAAAGGCAGTGTACACAATACTGGAAGGATGCCTGAGCTAAGACATGGCCCATCCAGAGCCTGTTGCTTCCTAAGCCACCTCATTTGGCATTTCTATACCAGTCTGTGTGGTGGTTATGATCAATGTCTGTCTCTTCCCCGTGACTCTTTGGTCTTATTCACTGTTGTACTGCAGTGCCCATGTCAGTTCCTAGCCCAAAGCAGGTGCTCACTAAATATTCACTGAATGAATGAACAAATGGATGAGTGTAAACAAGTTATTTAGTCTCTCTGAGGCTCAATTTTTTTTCATTTGTAAATTTAGGATTACTAGTTTCAAATATTTTAAGGCTACCATTTTAAATAAAATCCTTATATACTAAATGATTAAAAATTAGAGTTCCTCTGTAATAGATGAAAATCCTGGAAGAGCTCCACACCCATATTCTCCCGTGCATGTACACACACACACACACACACACACACACACACACACACACACACAGTACCATCCTTGAGTTACCTTCTTCAAACTCTAACTTCTTAAATTCAAGTTCCTGGGAGCATTTAATTTGGAAACTACTGAACTAGGCAATCTCTAAGATTCTTTCTATGATTCTAGGCCTTTCAATAAAAGCTGTCCAGCTATTCTTTTTACTCTCCCACCTCTCAACAAATTAGCACAGACTTACATTCTAAGTTTTTGGAAAATTCAGCTCATTAGCCCATTAAAACTTTGGATTATAATGCCAGAAATGCAAGCATGATATTTTTTATGATCTCTTAGGCACATCATGGGGATATTCCTTAGCTCTCACCCAATTTAACTTGCAGTGGGTTTGCCAAATGGATATTCCCTCCACCTCCCCCCTGCCCCATCATCATAAACTCAGCAGTCCAATAACCTCCCTGTCATCATGCTATTACTATCATTTCTGACAAGTAGGAAAACCTGAAATGATCTTCTCTTTTTGTTTAATCTCTCATCACATTCTCTAGTTCCTTTGTCAAATCAACTATAATTCCTCCTGCTCCTTCATTGCTAAAACTTATTTAATCATACCTGAGTTGTTACAACAGATTTCTTAATCATCGAGTGATTTTCCTAAAATATCAACTTGATTGTATCATTTCCAAGCTGATAACAGATATAGACTCCCTTGCTCTTTTTCCCTACATCAATTCTAAACTCAACTTGACTCCTAAGCTTTCCTAAAATTTGGTTACTACATTCTCCCTATCAAAACTTTACATTAATAATTAGAATTTGATAAAATTATTTTTGTTCTCATTTTTCAAAAAGTTTATTTAGATAGAGGGAGACAGAATCCCAAGCAGGCTCCACACTGTCAGCAAAGAGCCCGACACAGGGCTTGATCTCACCAACTGTCAGATCATGACCTGAGCCAAAATCAAGAGTCAGACACATAACTGACTGAGCTTCCCAGGCGCCCCTTGATAAAATTATTTTTGTCTATTCACATGCAAAATAAACAAGACAGACAATATCCTGTGTTGGTGGATAGAAAATAACTGATCCTCTTATATGTTGATGGAAATATAAACTGGTTCCCTTTTCTTGAAGATAGATTTGTAAATTCTATCAAAAGCCTAGAGAACTATATATATATTTTTTAAAATTTTTTTTTCAACGTTTATTTATTTTTGGGACAGAGAGAGACAGAGCATGAACGAGGGAGGGGCAGAGAGAGAGGGAGACACAGAATCGGAAACAGGCTCCAGGCTCTGAGCCATCAGCCCAGAGCCTGACGCGGGGCTCGAACTCACGGACCGCAAGATCGTGACCTGGCTGAAGTCGGACGCTTAACCGACTGCGCCACCCAGGCGCCCCAAGAACTATATATATTTTACACTCTATTCCACATTTAGAAATGTATCCTAAGGAAATAATATAAATGTCTATAGATTCTGTGCCAGGACATAAATTGGTTTCAATTTATCAGGGACTAGTCAAAAAAAACTATGGTAATTGTGATATTAACAGGAAATATATATTTGGTCTTCAACCTCTGGCTCCTGGAACAAGAACTTTTAAAATCCTTATAATTTTCTGAGTGATAGAGATGAGAGAAACAGCTTTTGTTATTCATAATAATCCCCTTTCAATCATACCTGAGTTTATGCTAATGAGGATAGTATTGGTGGGTCCCTAGATAGCTTCAGGATGGGAGCTGGTTGCCAGAGGAACCAACCATGTGATTAGAGGGTTGGAACTTTTCCTCCCTCAATATCCTCACTCCTGTACTTGAAGCAGGGGAGGAGAGAAGAGGAGCTGAAGACTGAGTTAACCATCAATGGCCAAGAATCTAAATTATGCTTACATAATAGAACCTTCATTAAAATCCCCTAGAATGGTAGGGTTTGGAAAGATTCAGTTGGTGAACAAACTGAAGATGCTGGGGGGATGGCATTCCCATAGAGTACCTGCAAATTCTGTGTCCCTTATCCCCAATACTTTGCCCTAAACATTTCTTCTATTTGGCTGTTACAGAGTTGTACCCTCTATACTGAATGAATGTAGTAGTAAGTAAAATGTCTTCCTCATTTTATAGGCCATTCAAGCAATTATTGAACCCGAGGAGAGGATTATAAGAAATCTAAATTTAGAGCTAGTTGATCAAAAGTATGGGAGGCCTGGGAGTTGCAACTGGCATCAGAAGTGGAAGCAGTCTTGTGGGACTATGTCCTTATTTCTGTGGGGTCTGTGCTAATGCCAGGTAGTTAATGTTACAATTGAATCGACTTGTGGGACACTCAATTGATCTCTGAAGAGAATTAGGGAGTTGCTTGGTGTGGAAAACCCACATATTTGGTGTCAGAAGTGTTGTGTGTAAAAATAGTTCATAGTAATCCATACAGTGAAACACTATATATACATAAAATATTGGGAGAAATTATACTTTTATCTTCCAGAAGTAGAGGTTTCACATATTTGAAATTTATTATTAAATTCATATTTTAAAATTCATATTTTGTTGAACATGAAATATTTCAGAGTAAAATTCTATTTGGGGGCAAAACAAAGAAAACCATATTCCACAAAAGAATATTTCAAAATAGCAAGAACTTCCACAAACTATGTAAAAAATCAAATAATATAGTGGAAAAATATTAGAATATATATTCACTTTAAGGGGTTTATTAATATCTACAATAAATAACAAACTCCTATATATCAAAAACAAAGTACATGCCCCTAGAACAATGGCAAATGGCATAAAGAAGCAATATAAAATAAAAAGTATTCAAAAGGCCAAGGAATACACAAACAAATTTCAGTGTCATGTATAAAAACGTTAACAGGTAAACAGAAACAATTATCAGATACTGTTGGACCCACCAAATGGTGAGGTTGAGAATAAACGGTACTGTGAAATTCCTAGGAGAATGAAATACAGCTTCATGATTCTAGTTTGGCTATGTATCAATGCCTTATAACTGCCTGCATAATTACATTTTCAAGAATTGAGCCTAAGAAAATAATTGAAGATGTTTGTAAAAACAGAAGAGCATTCACTGCAGCATTATTTTCCAAAAATAAGAGTAAAAATTCTTATTTGATAGTAGGAAAATGCGTAGAGATACTTTGCTATATTCACTGAATGGGATATTATGTAATTATTGGAAACTATGTAGTAGAATTATCTTAACTGACACAGAACAAATATGTTTATAATATATTAAGTAATTTAAATAAAGAAAAAAGAAATAGGTTAGGTTAAAAAACCACCCAATCGATATGATACCAGAACTGATAAAAGCCAAACAAAACAAACAAACAAACAAAAAGTTCTGGAAGAACTATATATATATATATATTTTTTTTTTTTTTGTTGTTGTTGTTGTTGTTGTTGTTGATTGGAATTTTTTTTATAGATTGGCATTTTCTAATTCATCTTCAGTAAGTATTTATCATTTGCGTAATAAAGAAAAAGGAAAATGCAAAACAACGGTAGGAACATGAGAGGAAGTTGGAAATATCTCAACAGTCGAATGAAAGGATGCATGTGTAGAAGTTATTTAAAGAGTGTTGTAGGGAGGTTCGTGTGTTTGCAAAGTTTGTGTCTGGGAAAGGGGAAGTAAGGGCCCTGTAGGATCCTGTGGCTGACGCTGTTGTTGCAATCTTTCTTGTTCTTGTGCTCTGGTGGCCCTGTGTCAGCCCCAGGGAAATGCATGCCTATCGTGCCAACCCTGTTTCATTCTAGCTCTTCTTAGCCATCTTTCTTTCTGCTTGGAGATCTTTGCAGTTTCTCGTTTTTGGTTAACGGAGAAAATTTTAGGACAAGTTGATAAGGAGAAACTGAGGCACAACAAAGGGTGAAGTCAATAACAGATAACACAGAAAACATCTGAGATCTAGGGAAAAGAGAAGCCCACTTCCTGCTTCCCTTCCTATGCTGTATTCTGTCTTCAGTAATGAAGAGAAAAAATGGCCAATTCATAAAACGCTGGAGCTGCCTTGCTAGTGAAGCACTCAAGCCTTATACACACCCCTTTAAAGCCAGTGCTTTTGTGTCTGGATTGGTGGCCAGTTTTGGGGCCCTTTACTCTCAAGTCTTTCACTCTGTTACCAGGTGGTGGTGTTAAGCCTTTAAAGTTGGTTTTCTTTCTGTATCTTTCACCATGATTTTTTTTTTCTGTACACATTTTGTAAGGCCAAACTGTTTGGCAAAAAGCACTTCTGGTCTCTAAGATTTATTATTATTATTATATTATTATTATTATTATTATTATTATTATTATTTTATCACATCCTGTTGCTTTCTCTCTACTGTCTTGGACAGTGACACATTGTCAGCAAAATCACAGCCCTGCGTCTATGAGCACTGCAAATGCATTTCTGACTGACACATGATGTTTTGAGGGCGGTTCTGGATAAAAATGCAGGTAAACCACAAATAGCCCCATAGGGCTTAACATGAAAGGCAACTCCTTTACACGTGCACAACTGCATGATTGTGGACTTCCATTATACATAGGACAAATCAGTGTGATTAAAGCAATGACACCTTAACCATCTGACTTCATCATGGGAAACAAAAGTAAATATGATCTAAATAATCCCAATAGCTTTTGGCAGAAAAGCATGTGTAACAGCAAACTCCCAAATATGAACTTGAAATAAAGTCATTAAACCATGCTGAGATAGTCTAAGTCAGATGCTGGACTTAGACTATCCCTAAGATAGTCCCTTGGACGTCCCTTCGATGTCCCTGCCCTGTCTTATTCACCATTCCATGATCTACTTCTAGGAAAAGAGGAGCTGCTATCAAACTTCATTTTATAGGTGAACTAGTCTTTCAACTACATTTATAATGAATGCCTTCCAGGGGCAGAAACATCACTCTCGTGAACAGTGCCAAACAAAAAGGAGATGATCCATTAATGTTTGTTGAACAAATGAAGAAAAGTCTTCCCATCTTTCGTGGGATTAGGATTAGACGGCTGTACACAGAGATTCTGTTTTTGTCAATACAGAATTTAATTAAGCAGAGTAATTGCTAATATCAATAGTTGCTGGTAGGCAGCTTTTCTTTGGGACTACTGGAAGTTTTTACTAAATGGACCATGATATCAGAGGAAAACAACTCTGTCCCTCATTTCATCCCAAGTGTAGCAAAACCACGCTTTGGGGAAATTTGTTAACAGTATAGAATACATCATCTTAGTTCATCCACGTAATTCTAAAAGGAAGAAACTTTAATATGTTAATTTTCTTCCTCTTCTTTCTAAAATTCCAGTTGTTACTAATCCATTGCGGGCAAACTGTAGACCTTACAGGTGATGGACATTAACTACCACGAGAGCATGAACTTGCACACGTCGGTTCAGGCCCACCTTCACTGGTGCCCAGCAAAGTGGCATCTGCTGCTCTTCATTGATTATGCTGAACGACTTCCAGAGAATAACCCACAACTCAAATCATGTATAGTTGCTCAGAGGAAACATGCACAATTTCGCTTGCAAAGGACACTGTTCTTACTTAATCGTGTTAAACTGGCTAGGGTATTTCTTTCTTTTGGTATGTAACAGGGGTCTCTGCCTTGCCCCACCACCTTGCAGTGTTAAATTTAATCCCAATTGCCCACTAGTCTTTTGCTCAAGAAAGTAAATTCTAGGGTGCATGAAATGTGGTCATTCATTTGCATAACTTCAAGTAGCCTAAGGAATCTCGCTAATCCAGGAACCCCTAGTATATGAAGGGGATTCATATCTTTGACAGAGATGGCTTGGGGATGTAGCTGTGATACAGTACTAAAACCCCAAGGGAGGTTCATAAGGAGAGCTTTGTTGCCAGAGTGGAGATATAGTGACGAGGAAACTAGAAAGGAAAAAAAAAAATTGGGGAAGTTAGAAAAAGAAAAAAAAATAACGGAAAGAGTTAACTTGGGAAAAAAACCCTATAACCAACTGGGGAATAAGCAGTTGTGGTCCCGGAATTTCTATACAGAAGACTCTGGAAAAAACCCTTTATTTGGAAAAGAATGCAGTCTTGCTGCATTTTCACAGAAGCAAGTACATACACTGTTTGTATGTAGACTGGTGTTAGCAGTTAATAAGAATATCAAAATTTTAAAGAGCTAGTTTTATTTACATTTTACTTAGCCCTGAGAAAAAATGTGTTGCATGAATTAAAGAAGATACTTCTCCTTTGGGGAGTACAATTAGGGTATAGGTGAAAATTATGGGAGCCTCCCCTTGACTCATTCAGCCTCCCCTGCTGAATGAGTTGAGGTGGGCACGCCAAGTCTTTCGGAGAATTTTAATTAATTAAATAAACATAAGTGAGGGAATATGTGCTTTTTATCAAAAAATAAAAAACTACTATGAATACATGTAGTTTTTTTTTTCTATTGAGTCTATAGAGACTGTTTCTTGTTGAAGCACAGTAACAAAATGCACAGGGAGAATGAAAGTCTTCACCCTTCTTGCTTTGTTTGTGCATTTAAGCATTTTCCAGAAATCTTTGTTTGGAATTTCTTATAAACTCAATGGGACACTTAACATCACTTTCAATTCTTGAATCCTGTCACAGCTCATCACCATGAATCATATTGCTGTTGCTGTCTGCCCTCCCTTAAAAGAGAGTGAATAGGAACCCAGAGCCCCAAATGGTTCCTGAGACACAAAAGGCAACAGCTGTTTATGGAAAGGAACATGTGAAGTCGATTATAGGCATAAAAAAATGATTGTTTCAAACACACAATCTCGCAAAATGGTACATAGTGCTGGAAAAAGTTTTATTGCTCTCAACACGCTGTTCCTTTGCAGCAGGTAATACGTGTTCACCGTGACTTCCTCTCACAGTGTTTGCTGTCTCATTTCAGCTGGTGGTGTGGAAGACACCGGGGCTTATAGTGTTCATCAGTGATCTGAACACACTTCAGCTCATAGCCCCCATTGTTAACAGAGCAAGAGCTGACAGCTTGAATACTGGAAGAGGCAAGAAACAAAATAAAACAGATGTCAAAAAATCCAGTGCTTGTTTGAACATAACTAGCATGCTGAGGAATCAATTGCTAAAGGAAATCTATTTCTGCCTATTTCTTACCTACCCCTGCGGCTCTTTGGCTAATATATTTTGATATTATCCTCTTCCCCCAAAGAAAATGAGCACATATATATTAGTCCCAAAATCAAGACAAACCACGCAGTCATTATCTACAAGAGTCTTATTCTAATAAGATACATTTCCTCCTTCGTGACAGTGCTCCTTGCATTTGGAGGACAATATCCTTTCGGGGAGTCAGATTAATGAGAAGAAAATTTCCAGCGGCTGTTATAAATCAGAGTACATACATGCTCGCCATAGATATGAAAATACCCTCTGCAAAGGACCTTTATACTGCTTTATTGGGAATGATCTTTTAACGATAAAAATAAGCCACTAATCTTATCTTTACCCGGGTGATAGTAGGGTGTTCTGCACACAGTAGTCATTTAACAAATTCTGCTAAATGATTATCCAAGGCTGTAGCAGTTGAAAAACTATGTTGGGAATTGGGGACAAGTGTAAAGCGGTCAAATTTCTACAACCAATCCTGAATTACAGAAGATAATGGAGCACTATTCAAGGAAATGAATTGGCACTTTTCAGCTCTCATCTACACTGACCCTGTGAGCTTCGCCAGGGAAGTAACCATGGCTGCCAGTGTCCTCCCCCCTGTCACACTGCTGCCCTGCACAGTGTGTGGGGTGGGTTCCGGCACAAGCCAGCTTTGAGGACCTTAAACCCACGCAGTTGCAAAATGGCTCCACACTCGGTGGAATGCTTCGGTATCACCATCTTGAAATTCTTAATATTTTCTGAACCGCAGACCCTATCTTTTCATTTTTGTACTCATTCCTGCAAATTACAGAGCCAGTCCCTCACTCAGTGATATGTATAGGATGAATAGAAACACATAAACAGAAGCAATGAGTAGCTTTTTCATTCTATGGGTTCCAAAATTTTCCACCAAGTTTAGAGGTCTCCCAATTTATAACTTCCCTGAAAGTAAATCTAGCCTAAACACTTAAAGCCTTATCAATGACATCTCTTTAGGAAAAAGTAATAAAAGGACAGAAAAGTGAATATGTGTCACTTCAGTGTATTTTAATCTACATTTTCCCCATGTTTTCCTACCTCATCGTGAGGTATTCTAGACATAGTTTGTGATGTAGAGAAATCAAGAGCCAAGAAGTTGACACAGAAAGGAAGTGATGATCTTATTCTTTCAAACCTCAATAAATATTTATTTATATTGTTGAAGCCTGAAATAGAAAATATAAGGAATTTAAAAAGAAACATGCAGCTCAGGGGTGGTTTTTAAAAATTGACTGTAACAAAAAGAAGAGGAAAAAAAGACAAGAGTGTGACACTTTCAAACTGTGTTTAAACGTATGTCAAGTGGTAAAATGCATAGAACGATGATCAGAAGTAAAGACATACAGATGCGTTCATATACGAAAAAGAGGCATAGGGGCACTTGGTAGCTCAGTCAGTTAAGTGTCTGACCTCAGCTCAGGTTATGATCTCACAGTTCATGAGTTTGAGCCCCACATTGAGCTCTGTGTTGGTAGTGCAGACACTGCTTGGGATTCTCTCTCTCTCCTCTCTCTCTGCCCCTCGTCCTCTAGCACTTTTTTTCTCTCTCTCAAAAGGAAATAAATAAATGTAAAAAAATAAACAAGAAGATGTATAAAAAATTTAGGTATATAAGATAACC
The DNA here is from genome assembly GCF_018350175.1 of Felis catus. Taxonomy (NCBI): domain Eukaryota; kingdom Metazoa; phylum Chordata; class Mammalia; order Carnivora; family Felidae; genus Felis; species Felis catus. Next base: position 96,976,144 of record NC_058376.1, read on the forward strand.
ATGATCACCTACCCTTGTATCAATAATCTGTTCATTCTGATGGGTGAGCTCAACTAAGTAATAAGCCATACTATAAAACTATAATAATTTAGGCAATTTTTTTGATGTAAGTATGAGCAGGTTAACTGATGAAAAGAATATCATATAGACAGAACCTGGTATATAAAATAACTTAATAATTACATAGAAATCTTAAATTCAGTGAAGATGAGAAGTATCACGCAAAAATGGTGCTGGGATAATTGTTGAATTATCTGGAAAACATACATAATTTAAGTGTATACCACACACCAAAATAAATTCCAAGTAAACTGAATATTTAAATCTAACAAAATAAAATTACTAGATCTGATTATCAGGTAATTCTCTGTAAGCTTGATAGAGGACTCTTAAAACTCATCTGGAAGAAAGAAACGCAAAAGAAAAAGATAAATACATTGTTCTATATAAAATTTAAATATGGATATATTGAAAACCAAAAATTGAAAAAATGGAAGTATTTTCAACATGTGACAGAAAAAAACTCAAATCAATGAAATGTTATCTACATAGAAAAATAGAAGAAAGAGGGTCACCTGGGTGGCTCAGTCGGTTAAGCTTCCAACTTCAGCTCAGGTCATGATCTTGTAGTCCATGAGTTCGAGACCCGTGTCAGGCTCTGTGCGGACAGCTCAGAGCCTGAAGCCTGCTTCAGAATCTGTGTCTCCCTCTCTGTCTGCCCCTCCACTGCTCACACTCTGCCTCTCTTTCTCTCAAAAATAAACATTATTTTTTTTAAATAGAAGAAAGTAATATGTAATTCCAAAAGAAAGAATTCATATAGTTAACAGACATATCAAATAATACAAATTACAGTAATCATGAAATGCCATTTAAACTGCTGTAATGAGTACCATCGCTTGGTGCCCAGATTCCATTTGGGGACTGAAATAATCATTCCTTCAGCTCCTGGGGGTGTTAGCAACTGGCAGATTTCAGCTGAGTCCCTCTCTAGAAGTGTCATTAACTGAAGAGACCCACTTTGCCCAAGGCCACATCCCCTACTCTAGAGAAGCCTGCGTCCGTAGATTGGTCTGGTATAAGAAAAAAGTCTTGCTGACTTGTGCAAAGACAGGGCCAATCTGAAAAGCTATTCCAGCTCTGATGTTCCCATAGACTTGGCCGGGGCAACTGTATCTCAGTTCAGCTGCATCTCAATTCAACTCATCCATCTGCCCAATTCCTTCCTTCACCTCTCACCTGTGTTGTTCCCAAGGGCACTCTTCAAGAAATGTCCTCTATGCACATCCCAGAGACCCCTACCTATGACAGTTGGTAATGGAATTAGACTAAAAGAAATCTAGGGTTGTAATGAGAAGATGCGGAGTCTCAGTTCAGCCTCAAGACCAACTGCAGTGACAAGGACTGTAGTTCATTTCATTAGCCTTACCCTTGCAAATTTTCCTGGGAACAAAATAATCAGAATCCCGGAGGAGATTTCCTACTAATTATTATACAAAGCAAGCAGATCTGAGTGGGACAAGTCATGGACTGCAGTAGCAGCTCTGGAAGTACCGCCCAATTATCCCCTTCAGAACTACACTAACTCCTCAACTGCCAGCCATGGTCACTGTTTATGGCCAAGTTGTTCTCCATAACAGTTGCCCTTAGCTGAAGAGAACCTTCTCATCCAAGGTCAGGCCCCATCCAGGGAAGCCTGAAGATTGTTATAAGCATATCAAGTCCCAGACCACTTGCCTTAAGCCTGGACAATCTTGAAGGAACATCCCAGCTCTCGAGTCCTCTGTAAAGACTGGTAAACCCTTGCTGAAATTGCATTGCACTTCGATTTCCTTCTGTCTTATCCTGTTTCCCTAACCTCTCACTTGAGTTATTCTTAAACGCCTAAAACGTGTTTTTTTGGGAACCCAACCTATGACACTTATTGTATTGGGAAGAATGATACAATAAAAGATAATTTATACATTTTATCTGGGCATGAAGAAAAAGGACAGGTTTTTCTAAAATACTGGTGACAGAAATTTAAATTGATACTTTCTGGGGATAGGTTGACAATAAACATAATTTTAGATGCAGTTATTCTATGCATGTTCATTTATTCTAAGGAAGTAATTCTGAATATATTCATAGATTTGACTATAAATGTGCTCGTCAGTGATTGTGTTCACTACAGCAAAAGACAGAAAACACAAAAATGGCCATTAGCAGGTAAATCACTAAAGAAATTATTTATCATAAAACTGAATATCAGTCATTAAAATGATTTTGTTAAATATATAATGGCATGGAAGAGAATATATATTAAAATTTAAGAAGAGCTCTAAAAATCATACAAAATTTGATTTAATTTCTTTTAATTTTTTTGAACGTTTATTTATTGAGAGACAGAGAGAGACAGAGCATGAGTGTGGGAGGGGCAGAGAGAGGAGGAGACACAGAATCCGAAGTAGGCTCCAGGCTCTGAGCTGTAAGCACAGAGCCAGCCGCGGGGCTCGGACTCATAAATCGTGAGATGACCTGAGCCGAAGTTGGATGCTTACCCAACTGAGCCACCCAGGCGCCCCAATTTAATTTCTTTTAGAAAAGAAAAAGAACTCACAGCCAAGCCTCTTTGACTTTGTCCTTTTTCCTCCTTGTGGGAAAAAGATGGGATGAGCAGACAGAGAATACTGTCTCCCTCCTCAAACTTGTGTGCCTCTCTTAAGCAATTACTTTCTTGTCTATAGTAAAGATAGGGAATTCTGCATCATCTTACTGGTCCTTTTAGAAGGTTGAGAATCATGCTTTCCTAATCGTTCTCTTCAGAATGTCCTCTTTAATATCAGTGCTTTAGGGGACTTCTAAAAATCTGTACGGTTCTACATGATACCTTGGAAATAATTATCCACTACTGTCCCAAAGTTTAAAAATACATTAAAAAATAATTTTTATTTATTCTTGAGAGACAGAGACAGAGCATGGGCAGGGGAGGAGCAGAGAGAGGGAGACACAGAATCCGAAGCAGGCTCCAGGCTCTAAGCTGTCTGCACAGAGCCCAATGCAGGGCTCAAACTCACAAACCATGAGACCCTGACTTGAGTTGAAATCAGATGCCTAACAGACTGAGCCATCCAGGCGCCCCAAAAATATACTGAATTAATATTGCCATAGGCCTTTAATTTGCTGCAACAATATACGATCAGACATTTTTCTCTGTTTAAACAGTTGCTTGGATGTCCCTGCTTAGAAAACCTCTGTGGTTAATAGCTGCTGTGAGAAGAATTTCTTCTACACTAGCTCTGGGGTCTAGGAAGAATCTCACTGTCAGGTACCAGCTATGTGAGGGCCAGAGAAACATGGCATTATTAGGATTAGGAAATACAAAGTGCTGGAACTCTTTGGTGAATATTTTCCTTGGAGTCCCCTGCTGCCCATTTCATTCGATTCAAAGAACTGAGGTACAGTCTCATTTGCTAAGAAAGGGTGGGCAGGGAGTCCTACTTCAAAAGCTCTTAAAACCATATGGATGATTGATTCATAATGGATAGGTAGACAGCAAAAGTGCTGGAGGTACACAGGCTTTCTACTACATCTGTCTCTAGTTCTGGTCAAGGATCTGGCCAGGCCTCAGGACCCAAATTCGCACCTAGTACAATGAAAATATTAAAACTCATTAACTCTGGGTGGTAATGGTGATGACTTTTTTACATTTTCCTCTTATTTTTTAATATATATATTCTAAATTTTTTGTTTTTTATTTTTTTAACGTTTTTATTTATTTTTGAGACATAGAGAGACAGAGCATGAACAGGGGAGGGGCAGAGAGAGAGGGAGACACAGAATCTGAAACAGTCTCCAGGCTCTGAGCAGTCAGCACAGAGCCCGACGCGGGGCTCGAACTCACGGACCGCGAGATCATGACCTGAGCTGAAGTCAGACGCTTAACCGACGGAGCCACCCAGGTGCCCCAATATATATATTCTAAATTGTGATATATACACTTTTATACCAAAAAAATTACAACATATTTGTAATAAGGATGACAGATATCATGCTATGCTTGCTTTATAAAGTAATATATATATTTTAAAAGATGAAATTCACAATCTATTTATTATTATTATTATTATTATTATTATTATTATTATTTGTAAATTTATCTTTAGAGAGAGAGAGAGAGTGAAAGTGGGGGATAGGGGCAGAGGGAGAGAGAGAGAATGTCAAGCAGGTTCCACGCTCAGTGCAGAGCCCTATGTGGGGCTCAATCTCACAACCCTGGGATCATGACCTGAGCCAAAATCAAGAGTCAGATGCTCAACCGACTGAGCCATCCAGGCGCCCCTGAAATTCACAATTTAAAAAAGCCAAGTACCTTAACAGGAAACTCATAAAAGGAAATACAACTGACACATTTTTTTTTAAGAATCTGAAGTTAATGAAAGAAGTAAAACAATGTACATGGTTTTACTTATTAAATTAGTAAACACTGAAAAAGGCAATAAAATTTTGTGCTAGAAAGGAGGTTTTATATTGGAGCTGTTAAGTTGTAACAGATTAACAAATGGTCTTAAAATCTGGAAAATATTTTGACAATAGGTATCAAGAATTTTTAAAAAGATGTACTTTTCAAAAGCTTCTTTTGAATCTTGTGCTTGAATCTCACCTAGAAAACAATAAAATATCTAGGTAATATATGCAAATAAATACTAATATTAGCATTATTTAGAAGAGAAAAAAGTTCCACTATATATATATATTTTTTTTTCTTTACATACATCAAAAGGTATTTGCCCCAATTAAAGTGCATTTTACCAATAGTTTTAGATTAATACATATTGATATGTAGGGTGTGTATGTGTGATATGTGTGCTGCTCTATGAATATATCACAAAAAGTAGCATGGTCTCAGTTATGAAGAGAAAAAAACATAGAAATAAAATACTGAAATGAAAGAAACCTAAATGTTAGCAGTGGTCGCTTCTGAGTTGTGGTTTTTTGTCGTGTATTCTTTCCTTATTTATACTTTTTTATATTTCCACTTTTTTTTAACCCCAAGGATGTAATCCTTAGGAAACCAGGGAGAAAAAAAAGTAAAAGAACAATCATCAATAAAAAAAAAAAATCTGAGCTTTCCACACAACCTTTCATTAAGTGTGTATTATAAAACTAAGTAAGGTGGGGCACCTGGGTGGCTCAATCGGTTGAGCATCCGACTTCAGCTCGGGTCATGATCTCGCGGTCCATGGGTTCGAGCCCCGTGCCAGGCTCTGTGCTGACAGCTCAGAGCTTGGAGCCTGCTTTGGATTCTGTGTCTCCCTCTCTCTCTGACCCTCCCCCGTTCATGCTCTGTCTCTCTCGGTCTCAAAAACAAAATAAACGTTAAAAGAAATAAAAAAAAAAACCTAAGTAAGGTATTATATGGTAATTAGCTCAATAGAATATTATTCAAAATATCTGGATTTTAATCCTTGCTCTGACAATTTCTAGCAGCATGACTTTAGTCTCTCCTATTTACTGATTATTTGATAGTAGAGATTTATTTAATTCCTCCAAACCTCAGATTTCACATCTCTAAAAAGATTATAATGAATATTTCATACGATTGTTGGAGGGATTAAGTAACATTAAAAGGGTAAGCAGCAAGCAATGTTCCTGGCACCCTCTAGGGGTTCCATTAATGTTTGTTGAAGGTAAAACAGCTGGGTGGTTCCATCATTGAAAATCACATTTTTTTTTTAAAGTGTAGAAACAGCCTTACTTCACAGTTCTGGGTCACAATCTCCCACCCAGACAAAAGAATATCCTAAAAATATCTGAGCCTCTGGAAACTAATCAACTCAACAGAGCCATGGTGGTAGGAATATCAGTCCTGGCTTCGAATCCTTTTTCTATTTTTATTTTCTCTTATTCTTTATCTTCTTTAAACTTTTGTTGTTGTTGTTTGCTTCCTTGATTTGGAGAATTATTCAGCCTGAATTATCTCCCCAGGATTTGTCTTATTTTTTATGTATGAATTAATGGTGAGCTCTCATTCATTCTGCTTATGCAGTGGTGTCATTCTATATTACATTCATCTGAGAAATTTCTTTCTTCAAAAAGGAGGAACAAGGAAATAAAAAAGGAGGGATATCTGTATTCATTTCTGGACATGTTAGACATGGTAGTTGCAAAGGACTGCGAAGCAGAAATTAATCCCACTGCCTGTGGAGTTCTGAGGACAAGCAGGGCAGCGCTCTCATTTAGAATCCTCCTTTGCCATCTATTAAGAAGTGAGCATGGTAGAGCTGGCCATGGGGGAGGCTTTTTGATTCTCAATTCCTCTGAACATTGTCAGTGTTTAATCAATAGCTAGTCCGGGCATCATTAAACATGTGCTCTCAGTTCAAGGTCCTCTGATCGGAATGGCTGAGGGAATTGCTCAGTTTTGCTATAAAGTGCAAAAAAAGGGTGCCTACATTCAGGTTAGCCTACTTAAAAGAGATACAATTTTAAACCATATTGCATTAAATGAAACCTGTTTTAATGGGTCACGTGGACTATCAATTATTCTTGATCTCGTAATTTGTGCTTCCAAGGCAGGATATATCCTACTGAATTTGAGACTCTGCACTTATTAACTTACGCTTTCTACAAGGAGAGGGTTAGCAAATGTGTCAGTCACTGGGATGCAGGAAGCCTATTCTTCCGCATCTTAAATTTTGTATTTTGATGATTCCATACAAGTTAAATAACTGTGTAACAAAGCAACAGTCTATTTCAACACTCAGAGTGAGGTTGAAGAGGCCTAATATATAATGTTTTCTTTCTAGTTTTAATCCATTATTCTGATGTGTATGGGATATGGCACTTAGAGAAGCCATCACTAGTCTCATGGAAATACAAGAGATGAAATAGTGTAGTTCTTATACCACAGGGTCCCATAAAAGGTATAATGAGAAATAAGGAAGCTTATGAAATCTTTTTTGTTGCTGTTGTCGAAATAAGGCCAGGTTGAGACTAGACTGCTTTTGAATTTGAAGAATCTTTTTTTAAAAATGTGAGTTGTAGGAATCAGGGCATTCTCCCCAGACAAAAGAGGACTAATTAATCGGCTCAACAGAAAAACAAATTTGCATTTTTCCCCCCTGAATCCAAGAGAAATATTGAAATCTTGAACATGTTTTTCCCAACATACAATATAGAAAACACTAGAGGCAGATAATCAATCAAACCATTCCATTGCAATTATTAAAATTTTGAGTCCTCTACTATACCCACTTCTAAAGTAATGCCACTGGGGTCGTGGCAGAGCAGAACAGGCAGAGGGGCTCTGTGCTATTGGTTTATACTCTATGACTCATTTGGGAGGGACTGACATGACGAAAGCTTCCTAGCAAATATGAAACCAGACAATACGAAACCTTCAAATCAAATTCTAAACAATGTCAAACAAGAATAAGTCTTGGAAATCCTTTCTTTTTTACTTTATGACACGTCATCAGGTTGTTATTAAATAACCCAGCCAAATTTTAGAATTTGATGCAGACACTCATGCGCTTGGAGTGTATATTCAAACGATTATATTGACTTTTACATAATAACTAATTTGCAAACCGTAAAATATCAAACTACAAAATTTTGTATGTTCTATATGGTATTATTTTTCATAAAATAAAATTCATATGGCTGAGTACACATGGAAAAAGGATTCCACGTTCCTGGCATTTAGTCTCTTAACCATCATAACCCAAAGTGACAGAGTCTCTCACCGGTCCAGCCATAAGGCAATAATCTCTCTCTCTCTCTCTCTCTCTCTCTTTTTTAATATTTATTGATTTTTGAGAGAGGGGAGGGGAAGAGGAAGGGAGGACAGAGGATCTGAAGCAGGCTCTGTGCTGACAGTAGAGAGCCTGGTGGCTTGAATTGATGAACCCGGAGATCATGAGCTGAGCTGAAATTGGAAGCTTAACCGACTGAGCCACCCAGGCGCCCCAAGGCAATATCTCTTGATGGGTTCTCTCTGATTTTATGTATGCCTAACCCATTTCCCATGCAACTGTGCTGTGAACCCTTTAAATTTTAACTGGCATCTTTTCCTTCCTTAAAAAGCTTTAACAATAAAATCCAAATGCTTTGCTTTTGAATAGACATGTTTGTTTATTTTAACACAGCTGGATTTCATTGATCAGCTATGCCCAAAGGGCATATCATGGATTTATCCATTCTGTAAGTGGAGTGACCTTCCTCAAGTTGCTTAGACTTCCTATGTTTCATTTCTTTCCGCATCGCTAAAATAGCCATACTAGCAACCCACCTCACAGGATTTTATGAGGTTTAAATGAAACAGTGAATAGAGAGTACTTAACACCGTGTCCTCATAGGTAACAAGCACTCCATCAATATGAGCCGTTGTTATCATTTAACAACGTGCCCTCGTTCACGCTGATAGCGGGTGCAAAGCTGGGATTCTAACTTAGAGATTTTAGGTGCCAAAGCTTATGATCTTCTGCTGTGCACTCTGTATATCAGATGTCTTAAGGGAGATTTGGATGAATGTTGGCTCCCATTCAGTTCACGGTCAGATCCTCCAACACAGGCCTGTAGTGCAGAATTTCTATATTGTCAACTGAAGTGAGAGCCATAAGATTTAGATACCAGACACTGAGGAGGCAAAGTTGACATTCTGTTGTGAAAGCTTAAGAGTCTGACTTGCATTCCTGCCCAGACAGAAGGCCAACGCACCATCGCCCAAAACAACCAGTGTGGGTACCTACGGAATGAGCCAACTTTTCAGTTTCTAAGAGAGAATACAGAGAATCTCTCTCAGTTCCCAAACTTAGGATGACATAAGACTCTAAATCACCCTATCGTATAGCCTGGAAAAGAGAAGTTTAGCAGAGTTTACCTGGCAGATGTGCTGAACTGACTACTTGTCTCCTTCTTCCCCTTCAACAGGTAAAAAGCAGCCTCAGTATGCTTCCCCATCACGTGTACTCATTTCCGAGAAGGAATCTGCAGGGCCATAAACCCTGCCTGAGATTCCAAAGCTGTAATATTAACCTTTGAATCCCAGTTTCAGTGTCTTTAAAATGACAGTATCAGTATCTCCCTCTTAAGGTGGCTGTGGGTGTTAGATATAATGTGATAAAGATCACAGTAACTATTATTATTAATGGTCACAGTCAAAATTAAACTACAACTCTCTAGATTCTAGAATTAGAATGTTTGGATTAATTAATGCGTCTGAAGACAGAGTACTTAAACTATGCTTGTTCAGCCTCATCATGACGTCAACACAGAGGGCCAAGCCCTGAGGAGACCTGGCTTTCTCTGTGAATGGTCCAATCCAGCAGTCTCGATTTTTTCTTAGAGGCCAAAGCCATGCATTTATGTTTAATTCGTCTTGTCTATAAAGAGAAGCAGATCATAAAAAACCAAAATGCTCCTACTTCTAAACAAAGCATAATATATTGCAAGGATCTTTGTATTTTAAGCACTGAATGAATGTAGAGTCATTTAAGAAAGTTAAACACTTTATTTCAGTCACATGCGAGGTATTGAGAATACAAAAGAGATGAAAGCCTAGTGGGGGAGGTAGTCAAGAAGAGCTATCTTTAGGGGCGCCTGGGTGGCGCAGTCGGTTAAGCGTCCGACTTCAGCCAGGTCATGATCTCGCGGTCCGTGAGTTCGAGCCCCGCGTCAGGCTCTGGGCTGATGGCTCGGAGCCTGGAGCCTGTTTCTGATTCTGTGTCTCCCTCCTTCTCTGCCCCTCCCCCGTTCATGCTCTGTCTCTCTCTGTCCCAAAAATAAATAAAAAAAAAAAAAAAAAAAAAAAAAAAACGTTGAAAAAATTAAAAAAAAAATGTTCTGTTTAAAAAAAAAAAAAAAAAAAAAAAAAAAAAAAAAAAGAAGAGCTATCTTTACAATCCATTGTAAGAGGTTCTATGTCAGAGACCTGCCTTTGGCTCTATGTAGTGGTATAATGTAATACTTCACAGTGCTATCTTGACCCAGTTTTTAAGTCATGGCTCAAAACCCTCAGATCTCCTTCGCAGATACTTTGCCAAGCCCCCACCCCAACTACTTCCTGTATCAGGAACACACGCCCAAACGCTAGAGGTTCTCAGACACTGAACACCCAGGGTGGTCCCTGCTTTCTTGTGTTGGTGAAATCATTCAAAATACCCAATCGCAGGAAGACAGTGAGTTTAGCCTAATCCCACCCCACTTGGCATAAATAAGCTACCTCTTATAGTTCCAGCTTACTGTTACCCTGTCTTCAGTGTAACCCGTGCAGCCCTGAGTGATACCCTTCTCTCATTTGGAGATGTAAGTAGCCAAGCGTTCTTCCTTTCGTCTATCTGAGTGTCTTTATGATGCGTCTCATTACTAAAAGAATCTTTAAATCTTACAAGTGACAAATTTGTTTTAGAAGTATGGGAATGGACCTGGAAAGTTTTCTCAGAAGACGTGATTACAACTTTATCTTGAAAGATAAGCAGGAGTTAGGTGAAGAAAGGTGGGGAAGAGAGAAGACTAGGGGTGAAGAGAAAGTGTCGACCGGCAGTCAAGCCCAGTGACAAAGCATGTGCAGAAGCAGGGGGTGTCTGACAGATGGGACACTAAGAAAAAGGCCTAGGGATGTGGAAACTTCTGGCATACTTGAGAAACTGCAAATGTTCAGTGTATCTGAGCCTGGAGTATGAAGTATGGAGTAGAAACAGGTCAGGTGAGACAGAAGTAACAAAGACTCAGATCAGGAAGCATCTTTTAAGCCACAGTAAGCATTCTGAATTAGTTCTAAAAGCTACACAGAGACAATAAAGGGTTTTAAGGATGAAAATATAATTTTTTGAATTATATTTTCAAGAGATATATGTGGCAATGGGGCAAGTAAGGAAGATGACACCATTTAAGAGGCAATGACAATAAACCTTTTGGTAAGAGATTATCAGGACCTGAATGCAAATAGTCCTGGTGGCGAGAGCTCTTTGGAGGCAGGGGTATTCTGGAGAGATTGCCCACTGGTCTTATTGGAGAACTAGATGTGTGGAATTAGAGACAAGATGAGCCATGAGCAACTCTAGAGTACTAGGCTGGCCTGGAGAATGAACGGCATGAAGGGGAATACAAGAGAAGAGGAAAGATGAGGAGTCAAGAGGAGAAAGGAAGATACATTTAGTTTTAGGTCCACTACGTTTGAAATGCTGGAGACCTCTTTAATGAGGCCTCACACAGTAGCTGCATCTATAGGTCAAGAGAACAAAGAAAGTGAACTGACTGAGTCATACTGACTTGGACATCACTCACCTCTGGCTGATTGTAGTACACAAAGCTGTGAAAGTAGAAAAGAACACAGGGGAAAGTAGAGAAAGGGCCAAAATTAGAACTCTGAAGATGATCAGAATTTTCAAAGGTGGGCAGAGGGAAATGATTATATGACAGAGGTTAAGGAGTCACCACAGAGATGGAAAAGAACCAAGAGAAAGTTGTGTCCTACAAACCAAGGAGGAGAAAATGTCATGAAGGTAAAAGGGATCATTATTGTCAAGACATTAAGCAAAGCGACTGGTAAGCACTCCTGGAACCTAAGAGTAGGGAAAATTCATGGATAAGTGTGGCAAAACTAGTTTTAGGGAAACGTTTTGTGTTAAGATGGAGAGAAAAAGGTTGATGATAGGGGAGAAAGAAGGATGTAATATTAGAAGCAAAGTTATAAGGGAGCGCAGGATGGGATTTGCCTGAATAACAGCCGGGCACTTATTCTCTGAGTGAAGAGCAAAGCAGACAGAGCAGAGAGTTAATACTGAAGTTGCTAGATGGAAGTAAAGGTTGGAAGGCCCCTCAGCCGAGAATTTCAGGATTTTTTCTGCAAAATAAATGACATATATTCAGTACTAGATTTTGATATCATTCAATTAAAAAAAAATGTCTCTCTGATTGTTGTTAGAGAATGCACACTCCGAAACCATGTGGCTCTTTTCCCGTCATTAGCTAGAAAACCATACTGGGATACTAGATTTGGACTTAAGTTTTATGCTCATATCTGGTATTTCCAATCTCTTAATCCTTCTGCTTCGTTTAGATGGAAGCAGTACTATTTAGTTTAATGTCTTTTTGTACTTTGTACCCTGTAAAAATGCATAAGCTGCCTTGAAGCTTACTGTCCCCAGTGCTTTTGGAAACAGGGAGATATAAATTGCCAATCTAGTGATAAATGAGAATGGGGAATTTTACCATACAGTGAAAATATAGTTGTGAATATTGCTCTAAAACTCTAAAGGCATGAAAAATAAATAAAATAAAATAAAATAAAATAAAATAAAATAAAATAGACAGATGTTAAAAGAATCACTTAATATACATTTACTAAAAACCCAGCAACAAAGATGTTCAATGGAAGCCATCTGATCACCAAAACAAATTTACACCTATAGTGTCTGACCCTCCATAATTCTATGTGGTCCTATAACAACAGTCAATGGCAAGTATGAAATTCATATTCAGCTAGTATTTATTGAATGCTTACTCTGTTTTAGGCACCACATTAAGGATTTCACCTATCCTGTATCTTTCCCTCCCTACCCCTTAGATATGGAGAACAGTCGTTGAACAGTTAAGTGACTATCTCAAAGTCCCACAGTTTGTATGTGAGATAACTATGTCATAAAGTTCATATTGTTACAATGAACAAGGTGTAATTTTTTCCAAGATACGCTGTTTTCAGATTAGTGTTATTTTTCTCACAATCCTAAGTCCCATGCTATATTTTCACAAATGAATAATGTAAAGCTAGACCCTTGTACTTGGAATTGCCAACAATCCAAAACTCTCCCATTCTCAGTGTCTCTATGCACTTGACAGGTGTTCCTATTGTGAGAAGACAATGTAAGAGCACACACATAATCATCACAAGCTATTGATTCAAGCCACCATTTACTGAGCATCCACTATGTGCCAGGTACTGTTTTAATCTCTTCACACTTAAGTTCATCCGAAACAGTGGGTATTCTGTAACGCACTATAAAACTACTTAAGAAACACAAGAAAACAAAATTATTTGTTATTATTTGATACGATATATATTATAAAAATCTCACTTTTAAAAATATTTTACAAATGTAACTAGAAAAAAAATCCTAGAGGTTATTCTGAAGGAAGACATGTGACAATACCTTCCACACAGAGAAAAAGAAGGAAAGGAAAGACTACTGGCAAGTAGGAAGACCACTGTGCTAATATGTCATTGTTTTGTTCTGTTTTGTCCTAACCTTTGATATGGAAGGTAGAGTTCACCATAACGCTCAGTTCAAGGAAAATTGTCATTACTCCCTAGCCCTTGTAGGGACCTCCTTGCTTGATGTGTTCACTTTTAGCTCTAGAGTCTACTCTCAGTCTCCCCTATCCCGATGGGCAGCCATTCTAGTGTGTTAAATGCATTCCTCTTTATAAGGTATGTGTCCTTGCACAATGTATGATATTGATTTTTGTGACATATTTTCCTGGTTCTATTAGGTATAGATAGAGATAGAGAGACAGAAAGAGAAATGATACAGACCCTGAAGATCAGAGAGACTAAGAAACTGGGCCAAGATCACACAACTTTTACGTGATGCAGTAGAATTTAGACCTCAGTCAGCCTCTGTCTAAAATTGTCAGTCTTACCTTCCCAAGTCTTCAGACTGTGGAAAAACTGTACAAAAAAAGGAAAGTTTCCAAATGTATTCCTAAAATCCAAGTAGTTGGAAAAAGTTTTTGAATTGGGCTAATAATCAATAACATGGATAAAAATTTGGGAAGTTCATGATTTTTCATAAGACTACAGATTGGGGATGAGGAGGGCATGGAGAAGTGTTCCTTAAATTCAAAGTTGGGAATTAAATTTATCATCTACCACACAAAAGTGATTAATATTGAGAGGGAAAGGAATCTGATAATGACTGAGAGATGCCATCAACCTGACAAACTAAACAATTTTTTTAACCTGACATATCCCTTTTCAAGACATCAGCTGTCATCTGAAATGAATTCTGTTTCTAATTTGTCTTCATAAATAATGCAACTAATTGAAAGGTAGTTACAATGAAAGTCTTCAACCTCTTTCATCTCCAATTTTAGGGCAACCGCTTTGCATTCCGTCGAAAGAATCTTCTACTCTTTCTATCAGATAAAACTTAGACATCACTGATCAGAACACTGAGATCAAAACAAAAGAATCCATTGTACAAAGACCACCACACCTAATGGTTTTCTCAATCTTTTTTTCTAAGTTTAGCATTAACTTAAAATGTGAAACTCATAAAAATCTTATCTAAGAAAATTTATTCAAGCTCAAAGGTTTACTAAGGGTATCTTTATTTAATCCAGTTTCTAGGTTGTCCTTCCCTCCTTTTCTTTCCATCCAACTTCTGTTTATTTGGAATTAAAATATGACCTCTTACCCTACTGTCACACACTTACCCACATGAAAAAAATCTTTAGTTTACAGCTTATCTGTTACCTTTCTTTCTCCTTTTTGTTCCCCTCTCATTTAGTGAGACTAAAAAGGGGCCAATGAACAAAAACAGATTCTGACCATTCCCAGCAACTAGAAATGAAGAATTCTTGCATTAAAGACTAAAATAATTAAAATGTTGTTGACCTGAGGTTTCTCTGTGCAGACATCAGTGATTCCATTTGTTTATTCGTGAGTGCAGATGTTAATAAATCTATGCGCTGAAGGCATGAAAGAAAGGTAAGAGAACTATGCAAGCATTAAAACTTTCAATCATTTAATTATTTCACCCCTCTGGAAAGGCTGATTTCAACAAATATATCTGGGGAAGGACATGATTATGAATGCAGATTTGAGCTGAGTGTGTCTCACAAGGTTGCTATTAAAAATGGAAAATCATGAAAGATTTTGTGAGGTCTATCAAATTATAGCTAAAACCTTACAAGCTACTTAAAATGCAAATTACACAGCTAAATACAGAAAATCTGGGTAATATAAATTATTTTGGTATGTAGCCTCTGGCTGTGAAAAAATATCCACTGGCAGTATAAGGGGGTTAGTCTACATTATCATTACTACCTATATTTAGCAATATTTACTAAAGTCCGCCTCTTAACAATAAGAAAATCACTAATTAAAAGCTATCGAAGGGTAACATATTTTGTAACAGAGAACACTGGCAAAGATCAAAAACTAGAAATGTTGCAATGAGTTTGAGTTCTTCCCCAACAAGCAAAACCATCTGGGTAAAGTTTCTTGTGTTTTTGAATATTCTGTCGTAGTAAAAGCTAATATTTAATAAATACCTGCCAGATATTTTACAGGTACTGATTTATGTCTGAAAGTAGAAGAGCAAAATGGAGATAAAGCAGAGAAGCGGTGGGTAAAGGAGAACCAGGAGTATGTTCATCTGCTCAGGGGCCATTACCAAATACCACTGACTGGGTGGCTTTGCCAACAGAAGTTTATTTTCTATAGTTCTGGGGGCTGGAAAGTCCAAGATGGAGTTCGGTGTCTGATGACAGTTTTATTCTTGGCTTAAGATGGCCAGCCACCTTCTGGCCTATCTTCAAATGGAGGAGAGAGAAGGCAGACTCTCTCTCACATAGGAGATTGGGCTAGATAATTTCTCAGATTCTTCCCAGATACAATTATAAAAAATAGTATTTTCACACAAGCATTGAAGTATAATTTTTTTCCAATAAAAACATTTGAGATACACACTCATTTGAATTAAACTGGACATAAAATTCTCACCCTGATTTTATGCTTGGGCTTTCTAAAGCCTAAATTCTTTAAACACTCTTCAAATAAAGTTAGAGCTCTAAAGGGTAATTATTACACATAATCAATCGAGTTTTTAAAAATAGAGGTTAGCAGATGATTTGTTATGAATTAGTCCTTTTAGAAACTCCATAAAATTACAACACTTTAGAGACGCAGTAGCTCTAAGGTCATTTTTGTCCAATTTTCACATTTTACACATAAGGAAACCAGGGTGCAGAAAGATTACATGCTTTATAGAAGTCCACGCACTAGCTTGGATTTCTACTGTGCCACTGTTCCTAATCTGTGGACAAGAGTCAATGGTAGACTGGTGAGAACATCAACACATCTATCTGTCTGATGATTTCTACAAAAGATGATTGCTAAAAGTCTCTAATTTTTTCTTTTATTTAAGCAAAATTTTTTTCAATGTTTATTTATTTTTGAGAGAGAGAGAGAGAGAGAGAGAGAGAGAGAGAGAGAGAGAGCGAGAGAAAGAGAGCATGAGCAAGGGAGGGGCAGAGAGAGGGAGACACAGAATCTGAAGCAGACTCCAGGCTCTATGCTGTCAGCACAGAGCCAGATGCAACGCTCAAACCCACGAACCGCGAGATCATGGCCTGGGCTGAAGTCAGACACGTAACCAATTGAGCCACCCAGGTGCCCCTAGAAGTTTCTAATTTTTACGCTTTTGGTTTCTAAGTAAAGGAAAATTTAAAGGTATATGAATTACTTGATGAGATCTGTGTTAATGGAGACTATGAATAGCAAATCAACTCTGGTGAGAATTCCATTTCTGTCCGCTTTCCCATGCTTTGTCTGTGCCCTTCCAACAACCAGGCATGGCTGGTCTCACTTGTTGCGGTGCTCCTCCCGTGGGGGACATCGCCTCAGACAGGCTTTCCTGATGCTGCTGTCTCTCAGGAGAGGTCATAGCAGGCCAGGAAGCATGCTACTGAAGGACAGGGAGTCAGGCCTCTGGCTTGGAATTCTATCATAAAGGAGGCCGTAGGGAGAAGCAGTCACTGACCAGTATTGCTTTAGACCATATGATAGTATCACGCGACAGTATCCTGACATAACAGTGTCATGAGATCCCCCCACACATACACCTTCTTAAGAGGTGCCATCGTAAGGACAAAAAGATGTGTGGAATGTTTTGAGGTGTCATAGATACCTTTAGGAATCTGATGAAAATAATAAACTCTTGCCCCCACCCCCCGCCCCCAAATGACATACATTCCAAGAATTTATAGACACATTCAGAAGCTGAGATGAAGCGCATTGGGGCTAAACTCCCCAGTTTTGCTGGGATCACACTGTATTGGCAGTCCAAGAAACCCTTTATAAGGAACCATGTGGCCCACACACTCGTACTTCCTGCCATGGCAGTCAGCTGCTATGGACCCTTGTCTGAAAGCACTTCATGGAACTTTATCATTCTGGCAGAGACTGACTGGCCGTATATCACCACAAGTGCACGATCGCTAGAGAGGGGACCCCTGTTTTTTTTAAAGCAAAATCATCTGAAACTCTGTAAATGTTTAGAGGTACAGGGAGTTTACTTTACTGTAACTGTGATTAAGACAAAGTGCAAAGAGCACCAGAGGCTATAATTCAAAATGTCACCCTAGCCTAGGTCTATGACTGATGGGAAAAACGGGGCAGAGGTAGGAAGGAAGAGAAGGAAGGGAGGAAGGGATAAATGGAGGCAATTAATTTCAAGTACCCCGAAGTAGTGGAATCATAAAATTCCATAACTCCGTCTTTTCTTCCGTGACCCTACCATGAGTCACGATGAATTTCTGTCTACGACAATTTCCCTGTAAGCATCAACCACCATTTTCAGTCTTCTGCCAGGTAAAAAATTCCAAAGGGAAAGCAAGCTAACTTAATTTTCCTGTTTTTAAAAATATCTGACCCTTCCTACAATATAACTCAAAATACAAACCACTATGAAATTCAGTTCTCTACAGTAAACCTAGTTTTTCAAAACAAATAAGCAAATAGTTCTTACCCTCCAGCTTACAGTATTAGTCTTTAATTTTTTTTTTTCAACGTTTATTTATTTTTGGGACAGAGAGAGACAGAGCATGAACGGGGGAGGGGCAGAGAGAGAGGGAGACACAGAATCGGAAACAGGCTCCAGGCTCTGAGCCATCAGCTCAGAGCCTGACGCGGGGCTTGAACTCACGGACCGTGAGATCGTGACCTGGCTGAAGTCGGACGCTTAACCGACTGCGCCACCCAGGCGCCCCCAGTATTAGTCTTTAAATACAAAGTACTTAAATTCTTCTCTAACTCATTTTAACAAGAATGCTGTAATTGTATCACCTGAGATTCTTAAGGCCCTTCAGTGTTTTATGTGAGAGAGGCATCAGAATTTCCATAAAGGTCAAGTGCTGGGTCTCAGTCATGTACCATCAGTAGAGTCACATCTGTGGGGTTAATGCTTTAAAAAGATTATAGCCATGAAATCCATACCTCTCATTAGCTTACTTTGCACCATATATATATATATATATATATATATATATATATATATATATATATATAATTTGTATACTATGCTGAAATTCTGCATAGAAGATCAGCATAAGGAACTTAAACTAAGCTATAACTGTAGTGTCCATGTATCTGCACAGCAGGACTTTTACGGAATAGAAATAGAAAAGATAAACCATAATATCCTTATCCAACTCCACTCTTGACCCGAAGTCATTAGAACAAAATTTAGAAAATTCAAGGGCAATGGCGGTCAGGAATAAGAAAAGTGCTTAATGATTTTACTAAGAAATAGCTATTAACCACCAAAACTTAGGAAATTATACCTGTGTATATAATTTAGTTGGTTATTAGAGTGTTTATTTGGCCTTATCAAAAAGACCAGATATCATAGATTTATAGAAATTACTACTTGGCAAAATATTTGTCTATCAGATACAAAAATTCACCAGCTCAACCTTAACTGATAAATACCTCATCTGTATGTATCAATAATCCTGCTGCTCCCAAATATTTTGTGACTGAGAGAAGTTAGAATGGCAGTTTAAAGGATGCTACCCTGAAGACCTTACAGGCTGGGGATGTGGATGGGAAAGGGATTCCTGTTGCTAAAACCAGTAATCTTGCAAAAAGAAGGGGCTATTTGGGTTACATAAATATGCATGGGCTGCTGTCCCACCATTTGTGATTCCTGTAGATATAATCATTATGCTATTGAGTTCCCTGGTTGCTTGGGTATGACTTCTATCTGTATTTTCGCTCGATTTTGGCAAAGTCTTTTTGTTGCTGTCCGAACCCCATTTTCTCATATCAAAATCAGACCTATGACGAGGACATCTGTACCTGTTTCCCTTGGCCTTCTCTCATTTCCTTGAAAACATGTTGAGAAAAAGAAAAAGGAAGCACATGTAATGAAACTACATGAAATTGGCTGATTTCTAGT
Source organism: Felis catus (assembly GCF_018350175.1). Taxonomy (NCBI): domain Eukaryota; kingdom Metazoa; phylum Chordata; class Mammalia; order Carnivora; family Felidae; genus Felis; species Felis catus. The sequence goes on from NC_058376.1 coordinate 96,995,310, forward strand.
TTAAGTTTCATAATTATAGAATACTTATAAAACACTAATAATTTTGAGTAAATGGACTAGTGAACAAGCCCTATATATAATAAATACTTTTAAAAGAGACCTAGAGATAAAATTAGAATGTGCTTGATTCCATCTGGGAATAATCATTCAACTAAAAAATAAACACTTTGGGGGCACCTGGGTGGCTCAGTCAGTTAAGCATCAGACTTCAGCTCAGGTCATGATCTCCTGGTTCATGAGTTCGAGCCCCACATCGGGCTCTGTGCTGACACCTCAGAGCCTGGAACCTGCTTCACATTCTATGCCTCCCTCTCTCTCTGCCCCTCCCCTGCTCACTCTCTCTCTCTCTCTGTCTCTCTGTCTCTCTCTCAAAAATAAATAAAAAAACATTTTTAGAAATTTAGAAAAATAAACACTTACCTAAATTACTTGTTAAAACAACAACAAAAAGAGCATGTATAAATCATACAGGGAGCACAGAAGTTTACAAGTTTATTCTGTTTTTTTTTCCTGTGTACCTACTTATTTTAGAAAATTTATTAAAGTTAGAAATAATCAGAGAAGATTTAACATAATAACCCTAACACCCAAAACTAACAGCTGAGAATAATTTGATGTATAATAAATTACAATAACTTCATATTTCATGCGTGTAGTTTTAACTATTCTTGAGCAACCCTGAGATCCTTGACTTATTATCGGTTATAATTTTTGCTGATACAATCATGAGCCCAGTTCTGAGTCTGATCTGAAACGAGTGAACCTTGTAGCTAGTGATTGTAGCAGTTCAGCGTCCTGTCTTCATTGTGGCCCTGTGCTGTACTCCTGTATAAGCAATAACTAACAAATTTACACTTCACTGCATGTGGCAGAAATGACAGTCTATAGAAATACTCACGCAATTGGGGATTCGAGTTTTACTTATGAATGTTAATTTCTGTATTTCCTCCCCCATCTCTTTTTGTCTTTCAGTCTTTTAATAGCAAAATGTATTTTTTATCTTAAGAGATAGATTTGTACTTGAAAACCATCAGCTTCCAGAGGTATTTTTACAATAGAAAAACCTTTCCTTCCTGCCCCTACATGGGCAGGTCGATTTTCATTGAAAACGGCTTCAAGCTGGTTCTAATATTTACTCACTTATGCAGGTGCGTTCGTCAGCATGGAGTCTGTATCCCGTATCACATTCACAGTGGAAGGTGCCCAGAGTGTTAATATAGCGCTGCTGGCAGCCTCCATTCACCACCGCACATTCATCGACATCTAGAGGAGAAAGACAGATGGCCAGGATTACAATGTCATTCCAATGTCAGCTTCGGAGAAGTGGCACAATATTTCTTTGATACACAGTATGTGTTATATTGTACAAAGGCACTGTCTCTGTTGCCACAAATCTTTGCTTGTTTGATCCATTTTGCTCCACAGTGTAAACAAGAAAATGTAGATAGAAACTTTATTGAGCTTTTTAAAGCCCAGCAACGATGAGCATAGGGATTGTCTCACAGTTTTCTATTCTTCACATACTAGTTAATTAGACAGATCTGAGATATAGATATTTCCTTGGGGAAGGAAAACCGGAGGGGAGAATTTCAATGAGCTACTCTATCTGGAGCAGCACGCACGAGTAGATAAACACCTATTATTGGTCTGATGCTGTTGAATAAAGCCAATAATAGAGTTAAGACCTTGAATCTCCTTCTCATGTGCTATGGTGGACATCAAGGCAAAGATAGATAAATTCAAGTAAAACCATGGTTTGGAGTTCTTAAAAATGCATCAATACATTTGCTCCATTGATTCAGCTTTTTCCTTGTCACTCAGGTTTCCATTTTCTGAAATGCTTAGCATGTTTGTATGAGAGTTTAATTTTCGAAGAAATGAAAAGAGATCAAGACTCATGGTCACCTATGTCTTATGACCAGTCAAGGTCATAATAAATTAATGTCATATTCACCTTTCTTTAGGAAAGGAAAATAAATTCATCTCTCAGAATGTCTACTTCCTTATACCCTAGGTAAATCAGCACTTATGCATCTAAAATCATGAAGAGAAGATATCCACAAATGTAGGGAAAACCTTTGAGGTAATCAGTGGATAAAGGGCTTCTAAATTTTTCTTGTTTGGAGAATACTCTTTACTTGAAATCTATGCCTGTTGGCAAGTGTCAAAGTAAAAATCAGGCAGAGGTGGACATTTAACATGGGCAAGCATGTGTATCAGGCAGGAAACGTCGCTGACTTCCCATGTCGTCAATTCCAGATATTCTGTCAAAGAATGTTGGGTATGAATATTCACCACTAAAATATGTTATCACGATAGACAATTTGCTTTACATCGAGTGAGATTAAGTCCATTGGGGCAAAATCCTTACTTGAGAAGTCATCAACATTGACAAGGAATACTACTGTAGTGCTCCATTGTAGGATTTTTCTCATATTAAAACTATCTGATCTGTAAAAAATGTTTTGTATGTTTACAGAGCTTGACCTGAGGGAAACAAAGAAATTTTCTTTCACTTGGCATTGTTGTGTGTCTGTGTGTGAAAAAGAAAAAAATATATACATATGTCTATGTCTGAAAATATATTAAGTCACAAAGCAAATCCCACATTTTAAAATTATTTGTTCACTGTATTATACACATTGTATACAATCTAGTATTTTCCTTCTAAATTTAGATATTCTGGAGTAATTTCTGATATTAGTAAAGGAATCTTATTTTAGATATAAGAACTACTAACTTCAAAGTATTAGAATTTTTATTAAATTGTGAGTCTGTGATAAATAAACCTGTAAATCTTTTTCATATAAACTAATTTCAATTCAGAATTCTCCATTTGTTATTTGTACTTTATACAGGGCTTTAACGTTTATGCTAGCTAAATTTTTATCTCTCTAGCTTTAGGATATTATTCCACAGGGTTGAGATATAATTTCGAATCTTAATTCTGTCGACCCCTGAGTTAGATATCCTTCCCAGGTCTTTTACTTTAGATGTACAAATAAAACTCTTAGTTTCCAAGAATCCTATGTTTTATATGATAAAAACATAAAAAGGGGCACTTGGGTGGCTCAGTTGGTTGGGCGTCTGACTTCAGCTCAAGTCATGATCTCACAGTTCATGGGTTTGAGTCCCATGTCGGGCTCTGTGCTGACAGTCCAGAGCCTGGAACCTGCTTTGGATTCTGTGTCTCCCTCTCTCTCTGCCCCTCCCCCACTCTCACTGTCTCTTAGGAATGAATAAACATTAAAAAAAAATTTTAAAACATAAAAAATTTCTATAAAAATTATGATAATATACCGTATATATGTATTAAAGACATTAAAAATATCTTTAAGGGTGTGCACAAATAAAAATGATTACTTCCAGGGAGGAAAGAGAGGCATCTAGATGGGGTGGAGTGCATGATGTGTGTGTGGGAGGGTGTTGGAAAAAGAGATTTTATCCATATCTCCATTATTCTAATTTTTTATAAGAAAAAGTTATTCTGGTATTAGTTGTACATTAAAATGTCATTTTCTTTTTTATTTTTTTTAACGTTTATTTATTTATTTATTTATTTATTTATTTTTTTTATTTTTTTTAAATTTTTTTTTCAACGTTTATTTATTTTTGGGACAGAGAGAGACAGAGCGTGAACGGGGGAGGGGCAGAGAGAGTGGGAGACACAGAATCGGAAACAGGCTCCAGGCTCTGAGCCATCAGCCCAGAGCCCGACGCGGGGCTCGAACTCACGAACCGTGAGATCGTGACCTGGCTGAAGTCGGACGCTTAACCGACTGCGCCACCCAGGCGCCCCTAACGTTTATTTTGAGAGAGAGAGAGTGCACACCCACACACATGCACAAGCATATGCACAGGAGAGGGGCAGAGAGAGAGAGAGAGAGAGAGAGAGAGAGAGAGAGAGAGAGAGATTCCCAAGCAGGCTCTGTGCTACCCATGTAGGGCCCAACGCGGGTCTTGATTTCATGAAACATGAGATCATGACATGAGCCTAAATCACGAGTCAGATGCTTAGCCAAGTGAGCCACCCAGGTGCCCCTCCTGTTTTTCTTTGTAAATAAACTATAATTGACCCACAATGTTACACTAGTTTCAGGTGTACAACATACAGGTTAGACAAGTCTATATGTTGTGCTATCCTCACCATAAGTGTAGCTACTACCCTCTGTCAGCATGTAACCCTGCTACGGTATCATTGACTATATTCCTTATGCTGTACCTCTTCTTCCTAGGTCATCTTCATTCCAGAACTGGAAGCCTGCATCATCCACTCCTCTCACCCATTTTGCCCATCCATCCACTCCCCTTTCCACTGGCAACTATCAATTTGGTCTCTATATTTGTGGGTCTGTTTCTGCTTTTTGTTTGTTTGTTCATTTGTTTTTTAGCTACCACGTATAAGTGAAATCAGAGCATGTCTTTGACTTATTTCACTTAGCATAAGATGTAATTTTAAAGAAGTGTAATATGACCACCTCCCTTTGCCCCTATTCATCAAACTTCATTAATTTTCTAACAGAAGAAAGCAAATTGATTTAAAAAAGAATAATCATTGAATGTATTCCAAAGAGACGAGTGGATATCAATTTTGAGAGGGAGTTTTCTTTCAGAATGTTTTGGTGTGGGGTGCCTGGGTGGCTCAGTTAAGCAGCCGACTTCAGCTCAGGTCATGATCTCACAGTTTGTAAGTTCGAGCCCCATGTCGGGCTCTGTGCTGACAGCTCAGAGCCTGGCACCTGCTTCGGATTCTTTGTCTTACTCTCTCTCTGCCCCTCCCCCACTTGTGCTCTGCCTCTCTCTGTCTCTCAAAAATAAAAATAAAAATAAAGTGAATGTTTTGGTGTATTCATATTCTAACTCTGCCCTGGAACTATTGTTGAAGTAGTAAAACATATTAAATACACACATATACATGAAAGCAATCAAACTGCCCCTGTACTTTGAGTTAAATAATCTTGGGGAAAATATCTTACTGTTGAAATTTACTAGCCTGTCACCTTGCTCTTTGAGACTCCATTTGCTCACCTATAAAATGGGATTATAATGACTGCCATATGTACTATGCCATGATTTCTTTTTCCCTTCCCTATTCATGCATAACATTTTGAAATAGATTGCTAATGACTGAGATTATATATAGAAATTAAACAACAGGTAATTTTATTCCACTAAATAGTGGAGCTAGCAATGTAAGACTATACAGTGAGAATGCATGACAGACACAGTAAGTAACATGGGGATTCAGAGGAAACATATTCATTTGGGGCTAGAGAGACAAGGGAATATTACAGGATAAAACACTGAACACTGAGTGCATGGAGAAGAGGGTGGGTAATCCAAAGGTGCAGGGGTTTGCATGTGCACAGTGTCTGAGACCCAGCATTTAGATCTGTCAGGCTGGAAAGCAAGGCTGACAAAGGGAAGCAAAGTTGAAAAACAAACCTAAAACTCCTTTTAATTGATTTGGCAAAGTATTCTTCTTCTTGATTTACAATACAATACACTTCTAGGCAGGTTGAGACACAATAGGCTGTGTTCACACAGGAGCTAAGCAAACTTATTAACAGTTAAAAAAAATCAATCATTTATAGAGTAGTACCAAATACAAAGTAATTGGTTTCACTTCCTTTTTCTTTTATGCCTTTTCAGAATACATTGAATTTACTGATTGTTTGGGCATTGTGTAACTAATAGTTCTCACGCTTTGCAGCATATTAGAATCATTTGGTGAGCATATAAAAATACTCATGCCCTGGTTCTACCCTTAAAGAGTCTTGTTTAATTGGTCCGGGGTAAGGCCTGGGAATAAAACACTTTAAAAGCACCCCAACTGATGCTAATGTGTAGCCAGAGTTGAAATCCCCTGATGTAGTTAATGCTTTAAGCACCTAGGGGGTCTTGTTGAAGTGCAGACGCTGACTCAGTAGATCTGGAGCCTAGGGGCTGAGATTCTGCACTTCTACCTAGACCCAAGGCAATTCTGATGCTGCTGGCCTGTGGACTGTACTCTCAGAAGCAAGAGTGTAGACAGTCCAATGTTCAAGCATAAATGGATCACATACATGGATCACAAATGTCATGACTTGGTTCAACTTTTCAATTGTTTGACCAAAGACCAGTTTACTACAAATGGGTAAATCAATACTCTGACCAATATTATACGTATTTTTCTATTTTTCTATATATATTATATAATATATACACATTTTTATGTATACTCTATATTTTTAATGATTTATATTTTGTCTACCAAAAACCTCTGAAAATAAACCACCAATATTTCCCACAATATTCATTTAATAAGAGTTAATCATTTTAAGACTATTTTAGCATCATTTGTTATGAAAAATTACTTGCTTCTATAAAACATGAAGGGCACTTTAGTTCTTTTCTGATGGAATACCTCTGATATAGGATAAAACCGGGTTAAATTGCCATGATATTAGACACTCATGCTGAAGCTGTCACAAGTGATTTTCTTTTCCATCAAGATTCTGCCCAACAGAGTTAAAAACCAGAAATGTCAATATTACATTAAAATGTTATTATCAAGTATACTTCATGTGAAGAAACTATTTCTTCAAAAATTCTCTGAGCTATGTCTTCATGTTAGATGCTTAAAGAAAGCTCTGTCCTTAGAATTGGAACTCCGGGACACTGCTAGAAATAATGATAAAGTGATTAGAATTTTTTCAGCATTATCTCTGTGATATGGACCAAGGATTTCATGATTTTTATACTATAAAAGAATGTCACAAGGAATCAACTATATCTGCTATTTTTCCTTTTAATGTCCTTTCTGTAAATATTTCTGTTGTATTAATTCCCAAAACTATTTCCCCAGATGATCACAGAATATAATAGTTTGAAAGAATTCACATTATTATCAAATGTATTTTTCACATAAAATCTCTGAGACAATAACGATCCATTTTGTTTCCAAACAACCAAAATTGTTTCATATTATTTTCTTAGAGTGTACAATTAGAAAAGATAAATTATTTTTCCATTTCCCTTTTAACGTATCATTCTCAGAAACCTGTTGATTGGAAATGAATGTTCTTGGGTTGCTTTATGATGGGGATTACATTGTAGAAGTGTTAGCTTTGGAGGAAATATTGAAGGGTTGGTAAAGATTCCACTAGATTTTCCATGTGGCTTTATTTTCACTATGTTCTACCATAGTACCATATACAGTAGTATATCCAAACTTCTAACTATTCAATTATAATTCTACAGTGCTTAATTGAATAAACCCCTTAAGGTCAAAGATTCTGTTGCATTAAGCTCTTCCGGCATAGAGTAGATATTCCATAAATGTTGCATGAATGAATGAATGAATGAATGAGTGAATGAATGAATGAATATGTGATTTGAGAGTCAGGCACAGTATTTACTCTTCTTATGCATCCACATTCATCAATGGGATTTCTGAGAATTGGGCTCTGATTGCACGTAATCTCTCTTTATCCTTGCAGTAGATGCTTGACATTTGTTATAACCATTCACAAGTAGCTTTAAAAATCCAGGACACAGAATTTCTAAGTTTTTAAATGAATAAATTTGAATTGTGTCTGTAGTGAATATTTACTGGTTGTCTGTTAGGAATTTCATCCATTTTTTTCTTCACCACTTATACTAGATAACCCCAGGTTTTCCTTTGGGATATTTTATCTCTTCCATTTTAGAAAAGCCATATAGTTTATGTGAGATTGATGAACACAATTCCCCTCTCAAATTCCAGGAACACTCTACTTGACATTATCTAACCTCCATTTGCCATAGTGATTGAACAAGTTTATTTCTTCATTAGCATATAGCTTTCTCAATAATGAATGAATTTGTTCAGATGTGATCCAATCAGCTGATGCTCAGTCAGCTGATGTGGGTTAGGAATCCTGAGGCATAGATGCCTTCTTGCTTTGGAAATTATAATGCATGGATGTGAGCCGTGTTGTTCCCATAATGAAACAACACTAAAGGTAAAGTCAACAAGTGAGACAGAACGGAAGGACTCACAGAGAACCAGTTGAGACTCCAACTGAACTGTGCCTAAAGTCCTCCCTACCTCTAGACTTCTCAGTTAAGTGACCCAATAACACAAGACCCTTTTACTGTTTAAGCACTTTGAGTTACATAATTCTGTTGCTTATAAACAAAAGCATCCTTACTGATACATGTTGTAAACTGTGAAGATGGTGTACAGGAGGAAGTCACCAAATGCAGTTTAAACTCTGCATACACTTATCAAAAAGATTTACTGTCTCTCTGATTAGTAAGATGGTTTAATCTATATTTCATCAAGGGTCAGGAAAAGTCATGTAGTTCTTCCTTGCCATATTTATTGGAATGATTATATTCTATCAAGCTTCTAATGAATTTGGGGGTCTGTCACAATTTTGGTTCATTCTTATTACAAATATTAAAGGTTTATCAAACTGCCTGTGGCATGGTACTGTCAGATGTCATGGTACCTCTGACAGCACTAGAGAGGCCGAAGATGATGCCTTCTTTAACAGTTTCCTTACAACACCTGCGTTGAGTGATCCTTCCCTAGCTTTTCCCCCAACCCCTGGTCTCTGCTTTCTCTTTTTGTTGGTTTCTTGGTAGCTACTTCTGGTAGCTAGTTGCTCAGTTAGTAGGAAATAAATACATGCTGTTAAATTTGCAGATGCTGTTGTTGCCCTACATTCTGCCTTTTTGTTAAAAAAAATGTTACCAGTTTTCTAACCTATACATTCATCCAGTAATAGAGACGGCCTTTCTCAGTAAAAACCATCTAGTTCACAAAAAGGCAAACAGGATGGTAATGCGTATTTTTTATTTATCTTTATTTTTTTAATCTTTGTTTTTGAGAGAGAGAGAGAGAGAGAGAGAGGGAGAGAGAGAATGTGAGCAGGGGAGGGGCAGAGAGAGAAGGAGGCACAGAATCCAAAGCAGGCTCTAGGCTCTAAGTTGTCAGCAGAGCCTGACATGGGGCTTGAACTCATGAAGTGCAAGATCATGACCTGAGCTGAAGTCAGACACTTAACTGACTGAGCCACCCAGAGGCCCCTTAAAGAATTACAGCATTAGGAAGGATCAAAGCTCAAAAAGACTTGTTATCTTGTGCTGAGGATAGGACAATATGTTTTTGTAGAAAATGGAAGGCATTTGGTCTTATAAAGTAAGGATTAAAGCCAAAAAAAAAAAAAAAAGATGGTGCTAGAGATGTGGCTGAGTCCTGATCATGGAGGGTCTTTTCTTCCATACTAAGGGACCATACTTTATAGACAACGGGCACCAGCAGAGTGAAAAATAGATAAGAGAAGTGGGAGACTGAAGGCAGAGAAGCCAAGGAATAACTATCACCAAAATCCAGATGAATGATGAGGACTTGATCTAAGCTAGTAGCAGTGGAAATACAGAAATGTGGGCAGATATAAAAGATGTTATGGATAAAAAAAATCAATATGAGTTGGTTATTAACTGGATGTGATGGAGAAGAAAGAGTCAAGGTCAACTGCTTTGAGCAATTGGATGGATGGTTGTGGAATTCACTGTAATAGCACAAGAGGAAGAACATTTGCTAGCATAGTTCAGTTTTGAACATAGATTATTTGATGGGCAAGTGAGATGGGAAGTTGGGAATATCTAGCAGGCAATTGAGTGTGTGGACTAAAATCAAGAGAGAGATATGGGCTGATGTGTCAGCTACCATCTATCTACCTGTAGTAGTCTAAAAATTAGGAGTCATCCTTGATACTTTCCTCCCCTTCACCCATATCTGATCTAGTAACTACATTAAACTGTATCAAACTTATCTCCTAAAACACCTCAAATCTGTCCACTTGTCATCTCTACTAACATTGCTCTAATCGAAACTACATAGATGGTTATAATACCCCATATCCACAATGGGACCTCCAATATCTTCATGCTGCACACAATGATGTTTAAAAAAAGAAAAATCAAGTCACCTACTCCCTCACTCATGTCATAGTTTTATACCCTTCATTACTTCCCATTGTTCTTACACTGAACAGCAACATGGACTGCATGGTCCCTACATCACCATCTCTGGTCTTTGCCTCCTTCTCTAATTCTGTCTTGCTATTCTTTTCCCCTTACTGTGTTTTAACAACTCTGATCTTCTTTAAGTACCTTGAATACTCTGTACTCCTTTTGATTTCCTCCTCCCCTCCTTTACCTAATATATGTGCATCCTGTAGATGTCTACCCAAGTACCACTACCTTATGAAAGCCTGTATTCCCCCCTCAATCTAGGTCATATTTATGTACTATGCTTTCTTAGGACTATCTTCATTTTCTTTGGAGCCCTTAATGCTCTATAATTGTAGATTTGTGTATGTGATTATTTGGTATCTGTGTTCCTAATTAATGACTAAGTCCATGAGAGCAGGAGCACTGTCAAGTTTTGCTCACAATAGTAATCCCAGTGTTTGACACATAGAATATGCTCTATAAATGTCTGTTAAATACATAAGTGAATGAGGTTTAGAGATAGTAATTCAAGGCACAAGAGTAGATGAGAGCACTAAGCAGAATCATGTAGATAAAAAAGAGAAAGGAGTCAAATAGAGGACCCTGAGGAATATCAACATTTAAGGCAGGCCGCTGTAGGACACACAGAGCTGACCAAGAAAACCACACAGAGAAGTAGGAGGAAAACTGAGAGACTTGCATCATGGAAACCAAGGAAGGCGAGTTTTTAAGAAGGAAATGCGGTCAACGCCCAGATGTCAAGTAGGAACTGCCAGTGCCTGCTGGATTTAGCAAGAAGAATTTCACTGATGACATTGATGAAGAGCATGTTAATAATAAACAACTTAACAATTATGGAACACTTATTATTTGCCATGCATTTCTCTAAACTCTTTACAGATATTAAACATATTTAGTAATCAAATAATAGCCCTGTGAAGTAGAGAGTATTATTACCCCAACCTACAGGGGAGGACATTGAGACATAGAAAACTGTTTCAATGGAGTAGCTAATACCGATCCCAGATTGCAGTGGGTTGGGTTGAAGAAAAAGTGGAAGGAAAAGAAAGAGAGAACATGAGTTAAAAGATGTATTGTAATAAATTTAACTGTTAAGGTGAGGGGCTTGTAGTTGGACAGGAGAGTGTGGTAGAGGTAGGGGGTGTTTAAGGTGGATGAGACTTGCAGTAGCTAAAATACTGATGGCCAATAAAAAGGGCTGCGTTAAAGATGTAAGAGAGAGAGGAAATTCTAAAATTATTGAGACTCTCAAATCACATTAGTGCATTCCAAGACAAGGCATGTGCTGGAAGAAACAATCCACCATGGTCCCTGAGTATCCCTATACATTCTATGCTTCACCACTCTCTTTACCCAAAACATTTTTTTAGGCTGTGCTTACAGAGAGAGATGAGTTAACATATCTCCTGAGAAAATGAGCAGGCTTGTTTCCACTAACTATAAAAGTGGTGGACACCCCCAAGCTTAGTGTTCCCTTTGTATCATGCAATCGATTGTATGTACAGGCTCTATTATAAGCCCTTGTGTGACCGATGTGGGATATGGGGAGACAGAAGTTGACATAAACAAATTAAGCTTTGGCCACTGCTTTTGCCAGAAGCAATAAAACCTTTTGTTTCTGACCCAGAAGTCTCATGTCTTCTGTCAGCATCCAGTAATAGGCTAACTTGTTAGTGTAAAAAGTGGGGTAAAATCCCAGATCCTGCACAGTTCTTGACAGTATATAGACTAGAAATCACACACATAATCATCTGTTACTCTGGGTTAGAGAAAGCATGTCTGTTGCAAGTTGGAAGGACCTGAGAAGCCACAGATGTTCCTGCTTTCTTCCTCTTTCCCTTATGCCTCTTGATTGCCTGTAGCCTTGAAACTATTAGTAAAGCATGATGCTGGATGGATCTCTGGGTAGGTCTCTCAAGTAGATCTCTGGTAGATCTCTGTGTCTGAACCCAATTTGGCAATATGATCTTTTGCTTTACCTCAGAAGGGATAAAGGAAAAGATGTCATGTTGGCATGCTTTTACATGATTTTAAAGAACACTGATGATGCAAATCCCTAATCCAGGGAACCAACAATTTTCCTATATTGTTAGCTCCTTGAGGACAAAAAAAGATAATGTGTTTTGCTTATCACTGTGCTTCCCATACCTGTGTCAGTGCCCAGCCCATATGCACACGCATATGTACAATAAATATTTGTTGATACAATGAAAAATAGGGAATAAATGAGTAGTGGATAGCTGAATTTGCAGAGGAAGAGGGCTTAGCAAAAGGGACTGAGAGAAGGGACAGAGAAAGGGGAAAGGAGCAGGACACTGCAGAATCTTAAGTAGCAGGACAATGCCCCTAAGGAGGAGTCTTTTTAAAAGGGAATGAACAACAGTATCAATGTTGCTGAAAATCAAATAAAATGGGGACTGAAAATAGTCTAGTAGATTTGAAAATTATAAGGTGTTTCTGTTATAGTGCAGAATGTGTATAGCAAGTTCGCCTTCTGGGGATGTTGATTTCTTTAAAAATTTTCCAAGCCCAGAAATAACCTATTCTTTGTTATTGAAAACAGAGCAGCCAAGGTCATGCTTTCATGGATCTATTATATTGCTTCCTCATCTATAACATGACCCAATATCATCCCTGAGGACCACAGTGTGACAAGACTCTAGTATATTATAATACAATATTGTCATCATAGTCTCTCTGTGTGAGGGAGCAGCAAGCAATGACAATAAAGCATGCACATGGAGTTTACTACAAACATCAACTTGACATATACTTAATGAGATGCAAAATTATTTTTGTACTTCGTAGGATTAGTATCCATGGGAAGAAAGTAAAACTGAGCCTCAGCAAAAACTCACGTGGTTGGTTCTCCTTAGCTAACTTTATATCCAGTTCAATTCACAGTCCAGATGCATTGATTCTTTTCCAGTTTTTAAGGAATAACCAAACTTTTAGTGGATTGAGACCTAAAGATGTTATTTCCAGGGGTGGATAAGGCTTCACCCTGAGCATTAGTTTAGAAAAACAGAAACCGTGAATCCTTAAAAGAATGAATGGCATGGTCCCCAGAGATTTTAATCTTCCTGACAATGACTGGCTCCACTTCTCCTTTTTTCTCTAGGTCTAACATAGCTCTAGCATGTAGATGGTCCTTAGTTTTTCCTAAGCAAATGGTGAATAAAGACACCAAGAGAGGCAGAAAAGGGGCCATAGGAGATGGGAGGACCAACATGGGGTTTGGAAATCAGAAGCAGGTAATGAATAATGGTTGGCCAGCTGCCTGTTTGATTAAGATAACTGGGTTGATGTAGAAATTGTTAAAAGACCTTTATGAAGATCCTTGAAAACCCAACTCTAAGGGTCTCAAATGGGAGATGAGCACCTAGAGCTCTGTATACTCTACAGGGGTCAATGTTTGAAAGATGCATCTTTTCCCAGGTATTGAGATGCAGGACAGAATACACAGTGGGGTTCTGTTTGGAGAGAGAGAGAGAGAGAGAGAGAGAGAGAGACAGAAGCAAGTGAGTGAGAGAGTGTCTTCTTCAGGACAAAATCCTCTCTTCCCCATTGACTATATATGTCAATAGGAAAACTCTCCTGGGAAAGTGAATGTGAGGCTAAAATTTTCATCTCAGCATGGCTTTTGAATAGATATGCCTACTTACTAGATTCAAGGAAAGAGCAAGACCTCTTATGGGAGAGAGGGAGGGAGAGACAGACAAGTTGGAACAGCAGACAGAGAAACTAAGAGTATGGCTGATATGGGGCCTTGGACAGCTCTTGGTCACTGGGCAGCTGGAGAAACAAGATGAGGAGATCCAGAAGCTGGGAATTAAGACTCAGAAAATGCTCAGAAGCCAGTTTCTCTCCTATCCATTACTTCTGATAAACCCTACCTCTTATAGTTAAATTTCTCTCTACATCTCAGCCTAAGGGGTCAAATGAACTAAAATAAACTGGCTATTTTATCACATTCAGAAACCATACAATTTATACCATGCATGGGACTTTAATAGAGACCATAATAATGACGAATTGATGTTATGAATTTGGAGAGCTCCTGTAATGATTTTATTTGCACAATTTTCCTCCTCTCTTTTTCCAGATTTCAGAGCTCCTCTCTTGTGAACTGGGAGTTAGGGCTGCTACCACCTGTCTGTCCCATGATCACCACTGAACTATGGGGTGGGTGTAGGGCCTTGGCTGAGGCAACCTGAGAACTCCATCTCCCTAGCCACAATGATTAGGTCAAGGCAGGTGACCCAAGCCAGATAAAATAACATCTTACCGAGGACTTTTGCTCAAGCTACCAGAAAAGTAGCACTGCTTTTTTCTGTAGAGTGCTTGAAGTTACACTTTGTTTATATCATAAAGATCATTTGCTGTATATTTTTGTGAGTATGTTAAATTGTGTGCCACTTCTAATGTCACCTCTATTTCTTTTCTAGTAAAAACTGTTACTAAAATTCTAAAAATAATGGATTTTTCAAATTCTAGAATTTAAAAGGACCTCAGAAGATAAACTAGTTCAAACTCCTACATACTGTAGGAGTCCCTTCTTTAACATTTTTAACAAATGGCTATTCAGACTCTGATTAAACATGTCAATCTATAGAGAGCTCACTGTATTATCCTTTTCATGTCTTTCTCTTCCTCCTACTTCTCCTCTCCCTTGTCCTTCTGTATTTATGTGACCTTACCACATTACAAACATTTGGAAGGAAAAAAAATAGTTATATATATTCCCCATAAAATAAAGTTATTTTAAAACATAAAAAATCTTATAAACAAAATAGTACAAATAAAACAATGCAACATTTTGCTACTTTATTTTTTAGTAAAATTGGTACCTTTCTTTAATTTTCAATTTATTACTTTTAAGAATAAACATTTTAGGGGAACCTGGGTGGCTCAGCTGGTTAAGCGTCTGACTTCAGCTCAGGTCATGATCTCATGGTTTGTGGGTTTGAGCCCCGCGTCAGGCTCTGTGTTGACAGATGGAGCCTGGAGCCTGCTTCAAATTCTGTGTCTCCCTCTCTCTCTCTGCCCCTCCCCTGCTCATGCTCTGTCTCTCTCCTCTCAAAAATAAACATTAAAAAAATTTTAAAAAAAGAATAAATATTTTATGCTTGTTTATAGGTTATACCCTTTTTTGGCAAACTATCAGCTTATATATATTTTTGGCCATTATTACATTACATTCTTCTGTTCTTTCTTAACCCTTTCCTTGCTCGATGTTTATCAAAACAGGTACTTTTTAAGATAAAGTATCACACTTAAAATAGAATCTTGTTTTTTTAAGATTTTTTTCCCTCTTTGCCAACAGTTTCAACTAAACTTCTAAGAAAGATCAATTTCATTTAAAGTGCACCTCTAGACTATCCAAGATTTAAGAATTTAATTAGAAATCCATTAAAATAAATGTATTCCCTTTTAATGTAGTCACTTAACCTGTAGTTAAATGTGACTTCTATTACTATAAAATAACTCATATGCAATCTGATATGATATTGTTTAAAATTATCTCAGAAACATTAACACTTGTAGATTAAGTACAGATGTCCTGAAATCAAACCTTGAAGTTACTGTTCACAAAAACTGGTGCACTGCTTATATTTAAAAGCCCAGGTGAAGCAAAACTGTATTACCTTTCTCATTCCTTTGTTAGCTACAGCCAAATAAACTAGAACTGGGAGAATATAATTTAGGAATTTTCTTAATAGTAAGAATAATCTAAAAAACTCTTTTCTCCCAGCATTTATTTCTGTTGGTGTCTCTCTCTCTCTCTATATATATATGTGTGTGTGTGTGTGTGTGTGTGTGTGTGTGTGTGTATGTATGTATATATATGTGTATATATCTAAATATATAAAGCAAATGAATACATTAAACATAAAAATAAACATTTATGTGACCATGACTGGCCTTTATCTCTAATCCAATTGGGGTTTTTTTTTATTTTATTTTTTATTTTTTTTTTCAACGTTTATTTATTTTTGGGACAGAGAGAGACAGAGCATGAACGGGGGAGGGGCAGAGAGAGAGGGAGACACAGAATCGGAAACAGGCTCCAGGCTCCGAGCCATCAGCCCAGAGCCCGACGCGGGGCTCGAACTCACAGACCGCGAGATCGTGACCTGGCTGAAGTCGGACGCTTAACCGACTGCGCCACCCAGGCGCCCCATCCAATTGGGTTTTTTTGATAGTTTCAACACCATAAGACCTAGACTATTTCCCAACATGACTCCAAACTTCCATTTATTACCCCATTCCTCTTGATACTTCCCTCTCCTTTTGCTATAGCTCCAGACCCTTATCTAATAGTTCCTCATTCCCCAGAGACTTCTCATACCTCTTTCTACCCAGCCAGGGTATTCTGTTGTTCCCACTGGTCTCCAGAATCCCTTCCCCCTGATCCCATCTCATATCTCTGTGCCTGGAGGACCCATTCAACTCATGACTATTCTAAGCTTTTACATCACACACACACACACACACACACACACACACACACACACACACTTAGAGGCAGCTTCATGGGTATGTGACCAGGATAATGGCAAAGGGCCCTGGCTCAAAAAAGGCTCTGTGCTTAGAGTTTAGTGTTCTGTGTTCACCATATTTTTTAAAAAAAATGTTTATTTATTTATTTTGGGAGAGAAAGGGGGGAGGGACAGAGGGAGAGAGAGAGAATCTGGTGCTCAGTTTCACGACTGTGAGAACATGACCTGAACCAAAATCAAGAGTGGGACACTCAACTGACTGAGCCATCCAGGCACCCCTGTGTTCACCATCTTGAAATATCTAATAATTTTGTCTCAGGACTTGTGTTTTGAAAGTGAAGTCAGGTGGGACAGTGCAACATGAACCAGGAACTTGGAACCTCAGCTCACACACATCCTTCCATCTTCTATCACCTCCCCTCCTCTATGGAATGGCTCTTCTAAGCTGCCTAGCACCTCTCCTGCCTATACCCAGTTACCACTGAAGCTCTCTGCCACCCCTACTCTTCTGTGGGGGCCTAAACATGTGTTGGGAGAAGATCAGGGTATGATGAAAGTCTCTGTGGCATCTCAGCAGGTAATAGCAGCAGCTTGCCCCACACCAGACTAGTAGTGACAAAGCCCATCTGCAAGGCAACTTTGCAGAGGTTAGCCTCCTATCCAGCACTGATCCAGTGCTAATTGAGTCTAAGCATAAAGAATCCTTGGGTTTCATCCATCCATTGTGGGTAGGGGTGTGAGCTGGTAGGAAAGAGACAGGCTTTCCTGCCAACAGCCAGAGCACTATGTCTGTGCTCAGGTATGACAAGCACATGCTGAGTTGCAAGGGGGTTGGGGGGGTGGGGGACTCTTGGCACCAATGAGTATCTGCAGTTCCCTCAAGTGTCCCCATGCCCAAGGAACACAAGAGCAAATAAAAGACACTATGACAGAATGAGACAGAAACCACTGAAGAAAAATAAGTTTCAAATTTTAGCACTTATAACAACACCCTTTTCTGCTTTTTGAACAAAGGTCACACATTTTCATTTTTGCGCTAGGCCCTGGGAATTATGTAGGTCACCTTACATATACTTCTCAGGTTCCAAGAGCTGCTCCCCTTTGATCTTATTGTGAACCTTGAGCTAGTTGATGAGCATTCCTTTGTCCTCCCTCTTTATATTACAAAATACTTCCTATTTCTACCCCATTTCTCTTTTTCCTTTGGGTTCTAAAGTCAATTTCTCTACACAATACCCTCCATCTGATTCCATTTCCATCCTTCAGACTTCATAACATCAGTTATTCTCTTCAGCTCCACTTTCCCTCTCTCCCTTGCCATTGGTTATTTTTCCTTGTGTTTGCCACCCCCTCTCTCCACCATTCTGCTCCTCCTCCACTCCAAAATCCAGGGGTCTCTGTTTCATGGCCATCTCCTCCTCTGGCAGTTCAGCCTCCTCTCTCAGTCCCCTCTCCTACCTTGGATTTGCTGTGCTGACTACTCTAATGATTCTCTCTCACATCCCTGAAAACTTCTTCCTAGTCCTGGGCATTTTCTATCCTCTAACCGACTGCTCACCGGATGCGAGTGACCGATGACCACTGGAGATCTTAACATATCTGATGTTTTGAGGGTAGAGACTGGAATTCTCCATTGGGATTAACCTCGCCTTTTTCCTAAAAGACATTTCTTTGGTGTACTCTTTTATTTAAGGAGAAGTCCTCCAGGAATCTCAAAATCAATGAGATGACTCAAATGCAGATACTTTAGACTGAGATGTCAAATGTTCAGGTTAGCTGTGTAAATTAGATGTGTTGTCAGAACTGTCTTTCTGCTATTCCATCAAAAAATTCTCCCTTATGTAGGAGAGTTTTGGGGACTAATGTCTGAAAGTTACTGGTTCTTTGCTGGAAGTTATTGGTATAGTAGGAATTTCCGAAATTTTCAGTGTGGCCCTAATGCTTACCGGACGGAATGCAAATTCCTAACATCTGACCCCTGTCAGTTCTTCTCTAGCTACAGCCCTCCTTTCTAGATTGACATCTCACTACTTTGCTTTATGTATTTAAGGCCCTAACCATATTGTGTCACACTCAGTATTGCAGAGGCTCTTTGCTGGCTCCCTGTCTGGCTTGTTCTGATCCCTGAACTAGGAGTGATCTCTTCATTTCCCAGAGGCTGAAATTCTACCATCCTCCAGGTTCTGGCTGAAATTGCTCATCTTTCATAAATATTTCCTTGGTTCCTGCAATTGGAAATAATTTAGTTCCCTGGAAAATTACAAATATATATTTTTTCTGTCCTTCTCTCTTCTGAACATACCTTGCCTTAGAAAATGCCCAGGACTGGGAAGAAGGACTCAGGGACATGAGAGAGAATCATTAAAGTTCCAGGACAGTGAATGCAACACAGGAGTGAGGGCTGAGAGGTGAGACTGTCAATAGTATTGACATCTACCGAAAGGTCCAACGTGCTGGGAACATGCCATGCTATTTTCTTTGGCTACTAGGCAATCCCAGGTAACCTTCGACCAGAATACTTTTGTACTCTCCATTAAAATATAAGCTCATTTAGGGTACAAAACATGGATACACTTTTATAGTTATTATTTGCATTAATCAATTATAAGGTGATTTAGCATTCATTTAATTCCTATGAAGTCAATGAAAAATATATTATTGGTCCCATTTGAGGTGTGCATAGGAACTGGAGCTGAGATAGGTTAAGCAATTTGGCCACGGTCTGAGAGCAACTAAACTGCAAAGCCAGGACTCAAACCCATGGGTTCTGATGCTAAATCCAGTGTTCTTTCTCCTTCATACTATAGTCACTTTTGTGTGGTCCAAACACATAAGACCTCTGGCACTTAGCATAATTTCTTGGGCATAGTAGATAGCAAAGAGAGACTTATTAATCAAATAAATGAATGATAACATACATAAATTTAAATAAAAGTATGCATGTAGAAACACGATAATTTGCTTACCTTAAAAGAGATCTAGGGGCGGCTGGGTGGCCCAGTCAGAATCTTGATTTTGGCTCTGGTGAGCATTAGAATCTTGATTTCGGCTCAGGTCATGATCCCAGGGCTGTGGATTGAGCCCCGCATTGGTCTCTGTGCTGAGTGTGGAGTCTGCTTGATATTCTCTCTCTCCCTCTCTCTCTCTCTCTCTCTGCCCTTCTCCTGGCTCATACTCTCTCTTTCTGTAAAAATAAAAATAAAAATAAAAATAAAAATAAAAATAAAAATAAAAATAAAAATAAAAATAAAAATAAAAATAAATAAATAAATAAAAATAAAGAGATCTAATAAAGCAATTCACTTATCAAAAAGACAAATCTTCAGTAAAGATGAGTCAGTAATGCCAAGAATATAGTTGACAAATGTTAGAAACATTCTAGTAAGTGTCACAGAATAGACTTAGGTTTAAGTCATTCATTTTAGAGAGTGGATCTGATTTGAAGAAGGAGAACTCTGTTAGCACCTGACGTGACAGGGCAAGGAAAATACATTTTCAGGTTTATCATTTAAGAGTTTCTGACTGCAGGCAAATACGATATAGATGAGGTTCTCAGTGAGAATTGAACAAGAAAGAGAAATTTGTAGGGGCTGAAGTGCTTTAAGTAAAGAAAACATGCATTCTGGCCCCTATGCTCTTTCTTCCACTAGTGTTCTGAACATGATTTTGTGGATTCACAAAGGGAGCACAAATGAAAGAGATGGAAAGTACAGGCTAGTAACATTCAAAGGGAAGCAAAAGCTGTCTGGATTCAGGCTGATAACGCTGAATTTGTCGAGGGACGGATTCTCTTGAAATTCGCACTTGATGCTCAAGAGGCTGTACCAAGAATTATCAGCTATAAGAAGGCACTCTAATTTAGCTTATGAAGCAGTTATTGCTTTGGTTGAATGGACATTGATTAGAAATTGGAAGAATGTGCTGTAGTAGTAGGTCAGGTTTTTATAATGCATGCCTCAAAAATGGAAAGTTTAACCCCAAATATAAACTTTATTTGGAAGTAGACTTTAATTTAGAGTATTGCACCTATTTATGAAGAACTTGGCATTTGCTATTACATATTACATAATGTTGTAGAGGAACTTACATTCTCAAAAAAGAAAAAAGCACAGAAGAGGCTGCTCCAGAACAAAAAAAGGAACATTTGGAAGAGAAGGATGTGAAAGTATTTTTAAAATATAATAGATTTATTTTACAATTAATAGCCTGGTCTTAAAGAATATCTAACTATGAATAAAATATTTAAAGTATTGCAAAATTTAGGCAACAAAGAATGAAAAAAGATATCACTTTGATCCTGAAGGAAATAAATAATATAAAAACATCCACCTATTTAATAAATAAGCAAACTATAATAAATCAAATAAAGGTATCTTCAAAGAACATCTATTTACATGCTTCAAACTGGTTAAATAAAAGTTGGTAAGTCAACCCTACTGGAGTACTATGCAAACTTAAAAAAAAATTGTGTTTCTTTATTTTTGAGAGACAGAGTGCAAGTGGGGGAGGGGCACAGAGAGAGGGAGACACGGAATCTGAAGCAGGCTCCAGGCTCTGAGCTGTCAGCACAGAGGCCGACGTGGGGTTCGAACTCACGAACTGTGAGATCATGACCTGAGTCGAAGTGAGACAGTTAACTGACTGAGCCACCCAGGCGCCCCACAAAGTTTTTAAATAATAAGTTCTACTTAAATGTGCTGGCATAAAATTGTTTGTCATAATGGTAAGTGAGAGAGAAAGTTCCTGAATATATATGACATGATATGGATGTCTACATATAATGTATATATATGCATATACATTTATGCAAATGTTTAGGATCTATGAATGTATACACAGATTTTTTTTTATGCAGATGCATACATGTCTATGTTTTTGTAAATGCTTATAAGAAGACCGCTCAGGGTACACACAGATCAGTGGTTAAATCTAAAGGAAAGGGTGAGCACAAAGGGTAGAAAGAATTAGTGAAGAGAGAATCTCACTTTCTCTTTATTATTTATACATATTATAACGAGAATGAATCACTTCTATATTTTTAAATTACATGTATTATGTCACCAAAACTGATAACCGAAATCAACAGCACCTGGCAGCTAATCTCTATTTATCAAATATTGAATACATTTCATATTCTATATATAATATCATAGCTACAACTATGCCTTTCCTAGGGTTTCCTTTACTTTCTTCATTAATTTAAGACAGATTACAAGCAAGATCTACTACTTGCATTTCAAAATCTGAACGTAAGGCACAGAGCATCAATATTTGCCCCATATTTAAGATTTTTCAAGATTTTGATCCACTCAGAGGACAAATGCTCTTTTTTCAAGGTTTAATGTATTCCCAAATAACTGCTACAAACAAATGTAGAGTAAGCTACATGTAATCACTGTGAAAACAATTAAGTTTTGGTGGGAATGACTCTTTACTACTTTATTAAGGTTTTAGCCACAAATTTTATACGAAATAAGAAGGCCAGAAAATATAATTCAAAACTGGTATAATTTAAAACTGATTATTGCTCCTTCAGTTTGTCTTTTACATCTGAATTGCATTTGATAGTTGGCTAGTTGAACATTCTTTTCGCTATTCCATAGACAATAATTACCCTTCCTTCTATTCTGAATCTTTTATGCAAACCATATGGCACATTTAGAAATTTTGCAGGCTTTAATTAAAAGTGTCCATTCAAATTAAACAAGGTCAAAAGAGAAACTATATTAAGATCTACCAAATATTTCGGGGGGAACTCCACATAAGAACAATATAACAGATGCATTGTCAGTTACATCTATCTGCAATCTTCAAGTTGATTTTTCAAACACAAAAGTTCAGGGAGCAAAGCACATCACTGGTTGGTCTTCTAAATATGCAAAGAAAGCTAAAATGTCAGGGAGGCAAAGAGGTAGGAGAAGAAAGCAGCATCTGCTCTATGATTTTGTGTGCCAGGGCTGTGAGTGTGCCTCAGCTCAAAACAGCTTGATGCAGAGTCAGTGCAAACGTCCAGCTCTGCTCATGATACATGCGTGTGGCGGGCGCTGTGCTGTGCCGCCCGATCCCCCTCCAGGAATGAAGGACTTCGACCCCAGGTGCCAAGAGTGCTGCCAGTATAAAGCCTTCCACTGTCACCCGTCTTTGGAAACTGTCTCTCCTAAAGATAGCCTCTTATCCAAGGATGTGTCCCCTTCTTGGGCCAGCCCGAATCCAATCACCGTGCAGAGCATAAAAGCCCAGCCCCTGGCCCCAAGTCAGAAAACTCTAAAGCGCCGACTCAACTTCAGAACTTCCCATGAGATCCACTGGAGTTTTGTGCGACTCCATCAGAGCCCATTTTCTTTCTACACCCATTTCTGTTTCCCTCCCTTCCTTTCCACAGTTGTTGATCCTCAGGGTACCCTCTAATAAAATTCATGCACATTAATCTCCATCCGAGTCTGCTTCCTGGGAACCCATCTCCTGACGGTTTATTTAAAAATCAGGCCAGAAATCAAATTTGAAACACAGTAATTCACAAGAAAAGAATTTCAAAAAAACATGGTAAAAATGCTAATGTTGGAAATAATTCTTATTTTCATGTTTCTATAAGCATTTAACACATTTCTGGACATGTATCATGCTCCTGCGAAACATTTTATTATAATTTTTAAGGAGTTTATTGGGGGAAACTGTATTGAATTTCCTTTGTAAGGCTCTCATGAGGTGAAAGCAAAATATATTTATAATAAAGAGAGATGCAAGTGTAATAAAAAGCCAGATGTCTGTTAAATGGAAAATTATCTACATTTAAAAATAAGTGTTAAGGTCATTAAGGTGGAAGCCTGCATTCAAGAATCTGGACAAAGCCCTGTAGGCATTGTAACTGAAGTAAAACAGCAAAAAAGTGACAAAGTCTTAACCAAAAGATATATAAAACAATATCTAGGAAAGACTGCTTTTAATAGACATGTAAAGTAACAGTAAAACCTGTATTTTTTTAAATGTTTATTTATTTTGAGAAAGAGAGAGAGAGCAAGTGCATGGACTGAAAGAGGGGCAGAGAGAGAGGAAGAGGGAGAATTCCAAGCAATCTCCACACTCAGCATGGAGTCGGAGGTAGGACCTTGATCTCAGGACCTTGAGATCATGACCTGAGCCAAAATCAAGAGATGGTTAAGTGACTGAGCCATCCAGGTGACCCAACACCTGAGCTGAGATTAAGAGTTGGACACTTAACCTACTGAGCCACCCAGGCGTCCCTGTATATTTTTTTATATGTTTTTTGGACCTAATAATAGCAGATAAATTTCTAGTTAACTGAGTCAATAAACAGATAGTTAGTAGTAGTAATGCTGTGAGAGGTTATGTGGAAGACACAAAATATTAATACTTAGCCTTCATCACCAAGATACTTAAAACGCAGTTTATTAAAACTTCCCCAAGAAAAGCCTTTCATGGAAGAGGGAATCAAAAAACATTAAATGTGAATGCATGTTTAACTAAAGATGTAATTCTTTTAGCTGGATGGAAAGTCATATAAAGGAAAGATACTCTTCCTCACTTTCAACTAGTTATTAATTTACGTTTCAAAGAGAAATGAACTCTATTGTGTTTTTTTTATTAGAATCACCATTATTTTGATTTGCTACAAATACCTGATAATTGTTTTCTGTAAATTGCCCATATAAAAATTTAACTATAATTGTAATCAACTCTGAACATAATACATTCAAGATTGTCTCAAAACTTTTTGAAATAATAACATTTCCATAAGTATAAAAATTATAGAATAAGGATATTAAAAATTTATTTTTAAAATATATGATTTGAAAGTAAATTTGAACACTTGATGCTGTTTTCTTGCCTTTATTAAACATCTAATAGGGCTTAACAAATTTAATTGTTCAAAAATATATGAGCCCAGAAAAATACTTTAGATTACTTTTAAATATTCTTACATCAAAATGTATGTCTAATATTCTCATGAATATTTTCACAGAAATTTAATGCACATCTTTTCAATTTAAATCACACATTATCAAAATGTCATCCTGAAAGTAATATGCTGAATCTTTTTATTACCAATTTTTCAAAGCTTTTCTTTCAATTAGAACCAACTTCCATATTAAAAAGCTATTGTTTATTTCCTCATACCAAACTCACAACGTTCAAGACCTTAAACATAACTCTTTTTCAATCAATATGGGGTAAAAAGGAGTAATGTAGCAACTGCTCTTAAAAAACATTTCTAAACGTAGAAAGGAAAGCAAATTAGTTGGTAATATAGTGAATATGCTTTAGCATGTTCATTAGCGTCTTATACAAACCTTTTAGAATACTTTCTTTAAAGCCCTGATAACAACCTTAAAGGATGGAGATAAGTCTTTTTATATACTCATTTCCAGAAATGTTAAGGGACAGCAGAAAGGGTTAATTTCCTTTCCTCCTCCTCTATTCCTACCTCTCCCACAAAATGAAAGATGAAGACTAAACTCTAAAGATTCTCGTTCTGATGTGGTTGGTAATACTCATTCTAAAATGTATACTGTTTTAAAACATGTCTGTAGGGGCGCCTGCGTGGCGCAGTCGGTTAAGCGTCCGACTAGAGCCAGGTCACGATCTCGCGGTCTGTGAGTTCGAGCCCTGCGTCAGGCTCTGGGCTGATGGCTCGGAGCCTGGAGCCTGTTTCCGATTCTGTGTCTCCCTCTCTCTCTGCCCCTCCCCCGTTCATGCTCTGTCTCTCTCTGTCCCAAAAATAAATAAACGTTGAAAACAAATAAACAAACAAACATGTCTGTAAATGAGCTCAATGAGAGAACAGAGAAGTGAAGAAGATCAAGATTACAGGTTGGTTTCCAGAATGAAGTCTAAAGGAATTACTCACGAAAAATTATTGTGAAGGAGCCATTTACTATTTTGTACCCTTAAGCAGCCTTTATACACATGTACATTTTGATAATAAAAGGAAAAATACAAATAACCTGGTACAGCCCATAAGTGAAAAGCCAAAAATTCATTTAATGCATTTGTCATTGTGCATCAGCCAGGACTAATATCGTTGTCGAAGGTGACATAGTAGAACCTTCTCTTCAAAAAGAAAAATAAAAATCAGAATTTTAAAACCTAGAGCTTTACACAATCTTCTTTATCTAAAGAAATAGGGCCTTAGTCTGTGCTTACTGAAGCTTATCTCATGCATAAACATTTTAAAATATTTTCATCATTATAAAAGTAATACACTATCATTTTGACAAGATGCATATTACTGAAAAGAATTTTTAAAAAGGAAATCAAATATCCCATTAAGCCACTATTGGGAGAGAGTATGATATCACTTTGGTGAATCTCTTTCTAGTCTCACATATCTGATCTGTATCTACCTTTCTATCTTTATGAATTTCTTTCCCAGACCCATATCTTTATCCATATCCATGTGTACTTCAATATCTGCTTTATTTATTTTTCAATCTCTCTGTACATATATCTATGTATCAGGTAGTAGGGGAATCCCAAGTAACTCTCCCATTTCCTTGGACCTTCTTTCACGGCATCATTGCAGGAAACTTTCTCCCCCATTTCTTTTTTTTTTCTTTTTCTCAAGAAGTAGGGGGTGATAACAAAAAGCAGAATTCGCCATCTCCTTCCAATTATCTGTACCCGAAGCTGGCACAACCCCATCACCAGCTAATTAGTTTTTCAATCCTGTTGTTGGTTCTAGTTATTTGCTACATTTTCGTTTTAATATAAAATTCAAATCATGCTGCATGTATCTATATCCTGCTTTTTTCCCCACTGAATATTGAACTATAAATATTTTCTCATGTCATAAATATATTTTCAAAATTACTGTGTTATTTATATTTCTAATGAACTTTATTCTCTAAAGGCCAGAGCTAAATGAGGGGAACAGATCAGAAATCAGAGACATTTAGTAAAACTGAAGGACAGGTGGAATAACTATAAAAAACAGACCCAATACTTCTAAAAAGTGTTGTATTACATTGGTTTGTAAAGGTAAATGCATGTGTGTATAAATTGCGTTCCTGGAGAGGTGAAGCTAAGTCATTTCATGTACTGCTTAAGAATCCAGGGAGGGGTGTTTTACATTTGTGTTAGAGATTTATTTTATCCCACACCAGGAGAGACAATTCATGCCAGTTTTTACTTGCTTTGCTAAACCAAATATAAGGTGCACTGATCTCTATCGGGTAACAAATTCTCAGGACAGCGCCAGTCAGGAGAAATGGCCCTGTTCTTTGGTCCCCAGCAGCCACTCATGTGCTGGGCTCTCAAGGGCTCTCCGTAGACAACATTTCTGCCACCTCTGTGCCACGCTTGGGAATGGGGTGGGTCCTTTTCGTTAAGACTGGGAGAATTTGCACATAGGAGGCCACTTTCCAGTGCTTTGCACGTGTCCTTGGACATTCTGCAGTCATGGGGCATGACGCTTGTCTCATGGGAGACCCCAATGTGTCCATCTCTACTCCAAGTCCCCAGCAGCTTCTCCCTACTTCCTTTCCAGGCTGCTTCTGCCTCTTCCCCCTTTCCAATGTTGCCCTGAATTCTCTTCACACCCTAGCGTCCAATAAACTTCTTTTCAGGTATGTAGCCTCACACAACTTGCCAGCATGGCAACCATTTCATGAAGCAAGTGGGCCCAAAACCTAGGGAAGGGAGGCCAACAGGCAGGTAGGAAAGAGATGAAATGAAGGAACGGGTGAAGCAGTCTTTGCTCGCTCTGTTGACTTTCAAAGCTATGGCAACAAGAAATGCATTACTGTCGTTACTACTGCAATGGGTTATTTTTGTTACCAATAATTTGAGTTTTGAAAAGTTACCATTTAATTAAACAGACTCTGCACATAAACATAAAAACGCCTCTGGATGCCTTGCTTATTCCAAATGACTAACTGCTGGAGATACTGAGATTATCTTGGTATCACGGTAAAATTTTTATAAACAGAGGTATGTTAACTGATTGCTTTGCCCAAAATACATCCCAATCACTCAGGATAGAACTCAAAGACCACAAATCGTTCATTTGGCTAATATTCCTTAAGTCACTCAGCACACCACCATTTGCATGTTGTCACAGATTTAATGAAAAATTCATAGAGGACTTGATTACACTGACAATTTTGATTATTTGGGACCTCTCTTCACAATACTTCCAAATGCAGCCTGTTTTGTTACAAGTATTCCTAGAATGAGAATTGCTGATAAGATGTTGATAAATAAGGGAATTAGGTCAATTCAATGCATTGGTTCCGATTCTAATTTTTTCCAACATATTAGCTTTTTTATCCCACCACATATCAGCAGCTAAATGGATGCCATACAACTGAAATACAGAAAGTGTTGCAAACTAAAACCAATGCCCATTCACTCCATATTCTTCTTCTGAACTGGCTTGTTCTTGGAGGTATATGCATTTGGTGTTCTTTGGTCCTCTTGTTCAAAGGCTTCAGGCTTTCCTTACTCTCTTTTTAGCTAGCTGTGTTCTCTTCCTCTCTCTCTCTCTCTCTCTCTCTCTCTCTCTCTCTCTCTCACACACACACACACACACACACACACACACTTTTTAAGGTAAGGTCCTATATTTACTACAGAATTTCCTTTTTATGATTTTAATTTGTCTTTTGAAGAACAGTAGTATTTTTATTAGCATGGTTGCTTTAGATAGAGCTTTGGTTATAAAGTTGCATTTGGTTTAGGTAATGTACCCTTCATATTTTTACAGTTTCATTATTTTTAGGGCTGTGGTGTTTTCTTAGGAATTCATGTTACAGTAGAAAGACCTGTACATTATGCTTTCTGATTCTTTTAATAAACTTATGAGGTAGGTAGGGTTTTTTACAGATGAAAAAACAGAGACTCGAGGAGCTTAAGTCATCCACCCATTAGCAAATGGCAATTAATGGAGACTGGAGACTGGAGTCCTGACCTGCTGATTCCTATTCTAGGGCTCTGGACACAATACCAAACTCAACATCTTTAATAACTATCTGTATAAATTATTTTATTAATTATGATCTGCTTTAAAATGTGGCTTCTCTTGTTGCTTTATATTAGTAATTCAGGCTTTGGTGCTTATTTGTTTTATGTGTTCATGACTTGTCTGTCTGGCTACTGTGACTTCTCAGTCCCTGAATACCTGGAATACTCTCTCCCTTCCACTTCCTATCCCCAGCCTGTCAAAATACAAAAACAATGAATCAGGTGCACTGCTCAGACCTTGAAGTCTTAAGAAGAATGCTCCAATTCACAAGTGAACACCCATCACTGCACACTGGACCTGAGGTCTCCATAGCCTGATGTTTGCTGGAAATAAATTACAGATCTTCCCACTAGAAAGAAAAGAAAGCAGACCCGGTTAAAGAGGGCTTGTGAATGATCAGATCATCTTGTTACCCTCAATACAGCTACATAAAATGAATCATTACAGATTTATTCACAGCTATGCAGTGTGCCTTTATTGAACACCTCTTAAGAATCAAGCACATTTTTAGGCATTGGAACACAAACAAATGCGACACAGCCCTCTGCTCTCTAGTACAAAGCAGAAAAGACCCTTCCACTGGGAGCCAGAGTTTAGGATCTCAGCCTTTAAGGAATCCAACTTACCTGGAGGATTTGTTAAAAAAAAGATTGCTGGGCTGCAAGCCCAGAGTTTCTGGTCTTCACGTTGGGGTGGGGGGGACTGAGAATTTGCATTTCTAACCACCTGCTGAATGATGCTGAGGCTGCTGGCTAGGTAAGCTCAAGAAGCTTTTATTATGTATAAAAATGGAGCTTCATAATAGTGCCTGACCCATAGGATTGTCTTGAGGATTAAAGTAGCTGATAGCATACAGCCTGGTACATAGTGAGAAGTCAATAAATGTTAGGTTCCAATGTTATTTTTATTATTTTCATTATTATTAAGGGGTTTCAGGAGGATTCTTCTAGATTCTCTCTCTCTCCTACTTCAGAATGTTGGAAATCCCTTTAACCAAAGACAAACTGATAAAAATTAAATAAAATTCTCCACGAGAGTTTACTTCCAGTAATACCAGGAATTAAATCAGCGATATCATATCCTTTCTTCATTCTGCTTTTGATAAGGTAGAGACCACTGGGGCCCTAAAAGGTGTTGATAAAGGTGAAAGAATTATGTGAAGAGAACATAGAAGCAACAACAACAAAAGAGCTTGAAGTAAAAAAGAAAACTTGGATATCCTCCTGAGGTCTGCCCTATCTCCACTTAACACACAGAATTTCCTTCCAACAAATAGAGTTCCATCTACATTCTTTTTGTATCTGTAAAACCCATTATTATTATAATAGCAAAATCATTAAAGAAGAAAACGTTGGACTCTTTTTTTTTCCAGCTGAATTTCTGCTGTTTCAAAATTCAAGCTGTGTCCAGTTCTGTTACATGACAGGCCCCCTGAATGTTCGCTTCGCAGGACATGACACGTGTTGAAAATAAGGTTATTGAATAAGAAATACAGAAAATAATGATTGATCTCCCATAGAAAACAGCTGCTTCTTGTTAGCAGCTACACAAATGTCCTCTCTCTGGGTTTTACGGAAGTCTTAATTCTGTATGGTAATAAAAAAATGCCAATGAGAGCATATACAGTCTAAAAGGAATATAGCGAATGCTTTTAATCAAGATAATATCTTGGAAATTTCAAGTACATAAAAATCCTGAAACAACAATCAATACCTATAAAGAGTGATGTTTGCCCTAGGTCGCTGAAAAAAAATGAGACGTTTTTTACGAATGGGCTCTTCAGTATACATAGGATGATATAGGAAAAAAATCAAAATTCAAAATGACTTTAACAGTAGGTACCACCAGGAAATGAATATAGTATCATGTGATAAGTTATTCTTTGGTTTGGTTTCTTGCTAAAAACGTGATGCCCTCTGGGGATCCTGGGTGGCTCAGTCAGTTAAGTGGTCAACTCTTGGTTTCGGCTTAGGTCATGATCTCACAGGTTCATGAGTTCAAGACCCACATTGGGCTCTGCACTGACAGTACTGACTCTGCTTAGAATTCTCTCTCTCCTCCTCTCCCTCTCTCTCCCCCTCTCCCTCTCTCTCCCCCTCTCCCTCTCTCTCTCCCTCTCTCCCTCTCCCCATATCTTAAAATAAATAAATAAACTTAAACAAAAAAGATGTGTTGCCCTATTTAAGTCTATGAAGAATACAGTTTCTTTGGTTTATAATTCCTAGATGAGATTTAATTCTTATTCCAAAGGGAGTACACAGGTTTCTGCGAGCCTCTGGTCACAATGTTTTCACTAACCTATCAATAAAGAATGTTGTTCTGTGTATGTTTATGTTTAAAAACACCATACTTTATATATATATATATATATATATATATATATTACACATAATATATTACATATATAATTACATATAATATTACATATAATATATATTACGTATAATATATATTACATAATATATACATTACATAATATATATAATATATATAATATATTATATATATATAATATATATATAATATATATTACGTATAATATATATTACATAATATATACATTACATAATATATATAATATATATAATTACATAATATATATATATACATAATATACATAATATATATATAATATAGTATATAGTTATATACTATATTATTATATATTATTTTAAATAGTACAATCACTAACAAAACACACAAATATATGGAAAACATAGTACTAAATAGACTGCAAAAAGAACACTACAGTGTGAAAACTAAAATAAGAAGACAGTGTTACCTTGTCTGACCTCAGCTGGGAACGTGTATATTGCGTGACTCAAATGTTCAGCTTCTCTGTGCATGTCCACAAATGACTATGATAGCACTGTGAGTATTGATTTGCGGGACAAAAATAAATTTTAGTAGGTGAATTCACACATAATGAAGACTGTATATTCTTCACCATTCTGAAGATCTTGCTCCATTTTCTTCTAGACTCTACTATGACAAATCATCTGTCATTTTAGGTAATCTGTCTTTTTTATCTTGTTGCTTTTAGAATTTTCCCCTTACCCTTGATGTTCTGAAGCTTCACTATAATGTAAATTAAATTGTATATCTTTCTCTAATTCTGGAAAAACATTTATTTAGCTATCATCTCTTCAAATATAACTTCTCTGTCATTTCTCCACTATTTCTGGGTCTCCTAATATACATATTTTGTAACTTCTCAATATAACATTATATATCTTAACTCATTTCATATATTTCATCTCATCATATCATTTAATTATGTGCTAAATGAAATCTTCAGCACTATCTTTCAATTCTTAACATATATCTATAACTATATCCACAATTTCCATGAGTTTTATTTTATGACCTCTTATTTTGGATTCACATTTGCCAGTTTTGGTTTTATTATTTTCTTTTAGTATTCCCTCTTTTTTTGTTGTTTATTTATTTTGAGAGAGAGAGAATGCAAGTGCGCAGGGGGAGGTGCAGAGAGGGAGGGAAGGAGAGAATCCCAAGCAGGTTCTGCACTTTCAACACGGAGCCCAATGCAAGGCTTGAACTCATGTGCCATGAGATTATGACCTAAGCCAAAATCAAGAGTTAGATGCTTAACTGACTGAGCCACCTTGTTCAGGTGCCCCTTGAACATACTTATTTAAAAGCCATTTTTAACTAGTGAATTATGGAACTATACTCATCATGTTCATTGCTAAAATTTTTAGCTCTTTTCCCTACCATTGACTCTCTTCTGTGTGCTTTAGAATTTTAGTTGACAACTTTAATTTACATGAAAGCATTTTACTTTCTCTGCTATCTCTCTGAACTCATTCATCTCCATATACCAGTTTTGCAGTCACCTGCACCTAGATTCTCCAGAACAAGTGTTGCACTAGGACGCATGCATTCCTGGAATGGAACTATCATAGACACAGTCTCTGAACAAGGAGGTGGCTTGGCCTAGTTCTGACTCCTCCTCACCATCTGAGGTATGTAAATTAGAACAAGCAGCTTGAGTCAGCCTCCTTTCAAAGGTGGGAAAATTTGTTCTTGGCCCTTGGTTTCTGGCCATGAGTTTGGTCTTGAGACCCTACTGTTATGGGTTGAGTTGTTTCTCCCTAAAATTTATATGTTGAAGTCCTAACCCTCAGTACCACAGAATGTGATCTTATTCAGAAATAGGGTCACTGCAGGTGTAATTAGTCAAACTAAGATGAGGTCATATTGAAGTAGGGTATACATCTAATCCAATATGATGGGTATCTTTACAAAAAGAGTGCCATGGGAACTAATCTTTGACAAAGCAGGAAAGAATACCCAATGGAATAAAGACAGTCTCTTCAGCAAGTGGTGCTGGGAAAACTGGACAGCGACATGCAGAAGAATGAACCTGGACCACTTTCTTACACCATACACAAAAACAGACTCAAAATGGATGAAAGACTTCAATGTAAGACAGGAAACCATCAAAATCCTCAAGGAGAAAGCAGGCAAAAACCTCTTTGATCTTGCCCTCAGCAATTTCTTACTCAACATGTCTCCGGAGGCAAGGGAAACAAAAGCAAAAATGAACTACTGGGACCTCATCAAAATAAAAAGCTTCTGCACAGCAAAGGAAACAATCAGCAAAACTAAAAGGCAACCGACAGAACGGGAGAAGGTATTTGCAAATGACGTATCAGATAAAGAGTTAGTATCCAAAATCTACAAAGAACTTACCAAACTCAACACCCAAAAAACAAATAATCCAGTGAAGAAATGGGCAAAAGACATGAATAGACACTTCTCCAAAGAAGACATCCAGATGGCCAACCGACACATGAAAAAATCCTCAACATCACTCATCATCAGGGAAATACAAATCAAAATCACAATGAGATACCACCTTATATACCTGTCAGAATGGCTAACATGAACAACTTAGACAACAACAGATGTTGGCGAGGATGCAGAGAAAGAGGATCTCTTTTGCATTGTTGGTGGGAATGCAAGCTGGTGCAGCCACTCTGGAAAACAGTATGGAGGTTTCCCAAAAAACTAAAAACAGAACTACCCTAGACCCAGCAATTGCACTACTACGAAGGGACACACGCACCCACATGTTTATAGCAGCACTATCAACAATAGCCAAAGTATGGAAAGAGCCTAAATGCCCATCGATGGATGAATGGATAAAGAAGATGTGGTATATATTTATATACAATGCAGTATGACTCAGCAATCAAAAAGAATGAAATCTTGCCATTTGCAACTACATGGATGGAACTGAAGGGTATCATGCTAAGTGAAATTAGTTAGTCAGAGAAAGACAAAAATCATATGACTTCACTCATGTGAGGACTTTACGAGACAAAACAGATGAACATAAGGGAAGGGAAACAAAAATAATATAAAAACAGGGAGGGGGACAAAACAAAAGAGACTCCTAAATATGGAGAACAAACAGAGGGTTGCTGGAGGGGTTGTGGGAGGGGGGATGGGCTAAATGGGTAAGGGGCACTAAGGAATCTACTGAAATCATTGCTTCACTATATACTAACTAATTTGGATGTAAGTTTAAAAAAAATAAAAAATAAAGTTAAATTACAAAAAAAGAAAAGTGCCATATGAAGAGAAAGACACCCATGCAGAGAAAATCATGTGATGATGAAGGCAGAGATTGGTGTGATGCTTCTACAAGCCAACAGACACCAGAAATTGCCAGCAAAGTATGACAACCTAGGAGAGAGGCCTAGAATAGATCCTTCTCTGGCACCTTCAGAGGAAGCACGGCTCTGCTGACTCTTTAATCTCAGACTGCTGGTCATCAAAACTGTGAAACAGAACATTTTTGCCATTAAAAAATTTTTTTTAATGTTTACTTTTTGAGAGACAGAAAGAGACAGAGCATGAGAGGGGGAGAGGAAGAGAGAGAGGGAGATGCAGAATCTGCAGCAGGCTCCAGGCTCTGAGCTGTCAGCACAGAGCCCAACACAGGGCTTGAACCCACAAACTGAGATCATGACCTAAGCCAAAGTCGGACGCTCAACTGACTGAGCCAACCAGGCACCTACATGTCTGCCACCCAATTTGTGGTAGTTTATTATGGCAGCCTTAGCAAATAGATCCACTTTCCATTGGGTTGTTTCAGTCTCAAAGTCCAATTCCTGGTGTCTTGGAACCCAAAAGGTCTGACGTCGGCCAACTCCATCCATACCTGCTTACAACTCTGTGATTCTGTTTCTTTTTTGTTATGTTATATGGAAAAGTTTGACTTCTTTATTTTTTTAGTTTGGCTATTTTAATTTCAAAAATTTATCTTATTTACCACTAACTACCAAATCTCTGGAAAAGATGAAAGAGTTTAAATGAGAACTCACCATAAAATCTTTTCTGACAGTCTCCATTTTAAAAGTATTGTAAGAAGTAAACACACACACACACACACACAATCTATGTATCTATATCTATATCTATATCTCTCTATATATTTCCTACTATACAGGATATTTTTAGAAAAAAAGATATATAACACTGTATATTCTAATCCATGGTTTTAAGACTATTTTACAAAGGAAAACAAAATCATGAAGGAAAGAAAAGAAGAGGAAGTGAGGAAACAAAGCAAAGGAGGTACTGTTCTTCCCCAGGGCATAGGCCAAGATTCCTCTATATACAGATTCAAAGGATCAGGTAAGATTGAAAAGAAATCAGTAATCAAAACATATTACAATTTTTGTTTGCCTCTGATTAACGTTAATATTCTTCTGATCTATTGTTCTAGATCCAATGGTTTCCTTAATTCCTCCAGTGTGTAGCTTTCACACATATGTCTGTTTATAGAAAAATCTACACAGCCTTAAAACAGGTCTCCTAAGAAATGGGTGTGGGTGGTGCTAAACTTCTCAGGTCTTCTTGGAAGCTGGGCATGATGACATAGTTTGCCACCCAGGGACTAACATCCATATGCATTTGTGCTATTTTCACTGACGAACAGCTTGAGAAGGATTCATTAATAAAACCTTTCAATGATTCCAGATTCAGAGTGTCTGCAAACATCAGCCATGACCCAGAAACAAATCAAAGCAACCTAGAAAATTTTAAATAGATTTGAACTTAGTTTGCAATGTGCATTTAAAAATGCCCAATCAACCTAGGATCTAGGTCACACTTTTAAAAAATAGACAATAATTACATAAAGTAAATGGAATGGAATGACCTCTCACTAAATTCTTATCAAATTTTTATTGTATTTATTAAAGGAAGCATTTCTGGGATATTAGCTAATTCATTTTCAACTTACATTCTTCATTAGAAGGATTATAAATATCTTTGCACACTATATATTTGAAGACAGGTGGCACTGTAGAAAAAGCATTAGATTTGGGTAAAAAAAAAAAAGGCTACTTCCACCACTTACTAATCACAAGCAAATCTTTTAATCTTTCTAAGCTCCATTTTCCTCACAACTGGAAACAGGAATAATAATACCTTCTACTGAAATAGTAGGTTATATAAATTACAAAGTGCTACTCAACAATACATGTTCATTCACATCATTATGAAAATTTTAGAGGAAAAACAACTGAAAACAAAAATAAAATTTGGCATAGACTAATGATCTCCTTGGAAAGTAAAGACACACCACACCATAGCAAAGTTATTTCAACTCATGAAAGGGTATAAACGTGCCTAGTCGAAATGTCTGAGAGACTCAGGTGAGATTGGCCTCAGAGAAGCTTGTTCCCTGATCTTTCTCATTCATGTTCTGACCCTCAGCATGGCAGATTCAGAGGTTTGAATGTATTGGTTCACATAGAGGACCTGAGAGACCAAGGGCATCTCGGTTCACATGCATGCCTATTTATGGATATATTAGTAGCTTAAAAATCTGTATTGTTCTTCATAATGAATCATGTACCTGGGGAGTAATCTACTCAGGAAACCAGATGACAGATGAGAAGCTGGCCTTGTCAATCTGACCCAAGAATGTCACATGCCTTTAACATTTAATGCCCTCAAGCTCAACAAACCCATTGAATTATTTCTCCACTTTTTGAGCAAGATGGGCAGATAGGAGTCTCTTTCTTGGGCACAGTCAGAAACATTCCATTAACCAACATGTATTTTTTATGATCTAACAGTGTCCTGGGCCCTGGATAGGTATAAAGACATGTAAAAAGTGGGTTGTACTAAACAAGCTTTGAGTCTAATAGACAAAAGGCATGAACAACTAGAATAAAGGTAAAGTGAAGTGGGTGTTGTATGAATTTTGTGCAAGTGTGCTGTGAGTGGTAAAAAAGGAAGGGAAGGAGGCTAGCATTTCTGGATGCTTAGATCGGCAGGGTAGAAGGTATTCCCACACATCACCCCATCCAATTTCACCCTTCCAACAATTCCATGAGATAGAGATGTAATCCACACATCAACTACAGTCACTTTGTTCTCTAAACTCTAGAGAAGATTGGCTCCAGTAGTCTTTTGCTGCAACAGGCCCTCAGTTGACAGGGTCAGTGGATAACATAGAAAATTATAGGGTCATTCACAAAAGGCTTTTAAGTCCTACTGTAGGGCTTAGAGAGAGTAGTATGAATGTCCTTGCTACTCTGGTGTTTTCATTTATTACATGTTATAAATCACACATGTTTATTTTATGGAATGGAATATTTTTTATGTTTTAATACTTACAACTATAAAACTTTAATTAAGCATCCCTCTACCTTTTATTCTCCAAAGCGGTCTAGTTTGGGCAATAAATGTAATGATTATCTTTCTATAACCCAACACTCATCTGGACCGGTGTCCTTGAACAGTCATCTACAGGGAGACTCCTAGAATCGTTGTACCTAACCCTGAAACCTAACCCAGCCATGGGCAAAGAGTTTTCTCTACTGATGTTTAAGTGGAGGACACAACTGCCAGCTAGTGCACCAAACCTCAGCAAGGGCCAGAAGAGCTTTCCATCCTCAACCAGACCAAGAGACTCTCAGTAGCCACCTGGGGAGGCTTAACCCACCATCTCATTGACCTCATTGTAAAAAGGTAAGATTTTATGCCATTAAATCTCTCAAATTATTTTATCATCATCATATTTCGTATTTGATATTGCCTGCTTGCTTGCCAGTGGGGAAGAAAATATGGATTTTATTTTCTCAACCAAATTTTGATACACATTAATCAAAATCACCTTGTGTATAAATATATTTATATAATGAATGTTACAAAATAAATATATATTTAGTAATGCCCTTAATAAATTTCCTTCATTAAAAAGAATAAGCTCGGGGCGCCTGGGTGGCACAGTCGGTTAAGCGGCCGACTTCAGCCAGGTCATGATCTCGCGGTCCGTGAGTTCAAGCCCCGCGTCGGGCTCTGGGCTGATGGCTCAGAGCCTGGAGCCTGTTTCCGATTCTGTGTCTCCCTCTGCCTCTGCCCCTCCCCGTTCATGCTCTGTCTCTCTCTGTCCCAAAAATAAATAAAAACGTTGAAAAAAAATTAAAAAGAATAAGCTCATTAAATCAGGGCATTCTTAGAAAAGTCTGGATGATGTCTTCATTTATGTAAAAAAATAATAATAACGCCTGAAGTAAGTGGTTCCAAATTATAATTCATTTGATGGATCCTCCTAAATGATCCAAAATTATTCTTCTCTGGCTTTAGAAAAAGAATAACAACCTAGATATAAAAATAAATCCTCAAATCATCCTGAAAAGGTGTCATTAACCTAAAAGGGAATGTTTCTGACTTCCTTAATATGGAAAATAGCAAAATGAAATTAGCATTAACTGAGCAACAAAATTAAATAAAAATGATATTGCAGATCTGGTCACAGAAACCAGATCATAACAAGTGAACATACCGTGAACATAACAAGTGGGAATGAGTCATGGGCAAAGTCTAATTTGAAAAGTCTAGGTGCTACTTGTCATATAAAGATATCGTATAAACTCCTGTTTGAAATATAACAGTTGCTATAATAACCCAGGAGCAATATCCAAGAAACAAACAGATACATCAAAGTGTGAAGCAGGTCTTGTAATTATTACCTCTCATAGTGAGGCAGGGGAGCACACTGCTTTCTATGAGTAAAATAAGTGATTCTTTCAAGAAAACTAGATTGTCTCTGCAGGGCAAGAAAAACTGTCATATACGGAATTGTACCCAGGAGCCTAGGGTGTTAATTTATCTCATTTTGTCCTCCTTGTCTTATGCAGGATTAGGTAATCATCAGGGATGAAACGGGGAGGACCTCCCGTGAAAGCCAGAGGAGAAATGACTTCAAATATGATATGTTTGTAACTTTGCCCTACATACTGCCTACTGGTCTTTGGGAATTTAAAGTAATTTTGGATAAGTGATCAGAATTCTAAAATAAACAGATTCAAGAGTTAGACATACGACATTTAAAAGCTAACAAAAAGAACAAGAATACATTAATGTTCATTCTAATCCTGTAATTCCAAATCGCACTACCTGACCCAAAGTGGCTTTAATGGTTCAACTGACCTACTAAGAACCAAGTATGTTGTCAAATTTAATGCAAAAGTATGCAAAAATGGTGTCCAATGGCTAAGTTGTACAATCAAGAATAAATATTGGTTGGAATTCTACTAATAGGTGTAGTGGAGAAGGGTGACTAGTAGCAAGTGTATGAAATCCCTTTCTGTTTTTGTTATCATCACTAAATCCACTATGAGAGTTAGTAGTCTAATAGCCATGGCTTGGATCTTCTTTCACTGCAATTAATAATAAATAAATAATAAATAAGTTTGCTTCTGTGTTTTAAGTTCAACAAATTTATATTTTATCAATTTCCTTGAATTGAATATTTTTACTGGCTGTAATGTGTATATATATATATATATATATATATATATATATATATACACATACACACACACACACACACACACACACACACACACATACAAACAGTACAGAGAAGAAACAATTGAAAATAAGTCTCCCTTTTTGACTGCTGTCTCTTATCTTCCCAGACTCTGACCATACTCTCAATAATTTGCAGTAAATTAATCCAGCTCTTTTCAATATCAGTTCTTTTTTTTAAATGTTTATTTATTATTATTGAGAGACAGAGCGTGAGCAGGGGAGGGGCAGAGAGAGGTGGAGACACAGAATATGAAGCAGGCTCCAGGCTCTGAGCCGTCAGCACAGAGCCCAACGCGGGGCTTGAATTCACAAACCATGAGATCACGACCTGAGGTGAAGTCGGATGTTTAACCGACTGAGCCATCCAGGTGCCCTTTCAATATCAGTTCTAACACACTTGCACACATACACACAAAGTTTAATACAGTACAGACAATCTTACATCACAACTAAAGTAACTGTCTCATTCTTTTTGATGATTAGTTCA
The DNA here is from genome assembly GCF_018350175.1 of Felis catus. Lineage (NCBI taxonomy): Eukaryota > Metazoa > Chordata > Mammalia > Carnivora > Felidae > Felis > Felis catus. Next base: position 97,035,154 of record NC_058376.1, read on the forward strand.
ATCTTTTTTTTAAATAAAAAAAAATTTTAATGTTTATTTTTGAGAGAGAGAGAGAGAGAGAAAGAGAGCTAGTGAGCTTGGGAGGGGCAGGAGAGAGAGGGAGACAGAATCCAAAGCAGGCTCCGGGCTCTGAGCTATCAGCACAGCGCCTGATAAGGGGCTCCAACCCATGACCTGGGAGATCATGACCTGAGCTGAAGTTGGATGCTTAACCAAGCTGCCTAGGCGCCATATCTGATTATTAATTCAATCTTAATTTGCTAACCTCCTATGTTAAAGAAAGAAAGTCTAGGTAAGTAAATACTTTTTATAAACAGGTCTTAGGCCCAGAGGATATCCTCCCAGATAGAGGAGTCAATAAAAAAGACAATTATATGTAAAAGACAATTACGTGCAACTATATTTGTTCATTATTTGTCCTTTCTGTGAACATTAGATGGGAAAGACTCTGGCTTTTTTGTTTCATAATGTGTAGTCAACTGAGCAAAGACTGTATGAGTATGGTGTCATTTGTAATACATTTATGTTTTAACAAGCTAAGGGGTATTTTTATTTTAATCAACTGTTTCTTCTCATGCAGAATCACTTAGAAATGTCGGCACTTTCGATGAACTACATATTTGAGGAAATAAACATAAGTCTGTACTTTGAAAATAAGAATAAATGAAATTTTATTTGTTAAATTACTCTAAATAGCAATCTAACTGGATTTTTGAATAATTGAGCTTCCTGTCCCTTCAGCTAGTCTGTTAATATTAAACAACCCCACTAACATTTTGCAGATAATCATGCCTAAAGTAATGCTTCAAATTGGGCTGTTAATGAGAGTGCTGGCAGATCTGAGCTTCTTGCAAAATCTATTATGGATTGTTTTAAAACTTTATTAAGGTTATATCAGATGGGTCTATAAAATACAGGGATGTTTCAATACAGAATGTGACTTTTATTAGTCCTCTCATGAAAAACGGCATCAGTTTGATTCGAGATGGCAATAAAAAATATATAGCCTGTTCTAGGGAACTCCATTTCCCAGATCTTGAGATTTGTGATTAGTAGGCAAAGAATTTATATCATATAGCAGGCAGGGTAATGGACAAAGTAAGATTTACCTTATGAAACATTTCCATTGAAAGTCAAATTTCTACAGCCTGGCAGATATGGTATTCCTCCTAATATTTCTTGTAAGCACAGTCAAGGATTATATATACTCTTTTGTCATGCTTAAGAGGAAGAATGAGATGACCCATTTACAGATGGTTAATAGTTAAGTTTGCTCAAAAATTCTGGAAAATGCTTGAGAGTTTCACACCTATCTTTACAACACTTGAAAAAATGGAAGTTAATGCCATATTGTAATTTAGAATATATTCAGCTCAAACAAATTTAAAATGTTCTCTCTCCTTTTGCAAAATAATTACCAAATCTGTATATGAAAAGGATTCCTAAGCTTTTAGGTTTATATATTGGACACAGCCCTGTGACTTTTGTAACACCTCTTCCTCCATCCTATTTCAACCTAAAAATACATTCTTTTTTTCAAAGAAAATTATTATCTGTTTAAACTGAATATCATAATTGTTCTAAGTCTATTTTTTAAGACAAGAGTAAGTGTAAACATAGGAACTCAGACATTAGCAACTAATCATGTCTTCCAGGAGTCTCCTGAAAAAAATACCTGCAAGGCTATGGACTAATTTTTCTACTAAACTTTGATACAACATTTGCATTATGCTCTGTCTTGAAAACAGTTCCTTTTAATTTAAGAAGTGCAATCCTTCATTAAAGCTTTACTAAATTCTATCTCTTCCTACTACTTTACTCTATTTTCTACCCATTCATTCCTTCACCTAACATTCATTGAACATCTACTGAATGCCAGGCCCAGTGCAAAGCATCAGTCAGGGCTACAAGAGAATTATGACAGGATTCTTTAGGGGCATCTGGTTGCATCAGTTGGTTAAGCCTCCAACTCCTGATTTCAGCTCAGGTCATGATCTCACGGTTTGTCAGTTTGAGCCTTATGTTGGGCTCTGTGCTGTGTCAACGTGGAGTCCACTTGGAATTCTCTCTCCCTCTCTCTCTGCCCCTACTCCATTTGTGCTTGCTTGCTCTCTCTCTAAAAATAAATAAACTTAAAAAAGAATTAAAAAAAAAGACAGGATTCTTATCTTCAAGGCACTTCTAGTCTTATGGGAGAGACAGTTTAACAAAGAAATATAATATGCCACATGAATTTTTAATATAGAGGGTTTGCCCCAAGGCTGGGGGACTACAGAGAAATAAGGAAACTAAGTGCTCACTAGATTCTTGGAACAATGGAGTCCAGGCAAAGTCAGAGAGAAGATGAGTATGGGTTGAGTACATTCCTTCCATCCCTAACCCCCACCTCCAGTTTGGCATTAAGCTACTTTTCATCATTTTGTCTCCTCCCATTTTAGTGATAATACTATATCATTATTAGGGAGCATATCAGGAATAAATTTCTCTACTGCTTGACTACATATTTTTTGTTAAATGGGACTTTGGGAAATATGATACTTCCTGATAGTTGAAGTTACAGTTATTAATGGCTTCAGAAGAAGGAGACATTACATTTCTACCTACTCTTACCTTTAACATCTATCGATATCTTGTGTTTCTTTCTGTAGTAGGATATACTTTGAAGATTACTCTTCTGGATAAGTCTTACCCCCTTGCCTAGGCTCTAGGTTCAATGGGATTAAGGAAGATTCCAACATCGCTTCACAGTATAAAAATTTTTCACGTTTGCAAACACTTTTACTATTTACATATCCTTTTTACTGACACATGTTAATTTGGTTCTTAGAGAAAGGTTCCCATGAGTTTGGTCGAGCAAATATTATTAATCCCCGTTTTAGATATGAGAAAGCTGATTCTGGAAGTACAACGGCAGAGCCTAGACTAGACTGTGCATTTTTTTCTACTTCCTCATGATGTCTTTCATTTACTTGCCCCAAATGAAATTAGTTCTAGGATTGATCATTATTACAGAAACAGGATCTGAACACTGTAGCCAATTTTTAAAATATCCATAGGAAGTAATATTTCTCACTGTCAAAGGAAAGCATTAGTGATATTTAGTTTTTCTTTTGTTAAGGATTATTTATTTATTTTGAGAGAGAGAGAGAGAGCAGGAGGGGCAGAGAGAGAGAAAGAATCCCAAACAGGCTTTACACCTTCAGTGCAGAGCTTGATGTGAGGCTTAGTCTCACAAACTGTGAGATCATGACCTGAGATGAAATCACGAGTCAGACACTTAATTGACCGATCCACCCAGGTTTCCCTAATTTTCCTAATTATACATAGATTTTACATACATGTTAATATTTGACCCATGCTCTAATAATTCAGTGATAAAATCATAGTATATTAATTCCTATTTCTGAATTTAATTAAAAATATTTTATTGAGTAGCAGAATTATTTTTCAGCTGAATAAAGACTGAACTATCTAGTCCCAGATGGCGGTGGCATGCGTGCGTGCATGTGTGTGTGTGTGTGTGTGTGTGTGTGTGTGTGTGTGTGTGGTTGGGAGGTGCTTTGAGATTACTAAATATAATAATTGTTTTAATAGCAATGCACAGGGAAATCAATTATACTTACAGTGGCTAGGAGAACAGTGAATTAGAAAATGATTTTCTTCTAAATCAATTAGGAAAGAATACGTCTATGTAAGTGAGTGAGTCTATGTGAGTATGAAATTGTCAAAAAAAAAATTTCCTCCACAGAAAGTTGTGTAGAAGTCAACCAAATCTAGTTAAGGACAACAATTAATCCAAAGATAATCCACAACCCAGTATCCCAACTGATCTGGGGATGCTTGATTAAGATAAAATAAAATGAAGTAAATGATAATCTTGACAGTTGATCAGCAAAACTGTCAAAGACAGAAAAGTGATAGTATTGTAGAGCAGCTCTTGGCATTAAAGAAACAGTTGACTATAATCTTTCCATCTCTAACCTTCCACTAGAGAATTATGCCTAAGCAAGGCTGAGATGCCATCCAAGAAATACCAGCTAGATGCTATCTGGGAAATACTAGCTAGCTGCATCTGGAGACTTTTCTTAGGTTGACAGTGCTGTGATGTAATTTGCCTCAATCCAAGCTCAAGCCTTGCCTCTCCATTTACATCTTCTTAGTGCAGGTGAATATGTAAAATCAGCAAATAACATAATGATTTACACTACAGTTTATGCAGCATAGTCATAACTAGCCAAGTCAAAACCAGAGTTGTTTGTCAAGCATGAAGCTGCATTTGTAGTAAAAAACAACCAAAATCCTTAGGGGTATATAAACATCAATAAACATCAATGTCTTATCTTCTCTTAGAGGTCTGTAGGTTGGCTGTGGCTCCACTAAGCTCTGTGCCTCATTCTGGGACTCAGATAAAAGAGGAGCCTCTCTCTGGGACTCGCTTTCTTCATGGAAGCGGATAGAGATATCGAATTACACATTCACATTTAAAATTTCTGCTCAGCTTTGGGTCCAGGAATGGCAAGACCAGCAAGATCACTACTGCTGACTGTGGACAAGTCTAATAAATTTGACTTGTGTTTTATCTCAACCACCAGACCAATCCTTTTGTAGCTCAGGTGAACACCCCATCACCCTTGTTTGAAATATCCTATAATCTTTGTGCTCTTACTGCAGTTCTGTGGGCTCCATATTTTCCTTATCCCCTCCAAATCTAGCTGGATTGCAGAGTTAAGTTTATGATTATGAAATAAAAAATTAAACAACAAAAAATTATTAAAAACAAAACTTCTGTTCAGAGCTGGTGGTGTGTCACTTCCACTCAAATGCTATTGGCCCAAGCAAGTTACATGACAAGTTGGCAATGGATAGGGGAAATAACTGACTTCAGGGGAGTACCCAAGTCTCTATGATTAAGGACGTGTATTTATAATCCTTTTAATAGGTGGAATGAGCATAATTGGGAGTTGTGCTCATTGTTGGTTTATTACATCCCAGTTTCAAATTTGCTTTCTCCCTCTGTGTGAAAATGGATCTGGGTCTTTTAAATAATTTCCCTTCCCCTGCCAGGTTCCTGAGACAACTTCTCCAATGCCTGTCTCCCTTAGCACAAAAGACTTCACCAGCAACTGGCTCTTGCACCACACAGGTTTCCTACTAGCCATATTTTCTAATGCAGGCTGTTTGTGCAGTGTTAGGCTTCAGCAGCATGAGCAGCTTCTCTAGCATTAGGTTGCTGCATTTGTGCATACTTCTTCCAGTGTCAACTTCTACATTGTAGACAGCTTCCTCAACTCTTGGTTCTTGCAATGATGGGTGGTCATCAAACCCCAACAACCAGCAGGTTCCCCTGACACACCCTTTGGGAAATGTTGTAGTGAAGAGATACCTCTCCATAAATAGTTTTCTCCAGCACTCTAGAGAGCAGATTTCTGGCAAGTTCCAGAGGTCATATTTCCAGCAAGTTTTGGTGGCCACCACAGTGGCCTCTCTGCCATCCAGTGAATCATGACCACACCCTCTCCGACAATGTCTGGATCTCTTCCAGAGATCTCCCCAGTCTGGGGAGCCTCTTTTTGAAGGGTATGGACCCCAGTCTGGGGTAATAGCTGTGATCATGTATTCTTTAGAGTCTCCTATAGTTCTTACTGTCTAGTTATTCTTTCCTCCAACTTCCTGTTAGAGTTAACCATTCTTTGCATTAAACTTCCCATGTTCAAATTACTATGTGTTTCTCTCTCTCTTAATTGTATCCAAGCTGATACAGGAACCATACTATAATCTATCACAGAGATCTAACACATGGAATTAGTTATGTGAAACTTATTGTTCAGTGGGATAAATTAACTTATTTATTGGCACATAGGACCAAGATTTTCAGAGTTTGCTGTTTTAAGGCTCCATTTCTCCTGGGTGTGCTTGGATGGGCTGCCATCTTTGTACAATTTGTGTCCCAGCACCTTTGATTGCCAAACTCTTTTTCAAGCTCTGTGAGTAACTTAAGGTTATGGTCAGCTCTTCCCATTTCTCTGAGAACAGAATTACCTCTATTTGTCTTTACTCTCATTGATTTTGTGTTGATTTTCAGAAGATATCTAATTTTCTTTCTCACTCCACTTCTTGAGCTTGGCCTCACTGGGATCTTCAGTTATGCCAATATCATATGTACATTAGAAATGACCCATAAAAAGCAACTTTTAAAAGGCATCATACTCTTAAAACAGTAATTGATAACTTTCATTTCTGACACATTTACTAACCAATGTAAGTACTAGCTGAATTATGTGAGTGTGGGGAGTATATCCAGAAAACACATAGGTAACATTTTTGGTTAATATGTGTGTGAACGTGAGAACCATATATGCCTTTGTAATTTAGAATGTGTTTCCTGATAATCAGCACAGAAATGTAAACCATTTAATTGGGTAAAAAGGAACTTTAATTATAGTTTTTATTAATATATGTATATAATTTTGAAAGAGATGTTTATTGAAACTGCAGCTATTCCTCTCAATTGAAAAGTAAGCAATTCAAAGAATTATTTGAGGAAATATATGGTGTTTTATTTTCTTGTCTAAAATCTCCTCTAGATTGACGACTGATGTGAATAATGGACGACAATAAATTCAACATGAATATATTGAATATAAGGTATGTAACGCTATGCTGGAGCTGTGGAAATCCCACAGAACTTTCATTTTTTGAGAGACCCAGAAACAAGACCTAAATGGAAAACAAGGTTGTCCTAAAGCTATGCCTAAAAGGCAGGTAGAATCCACTGCTTCCATAATGTCTGATGCAGTTTAGTTGCTGCTTATGTTTTGTTCTTTTCCACCCTCCAATTAGATATGATCTCCTATCTTCGCTAGATGCCTTACCTTCTCTATGTAGCCCCAGGACTAGTGAAGAAAGGCTGTGGGGTTCCGAGAAGAAGTCTTTATGCCTCATTATCCTCTAAAAATCTCTTCCTGGTCTCTTTCACAGAATTACAGCTTTTGGATTACATTTGAAGTTGTAGGTTTATGCTTTGTGAATTACAGAATTTATAACCGGAAGAAGCTTCAAGATTTCCCATTCCACATGTCCCATTTTACAGATGAGAAAATCGAGGCCCAGAGAAGGGAAGGGAGTTCCCAGTGGGTGGATCTGAAGTGATCACTGAAGTGATCTCTTGATGTCTATATTGATGATCTTTATACTGTTGGAGCTCCTGTGGGCAACATGGGCAGCTCTTTACTGATATCAGGGAGCACCACGTGTGAAAATGAATGGAGACTTAAATAGCTATAGCTGAACAACAAATGCTGGCCAGGGGACTATTTGCATGCTTTGTTATGCTGACAATGTGTGGCTCCTAGAGATCCATATTGCTATCTAATTTAAGAACTATCACCCATATTTGTCATATTCCTCCTGATAGAAACAAGAGTATATAATTAACAATCTGAGATTCTGAGTGTATCTGTGTGTTTTAAGCAAAAGTTTCTTTTTCTTTTTTTTAAGCAAACGTTCTTTTTTGTTTGTTTGCTAACTTGTTTGTGTATAAAGAGTCTTTAAAAGAAAAACTGTCATTGTTCACTTCTCTCTACAAACCATCTGGCAATTCCACTTTCCAATGACATCCAACAAAAGGAAAACAGGAAAAAACAGTAACAGGAACAAAATTAAAGACAGGTCATCTTATTCAAATAGAGAACTTATTTACAAGCAGATTTGAGCAGTGCTAAATATTGTGCCCTAACAGCATAATTAATAATAACATTCAGGGGAAGTTTTTATCTTTAATCTTATTTCTCATTATTTGAAATTGAGTTAACTTACAATTTAATGGCGAAAAATAGGAATTAGCATAAAAAGAGCCTCAGTCTATAATGAAGATAATAAGCAGGCTCTACCAGATGGTAACATCAAAACCTATGGCAGGGTCACAAGCAGAAATCAAGTACTGATTTTCAAATGAGAAATGATGAAAAAATGGACTATAATTTTCTTACAATGATAGAAGTTTTTACATAGATATTCTAATAAATCTGGTTGGAATGGAATCTCTCTGTTCATTACCTGTTCTATCATATTACACCTGGCATTTCTGCTACCAATAATGTATTCCATATTATTTATCATCTTATTTACAAAAACGTTGGTATTTCCCCTTTCCCTTGTGTCATCACAACTTGCTCATTCTTATCTGGTTCTCCATCTTATGGATGCCAATAGCTAGACAATCTCAATGGTCTCCCTGATATTTCCACATCAGCCTATATATCATTGCCACAACAACTTACAGAAATTACATTTTTATCTTATTGCTCTGCTCAAATATCCCTCGTTGAAAACCACATTCCCACCTATGTTCCTATGGAATTTACCTCTGGAGTTGAAGCCATTTTCAGTCCAGTCCAAACAAATCATTCATACGTTCCTGGAAAATACTCATACTCATCCAATAGGTCTTCTATCTTCAGAACATTCAATTAAACCATTTCTCAAAGGGCATTCTATTAAACACTAAATCCTTGAGTTGTAAATATTTCACTTTCAAAGATTTCCAAACATGTTTCCCTAACATGTTGGGGAAACCTGTGTTAAACAAAGTTAAATGATTCCTCTTTTGTCTGGTTTTCCTCAAGAGAGTTTTAATATACAGTGTTCCTCAAAATTATTATTATTTTTTAAATGTTTATAGTGCTCCTCAAAATTATTTAACTATGGAATGCTTTTCATAAAGCCAATTGCTTGATGTATATCTAGCTATATGCATACCCATATGAATATCTATATTTCTAAATCTGATTTATTTATTTAAATTAAAAGCTCCAGAAAAATTAAACATACAGTTACCATTTACTCCAGCAATTATCCTACAAGGTATATATCCAAGAGAAATGAAAGTATGTATATACAAAAACTTGAACATGGATGTTTATAACAGTATTATTCATAATAGCTCAAAGATGGAGACAACCCAAATGTCCAACAGATGACAAATGAATAAGCAAATAATAGTATATCCATAAAATGGAATATTATTCAGCCTTAAAAAGGAGAGAAATTTTGACACAATCTATAATATGGATGAGCCTTATATGAAAACACTATGCTAAGTGAAAGAAACCAGTCACAAAAGGCCACATATTGTTTTATTTCATTCACATGAAGTCCAAAAGAGAAAAATATAGCGAGATACAGAGTAGATTTGTGGTTGCTTAGGTCTAGAAGGAAATGGGGAAGATAAAAAAGGTGACACTAAAAGGTATAGGTTTTCTTTTTGAGGTGATAAAAATATTCTAAAATCAATTGTGGTGATAATTGCATATTTTTATAAATATATTTAAAAAACCATTGAATTGTCTACTTCAAAAGGATAAATTGTATCATATATGAATTATATCTCAATAAAAGTGTTTTTTGAAACGTTCTAAGAAACGTCCAGAATAGCAGATCATATTACGCCATTCTATAACTCCTTACCATAGCGGTATTTCAATTAGTAAGGGCTTAGTAATTATGTGACAAATGAACTACCAAAAAAAAAAAAAAAGAAGTCTAACAAAAGCCTCTCCCTTCAGTGTGGTCTGTGGACAACAGCATCACATCCTCTGAAAACCTGTTAGAAATGCAGATTCTCAGGCTGGTCCCATACCTGCTGAATCAGAATTTGCATTTTAATAAGATCCAAGATAATTCATATGCACGTTAAAGTTTGAGAAACACTGAACTGAGGTATCTTCTAATTGTTAAGAACACTAAGCTTTTACATAGCCATTTTGCTTTCTCATGCCTTAGGGCTTTTAATGGGGATTAAATCAATTCACTTTTAATAAGGACAGCATCTAATGAATTACAATTAACCTAATTTTCTCAGCTGCAGTTTTAACATTTCCCAGTGCTCAGTCAAGCCTCCTAAAATGTGATGATTATTTAAAATATAAGAAATTATAGAAAATAAATAGATAACTTGTTCAAATCTTTTAGCCCCTTGAATTTTACAGGCATATCATCGTTTATAATCATTGATTTAAATGCACAAGCTAACTTGTTTACAAATACAGAAAAATATTTTAAACCAACTTATTTTCTTATCAATTAAAAGCAGCTTATAACCACCATTTTTCTCACTATACTATTGTTAATATTTTTTGATGAATTAGTGGGAGTCATTTTAGTCATCCTCAAAAAAGAAATAAATATACATGAAATAGAGAAAGATTTTCTTTTTGCATCATGCTTCTATAAGCTTGTTAGAACAAGAGAATTTTATAACTGAGAAACACATATAAAATTCACTATAAAATTCACTCCTGTCAAGGATTATTCTTCCTATCCCTGTCCTCATGCCCACACAGACAGGGAAACTTGAGGCATCGTGGTTTTGCTCTTCTCCATCCCAACCCTGAAACGGCATTCAACAGGATCCAGGGACAAACTCGGACTAACCTGAGCTATCTCCTTTCCTCATCACAGGTGTTTTCTGAGAAATGAAGGCCTCCTCCAATGAGGAGTGTCACTCGGCATTGTTAGGTGGTCTATTATTGGAGTGTTATCAAAGGGTTTTCAAAAAACCCAACTGCTTTTCTCAGTTTGTAAGACAGACTATGAGTAAAACATAATTTATGATCAGGTACCCTGAGTATTTTGGTAAATAGTCACAGAAGCCAACACTTTTTTACAAGGCCAGAGGCCCAACATCTCTCTTGATAAAAGAATGGATGAACTCAGTGAGGACTTTAACAAAGATCTAAATAGTTCAATAACTGAAATGAAAAATACACTAATTCATTAATTCAACAACAGATTAGAGAATGAAGAACAACATATCAGTGATCTGGAAGACAGGGTAATGAAATGCACCTAAGCTGAACAGCAAAGAGAAAAACAAATTAAAAAATGAGGATAGGGAGGGGAAGGGGAAAAAAGAAAAAAAAAAAGAGGTTAGAGTGGGAGAGACAGCCAAAGCATAAGAGACTCTTAAAAACTGAGAACAAACTGAGGGTTGATGGGGGGGTGGGAGGGAGGGGAGGGTAGGTGATGGGCACTGAAGAGGGCATCTTTTGGGATGAGCACTGGGTGTTGTATGGAAACTAATTTGACAATAAATTTCATATAAAAAATACAAAAAAAATGAGGATAGGCTGGGGAACATGGGTGGCTCAGTTGGTTGAGCATCCGACTTTGGCTCAGATCATAATCTCGTGGCTCATGAGTTTGAGCACCACACCAGGCTCACTGCTGTCAGCCTGTTAGCACAGAGCCCACTTCAGATCCTTTGTCCTCCTCTCTCTCCCCCTCCCCTGCTTGTGCTTTCCCAAAAAATAAATAAATATTTTTAAAAGAATGAGGATAGGTTAAGGGATGTCCAGGACAACATCCAGTATACTAACATTTGGACTACAGGGGTCTCAGGATGAGAATAGAGAGTGAAAGAGGCAGAAAACTTACCCAAAGAAATAATAGCTAAAAGCTTCCCTAACCTGTGAAAGGAAACAGACATCCAGATACAGGTCCAGGAGTCCCAAATAAGGTCAATCTAAGGAGGTCACCACCAAGGCACATGATAATTCAAATGTCAAAGATTAAAGATAAAGAGAGAATCTTAGAGGCAAGAGAGGAGTAATTAATTATGTACAAGAGATACCCCGTTAAGCTATCAGCTGATTTTTCAGCAGAAACTTTGCAGGCAATAAGAGAGTGGTGTGATATATTCAAAGTGCTGAAAGGAAAAAAAAAACACAAAAACACAACATACAATTAAGAATACTCTACCTGGCAAGGTTGTCATTCAGAATTGCAGGAGAAAGATACCATATAATCCAGTAATTCCACTACCACCCAAAGAAAACAAAAACACTAATCAAAAAGATATATGCAGCCCTGTGTTTATTGCAGCACTATTTACAATAGCCAAGATAGGGAAACAATCTAAGTGTCCATTGATAGTTAAATGGATAAGAAAGGTATTATACACACACACACACACACACACACACACACACACACACACACACACACAGGAATATTACTGAGCTCCAACAAGGAATGAGATTTTGCCATTTGCAACAACATGAGAGGACCTAGAGGGTATTATGCTAGATAACATAAGGCAAAGACAGACAAATATCGTATGATTTCACTTCTATGTGGAATCTAAAAAACTAAACAAATGAACAAACAAATAAACAAAAAACAGAAACAGAATTATAAATACAGAGAATGAATTGGTGGTTGCCACCGGGGAGGGGGATGGGTGAAATAAGTGAAGGGGATTAAGAGATACAAACTTCCAGTTATAAGATAAGTAAGTCATGGGGTGAAAAGTAGGACAGCATAGGGAACATAGTCAATAATATTGCAATAATGTTGTATGGTGACAGATGGTAACTACTTACTGTGGTGAGCACAGTATAATATTGAGAATTATTGAATCACTATGTTGTACACCTGAATGAATATAATATTGTTGACATTGTGTATCAACTATGCTTCACTTAAAACAAAGAATATTAAGCCTATATTATGTTTCTTGATAGAAGGTAAAATTTAAGGGCCATGAACCGAACTTTGGAAAGAAGATCCCTTACTGCCCACCATTCCCAGACATTTCCACACAGCAATTTGCCCTGATTGGCCACTTCTGTTTCACTGTTTTTTGCAAGTGGCAGGTAGTACTGAAACAGTAGGTTTGTGGTTGGTTAATTTTTGTCCTGGCATACTTCCAACAAGAGACCCCTCTGAGAGGTGTCTTGTTTGTTAACCACAGACTTCTAGGACCTCTTTTCTCTAGTCTCTCTCTTTTGTACTACTTATAGAAGCTATAACTGCCATGAATCTGTGTGTCCCTAATGAAATTTGGAAAGTGAGCCAGCTCATCTTGGAGAATTTATATCAGTTATAGTCTCTTCCAGTTTGCCTCACTACCAAATACACTTTTGACTGTGTTAGCTGAAAGCTACGTGTTGAAATGATCTCTCTGAATCATTAGAGGAGAATTGATGAGCTTCGTTTAAAAGATCAACTTAAAAAGAGATAAAGTGGATTTCCCCTTTCACAGCAAAGTTTCAGATTTGTCTAAAAGACATAGATACTTAAGAATACCCTTAGACTTTCTACAAAGAAGGATTGTGGGTGTGGCAATGTCAGCTTTGCTGTTAAAATCTTAGATGCCTTCCAATGTCAAACAGGAGAGAAGACTGACAGCCGTACTCCAATAGGGGATTTTTTTTTTAAGAAACTAAAGAAATGGAAGGAGGGTTGTTCAGTCCCAGGACTGAATGATTAGTGTCTAACCCTGTTCTTACAGCCTATTTTGATTCAATGGTGGGTTATCTCTTTGTCTGGTTAATTCCCATAGCACTTTGCCTGCACCTGCCTTATATTTACTCCTGCTATCTTACACTGTAGCTGTTTGTTCATCCATCTTAAATCTTTTATTGAACTGGAAGCTCCTTGGAGAGAGAAAGATAACCTTACATGTATTTTTATCTTTAACAACATATAACATTGGAGGAAATTTAAAAATGAGGAAAGGAAAATGTCTTGAGCATGTATTATGCATTAGGCAAATGCAAGGTATTAGTATATGGAAGGGTATAATAATAAATTTGTGTTCCTTGCCTTAGTTTTGAATTAATTGAGAGCTAATCCAAAAAACAAGGATGTACACAAAATACAAGCTTTATTGTTGTTAAAGTTGAAACTGGAGAAGAAGATTTAGGGGTAAAGCAACAATGGGCTTCCTAAAATTGCATGCAGAATTAAGCAAATGCTCCCACCTGGTTACAGGTGTAGTTGAAAAATCTCACTCTTCCCCACGTGGTGTTCTGCCCTTGTTAAATACACATTATAGTAGAGAAGACTAGAGTGAGCATTTTTGCAGGCATTTGGAGATCCTAAAGAGGAGACAGGAAGATGGGCTAAACCTCACATGTCTTTCCCCAAACACACAAGTTTGCTTCTTCAAACCTGCCAATAAGGTAACTTATTCCTTCTCGTCTGGAAAGCAGGCAGTGAGTGAGCAGGCAGAAAGATGTCAGGATTGTTAAACTGATGAACATCTCTCTTCTGTGGTCATGAGGTAGAGGAAAGGAGGTGTTTTCACCACCAAGGGGTTTCATACATCTCATTTAATCTTTCAATCTACATCAGGTTAGGTATAGTTATTCTGGTTTCATAAATTAAGAAAGGGAAACCCCTAGATATTAAGTAACTTGTTCTAAGCCTCACAGTTAGGAAATGTCAGTCAATATTCAAACCCAAGTGTGTGCTCTTTCTTCAACGTGGCCTACAGTGGATGGGTCAGACACATGTTTGGTGAATGAATGGATGGGTAGATGGACGAAAAGGAAGAAAACTCGGAATACGTTTATGCATCAACTATGATAAATCCTGAGGATTTTAAGTGATTCAAGCTTGTAAACACAAAGAACTCCATTATTGTAAATATGTCTTGATAAATTCAAAAAGGATAACTTTTTCTTTAGTTTATGAGAAAAGACCGCATGGGAATTTTCTCCAACGGTTCTCCATTTACATCATCCCAATAGATTGTCAACTGTTGGAGATTAGGGAAATATTATTGCTACCACCTTTACATCCTCCCTAACACCAGTAGATGTTCAGGAGGCCCTTTATGAATGACTATTAACAGAAGCAATGCGCAGAAGTAGATAAATCCTTAATAATCTCTTCAAGTGAATTTTATGAACTCAAAATCAAATATGCATGCATTTATGTATGTGGGTGGGTGGATGGATAGATAGATAGATAATATTTTTTTCTTAAAGTGTCAACAGCCTCTGGTAGTGGGCATACAGTTTTACTAAGTTAAGGAGGGGCACAGTGGTAAGCTGTAAGTATGTGAAGAATTACTGTAAAGGAGGATTCTGGTTAGCTAACTCTTTCTGGACTAAGAAGACAATAAAATCAAAAAGCTTAAACTTCAGCAGAAGCAAAATAGATTACATATAAGGAAGGCTTCCCTGATAACAAGGGTTATTAAACAGACCATGGAAAAGATGTGCAGAACCTCTTCCCTTGGAGATCTCTGAGAGCAGGATAAACAGCCAGCTGGGTTAGATACAGTGCTGCTTGGAGGCAAAGAGCTGGCCTGCATGAACTCCCAAAGCATATAATAAAATTACTTGCGCTTATATTATCACATGATAATTTTATATCTAGGATTCATAATGATACTGAAACCCTATATCAGAAGACACCATATTTTATAGTACTCCAGTTATTCTAAAACCATGCAACACAGTGCTGAGCACATAGTAGTTATCTGATGAATGTTTACTGACCAGATTGAGGAGTGGAATGGCAGTTGGGAAAAGAACTAGATTATTCTTAGCTCTATAAATAGTCTGCAACTTGGAGGAAGTCAGTCAATTTCTCCAGGTCTTCAATTCCCTCCTCTGTAGATCCTGGCCTCTGTGAGTTCAAGGTCTCTGGGACCCTGGTAGTGCTGTGACTCCATGGTTCTGATTAACCCGATCTGTATCCAGTTCATATTGCCTATCAATACTCCAGAAAGGAAATATGAAAGCTCAGCTTCTGCTGTCCCTTGGTCCACCAATTAGCATTTTGAGCTTGCTCAAATCATTTAATTTCCTTGGGATTCCATCTATAGAAGCCTTTTTTTAGCCAAAAATTCTATAAATTCCATGACAATGGCATACTGGGTTACATTTTGTTTATTCATATTATAATTTCTAACATTTTTCAGGAAAAAGAATTGGCTGAAAACATTATCAAAATTATTTTAAAATATTTCAACAGTCAATTCATTAAATAATATACTTTTATGTCCATTTATTTTTCCCAAATGTAAGGTGTATCTCAAATGTCCAATGTTTATTATCAGTTCACTTATTAAAAATACAGTAATGTTAGTTACTGTTTTATTTAGAGAAATTCTTTGATTCCATGGGACTACTATGCTGAAAGAGTCACACTAGTTATATATTTAGAAAAGTCACCTGGAGAAACTTCAGGAAGTTTAAACTAAGCTAAAAGACTTTGATTTGCCCTCTAGAAGTAAAAATGTGATTTACCTTTTCAAATGAAACAGTCTTGTTATCAGCAAATATTTATACAAAGACCTAGTGATAACCAAATGGTTTAACTAGCCAGACTTTAAGTGACAAGCCCAGCATGATTAGAATCTGTAGATAAGGAAGTGAATAAAGGTATACAGATTGTATGCTTGTATGCATTTATATTTGAGTAGGTGGGTATTCATCTTCCCATCCAGTCATTCAATAACATTTATGGAATTCTGCTGGGCTCTAGCCACCCGTTAACTAGGGATGAGAAAGTGGTAAGACATGGCCCTTTCTCAGAACTTATTCCCAATGTAAGAGAAAGTACAAATGTATAAATAAGTACAGTCCTCTGTGAGTTCCATACTAGAAGTGTATACAACATGAAGGGAAAGAGAGCGTAACTAACGGCCCGGATATAAGAAATAATAGATTTAGACTTCCCAACCAAAACACACAATGGAATCAGACACACAATGTAGCTACGTGTGAAACAGTAAAAAAAAAAAAAAAAAAAAAAAAAAAAAAAAGGATAGAATATAAACCTGAGCATACAACAGAAAGAAACCTACAGATTTGAGAAAAATAAGACGTTTAAAACTGTCCATTTAGATTATTTATATTTCAAACTCAATAAACTAGTTGAGCATATGCAGTGAAGAAAGAAAGGAAAATACAACAGATGAAAGCAGCCTGTGAGATAGAATGAGGGTCTAACAAGTGTATAGTCAAAGTAACAGAAGAAGAGGCTAGTTAGCATATCCTGGCCTCTACCCACTAGATGCCAACAGTACCCCCTACCCTCAGTTGTGAAAATCAATGTCTGCAGACATTGCCAAAGGTCTCTGAGGACAAAATCACTCAAGGTGAGAACAACTACCATAAAAAACATATGAGAAAGACAAATTACTGGCCTATTTCACTCATGGTTATGAATAAAAAAACCCCTAAATAAAATAATAGCAAATTGGATTTAGTAGCAAATAAAATATTAAAATCCAGTTGAATTTTTTCCTGAAATGCGAAGATGCTTGCATATATGAAAAGCTATAAATACTATAATCCACATTAATACATTAAAGAAAAAAAAACTAATGCCCTTTCAAAAAATATATAAACATATATGTATACATATACAAACGTGTATATATATATATGTGTGTGTGTGCGTGCGTGTGTATATATATATGTGTGTGTGTGTATATATATATATATATATATATACATACATACATATACGCACACACACACACACACACACACACACACACACACACACTCTATATACCACAGTGTCCACTAGGAGGCAGTGCTTTCCCCTCTATTTTACTGTTTAATTTACACTTTATAACAACCTATCTGCAGTGTGAATTAGAAACCCTGCTTTAGGCTCCCTGCCATGCCTGAGAAAAAGGGATACCATGTAACTGAGCTAATCAGAAGCCTTCTCCACAAGTTTATAGCTGTTGAGAGAAAAGGTTAAAAATAAGATTGGCTAACAAGACCATTTACAAATATTTCCATTTCCACTGAAAAGTAGACTCTAGATTTATTGTGATAGTACAACAACTATTTACTAAAATGTTGATCTCTATTTTAAAAGGCAATTCAAACAAGTTAAATTAAATTTATATTAATGCAAAAAAAACCTCTTTTCAAATGACTATTTAATTCTATGTCTGTAGCATTTAACACAATGGTTTTGGAAACCAACTGACCTTTACTGTTAGCATCCAGTAAATAAATATGAATGACTCATTAGTATACTCACATAAATTGAAATGCTCATTTACAGTGACTTTAGAATGCACTCAATTTCAAAATGACCTCTGTTATTTTGTATTTAATTATGTATATAAACAAATCTGAGACCACTGTACATTGAGTGATCTAGCAAGCCGCTTCTGTAGCAGCACCACCATCACCTGTAGCTTCCCAAACTGTCATTTAAGGAAACGAACAGGAAAAGATTGTAAGAAGTATCACACTGTGAGGTGGTTCTCTACCATGGCACATTGGTCTGGTCCACACCACCATCCCCAGTGCTGAATCTCAGTAAGTAGGAAGTCAGTGTTAGCTCAGGGTCCCGCTCTTGATTCTCCCAAATCCTAACCTTGCTCTTATTCAGTCCGTGCAAAAGGACATCAGTTAAATGGAACCAGGAAATCATTGCTCTAAATGTGTTGACGATTATATGAAGAGTAACTAAGTTCAGTTACATATGAGATAATGGCATGTAAATGAATTAGTGGGTACAAAGTTTATCATGACTTATTAGCCTAATAGTTATTAGAAACATAACAGCAACTGTTATACCTAACAGTAGGTAATTGCTGTGCTGGCACTTTGAATGTATCTATAATAAGGACAATGGTGATAATACTACTCAGCCAAAAAGACAGAGATTGCTGCCTGTAAGGGAAGGGAGAAGCCACGACAAAGAATATTCTCATCATGTAGACTATGCTCTCTGCAGTGGTCAGTGTCCCACTTTTCATTTGGACACCATGGGGTCCTTGAGTCCTCCTGTTCTCTGATATTGAATCAACAGTGAGAACACCACTGACAGATAATCTCATCAGAAATAGAGATCACCTCCCTCGAATGAAAGGAGACTGGGTGAATTTAGTGCTTGCCTTTATTAATTTATACTCTTCCTGGCAGAGGACTTTGCTTGGGGTAAAGCCCTATCTCCAGAAGGCCCAGAGGCCGTTGCCCTTGAATATCTGCCAGCTTCCCTGGAGGCCTTCCTGTTGCTGCCTGCCAGAACATGCCAGAAGGGACCGAACAACACAACAACTTGTCTTGCCTTGACAGTCCCAACCAAACCCATAGCCCCAGCTCCAGTCATCTCCAGTTGGATGTCTCTCGGTTTATTTTGTTTTCTCCTACCAACTTATTCACGCATGCCCCAGTGGGAATAGACTCTGTCAGAGTTTTAAAAAAAAGTATGATTTTGTAAGGTCAATGGAAAACATAGTTAGAATAAATACATTTCTAAGTGATCTAAAAAAAATGCCCTAGCGTTCTAGTAATATGAATAGATGGAGGGAAAATCAGAAAGGACAGTTAAAAGCCTTGATACAGGGTTCTTTTTAATTTGGATCTTTGTCCTTTTTAGAGAACAAGAAAAGGGAACAATGTCTGGGCTCCATGACATTCCCAATATGGGCAACGACTGAGTTCATAAATGAGAGCAAAATTCATAGTTAACATCTGAACACGTACTATATGCCATGCACTATGCCGGCTGCTTTAGATACATCATCTTATTTAATCCCACAGTAAATTTTGTGATTTTAGAAACTGGCATTATCCCAAATATTATAGACAAGGAAAGAGTGTTAACAATGAACGTTCCCAGGGTTACATAAATTGTGAGAGCTGAGATTCAAACCCAGGTCTCGTTGAGTCCATTGCATTTAGCCTCATGCTATAATGTATGACACACCATTCTGTCAGGTTTTGGCTTATGTTTCCATCTTTGCCTGTAATCAGTAAACTCCTTCAGGGCAGAATTTATCTCTCATTAATTTTTATATCCGCAGAGCATGGATTAATGCCAGCTACAGAGCAGGAATTCAATGATCGTCGAATGAACAAAATGATGAATTAATAAATAAAGGCAGGAAGGAATTAATTTTAAAGGGAGACAGTAAATTGAAGTTTGTGAAAAAAGCTGATTCCATACCAAGAATACTATCCCTGTGGTTAGTTTTGTGCCTCTCCATTTCCATTGTAGCAACATATGAGTATTTTATGATAAGCACCATTTTTACTTCAGAATTAAATGAAATGCTTTCAAAAATATGTACTTTACCCAGGGATTTAAATGAATGATTGAAATTCCATAATCAGAACGTGACACAACCAAACCAGTGTATAATCATATGTTTCCTATAATAAGCTACTTGAAGTGTTCTTAGGGTTACAATTTTGTAATCTAGACATGAGAGGAAGATCTGTACTCTTGACAACATTCAACACAGGCACTTCAACTGGCTCTGGATAAAAGACAAACCCTCCCTTTTGCATCACGTAGATGTCCTCTCTTTTCCTTATCAGTAAGCAGACAGTCCTACCCGTTACCTTCACATCCTCTGCCATCTTCCTCCAGCTTCCGGCCAGCTTGACACTTGCAGTGATAATGCCCAGCTGTATTACAGCATTGGTTCTGACAGCCACCACTGTCAACGGTACATTCATTTCTATCTGCAATTGAATATTTAAGCAGAATTAGCCTCCTATAACTAGACACGCACAAAAAAAGACTTCAGTGGCTCTCCTAAAAATGTACCATCACAGAGTGACATTATTCTTTGATCTCAAATTAAATGAGATAACACTATGCCGTCTTATTTTCATGATAGCCAAGGCACCCTTGTTTTGACATAAAGAAAAAGTCAGGTCTTAGCCATCGGTATTTGAGATATTTTTGAACAGTGTACTAAGCAGCCACTTAGTCTTATGGAATTTGGAGACTTACAGTGCAGGTCCAGAAATTTCACACCCAAGTCACCATTTGAGGATGAGATTGAGAACAGAGTCATAAACCAGTGAGTCAGAACACTGGTCACCCATTTGTCCATTAAAGAAATATGTTGTTACTGGGGTAACATGGGGTAATATGTTGTTACTGGGGTAACTGGGGTAATATGTTGTTACATCTGTTTGGTTTTCAAACAGATAACTCTTCAACACCCTCCACTATGTTTTTGGCGTTGTGCTGGATAGCGTGGGAAAGTTAGAAAAGTAGTTCCAGGATTTCCCATGGCTGGAGATGGAGTTAAGGACTAAACGGAAATGTGATTTGGTTGTGTCCACGTACTAGCTATGTCCACAGCGCACTTCTAAACCTGTGGCCAGAACCCACCTTTACAGATAGGGTTTAGTTTTATGTATTTCCCCTCTCCAGCTTACAGCTAATAAATATTCCATCCAGCACAGCTGTAGGTTTGATAATGGTGTGTTCCCCTCAAAAGGGGCATCTCTCCTGCATGCTGACTAGCTGACAGTTACTGGGTCTTTGCCTCATGAGATGAGTGTGGCTGGAAGAGAGGGAGGGTAGAAAGGGCAGGGAGGAAGTGGGGAGGGGCAGGTAAAAATGGGAGAGAAAAGAGAGAGACCGAAAGAGAGAAGGAGAATGTGTTGGGGGCAGAAGAAGCTGACAAAGCAGAAGGATAGAAGAAGTGGGGCTGAGTCACCCTGACGGTGGAACCCCGAGAGGAGAGAACTAATCCTGAAAAAACAAAGAACTGACAGGCAGAGTGAGCTACCTGCATCCTGACTGGATGTAACTTGTTTGATCTGAGGTATGGCTGTGCGGGTGTTGAGACTGCTTTTGCTTACTTTTAGTTGACTTTTCATTAAAGTGTGCCATATACACAGGAAAGTACACAAATCCTAAGTATACAGTTTGTTAAGTTTTCAGATATAGAATATACCAATGCAGCCACAATAAAGAGAACATTCCTAGCACCCAAGGAGCACTCTGCCTGGCTGAAGGTAACAACTACCCTGATCTTTCATCACTGTAGGATAGTTTTATCTTTTTGAACTATACAAGCAGAATCATACTGTGTGTATTTGTGTGTGAGCGTCTGGCTTCTTTCATTGGACATTCTGCTTATGAGACATCCACATTGTTGCATATACTTGTTCGTTCATTCTCACTCTTGTATATTACTTAATTCTATTAATAACTACCATTTTAATTGGTCCATTTCATAGCTGTTGAGAAATTGGGTTTTCTTACTTGGGGTTATTATAAAGAGTGCTGTTATAAACATTCTCATACACATCTTTAGTGAACTCACATACACATTTCTGTTGGGTAATAAAGCTAGGACTGGAATTGCTAGGTCAAAAGGTATGATATACTTTGCTTTAGTATTTATAGCCAAATGGTCTTCTAAAGAAGTTATGCTAATTTACACTCCCACCAATGGTATATTAGACACCAGATGTTTCTCATGTTATGCATCCCTGCCACCATTTGGGATATTCTCTTTTGTTTTATTTTTACTCTTCTGGAGAGCGCATTCTCGTATCATATTGCAAGTTTTAATTTGCATTTTCATGATGATAATTAGGTTAAGCACATTTTCATGTTTCTGGCCACTTAGATAACATCTTGTCGAAGTGCTTGTTCAACTATTTTGTCCATTTGTCCAATTCTTAAAATATTGGTGGGGTGCCTGGATGGCTCAGTCAGTTGAGCGTTTGACTTCAGCTCAGGTCATGATCTCACAGTTTGTGAGTTTCAGCCCCGCGTTGGGCTCTGTGCTGACAGCATGGAGCCTGGAGCCCACTTCAAGTTCTGTGTCTCCCTCTCTCTCTGGCCCCCTCCTGCTCATGCTCTGTCTCTCAAAAAATAAATAAATAAATAAATAAATAAATAAATAAATAAATAAATAAACAAATAACATAATAAAATAAAATAAAAATAAATTTAAAAAAATAAAATATTGGTTCTTTTACTAGTGGCCAAGGTAGAATGTTAAATAGCAATGGTGGCAGTGATCACCCTTGTCTTGTTTCTGAACTCGGATAGTTTTTTTAACATTTCGCTATTAATTATGATGTGCACATAGTTGGGCTTTTTTATAGATTAGTTTTACCAGATTAAGAAATGTTCTTTCTTCCCATTTATTTAGTATTTGTATCATACATAGATGTTAAGTTTTATTTATTAATTTTCTGAATCTATAAAGATAATTATATGGTTTTTCCTGTTGATTCTGATAATATGATGAATAAAGCTGATTGATTTTTGTATCCCTGAATCCCCTGTACAGGTAGTCATGATACAGTGTCTTTTTTTATATATTCCTGGATTTAGTTAGCTATCATTTTGTTTAGAATTTTTGTGATTATATTCATGAGAGAGATTTGCCCACATTTTTTATTTCTTATAATATTCTTGTTAGGTTTTGGCATCCAGGTCATATATAAAACAAGTGGGAAAGGTTTTTCCTCTTTTCCTATTCTCTGAGATAACCTGTATAAGACCATTGTTATTTCTTACTTAAATGTTTTGGAAGAATTTATCTGTGATGCCATCTGTGTCTGGGATTATGATTGTGTACCTGTGTGTGTGTGTGTGTGTGTGTGTGTGTGTGTGTGTGTGTTTGAGGGTGGGGTGCACATTAAAAGGTTTTTAATTACAGATTCAATTTCTTTAGTGAATATAAAATTACTCAGATTTTTATTTAAAGATGTAAATATGTTTTAAGGAATTTGTCCATATCATATAAATGGTCAAATGCATTGCTGTTAAGTTGTTCACAATATTCTTACACTATCTTTTTATTTTTATTTTTTTCAAGTTTTTATTTCAATTCTAGTTAGTTAACATACAGTACAATATTGGTTTCAGGAGTAGAATTCATTGATTCACCAATTATATACAACACCCAGTGCTCATCATAACAAATGCCCTCCTTAATACACATCACCCATCTAGCCCATCCCTTACCCAACTCCCTCCATCAACCCTGAGTTTGCTCTCTATCTTAAGAGTCTCTTATGGTTTGTTTCCCTCTCGCTTTTTCCTTTCTTTCTTCCCCCTCCCCATATGTTCATATGTTTTGTTTCATTCAATTCTACAGGTGAGTGAAATCATGCAGTATTTGTCTTTCTCTGCCTGATTTATTTTGCTTAGCATAATACACTTTAGATCCATTCACTTCATTGCAAATAGCAGGATTTCATTCTTTTTTGAAGACTGAGTAATATTCCATTGTACGTATAAACCACATCTTCTTTATCCATTCATCAATAGATGGACATCTGGGCTCTCTCCATAGCTTGGCTATTGTTGATACGCTGCTATGAAAATCAAGGTGCATGTACCTCTTTGAATCTGAATCTTTGTATCCTTTGGGTAAGTACCCAGTAGCGCAATTGCTGATAATTCTTTTTTTTTTAACTTTTTGAGAACAGTAAACTCCATCCTGTTCTCCAAAGTGGATACACCAGTTTACATTCCCACCAATAGTACAAGAGGATTCCCCTTTCTCTGCATCTTGGCCAACACCTATTGTTTATTGTGTTGTTAGTTTTAGCCATTCTGAAAGGTATGAGGTGGTACCTTGTGGTTTTGAAGTGTATTTTCCTGATGATGAGTGATGTTGAGCATATTTTCATGTGTCTGTGAGCCATTTGGATGTCTTCTTTGGAGAAGTATCTGTTCATATCTTCTGTCATTTCTTAACTGGATTATTTGGTTTTCTGGGTGTTGAGTTTGCTAAGTTCTTTTTTTTTTTTTCAACATTTATTTATTTTTGGGACAGAGAGAGACAGAGCATGAACGGGGAAGGGGCAGAGAGAGAGGGAGACACAGAATCGGAAACAGGCTCCAGGCTCTGAGCCATCAGCCCAGGGCCCGACGCGGGGCTTGAACTCCCGGACCGCGAGATCGTGACCTGGCTGAAGTCGGACGCTTAACCGACTGCGCCACCCAGGCGCCCCGAGTTTGCTAAGTTCTTTGTAGATTTGGGATGCTAACATTTATCATAAATGCCATTTGAAATATTTTCTCCCATTCTGTAGGTTATCTTTTAGTTTTGTTGATTGCTTCCTTCACTGTGCAGAAGCTTTTTTTATGGAATCCCAATAGTTCATTTTGCTTTTGTTTCTCTTCCTCTGGTGACA
The DNA here is from genome assembly GCF_018350175.1 of Felis catus. Lineage (NCBI taxonomy): Eukaryota > Metazoa > Chordata > Mammalia > Carnivora > Felidae > Felis > Felis catus. The sequence goes on from NC_058376.1 coordinate 97,059,840, forward strand.
TGTCTAGTAAGACGTTGCTAGGCTGAGGTCAAAGAGGTTGCTGCCTGTGTTCTCCTTTAGGATTTTGATGGTTTCCTGTCTCACATTTAGATCTTTCATCCATTTTGAATTTACTTTTGTATATAGTGTAAGAAAGTAGTTCAGTTTCATTCTTTTGCATGTAGTTGCCCAGTTTTCCCAATACCATTTCCCAATACCAGACTGTTTTTTTTTTCCATTGGATATTATTTCCTGCTTTGTCAAAGATTAGTTGACCATACATTTATGGGTCCATTTCTGGGTTTTCTATTCTGTTCCATTGATCTATGTGTCTGCTTTTGTGCCAGTACCATAATGTCTTGATGACTATAACTTTGTAATCAGCTTGAAGTCTGGAATCATCACACTATCTTTTAAAATATCTGTCCAATTTGTAGTGACATGCCCTTTTCTATTCCTGAAATAAATGCGTGTCTTCTCTTTTATTTTTGAACAGCTTTGGTATCTATCTATCTATCTATCTATCTATCTATCTATCTATCTATCTTCATCTTTTCTAAGAACAAACTTTTGGCTTTATTGATTTTTCAGTATTCCACATTTTTCCATTTAATTACTTTAGCATTGTGATCTCTATCATTGCCTTCCTTCTACCTTTTACAGATTTCTTTCACTGCTCTGCTTCTAAGCTATTGAGATGGACATCTACATCATCAGTTTTTAGACTTTCTTCTTATAAAATATTTCTGGTTATCGGGGTGCTGGGGTGGCTCAGTCAGATAAGCATCTGACTCTTGATCTTGGTTCAGGTTATAATCTCACAGTTCATGAGTTCAAGCCCTGCATCGGGCTCTGTGCTGATGGCACGGAGCCTGCTTGGGAAGGAGCCTGTTTCTCCTTCTCTTTGCCTCTCACCTGCTTGTGCTCTCTCTCTCTCTCAAAATAAATAAATAAACTTTAAAAATACATCTTGTTATAAATGTGTAACAAACTACTCCCAAATTCATTTAAAGAGGCAATTTATTTTTATCTTTCACATTTCTGAGGATTCAAGGACTCAGTTTGATAGTTTCATTTAGGAGTCCAAGTATGGTAGCAGTCAAATGGCAGTTGGAGTTAGGTTTGCATACAAGCTTTTTAACTCACATGTTGGGATTGGGGCTGAGATGGTTGGAATATTTGGGTGGTTGGCTGGGCATTAATCTCTCTACACGTGACTAACTTTGACTTTCTCACTGCGTGGTGGTCTCAGGGTAGAGACATTTTACAAGGTGGTTATCACTCCCTGGAGAGACATTCCAAGAGATCCAAACAGAAGCTGTAAGGCTCCTCATGACGGAAACTTGGAATTACATAGCATCACTTCTTAGATATATTTTGGTTAAAGCAGTCACAGGTCAGCTGAGATTCCAGGATGTGGAAAAATTCCTTCCCAAAATGTGTGAATTGCAGTGTCCAGGAAAGAAAGAAGTTGATGGCAGCCTCTTTGGAGACAGCATATCACACTAATATATTCATTCCAGACTATAAATTTTCCTAAAAATAAAGTATTAACTGCATCCCACAGGTTTTCTGTGTTGTAATGTGTTATCATTCAATTCAATATATTTCCCAATCTACATTCACCCTTCTTTGGGTTATTTTGAGGTATATTTTGAAGGTTTTTCAAACATTTGAGGCATTTGCAATCATTTTATTATTATGAAATGCTATATTAATTCCACTATGGACACATTATAATCTATGTGGTTCATTTCTTCAAAATTTGTTAAGACTTGCTTCATATGTCAGCACATGATCAATTCTGGTTAAAAAAAATCTATGTTTACTGGAAAATAAGATGTATTCAGTAATTGTCAAGTGCTACATTTTCTGTATGTGTATATGCATATATATTATATGTATATATTTCAAATATATATAAATATGCAGATTTAATTAGTTCAAGTTTGTTAACCATGTTTTTCATATCTTTGTATCATTAAGGATTTTTCCTTATATGCTCGTTATACCAAGCACTGTTCACTATATCAGCTAGTGAAAGTGGCAGAGTAAAGTTTCCCTATGTGATTTTTACATTTGTTCTTTATGACTATTGAAAATTTTGTTCTATATGTTTGGAAGCTCTATTGTGACATACAAATTTAGAATTGCCACATCTTCCTAGCAAATTAATCCTTTGTTATTATGAAGTGTTCCTCTTTAGATCCAGTTACACTTTTTTCATTAAAGTTGAGGTTTGGGGCGCCTGGGTGGTGCAGTCGGTTAAGCGTCCGACTTCAGCCAGGTCACGATCTCGCGGTCCGTGAGTTCGAGCCCCGCGTCAGGCTCTGGGCTGATGGCTCAGAGCCTGGAGCCTGTTTCCGATTCTGTGTCTCCCTCTCTCTCTGCCCCTCCCCCGTTCATGCTCTGTCTCTCTCTCTGTCCCAAAATAATAAATAAAAAACGTTGAAAAAAATTTAAAAATAAAGTTGAGGTTTAATGATATTAGTATAGCTATATCAGTTTTCTTTTGGTTTGTGTTTGCATGACATTTTGTTTTCTATACTTTTAACCTTTTTCATATTCATGCATTCAACAAACTATATCCATATATTTATATCTATCTATATGTGTTATTGTAAATATTCTAATATATTTAAGCTGTGGCATTACATCATTGACTTTTAATGTATTCACTGACACATTTGGATGAAAGTTATCATTTTACTATTTTTCTAAAATTCCATATATTTTATGTTACTTTTGCTCTCTGCTATTTTATCCTTTTAAATTTATTATTTTTGCCGTTCTATTTGCACTCTGTATTAGATTGTCAGTTATACATCCTATATTATTCTTTCAGTCATTACTATAGATATTAAAACATCTATTATTAAACTCTAATATAAATTAGTGCTTTAACCACTTCCTTGGTAATGCTAGAAACTTACATTTTAACTCCATTATGCTTTTCCTGCTTTTATGTTATTGCTATCATGCTTTTCAATTTCAGATCAAAAGACCCCATAAGATTTTTTATTATTATTTTGCATGGTCAAAAATAATATAAACATCCATATATTTACCTTTTCTGCTATTCATTATTGCTTCCTGCATTTCTGTACTTCTTTCTGGAATAATGTTCCCTCTGCCTGAAAATTGCTTTCAGTATTTCTTTTCATATGGACTGCTGGCACAACTTTTCTTTTTTTTTTTCAGATTCTAATCGTTGGGAAACAATACCTTCACCTTAATTTTTAAATAAACTTACAGGGGTGCCTGGGTGGCGCAGTCGGTTAAGCGTCCGACTTCAGCCAGGTCATGATCTCGCGGTCCGTGAGTTCGAGCCCCGCGTCAGGCTCTGGGCTGATGGCTCAGAGCCTGGAGCCTGTTTCCGATTCTGTGTCTCCCTCTCTCTCTGCCCCTCCCCCGTTCATGCTCTGTCTCTCTCTGTCCCAAAAATAAATAAACGTTGAAAAAAAATTAAAAAAAATAAACTTACAAAAATATTTAGAACAGTTTTCGATTTTGCAGGGAAAAAAACTGCAAAGATAGTACAGAGTTCCAGTATATCCCATATATTCCACATTCCACTATTATAAATATTTTATATTAGTATGGTACATTTGTTATAATAATAAGCCAATATTGATACCTTATTGTTGACTAAAGTCCATACTTTACTCAGGCTTCCTTACTTTTTACTTACTGCCCTTTTCGTGTCCCAGGATCCCATCCAGGTTTTATTTAGTTGTCATGTACCCTTAACTTATTTTAGGCCGTGACAGTTTCTACTACTTTCCTCGCTTTTGGTGACCTTGACATTTTTGAGGAGTACTAGTCAGGTACTTTATAGACTGTCTTTCAATTTGGATTTTTATGATGTCTTTGCTGTTATTAGACTGGGATTATGTGTTTTGAGGAGGAAGATCACAGAGGTAAAGTGCCATTTTCATGACATCATATCAGAGATATAAATTATCAACATGATTTAGCACTGTTGATGTCAACCTTGATCCTCAGGCTGACATACTGTTTGTCAGGTTTTTCGACTGTAAGGTTACTGTTGTTTATCCCTTTTTCCATCCTGTATTCTTTGAAATAGGGTCATTTAAAATGGGGTCTTTGGAATGGGGTCACTTCAAGAGTGGAGAGTTATCCTTCCCTTTCTTTGAGGATGAAGTACCTACATATATTATTTGGATCTCTTCTGCACAGATTTGCCTATCTTCTCCATTTATTACATCTTAATTTTTGAAGAAGAGTATCAATGGAATAGAATTCTACATTGGCAGTTATTCGGAGCATTTCAAAAGTGGCATTCCATTATCAATTAAATTTCCTTTTGAATATGATGTGATTTTCTCTCTGTCTGCTTTTAAGATTTTCTCATTATCCTTTTTTTTTTCTCATGTGTTTTACTGTGATATACTTTTATGTGTTTTGTTTTGTATTTTTCCTCCTTGGAGTTTTGTGCCTTTCTCTCAGTTTTAGAGAAATTGTATCCACGGTTATCTCTTCGAATATTGCTTTTGCCCTATTTTCTCTCTTTTCTTCCTAGTACTGCATAACACATGTTTTAAGACTTTTGATCTATTTGTCTCATGCTTTTTTCTGTTTTGTTTTGTTTTATCATCTTTCTTTTCTTTCTTTACTTCAGTCTAGATATATTCCACTAGATATATTTCTGTCTTCTAGGTTATTAATTCTATAAACAGCTCTTTATCATATGCCAATAATTCCATATACTTCATTTTTCCATTTTTCCTTTTTCATTTCTACTGTTTACAATTGATTTTTTAAATTCTTTTTCTTAAGTTTATTTATTTATTTTGAGACAGAGTGCAAGTGGAGGAGGGGAAGAGGGAAGGGGACAATCTCAAGCAGGCTCTGTGTCATCATCATAGAAGCCACAAGGGACTCAATCTCATGAAACCATGATATCACGACCTGAACTGAAATCAAGAGTCAGACACTTAACTGACGGAGCCACCCAGGCACCCCTACATTCATTTGATTATTTATATAAATTCTTCTTTTCAGGTAAAACTTTCCATCTTGTCATCAATTTTCTCATTTCTATAAATCTACTCTTCTTAGACTTGCTTTATGATACCGAAGCTGGATCTTATGAATATATCTCCCTGGTCAGATGATGCAATGTTAAGTCATCTTGGTAGAGGGCCTAGAGGAACTCTGGAAGAGAAAAAGGCCAGTGCTTTCTGTTTTGCAGGTGTGGACACTGTGTCTGCCAGCAGGTGGGAAGCATCTCCAACAGCAAGCAGCGCCCCCTGCCAGTGGTGTATCAGCTTCAGAAAGTCTCACCAGTACCCCAACAGGCAGATTCTCAGTGAATCTCACTGCTACACCCAGCAACAGGCTCCTGCTCACTGTCCCTGGCCAGCAGCCCCACTGCAAATTTCTGTGCCATAAAGTGGGACATAGCCCCACCCTCTCCAAGATCTAAATTTCAACCTGTGGGGGTTAGAGGGGTGGGGGAATGCTTCCAAGTACATTCCTTTCTTGGGTATTCTCCTTCAGTCCTAGACATAGTAGCTGCTCCCTATCATCTGCTATTCCTATATTCTTCAACATTCTCTTTATCCCTCTGAGTACTTTATCTTCAGTTCCTAATTAATAATCTATATTACCTTTTTTTTGGCCTGATCAAATCTTTGCATGGTTTCTGTCTCTTACTAGACTTTGACTGGTATACTTTCTCTTCAGTATCTTGATCCCTCAAATTTTGGCTTCCATGATAGGTCTGAATTCCAATTTATATCGCCCCAGCCCCATGTACCTTTTCTCCTTGTTAGCAGCCACTTTCTTCTCACCTTTTCAGTTTGTCCCATTACGTTACTTATGAATCAACCCCTCGAGGGGTAAACTCACCTCACTGACTTTCCTGCCTGCCATGATATTCTCTGATGTCTTCAGATGAATGATTTTTATATTAAATACAACTTTTCTAGCTGTTCTTGGGTGGAGAATTGGTCTACTATTTACACTATCATAGCCAATAAAAGAACTCCTATTCACAGTATTTAAATAGCATCTTCCTTACTTTTCCTTACATCAGTCCAAAGAAAACCTCATTAATTGAAGCATTGTAAGTTTGTTTATTTTTCTTAACAATTTGACTCGGTCAACAAGCCAGTTAGTAAGCTTATTAACCAAAACAGTATGATACTGGCAAAAAAAAAAAAAAAAACAGACACATAGATCAATGGAAAAGGATAGAAAGCCCAGAAATAAACCCATGCTTATATGGTCAATTAATCTTTGACAAAGGGGGCAAGAATATACAGTGGGAAAAGACAGTCTTCAATAAGTGGTGGTGGGAAAAATAAACAACTACATGCAAAAGAATGAAACTGGACAACTTCCTTACACCATACACACAAATAAACTCAAAATGGATTAAAGATCTAAATGTGAGACACGAAACCATTAAAACCCTAAAAGAAAACAGGCAGTAATCTCTGACATCAGCCTTAGCAACACTTTTCTAGATGTGTCTCCTCGGGCAAGGGAAACAAAAGCAAAAATAAACTACTGAGACTAAACCAAAAACAAAGCAAAAACAAAAACAAAAAAACCCAAAAAACAAAAAAAAGTTTTGCACAGTGAAGAAGACTATCAACGAAACAAAAAGGCAACCTACTGAATGGGACAGGATATTTGCAAACGATATACCAAATAAAGGGTTACTATCCAAAATATATAAAGACCTTACACAATTGAACACCAAAAAAATAATAATTCGATTAAAAAATGAGGGGAGGGGTGCCTGGGTGGTTCAGTTAGTTAAGCGTCTGACTTCAGTTCAGGTCATGATCTCGTGGTTCGTGAGCTCGAGCTCCACATGGGGCTCTGTGCTGACAGCCTGCTGACAGCTGACAAGCCTAATTCAGATTCTGTGTTTCCCTCTCTTTTTGCCCCTCATGCTCTGTCACTCTCTCTCAAAAATAAAATAAACATTAAAAAATTAAATAAATTAATAAATAATTAATAAATAAGTTTTTAAAAATGAGGAGAAGACTTGAAGAGACGTTTTTCCAGAGGAGCTATACATGGCCAACAGACACATGAAAAGACACTCAATGTCACTAATTGTCAGGGAAATGCAAATCAAAGTCACAATGAGATATCATCTCATACCTGTCAGAATGGCTAGAATCAAAAAACAAACAATAAAAAATCAAAAGTATTGGTGAGAAAAGGGAACATCATACAATGTTGTTGGGAACGTAATTGGTGCCACCACTATGAAAACCAGTATGGGGTTCCTCAAAAAGTTAAAAACAGAAATATTATATGGTCCGATAATTCCACTACTCAACATTACCCAAAGAAAACAAAAACAACAATTCCAAAAGGTATATACTCCTATGTTTACTGCAGAGTTATTTACTACAGCCAAGATATGGAAGCAACTCAAGTGATAATGAAGATGTGGTGTAGATATACAATGGAAAATTAACCCAATCATAAAAAAGAATGAAATCTTCCTATTTGCGACCACATGGATGGACCAAGAGGATATTTGGTAAGTGACATAAGTCAGACAGAGAAAGACAAGTGCCATATGATTTCACTTACATGTGGAAACTATAAAACAAAACAATAAGAGCAGAAAAAGACCCAAAGGAACCGGTGGTTGACAGAGGGGAAGAGGGTGGAGGGATGTGTAAAATGGGTAAAGGGAAGAGAGAGGTACAGGCTTTTAATCATGGAATGAGTAAGTCACAGGAATAAAAAGTACAGTGTAGGAAATATAGTCAATATTACTGTAACAGCATTGTATGGTGACAGATGATAGCTACCCTTGTGGTGACCACAGCATACCATATAGACTTGTAAAATCACTGTTCTATACCTGAAACTAACGTCACATTGTGTTCAACTGTACCTCAATTTAAAAAAAGAAATTAAAAGAATTGGAATATATATACTTTTCTACCCAGCAATTCTACTTTCAAGACGACATCCAAGGGAAATGATTACAAGTGTCCATGATTTATGTATTTTTAATTTTTTATGTTTTATTTATTTCTTTTCAGAGGGGGGCAGAGAGAGAGGGAAAGAATCTCAAGCAGTCTCTGTACCATCAGTGCAGAGCCTGACATGGGGCTTGGACTCATGAACCGTGAGATCATGACCTAAGCTGAAATGAAGAGTCAGACGCTCAACCGACTGAGCCACGCAGGCACCCCCATGGTTTATGTATTTTTAAATATCAGAGGAGGGAAAATGTAAACTAAATATCATATAGTAGAATTTTAAGTAAATTATAATACATCCAAACAGAGGACAGCTATCTAATAATCGACATTCCAGGGGAATATTTATTCACCTCTGCAAATGTCATCACACAATAAGGGTGTGTACATATATAATGGTAACCCTATATGTATCTACTTACATAAGATATATCAATATATTTTATTAGAAAAAATTGCAAGAACATACTAAAATATGCTAAAACTGTCTATCTGAATGAAGTAATTATTGATGATTTTTGTTTTGTTGCTCTGTCCTTGGCTGCTTCCCAACTTCTTTGTAATAAGTATACTTTGAGAAAAATAGCACAATAAATGCAAAAAAAATATGTAAAGTTGAGGCTAAAAGGTTGCTAGTAGTTTTTCTATTTTATACACTCTGTCATGGTGCACAATTACATCACTTTAAGTATATTCACTTGAATTTTAGAATACATAGTATGCTATTTTTAAATGAATAATCTTTAAGATTTTGCTTTCTAATTTGCTTTGTGAGGAGCTTAAAGCTACTCAATGATACAGAATGTTGGTGTTTTATTCAGTTCATTTCCCATGGCCAAGGCTATATCATCCCATCAGTTGGATGCTCCATACTTGAAAAAGCAGCAATGCATGCCAATGCTTTCAGTCTCTGGAGGAATCTTCACATTCAAGTGGTAAGAACAGAATTCTAGGATACCCTCAGTGGAAGTTATAGGAGAGACCATGTATTCTTAAGAAAATTTGATCCACGCTTATGTACTGGAGATTTGATGAAAGGAAAGGATGCCACACATTTTATACCAAGAACCTCCCGCTAGGTCTAAAGTAGAAACCGTTTAAGGATGACTAAATGCAACAAGCAGGCAACTTCCCTGAACACACAATTCCAAAGATAGTAATTCGTATTTGGCTTAAGAGCAATGAACACAAGAGTAAACCCCTTTATGAAATGTTTGTTGTTAACTTCACAGTTCTTAATTTTGTCATCTGTACACTAAGGAAAAAGAAAGTAAGTACTTTATAAGGTTTCTGTGAGAATGAAATTCAGTAACGCATTTAAAAGTCTTAGCACGCTTTCTAACATAAAGTAATTTCTATAAACAGAAGCTATTGTTATTATTTTTTATTAGCTACACATTAGCTATTATTATCACCTACTTGAGAATTCAAACCTGGCTCACAGAAGGCATTCAATTGGCTTTCCTGTTTAATTTGTATTAAATGTGAATTCAGTTTTAATACGGACAGATTTATAAATTTATAGTAACAAATATCACATTTCTTATACTACATCAGAGAAAGCTCAAAAACAATTTTGTTTTTCCTCTGATAGCGCTGTTTTCACGTAACCCTGCTGTTTTCATATATAATCTGAGATTTTTTTAAAACTTGGCTGAATAATTCCACCAAAGGATAGAATTCATTACTAGTGCTGGTTCACTGGTCAGCTACATATTGACATCAATAAATATAAAATATAAACATGCATTTCCTCTTCTACTGTTTTCTAGTTTTCTTTAAAAAGGAAATAATAAAGCATGGTATACATGCGGTGACCTCATAGACTCAAAAAATGAAAATATAAAGTTATTGTTATCAACTAAAAGTCAGTGTCTATAAGTAAAAAATTTGAAAGTCAGTGGCTTTGAAGATGGTTCTGAAAACCAAGTCAATACTTAGGATTTTAAATTGCAGTTTTATAAGATACTCACTGCATGATAGATTTCAGGCTGTTTCATGTGTCCAATGTCATTCAAGGTTGCAAATAAATTTGGCCTTTCAAAAGCAAGATGAATGACAAAAATTCTCTGACATATAGCAAGTCTTCCAGGTTAGGCATGACAAAAGTTCAATGATATCATCAAGGCTATCAATCCATCTGTAATGACATACTGCAGTCTCTTCAAGAATTAAATATGATGTTTGCAAGAGCAGTGTTGCATTTCTGGTTGTAGGACAAATACAACAGAACTGCAAACACATGAAAGGTCTGTTGAACAAGCTATACAAATAGGCTGTTAATTTCTATCTTTAAACACAATTTGTGAATTTAGGCTCCTTAGAGTTGATTATTTTCTTAAAACGTTCTTCTGTTCTAAAATCATGTGATCCATTTAGTCTGTTTTTATGCAGTTTTATTAATAGTGCACAATGCTTTCAGGAACACAGCAAATCTTACACAGAGGTGGCCACAGTGCAGAATAAAGTCAAAATGAGAACTGTTTTATTTTACTCACATCTTTCTCTAAACCAAATGGTTGGCCCAATTTAGTATGTGTATTTTTGTTTTTAAAGGATTGTGTGTTTGCTTTGTGAAAATCACCCAAAAAGCACACACAGATCTTATGTATCATACTAATTTTCAAATCAATGGGCTTCATGAAGTGAATGACCTAAGCTTCTTATTGCAATTAGCTTTTACAGAAAATCAGTTAATTTTTTTGTAGGTCCCAAGCTTAATGTAATTCTCTTTAGATTTAGGTAAGGTATGGCATTAATCAACATCTCTGAGAAATTCATACATGCCCTAAATATAATTAGGAAATGCGCTTAAACAATGTTCTGGGTTTTTATGACCTCATTTTGAGATTATAGAATTATGCATGAAGGATAATAATAATATACTTATTCTGAAGATTTAGATAATGCCAAAGGAATAACTTCTATACATAGTCTTAATTCTAGGATTTTCCTTAAATTGGTGCATGCGATTTAATTTCAAGGCCTGAGCAACCCATTCAATCTCCAGTCACTAGGGAACAAACTACAAACCTCACAACAAAAATCTTGACCTTCATGAGTCTCCTGATGTCCAACCACGTTCTTATATGTTCACCATTGGTTATGGAGAGACAGAAAGGAGGAATGTGGAAATGTGCTAGACTATTGGAGAAAGTATCAGAAGAGATCATTCCTTGTGAACTAATAACTTCATTCTTTACATGGCCACTCCATAAGGCAGAAAACAATTAGAAGGCAATAAAATATTAGAGTTGACAGAATCTAGGTTTGATTCCTAGTTCTACCACTTAACACAAGATACTGTGCAATTCACTTCACATTTGTGAACCTCTTCTAACTCATTTAAAAAATAATGTGATGATACTTCATAGGATATTGAGAAGCAAAACTATGATAATACCTATGACAATGCCATGCACATTTTGAAACCCCCTGTAAATGCTCTCTCAGGGACAATACAAATTTCTTTCATGTTTCCACTAAGTGGCTTTTCTTAAAGATTCAGCAGAAATTCATCTGACAAAGGGAACTGTGGAAAAAACAAGGTACATAGGAAATAAGTTATATTCAACAATGACTACTTTAAAATGAGTGAAACCAGAGATAGTGAAAAAAAGAGCCATTATATTATAGTGCACTCATTTAATGTAGCCTATGTTTTTAGAGATATATTTATTTTTTTGAAGAAATTTTTAAAAAGGGCAAAAATATTAAAACCAAAATTATGTTGTCTTTAAGCGTATGTCACAGCTCACTAAATTTGCAATAAATCAGTCAGGTTAAATAATAACTCTAAAATTATCACTGCCTTACTGTAGCCCCTTTCTATTAATAATTAGGAATTGTTTGAAATATTTTGGGGTACTTACAGTGCTAAACTGTAATTTTCAACTGAAACTAATAATCTCATACTAACTATAGTGATATAGTCAAGACTATGGTGTTTGCTTTCACTCTTTGCAGACAAGATACTCTATGTGGAAAGACCAAAATACTCCATCAAAAAACTGCTAGAGCTGATACATGAATTCAGCAAGGTTGCAGGATATAAAATCAACATAGAGAAATCAGTTGCATTTCTGTACACCAATAATGAAGCAGCAGAAAGAGAAAACAAGGAGTCGATCCCATTTACAATTGCATCAAAACCCACAAAACACCCAGGAATAAACCTAACCAAAGAGGTAAAAGATCTGTACACTGCAAACTATGGAAAGTGTATGAAAGAAATTGAAGAAGACACAAAGAAATGGAAAATATTCCACGCTCGTGGATTGGAAGAACAAAGACTGTTAAAATGTCAGTAGTACCTAAAGCAATCTACACATTCAACGCAATCCCTATGAAAATAACACCAAAATTCTTCACAGAGCTAGAACAAACAATTCTAAAATTTGTATGGAACCACAAAATACCCTGGATAGCCAAAGTAATTGTGAGAAAGAAAACTTAACCTGGAGGCATCACAATTCCAGACTTCAAGCTATATTAAAAAGCTGTAATCATCAAGATAATACAGTACTAGCACAAAAGCAGACACATAGATCAATGGAACACAACAGAGAACCAGAAATGGACCCACAAATGTATGGCCAACTAATCTTCAATAAAGCAGGAAACAGTATCCAATGGAAAAAAGACATTATCTTCAGCAAATGGTGCTGGGAAAACTAGACAGGCGACATGCAGAAGAATGAACCTGGACCACTTTCTTACACTATACACAAAAAATAAACTCAAAATAGATGAAAGACCTCAATATAAGACAGGAAACCATCAAAATCCTCGAGGAGAAAAGAGGCAACAACCACTTTGACCTTGGCCTCAGCAAATTCTTACTGGATATGTCTCGGGAGGCAAGGGAAACAAAAGAAAAAAAACAAACTATTGGGACCTCACCAAGATAAAAATCCGCACAGCAAAGGAAACAATCAACAAAACTAAAAGGCAACCAGCGAATAGGAGAAGATATTTGCAAATGACATACTGAATAAAGAGTTAGTATCCAAAATCTATGAAGAACTTATCAAACTCAATACTCAAAAAACGAATACTCCAGGGAAGAAATGGGCTAAAGACATGAACAGATACTTTTACAAAGAAGACATCCAGATGGCTAACAGACACATGAAAAGATGAAAAGATGCTCAACATCACTGATCATCAGGGAAATACAGCCACTCTGAAACAGTATGAAGTTGTCTCAAAAAAAAAAAAAAAAAAAAAGTAAAAATAGGTCTACCCTACCTACAACCCAGCAATTGCACTCCTAGGTATTTATCCAAAGGATACAAAAATGATTTGAAGGGGCACACGCACCTCAGTGTTTACAGCAGCACTATAAACAATAGCCAAATTATGGAAAGAGCCCAATGTCCATCAATTAAACCTATAAAGAAGATGTGGTGTACGTATACAATGTGATATTACTCAGCCTTCAAAAAGAATGAAATCTTGCCATTTGCAACAATGTGGATGGAACTAGAATGTATTATGCTAAGTGAAATAAGTCAGTCAAAGACAAATTGGTAGGATTTCATTCATATGTGTAATTTAAGACACAAAACATGAATACAGGGAATAAAAGGAAAAATAATATAAAAACAGAGAGAGAGGCAAACTTTAAAAGATTTAAATACAGAAAACAAACTAAGGGTTGCTGGAGGGGAGGTGGGCGGGGGGATGAGCTAAATGGGTGACGGGCATTAAGGAGGGCACTTTTTGTGATGAGCACCGGGTGTTATATGTAAGTGATGAATCACTAAATTCTATTCCTGAAACCATTATTACACTATATATGTTAACTAACTTAGATTTAAATAAAATTTTAAAAAGACTATGGTGTTTGCTTGCTCTCTATCCTTCAGTTTCCTCATCTTTAAAAAGAGGGTAATAGCTAAAGACCTGCCTCATTGGTTTGCTGTGAAGATTACATTATTACAAGTTAAATGCATGGACCTATTTAGTCATGTAGTGTTTTATTACTATTATCGATATTTCTCAAATGTTAGTTACAAATGAAATTTGTTCTCTTTTGCTTCTTTTTTTCTGTTTTCCAATTTATAACACGGTGACTTTCTAAGTGCAATTGCTTTATTTCAAATTTTCTATGCAATTTATATACTATTCTTTTTAAAGTTTATTTATTTACTTTGAGAGAGAGTGTGTGTGCAAGCAGGGGAGGGACAGAGAAAGAGGGTGAGGGAATCCCAAACAGGATCCTCACCAGCAGCGTGGAGCCCAATGAGGGGCTTGAACCCACGAACCCGTGAGATCATGACCTGAGCTGAAACCAAGAGTCAGAGGTCCACAATATATATATTATTCTTACCAAGTAGCTGCAAAAAATAGCTCCACTATGTAATATGATGGAAGTTTGCAAGTTTGTAGAATACAGTCTTACTTAATTATCAGCCTTTATTCATAAAGGCAAAAAGTCACAGACAAGTCTACATCATAACTGAGAAAAATTGATTGGCTCTTCTGTTCTAGGTTTCCTTTAAGTTATCAATAGCACAAATTAGTCATGATTAATAATTATAATTACCAATTATATATTATTTCACATAATTAGCATTTGCCTGCTTGCATCATATTTTCACATTCGGAGTTACATGTGAACTTCATAAATCAGGGAGGTAGAATAAGTCTTATTATTAATAACGGCAGAATTGAACTATCTGGATTGAGGGAGCTGTGGTTGAGAAACTTCTATCCCAGAAGAGTATTAAGAAATCACATGAGCCTCTGTATCCTGAAGTAAAATGAGATATCCTAAATCTATCTTGTAGCTGGGTTCTCTAGCCCTCCATTTGTGCATCATTACAGAACAATGGTAGGAACCAATGTCACATTAGTTCTAATAGTGTTTGTTTTACACATAATGTCGATCGAAAAAGACAAATTTTAATTTTTTTTTTTAATTTTTTTTTCAACGTTTATTTATTTTTGGGACAGAGAGAGACAGAGCATGAACGGGGGAGGGGCAGAGAGAGAGAGGGAGACACAGAATCGGAAACAGGCTCCAGGCTCTGAGCCATCAGCCCAGAGCCCGACGCGGGGCTCGAACTCACAGACCGCGAGATCGTGACCTGGCTGAAGTCGGGCGCTTAACCGACTGCGCCACCCAGGCGCCCCCAAATTTTAATTTTTTTATGTTTATATATTTTTTAGAGAGACAGCACACACTCATGCATGTGCACAAGTGGGGAAGGAACAGAGAGAGAGGGGGACGGATGATCCGAAGCAGGCTCTGTGCTGACGGCAGAGAGCCCGATCGATGCAGGGCTTGAGCTCACAAACTGAGATCATGACCTGAGCCAACGTTGGATGCTTAACTGACTGAGCCCCAAAGCTCAGGCACCCCAAGAAGACAAATTTTAAATGTAGCTATTTATTTATTTGTAAAGTGCAGGCTACTCCATGACCTAGAAAATACTCCAGCCCTAGAAAATTTCCCAGTATAAGGTATGACAAGTACAGATAATTTCTAGATTGCAAATTCGACTACTGATCTACATTTTAGAAATCAGAAAGGTGAAGTTCTAATAAACTATAGTTATTGCTTCTTTAAGTAACTTTATTGAGATAGATTTGTCTGTGAAAATTATATGCATTTAAGGCATACAACTTGATGTTTTGATATATATACATTGTGCAAAGACCACCACAATCAAGGTAAATACATTACCCATCACTTCTACATGATCACTATTGTGTGTGTGTATGTGTGTGTGGTGAGTATATTTAGATTTAATATATAAGAAACTCATACAACTCAATAGCAAAGAAATGAAATAACTCAATTTTTAAAATGGGCAAAGGACCTAAATAGACATTTTTCAAAAGAAGACATACAATGGCCAATAGGTATGTGAAAGTGTTCTCAGTATCACTGATTATCAGGAAAAATGCAAATCAAAACCACAATGAGATATCATTCATACTTATTAGAATCACAATTATAAAAAAGACAAAAGATAACAAGTGTTGAAGTGGATGTGGAGAAAAGGGAACCACTATTGGGGGAAATGTAAATTAGTATAGCCATTATGAAAATATGGTATGGAGTTCTTCAAAAAATTAATAATAGAAATAACATATAATTCTAGCAATTCTACTTCTGGGTGGGAAATGAAATCTGAGTCTCAAAGAGGTATCTATATTCCCATGTTCATTACAGCATTAATGACCACAGCCAAGACATGGAAATAGCTTAAATGTTCACCAATGGACAGATGGGCAAAGAAAATGTAGTATATATACACAATGGGATATTATTCAGCCTTAAAACCAAAAAAGGAAATCCTGCCATTTGCAACAACATGGATGAAACTGGAGGACATTATGTTAAGTGAAATAAGCCAGACACAAAAAGACAAATACTGTATGATCTCACTTTTAACATGGAATCTAAAATAATCAAATTCGCTGAAGCAGAGAGTAGAATAGTGGTTGGTTGCCAGGAAGAGAAGGGGATACAAAATGAGATGTTGGTCAAAGAGCACAGTTTCAGTTCTATAAGACAAGTCAGTTCTAGAGATCCAATGCACAGCATGGTGAATGATAGTTAACAATACTGTATTATACAGTCATTCACTTACTAAGTGTTTATTGAATGTCTTCTTTATGCTGGGGCCAAAGGATCCAGAGATCAAACCCATTATTATTATTTTTCAAAATAAACTTTCATTCTCATGCTAAATAAGCTTACTGGCTAGTATGGGAGATATAATTCAACAAGTTGCTATAAATTAACTAAAGACAAGGTTGAAACTCATGCTCACTGAAACATAAGCTTTCTGGCTCCAAAGTAGTTTCAGTCTTCTCCACTCTAAGCTGCCTACTAAGAAATTATTGCCTCATTAAAATATTCATCTAAATTACCCTCCACCTCCCCATCTAAACTGCCATGTCATTTTAACATGGTTGGAAGTCATTACTCAGATGATGCAACATATATCTACCCAATCACTGAACAGTCACCTTTTACAATTATGATAGTTGATGTGCTTATGACCCCATCAAACATTCTCTTATTCTTCCCTCATTTGATTTTCAACCATAAAAGAAAAAACTCATTATGCAAAAACATTTCCTAACCCTCAGAATATTGATGAAGGTGAGATTTCCAACACATCACACAACATGGAGGTTTTAGTTAAAGCACTTACTTAAAATATCCATATATCTTCTCAAGCTTTATTTTCTGGCATAGAGCAAAAGTGGCTCTGAAGTCAGAATGGGTTCAAATTCTGGCTCACTACTACTACTTATAATAATAATTATTATTATAATTATTGTTATATATAATTATATAATAATAATAATATAATAATGCATGGTTATATTATTATTTTGTAATTCTATAATAATAATAATTATTATTATTGTATTCAAATACCAGTCTGATCACACATGGTCCAAGAAAACTCAAATAATAAGCCAAATATAAACACAGGTTAAAGACTGCTCTTCAAACATCATGGGCAATGATGCCATGTTTATTATATTCCTTATCTTATTGTTTCAAATGCCAGTCTGATCACACATGGTCCAAGAACACTCAAATAATAAACCAAATGTTAAAGACTGATTTTCAAACATTATAGCCAATGATGCCATGCTTGTCTATGATCTTGCCAACATAAAATCACATCCATACCTCAGTAGCCGCCAAACCATTCAACAGAGCTTCCTTAACTATGAGCTGTTTGAAGCTATGATTTTGAACACTCTCAACTATTTATTTCACGCTCTGAATAG
The DNA here is from genome assembly GCF_018350175.1 of Felis catus. Lineage (NCBI taxonomy): Eukaryota > Metazoa > Chordata > Mammalia > Carnivora > Felidae > Felis > Felis catus. The sequence goes on from NC_058376.1 coordinate 97,077,572, forward strand.
CTTTAGGGGTCTTAGCAGGGGTTGGAGGAACCAGCTCAACCTTGGCATTGGGCCAAAATGTGGCCAATCAGGGCTCCGAGTAAGTTATATCAGCGTTTACCAGTGCTGGGCCTTCCCTGTGAGGTTACGGACAAACTGGGCCATGGTTCCAAGATGCATAAAGGGCTCACAACTTATTAGCTGTGCGACTGTTCCCAATAGTGTTGCTATGTATCAAATCAGTTCAACATTTGGTAGCTTAAAAGTAATTATTGTGTTGTCTCACAGTTCCAGTGGAATTTGGGATAGCCATGGCTAGGAAGTACTGGCTCCAAATCTCTTATGAGCTACAGTCAGTGTGAATAGAGCCAGAAAAGCAAAGAGGGACTGGAGCTGCGGGGAGCTGGTCAGGCACCTCTCTCTCTTCTCCAGATGGCCTTTCATTAGAGCTATTTTGAGCTTCCTCAAAACATGATGGCCTCAGGGCTGTGGACTGACAACATGGCAGCTCAAGGCTCCAGTACAAGTGTTCTAGTGATCCAGGTGGATGCTGTGTCTTCTTTCCTGACCAAGCCTTTAAGTCACTCAGTTCCACTTCTGCCACATTCTGATCGTTTTATGCAAGTTCCAAACCCAACCAGATTCAAGCAAAGGAATTTGACTTCCCTTCTTAATGTGGGAGTGGCAAGATTGAAGAAAAACAAATTTAAAGAGAGATATTGCTATGGCCATCTTTAGAAAATAAAATCTGCCACAGTGACTTTGGACAAGTCAGCTAACTTTTCTGTGCCTCGGTTTCCTTACCTTTAAAATGGTTATAATATATGGCACTTCATTGGGTTCTGGAGATTTAAAGGAGCTAATACATTTTAAGTGCTTAGAACAGTGCCCAGCACGGAGAATGTCATTCCTTAAATTTAATTTTGTTAATTTAATTTAATTTAATTTAATTTAAATTTTATTAGTATCCTTCAAGTCTCAGCACAAATATCACCTATTCTGCAGAGCCTTTCCTAATAGTTTCACAGATTTTTCATTCTCCCTTCCAGCTTAGCATGGTACCTCTTTCCTAATCCATCTTTTCAGATTCATTGTAATCATATGTTCATAGCCCTAGATCCTCCAATGTACCGTGAATTTCTCAGGAGAGGGAAACAAAATGGCTGCTCAGTAGCACAGGTTTGTTTTTTAGAGAATGACTCAGTCCAAAGTACAGGTACAAATGAAATGAAAATGAAAATGTAGATGAAGGTAGATGATGAAAACAAGCTAGGATAATACAAAATAAAGAAGGTAGGATATAGCGGGTAATGAATATCTGACTTCCACTTAGGTTTACTCTTCTGTCAAACTTCTAAAGGTTACAATTGCCTTAAGAGGGGGTTGCAAGAGATGATAGGATTTCCTATGACAAAACAGATCAACAAGTTGAAAGCTCTGGCCTCGAATTAACATCTGGAAAGTAGATTAAATCTGTTGTAATAGGCTGCTAAAATTTAACCAGCTTTTCCTACCACTATCATTTAGCATTTAAAGTGTCCATAATTAGAAACACTGAAAGACAACTGCATTTGAGAATGAACAAAAGCTCTAAACTTGTGAATGATGTGAATCTGCAGCATTCTATTCTTTTTACCAGAGAAAGCAACATTAATGGCAATCAAACACAACAAAAAATATCTGTCCCCAGGTATCATACAGAAATCCACAGAATCTTTACTAACAAGCAAGACTGACAGGTACTTTCACCAATAGAAAGGTACCTGTATATCACAGGAGAGTCCTTTAAGATCGTAAGTGAGACTTAGTCTCTTACATCAAGAGTAATCATTTAAATTCAATAAAAAAAATCATAGTACATTAACATTTCAAAAAGCCATTTGTGAATAATATGCCTCTAGAATTTATTATTTTTATTATTATTTTTTTGCTCCAGAGTCTAGAGATATTTAAAAATGAATTTTTTAGTTGAACTCTAGGAATGTCAGATCTCAGAAACAACAGACCAAGAAATTCTAATTAGCTGTGATGAACGTTGATTATAGAGCACGGATATAACAATGATTACAGAAGAAAAAAAAAAAAGAGGTGATGCATCAGTCCCACGTATCAAGTATGGTTGTGTAATTAGAGAAATTTAATCACAGCAGGCATATGTGATGTATTTGTATTTGTGCCACTTTGTGGATTCACAGGCAGAACTTCCTCAGAAAATACAAAAGGAATAAAAGCATTCCTATTTTATAAGCTTTACCTCTAAACCATTTACTTCATGAAGGTCTTTTTTTTTGTTCTTTTTTTCTATTTCTTCCCCATACACCCCACAGAAAAACCATTTCTTTTTCAGCAAAATACTCCATACTATTACCTTATTCAGTTGTTCTCTTCTGAATGTCCCCAGCTCATTAGGATTAATAGAAGATATGCATATGTTCATAAGGAAAAATAGGCCCTGTTTATCTGAAACATTTAGTTTTAAAGATATGGTGCCTCAACTGAGTTTCAGAAGGAAACAGAATAGACCCACTGAGTCTAAAGGTGAAGCCATGAGCAGTACTCTCAGGTTCTGTGACATCAGCCAGAGCTTTGCTGGCTCATGAATAAGTTCCAACATATAAGAAATCACTTGGCCAGGTGAACTATCACAGAAGATTCAGCGACCTGTTAGAAGGTCACAAGGTTTATCTTGAACAAGAGTCTGTCTTGCAGCTTGTTGCTTTTTGATTTCCTGATTAAGTGATGGATGAGAAGAAGAGGTCACTTAGGCAGTACAGAACTAAAACCAAAGCAAGACAAACACAAAAATGCTGTTCTTGCAATATATTTGTAAAAGGTATTTGAGTGATCAGTGGTGAAGTTGGATTAAACTGTGTAGTTTAACATTATGACAGTGTATCTGTGTTTGCCCTGAAAACTCTGCTTAAGTACAGCAGTCTCCCCTTATAGGTGGGGGATATGTTGCATGACCCCCAGTGGATGCCTGGAACCATGAATAGTACCAAACCCTACACTATGTATACTATGTTTTTTTCCTCTGCATATATACCTATGATAAAGTTTAATTTATAAATTTGGCACAGTAAGATAATAACAACAATAACTGATAATAAAGTAGAATAATTATAAGTATATGCTATAATAAAAGTTATGTGAATGTTGCCTTTCTCTCACTCTTTCTCTCTCTCTTTCTCAAAATATCTTATTGTGCTGTACTCACCCTTCTCCTGATAATGTGAGACGATAAGACTCCTACATGATGAGATGGAGTGAGGTGAATGACATAGGCATTGTGATGTAATGTTAGGTTACTCTTGAACTTCTGATACTATGTCAGAAAAAGGATCACCTGCTTCCCAACCATAGTTGACTGTGGGTAACTGAAACCAAGGGAGGCAAAACTGTGGATAAGGGGGACCACTTTATAACAAAATAGAGAAATAGAATGAATCGTTGGAAGTTCACACACACACACACACACATACACACACACACACACACACACTTTGTGCAGTTTCTTTAACATTTGTATATAATTTTTCCAGACTCAACCTAATACAATGCAAATATATTCACCCATATTATAACCTTGTTTAAAATATTCAGAAGTTCATCATCATGCATTTCAACTGCAGAAAAGCTTCTCTTTGATAGAAAATGAATTTTTGTATAAACATATTATTAAAATGGGAAGAAAATTTATCCTATTTTTACCTGAATCTAAGAAAGATCTCTGTATATCAAAACAGATATCCCAAGTCCTTTTCATGACTTAAGAAATTAGATGTCATCCTTCCTCCCGTCAACACACGCGTAAACCGTATCTATTTGATTAAAAACTTCAGTACATGATGTGGTTGTTCAAATGTGGTTGTCCCATGGTTGTCCCAATACATGAGTGAAGCAGGCACTGGTCGTAAATGACCTGTTTATACTGTGTAAATGGTGGGCAAGGGTAAGACTGTTGACAAGAAGGGATTAGGCCTGAGTGTTGTCCTTTGCTATGGTAAGAGAAACTGTGCACTTCATATGAAATCTCTCAATCTTTAAATCCATATAAACAATTTATATGGACCAAACAAGAATTCTTTGGGCTGACTTGACCTACCAGCTACCGGTTTGCAAACTCTTCTGTACTAAGGCTGCTGAAAGGATCATCAAGTAGAAGGTGAACCTCTGTAGCCAGAGGCTGCTAGAGCTCAACCGGACAGACTAGAACCCCACCTCCAATGGCCTCATAAGAAAATATGTGTGTGGTGTGGCATACTTCAAACTAAATTAAGCCAAGTCAATAACTTGGACGAGCAAAGAGTACGGGGAGATTGTGGGGGAGAGGAGAATTACCCAGAGAAAGGTGCCAAGGGAAAGCTGGTAGTTACAGAAAACACTGGTCAGTCGAGGGTCCCAAAGAAAACTGGCTCACCACAGACAACCAGCTATCAAGTGTTAATCACAGAGGAGGACACAATAAATTTCCATGAACAGTACTAAGAACAAATGAACTCTGGCATTATTTATGACAAAGTGAAAATTTTTAAGCCAGTTTAGGCTTCTTAAAATTATATATACCAGGATGGGCCCCAGAAAAGGGTCTGAAGGAACATAAACCTATGTGAAGAATGTAACTGTCACAGCAAATGCATATTTTGTTAGCTGATAAATTAGCACAGGGACAAACAAGGCTCATAATGTAAGTATTGACATAAATTACTGTGCAGTCACATGGCAATTGAAACATGTAAGAGACTCCTCTGCTAATCTACAATTACCCACTTTACTGGTATCCCCTGGATGTTTAAATACGAGGAAGAAGATTAAAACCCTCAGTTTTATCTTGATGTCCTTTAGCAATCTCAGCTTAGGCTATAGGAATATGGCATACATACAGGAGAAGTGGCACAGAGCCTTCCATACCACCTGTAGACCCAACCATTAAATGTGAAGAACATCCTTTCAATAACTTGAGAGCTTTTCTTGACCAGAATTTCACTGACTTGACAGTCTGAGAGTGCTGAAAAGGACTGCTTAATGAGGGAGGGATGCTCAAAAGCAGGTTGAGCATGAGGTCACCAGTACGATGGATTGGGCAGAGTTACTCTCTTCTACTTGGGAGACAAGCAAGGGCAAAAATAACACCATGGCCATCTCCAAAGTAAGAGAAAATGAGACTGTTTTCTGAAAGAATCTGCTATTTAGGTAGTGGAGAAGAAGTGAGTACTTGGACTGGGAAGCAAGGTCAAGCTAATAAAAGCAGTAAGTAGAAATTGTCACTCTGCCTAAAAATAGCACCCTGATTTCAAACCAAATCAAGGGTAAATTCTCAGGCTACCTCGCAAAGGCTGAACTGCAAAGGAAGGAAGAAAAAAATCAGATTCCCCATGGCTCTTGAGTTAGTTTCAGTTCTCTTCCACAGACACAGCATAAACACAGGTTTTAATAATAAATGGTATTCAAAGCACTGTTTGTAAAAAGATTCGTACTTTCTTCACAATAATCCTGGAAGGGTATTATGATCTAGATACAGGCATACCTCATGTTTATTGCTCTTTCCAGATATTACATTGTGTACAAATTGAAGATTTGTGGCAACCCTGTATGGAGCAAGCCTACCAGAGTCATCTTTCCAACAGCATTTGCTTGCTTTGTGTCTCTGTGTCACATTTTGGTTAATTCTCACAGTATTTAAAGCTTTTCATCACTATTAGCTTTGTTATGGTGATCTGTGTTCCGCGATCTCTGATCACCATTGTAACGGTTTGGGGGTACGATGAACCACACCCATATAAAATAGAGAACTTAATAAATATCATGTATGTTTTCACATCCACACTGACCAGTCAATCCCCCATCCGTCTTCCTCTGCTCAGACCTCCCTATTCCCTGAGACACAACAATATTGAAAGTAGGCTAGTTAACAGCCTTTCAATGGCCCCTAAGTGTTCAAGTAAAAGGAAGAGTTGCATGTCTCTCACTTGAAATCAGAAGTTAGGAACAATTGAGCTTAGTGAGGAACACATGTCGAAAGCTAAGACAGGCTGAAAACTAGGTAGGCCTCTTGCATCAAACAGTTAGTAAAGTTGTGAATGCAAAGGAAAAGTTCTCAAAGGAAATGAAACGTGCTACTCCAGTGAATACACAAATGTTAAAAAGCAAAACAGCCTTATTGCTGATATGGAGAAAGTTTGAGTGGTCTAGATCAAAGATTAAACCAGCCACAAGATTCCCTAAAACCAAAGCCTAATCCAGAGCAGGCTTTAGCACTCTTTAATACCGTAAAGGTTGAGAGAAGTGAGGAAGCTATAGGAGAAAAGCTGGGTCAGTTCATGAGGTTTATGGAAAGAAGCAGTCTCCATAACATAAAAATGCAAGGTGACACAGCAAGTGCTGATGTAGAAGCTGCAGCAAATTATCCAGATCTGGCTAAGCTAAGTAATGAAGGTGGCTACACTAAACAACAGATTTCCAATGAGATGAAAAAGGCTTCTACTGGAAGGAAGTGCAATCAAGGACTATCATAGCTGAAAAGAAGTCAACACCTGGCTTTAAAGCTTCAAAGGACAGGCTCTTTTGTTAGGGGCTAATGCAGCTGGTGGCTTTAAATTGACTCCTCATTACCATCCTGAAGATCCTAAACCTTTAAGAATTAGCTAAATCTACTCTGCCTGTGCTCCAAACAAGGAACAAGGAAGCCTGGATTACAGTGAATTAATTTAACAGCATGGTTTACTGGATATTTTAAGCCCGTCGTTGAGACCTACTGCTCAGGAGGGGGGAAAAAATTACTTTCAAAATATTACTGTTCATTGACAATGTACCTGGCCACCAAGAGCTCTGATGGTGATGTATAACAAGATTGATGTTGTTGTCATGCCTGCTAACACAACATCCATTCTGCAACCCATAGATCAAGAAATAATTTCAACAGGCATTAAGGAGGGCACTTTTTGGGATGAGCACTGGGTGTCTTATGTACGAGATGAATCATTGGTTCTACTACTGAAGCCAAGACTACACTGTATGTTAACTAACTTGAAAATATTTAAAAAAAAAGAAGTAATTTCAGCTTTCAAGTATTATTTCTTAAGAAATATATTCCATAAGACTATAGCTGCCATAGACAGTGATCCTTCTGGTGGATCCAGGCAAAGTAAATCAAATACATTTTGGAAAGCATTCGCCATTCTAGATGTTATTATGAAAATTCATGATTCATGAGAAGAGGTCAAATTATCAGAATGAACAGTAATGTGGAAGAAGTGGATTTTAACCCTCATGGATGACTTTGAAGGGTTCAAAACTTCAGTGGAGGAAGTAACTGCATATGGGTTTTAAGTAGCAAGAGAATTAGAAGTGGAGACTGAAGATGGGACTGAATTGCTGCAATCTCGTGATAAAACTTGAATAAATGAGAAGTTGCTTCTTATAGATTAGCAAAGAAAGTAGTTTCGTGGGATGGAAACTACCCCTGGTGAAGATGCTGTGAAGACTGTAGAAATGACAACAAAGGATTTAGAATATTACATAAACTTAGTTGACAAAGCATCAGTTTAAGAAGATTGACTCCAATTTTGAAAGAAGTTCTACTGTGGATAAAATGGTATCCAACACAGCATCTCTTGCTATAGAGAAATCGTTCATGAAAGGATCAATCAGTGAGGTAATATTTATTGCTGTTCTATTGTAATAAATTGCCACAGCCACCCCACCCTTCAGCAGCTGATACCCTGACCAGTCAGCAGCCATCAACAACTGAGGCAAGATCCTCCACCAGAAAAAAGATTATGACTTGCTAACAGCCCAGATGATGATTAACATTTTTTAGCAATAAAGTATTTTTAAGTTTATTTATTTATTTTAGAGAAAGGGAGAAAGGGGGAGGGGCAGAGAGGAAGGGGCAGAGAGAGGAGAGAGAATCCCAGGCAGATTCCACACTGACAGCAGGGCTTGATCCCATGAACTGTGAGATCATGATCTGAACTGAAATCAAGAGTCAGACGTTTAACTGAGTCACCCGGGTGCCCCACCTATAAATTATTTTTAATTAAGGTATGTACAAGTTGTTTTTTTTTAGAAATAATGCTATTGCACACTTAATATACTACAGTATAGTGTAAAAATAACTTTTATATGCACTAGGAAATCAAAAAAAATTCATGTGACTTGCTTTACTGTGGTATTTTCTTTATTGAAATGTTCTGGAAACAAACTTGCAATATCTCCAAGGTATGCCTGCATTCCGAAAGAAAACATTAAGTTCAGTGAAGTCACTACAGTCACCTAGCTGGTAGCAGAAAAGGCAGGATTAAAGCCCAATAGGTTTTCAGACACTTAATGTAATAATATTTTAATGGCACTCAGATTTCTGTGCTCTCTCTCTATATATACAGTCTTTCAGTGTTATTCCAACTGTTACGTTTTTATCTTCATCAGCCATTGTCTGATTTTTCTGATCTTGGCATCCTTGGTTACTTGTTCTCCATTCAGTCTAAGGCACCTACTACAGTATCATTCACTGATCCTGTTATTGAAGGGCAAGGTTACAGTGAACTTTTAAGACATTTGCTGGGGGGTTTGCCCAAAAGTACAGGGCAAAAGCAAAGACAACAGGAACAACAACGAGAACAAATTCTCAAAAAGAGGAAATTAAAAATGTTCTACTGCCACAGCAATAGGACTGGAGAAAAGTTGGTGTGGTGGGGGGCGAAAGGGGATTAAACCCTAGAGCTGAAAACCAGAAAAATAAAAAAGCTGAAATGTTCCAATTTGGAAAAAAAAACCAGTGAATTTTGAAGAAAAGGAGAAAAACATGCATATGATAAGAATTAATTTCCATATGTCTCTAAAGGAGCACCAGGAAAAGGAAGCAATTTGGCAAATGTATCTTTTGTGTTTAAACATCAATTTTGATTTGTGATAGATACTTGTCTTTCAAGTGTTACATTTTCCATACCTGGAAAAGATTGGGAAAATAAATTCTTTAAGCTGTTTATGAACTAAATTCTATCTGACTTTTAACATAGAGAAGAATTTCAATAATAGTAAAGATCTGTGATAAAGGGGAAAAAAAAAGAGGCACTGTGCTTAGTTTATTTTCTTGAAGGAGCAGTCTCTCGAAAATGTAATCAACTAGAATTTGGCATATTATAGATCACATTTAAATTGTCTTTAATAAAAAGGAGTAAATGACTTAGAATAAACTCTTAAACATGTACACACACACACAACACGAGGCTAATGACTAGAAAACAGACTTGCTTTTCTGAAGCTTGCAAAGAGAGAGGAGCTTCTCACCTTTCACCTGCAGCCTCCTCTCCCCAATGACAGAGCTGCTATTGATTATAATCCACTGTCTGGTGCCTGAAAGCTAAAATCCAAGTAATTACTGCTGGTGGTTTAACAGTTCTGTTTGGGTGAAGGGATGGAGGTAGATTGAGATAATTATCCAACAACTTATTATCTTTTAGACTGCTGGTCAACCTGTACGTCTTTGAAACTAAGCATCTAAAGCTTTTAATTGCAGAGAAACTCTTGGGATAAAATATCAGCTAGTGATATGTAGGCAAATTAGTTCATTTTTATACATGTAAAAAGAATACCTGTATCCTTCCCTTCAATATCCTCCCCTCTCCAGTCACCCCAATTCCCAATGGCCATTGATACTATGAACTCACCTCCTTCTGGGGATAACTATGGCCATAAAGCTTGACTCATGAAAATATTAATGGACTTTGTATTTTCCCTTCATGCTTTTCTTCCAGTTTCTTTCTGCCTTTAGAAAGGGAAATCAAAGAATCTCCTAGTTCACCTCTTTTCTCACCCTTGTGAAACATCTGTCACTTGGGAAAGTAGATTCATTCACAAATTTATCATCAGGAAATAAAAATATTTGCTGAATCACAAAATATAAGATATGCCTACACAGTTCATAGTGAATTCCCCAGTCTTGGGGGCTATTTGCTTCAGGAATTGGCATTTTAGGATCTCTATTCTCAACAAGTTGAACTCCTCCCTAAAGTCACCAATTTCACTGCTGACACACACTCATGTTCTTTGTGTATTACTCTTGTATTACAGTGAATTGCTCACAGGCTTTCAAAAAATTTGAAATAACACTGCATCTTCCTCTAGGTACTTTTTCATTTTTCTCCATTCTCTGTCTAAGCCCTCATTCCCCTTACCCATAGCATCTTTTCACGTGTCCCCAAAACTTCCTCTTCAAATTCTCTGTAAGCTGATAGCTGTTTCCATAATTTTTGGAAAAAAAAATACATTCTTAAAGTCACCAAGAGCATCTTTATTGTAAGCTCAGTGGCTTTTTCTCCACACTAATTTGCCTTGAGCCATATTAGGTAAAGGAGGAAGTTTGTGAGTGGGTGCCAGGTTCTCCACGTGATACAAATACCATCTCTTTGTTTCCATCTTTTCTATCTGCAGTGCTCATTTTATTGTTGGCTTCCAGACTAACTGTCCTTAAAATACTTTTACGTATTGTCATTCTTTTGCTCCCATACTGTCAATAGCACTTCCCTCCCTGCCCCATAAATGCATCAGATCTAAACTCCCTTTGCTTGTCTCTTATGGTCCTCAATCAGTTTGTACACAGAAGTCATTTGTTGGGAGCCAACTTTGAGGAAGATTAACCTGGCAGTTTGTATGCTCCAGCTGTTCCCCATGAAGAATGAGCTTATATAGGGTATAAGAAGGGAAGTAATATCATTTATTTGCTTTCAATTGTATTCATATTTAATCTCAAATCTCAGGTTATAACACATTAGAACTTTAATCCTTATAAAAGAAAATAAATTGTTTGGAGTGGGGAAAAGGCTTGTGACAGCTGAGGGGCTCATAATCTCATTCTGGTGAGATTATTTATTAGTTTTCCCCAGTTGCTTTATTTTTAGGAATGCACTGATGGCTATTGATGATCAGATGCAAAACTCTAAACTACTTAGACATAAGTCTACGATCATCACATAGAATGTAGGGAAATGGTTACCATTATGAACTCAATTTATTTGTTAATACTTCATTAGTTTCATGTTAATATTTCTTTCTTGAAGCTTAACCCACAGAGAATTTCATTACCACTACTATTCAGGTGTCAAATCTCTTTCTAAAACAAAACAAAGGAGAATCTTTTATAAAAGTGGATCTTTAGTTTTGCAGACAAAAGAAACTGTGAAAAAGAAGATTAAATCTTCATCAGTTTAACTCACAAAGCAGATGCATGGGGAAATAGCGTTATTCACCATTTAAATTGCCTAATTAGTCTTGGGAGTTTTTTTTTTTTTTTTTTTTTTAGTCTGTCCAAGGTAAAGGAATTCTACATCCAGTTATAATAATGCTAAATTTCTAAATAGTAGATTTAGGTAAATCTTCCATTGAAAGAAATAAATCACTTCTGTGCTGAGGAAACTCTATTAAGATACCATCTGAAAGATCTATGGAGCCCTGAAGTGGAATACATACATTTTTAAAAGGATAAACATAGGGGAAAATGTCTGTCATGCTTTACAGCGAATATATCCACCCACATGTTCAAGAGCTCCCTGATTTATTCTCAAGTAACAACCTTGACTCTTTAAACATTGTTTATGATGGTCAAATTGGAACATACACAGAGTTTGAATACAAGCTATCTGCCAGTAGACTTCCTTTTGAGAATAAAACATTCTTAAAGCATCATTTACTTTCACAAACAGCATATGCTCACCATGTGGCACCATTCTTGTTAACACCAAAGTAGCAATTTGAGCTTAACAGCTTATAATAATAATAGTATGTGATGTCAAGTCCTCAGAGTCTCAGATGTCAAAGGTGATCATGAACATAAATGCAAATTCCCAAAATCTGCTCTGCTGAGAGAAAAGAGTCTTGCCAAGGCCAAAGAATCCAGTAGAAATACAAATGCGTGGTCTCCGGCTTCTAATAAGCCCAGAAATTGTCTTTCCAATTTCTCTGCATCACCTTCATCTGGTTCTAATGCATATACATGTCTAGTGAATTAGTTCCCCTTGGGGGAAAATTTTGTTGTTTCAAGACCTTGAGATTTTCAATGAAGTGCCAATGATCTGATACAAATTGTTGAAAGTTTTATATTACAACTGTTCTCTTTTATACGAGCCGACTGTTTACTTTTCGAACACCTTCAAACCTTCTAGCATTTCAGAATAATGTTTAAAATATGGCACTATTAAGAAACTTCAAGATTACAGCTGTGAAAACAGACCAAGTCATTATAATCAGTGAGAAAGTCCCTTAACTGGGATTTCAGAATATGAAAGGAGCCCATGCACAGAATTGGCAAGGTAAAAACCAAAGAGAGAAAAGAGAAAGAAAGAGGGGAAAAAATCCATCAAGCAAAGAAAGGGGGTGTTTCCATTCTTGACAGCCCACTTGAAAAAATAAAAGTAATTCAGTATTTGAGTAGAAGACATTTTATGGGGGAGGGAGGTGTAGTTACTGCATTGGCTTGAATAATGACTCTATATATTACATCTCGTAGAGCACTTATTCTTTTTCATTTTAAATGGTTATTTACCTATCTGCTTTTTCTACTGACTGAACTCTTCAAGTGCCAGAACCATGTTGTATGTGTCCTACAAACTGAGACCTAGTATATTACAGATATTCAATATTTTTGGTTAAATCAATGAATCAGACTATAAATAATATACAAAACACATGTTTTGCTCAGAGTAAGATGCAGAGGCAGGAAAATGATGGGTGAAGAAAAAATTATTCCATATTAGCATTGTATTAATGGAAAGAAATGTTCAATATACATTAATATGGTATGGTAAGATGATCACGAAGAATAAGTAAATTATATAACATTTACTTAGGGAATCCTCATCTCTCAGATACAGGCTGTAGTCCAACAGTGTTTGTTTTTCCCTTGGGCACTGAACTACCTGGGTTGCAAGAATAGAGAAGACAGAAGGTAGTAGAGGATTCATGTGATTTGATTTTATAGAACAGTGCCCTGATAAGTAAGGATAATGAGACATTCAAAGGTCCTCCTGAAAGAGTATTTCAGATAAATCCAAATGGGGTAAAAGGGAGAAATTCCAAAAAGGGGCTCAGTGGACTGCTGGATTGAGGGAAGTGATATCCTATCTCAGCTGGGCCACAGGCACTGTGTCTCAAGTCTCTTTTCCTGTCTAAGGTATCTATCAGAAATCTTCATTTCTCTCCTCAAGGTCTACAAACAATATCTACACTCTTACTTTCTCCCATCTCTTCTATCCTGAAACAGACTGTGAGATCATGACCTGACACAAAAACAAGAATTGGACACTTAACTGGCCAAGTCACCCAGGCGCTCCAAGGCAAAGTTCTTTGTCTCTACTTCTGCACCAGCCTCTCCCTTCCTACCCACTGGACTCTAGCTTCCAGCTCCATTACTCTGCAGATACTGCTCTCACTAAGGTTGCCAATGAACTCTTAATTGCCAAATCTATAAACACCTTAGCTTTCACTGTACTGAAGGTTTCTGTTGCATTTGATACTGTTGATCCCTCCTTCAATCATTATATAAAACAGCTGAGAATAATAGGCTAGTTATGAGAATTAATGTAAGTAAAGTACTTAGCACAGCTTTTTGCACATTGTATGGGCTCTAAAAATTGTTTGCTAATCTTATCATATTATTGGATTTCTTTGTTGCCTTTGTGATTCTATGTTTCCTATTAAAGGCAGGTGTCCCTCACCCAATGAATGTCCTTATCATCCACACACTCTTACTGTATAATCTTACTGGTCTTATTTCAAACCTACTGTGTTAAGATTGTCACATCCATATCTCTAGCCCAGTGCTCTACTAAAGCTTTATATGTATATATCTAATTTCCTGATGCAGATTCCTATCTCAACTGGCAATGTGTTCTGTGGAGGTGGGTTCGGGGGGTAAAAATCACCCCCCAGTTGAGAACTGATGGTTAACTTATATATGGTTATTTGTTTCTCTCCTCAGGTAACTGAAACTTCTTGAAAACCAGCACAATGACTATTCATCCTTATGTGCCTTGGACACACTACAGAGTCCCACATATACTGAAGCCACACATTCAACTCCACCAGTCTCAATTTAGAACATCTTACTTTAATGAGAAATCATATGTATACCCCCCTCCCAAACAGTCCCTGTACAAACTATTAAATTTAGTCCTGATTTCTTTTACAAGGAAGCATTTGGAATATTTCAATAATGAGAAAAATACATGTTAAGTGGATGGTGACTACAATTTTGAGATAAGAGCATTCTGTTAAATTTAGAAATCAGATGAAACCTTTCTTCAGAAAAGGTTTGAATAATAATACACTCTATTAAAAGAATGATTTGCTGGATTTTTTTTAATAACCCAAAGAAATAGGAACTTCTAAAAATTTCACAGCAACCTAAGTCTAAGACTTGAAAAAAATAATAAAGTGCTGGGGTTTCTATGTCTGAAGCCATCACATCTATGGCTCTATGTCAATTTATAATGGTAAATGTGCCACAGCAACAAATTTGTCATGGGAATTTTCACAGCAATAAATATCACAGTCTGGTGGCAGTAGATGGAGTTATGGATCACACCCTCACAAGTCTTAGGCCTAGTTTGGGGAATGTGACACATGTAATGCACATTAGCTGAGACTTTCAAATCTTTTCATGCTTCACAAACCACACCAGATTGGCTGAATTGCAGAATATATTCACTGCCACACAGTAAATTGTCCCCTTAAGCCACACCCCAGCTGATTGCAGGAGACAAATAAGTAATATCAGACCTTCAAACCAATGTGATACACTGGGAATGAGGATGAATCTTAAAATCACTTTGATTAAAAAATATAATGTTCTCCATCAGTCAAAGGCATGAAACTATATGGAATATGATTTACTAATAACACCATCAATTAAAAGGTAAAGTATTAGAACTTCCACATTCTAGAAATGGTTTATTATTGGCCTCAAACTTAAAATCTTTCTAATTGTGCCTCTTATGAAACACCTGTCTTGTGCTTCCTTTTCTTGACTCATCCTCCCCCAACTCCTTCCCACTCCCACCAGAAAAACAAACAAACAAACCCAACTTGGTCACCTTGTCTCTTTCATTTTACAAACTTTCTTTTCCTTCCTTTGATTTTTAATTTAGCAAATATCCTATATTCTACACAACAGGTCATACACCTCAGGTGGGTCCTAAAAAAGTCAATATCATCTTACCTTTAAGGAACTAATAATCTGTTATTAAAAAACACAGAGGCACTTGAGTGGCTCAGTTGGTTAAGTGTCCAACTTTGGCTCAGGCCAAGATCTCATGGTTTGTGAGTTCAAGCCCCGAGTCAGGCTCTGTGCTGATAGCTTAGAGGCTGTTTTATATTCTGTGTCTCCCTCTCTCTCTGCCCCAGCCCTGCTCATGATCTGTCTCTTTCTGTTTCAAAAATAAATAAACATTAAAAAAAACACCTACAAAATGATTTTAAAACCAGGTAGAATGTGAAAGTACCATAAGGGGGAAAATTAGGTGTCATAGAGGTGATATATTACAAGTAGAAATTGAGTTGGGATATGTTCAGGAAAACATCAAGGCAACTATTTTTTAACATACGTGAAAGCATAAAATATAGCGTGTGTCTCGCGGTAGGCATTCAACAAACATTTATCTTCTTTCCTCCTCTAGAGGTGTTATAGGCTAAACTGTGTTCTCCTCAAATTTATATGGTGAAATTTTAATCCCCAACACCTCAAACCTGTAATGTATAGATAGGGTTTTGAAGAGGTAATTCGGGTAAAGTGAGGTCATATGGATAGGTCCTACTCTAATATTATTGATGTCTTTATAAGAATAGACTAGGACACAGACACACAAAGGAAAGACCATGAAGACACAGGGATAAGATAACCATCTACAAGCCAAGAAGAGAAGACTTCAGAAGAAATCAACCTTGTTGTCAGCTTGATCTTATACCATTATCCTCAAGAACTTTGAGAAATTAAATTTCTGCTGTTTAAGCCACCCAGTTTTTTTACTTTGTTATGGCAAACTAATAGAAGGGTCAGTGAATATAGAGATAAGAGAATCCCTTAGATCTCTATTTGCAAGGAGCTGAAGCTTGGGAATTTTGATTTATTAGTCAATAGGAAGTCAAACAAGGTTTGTGAGCTGAGAATGTCCTGAAGACTTGAGTTTAGATGAAAAGATTTGGCTTTTGTGTTTGGATTGTGATGATGGGGAGATAAATTTGCAAGATAAGTTTGGGGAGTATTGGGTCATTGGATCAGCCAAAGTACAAAATAATTGGAATTTGAACGGGCTCATGATACAGAAAATGTGAATTGAAGTCAAGTGCATTTAATTTAACAACTGAATAGGGGCGCCTGGGTGGCTCAGTTCGTTGAGCATCTTGACTTTGGCATAGGTCATGATCTCACAGTTTGTGAGTTTGGGCCTCATTTTGGGCTCTGTGCTGACAGCTCTGAGCCTGGAGCCTGCCTCAGATTCTATGTGTCTCTCTTTGCCCCTCCCCAACTCGTGCTCTGTCTCTCAAAAATAAATAAAAATATTACAAAAAAAAATTAGCAAAATTACAAAAAATTAACGGAGAGCCAAGGAATAAGAAAGCTCACTGGTATCAAGTATTTAGCATGGTACAGATTTAGTGATAAATAGCACAATTTTTATAAAATTAAAAAGATGAGTATTTTGTAAATATAGAATATGTTAAAGATTTTATTCAACACATTAATTAATGAAAGAAAAATGGTAAAACACACACCCACACACTCCTAACAAGGGCAATCAGGAGTGCTGAAATTAATTTGTTAATAAATGTCAAATTGGTTAATATTATAAAGGGCAGTAACATTATTTAGGTCATCTTTTCCATAGTGCACTAATCAAATATGAGTCTCTGGGACACCATTCCTTTGTACTGCTACACAGAGGATCGTTTACATGACTATCAGTTTTTTAGGACTTAACTTCTATGTCTTGAGAGTTGTAAAATAGCCTAGTCAACAGAAAGTCAATCAGAGGTACATACTCCTATAGAATTATATAACCCCCAGAGAGTCCCCTTAGACAATGCCCAGCACTCCACTGAGAGGAAAGATACCCTGTAATCTCTATTGCCCATTTCCAAGTCTTGCAATATTTTTTTTTCTGACAATAAATGTAAGAGAAGCTATTTTTCATTTTAGATATGTTAAATATGCAGTGCCAAGGAAACACTCTGGGGAGAAAGTCCGGTATGCAATCAGAAGTGTGAGGCTACACACCAGCAAAGGACCAGGTTTGAATAAATTTGTCAGTTCGGCTCGACTTTTCCACATACCTCATCAGTGAGCTCATTGAATTGGGACACAACCACAGGCTGGAACTAGAGACAACTGCCAAGGACTCCATCCCTTCCCTCCTTCTTGCTTATTAATAACCTATTTTACTGTGATTCCTTGTTCTAACAAGATTAAACACCATGGTTCTGTGTTTTGACCTAGCTTCTCTTTTTTTATCCTTTGATCCCTGGTATTTATTTTTTTCTTTTTGGTATCTGGACCTTGGCTTTTCTCTTCTGCTGGGCAGGATCCTTGAACCCATATTTCAGCTGATACATCTTGTAGGAAATGCTTGATTCATTCTAGACCTAACAAGAAAGTATCCAATTCTCATCTTAGTCATTTGGCTGGTGCTCTGGTGAGCCCTGACCAAAAAGAGGGACCAGAGAAGTAGATTTGAGTCACCTGCATGAAGATGAACTTTTCCATATAAATGTCAAGATTTCCAATTTTTCCTCTAGCCTTTAATTTCTGTGGTTCACTGACAGAATCTCCTCTTTATTATGTACGTGCTGGGTATTTGCCATGCGATTTATAAATAGCTCTGGTAACCTCTAAGTAAAACAAAATGTTCATTCATTTACTCATCATTTATTTCAGTCATTCATTCATTTTCAAAAATTACTAAATTCCTCATATGTGCTAAGCACTGCACTGGGTGCCAGAAGGTATCTAGATAAATAAAATATATCCTTGCCCTCCAAAACCTTAACCACTAAGTGCTATAAAGCAATGAATTTCTGACCTTTTCAAGTACATTTCACATCTGCAACATGTCCTCTTAGAAGCCTTGCTCATAAAGGAGCCATCTGTCAAAACAGAGTAGGCTATAACCCTGAACGGCTGGGAGTCTGAGCTGAACCCCAAAGAGATCTCCTCATGTCACATCCAACTCTCACCCTCAGGAGTTTGCTAAAGCCACACTGAAGCTAACTTCTTTCTAATCATAAATATTACCCCCAGCATTACTTCAAAAATCTTGTGTTTTTACAAGGAAGTAAAGGTGATGGGTTAACTGATTTTTTTACAAAATTATTTGATTGTTTTTGTGATACACTTAATGTTATGTTCAGAGAAAGTTATCAACAGCTTCTACTTCTCAGAAATTTGGCTTCATTACCATCATCTAAAATTCTCAATCCAAATCTCCTGTTTATCTAATAATTTTGAAGAATCCTTAATAAGAGTACATTTATCCTAATTTTATAGACATTTATGTGACCGAAGTTATGTTAGGCAACATCACCAAACTAACCAGGAAATTAGTACAAGATGAGAAAAGCATGGATGATTCTTCATATTTGATACCAGTTAATTAAAAGAATATAAGTTTCTTTTCAATGGAAATAACTGATGGGTTTCAATTAATATGAAGAATTGAGAAAGCCAGATCCCTTCATGGAGAGGGAAGATCCTATGACTGGTGAAGCTATGTATGAGTAATTTAAATTTTGTAAACAAGAGATCATAATCTCGTTCTTTAAATCTTCAAAGGGACTAGACATAACCAGCATTTCCTTCCTAGCAGATGTATTTCTTTCAGAAATTCTTCCAATGCAAACATCTTGATGACCAAATGAAACTCCAGAGCACCAGGAGATAGCTCTGTTTGAAGCATTTTTGCTTCATCTGAATGTGAGAGTAATTGTAGAATAGGTCCACTGGTGTGTTCCCCCAACATCCCACCATCCCTCCCCTCCCCTAAAGAAGCAACTACAGATAAGGTACAAACAAGGAAGTAAATAAATAGGTATCGATATAGATAGGTAGCTCTCATATATAACAGGGATTATGTAGAGTGTGTTGCATTTGGTTGTTGAACATTTTGGGATAGGCCAACAAGTGAAATTAGAAAAAAAAATCTTTTTCAACTCAGCATGGTAAGAAAATGACAACAACAAAATAATATCACACTGAAACAAACAAAAACCTTGTTCTGTAACCATATCTGATGAGGAATGCTTTCGAGAACAAACTCTGAAGAGGAAAAATATCACCCAAAGGGCCATATTTATTTTGAACAATGACCTTCTGTCTCTTTTGCTATATGTATGTTTTAACCCATACACAATTACTTATTGTTATGGATGTAACAACATAAAACTCCACATTTTCAGAATTTTATTTTTAAATTTTCTCCAAGTAATGAAGATGCATGTATGTCATTCTATCCTTTAGCACGCACAAAGAACTAGTAGGTAGCTTTGAAACATATAGGCCTATAGTAGGGGGGTGCATTTTCAAAATTTACCAAGGTCATTAATGCACCAAATGTAAATGGTCTCCCATTTATCAAATGCCCTGGGGAAATCAGGAGATAATTGAAATGATAGATGAAGAGATGAAACTCTAAGCTAATGGGCTGTATATCAATGAATCAATGTCACATTTATGAAAGGTTTTGGAAAATGATTCCTATTCTTTGCTTATTTCTAAAGTTTTAAACCTCAGGAAGGTAAGCTGTAGGAGGACAAAAAAGCGAATTAAAAAGAGACCCTATCAATCCATCAGAAACATTTCTGCTATAATTTTTCTCATGGTGGTTTGCAAATTCCTATACCAAGTTCAGCAGAACTTATCACTGTCTCCACTTTTGTATTTGTGTTGTCTCTCTTTTTCTTTCTGTGAAGTCATCAGTTCATAAATGATTTCACCTAGGAATCAATTTTCCTACTTCTTTTCCCTGACAAACTTACAGGAACTTTATATAAGGGAAGAAAAAAAAAAGATAAGTATGCTGAATAAAGATTTAAAAATAAAAGATACTTAACAGAAGGCCATGGGGGAAGGGAAGGGGAAAAAATAGTTACAAACAGAGAGGGAGGGAGGCAAACCACAAGAGACTCTTAAATACAGAGAACAAACTGAGGGTGGATGGCGGGGTGGGGGAGAGGAAAAATGGGTGATGGACATTGAGGAGGGCACTTGTTGGGATGAGTACTAGGTGTTGTATGTAAGCCAATCTGACATTAAATTCTATTAAAATAAATAAACAAATAAGCAAAAAAACAAATACATAAATAAAACTTCCAACTTGGTTAAAAATCAAGAATGCTTTATTGACAAAAAAAAAGTCATTAAAATGAGTTTTGGGTGACTTAAAGTTAAACTTCCCAAGGAGAAATCTTATTTTCTAGAGTAAATTATTTAAAGTTAAGTGAGACATAGGTCTGTGGAAATGAAATGGTATTCAAAAACAGACTTTCTCTGCTCTCAAAGTGACTAAAAATTGGCAAACCAAATACCGGATGAGGGGACACATATTAAAATACAAATGTAAAGTCGAACTGGTAATGAGTGACGCAAGCGTCTTCCCAAGGCAAATGGGGTTTTGTTTATTGAACAAATACATATTTTGATACCTTTCATTGATAATTTAAAAGCTGCTTGTGTTGAGTTCATGTTTCCTCCAAGTCAGTCCCAGATGCTGGTGCTCAATGTGGCTGTCAGAGATGTTCAGTGAAACAGAGAAGCACTAATGGTGGCTGTGGGCACAGGTGATCAGCCTTGGAGGGGGGTGGGGTTCAGGGGAGGAGACCTCCAGTTCTAGCACAGGGCAGTACCTTGACAGTTGTTTCCATCAGAAGCCACACAGGAAATGATCTTGCTGATGGTTTCACCAGGCCAGTGATAATTGCCCCCCTTAGGGCCTGAGCTGGGAAACACAGTCAGACAAAAAGAAGGAGACCCTTGAACTCAAAGGGAAGGAATGACAGAAAATGCCTGGAAGAAATCTCTTCATATTGAAAAGGTTTGAATCCTAAGCTCTTTCAGAATCTGAAATCCTGGACACAAACTCCTCAAATAAATGTCCTGAAAGAACTTTAGTTGCTTATATGCACATGGTTGTTAAAATATTGCTGTATGTATTTCCATACTGGTGGAGTAGTAATCTCTGTCCTCCAGTCCCTGAGTGCCCCCACCCACTAGATGGCTCCCTCCATCTCCGCTGGACCTCAAGGACCTCTCCCAATCCAGATAATAAATTATTAAAGCTAGCAGTAGGGGGCCTCTAGGACCCTAGCAGCTCTGGTATCTGCTCTGAATTTGTGGCTGTCCTGTTCTATACAAGTGACAAAGTAATGTTAAATATCACCTTCGCATATATCCAACACTTCAAACGAAGTACTATTAATTTTATTGGTTTTCTTATCCCACCTTCACCATGACCACCTTCCCTTTCATACCAGTGTTCCATACACTTCACACAAAAGTAAGCTTCCCCAACCCCCGCCACCATCACCTGTACCTATAATGTTACCAAAAGAGAATATTAATATCACTGTTTGGCACTGAATTCAAAGTTTCAATTATTGTCTCCAATTCCAGTGGCCCTCTCTGAGATTGGCACAGCATGAAATAAATGAAAAATGAGATGTGACTATAAAGTGATGAAACTGATTTTCACATGTGGCCTGTGGGATTTCCTTGATTACTTTTTAGTCATGCCTTGTATTAGTCAGTAGGTAAAGCTAGCCTTCTGAGCAGGAAGATTTCTTACATGGCCCAAATAAAATATGCATTCTCTTCCCCACGCTCACTAAGGTTCTTTACATAGGAAAATGTAGTGCTTATAGAGAACTCCAGAGTCTAATTAGGCCTTTTTGCACCATTAATCTGCTCTTTTAAAATATTTTGCTCTGAGAGCACGACACAGAGTTTTATCTGGCATAATAGAACGCTATCAATGTCCCCTAATGGTCAGCCAACCATTTAATGACTAAAATAGCAAAACCTTACTTGGTACACAATTTTTATGATGATGGAATTTTCAAAGGGTGCCAGACAAATTAACTGAGTGACTTGGTCTTGTCACCACTGGTCTCTCACATTAACTCTTCAGTCATAAGAACAAGGTGAAAGTGGCAAAAAAAGCATTTTGCATAGACACTTCAAGAGATCCATTTACCCTGTGATTTTCTTTATTGGGATGAACATTTCCTTTACTTCTGCAGAGTCTAGAAACTAATGGTATGATGTTTGGGGTGTGGTTGAGAGGATACTTCCTGAAATTTTATCACTGAACTTTATTAATGGCACAAAGAAAAACAAGACAGTAGCATTTGATGCCAGAGCTTTGTTTTCTTATTTGAACAAAAACCTAGTATCCTCAGAAAGGGAAATATACTGTTTATTCTGTTAAGCCAACCTCCTTGACATAATTTCAGCTCATGTCAATTGTCTATTTATAGTAAAAAAAAAAAAATCAGAGAGTCAAAGGAAGAAACAGTACAGATAGCTGCTCAATCCTAGTGTTGATGTAGGCATTAATATATCCACATAGAGATGGTCAGGTAATCTTCATTAATATCATGTTGAATATCTTGCAAGTATTTTCCCTCTGTTTCACAGACAAAGAAAATAATACGAGTGTATAACACTATACACGTGTTGTTTTACCAATGTGGTATTACATTGCTCATTCTCTTTTACACAATACTTCATTTTATTAACTCGATAATATTCTGTGAATATTTTCCAGGTTATCACCATTCCATAATGTTTTAAGAACTGCAAGGAAGTGTCATGATTTATATAAGAAGTTTCCTACTTTGGAGCTTAGTTTATTTCTGTTTTCAGCATTATCAATATTTCTATCAATATTCTTCTAGGTAAGTATTGGTGCATATTCCTGCTTACAGTATGACTTCTTAATGCTGCAGAAAGCAATCAGACACAATCGAGACTAACCTGTTATTTGTATGCTAGTCTAAAAGTTCTGCAAAGGAAATATTGCAAGTATACTCTGCACTTGAAACTATAATAATGATTTCTGTGTTCTCTCCTCAGAGAGCTATTTCAAAGTGCCTGCCATGTGTACTCTGCATTACAAATAAGTAATCACAATATTTTGCATTTTTAAAAAAGGGTCTTGATTTTTAAAATTTCAATTTAAAGCAATGCTTTAGACCGGAGATAGTCGTATTCTCTGTAAAATTTGAATCATAGATAAAGCATCTCAAATCACAGGGGAATGGTAGATTATTCAATAATTTGTGTTTGAATAAATGATAAGCAATCTTGGGGAAAATCCATTTAGAGCCTCACCTCACACCATTTACCCAAACAGATTCAAGTAGATTAGAGTTAAATATTTTTTTAAAAAAGTTATTAAAAAACTGAAATTGATATTCATTAAATCTCTGAAGAGGGGGAGTTTTTAACAAGCAGAAGTTAAAAAAAATCACAAAGACAATAATCAGTGAATTGATTGAGCACAAGCTCATGACATTTTTTTAACTTTTGCATGTCACAGAAACATAGATCAAATGAAAGAACAAAGTGTAATGTTTGAAAATACATCAAAATAACATCACTATCCTCACTAAGGAGAACACAGTTATTTTAGAAAATCATTAAATAGATAGATAAATTCTGTAAAGACAACTCACAAAAGTTGGCAATTCCCATATTTTAGCAAGTGCTTTAGAAACACCATTCTCACTAGAAATCAAATAACGTAAATTAATACAGTAATGATATAGAATGCTCTAATTTATAAAAGATGACAATTTAAAATATAAGGCATGCTGACAAAATTCATGCAACAAATATTTGTTGCAGGAATGAAATACAAACATATTTTAGCAATGCCTAGGACCAAAAAAAGAAAAAAAAAAGGATTCTAGAAGGAAATGCACCAAAATGCCAAAGCATTTATATTAGTATGGTGGAATTATGGGTGATTATTTTTCATAGCCCTAATGTCCTTATATTACTTTCTATTTTATTAAAATTTTTTTTGTTTATTTTTGAGAGACAGAGTGTGAGTGGGGGAGGGGGCAGAGAGAGAGGGGGACACAGAATCCTAAGCAGGCTCCTGGCTCAGAGCTATTAGCACAGAGCCCAGTGTTCCAGCACAGAACTTGAATTCAGGAGCCGTGAGATCATGACCTGAGCGGAATCCGGATGTTTAACTGACTGAGCCACCCAGGTGCCCTGAATTTAAAAAAAACAAAAAAATTAATGTTTATTTATTTTTTGAGAGAGAGACAGGGAGATAGAACACAAGCAGGGGAGGGGCAGAGAGAGAGGGAGACACAGAATCCGAAGCAGGATCCAGGCTCTGATCTGTCAGCACAGAGCCTGACATGGGGCTCAAAACCACAAACCATGAGATCATGCTTGAGCCAAAGTCTGGCGCTTAACTGACTGAGCCACCCAGGTGCCCTGTAGGTGCCCTGAATTTTAAATGAAATTGATTTTTTTTAAACAAAATTATAATTGAATAAACATATATTTTAGTCTCTGCCCTATCACAGTTTAAACACCTTCAAGTTGTTCTGTTTAACACTGTGGTTCACTCTAATCCTGAGAATGCTCCTTATAGAAGTATGGGAAAGGCTTCTTTACAACATATTTCTTCTACTTCTTAGGTAAATGAATCTCATGTCTTATTTGGGAGGTAGGGAAAAACAAACAAACAAAAACTCTGGAAAGAACTCTTGGAGGGAGGTAAAGTTTGAGAGAAGCTAACATTTCTAAATATTAGAAATATTCTTGTATTAGTTTTACTTAAATGCAATTACACAATATTGTGTATTAAGTTTTACTTAAATGCAATTACCTGGAACACGTAAGCATGTAGGCTTAAGAATAGCCACATCAAAGACCAGAGACACAAATAGATCAATGTTCTGGGATCAATAACTGATTTGCCAGAGTTTCTGGTTTGTGCAAGGTATTTGGGGGAAATCCACATTGAATATGACAAGCAATGAGAAGCCACTGCAAATGTGCTCATTCCCACATGAGAAGGGGAACTGTAGGAGCTCAAAAAGAACCATTTGATAGTGCCCTTACCTCCTCTCTGAGGGTGCTCTCATGTTGCTCCTTAGAAGCCCCTCTACATTCCCAGCCCTTTCCTCACAATGACTTTAAAACATAATTGATTTATATATTTTTTCCCTTGGTACTCTTCTCTCTGCCATGTAACAGCTGGTTAATCTGAACTGATGTGTCAATAAGTCTCCCCTTTCACATAACAAGCACATTTTAACAAAGGCCTTCTGGGGATAATGCCTAATTCAAGAAGGACAAAGGGATTTTTACCTGTCAGCTCCAATGAATTGAATGTGGCTTCCTAAACATTGTGGTGAGACAAGAGCTGATACCATTTCTAGTCTCAGCAGTAAAAATTACCCTGATTAGTAAGTTTGCCATTGGCATAAGATAGGTCAATGATGGCACATGTATAGTGTTTCCCATTTCAACTTATTCTAAAAGGAAGACAATTATTTCAGAAAATTGGAGGGGAGATCATTTGCTACACACAGTACTTCACACCATGCATGTGACTGGGCTAGTAGCACACAATAGCCACCAAACAAATATGAATTGTATATATATGGCTGCTGAAGACGAGATAAACAAGTCAATCCCAGATATGCAAAATCCCTCACAATAAGTCAGTGGTCCCTAAAGATCCATCTCTGGACTGGTGATGATCTGTGACTGAGTGTTTGTGCTTTTTTGCACCAAAAAAAAATTTTTTTTTAAATTTATTAGCTCTTCCTAAACTTACAGATTTTTAAAAAAAATTTTTAAAAGTTTATTTAGGGGCGCCTGGGTGGCTCAGTCGGTTAAGTGTCTGACTTCGGCTCAGGTCACGATCTCACAGTCTGCGAGTTCGAGCCCCGCGTCAGGCTCTGGGCTGACAGCTCAGAGCCTGGAGCCTGCTTCCGTTTCTGTGTCTCCCTCTCTCTCTGCCCCTCCCCTGTTCATGCTCTGTCTCTCTCTGTCTCAAAAATAAATAAACGTTAAAAAAAATTAAAAAAAAAGTTTATTTATTCCAAAAGAGACAGAGAGAGAGAACCCCAAGCAGGCTCCTTGCTGCCAGCACAGAGCCCAACGTGGGGCTCGAACTCACTAAAGCATGAGATCATCATTAAGCCAAAACCAACAGATGTATAACCAACTGAGCCACCCAGGCACCCATCAGCTTAAAGATTTTTAACACCAAGATTGTGTCATTCCTTTTCTGGGCACTAAAATGATCTGTATGAAATGAAAGTAAACATAGGTGGATTTTTCCCCTTAACACACTACTATGTTAACTCCCTCATTAAAAAGTAAAAACAGCGGAGACTCACAAAATCTCCAAAAAGTAGATCTACAAAAGTAGAAACTCTTTTCTACTTAGGAAAAGATTTTAGATGGTCTATCAGAGTTTGCTTCTTTATATAATGTTACATTTTCTACCATGCACACACAGAACATAAATATTTCTGCCATCTCCTCATTAGAAAAAAATAGTCAACATAATTTCCTTCTTCTTGAGAACTCAACAGCCAATGTTACACTCATTATTTATTGTACCCTACTGTAACAATAAAGAACTTCTAATTTCTATTTTAAATGAACCCACGCTACCCTCATGACTGGAATACTTCTATAAGGATTGTTCTCCTAATATTTCTCTATCCAACTATGAGTGGTCCCTGCTGGAGCATGCAGCACGTCCTTTGTTCTGGCCTCCTCCTCACCCAGCAACAGTTCTGATAAGAACTGGGCAACATACTTGAGGGAAGAGAGTGGAAGCTTACAACTTTCAGTGTTTAAATGCTAACACATCTAATTTGGCTTGGGGAAAATGTGGTGATTTTGTGGTTTAAGTAATATCCTAGAGAGGTATGTGGCAGTTACTGGAGACAAGGTCACTTGACACACCCCTCCCTAACCCCTGCCTTGTTGTTGTTGTTGTTGTTGTTGTTGTTGTTGTTTCTGTAGAGACCTGGAAGCTTTTGTGCAGCTAATGGTGGCCATGTGACCCAGTGGCAGCTTATGGGATATAAACAGAAGTCTGCCCCAGATTTCTGGATATGTGCCCACACACAGGCACTGACATCCTACTTTGTCATCTTTTAGACCGCAATGTAGATGAGGTGCCTGGAGGTGCAAAAGCCATCCTGAATCTATGGATGAAAAGTACGAAATGAAAACGAACATTCTGCAGGTGCAGAAGTGGGAAAGTTAAGAATCTGGGTACTTGGAGGCATTCTTGAGCCACTACAGGTCCTGCTGGCCTCCCCCTAGGCCACTTGGTACTGGAAGACAAACTACTTACTAATTGTTTAAGCTTCTCTTAGTTATTTGTACTTGAGCATACGCTATACCACACCTGAGTATCATATGCCTGATTTCTCTAGAGGTAAATGCCATTAAATTTGTTTGACCCTTAAAATATTCCCCAAGGAAATTTCAGGATTATAAAGTCACTCACTCAAGGTCACTGAAAAATTGCTGAGGAGAGTTTTAAAGGAGCAGTGTAAAAATGTATATCCAAAGTACATTACTAAGTCACCTCAATTTCCACTTGAAGAAAGAGAAGTGTCTATCTAAGCAAATATTCCCAAGACCACAAGCCAAGAGAGCTTTGTTTTAATACAAAATGATTCAATCCTGTTCTTCTGTTTCAAAACTCAAACTAATAGACAATTTTATGATGTCAAATTGAATGTGGACATATCCTGAAAATTTCGTTTCTGGTGCATCTTTAAATGGCAAGTCACATAGCATGAGAAAAAAATTGCCAAAATATATCAGAAATTCAGAAGCACTTGTTCAGCAGTCAAGAGTATGAGGAATTTAAGCAAGTTGAAGAAAGCTTCACGATGGATTTAATAACTAACAATTTGGTGCAAATTGAAATCAAATGTGTTACGTCTGCAGGATGTTTATCATTGATTTCCCCTCCTTTCATTTCAATAATAATGATGCTAAAAACTCTGTGTGAAATACCTTTAGACACCAAAGAGCTCATTTGGGGGATTTAAAAAAAAAGCTCACGTAAATTAAATAAAACAGAAATGTTTGCATCAGCTTCTCTTCATTTTGCATTTTATCATCTAACAACTCATGAAGAACACAAAAAGGAGAATGCTGAGGTCCATGTATTTAGTCTGCACAAATGATTGAAACTTTATACTAAAACTTCCTCATTTATCAGTGAAGTCCTGAACGGAAGTATCCTTTGCTGGTTGGAGGAAATGCCCGCCTCCCAGGTAGGCTGCCCGCAGCAGGTACGAAGGACAGGCCTTGTTTATCATAAGAAAAAGGAACCAATTTTGCTCACTCAGAAGTCAAAGTTTGAATACAAAAAAAAAAAAAGGGTAATTGCCTCAATTTTTCTCTTATTTAGCAAAAATATCTTTGAAGTACTATTATAAATACAAACGAACCACATTGTTTTAAAGAATTAGAAAACCATGCAGAAACCTATCAGCTCAAAAACACATAACTACTATTGGCATTTTTTGTATTTTCTTTGAGAAAATTTTCCTCTGCTTCTTTTGTAGTTTATAAAATCATTCTGTATACATGTTTCTTTTTATTGCATCTTTCTTTTTATTGACTTCTTCTAAGGATTTTTCTACTGTTACAGTCTTTATAATCATCATTTTAATGACTATTATAATTCACATTTACTATAGTATAATTTTCTTACTTATCTCTGGACATTAAGTTTTTTCTAGTACTATAATGTGTTGTTAAAAAATGTTATACTAAAAGAGGTCATATATCATATTCATTATTTTAGATTCTTTATTTTCCAAAGTGGAACTGCTGGGTCAAAAAGTATGAATACTTTTATGGCTCTTTATATGTACTGTCAACAGTTTTCTAAAATGGCTACAACAATCACACTCTACCAGAAATATGTAGAAAATACTAAGAATTTAGGCTCGCAGAGGGAATGTGACATTCTGTACCTAAGCAATTAGAAACTGCCCATTTGCCTATTTCTACCATAGCATTTCTTTTCCATAGAGTATTCCTAGAAATTCTTGTCTCTATTGTTGCTTTCTGAAAAAGAGTTTGATGGTCGAATATTATGAAAGTAAAATCTCATTATCAGTGTCTTATAGAGTCCCTTTGCTGAGTAGTATATTCAAAGTATGTTGATATCCTGCCAGAAAGACAACTGTTGTTTAACCACACTTCGCAAACACAACTTCCACTGAGAGCTCCCACCTTTTTAGAGCACCTGGCTCTCATTTGACTTATAAATATGCTCTAACAAACATTATGCTCTAACAAGCATTTATGCTCTATTATGCTCTATTTATGCTCTAACAAACATGCATTTAAAAAAATGAGGCACACATCCTATGCAGTTGTTTAAAAGACACACAAAATCCTCCCCAGATCTGAATCTATTCTAGACAAATTCCTGCTACAAAATGATGGCAGGAATAGCCTAAGGCAGCTTTAAAAATGCCTAGACATTAGCAGATCTGGATTAGCCCAAACTTTGTCTGTGTGACCCCAAGATTTCAAGTTTCTCCATGTATTTGGGGAAGGTAGAAAGAGAAAAATTTGTCTTTAATCAGTTGAGTATATGCTCACAAAAATAAATCTTTTTTCCTCTTCCTTCTTTTTCTCTCTGGTTTGTTTAAACCACTCTCGATTTATCTGATTCTTCTTTTGCAATGAAGCTGCCGCTGTGTCACAAATAAGAACATAACCATGGGAAAAAGAGAACCCCTAGGGTAACAGCAACTTTGGTAGAATATTCCACATGAGTCACTTGGCACATGGTGAGATCATAGTGAATGGTACCACTTGTTATTAATAGTAATGTCTATACTTGTTCCAGGCTAATAAAAGGATTGCACAATTTTCCTAAAAGATAAATCGGCAGTTTATTAGAGTTTCTTTCCATTTGATATTGCCCCATTAACAACAGATAAGTACCATTTTCAGGTAGTAATTTTCAATCACTTGTGAACAACACTAGCTGACACAGATACTTAATAATAGTTTGACAAGTGAATAAACTACAAGAAACAAAGATAAACAGATCAGGTCCTGGGACACTAAGAGCAGGAAACAGAAAATGTCAACAGGAACAGAACTGAAGCAAAAAAACTGAGAAAAAAACAAAACAATAAAATATAATTCAAACTGAATAAATTAAGCAAATAACATCCATGAGTTTAATAACTTGTCCTATGTGAGAACCTGAAACTCTGATACATGAAATAAAATTCAAATGTAAAATAAATAATTTTTTCTTTTTTTAAAAATTATTTTTAGTTGGATAAATTTGACATGTACATTGTGTAAATTGCATATAGCATGTTACTTTGATACATTTATATATTGCAATATGATTGCCATTGTAATATTTATCATATGACACACCATACAATCAATACAATATTATTGTCTGTATTCAAAATACTGTACATTAGATCTCTATGGCTTATTTAGTATTTGTTACAAGTTTGTATGCTTATAAATCCAGTATTTTTTTTGGATTTGACATCAAAAGCACAAGCAACAAAAGCAAAAATAAACAAATGGGACTACATAAAAATAAAAAGCTTCTGCACAGGCAAAGAAACAATCAATTCAATGAAAAGGTAATCTACAGAACAGGAAAAACATTTGCAAACTATATACATATATATACATATATATATATATATATATATATAAACACATACACACGCATATATACATGGTTAATGTATATATGTATATAATGTATAATGTGATGGTTAATATATATACATATATGTACATATATACATTATATACATATACATATATGCACACATATGTATATATGTATATAATGTATAATGTAATGGTTAATACAAGTGGTTAATATCCAAAATTATAAGTAGCTCATGCAACTCAATAGCCAAAAAACAAATAATACAACTAAAAACCAGTCAAGAGATTTGAATAGACTTTTTTCCAAAGCTGACATACAAATGGCCAAGTCCATGAAAAGATGCTCAACATCACAAATCATCAGGGAAACAAAAATCAACACCATAATGAGATAGAATGGCTATTACCAAAAGGACAAGAGATAAATTCTGGCAAGGATGAAGAAAAAAGGGAACCCCTGCACGTTGTTGGTAGGAATGTAGATATACCCACTATGGAAACCAGTATGGAGATTCCTCAAAAAATAAAAGAAACACAATAACAATATCATTTAAAAATCCAGGTTTGGGGTATATATCAGAAAGATATAAAAATAACATCACTACCTTGAAAAGATATCTGGACTTCCATGTTAATTACAGCATTATTCACAATAGTTAAGACATGGAAATAACTTGTGTGTATCATCAGATGAATGGATAGAGAAACTGGAAACTGTGACATCTATATATCTATATCTATCTATATCTGTATCTATCTATATCTATATCTATATCTATATCTATATCCATCTATATATCTATATCCATCTATATATCTATATCTATGATACACACATGTACACAGATATATATAGAGAGACACATAAATATTCATATTTCTATATGAATGTAGATATATATGGAAATATTTATATATATTATATCATTTATTTTGATATGTGGAATCTAAATAAATATCAAACACATATAAACAGAGAGTAGAATGGTGGTTGCCAGGGGCTATGGGGTTGGCAAATAGGAGGATATTGGTTAAAGGGCACAAACTTTCAGTTATAAGATGAATAAATCCCGGGATCTAATGTATAGCATGGTGACTATAGCTAATAATGCTGTATTGTTTGGTTGAAAGTTGCTAATGAAGATTTATTGGACTATCAGAGAGACGCAGTCAAAAACAATTATTTTGGAATGTAAACCTGAAAAGCTTCATTAAAGTTTTCAAACTTATCCATGTCCTTCTTTAATAAATGATCTAACTGATAAAGAAATATGGAACATAAAGTAGTTTTAGTAGCAATATTAGTTGTCTGTTCAAAATGCGAAGTCAAAAGCCAAAAAGACCTAGATTCCTATCATTTATAAATCTTTGAGAAAAATGTTTATTTTCTCTAGTGTGGGGGAGAAAAAATTTATCTTCCATTCAAGGCTCTTCTAGCTGGACTAAGAATTCGACATGAGAAGAATTAACATGAGCGGAGAAAATCGAATTTAATTTTATATGTACAGGGAATCCACACAGACATGGAAACTCCAAAGATGGTCAGGCAAAATGAAGTATATATGCCATTCTGAAAGAAGGAGAAGTGGTGGGGTGGGGGGTAGGAATCTGTGACTTCAAAGAGAAGAAATGCAATTCACACGAAGATGAGAAAGAGTATTTGTTAAACAAAGGCCATTCAGAAACATGTGACATAGCATAGACAGGACTTTGATCAAACAGGCCTTGCCGGGTTCCTACCTATCTACCATACCTAGTTCCTATTA
This sequence comes from Felis catus, assembly GCF_018350175.1. NCBI lineage: Eukaryota > Metazoa > Chordata > Mammalia > Carnivora > Felidae > Felis > Felis catus. Next base: position 97,110,044 of record NC_058376.1, read on the forward strand.
TATGGTAGTTATATATGGTGCTAACTCTTCTCCTAGAGCAGGTCTTCTATTTAAATTCTTTAAGGCAGTTGGGTGTCAGGAGGTGCGTGTCAACATTTCTTCCTGAGTCTTTCAGGCCTTGATTATTTTCAGTTTGGTGTCCTCTGTATGTCAAGTAACCCATGTTAAGGAGGCCTTCCCTTGGCCCCTACATCAGCTTCTTATATAAAATATTATTTACCTCAATGTGTTGGGAGGATTAAATGAGATAATGCATATGAAATGCATTAACACAATGTCTGGCACATAGTCAATACTTAATAAATATTAACTATTATTAAAGCATTGTGAATTTTATTTGTAAACAAAAAAGACAAAATACAAGGCCAATTTTGGGTTGAGACCCAGACTAAAGTAACAGCTATGGAAAAGAGATACCAAACTTCATTTTGGGCTGAGGTCCAGAGACTGTCTTATGGGACTGGTAGAAACCACGGATTTTAATTCCTAATCAAGAGTCTCTTGACATGACTCAGTAGTCCCATGCCTCTGAGAGTCACAACTATGTTAGACTTCACTTCTAATTTCATCAATGTCATCTCTGAGTCATACTTAAGATGGCAAGGCTGGATCACCAATACATAATAAGATCAGTCCTGCAGGAATAAAGTGAGACTTCCCAATTTTCTCACACCAGACTTAAATTGAGAAGGGACTACCAATCACACAATATCAAAGGAAAAGTTGGTGATAATGAGCTAATAGTGGAGGTACCAGAGAAATGGCAGTGTCTTATTGAGAAGACTTCCTAAATATTTCTTTTTTTGTTAAGGAAACTTGTCAGAACGCAAAAGCTAAAGCAGATTTCAGTCTGTATTAGATTTTTTTCCTTATGAATATTTACCCCTTGTTTGAAAATTAAAGGAAAGGAATCAAGGCTAGACTTTTAAAGTTCTGAATCATTAAATGTAACTTTGCAAATAATATAGTGTCATATCTCCTTTCCTCCACATGAATCTTGGGATAAAGAAGGTAAAACAACCTGTTTCAAGGCTATCAGCTCCAGCAATGAGGGAGCAATGAAAAGCTGGCTATATCCAAACCTAAAATATTCTAGGATGAGCATTATAAAAATTGTGTGTCCTATTTCCTGAGATGCCCAAGTTGATGTTGTATTTCCGCCATTAATTTGATAACCTAGGGTCCCAACTTCCTGTCTGTTCTACATTTCTAGAGATACAAAATCTGGATGGAAAGAGAAAGCAGTGGTACAGGAGGGCCATCTGCAACATAATCAACCACCTTCCTCCATAGTACTCAGATAGGTGAGAGGAGATCTGGGGCCAGGAGTGGGGAGCCAATGGCTGGAAACTTCTCAATCTTATTCTTTTTGCCCATACGCCTAATAAATACCTTTTTAAAAATACCTGCTATTCAAGCATATTTAGTGCAGTTAAACCACATGTGTGGGCTGGGAAAATTGTAATAGACTGTAATCTTGGAAATTGCCCACGTAAGTCATTCTGCATCCCTTGTTCTTAATGGGAATTCCCAAGAGGCCATTAAAAATGAGTTTTACATATGAGACTCAGAGGTGGAGAGTGATAAATCAGATACGCGGTACCCAAATAGGGTTGTTCTTATTGAGCAACAGCAGAGGGTAATGTAACATTTAAAGAATCTCTAAAGTTAAGACTATACTCAAATTATGGTATCTGTAGCCTTGGTTTCAAATTAATGGATCTGTATATCTATGACAAATTGATAGGAGACTTTCCTATTGCCCTGGAATTGGTGACTAGTCCCTAAACTAAAACTAGATAGGTATTTAGTATTCTGTGTTCCACAAATGAATTGCCAACAAATGGGACTTCTTAAGACATTGTCACATTGGCTTTGCTACCCAACGGCTCCCAATCTTGATAAGCAGAAGGCTGAGGGTAGGTGAAGTAGCTTACATTTCTACCACTTTACACAGCAAAAATTTGACTTTGAGAGATACCAGAAAAATAGCATCGTGGCTATCTAGCCAGTGCCTTCCTAAGACTACAGCCTGCCTGTTGAGGAAACCCCAGCTATGGGGTTCACCAGTTAACAGGAAACAGGGAAAATGTGAGACGGTATCAAAGATGACAAGCAGGAGCCAGAATCTGTACCAAGGAGAAATCACACAGTGACCTCCCCCGCGAGACCACATACACGTGCTCCATGAGAAAGCCATGCAAAAGGTACTTGCATACAGTCTCCTGCTACTACCTACAGTGTCAATCCCTTCTATGTGGCAACAGTCCCAAGTCTGGCTTTCTTATGGGAATCCTTGCCTTCTCCCCAAGAACCCAAATGTTTGCCTTGATATCAGAAGAGTTAGAACCTAAAAGAAGATTGCGAGAGACTTTCCCTTCTTCTCCCTAAAGCAGTTCCCTGAAATCTAGGGTTAAACCTAAACAGAAGAAAGAGTAATGATGCAATTTGAATTAAAAAACATATATATTGGATTGAGTTTTCAATAACTGAACATGACTGGAAACTACTGAATTTGACTGAGATAATATTATAGGTAACATTTACATGGGTCTTTACTGTGTACTAGGCACTGTGATTTAAATAAGATTCAATGAATCTTCACAATTTCTTTTGCTATTATACACAATTTTGCTATTATACACAATTTCTTTTGCTTTTCCATTATACAGATGTGAAAATTGATGCATTACCTGTTAAGTAACTTTCCCAAAGACACACAACTAGCATATATTGGGAACAGGCAGTTCAGGTCCTCACTATTAATCACCACAGTCTTCTACCTCTGAATTAAGAGACTCTAAAGGGAGACACAAAAGTGTGCTTGAAGGAGAAGACTGGGAGAACAAAACCATTTCATAAGACTATATACTGAGTTCAGCAGCTCAATAAACTGGTTACATATCCATATGAGAGGTTTAACAAGTATACAATAAAATTTGTTCATTATGAAGGAACTAGAGACCATCTACCCATTACACTATTTTTAGATATTCTTGTATTTCTAGATATAAATCATCACTAACCTTATCCTTTGTATCATATTGAAAACAATATCAAGAAAAGATAAACACAGACATATTTCCTATTAAAGTTCCATAACTCCTTAAAAAGGTATCGAGCTAGTTCATCTAATTGTCTAATGGAAAGTCTGTGTTTATTGCTAATGAAGATATAAATACTTGACTTGGGAAGAAATGATCCAGTTTCTTTGTAAGAATGAAAAGAAATCTGATTAAAAAGTACATATTTCCAGCATCTCCACTTTAAAATCAGTTACAATGATTGCAACTCCAGCTATTTGAAGATGATAATGGGTGAGTTCTCTCAAAAAGCCTCTTCACTGGGGTGCCTGGGTGGCTCAGTCGCTTGAGTGTTTGATTCCTGATTTCTGTTTAGGTCATGATCCCAGGGGTGTGGGATTCAGTCTTGCATTGGGCTCTGCACTGAGTGTGGAATCTACTTAAGATTCCCTCTCTCCCTCTGCCCCTCTCTTCCCCTTGCTCTCAATCTCTCTCTCTCTCTCTCTCTAAAATTAAAAAAAAAGTCTCTTTAAGACTGATTTGTGGAATCTTGTCTAAACCCCAATGACTCAATAAAAACATAGTCTTCAGAAAGAGTATTCTCATCCATCTCACTGATGATTACAGATAATCTATTGCATTTAGCTAAAATGAGTGAAGTTTTAATTGCTTGATTTTTCCTTTAATGACTATGTCTAAGTCTCTATTTGTGAGTTGTATTCAGAGTCTGCTGCAAATCCTTTTTCTCATGGTCATAATCTAAAAATAAATAGAAAACCCAAGGCTTCTCTGTGTCATGTTATTTGTTTCCCTTCCTTGTTAACTGGGGAGCCTACACTTCCTTTCACCTTGTTCTTGTTTCAAATGTGTTATGAAAGGCTTCTTCCTTCTCCTTGGTGACCTGCTCTAATTGGAACTCATTTTGTGTCCTGGCCTCTCTGACCGCCCCGCAGGCTTCTACTGTTCCCTAACTCTCCTCCTTCCTGATCTGCCTTTGTTCTATTCAGCAGATAATTGCTTTTTGCATTTCAGATCTTAAAAACAGACTATGCTTTACAGATGGCAGCCTCCTATGGTTTTCTTATCTTTCTTTTCATCTGCATGGTTATCTCTATGCTTTGCCTTTAATATGGTCATATTTTTACTTTTAAAGAAATTCCCAGAACTCTTTCGAGCCACTTTTCCTCTGAGTGTCCACAGGATATTCCCCTCAAATATGCTAAGCTCAAACATGTATCTGTTTTATCCTTCTCTGAATCTGCTCCTCTGTTTCTTCTCCTTCCTTAGTGTTCTGCCATTTCCCCACTACAAGTGACTGAAAAGGTAACTCAGAACTATAATTACTCTACTTGCCATGTATTGAATTACTCATGTGCTTGTAGCCTCGTTCACTGAAAACCTTTGCTATAACTTCAAGCAAATATTATTCCCGTTGTGATGAATATAAGAAAATAAAACTAGACCTATATAATCCAGAACACTCTTTCCCAATGACTGCATTTTCTAAACTCTGGCTATTTTCTCTCATAACAGTCCTTTTATAAGAAGAGTCTCTTTTTTTTAACTCCAGTTCAGCTAATCATTTTATTTTTATTTACATATTTATAAGGAGCTGTAGGCACACACAGCACTTTCGGAGCAGTGAAGAAAACCAAAATCAAAACATGGTCTTTGCCCCAAGAGCTTACAATCTATTTTCACATTTTCAGTATTTTCCAGAACTGTCCTAAATGAGTCTTTTAGGAGAAAGTTTGAATGTACAATAGTAATTGCAATATCTGCAGAACCCAGACAACTCAGAAATAAATTTATTTTATACCAGACACAGCTATCAGGGTTGTGAGTATGTAAATAGGTCCCAGCCTTTCACACCTGAATGAATGGATTATATCCTGCAGAAACCTGCTTGGTTTGAGAGATTTAATTAAGACAGAAATGCAAGCGTTTTCTTGGGACAAACAGGATTACAGCATTTCATTGCTAATATGAAATTTTTTATAAACGTGTCACAGTCACAAAACACTAGTTGGTTGGATTTTCTGTACTTCTGGGTGAACTTGCATACAGCAACGAGCAAAAATCATGATAGTGACTAAATTCTTTGGCAGAGGGGAAGTAGTGTGCAAACCAGGACTCTTTGAACAAACACGCAATTGGTAACCTAAGATTACATACCCAGTGTTTATTACCAGAAACTTCACTGAAGCCACTTAGAACTAAAAATATCCTCAAAGATGATTGCCTATAAGTATATGCATCAGAACTATAATGCATAAGAACTATAATCTTCTTGAGGGCAGGGAACATTTCCTATTTTGGTCACTGTTGGCACCTTATGCCCTTGCCTTCCATGTGGTTCTCACGTTATTTGTGAATTACAGCCTGCATCACTTGCCTGGAATACGTGCTTCTGGATCTCCCTGTTATTCCCTAGCATAAAACTTGTGCTGCCCTTGGGTACCGCAATTACATCTCTGGCTTTACCACAAGACCATCAATTCTTTGATCCCTGTATCCCCAGGGCTTTGCCCAGAGCCTGACACAAAATAGGTTTTTCAATAAATGCTGGTTGATTGAATAAATGAATTAAGGGATGGATAGATAGATGGAATTAATTGAACCGAACTAATCATAAATGGTAATTTTATGTTCTAAGCTTAATCACTGTTCACTCTAACTCTCTCAGGAAATCTATTCAATGTTCCTCATTTCTTTTCTCCCTAAATACACAGGCATCAATTGAATGATTTTAAAGGGTGCCGCACTGATTAGAAATCCTACTTTCGCTCCCAAAATAGAAGTTTAAAAAGTCCTTCTGTGTCTGTATCACCAAATATTTTACACTACAGTGTGAATCACTGCCATGTCATTCAAGATTAAAAACAAATGGGCAACTTTGCTCTTTGGTTCTATAGTAATTATTCAGATAGGCTTAATGCTTTTATGTTATATATAAGCATTTTATATATATGGTATAAGCATTTCTTCTTTTAAAGAGAATCATCTTTCAAAGCATTCTGGATTAACCTGTAGTATTTCAGAAATTAAACGGAGACTTATTTCACTCCATTTTGCATTTAGAGAATGTTATTTCTGTTTGTATTCATAGGAAGTACCTTAATGGCATTTTTCTATGCCCCCATGCCAAGTATTGCATGAGAGGCATGAGATGGAAACAGTCAAGAATAAAGGAAGGGTTCATCTCTAACCTCACGGATCTCACAAATCCAGTGATTCTGGATGGACAGATGATGTTGTTGAGATTTCCCAGACAGGGCACAAACTCTCCATTCCTTGCTTTCTGTGCCTCCCTGCTCACTGGTGTTTGGTGGAGGGTTTCATGAGCCCTACACTGTCTGTAAGCCACCATCTCCAGCTTACTGCCTTCTGCCACATATCTTACATAAAAGGGAAAATTAAGCTCTCATTCAACAAATAATTATTGAGTAACTGTTAAGGTAAAATGCAGAGTGCTAGAGGCGTACACAGTTTTCCATCAGTCTTTTAATATCTTCCTGTCAAGCCACAGGACGGGAAGCTGAGCGGGGGAATCAGGAAATGGGAGCTTGTCAAGAAGAACACACTTGAAGTCAGAAACCAGAATCAACTATTACAAACAATTAAATCAGAATTTTCTATGTTACAAGGAAAATCATTCATGCTTTGCCTTCCCTTAAAAGAACAATCACAATGAAAACATAAATTTCTGCTAAGACAGAGATAGATGGCGAAAGAAAGACATGCTTTCCATTTTTTCCCTTGAAGCATACATGTGAATTTAATTGTGCAAAGTCAATGGTGTCAAGAAAGTAGCAAGTGAGTTTTGCTTGCAAAATTCCAATTTGCAAATGGAATCAATTATAGTAACACCAAGGCATTTATTGGCTAATCTTCTAGATAACTGAATCATAGCTTAATTCCAAAAATGTGTATCCATTTTCTCACCACTCATACCATCTTCTTAAATATAGGGCACACTGTCCTTTTGGTCATTAAACTACTGTCTGGGAACAAGAATCTCCTGTCCTCTCAAGGTCCTTCTAGTTGGACTAAAAATCAAATTTAATTCTATATGTACAGGGAATCCATACAGACAGGGAAATTCCAAAGATAGGCAGGCAAAATGAGATATATATATATATATATATATATATGTATATATATATATATATATATATATATATATATATATATATATATATGCCATCCTGAACTGGGGGGTAGGGGTCTGGGACTTTGAAAGGAAGGAATGCACATCACAGGGCAATAAGATGAGTGGATTTTAGTAATTAGATGTTTGCCCCACCATACAGATGAGTCACTCAGATAAAATTTCTCTCTGGCAATAACCATTATTCTGGGAAATTTAGTTTCTTCTGTGCAGTTAATGGAGGGGCAAAAAGTTTCTCTTGATCTGGTAGCATCTCAGTTGCCTTCAGCTTACAATAATCTTCGTGCCCTTGGCTCCTATAGTTCAGATGTGTTCTTGATATTTTGCAAAAGGCAATTCACCAAAAATCTTAAAGAAATAAAGCTTTTTTTTTACTATAGTGACCTATAGTAAAGTGTCATATTTTAACACAAGACTCAACTGCCATAAAAGCAAATTTATCTTGCTTTAAATCATGGATTATCATGGATTTATTCTTATCTAATGGCATAAAACAGGACCCTCACCTCTCCTCGGTCCTTCTATGGGAAATTCAGCTGAAATGAAATCAGTCACTGATTTCCTTTTATTTAAGATCTAAAACTTTGAGAAAAGGTCAGAAAAGATCTAAAACTTTGAGAAACTTTGGGGGCAGGGGTCTACTTTAACTTTAAACATAGTGTACGTAAAGTGTGAAAACATAAAAAGAGCTTCATTTGAAACTTTCAGACTACAAGATGAGTGGGCTCACAGATTTAGTGATGGTATAGCAGCTTTCACTGTGAGGTTCTTGGCGTGAATTCTGCCTAAATCAGCAGTTATCAGAATTGCTACCAACCAGAAGAAAAATAATCTCCCACATTGCTAAATTATTGGCACAATGAGCAATCTCCGTGGCAAAGAGAGAGTCAACATGGGCCCAAAGAATTAATCTTTCAGAATTTTTTTTCCTTCTACAACATTTATTGATGGTAGAATAGTAATACTATCAGGATGTTGCCCATAAGTAATGATTAGTTAAATCCAGTATTTCTATTTCTGACCTGAATTCAGTCACTTAAGTACAGTCATTTATCTAGTTCTCATGTCAGAACGGGAAGAGATGTTGCTCCACAGGTCAATTAAACAAGAAACTTGAGATATGAACCTATCCTAAAGTGCAGAAAGTAGGACAATAACAACAAATAAATAACATTTTTTTTTAAACTCCATGGAAGTTTGGGGTAAGAAAAGTTACTTTCAGCTAAGGAACTAAAATAAAGTAAGTAAAAATATAAAATCTGGGTTGAGCCTTCAAAGACATACAGAACTACACTATTTGTGGATAGAAAGAATGAAGGATAAAGGGGACATTATAGGCAAGGTTACTATATGGCTTCTATGTGTTTACGGGGTAGGACAAAAATGACAAATGTTTACATTTCCTTGGTCTCCTACTATTTCATTACCTTTATCCCTCATCAGTTTCTTCCTGCTCCCACCCCAACCTCTCAGTAGGATTGTCCAGCTGGAGGATATGGAATTAACTAAATAAAGAAAAAATGAAAAGAAAGAAAATGAAAAGTAAAATCCAGGAAAATGATAAGTAGAGAAGCACTTTTCTTAGAGGCCTTGAAAAAAGAGCAGTGCCCTATGAAGGCAGTGGGTAAGAGGCATTTATTCCCACAACGATCACACAAGGTTTTACTCTCCTTTACAGAGTATGATGTTGAGGCTCCGGGAAGTGAGTAACCTTTTCAAGGTTTAAGGGGATCAGAATATACCACTCTACAATTAATCACTTTGGCAGAAGGATTATTTTCAGCTAAAAGGAAACTGAAAAACAAGAGACTCAAAAAGGCTCTTTTCTCAACCCTTCCTCCTATTTACCTACACCATGGATGACTCTGGACTCTTATCAACCCAGAGATGGCACTAAGAGGTATCTATAACAAACCTTACTAGACAACACTTATCTTCCATTAGTTTCCTCAAAAATTTACCTTACCATAGCTTACCTCCCCTAAAACCTCTTTTCCTTTATCCTGTCACTTTTCCACATATTTACTGTTCTTTGCTAAAATGGTATATAAATCTCAGGTTCTAGCCACTTCTTTGGATCTCCACTATTTTTCTATTAAGGCTTCCATATGCATACATAATAAACTGTTTCCCCTGTTAGACCATTTGTCACTTTTATTTGCATTGCCCCAGGTACTGAACATAAAAGGGTAGAATAAAAAGTATTTTTTCCCTTCCCTACAAGGTCAAGCAGAGGGGAAGCACTGCGATCTAAGAACAGGTTGAACTGACTCCAAACCTGTGATCTTCTCTACACCAAATGTCTTCTGCCCTTTGCATGAGCAGGAAGGTATGCTGTGGTTTGAGCACGAGGTGAAGAGTACAGTGGAAATAGGACTAAGAAGGGGTCAATAGCAGAGGGTCAGAATATTTTAGCAGGAATAGAAAAAGAAAGGGTTTCTAGGTATAAATTAAGTAACTATTATTCCTCTAGAATACTCTGAAATGAAGAGAATTAGACCCCAAAACTTAGCAGCAGGAAATGGTAGGCAAAGTGGTTATTTTAGTTACATAATGGAAAACCAAAGAACGATTCCTGGAATTTTAATGGCTATATACCTTTTGCATTTACGCTTCAAAGCTGTGAATAAACACCCTCTGGTGTGCCATCCTGGGCTCCACTGTTGCTGGTTCTCAGATGCAGACTCTATGTCCACATTCCCTGGCACCAGTCTGCTGCCTGCCGAGGTCCCACACCAACTGATCTGTGGCCCTGCTTTTTCACTTACAAAACACGAAAATAGCACCTGCCCAGTGTTGAGCCAGAAAGTACAATGGACACATGAGTGCCTAAATGAAGCCTTCTCATTTCTCTAATGTAATCAGGAGAATCAGGGTAGGAGGTGGAGGTGGAGGTGGAAGAAGGCACGAAAAAAAGAAAACTCAAGAGACCCATTACTGCAACTGTCTGAAGCACTTTGCAAAAGGTGTAATTATGCCTAGAATGTTTTTTAATATTTATGGGAATTTTAAAACTTCTTTCTTAGCAATCAGGAGAGTAGCCTCTCAGTGAAACAGCCTCATTTCCATCCCAATAATTATGGTCTCTCTGAGAATGGGGGGGGGGAGGGGGGAAGAAAACATTTGGGCATGTTTTGATCGTGTTTATTTCTGCTATCTTTGCCTGTCATCTTCAAGCTCACATCTTATAATTTAATAATTTAACTTTGCTTATGGCAAAGGCTCAATGTACCTTTTATTTAAGCTGAAAACTTGGTGCTTAAAAAGAGACCTAAGCAAAACACTTTACATGCTATTCCTGAGAGAGCCTGGAATTAAATTGTTAAATGTTCTACTATAATGAAATTTTGTATAATCAGCAGGGAAGTAGCTGTTGGCCATTTATCAGTTTCTCTAGCTGCATTTTTTTAATGCATGGAAAGCATAATTAGAAACCTCCACAGGTGGAAAATCTTATATAATAATAATACATTTTATCGGAATGGTGCTCTTTAACTTGCAAATTTTAGAGCATTTTACAGCAATGATCTATTAGCAATAATAACTATCACATCTTTAAATATTTTAATATAGAACTGTATGTAGAATAAAGGAAGCAGTTACAAAATTAACTAGATTCAAACAGGGAATGCTGTACCCATGATCTCAACTCCTTCTAAATATGTGCGAATAGGTCAATATTTAGATCTCCTCTGTTAGAAGGTATCCAAGGATGGAAAAATGTACATTGGATAAACTGATTAGAGTAAAGCTACTATACATTTTTGAAGTGTCTTTACTTTTTTGTTTTTTGCGAGGGGTTGTTTTTGTGTGTGTGTTCGGTTTTTGTTTGGTTTTGGTTTTTTGTCTGTTGGTAGTTTTACAAATAAATATGTAGTCCGCCCTTTAATCCTCATTATAGCTCTATTTTAGAGATGTGGCAACTAAGGAAGATGAGAGCTTTTGTCAAGGCCTTTCTTCTGGTGGCTGTCACTCATAATGAATTTCACTGCCTTCTGAGTCCCAGAAGGTCCTCTTCGTGCCATGGCTCTTCATGGCTCTTCATGGCAGTCCCATGAAGGTCCTCTTCATGCCATGGCTTCACACTGGGGCTTCCCCAGAGAATTGCTGGTGGTGGAGCAGATCCTCTTAGTTTCCTAAATCAATTTCCCTATCTGTAAAATGGGGTCATGGCTCCCGAGAACAAATTCACCTTTGCCCCTAGCTATGAAAACTCTACAAAGTTGTCTCACTTCTACTCTACTCAGGGGGAGAGGAGGTTAAGTTGAAACTTACACAAAATATGTGTTCTATGAGAAAAACGAATGACGACTTTATAAGAAGTCTTATCACTTCAGAGAATACTGAGGTCTCTGGAGACAGATTGCTGAGGCTTGTTAAGTTTATGACACAAGGAGGCCATCAGAGTGAGGTGGAGGCCTGTGTAAACACACCTAAATCTAAACCTGTAAAGGCCTCAAGGTGACGAAACCACAACACTCAGGACAACCAATCACAAACAGCCAACTAGGCTTTAAGATATAGCCAGTCAAATAATTTCCTTCCTTGGGGTGCCTGAATGGCTCGGTCGGTTAAGCATCAGGTTCTTGATTTCAGCTCACATCATGACCTCACACTTTGCGATGGAGCCCTGCACCGGGCTCTGTGCTGACCCCGTGGAGCCTGCTTGGGATTCTCTCTCTCCCTCTCTCTCTCTCTCTCTCTCTGCCCCTCCCCTGCTCGTTCTCTCTCTTTCTATCTGTATCTCAAAATAAATAAATGAACATTACAAAAACTTTTTCCTTTCTTTCTCTGTAAGTCTTTCTCCTGGCTTCTCTAGTAGAGTGCTCCCAATCACTTTTGGTTTGGTGCTGCACTATTAGACTCACTTTTTGCTCAAAGAAAGTCTTAAAGTTTTTAACATGCCTCAGTTTATCTGTAAGTAGGCTCCTCCTTCTCCTCTTCCTCCTTCCATTCCCCACCCCCAGCTTTTTGTTAGCTTTTTATTCATAGGACAGAAAGAAACTTGCCTCTGGTGGTGTTCGGGAGGGTCCTTATTAAAGGTACATTAGAGTGGTGTTATTTAAAGTGAGTCATGGCCTGCTAGTGGCACATGACCGTAATGTGGTGAGCCATATCAGCATTTTAAAAATGAGAGGGAACACAATAGAAAATATCAGAATGCAGCCTATTAAGATAAATTAACCAAATTTGGAAAAGACGAGTAAAAAGAATTGGGACACTATTGTCTTTCACCATCACATAGGTGCATTTTTTAATAGACTCAACCAATCATTATTTAGGAGGATAAACTTTGACTTCATTATGGATGGAGGGTCCCAGAACTAGTGAAAGTACATGTAAACTTGTAAATTTTTTATATAGTAGATATGCAAATAATTTCTGTCTGGTGGAAAATAAAGCCCTACAGGTTGTGACTGATTGTCCTGTAGCATCATAACCAGAGTTCTAACTGAGCAATCTTAACCTCTCTATTAAATTCCCTATAAATATTCAGATCTTCAATGATCTTTTAACCAATATTAACATCTTAATTGTTCCCTCAGTAACTAATGAGTTGAATGAAATCTTTGACATTTGTTCATTTTATTTTTGCATGAAAATCATGTTTTTAACTTAAAAAAAATTACACTTTGACAATCCCGTGTCATGAGGATAAGCATTGCTTATAAATACTCTTGGACTCTAGGGACGCCTGGGTGGCTCAGTCAGTTGGGGATCCAACTTTGGCTCAGGTCATGATCTTCTGGTTCATGAGTTCAAGCCCCATGTCAGGCTCTGTGCTGACAGGTAAGAGCCGGAGCCTGCTTCGGATTCTGTGTCTCCTCTCTCTCTCTCTCTTTCTCTCTCCCACAAAAATAAATAGAAAATCTTTGAAGATAAAAAAAGGAAGGCAAAAACGAACTTAAAAAATAAACTGTAGTTTTAATAAAAGCATACAAACGAATGTAAGCCACATTATAAATTATATTTCTTATTATAGATCTTGTTCGAAAGAGTTTGAAGCCTCTGAATTAGAAAATTTATCCCACAACCTCTTGATATTCCTATTTCTCCAATTCAAATGATCCTACTTTATTGCTTCTGCTTATTTTTAAGCTTAAGCTTCAAACAACCAATACTTTTTCATGTTTCTCTAAGAATTACCTGCAAGAAACTCAAGTCCTAGGAGCAATTTTTAAAGTAACTGAAGTGTCAGACAACTGATAGCAAATCTCTTCCTGGAGAGGACGGTCCCCTGGGGTGTGAATTGGTGGTTAGGCCTGCAGCCGCACACTGTCAATTGCTGAAAGGAAGCGTGGCTTCCTGGCCAGCCGGTTTGCAGGGAGAGACTCGGAAAATGTCAGAAAAAGGGTAAACGCACAGAGATTACAAACCCAGAGTAAATACAGTGGTGGCACGAGGCATTTATTGACTTAGCACAAAATATCATGTGGCATTTTACAATAACAGCAAGATAACTACATGGGAATTCAATTCATAAATAACTGAAATCCCAGTAATAAAGACAGCGGAATCAGGGAACAACTGGGCTATATTAAAGCCACAGCGAGAGGCCTGGCTCAGAATTTTCTCATTCAGACTTGGGTTCCATCTGCCTGTTGGCATCATTTTAACTTTGGCTTTTATATAAAGCCTTCCTTGTGGCTTCTCCACTGGGAACACAGTTTCTCTTCTTTGATTCTCAACCAAAACGAGGGGGGATGCAAAAGCTTGGTGAAATTTGTATTGGAAACTGTGTGTGTATGTGTGTGTGTTTTTTTTTTCAACCATAATTTATTTTGAGAATCTGCAATGATAGGAATTACATTGTTCTCCTAAGGAGAAAAAAAAAATAATGAAGTGAATTGCAACTGGTAATATGGTAGATGCTTTAGAATTTGCTCTGGTGTGTGTCATAAAAATAGCACTGTTTCTGTATACGGGCAACTAACATTTCGATTGAAAGTGGTCATTGTTGCTATTGTTCAAGGAGTCCTTACTCACGTCTTTTCATGCAGTAGCACAGAAGGCCGGTACCTGCACCAGGGCAGATTCCACACCTGAAAATTCGGCAATGGATAAACTCGACAGATGTTATTTGAAAAAGTCTTCAGTGACCTGATTCATTCATGTTATCAGAAATCAATGTATAGCCACAATTATTGAGAAAGAAAGCCTGATATGTTACATAAAATACCACTCCGATGAACCATGCATTGCTTTCAGTGTATTGTAGTAGAGATGATATTAAACTATATCTGTGCTCTAGCCTTTACTTGCCAACTAGGCATATGACCTTTCATTGGTCAAGTTAACCTCCTCACTTCAATCCTTCGATTCACACACGAGAAAAATAGTACAAATGCCATAATGAGACAAACAATAGTGAAAGGTAAGTGAAATGATATAACTGAATGTGTTTTACAGTTTATAATATGTTGAAAAATATAAAACATTTTAACATATTGTATCTTTAAACACCTGTACAATTTCAATATGTTTTAATAGTTTGTGGTTTATAATATTAAGCTGCAAGACTATGAGTGATACCCATCAAAAAGTTATTGGCACGACAATAGAAGGCTTAAGAAAAATTCCTGATCTCTCATGAGCCGTTAAAAATCGAACTGCTAGTTAAGTGTTAAAAGTCTCAAGGACAGATATAATAAAATGTAATCTAATCGAGTGGAAAAAAAAAACTATATTCCCCAAAGTCAAACATTCTTAAGGGGAGAAAACTGATAAACCTAGTGGCACAATGGGGTCTCTGATGGAAACTGGGAGTTTTTGCAGTTTTCGCAGGTCAAAAAACATCAGATCATATGAGACAGCTAAAAAACATTTTAGTGCACAGGATTTAACATAATATCTTTCATTATATAAAAAAAATCCTGAGAAACTACATATTATATCCAATTTATTACCTAATGGCTTGGAGAAGAGACATGGACAGTTAGCATTCTGACAAGCCACTCCTTAACTATGGAAACAACCAATATAATGGTATTAATGCTCTCAGGTGGCAAGCAATGGCTTGGAAATTTATAACCTACAGAAACAACCAATTTTCTACTTCTCTAAAGACAGAGCTCCCATTAGGTCAACAAAGCATGACTTCTACAGATGCCCCACAACCACACTGATCAGATGGCATGTGCCACATACTGATTTATGTATAGAAGAATGCTTTAATATAGAAACAAGGATGTTCCAGGGTGCCTAGAAAATATGGAATTTAGTAGAGTAGCTTAGTTCCTATTCTCTGGGCTTGCCACAGAACAGGAAATTGTTGTAATTTCTAGAACAATGAATAACCTCACTCTGTCAAGCTTTAAAATGAGCAACACTGACTTATGATTGCATTTCAAAAGGCAAGAAAACATATATATTAATACCTCCGCAGATGACTATTTGATTGTGACTACATTGAAGTGCTAAGAAAAAAGAATTTATAGCAAAGTCTTTAAGAAATTAACATTGTAAATATTCCGTTAAAAATGTTTGTTATGCTTAAAAAAACAATTAGACCTTCTTGGCTGTGGTCCTTTGGAAAAAAAAATCAAGCAGGGTTTGTTTCTTAAAGCAGAACAGACTCTCTCTTAAGAAAGAGAAAGAAAGAGAAAGAAAGAAAGAAAGAAAGAAAGAAAGAGAGAGAGAGAGAAAGAAAGAAAGAAAGAAAGACAGACAGAAAGAAAGAAAGAAAGAAAGGAAATGGGAAAGGGAAAGAGAAAGGAAAGGAAGAAAGAAAAGAAAGGAGAAAGAACTTGTTTTCCTTTCTTGCTGTTTGTACAGATAAGTGCCAAAACCACATTTCCGTAAAGGTATTTCATAGTAATTAATAATATTTACATGACTATGAATAAAGCTCACAGCATGCAACTCGATGGTGTGGGTACTGGAGCTGTATCTATTTTATATACGTCAAAAGTAAATATCCTGAAATGTATGACAAACTTTCTTATGATCAGTTAGCTTATAAAAATAGAAGCAACATTCCCAGTTTAAGTTTCATTCAAAAGTCAATGAGCTTCATTTAGAAAATAGTTCTGTATGTATTAATCTGAATTATTGAAGATGTGCTATACTTAACTTGGATAATATTTCAGGGATATGTGATTATGTATAAGTTTGCTAATATTAAAATATTTTTTTAGATTCTACCTCAAGGGCAGAATATGCATGTTTTCCTAGCAAGCATATTTGAAAACAGCACACACCTAGCCTGATTATTAACACGAGTGAAGCAAAGAGTCCCCACAATTATACAAGAATGTGTTAGTGGCCAGATGTGTCTAAAAGAAAACCTTAATTTAATGACAATCAGTTTCTTCCAACTTCTTCATCTCTGAAGGTACGAGAAAGGTCTTTCTTGTTTCATTGCTCCCCTTCCACAATAACCAAAAAGGATATCAATTATTTTTGCTGGACAGGCTGTCACTGCCCCTGGTAAGTAAATACGTTTTTAGAAGGTTTCATCTGAAAGGAAGTAAAATATATGTCACTTTCCTAATCAGCTGTCAGGCATCTTTTATTCTAACATGTGTTCAGAGAGAAAGATAGAATTGCCATTTTAGAAAAAGTGATGAAAACTTTGGGTGTTTTCTGAGGAAATTATTCAAGAAAAGATGGTCTTCTAATGTGGCAATTGGGGCAAAATATTTTTCCTTTCCCAAGGAAGAACGAAGGGAAATGAAAAGACTTAAAAAGAGTGTCTAATTTTACTCTAAGTTGTTGATAAAACTGGTAAGTGGTAAATCATTAAGCATCTGTGATTTGGTGAATAATTAGGGAGGACCAAGAGGTCTTAATAAAGGGCTCTTGTGTAATTAATAACTGCATGGATAATCATGGCAAATTTATGGTTCTGAGTCTGAACAAAGTTTCATTCAGAAAAGGCAGCCTCGAGCCGCTGTCGAGGGCCTTTTATGCCCTGCTAGAGTAAAGAAGAATGAACAGGCGGATCAAAGCAAACACTCCAGTTCGTGTCTCTTGACCAGCCCTTAAATTTTGGTCTATATTTACATGTTTGAGAATGAAACATGAACCCGTTTCTAAAAGAATACAGAAACCCAGAGATCACCCAAGGAAACTAAGTAAACACAGAAACTCACTGAATTGTTTCTTTTGATCCATCTTATTAACAGAGAGGAAAATGAAAGCTGACAAAAATATTAACAAACAGTACTTCAGGTACCTCCCGCATTTGGCACGTCGTCACATATTTAACAAGAACACTCGGCCTTTTTGGCCCATTCTGGTCAATTTAACACACAAAACAAAAACTAAACACAGCGATAAGGAAAGCAGCAAGCATGAAGTTATAAGCAATTTTGCCACTATCTGGTTCCCTTTCACATTTGATTTGCCTACAAAAGAAAACTCAAAGTTTATTATGATCCTGGTTTCTTTCCATTCTTGCTGTAACTTAAGCTATTTTAATAGGACAGTGAATTTTTATACTGATCAACGACATGATTATGCTGCTGAAACTGCAGAGAGTTGGTTCCCTCTCTGATCTGAACCCTTTCATGGTATTCAAGTGGCTGATAGCTTCTCGGGAAAGTGGGTTAAGGACAAACGCAATTATTTTAGTTTGACATATTTATTTCTAAAACCAGAAATATATTTTTCCTTGCTATGTCAGTTTAGTTTTCCTAGATTTACCCAGTTTAATCATTGATTCTACTCTATTCTTGACAGTCACAGCTGTCAAAAATACTCTTAAAATTGTCAATCTTTGGTCAAGATGAACTAAACTATATTTTTAAATGGAAGGAGGAAATCATGAATAGTGTGTGGCTACGTTGTTAAAATATTTAAAGGACATTCTATTCTCAGTGGAATCCAACAAGAAAAGGACAATGCCAAGATACCTGACAACTAGGCGAAAAAAACTTTTTTTAGAAAAGCAAACCCTTTCCAGGCTTCAAAGAGCTAACACAACACGTATACATGTAAACCCCCTAACGCATTAACGTCTTTAACGGAGATTAAAAGAAAAATTCGAGTAAAGTACTTTGATGAATAAAATGTGTAGTGATATTAATGAGACTGTTTTTTAAAAAAAAAAATAAAGACTTTGCCTTTATGGACGTTTTACCTAGTTTGGCTTTTTTAACTGACTACAGAAATCAAGTAAGGATTGAAGGAAAAGAGGTTGACAATCCTCTTGCAGATTTAAAATGCTTATCTATATTGTTATTTTCGGGAAGCCGATGGTAATAGTTAATTGTTCAGCTTAGCACGCTGGTCCACAGGGTAGCTTGCAACTGGGACATAAATAATCAGGGGTCTATGATTTCATCTTTCCAGTTGTGCTAGGATGCTGACAATTTCTGGAGACTCCCAATTTCATGGTTTTTCTGTGAAGACAACAATGACTGTGCTGGCTGAACACAAAACATAATAAGCACTAAGGGAAAGTAACACCACAATAGATTCTGCCACTAACCTTGCACATTCAAAATGAACAGATAACCTTTTTATTTTAATCAGCGTGTTTGGTGAGAAAGCTGGTTTTGAGTTTCATTTGCATTTTCTGATGCAAGTAGCACTAATGGCAAACTGATGATTCTGTGTAATGGAGACTGCCTATAATTATTTTTTAATCAGTAAATAACATTTAACAGCATTTTCTAACCCGATAGAAGATCTTCAGTTGGTTGAGGAAGTCTTCACAGACAAGCTCACTGAAAGAGAGCACTTAGCAACAGCAAATCAAATGCAGCCCTTCAATGAAGTTGTTAGACACACAACATCAGCAACGGCTGCCATATCGAGGGCTTGTTAAAAATCGATTCATTCTAGTGATCAAAGCTGAAAAATCGTTCCACAGCCTGCTTCGTATCAATAGACAATTTGTGCAGTACATCACACACACGAAAATAAGGTCTAGCAACAGTGGAGAGCATCAGAAATCTGGTTTCCAAAACAATATTTAAAATGGATTTTTTTGTCAGATTCTAAAGGATGAGCTTAAATAGAGCACAGTGTCAAATAGAAAGGTTGAGGTTTTTAACATAATAAAAATAACCAATGAAGTTTCTTTTCTAGTTTCAATATGCAAAAATAAATGTAAATGCGGAGTTTGAGTTTTCAGAATGGGAACACAACACAGATATTGACATGGAGCTTTTTAAAAAAATTTTATCAAGAAATACTGCGTTTCTAACCTCTGGGCATCTTTATATAAGTGGCTATGTGTATTTATATGTGGATATGTGCCCACAAATACATATAATATGTCAAGAAATTAAGTACTGATATTAAGAAACATATCATTCTTTCTGTTAGTGAAACAAAGTTCAATATTTTGGAGCTGCCTAGACATAGTCACAGAATAAACAGACAAATTATTTTCCACAACGCAGTAAAAAGAAATATGTCAGGTGCCCAAGTCTGTTATCTTAATGCTATAAGCTAAAAAAAAAGGTATATTATAAGTTTATGTAGAAAAGATTCCCTAGTTATTACTGTAAAGACCTCAACTGAAATTAAATCACACCATAGCTATTCCAATAAGAATTGCACAATCAGTCATAATTACAGCCAAAATAAATGAATTGGAAAATAACTGATTTAAAGAGGTCATAGATAGTCTGAGCTTTAATTTGAAATTAATAACAGCATGAGTTGTGCCTCCTAATAATTCCTTATTAAAAATGAATAAAGGCAGTGCCTGAAAGTAAATGTTTCCTATTTCATGGTTTCATTCTCCTGATCACTGGAAAGGGTTTGAAGAAGATGGGAGACATGGTTATGGCCCTTGGTGGCCCCTGTCCTGTTACAGGATAAGGGAAATTCTGTGACTAGATAATGTAATAGTAAGAGGCAGAGAAATTGCAATTTAATAACATTGGTATATTTATTCAATTACTTCTTCTTCCTAGGAGACCCCATCTACATATAGGCATATTCTACAGTCCCCATTATTTCAAACCCTGGATATAAGTAGTTATAATACTGGGGAATACGTTAGGAGAATCGACCCTTTGGAGAACCCATATTCCCCTCTAAACCAAGAAATCCTGTGCCCTCCACCTTTACAAGGCATTATTTTTGCATTAAAATGTACCTCCTTATACAGCACTGTCCATGCCTTGAGCTGTTATAGTTGGCACATAATGATGCATCATTGCCTTTTGTTTATTGTATTTTCCAAAATAGAAATGACTCCAATGATAATTAACTCTCCCTTCTAAAGCTCCACATCTCTTATACCTTATGATTAAATACTCAAAACATGATTCTTGGAATCATGTGCCACATATTAATCTTAGATTGGATGTATCATAGAAGCTACTCTCTAATGAATATTTTTCAAACCCCTGATTAGTTTATGTACATATCATAGAAACCACCCTTTGATGAACATTTTTCAAACCTCTGATTAGTTTAAAAATAATTAGCATCTACTCTATAAAATATTAACCAGAATATGTGTTGTAAGATTTCTCTTTCAGTTTGGGCAATTAGTTACTTCTAAATTATAATGCCTCCTCTTTAAC
The DNA here is from genome assembly GCF_018350175.1 of Felis catus. Taxonomy (NCBI): domain Eukaryota; kingdom Metazoa; phylum Chordata; class Mammalia; order Carnivora; family Felidae; genus Felis; species Felis catus. The sequence continues at coordinate 97,130,728 of NC_058376.1, forward strand.
ATACTGTGTTGTATTTCTTTTCTGTTTTTAAGCCTCTAACTGTACCTCAATACCATGAGCAAATGGAAGACAGAAGCTATACTCATTGGTCTTCACAGCATAGGTACCCAAGGTGGAGTTTACATAAATAGGCTGTCAGTAATTATCTGTTGACTTAATGAATGACTATAGCATCTCATCCAGATGTTCACAGTGGGAAAAAAAAGTTTATAATTCTTGGGTGGTTCATCTTGTGTGGTTCTTTTCTTGATGCATTTCTAGCCACCTCTAGATACCCTCCCCCAGTCCCCCACCCAAACAGGCACATTTCCTTTGGAACATTCGAGTGACATTATTTGCTTCTGTTCCCAATTTATCAATAATCTCCATTCTCCACTTACTTTCCCAAGGCAACAACATAGTGTACCCCTACATGTATGTATCTCCTTTCTATTCAGAAATGACACTGAAATCACTGGAAATGTATAGTAATAATAAAACTTACCACAAAGAGAGAGAGAGAGAGAGAGAGAGAGAGAGAGAGAGAGAGAGAGAGAGAGAGAGAATATGAGGAAGGGACCATCTCTGCATGGAGTTCTCATCACAATTGTGGAAATTCTTTGACGCAGTTGGAGAAAACATAAAAAAGGAGTGGAAGCCAAAACCTGGAGTGGTCACTCGGAGAAAGGCTGAAAGGGGAGTTGCCCCCCCAAAAAAAACCTAAAAAGATTTGGTACTTGTCATATAAGAGTGGACGATTGAGGGAAGATAGGAGGCTAAGAAACAGAGGATTAACTGAAAGCTTACCAACAGAACTGTGGACTCTCGTGCCCACTACACACAGCACATCAGAGACAGAAAGAGAGAGAAAGTTGTACAAGAAGAGGTAGGTGACAGAGTGTAAGGTCTTGGAGATCACCGGGTATATCTCCCTCACTCATATGTCTTTCTGGCAATTAGTTATCTCACACACTGAGTTAGCAAGAGTGTAGAACACTCAACTCTGAAGTGTTTTTCATGACATCACCCAGGCTTCCAGTTCATAGATCCACCTACTCCCCACACCCTGACATTTTTCTGAAGAATGCCAAGAATGATTTTTACAGTCTCCTACCTATAGGAACAATTCATGTGAGATACAAGAGAAGTGATTTCCCACTTTCCTGAAGGGTTTTTTAAATAGTCATAGTCCACAAAAGCATTCTTAAGAGGCCCTTTCAGAACTTTAAAGAAGTAAGGAAAAATACTGCTACATACAGGTTTAAGTGATGTTTTTAAATGAACACATCAGTTTTCTAGACATTGGCATGGTATACGGTAAAGTATACCTGGTGGGTTGTTTGGGATAATGTGGTAACTTCTTTAGTTTCTTCAAATAAATTGAGAAGCATACTACCTACCTGAGAGCATCAGTGAGAATTAATAGTGAAAACTCACAAAAAACATTTAAAGTCCTCCTTAATATATAGTGGGCTCTTAATATGGTAATTTTTCTGTTTCCAAATGAATGTGTATTACTTTATAGTACTCTGGGGATCCTTATATGATAACCTTGTTTGATAGGTTAAGATTTACTTTATTAGTTTTTGTTTTCTTTAAGAAACCATGGATCTTTACCTCAATTTTGTTAGCAGGAGATCTTGGATAGAAGCGAAACATGTTAAATCTTAAATGTTTTATGTTATCTAGTGCAACTGGCCCCATTTACAGTTATATTACAGAAATATTCCCTAAGATATAAAGTGACTTATCTAATATCATGCAGTCAATGAGGGGCAGAGGTAGGACTTGAATCCAATCTTTTCAGTTCAAGTATAGAGTTCAACACTGCTTAAGTGAAATTAACTAGGTTTCATTTAATTAAAATGTTCAAGGTTCCTTCCAGTATAAAAATTGTAGGATTTGAACAGAAAAGGAACAAACATCTTTTTTAATTTTTCTAAATGTTTATTTATTTTTGAGAGAAAGAGGAAGAGAGAGAGAGAGAGAGAGACACAGAGAGTGGGCAAGGGAGGAACAGATTGAAAGGGAGACTGTGAAAGCAGGTTCCAGGCTCTGAACTGTAAACACAGAGCCCGACGCGGGGCCCAAACTCACTAACTGTGAGATCATAACCTGGGCCGAAGTCAGACGCTTAACTGACAGAGCCACCCAGGCCCCAGTAACAAACATTTTCTAAGCACCTATCAAGTAGCAGGTGCCGTGCTATGACTTGGAAGAGAATTTTACTCTTGTATAGTAATGTTGATCCTATTGCTAAGACATATAGATATGTAATCATAAATTATACCTTACTTTCTGTGGGAAACGAGCTGTTTTTAAACCCATCTAAATCACACCATTAAAATGATAATCAGGAAGACAATATGGCAACAGGAGAATAATACTGATGAGTCTATGAAACTGCATCTTTTCCACAACTACAACATTAGGTACTAGTCTTAATCCTCATCTCTGTGTGCCTCTGCCTCACCCAAGAAGCATATGTTGAATAAAATCAAATTAACTTAAGAAGGAAAAAAACAACAACAACATGAAGCTAGTACTTAGTAAAAGCCTAAAATACACAATGCTGGGTTATCAGGTAGATTATGAATGAATTTTCCATTGTTTTTAGCATTTCATTAACTTAGGGGTATAAGAAGAGACTGCCCTCGATTTCTGACTCTCAGTTCAATCCGCTGAAGTGCTAAAAAAGACTAAAGTATGATGCTTTCAACTCCCTATTTCCTCATTAAGAATATGTCAGTTTTCCTTAACTTCCTAACTGTACAGGAAATTTAGTCAGAAGTGGGGAGCATCTATGCTTTACTAATATGCACTTCTTTCCTGTCCGCATTACAATGCATCAGCCTCTATTTCTTTTTCAAGAATCGTGTCAATCAGGAGAAGATACAGTCAGCTGAGAAAAATGTTGTCCCGTAGAAAATGGAATGAAACATTCATTAAAATGGTCACAGTGACAGATAATTCATGTTTTATTATTTTTTACCACTTATTTTAGGATAAAAATAATCAAATGTAAGAAAGCAGCCTCAGAATGAAAGAAAGGGACAGGAAATGTGAAAGGCAGAGCTCTAGCTCTAGTTCAGCTCACAATGTCTATTTCCTCTAGGTGTGTTCTGAAAATATAAATCAAGTGTTTATTGAAAAAACCAATGAAACTTGAGTTACTTGGAAAGTCTGCACACATGTTGAGAAAAATTACCCAAAACTTGGAAAGAAGGAAAAAAAAAAAGACTGGTTTCTTTCAATGTCATGCTGGAGTACTAACAGATCTGCACAAAGGGTACTTAATTCTCTAGGGCAGGGTTTCTATATTGGAACAGCACTGAGATTTTGGCCTGGATGATCCTTTCCCTATTAGGAGGAGGCAGGGAAGTTGTCCTTTGCACTTTAAGATGTCTAGCAGGGGCACCTGGGTGGCTCAGTTGTTTGAGCGTCCAACTCTTGGTCTCGGCTCAGGTCATGATCTTGTGGTTCATGAGTTCGAGCCCCACATTGAGCCCTGTGCTGATGGCAGGCAGCCTACTTGGGATTCTGTCTCTCCTTCTCGCTACTCCTCCCCCGCTTATGTATGCTGTCTCTCAAAATAAATAAATAAACTTAAAAAAAATTTTAAAGATGTTTAGCATCATTCCTGGGGTCTATCCACTAGATGCCAGCAACACCCTCCATGTTGCCAAGACCTAGAACATCTCCAGCCTTGCCAAATACCCCGTGGGGGCAAAATCACCTGGAGTCCCAAGAAGGACTGTTCTTGGGAAATGTACCATTGTTTCATTTACTATTTACTATTGGGAAGCACCCAGAGTTGGTCAAATTACTTTTGTAGATTTTGATCTGGTAGAGATACAAATTATTTCTCTTCTGGTAGAAAAGATATAATCAAAGGTTATGATTTTTATTGCCCTATTGGACATTTATTTGTATTTTCTCTAACTTACCACCTTCACATCTTTCCCAGCTAACTATATATCTCTTCCTCACAAAGCTCTTTAAACCAGCTCTAACATCCTAAAGGTTTTCTAATTAATGAGTTAAATAAACTATGATGTATCCTTACTTGATACTTGTATGAAAGTCATGTTTTTAAGATTTTTAACTATTCTTTGACAGCCCTTTCCACCTTTAAAAGAGACACACCTGTCACCTTTTCCCCTAATAAACCACTTCTATAAGCCACAGAGTTATCTATGGGTTCCTGACTGCTACACCATCAACCATAAATTTTTTTCACTTAATGAATAGTGAGAATTACATGTTTGTAGATGGAAAGACAGTCCATACAAATTGCGTTTACTTAACATTTAAAAAATAATTTAATTATATAATACCTTCCCTACAGAAGATAACCACAATAAAAATGACAACCAGTAGATAAAACAAGCTTTGTTTCAGTTAAGAGAACAAATCAGAACACTTACACAATTATTACACAATTTGAAAAACCCCCTAGCCCCACCACCAGCCAACACACATACACAGATTCATGCAGACGTGCATGTGTGTTGGTACAGACATAAGGGTTCTTGGTTAATTCTTTTCTGAAGCAGTCATAAAGCAACCATGGTTCTGGGTGGGGTGCGGGGGAGGGATTGGAATGAAAGGTATTAGATTCAGCAATGAGACCTCGTAAATCTCACAGTTTTTAAAACTAGAAGTCAAGGAAAGGATTGTTTTTTATAGTAATGTGGGACTATTACAACTAATGCTTTTCCAACATTTACTAATCTCCTTTATAAGAAAAAAAAAAAAAAACAGGCCTCTGGCTTAAGCAAAGTATCTGTCTGGAGTTTATAGCATAGCTTAGTTTTTATTTTCCAGGTATTTATTTCCCAGTTAACTTTACTTATGATATATGATCTTGGCTTTCCATTTTCCTTATAATAGATTTAAATTTAAAATAACACAACAGTATAGGTGATAGAAGCATATGACAAAACATATGAATGTATTAAGTGAGTAACTAAAGTTTGAGGAACACTCTGATAGAGGAAACTGATATTTAAAATGGAACTTGCTTTATAATTGCTTGACCTCAAGCTTTCTTTTTAGTGAATTATTAAAAAGAATCTTCTCTAGACAGCAGTCTTAAAGGCAAACTAATGAGGAAAGACCAATGGTGTAAGGGTTGGGAGAATCTTCATTCATATTCCGGACATGTCATTACCTGACTGTGGAATCCTAAATGGGTAAACCCACTGAACTACAATGTTATCATGTCTAAAATTCAGAATACATGATTTCTAAGGATTCTTTAAAGTGCAGAGATTGGCTACTATGGTCACACTGATTCACCCACTTTTACACTCCTATTTTGCATAATGGAGTTTAAGACTGATTGATTTTTAATTATTTCATGCCTGCTAGTTTTGTCTTTCTAGCAATACCGGAAGATTGTTGAAAAGAGGAATCACATCAAATTCTTTTTTGCAACTTAAGGAGTAGTTTATGCAATACTGGCCAAAGTCAATTACTGTATATGGTCATTGCTTGGTAATTGGCTAGCTTTTAGCATTCAGCAGAAATCTGATGAGTGTTTCTATTAAAAATAAAATTACATCCATAGAAATAGTTTAAAAATTGGACAATCATTTTAGTTTACTATTTTGTAGACAGTTTATTACAGAAGTACATAGTGATAAATTAAAATTGTTCCAAAATATATAAACTTAAGCCACTGATCGACGCCTACCACATTCATAAGAGAACTGAAAAAGATGCATTTGGTGAAATTTTAACCTAGAAGAAATTGTCAGAATGATTACTGCACTCTAGAACTGCGCTGTCCAATACAGTGCCTACTAAGCACATGTAGCTGTATAAATTTAAAAAATTAGTTCCTCAATTGCATGAGCCATATTTCAAGTGTCCCATGGCTATTGGCTATCATAGTAGACCTAAAATATAATAGGTCATTCCCATCACTGCAGAAAAACCTACTGGACAGCACTTCTCTAGATCAGCCCAAAGGGGATCTTTAATTTAGAAGACAGTTTAAAAGGAACTGAGTTGCTCCAACTCATTTCTCAACAAAGGAAAATCCTGAGCAAAGAATTTGCTGTGTCAGAGCCCAAGAAAATGGAAATGTGTCCTTTATTAATTTTGCATATTTATAGATTAAAATATTTTAAGTGGAACAAAGGAATACCATTTGTGAATAGAAAATGTGTTAGAAATATGAAAGTCAAGTAAGGCAATACAGAATAAGTCTTCATCGGAAATGACTTTCATATTTCTCTAAGTAAGCCCACCAAAAACCATGGCCAGGAGGTATGTAATATACACTTGGCAGAACTTGCTTTCCTAGCTTAAATTTTTATGCCAAGGATCCAGGTCTTCAGAATTCTGGTTGAAAATATAAAAAGCAATTTTGAAATGGTTCCTATAGCTCAAGGGATGACAACCCATATCAACACCGCCAAGCTCCCTACCCCAAGAAAAACTGAATTAAATTAAAAAATATAGGATAAACAAAAATTAACAAATATCAGTTCAACAAATATAGTCTATAAATGAATTACCAGCAAAAATACAATGCATGCAGCCAAGTATCTAATTAGATATGCATGTATGTGCATTTATATGTATACATATACCAATCTCTTACACAGAAAAAAATGTGGAATTCTAGCAGATTGCTAACTCAGGATGTTTGGCCTTATAGGCAATCAGCTGTGAGTGGGGCTGCGTGTGTGGAAAAGATGTACTTAGAAAAACTATGGTAGATGTGAAAGCATAAATGAGGGCCCCAGCCAAATGTTCTCTTGTCCTTGCACCTCTGTCCACCTCTGTTCTCTCCCAGGAGCTAGCTCTGGAGTGTGGGCAAACTGAACACCAGAGCTCAAGTAGTGGAGGGAGAGGAGGTATGTCCTTAAGGAGGAAGAAGCTTCATATTTGTACAATGTTTTAAAAATCATTAACAGGTGTCAAATTATATGCCTACCGGGCTATTTTTTAAAAAGTTCTAAAAAATTCTTTTGGACCAGAAATGGAAAACAATTATGAATATACCCCTTTTTCTTATTTGTTTCTGTCTTTAATAAAACAAGGTTGCCCTGAAGGGTTCTCTGAAAGGCCTGTGTAAACATGAATGGTATTCCCTCAAAACCGTCGATATTCTCACAGCCTCTGAAACCAAGTATGGGTCGCCTTCCTGCTCTGCACCAGGTCTCACCCACACTTGATTTCATGGGCCAGGAGAGCACATCTGGAAGATGTTACAGAGGTCTGAAGTCAGGAGAAGCACAAGAAGATAGTGAAAAAATACAGCAAGACAAGATACAATAAAATCATTGGATAAATAACATTTTATGGAAGAATGGGCATAAATGGCTCAGAGGAAGACATTCTTAGCACAATTTTCCATTCAGATTACCTGTACTGTCTCCAACATAATTTGTAGTGACAGGTAAACATCTGACAACTCTTGAAATTTATTTTGTATATACTTCTTTACTGCCGATTTCCTATCATTTGGGAAATTCAACTACACGGTCTCATCCAACGTACTTTATACCAATCACTACAGACTTAAATGTCTAACTTTCTCCATCATCAAATTGTATTTACAAAGCATGCACTTCCACATAGTCCATCTAATGGTGGCATATATTTGCATGCACTGCCAAAAGAAAAAGATATAAAAATATAATCTAAGGTATATTGCCAACACATAAGTCCACTGAATATCTACACAATACCTAAAGTTTCACCTGGCAAATTCGATTTTAGAAAATGAAGAGCTTTCAAAAAAGCATACTGTGTAATTTCAAGAAACTCTAAAGACTTGAGCAACTTCTATTCATTTAGGATATTACATATATGTATCACTGTGTTTTACTATCTTTTTTTTTTAATTTTTTTTTCAATGTTTATTTATTTTTGGGACAGAGAGAGACAGAGTATGAACGGGGGAGGGGCAGAGAGAGAGGGAGACACAGAATCGGAAACAGGCTCCAGGCTCCGAGCCATCAGCCCAGAGCCCGACGCGGGGCTCGAACTCACAGACCACGAGATCGTGACCTGGCTGAAGTCGGACGCTTAACCGACTGCGCCACCCAGGCGCCCCACTGTGTTTTACTATCAAAAGGAAAACAGAAACTAAGTTACAGAGAAAAACCATGCTGACATGAGTTACTTCTAAACCAGCAAAATGAAATTATGGTCCATGTCAGATAACCAAACAAAAATAAAATCACAGATGTGTAACACAGTAGAGCCGAAAGATATCTTAGAAATAAGCCCCATAGTCCAATTCCAATCCCAGTTATTTAGAGACAGCAAAGCAGGATTTATTGGCCTTCATTTTAATCTGAATTTGAAAATGGGACACCAGAGATTGCTGAAACCAGTGGTCTATGTCAGTCCAATGTGCCCAAGCTTCATGTTTTATGTACCCTCCAAAAAAATGACAAGCTATGAACATTTCATGCCTATCCTGACAGCGGCCCAGAAACCGCCTTGCTGCATTCCCTCCCTGCTCGGCTCAGTTCCATTTCTACCTGATTCCCTGCTTAGCTTCAGCTCCTCATCAACCCTGCACCAACCTTTAAATCTGGTGTTTGCATTTTGTGTATTATCTTTGATCTTCAGCATCCTCTGAAAACTCAGTCTTGTACTAGCTTCTTTGGCTTTTACCTTTCTGGCATCTTAAGGCACACCCATCTTGTCTGGGTCTCCCACCTCCACGATAACTACCACGACTGCCACCTCTCAACTCTCCATACACATGGACTCAGACCCTGATATAGATTCTAGACCATGGCCCCTCAAGGAAGCAGCCTCTAGAGAGAGCACCCTTGTTAAGAGTTTCTAGTTCTTTTTTATTTTTATTTTTTATTTTTTTTAATGTTTATTTATTTTTGAGACAGAGAGAGAGAGAGAGAGAGAGAGCATGAACAGGGGAGGGGCAGAGAGAGAGGGAGACACAGAATCTGAAACAGGCTCCAGGCTCTGAGCGGTCAGCACAGAGCCCGACGCGGGGCTCGAACTCATGGACCGTGAGATCATGACCTGAGCCGAAGTCAGACACTTAACCGACCGAGCCACCCAGGCGCCCCTAGAGTTTCTAGTTCTTTACAACGTCATTGGACTTCACTTCTCAAAACATTGTGCTTTAATTCCCAAGTGGCATTTCACTAACATTAATGTCTTTGTAGAAAGTTTCATGTCAAGGTAGCATTTGCTCAAAGGACATAAGCCATATGATAGGGTCATTGCATGGACCATCACCAATACACATTGTGGGATGTGGGGTGAAAGAGTGGAACTACCAACCCAAGAAGAGGGAAAGGGACCCACCAATGAGCAATTAAAAGAGAACAGGCCTTCCCAGAAGAGGGAGAAGGGTGGGCAAAGAAAGAGACATGAAAGATTAAGGGGCTCCTAGAAGTTTGTTATCACCAGAGAACAAGTAAGAGGGAGGCCCTGGGGAGAGATGCAGAGAACTGGTGAAAGATCAGGATCGCAAGGGTCATTTTGTGACAGGCCATGAACGCCATGCCAGAGAATGTGTATGCTTTACCAGAAGTGGTAAGATACCAGCAATGAGTTGGAAAGCAGCTGAGACATTCGGGTGAAAATAAGGAGGGCCTGAATTCGGATGTGTAGCAGTGAAAAGAAAGAACGCTGAACATCAACAAAGGCCAAATACTGGGTGTTGGGATGGAGGGAGAATGCACAATGACGCTTGGGTTTCCAGCTTATCTGAACATGGGGGTTGTGATGGCATCAATCGAGAGCAATAAAGAAAGCATGAAGATGTTTACAGAAGGTAGATAATGAGCTTGATTTAAAATATGGTAAATTTGAAATAATAGGTTTGAGAATCCTGGCTTTAAAACGAAAATAATAGTTGAGACAATTCAAGGACATGGAAAGACACATTAATGACCGAATGACAGAAAAGCAGGTACCTCAAATGTAATGAGAAAGTAAAGGGGAAAAAAATCAAGAGAAAGAACATGTTAACTTTTGCACAGGCCATAGTAAGTCATGTTGTCATACTAGAAATATTTTAACACAAAGTTTTTTGTACTGTGTTATCGAATCTCAGTTTTTAACTGGTTTCGATGTTGACATGGAAGATATCTACCTTTGTGTTATTCTGAAAGCAAACTTCAGCTTTGTTTATTGTAAGACAGAAACAGTTTCCAACCATACCCATACACGTCCGTAACCAAAATAAACACTGCAGTATGGCTTTATATTGATTTCCTTGTACTATAATTACCTTGAGGATTTCTAGTAATCATTTGCTTTACTTTACACTAAGGTCTGGTGTAAAAATTGCTTTTCCCACATTCACTCAATAAGATTCCTCCATGAAATCAATTAGGGAAATAAAATAAATTTGTACAGCTCATTTATGCATACACATCACAGAAAAGAAGATTCTCGTTCTTGTTTACTCATCGTCTTTACTTCAGGACATAACACTTTGTCCATAATCAGAATTGAGCTTCAGTATAATTCTTGAGAAATATAACAATTGAGCAGATATCTCACCTTGCCTGGGGCTCCATTCTCCCCACTTCATGGCTATTCACAGTACTACACAGCTTCCATGCAGATCAGTCTCATTGGTCTCCACATTATGTTTTGGACCCCTAACATTATTTCCAGGTAAGTTTGATACATCCCTTTTAAGAACAGGTGACCACCACACAGAGAAACAGACCTTTAATATCCGTCCCCCTACCTACCCCCCCCCCCCCGGGACAAACATACATATAAAAGACACCATAGGGAGTTGTCAGTGTGTGAAAAGTAATCAGTCACATCATCTTTATTAAACACAGCACACACCTCACCTCAAGGGACTGGGACTCCTTAAACAAAAAAAGGCCTTTTGCTGCAGATTACTTTTTTTTTTTTTTTATTTTTTTTCCACGTTTTTTTATTTATTTTTGGGACAGAGAGAGACAGAGCATGAACGGGGGAGGGGCAGAGAGAGAGGGAGACACAGAATCAGAAACAGGCTCCAGGCTCCGAGCCATCAGCCCAGAGCCTGACGCGGGGCTCGAACTCAGGGACCGCGAGATCGTGACCTGGCTGAAGTCGGACGCTTAACCGACTGCGCCACCCAGGCGCCCCGCTGCAGATTACTTTAGATTTAGCTTCAGGATCAAAGGGATAATTTTATTTTATTTTATTTTTAATCCTTGGCCTTAGAGTTTTTTCCTTTGATGGAATTTTTCATCTCAATGCTGATTTTTTTTTTTATCCTAGTGACTTGGGTTGAAGCAAACAGTCTCAACATATAGAGATGGCTTCATTGAACCGCTTTTTTCTGGATCTTCTGGAATAAATCAACTTTTATAACTCTAACTCCAAAGATTTCATGTCATCTTAAATCTTTGAATGCCTGAATGTATTCTTTACTCCACCAGTAATTACTTTTTAAGGAAAAAAGAAATATTACCTATTTGATGGCTTCACCCAGTCTGAGACATTAATCTTTCACTTCAGGTACAGTATTAGATTACTCTCCCCATTCACAATCAAGTCTTGATTTGGGATGACACTGTTGAGCCATCAAGACACTGCTTTTAATCAGCTACTTTTGAAGGTCAACAAATGAATAGTCTGGTTATTTCAGTCCTTTGTGAGTAGCTGAGATACAAACACTTATTCTGTTAGCTCTGGAAAATATTAGTGAGAAAGGAGCTTTGCTAGTAACAAGCAAAATTATAGTAGTATCATAATACAAGCTACATTTCTATCCATCCCAGATTACTCTAGAGCCTTGTAAATTCCCCAACTATAGTAGCTAAGAATTCTCTCCTATATAAAATAGTGCAACTGGACAAATGGTTTGCATACCATTTGCAAATATGTTTTTCCATGTCCTGGGGGTAACATATTTAAGAATTATTAAAAGAAGGTAGCATAATCCCTTGCTCCTTTGAAAAGCCTCACCAACTTTTAAACAATATGCTTTCAACTCTAGCTATGAGTGAGTTAAGAATAATCCCACTGGGGGAAGACAGTACACATTACAAATCTCTAGTTATGAATTTTGTTCTTTTAAACAGAGAACATAAAAATACAATTGGTATATGAAAATCCTTTTGCTATTATTTTATCTCTAGTCATTCTATTATCAGACTTTCAATTACTTTTATTAGCTCAAAATAACGTCCTCTCACTGATGCTATTTTGCCTCCTAAAAATATATTAAAAAATTAGAAGCCCCATCAGAAAATTAGGACACTTCATCTGCTATCCAATCAAACAGGAAGGTTAATAATTTTTCCACCTTGAGGCACTGCCAATTTATCAGCTCTGGCTGGAGGCCCTGTCCAAACCCAACCTTTCTATACTATATCCCCAAACCTCATTATTTCAAACCATTCCTTCAAATATCTAACCCTTAAAACAGTGAGTGGTCCTAAATCCTGGCCACACATTAGACTTTCCTGGGAAGATTTTACAAAGTGTGGATACCTAGAAATTCTGATGTAATTGGGCTGGGATAGGACTTAAGCATCAATGTTTTTATAAGCTCCCTAGATGATCTAAGGTGCAGCCAGGTTAAGAGATCCACTGCCCCAAAGAAATCATCTAGTAGCCCCATCATCCATTTCTACTGCCTATTTCCCCAAACTATACATCTAACCACTTTCCCTTCACAAACCCGTACCATGAAAGATCAAAGTCCTCTGGTTTCCAATACACTTCTATCAAGTAATTTGAACAACCCCACAGCACTTTCTTTATACAAATAAAATAGGACTTATATATTTTCTATATTCAAGCAACCTATTTAAAAGTAAGTAATGAAAAAAAAAAAAACAACGTCAAAAAACAAATGTCCATTATACACACCCTCAAGTAGTCAAGTAATTTGTTTTTCCAAACCAAATTGCTATAATTTCCTCTCCCGCCATTATTCATCATTAATTAAGAAAAAATAAAAAACAAACAGAAAAACCCACCTCGCCTGGATAAAGATAAAAGATGAGGCAAATCATGTGCTTTAGAGATGTGGGGTAGATAATTACACTAGTACCCCCTAATGAGACCTGCGCTACCCTACATCTATATCCTTTGTAATGTGACTTTACACTCTGCCCTTTGAGATGTGGACTCTTTCTCCACTCCTTCAGGATGGGCTGGCTGGAACCACCACTACCACCACCACAAAAATGGGCTGGCCTTGTGATTTGCTTTTACCAAAGAGAATACGATAGAAGTACCATTGTGTGATTTCTCAGGCTAAGCCTAAGAGAACTTCAGCTTCTGTTTTTGCTTTGGAATGCTTTCACTACCATCTGAAGAAACCTAGTCTAGCCTATTAGCAAATAAGAGGCAAGCAATGCAGAGGAGGGTGCCACAGCCAACAGCCATCATCAACTGCCAGGCTTGTGAAAGATTCTCTTGGATCATTCGGCCTCAACTGAGTTGTCTAATTTCTACAGCTGCATGAGTGAGCCTAGGCAGGATCATTAGCAGGATGTGCAAAGGAATCCACAGGTCAAGCCAAACCCAAACTGCAGAATCGAGAACAAATAAATGGTTGTGCTTTTAAGCTAATAAGTCCCCGGGTGATTTGTTAGGTACTAAAAGGTAACTGATATGGGAGTTTATGTAATATTCAAAAGAATTGATGACCACTGTGCTTGCTTTCATATACATCTGTTGTATGCAATTTGTAAGTAACGTATTTTTGAGGCCACATTTTGAAACACATCTTTATAAAGTGTTTTGCACTTCAATATCTCCCCATTAAATTTCACAAAAACCATACATTTGCTTCTCCTTTTCTGCCATGATTACTTGTAGGAAAAATAAATAAATAAACAGCTACCATAGCCATCTCTAAAAAAGCTAGTCAACAAATTAGCCTGAAGTTCCTCTGTAATTACTAATTATAAAATTCACTTCATTTCCTCTTAGAGAACATGGTATAAAAAGAAAAATTCCAGGAGGGATTAAAATAAAATTGTTCTGTTGCTGAATCTAAGGATACCAAGCTTGACTACCTCTGATAACTTTTACAAACCATTTCACTAAGTATTTCACCTAACGGAAAAGTCTCCTCAAGAACCTTTCTACAAAAGTAGCGATAACTGGAATATTTGGCAAATATTCCATTGCAATCTTCCTTCAGCATGGATCTAGGTTATGGCTGAAGGGAAATGGAAGTTTTGTGGCTTTCTTTTCCTATTTTTTATTTTGTATTGGTTTGCAGTGATTTGGGGGGAGTAACTTGCTGTATTCATTTCCTATTGCTGCTGTAATAAAATACACTACAGGAGAATCCTTTCCTGGCCCTTTCCAGCTTCTAGAGCTATACTCCTTGTTCCTTAGCTCATGGCACCTTCCATCTTCAAAGAAGGAGTGCAGCATCTGTAATTTTTATTTGTTCTTATCATCACATCACCTGTCCCTCTTCTACAGTCTCCTCCCCTTCTGTTTCTCTCTTATAAGTATACTTGTGGTTACATCCTTGGGCTCACCTGGAGAACTCAGTGCAGTCTTCCCATTTCCAGATTTTTAATTACCTCTGTTAAGTCCCTTCTGCCATATAAGGTAACATATTCATGGAGTCTGAGGACTGGGACGTAGATGTCGTGGGCATGACTTAGGCTATCAAACTGTCTTTAGTTCCATATTCTTTGGTACCAGGGTCAGGATTCTTTAAGTAATTTCTGTATTGAGCTAGCTCAGTTGTGGAAAAGTAATGAAAACTCTTAGTTTACTCATCCTACATAGAATAGACTAAACTTCCCACTTAAACCAAGTGACAAAGAAATCATCACTGAAGCTTAGCTAAAGCCAAAATGTAGACTAGTTGAAGAGAAAAGCATAACTGATCATTGAGGTAGAGCTGTTCATTTTTCCAACAATTTATTCTACTTAAGAATATGATGGTCAGAAAAAAAAGAATATGATTGTCATCATTTGCTTGCCAAGTTCAATAAAAGCTTCATCTGGAATGGTTGCTTCAGGGAATGCTGGGTAAATATTGCTTTTTGTTTCAATTTCAAAACAAACACAATTCAGTAGTTTCCTGTTTAACTTTAACTATCATTTTTAATGTATTCTTACCTAACACAGTTTCATTTTATTAGCAGTATGAAAACAAACTCACACAATAATTTTTCCACTGACAATGTTGCCTACTTGAAGGCATCATAAACTTATAAGCACAGATTTATAATTCATACATTATTTAAAAAGAAGATATCCTTAATACATTTTATCTGCAAAAGAAAGTAATATATTTCCATTGAAAATTATGTTAGCAGAGAGAATGATTCAAGCATGTATGCAGAAGTATTCTAACCATATAACTAGATTATAATATTTACATGTATGCAATCTCATTGACTCAGAAAATAAGTAATAAACTACTTCTAATCTCTGCTAAAGGGAATATTTCATAAGGTGAATCAGATAAAGAAAACAAAGCATTAAATGCAAATACTTGTGAGAATGATAGGGAATCAGATGTGCATTAAAACGTCTTATTATAGAGTAGATAAGATAAACTTAAGAACATAATCTAAAGTACAACATTCAAAAGCAACAGTGTGCAAATTAACTGTCCAAATTTTAAAGCAGTTCTCAGACTGCTTAGTTTTCAGGTTATAGAAATAAATAGTCAATGGTTTCAGTGGTTTTATGAATACAGATTTAGGAAAGTTAACACCCAAAGTCAAAATAACGTTAACCAAAGGTCAGAACTAATAAATGTAAATTAATAGCAGTTACTATAGAATGTATTTAGCATTTTACAAAAGCAAATATTAGCTTCTTCTTACTAGTGAGAAAAGAAATATAATCTTTATCCTATTCCTTTCCCAAATTTCACTAAAATCAAAATAAAGAGCTCAACTATAAACACAGAGAAAATAGGAGCTGGGACATCAGCAGATAAGTTTTGGCAGCCAATTCTGGAAAGAGGAACGTGGAAGGAAGTGGGGTACTGAGATAGCCTGAGAAATTTCACTGCCTGGGGAGAGAAAGGGTATTTACCAGTCCGATGAAAACCCATGCAGATGTAGAAGCCCTGCTAGGCTTTGGAATTAGTTACCAGGGACCTGGGAAGTCCAGGGTGCAGGATGGAACTAAAAGCAGGAAGATTATTTTTAAGTCCACAGGAGAAAAATCAGACTCTCAGATCCCATTTTCTGCTTAGCCAGCTAATTAACTGCCCTTTCCCCATCCTCACTGAAGACAGGAAGTTAACTTACTGAAAAGACTCAGGGACACCAGCTAGGGGAGGGGTGAAATACTACACTGAAAACAGGAGTTAAATACACTTGTCCATATGGAACGAGAGCAGAGAATTCTTTTCTGGGGAAACTAAATGGTCCAAGAAAAAGGACCTAGAGATTTGGACTGGCATTTGTATGTCCTCAAAAAAAAAAAAAAAAAAAAAAAAAAAAAAAAAAAAAAAAAAAAAAAAAAGGCTGAGCCCTGTTCCTGTGCATTTACCCAAAGATGGCGCCCTTTATACCCACACCCATATGGGATTTCTCATCAGTCTTTTCTGTACTGTTTGGTACTTAGGTCAGTACTAAAAACAACAAAAGACATTGATGGAAACAGATAATGCAAGAAGAAGAAACTAAACTCTGTGTGTGTATGTGCATATTTGCATATGTGTATTCTCTGACATAAAAGGAAAGACGGGTAGATCTTGCACCTATGCAATTTGATCAGGACACCATAAACAAAAGCATTTAGAAATAGGAAAGAACTCTTAGAAATTAAAATGATTATCCAATAAAAAGTCCAATATAAAGGTTGAAGAAATTTCTCAGAAACTATATAAATAAAACAAATGATAGAAAATAGGACAACAGGGACGCCTGGATGACTCAGTCAGTTGGGTGTCCAACTTTGGCTCAGGTCATGATCTCAAGGCTCATGAGTTTGAGCCCCACGTCAAGGCTCTGTGCTGACAGCTCAGAGCCTGGAGCCTGCTTCAGATTCTGTGTCTCCCTCTCTCTCTGACCCTCCTTCACTCACACTCTTGTTTCTCTCTCTCTCTCAAAAATAAATAAACATTAAACAATTAAAAAAAAAAAAAGAAAATAGGACACCAAAAACTTACATACAGTAGACAATCAATCCAGGAGATCAACATCTGATTGATGGGAGTTCCAGGAGGAGAAAAGAGAAAACAGAGGGTCAGAATGATCCAAGAAAATAGAATACAATTTTCCAGTATTGCAGGCATGCATTTCTGGATTAAAAGAGTCAGCCAAGTGCAGAGCACAAATTAATGAAAAAAGGTCCACATCAGGATATAATATTGTAAAATTTCAAGACACCAGGTAGGAAAGAAAATAATGGGAAAAGCTTTTAAAAATAACCAATCAGATATAATAGCGGCATTAGACTTCCGAAGCTGGAAGGTAGACGAGAATAGAACGCTGAATTGCCTTTAAAATTCTGAGGGGCAATTGTTTTCACCCTAGAATTCGATAACTAGCCACATGATCAATTACATGTGGGGGTACAAGAAAGCTTTTTTGAGAAAGTGAAGATTTTTAAGGAATGTACCCCTCAATCAGTTTTTCTGGATAGTTACTAAAGTGTTCTCACAAGAAATAATTAGGAGATTCAGAAAGCAGGGCACCCAATACAAGGGGAAGACAGAAGCAGTTTCCCTAGCAGTGATGAAAAAAGGTCCCAAGCAACAACTGTGCTACAAACCTGAGGGAAACCCTCCCCACCGGGGCAGGAGCTGGAGGCCCCAGAAGAGCTGTCTCTAAAGAGAAAATAGGACCATTAGATCCCTTGCTGAGTTTGACCATACTGAAGAGGGCCTATAAGTTTTCTGAGTGTTTGCACTGAATTAATTACAGAGGAAAATGAAAAAAAAATGAGAAAAATGGAGCAATTACTGGCTCCACAAAAAAAGTCAGAAAAGGGAAAAATGTAATCATAGTAACAAAGTGGCTTTTCTATGATCAATATTTATATAGTTATGTAAACAGTGAATATTCATTTAATAACATGTGACATAGATTTGGGAGGACTGAGGAAAGAGAAAATGTATGTAATGTAGGATGGAGACAGACCTGAAGTGAGAGAGCCCAAACTTCATTTTCTGTAATAGGAAGATGGACCATAACCGGAAAAGAAATATCAGAAAACGGCAAAGTGGCCATATGGCCACTTTAGAAATATGGAAACACATATGAGAAGAAACAGCTGCGGAAGAGTTGAGATTAGGTCCAGTAGAAGGGGCAGAGACCAAGGAATGGCAGTGGAGTAGTGGTTCAGCAGAAAGCTTGTTAAAACAGTAATAATAGGCCTGTATTACTCTGACTTTTAAAACTGTGAACAGGCACAACTTTCATAAAATACAAATACATTTTTATAGAAAGTTAGCATCTAGTAAAAATCCTATAATCCACTAATGGCCAGCTCTTTTCAATGCTTGGATTGAAGGGAGTAATCTAAACATGGTCTGACACTGTATATACCAAAAGTCATTTGATTTCTAGCATTTCTATGACTGCAATTGTAATTTGCAGTAGCTTCAAGATGGCTCTAAGATAATTCCAAAGCTTTCAGCATAAATTGGCCCTCTTAAACACTGTGCATAAATTTTCTCAGGCTCAAGCTGACCAAAGGGCAATCAAAATGAAACACAAACAGGATGTTAATATTGCCTTATGGCTCAGTGAGCATGGGAGAAAACAAAACAAAATGCAACTACCACTAATCTCCTTAGAAGGAACAGTTTCCTGTTGGGATAATTAAGTTGTCAAAGTGTATTAATTCAAATGGAGAAACAAATGCATATGTCTGTTATGTGCTAGACGCTGTGCTAGGTAAATAGGACATATAAGGATGTATAAGATGCAGTCACTTCATTCAAGAACTTTAAAATCAAGAACATGAAGACACTAGAAGTTCTCTTAACTGACCTTTATTTATGTGATTTGTCTGACTAACCCTCACTAGCCATTTCCTCCCTTAAACACAATGATTGCTGTCCATGACGTTCTAAACACTCAATCTAATGACTGCTCTCTCACCATTAGCTTCTTAACCCACCAGTTGAGTTGTATGCCCATGTAGAGGAGGAAAACAATTCCTCTTCTACCCTTCTAGGTTTGGTAGCTGGGCCTGCAAAATAAACTCACAACAGACAGATCAACTAGAGAAAAACAAACAGAATTTATTAATGTGCACAATGCATGTACACATGGGAGAACTCAGCGATGAGTAACTGAAGGAAGCAGAACTTGTGCGCACATAGCATCTTAACAAAGAATAATAATTTCATAGAGAAGTGACAAGATGAAGGAAAAGGGGCTTAAGCTTTAAGGGGACCGATTGTAGGAAGATAAATAGATGGGAAAATTAATGGTAGGTAAAGGAAGGTTTGTTTGTGTAGGCTCTTTCTCAGTGCCATTTTATTCCACCAGTAAAATTGTTTTCTACTTCTTAGTATGGGAAATAGAGGAGGGGACATCTTTACAATGAGAATTATGTTCTTTTAGAACATTATTTATAATTATATACATTTGATTACATATTATCAAAAAGCAGTGAAATTTGAGTATTAAACTTAAGAGACTATTTGATTAAAAGTTGGGGAGTCTTGCTAAAGGTGAAAAGTTGAAAAAATACTATTGAGTTAGGTATGGGAAAAAATCATAAATACCTAGGAAGATTTGTCACATAACTATATCAACATCCATACTCTCACTTCTTTTTCATGAAAATGAAACTGATATGGAGAGGGTACAAAATGGATATGGCTTATACTAAAAATACAACACAAAACATCCCAGAGAGGGCCTGCATTCAAAGAAAAAGTCTTAATTCTTAATCAAAAGATGAATCGCTAAGAGTTTATTCTTATGTCTTAATTTAAAATAAATGCTTAAAGTTGTATATATCATTAGCTTTCATTGTATGTATTATTTGACTTTCCATACTAATCCATGTGTCCATTAACCAGCCAACTACTGGTCCTGATCTTACTGAATAAGAGAGCTTCCTCTGTTTGCAGAAGTCACTTGAGCCCCAAGGGGACGTGCTTATAACAGATTCCCTTGGAGTGGTGATGGATATGCTGTTTTAGTCACATTCTTTCACCAAATGTCCCCAGCTGTTTTCAGCAAAACTAATTGATAATGTGCACTTCCAAAGTGGCTGGCTATGCTTAGCAAAGACAGAGAAAAATAAACACACACACACACACACACACACACACACACACACTGAACAAATTTAAGGATTTCACATAAGATCTCACCCTTTTGAAAACTATTTTCTAAACCATTGAGCTAACTATTAATGTAGAAAAAAGTACATTCTATTAACGAAAAAATGATGCATATCATCAAGAAAAGGAACATGAAATAGAATTGAATATTAGAACATCAGATTGGAACCATCTTTATTTGCCATTTGACCTATCTAATTCATCAAGAGAATACCCAGAGCTGAAGAGGAAAAGGAGAACACAGTTCTAAGTGTTCATACAGTAATTATTTTCTGGTGGCAATAGAAAATATATGATCTCAAAACTTTACCTATTAAGTCAAAGTCTTTAATTTCTGCCCCCATGAGAAGAGGTCTTCAATCTACAGTATATTCCATGGGACAACTTAGTTTTCCTTGAAATCATTTGAAATGAAAATTTAAAAATAAATTATGGCAGATAGCTCATATTTTACTTTCTTTGAGTCTTACTCAATTATGTTTAATTCAATTAGAATATGTTGACTCAGATAACTCTTATTAACTATATTTAAGGAATGTCACAATCTAGTCCTTCAACATAAAACAAAGATCCTTTAATTTTATGGATTATATCTCAGAAAACTGTTATAATTCTCATTTTCCATCAAGTTTCATTATAAAATTAAAGGCATTGTCCTACATAGAAAATTCATAATAGACTAGCTTAAAAACGCGTAAATTGTGAGTTGAATTTGTATTATGACAATTGTCATAGAAGAATATGTTTGGCCTCACAAGAGCTGGAACACTGGCCTAACAGTTCACTTCACTTTCTGCATATGGTTTATCAGCATCTGAAAATTCCCCTTCCTCATCAGTCATTCCTCTCTTCTGGGTGATCCAGTCCTTTCCCCATGCTACTCCATGTTCCAGAGTTTGCTTTCTACTTTTGTCTTCCCAAGGCTTGACTAGTAGAGCTAACCTGTAATATGACAACTTTCCAGTGTGGGGTCACATGAAATAGTACTCTCTAAGTATTCTTAAGTTTGAAATGATGAGTTATATAAAATATGGGCTTCATTTCAATTCTGTAAATACTAAATTCTTTGTATTGGATTAGAACGTAGGAGATACAACTTTACTCTTTTTGAAAGAGAGAAATTTATATTTATATTCTGTAACCTAGGTTAACTGGCCTGGCATTTTATAAAATCACACTCTTCTAAAAAAGTTAACTGCAGAGAAATTAACAATATCATAAGATCTAAGACTATAGGGACATTTAGAAATCATCTATTCCTATCACCTATGATCAAACCCTCTTTATAATTCTCTCACCAAGAAGTTGTTCATTGGTTTCAACATTTCCCAGAAATAAGGAATTTTACCTTCTGATGCAACTCCATTCCATTTTTAGAAAAACTATTACAGAATCATTGTGAGAGGACAGGTTTGTCTCCCTATTCTTTTGATCCAGACACCACTTTTTCTTAAGGCAAGCCTCTGAAATTCAAAGCCAGCCATTTATTTCCTCACCCTGCCTCTCTCTTCCACTATCCCAGCCATTTACTGAAAGAAGCAATGAGACCTCAAGCCATGCTCCCCGAATCTTCAGTTTCCTGGCCACATCTTTAGATCCAAAGATATCTTCTTAGAGTTCTTATATATTATTAAGTGCCATTAGCCCCACTTCTTAAATATGCATTTCAGCAAATTCTACCTCATAACTTTATTTTCTCGTGCATGTAATTATCAGGAGCCAGTTTTTGTTCTAAAACCGGTTGCATCTATGTCTCTCACTCAAAAGAGAAACTCCAATTACAACCAGTTACTAGTTTGAGGAGAAGAAACAAGATGTCACAAAGACACGTTTTTGAATCCTGGAACACGTCACTAATAATTTAGCTGTTGGTTTTTCACCAAGAGATGTAAAAGCGAACAAACAAGCAAATCTGGTGGTCTTTACCACGCAATCAATACAGATGGTTACCAGGGTAAGTGATTACTAATAAAGTTGGTTCTACTAATGGAAAACATCCTAACAAACTGAAATGGATGGTAGTAACAAGGAAGAATTTGGTTGATTTTAATAGAATTTCCCTTTATCAACATAACAGTTTTGCATTTAAAATTGTCAAAATGTCCGTGTCAAAAATTAAATCCAAAATATGATCTTACTAAACATGAGCATTTCATTTTAGTGGACTTATATTCATTTAAATATAGGATAACTGGGGCGCCTGGGTGGCTCAGTCGGTTAAGCGTCCGACATCAGCTCAGGTCACGATCTCACGGTCCGTTGAGTTCGAGCCCCGCGTCGGGCTCTGTGCTGACAGCTCAGAGTCTGGAGCCTGTTTCAGATTCTGTGTCTCCCTCTCTCTGACCCTCCCCCATTCATGCTCTGTCTCTCTCTGTCTCAAAAATAAATAAACGTTAAAAAAAATTTTTAAATATAGGATAACAAAGTTTGTTTTATAAGGAAGCGAAAAGTCGGTCACTTTTATGATCTTACGATAATAATGTTTTAGTAAATGCCCTCCTTAAACTGGAAAATAGTTTACAGAATTCAACTATTGCCATCAATTTCTCTCAAAATCGATCTCTATGTTTAAGATACTATGGGAATCCGTCTGCATTTAAATCTTCCCCCCTAGAAAAATTCAAAATGAATCTGTTCATTGAAGGTTAAGGTACAGCAACTTGTTCTCCAGATTTTATATAGGTTCTGTCATGATTAATTTGCTTCAGACTTTTTGTATTACTTTGTTTTGCTGATTTGGCTTCGTTTTCTAGTCCTCACCCCTTCAGAATGCACTCTATTCTGTCCTTTGTGGATCGATCTACAGAAACGTGCTACCTAGCAACTGCTCAGCTCTTGTTTCTATCTGCCGTTGCACAAGTTGTTGAAGCAAAACATGTAAGAGGTGGGAAATTTGGTGGGAAAAAAAAACTATATTTTTCCTTCTCTCATCCATAAAAGAAAGCGAGGGAGAAAGAGAGAGGGAGAGAGAAGAGGTATTCAGCCAGAAGTACTCCAAATAACTACATCAAGTACAGGCACAAAAAATATGCCTCATTATGAAGAGAATGATAAAGTATTTTTGATGGAGTTATCCATCATCTATCCTGCAGATGTGTCAGTGGCCAAGGGAGCAAGGAGCTGTGTATATACAATCATGGTCATGAACAGGACCTGGAAATCTGTCCAAAACCAAATAAACCCATGTTAATTTATCAGCAAAGTCTTTGGTTATTTCTCAATAACTCTATATTGTTCTACATGAACTTTTCCTTTAGTGAAATATTATACCATGATGGCATTTTCCAATTGGAGTTGAACATGAAAGCCAAAAATCATTAAAAAAAAAAACTTCAAATTTTTGAGAGTTGCAGAAAGTTGTTACTACCTAAAAATGTTTCCATTTCTTTGAATTATTTATGAAAATTATTTCCATACCTGAGTGGATATGACATTTGCAGCTTTACTGTTAAGAGCACAGTTCAACATCCCCTTCTATGAGGCTTTATGAAAAATGAATATGCAGATGTGGTTGTGCTCTCACATAAGATGTAGGTAGGGGAATCTACCTCAAATTATATACAACCTATGTTGATGCTGGGTAACACATAGAGAAAAAAATAATACATTAGTCTATTAGCATATAAACCAAGCTATTAGAAATAAGTGACAAAATCTGCACTACAGAAGGAGACAGTATGGCTTAGAGTCCAAAGATGGGCTTTGCCTTTATACAGACTTCAGTTAGAATTCCATTTCTGCCTCACACTAACTAGTATGGTAAATTTAGACAAGTCACTTAACTGCCCTGAGACTTAGTTTTCCCATTGTGAACTGGGGTAACAATGCACACTTTAACAAGTTATTATAAAGGCCAAATGATATCACTCTATTTATTCAACTTTCATTAAGTTAATCTTAAAAAAATTTTTTTTAAAAAGGGGAGGGGCACCTGGGTGTCTCAGTCGGTTGAGCGTCCGACTTCGGCTCAAGTCATGATCTCACAGCTCGTGGGTTCAAGCCCCGCATCGGGCTCTGTGCTGACAGCTCAGAGCCTGGAGCCTGCTTTGGATTCTGTGTCTCCCTCTCTCTGCCCCTCCCCCACTCATGCCCTGTCTCTCTGTCAAAAATAAATAAATATTTAAAAAAATTTAAAGTTAGTCTTTATTATGACTTATGTCAGGTAGTATTGCTGGGTGAATACAGACATGTTTGAGATACTATGGGATCTCACTGAAAATCAAGATGAGTGACACTTCACTGGGCTATAGGTTCCAAACATGGGTGCCAGCATTCCACCCAAATGTCTATATGGGATCAGTCATACCTCACAGTTGCCAGCCTTATGAGCAGACCAGACCTGCCACACTGTTGCTAGCTAAGATCTACACCCACCACAAGAAATAGAACTATACATGTCTAGCTGGAGATGAAAAGGATGGGGGTAGAAAGTATCTAAAAGATTGAACATTTTCCTAAAAGGTATTGAGTCATCCAAAATAAATCATTAAATTGAAAGCATCAGTGGCTCTAAGTTGACAAATTTAAAGTTTTTTGCCTAGCCATGAAGGGGTTCAGAGTATGTCACCCCAAAGTATTCCACTCTGGCATAAGGATTATTTTGTGCTGAAGGCAATTTAAAAAATATAGACACAGGATAAGATCTCTGCCTGCTCCACCCTCTCCCTTATTTGCCTGAAAGCAGAACATAAATATGTGAATTCTACTCATGAAGGTGCTCTCTCCCTACCCACTTCTCCTAGCAAGAAAGAGATAACAACCTTATTACTGGAAACAAGATGACACCAAGAGATTCTATACAAACAAATCTTGCTAACTGGCCCATACCTACAATTAGTTTCTCCATATATTTACTTTCCCACAATTTGCCACCCTAAAAACTCAAAGACCGTTTCCTTTGTCTTGACACTTCTCTACAATTTTATTGTTCTTTTGTTAAGATGCTAAATAAGCCCAAGTTTTAACCACCCCTTTGAGTTACTCATCACTGAATTCTGTGTATGCACATGTATGCGTTAATGAACTCCATGTTTCTTTTAATATCTTTTGTCCGTCTAATTTTCAGGGCTCAAGCCAATGAATTAACATGGACAGAGGGGGAAAAAAAGTCAAGTTTTCCTCCCTTATACTCATTTACCTTATGTTTAGAAAGATGAGAGCTCATTAGCTCTTAAAAATAAAATCAGAAATGATTTTATTTACAAGTCTGCTAATAATTTCTTTATAGCACATGAGTAAAACTTCAAGTCATTTCAGCCTGTGTGTATATTATATAACAAAACTAAAATGTCATATATGTGTGCTTAAAGAGAATTTTTTATTGAGAATCCAAAAACAAAAAAGACAGATTCACAAGGTACTTTAATCAGATGATTTGCATTAATAATTTTCAATCAAATTTTAATTCTAGAAGTTTATTTGTAATAAAAACACCTCAAAATCACTCAGGTGGAAAAACAACAAAAAGGACCAATGATTTAAGTGTAAATGTTTCAAACATGAAAACTCAATACGTATAAATGGAGTAAAAGACTTTTTAAAGAATAAAATATTTATTTCAGTTGATTTCTCTAACCAATCCAATACATTCTTTCCTCTTTCATCTGTAATGTTAATATTATAATTGTTTCAGTTATTATTTTTCACTTTCATAGCTTCTTTTCTCTGAAGTAATCCTTTTCTGGGAGAGGAAAGATAACCTAATAGATTTTTCTATCTTTAATTTCATGCATTCTGTGAATTTTTAATGCTAATGCTTTAAAGAATCCCTCTTATTTAAATAAGATATTTGATAAAGAGTATTTCAGATAATCTTTCCACTAAATCTTTACAGCAAAGCTTAAAAAAAAAGTTATTACCATATGCTCTTTAATGCCTAAAGCAAAGATCTAGTATGGAATTGAGAATCATAATGAGGTCAATCTCAATTCCATCAATGTTATGTTCTATTAAAATCAAATCCAATCATATTCCTCATTTCAACCCAGCATGGCTTGGCTTTGAGGTATGTTCAGAAATGCACTTAAATTAGAAGAGACACATTAACATTTTATCATATGAATACCACTAATGGCTCAGAAGATTAGCAGTAACACATTCTGGAGACTTCCTCTACTGAAAATGTACTTTTAATAATATTCCCACACACCTAACTGTAGCTGTGGGAGGTGTGGTTTCAACTAATGAAGTTCGGGAGCCCTTGATTAAAAAAAGAAGGAAAAATAACTATCAATGAAAACTCTCTAACCAGAAACCAAGTTCCATCTGCCATTTCACCAGAAAATGATTCTTCATTACATCATCCCAAATTAAGTGAAATAAAGTGTTGGCAATTCTCTGGCAAATAATGGATCCTTCTAGATTATCAATGAGTTATAATTAAATTTGTTATTTTTAGGAGGATTCGTTGGGGGGGGCGGTGGTGGTGAGAGGAAGAGTTTAGATTTTCTCTGCTGCCTTAGTAGGAAATGGTACAAATTCATTCTGATTCTACTGCTCCTCTCTAGCCTTTATCTGTGTAGACATATAGCCCACAGGCTCAAAACATCCACTTCTGACAATCTTAATTTGAAGTCTGAAGAAGGCTGATTTCAACATAAACAGTTTCAGAGTTAACCCTATTCCATATGCCAACAATACATGCATCACTGAGAACAAGGAAATATGACAGTTATCAGAATTCTTATAGGAACGCATTCTTATAGGAATGCATTCTTTAATACTTTATTTCCTTTGAATGAATTCAACTTCTTGAGTGCCTAAATTATCACCAGCACTGTTCTAGATATGTCTGATATAGAAGCCATGGCCTTATGGAGATAGTAATATATATCTAAAGATCAAAAATGCAAGGAATTCACAGACCTTTTAAGCTGTGAATGCTCTCAAAGATCTTGAAAAAGAGTCATTTTAAATTTGTAGGAACTAAAGCCCAGAGAGTTTAAGTGCTTTTGCACACACCACAAAGCTAACTAATGTTCTCCTGGGACTAGACTCCAGAAGCCTGACTCTCAGCCATTGCTCATCCTAAATATGAACGGAGAGAAAAACTCCAGGGAGTGGATGTTGCCATACAAACTATGCAGACATCAATGCTGTGAAAACTCAAAGTGTGAAAAAGACTCAGGAATGGCCATCTTTTCTCTATGAATTTCAGTTCCTGCTGATATCACCTGTTCTTAGAGTCTTAATCCTTAATAATTTAAGTAATAATTAAAATGAGCAGATGTGCATTATTCTAAAGTATGCTGAAGTAGAGGTTCCACTTATGCACATGAAGGAAATCAATATATTTCACTTAAGATATACTTCTTTGACATAAAAATTATTTTGAGCTGAAGGCAATTAAGAAGAGGGAAATGCAGGAAAGCTCTCCCTACCCTCCCCCTGTTAAGCCTAAAGGCAGTATATAAAATATAAATTCTCTTTTTACTGCAGACAGACTCATAGCAGCCCAGAGATGGCACCAGAGGAATCTGTAAACAAATCTACCTCCATTAGTTCCTTCTCATATATTTGCCTTCCCACAGTTTGCCACCCTTGCAAGGCTAAAATCCCTCCTTTGTCCTGTGATTTCTACACAAATTTGTTGTTCCTCGCTGAACATGCTGTATAAACCAGAGTTCTAAATCACCACTTGGAATTACTTTTCACAGAGTCTTCCTTCTCCTGTGTGATGTGTGCTGCAGGCATTGTAAGCTGTTTTTCTTTTGTTAATTTGACTTTTTGTTCAAGAGTCCTGAACCTCGGTTGGGTAGAGGTACAATCTTGCTTCCCTTACACATGTGAATTCATTTGTTAAAGGTTTAAAAAGGCCCTCATCAACCTTGAGCTCCCTACATCTGTAAGCTAAAACCTAAGCACTGAAATGGACTCTTCGGAAACACAAAATTACCGGTTTCAGTTGAAGCTAGGGGCTCTTGGTGCATCAATTCCGAGACCCCTTCAGAAACGTTTTCTCAGAGGAGTCTTAGCATCTGGTGGTCACACCTTGGCCATGAAGCTCCATATCTGTTTGGTGCCCCAGAAACAAGTAAAAGTATGGAAAGAGATGGTAGTAGGAAGAGGGAAAGCAAGAAAGTCAGAATTAGGGAACTCTCAAGATGGAATAAATGATAAGGGTAAGTGACTAATTTTATTATCAGCGACACATTTTAAAAAATATTTTCAAAAAAAGAGGTTAGAGTGGGAGAGAGCCAAAGCATAGGAGACTGTTAAAAACTGAGAACAAACTGAGGGTTGATGGGGGGTGGGAGGGAGGGGAGGGTGGGTGATGGGTATTGAGGAGGGCACCTTTTGGGATGAGCACTGGGTGTTGTATGGAAACCAATTTGCCAATAAATTTCGTATATTGAAAAAAAATATTTTCAAGCCATTAGTTCTTCCTTTGAAGGTTATTCCAACATATTGAAAAATATATAACATCCTGTGCCTAGTACAATGAAAATTTTTCTAAAACTATCATCTTTAAGAGCTTATTTTTATCAGTCCACTAGTACTGTACTAAATCTGTTGCCAACCAGTTCTTTATTCTAAATTCAAGTACTGTATACATAAATATACACAATTATTTGGTCAGTAACTATGAAAAAATGGTTCAAATATGCCTAGTTGACTTTACAGTTGGGGATAATTAGAATGAGAGCAAGGAACCTTCATTTTAACAAATGAGGAGAGGCAGAATAAGAGGATTTCTTCTCTGACTCCCTCACCCCCCCCCATGAAGTCTTGCAAAATATGTATATTTCCCAGAAATCAAGAAAGAGAGAGACAGCAAGAGAGAGACAGACAGACAGACAGATAATACACCGTTAGAGCCTGGAACAAAGGATCACCGACTCTGAGTGATTCTCTCAGAATGCATTAAATTTGGGGATGGTGGCTGGAAGACGCATAACTTCATAACTAAAACAAAGCATAGCACATTTAAAAGCATTTTATTAAAACAATGGAGGAAGATATTGACAATGTCCAAGCTACTACCACAAAGTTGATAGCACTCAACATTACATTTTAATACCAATTAATAGTTTTCTATCCACTAATGTGAGAAGGCCACAAATTCAATGCTTTGTATTATTTTCTCCCTTTTCTGTTTTTAGCTCAATATCAGCTTATAATACATGGTATCTTACAAAATCTTATAAAAGCAAGAGTGAAATCACTTGTAAAGAGTCTTGTGAGTTTCAATACTTCCAAAGGTTGGTGCCTTACCACTATTCATGACCTCTCACCTAGACTTTTACAATCTAAAAAAAGAGTATGTAGGGCAAGATCAAGGAAACA
This sequence comes from Felis catus, assembly GCF_018350175.1. Classification (NCBI taxonomy): domain Eukaryota; kingdom Metazoa; phylum Chordata; class Mammalia; order Carnivora; family Felidae; genus Felis; species Felis catus. The sequence continues at coordinate 97,160,204 of NC_058376.1, forward strand.
AGCAATATTTAATGATAAGTTTTTAACAAACTATATATGATGGATCATGTAAGATTAATTTATACATAAATATTTTCAGTGCCAAATAATGAAGATTTATTTAAGGATATGTAAGCAACTGACGGGAATTAAAGTATAAATGAAAGAAAAGGAAAGGAAAAGGAAAAAAATAATAATCACCATGTTTTCTAAATCTCCCAATGTAAAGTGTGTACCACACTAAAAAATGGCAGGAATACACACACACACACACACACACACACACACACACACACATCCCAGATTACATACTTCTATATCCTTCTCATATTAGTTAAATGCCCCTTGAATTAATTTCTTGGTATAGTATGTTTGAGATGGAAGATGGAATGGAACACTTAAATATGGTAAGCCACTCTTTGCTGCAATTTTAAGTAACACTTAAGTCTTCTGAGAGCCACAAAGTTTTGCAAATTTCATTGATTTCTTTGATTGATGTAAATTGCAAATGACTCTGTATTGTGTCAGGCAACTCTCAAATGGTTCCTGCTGACTCTGCAATGAGTTACTACATGGTCCAAAGCCCTGTAAGGAGCACATCACGTATTTAACCACAAGCAATAGAGCTCAATCTGCCTTGTTTTAAATTAAACACTCTAAGTAATTGTGCTCAAGATTTGAAAAGTTTTTGCTTCCTTAAACTGCAAGAGAATGAACTAATAGCATTGCCTTTTATAATTTTGAGAATAAAAACCATTTGGGGGACCTGAGAAGAAAGGTAGCCTTCAAGGTGTAGGCCTCAAAGCAAGGAATGAAAACATAAAAGGTGTTATGGTCTGCTTTAGACATCTTAGAATAGAGAATAATGGTCTCAGCTCCTGTCCCCATTCCTCCTGTGATCAGAGCTCCATTTGCAGTTAATGGCGACTCCTTCTATAGGAGGCCTTTTAGAGGATGTGTGGATTCTGAACAGAATCACAGAACTGAAAAGTGTCACTGAACGTAGCCTGTGGGCTGCTCACCACTTGCAGGTTCATAGACAAAGGAGAAAAAAGAAGCGACACATCAGCAGGTATTCCAAGAAGGAAGCAGGCCTGAGATGGTTATCCAAGTGGCACAGTGCAACACAAAAAGACACAATCCTCATGCCATGAGGTTCAAATCCTGGCTACCTTGCTTACTAACCGTGGAACCTGAGAAAGTCTTTAGTCTCTCTGAATCTGACTTTGTTCACCTGAAAAAGTATGATGATAATAATTCCTACACTGCATGGCTATTGCGATTATCACGTGAGGTAAAGTCCGTAAGACACCAAAGACAGTGCTAGGCATCTAGAAAATGCTCAATAAATGGTAACTATGAGATGACAATGGTGGAGATGATAATGAAAATGATGCTGGCAGGTGATGGCCACTATTATGAAGACTATTCATAATCCATCCAGTGTCTCATGCTGTTTCTTGCCCTGGAGCTCTCACACACCCCGTTTTTTCCTTCATATCTGCTTCACCAAAATACAACCTCATCATGCTGAGAAATTAGCCAAAGCATCAGTGGCTCCGGGGAAATTGCACTGAGCCCAGCTGATTTGGATGCCCCTCTTCTACTCTTTACATCAACCTGAGCTCAGTGAAAGCCACTTGGAGAAGGGGAGTTCTAAGATGAGATATAAAGATGCTCATGTTTCCATATAATCCACACACTGTGATAAGGCATGAGGATAGATGAATAAATGAGATATGATTACAGGCCAGAGAAATGCTCCCAGTCTAGACTTAGAGCTATACCAAAATTGTGGCAAAAGCTGTAAGTGAAATATGTATAAAATTCTGTGAGAACACAGAAGTACATGAATTAAATTATGGGAAGACAGAAGGAGAAGTTGTATGGAAATTTTCAATTATAAAATAATGTCTGAGCTGGACCTTAAAGGTGAGTACAAAAAGTTCCCTAAAAGGATCCTACCACAACAGCTTGCCTTCTGATTTCTAAGGGCAAACCGTCTCTAAGGAGTTTGGGGACACACAGAGCTCTCTCTGAAGTGGTGATACGTTATTCCACTTATAAGCAAATAAGAGACAAAGAAATAGAGAGGAGTAGCTTATATTTAGCCTTTCATTTGTTCCCAGGGTGATTTTTAATCAAAGCCAAGTCTTCGATGATGTGAGCACAGAGGCAATTTGGGGCACTAATACTACAGCTCAGGTGGTGGTCAGGTTACATTCACTTCTCAGTGCTGGAATTGCTGGGTGGTTAAATGAATTGATGATTGCAAATGGCTTTGAAAATACACAATGCTGAAGAAATGCCATGAATAACTGTTGTTCAATACACTCAGGAGACAAACCTGTCTCCAAACAGGTCTCCAAAAGATGGACTGTTGTTTAAAGACATTTAGGAGACTTTCTTTTTTTCCACAACCAAGATAGATTTTTTTAGCTAGATTTATTCTAAAGCCATCATAATGCCTAAGGATAATCTTTTTAAAATGCCCATTATAACAGAATAAATCTGAAATTGCTCATAAATGCTACTTACAGGAAACTTGAAGAAAAAATGCATTAAACTAAAACAGTTTTGCCGTCTCACTTAAAAATAAATTATAAGACAAAGAAAGCCTCTCATGGGAATGGTAGCTGTGATGGCTGAGAGCAAATAAGAAGAAACAAATTAAAACTAACCCATATAAACATATAGAGAGAGTTCTTTCAAAAAGATGATGGAGGAAACTACTAGAAGAAACTCACATTTGATTCAAATAACCATTCTTTCTTTATGTCAAATGGTTTTCAGCATCTCTGTAAATCCCACCAATTCTACCCCACACTTGCAAGATTAAATGGACATGAGATTAGTCATATAATAATGGTAGTAATAGTGATAAGACCTTACATTCCTATTATACTTTATAGTTTACACAGTAAATTTAACTATCTAATTTAATGCTCAACATACTGCCAAGTACATAAGACAGGTGCTATCTTTATTTTTGAGGGGGGGCAGGTGTTTTGTGTTTTTAAAATTCTTAAACAAGCAATTGAAATAAAACAGAGGTGATATGACTAGAAAGGTTGGAATCCCAGAACTGATAGGTGTCAGAATCTGGATTTTTCTAATTTCTAGACTAGGTACCTAATGACCTATTTGCCAAACACTGAGTGGATTTTTTAAACATCTTTACCCAAATAACAGAAAAAGTTTTGTGACAAGCTATGAAACTGAAAAAAAAACCTGATTTCCTTTTATATCACAGTAGAATTAATATTTACTGTATTTAATTAGTAAGTTAAAAAAATACTTTAAGAAAACATGCATTTACATAATAAAATGGAGAGGTAACAATGAATTAGACAAGCCTTTCTCAAACTGTATCCCTTGGAATGCTCATTTCATAAGATTCCAGTAATCTGTGTGAAAAACATTTTAAGGTAAAATATATTTGGGAAACGTGGGTTAGTAGGTCTCTTCTTTTCGACTCTCAGTCTATATTGGGGTGCCTGGGTGGCTCAGTCGGTTGAGCGTCCGACTTTGGCTCAGGTCATGATCTCGCGGTCTGTGAGCTCGAGCCCCGCGTCGGGCTGGAGACAGTTCAGAGCCCGGAGCCTGCTTCAGATTCTGTATCTCCCCCTCTCTGTCCCTCCCCCACTCATGCTCTGTCTCTGTCTCTGTCAAAAATAAATAAACATTAAAAAAAAAATTTTGACTCTCAGTCTATATTAACACACAAAAACCTCTGAGAAGATCTGAAACCAGAAACCCGTTTGTCTAATGATCTCCAAAATTCATATATTTTACCTCTGTGATTCTCAAATGAGGGTATACATTCATCTGAGTCAAGGATAGACTGTCATGTGACAGAAATACCAAGAACTACAAAATAAGTATGGTATATACTCCTGGAGTGACAGTTTTAATTATTATACTAATGAATAAAAGATATATATATATATATATATATATATATAGAGAGAGAGAGAGAGAGAGAGAGAGAGTTGTTTTAATGTTTATTTTTGAGAAAGAGAGCAAGCGAGGGGCAAAGACAGAGGGAGAGAGAGAGAATCTCAAGCAGGCACCATACTGCCAGCACAGAGCCTGACATGGGGCTTGAACCCACGAACTGTGAGATCATGACCTGAGCCAAAACCAAGCATCAGACGCTTCACTGACTGAGCCACCCATGTCCCTAAAAAATTATTTTTAAATTAGAACAAGTAGAAGGCTATTGCTCCAAAGCACTTTTGCTGATGGGAGGCTGCTCTCTCCCCCAGCCAGACACCTAGGAGTAAGAGTGCCATGAAGATGGCTTCAGAGGAAACGCTTGAGAAGGAACAGGACCTAAAACCTGGAGGGTATTGGCATGCCTAATATCCAAAGCAACTTCAACACCTAATCAGGTTTGGATTCATCAGTAAGAAATAAAACAAAGGAGACCAAGAGAAAAAGAAGCCTAACGTAACACACTGTCGGAGAAAGCTTGTTTGCCTGCTGTATCTTCCACCGAGCTACATATTTTTCTGCCATTGTGAATGAAAATTGTAGTCTTACTCAGATTTAAACAAGTTCGGGTATGAATCTATTACATCTGTTTTAGGCTAAGTATTCAATTCTGTCAGCTAAGAACTTGCGTAGAGCAGGTTGGAGATCAACTGGAAACAACGTTAAAAAGAAGTGAGCTGCTCAGGAACCTAAACATTTAGAGCCATAGATCCCTTTGTTTCCTGGTTATATAGCTGTGTATTAGAAATTTCAGGGGGAGTGGTAATTTATATGATGTCCTGTATGTCTCCAGTTTGAAATTTTTGAGTTTGGGAATGTTCTGAGCTAGTAACATGTAGAAAGAAAAAGAAATGCAACTAAAATGCAGTAAACTGAAGTCCAGAGACCTGCACCCTTGTTCCTCCTTTGCCTTAAACCGGCTATCATTTTATTTGCTCTGTTCCTATAGCCACACATGGCAATATTTGCTGAGATGATGGTAGAATTCATTCCTAAGACTGGCAACACACACACACACACACACACACACACACACACACGCATGCACGCACACACACACGCACACACCCCAAATCTAATATCAGAATGGAAAGCATAGTAAAAAGACTCATTACCCAGGCCTTGGATTTTTCCCAGATGTGACTCTCAAAATATGAAATGATGTTTCACACACAGTTGACATTCAATAACCAAGTAGTTGAACTGATATAGTAAGGAAGGGGCAAATATTTTTAGAAGAGGGACCAAATCAAAAAGGCAAAAGAAATGGTGGCCTGCAGGCATGAAAAAAAGGGTAATAAAGAAGCAATGTAAATAGAGATTAGAAACAAAATGAAGTGGGGCCTGCTAATTACTGATAAGGAAACGGAAAGAATACTGAGAAATTGTGAGTGAATCTCTGGCTTGAAATTACACACACAAACAATAGAACCTTGAGGACTTCAATCAATCTAAAAGTGATCCTTTAACATTAGCAAAACCATAAATGTAAAAACTAGAAGAGGAAAAAAAAAAAGGTAATTCCTGTTTTAAGAAACTTAAAATCTTCCATCAGAGAAAGAAGGCATAATCCATAATTGGCTTATTTTACAAAAAAACTTACATGATAGGATAGGAAAATTAATAACTTCAGGATTTCAATATTATATTGATTCAAAATCCAATGGATCAGTACCTTATTGTCAGAGTTTATGCCACTTCTGGGAGGTTCAGACAACTGCAAAGTTAGAGGCCATATAGTCCTTAGACTGCCCTCACTTCTGACACTAATTGCAAGTTGGGGATATCCCATAACTACCTTCAGCCTAGATGATTCTCTAGAAGGAGTCACAGAACTCACTGAAAGCAGTTGTTTCATGGTTACAGCTCCTTACAGTGAAAGGGTACAGAGGAGTATCAGTCAAAGAATGAGGCACAAAGGGCTGAGTCCAGGAAAGTAGCAATCATGGAGCTCCCATTATCCTCTCCCCATGGAGTCAGGAGGTACTGCTTTCCCGGCACTGTGTGACAATACACACAGAATATTGCCAGCAAGGGAAAATCACCTGGGACTCAGTGTTCAGAGTGTTTATTGGGGATCAATTATATAGTATGATTGGTTGACTGCCCACATGGTGGGTTTCTATCACCAGGCTGACTGGTACCATGCGATTCAAAGCCCCCATCCTATATCACCTGTTTTTCTTGTATCCCAGTTATGACCAAACAATGAAGCAATAGATATAAAAGTACTTCAAAAGATCATAGTTGCACTACAAATAAAAGTTACTATTAGCTCTTCTCCCCATAGTTTTTCTTTGAAGTCAGATAAGTCCTACCGAAAAATTTTAAAAAAACACCATGCTATAACATAATTAAATCATGCTTCAATAGTCATAATTTTTAAATCCATTATTTATGGCAAATTCACAGCTTACAATAAATTATTATGTTGAATATTAATAAAATTTCAATGAAATGCATCACAAAATTACATGAACTAATAAAGCTATTTTTTATCTGGTACAATATCTTGAATGTCCAAAGATAAAGCGACAATGTTACTATATAGGACATAATGAATTCAGAGTCTATCACCCACTCTCTTTAATGCTCACTAAAAGGCTACCTTTGGCTATATATAGCCTGTGCATTAGCACTCTGGAAACTGCTAATTTGTAGGGATGAGGCTGATATTACTTGAGAAGAGGTGATATAGAAAACATGGAGAAATTTCTTTTTTAACCACCTTCATACATTTTGAAAAAATTTAAAAATTTAGCTGGGAAGAATAAGAGGATAGCCTATTACTTTGAAAATGTACCTAAAGGGGATATAAAAATGTTATAACTTCAAGTTTTCAAATCATGCGGAGAAGCCTTTTTTTCTCTGGTTAATAGCAATCTATTAAAGCTAGCAACTTTGTATGTTCATTCATTCCCTTAACCTGCATAGAAATCCATTAGGTGCCACAGGAATATAAAAGCTTACAAGAATATTTCTAAATGTAGAAAAACCATAGGATGATCTATAAATATAAGCATGGTGGAGTCATAGAGAGGACAGGTGTGTTTGCCTGGGTAAGAAATACAAAAGAAACAACAGTAGCATGGAATGAAGGACACTCGATGGGCTAGTAATGTATCATTGCACCTTTAGATGTGTGGAGTCTGAAGTAGCACACAAAAAGCTAAGGAAGAGCTTTCTGAAGGTTTTATCCATCATTGGTCCCATCATAAAGGCAACACTAATCCAGAAAGTCCACCCTTTCTTGTTCAAAAATGAACAGAAGAGCTGAGCTTCGCTCTGGAATTGGAATCTTGAGTGAAACAACAAAGATAAAAAAAAAAGCCCATTAATAACAATTATGTGGAACCCTAGGTTCTGCTGTTTCTAAGATTAGGTTTTCAATTTTTCCTTGAATTTTCTGGGCAACCCCCATAACAGATCCCAGCAAAACTCTCACTTTGTCTAAGTTAGAAGTGCTTTCTGACACGTTCAATCAAAGAGCCTAACCCAAAGAGGTGAACAGCCTCTCTGTATCCAAAAATGATAAACAGCCACGGCGCAGACACCTTTGGTCAAGATAATCAAGGAAATTTTTCTGTGTACTTGACGAGAAGCTCAGTTCTGTAGAGATCTAAAAAGTGTACAAACACATGGCTTTAAATAAGCCAGTAAGCTTTAAATATACATAGGGAAACAGAAATCACACATGGGAAATGGTTACAGAACTATGAATAACTAAGTTACTAAGAAAAAAAAGGCCCTATTTTCTATGGAATAGCATTTCTAGAAAGGGAAATAATGGAAGAGAACTAAATCTCACACGCTTTCTGGAGGAAGATCAAGATTGAGCATGAACTAAAATCTAAATAAATGGCCCCTGTTATTAGGAGTAGGATTAAATGATTCAGTGAAGAAATATATCTAGTGCATACACTTAAACAAGAATAATAAAATCCCACAACAAATGTCTTTGGAAGGATATAACGAAGTAAAGAAGAGTCAGGGTCCTCATCGATTAAGCACTCATGCAGTGTTCATTGATGCAGTTGGCCGTATTCAGTTTCAGTAAAAAGGTGCACGTACATAAATAATCTTACCTCTGCCAACCCCAGATCACCATGTCCAAAGGGCTCTGCTCAGTCTTCAGATGGATGCGGTGGAGGCTCACGGATGGGTAACACGACAGACCCACAGGAATAAAAAGACAGAAAAGAGGACCTACGAGAGAAGAATGAAAGTAATGGGACTGTTAAAGGTAAGGAAGGAAAGAGTTACAGGAGACAACAGCTCAGAACGGTGGTATTTCAAATATTTCAGAAGATACACCTGCCATTAACACAAAAGTCAAAGGAAGAGATAATGACAAATGAAAATAACCAGTTCATGTACAACATTATGTCTTAGTTTTTGAAAGTAAGTCAAGCCTTTTAACTTGCCAAGAGGTTTTTTGGATTTGGTTTTAAGGGTCCCATCAGACATAAATTTCTATGACTCTGAGATTTTAACCGTAGCTTGATTGAGGGATGTGCCACTCCCTGGGGACATCTGTTCTACAAAGGCTAAGAACATGGCAGGAAATCTAGGGAGGCTGAGAACATTTTACTTACCAGATTGCACACTACATATAATTCAGAAGACTTTGATAAGTAGGGTGACTATATAATTTATGATTCACCTTGGGATTCTTTTGAGAGTTCCGGCGGGGGCGGGGGGAGGTTATTAATAATTGCGTTAGAACAAGGCACAGACCACATGCATACATAGTCATATCTTCAAAACCTCTCAGGTAGGGAGAGGGTCTAACTCCAGGAAAACATTTCCCCCAAGAGTAATAGTAGTTTGGGCAGGTACCTGTTTATCTGAGTATTATACAGGCCTTCGGCCAGAATGCATTGCTTAGGATAACAACCAGAGAGGTAAGGCCCTTTCTCTCATAGCGCCTGTCCTCAATCTGTCCTGTCAAAATATGTTGAACACATATTTCAAGGGTGATTTAAAAGGACATTTAAAAGTATTAATCTGAATTTACAACATCAAAAATGTACTGAACAGTAAGGAGAGATTCTGGAAAGGCGAGACACCATTTTCTCTAAATTTCCCATCTGCATAGGTAAGCTTTCCTTCTCCTCACAAATATTTTTCTTTGATATCCTTCCCCAACTTTGTCCTCATCAAGATTTTGTCAGAATTGCCATGCCCTCATTTATAATACCCCCTAAATCCTGAAACTACTGAGGAAACCCCCTTACATATCCACAGCTACACCGAGCAAGGCAGAGCCTCCTGGAGCCTATATTACATTAACAAAAAGAAAAAAAAAATCAGATCCATATCTGGCTCAAACAGTCAGTGAGCTGGGGCAGAATCATCTGGGAACCCAGGGGGGGGGGGGTAACTCAACCAGTGAGCTGCTGGTACCAGGTCATTTCCAAACCATGACTGGAGTTGTTCTTTCTAAAGTTAGCCAGAGACAAAGACATTTCGTGTGGAGACATGCAATTTGCCCCATAGACAGAGGCCCCAAAGGTCAATGTGACAGCAAAAGAAATCTCTGCAGGAAAAATTCAAAGCTCTGCTTGGCTCCAAAGCAAGGAAGTGACTACCTTGTGGGAAGGGATCAAGGTGTAATGAGATTTACTTTTCTCATCTCTGCCCTGTGATGAGAGAGGCGAATTAGTATTAATAGAAATGCACCTATGATAGAGTGGCCATCACCTGAGAAGTCAGCAAACGGACATGCTCTGGACCCTGAGGAAAGTACATGGTAAGGAGACCTCAGATACCTGGAGCCTTTGATTTCACTAATAGTTCTGTAGAAAATCCAAGTCAGGAATGGGAGAGGTCGGGTTGCTGGCTCGTGCCCTCCCTTGGTGACAGCTCCAGGCAATTTTACCATCCAGCTGTTCTGTTTTTCAAAATGAAAGTAATTGGAATTGAACTACAGAGCTTTGCTAAAACCCTAGCAATTAACAGTGCAATTTCCTAAATTGCACTGTAATGGAAAAGTGTCCATCAATCAACCCAGTGAAATAACACATTTTCTCACCAGATGTGAGATTTAATATCTTCATAACTCTCTGGATTTACCACTTATGAATTGTCAGCCTTGCCTCAAGCTCTGAGAATTAATGGACTACATCCCTGCTATGCAAGGATGGTTTACAGTTGTAAAATATCCCTACCTTCATTTTAGATATATTTACCAAAATGTTCTTCTTTAAGATGCAATCAGAAAACATGCTAGGTGGGAAAATTTCATTTCTATTTACTAGGTTATATATTATCATTGTCCAGATAAATATAGTTCCCGGAGTCTCAGCACGGCACTCTCTTGTAACAGGAATAGCCAGTTTATCACTGGCCATGAACAATAAATAACCCTGCAAAGATGCAGTGGCTTTGTTTTAAACTTTAGGCTATCCTCCATGGTTGTCTGCAAAGAGAACCCAAAATATTCTAAGCTTCTAATTCTGTATGCATGTGCAGTCCTGCTATTCCTCTTGGACTAAGAAGAGAGCTCAAAGAACTCACACATGTTTGTGTGGCCACGATGATTATCAGGCACTTCCATTCTATTTTTAGCTTTCACTCCAGTCTCAAACACCTGAGCCATGGCCATGATGAAGCTGCCTCCTGGAAGGAGCCCTGGCCAACTGCTGTGATGCCAGAATCTCAAACTTTCCAGGTTTGGAAACTTCTTGCTTTCACCCTCTAGGGGGAAATACCACAACATTGAGGGTCACTCCACAGGTTTCACATGGACTGAAGTCACTGAATAAGTTATTCTTCCCTCCTACAGTGTTGTACCAGGACCTGTGCGGGAATACATACAGGGTGCCAGGCAGGCAAAGAGGAGAAGCAGGAGAGGCTGCAGGAGCGTAGGGCATAGGAGGTTGTGGTAGCACTTAGGAAAGGTTACCCAGATGTCTGAGATTGTTGTCACATCACAAAGGAAATACGTTGTCAGACATTGGTGTCATCTACATGATGTATAGTTATTTCAAGGAAAAAAAAAGTCACAGAACTCCAGTATTTTGAGAAAACTTAGAGACCATCTATTTCATTTCTTAATTTCATGGATTCCTAAAACGATTCAATGAAAACTGTTAATCACATCATTGCATCAGATGATACTGCTTACTTGGCAAAATATGTTATACAAGGAATCTGTCATTCATTCTCAGCTGATAACACTTAACTCCCCTTGACCATATTAGTTCATTTTAGAAGTTAACATTTTTCTTGTTTTTGTTTGTGTTTTTGTTTTTTTGTTTTGCAAAAGGAACCACTATAGGTCATGAAGGGATCACCTTGTCTAAATAATAAAGAAGTCTGACATATCTCTGTATGATTTATTCTATCAGAGATTAAAATCACAAAGCAATAACTACATAGTAAGAAACAGTTCAAAACCCATGAAAGACAGATGAAATACAATTGAGATTGGTAAAATCAATTCAAAAGATTATAAGAATCCTCAACAATAAAGAAATAAATTACTATTTAATAAATAATATTGAGCTGATATGATATCAGTATAGAAAAATTACTTTTCTCATATCACACAATGTATTAATTTCCAGACGAGTCAGAATTAAATATTTCATTGAAAACTAGAGGTAAAAAAAAAGTCTCTTTCTAGCTATGGGAGAAGAGATAAATCCCTGATAATAAAGAAAGGTAGTACATTAGGATCTCATCAGAGGCAAGATGGATGAGCACAGATATGTATAACTAAAGCATCTGAACTATACCATATAGAAGAAGAAAGCAACAGAATGAGATCATGCATGAAATATATCTAATTAAAACATACTATCATATATGTGTGTAGACCCACACATATGTATACACACACGTTTGTGAGTGTATAAAGAATTAATGTGCCTCTCACATCACATTACCCAGACTTCCTCTCACAAATAAAGGAGACAAACAAAATTTCACTTGAATAAAGAGAGAACTATCTAACTGGGGAGTGGGGAGGTGGGCAAACACAGCTTTACAAACAACTAAAAATGATAACTAAAATAACACTAAGGTATCATTGCATACCCACCGATGAGGCAAATAAAATAGAAAATGGTAAAGCTCAGTGTGAGTCTTTGGAGAAATAGAATATATACCACAGAGGCCACCAACTGGAGGCCTTGTCCATGGGCAGGATCAAGCCAGCACCTTTTCTCCCCACACCATATTCAAGAACGCTTTAAAGTTCTTGCCAAAGAGATTTCACATAAAACCTGGATTTCCAGAGTCTCCATAAAAATTGGAAGTTCTATGCCAGCGCCGGAACTGTATGCTCACAAGGCAACATCTAGACAGAGCTGAGCAGAGGGCGCTGTTCCTGCCAGATGATAGATGGTGACCAACCGGGTGATCTACCCCTATTCCTCTCTGCTGTCAAACACCTGGGCAGCTGCTGTCACTTTTCTATCACTTGGCCAGGGTGGTGGGGGCTTTTCCAGATCACTTACTCAGAATCTGAGCTTGAGATTTATGATTTATACATTGCCCAAGTCATTAAAAAGTTGTTCTTTCTAAAAAGCTGTCTTGAAATTTTAAACAAGAGTTTAAAATCTATTAATATCCTTTGATATAATAATTTTACCGCAGGGACTTGATTTCAAAGAAACCAGCATGTATCTCTCAAATACCCCTCCCTGCCTTCCCCTAAAAGAAACAGCAAACGCTCACTCATGGTAGCACAAAATGGAAAATTCTAAATATCCAACAGTATATGAATAGCTAGATAAACTAAGGCATAGTAACTGGAGAAACTTTCAGGTAACTATTACAAATGAAAGTCGACTAGTTTGATGAAAATGTGAAAATGTGATTAATGAGAAAAATTATCACATCAGATAACACCAGCTAGTTAAAAGTCTAGGGCTTTATACTGATAGAGACAAGAAGTGAATGTGGAAAGATGCTGATTGAGTTCAATATGTATGAGATATCTTTCATGTAAAGGTGTTTGCAGTCATAATAAACGCTCTAAAAGGAGACACCTGTGCAGTTCCTAAGTCCTTTAGAGGATTGAACCACACAACTAGGACAGGTGGTTGTGACAACTTGTTGCTTCTTTTTTTTTTTTTTAAGTTTATTTATTTTGGGAGAGAGAGAGACAGAGAGAGAGAGACAGAGAGAATGATGGGAGTAGGGGAAGAGAGAGAAGGAGAGAGAATTCTAACCCTGACCCAAGGTTCAAACTCAGGAACCATGAAACCATGACCTGAGCCAAGATCAAGAATCAGACACTTAACCGACTGAGCCAACAGGTGTCCCGACAACTTGCTTTTTACAGACCTCTCATTCAGAGTCCACACAGCCCTTTTGTAGATTGTTCACTGTGTCCACATCCTGAGGACCAAGCATTTCTTCTGTATATCAAACTGAAATCTCTCCTGCATTCATTGAAAATGTATTTTTTCAGTAACCTAAAAATTTGAAAGAATGGAACGGACACTCATATAAAAATAATCACTTATCTCTGAAGCCTGTGGTCAAATTCTAATATTCTATGCCCTTTCAAGACCATGAGGCAGGGATGTGTAATGGTTAAAGGCATGGGCTTTGAAACAAGGTAAAACTGGGTTTCAATCCTACCTCCAAATCCAAGCCACTTAACCTTTCTGGTTATTACTCATTCTATCTATTAAAAAGGGGATAACGATTTTGGTCTCATTGGGAATTTTGGGAGTGTAAAATGATCTAAAAAAATGAAATATGAAGTGCTTATTTTAGTGTCAAGTCCATAACAAGTTATTATAGCAGTAGTGATTATTCTTATTAAAATAATTTGAGCATTAGCTTTGTTTTCATATGAGCAGTCTGATATAAATCCTAGTTATCTCTCTGTAGTAATATTTTTCACTTCTCAGAATTCTCTCAGAATTGTTCTGCCTCCTTCTTTCCAAGTGTGACTTTTGCTATGGAGTGGCAAGCATTCTGCAATATTAGCTTCCAATGCAGCACTGGTATCCTAGAACGTGAGGAGAAGACTCCATAATAATAGTTGTTATGATCATGGCATTGCAAATTTTACTATAGCCTTCAGCAATCTGTCTTATAGAAACCTTAAACTACTCTAAAGTCCACCAAAAGAAAATCTAGACACTGGAAACTATATTAGAATCAGTGTTTCTTAGTAGGGGATCATTATCACCACATCAACAAATCGAGTAAGCTCTAATTTTGCCCTCATACGCTCCGTATCTTCTAAGTCTTTTGAAAGAAAACCAGTAGATAGGAAATCTAATCTGAGACAAATTCTAAAGATTTAACTGTGAAGTTGCCAATTAAATTCTATTTATTATTTACTTACTAGTTCATACTCAAAGTCTGTTTTTCATGAGACAATCTAACATTTTTCTCTAATGTTTTAATAGCTGACATATATTTCTCTGCATCTGATCTTAAAAAATCAGTTAGTGAATCAGCTTTTTTCCTGTTTTAAAATCCTATGATTATACAGACTCCAACTGAAGTTAACTTAAGGTGACAAGAATAAATTTGTGACATTTCACATTATTTTTTTTCAACGTTTATTTATTTTTGGGACAGAGAGAGACAGAGCATGAACGGGAGAGGGGCAGAGAGAGAGGGAGACACAGAATCGGAAACAGGCTCCAGGCTCCGAGCCATCAGCCCAGAGCCCGACGCGGGGCTGGAACTCACGGACCGCGAGATCGTGACCTGGCTGAAGTCGGACGCTTAACCGACTGCGCCACCCAGGCGCCCCTTGACATTTCACATTATTAAAATGAGTATGGATACCCTTATTCTTTGAGGGTAAATACGCTTCTGACTCATTTCCAAGTAAAATTATCACAGATATTTTCTTTAAGTGGAAAGGTACATTGCTTAAAATTTAAGGTGATGATAAAAACAAAATGGGGGGGAGGCGCCTGGGTGGTTCAGTACCTTAAGCTTCCAACTCTTGATTTCAGGTCATGATCTCATTGTTTGTGAGTTTGAGCCCCATGTCAGGCTTTGTGCTGACAGTGCAGAGCCTTCTTGGGATTGTCTCTCCCTCCTTCTATGCCCCTTCTCTACTCACTCTCTCTGTCCCTTTCTCAAAATAAATAAAGAATGGAGGAACATTCTGGTTCTTTTTAGCCTTCAGTTATGATTTTAAGTTTATACTCCATGGAGGTTTCAATAGAAATCTTTTAGAAGGTTAATATGAGTTTTGTCACATTTGGGAGTGGGAGTGGGAGTGGGGGTGGGGGTACGAATGTCCTCCTAAGACTTAATAATATGCTCACATCCAAACAAAGTCTTAGAGGTAAAATTACACTCATTACTACTAAGAATGAGGTATATAATTAAATGTTTTAAAAATACTTGAAATCAGCTATATTTGATACAAAATCCATCAATATGTTTGTTCTATGAATGTGTAATAAAACAATGACAAATTTATATTTGTCAATTTAAAAAGAGGAGGAAAAATGAGTGCCATCTTGTGGAGAGACCTACCACATAGAGGCAACCTCTGTTTTTCCTTTTGTTTTTCTTTTTCATACAAAATCTGTAAAGGACTTCCTTTTGCCTTCATGTACCTTGCTCTTTTCTTAATGTAAAGGAAATACATTATTTTTCCAATGGAGAGGATATCGTAGGCTAGAATATATGTGGAAAAATCAATGCTGTAGTCTGGACAATGTTAATAAAGAAGTCTTAGTGGGATTCTGGAACATTCTGAAGAATGTATAGATGTTTTCCTACCTTGTATGCAATTACCAAAGGGGTAATATTCATTTGAATAAGGGCGGGCCCTAATGGTGACCAAATAACTATGTGTGTGACAGTATGGATCTCTCTAGAATCTCATCTGCTCTGTCATAGTAAAGAAACTGAGGCAGCTTATTAGATTCAGCATTTCCAAATTTCATAATCATGAGTTCATCATACCAATGCATTCAAAGACACACTCATTTATTTTATGTTGGATGTATTTAGCCTGACACTTTCATTAGAAAAGTGTTTATTTTCAGTATATTTTTAAAGGAGGACTTGCTAAATAACATAGGAATAATCATCATCACTATGTGAATTATACTGGTAATAATACTGGTCATGATAATAGCAACTATGATTTTTGAATATAGCATGACAGGTACTTTAGATATAATATAAAACCTTCTTAACAACACTGCTAAATAAGCACCACATTATTTGATACTTACAAAGTTGAGTCTCAGAGAAGTTAAGAAAATTGGTCAAGGTTATAGAGCTGGTAGCAGCAGAGCTGGGATTTGAATCAAAGATCACAACTTCCAAGGAAAGTTGTGAAGTCCCAATTTTTGAGACTTCAGAGTAACTGCAGTCACAAACAACCATGTTGGAAAATAAAAGCCCTCCAACGTATGGCCTTAAATCCCATTTTAATTATTCTGGCCATGCACCATTTTCCCAACATCCCAGCCAGGACTAGAATTATGAAAATCACTGTATGCTCCGCTGAAAAACAGTTTCATTAGCATAGAATGCAATCTAGCTGTTCCTTGGTGGGGGACAAAAATTACCCTCAGTTGTAAAAGCTTGTTAACTAGAGATCGCTTTCCAGTTGGAATATCTCTATTCAACATTAGATAAAAGCTAATTAACTATGAACCATGAAATGATTCAATACTAACTTCTACCCCAAAGCAGAATTTTCCAGGTTTCAAGTTCTATACCTGATAATGAAACTTTTCTTCTTTTTTCAGAATGGAAATATTTCTTCCATAAATAAAAATTTAAAAAAAGTATTGTGACTAAAATCTCAATAACATAAATTAAAAATGTACTCGATAATTCTAATTTTTTCACTTTTGCTAGAGGTGTATGTGAAAATTTATTTTTGTTGTTATTGTTGTGATGGGGTCTTTTTTTTGTCCCAATTATGTACCTCAGTAATTTTTGATAAATCACATATTTAAGTGATTAGTATAGACACTAAAGTTACAAATATTATTCATAGCAGCATATTTTCTGATGTTTTACATTAAAGCAAGAAGAATTTCATCTGAAAAATAAAACACACAAACTAGATTCCAGGAAAATGTTCATTTAAAAATAAACATACACATTTCCATTCTTTTGGGCTTTTTCCATGTTTCAAGGTATGGATATCAATAAAGGCAAATTAGATAATACATTTTTCTTTATTCATAATCCCTTTATTTTTTACTGTTTTAGTTTCTGACCATTTAAATGATTAACCCAGGGATACCTCTAAACTTCATCTTCCTCATCTGTTAGAATAGTGATTTTTAAAATTTTAGAGCAATGGTTTTCAATTTGTGAGTTACACAGCACTGGTGATAAGTGGAAATTTACAGAGTCTGGAAACTCTTACACATAAATAAGATTGGATTTTTGTATGTTGGATTAATGATATGTCATACACTCGCATGCATATACATAAATACATACTGTTTATCAAATGTCAATACTGTTGCTTTTGACTAATACAATGAAAATTCATTTGACAATTTATTGGCCTCATCATTATTACCCTGTATGTTCGTAGTTAACCAGGATTAAACATACAGCTATCACAGATGGGATCACATTGAGAAACGTTGTCAGAGGTGGTAATATCTTTTTCCTTGGTGATGGTCATCTCAGTATCACTCAGATACGAAAGAGATACATGGAGCTGTCCAAGCATAGCTTGGTAAAGAGGAAAGAGAGTGAGAAAGAATGTAACGTATCAACAACTGGCACTGGCCTTTGGCCGGTTCACTACTTTTGTCTTTCCTCTTCTAAAATAACCTCAAGGTCCTGTCTAGATCATATACCACAATTAGGATCGAATGTAGGTGTCATTATGGGTAAAAATGCCCAAGTAGTGAGTAGGCCAATATTTCTTCTGTTCACTACCCTCAGCCTCCTTCTTCAACCTTTTTTTTTGAAATTGTGAGCTTTTGGCTGTTTTTCCCTATTATTCAGGAAATGGCCAGTGAGAATGTGCAGGAAGGATTAGAACAGCCAGTGTTTAGTTTGGGGCAGAAAGGCAGAGCTATGCAGCTAGGCATCCTTCGCATTGAGGTTCAGAGACCACTGAGCCTCCCTGCTACCATGTGCAAGTTCAAAAAGAATAATTTCAATGTAAAAGTTCAGTTGGTTGCTCTGTAGTGAAATAAATTATTTCAGCTGCTACATTTTTGAAGTTACTCTATCAGAATTTTAAATCCTTTTCCATACATCCCCTAAGGGCGTGTGAGCTGAACCAAGCCTCCTTTCTGTTTTATGATTTCTAGGCTGACGGGAGTTCACAGCAAAAATAACTTCCGAACATCAATCAAGCCCTGTCCGTCTGCTCTTTTATTCGACATGCTTCCTTTTCATTGTAATAATATACTCTTTTTTACATTTAAAACATGACATTCAATACAAATCACTCGTTAAGAAGAACTTTGTACGAAATGCAAACCTTATCAAATGTAGGAAAGTAAATAGAAATCATGGTGGAAAAAAATGAAAGAGCATAATATGGATTCAGTGGAATTATTTTTTTGTAGTTAAAGTGAACACAATTCCACAGCGCATTTGAATGCTTTTGTACTCTTATTTTAAACAAAAGTATACAGAGGGCCTTTAAGCAAAGTGAAAGAAGGAGGGATATATTACCAAAGAAAATGGTCTGGCACAAAAATGTAAATACCAAAATTTATAAAACCAAAATACTAAAAATCTTAAATTCTTAAGATTTTTCTAAGTGTTTCAAATAATTGCTTGGTCTGATTCTGGAAAAAAAAAGCCACAAGGGAAGTGGTTACTTCTTGAAATGAAGTGTTTTTTCAATTACAGGTTGCAACATTTTAGTGGGTTGTGAAACCAATTTAGTGACATTGGTTAATGAAATAGAATAGAGCAGACCCCATCTGAAAATAAAGGAGGGCACTGCACATCACAGTTTTTTTTTAATTAAAATTGTGTGTTTGCTAGCAATATAAAATGTATCATTTGCTGTGTAGTAGGCCAAAAAGTGACAAAAAATGCCTACAACTTATCTCTCTGCTCAGAGAAATCATGCTTTTGCAAGGTGTTTTGGACTTCTTCTATAGAAACATAATTATACTTCCTGCATAGTTTATGTTACTTAATCCAAAGAAAATGTGCAAAACCCAGCAGGGTATTTTGAGAAACAGATTAGTCAAGAAAGATGACTATTTTGATCCTAGCTAATATATCTCTGGTTATTAAAAATATAAATCAGTGTTGCCAACAGATTTAATTAAGATCATACTCGACATGAAAAGGACAACATAGCATCTTTGGAGAGCCACAAGCATACTTCCAATATCTGTACATTCTTAACACTAGTTATTGGTTTCCATTACAACCAAGACTCTTAAATTATCTGTAGAGGGAGCCAGTTAACAATCAACAGAACAACCAATAGTTCTCATCATGTCTGGATTTTTAAGCACTTTATTTTTTGCCAAAATATTTGGTGTAATAATAACAATGCTGATAAAATAATATGATATGCAACAAAACTAATGATAGCTACATTTCTTTGGGTAATCCTCTATATGACTAGGCACTATAAATATATCTCATTTAATTTTCTGAACAATCCTATGAAGTAGATTTTACAGCTTCCATTTTTTGAGAAACACAAAAGTTCAGAAAGATTTAATAATTAGTGGAATATCTCAGAATTTAAACGCAAAAGCCAGTGTTCTCATTATCTCTCAGGATAATGAGACATAACACATGCAACAGAATAAATGTGGACCCCTGCCTCATACCATATACAAAAATTAACTCAAAGTGATTAAAGACCTAAGTGTAACTCAAACTATAAAACTCTTAGAGAAAATTATAGACATAAATTTTTGTGACCTTGGACTAGGCAGTGGTTCTTTCAACCTACCACCAAAAGCACAAGCCACTAAAGAAAAAAAAATAGAAAAATTGGACCTCATCACAAGTAAAAACTTTTGTGTATCAAAGGATACTACAAAGAAAGTTAAAAGACAACCTTTAGAATAGCAGAAAATATTTGCAAATCACAAATCTGGTAAGGGTCTAATATCCAGAATATGTAAAGAATACTTAAAAATCAACAATAAAAAGACAAATAACCCAACTGAAAAACTGGCAACAAAATTTGAATAGAAATTTGTTCAAATAAGTTATACAAATGGCCAATAAGCACATGAGAATATGGTCAACATAATTAGTCATTAAGGAAATGTAAGTCAAAAAACTACAAAGAGATATCACCTCATACCCATTGTGATGGCTATACATTTTTTTTTTTAATGGGAAAAGGTTTTGATGAGAATGTGGAGATTTGGGTACTTCCCTACATTGCTGATGGGAATGCAAAATGGTGTAACTTCTGTGGAAAATCAGCTCCTTAAAAAGTTCAGTTATATGACCTAGCATTTCTACAACTAGGTGTCTTCCCAAGAGAAATAAAAACATATGTTCCCAAAAAAATCTTGGACACAAATGTTCGTGGCAGCATTATTCATAATAGCCCCAAAGTGAAAACAACTCAAATGACTATCAACTGATGAGTGAATAAAATTTGCATTAATGAATGAATCAATAAACAAAATGTGGTATACTCACACAAAAGAATATTATTCAGCCATACAAAGGCAAAGGTAAAGAATGGAGTACTGAAACAAAATATAAATACTGAAAACATGCTAAATGAAAGAAGGAACAGAGAAAAAGGCCACATAGTATATGATTCCATTTAAATGAAATGTCCAGATAGGCAAATCTACAGAGACAAAAAGTAGAAGTTTTGCTGGTTGCAAGTTCCTGAAGGGAGGGGAGATTGGGGAGTGACTATGAATGGAGCTTCTTTTTAGGCAATGAAAATATTCTGGAATTAGATGGTGTAATAGTTCTACAATTCTTTGAATATACTAAAAATCACAGATTTGTATACTATAAAATGGTGAATTTTATGATATGTAAATTATATCTTAGGAAAGAAAGCAAGCATAGTTTGGGAGGGTAGTATGGGAATAGGAAATGAATCTTAGAAAGGAAAATAGTTCAAGCATAAGGCTATGTTTTCACTCAGTTATTCCACAAACATTTATTGGGCACAAACTATGTACCAGGCATCTTGATAATCATAGGAGACACTGAGAGGAACCAATTATTAGAGAACTTTGGTCTTGTTGGAGAGACTCTGAAATTAAAAAAAAAAAAGTAATGTCGACTGGATAACAAATATAATTTAAAGAATATGATAAGAAAACTGTAGAAGTGAACGATATTTCCCCACTAACTTTGCTAGTGAGGCCAATAGATAAAATCATGTAAAGCATTAGTATGGTGGAATTATGTTCATAATTTTTCTTTCAAAAATTTAACTATCATATCATATGTCATTTCTAGAAGCTTTTACAACAAATTAAAACAAACCTATATAATGTTTTTTGTTTTTTTTTCCCTGAAGCAACTTCCCACGCATTCACCTCACTGTAACTTAACTTGTTGCTTCCTTCATATTGAGTACCATTGCTCAGAAAGGAATGGAATCAAGATCCGAGCATCCTTGACTTTTCTACTCCATTCCATACGTTTTGTGGCTTTTAGGGTACTAAGCAGGTAACATGAAGAAGGTCAGTGTGGTAATATGAGTGTGAATATGTGAGACCTAAGTCGTTTTCCTTAGCTGCCAATTATGAATATTTATTTCTGGCTTCCTCAAACTGACATTTTCCCATTCCTTCTTAAAGGATGTTTCTTAGAAAGTAAACATATGGTCCATTTATTTATGGTTGCATGGTTCCAAGAACACTATATTATGTTATCAGCATTTAGTTATGCATAACCAATGCGAAAGAATCTGTTTTAACTGCTCAGCAATTTCTCCCGATAAGAACTAAAGTCACTACTGTCCTACAGATGACAGAAAAGTGTGTCTCCCCTGAGCCTACAGAATCTCTGTTGAAATTTTTGCATTTATGAAATAGTCCATAAAAAGATTATTAGGATTTAAAAAATGTTTTAAGGTAAAAACAAATGTTAGAAGGTGGTTCTTGTTCCCAAAATCCTGTAAAATCGTTTTCATCATCATCTCCTTGACAGAATATCTATACCTGTCTATAAATATTTATTCAGTGTTAGCCAACAATGAAGGAGGCCACTGAAGCTACATTATAAGGAAAAACCTATGGTTGCATTTACTCCCAGTAAAACTAACAAGAGCATAAAAATAAATACCTAGGTTGAAACCTAGCTTGAATTGCCTGGGTGGCAACATAACATAACATTCTTGTGGTCTCTAGTCCACTAAAAGCCAGAACACTTAAAAAAAAAAAATCACGTCAGATATAAGATACTCCCAGACATGTAAGATTACTTTGTTAATACAACTAATTCTGTTTTTATTCCTCTCCTAAAATGCTTAGATTTAGCTACATCCATCAATTGGGATGAATATAATTGCACTTCCTGTGCTTGTATTGTGACAAAGCAAGAAGAAAATAGATTTCTGTTATTCTTTTTCCCTGGGACTGGTATATAGTGTTACATCATGAGGAGAAGAAAGAATACTAAAATACAGGTTGTAAACACAGCAGAAAATGTAAGTCCGTGGTCAACTGTACCACTGACTTTGATGGAGAACTTAGACTATACAGAGCTGGCCTTTTCTCGTATATAGAATGGATTAAGTATAATCATTCCCTCACAAATTTACTAGGAATATTTAATTAGATAAATTATTACATAAAAGCATGTTGTAAAACACCAAAAAAAAATACATATTAGCTGGTTATAATATGTATGCAACATAAACAGAAAAAAATCATCTTCATGTTTTATCCTTTTAATTGTAGAATTTATGTTCAATGAGGGCAGGGATTTCTCTCTGGGTTTTCCATTGCTATATCACTAGCACCTGGCACAGAGTAGGAACTCAGTAACTTTGCTGATCCAATAAGTGAACGAATATGTAATATGTATATTACTTTCCTTTCTGTTTTTCCCTAAAATATATATACCTGATACAAAAGTATATATTTTTATTTCTTCTCCCTAAACAGAATAAAACATAAATGCTGCTTAATTTAATCAATCACCTGAAAGCAATAAAAGAGCACATTTTTAGAATAGAAAGGAGAAATTCAATACTGTGCATAAATCAGTACTGACTGAACACATGTTATGCTGTTACACTAACAAGAAAGGAGAGTTTGAGATATTTCTAGTGATTTCTCTTGATTTATGTATTAGAGTTGACTGTGGACCTCAAATCAGCAGGCAGGGAGGGACAAAACCTAGTAATATCTGGAATCTCTGAATCTACACCTCATCCCTCAAAACACATACTGATTTTTTTGACGGCTTATTGGAGTTGCACAAGAGAAACAGAACCATGGTCACTAAACTTTTTTTAAAAAGCATTTCCAAGAAAAAGGGACTTTGTGAAAGAATTAGAATTGAATTTCCTTTCCTGAGAAAGGAAAGCGTCTGCATTTAAAAGCAAAACTTGAAAATACATCAGATATCTCCCTGTTTCAATAATGTTTCACATTCCCACATTTAAAACATTACAGTAGATAGTCATTCTATTTTTCTAGGAGATGACAGAGCAACTAACTTGCCCAAGATCCTGTCACTGGAAAGCACGAGAGGCAAACTTTAATCCAGGATGCTGACTCTACCTCTCATGCCCTTCCCTCTGCATCTCTCCTGCCTATTCATCTATGGAGTAAGACAACCAGAGCATGTCCTCAAGTCACATCCAAGCAAGCTTGGATGGACATCCTAAATTCTACTGGCCAATAAGAATCCTATTGGCTAATTTGAAAGCAATTAGCCAGCCAAATGGAAAAAAAAAAATATGGCGCATAAACGCCATGGGACATGGATTGGTGGTAGGTAGCCACGGGTGACTGCAATATGGTATGATGCCTTTCAAACTGCCCATGGAATCACCTAGTTCCTAGGACATGAAATGGTCCAGTCATCAGGGAAAAGGGAGTTACTAAAAACATAAGCAAGTAATTTAGAATTAAGTGCTATAAGGGGCACCTGGGCAGCTCAGTCAGTTAAGCATCCAACTTTGGCTCAGGTCATGATCTCGCAGGTTGTGAGTCTGAGCTCTGTGTCGAGCTCTAGTGCTGACATCTCTCTCTCTCTCTTTAAAAAATAAACAAACTTGGGGCACCTGGGTGGCTCAGTCGGTTAAGCGGCCGACTTCAGCTCAGGTCATGATCTCATGGTCCCTGAGTTTGAGCCCTGCGTTGGGCTCTGTGCTGACAGCTCAGAGCCTGGAGCCTGTTTCAGATTCTGTGTCTCCCTCTCTCTGACCCTCCCCCATTCATGCTCTGCCTCTCTCTGTCTCAAAAATAAATAAACATTAAAAAAAATTAAATAAATAAATAAACTTAATTTTTTTTAAAAAGAAGTGGTATAAGAAATCTAGAGCAGCTGCATAACCTACTTTTTGATAGCTGAATAGACTGCAATAGTGTCAGCTAGAAATTAGAAGGGAAGTTGGACATAGATCCATGTATACAAAAGGTATATATAAACACAATCCATTAGCTTACAGTTGTTCCAGAGAGAGAAGAGGAGGGCCATGGATAGCATTTGTACAGGAAATAGAAAAGAGAATCTATAGACAGAAGCAGTGGCATCTACCCAGGAAGCCAGGAACACTCTGTGAGCAGCAAAGGAGACCCAATGAATGAGGAAAAGAGAAGTGAGGAAGGCTTGTGTCACTGTTCCTGATGGTGACTTTAACTCTCAGTGTTGGGATCAAGAGGGTAAAAAGACGGAAGAGAAAGAAAGAAAAAGAAAGAAAGAAAGAAAGAAAGAAAGAAAGAAAGAAAGAAAGAAAGAAAGAAAGAAAAAGAAGAAGAAAGAAAGAAAGAAAGAAAGAAAGAAAGAAAGAAAGAAAGAAGAAAGAAGAAAGGGAGAGAGAGAGAGAAAGAGAGAAAGAAAGAGAAAGAGAAAGAAAGAGAAAGAGAAAGAGAAAGAGAAAGAGAAAGAGAAAGAAAGAGAAAGGAAAGAAAGAAAGAAAGAAAGAAAGAAAGAAAGAAAGAAAGAAAGAAAGACAGACAGACAGACAGACAAACATAACTTCGGCCTCCATAAGAACTTTTTTGAGATCCAGAACTAGTTCTCTCTGCTTCCATGGATGTGGATGTGGATGTGGATGTTCCTGGACTTCCAAGAACTGATTTGGTATGCAGTTCTTATAAATTCCCCCTAGTTAGCTCCTTCTGTGAAGTCTCGAACTTTCTCTGCCCCCCTCAAAGATGCTGTTGTCTAAGGAGGTGGAATAAAAAGAGGCAGAGAAATGGCCAGACTAGAGTTACTTAGATCCTGGCATCTGCATTTAGATCTCGCATTTGCTGTGTAATCCAAGGCACTTCCTTGAACCTCAGAATCCTCCTTCTTGAGATGGTGATAATACCTCTCAAGGTCTTACCTCAGAGGAGTTTACCTCTGAGAGTCATGAATACTAAGAAGATAATGCTTGTCAAGTGTCTGATAGAGTATCTTCTTCTACAAAGTAGATGTTTCATACATGGCAGCAACAAACTCATCATCACCCCTATTATTATTAGCTATCAGCAGCTTTCCATCTTGGCTGCATTTTATAGGTCTGCATGGAAGAGAAGGGCTGTATAATACCAAAGACCTAGCACCACTCCAGACTGTTTCGATTGAAATCTGTAGAGATGGAGCCCAGGCAGGTTTTATTTTAAAGCCTGCCAGGTGGCTTTGACATTCACTTCTTCTAGGTGAGAACTGCTGTTCCATCTTGAGTCAACTTGTTTCTACAACACCTCTTACTACCTCTGGAATGGCCTGCCTTTAAAACCGACAGGGACAACATCTCTCTACTCAGAAGTGGATTTAACATGAAGTTTCTCAAATGTAAGCTTGCAGCCCCCTCACTTCCATGAGCCCCTTCCATGACCCTAAAACTAATTCCATATTCATAATTTTGGATTATTTTTATTAAATATGGTTTCCTGTATTGGATTACTTTCAGGCTCCATGAAACCCAAATCCCTGAAATTTTGTTCAATTTCCCTTGAAGTAAACAACCAGCAAAGAGCCCCAAATGCTTAGCTTGTGCCTGGATTGAATCTACTATTCAAACTTGGCATTGATTGTGCTACTTGCTGGTCCTCCCTGAATATTTGAAGAGTTGACATTACCTTGAATTCCTCTTAACTCTTATTGAGTCTCTTGTCTTTTAAAGTTCCCTTTTCTAGCCTTTTTATTTTTAGCCTGCCAAACAGCTGGCCAAGCCGGACAAACTATGTCAACCACTCACTGAGAGCTAACCTGGCTATCCCATATTTGCACATATGCACCTCCAGTGGTAGCCTGTGAGAATTTGGGGGACATTTGTAGCAATCTGACTACCACTTCTGGATCTTTTTCCAGAACACAGAGTAAAAACTAACATTTCCTAAAAGTAATGCTACTCAGTGACCTCCAATCCAGTATTTTATTTTATTTCCATACTGGAAATAATCATAATTTTTATGAGTATTTTTTTTATCTACCTAGAATCAGAAATTGTTCTTTTTCTTTCAATCTTCTGCTCCCTGAAAAGTCCATTATTATCTTATTGTCCATTAATTTTCTGAAAGGAATTCTATCTCATATTTATTATATGAACTATTTACTTCATTCATAAATGCTATTTTAAAAGAGGCATTGTTCTCACTGTTCTTTTAGATTTGGGGTTTATCTCTATATAAAGTAGTATGTTTTTCAGCATGATCCTCTGAGGAAAAAAAAATAAAACCTCATCACCTAAATTATTCTGTTATTTCAAAGGCTGACAGTTCAATTCTCTGTAGAGAGATGTAGGGTCAAGATGCATGAACAAAAGTAGCAGATTCCAACCCAGCATAATTTGGTGAGGACAGAGGGGAAACAGAGCTGCAAATCATTCTACCAGCTTCTACAGGGATAAACATGGCTGCTGAGATTTTTTTTTTTTCATTGAGACAAATACCCATTGAATGAGGGTATTACTTTGCATTAAAAGCAAAAACTAAAAAGCAGAAAGCAGGGTGTCTAAGGAATGGGACCCAAATTGGAAAGACTGAAAGGGAGAAAAGCTTAGGAATGGTATGGAAGCAGGCCTTGGATACCCTAGTGGAGACAGCCCTGGGAAAGCAAGGAAACAAATCACACTACATGGTGGTTTGGCATGGTGTGACTATAAATATTTTCATATTTTTTTCTCTTTGAAACAGAAACATACTTTGAGGGGGTTGTTAAGAAATAGGCAGTAATCTCAAAAGCACAAAACTTTAAAGATAGATTTTAGGTAATTTCCCAAATGTCATTTTAAGCAGAGGTCTATTTTTTTTTTTAACTAAATCATCATCCTAGGTTTAAACCATTGACACCATGTTAACCTAGATAGCAAATATTTCTGTTATTTCATTAAGACGTCTTATCAACAGCAACGTCTTGTTGCTGTTTCTTTAGCAACAAGAAAACCAGAGCTACACCTTGCAATATAAAATGAAAAGATCTACTGATTCCAATTATTTCTCCCACCTTCCTTTTTTCTTTCTTTTTGTAAAATTCTTCATGTTTTCAATATTTTTGTTTCATTTATTATTTTCTTTGGCTTTCCTTAGGTGAGTGTTGCTTTGTCTCTAACTAAAAATGTTTTCAATATCTGGAGAGCCACTAAATGTCCTAGATGGTATCTGATCATCTATGATTAACAAGAATGTGGCTGCATCTTCAGGAAATGGTATTCTGAGTTTTGCTGAGTCTTGCTGAAATTCCCTGAGTTATTTCATTTGCAAACAAATGTTTTCATCTACCTTGAAAGGCCTAATTGACAGAGTTGCAGCATTAGCTCAGGAGAAATAAAACTACCTTTTGCAAAATTTCCTTTTTGTAGCTCTTTGCTCTTTACCACCAGGTGACAAAATTATGCACTTACGTGAGGAAGTAGTTTAAATATGGTGGCAGCTGTGGCATATGACTGCCTCGGGCAGTTAGAAATGTTTCCACTGACACCTCTGAGAGAGAAAATCATCACTCAATCTAACTATAAAAGCTGCACAGAGACAAAAATCAATCATTCTAAAAGAGCAAAGAAAAATATCATGTATCATAAATATACAATGGCGGCTGTACATTAATAATAGATACATATTTATTTCTTCGACTTATAAAATATCATGCCTCCAAAGAGTATAAATACAATATGTGTACATATGATGAGTGTAAGTGTTAACCAATAACAAACATTCTGATACTCAGGCATAAAATAATAATTAAATTCAAAAACAGAATTTTATACTTTAAACCCTTTCTCAGATGAGAATAACAAAACTTGGAGGCAAAGTTAATGTTAAATGCATATCATTACAGAACACTGTGAGTCTGCATTTTAATAAGATCACTGAAGACTCAGAAATGTTTTGCAAGTTGGCTCTGGTCCACAAATCTTTAAAATTTATGCTCATATTTGCTTTGCCCTATGTACCCAGGTACCATTTCAACTTTTTAGGTGTTTGCCTGTTTTTCTCCAGAGGAAACGGATTTCAGATTTCTGCAAAGTTAGACTGGCTTATAGCTAAACTTCCGTTACTATCACCTTGTAAATCATAACTCAGCTCTCAAAAAATATATTAAAACTTAAGTAAAAAGTACTAAGTTGTTTTAAATCTGTACTTCCATGACATCAATTTCAATGAGGCCCCATCACCCATTTTCTTTTTTGCACTGGATAAAGTGATATTTTAAATCCTCAAGTTATTTTCTGTAATTTAAGAATATTAAAAATACAAATAAACAGAACCACTAAATGCTCATAATCTTGAGAAAAGCCATCACACTGCATAGTAAAAAGTCATCCTTAGAAGACTCACATCAAGGGGAAAGGGAAATACATGAACACATTCACACATAGACACACACACACACACACACACACACACACACACACACACACAGAAATTTGGGGCACAAAACCCAGATTTGCTTTCCTGCTGTCAGTTATTAAGTAAACAAGCAACAACAATAAAAACAGAACAGATGATTATTTCCAGCCAGAGCTGATCTTCCTTCCTACCCTTTCAGTTATCCAGAAAGGTGCAACACCCATGCCTGAGAAACTGTGACATCAGGATGATCTGCTCTCATGATGATAGAGTATGTTCTAGAACAGGAATTTCGTCAAGCATGATAAAATCTGCTCGTAAAGGCACTTCTATGGACAGGTTGTGTCCCCCTTGTAATCTTCACACAAAGCTGAGAGGGGAAAATGAGTTGAGGATGCAGAGGTAGAAGATGATTCTATGTGAGTTTTATTGCCCTAAAAATAGATACTTTATAACCTACCTTACAGGGGCTCTGAAAGGGGCTCTCTTTCCTTATTTATGGGGAAGAAGAAGGCAAGTTGAAAACCCTCTTTCCTAAAGAAGAAATATTTTCTTGGTTTCAGTAAGGTCACAATAAAACTAATAGTGAAAAAATACCCCACTAAATTTAGAAACTTCTCTTAAAAGAATGTCATACTAAACTTAAGTGGACATGTCTATAATTTTCAGTGATTACAAATAGTTACTTCTGGCGAAAAAAAAGAAGAAATAGTTACTTCTTCTGAGGAACAATAGAAATCCATCAGTCAGACTTGAAGGAAGTACACTGTTATAGGGGTCATTGTTTGCTCTTTATAATAAGGGTTAGGCACTCATAAGTTGCTACCATCCCATATTTTCTTACCTATTAAATATGGTTAATTGGGAATAACCTGAGAATATTCCCCTTCAATCTTCTCCAAGAAGATACACAATGTGAAAAGTTTCAATATCCCCCGATCTGCACTTCCATCATATCTGCCTTTTCAGGCACCCCTGCCCCATTAGTACCTTGCAGTTCACGGGGGAAAAAGTGGATGCAACAGAACATTTTCGTCTTTTCATCACAAAACCTGCCAGTCTCTCTGAATCTCTACCCACTTTCTCTGCCTTCCTTGTACAGAAGACGCATTCTGTCCCTACTCAGATGGAAGGCTGTGCCCCTCACTAGGGCTCCATTCTCTCCCCACTTTACCTCTAGGGGTCATCATTCCAGCAGTTATCCCCATGGATCCTGCATTAACATTTCTTCTCTTTCAGCTGGAGTATTTCCACTAGCGTGCAAACTACTCTAAGGTCTCTCCTTCAGAAAGTCTACTTCCAGTCTTCTCATCCTTTATTGACCACTGCCCTTCTTTGCTTTCTCAGAAAAGCTATCAAAAGAGTGGTCTCCTGGCAAATGCATTTCATTCCCTCCTGTTCACTCTTCTGTAATCAGGTTTCAATTTCCTCTCCTCCACTGAACCTGATTTTACCAATCTTACCGGTGACTTACATATTACCAGCCTGCATCATTCAGTAGGAGCCAATACTTTTGTCACTCTTCCTTTATTCAAACTTTTTTTTTCCCTGTTGGTTTCTGTGACAGTGCACTGTTCTGATTTCCCTCCTAGCTTACTGCCTAATGAAAAGTTATCCTTAGATGTACCTACACCAAAGGTGAAGAAAGTACATATGGTCTTTGCTGGACTTCTGCTCTCTTCCAGACCTCTAGATGTCTACGTCTTCTTTTATTTATTGGAGGCCATATACTACGATTGCATTAATCAAGATGTAGCCGTTGAAGACTCCTATATTTACAACTTCCACTTGAACTTCTGTCTTGCATCTCCAGACACAGTCCAAGAACATCCTCGATATCTCCATAAGAGAACATTTGGGTTCTTTTTGCAAAATGTTTTTTCCGCAGTCTTCCATTTCTTATTGTACTCTACGCTCTGCTACTCAAGTTAAAAACTGGGGAATGATCTTTTCCCTCACCTCCAGAGCCTAGCTATCAGCAATACTCATTGGATTCATCTCCAAAAGGTATTTCAAATCATTCCTCTCAATCCCCCCTGCTACCAATTTGGTCCAAGTCACAATCATGTTTCTGCCAACTGCCAGGTCCTCCTAAACAGCTACCTCCTACTTTACCCATTTCCCCTTTGGAATCCGTTCTTCGCACCAGTTTTCTTTTGAAAACAGAAATCAGACCAGGTTTACTCAGCTGCTTAGGTTCTTCAGAGGCTCTCCAGTGCTCTTTGAATGACGAAGTTCTTTCCATGGGTTCCAAGGTACTTCCAGTCTACTTGTCTGACTTCATTTCCTGGCATTCCCATTGCCACTTACCGTGCTTCCTTCTGCTTCTTGGATATGCCAAGCTTGTTCCTATACTGGGTAGCTGAGTTTTCTTTTCTCTGGAAGATCTTATCCCAGACCTCACATAATGGGGCCTTCTTACTGTTCAGTTCTCAGCCTGCCTGCCACCTCCCCAGAGGGGCCTCCTGTATCTGCCCTATGTCATGTTGCACGCCCCATCACACCTCACTCATCACTTACTACATTGCCCTTTTTATTTTTATATATTAATCATACCTGAAATGATCTTATTTTGTTAGTTACTAACTAGTTTCTTGCCTTTTTCTCTTAGCAAGGCTGTAACCTTTATGAGTAGCTCAGGGACCTTTTCTGCCATCTTCACAACTGTGTCTTCCAACACTTTAGGACACTCTCTGGAAACTTGTAGGTATACACACACACATACACACACACAGTTGAGTAAGTGATTGAATATGGATGTTTTGCAGGATATGGATGCCCAAAGAGATATTCTCTGTACCAAGACATCCATACAGAATAGCCAGAACCACCTGAAATGTTGTTGTGGTTGTGGTTGTTGTTACCCTATACAGGTGCTAGAGAATACAATGAAACCTCAGAGGATAAACATTTCTAAATTGATACAAAATTGACATTGTCATGTTGCTTTTCTTGTAGTACCCAGTAATGACTCCCCTGTTTTTCAGGAAATATTTTAGTGATGGAAAGGACAACCATAAAGGTTGTCAAATGTTCCAGTGTAAGTGTGATTAATGGGTATTATGGTTTCTATTAACTCAATCAAAATACTTTTTGTAGTAGTCTTCAAAAACCTACTCCTTTCTGAATACTCCCTATCTTAGTAAACTGTACCGCCTATGACTTAGCTGCTCAAGCCAGAAATATGGAAGATATTCTAGACCTTTCCTTCTCATTCATTCCAACATCACCCAACCCATCACCAAGATCTGTTGATTCTACTTTGAAATACATTCTGCAAATAAGTTTTCTTCATATTTATTGTTACCATCATATCTAAGCCACAATTTCATTTTCCTTGAATCGTTACCATGTCCTAACCTTTATCACATCCCTACTAAACCCATTCTCTATACAGTAATTACAGCAGTCCTACTAATACTCAGTTACTTCAATAACTCAAACCTATTGCCAATCTAGGGTCTTTACCCATGATGCTTTCTCTGTCTAGAAAGCCCTGCCCCTCCATTTTCATTTGGCTGTGGCTTTCTCATTCTAGTGGATGCTCTGGTGTGCTGCCTAGATTCCGCCTTCAAACTGATGTGCTTGCTCCTATGATTCTGGAACATCCTATGATGTTCCTAAGATCCTCAGTCAGTGACTGAGGGCTCTCAGCTGAATTCCCAACCGGGCATTATCCCTATTTCAGCAACGTTGTCTGAGATCACGCTCTCTTGAGGAGCAGCTCCTACCCAATGCCTGGTAAGATATCTCTTTGCGCTGGGTGGAGGGGGGATATTGTATACCGGCCAAGCTAGGCCCTTTTGCTTCAAGGAAGAGACAACTCTGAAGGTATGTCTCAGCTCCAGCACTTTCCATAGGATTGTCTAAGACTGTTGCAGCTTCGACCTCTGCCCAGTTTTGCTTCTTTCACCTTTCTTCAAGTTTTCTTGTCATTCTCACAAGCACCGTCTCCCCTCCACCCCACTCCCCGCCCTGCCTACCACCAATCAATCTCTGGCTCTCAAGTCTTAGAGTGTGTTTCCTGGGAACCCAATCTATGACAACACCTACTTAAAAAGTTCTTTCCTAACATCTGTAACCAAAGTTAAAAAACCCTCATCCCCACTATGCTACTACATGCCATTATTTTCTCCCATAGTATCCTGTACTTTTCCTTCATAAACTTTAATACAAATTTTTAACTCTGCAGACTGAAAGCCCCATAAGGGCAAGAAACATTTCTATTATAGTGCTTGGTATATGTGGTTATTGAGTTTAAAAACCACATCCTTTTTCCATGGTAGCTATCAAGACATCAATAAAACATCCTGTGTTGAACTGGTCTCAGATCTCCACACTACTCAAAGATACCAAAGGATCATTGCTACTATAGAACTGAGAGTCATCAAAGCTGTAACAATCTGAACCCAAACAGAACACTACCAAGTCCAGCCTCACTGTCACAAAGTAATCAACTTATTACAGATATTTCCTATTTTCACAAATATTTAAGAAAAATAAAGACTTAAAGGTACATATGAAAGTGCCTTCCAATAAAGGAGAATATTTGATTCTTTAAAATCGAATTTCTTCACAGCTTGAGGTATCAAAACTTGATATCAAGTTTATCAAGGTATCAAAAGCTTGAGGTCAATTTGGCATCTCACACTTCAGAATATAGACCAGTCCTCTTTGAGAGGACAAAATAGTTAAATTTCAGTTTCTTAAAAATAGAGAAAAAATAAAAACACAAAAAAATCTCCTACCTATGAGAGAAATCAAGTAAAAATACTTAGCATATGTCCTTTCAGATTTTGATCACAAAGGTTATACTCTTGCTGACCAAAGTGATTTTATTCTGACCTTGATTCAAGCTTAAATCTAGCCCAAAGCTACTGATGAATCATATATCAAAAGTTTTCCAAGGTAATTATTATGAAAAGTCTATTTTAAGAGTCATCTTAAAGAACAATATCATGCTAGGATAATAACTTGATTTTCCCCTTCTTTAGAGAATTCCACAGAGTGAAGGTCATTGGGTCCACTTTTTATAATTATCATATAATCACTGGAACTATGAATAGCATCCTCTATTCAAGTGTCTCAAATGCCTTATCCTCATTAAGTTTAATCAATTGAAATTTTTAGGCCTTGACCCTGAACTCAAAATATGCTTCCAATATTTGTAAGTGACTGTGTGTGTGTGTGTGTGTGTGTGTGTGTGTGTGTAAGTGGGTTTAGTAGATTTTCTATAAGTCACACATATATCAAAAAAGAAAATGAAGAAAGAAAGTTTTGCTTATGGTAACTTCTAAATAATGATGAAAATTTAAGCAATCAGAAAACAAACTCATAACATTAGAGAACACCAATGATTGAATAGACATAAGCTATTCTCAAAATAAAAAAAAAAAGATGAAATTCAAAACATGAGAATGAAAAAAGCCCAACATCATTTCTTGCTTAACAAAACACATTAGAAAGGGACCAGTAGTTTCCATTTTTTTCATTAGAAACAAAGAGTTCAAAGAATCATAGACAAATTAGTGGTCTCGGTTTAGATATGTTCCCCAGTTGGCAAGAAAAACTAATGATTTAACAATAAATTTTCACAAAATCGCACTAATCATTTGTCCATGAAAAAGAATCAATATTAAAACTTACAACATTTCAGAAAAAGATATAAACAGTTAAATAAAACTTTAGTGATCATTTAACACTGTATTAATTTATAATATGTTACAATGGAAAGTGTATATTAATAACATATTTACAAAGTTCATATGCATGTAAAACACAAAAAATATATTCCTTACTCTCAAGGAGTATGGCCCATATATAGCATGAACCAATGGATCAAAAATTCTTTACAGCTGTGGACTAGAAACACATAGGTTTCCTTTAGTGCATTTCAGATTCAGTGGCCCATGTTTTCTATGAATCATAACATACAACATATATATTGTAGTGCCTACAGAGAAATAAATCTGGGAGAATATATGCTAAAATGTTAATAGTGATTATTACCACAGATTTGACCCTTCTATATATCTTCAAAGAATTTATATATTTTTTACAATGAACTAACATTAGTTTTACAAGCAGGGAAAAATAATAAAGGAAATTGTTCATTAAAATGGACAATCAGAACTGTCCGGGTAATCTCTTGGCAAGCAATCTGGGGGATCTGTTACTATTTGGTATAAAGTGAAAATTACTTTTTTTTTAAATAGAGTATGTGTTTAATTTCATAGTGTCTGGGTTAAAATTTTATTAAGATCTCATTTTCATCAAGGATGCATTTATCTGAAGAAAAACCTTCCAAACAAAAGGGAAATCCTTAAATCACAAGATAATAATGCTAAAGTCAAAGAGCATATGTGAAGTATATATTCTCTAGCCAAGCTGGAACTTATCCAAGCTGTGTTCTTTGTTATTCTCATATCACAGCAGAAAAACTCAAGATGTAAAGATGTTATCTGGTTTCCTTTTTTTTTTTCCTAGAATAAAACCAGAAGTGCCCTGCTAACCCTATCCCATATCAGTAGAGGTAGCAACAAACCCAGTTAAAAACTGGTAAATTTAGAGGTGACTATTACTATCTTAAGAAGAGTTGAAACTTTCTATAAAGCATAGGGTTCAAACAGAGGAGTATTTCCCTGAAAGGCATTAATTTTTTGACCAATACCATAATTAGTGACAATTTTTACGGACATATATTTTGCACCATGCAAAACATATTATATTAAATATTTCATATTAAGAATTGGAAAATACATTTCTACTTTGTTTTCTTTTGATATTAGCTGTTATAAGGGAAACTATAATAAAAGCTTCCATCACCAGTAGTGGATTTGTGGTGAAGAAGACAGAAAACATTTGAAATACTCATTCATTTAACATCCACTAAGTATTAACTGAATTCCTTATATATTCTAGTCATTGCAATGGGTGATGGGCAGATTAAAACTGCCAGGATCTCAGATGTACAGATGTTAGTCAAACTTTATAAAAGAACATCCTCTAAAATGAATAACAATTCATCAAGTTTGCAAAGGGGTCATTGCAGCAGAAAGCAAAGGCAAGGAATCACGGAACAGCAACTCTTTATACAAGGAACCACAAGTATCTAGGTTGAACCACAGAAAATTTTTATTCTGCAGCTCAAAAATAGTAGAATACCTGCACTTTTCAGGCTCATTTTCCTAGTTGGGAGTGACTCAAGTGGAATGTACACATGACGGAAAGGGGCAGGAAAAGGAGCTGGAGACACGGGTAGTAACAATTATGTTAGTCATTAGGAATTTGGACTAAGCCTTCTGTATCACTGCTTCTCAGAATTTAAGTGAATACCAATTATTGGTACATGCTGCTAAAATGCAGCTTCTAATTCAGTAAGTGTGGGGTGGGGACCTGAGATTCTGCATTCCTAACAAGCTCCCCAGGGATATCTAACCTGCCAGTCCGAGGATGGCCCGCTGAGCAGTAAGACGTAGGTCTCAAAATTTCTCATGACTAAGAATCACCGGGGAAACCTGCTGAAATGCAGATTTGTGGGGCATTTTACTGATCCCATAAGATCTGGAGTAGGTCTAAGAACCACATGTTTTTTGAGTACTCCAGGTGGTATTGAAAGAGGTGGTCCTTCACTTAGGGACAAACTGAAAACTAGACAGTCGGGAGGTGTCCCTTCTCGCATTGTAAAAGGCCAAAGGATGTCAAGATGAGAGAAGGGTGACAAATATTAATTATTTAAAAACAAGAGCAGCAGCAACAACAACAACAAAGGTAAGAAAAGGACCACATGGAAGCGTACAAGGGAGGCTTCAATTAGAAAAAAAAAGTGTTCAAAATGCTAATAAGAAGAGACTGGGTCAGTAACTGAAATGTATCTGTAACTCTGATGCTCGTAGTGCAGATAATTTCATGACTCTTTCCTATAGCTGAAACTTTGCCCATGCAAAAAACGTACCAACTTAATACTTCGAGACTGGCCTAGTAATCTATTCCAAAAATTCTGCTACTAATCATTGTTCTTAGAAAGAAAAAAATGACATAAGTATAAATTTACCTAGGATAAAACAAACGCACAGATGTTTCCATAGCCTGCATTTACTGCTGCTGAGTGTGTTCTCACCAAAGATAAACACTCCTTAGAGCCTCGTAAAATATCTATATATCATGTGTACCATAAACTCAGTTTGGGTTGCCTAAATGGGTTTAGGTTGCTCAACGGATATTATAAATATGCTGAATGAGAAAACTTTATGTTACTGTTTTCTAACTTTTGTTGAACGTTCATAACATCAAAAAAATACCACTCTGGTTCTACAAATTGAACCTAAACTGAACCCACAAAGTTCCAGGACTTTGCCATGCCCAGGAAAGACCTAAAGTCAGGCAGGTGTGGATGAACACCTGTTACCATCTAAACCTGGGGACTGAGTTGAATCAGGTTGGATAAAGAGTTAATGAGGTCTCTTTATTGAAGTGATAGATACGAAGAGGTAGTGTGCCAAGGTAAGGTTTCATAAAATCTAGGCTTTTCAGTGTTTTGTTTCTTTGGACGTGTGGATATAAAACTAGAGAGTTGGACTGACTGGCCTTCCAAATCCTAGATTTTATACATTGCTTTTATTTAATTGGGGCTAGGAAGGAAAGTGCAGCAAAATAAAAAGATTGCCATTTATCATTGTTTTCAATTTTTAAAAATTCAGCAATACACTTTTATCATTACAAACATTTTTAAAAAATGAATAGAATTTTTACCACCAGAGTTAGAAAC
Organism: Felis catus; assembly: GCF_018350175.1. Taxonomy (NCBI): domain Eukaryota; kingdom Metazoa; phylum Chordata; class Mammalia; order Carnivora; family Felidae; genus Felis; species Felis catus. The sequence goes on from NC_058376.1 coordinate 97,197,803, forward strand.
CATAGCATGGTAAATCTTAAAAGCCAAGCTTGTGAACTCAAAAAAACAATGGGGAACAAACTACACCTTGGGCTACTTCCTTGGTTTTCTAATATTGCAGTTCTGCCTAAAATGATTTTAAAGGGTTCATGACCTCTGCAGCAGGCTGCATTTCCAAAGATAAATGTAACAATATTTTACATCCTACATGCTCTTCTCAAAGGTAATCTTGACACTCCACCAACAAGAAGTGGAGTCTAATTTTTCCTTTCTTTTATCTAGATTGGCCTTAGTGGCTCGCTTGACAAACAGAATGTGTCAGAAGCAATGCATTGGGATTTCCGAGGCTAGGTCACAGCCAGCCTTGTGAGTTCTACCTGAGCATCCTAACGCTTGCTCTATTCCTCAGAACCCAGCTACCAGGCTCTGAGAGGGCAAAGCCAAATGGAGAGGCTTGTGTAGGGGCTCAGGTTGACAGCCCCAGCCCACAACTAGCTTTTACCCCCCCCCCCCCACCACCCCACAGTCCCCTTTCACCCTCTGAGCGTTGAAAAGCTATAATGACCAGTCTCTCACTTGGTCATTTACTCAGTGTAAATGAGTATTATTCACTTCAGTCAGAAACTGAGTGAAGAGCCCAAGCATCAGGGTTTATAAGATAATTTCTGGGTGATTGAAATCCGCAGCCAGGGTCAGAAACAACTGACTTGTAGCATGAACAACACTCACAACACTCAGATGGAAATAACCAATCTCCTTTATACTCTCTAGACCTACAAACCTGAAAAGTAATATAATACTCAAGTAGATATTAGAAAATTATATACATAAGTGCCTCATTACTATATTAAATAAACTAAAAGTTAGGGTTTAGCTAATATTCTTTGAATCATGTATTTTTGTGTTTTCTTTTTCTAATTAATAAACCTATTATGTGCAGTACTGCAGCTATAAATATAATAAGTAGGAATTCCAAGAAAGATACTACTTATTCTACCAGACTGCTCATTAGTGCATGATCTAGTAAAGAGAAATGCTGATAAATAAATATTCAAAACATGAAGCAAACATAGAGTAATTGAAGTAAGTAGTTCACAAAAGAAGGAGTAGTTATCATTCAAGGAAGGCTTCAAGGGCATACAACCAGGGCAATTTCAAATGGCTTTAATGCTCTGTGGTTGCCATCTTGAAATTCTGAATCATTTTATCTTTGAGTTTGTGTGTTTTAAGTGACATTCAATGGGCCAGTGGCCCATGGACCAAGCTTGGAGCCCCAACTCACATAGCATCCTGCAACCCCCCGGATAGGTTCTTACCTCTTCCTCCCAAATCAGCTCCCCCGCTACTGTGGGCTTCTCTGCTCTCTGCCTAGGGCAGGGGTGAGGGCTTGGTCCCTTATTGGGAGCCTGTGTGTAGGTAGGCACAGGCATGCATTAGCATTTGAGGGGACTGCCAGCCCCACAATGCACTCCGTGGTCCACCTGATGGGAACCTCTTGTCAACCCCCAGCCCAGGTGTCTAGTGTAGAGGATGTAGTCCCTTAGGAGTCACTTGTCCACAAAACTGTGGGAAAAGGACACTGACTATTCATTTCCTCACTTCTAGGTGGGGCCTTGCCTTTTTCTTTTCTTTTCTTTTTTTTTTTTTTTTTTTATTTTTCTGCACTTAGCTCCACAAATTACATAGCTGGCCCTAGTTATCTTTGTTTCTGAGGAAGTGATGCTTACATTAACTCTGTGAGAAATTACTGAAGCACAAACGCAGGCAAGTCTACCTACAGCATTTTGTTCAATTACGTATGTGTGATGTGTTAGGTAATAGCATGAAATTGGACTAATCATTCAATCACATTTCTCAACAGAGGTGACAAAACAAAACTGATATGCATTAATTGGATGGCAGACAAGTGATGAGAAAGTACAAGTCAGGCAGGAGGAACATGGATCAAAAAATAATTTCTCCTATTTGGCATTGGAAACTCCCTGACTTTTTCAAGTGGAAATTTGAACTTTATGTTTGTAAGCTGGATAAATAAATAAATAAATAAATAATCCCCAGGCAAAGAATAGGTGGAACAGCTGGAGTAGTGGTTTTAAAATATCTTAAAATAACCCAGAAGCCATAAAAAAAGGATTCAGTGATTTAAAGAGCTGTTATTAGAGTATTTGAGTTGAGCGTCTAATTCCTGGTTTTAAGAAGGGTCCAACTTGTCACAAATGATGCAGTTACATGATTCCCAACATCAGCATTTACCTTTATCAAAGGTCAATAAAAAGTCTGATCCAACAACTCACATGAGATTGATCTTTGCTGAGAGAGTGTGTTAAATATTTGGAAATCTTTATGTGATTTACCCCCGAGATGAAGTTTGGTGTTACAGAACTCTGATTATCTTTGGAAATGTTTCAAGCGTTTTCGTGACTTGAAGATACTCATTACAAGACAGCTTCACTCACCAGGCCAGTGTTAAATTAAGGTTTTAGCACACCAAAATATTTCATTAACATCACATCACAGGAGTCTGGGATTGGATTTTTTTTTTCCAGTTCTCTTGACAAGTTCCCACTTATAAAATGGTTGCCATTTCTGGTATTAATTTGGAAAGGAAAACAGAGCAGAAAAAAATGAAGAAACATAAGTTGCATGTTTCTCAGCATCACAGCCAATAAACTGTCTCTAAAACAGACTGTCAGACATTCTGAAGTGCTAGTAAAACAGGAGGCAGAGGAACATGAGAAGCCACACAGAAAATGCGGAAACACTCCGAAGAGGAGAAACCATTTATTGCTCTTCTCACTCTCTCTCCTCAATGTGAACAGCAAGTAAAGAAAGATAAATGCCTTCTGAGACACATTTCCTAATGCGTAACAGAAAACTATCAGTCCCTAAGCAAAGAGATGGCTGCCCTTGTCTTTGATTAATTAGGTTACGAGTCCAGAGAGGATAACCTGTATATTCAAGGACTGCTCAGGACTGCAGAAGAGAATACAGAAAAAGTCCAGAGAAATAAGATTCTAAAAACAAAGAGACTCAAAGGTCCTTTCCTTATCTGCACAGCAAATATCATAATCAGACAGAAAACCGAAAGGAGTTTCCAAGCTTATTATCCTCTCCATCCAGTGCCACTGAGATCACACCCTCTGACCTGCATAATTGCTCTCGATAAAAACTGGGGCGAGAATAACAAAGTTTTTACCAATCTTTTTGTCAGCGTCAACTCTAGCCGTGGAAAGAACGTCACATCTTCACAGAGAACAGGCTACTTCGAATCAGTTGGAGTGCTTCCACCTCATTCCCAGCTTTCCTTTCTTGGAAATGTAACGTTGGAGAGCGTAGCCTGGGATTTCCAGTCTGCTTTACCACACAGTAACTGGATGGGGTTAGACAAAGTCTCACATTTTGTGAAATCAAAACCACCAGGGACTGGAAGATATATACTAGTATCTCATGTGCCACTCGGAAAAATAAAACTGCCGGTTACCTTTGTAACACATCGATAGTAAGACGTGACTCAATTTGGGAGATGTTAAAATGTGAAAACTGTGTGCTATGGTCTGAATGCTTGTGTCTTTCCCAAAATTCTTATGTTGAAAACCTAATGCCCGAGGTGCTGGTATTAATAGCGCGGTGGGGGAGGGGGGGACCCTTGGGAGGTAGTTAGGTCATGAAGGCAGGGCCCTCATGAATGGGATCGGTGCCTTTATTAAACGAGGCCTGGAAAAGCTCTATCGACCCTTCTACCACGCGAGGACATGGTGAGAAGGTGGAATTCTGCAAACCAAAAGAGGGCCTTCACCAGAACCTGACTGTACCGGGACCCTGACCTTGGACTTCCAGCCCCAGAACTGTGAGAAATAAGTGTCTGGTGTTTATAAGCCACCTAGTCTGGTATTTTGTGATAGCAGCCCGAATGGACTAAGACACATGCATCTCAAAACTGATGGAACATGATTCTCAATGCCTCTACGCCACAGCATCTCACCTGTATTATGTGGCCAGAAGTTAATTTACATTGCTGAGAATTTAATTAGATGAAGTAGGCTGCACAGCAGCTGACATTTCCTAACATTCCAATCAGGTCTCACTATTGTTGTTGTTTTTCTTGAATCTACTTGAACCAAATATCTTTAAAAAAATCTATCCAACGTGTGAGGTAGGATCAGTACACATTGACCACAGTAGACTAGTAATAATCTTATGAAAATTTCTACGGGAAATCCAGTGAGCATACATGATCGTGAGAAAGGCAGAGTTGCAGACTTGCCAGAACGCAGTGCCACAAACAGAATCACCAGAAATGCTTCTGACCACCTCTTGGCCCTCCCACAGGGTTCTTTATTTAAAAAACTGCAGCCAGCTGGGCCCCTCTCAAATGGGAGATCTGAGATGATCATAGCCAAAGGTAGTATGACTGCAGGTCATGATTAATATTGATCCTTTCTTTTGTGTGTGGTACAATTGTTCTCTGTGCTCGTTACAGGAAATTCTTCTCTTTTCACTCGTGTATAGGGTGAAAAGGGAATATTGGGGAAGGATTTAAAATGCATGTACTTTTATAAAAGTTCTTAAAATTTTTGACTAGTCGTCAAATTAAATCAGCTAAGTGAATCTACACTACAGGTACAAACGAGAGATTCAGTATTATTTTCCCGTGAGTGAAACACCAGAGGCTCAATGCCTTTGAAATGCACTTGTGAGAAGCGTGATTGGCATCAGCTGTGAGGACAGAGTGACCAATATAGAAATAATGAGAAGGGGAGGCCTGAAGGCAGAAACACCATGAAGAGTATGATGAGTATGTGCATGACTGAAGATCAATATGTTCAGAAGATGATGGAATGGGTTTCAATGAGGGGAAAAAAATGATTCAGATAGCTCAAGTGTGTGAAGGAAGACCAAGAAGGACTGATAACCTGACACCTGCCAACACTGATGTGAATGACATGGGAGACAAGAGGGGGGCCTTTCCCTTATACATTGGCTGCTTTCCAGTACAGGGTAAAGCAGGGTATGAGTATGAATGAATAAGTGTGTTATTTTCAGAACGAAAGACTTGAAATCTTCAGAACTTCAAACATGAGTCAATTCTGCTAAAATTGGTTCTCATGCGATGGCAGATTTGTCTAATTCCTATAGTGTGAGTCTACAATCATCAAGTCCTGCAAATGATGGTTAAGCATGCTATCTCTTTTACAGCTTAAAAATCCAAAATATCTGTGCTGGACCTGAACTATGTCCATAATAACGTCACTTCTACACATTTTTCTTACTACCAGAGGAATCCGGCCTTATTGAAAAGAAGAGATACAACACGATTTCTTTATTTTGAGGTTAGTAGAGGGGTGAACGTCACTTGTTGCAGCAGTGTGCTTGAAGACCTGCTTGGAGAGGCTTCTTTTTTTAATTTTTTTTAATTTAAGTTTATTTATTTTGAGAAAGAGAGAGAGAGCTCGCAAGTGCGGAAGGGGCAGAGAAAGGGGGAGAGAGAATTCCAAGCAGGCTCCACACTGTCAGCACAGAGCCCCATTTGGGGTTCAAACCCACGAACCATGAGATCATGACCTAAGGCAAAATCAAAAGTCAGACGCTTAACAGACTGAGTCATTTGGACGCCCTTTGGAGAAGCATGACTAGTCAAGTGCCCAACTCATTTTATGAGATGCCTGTACTTGATTTTATTATTACATGTCCCCTAACTGCACACTTTACTACTTAAAACACTTTTGCTAAACCAAGTCACATATCATTAGGAATATTCTGCCTTTTTCTTTCCCTCTATTTAGAACATCTAGACCCCTAAAATTATCAGGCAATACAACTTTGAGATTGCTGTGAAAGTAACTACCATTAATACTTAAAGAAATCAACAACTTCCCCCAAATAATTTTAAGCACTGCATAACTGAAATAGCAAATCAAACAATATATTTAAAATTTAGGCATGTTCTCATGATGTTGCATGGATCAACTAAGTTTCTACTTTAAACATTTCAAGGAAGAGCTGTTTCAACTGTATAAAGCTTTACTTACACTGTGCAAAATGGAAAATTATTGGTCTCTACTGGGAAGATATGAACTGTTCTCTAACAAATACAGTTAGTCCCTGACTCTTTAGAGCTTAATGTCTAGAGCCTCTTGTAGACAAGTATGCCCACAATTTAAATACAGTAAAATAAATCCTACAATATACAGGAGGGAACATATTAAAGTGGCCCCTTACCTAGAGTAGCAGTTGAAGGAAGACTTCTCAGAAGATGTATCTTCTAACTGAGGCTTAAATTAATCATAGGATAAAGAACATGAGGCTTCCAAAGTACCTCTTTTGGTTATCTGGTTTCCCAGATATTCATCGTACCAAATCTCTCCACTTGCCTCTTACCTTAGGAAGTGCTCTCAAAATGTCAGCCAGTGTTCTGTATTTAACTTTGCCTTATGTCTTATTCCTCACTCTTTTGGGTAAAAGTAACAGAATCAATTCAACCTAGTTTAAGCAAAGAAGAGAATGTCTGGAAAAGATATGGGATAATCACTGAAATCTAAAGAAAGAGGGAAAACCGGAAGGAGCTCAAAGCAGGAACAGGAAAACAGCAGAAATGTAGGCAGAGTCTTCCTCTTTCTGCCCCTCCCTCATTCTTTGCTCGCACTTTCTTTCCACCTCTCTTGCTTCCTCTCTTTCTCCTATCTCTTGACTGATTCTCACTGCTGTGAGGCACATGTACACAGCTAAATAGCACCTTCAGAGCCTGAGTTTACATGTCCTCATTTCATAACATCCACTTCTTAGGCTCAACCACACATGTCTTAGAGAACAGATTCTGATTAGTCTATCGTGTATCCGGTGCTGATTTCCTCTCTGAAAATATATCGTAGCCAATAGGGTGAGCTCATGAAGTAGAGAAGCGTCTCCTGGGCTCACCCTGAAGACAGAATGAGCGCATCTCACAAAAGAAGTTGGTGTCATAGGCACTTCAAAGGTGTCCATCACACCTATCTCTTCAGGAACATTACTCTCCACTCTTCTCTTGGCCTTTTTCTGTCTTGTAACCACTTCAAGACTAACAAACCTAGAAATTCATCTCCTCACCCTTACCAAGCATTTCATTTCTCCCTCAAATTCCACTGCAAGCTCTTTTGAACAAGTCTTCTTTATCTTGCCTTTTCAACTTCTGTATCCATCCAGCAATTCTCACACTGCAAACAAACTATATTTGTTATCACAGGATTCCTTATGTGTCTATCCTAAAACTCCTTCCTACCTGGCTGTTGAGACACTGTGTTACGATGGTCCTGCTCTTCCTTCTTCTTCTATCCCCTCATACTGTAGCTCTTTCCCCTTGAGAAAAATGCATCTAATTCCATGGCTTTAATTACCCAAATCTATATACCTCAGCCAGTGATTCCATTGTTCTCCTACTCCCCATGCTTCAAATCTTGTCATTACCTTTATCTCATTAGCTCCTCACTGACAGTCATTCACCAAGCCCTGCTGATCCTTTCTTTGCAATGTCTTTAGATTTTTTCAACCCACACCGCGCACGCTAGTATAGGTTTCTCATTACAGCACACCTGGATAACTAGAACAGTCATTCTTCTTATTGTCATGCTTTCATTTTCTGTTATGATAACTCTCAAAATAACTTCCTGAGCCTATATTATATCAATGTGTTTCTCTGGCACATGAAACTAAAACAATTTATTGCATCTCAAAATAAAGCCAAATTCTAAAGAAAGACTTGAATGCTGTGTGTTAACTGGACCACTGTACCATATAACCTATCCTCAATCTGGTTCCTCCTACACCAACAAGACCATCTTCTTGGTGAGTCACTACACGCTCTGGTTTCTTCCTATTCACGCCACTGCTGGTCTTGCTCCAGCTACTCATAATATGTTTTAAATTCCCCTTTGCCAATCTAGCTCCATCACAATTTTTTAAGACCTATCTTGCGTCACTCTATAATGATCATTTCCGAAGCCTCTACTAGTGTTCCTTGTACTATGTTGTTGACATATTGCTTTATAAACATTCTTAAATGTTTACTTCCTTGATTAGACTGAAAAGCCCTGAGTAAAAGAGACATGATACTTTGCATTGAGTCAGACATGCAATACATTAGTGGTTGTAAATAGGCAGCCTATTGGCCCAAATGGACCATATAATATATGTATATGTGTAGTTTCAAAGATTTAAATATCCAGATATTTCACCTAAATCATGGGTTCCCAGCTTCTTTTAAGAATGGAAATGCAGGGATGCCTGGGTGGCTCAGTCAGTTAAGCATCCGACTCGATTTCAGCTCAGGTCAGGATCTTGCAATTCATGAGACAGAGCCCCAAGTCAGGCTCTGCACTGACAGCTCAGAGCCTGCTTGGGATTCTCTCTCTCTTCCTCTTCTCCATGCCATCCTCCACATTCTCTCTCTCTCTCTCTCTCTCTCTCTCTCAAAAGTAAACTTTGAGAAAAAAATGGAAATACACTCTAAGATAGGTGGAATAATCCCCCTCCAAAATCCATGCCCTAATCTTTAGAACCCATGAATATATTATATTACAGGGCAAGCAGGAATTAAGGTTGCAGATGAGATTAAGGTTCCTAATAACCTGATGTTAAAATAGATTATCCTGGGTTATCCAGGTGGGTCCAAGATAATCATAAGAGTCCTTTAAATGTGAAAAAGGGAAGGAAAAGAATTAGTGCCAGAGAGACACAGGCTATTTGGCTATTGCTGAGCTTGGAGATAGAAGGGGGCCAGCAGCCAAGGAGTGCAGACTGCATCTAGAAAATGGAAAAGGTTAAGGAAATGGAATTCTCCCTTAGAGCCTTCAGAAGAAAGGCAACCCTGCCAACACCCTGATTTTAGTTAAATGAGACCCACTTCCGACACCTCACCTCTAGAACTATAAGATAATATATTTGTTTTAAGTCCACCAAGTTTGTAGTAGTTTGTCACACCAATAGGAAACTAATACACATGCACCCATTAGGTTTCTGTTGCTACAATGCAATGACCCCCAGGTGGTGAGTGATAACTGCCCACTTCCCAGTTCTCTAGAGTTACTATCTCTTCTTGCTGTTAATATAATAAGCATTTGGGGATGCCTGGCTGGCACAGGTGGTTAAGTGTCCGACTCTTGGTTTCTGCTCAGGTCATGGTCTCATGGTTTCGTGGGTTTGAGCCCCACTGTGAGTGTGGAGCCTGCTTGGGATTCTTTGTCTCCCTGTCTCTCTGCCCTTCCCCCACTGGTGCTGTCTCTGCCTCTCTCAAAAAATAAGCAAACTTAAAAAAGGCATAGTAAACATTTGACTTCATGACACCTAAAAGAGCTATTCAATAACTGGATGGCCAAAGGTAATATTAGCATTATTAGGTCTAATATTAAAGGTTGAAGATTGTTGTAGTTTTTGTTTGTTGTTGTTTACATAAAAGGTAATGGGAAAATATGTTGACAGTTGAATAGGAATTCTAGAATGTTGGATCTTCAAAATACAGCCCCTAGCATTGTAATTTAAAGGCTGGATGCAGCTTTATGTGATAATATTATTATTGCTGAGTAGAAATATCTTGATGGACTCCAGCAGGATTTCAGTAGGGCTGAATAATTTGATTAAAGCAATGTGCAAGCATTACACACTGTGGCAAATTTCAGAGAGAATTTCCAAAGCATCATAAACTTGCAAGTGAAAGAAAAGTTGAGCATCACCACAGTTATCCACAGACAATCGAGCTAATGAAGCATGTGTTCTTCATCCTGTTATTTAAGAACATCTGATAGCAAGTGTTCTGCAAAATGAACAACTCCATATGTCCAATACTATCCATTTCTATGTGCTTTACAAGTCTGAAAAATATTGCACAGCGTGCTTTCCCAGACCAAATTCAGATGTTGAAAGCTCTTAATAATCATAGAATCTCTTTGCTTTATCCAGTAGCCTGAGAGCCTCAGAGGACATGTTTGTTGTGGTTCCTGAAATGATTATTCCAGCATTACTGCAACTCGAAAACAGGTAAGCAGAAAATCTAGCCTGCAATGATTTTAAACAAAATGGACTAAAAGAAGTAAGGTTGAAAGCCTGGAAGATTCTACTTTTATAATTTGATTTAAATCTTTGGATCACTGTCACCCCAGAAGAGCTCACCTCTGTGTCTTAGTCAAGTAGACGTACATCCAGAGACATCACTAAGTCCACATGCTGCCCCGTCACTGAACTATCTGGATAGACTCAGTTAACAATCACCATTCAAACTCTTCTGGATTGTTTAAAGGCAGATTACATGTCAGAGAAAACTGTTTCATACAACACCTAAGAGAATGTAATTTCATATAGCTGTTTTAACACTTCCTTTCCCCTACAATAGTCATTCTTGCGAAAACAGAGATTTTTTAAATGTTTTTCCTGAGGTAAAGATTATGGAAGTTAATAGATGTCATGATGACGAAATTCCAACCTAATTTCCTTACTCAATAATTCAGGCATTAATTACCACAGATTTGTTCTTCTACTTCTGAATCTCTCCATTAGAATGGCTGCCAATCAAATTAACCTACTGAACATGAAGTTTCTAGGGTGAGAACCCAACTTGTTCTCCAGCTAAAAGAATCTCTGCACTTGCGAACTTATCAAAGTCAAATCTGAACCCAAACAAATGACAGAAATATGAAAACCCACTGTTCCATGGCCATTTGGCATCATATTGAATAAATGAGCCCAAGACCTATTCATGGAGTTCTGTAAAAGAATAACTGCTTGAGTTTTTCCTCCCCACTGTGAATTCACTCTCTAAAATGGCTACTTTTGAAGCCATTAGCTTTTTCCATAATTAAATTTGAATCACCAAGGGAGACTCCAAATTCAAGCATAGAGCTAATATTCATTGAATCGCTGCTATTTGGCAAGCATTTTCCTAAGCACTTTAAATATGCTTTTTACTTAACAACTTTAATAGGTATTTATTATTATTTTCTCCAATTTTCGGATTAGAACAGCAAGGTCCAAAGAGGTCACAGAGCCCAGTGAGGTGAGCAGAAAGCCATTCCAACTCCCTGTTTTTTCCACTGCCACCCGTCTAATGCCCCCAGACTATTCACTTTTATACAGACAGTGCTGTGAAGAATCCCGATCAATTCCCCCCACAAGCTAAATGTCTTTGCAGAATTTTGTTAGTTCATGAAATATTTTATATTATAAATATTTTGTATTACACATATTTTAAAATCTAGTTTTACACACAATAATACACTCTCACATATTACTTCTAAATAATTACCATCTGATTTCATTTTCAGGATAAGAAGCTATTGTGGATTCAATTATTTCTTAAGCCTTGATATATTGATGAGGCTTCTACATTTTTTTCACAACTGCATGTTCTTGGTTCTTATAGGTTTCTTCCTTAATATTAGGTTTATTTGCAAAGAGACTTCTGAAAGGCTCAATTCTTGAACAACGTAATATAGTTGGGTAATTAATCAGAAATGTGCTGAAACAAGCCTTTCCCACTTTCTAATTTCTTTTTGTTTACAAGCATGACTTTCTTGACATGCCCACACTCTTTTCAAAAGTTATTTATTTACAGTTTTCTCATAACTTTACTATAATGCCTTATAGTTCCTAGTTGTTCAATGCAATGAGAATAAGAAATTTTAATTCCATCACAAAAAGAATATTGCCGTTAACATTGTATGGGTATTTTGCTAGCCTCTTTTCTTTCACATAGAGAAATACTTCTCTTAAAACAAAAAATATGGTCTCATAGCCTTTTTCACTACATTTATCAGGGTAGTTTCCCATGTAATTAAATATTACTTTAGATCATCATTTTAAGGCCTGCTTAGTATCCCATTGTTTAAATAGAGCATAATTTGATTAGCCTGCTATTTTGAAGAGAAAGGTGGTTACCAACTTTTTGCTACTATAAAATGGAATTGCTGGGTAAAAGTGTAACCCTTCCTATAAATGACTCATTTCCAGCCGCAGTCATGAAAACAATGAATGTCCTCCATTCTAACAAAGACTTGCCATTTTATTTATTTAAAGTATCTGCCAATGTGATTGTCCAAACAGTAGATTAATTCACTCACTTGTGCCACATGTTCTCCTCCTCCCAACCTATACTGCCATCTCCAACCTACACCTCCGAGCAGCAAAGGTTATTTGCAGTGAATCACACAAAAATACATTTTATCAGCCCTTCCTAGTCTTCAGAGTGGAGTGATAATGGGCCTTGCAGGTGTGCTGACTCAATGAGGTAGATGGAATAAAAGAAAAAAAGCACTTAGAAAAACAGATACTTTTGAGGGAAAGGAGGCAAATATGGCTAAGTGCTCACCATGCAGCCAGCTCACTCTCCTTTCTTTTACTGAACGGTGCTTTTACTGAATGGACAGAGAGGGCACAGGGTTCATAAATAGACTCTCTAACAGCACTTTCCAAGCACTTCAGTTCAATTATCATGAATTAACTTTAAAAACAGCATTAACTTTTCAGCATATACAACGTGCCCAAGAAAAACAACTTACTTAGAAGTCTGTTCTGTGTTACTGAATTTTTGTCCCTCTTGCTTGAAACCAGTAAGTAGCCTTCAAGAAAGGTTTCTAGTTCCACTGATAGGATGTTACTTATTTTAAAACTGGGCCTAAGACTAACCCTGGTTTGAAATGGCTGGTTGATCAGATGGCACAGATTAGTAAGAGAAAAATACAGTCCATTTTTGGTCAGAAATATAGATAAAAATGTGTTTATACTCAGAAATATGTTTTTACAACAATGTAGAAAAAAAAATCAATTCCCCAGCCACTGCACCTTTGTGCTCTGGGTCCCCAGGTCTACAGATGTGAGTCTTATAGAGCTCACCTGAAGATGAGCAGTGACTGACTTATAACCCACAAGTATAATTTGATAATTGTACTTTGTATATTTCCAGAGCCAGAAAAATTATGCATTTCATTCATAGGCCTCCTTCTTTTGTCAACGCACTTCAGAAAAAAAAAAAAAAGTAATTATATTATGACAATTCTTCAATTAGAGAGAATCCTATCAGAATCAATTGAGAGGGTTTTTTTCCCCAAATTATTCATCTACTTCACTTAGACATCCTGGTAGCACCCAGAAACTGCTGGCACATGCCTCTGTTACTGATGTGACAGGAATCGGTGTCCCTCTGCTGTAGTGAGACAGACAAGGAAGACGATCACAGCATCATGGAAAAGAAACTGAATTATTTCATGGGTCATTCCAACCAAATTCTAGAAAGAGGCAAGGCCAATAAATACTTAACTGAACACTCATTATGTGCCAGGCACTAGGCCAGGTAATTTTATTTCATTAATTCCTCATTACAATCCTATGGTGATAGCATTAAACTCATTTCAAAATGAGGAAAGAGGACGCAGTTTAGCAGTATCTCTAAGGAAAGATGGGTAACAAGTGGCAAGATGGCACCCAGCATATGTCTTCTTATTCTGAAATCAAGTATCAAATGAATTTTATACCACAGAGTACACTTTTCTATTTGCCATATACTTCTACCCATTAGGGAGGGGTGTGTCCCCAACCTGAAGGTAAAATGCTTCTTTACAACTTTTCAGTTTTCTATATCCCTTATTACCAGCATAATTTATTACAACCAAAACATTTATTATAACATTACCTCACAATGCAAGAAAAATCTTATATTTACTAGCAACGAAAACACTTATTGTAACATTACCTCACAATTCAAGAAGAATCTTGTATTAGTGGTATTTTAGACAATATCTGAATGATACTATAATATTGTTCCTGATATTTAGAAGATACCTGAGTCATTCTATCCAGTCCATCAGCAAATTATATGCAACCTCTCCTTTTAGGTGGCAATCCAGTTGCAGATGCAAACCTCAGATGCTTTGAATCTATTCTTATTAACTTAATCTTTATCAGGTGACAATTTTTAATTGCATCTATAATTGCTATGGCCATATCCACAGTGTGCAAACATACTAAAGTTTTTAAGAAAGCTCTAGTTGCAAAAATTCTCTTCTTGAATCTTGTGCCCTCCTCTTTTCTACCAGAAAGTGCAATTTGTTTTTTTTTTTAACCCAAAACAAAAAAACCCTCATCTAGCACTTGTTGTCCCTTTTCCAATCAAGTATAAGGTTATAAAAGTTAGGAAATGACAATGTGACAAATAAAAATCCAATCTCCTTACTAGACCCAAATGCCTCCACAACATTCAGGCAACAACTGCAGAATTTTATAAATAGCGACAGTATAAATTAATCAGCATCTAAAATTCACTATTATAAAGTCTACCACAAAGTTTAGCAAAAGACAAAATTAATTTATCAGCCACCTCCTTTATTTTATTCATTTAGGTCATTTATCACACGCCAGTCAAGACAAAGAGATCCCACACACTGCATTTAGAACACTCTCCCAGCATTCACTAGATTTTTTAGATTCTGCTGAATAGGACATGTTCGGAGCTCCTTATCTTTTAAAATGAAAGACTTTCTCTCAGAAGCACATCTTAATAAAGCAGAGATTTTTTATTATAATTACGATTACTAAGAACATCTCTCAGTAGTCCTAGAGAAACATCTGCCCCTACTAATGAGTAGGACAGGACTCATCTCTTATATCTGCTACCATGTAAATCCCTGAGCTCAATAAAATGAACATAGGAAACTTTGAAACTTTGTTAAAAAAAAAAAAGGTCATGAGTAAAATTTGCTATAATAAATTTTGATATTAACGTGCAAGGCAAAACTCTGTAAAGCAAGAAAAATGGGCATATATTTTAATGAACTCCGTGATTATAGTAGCATCCTGAAAACTATTTTACGTTACTCTTAAATTATACCAAACTCTTTACTTCTTTGTGAGTAAGAATAAAGCATGTAGTCTTTGATTTCAAAGAATTTCTATTCTTTCACATTAATTAGGTTTACCAGCAGCCTCACCAACTGATTTTCAGACATGCCCACACTTGTCTAACCTCAGCTTTGGGCACAGCATCCTTCCAGCTTGGCTTCTTACCTTCCACCTCTGATTTAAAAAAAAAAAAAAATCATGATTTTTTTTTTTTTTTACATCTTCAGAACATAGTATCTGGGATCTAGAAATTCTCCACTTAGGGTGCTTCATTTTACACTCAAAGTTTGTATATATGTTTGAGACACAACACAACACGCTCTACTAGCCTCTACTAGCTTGCCTTCATGGAGAGGGAAGTCCCTCCCAGTTGCAACCATCAGACATGAGGAAGATTGGATGTGGATAATCAGAAAAGAGTCCCCTTTGCAAGCAGTTAAGTCAACTTAATATCATTAAGAGCCAACCCCTCTTTGATCCTCCCAAGTTGAAACTTCTACAACATTCACCCAGCAGTTCGTAATTTACTTAGAGCACATTCCAGACCTCGCTGCTCTCATTTAAAAGGTTAAATGGTCTTGGGTGGCAGGAAGTATATTCTATTCATCTTGGAATCACAGTTCTTATTCACTTGAATCTAATTTGCAATTATTTTTGCCAGATAGCTTCTTATTAAAATTAATGGGAAAAACTCATGTTTTTCACCTAGTGAGCAAGACTGTAGGAAGACAACATTTGAACAACTTTTTTACTATCAGGAAAAATTGGGAAAGGCTTGAACAGGGCAAAAATGCTGCTGGATGTCCTGTTTAGTGCATCCTTCTTGGTTACTTCTGCCTTTCATTGTCTCGGAGCTATTGTACAACCCTGTAAATTTTAGAAAACTAAAAATAATGCAAATCAATCCTATCTATAGAAATGCAAATGAATTGAGTCCCATGAAATGTGATTCATTATTGGTTTGTGGACAGAGCAGTTTTGCATTTACTTGTACATTCATTTCAGCTTTTCTTACTGCTCATATAGATGTTTCTTTGAATTTTCCTTTCAACTAGTTGTAACATCTTACTACTTTTCTCATTAATTAAGGAGTTGAATAAAATCTCTGATATATGTTCATTTTATATTTGTATGAGAGCTGTGATTTTATCTGTTTTGTAAATTATCTTTCAATAGCACACTTCTGTCTCTCTTTTTTTTTTTTCTAGCCAGATCATGCACGTCAAGTGTTTCCATAAACTTAATAGGTTGTCTTGGAGACTTTATTCACTTTTTCAGGGAACAGTGAATACATTTTCTGACCTGAAGCTCTTAAATTATACCCGAATAGTTTAATATATATTAAGAAAACAAATACATAAAATAATGGAATAAAGTATGCTTTAAAGTTTATGCTTTAAGTTACAAATGGCAGCCTAGGAATCAATGTTTTAAAATCACAACAACAACAAATGAAAGAGGAAAAGCTTCCATTCCTTTCTATGTTTGCTGGAAGGGCATTTTCCAGATCCATCTCTACTAATCTATTTAAACACTAAGCAGACCTGTTCATTGTTTTCTTATTTTCCTTCTCTATATTAAGAAGTAGATTTTAAAATTTGGTTTTGCAAATTGATATTAGTGAGGAAAACCAGAATTCTTCCGTGTCCAGTACCAATGGTCTAGCCATGAAAATCTGTATATTCAGAAAGAATTTTCAAGATAATGAATGAATCTATTTTTTAGAGATCTCCTCCTGTATAACAAAATGTTAATCATCTGACTCCCAAACCATCCTCCATACAATTACTTTGACCGTGATACCCTGGCAAATATCCAAAAGAGGAAATTAACACTATGTTAACCATTGCTTGAAGGATACTCTCTTTGGAGCAGTTAGCACGGTAGAGCTAGTGTGTGTATGTATAAGAGACACTTGTGTAGTTACTCCCTCAGGCCCAGTTTTGCCACACTGGAAGTAAACCCATCAATGGGAATTGTTTAAAGTGGGAATCTACTTTGTAATTTTATAAAACACCCAGAGCACAGAAAAGGTGCTGCACAAAACTTTTTCCAACTTGCTTCATTAAGCCAATAAACAATAATGGTCCTTTAGGAAATATCAAACTTTATTGGACATAGCCAATGAGACTGAAGACAAGAGGGGTTTATAAGTCTGACGTCCTGGCATATTTTCACTCTAAAAAAAAACTATAAGAAGTTTTCAAATTTGCATAAAGATTCTAGCATATACACATAAATACTGTACTGCAGATTTGGTTGTTTCCATATTTTATTACTTATTTCATCAAAAGGAGTTTTTGAAGGTCTCTTTAGTCCCTAGACTATGAAAATACCACATTTAACTTTTACCCTAACAAACTGTTTCAAAGAATATTTGTGAATGGCCGGGGGAGCCATAATTAAAAAATAAATTTGATGAATGATTATGCTTTTCAGAAGCCAGCCATTAAAGCCAAATGGTAGTGTCACCTGCTTCATTGTTTAACAAGATATATTAGGGTAAAAACAGGGGAAAAACAGTAACCCTGAAGGAAAAAATTATTAATCATAAAATATTAGATATATAATTTCATTTCTGCATAGAGTTTCTAAGCAAAAAAAAAAGGCAAGAAAGAAAATGTTCTTTCACCATGAGATGGGAAAGGAGTCTCATTACCTTATGCTATCTGTTTTAGATGGACAATCTCTCTGAACAGCCAAGAGTCATGAGGCATTTCAAAGAAGCAGATGACCTCATTATCCAAAACTTAGAGGAGGCGAAAATGACTCAAGAGATGAATGTAACGAACTTCATTTTCTGGGATTATCAATTTTAATTAACAGAAATTATCCAGCAGAACAGATAGCTACCTAATGCTTAAGAATGTACCTAGAAAAAAAAAAAAACAAGACCACAAATTCATTCCTTTTGCTCTCTATGCATAGATAATTATAAAATGAAGAGAGGGATTATAGTTTTTGGCCTAATATATTTATTCTGTAAGAAACGGACTTGTCTTCAGCTAATTAACATAGGCAAGTTCAATATTGTATTACAAAAATTATGTGAATTTTAATGGAAACAATTTCAATTTGACCTGTTTGCTATTTGCTTAACAGAAAAAAATAAACATATGTAGTTAACCCACTCAATAAAAATTAAAGGAAAACTCTATTCCTATTTTGAGAGATGGCCTTTGCCTAAATTCAGAAGCAGTAAACTACTTGCAGTAGTTTTTCTTTTTCCCTTCTGATCCATAAGGACTGACATCAAAAAGCACAGGGGATTTAGAACAAGAAGAGACATAAAATTAATTATTCCTTCCTTGATCTCATAGTTTCCTGATAATTATCAAGTAAGAGGGCACTGTTACTTTGTTCTTATAACAAAGAAAACCATTTACAAAGGTCAGTGAAAGGATGGATAAGTTCCATACTGAAAAAGAAAGTGAGAAAGTAAAATTAAGAAATGATTTAAAAATTGGCATTTCAACTGTTGGAAGGAAGTAAGAGGCCAAGGGTAACAGAGCTATGTGAGTTGTTTTAAAATACCTCAAACAAATCAGAAAATCACACTGTTTTAAGCAAGATTCTTGCTTAAATGTTTTCAGGGCATTTATGAAAAGATATTTCATTGTAGATAGAGGATTCACATTGGAATTGAATCTCAGTATCAAAAGCTATACAGTTTGTATATATTTTGCAATATAAACCAAAGAAACACTACATTAGTAGTGTTTTAAAGAGAAAGAGAAAGAGGAAAAGAGAGAAAGAGAGGAGAGAGAGAGAGAGAGAAAGAGAGAGAGAAAGAAAAAGAGAAAAAGAGGAAAAAGAAAAAGAAAAGAAAGAAAGAAGGGAAGAAGGGAAGAAAGAAAGAAAGAAAGAAAGAAAGAAAGAGAGAGAGAGAGAGAGAGAGAGAGAGAGAGAGAGAGAGAGAAAGAAAGAAAGAAAGAAAGAAAGAAAGAAAGAAAGAAAGAAAGAAAGAAAGAAAGAAAAGTAAAAGAGAAAAAGAAAAATTCCTCCAAAGAGTTTTGTTTTGATCAAGAAAAAGGGATGATAAAAGCTTCCCCACCAAATACATATTAAGAAATGGTGCTTTTAAAAGTGTATAGTGGTTTCTATAAAATTTAATGAAACTACCTATTCTAGACTAATTTAAAAGAAAGGCAATTAAATGAACAATGTTTTCAGTCTATAGAGTGAGAATATTTATCACATTACTTGGAGATATGATTTTAATTCACAGAAATTCTATAAAACTACTTGATTGACCTCCTGGCATTTCCAATCAGAAGATTCCATTAACAAACTCAATTCATTTAATTATTTTGCACTTAAAACTGAATTAAAGTTTCTTGTCTATTTCCACCACAGTCAAAGGGAATGGAGTTTGAAACTAACTCAACCTGAATTCTGTTGGCATATATAATTAATTGGTTCAAAATTAGTGCTGAGATGGTTACTTAAACCCAAGATATGAAATACTATCACAAATGATACCATAATGATATAATAATCTCATTAATGCTGAAAATTTTGATGATCTCAGAGAGTCCATGCCATAGAATTAGCCCTGGTTTTGTACTTTAAAAACAGTTCATTTGGAAGTTCAATAATTAACCTCATTTGGAAAGAGCTTCTTCCCCCAACACAGAAACACCCACCCCAACACACACACACACACACACACACACACACACACACACACACACACACACACACACACACAGTTAAAAACAAAACAAAACAAAAAAACAGAGTTAATAATGTTCTGATTTAACTGGGGGGAAGTGAGATTTTACCTTTTTGGTACTTTTTAGGAGTCTTGACCTCTTTTCCTGTAAGAAATTATGACTGAAATTCTCACAGATTCAATTGTCATTGTACTAACAGAAGCTGCTAGTTTTTTTCAGAATAAGAAATTTTCATTTAAATTAAAAGTCTATCAAGTCAGTGGTATTCAAGCCATTAATAAGCTAGCTAGGCAAACAACTATTACTTATTTACAGTAAATGAAGGTAAACCCCAACATAAGCTTTTTAAAATTATTTCATTTTTATAATACATGTTCAATACAGGAAATTTGGAAAATTATAGAAAATTATTAAGGAGTACACTCTCATTTCCCAGAAATAATCACTGTTCACAAATGTCCATTGAAGAATATGATGTAAATAATTTCATTTTCAATAATATTATTTTGGGGGTTATAAGCAGTTTCTGAATTCTAGGGTAGAAAAGTGAATTTTCCCTTAGGGGAATTTTCCTTCTGCAAAGGGGCCACTCTGCAAGGCTTGTAGCTAATGAGGAGTTTGGTTGGTACCTTTCTGTTGTTGTTAGGATGGATACCTGCTTCATATGGAGGCACTGAGGGTTCTGTGCACTTATAAATTGGTTCTACTGGCAAGATTGTATTTTTTTTTTGTAACTTTATGTTTCATTACCAATCATTCTCAGACATTCAGGGGAAACTGGACTTGAGACAGAAAAGTATTCCTCTTCTGTCCATGGCTGCAGTGCATTATGACTGAGACTCTAAAGATATGGACCTATCTGGAAATTCCTATTTCTGGAAGTTGAGATAGTACATGGGGACCTTCCAAAAGCCTAGATATGAGGTTACTTTTAGGTTATAAATGCTATGAGTCACCACTGACAGAAGCAAATCCATACTCTACTTCTCTTACTCCAGTACCTTTAGTAAAGTCTAGAATAATTCTGCTGTGGGGTACTAAGAGGAGAAAACTCCCCACTCCAAGACTGAGGCAAATGTTGGCCACAATTACCAAAAGATGGCAGTCAGTCCCTATGACATGGTGATCTCACAGGATCCATCCGCAGCAAGGTCAAGACCTGAAGGCCAGAACAAAGGCTAGAGAAGGAAATGTTACAAAGCATTGACAGATCCCTGAGAAACATTCAGAGATAACTGAGGGACCCTTAGGGCCCTGCTTTCTCACAGGTTGGTTGATGTATAGAAATAATATAGAATCATATTTTAGGGTCCCAGACTACTTTCAGTTTTGTATTGTTTTTGCTTTTAACTTAGTACTATAATATGAGCATCTATATATAACTGAATTGTCAATATATAATATATTGGTTGCATAATATTCCTCTGTTTGAATACTATAATCATTTCCCTTTTGGGGGTACTTAAGTTATTTTCCTGTTCAAAAATTTGGCTACACACATCTTTGTACATAAATATTTTTCTGCATCTCTGATAATTTTCTTATCTGAATCAGAATTTCCAACTCTGCCTAAAGGGGAATATTCCAAGTCTATATCTAGTACAGGAAATACTTATATCCAAAGAGAGGAAACACACTTTTGGCTGTCGATACACGGTCTGAAGGGGAAACTCAGATGTCAAGACAAATTCTCATTCTCTCAGAGCATGGAGTGGTTGGTATCTTATTTCTGTTTGGTGCATCTAGTCTGTTGTGTGGTCGTGATTTTCCTTGCAGAGCCACTTTTTTTGCTTCCTTGTAATTCTTGTTCCCCTAAAATTCAATTTTCAAGTGATTCAGCCTCTTTGTACCATTTCAACCCTCATATTATGACCAAGTGTCTTCTCCTTCTACTTAACTGGTATAGTTTCTATGTTATTTATTCAAAGCGCACACTAAATATCCAGTTGGCATACCAAACACAGTACTGGTTGTATATGGGTTCACCACCAGTCTAACCATCTGTGGGCACAGAGGGGTGTGTTTTTTATATGGCTCTTCCTACCCATTTCTCTGACTCATTCTAGTTCTGCTAAAAGGCAAAATTGGATAGTAGCAATTGAAATCTTGTAGAATGTAATAGTCTGTCTTTGGATATAAAGACATAGTATTTCTCTATTTGTTTAAATCTACAAAATAAATGTATAAATACTTGCTGGAATATATATATTACATATTTTATACTGGGGCATTTTCTTTCTCATTAAATGATATCACCATCTAATTGCTTAGACCAAAAACATAAGAGTTACCCTGTTTCTTCTTTGATTCTTCACATCTCACTCCCAATTCATCATTCTGGCCTGTTCATTGGCCTCCAAAATACCTTCCAACTGAACTATTTTCAGTCTCTTTACTCTGACAATTCTACCCCAAACCACCATTATTTCTCAACCCAACTTACTGCAATGACCTTCTAATTGGTTTCCCTTTCTTTCCAACCCACTTTCCCCACAATCAGACAGGGCCACCAAGGCAAGCCTTTTAAGATGTCCAATAGGTTAAGACAAACTCCTGCTTAACATCAATAATCATCTCATCAAAATCAGAATTTTCTATACTGGAGCTAAAGAAAGAACTCTAATACCCACCCAGTGGCAAAGCTATGGGTTGTGAAGCACCAAGAACTGTCCTCTGTAGAAGCGTGTCTTAAGAGACAAGAGACCCCTAAGTCAAAGAGTAGGGGATGGGGAGATGGAGAGAATTCTGGTATCACTTTAGTATCTTCATCCCCAACGTTCCTGATGCCAGATGCACCTCTTCCCTCACATCATTTGATTACGTAGGCTAATCCACTCTTTTTTTCTTCCTGAGCTATTCTAAATTGGGCTTCTCTCACTTGCATCGAATCTCAACCACTCCAATCAATGTGTCATACTCTGGGATGAATTTTAAAAATCAGGTAAATACACCTTCCCTCATCTTTTCTTGGGCAAAATCTGAAGGGTATTAGTTTTTCTTTAAATGTAACCAAATCCATTTTGGATAATACATATAAGCAAAACATCTAGAGACTACATTGATTTCTAGTGCTGGTTCTTTTCCCAGGATCAGCATGTTTCCCAGCACTGTTCATGCTTCTGGGGCCTATTGACCAGGTGGCATACATGTAGCAGCAGCAATAGAAGTAGCAAAGGAATGAGAGCATTAGCTACAGGTTCTCTAGAACTGGCAGTGGGTCAGCTATGGTATAGTAACAATAAAGACAGGAGTTGGAAGGGGCGATAACTGTAGCTGGGCATAGGAAGGAAGAAAAACTTACATGTTTGAAGCTATAGAACTAGGCTGGAATCGAGGCAGACAATAAGAAGAATTAGAGCCCAAAACAAGAAAGCTGAACGGAGGAAGCAGGTGTAGATGAAGACACATCATTTCAACCACAGTAAACGGAAAGGGTAACAAAATGCACATTATTAAGAAATATCATTCTTTTTATAGTTTTCGGCATTCAGAGGTATATGCAACAGATTTTGTCTTTATAAATATTAGGAGTATTAAATACTAAAATTTAAGCACTGTTAATAAGAGTCCCAGTTCTGGACTTTTAGAATTCGGATGTCTTGAGTGAGGCAAAACAGCTTGGGTTGTAATTATTGTGTCCTTTGATGTTGCATTCATAGATTAATTCCGTGAGGCCGTTCATCTGATTCTTGGGTTTAAATGACAACAAAAAGAATTTAGGCTAATGATGAAAAAATCTTTTTTGACAGTTTGAGTTATTAAACACTGAAATAAGTTATAAAAGAGATTACTGAATCATTTTCTCTCAAAGCCTAAAAGAAAGCACAGATTCCCATCTCACTGGGTGACTTAATAAAGCAGCTTTTATTGGAGGCAGATGGAGGACTGAATAACTGCCAAATTCCTTCAAATTTGATGATTCAAAGCCTATACAATTTCAAAAGGACTTTGAATTGTGTGACAGAGTTCTTCATAGACACCAGAAGTCTACGTCTAAAGCAATCCTGGAGTACTGGTGTTCATCACTTCTGTGTTTTCATTTCTAACTCAAAACTCTATTTGTGGTGGGATGAAATAAGGAGCAGGAAGGAACAAAGGAAAGAGAAATAAGGGAACATTTATTATGTTTTCTGTATTTACCTACTTGAAACCATGTAGAATTAGAATTAGAAGTAATATTTCCTGAGCCAAACTTACAAATATGATATAGGCTTCTATAATTCAGTCTGTGGCATGGGCTACCACTGTATTCTTTTTATAAAGCCCTGTCATCATGGTACAATTTTACTTTGAATTAAATAATAAGCAACGTTTTTGTCATCTGGGGAGACAGAGAAGGAACTCTCTAAGTAAATGCCAAAACATTTAAAATATCTCCATCTGACATTACAACATGGATACTTAATGGTTTCAGGTTCAATGCCAGGAAGCTGGCTTGAGTAAAATCAACTAGCTACTCAAAAAGATTAAAAAAAAAAAAGGTTTAAGTAACCTTTTAATAAAGATCTGCTGTAAATGTTTACCTAAAATATTTATAAGAATTTCATGTGTTCTTTTAAAATAGAAATCAAAAGAATTATTTTATGAGGAATATTCATAAAATATTGGGGGAATATTAGATTCTTCTAACATTCATTTTTTTTCCCCCTCAGTCCAGGCTTCTTTTTTTGTATACACTAAGTGCTTACAAAGACCTCACATCTATAACTTCACTTTTGATCTTATCAATCTAGTGACTGGATGGGAGAAGATAAAATCTAAGTTTAAAAATACCAATGAAGAGAACGCTTGAAAAATGTGAATTACTTTGAGACTTAAATATTAAGTTGGGCCACAGAGACAATATAAATGCAAAGGCAAAAATTGGAAGAAGAGAGATTTCTAAGAAAAATGATTTCAGGTTCTCAGTGAAGTTACCCAATGAATTACAAAATATATACTGCTGTTTGAATAAAGAAAGAGAGAGGAAGGAAGGAAGGCAGGAAGGAAGGAAAAGAAGGGAGGAAGGGAAAGAAGGGAGGAAGGGAAAAAAAAGAAAGCTGCAGATTCATCTTGAATCATTGAAGTTCTAGGCACAAAAATATATAATTTGTTTAGCGACTTTAATGTACAATGTCATCACAGATGACTCCTTGGAAGCAAACAAATGACTTGTAAATCTTAAGTACACCAAGCTGGCTGTGAACATGCAATTGTAGTGACAATACATAAAGCCCCACAGAGTAAATGGTGCATCACTCTGATTCAGTGCTTGCTGTCATTTTCACAAAGATACATATACAACCAAAGGCAATGTATAAGTGATTCTGGAAGGATACTGAAGAGATGCTGAGCAAATATACACAACTATATAAATCCACTCTCCTCCGCAGATAATTTAGAGACAGAAATAAACCATGTTATTATAACGCAATGTAGCTACTCTTCGTACCATAAAGACAATAAACATCAAAAAGACACTTTGAATAGCTCTATGAAGTCATAATGGAAATGACTTTCATATGGAAAACGCTCAAGCACTGTTTTCAAAGATTAATTCACTTGAAATTGATTTGTTTAAAACCATTTCCAATGTCTGCATCCTCACATGCTTGGTTCTTGGTCATTAAGCAATGAGCCCTTTTGATGTTAGACCACATAATCATATTAGTAAAAACTGAAATGTACAGCAAAGAATTTTATTAAAAAAGTATAACTGCCAAAAGAAGATGGAAATTAAAAGCATTTCTACCCAATCACTGAAAATTGTATTCTCTGTAATTTCCTAGGTTAAAGCGCCCACAACTACAATATGTCTGTACCATTTCAAATAAAGCAAAGAACATTCTATTACCACTGGCTGCTAACACACACAGAAGTTTATTGTTAAGTAATAGACATTGGTTACTATGAATACAGTTGATTTAGCTAATTCAGAAATATCTCAAAATTGTAGCAGTGACAAAGAACAAAGCTCCAGGTCAACCAGTGTAGGTGTCTTTATTTTGCCATTTCCTCATTTTGCGTCTTCTTGGAAAAGTCATAGAAGGCTTTGTAAGTCTCAGTTTTTTCATTGTAAAAATGGGAGATAAAATATGTGGTGTAAGGATACAAACTTGGAACTAGTAGGTAAATAAGTCCTGGAGATCTAATTCATAGCCTCATGATTATAAACAAAAACATTGTGTTATAAACTTCAAAGGTGGCAACAGACTAGATCTAAATTGTGCCCACCACACACACAAAAAAAAGATGATAATTATGTGAGGTATAGAGGTATTAACTAAAATTATGGAGATAAGGGTATAGCAATATATAAATGCATCATATCAACATGTTAAACACCTTAAACTTATATAGTATTACATGTAAATTAAATCTCAATAAAAATAAAGTAAAAGAAACAATGGGAGATATTTATTGTACCTCCATTATAGGTTTCTTCTGGGAATTAAAGACAATAATGTATATGGAGCACTGATGGCAGAATCTAGCCTAGAGAAAACCTCGGTGAAAAGTTTTAAAAAATGCTACTATCATTATGAACCAATTGTTTCAATTGCATAAGAAAAGTAACAGATTTTCATTGGTCTTTTCATATGTGAACTGGTGAAAATATGTGAAAATGCAAATCTCCGTAGAGAAGTTTACAGGGCTTTTTTTTTTTTTTTCCAGTTATTCAATCTAGGAGCAAAGCTATGTTAGAGAAAGTGGAAAGAGGTGAGGAGGGAGAAAAGAAAAAAATAACCCGAAGTGAGAAAAGAAATACTAACAAGAATCTGTGCAGTCCCTGTATCAGGCACCCATATATTACCACATTCAATCCTGGAAGCAATTTGGTAAGATATTCATCTCATGCATAGTCTCAAAGAAGGGTACCTGGGATTTGTAATGCATGCCCTCTTTCTCCATCCCATGATGCTTCCAGGAAAGAAACTAGAAAATGTGTAATACTAACAGTAACAATAAGGATTATATGAAAGGAATTTTTGAAGTTTACAAGTCTTACATTTAATACCAGGGACCAACCCCTCCCCTAATATAGTCATAATTCTAATCAACCTTAAGGGCTTTGTCTAAGTAATTAACTCTCAGATAAGATTGTAAAGAGAAGTTACATTTGTAAAACACGGCATTCTAGCAAGAAATGATGTTTAACAACAACAAAAGATAGGTAGGAGATGTACACTAAAACAGTTTTCCACTAAGAGGGGTCTATCGATCGCATGGTAGATTCTTAGGGTGACCGCCAGGGCAGATTTGCCAAAAAGCTAGCCCAGTTTAAGCTTCTGAGATACTTACTGTGACACTAGACCTTAAGTTCATACTTGTAAGTTTGCATTCTTTTCTTTTAAGTTCATTTATTTATTTTGAGAGGGAGAGCATGAGCAGGGAAGGGGCAGAGAGAAAGAGCGAGAATCACAAGCAAGCTCTACGTTCCATGCTGAGCCCAACACTGGGTTCGATCTCACAAACTGAGATCATGACCCGAGCTGAAATCAAGAGTCAGATATTTAACTGACTACGCCACTCAGGCACCCGTGTTATTTTTTTTCATAAGACTCTTCTCAAAATTGTATTAAATCCTATAAAACTTAGATTTTTTTTTCCTTCTCTTTCTGCCTACTCACTTGCAGATTCCTGGGTCTCATGCAGATTTATTAAAACCAAATCTCTGGGAATGGAGCCTAAAATGTCTTCATTTTTAATTGGAGACCCCAGGTGATTTTATATGAACATTACACTCTGAGAATCAATGTCTTGGAGACATAATATGAATTGCAAAATACTGAGCGTTATGTTTATTCATTTCAATACCAACCCTCCATTATTCACATTACACCAGTGTAAATAAGCCCAACACCTATTCTCATTTATGTATCACTGTTTGGGCTGGTATTTATTTTTGAACATGAATTTGTCTGCTGTAGTGATTTTAATTGCTCCCTGCCTCCAAAGACATGTCCACCCAGACCCTGGGAATGTGATCTTATTTGGAAAAAGAATCTTTGAAGATTTAATTAAGTTAAGGATCTCAAGACGAGATCATCCTAAAGTACCAATGTTGGCCCTAAATTCAATGACAAGTGTCCTTATAAGAGACAGAAGAGTAGACATGAGCAGAGAAAAGGGAAAAGCCATACGAAGATGACAGAGGCAGAGACTGAAGTGAGGCAGCTACAATGATATTGAGAGCT
This sequence comes from Felis catus, assembly GCF_018350175.1. Lineage (NCBI taxonomy): Eukaryota > Metazoa > Chordata > Mammalia > Carnivora > Felidae > Felis > Felis catus. The sequence continues at coordinate 97,225,488 of NC_058376.1, forward strand.
CCTAGAAGCTGGGATGATTCTCCCCTGAGACTCCAGAAGGAGTGTGGCCCCAGTAACCTTCCGATATCACACTTCAGACCTTCAGATGTAAGACAGAATAAATTCTTGTTGTTTTAGGCCACCAAGTTTACAAAATTTGTTCTGACATGCTCAGTTTCTAATTCATCTGTGTATTCCACTGTTTTACATAATGTACAGTTATATTATGAAAACCTTGGCTTTCCTCTTGAATTATTTTCTTTAGTTTGGCTGACACTATCTTTTCCCTGTAAAATGTCTCTCTCCTACAGACAGAGCTTCCTCACTAGCAAGGTCAGTCTGGAAACAGTCTGCTGTTTGATATGCCTCTAAAAGGAACTTAACTCCTGGATCATATATGTAAGTACCAGACCCTTGACTTCCCCTTCAGTGTTACCCACCAAAGATAGTTGGTCCCTCCAACTGGCTCTTCTTTGGGGTCCTTGGCAATTGGCAAATCAGTTATACTCTTTGGGGAGACTGTAGTCAGATACTGAATCTCCACTGATATTGTAGTGACATTTGAGCTCAGTGCTTTACCTAACTTCTGTCAGCCCTTTGACTCTGTGTCCAGTATCCTCTATTACTGTTTGCCTCAAATTTCTCTATTTACATCATAGATTTCAATACTGTTGGCTTAATTTGTCTTTTTTTTTCTAAAATTTTTAACGTTTATTTATTATTGAGAGACAGAGACAGAGTGTGAGCAGGGGAGGGGCAGAGAGGGGGGAGACACAGAATCTGAAGCAGGCTCCAGGCTCTGAGCTGTCAGCACAGAGCCTGACGCGGGGCTCGAACCCACGAACCACGAGATCATGACCTGAGCCAAAGTCAGTCACCTAACCTACTGAGCCACCCCTACTGAGCACCCCTACTACTGGCTTAACTTGAAAGACCTGAGAAAGTTCTTCAACCTTCTGAGGGAAAATAACTACGAGCTTAAAATGTCTAACCTACAAATTAGCATTCAAGTAGAAGAAAATCAAGATGATTTTGAAAGCAAACACGTACTATTTCAAAGACTCACTTGGGACTTCATCCCAATTAGTGAAAAATTAATCCAAGAAAGAGAAATGTGAAATATAAGAAAAGATGGTAAAGAAAGGAATCACAAATGATCATTAGTTCTAAAGATGTATACGAAACTTCTGGTAAGTTTAAAGATATACGGAAAGTGGAGGCATAATACAAAAGAATCGTCAGGGAGAATATAGGGAACATAGTCAATGGTTTTGTAATGGCGTTGTATGGTGACACATAGTAGTCACATCTGTGGTGAGCATAACATAATGTAGAGTTGTTGAATCATTATGTTGCATACCTGAAACGAATGTAACATTGGGTGTCAACTATACTTTAATAAAAAAATAGCTTTTAAAAAAGAATTATTAACTTCTTGGTGAAATTACAGATGACTGTAGTAAAACAGAGGGCATATAAATATAAATATTTGGTTAGTATTACATGTTAAACAAAAAGATATTTTTTTTCCTTTTTAAAAAAAATTTTTTTAATGTTTATTTATTTTTGAGACAGAGAGAGACAGAGCATGAACAGGGGAGGGGCAGAGAGAGAGGGAGACACAGAATCTGAAACAGGCTCCAGGCTCGGAGCCATCAGCCCAGAGCCCGACGCGGGGCTCGAACTCACAGACCGCGAGATCGTGACCTGGCTGAAGTCGGACGCTTAACCGACTGCGCCACCCAGGCGCCCCAAAAAAAGATAGTTTAAATATGAGTTTACAATTTTAAGGATAAACATTAATAATAAAAATGAAATAAAGGGGTTAAGATGTGTAAACTTCTAGTTATAAAATAAATATATCTTGGAGATATAAATTACAGCATAGGGAATATAGTTAATATCGTAATACCATTGGTGACAGATAGTGACTTCACTTATGGTGAGCACTGAATAATGTATAGAATTGTTGAAGCAATATGTTGTACACCTGAAATTAATATAACATTGTGTTAATTATCCTTCAATAAAAAAATAAATTAGTACCATTAAACACTAATCAAAATAAAACTAAAGATTAAAATAAAACTAAAAGCAAGATTAGACTCATATCAGAAGGATAGTATTTAAGGCAAAAGGCATCATTAAAGATAAAAAAGGACATTTATTAATGACAAAGGGGTCAAATGACTGTAGCACATAAAATGCTAAATCTGTAGTCATCTTTTCTTTAATTTTTTTTAATGTTTATTTATTCTTGAGACAGAGACAGAGCACGAACAGGGGAGGGGCAGAGAGAGAGGGAGACACAGAATCTGAAACAAGCTCCAGGCTCTGAGCTGTCAGCACAGAGTCCGACGCGGGGCTTGAACCCACAGACTGTGAGATGATGACCTGAGCCAAAGTTGGACACTTAACTTACTGAGCCACCCAGCGCCCCTAAACCTGTAGTCATCGAATAACTTAGCTTCAAAAAACAAGATGAATAAAGTCTAAATCACAAAGAAGAAAATATAAAATAAAGAACACTCAAAAAAAGAAAAAGAAGGAATAGAAGACTTAAGTGGTAAAAATAAAGATAGCAACTAGAAGACATAAAGTAGTAAGATACAATAAATCAAAAGAAAATAAATTATAAATTAATCTACTACTGATTATAGAAGATATAGCTGAAATTAAATGGCATAGACAGAGTAAAATAAAGGAATAGAAAAGATACATCAGACCCTCTCTCTCTCTGTCCCTCCTCCACTCACACTCTGTCTCTCTTTCTCTCTCAAAAGTAAATAGTTCAAAGAAAAAAAAGTAAATAAACATTAGAAAAAACAAGATGTTTGGAAGTTGAAAAAAAAAGATACATCAGATACATGTGGAAAGAATAAAAAAGCAAATATAGCAATATTAATACTAATCAAAATTAAATTCAAAGACAAAAAGGGATATTTGATGATTATATAATCTACTCAAAATTGAGTCATTAACCTTTATATACAAAATATAGACTTGAAATTTATTTTTTAAAAACTAGGGGAGCACCTGGGTGGCTCAGCCGCTTAAGCTTCCCACCCTTGATTTTAGCCTAGGTCACAATCTCCACTAATAGCATCAAGACTGCTTTGGACTCTCTCTCTGCCTCTCATCCCCACCACCCGCCCCTTCAGCTCATGCTCATTCATGAACATGCATTCTCTCCCTCTGAAAAAAATTAATGAATAAAATAAAATAATAAATAAATAAAAACTAGGACTACAAGAAGGATTTGACAAATCCGTAACAGTACGGAGGGGATTTTATCACACAACTGTAACAAAGTAACAGATTAAGCAAATGAAAGAGAGAGGTATGTAATAACCTAACAAACAAGACCAAACACACACAAACACATAGGTACACGCATGCACACACACACACACACACACACACACACACACACTCCTTTGAAATCAAGAAACATAACTGGTATAAAATATTTACAGAAGTTCACTATGAATTTGACCATAAACATTAAATAATTTCCAAAAGTAAAAAGCTTTCTATCCTTAAACTTGCATGTAACAGAACTAGAAATTTATAAATTAAAAAAAAACCGTTCCCCAACAGAGCTATTTACTCAAAAGAAACAAATAATAATGAATAAATTATAAAGTGTCTTAAGAGTTAGAGAATGAGAGTACTATGAGATGTTGCCAAAATTATTTTCACAGGAAAATGTATGCACTTAAGTTATTTAATGGGGAAAATAAAGATTCATATGATGTCTTGTGTAAATTGAGACCTAACTTCAAAATATGTGGGGTGAATATTTGAATGAATAGATAAACAAATATTAAATACATGACCTAACCAGACATCCCTTATTGATAATGAGCACTGTGGGAGCCTAAGCACTTTGATTCTAGACCTGACTCTTTCTAATAACTTAGATTGTGTGACCTTGAATGTGTCACCTTTATGTATGTCAGATTCCATGCCTGTAGAATACAGGTGTTGAAATAGATGACCTTTAAGGTCATGTTTTAATGTAAATACCTATCCTCCATAATGTCTTTCTCAATATTGCTGTTAATGCTTTATTAAAATGTGTCCATTGAATGGTTGACATTCATGTCACATAACAAAGTGAAAGAATCCATGTTCGTGGGTATGTGTGTGTATGTGTGTGCAAATGCATGTTTCTGACACTGGCCAGTGAAGAGACTTAAGGCTCCATTTGCCAAAAGCTAATCACAGGTTAAACTAAAAACTGAAAACAGTAGCATTTTTCATTTCTTATGACTCAGAATATCATCGTGATCTGAGACTGACCTGGACCTCAAGAATGAAAAACATTCCCTCCAGCACCCATTCAGAGAACCTAAAGCTACCAAAACATTTTTGCTGTCAACACGACAAAAGAATCAAATGCATCACCGATGTCCTCCATACCCCTTTTCCTACTTTTCAATCTGATTAGAAAGATCCTACTATATAGAAAACTAGATGACCTAGTCTAATTTCATCTCTCTCTAATCTCTCTTTCATTAGTAAGCAGTTTAGATTACCTCAACATATTTTTCTTCAGTTCACTTTAGCCATGGAGCATAGTAGTATTTTTTCTTCCATGTGGGGCAAATGCGTCCCAGTGATTCTCAATCCCCCTAGCTGTTTCCAATGAAAACTAGCTGTTGCTAATAAACATCTTGTTTCATGGCCAGAATTAGCTTCCTCCTTCCTGGGATGACCATGCCATCTACCTTTCTTCTGATTTCCATGTATTCTAAACCTGCACTTCAAATCCTCACTGCCATTATCACCACTTCCTTTCTTTACTTTCTTTCTCAGGAAGTGGGATATGTGGGACCTGAGGAGAATCAAAACAGCTTATTAAAAATTACTGCAATGGAAGGACCTTAAGCAATTTGAATTCTTCCACTCACAAGTACCAGAGACCAGATCTGTGTTAAAATTCGGAACTCCTTTTGAAGTTTCTATGGCCATTATTAGCACCTACATTTTATATTAAATTAAATAAAATATATAAACTACACTTAAAATTCTACCTCATTATGAACATTCCTAATTCTGTCAAACCAAATTAGTTTATTACATTTGATATTTTATATAATTATGTATAATTATATATAATATACATCATATATAATTATTATATATTTATATTTTATATAATATCAAATGTAATTATGTAACTTTTTCAAGACTCATCAAATACAAATAAAATTTTAATGCTGTCCGAGTCAAATATTGCCAATATCTTGAAGGTATAGAACATTTTAGTAAGATATGAGGAATGCTGAATCATCTTCTAGTTTGCTAATAAAAAAGTAATTACCTTGCGATAAGTAATTTAATTAGTGCCTTCTGTTTCCATATGTATCACTGGTATTCACTGACTTAATTATATGAAGAAACAATAAAAGGAATGCCACAAAAGTAGAAAAGCCATTAGGCTGTATTAGAAAAATATTAAAAAAAAAAAAAAATATATATATATATATATATTTAATTTTTAAATCATATCTAAGTTAGTTTTGGAAGGATGCACAAATAAAACTTAATGCTGGTGGTGATATTTTATTATGGATAGGATATTCAACAAAATGTCAGCTCTATGTTATTCTTCCAGTTGAAGACAACATTTATGGCAGTTTCATTCATTCATCCAGCAAACACTTATTGAATGACTTACTAAATGTGTTAGAGATATACTAGGCCAATGGATTTCAAAGCCCTTTAGCAGTGAAACCATTACTACAAATCATTATATAACACATATAAAATTGTAGCTAAAAACCAGGACTGCTAGCCCCTAGCAGAATATTAGTAGAAACTCCAGGGCTCCAAAGAACACAGTTTTAAAACCAATGAACTTGGTGCATAAAGACAAAAAGGATCTGATTGCTGCTTTTCAGGACACATCTACTAAAGAATTATAACAATATAATCCACTAATTTATTCATTTATTTACTCAACAAATGTATTTAAGTACCTACTATAAGTCAAGCATTATTCTAGTTCTCAAGAATACAGCAGTAAACAAAACAAAGTCATGACATTTATATTGCAGCAAATGACAGAGACCAAAAACAAGCAAACAAATTATTAATACATCAAACACTAAGTGTGATGAAGAAAATTAAAAGGAAATAAAGTGAAGGGGTTTCTACTTTAGATAAATTGCTTAAGTGACCTTTGAACAACAGCTTACATGGAACCACTTGGAAATTAGTGGGAAAAACAATCAAGGTGGAGAAAACAAGGAAGGCAAAGTCTCTAAGGTGGTAGTTTAGATGCCAAGGCCAAGAAAGCATAAGGATGTCAATGAGGGCAGAATGAGAGAGTGAAGAAAAAAGTGGTAGGAAACCAGGTCAGGAAGAGCCAACACCTGGATCATGCAAGATTGTAAACACAATAATAAATACAGGTATCCCTTACCTTCCAAAACCTCTCTTTTTCTGAAATCAAGACTGAATATATTTAGATAGAAAAGATAACAATAGTCTACATTTTATTTATTTATTTATTTATTTATTTATTTATTTATTTATATCTACAAATATGATAGGAACCCGTTAGAATGTTGAGAGCTGGAAAGTCACATGCTCTGACGTGCCAAACACTTTCTGTGATTATCTCAGTGCTCTAAACAACCCTAAGTATCCCTATTTGTTCCCCATTTTATAGATGTAGATAAGGGGAGTAATTTTCCAAGAGACACAAAACTATTAAGAGTTACGCTAAGGGTTCAAACCCAGAGTCCAACCTCTGAACCCCTCTGTAACCCAAAGTAGGACAACTTAACTGTTAGAGATACTATGCTAAATGTACATACACTGTTCATTGGGACAAACTAGGGCTCATTTGCCCTTGAGATTTCAGGTAAAAATGCTTCCTAAAGTAGTTGACATTTTATGTCAGCCATAGATGAGTAGGGGCTCTTCAGGAAGACAAAGAAGAAAGGGCATTTTGAGTAGAGAAGGCAGTGTGAATAAAATCATGGAAATGTGAAGGAGCATGATGCATTTTAAGAATTATCATTATTCTGTGTGGCCTGAGCATGAGTTCTAAAGCAGGTCTAAAGCAGATGAAGCAAGAACAGGCTAGCTCAGGAGGGCACATCATGCTATGACATGGCATTTGGATTAAACCGCAAGAAACAGAAGCCACTGAGGAGTTTCAAGAAAGGGAATATCGTGAGCAGGTAAATATTTTTGGAAAGAGCACTCCGATCTGACCCTGGTGGAGATGGTGTGATGGGGGCAAGGTACTGCTACAGGAAGAAACAGCAGTGGGCGTTACTGCCACAGGTCACATGAGAAATAAAGAGAACCTGAATATAGGCAGTAGGAGATGGAGGCATGTTATAGAATGAAAAGGGCTTGGTTACTAATTAGCTATTGTTATGGAGAAAGCAAGAATGACTGTAGGCAGGCCACTTAATCACTCTGTGCCTCAACTTCTCATTTGTAAAATGGAAATAATAATAATAGTACTTAGCTAATAGTGTTGTATGAAGATTAAATTAGTAATAAGTACTATTTTTGAGTGGCCTCCATGTGCTATACTAGAACTGGTACACATATTATCTACGTGGCATCAGTACCCAAGATAAGAAATACCAGAGAAGAAGTAAATTTGCAAGGGAAGGGAGAGGGTAAGTTTACTTTCTCTAGGGAGCCTGGAGGTCCCTGTGGACATATTCAGGAGGTGATAGGATAACACATGGATCAGGAGTGATATTTGGCTGGAGATCCAAAGCCAGGAGACCATATCCCTATGGACCACCATCACTTTGGTATGGGCATAAAAGGCTGACAAGGAATGGTCAGAAAAGCAGAAGGAATTCCAGGAGAGAAGGATGTCTCAGAAATTAAGAGAGCAGGGAGTTTCAAATAAAAGACAGCACCCACAGTGAAAATACCAGAGATGGCCATCTCATCACATCCAGTGAAAATAAATAAAAGCATAATTTGGGGATGCTGAAGAGCAAACAGCAGCTGAAAAAGCAAAGGCAGAAGTTGCAAATGAGTCTTACAAAGAAGATGCCTGGGAAGAAAAAGAGTAGGATAAGAGGGCATCTAAAGTGAGCCACAGAGATAAGGAATAGTTTTGTAAAATTCAAAAGGTTGGTACAGGCAGTGGGGAATGAGTCAGCAGAGGGATGGAGTGAAAAGTGCCGGCGAGAGAGGAAAAAAAAAAAAAACCTTGGCACATGTTCTGGGTTCTGGAGGAGAGGGGGAATGTTGGAATCGGGAGATGGAGGGAGAGTCTTGAAAGGAAGAAGAGAGGTTTCCTGAGGCTGGCTATTACTTTAAAAACCTACAAACATTACCCATAATGTTTACTTCCCCAGAGAAAATCCTGGACATGTGCTTGCTTTATTACTTGCAATGATGAAATAACACCTGTTTGTTATAATGTGAGCTAATGAAAGGCAGAAGAAAGAAAAAAACACTTTGAAGTCAGTTAGATATGAAATCTTGGGTGGTCCTTTCCACTTATTTGCTTTTAATACTAAGATAGGTTACATGAGCCTTGGGTTCTTCATCTACAAAAAAAAAAAAAAAAAAAAAAAAAAAAAAGAGTCTATTTATCTCACAGGGTTGCCGTGCCAGTTGCTACCAGTATAAGAGAGGGTCTAGACTAACGGGCACCAATAAATATATGGTGTTTAATGTTACTTTAACCATCACAAAATCCCATGAAGACACATGGGGAACTGAAGCACAAAAGGCTGAAGGGACCTACCTAGGGTCATTTGCTCATTTGGTTGAGCAGTGTTCAACTTTTTGTTTTTTTGTTTTTTTATTTTTATTTTTTCAGTGTCATCCACTAAGAAGCCTATTTAGACAATTTTTCCCTAATTGGCCATCCTATCCCTACGAAATTTTAACATCACAGATATACTGTATGTCTCTTTACTGAGAAGGATGGACTTTTGGAGGGCCAGATCCATGATAATATAGATACTCTGTGCCCACCAAGAGTCATTTCTTTCTCCCTTGAAAACCATATTGCCCCCATTGAGAAAGCATGGTTTAGAGCTACAGACTTTTAATACTGTACCATTTATTTTGATCCATCTATAGATTAAAGCAGGATCTCTCAACCTCTGCACTACTGACATTTTGGGTTCAATAATCCTTTATTGTGGCAGGTGTGTCCCTGCAAGTTGTAGGCTATGGACAGCATCACTGACCTCTAGTGAGTAGAGGCACCTCCCTCCAGTCATGGCAACAAAAATGTCTCTAGACATCACCAAATGTCCCCCTTTGCGGTTGAGGAGAGCAAATTTTCCCTAGTTCAGAGTTCTTGGGTTTAAAAAGCGAACGTAAGGGGATTAAATTATTTTTCCCAGGACAAAGGAAAATAAGAAAATTCTCCTCCATAATCTGGTAGTTTTTCTGTTGCCCAAAATGTTCTTGAAAAGAACAACACTATACAGCTTATCGCAAATGCTACAGAGAAATGATTTATCTTAGCAAATTGTTTTCTAAAACACTAATGATCTTCAATTTTATAATTCAGTATAAACTCATCACCTTGTTCCTCTCATACATTGTATTCTGAATATCTGACCTGGCTTTTATTTAAAAGATTCTGTAACAATAAGTAATACTGAATGTTTTTACCACCATTCTCCATCTATATTTATGTTTTTAGTCATCTATGTAAAACTTCCAGAATTTAAAGTCTAAATATAGAAAAATTATACATCTGACTCACAGAGTGCAAATATGTAAAAACAATGAGAATTTACAATGGCTATATATGTTAAAAAACCAAATCTAGTAAGAGAGTTAATGATTACTCTTTGCTATGAATTATGTTGCAAATAGTTTCATTGTAGTTTTTAATTGTATATAGCTCAGCAGGTACCTACTATTATGTCCATTTCACAGATGGGAAATCAGTTTGGAGATGCTAAATATTTGCCTAGAGCTTGTCACACGAATGGCAGAATTAATGATTAAATTCACCCTTATCCAGCAAAATTTCTGCCTAGTCCACACTAGGCTTTTAGATTTAGTTTTCCTCTTAAATAAAAATCCTTTCTTTTTCTTCACTCTAATAAATTCCACAGGAGACGATGGAAAATAATTTCATCTTATTGATAAAGGGATATTTTGTGAAGCCAAGGCTTCCTTTCCACATGAGAGATGTCACATTAGTGATGCTTTGTTGAGATCAGTCTTATGCTAAAGCTACTGAAGCAAGCCAAAGGCCAAGGACCGACCTTATACCCAGTAACAATGAATCTAGGACAGCTTGTTTTGTTTTGTTTTGTTTTTCCCTGTCACTTTTGATGTTTTAATGCTAAAGCAAAACAGAGACTATGTGTTCTGTATAAGATTTACAAGTCCAAAGAATCTTCAAAACCAACACTATGATGCAGATGTTTAAGCAATAAACAAACAAGGCACTATGTGCCCAGGCTTGAGACAAGTTTAAGCCCATCCCCAGTTCTTCAACAGTTAAGAGTGTGAAAATGACCAATAACCTTCTCTTATTGAACCTCAAATAGAATTTTAGCAGACTGCCAAACTCAAAAGCCTTCAGAGGATAGGTGGAGGCTGAGGAAAACTGGCAAGTCACATGTTTTTAAAAGATACTAATATGCAATGTTTCCTTTAAACAGAATGAGGCCGAGCTGAAGGTCTGGATCTTTGGGTTAAGCTTGGCAAAAGATCTCTGGATTAGTTATGTAGATCCTCTCCAAGTTTGGCATTCTATAATTTGAGACTTTTGCCCTTAAGAAGCTTATGTTTAAACACACAGATATGATATTAAACATACATTATATTAGATTTAAGGTGATGTACACTTACAAGTATGAATTGTATGGTATTAATATTTAATCTAAAGCCTTACTTCTCAGAATCTTGTGCTCTTGGGACCAAAAGGCTTGTTAGAAATATCCCATCCCAAAACTGCTAAACCAGAATCTACATTGTAACAAGATCCCCAGATGACTCAAATATACATTAAAGCTTGAGAAGCGAGGTCAAAAATAGTATTTCCCCAAGGTTGGATTGCCTACAACAGAATCACCCTAGAGGGACACTTAATATACAGATACCTGGGTCTACTTTAGACTCGGCAAATGAGAACCTCTGAATACCAAACCAGGAATCATCATGACTAATCAGCAGCCCAGGTGATGCTCATACATAATAAAAGCTGAGAACCACCATCATTTACCATGATTCAAAGACCTGAAAGTTACACTTTGGTGAATTAGATAAAGCAAAAGAGACAGAAAAGCCTATGACTTTTAAAACAGAATACTGAATTTGGAACATTGCTTTCCAAGTTGAAGAAAGCTGTGCGAATTAGAGCTAATTATCAACGACAAGCAATTAAGCACAGGTTAGCTACGGCAGAAGACAGTTGGTTGGATCACTTGGATGCAGTTTTTCCCAGAAGTTAACAACAAAGGACTCCCAAGGGAGCTATAAAAGGCAGTTTTTCAACACGAGACCTGGAAGATAGGGCCACTGAAGGAAACCTTCCAGTGACCGGAGCTATATTTATCTCCCTGCCTAAGGCACTCACCAATTATGTACACTGTAAATGCAAGTTGGCCTCTCTGCTACAAAGGAAGGCACAAGGGTCGAGGAATGCCTCTCTATGTCCTGGCTTATTAGAAAGGAGCAAATTCTCAGAAAAAGTTGTGTGCAACACCCCACAGAAAAGTACGAAAGGAAAAGATTCTACGAAGGTGGTATGGAAGTAAAACTGGTGTCAAAATTCCGGAGAGTAGAAGAATATGACAAAGAGGGAAAAGAAAGAGGAATTCTACTTGCTTACTCTTCAGTGGAGTCCAGGAACCCATCAGCTTCCTCTGGGAGCTTGTTAGGAATGCAGACTCTTAGGCTCCCATTACTCCCTGAGAAGGAAGCTTAAGGAGATCCCCAGGTGATTTGTATTCACACTAAGGTTTGAGACGCACTGACCCATGTCAGTGGTTCTTAAAGCCGGCTTCACATTAAAATCACCTGAGAGGCTTTCTAAACTTCAGATGCCCAAAATTCTGTACTCAAGAATCTCTGGGAATGGATCCCAGGCTTCAGCATTTTTTAAAGCTCTCTATGTGTGTCCAAGGTCGAAAGCTACTGCTTTATATCCTTGAAGTTCTGAAGTTACATTAAAGGTACAAGACATTGCCCTTATTCAAAGAAGGTAGCCACTGACCTTTGTGATTAAGCTACAGCATTTTATAATGTCACATAATTTCAAGGTGCTAGCAGATGAACAGAATTCCGGGTGATGATTTAGTAAACTGCTGCTAAACACATATATTGATATATATTTGACAGCTAATAGAGAGGTTTGCTCTCTTCCTGACCAAATGCATGGAACCCATCAAGTGCTCTTTAGGTAATCCCCTGAGAATAAGGGGGAAAGCCTGAAGAAAACAAAAATGTTCCTCTAATGGCTTACGTATTTGTGAGGACAAGTGGTATTTGCATCTCTTCTTCCAGTTAAAGGTCATGACATTATAAGAGAACTGGGGCTTTGAGATGTGAGTGTGTTTTAATAATCAGATAATCTGAGCCTAAGGTGAAAAGTCTTTGTTCAAATCCACAACACACATGTTTTTTCTTCTGCAATGAACACACACTGACACTTTCACATGCTGAAAATGTCTTTTAAATATGTTAATTCTTATGGTATATCTAGTATCTTATTGTAAAAGCAACTTAAAGTTCAAAGACATAAGATCATAAAATAGACATTCAGTAAGATCTTTTCAACTGAAACGTAGAAGACAGGTGATAAAACTATACAATTGGACATTGCAAAGAGTGACTTATAGAGCCTAAAAAGAATAATATGGAGGAAGAATTCATTCATTCTCAGGCACAAATAACTGGAAAGGTGGTCAGGTATGACCCTTAAAACTAAAAACAGGAGAATGAAAACATACAGATAGTGAATAATCAGTGAGATGAAGTTGAAAACATAATATTGTTAGTAAAACTCTCATTGGCTTCTCTAATACATTGGATGGGACTCATGACTCAGTACAGCAACAAAAAAGAGGGGCACCTTGCACAAAATGCTGTGAAACATGTAGAAGATAGGTTCTGAAGTCTGCAAACCGGAGTGTAGAGCATGGAGGCAGCACATGGGTAAGAATAAGGAAAGAAACAGAAGAGACCTTAGTACATAAAGACTGGGCTAGAATTAATCATTTATTACATTATTCAACAAAAAATTATTGAATTACTATTTATCAGACACTGCACTATGCAATGAGGCTACCGACAGCTGAAAGATGGATAACCAAGAGTTTATGTCAATAGTGCTTTCCCGATAGTGAGGAGAAAATGAACTCAGACATGATTCCAGGTAGAAAAAGCCTTCAACTAGCTGGATGCTCTCATCCAACTAAAAGAAGATCTGATAAATGCTTTACTTGCCTAGCCTGACAGCTTAATCTCTCAGGAAGTTGAAAAAGCAAGGAGAAGTACCTCTCTCAACATCATTCTGATTCAGTGGTTGGTTAAGGAAATAGTTGAAACCTTGGGAGGAAATGATCACACCATTGTACAGGATTTGAGTAGTGTATCACACCTGTGATACTTGCACCCAAATTCAGGAAAGTAAAGTTCAAAGATCTCAGAGGAAAAGTAAAGAAAGATTGTAAAAAGAAAGATTCAAGATTTTCTAGACCTGTCCTAGGTGCTACAATAATGGGTGTGTTCCCATCAAGAGATCATGGGCACTTCACAAAACTAGTAAGTGATGAGGAAGCGTGGAGCAAGCTGAGGGCAAAATACAGGCTAACAGCAACCCCGCCCCGAACCCCACATGGAATATGTGTGATATTTCTTGGACACTCCTGGCTACCCAAGAACAAAGGATAGGGGTTTAAGTGCTTGCCATAGTAATTGGGAACCTAAGGCAAATGAAAAATTAAATTCCCGTACCTTACTGCCTACAGCCCACGGACAAGTCCTTGAAATTGGCAAAGTTACGTCCCTCTAGGAGCTCAACTGCCTTGATGATGACACTTTGCTGGGGGCATAAGGGAATCTTAGCTTAACATTATCCCAACCTCAAGGATCCTCTAAGTCTACCTCCTTTATCTCAACTGCCTCAAGAGACATGCTGGCAATCATACTCCAAGCTTATGGGCCCCCGATATACATCTGAAGGGTCTCATGACTGATGTTTTATTAAAAGGAAATAAACGGTGTTTCCCTAGCAACAACTAACCTCTAAAGTCCTGGAAACCTTGCTTCCAAAATACTTAGAGACTTACTCTCTCTATGACCCCCTCCCAACCTAAGGGTATATAATGAGTTACTGGTGACAACCCCAGTGCAGCTCTTCCTGCCTATGGGTCCTCTCCCCATGCTTTAATAAAATCACCTTTTTGCACTAAAGACATTTCAAGAATTCTTCCGTTGCTGTTGTCTCCAGACAACAACATCACTTCAAAACTTCATCATAAGGATGTATATCATAAGAAATTCATCACAGATCAAAATGCTGAAATTACAAACCTAAATTTGATGGAGAAAAAGACAAGTACCTAGCAAACAATAGCACATGGCATATTGCGGATGATAATAAATATGTGGAAAAAACAACAGGAAACAATTGCTTGCTTAGGGATTCCCTATATTGTGATAAAACTGTCCTTAATATGCAAAAAAAAATGGTGTAATTGTGCTATTGGGATATAATAAAAAAATATGCATTTGGTCTTCTTCTCCAGTTCCTGGCATTTAGCTCCTAAGTCCCTTGTAATTTCCTGTATGATAGGGGTTAGAGGAGTGTCTTTTGTTGTTCAAAATAAGCCCCTTTCAACTATAGCAGAGTTTATGTTAATTGGGTGACTCTGGGAGATGGGGCTGGATTGCCAGAGGAACCATCTTTGTGATTAAAGGTGTGGAATTTTCATCCCCACCTCTGACCTCAGGGGACAGGAGAGGAAGTGGAGGTTGAGTTCACTCACCAATGGCCAATGATTTAATCACTCTTGCCTACATAATGGAATGTCTATTTAAAAAAAACCTAAACATAGGGGTTCAGAGAGCTTCCAAGCTGATAACACATGTAGTGCTGGGAGGGTGGTGTGCCTCCAGAAGGCACAGAAGCTCTGCACCCCTTCCCACATACCTTATCCAATGCATCTCTTCCATTTAACTGTTCCTGGGTTGTATTCTCTATAATAAACTAGCAATAGTAAACAAAGCACTTTCCTGAGTTTTGTGAGTTATTCTAGTAAATTACCAAACCCAAGAATTGGGTCATGGGAAATCTCCAGTTTATAACAGGTTGATCAGAAGTACAGGACTTGAGATTGCATCAGATGTAAGGAGCAGCCTTGTGAAATCAAGCCCTTAATCTGGGGAGTCTGCAGTAACTCCAGATAGTGCCAGAGTGAATTTTAGGATACCCAGTTGGTGTCCAGAGGGTTAATGAATTGGTTCATGAGGGGAAAAGCCCCACACATTTGGTGTCAGAAGTGTTGTGGATACAGAAAAAGAGTTTTTCTTTTTATTACTGCTCATGATAAAAATTCTTAAAGGGCTCATCATCCCAAATCCTCTCTCATCCAGAAACTATGGATATTTATATTTCCCTGAAGATGCTATGATTTCAACTCTACTCTCTTGGCAAAAGAAAAATTAGAACCTGTCACATTTCACTAGATGTATTTTCACCTAAAATTATAATAACCTTGCAGTGCCTGTGTGACTCAGTGGGTTGAGCATCCGACTTCAGCTCAGGTCATGATCACATGGTTTGTGAGTTCAAGCCCTGCATGGGGCTCTGTGCTGACAGCCTAGAGCCTAGAGCCTGCGTCATGTTCTGTGTCTCCCTTTCTCTCTGCCCCTCCCACGCTCACACTCTGTCTGGCTCTCAAAAATAAATATTATAAATAAATAAACAAACAAACAAACAAACAAATAAATAAATAAATAAAACAATTGTAATAACCTTGTTTTAAGGAGAGTATTTTTAACTATTCATACTTTGATTAACCTACACAAGAGCCAGTCTACTTTTTTTTTTCCAATAGGCTTTTATATGCACTTTAGAAAATATTTTGGGAAATGGTTAGCGTTAAGAGTTACCATAAGACATGAATGAAACCTGGCATTTTAAATTTAGTACAACTGAAATACAAAAATAGATTGACCTTATATTAATGTCTAAAAGTAGACAAGGCAGATTGAATTTCTACAGCTTTCATTTGAAAGGAATAACACATTGAGTTGTCATTCCTCAAACTTATTCACTCAGCTGTCCATGGCCATTCATATGATTCGGCAATATAGAATGAGCCATCTAAAGTTTAATATGCTTTAAAGTATGACACTTCATATTCAGAGTAAAATAGGATATTTCATCCCAATTTAATAGTAAAAGGTTAAAAATGCATATATTTGTTCTCTGTAATATGTAAAGATCTTCTCACAGTAGTGCTAAGTGAAATATCAATTTTTAGACTCTTTAAACCAATTCCTAAAATGTAGATCATTTAGAATTGATCACCTTCTGATATGAAATGGTAAATGGTATTTTGTTATAATAGTGTCCAGAGCTATTTGGAAAATCTTTTCATCTTAATCCCAACCATGCATTCAAAAATCCCAAATATGATTAATCTAAACTTCAGAAACAAAAGGTTGACCAATGTTTGTTTGTTTTTAAACAAATTCACATTGAGTTTATTTAAATTAATAATTGTTTTGTCTGGCAGGTGAATAATGGCTAACTTCAATTCTGTCCCTATCTCTGTCAAGATAAAAATGTACATCAGAAGGAAGGAAAATTTTTTCTTTACCCTTCTAGATTCTTTTGGCTGGTCTATTAATTAAATTTACATTAGACAGATTAACAGGAGAAAAATTTAATGACATACATATCAAAGCCCCATAAGGACAGGAGACCCACAGGTAGTCAGGCAATTGAGTTTTCTATGCCATCCTGAACTAAGAAGGGGTCTGAGACACCAAAGAGAAGGAAGACATTTCACAAGAAAATGGGAAGAAAAATGTTTGATCAATAAATGTTTGCTATGTCATACAAAGATAATGATACACAGAAAAGAATTTGATCTCCAGGCCCTCCTGAGCTTCCCCCCCAATTTACCACACCTAGCCCATTTTTTTGGAGTTACCTTTGGTGACAGTTCTCTTGGACCAGGTCCTCTATCTAAATTCTTTTAGGCACTTAAGGGGAGGTAAAAGCTATTCCTGAGTCTTTTGGGCCTTGACTGACTTCAGCTCAAAGTAATCCACATGCCCAAATAGCACATTTTGGGGAGGCTTGTTCTGAACCCCTTCAATATGAACATAAATGAATTTTCCTAGAGAAAATAAGATCCTCAAACATATGTAAAAAAGCAGGTAGAAAAAAAAGCACGGCATCATATGCATACTTTATTTTTAAATTCCATGTGGGCTATTGTTCTTTTCAAATCTGAACTACTGTGACCTCTTGTTTGCAACAGATCATATATATTGAATAATAATATTTTAAACTCAAGCCTCAAGTGAAACTTTAAAAGATGTTCTAAGAACAAAATTAATTAATCCACATGTACCCCATCTGTATTTTTATTTAGACTGATGGTGGATAATTTAAAGAGACAAATAAAAAATTTTGATGTGAACTTTTTTTCAGATTAAATGTTAAGCCATAAACATTTTTTAGCTTCCTAAAACAAAAACAAAAACAAAACACAACAAAACATATACACATATACGTAAACATGCATACATGCGCACACTATTCTGTTCTTTAAACCTGGACTTTTTTTTAATCATTTGTTTTTCTACTTTTGATAAGTGTGGTTACAAATACTTCCCTCTTAAACCCTCTAGAAGAAAAAAAGCACTGCCAAAACAATAAATATGGTTATGGGCACCGAATCAGGATGACTGGGGGAGATGGAATTGGTAAATGAGAGGCTTGCCACATAACTTGTATCAACAAGACACCTGCTATTTAGCTTTAACCAACTGGTTCCTAGTAGGGATTGGGGAATAATGCCAAATCTTCTGACTTAATTAAGAAAAAAACGACTTTTTGGGGAACTCTTCTGAATTTTAGATGTGTGCAACTGTAGGAGTCACAAGCTCTTAACCTTCTGGCCAAATAGTACAAGTGTACTGCCTGATCCCTTTGTGGCTGGATTATGCCATGTGACCAGGTCTTCTCAATGATTCGTTAAGCCAGATTTTCATTGTGGGTGTCTGACCTTCCAAAGCTCTTTTCTCTCTGCTATAGCAATTAATAATACCCCAGATAGTGGCTGCTTTATCAAGGCGGGTGCAGAGTGAAGGCAATTCAGTGCAATTGTCCTCCTGTGATACATGTGCTACGTGAGTGAAAGATAAAATTTTGTTATTTTATACTACTGAGGGGTGTGTGTGTGTGTGTGTGTGTGTGTGTGTGTGTGTGTGTGTGTGACTGTGATTTTGATAGCTATAAAGAGCTTATCCTGGCTGATATAGCCACTAACTCAGTTAAAAACACAACACAGCAGTATGTGGACTAACACAAAGTCACATACCAATGTGGGCCAGGAATCACCAAAGGACCATCAGTTTTTAGTCTGAAACACACTGAATGTGCTTAATAAGAGAGTTCATATGATTTGGGTTCAATAAACAAACTAAATGTTAGATTGCTGCAAAGAATATATGATCTTGACATTAACTAGAGAAGAAAGAATGTAAAGAGGAGGGTAAGGAAGGAGGAGACAGAGGAAGGAAGGAAAGGGAGTAGGGAGAAGAGGAAAACAACAAAAAAATACTTAGAATGAAAAGCAGACAAAATAAAAAATTGATTAGGGTGACTAAACCTGATTAATATTCTAAAACAGTCAAGTCTGTTCAGAAGCCCATGTGGGCACCCATCTGACTGGCTACAACAACCCTTCCCAAATATACCTAGGGCCTTTCTGAAGCTTTCTTCTTCCATATGTAGCCTGAGGTGTTGTTGTTGTTTAATGTTTATTGATTTACTTTTGAGAGAGCACAAGTGAGGGAAGCACAGAGAGAATCTGAAGCAGGCTCCAGGTTGACCTGTCAGTGCAGAGCCAGATGCAGTGCTGGAACCCGTGATCCACAAGATCATGACCTGAACAGAACTCACTTAACCAAGGGAGCCACCCAGGTGCCCCTATTTATAGCCTGAATTTTAAACCTTTCCACCCCTCCTTTCCCCCAATAAACTTCTGGGTCTTAGTTCCCCTCTGGAAAACCAGTCAGCTCTTTATAAGACATTTACATTGTTTAGAGTAATGTATTTGTGGCTATTAATATATTGTTCCTCTTTACCATAGTATTTTGATTTTTCAAACATAGCCTTTATGTATAAACTCACAGCTTGGAGAAGTGAAAGCACACAGCTTAGTAGCTGAAGGTACAGATTTGAGAGTCAGCCTGCCTGATTTCCATACCTATAGTGTGTAGCCTTGGGAAAATAATATATTGCTACTTTTCCTCCATTTTCGCATCTGCAAATGAATGATAAGAGTATCTATCTTACTTAGTTCTGTTAAGTATTTACAACAGTGCCTAACACATGGTAAGTGCCATACAAACGTTTGTTAAATAAATGAGCAAACAAATAAGTAAATATATACATGCTGGGAATATTAGATTTCAGATTACTGTGAAATATTGGCTGAGAAAGGGAGGAGTGGAGTAACTTTGAACTTCTTCCAAGTCTCATGGTATACAACTTACATGCCTTATATTCAACTTACTCATTATTCTCAACAGTAAGAGTCAGAGTTGTTATTTCATCTAAGCGGATATTCCTACATGAAGCTTCAACTATGGGTGGTAAGAACTGAATCACTGATAGCCATTTCCATTTTGATACAACAGATGGGATACAACATTTAACAATAACACCTAAAAAGAGAGAGAAAACCTACTCAGAAGCTAAACAAAACATCTCTTGCTATTGTCAATATACTTGAAAAGATCTAACCCAGCTCTCTGAAAGCTTTGCCTCATTGCTTAAATTCCAGTGCAAAGAAAAACCATGTCATTTCAATAAGTCTTTGCTGTTAACTTAGAAAATGATTTGGTATTTCAGTTTATTTCAAGCATAAAATTTAAGGTATGCCTTCTGTCAAAAGACTACTTTCTCATAAAACATCTTTCCCCGTGTGTTCTGTATTCACATGTTATACTATAAAAGTCAAGTATGTGTTGACTCTTTCTACACTCTGAGCTGTATTTACAGACTTCCCCTTGACAATCACCAACAAAACAGAAGAAGCTGCTTCTCTGCCCCTCACCATTCCTCAACCTCACTGGCTTTAGGGTGTCCTTGTTGTTTTACTGAGATAACCATTAAAGGGTGGTTCACAAGCCTATGCAGTCAATCTGTGCCTCCAAATCGCCACTTCCCTCCTAACTTAACTCTTCTTCCAGCAGAGGATGGAGAGGTGTATACACAGAACTTAGAGGAATGTTTGGTTTCTTCAACAAATTTGGAAAACAGATTCTGCTTGATTTTTCTGAGTTTAAGACTCTCTGGGTGGTAATCTCAAGAAACATATTTACAAGTAATGAAGGAAACAATTCTCAAACAACCTGTGGAAATTTTCAGAATTGAGAATTAATTCAGATGTTCAAAAAGGAAACCTCGGAAGAAAACTACAAACCAGCCATTCGGTATATTACACTTAATGTAGATTCTTTCTGTATCCATCTGTGAATCTCATTTATCTCCTGGAATAAACAAAGTCTCATTATGAAATTACTACTTTATATCTTTTGCTTTCATTTCCTCCAGACTTGGCCTTATTGGCAATGCCTAAGAGTATTGGTAGGCTTGAAAGCCTATCTACCTTTCTTCGAAGTTGTGTATTTAAAACTGAAAACAATTCTGTGGGGTAACTACTTCTAAGCCCTACAATATCACAGTCATCTTTCTTTGCTTTATGAAATAGATTTCCAATTGTTGTCTGAAATCTTTACAAATGTCTTTAAACCATACACGTCCCAGAGACAAAGGCACAGGAAATACAGCTTTTTGATAATGAACACTAAATTACTCAATCACCAATGTAATCATGTATTTTATTTGGAATGCTGTATGAAATATAAAAAAGCTAAAACTTTTTCTGAAGTTTTTTTTTATACTTTTTCATGCTAGTCAATATCCAAATACAAAGAAATTTAAAGCTACCAAGCTACCAATCACAACTCAAATGACAAAACAAAACAAAACAAACCTTGAACTGTTTTGTTAGACTAACAGGCTAGTAACGCATTTTTGGAACTAGATGTCAGCTATATTTTTTTGTACAATATTTCACATTTTACATGTATACAGGCAAGAGCTTCTTCTGCCTTTAATGCATTCACTCTTTCATTCAACATTCAACAGGACGGCCCTATTAATTCTTCCTCCAAACTGCAAATACATTCATTTTAATGAGAGGAATCGAAAGCCTCATGGGAAACACTGATATAAAAGCCATTTTCCTTACAACAGAAGCAGAGATTTTAAAAAGTGATTCTCAGAACTCTGTGTGGGGAAAGAGGTATGCAGAAGTTGAATTCCTATATCACTCCACTCACTTTCTTTTTTTAAAGTTGTAACTAATAAATTACTCAACTGTTTAAAGGAAGAGTCAGGGGTGCCTGGGTGGCTCACTCTGTTGAGCAATCAACTCTTGATTTCGGCTCAGATCATGATCCCAGGGTCGTGGATTGAGTCTTGCATTGGGCTCCATACCAAATGTGGAGCCTACTTAAGATTCTCTCTCTCTCTCTCTCTCTCTCTCTCTCTCTCTCTCTCTCTCTCATTGTCTCTGCCTCTCCTGCCTCCACACATGCAAATTCACTCTCTCTAAAATATTTTTTTTTAAAAAGGAAGAGCCAAGGAAACTTACAGAAAGCTTATAAAATTACGTGGACATTTCTTTGCCCATTATGCAATGGCCATTACAGAGGCAAATGTTTCATTTTCCATTATACCCATGTCAAAGAGAATCACCTACAGGGCTGCATAGAATAATAAGGTCACAGCATGAAGACCAGGCACACACAGAGCCCTCACGAGTCATAGGATTAGTTCAGGTCTCATGGCCTCTCGAGACCTGTCTAAACAGTCAGCCTTGCCAATCTGAAGTAAAACAGCAAGAATAACCATGAGAACCAGAAAGAAAAGGAAAGCTATAGCTGGCAGGAAAACAGGTGTAACAAAAGGCTGTCAGAGTAAGAGTACCACCAGTACTTCATATCAAGCGCTTAATACTCTCACTAGCTCTAGGCCTGGAAGAAGCTGGGTTAGATCAAACACAGGCAGGGAATCTGAAACATAGAAGATCTGAAGGTTCTTGAAATATTTGCAGATATGGAATTCGTGCATTCATTGAACATATTATTCAGTGTCTACTATCATAGAGAGTGCTGAGATGACAAAGACAAAACAGATGTGGTCTTTTCCTCAAAGAACAGTGAATTGAGGAAGTCAGGCTAGTTAAGGGACACTTAAAATATAGCCCAATAATATCTGTGATGAAAGAAAGTGCAAAATGCTTTGAGAAGCAAACCAATTCAAGCTGAGATTATAGACAATTCTTCCCAAAGGCCTAAGATGTCTTGAAGAACAAAAGAGATGTTATTTTTTACAATACATGTCTATTTATTTGTCCCACAAATAAATTGTAAATTTAGTCCAACTAAAGAGGGGCTTAGAACCAGGACAGTCTAGGGGAAACTGATATAAGGCCATGGAAATACCTACAGCACATCTAGAGGCCTCTACAGAATCTGGTGTCTGGACACAGGATGGAAATCTTGAAGAGGAAACTCAAGAGACTGTGACGGTCCAGTTATGAATGGTTTGGGGCACCAAGCACAAGAGTTTGCTTTTTTATTCTGCAGACTGTGGGGAAACATCGAGAGGTTTTAGGCAGCAGAGTGAAATGATTAGATGTGTGTTTCAGAGCAACTTTTCTGGCAGCCTCAGGAAGAACAGATGGAGGAGGAAGGGGATGATCTGCATGGTGATAAGTTAAGAGGCTACCACATGGAGAAGACTTGAGAGATTAAAGCAGAGTGGTAACTGTGAGCATGGAATTAGGGGACACATTCATGATTCTTAGGAGGCTGAATCAATAGGGTTTGGTGATGGATTATAGAAGGGAAAGAAGCCTCATATGGCTATTGGATTTCTTATTAGGATGTGTCATTCACCCACTTAGAATATATAGGAGGAGGAGCATGGTGGAAGGGAGAAGAATAAAAGATTGATTTAGAAGTCCCTGTGGGGTGTTCAAAAAGAACTGGTATTGAACATTTGGATATAAATATTTAGAGTCCAGAGAAGCAGTCTAGGCCAGAGATATGCATTTGGCTGTTATTCTAAGCATGGGATTAGCATGAAGACATACAAGAGAATATGGGTACAAGAAGAGCACAGGGCCTAAGAAGGAGCCATGCAAAACAAGGGTGTTTTGCATGCCTGGTTTAGGGATATTGTGAAGCCAGCTCCAGGCTCAAAAGGGCATGAAAAAGTTAAACATGGGGTTACCATGTGATCCAACTATTCCACTCCAGAAATATTACTGAAAAGAAATTTATTTTTTTTAATTTTTTTTTCAACGTTTATTTATTTTTGGGACAGAAAGAGACAGAGCATGAATGGGGGAGGGGCAGAGAGAGAGGGAGACACAGAATCGGAAACAGGCTCCAGGCTCTGAGCCATCAGCCCAGAGCCTGACGCGGGGCTCGAACTCACGGACCGCGAGATCGTGACCTGGCTGAAGTCGGACGCTTAACCGACTGCGCCACCCAGGCGCCCCTTCTTTTTTTTTTTTTTTTTAATTTTTTTTTGAAAAGAAATTTAAAAATGGTCACACAAAAACTGCACTTGAATGTTCTTAGTAGCATTATTCATAATAGCCAAGAAGTTGAAACAACCAAATGTCCAGAACTGATGAAAGAGTAAGTAAAATGTGGTGTTTCTGTACAATGGAATATTAATGAAAGGAAGTCCTGATGCATATGACAACCTGGATGAACTCAAAAACATTACGCTACCTGAAAAAAGCCAGCCACTCACTACATGATTCTATTTACATGAAATGTCCAGAAAAGGCAAATCTATGCAGATGGAAAGTAGTTTCTTGGTTACCTAGGCTGGGGAGATGGAAGGAGTGAGGGAGGGTTTCTCTCTGAGGTGATGAAAACTTTCTAAAATTGACTGTAGCAATGGCTGCATGATTCTATGATTGCATGAAAAGTCACTGAACATGAGTAAATTTAAATAAGGTTTTTATGTGTATGATATCTTAATAAAGCTGCTAAAAGATGGTAGGAAAGGACACTTGAAAGTATAGATAAGATGAATCTAAGTACAAAGGCTTAAAACTTATAAAAATCTCTCTGAAGTTTGATCTATGGAAAAGTAATCTTCCACCCATTGCCACAGACACTAGAAGACATCAGTGATAGGTAAATACCGGGGTAGAGGAACAAAGGAGTCTAATCAATCTAACGAGGATTCCTCACCTATTTGGTGAAAGCAAAGTCCAATGAATAGGCAGGTGGTGAATATTAATCAAAGTAACATTTTCAAACAATTTAGGCTACTCCACATGTAAATATAAAACGTTTCAGAAGCTGACCTTTGCATTTTTGCACGTGCTACTTTACCGGGGAGAAAATCCACACTGGGAGACTATGGATTGTTCAGACTCTCACCCCTGCGAGGCCCTCATTTCCTTCACCACTGTAAGGGTTTCTATAAGAAGTGGAGAGAATGGGCATCAATTTCCCAATTGGCCCAGTTTACTAATTTGCTTCTCAAAATGTCTGTAAGGAAAATTATAAAGCACTGAACAGGGTATCCAACTTGAAAACAGTTCTCTCTCCTTTTTCATTTCTGCAAGGCAGTATCATTAGCTCTGTCTGGTTGCTTTTCCTGAAAGGGCCTTGCTCCTCACACCTTTGTAACATTACTCATGATCTACCCCCTTGTACCTGCCCTCCTTTCCTCTTCATATTCTACACTTCCTTCGGAACCAATAGCAACATGGCTCCCATTTTATTGGGGCCCACAACAATTTCTCTCCCCATCAAATTCCTAGTACATTTACAGGTAAGATCTCACCACTTGGTGCTCT
Organism: Felis catus; assembly: GCF_018350175.1. NCBI lineage: Eukaryota > Metazoa > Chordata > Mammalia > Carnivora > Felidae > Felis > Felis catus. The sequence goes on from NC_058376.1 coordinate 97,250,597, forward strand.
CTGACTTAGGTGTGTGTTTTGTCTTCATAGCCAGTACCCAAGTGGTTCAACAGCAGACAAGATGATTCTCTATGTTCTCGATAATATCCAGCATACTGTGTGAAAGTAACAGATTCTTATTAAATATCTAATTACGGCACAAAGCAAAATAATTTTTAAGTTATCGATGTCCTAAAATTATTTCCTACATATATTAAAAATAATTGACTGAAAGACAAATGCCATATGATTTCACTCATATGTGAAACTTAAGAAACAAAACTAATTAACATGGCGGGGGGTGGGGGGAAAGAGAGGAAAACCAAGAAACAGACTCTTAATGATAGAGAACAAACAGGGTTGCTGGAGGGGAGGTGGAAAGGGGATGGCCTAGATGAAAGATGGGTATTAAGGATGGCAATTGTGTTGAGCACTGGGTGTTTTATGTAAGTGATGAGGCACTAGATTCTACATCTGAAACTAATATTACACTGTATGTTAACTATCTGGAATTTAAATAAAAACTTAGAAGAAAAATAATAAAAATAATTTACTGATGTATCAAAATGCACCAAAGTTACTGAACACTCGCTGTGTGCAGAGATTCTGTGAAATTCTATAAGTACATGATCTAATCTTACTCTCTTAACAGTCCTATAAGGCAGTTAGTCTTACCATCTTTATTTTACAGATAAAACAAATAGAAGTGTGATGTGTTTATATAATTTGTCCAAGTTCACAAGGATTTCTGCATATTAAATTCAATACATTTGATAGAATATTTGTTCTTTTACCTTCTAATATTAGTCAAAAGACTTCTAATCAAATACTGGAAGATATAATCACTCAGAGTCAGGAAGATCTGTGTTTAAATCCTAAACTCACAGAATCATTGTTTATTCAAATATACAATGAGGTTAATAACATCCGATTCACAGGGGCATGCGAAATTCATTCATCAAAAGTTCCCAGCTACAAGAGGAAAATAATATTATTTCTTTCTCAATCTACTTTAATCATAAATGTTTTCAGGAATTTACCATTATTTTTGGAAGTAAACATATCAGTAATTCCAGAAGTGTTAAGGAATTTTTCAGGATATTAGTGCAGATTTATATTTACAACAGTTGTAGGATGTTAAGCTTTTCTTCAAAGAGATGAATTAAGCCATCTTGTTCTTATTAAAGGCCAAGGTGAGAATTCTACCAGTCATTATATGTCATCTCTGATTTGTTCCTAAATACAGAGTAATTCTCAATTTCTTCAGCAAATAACTCCACAATGAGAACTTGAAAATGACAGGTAAGGTAAAGTACACAATTTTTGTGAGCATGTATGTGTCTCTATGAGTGCAAAGAAGGATGAGGAAACAAAGATGCTATCTAGAACAATTCTTTAAGGCATACCTCTTTGGCACTGAATTCTTACCCAAAAAATATCCTTCAGAATCTAAATTCTTTATTCATTTATTCCCCTTTGGAAACAAATCAAGTGAACTGCCCTACCAATAGTGTATAAAGTCTGAACAATGATGATCTTTTCAAAATATGATTAGACTTGTAGAGCTGTAAAATAAAATGCTTTCAACTGTGTTTGTAACCAGCCTGCTTCCCTAGCTGAATCTGGGCAAGGTGCTCTGGTTGAAATCCAGCCAGAAAACCCACTATATCCTAGAAAGGACTTCTAAACTGCACCATGGCTTATAGAGGGAAATACCTTGTATGGAAGTTTGCCTCATTTCTTAGGGCTCTGTCTAATCCTGCTGATAGATTACATAACATGATTAACTGAGTTTTGTTTTTACTGCAGGTTCAAAACTATTTATTGATTTACCACTACATGACCATATTAAGCAGGGTTCTCCAGAGAAACAGAACCAAAGAACCAACAAGATATATGTACAGGAAGAGATTTATTGTGAAGAACTGGTTCACACAATTACACTGTAAAGTCCCATGATCTGCTATCTGTAAGCTAGAGACCCAGGAAAACTGGTGGTATAATTCTAGCCTCAATCTGAAGGCTTAAGAACCAAGGGAGCTAGCTGATGGTATGAATTCCAGTCCAAGGGTAGGAAAAGACCAATGGCCCAGCTCAGCTGGCAGGCAGGAAGCAAAAAGGAGGAAACTCTTCCTTCTTCTGACTTTTTGTTCTATTCAGGCACTCAAAAGACTGAATGATGACCACTGATGTTGTTGACTCTTGAACAACATAGGGGTTAGGAGCACTGACCCGTCCTGCAGTCAAAAATGCACATATAACTTTTAACTCCCCCCAAATTAACCACTAATAGCCTACTATTGATTGGGAGCCTTACCAATAACATAGTCAATTAACACATATTTTGTACCTTATATGTATACTATACTAACACAATACAGTAAGCTAGAGAAAATAATATGTTATTAAAAAAATCAAAAGGAAGAAAAAAGTACATGTACAGTACTGTATTTATATTTTTTAAAAAATCCACATGTAAGTGGACCTTCACAGTTCAAACCCGCGTTGTTCAAGGGCTAAGTGTACTTTGAGTCTACAGATCCAAATGGTAATCTCATCCAGAAACACTCTCACAGACACATTCAGAAATAATGTTTGATATGTGCAACTCTTGGCCCAATCAAGTTGACACCTAAAATTAACCACCGCAACAAAAGTACTGTGAGCATACATCAGTGCATAAGAAAGAATTAGCTTCCCTCCTGATGCTTAGAATGTTGTTGAGAAAATACAGAGCTGATGATCTATTGTCATAGATCTATTGTGAGCTGATGATTTATTGTCCACAGTGGGACACTTTTTAGAATGGAAAGGGATTCTATTAATAATTACGCTGGGGCAAAACTGTCCGGGAAAAAGTAAAATATATATTCATATATTTACCCTTTTACATAAGTAGGTATAAAAATTTTATTCAAAATATGACAAGAGTGGGGGTGCAACCCTAAAAATAGTTGGGTTTTTCTTCATATGGATCTTTTAAAACTTTGGTCCTCTACAACCGTATGAAATTCTGGCAGGTCCTGTAGCTTCTCCTATCTTCTTTAGTCACTAGGACAGCTTGTTTCAGTAATTTGAATATCTTTTCCAGTACCATAATTAAAACTCCAATTTCATTTCCCTTAACAGTGGTTCTCTGTTGGGAAAGATGTGTGAAAGAGGAGGGGTATTCTGCCTTCAGGGAATATTTGGTAACTTAGAGACATTTTTAGCTGTCACAGCTGGGAAGAGTGGATGCTACTTGCATCTAGTGAGTAGATGCCAGGACAGATGCTAAGCATTCTACAGTAACAGCACAGTCTCCCACAACAACAAATTACCTATCCCCAAATCTCAGTAATGCCAAGTTTAGGAAACCCTGCACTAGGATAACTGCTCTATCCAAGTGGGAGCTTACTTCGGACCTGAAAATCCTTAAAGGCAGTGGAGGAATGTTAAATTCTTCCTTCTCCCTTAGCTTCAATTCCCTACCCCTACTTTCAGTGGTTTCTGGTCCTCAGAATTCAGATTCAGGCCCAGGAGAATAAGGGATCAGGGATCAAGGGCATATTCCTACAACTGTCACAGTTATAATCTGGAACTTTTCTCTTTTGTATGTGGTGAACACATAATTGCTGTAAGTGTTTGCATGAATGTTGTTACTTTAGACAATGTGAAGATAATTAACAGTGGGCAATGCCTCTCAAGGTCTAAAGATTATCAAATGTTGATTAAGTTCAGTAAGAGAGAAGTCCTTGATGACCTTAGTTGGGCTATATACAGGGTGAGAGTTGCAAGAAGCCAGATTAAAGAAGGAGCAAGAAATAAAACATAGGGACAGTGATTCCATAAAATCATTTTTCTAGGCATTTGGCTCAAGAACACAGAGGAGATTAAACAGAGGGGAGGGAACAAGATGGTGGAGCTACATTAAATTTCTGCTTATCTCATCCCTGAAATGCAACTAGATCAGAAACAAGCCATTTTGCACAGCTAGAAAATTGATCTAAGGATTAACACAACAACCTGCATAACTTGAGCCACAGAACTCAGCAGGTACATTGTATAGAGAGGTGAACTGGGGGACAGAAAAGCTGCAGAGGGTAAGGAGTTATTTTTGTTTGAGAAGAGAGGGCAGAGATGAGGAGAAAGTATGGGAAAAGCACAACCCCTGGGAGCAGGTGGAAAGAAAGGGGAAGAGTGGAAGCATCCACAAGGGCCAGAACAAGAAAGGGGAAAAGGAAAAAGGAAAGGGTTTCAACACCATTAGGACTCTATAAACAGGGAAGCACAGAGTAGGAAATTCCATAGCTTGATACCTGGCAGTGCTATGGTGGCAAGGCAAATCCCAGGAGCAGACTGAGAGGTCTGAGGGCCCTTGGGCCACAGTGGAGAGGCGATACCCCTGCTAGGAGGACATTTGGTAGAGGCTGTGTAGCCTCTGCATGGGAAAGGGTCCCAGCAGACCCCAGAGAAAAGCAATGTTTGCTGATGTTGGAACAAGGATGCTAGGGTGTGGTGAAGCCTGGCACCACTTGTGTGCTGTGATTTGCCATAGTCTCCTGAACCATTGCTACTACACAATTGCATGAACTTTTTCTGGGGCAGGTTGACACCTGGATGCAGTCTCTGGGTCTCTGTAGTGGTGCGGTTGCATAAGCATTCTTGGGGGCAACCCAGCACCTGACCATTGCTCGTCAAGACTCTCCCCAAGAGAGTCAGAGCAGGCCCAAACCACAGGGCCCTCAGAAGTGAGAGGTTTGGAAACACAGCCCCATCTGAGATAAAATTCAGGAGAGAGGTGCCACCTGGTATGCTGACAGCTTGGTCACAATGTAGAAGCAGGGAATGGATGGAAGCAGGAGACAAAGGAGAGGTGCCTGATGGCTGGTCACTGAGAGAACAGTTCTGAGGCTGGAGTCTGGAAAGCTGTGTGACGTCATTTCCACCTCTCTTGTGCCTTCACATACATGAACACCACACTGAACCACCCCAGTAAGCTAAGCATTGCCACCTAGTGGAGAATGGAGCTGCTCAACCAAGTCCAGTTCAAGTGCACCAACCAAGTCCTAGAGGACTACCACAAGTCTCTCGGCCTGCTTAGTTTACAGATTATAAAATGTTTCATACTTTGACTTAGCGGGAATTAGATGTAATTTCATTCAGATTTCATTCTGTTCATTGGACCATCAATTCATTTTTTTTCTTTTTCTTTTCTTATTCTTGGATACGGAAAGAGAAAAAATTATTTGTATTTTCTATTTATTTTTTTAATTTTTACTATATTTTCTATTTTTTTTAAGTTTTTTATCCTATCCTTTCTTCATTTCATTTTATCCTATTTATACTTTTTAAATTTTTTAACATTTTCTTATTTTTTCCTTTTTTCCTTTTTTTTTCTTTTTTCTTTTCTTTCCATTTTTTCTCTATTCTATCAAGGTCAAAAACCAGACCAAAACACACCAAGGATCTAGCTTTCTTTATTTGTCTTTTTGTTGTTGCTGTTTTTAATTTTGTAATTCTTATTTTTTTATTTTATTAATTCTTTCTCTTCCTCCAAAATGATGGAAAGAAAGAATTCACCCCAAAAGAAAGAACAGGAAGAAATGACAGCCAGAGACTCAATCAACACAGATATTAGCAAGATGTCTGAACTAGAATTTAAAATCATGATGTTAAGAATACTAGCTGTAGTTTAAAGAAGCATAGGGGCACCTGGTGGCTCAGTCAGTTGAGCATCTGACTTTGGCTCAGATCATGATCTCAGAGTTCGTGAGTTTGAGCCCTGCACTGGCCTGTGGGCTGACCACTCAAAGCCTGGATCCTCCTTTGGATTCTGTGTATCCTTCTCTCTCTGTCCCTTCCCCACTAATTTTCTGTCTCTCTCTTTCAAAAATAAATAAATATTAAAAAGAAAGAAAGAAGTAAAAAAGCATAGAATCCCTTTCTGCAGAGATAAAAGAAGTAAAATCTAGTCAGGATGAAATTAAAAATGCTATAACTGAGATGCAATTTCGAATGGCTGTCACAGCAGCACAGATGGATGAGGCAGAGCAGTGAATCAGTGATACACAAGACAAAATTATGGAGAATAATGAAGCGGAAAAAAGGAGACAAATTAAGGCAAGAGGTCATGATATAAGAATTACAGAACTCAGCGACTCATTAAAAAGGAATAGCATCTGAATCATAGGAGTCCCAAGAGAAACAGAGAGAAAAAGTGGTAGAAGGTTTATGTGAGCAAATCAGAGCAGAAAACTTTCCTATCCTGAGGAAAGACACAAACATCAAAATCCAGGAAGCACAGAGAACTCCCATTAGATTCAATAAAAATTGACCATCAACAAGGTATATCAGTGTAAAATTCACAAAATACACAGACAAGGAAAAAATTATGAAAGCAGCAAGGGAAAACAAGTCTTAACCTGTAAGGAAAGACAGATCAGGTTCACAGCAGACCTATCCACAAAAATGTGGCAGGCCAGAGAGGAGTGGCAGGATACATTCAACGGGCTGAATCAGGAAAATATGCATACGAGAATTCTTTATCCACCAAGGCTGTCATTCAAAATAGAAGGATAGCTAAAGAGTTTCCCAGACAAACAAAAATTAAAGGAATTTGGGACCACTAAACCAGCCCTGCAAGAAAATTTAAGAGGGACTCTCTGGGGGGAGATAGGATGAAACAAAACAAAAAAGAGACCAAAAGCAACAAAGACTAGAAGGGACCGGAGAACATCACCAGAAACTCCAACTCTATAGGCAACAAAGTAGAAATAAATTTATATCTTTCAGTACTCACTCTAAATGTCAATGGACTAAATGCTCCAATCAAAAGACATAGGGTAATAGAATGTTTAAGCAAACAAGATCCATCTATATGCTGTTTACAAGACCATTTTAGACCTAAAGACACCTTCAGATTGAAAGTAAGGGGATAGAGAACGATCTATCATGCTAATGGTCACCAAAGTAAGCTAGAGTAGCCATACTTATATCAGATAATCTAGATTTTAAAATAAATATTGTAGCAAGAGATGAGGAAGGGCATTATATCATAATTAAGGGGACTATCCACCAAGAAGATCTAATAATTGTAAATATGTATGCCCTCAATGTGGAGAAATCCAAATATATAAATCAATTAATCACAAATATAAAGAAACTCATTGACAATAATACCATAATAGTAGGGGACTTCAAGACCCCACCTACAACAATGAACAGATCATCTAAGCAGAAAATCAACAAGGAAACAGTGGCTTTGAATGACACACTGGACTGGATGGACTTAACAGATATATTCAGAACACTTAATCCTAAGGCAGCAGAATACAAATTCTTCTCAGGTGCACATGGAACATTCTCCAGGAAAGATCACACACTGGGACACAAATCAGCCCTCAACAAGTACAAAAAGATCAAGATCATATGTGCATATTTTCAGACCACAATGCTATGAAACTCGAATTCAACCACAAGAAAAAATTTGGAAAGACAACAAATACTTAGAGATTAAAGAATATCCTACTAAAGTATAAATGGGTTAACCAATAAGTTAAAGAGGAAATTAAAAAGTACATAGAAGCCAATGAAAATGATAACACCAGAGCCTAAAACCTCTGGGATGCAACAAAGGCCGCCATAGAGGGAAGTATATAGCAATCCAGGCCTTCCTAAAAAAAGAAGAAAGGTCTCAGATACACAACCTAACCTTATACCTTAAACAGCATGGAAAGAACAGCAAATAAAACCCAAAACCAGCAGAAGAGGGGGAATAATAAAGATTGGAGTAGAAATCAATTCTATTGAAACTGAAATAACAGTAGAACAGATCAATGAAACCAAGAGCTGGTTCTCTGAAAGAATTAACAAAATTAATAAACCCCTAGCCAGTTTGATAAAAAGAAAAAGGAAAGGACCCAAATAAATAAAAGCAAGAATGAATGAGGAGAGATCACAACCAACACTGAAGAAATAAAAACAATAAGAGAATATTATGAGCAATTAAATGCCAATAAAATGGGCAATCTGCAAGAAATGGACAAATTCCTGGAAACATCAATTACGAAAACTGAAACAAGAAGAAATAGAAAATTTGAACAGATCCATAACCAGTAAAGAAACTGACTTAGTAATCAAAAAACAAGAATCCAGGGCCAGATGGCTTTCCAGCGGAATGCCACCTCACATTTAAAGAAGAGTTAACAGGGGCGCCTGGGTGGCTCAGTCAGTTAAGTGGCCAACTTTGGCTCAGGTCATGATCTCGCGGTCCATGAGTTTGAGCCCCGCATCAGGCTCTGTGCTGACAGCTTAGAGCCTGCAGCCTGTTTCAGATTCTGTGTCTCCCTCTCTCTGACCCTCCCCTGTTCATGCTTTGTCTCTCTCTGTCTCAAAAATAAAATTAAAAAATGTTAAAAAAATTAAAAAAAAATAAAGAAGAGTTAACACCTCTTCTTTTGAAGCTGTTCCAAAAAATAGAAATGGAAGGAAAACTTCCAAACTCATTCTGCAAGGCCAGCATTACCTTGATTCCAAAACTAAAGACCCCACTAAAAAGGAGAACTATAGACCAATTTCCCTGATGGACATGGATGCAAAAATTCTCAACAAGATACTAGCCAACCAGATCCAACAATACATTAAAAGAATTATTCACCACGAGTAAGTGGTATTTATACCTGGAATGCAGGTTCAGTATCTGCAAATCTGTCAACGTGATACATTATATTTTTATATATACATGTATATATATACATGATCCTCTCAATAAATGCAGAGAAAGCATTTGACAAAATACAGCATCCTTTCTTGATAAAAACCCACAAGAAAGTAGGGGTAGAAGGATCATACCTCAATATCATAAGAGCCATATATGAAAGTCCCACCACTAATATCATAGTCAATGGGGAAAAACTGAGAACTTTTCCCCTAAGGTCAAGAACACCACAGGGATGTCCACCCTCACCACTGTTATTCAACATAATATTGGAAGCCCTAGCCTTGACAATCAGAAAACACTAAGAAATAAAAGGCATTCAAATCGACAAGCAGGAAGTCAAATTTTCACTATTCACAGATGACATGATACTCTGTATGGAAAACCCAAAAGATTCCATCAAAAAACTGCTAGAACTGGGGCGTCTGGGTGGCTCAGTCAGTTAAGCGTCCGACTTTGGCTCAGGTCATGATCTTGCGGTCTGTGGGTTCGAGCCCCATGTCGGGCTCTGTGCTGACAGCTCAGAGCCTGGAGCCTGTTTTGGATTCTGTGTCGCCCTCTTTCTCTGACCCTCCCCTGTTCATGCTCTGTCTTTCTCTCAAAAATAAATAAATGTTAAAAAAAAATTTAAAAAAAACTGCTAGAACTGATCCATTAAGTTGGCAAAGTCTCAGAATATAAAATCAATGCACAGAAATTGGTTGCATTTCTTTACATCAATAATGAAGCAACAGAAAGAGAAATCAAGGAATCGATCCCATTTACACTTGCACCAAAACGATAAAATACCTAGAAATAAACCTAACCAAAGAGGTGAAAAATCTATACATTGAAATCTATAAGGGCACTACCCTTATGAAAGAAATTGAAGACACAAAAAATTGGGAAAATGTTCCATGCTCATGGACTAGAAGAACAAATACTGTTAAATGTCGATACTACCCAAAGTGATCTACATATTCAATGCAATCCTTATCAAAATAACACCAGCATTCTTCACAGAGCTATAGCAAACAATCCTAACATTTGTATGGAACCAGGAAAGGCACCAAATAGCCAAAGCAATCCTGAAAAAGAAAACCAAAGTTTCGTGGTACTGGCACAAAAACAGACACTTATATCAATGGAACAGAATAAAGAACCCAGAAATGGACCCACAAACATATGGCCAACTAATCTTTGACAAAGCAGGAAAGAACATCCAATGGAATAAAGACAGTCTTCAGGAAATGGTGTTGGGAAAACTAGACAGTGACATGCAGAAGAGTGAACCTGGACCACGTTCTTACACCATACACAAAAATAAACTCAAAATGGATGAAAGACCTAAACATAAGGCAGGAAGCCATCAAAATGCTAGAGAATAAGGCAGGCAAAAACCTCTTTCACCTCGGCTGCAGCAACTTCTTACTCAACACGTCTCCGGAGGCAAGGGAAGCAAGGAAAAATAAACTATTGGGACCTCAAGGAGATAGAAATCTTCTGCATGGCTAAGGAAAGAATCAGAAAAACTAAAAGGCAGCCAACAGAATGGGAAAAGATATTTGCAAGTGATGTATCAGATAAAGGGTTAGTATCCAAAATCTATAAAGAACTTATCAAACTCAACACCCAAAAAACAAATAATCCAGTGAAGAAATGGGCAAAAGACATGAATAGACACTTTTCCAAAGAAAACATCCAGATGGCTAACAGACACATGAAAAACTGCTCAACATGACTCACCATCAAGGAAATATAAATCAAAACGAAATGAGATACCACCTCACACTTGTCAGAATGTCTAAAATTAACAACCCAGGCAACAATAGATGTTGGTGAGGATGTGGATAAAGAGGAACCCTTTAACACTGATGGTGGGAATGCAAACTGGTACAGCCACTCTGGAAAACAGGATGGAGGTTCCTCAGAAAGTTAAAAATAGAACTACCCTATGACCCAGCAATTGCACTACTAGGTATTTACCCAAGGAATACAGGTGTGCTGTTTCAAAGGGGCACATGTACTCCAATGTTTATAGTGGTGCTATCGACAATAGCCAAAGTATGGAAAGAGTGCAAATGTCCTTCGACAGATGAATGGATAAAGAAGAAGTGGTATATATATACAATGGAGTATTACTTGGCAATCAAAAAGAACGAAATCTTGCCATTTGCAATTACATGGATGGAACTGAGGGTATTATGCTAAGCAAAATAGCCAGAGAAAAACAAAATATATGACTTCACTCATATGTGGAATTTAAGATACAAAACAGATGAACATAAGGGAAGGGAAGCAAAAATAATATAAAAACAGGGAGGGGGACAAAACATAAGAGACTCTTAAATATAGAGAACTGAGGGCTGCTAGAGGGGTTGTGGGGTGGGGTGATGGGCTAAATGGGTAAAGGGCATTAAGGAAGACATTTATTGGGATGAGTGCTAGATGATATATGTAGGGGATGAATCTCTGGATTCTACTCCTGAAATCATGATTGCACTATATGCTGACTAACTTGGATGTAAATTTAACAAATACATTAAATAAATAAAATAATAAAATAAAGTAAAATAAAATAAAGTAAAATAAAATAAAATAAAATAAAATAAAATAAAAAAGTAAAATAAAATCAAACAAAACAGAGGAAACAGAAGTGCATGCAGGACTGGTATTGGGCTTTCAGAGGAGAGATTTGAACAAGTTTGAATTGATACAGGCAGAAAAACAGGGACTAAGGACAAAAGAAGAGGGAGAGAATGAGAATTTTAATAAAGCATGGTCCTTGAACAAATAGGAACAGGAAGGGAAAGTGTCCAGTCACATGGATCTGTTGGGCCAGAGAAGAGCAGGTCTCTTTTATCACTTTTTTATGACCTTGAATAGAACTAGTCTGGTTCTGTTTTATTTATACCTTTGAGTGAGGTTGTTCCTGGACTTAAGTCAATGAGACAACTGCCTACATGATAATCTGAAAGGAAAATGGCCTGAAATTTTTGTCAGTAAAATAACTCCTTGGTGTTTCCAGGCTTTGCCTCCTGAAGGCTCTCTATTAAAATGTAAATAAGTTACCTGGAAATTCATCATCTGCAAATCCATTAATATATTTGGAAGGATTAGTTTATCAATTGGTCAGAACAAGTTCATTGTGAAAGTGTTGCCAGTGTGTGTATACATGTAACTACATGCCTCCATTTTTGTGAGAGAGGGTGATATTACAGAATAGACAAAGGAAACAAAGTCCGGTACAGAAAACACTAAGAGGATTGTGTCAGGAACAGTATAAAGATACTAAGAACCTAAAAAATAAAGGGCACAAAGGTATCTTCAGAAACACCTGCAGTATTAAATCCAATGGGAGAAATAAATGCAAAAGCCATGAGATGTCTACCAGATTCTGTAGCCGCACAACTGGGTTCATAACCCTGGCTCAGGGTGTGGCTGGCTTCTTCCAGAAGTCATCTGGATTTTCCATACATGATCAAAACATTTGACTGGCTGTCTGAGCAGAGGCTGCCATGGTCTACCATCAAGTCCCTGGCCCTGCTCAGGGCCTCAGACACTCAAACATTTAAACTTAAAGACCAAATACTCCCACCAAACCTCAATCCTCACCCCCTGTTATCCTGCTGCGGTGACACCACCTGTCTTCTCCTCTGTGCTCCCCCCATATTGACTGCCTACATGTGTCAGGCGTAGGAGCTTCTTTATAATACAGATTCTTATGCCACCTCATTTCTGGTATTTTGGATCCGGTAAAACTGAGGTGGAACCAAGTGTCAGCTCAGGCTGCTGTAATAAAATATCATAAACTGGATGGCTTAAACAACACAAATTTATTTCACACATTTCTGAAGCCTAGGAAGTCCAAAATCAAGGTGCCAGCTGATTCAGTTCCTCGTGAGAGCTCTCTTTCCGGCTTCCAGATGGCCCTCTTCTCTCTGTGTCCTCCCTCACAAGGCCTTCCCTTGGTGCAAACGGAAAGAAAGATCTCTCTCTCTTCATACAAGGTCACCAATTCTATCAGATTAAGACACCCGCCCCCACTTATGATCGCAATTAAAATTAATTATCTCCTAAAAGCCCTATCTCTGAATACAGTCACATTAAGGGTAGGGACTTCAACATATGAATGGGGAGAGGGGCTGGGGACACAATTTAGCCCAATGCACTATGGAAATCCACATTTTCAGCCAGCTTCCTAGGTGAGTCAGAGGCAGACAGTCCAAGAACCTGGCTTTGACAGGCCCTGCTTTGCAATATATTCTCATGCATCCTTCCTAAAAGGAATACAAACTAAACCGTTACTGATTGCAATTCTAAAATATGTAATATAACGCCATAAACATAATTGCAACCACATGTCAGTGCTGATATGAATATTACACCTTACCTAGTGCAAGCCCTCAGACAGATGAGGAAACTGAAGTGAATGACACTGTGTAAATGAAAAATGTTTTCCTTGAGTAGGATATTTAGGTAACCTTTGAGAAGCATGGAGATGTGGCAACATCTTTAAAAAGTTACTAAATAAAATAAACATACTTCCAAACATTTACTTAAAAGAAACATTACAGTAGCAGAAACCGTTGCTAATTAAATGCAAATAGTTGGTTAATGTGTACAGCAATTATCTCTTACTCAACAAATTATATATGGAATATTGCATGCATCATTTCCTTCTTGAACGAAAACAAATTCTCTTAAATCCACAAATTATCCAACACAAATGGTCCAAACCCTTTGTTGATGGGCTAAAAGTCAGCTCACATACTTCCATCCCTACCACATACTCATCTTCCTCAGTTACTCAGCACAATGTGCTTGAGTATTATCACAAATGTTTGCACCATTCAATTAACAGTACCATCATATATTTTCTTCTTCTCTCCAAATGTATTACCAAGCAAATACGTTAGCACATGAATGGGTCTTCTGGTATTTTTTTATCCAGAAAAGACTGAATGGTATCTTGTTAGTCTTCAAAACTAAGGAGCATGTAGGTTAGAATACTGTTCGCAGTTGAGCAGCCCAGCAGTGACTGTGTGCAATGAGTAATGACAAGCATTTCTAGGCACTTAATTTGCCTCTATAATGTGAAATCTAAAAACTTCTAGGAAGTAATATGTTTCTATGCAAAGGATATGTGTGTTAATATATACTTTTTTGAAATGTCCATCTAGTTTAAACTGAGCCAAAGATGGTATTTTTGATATGCTACTGAAGAGACCTCCTGGGGTTGGGGGTGTGGGAATCTTTCTGATTCTGAGGATTCTTGGAGAAAAAAGGAAAGTTTTAACTGAGGAGTGCTAGGGATAGACAGAGGACCACCGTAATAAAGCAATTTACCATTAGCCATGAGAGCATGTTTCTTAAAATATAATATTTGCACAATCTTTATTAGAAATAGAAGGGGCGCCTGGGTGGCGCAGTCGGTTAAGCGTCCGACTTCAGCCAGGTCAGGATCTCGCGGTCCGTGAGTTCGAGCCCCGCGTCAGGTTCTGGGCTGATGGCTCAGAGCCTGGAGCCTGTTTCCGATTCTGTGTCTCCCTTTCTCTCTGCCCCTCCCCCGTTCATGCTCTGTCTCTCTCTGTCCCAAAAATAAATAAACGTTGAAAAAAAAATTAAAAAAAAAAAGAAATAGTAGGGATAGGATGCTTTTGAAAAATATAGACTCCAGACCCTGTAATCAGCTCCAAAATCTCTAGGATCAGGGCCAGGACTAAGTATTTTCTAACCAGATCTCCAACTGATTCTTATGCACACAAGAGCTTTACTCAACTGAGGGGGGAAATGAAAGAAATATACATGATCACCCTACTCCATCATGTCATCCATGATTCTGCAGCTTAAGTAAAACTTGAGGTTAGTCAATGAAGTACATGAATTCCAAGAAAAATAAAAATAATTTTTAAACTTAGACCCTCTACCACATCGCTTAGACCCTAAGTCTCTTCTTTCACTAGCCCCAGATGCCTCTTAGGCACATGGTGATCTTTTAAACCATTAAATGATTATCAAAGTTGAATCCTTAACCACTATTAGGCTCTCCAAATGGATTAAAAATCAACCCAGTAAGCTTGTCCTCAAAGAAGAAGATAGTCTCTCTGCTTCTCTGTTTCTCTAGTCTCTTTTTCTCTCCCCTCTCTCATTCACAGAAGAGAATTTACCATTAGCCATGAGAGCACTGATGCCCAGTTCCATCAATTTTCACTTGCCTATGTGGCCTAGCTGCCTTTCAGCATTTAATACCTGGTGACATTAAAAAGCTCCTCCTTATTGCACGGCATACATATTTCTATTTCCTCTATTCTAAGATGCATTTTTTTTACATTTTAATATTTCTGAAATTAGGATGCATCTTACAAATGTTTGGCCTTTTCAACGAACTATGAATTGCTCTGTCACTCCTTCCCTAAATTCTCCCACTGTGAGATTACAGCTGATCCTTTTTTCCATCCTTCCCTTTCCAAACCAATCTTAGAGCCCCTGAACTATAAACATGGGAGTTTTATGCCAAGCAAACATGCTGCAAGACCAGATAGATTTCTTTGCACCATTGCTTGTCTCTGATATTTGCCAGCCCAGGTAGTACAACCATTATAGACTCCTCTTTGTTTCAAGTTCGGTAGGACAGAGCCAGCAAACTCACCTGGCAGTCAGAGGCCCTTTAAAGAGCTCTTGCAGTACATATAAAGTAGAATGATAACAAAACTTACTTGATTTTTCTTTCTTAGTGATACCTAAAATGGCATGTCCTACATCTAATAGCATGTTAGTTCTGGCAAAATATAGGAGTAAGTGGCAAACTCTGTAAATGCAAATTTGAATCGATGGGATGGGAGGAACAAAAGGTCTTTAGCCCTCTTAAATGGGCTATGACACGCCACACATACACAGAAAAGCTTAAGATTATTAAATTAAAAAATTTTATTTTATCTTTGCTGGTATAGTACCTGAAAGCTCCAACAGAGGCTGCTGCCATTTCTTAACTAGAGACTGGCCTTGATTTCATTTCTAGGGTACTGTCTCCATAGCTATGAATCCAATCACGCCACTGCTGTATTCATCAATATAGCCCTCACGGAAAAGAGAACCTCTGTTTCCAATCATGTAGCAGCTCTTCCATTAGGTTCTCCAAAGGTTCCCATTTTCGATGCTATCTTTGTTTCAATTGTCTCCCTTGATAAAACTGGACATATCTTTTCAGAGCTGGGTTGGAGGACATTTGGTTGGGTTGGAGGGGCCTTTGGAGGGTCACAACAAAATATCTGTCAACTCTGAAAATTGACATGGTTTTTATGATAAAGGTTAGGAATCTATTTCATTCCAGGATGAGCTCCTTACCTATTTTGAAAACTCCCACAAAGAATCCAACAGCCACAGGGTCAGACTCTAAGTCTTTTTAATCTGTCTTCCCAGAAGATCCCTGAGGTCCACAGGCTGAGATGCCTCCTTAAACAACTAACTATCCCAGAGGGAGACAAGCAGATGGGTCTTACCCAGTATTTGCCACACTGTATTAGAGTGAGTTATTTACCTGTCTGTCTTCTTCTCTAGGCTGTAAGCTCCTGAAAAATAGAGTTTGTTCCCACTCATTTATAATCTTCTTAGTCGTACTAGTAGATGATACAAGTGAGGTCCTGGTACCAGTCCCCAGTGACTATAAATTTTGTCTACTAAACATACTAATGGATGATTACAGTTTCAGATCACTAAAGAATAGAATATTGGAGTTAGAGGTGATATTATGGATAGTTTAGCACATTAATCTTATGGAACAGATCTGGAGACTATTCTAGAAGCTAGACGATTCTCTCACAATCACAGAGCTAACAGGTGATGAGCCCTGATGACTGGGCCTACTAATGATAGTTATTTGGCTCTTTCCACTATAAAATACTATGATCTGCTACATCGTCATTCACAATTTTAATAAGGTACACCTATCAATGAGAGTATTAAACCTATACATGTATTACTCCCTCGCCCTGCAGTAATGATGGGTCAGTAACCAAAAGACCCCAAAATTTCCTTGCTCAAGCCATCAGAAGAAAATAATGACGTTAACTCTTCACAGACCTTTTATTTTTACATCACTATTATAACAAAGCAAATACATAATTCCTTCAAAGTAGGCTTTGGTCAAAGCAGGAAACAGGACACACAAAACTGGAGCGAAATTAAAATTTATCTCAATTGTCCCAGGTACCCTAAGTAGAAAATTGCAGTTAATAATTCCAGCACTTCCAGCCAGACAGCAACCAACAAAGAAGGAGATGATAATGCCCAGGTTCCATCCACTGTTACAGATCCTATTTGGCTTTTCAATGGGATGAGGTGGCAGTAATTCTGGAATGGTAACATTACATACAAGATTTTGCAATGAATGTTTATAGATCCTCGGTATCAACTTCTAAATATTGCCATCGCTTTATTATAATTGTTGAGAGTAAAAATACAAGTAGTGACAGCCACAATTTTCAGTCATTGCACAATTTAGAAAAAAGGAAACTTTCACTACATATGAGAACACTTCCTCCCTGAGATTCTATCTAGCAATGAATTAAAATAAAACTGCTGACAGTTACCTATTCTATAACTGGTTGCTATTCACATAGTAGGAAACCTTCAAAATGTAACTCTGCTGTCTCTGCCCCATATTCACCTGATTCCTCCTCAAGGCACCAGTCGAATTTATCTGACAGGAAGTCTTGATTTGGAAAGGGTCGGGTCGGAAGGCAGAACATTATGGTGCTAATACTAAGCCCTTGCTTTCCCTCAAACTGTATAAGACACAATTTCTTTGCAAAATAAAATGTGCAAAGGCATATCAGAATCATTCATTTCAGCTTCATTACTAGTAATTGATCACACTGCCCAGAGGAATCAGTCCATTTGTTTTTCATGAGCCAGACTGGACAGAGGTCACTATTCACATCTCTCCTCTATAATGAACTAATTATCAAAACAATAGGCACTTAATGAAAAGCATGGTCAAGGAAACATGTTTGTCCTCATTCTTTTGAACTTTCAAACTGTACAGAGATATGGGACTCAATTTTCTCTGCTAATCCTTGTTAAACAAAACTTGGTTTTTACCTTCATCCTAAATTTTCCTCCAAAAATTGATCAAAAAATTGTTGATCTCACTCTTCCCAATACAACAGATGTTCATGCCAGATATTAAAGGAAGTGTCCACCCCCTCAAAAATGTTCTAAAAGAGCCTCACTCTAATTGGTTTGCATGCCTTGCAAAGAAAACGCCAGCACATGTATAAACAGACTGACAGGTTGTCTGATTCCACTGTGACTCTTACAAGTCCCCACATTCCGTGAGCTTCCAGAACGTCCTCCGGCAATGCTCATTAGCAAAACACAGCTGATACCTCTCCAAAGGTAATTGGTTGGGGGTAGGGTGAGCGAAAAAGGGCACATCTTTTCTCTCCCTGGATCCAAAAGTCCAAAGACTATAAAATCCTCTATTATACCTCAACACTAAAATACCCAAAACCATTTTAAAAAATAGCAAAAACTTCTCTTCACTAAGAATAATTTGGCAATCTGGTTCCTATCCCTACAGCTGAAGGTTCAGATCTCATTTCCTGCCTTGAGCCATGTGAAAGATAAGGGCAACACATATTGGCACTAGCCAAGGCACTGACTACAGATATTAACCCATAGTCAATGATGACCTTTACTGACAGATTTTAATATACAGACTTCTTACCGTCTGTACACAGTCTTAATATACTATCTATTACCCTATCCCCAAAAGGTTGTGATTCATTTAGTTACAACCACTTTAAAATGAATCCAGTATATATTGCAATATGTTCAGAAGTGGCTTATGGCACCAGGGAGTGTATAATTATTCCCTCCCAGCTATTCAGTTTTGCTGACAGCGGATAATAATTGTGTATACCTACACCCTACATAACCCTAGGGGGCCTTTCAAAGCAACAAATTTTGAAAAAAATTTAATGAAAAATTTCCTGTAAATGGCAGCAGCCCTAACCAAGAGAAGAACACTTAAAATACAATTTGAATTTTGTCAGGAGGGATGTGAGGATGAGGTAGATAAAGACAAAATGTACATATTTTCATATATATATATATATATATATATATATATATGTGTGTGTGTGTATAGATATATATACACACACACATACATATATGTGAGATTAAAAGGATAATTTTGCATATGGTGATTCTATGAATTTCTATGTCACCTTCTAAAAATTTGATTTCCTTTTGTAAGAATACATTAAAAATCATAAAATTCTATCTAGAAAGAGAGAGATGGTATATATTAGACTGTTATTTACTTAGCTCACCTCTTCCCCCTTCTCCCTCCCACACTATGACTTCCAAGGTTACAAACAAGTCCACAGAAATGTCAAGAAAGAGGCTAGAAACCTGTACCACAAGTCCCTGGAGATAAGCAGTAGACTCATCACTCACAGCTGTGACTTCTCACTCCAGCTCTCCTTGCTAGGAAGCTTTGATAAACACTTAACTCTTGTGTGCCCCAGCTTCATAGTTTGGAAATAAGTTTCCCTCATTTCAGTTTATCACAAATAATAATCAATTAAAAAAATACTCAAAGCCATGGTATGAAGATCATCAGGACAAGTCATCTAAGAGCACTGGCTTTAAAGGGAGCTCCTGGACCCTGCAGAAGATGTGGCCATACAGGAAAAGAAAAGCAAGGAGTAGGTTTCTTCTACAAATAAAACGCAATCACAAAGGAAAAATAAAGATGAATAAAATCTGACACACAAAAAAATGAATTCAGTATATAAACCCCCTATGCAATAAGCCAACATTGACAAGATCTAACCCCCCTCTACTTATCATTCATATACATCTTTCTTTTTTTTTTTGTAAAATTTTTTTTAGACATTTATTTTTTTTTTTGGGGACAGAGAGAGACAGAGCATGAACGGGGGGAGGGGCAGAGAGAGAGGGAGACACAGAATTGGAAACAGGCTCCAGGCTCTGAGCCATCAGCCCAGAGCCCGACGCGGGGCTCGAACTCACGAACCGTGAGATCGTGACCTGGCTGAAGTCGGACGCTCAACCGACTGCGCCACCCAGGCGCCCCATATACATCTTTCTTTATACACAAAGGTACCACAGCAATGTCCAATAGGTCTGTGCTTTTGAGAACACTACTTAGTATCACTTTCTTCCTTCTGTGACACTCCTTCCAATGACCAAGCAAGATGGGCAGAATAGAAAGACTTCAAGGATAAGCCATTCTCTGAGTCCACTCATCAGAAGTCCAAGAGGGAAGACTGTAATGCCACTGAGGTAGGAGTGAAGCTGGTGGAAATAATTCAGGTGTTGGATGGGAGATGATCTGGAGTTATCCTGACTATCCCTGGCCCACATAAAGTTAGCCTATTTTATTAGCTCTAATTTCCTTTATTTTCTTTGGACCCTGCAAGGTCTTAATAACTATTTCCTTTTGTTATTACATGGCTCTTCTCTGTTATTATTTTTATATCTCTGTGCTTAGATATCTGTTGGAATAAGGCAAGACATAAAATCATGGAGTAATTTAAGTCATCACTTTGAGTTAAGGAATCTCATAAATATCAAATAAATAGGTGAATATCAAATAAACTTACTCTGAGTAAACTTAAGCAAAATGAGCACAACAAAAAAGCTTTATGACTCCCACTGGACAATGCAAAAGACAAAATATGACAAACCAGTCAGTATTCATTATGTAATAATCTACAAGTACCATTTCAGCAGAGAAGGCAAATATTACCCAACATATTTTAAGATAAATTTATCATGTAGATCTTTAGGTAAGGATGACCAAAAATAATATAATAATGGGCAAGGTCTTCCCATAGGCTAGCAAAGGTTGCAGAAACCTTCATATGAACATATCTCAATCTAGTTCTTAATGATGTCAAATGCATTACATTAAAGCAGAGTGAAACCATTTCCATAAAGTCCAAATATGTCCTGGGGATCTGACTTTACTCAGGTTTGACGACCCAGAAAAACGGGTATTTGGCACCTCTGCATTCACAACCAGGAATAATTCAGATATAGTACAGGTGGTCTGAGAGGAAGTATCTACGAGTAAAGGCCACCAGGCCTCCTAAAGTGAGGATAAAGGTTGCCAATAGATCTCTCCATGAAAATTTGCCAGGTCAAGAAATCCAAGATCAGGAGGCCAGTAGGACAGATAAAACTGTCAGGACAAAGAAATAGCCAACTGGGAAGGGTTCAGGCAAGCAAAGGTTGACACTGAGAAGTAAGCAAATATATCAGGATAAAAGTAGGAGAAAGAAATTCCAGAGAGATGATACAAGTGATGGTCGATCCCTGAGGAAATTCACTTTATTTAGGCTCCACGGCCTCTCTCTGGACTGACAATTAAATTTAGAAAAATGACATCTAGCCTTTTTGGTAAAAATATGAAGAGTAGACAATTTGAGACTAAAGTCACAGGGGATGAATTCTTGAAACACACAGGCATTCTCCACTGAAGCAACACACCTTTTTCTATAGAGATCAGACATGCAAGTGGTGAAGGTGACATTTTCTTTTGAAAATTAAAGAGAATAGCTTGCAATCCTACCCCAAAGTGGGAGACTGCCCAGAAGGCATTTGGAATATCATGGTGGTGTTCAAAATCAGTGTCACCAAACTTCTACACCAATTTTCCAATATGATCTCTAAAGGACAATCAGAGTCTTACAGTGTGGTCTCCATGATGGTCTGGCAGAGGGGATGAGTTGGACCCACTCGTGTGTCTCTGTTTTAAGGCACCATGTACCCTGGAGCATGGGTGGCTTAGTCAGTTAAGCATCTGACTCTTAGTTTCAGTTCAGGTCATGATCTCACTATTTCCTAAGTTCAAGCCCCAGGTAGGGCTCTGAACTAGCAACACTGAGCCTTCTTGAGATTCTCTGTCTCCCTCTCTTTCTCTGCCCCTCCCTGGCTTGTGCTGTCTCCGTCTCTCTCAAAATAAATGAATAAACTTAGTAGAATGAGGGAATTGGCAAGAAGACAGCAAGTGATCCACCTGGAATGGATAAGCTACAGGGGATAGTGCCAGAAGAGCAAGCAGAGCTGTATGATTCATGACTTGGGAAAGAAGCCATATTGGTGGGTATCATATTGGGCGTATTCTCATATGAAAACTGAAGCCATAAGCAAGAGGGAGTTATTATAAGACACTGGAGACTGAACTATCAAGATGAATACTGTATAGGAATTCTGAAATTCCAATACTGATTGTTGATATTACATGAGATACATCATAATAGTGATTAGTAGCAAATATAGAAGCCACTTAACAATACCTGTTTTACTTGTAACCTACAATAGCAACTGTTAACAGCAATTGTGGTAACAATATGATCACTAAGAATTGAGAACATTCAAATTCAGAAGAGACAAAGAAATTTAAAAAAATTGTTTAGAGTGCCCAAAAGCCTGAATAAGCATAGGTGTGATAACTGAAAGTCAACTCTATCTAAAGAAAGAATGGTTGATAACTCCTGGGGATGTCAAGGATATTTCAGAAATGTATACAAGAGTCCTCAAAATTCTACCCATAAATATACTCCATCATTACTCATAACTTGCTGGATGCCAAACTGATGAAAGTGATAATCAATCAAGAAATTATTTACGATTAGATATTGGCAAAGATCTGAAAAAGCCCCCTAGCTTTCAAGGATTGAATACAGAAACAGGAAGAAGAGCTTTGGAGCAGTCAGATATTAGCTCAAATCCTGCCTCTGCCCGTGAGTAGCATGTAGCTTTGGGCAAGTCACTTAACATTTTCCAGTGATAATAAGTTAACAAGAAACAAACTGGATATATTGAATACTCCTTTATATTTTTAAAAATTATTGAGGAATCTAAAGAGTTTCTGTATATGTAGATTATATCTATCAGTATTCACCATGTGACATATTTAAACTGAGAATTTAAAAAGCTATTTAGTCATTAATTTGTTTAAATATAATAGTAACAACCCATCATACGTTATAATACATTTTTAATGAAAATAACTATATTGTTCAAAAAATAGGTAGAATGTCATATTTTATATTTTTGTACATCTCTTTAATGTTCTGACTTAAAAGAAGATAGTGAATTCTTATATCTGCCTCTGCATTTAATCTGTCAAAATGGGTTGTTTTGGTGCATGTATGTAACAAACAATCCAGCTACCCATAGATATGTGGTAGAGAAAGAGAGAAACATTTTATTAGCTTTTTAAGATAATTATGGATGCTCTTCTTTGACACTACATCAAAAGTTGACAAATGGCAGTTTCTTAAAGCCTCACTGCCATGCCCAGTCTGAAACCACCTCAGTGAACTGGGTACTGTCTCTTGCACTGCGGTATACTGTCTTCCTTGCCCTTGAAATGGATCACTTACCAATATAGAAGTGCTTTTTGCAAACACCCCACTTTATCACACAGAATATTCAAAGGTTGTGTATTCAAGAATTATGACCTAATCCAGTTAGCATTTTTACCATTTCATCAGACATTCTTAAATAAAAGTGGCAAACTTTTTTTTTTTTTTAACTATAAATGTACGATGGCAATGAAAACTATAGCAACTGTGAATACCGGGCCACTGCCTTATTTGTGCTAATGCATATTTTACCCATTATTGCTTTGTACAATCAGGGCAATTGGACCACACTGAAGAAGGCCGATACTAAGCCTTAGTATTCTCGTGGAAATAATTTCCTTTCACAAAATGCCATAAGATGTCTTGAGGACACCCAGAAGTCCACTGATCACATTTTGAGAACTGCTGTTACGTCAAAAAAAGTAAAAGCTGAAAAAAATAGGAGGGGGGGAGGGATATGAACACCTATTCTATGCTAAACACTATTTTTAAAAAAAACAGTAATAGTGCTCCTACCTTCAAAGGACTTACAGTCAGGTTGTGCTGGGGAAACAGACACAAAGAGATAATTTCAAAATTATGTATGATAAGTGCTGTCACATTATGGAGAATTATTAATAGAGGTAAAAATAAAAGTAGGCTTCTCCTCTCAAGGACCAAGCATATAAATACGTAATATATCTTTAAAATATTTTAAATAGTTTATTAGTATAAAATAATACATGTTCACTATATAAACTAAAAAATATTGTTAACATTACAGAAAAGAAAAAGTAACAGTAGGACCACAATCAGATTTAACTGCAGCTGGTAGTTTGACATACTGGATTCTCCTGTCATTGTATAAATATACACAATTTTTTATTTATAGGTTTGTGACTATCTTATACATATATATATATATATATATATATATATATATATATATGCAGCTTTTTTTGAAACACACAGAGACAGAGCAGAGGAGAGGGGAAAAGGGGGAGGGAGGGCGAGAGAGGGAGAGAGACGGGGGGAGAGAGAGAGAGAGAGAGACAGTGAATCATGGAGCCTGACTTGGGGCTCGATCCCACAACCCTGGGATCATAACCTGAGCCGAAATCAACAGTCAGATGCTCAACTGAACCTCTTTATGCAGTTTTTAACTTAACATAATATTTCAAAGATTTTTCAAATAATTTGAAGAAACCTCAGACCCATGACTTTTAATGATATTATGGTATGCTATTGGATCAGTAAACCATAATTCACATAAATTATCCTGCTATACTACATTTTTTATACTATGTGGTATTCTTATAATTCCACATAAGCACAACTCAGTTTCTGCATGTAGCTCATATCGCTCAGGATTTGTTCACTGACGTAGAATCACTGAGTAAAGAGTAAGAAGAGTTCTTGCCATAAAAAGCCAAATTTATTTCAAGGAACGTTATGCTTGTCCAGTTTAACACACAGACTGAACAGATGTCTTCCTCCCTTCTCTCACAAGTTCCTGCTGAAAAGACAGACAAGATATTTGTGAAAGAAACCAAAACATTTTTGAAAATGGAAGAAAGAATACCAACATACTGCATATATTTGAAGAATTCCTGAAACATAAAAATCAGATGTAATCTGATTATAGAATAATACAGAGCAGAGAAAACCACAGCGTGAAACACCAGTGATTAGGAGGATTCTCCCCAAGGGAGCTCTGTAGACACTTCAAGTTCAAAGTCAGTGAGTACAATGACAGAAGAGAGCCAGGATACATCATATGAGTAGATTAATGAAAGTACTATATTTAGAATGGTTGGACCAGATAGATAGCCATTCCATTGCAGATAGAGGTTAGTAACTTTTTCCCTCAGGATTAACCCCAGGGAACTTTTCTCCTAAGAAAATGGGTCATCTCCCAGGGGAGAGTTCCATGTATGGGTGTTAAAGCCTAAGAGAAAAAAAGAATAGGGTTTAAGGTAATGACAAGCTTCTACAATATATGGCAAGAAAGAATACACTGACTCAGAAATGAAATTCACTAAGATTCTTCACTCCCAGAGTGAAATCCTTACTTGGCACTGAAAAGTACCATGGGACAGTATACTCTGCCCAACAACACCACTGTGCAGTGCCTCCTGTCAACACACTGTGCCCTTTAGAGGTTTTTTTAAAATTTGTAAGTTTATTTATTTTGAAAGAGGGGCGGGGGCAGAAAGAGAGAGCGGGAGAGAGAGAATCCCAACCCGGTTCCTCACTGTCAGTGTGGAGCCTGATGTGGGGCTCAAACTCACAAACCATGAGATCATGGCCTAAGCTGAAACTAAGAGTCAGATGCTTAAATGACTGAGCCACCCAGGCATCTGCCCTTTAGAGTTTGAAAGTAGAATCACATTGAAGGGATGTTGGGAAAACAGAACTATAAAACTACATGAAAATTCCAAGCAAGCTAGCTATACTAATTAAACTAATCCTTTATTCATAAATCTACATAGTCAAAAAAAGACTACCAGATACGGGAGGAATATGGAAAGGATGAAAATAAGGAATTAAAACAAGGAAATATATTAACAAACCTGGGAGAAAACAGAGGCCAATCAGCAGGGAAAACAGTTCTCCAAAAATATTTTTAGTATCTTCAGAGACAGCCAAGAAGGATATTACCTCTATAAATCAAGAAGAGTCCTCTATGATTGGGAGAACAATTCAAGGACAAAAAGGTAAAGGTTTGGAAATTCCTTAATAAAACCAATTCATTATGGGCTAACTCAGTGGCTTTGAAGCTTTTTTGGCCAATAAATATATTTAACATTCTGATATGTTATGTGTGTGTGTGTGTGTGTGTGCATGTGTGTGTAAAATTTCACCAAATAATAATTCCATATAATCTCTATGATAATTCTATTTATTTTTTAGGAAGGACCCATAGACCCAAAGGACCCATGTTGTGACCCAGAGTTTGAAAACAGTTGGTTTAATGGTAGAATAAAACAACTGAAAACCAAAGGAGTGGTCTGTAGGATGAAAGTAAAGAAGTTTCACGGGATGAAAAGCAAAATAAAGAAATGAATAGTAAGGATAAAAAGTTAAGAGTCACAAATGAAAAATCCAGGAGGCACAATATCCAGGTAGGAAAGAAATGAATCAATGAAAAAGAAACACAGACTCAAAGAAATAATAATAATAATAATAATAATAATAATAATAATAATAAACAGAATAGAAAGACATGTTTTTTTTTTATTTTTTTAGTGTTTATTTATTTTGAAAGAGATAGAGCATGAGTGAGAGAGGGGCAAAGAGAAAGAGACACACAGAATCTGAAGCAGGCTCTAGGCTCTAAGCTGTCAGCACAGCTGACAGAACCAGGAGATCATGACCTTAGCTGAAGTCTGACGTTCAACCAACTGAGCCATCCAGGCGCCCCAAGACATGTGTTTTTAAATTGAAATGGCTCAAGTATGGCTGAGAAAGATTAAGAAAATAAAAAGAGTTTAAAAAAACATAGATACACACCTGCAAACTCTTTGGTGATTTCAGTATTCTAAAGGTAAAGAAAAGATACTAAAAGCTTCCAAATTGAATAAATCTATTACATACAAATCAACAAGATTCAATGTTTCACCTGATCTCACAATCCGCATTATCATCAGTTTCTCTTTAGCAATACTGTATGCAAGAACACACAAAAAAGCAAAATTTTTAAAATCTTGAAGGAAAATGATACTAAATTTAAAATTTCATACACTGCCAAATTAGTGGAAGAGGAAAATAAAAATCATTTTTACAAATTCAAGCAAACAGAAAGCTTTCCACTGAAAACATTATATACACATACACACATATACGTATGTATGTATATGTATATAAAATGTATATACATAAAATATATATGTATGTATGTAACTACAATGTATATACATATATATATACATATGACATATATACATATACATACACATATATGTCATATATATTATATATTATATATTATATATATGTATAATGCCAAATCTTCCATCAAAACCAAAAAGAACTCCAAGAAAGATGATGACAAGGGTACAAGAAACATGGGCAGCTGAAGGAAGTAAAAACAAAAAATGGAAAGAAAATGGGAAAGAATTCAAAGAATCAATGACAACTTGATGCTTAGAAATTATCCTTCAAGCAACAAAGTTTTGGAGACAAATAATGTAACTTCTTTTTCTATGGGTCCAATTACACTATATACTTACAGTGAAATTTATATAAATACATGTATCTATACACAGAATAGATACAAAATCATAACATATTCAATATTGATGGGTTTTTTAGTTTTTAGAATCAATCTAAAGGCAAAACACAAAATAAATACAGAAGATAATTTAAATATTATGAAACTTGACAATATAATAATAATAATAATAATATAACAAATTTTATGAAGTGGAGGATGAAACAGAAAGGGAAAGTAATGAAGACTACTAACTCTTTTTTTAGATGGTAATAAATAATGTTAAGTATATGTCATAAATCAAGAAACCTAGAAGGGTTGAAAATAATAAGAGCTTACAAAGATTGGCAGGAAGTTTAGGCATTTTAAACTCCTAATTTTTCATAAGGGAAGTCAATAACTACTGTCTAAAGCTGATAAAGAGAGATATGGGGGTTTTAAGATTCTAACAGTCATCATCAAAAAAATAAAAGTGCTGATAACAATGATTGTCTCTATTGATTGGAATTGTTAGGATGAAGGGTAAAGAAGAACAAGTTTATCTTTTTTTTTTTTTTCTACAGTGCTCAGATTTTTTTAACCATATGGAAGCATGTGCATGTATAGACAGACTTACACACACACATATTTTTTTTTATAAAAAAAGGGAAGCTCTTACAATTTTACCCTATCTTTCTTAAAGTGTTATTTAAACAAATATATATATATATATATATATATATATATATATATATATATATATATAATCACATTTTCTTTATCCATTCACCTATTGATAGACACCTGCCTGGGTTGCTTCCATAATTTGGCTATTGTGAATATTGCTGCTTAAGCATGGGGGTGCATGTATCCCTTTAAATTAGTATTTTTGTATTTTAGGGGTACTCAGTAGTGTGATTCCTGGACCATACTGCAGTTCTATTTTTAACTTTTTGAGGAACCTCCATACTGTTTTCCAGAGTGTCTGTACCTGTTTGCATTCCCACCAACAGCATAGCATTTTATTTTTATTGATTTTTAAATTAAAATAAACTTTTTCTTGTTTTTGTGTTGTTGTTGTAGATTCCCTGTTTCCTCATTTTCTTTTAATATTTTTGTAGGATATTTTTTTTGCATTTTTTTTCTTTATGTGTAGTTCATCTCTGCTTTTATGTGTACAATTTTCAGACACCCTGTACTTTCATACATTATATATTGATACCTTTAAAACACCTGTCTTATACCTGAATCTGTATTTTATACATTAGGTAATGAAGCATGATTCTGAGCCATTTCATACAAATGGAACAAAGTTCTAGGTACCTTACAAGGTACTAGAGTGGCAGAGCAGGACAGGGAAGACGTGACTCTGGTAGTGACATTATACATAGACAGAATTTCACCCAGACAAACCTTTCTCTCAGGCAAAGCTTAGGTGTGGGGGGAAGGGAGATCTCAAGCAACACCACTGATTATTTCCAGGCTACTCAGCTTCCTTACCCCTGTCTTTGTGTCATTCTTTTCTTCATTTTCATTGTGGGTAGGCACCACAGGTGGCATGCAGTGATGATAGGTAAGGGTGCAATGTCACAGAAGGATATGGAAAATGCTAGGGTGAGGGAGGAGGGACAAGTTCACAGAATACTGTTGCCCCAGCCTAAGATGCAGGAAAGGCCACCTTTCCCTGTCTCCCTGCTCTGGGCACCTAGCAGGTCCTGACACAGACGTTTAAAAACTGAAGTTTATCTGGTCTCAGCCTGTGGAGATGTGAGGAAACAATCACGGACAAGAGGAGATTTTTTTCTGATTTGCTCAATCCTAGAGGAACGAATGACTAGGAGATATAAGGGTGGCCACCAAAGAATTTTAAGGCTTGTAAAAGATCTTAAAAGCCCTGATCCAAGAGGGGTACTGAGTGTAGAAACAGTATTTGGAATTTTATATATATATATATATATATATATATATATATATATATATATATATATATATATATATATATATATATTTTACTTTTTAGGAGGAGACATTCCTCCCAAAATAATCGGTCTAACTGGTCTACTTTGGGACATTTACATTTCAAATACACTTTTAAACAATATTACCTACTAACCTAGGCAAGATGTCATCACATCTGAAATAATTTTCTATCAGTAAGTTCTTCTTAAACCTGGAATATTAAGTTAAATATACATGCATATGCTCTTCCTAAATTTTTAAATCTTTTAATGTATTTATTTATTTTAAAGATAAAATCTGTTTAATCTATGTGGAATTCATTTTGATATATTCAATATGTAATCACTTCACTTATATTCATTTAACTATTTTTTGCAACATCTTTGTTAAACAATTTATATTTTCCAGTTCTTTTGGGGTTAATCAGAATTCTAATTTATTGATGTATTAATGGGAATAGCCCTTTATCACTTATGAGAGTACTCAAAAGTTCTATTCATAGGACACACACACACACACACACACACACACACACCTAGGATCAAGTTATCTAGAAGCCAAATAATTTATCAGAATTTTGTTAGGCAGAGATGAAATCAGAATGAAAGATGATAAATGTTTTTTAAGGGTATTTCATCTATGTCTTGGTGAAAGATGATAACCTTACAACATAAGCACAACAGACCTTCATAGTGACTGAAATTATTTTGTCTCAGGGCCAATGTCTGTCTCCCCTGCATAGAACTGGATGCACATTATAGTTTTTTTGTCTCTTGATAAACTTCCTTAATTTTAGATATTAGTGCTATCATCACTGTAATCTATGGGGACTATGTATATCCTGTTAATTTCTTTAGATCAGACAATATACATTTCATCTAGGGACACTTTAATGAGCACTCTTATCAATTCAGTGTATCCTCTTGGGATATATAAGCATATAATCATATTGTTTTCAAATAACAGTATTAATTTCCTTTTCAAAATTTATAATTTTTTCTTTATCTCAGGTCATATTTCATTGACTGGAACTTCCAGAACAATATTTAAATTAAAATAACAATGAGTAGCCTCAGCTTGCCCCAAATATGGAAAAAAATCACTAGAATATTATTTTTTAAAGTTTAACACATGTATTCTAAATTTACTCACATTAAAAAAAAATTAGTAATGGATGTCAATTTTTTTAGCATCATGAGACTTAGTGTTGTGCTATTACGTTAATAAAGTTCCCAACGTCAGACTATCCTTACTTCTTAAAGTAACTTTTTGTTTAAAATAATTTTATCAAAATGTGGTGAATGATTCTTTGGATGAATTGATGTTTTTTTTTCTTTGCCAGTATTTTATTTTGGATTTTTTTTGTCTTGATATCAGATGAGTGCTCCTAGCTGTTAGAACAAAACACCTACAACAGTGGCAGTGGTGTGTGTGTGTGTGTGTGTGTGTGTGTGTTTGCACGCACACATGCGTGCGAGCCTGTGAGTGTGGGGGTGGGGGGGTGGGGAGGTGTTTTATTTCATTTACCAGGAAAAAACTAAGAGGTGATTTCAGGCCTGGGTCAGCAAGTCAATCCTGTCATTGTCCTCTTTTTATCTCTTTCTCCTCCACCATTTTTAACAACAGCCAAAGGCTTTGTTTTTCACACTTGACAGCTTATGTTTGCCAAATGGTTGCTGCTACTCTAGACAACACCAACAAGCCTTCCTCTTCTAACTGATCCTTGTATTAGGACACCAAGTCAGCTTTACCCAGACATTCTCTAGCAGAGTTCCCCATAAGTTCCACTGGACAGACCTGAGTCAATCAGCAACATCCTGTACGGAAGGCTGGGAAAGTGAACAACTGGCAAAGGGAAACATAATTATCATTCTTAGAGTTAGACCAATAATGATTAATCATCTTGGGCTTGGAAGATTACGGCACACAGAAAATAAGAATTCTATTAGCAATGTAAGAGACCGAATAGAGATAGTTCAAGGATAAAATTAATAATACAGTTCCTACCATAACCATTCTATTTTCATTTGTGAGTCAGATGCATAGACTTTTTGCACTAATTTTATTATATTCAGTAATCAAAATAAATGCTGGTTTCCGAAATGGGATGCTCAGTATTCTAAATTTTCCATGCTCTACAATGGAATGTACAGTATGTCTTCAGAACTCATCTGACTTCAGAAACTTTTATGGAGGGAATAATCTCAATTTTATTTACAATTTTGCTAGGATTACTGGTCTAATATTTGATTTCTGCTAGAGTAAATTTTGAGAGTTGGTGTGTTTTCAGAAATGTTTCATTTATATTTTCAAGTATAAGAGTGTAGAATCTAATTTATAGTATCTGTATCCTTCCTGTAATTTTCAACTTAAGTTTTATCTCTTTTATTCTTATTAATTATATTCTTAATAGAACAAATTCTTGAATGTACTTTTAAAGAACAAGATTTTCAATGTTTTTTTAAATAACTTAATGAAGTCTGCCTTTAGTTTTATTATTTTCATCGAAAATAGGCCTATATTTATTTTTTTCTAAATTTGTGATTTAAATCCTTAATTAGTTTGTATTATTAGTTCATGTTTAATCATGAGAGGACTTAAAGCTAAGAGTTTTCTCTTACATTCTGTTAGCTTAAGCTAAATTACTTCTGGCTCCCATTTTCTTAGGTAAAGTATGGCCCTTTAGTATTAGAGAATTGTTTTTTCTCTAGTCCATTTGTTACCTTTAACATTCATTCAATGAATATTTATGTTATCAATGAATGTACCCTGTGCATTTGTAAATTTGTAAATCAGTGTTTCTTGATTCTTGAATAAAATACAGTATTTGAAAGATACAAAGTTCAATTTTATGTATACTAACTAAACTTGATTAATTTATTCTAGTGTGTTCACTTTATTTAATTGCTGAATGGAATATTCAATTCTAAAACATTTATTTTTGTCAATTTTGCTTGCATATCTCTCAATGATTATCTCATTTATTTTCCTGTTATAGCTTTATCAAGATTGCAATTTTTCTTTTTTTTTTATAAATTTTTTTATGTTTATTTATTTATGAGAGAGACAGAGTGTGAGCCGGGGGGAGGGGCAGAGAGAGAGGAAGACACAGGACCTGAAACAGGCTCCAGGCTCTGAGCTGTCAGCACAGAGACCAACATGGGGCTCCAACTCACAAACTGAGATCACAACCTGAGCTGAAGCTGGACGCTTAACCAACTGAGCCACCCAGGTGCCCCTGTAATTTTTCTTTAAATCAAAGAAAAATAAATTTTTCCTGTAAAATAAATTTGTCTGAAATTAATTTAGCTATCTCTGTTCTCTTTCTCTTTATATTTGTCTGAATATTACCCTATTGATTCTTTTTAAAATTCTGTCTTTGGATAAATACAAAATAATCATACTTTAGTTTTTAACCAAATGCAAAAAATATTATACATTAACTAAGGAGTTTAACATATTTATTGGAGAGCTATTGTATTTGGTCTTCCATTATATAGTTTTATGCTGTTTTAAAATGCTTACTTTGACTTATAACTTTTAATAATTTTTATCTTCTCCAGTAACTTATATTTTCCAGTAGGTAGGTACAGAATAGTTTAACTCCAGTAGTGGTTATCTTTAAATATTTAAACTATAGATCCAAATTAGCAATAACCAAAAGATACCATAGCTGTTGACATCCAACCACACAAAACAAGAAATTAAGAACACTTTGACCTCTCTTTATTTCCTGCTTTATACTTGCAGGATTTAGTTAATACAATTCTGTGAGTTTAATCTCTTTCAATTAAATTTTGATGTTTACATGTACATAGTACTTTAAGAAGTACTTTAAGAAGTACTTTTTTAAGTTTTCTGTTGAATTTTATTTTCAAATTTCAAACAGCTACTATTTAGATTTAAGTCTTTAACCAATTAAACCTTGCCTCAAACTTATTTGTTTTTTAACAAAGATTTCCTCATTTTTAATGTCATAATTTTAGTGCATCTCAATTGGCAGAAGCACTCCCTAAAGAGATCAAATTTTTCAAAAGTTATTTTTATTTATTTTTTCAATTCAAATGTTTTACTAGTGAATAGCTAGATGTACATATCTTCTCACCAATTTCGTGAACTGAAATGAGTCCTATCCAAGTTAACCTGTTTATTTTTTCACTTTACCAATTACCACAATTAGCACAAATTGCCAAATCCTGGCAATAGATTCATTGTGAATCTTGGCTTTCAATGTTATGAGTTGGCCTTTTTTCCCTCTGTGTCCTAATGGGGATTTTAACGGGAATTCAGAGACTATCATCTTACACCAAAACTTGAATATTTGCTTACTTGACAATTGGTCCTATTGCTGAACATCTACTTCTTTCTTTTGAAAATATGTCTCAGGAAAAAGAAGAAGTAAAATAGAAAGAAAATAAGAATTACCAAGCAAAAGAAATAAAAGCTTAGAATCTGGCCAGAAGTTCAACTATTTAAAACTAAGAGCAGCATGAGCAGAGGCTGTAAAAGTAGTGAGCACACATGGGAAGGACATTGGTAAAATTACCAGTTTGTTGGCTTGGAAAATGTTTAATTTCCAGAGTCCATTTTCAAATCTAACCCATCCTGTCCAAATTCCAACCCCCATTCCTTCAAAGCTCTCTGTAGTGAGTGTAATCATAAGAACATGAACAACTTTCCCTAACTTCATTTCAAAAGTTAACTCAAACTCACATGGTCACTAATGGAAACTCAGTGTCCTTGTATTGTGGTCTGATAGAGCCTAAGCTTGCTGGTTGCCAAAGTCTATTTAATATATTTTCCTAAGCAGTGTGGATAATGAGATAAGATATTCAGGGGAATTAAAATGTTAATTATGTGTACAGCTTGGTAAATATGCTCAGTGATTTGAACTGATTCATTATATGAGCTTAAATTATTATTGCAACAGTGAATGTCAACCATTCATGATACATACCTTCATCACAAAATATTGACGACCAAATTCAACCATGTACTTTCCAAAAATTAACAACTACTCTAAAAAAATCATTCTTGAGTTGCTCTTAAATAATTCCAGAAGAGTTCTGACACTGTAAGAATCCCCCAAAATACTTGTGCCCAGTTTCCCTGTTATCTAAAGA
Organism: Felis catus; assembly: GCF_018350175.1. Lineage (NCBI taxonomy): Eukaryota > Metazoa > Chordata > Mammalia > Carnivora > Felidae > Felis > Felis catus. The sequence continues at coordinate 97,284,917 of NC_058376.1, forward strand.
ACTCTAGAGAAATTTCAAATAATATAACATTTGAGCTTAGTGAATCATATAGCTGTTAAGTGGCAAAGATAAAACTTTCAAATGAATGTACCTGATGCACAAGCCTATGTTTCTTCTGTTATGATTTTGACTACTTACATAAATAACAATAGCTACCAAGTGTTGAGTATTCTCTATACTTTATCTGCATAATCATATTCACTTTTCATGACCTTCTAGGTAAGTTTATTTATCTCATTTTGCAGAGAGGAAACTAAGGCTCAGAAAATTTTATATGTATTACATTGTATTAGCAACTCACGAAAGAAAGAAAATGTGTATCACTCCAAATCACTACACTGGTGACTTGTCCAGACAGTGAGCATGAAATCGGTCTTGAAATACATCTAAAGAACAGCACTATTGTTCTCAGACAATTGGTATAAAAAATCAAGTCAGAATTCTTATTTCAGAAGGCAGAAAAACAGAGACCTCGCCTGGTCACAGTGACCAACCCAGGATGGGCAGGGAGATGAGTATGTGGATCATTCTGGTGTAGCTCTCTCATTTGGCAGTCAGGTTAGGACCCAGTAGCACATCAGCACTTCCCACTTATAAGTACTGTAAATCACTTCTCTCTGTATGGCCCCATTCTCAGCTGCCCTCAGCATTTTGGGAAGTGGAAGGTCCCAATGAGCCAGTTACTGTTTTGCTCACGGCTAAGTGTATGCTCTTTATGGCCCTATGTGCTTGTCCATTGCTTGTGATGTGTGCCAACTTTACTCACAGGAAACACGAATGACTCCCATGATTCAATTAAAGAGAAGCCCCTAAAATAGAAGATAGGATTAAATCCATACCATTATGAGGAAATGGTATAGTGAGAAGCTGCTACACCTTTACCAGGTATTAGGGAAAATGACAATGCTAACCTAACTAAGGGGGTGCCTATGTTCAGTTTCTCTAAAACATGTATATTCTAAGTTATAGTTTTGTAGTCTAATTTGAAATGCATATCTGGAATGCCAATTCTATAATCTGTACACATCAGTTTTTGAGTCCTGTATTTTCTGTTTCTGGTAAATCATATATGTGGTCAGCATTACCCACACATCTGTTCACTTTTTGATTACCAAATTTGATTTCGGTTGACTTGGATTAATTAGAATCCCCTTCCATTTTCACCGATTGCACAGGGATAACATTGTTCTGTCAAAGATTCTGTTCCATACATTTCTTAAGTTCATGTTATATTTAGTTTCATCCCTCAATAGGTCACAATCTCCACCAACACTGAAATCTCATGTAAACAAGACCACATAATTCACGACATTGCCATCAACTCTGTTCAGCTATACAGCTGTTGTACATACTTTATGAGCGCCACCCCTATCTTAAACCCTTTGATGATGACAGCACTTTAAAGGAATAAGCAATTAATTAAACATCAAACATCTGGTCTTATCTACTGACACTTAAATTTCCTGATTTTGTGACACTGAGTCAGTGTCTTGGCCTGTCAATTCTTTGCTAGCAATGAAAAAAAAATTATAAACCAGTTCTTGCCTACCCCATTCACTGTGATCAAGAGACCACAAAAAGCGTATGTGAAGATACCCCAAAACATTACTTACAGTATTTAGGTTGAAAACCAGCCTAAATATTCAATAAAAGGTGAATGGTTTACTAAATGCTAATACATTCATATGATGGATTATGTATATTAAGAGACTTTAATTAAATTGAATAAATGTTACACATTATGTTTAAAGGACAGAATATTATCTAATTAAGTAAAAAATATTTTTTAATCCTAAAACACAGTAGCTATCAACATAGTTAGATAATATTTAAGTTAAAAAATATGGGGCGTCTGGGTGGTGCAGTCGGTTAAGCGTCCGACTTCAGCCAGGTCACGATCTCGCGGTCTGTGAGTTTGAGCCCCGCGTCGGGCTCTGGGCTGATGGCTCAGAGCCTGGAGCCTGCTTCCGATTCTGTGTCTCCCTCTTTCTCTGCCCCTCCCCCGTTCATACTCTGTCTCTCTCTGTCCCAAAAATAAATAAACGTTGAAAAAAAAATACATTTCTGTATAAGACTAGAAACAAAAGTAAATAAATAAATAAATAAATAAATAAATACCACATGCAACACAAAAAATAACTTTATTTTTTTTACTTTTCTAAAAGGAATATAGTTCTATAATTGTAAAAATATTTAAAACATGTACAAAATACTTTGTACACCAAAAGTGTGTATATATATATATAAATATATATATATGCAACAAAATATTATAGTTAATATAATTACTTGAATAAAGATAAAGGTAAATAAGGAAAGTCTATTTTCTGTAGTTTGTTTCATTTCCAAATGTAAGTTCTAGTTTCCTAACATTTAGACTAAATCAAAGTGCTATTATTCTAATACTATAATTTGAGATATCAGTTTTAATACATATCAAGCATAAGGTAAGTATAATACGGGTCTAATTCATTTAATTAACTCAGATGTTAGCATACAATTCTGCTGATAAAATCAGAGTTCAAAATAAAAACTATCTAAACATAAATGTCTTTATTTAAGTGTGGTGGTCAAGATTACTTAGTTAACACTATTTGTTAGAGTTTTACAATCTTAAAGAAAATACTATATGCTCCAAAGAAATTTTCATTAGTGAATAATTAGTATTAAAATTTTTAAGACTCAAACTTATTAAAAATTAGCAAGAAATCAAGATTATGTAATTACTCCAAATTGTTTAAAATACTGAGTTACAAAATTTTATTTCTGTAGAAGATATGTATCAAATATTCTGGTTCAACAGATGAATAATTTAAAAACTAATTAAAATTAAGAGAATACTCCAACTTAATTTATTTTCAATATTTATTCAATGAGCTCTTACTTGTAATGGAAGTCAAAAGAGTCAAAATTATGAGAGGTAATTCTTGACCTCATTTAAAAAATTTGACCCTGGTATTCCTATAATTACAGTCTAATTTTTCTAGAATAAATATTTAAAATGTCATAGCTTGATTTTGAAACTATCAATTTATATTCTCTCAAGGCACAAAAAATTATTTGTATGAGCATGTGCACATATTTGATTTATTTGTTATAAATAAAAAGAAACACATTTCCAGTGCCCTCTTCCATGAGTCAAGTGGAGATAATAAAGCAGTATGAACAACTCTGAGATACATATTTTTTTTTTTATTTCTCTTCACCATTAAGGAACATGAGCCTTGTCCAATGTCGTAAACCCAGTAAACAGCAGTCTGTCTGCCGTCAAACCCAAATCATTTCCTAATATAGCACACAACTGTTGAAATTACTACAAAAATTATGAAATAATCACCTTCAAGATATCCCATAAAAAATGCCCCATGGGAAAATAGAGGAGTAAATTAATAATGGAAAACTACCATATCAACAACTCTAAGATAACACTTTCTTCACATTTTAACATCCCTACAGTTGAGATTCATCTTAAAATTGATAAAGCATTTAGCAATCAAGGACATCTCATAAACAGTAATACTTAAGCTATCTGTAGTGAAGGACTAGTGTTTGATTGTTTCTTTGTTTACCCTTAATTCCTTTTTTAGCTCTACTTTGTTCAGTGAAGAGTCCACTAATCATGCATGTGGGTGTATGAGAAAGGCAAATTGCTATTAGCACTTGTACATGTTTCTCTAAAATTCTTTTAATGCATGCTGTAACAGTTTGTGAACCACATTTTCAGTGCACTGTATTAGAGTCAATTAAATAGTATAATAACCAAAGTTCATTACATATCATTTTGAATCTCTTTTAATCAATATTTTATTACATATAACTTTGAATATGAATAATCAATATATTTTCTTAAATTGGAATGAGCTGTAAAACTATTTCATTTTCTTTGCCAGAAATAAATTAAATAGCTGAAGGCAGGGATCAAGAAGAAAGAGAAATATTGGATAATCCACCTATTTGAAACATGATTCATAAAAAATCAAGAATTAGCTATGTCAATCAAATTAAATATTTCTTGCTTCCAAGTAGTCATTTAGTATCTCCTATCAGCTATTCTGGGTCACTTTTGTCCTTGAATTATTTTGCCACTCGTGGAACGCCTGCTTTTCTTCTATAGTAAATCTTACATGTGAAAATGATTTCATCACTTATTAAAAATAAACTGTAACTTACTTTTTTTATGGTAACACTAAGTAACTTAAGGCATGAAAACCAAAACAAGCCCTATCTCACTCTGTGCTAAACAACCCCATAAAAAATTAAGGATCCTGCAAGCAAGAAGTAAAAATTGATAAATCAGTCAGGAACTGTATTTGGGAAATGAGAAGGGAAGTGGATGAATGCCATAAGCATAGGTAAGCAACAAGCCCAGCTTATTAAGATCTTTCTGCTTAAATGATGATTTCTTTATCATGCATTTTTACTAGGACAACCTCTTACAAATAATTTGTTTTTAAAATTCCTTTGTAGGAGACTCTCAAAATACTATACTTTCTCTCTATTGAAATGTTGCAAGATTCAGAAACTTACGTAAATGGAGATTTAAATGCTTTCTCATAGGAACACCTGTTCACTGCTGTATCCACCTGGGTACTCACTAGATAATCTATATTTGTTGATTTCTGAATGAATGACAAAGAGAGGTTCCTTCAGGGAAGGAAACAGTACACTATCTCTGATTGTTCCATTTCTATAGATGTGGCCTGCACAAACCATAAGGAAATACAAGCCCAGTTAACAGGAAAAAGCAAGTGAAAATCCAATCTGGGCAACCTGGTCAAAACAAAGGTAGGTTTTCCTATATCATGTGTCTCACCACATCAGGCACCAAGGCTGAATAATAAACTCTTCTACCTGTTAGAAAATACACACATTGGTTGAACGGACGGGGTAGTGGGAATGCCAGCTGTATCTACAACATAGTATAACTCACAGCTAGGAAAGTGCTCTGGAGGCTCATTATTTAATTAAGAGTAGGAATTACAAGAGCACTAAATGCAATGAAGCAGCACAATTTGCAAGGGCTCCGAATTTATGGTTTTCATTAATTAACATAAAGTAGTGTAGGCAAGCGAAATCAAGTGATCTGCTCAGCTATTAGAATTTTGAGAGTTAATTAATATAACAGTACAGATCATTGAGCTTAGAAATTATGAATAACATATAGAATTTTAAAGAGTATCATGACGTTTTATAATTATAAGATACTCCTCTGCTCCTTCAAAGTGTATTCTTTTGAAGCTTTGGTTCCTTGACTCAATTGAAGATCAGATATTGCTAAATCCAAATGAAGGGAAAACAATTAGAAAATCTGTGAATTCAATTCTGCAAACTTCAAATAAGTGATTTGCTTATTTACTTAATCAGCTGTGATGATCACAGACCATTAGTGGCCATTAATAAATAAAACTATTTGCATTTCACAGATATATTTGAATTTCAGACTTCTGAAATTTCTCACTAGAGGAAAAAATATGAAACAACTGTTCCTATGACCACAGCTTAAAAAGCAACGGAGCAAATTCTCATTTCTCCTCTGAAATTGTAAACATGCGGGAAATCGGAAGCTGTACAAATTGCTACCACTGCCATTCTGTACATTCTGCGTACCCTGCGCTCCTCATTGGGCTTCTTCAATTAAGAGCTCTAGAGCACTGAGAGCTATTGTTCCTCTTCATTTGAGTGAAGAGCTGTGTAAATAAAAGTAGTCTTGCCATTTCTATCAAATTTAATTGTTAAAAATAGACATGAATTGTAACCTGAATAGCATTTTCTATGATGTCTTTATAGATTCCTATTACATCTTAATACGTTTTAAATTACAGGGAGGAAAGGGGGGCGCCTGGGTGGCTCAGTTGGTTAAGCATCCAACTTCAGCTCAGGTCATGATCTCACAGTTTGTGGGATCAGGCTCAGTGCTGACAGCCTAGAGCCTGGAGCTTGCTTTGGATTCTGTGTCTCCCTCTGCCCCTCCCCGACTTAGGCTCGCTCTCTCTCTCTCTCTCTCTCTCTCTCTCAAAAATAAATAAATGTTAAAAAAAATTTTTAAATAAATTACAGGGAAAAAAGTCTTACGCTTAAAGGCAGAACAGCAATGGTCTAAAAAATTTTTCTCTATATAAGCACAGATTTACATATTTTTTTCAAAATTACAGTAGTTATCATCCACTGAGTACCTAACATGTTCCAGATGCTTTATTATTGCTTTATATAGATTATCCCATTATTGCTGTTAAGAATCTTGAAACATAGGTCCTCTGTTTATTAAAAAAAAAAAAATAAACTGTTATGGGCTGAATTATGTCCCCCTACTCAAGTTCTTATGTTGAAGTCTTAACCCCCAAGACCTTTGAATGTGACTGTATTTGAAGATAGGACCTTTGAAGGGGTAATTAAGGCAAAATGAGGCTACATGGGTGGATCCTAATCAAATGCAACCAGTGTGCTTACAAAAGGAGGAAATTAGCACACAGAGAAGATGCAGACCTAAGGGCGAGTACATGATGTCACAGTGAGAGGCTGGCCATCTACAAGCCAAGGAAAGAAGCCTCAGAAGAAACCAAACCTACTGATGCGTTGATCTTGGACTTTTAGCCTCCAGAACTGTGAAAGCATAAAACACCACCCGGTCTGTGGTGTTTTGTTATGGCAGCCCTAGCAAACTAATACAGAAACAATGATGTTGATGTAGTAACTCAATTCTTACAGCTCAGTATTTCACTTAACCTGGCTTACCAACATTACTAATGTGGAAAACATCTAGGAAATGGGCGAGAAAGATGTAAATCCATCTTCCTCTCCTCAAAGAAGTTCTTTCCACCACTCCAGTGATTTTCACTCCAGTAGGGAAAAAAAAAGCTGTCAAGAGATAACTTGCACAAAAACAGAATATTAAAACAGATCAAAATAATTTGATTTTGAGCGAAGCGTGGGGGAAGGTCAGGAACCTATCACACCCCACCTGTAAGGCCACTCCCTTGACATTCCCCATGCTGACCCTCTCCTTGGTGGCAGTTAAGGAGGGATCCAGTAGGGACATCACTGTAGGATACTGCTGCTGCTCTTAATGAGGCTTATCTCATTCCCAGATTTGGGCTTTCAAATATTAAAGATTTTCTGTAACAATCTATAGTTTCTTAAAAATCAGTAACAATATACATAGAAACTTATCAACAGGCCCAAGAACTTTCCAAGAGTGAGAACTTTCCAAAGTTACAGTACACTCCTGTTAGGGGGTGAGTTTCCTATTCAAGCAGAGCTGGGATGAGAGAGCAGCTGGCAAGGCCGTTGTTGAAGACATTAAGGTCTCATCTATACCAGGGATTAAAGACTGAACTTGCAGAATTTTTCGGTGTTACAGAGCCACTTGCAAAGATGAAAAAGGATTCAACAGAGAGTAGGGCTGCTTGGCATGAAGCAATATTGACTAGGCATTTTACTTAGAGCTGAAGTTGTTTGGAAAGACACTCTCTAAGAGCTGGCAAACAACAGCAGAAAGCCCTCACAATTAGCATTTTTAACAGCATTATTGAGCTATAATTGATAAACCTAATAAGCCACACATATTTAAAGCATGCATTTGATAAATTTTGACATATATAAATGTTCATAGAACCACCATCAAAATCAACAAAATGAATATATTGTTCACCCCCAAAAGTTTCCCAGTGCCCCTGTGTAATTTCTCCAAGTCTTGTTCCACCATTACCACCCCCCAAGCCCCATCAAGCAAAAAATCGATCTACTTTCTGTGACTGAATATTTATTTGCATTCCCTATAATTCTATACAATGAAATCATGCAGCATGTACACAGCATCTCTTTTTTGTCCGGTTTCTTTCAGTCAGCATAATCATTTCGCAATCCATCCATATTATGTGTAGCAATAGTTCATCCCTTTGTTTTGCTGAGTAGCATTACAGTGGATGAATACACTGCAGTTTGTTTTTCCACTCATCTGTTAATGAAATTCAGGGCTTTTTATGGCCATGGCTGTGAACATTAACATACAAATCTTTGTATGAACTTATGCTTTCATTTCTCTAGTCAATGACCAGAGAAATGGCGGGGTGACATGACAGGTGTATGTTTAAATTTTTTAAAAACTGCCAAACCGTTTACAAAGTGGTACGATTTTACATTTCCATCAACAGCATATGGGAGTTCCAGTTCCCTGAAACTCCTGCCAACATTGTCAGTCTTCTTATTTGTAGAGATTCTACTAGGTGTGTAGCGATCTTTTCTTGTGGTTCTAATTTGCATTTCTTGAATAACATAACGTTGAACATCTTTTTATGTGCTTATTTGCCATCTGTATGTCTTCTTTCATGATGTACGTTTAAGTCTTTTGTCACTTTTGAAAGTTAGGTTGGTTTCTTATTGTTGATTTTTGAGAGTCCTTTATATATTTAGGGTATATATCCTTTATCAGATGTATGCTTTGTAAAAATAGTCTCCCATTTTGTGACTTATCTTTTCATTCTCCTAACAGTGTCTTGTCTTTTTTCTTTTCTTTTCTTCTTTTTCTTTTCTGTTTTCTTTTCTTTTCTTTTTGAGAGAGAGAGAGAGAGAGGGTGCAAGTGAGCAAGGGGCAGAGAGAGAGAGAGGGAAGGATGAGAGAGAGAGAGAAGCGGGGCTCACCCGAAACAGGACTCATGCTTACCTGATGGGGGGCTCATGCTCACCCAAAGCAGGCATGAGCTCACCTGAAGCAGGGCACAAGCTCACTTGAAGCGTGGCTAGAGCTCATAAACTGTGAGATCTTTGCTGAAGTCTAATTTATCAATTTTTTTTCTGAGTATTGTACTTTTGGTGTCATATCTTAAAAAAAAAAAAAAACCTTTATCTAACCCAACATTACAAAGATTTTCACCTGTGCTTCCCTTAAGAAATTTTACAGTTTTTGTTTTACAAATAGGTCTATACTCCATTTTGATGTTTTTTTTCTCTTCTGTCCTTTTGTGTTGCCTAAATATCCAAGTTCCAGCACTGTTTGTTGAAGAAGAAAAAAATAAAACAAACGAAACTGTCCCTTATCCAGTGAATTGGCTTTTCAGCTTTGTAGAAAATCAGCTGTCTACCTATGTGTAGGCCTATTTTTGAGCTGTCTTTTGATACATTAGTCTATCTTTGTGCCAATACCATACTGTCTTGCTTGTAGTAAATCTTAATATTGGGTAATGTCCATTCTCCAACTTGTCTTCCACTGCAAAGCTGTTTTGGCTACTCTAGGTCCTTTACATTCCTTGTGACTTTAGAATAATTCTCGCTCTCTCTGTCTCTCTGTCTCTCTCTCTGCTAGGATTTTTATTGGGATTGCATGAAATCTATAGATTAGCTTGGGGAGAATTGACTTCTTAGCACTATTGCATCTTCTGACCCATGAACATGACATATTTCTGCCTTTTTTCTTAGTTCTTCTTTAATTTCTGTTAGTAATGTTTTGCAATTTCAGTGTATAATTCCTTCACATATTTTGTCAGATAATCTAAACAATTTCATGTTTTTTCATCCCATTGTACACGTTTTACTTTGTTAGTTTAATTGTATGGTTTGTTGCAAATATACAGAAATGTATTTAGTTTTTCATTATCTTATGCCCTGAAAGCTTACTAAACTCCCTTTATTTTTTTTCAATTCTCTGAGCTTCAGTTCCTCATCTATACATGGGACAAATACCCCTGACGACTATAGTTACTAAAAAATTTGATGTAAAGCTAACCTGTTTCCAGTGTACTACCAGTGGCATAATCCACTATTCAATGGGTAAACAGACTGGCTGGGATGATTGTTGCTTTTTTTTGTGTCATTTTATCTTTTTTTACATATTGTTGGATTCAATTTTCTAAAACTTTCATTTAGAATTTAAAAAGTTTATATCAATACTCCTTCATGTTTCTTTGCTTTTTTTCTTGCAATGTGTTTGTCTGATTTTGTTATCAGGACAATGCTGGTCACAAAGAATGAGTTGGGCAATAACCTTTCAAATTTTTATGGAAAAGTTTGTGCAGAGTTAGCATTATTTTCCTCCTTAAATGTTTGGCAGAATTCACCAGTGAAGCTTTGTGGGCCTAGAGTTTTCTTTGTCAGAGGTTTTGAACTATAAATGCAATTTCTTGACATATAAAGGGCTCTTCAGCTTATTGATTTCTTCTTTTTTTTTTTTAATTTTTTTTTCAACGTTTATTTTATTTTTGGGACAGAGAGAGACAGAGCATGAATGGGGGAGGGGCAGAGAGGGAGACACAGAATCGGAAACAGGCTCCAGGCTCTGAGCCATCAGCCCAGAGCCCGACGCGGGGCTCGAACTCACGGACCGTGAGATCGTGACCTGGCTGAAGTCGGACGCTTAACCGACTGCGCCACCCAGGCGCCCCTATTGATTTCTTCTTGAATGAGCTTTGGTAATTTATGTCTTTCAATGAATATGTCCATTGCATCTAAGTTATTGAATATATTGGCATAACGTTATTCACAATATTCCCTTACTATCCTTGTAATGTGCATAGAATCTATAGTGATGTCACCTCTTTCATTTCTGATACTTGGTAATTATGTCTTTACTCTTTTTCCCTATCAGTCTGGCTAGGAGTTTATCAGTAGTATTGATTTTCTCATGAATCGGATTTTGCTTCATTGATTTTCTGTATTGTTTTTCTGTTCTCTCTTTCATTTGTTCTCTCTCTGATCTTTAGTATTTTTTTTTTCCAGGCTCACTTTGGATTTAATTTGTACTGCTTTTTTAGTTTCTAAACTTGGAAGCTAAAGTCACTAATTGGAGACCTTTCTTATTTCCAATACAGGCACCTAGTGCTAAAATTTTCTCCCTAAGAACTGCTTTAGCAGCATCCGGCAAATTCTGAAGAAGCTGTATCTCCATTTGCATTCAATTCAAACTACTTTTGATTTCCTCCTTTGATTTCTCCTTTGAGTTCTGGATTACTGAAAGGTATATTATAATTAGTTTTCGAATGTTTGGAAGATTTCCCAAATATCTTTCTGTTACTGATTTTACATTAAGTTCCATTGTGGTCAGGTAACATGTTTATAGGATCTGGATCCTCTTAAATGTATTAAGACTTGCTTTATGGCCCAAATATGGACTATCTTGTTCATTATTCTGGCCCACTTGAAAAGTTGTTATTTGGTGACAGTGTGACTCTTTCAGGTCTTGCTTTTATGATTTATTACATAGTTCGGAGCAACGCTTAGTCTAGGGTTAATTATTCCCCATTACTGAGTAATTTAGTCAATGATCTGTTAATTATGACTTTTTCAGTTTGGCTGGTAGAAACAGACATTTTACCCTATGGGCATCAGACACTGTACCTTCTAATCCTTTCAGGTGATTCTTTTCCCCGTGACCTTGATGATCAGTACTCTGACTTGAGGGAGTGTCCTCTGAAGAAGTCCAGCATTTTCTTACTGTGTAGTAGACTGCTGAGTCTCCTTGGATGCCCAGCTCTGTCTTCTCAATGTAAGGAGTCTGACAGGGTTCCCCATCCCAGTGCAACAGCCTAGAAACTCTCAGGGCTATAGACTGGGTAGTCATAGGCAACACTTCATTTGTGTTCTATCTGTCAGATTAAAGACTTCCAGGGCCTAATGCTCTGTGTCTTGAAAACCATTGTTTCATACGTTTTATCTATTTTTGGGGTGTTGTTTCCGGTAGGATACTAAATCCAGTGTTTGCTACTCTAAAAGTGGCAACCTCCCCAATTAACACTTTAAAAAATTTAAAATTCACTCATCCCTTAAAAGAGTATTTATAATTTAGTATTATTTATTGTATGGACAACAATGGTGTGCTTTTAATTTTAAATAGAGAAAATCTAGTAAGAAGGTGTTACTATAAGCTTGAGGTATTGCAGTGTTAGAGAAAGCAGTCCACTGAGATAGAATCAGTACTAGGTCTTACTATTAAGAAGCAATTCCTGAAGCATTTAACAACTTAAACCCAGTCTTGTTAGCCGACAAGGTCAGAGATAATCTTTAATCTGTCTCCTATACAATTCAAAAACATTACACTTCTGGGAAGATTGGGATTGGGAGAGAGGGGTACAAAATGTTGGACATGGAACAAACATAATAGATAAAAGTATACGGAAGAAGGGAAGAAAAGGTGAGAAATGGGAAAAGTGTCTAGAGAAGAAAATGGCAGTATACTCAGGATACACTATTTTACCTACTGCGTTTGAGCATTATTAAAATTCATCTCCTTGCTGCTTTTGTCATAGTTACAGGTTGTCAAAACCAATGTTAGGACATCGGTGATAGTTGGAAGTTTGCAAATACCACCTTCCAGGACTGTCTAATCTCCCTGACATGTCCAATCCACACCTCATTACTGAACCTCTTCTTCTTCAGTACAATGTCAAGTCATGTGTTTGGTTACAGAGGAAAAATAAGAAGATTTCTTCAAAAAAGAAGGATATATAAAGCGAAAAGAGGGTGTAATTGATTGATTATGTAACTTTCCATACATTCATCCTATCCTCCTTGGTTATCCTGTATAAGTACAACACAATATTTGGGGAAATTCTCACCAACCTTGTTTCTTTTTCCTGATATATTCTTGGATTATCAAGATTTGACATATTTTTTAAAAGGTATATAAATGTTTGTACCTTTCCTGAAAAAAAACATTGTTTAGGATACCATTCGTTACATTTTCCAATATCCCATCCATTTAGAAAAACAAAATTATCTTGGAATTTAGAAAAAGAAAAAGTCAATCTTTCTTACAAATGTAAACATTGCTTCTTCATTAAGTAATAAACGTAACCCGCCATGTTGAATGCTGTCCCTTTGTTGCTGGAAGCTCCGAACCAGTATAATAGTTAATGGAGGAGAATGCATGGCATGCATGCCACCTCACCTGCTCCTCTTCCAGCCATCATTAATCAAGCATGACAGGCTTTCCCAGCTGAGCCCGCTTGGACTAAAAGTCTTTCTCAATATTATATCCTAGGTATCCATGACCAATGGAGCAGAATTCACCCATGATATGAAATGGCTTCAACTAGCCTAGATGATAATATATTCACTACCCCGCCTGCATATAATCTCTTATTTTTGTCATATGTCTGTTTGATAGATTTATTGACATATGTCTTTTATCATAACTATAATCAAATCATTTTCTGAAATTAAAGGACCTCATAGCTCTGGTGACTGCCAAAGATTTTGAGTACACTTGTGAATGTACAAGAAGAGGTCCCTGAGGATAATTAGTACTTACACACACACACACACACACACACACACACACACACACAACTGGCAGCAAATAGTAATAAAATGAGATTCACAAATTTTATACTTCTTTACACTAAAAATTACTAAAACAAGTTTGCATTTTATTTTTTAATAAAAGTTTACATTTTAAAAACATATGTATCTGTAATTGCAATTGCGTGTTGGTTTTTTGAGCAAACAATGACTAAATCAAGTTTGCCAAGGCTGAGAGAGTCATGTTGATTTTCCCAATAAAGTTGATTGTTAAAACTATACGACCTAACTTAGGTCTACACAAATTGTGATCTGAGGACTGGTACCAGCTCACAGACTATTCTTCCCAATCTACACCATATGAACATAATTAAAAGAATGTGCTTGGCAATTTTACAGGATGGCCACATTTTTATTGCATTTTATAAAATTATCCATCTAGAATGTTTGAGAAAAGACAAAAAAATGTTCCTTTACCACAGAAAGTTTGAGAAATACTGACATTCTTTTTGATGTTCATAGCAAAATCGTAACAAAGGTCATATTTATAAACACATTTAAGGAATCTCCTGGCTTTGGGAAAACTATCAAACCTTTCTGTGCCTAAGATGTCTCATTTATAATACAGGAATCATGATAGCACCTATTTCATAGGATTATTATGGGGATAAAATAAAATAATCCCTAAGGGGCAGAGCCTACTATTGGTCATCTGAACACACACATAGCCAGCAAAAAAATAAAAATAATAATAATAATAATAATAATAATAATAATAATAATACACTTCCTTGCCATTTGCCATCAGTGCAGCTAGATGTGGCCAAGGAATAAGTACTCAACGGTGGTATATGAGCAAAGGTAGCATGTGTAACTTCCAGGTTGGACCCCTACAAGAAAGAAAAGGATGACTGGGAGAAATGCACAGAGAGAATGAGATCTGTCGGAACGTGAGAAGGAGGCAAACATAGTAGGGAAAGAGAACAACATGAAGGGGCATGGAAGGAGCTGGGCCTCAAGAATTTTGTTGAGCAGAGAAGTTTTATCAGTGCAGGCTTTTAAGTTAAAGAATAATAAACTTTTAGCTTATCTACACTTCCATTATTATGACCCTTTGACACAGGTACAGCCAAATCAATAGCCCAATCAAGATTACATGCAAAGCACTTGGAATAGCACTTGGCATATGGTATACATTAATAATTGACAGCTGTTATTATTATTAATCTTTGACATTTTTAAAATGTCACTTTAGAAGCACTATCTATGATCATCTGCAAAATTTTTTTCTTTCCTTCAAATAACAACTGGTACAGTTCTCCCAGACCCTTGTTTGTTGATAATTTTAACAGTGATTCAAATAGTGCTCTAGCACTGCTTTGGTGGACTTTGTGAAAGCCCATATTTTTTGAACAATTACTATTCTCATTTAGAAATGATGAAATAATTGGCATTTTACTGCTTAACACAACCCCATATAACAATATGGGATATACTGATCAGAAAAAAGTTGACAGAATGGGATGGGATGAGAACACACATCTGCAGGAAGGGATGTCTGAGAAGGGATATATTTGATAAGTGGTTGGTTCATTAATGGACGGTTCATAATATGACCGCTGTTCTTTTCCATTAACTAGTACAGTTCTTTAAAAAGAACATTCTTGGGGCACCTGGGTGGCTCAGTCGGTTGAGCGTCCGACTTCGCTCAGGTCACGATCTCACGGTCCGTGAGTTCGAGCCCCGCATCAGGCTCTGTGCTGACAGCTCAGAGCCTGGAGCCTGCTTCAGATTCTGTGTCTCCCTCTCTCTCTGGCCCTCCCCCGTTCATGCTCGGTCTCTCTCTGTCTCAAAAATAAATAAATTTTAAAAAAAATTTAAAAAAATAAATAAATAAAAATAAAAAATAAAAAGAACATTCTTCTCATCAACTTTTTGTTTATCCGAAGGTATAGATGGTTTAAGAAAAACAGGACAAGTTCTTCATTCTATTTTTCACTTGCCAGTTTTCAAAATTCTATTTAATGATCAGATATTCAAACAAGATGAAAGTACAGAGGCTTGTATCTTGGGCTTCTAACACCACCTAGAATCCTTGTAACATAGAACTACTCATGACAAGATCTTCCTTCTATTCTGGTGGCAATTAAATGCCAGAGCACAAATGATTAATTCAAAACTGATAGTGACACATATCAACTTGAGCAGGTCCTTCTTTCCAGAGAGCTAAAGAAAAGAAAACAGACAGGCTCTCAGCTCAGATTTTTCTAAAAACATTCTCCCACCACAGTGACTCCTTTGTTATCCCTAGGTCATTTTTCTCTAAAGAGAAAATGAAAGAGTCTAATCCACTCTTATAGTTCCTCTGACATCTGCCTCCACAGTAGGAGTTCCTCTCCATGAGAAACTACCTCAGTCTATTTTCAAAATGCCTTTATGAAAGCTGGTATATGAGTTTGGTGGCAAAACTCAACAGTCATCATGCTCTTTTCAAAATATAAGGTAGATCGTGTCATTTCTCTGCTCCCATCTCTTCAGTAACTTCCCATCTCACTCAAAATGGGAGCTAAAATTCTTATAATGACCTACAACGTCTCCATACCATACCCACCACCATCTCACTGATCTTATACCCTTGTATCTACGCCTTATTCCCTTTGCTCTATATATACAATCTAGTGCTATTGCTGACATCAAACACACCCCTGCCTCTGAGTCTTGCATTGGCTGTTCCTTCTTTCCAGATTGCTCTCCCACAACATAGCCACATGGCTTGTTCTCTTACCTTCTTTGGATATTTTTGGTTTTATTTATTTTTTTATCAAATTCCATCTTCTCAGTGATAACTTTTCTGATCACAATCATCAAAACTGCAAACTTGCACTGACTTTCACCCATCACCTTCCTATTCCTCTGGCCTATTTTATTTTCCTCCCTAACACTTACTACAAACGGACACTAAAATCTTGCCAATTTGTTGTTTATTATTGAAATAACAGTTTTATACAGCATTTCCCAAATAGAGATTTACTTCATCTTTCTCAGCACCGAAATTATGACAGCAAAACAAATGCAAAAAACCTCAAACAAACAACAGGCAAAATCCTACCTAAATGAAGGATACTTTAGGAAGATTAATTATTGTTAAGAACAAATTAGAACAACTCCTCATGTCTCTGACACTCCCACTTTTGGTAACCTTAAATATTCAAACAAGGTCCACAAAGAACTCCTCAGCTCTGAGCTTAGAGAAAACTGCTTACCAAGAAACAGGCATTTTTCCCTTTAAGACAGTGTTCTTCAAAGTGATTTCTGTAGACTCTTGAGATATTTATAGATGATATCATAGAAAGTGTTCTGATGTCAAGTACTAGTTTAAACAAGATTCTTTACTTTTGAACTTCTTGGAGTCTTTAGTACACATAGCAAGAGAGTATAAATTTGCCAAAGGAGGGACAAAGTAGGCAGCATTTCCCAGACTACTTTTGACCATAAACAGCACAACCATCACCACCATCATCACCCACCATTTTTTTTTCTAGAGCATCCATGGCCAGATACACTTTGAGAAATCGGGGATCCTTACACCTGAGTCCATGGACTTAGAACTGTGTATAAAAATAAAAAAACTAATTTAGCAAAACTTAGGTTGTTTGTTTTTTTTTTCTCCAGGAAACTATTGATCCTTCTTAGAATATAACATGTATTTAGACACAGAGAGGAAGATAAAAGGAAATACATATATAGAGAGAGAAATAGAATAGCAGATGACCATAAGACAAAATGGCCAGCAAAAACATCAAAGTTTCATTATTGACTTTCTTTGAGGGACAAGGTAAGTCAAGAACACTTCAATGACCCCTTGAAACATCATGACATTAGGCCAAGCCCAAATTGTTTACAGCACACATAAAGGTTGCATTATGTTCAGAATATGCCATGTAAAAAGATGTATTGTTTTCATATGGCTTGTATGACAAATGTGCTGCAACCTGGGGGCCTAAAACAACAGAAATTTATTCTCCTACAGTTCTGAAGGCTAGAAGTCCAAAATCAAGACATCAGCCAGGTTGGTTCCTTCTGGAAGCTCTACAGGAGAATCTACTCCATACCTCCAAACCTAGCTTCTAATAATGGCTCGCGATTCTTGGCATCCCTTGGCTTATAGATGCATCACTCCAATTTATATCTCTGCTTTCACATGGTATCATTCCTTCTGTGTATCTGTGCCCAAATTTCCTTTTTCTATGACACCTGTTATAGTGGACCACCATAATCCAGTATGACCTCATCTGAACTTAATTATGTCTGAAAAGATCCTATGTCCAAATAAAGTCATAGTCACAGGTTCTGGGTAGACATGAATTTTGGAGAAACACTACATGTAACCCAGTACAGCAAGTAACATATATGGCATGCATTTTAGAACTATTTCCACTGAAATGATTATCTTTTACAAAGTAAAATATTTTTTGGTTAAAGAAGGAATGATTTAAAAGCAAGTAAATGCACTGGGGAAGCTTATTTTGAAGCATTTTAATAAAGGAAAAGCGTCCATAATAATGTGGAAAATTATCCATGAAATTGTTTTGAATGTTTCGATTCCCCATAAAAATATTCTCAAAGGAGACACATGTGTGATAGCAAACACTTAGCAAAGGAAGAATAAAAGAAAACCTAATCTTGAAAGTAAACATTGTTCTATCTCTATGGGTGCTCCTCTGGAAAAAAATTACATTTTATATTCTAGGCAATCTCAGAGATCTGGCACCTAAAGGCTCACCAACACAGAGTGAAACAGAGTCTGATTTTCATCTCACTCAGAGTAACACAAAAAAACGAAAGTGGCATAACCTCTTTGCTTAGCTCAGTAATTTTACTCTGGATGGTCACATATCTCTGCATTTTTTCCCCTTAAGCTACTATTAATTCTATTACTGAATGAAGGATAATAAGAAAAACAAATATAGGAAGACTGAAAAGCTTAGCTAACCCACACTCATCTGCTTAGCAAAGGAGAGAGTTGGTGCATTTAATGATACTGATTAGTCTGCTCTGAAGATCTTTTGGTTTCAATAAATTACCCCACCCACACCAAAAAGACCTCTTACTTCTCAGAAATCTTTTTTAACAACCAAATAAAAACCACTGCGAGAGAAATAAATCAAAATGAAATATCTGCAGTTTGTAATAAGAGAAAGATCACCATATGATGAGTCAGAGGTTTAATCTCATTTAAATTAAAGACTTTGACTTCTTATTAAGATGAAATTGTGAGTTCAAGTATAAATACTCATTCCCTATGTGTCAAGCCCATAGTAATGAGAGAAACACACACATTAGTATATTTATAATTTTATGCTCTATGATATACATGATATGTAAAACAACAAAACTGAACTCAAGAACAAGATAAACACCTTGGAACAGAAACATAAACAGTAACAGTAGCCTACTAGGTTCCCGGATAGATATAAGAAATTTCAAAGTGAGAAGAAGGAATAACAGGAGCCCAAAGTGTTCCATTGCTTCAGGGGACTGGAACTAGACTCAGGCTATAAAACCGGAGGCTGAGTTTAGCTTCCCTGACTTATGAAAGGAGCCTCAACAAAATGATGACCACTGCCCAGGCTGAGACTCTGTCAAGCTGCAGTCAAGGCAGTGAGTGGGAGCCAACACTCCTCACTCTGACCCTGGGTCCAGTCATTCTCTGATTCAGAAACAAGATATATAACACACCAATACCATTGCAAGGCTAGAAACCCAACATACCCTTATGGGAATTAACTCAACTACCAGAAATTATAATCATTTAAAAGTGAGAACAGATGGCTATGATGAATAAAGAATCATAAACGTTGTAAAAAGATAGTTACTAAAATGAATCCAAAAAGGCATGAATCCTGAGTTCAACACAGTTAAAGAAGTAATTATTCAGCTGAAATATTGTATTGGAGAAATAAATGAGTGAAAACTATAAAAGATAATTTTATGTGACATGCAGAATAGAGAGGCTCCCTATTCTATTCAAAGTAACAAACATTTCAGTAACAAACATCTCCAAAATCTTTGTGGCTTAATAAAAATGTATTTTTTTAATAAAAATGTATTTATCTTTATTCAGGGCCCTCTTCCATAATTGCTGAGGCAGAAGGAAAGAGAACCCAGAAAGTTGCACAAGGGCTTTTCCTTACCTCAGCTTGGAAACAAGACACATCACTTAGGCTTACATTTTATTGCCCATAATAAGTTACACAGTTCTGCTTAACTGCAAAGAGCAAAAAGATATAGTCATTCACATGCCCTGGACAGAGTAAATATTCATATATTGGGGCACGAGTGCTCACTTTGTGCTCCCATATATCGCAAGTAGGAGTTCCTGAAGTAGCATGTTGAGAGAATAATGAAAAAGCAATATTCAAAAGAAAATAATCATAATGATGCCTGAGAAACTTCAAGAATTAAACAGAATGTATTCTCAGAAAGTGAAAACTGGGAGAAAACAAAATAAATTAAAAATAAATTCACATAGGGGTGCCTGGGTGGTGCAGTCAGTTAAGCCTCTGACTTTGGCTCAGGTCATGATCTCACGGTCCATGAGTTCAAGCCCCATGTCAGGCTCTGTGCTGACAGTTCGGAGCCTTGAGCCTGCTTTGGATGCTGTGTATCCCTCCCTGCTTTCCCTGGTCACACACACACACTCTCTCTCTCTCTCTTTCTCTCAAAAATAAATAAACATTAAAAAAATTTTAATTAATTCACATATAAATCCATTCTAATGAAATTAGAACACATTAAAGATAAAGAGAATATTTTAAAAGCCTCCTAAGACAAAAGATAAATAATCTTTAGATAAATGACAACTAGACTGACAACATATATCTCAACGGCTATAATAGCAGCTAGAATCTGTCAAAATACTGAGAGCAAGTAACTACCAATCTAAAATTACATATTCAGCTAAACTAGCCTTTAACAGTAAGAGTAATACAGACTCTTCAGAAATGTAAAGGGTAGGAAAGTTTACCACCAATAGATACTCACTGCAAGAATTACTAAAGAACATATTTCAGGAAGAAGAAAGGCACAGAAAGAAGGAATAGAATATATAAAAGCATGACAAAAGTAATTATAAAAATATATTGGTAATTCTAATTAAATACTGAGTGCAAAAAAATTGGAATGGTAAAAAAATATATAAATAGAACTAAAATTTCATACATTAGAAAGTAGGAAATGACAGTCGGGCTAGATAAGGGAACAGAGTTGCTTGTCTTGTTCTGGAGGAAAAATACTAAGTAAATTTAAATTTTGGTAGAAAATATATAAAGTTCAATATTTATATTGAAAAGGGTTTTATGTATTCATATTCCCCAAAATCTTATTTGTGAGTTTCTATAACAACACCAAAACAGAAACAGAAACAAAATGTGGTCACTGTAATAGTTCCCTTTGCTTAAGCAATATAATGTGTCTAAGGACTGGTTTGGCTAAATTTAAAAAGTATCCAGGCTATGTGCTCAAAAATAAAAAGTAAAGACTCTACTCTCTTTTTTTAAATTTTTTAAAATGTTTTTATTTATTTTTGAGACAGAGAGAGACAGAGCATGAGCAGGGGAGGGGCAGAGAGAGAGGGAGACACAGAATCCAAAGGAGGCTCCAGTCTCTCAGCTGTCGGCACAGAGCCTGACATAGGGCTCGAACTCATGGACTGTGAGATCATGACCTGAGCCGAAGTCAGACGCTCAACCGACTGAGCCACCCAGGCACCCCGAAGACTCTACTCTCAAAGACAGTATTTACAAAGTTAAAACCACAGAGTGATCCCCAGAGTAATGATAATAGTACATAGTGAGTTCAAAGGGAGGAGACATAGCATTCAGTCACGGGCATTGAGTAACATAGGTGGTGTCTGACAGAGACTGGAAGGGCAATGAAGATATATGGCAGGAGGTTGGGCCAGGAGAAAAGGAGTCACTTCAGAGGGAGTAAAGGCGCCAGTCAAGGCAATGGCATACAAGGATGAGGCTGGAGACACCTCCATGAGCACAGGCAGTTAGACAGTACATTGCCCAGAGATACTCTGAAAACATAAACTAGTAAGGTCAGGTTTCTATCACTACACATTTGCACATTAAAAACCATCAGTGACAAAATACACTGAAAAAACATTTTGTTGGTCAAATTTCTAAACAAGTACACAGTTACTGTTGAGTTTTAATAATACATGCAAGTTTCAGCGTCACATGCTTTTATTCTTTATCATTTCATACATATTGGATTCCACATAGAATTTCAGAGAACTTAGAGCATTCAACCAAATTCCACTTATGCAACTAGTTCCTAATAGCTAAAGACTAAACTACACACATTCAAGCATAACTTTATAATAGTTCAGAATCATCTGAGGCTCCTTCAGGTGCAATTCATGTTTCTAACATGTGCAATACTACGTTTCTATATTTAATCAGTATATTCAAAATAAGCAATAGCAGCACAGTCTTTGTAAAGAAGAAACAGAACTTGAGTTACTTTAATTCTGGCATTCTACGCAACCACATGGAATTTTTATTTGTGCTTAAAATTTAAAATTTCAACCAACGAAAGAGTATAAAGTTTAATATTTTCATTTGCTACATGTAAAATTTATTTCATCTGTGGACTGTATTAAAACTTAAAGTTAAATATATTCAAATTTAATTGTTTAGAGCTAAAGAGCAAATCAAGAAAGCAATTACTGATCTCTCAGGATTATTGCCCAAAACAATCCTGTTTTACAGAAGAGAGGGTATTAAAAGGAATACCAATCTGCACTGGGTGTTAACCTAAGACATGCCAGCCATGTAGTCAGGAAATCGTAGTGGTATGTAGTGTAGCCAGTTATATTTACCTCAAATCTTTTCAAAGCCAAGGCTTTGTTAATTCAAAATTCTATGTCATAATTTATGTATGTACAACAAAAAAAGCAAAATAAATAAAAGTGCCACACTTACTCTTTCTGTGATCTTAATAAATTGATAAAGAACCACACTTTCTCCAAACAGTGAGTAAACAGAGTTACAATGAAAATTCTTTCATGAGATCCCTCAGGATTGCTCTATAATGGTAATTAAATGGGAAGTTACATGAAGTCAGGAACACCTGGGCCTCACTGGGAAACCCTTGGAATGTTCTCCAATGGCCCCCTTCCTAGTTCCACTAACCTCTCCTTGTTCAAGCCCACGTTGCACTATTGCAGTAACACACTACCTGTTCTCTTCTTTCATCATTTCACTGTCCTACCCATCCACGACACCCGTGTTCATTTCCTCCCTGGGGCCACACATAGTACTAGTGTAGGGGCAAGGGATAGGGGAAAAGGGATACAGAGGAGGTAGGCTATGACTTTGGGAGTGACAGGCATTAACTTGCCTCCAAGTCAGAAGAGAAGCACTCCTTCCCACAACCTACGGAACCGGGACCTCATAATGTGATCACAAAAGAATTGTATATGCAGCCAAACTACACCGGCCCTGGGACCTATCCTCCACCCACAGTGGATAGTTGGCTACAGACCAAAAGAGCTACGCTTTCTCATGCTTTCGGCTCCCATGGTTTTTTCCAACCAGCAGTACCTGTCCTTTTACTTTCTTGTGCTTAAATCCTCAAGACCTAATTCACACATTTCCCAATTTATCTAGTCATAATGAACTGCCCCTCCTCCTTCATTCCTACAGTCTGTTGCTTACTAGCTAAATGTGTTTGTGCTAATTAGCCTCTCTGAGCCTCAGATATGTAATCTATAAAATTGACATAACAGTGATACCAATCTCACAGAATCAGGAGAGTGTAATGAGAGGCGACAGTGCTTTTAAAACTATACAACATTCACGTTCCACTTCTTCTGCCTCTCTGCCGGCACCTTGATCTTAGACTTCCCAGGCTCCAGAACTGTTGGAAATGAATGTGTGCTGTTTAAGTCATCCAGTAAATGATATTTTTGTTTTAGCAGTCCAAAAGAATTAAGATATTCCCCTAATTGTCACTTGCGGGTAAGTTATTGCCTCTCTCCCCCATGGTCCTACCACCCCATATCCCTTTTTCCCTAGATCTTGCCCCTATGTGTGGCCCTGGGGAGGAAATAAGTTTTCCAATGAGAAATAAAATATGATTCTTTACACTTCTCAAAATCTAATCACCCGATATTGCCCTAATACATTAAAAACTATACTTAAATTCAAAGGTTTTATTTTAATAACTCTCACTTATTCTCTCAACCATAACCTTTAGAAGCACAAAGGGCAAAACTAGGAAGCAGCTTCATAAAATAATAAAAAATAAATATGAGACTGCCAGTGAAAAATGTTCCCACATCTACCTGTTTGACTTGTTTGTGAAATAGTACTTACTCTTTGGCTTTTCTGAACTTTAGGGTTAAACTAATATTGCTGCTTCGTATTTGATTTTGTCTCAGCTCTATAAATTTTGAGTACAGATTGAGAACAAAATGTTAGTAATAATAATCATTCATTATCATGGGAACAGAAAGTTAAATCCAGAAAGAAAACTGCCTGTCCCCAAAATGAAAATTCGGTCCAGATTCTGAAATTAACAACTTGTCTCAGTGTGCAACTGGGATGGTAAGAGGAAGCGAGGGGCATGGTACAAGAGCTCCTCCTCCTTTGTAGTCAAACAGACAAGCATTCAAATTCATGCATGACCACCAACTTGCTATGTGACCTTGAGCAAGCTGCTTAATTTCTCCAAGTCCCAATTCCTCCTTAACAAACCAAAAAATTGGGATAATAAGAACCTCAAAACCTGATGTAATCATTAAATAAGTGTTGTAATTCTAACACTTACATCTGTGTCTAACACAGGAGATGTGCTCAATAAATGATTATTGTCAGCATTGATCGCAATTCTGAACAATGTTGAAAACCAATTCCTTGCTTCCTATGCCTTTATCGTTTTGTGATGTTTTTAAATAACCATTATTTTACTTTAGAAGGTAATTCTCATTTTTTTTACATTTTTAATTGAAGAATAATATTTAAACAGGAAAGCACACAAAATAAATATCAATATACAGTTTCATAAATTTTAGTCCATCATGTAACCATTACCCAGATGAAGAAAGGAGAACATTATTGGCATCTCAGATGTTCCCGCTTTGCCTCATTTCCAGGTACTACTGCAAGGGTAACCATTACCCTAATGTTTTGGACCATATAATAGGTTTGCCCATATTTGAATGTTATATAAATGGAATCACAGTGTACCTACTTTCTTGGGTATGGTTTTTATTCAACATTGTTTCTGAGATTCATCGATAATGTTGTGCGTAAACAGATATGTTTTAATGTGACATTTTCAATTATATACTCATGAAACTTAAACATTTCAAACCACAGTTCTCTGGAAATATAGTGATAGCTCTACACTACTTACCCTCATCTACTTGGTTCATATACAACAAATACAGTCCAATCAAATGTTAGGTCTGTACTAGCATTCTTTGGCTTTCACGTTAAATAATGTTGAAAAAAACCACTCCGTGGTACCATCTCTTGCTGATTCTAATATCCAGTACCATGTACACTGTGACCCATCTAAAAGATGGAAGCTCATAAAACAGGAGAACACCACAAGGAAATCCATATGAACAGTAATTACTATTCAAGTACATCCGAACTGTCACGAACAATAAGACCTTTGGGTTTCGTTCTGCCAGCCATATCAAGTACCTCCAATGTCACCAGTTCCAAATCTGACTCTGACATGGGACAGAGGAGACAGGTGACAGATGGGCAAAATTTAGCATGCAGCTTGGATGATCTTTGGGAGAGTAGTCTTGTTATCTCTAACTTGCTGCCAAGGCCTGCATGTTGCTTTATAACAGACACCACTGGGAAATTCTGTAGCCTCAGCCAAAAACACAGACTTGAAAGAACCAGATTTCCTCACTGTTGGTATTTGTTACACCTCACCTACACGAGACTCTGCTGCAATAATGAAATAGTCACCAGTGTTTATCTGAATATGCAAAAGCATTTTGACACACCAGAATTATTTTAAAACTTAGGACAGTGGCTTACTAGATGTAGAATTTACCATTTCTAAACCAATTATACAATCTACTGAGATATTTCAAATTCATTACTCTCTGTGCCAAGTGTTGGTCCAAATATCTTATTAAAATCAGGCTTAAAGAACTATAAAGTACAGACAAAGTTGAATATCTAAAGCATGTTCTCTGTTATATCTTTATCAGTGTATCTGCTGTCCATCATGGTAACCGTGCCCCTCCTTGCTTTTGCCAGTTGAGTGTCATCACTTGGCCCCTGTCACCCCAGGATCCAATTATTCCCATTACACAGGTTTTCCAATAGAGTGGCTGTGATAACCACTGTAAGGTCTGGCCTACAGAGGAGAGTGATTATGAAGCTCTTCAAGGATGCTGGAGAGTCCACTAAAAATTTATTTCCCACAGTAAGGGCAAATGAAAAATCCACTCTAACATCTCCCTAAGCTTCTGGATCCCTCCTCTACATTAAACTAAGAGAGGTCAGGCATTTCCAATTCATTCACAGTGGGCCATCTTTTGGTTCAACCAGACAACTGTAAGAGCCCCTTCTAACTCCCCAAGCTACAACATTAAATGCAAAGCCTTTGCTTAGTGTGCCCATATCAATAAATTTGGCCTGATCCAATTTTTTGTTCCTTCCACCATTCTCCCACACTCTTCATATGTATTCCCACCTATGTTCCCTGGATTTCTGCTTGTAAAAATTAGAAAACTCTAATTTAGTGTAGTTCACCTTGCCATAGGTCATATTTTATACCTCATTTTTAAATGCCTTCTGGGACTTGAGTCTAGTTATAGGTGTAGAAGCAGAGAGGTAGGGGTGTGTCCTGAGGAGAATCAGCATTGTCTTTCATGGTGAGTGGTTCAGGGATGCAGTTCCTTGGGACAAGGCAGGGTTAATCCCTTCAATCAGGGGTGGTGAGATCTCTACCACTGGGAGTAGAGAAGCAGCTGTCACTGGGGGGGTGAGAAGGCCACTTCTACTAAGAAAGAAGACTCATCAGAATTTAGGCACTCGATGTCCCCAGCTTAATCAGAGTCTTCCCGCACATCTTCATCCTAATTTACAGGGGCCCATTCTTTCCAGTGTCTTCACATTAATAGTAGATACCCCTTGAGGCTGAGAGTTCAACTTGCATTATAATTCGGCCAACCACAGCCTGAGATTCTGAGTTTCAGCAATTTCAGCCCTGCAGCTAGCTACAAGAGATAAGGTTTTCCTTCAAGGCGCACACAGAAGTTCTTAGGTCATTTATACAGCCGGTGCTTGAGCTGGGAATTTGAATCCCTGAGCTCATCCTTTTCTTTCACCACTTTGACCAGAGACATTAGGAGTAGCCAACCAATGTCATTATATTCCTTAGTCTTCCAAAAACATTCAAAACTATCATCTACGAAGTCATTTCACTCCTTGCTTCTTACAAGTGGTTGATTAGGAGCGTCCAGTGCAGATAGTTTACATATCTGTATATACAGCTCACGCCATGAACTATCCATGCTCTCTTTACTACTGGAAATAGAGTCATTCGTGTCTTTAATCAGATTAGAGAGCCAATTCCAGAAACAACAAAACCAATTCAGAAAACTCATTCTTAAAATTCTACTCCTCTAGAACAAGTCTTGGCACCTAAATCTATATTCATCAAGTTTGTCCAGAGAAACAGAACTACTAGAGGTACATACACTGACAGATAAGCTGATAGATAGATAGATAGATAGACAGACAGATTTTTTTAAAAGACTTATTATAGGAATAGGCTCATGTAATTATGGAGTCCCAGAAGTCCCACTATCTGCCATCTGTAAATTGGTATAATTCAGTCCAAGTTCAAAGGCCAGAAAACCAGAGGAGCCAGTGGTGTAAGTTCCATTCTGAGTCCAAAGGCCCAGGAATGGGAATGAGGGGAACCAATGGTGTAAGCTCTGATCCGAGTCTGAAGGCCTAGTACCCAGGAGTAGCGATGTTCTCCAAAGTCAGGAGAAGATGGATGTCCCAGCTCAACAGAGAGAGCAAATTTATCCTTCTGGTTTGTTGTTGTTGTTGTTGTTGTTGTTGTTGTTGTTGTTGTTGTTTTCCCATTCAGGCCCTCAATGCATAGAATGATGCCCACATACACAGGTGAGGGATATCTCCTTTATTCAGTTTGCCATTTCAAATGCTAATCTCTTCAGAAACAATTTCAAGGACACACCTAGAGGTTATGTTTTACTACCAATTATCAGGGCAGCCATTAGCCAAAACTGACACCTACAATTAGCCATCATGCTTAGTATCAACCATGTCTCAACACCAATATTTTATGTATATTTTACTGCATGTCAGCACAGCATTTTGTGAATATTTTATGAATAATGCATGCCAGTATTATATGAATAAGTCAGTATATGTCAAACCAGTATTTTATACATAGTTCACATTTCAGAGGACCCTTGAATTACCTCCACCATCCAGGTTCCCTCTGAATCCCTAGGACCAATTCACAGAGAATGAATCTTTAAAATGTCTCTAGAGCCTGCTGAAATCCTACCCCACACCCTAAAGGCAGTTCAAAAGGTCCCTGAAGTTAACTCAGAGTACAGTGGCAACCAGCCAGTGAAAGCTGTCGTGTGATGCTGGTAGCTCCCAGCATCCTCTGGAGATGGCTGGATTGACATGAATCCACTACCTGCTAGAATAATCTAATTATGCCTAAAGGTTTCCACTGAAAAGACTCTACTCCAGGTCCCTGTCACTTTCCCTGTGGGTGAAGTCAGCTATCCAGTGACTTTCAAATAATCTCTGCAGGTGGCTTTGTAACACATGAAGAAGTTCCTGAAATGTCAATCCTAAGGGACAAGCGTTCGTGCCACCGAAGCAATACATCATAACCTCTGCACTTCCTGGATTTTTCAGACAAAAGCCAAAAGCTATGAAGGCCACAATGAAATTATTCTTGCTACCCAAGAGCTGATATTTCCAAAGAGAAATATATGTATGTTAAGAGAGTTAGGAGGATGAATTTGCACTATAGTAGCTCCTGCAAATCCTGTCCTATGAATAAAAAGCCTTCAGTTTCTAAAGCCTGAAAATCTGGTAACATTCAGAACATATGGATATTCATTTAAATAGGAAAAAAAAAGTTAAAGTGTGACATTTCTTTTAACCCACAATTTTACAGCTGGAAGAAATCTTTTCTACTCTTAGATGGCATAATGTGAAAATCCACGCAACCAAGCTTAAGGACTGTAAATTCACTACTTTTCTTCTACTAGCAAATTCCAAGATTTATTAAACATCTCCTCTCATAGTACTCTGCGCTTTATGAGCAAACCAGATTTGACCTTTAAAATGGTAGAAGCATCTGGATTATTTCAACTGATTTTCCTACTGGCAGTTTCTTCAGTTCCTTGTTATGTTTTTACTCTCTATCTAACCCCACACACAAAATATGGAGGTCAAAATCCTGAAGGATGTGCGCAGTTCTAATTTTTAATACTTTAAGATATGTTTAATTAAAAACACCTGGCCCTAAGTATTGGTACATCGCCATCCTAGATTTCAAAATGCTCCTTTATACCCAGCTGCTGAAGTGATTTCACTAGTCCTGATTTCAATTCATATTTCTCAATTTCTATCCCTCTCAAAAATGCTCTTTTTTACCCCTGCAGCTGTTCCAAGAGCATAACTCCATTTTGGCCCAAACTCAGATCATTAAGATCAAAGATATATAAAAGGAAGCATGACTTTTGCCCAATGTTATAACTCTTAATGATACACATTCAGGGTCTTTTATCTCAAACTCTCAAAGGGAATCTTCTTAATAGGATTCCATAATCGTAACAGATCCAGTGGAATGCAAAAGAGCCACAGAGTGCCGTTGGAAGGACCAGTTCAGAGTCATATGGCCATTACGGACTTGGAAAAGATGGGATAACATTATAACGTTGAGAGAATAGCACTCCTCTGGAACAAACTTATACTGGATACTAAAAATTGGTCTGTAATCCTAGGTCATCTCCTTTTTTTCCCCAGCCCCTCATTTCTGAAAATAAAATAGGAGAAGTAATGCTAACTACCTCACTTAGTACTTGAAATTCTTGCTATGAATAAGCCAAAAATATGAATGTATCACATGTTTTGTGAAGTCATCATAATGCAGCATGGCCATGAATTTGTGTCATTGTAAGAAACAGAAGATTATAGAATTATGGAAAAATACCAACAAGTAGGCAAATCTGGATTCTGGTCCCAATTCAACTATACACTAATGTTGCCTTGAGTAAGACTTTTTCCCTAGTGTATAAAGGACAAATGATCTTGTGGAATCCTTTCCATTCATTCACCCAATCGATCACTTGTTCATCCATTCAGCAAACGTGTGGTAGAGCTGTTGTGTTCAGTATTGTGCTAAGCAATGAGGATACCAGATAGAAGATGGTTCTACTGTGCCATATTCCTCTGCCACCAAAGAACCTCAAAGTGCTACTCTTGACAAGAGCATGACTCCAATGAACAGAAAATACATTTATTTTTCCATCATCACCAAGTTCACTAACTTTTCTTGTAAAATGAAGACAAACACATTTTATCTAACTTCAGAACATTTAGGGAGGGACGCTTTTCCAGATAAATAAATTACTTATATTTATACTGCCTGAATAACAATGAGTAATACTCACCTTAAGCTTATTATATTCTGAACACATCTGTTTAAGTGTCTTACATGCATTATCTCATTTAATCTTTATAACACTCTATAAAGTAAGTAGTATTTGTATCCCTATTTTAGGGCTTGATTACTCCATGGAGATAAATTGAAGGAGATTTGGTAGCTTATCCAAACGGTAAATATTTGCACCTAGGCCTGTCTGAGTCTGAAGTTTAGTTTCTTTAATTTGGATATAAAATTATTTCAAATTTCCTGCATTTCTCAGCAAAGCCTGCTTCAGTATTTGCACATATCTATATTAGTATTCAAAGCATAGATTTAGAAGGCATAGAATTGCAGAAATAGAAGAGATTTTAGAAACCATCCAGTCTGACCTATTCATTTACAGTTAAAATATAGGTCTTGAAATTAGGGGTAAAAATACATATTGAATGAAAAGCCAAAAGAAGTAAGGACAAAAGCTGAACAGGGAAAAGGAAGTGAGCAATCTTGAATTATTCATTTTTTGTATTTCTAGTACTTAATAAAGTCCTTGGCAACTAGGGAAAATTCAATATATGTTTGGTCAACTGGATTATATTACATGTTATAGATCTTTTAAACTAGAGCTTCCCAAAGGTCAAGAGAGATATGGGATACTTTCATTTGTTTAAGGCTTACAGTATATTAAAAATGAAGAAATGACAGAACTGTGATATATTTTGAATGTTCATTCCTGTTAGCTGATCTTTGTAGTTATCCTATAATTCCATTCAGATATAAGGACTAAAGTATGGGTTTTAGCCAATGTGTGGCAATGAAATACTATAATGTCTCATGTAAGCCTTACAACAAGCTTATTGTCTTGGTATATCATTATTCCCCAATTACAGACAACAAAGAGTTTAGGCAACTCCCACCATATTCACACATTTGAAGGTTATGCAACATTTTATAGTCTATCCCCTTAGACTTTTAAAAGTCCAAAAGAGTGCTTATGCAAGAGTTTCTTTAACTAGCAAACACAAAAACACACTAATTTCAGAGACATTAAATCATTCAATTGTCACTATAATGAAATGTGAGGTAAAGTTAAAACAAAATTTTTCTCCCCTGGAGAGTTCTGGTTTCACGTATTCTAACACATATAGAGACATTGTAAGGATCATCCTTTTAAAATACACTTAATAGAAACGGTACTCAACTATGCGGATGCTTACAGATTCCTCATGTGTTGATTACCCAGATGCATGTTAGATTTTGCAGGAATTAGATTTGATATTATCTCCTTATTATGCAAAACCATGGAAAACATTTAATTAAAACTTAATTAAAATCTCCATGATGCCTCAACCCCATGGAGTCCATTTTTCAACAGCAAGCAGCAAAGAAAGCCTTCAGGACAAACTGTTTTTTGAAACATGGTGTATAAGAACTCACTTTTCTCAGTACCTACCCCAGATCATGCATCTTCAGCCTAGAGAGTGACAGATTTATACTAAAACTGGTAAGCATCAATAACAAATAAATAAAGGGGTTTAGACCAGTGGCTGACATTTCATTTCTTCTAGAGTTTTTTTACACATAATTTCAAAATACATTAAAAATCATATGGTGGGGCGCCTGGGTGGCGCAGTCGGTTGAGCGTCCGACTTCAGCCAGGTCACGATCTCCCAGTCCGGGAGTTCGAGCCCCGCGTCAGGCTCTGGGCTGATGGCTCAGAGCCTGGAGCCTGTTTCCAATTCTGTGTCGCCCTCTCTCTCTGCCCCTCCCCCGTTCATGCTCTGTCTCTCTCTGTCCGAAAAATAAATAAAAACGTTGAAAAAAAATAAAAAAAAATAAAAATCATATGGTACTGTATCTGTCATATATTAGGCTCCTAATAAGTATTTATTTAATAAAATTGGTAAATATTAGATAGGTGTCCATTAAAAACTTCTAAGACTCTGACACAATTTTATCCTCAACTATTTATGGCAAAATATGTGAACTATTGGTTGTCATCGAGACTGAATAATTTTGTGTATATAGAAATATTTTCTATAATAGGATATGCTATAGTAAGAACTGGTCTATATGGAGTACTCAAATGTGGTCCTATTCTCTAACTTAGAAGGGGATAGTCCATTATCCCCACATAGTTTTAACTTAAATTATAAAACAAGAAGTCACAACAAAAGCATTCTTACTCAGCAATAAAAAGAAATGAACTGCCAACATCATGCAACATACATGCAATGTCATAGGTGAACTTCAGAAAACATTTTGCTGAGGGAAAGAAGCCAGGAACGATAGAGGGCACACTTTGCAATGCCATTTATAAGAAGTTCTGCAACAGCATAACTAAGCTATGGTGAAATATAGGAAGAGTGGTTGCCTGGGTTGAAGTAGGTGTTCAATTCAGGGAATGATGGGAAGGAACAGGAAAAATCCTATGGTAATGAAACTTTTCTATATTTTGATAGGAGTATGGGTTACACAGGTGTATGCAATTTTTAAAATTCATTGAACTGTATACTTATTATCTGTGCATTTTACTGTGCGCATATTATAGTTCAGGTTTTAAGAAGCAAATAAGCATATGCACCAGCCATAATTGATCTTAAGGAGATTAGTACCCCAACTGTGATGTTGCTGTAGCTCAGAGATTTTGGAACTCCTCTTTTGTAACTGCATTCAGAGGCTAAAAGACATTTATATATATATATCAACAGCAGCAAATCTTCTGAGGGTGAAATTACCTTTCAGAAATATCCAGCATCATTAAGGGTCAAGTCTGTTTACTACAAGTGATTAAGCCAGAAAACAACATTTTTCCTTCTCCTGCTGGAGTAGTAACTAATTTAACGAGCCTGATTTTTCTCACAACCTGGTTTTTCTCACACAAACACACATATAAGCATAAACACTCACTCACAACCTACTGGTATAGTAGATTCAATTTAAACGTTCCAAAAACTTTTTTGTTTAGGTGTGGAATCCCTGAAATGAGTGTCAAAGCCTCCCTAATTCACTGCTTTAAAGGAAACATTTTTAATCACATGAGGAAGGGATGGTGTAGCAAAATTGCTCTGCTAAATTAATTATACCTATTTCGAAATAGGTATAATTTCAAATTATACCTATTTCTGTTTTGAAATAGGTATGATTTTGAAATATACCTATTTCTTTGAAAAAGAAATACTTCATATTTTTTCTTCATTATATAACGTCTGAAAGACACAGACATTCTCAGATTAAATTTTAATTTGCAATTATACTCAGTTTAAGCCCGACTAACAAGGAAGAGGTCTTCTCTATTAAATTGTATTTACCCTCTAATATGCATAACACAGTGATCACATTTGCTCCCCAATTACACCTCCCCCATAAGACTATAACAAGACAGAATAAATTTTTAATTCACCACATGAGATAGCAGTCTCTACTATCATGCCTCATTCTATTCCATTATCGGAATGAATAGCACAGATTCTCATAATACATAACACATGTTAAGACAATAAAAGAAGAAACTGACAGAATGACCATCACACAGTCCTGGAAAAGGACTGGGTATTTAAACTTAACCAAGTTATACAAATAGTAAATTCTTTGGCTAAGTAGATCTATGAAACTTGAAATTATTCTATTTTATGAGCAACTGTTTTGACAAAAAAGAAAAAAACAAGTTGAAAAAGTTAGTTTTGCGGAATAAACAATGTAGTTGAAGTTCTAAGTTTTTATCAGGTGCAATAAAACCCACGACAGGGTTATAGTTTCTCTATCTTAAATATTAAGCCTTTGAACTAGATAACCTCCAAAGTTTCTGCCAATGCTGTCATAATATTTTTCTATAAATCTATTTGATATAAGTGAGATAGTAACCAAAAATTGATTAAAGTTGCTTCAATTACTGTCATAAGTTCGTGACACACAATGTGACCAAATAAGTAAGTGAAATGTAGATGCATAATCTTTATTCCCCATTCACAAAAATCATCGTTTTGTGCATGGATAACTTAATAGAATGTATTGTGGGGCTTCCAAAAGAATTTAAGGATAATTCTTTTAAATGAAATATTATATCTGCTATTTAAGTTTTGTGTAGCATTTAATAATCATTAAATACACTATTAATAATTGTATTAGATGTTAATCAACCGTATTCCCTGCAACACTGGGCATTTCAGAGACTAGCAAAATGGTTTTTAAAAATCCTTGCCTAATAACATCAAAGTACTAAGTACTGATAGATCAGAATTCTGAATTGTTGCTCTGCTTCTGTCCAATCCTATTCCAATTCCATTTTCAAATAGAGTTCTACATTCCACACTGTTCATCTTCCAGTGCCTACAGATTATCCTGTTTACAGCTCCAAAGAAAGCCATCTCAGAAGGATGAAAATTTATACTATTTTTAAAACCTTTCTGGGAGAGTCCACAAACTGCCTTAATAATTCATTTGACACTGTAACACTCTCATTGTCAGGAAATTATCTTTCATGTCAGACATAAATTATGTCACCCAACAGCCTCCTCTTGGTGGAGTTAAACAATCCCAGACTGCTCTTCTCGTGGGTCATCTTTTTTAATACTTCCTGTATTAGCATCTTATTTTAATCTTTGTGACTTCTCATCAAGATTTTTAAGCCCCTCTTAAAACCACACTCCTTATTCTAATGGGTTTCTAGCCCAGAGGTTGGTAAACTACAACCTACAGCCAAATTTTCCTCTTTTTTTGTCAATAAAATTTTATTGTAACACAGCCATTATTTATGTATTAATACATTGTCAGAAGTGGCTTTTGTGCTTGCAACACAGACTGCATGGTCTACAAAGCCAAAAATACTTACTCTGTGGCCCTTTACAGAAAAAGGGTCAATGAAGTCCTCTAAAATGCACAATTATTTCAGGTTTCATCTTGCTTGTGAGCAAACAGGGCCTGAGAAGTTTTATCATACCCTTTCCCATTTTTTCAGAACTCTCTCTTGCTCTGATTTGGGATCTATTAAGCCTGATGTAACATAACATCCTAAAATACTGATGGATAGCAAATACTTGAGAGTGTAATATGAGATGTGTGATACAAGTTGGCAATAATTTTCCAGCATCCACTGAGTACAGGCATCCTTCTCAGTAAAAAGTGTTAAACATTCCTCCACAATCAGGGCACACATAGGAATACAGAGAGCTTCAGAATTCTCTCAATAAAGGCACAAAGAGGCATGCCTACCTGACATTGTGTCACCTCACTCTCTCCCATTCTCTTTCCCCAGCTAAAGAGTATATTGTGTGTATCTGAGGACAGGATATCAGATGGATTCGGGGGAAGGAAAACCATATAAGTGAGTGGAGCAGTCTGGTGTGAGACTATAGAGCATGGCAAAGACTGTGGAGAACCTGAGCGCATATGTCTGTACAAACACATGGGCACTGATCTGCTCCAAATGACTGCTTTGCTGTAATTTGGACCCAGAGAAGATAGGTTTGCAGATTTTTCAAGCTAAACTTCAAGTCAAGATTCAAATTTCTTAATACACTGTGAGGGTCATCACTCTAATGGCTAAAAAACCTTACCTGTGTTCACCTAGATTGCAAAAGTCTCTAAAACATACTTGTTGACAGAGATACACTTATTAGGGAAACTTGACCTTAATTAAAACTCTTATTTTAGAAAAGAAGAAACTGAAGCTTAGGAAGATTAAATTACTGACCTAAGATTGCACTGAGTATAGCCAGTCTAGGGCTATAAATCTACTTTCAATGTACCACTCCACAAATGCTTTCTTAATTTAGAGGGATTCAAAAGACGCACTAAGAATCTGATAAAAGCTACAGACTCTGTGACAGAAAAATGTACATAAAATACAAACTCACAAAAAGTTGGCTTACAATTTAAAGGATTTCATACAAAAAAAAATAATACAAAAAAGTGGGGGCACCTGGGTGTCTCAGTCGGTTAACTGTCTGACTTTGCCTCAGGTCATGATCTCATGGTTCATGGGTTCGAGCCCCACATCAGGTTCTGTGCTGACAGCTCAGAGCCTGGAGCCTGCTTCAGATTCTGTGTCTCCCCACCAGCCCCCACTTTCCCTCCCCTGCTTGTGCTCTGTCTCTCTCTCTCTCTCTCAAAAATAAATAAACATTAAAAGAAATTTTTAAAAGATTTCAAACACTCATGAAGCTTATCCTTGCATATGCTCAGGAAGCCATGGACACCAGGTTTAATATTTTTTGAATCTTCCATATGAAGAATCCATAATCCTCCGATTATATCACATAAAAATAATCAAAAGTCTTTATAACATTCTAGATAGGTTTCGTTTACTATTTTTACCTATTTATGTGGCCATCATGTCACCTCATTATAGAAAAGCAAATTTTTAAGATAAGACAAGTTCATAAACTCATAACAGTAGTTCTATAACATTTTTTGTTATGATTTATTTAATATGACTAGAACTTTTACTCAAATAAATTATAGTCTCTTTTAGAAAAAGTCATCATTTGACTTCAACCATTCTAAAAGAAATGGAAAAAATCTCTCCTTTCTTAGACACATTGATTTGCATGTATTTTCAAAAGCATCTCACAAACCAGGACCCTCTGGGTGAAGTAAGCACCTCTCTATTCCTCTCAGAACACCTTATACACAGCCTTTTTTGTCTTGCTTTGGGATCTAACTATCCTGTGAGCCTTCTAAAGATGGACAGTAACTTATCAAGCACAACCTTGAGAAAATGATCAAAGTTAACAGTTCAGGAATGGAAACTGACCTCATGGGTCTCCTAAAATGATGCACTGAGAATACATCATTTTTGGTATCGTGTTGCCAAAAGCATAAAACCTAAATCCATTCATAAGGAAATCTATCGACCAAACTCAAAATGAGGGACATTCTGAAAAATATTCAAAAAATATCAATATCTTAAAGTACAGAAAAAACTTTTTCAGGGCACCTGGGTGGCTCAGTCGGTTAAGCTTCTGATTTCGGCTCAGATTATAATCTCACAGTTCATGTGTTCAGGCGCCATGAAGGGCTCTGTACTGACAGTTTGGAGCCTGGAGCCTGCTTTGGATTCTGTGTCTCCCTCTCTCTCTACCCCTCCCCCCCCCTCAAAATATGAATAAAAGTGTTAAAAATTAAAAAATATATATATTTCTTTTGAGATTAAAAAGGGAGTATACCATATGACAAAGACCAAATAGACATGACAGCATAATACAACACAGGATCTGAGTTTTATTTTTGCTGTAAAGGCCATTTGGACAATTGGTGAACTCTGAAATGAGGTCCTTAGTATTCTGTCTATGTTAACCTCCTGATTTTTAATTATCCCATGGTTATACAAAATAATTTATTGGTTCTTTTAAAAAAAAAAGCACCAAAGTGTTTAGGGAATATCAGTCCTGTAACAGACTCTAAAAAACTAAGAATATTAAATAGATACATAAATACATATGTGTGTGTGTGTGTGTGTGTGTGTGTGTGTGTGTGTGTGCGTACATACATCTGCCTGTTTTAATCAATGGTTACCTTTGATCCCAGCCTGATTTTTAGTAAGAAAAACATATAAAGACCTTTTTGGTGTATGCTGCCTCACTTTTGTTAGTAATTCGGGAGCAAAGAGCAAGTAAAAAGTAATGCCGTTCAAGTATAATTTGGAACAACAATTTTGGGTTTATGGTACTACAGATAAACCTGAGTTACTACAGATAGACAGTACATTTGGCCTTTATCAAACCTTCTTCCTTTTCCATCCAAACCCATACATAACTCCTCTTCCACAAGAAAAAAAAAATCTATATGCTATACGGACAGATATAGATACATGGATATTTTAAACCAATTTACAAAGAAAAGAACTCGTGCCCCTCACCATACTAGTCACTTGCAAAAAAGCAAAGCAACAAACAACAAAATATCAAGAACAGCATATATAGGTCATTTTAATAGCATGCAACCTTCCCCCATTTCCTATGAACATTGGGGTCTCTCTTTGGGCCAAATTGTCCATTTGGTATAATCTAGGCAGTAGGGCCTACATTGTACTGTGGCCTCCTGCTAAGAATCAGAAGAGGACAGAGTTTTCCACTGCCCACTTCCTGATAGACTATCAGGTACTTGCTTCTGGCAGCTTGAATCATGAGACAAGAAGAATTTCTGAAAGCCAAATTCCTTGTAGCATCAGTGGCCATTGACAAACCAGACTTCTGCTAGTGGCTATGGTTCCTGCTTCCCCTAGAGCTTCCTGGTTCCTGCAAACTTTCCCTCCAAGACTTTCTACCTCCCCATCAATAAGTGTGTCCCTCTCCTCCCCTACCAGTCAACCGGTGAAATCCTTTTAGGCTTAAAATACCCAACAAGTTTCTGTTGCTTGGAACCAAGAATCCTGACAAAAAAAAAATTATTGGAATTCCTAAAATCTCAATTTAAAATAAGTTACTGTTAGTTCTACTAATAGGGACCCAATAGGGGTCTGTTTACATGTGAGCAAATCTCTCTGGGGCACTTGCAAGTGTGGAGAGAAGATTGGCTTCACATTTGGGCATGGCCTCTCTGGCTATTTAGAGATAGGCTGCCATACAGATTAATTCCTATAAGAGGCAATTAAAGTTAAATTCTTTTGATGTGCTGGAAATTGAGATAAAGATGAAAAACTACCCAACTCTCACTACATTCGCTAAAACATTTTAATTGAACATGTGGCTGCTTCCAGAGACTGTCCACCTGGTAGAGTCTCTCTTTACCTGGAAAAGTGTGACTACTGTTGGCGACCCACATACTATCTCTAAAATACCACCCTCCAACACTTCTCGAAAAATAAAATTTCTTCCCCTAGGGGCTATTTTTCTGCCACTAAGAAAAGTCTTTGTTTTCACAAAGCAAGTGGATTTCATTTAGTCATTTCTTTTCTTTACAAACGTAGAATGAAAAGTAATTGAAAATACTGTTAATTAAAAGTTACCATTTGCCCTTTAGCTGCAAATAATATCAAAGCACATTCAGTGATAATGAAGTACAGTAATAACCAGCCTGTTGTGATAGTAAAACAGGAACATCGCATCAGTGGTACAAAATTCCTAAAACTGGATTAGGGTCCAAAGCCATTTATTTTACACCTGTCACATAAGCCCTTGTTCAAGCTCAGATGTGCAAATGTCGCTGTGTCTGCAACTTTGATCCAAATTTATTTAAGTTATAAGCCTTTCCAGGGTACTGTCTCATGATAATTATGTTGTAAGAAAAAGCATTTTCTACACCCATCTGTACAATTTGAGAAGTTCACAATTTTTTGAAAGAATTTACACTGCAGTGATATTTTTTCCCCAGAATACTAATCTGAGTAAGTCAACCCTGCGTAATCTTTTAATGGTTCACCACTGCCCACAGGATAAATGTGGGCACTCTGGTGGAAAACACAAGTCCCTTGCTAATATGCTTGCTGTAAACCTTCTAATGTTGTTCTGCTACCACTTCCTTTCTTACATTCCTTCACAAATCTTCACACACTGTTCTCTCACTTCTCAGTGTCTTTGCAAACTCTCTTTCTGCTCCCTGAATGCCTCTTGTTTCTCTTTATCTGTTCAAGGTCTACTCCTGAGTCAAGACCTAACTCTGTATCAAATGGTCCTGGGAGCACAGCGGAGAATCAAGTTAAACGATAAAAGTGAAAATCTACCCACAATCATCAGTAAATGAATGAGAGTGAGTATTATTTAGTATATGCTATGTGCCAAGAGCTGTTCCAGGCTGGAAATATAATATTGAACAAAACCAACAAAAATCCCTGTCTTCATAAAGTTGGCATTCTAGTAAGCAATGACAGAAAATACAAAATAACTAAGTTGTATAGTCTGTTAGTCAGTGGTCAGAGCCAGAGAGGGAAAAAAGCATGGTCAGAAGGACAGAGAGTGTCAGGGAAACAGTTGTAATGTTAAAGATAGTGAAGACACTCTCACGGGAAGAAGACATTAGATGGGGAACCCATCAGGAACATATGTAGAAGAAGAACATCTAGAAGGTATCCAGGAGTGACAGAGGTGAAGCAAGAGCCACAGCAAACACCCAAGGCAGGAAAATATCCAGCGTGTGTGAAGAGTAGCAATGAGGCCAGTGTGGTTGGAAAGTGGGGTGGGAAGAGAAGTCAGTGGAGATGAACTCAGACAGATGACAGGATGGCAGGAGCACATCTCATAGATTCTTCTATGCAGTAAGGGCTGTAGGCAGCCACTGCAGCATCTGATCAAAAGGGAAACACACTCTGACTCTGCTTTCACCAGGATTGCTCTGGCTACTTTGTAAGGAAAGATAAGAGAGCAAAGACAGAAGCAGGGAGCCAGTTAAGGAGGACACTAGAATCATCAAAGCAAAAGATGATGGTAGTTTGGATGAGGGTAATAGCAGTGGAGGTGGTGAAAAGTGATAGGTTCTGGACATAATTTGAACATAGGTTCAAAAAGATTTTTTGAAAGATTAGGCCTGGGATATAAAAGAGAGGGACAATCAAGGATGACATCCAGATGTTTGGCCTGAGCAACTGGAAGTTGTTACCATCAAGGAGAAAACGAAGCCCCTGGGGTAGTGATTTCAGAGGAAGATGAGGAACTTAGTTTGGACATGTCCAGTCCTCTTAAAAAAAAAAACAACACAGAAATAGGGGAAATGGCTACTGAAGACTACTTCAGTTTTAAAAATATTCCAGTCTAAGAAAATGCTAAACACCAGGCATTCCCTCTCATCAAAGAGCTTATCACATGCAAACTCTGTCATCCCACTCTATTAGGAGGAGGCAAACTTTATACATTTAAAATGATTCGAGAATAAAATTAAGGACTAGTGCTAAATTTTAAAAAGCACTAAGTTGGATATCAAAACATGGCACAAACAAGTTCTAGAAATGTCTGGGAAGCAAAGACTATTATAAACCATTTTGGGGACTCCTGGGTGGCTCAGTCAGTTAAGGGTCCACCTTCAGCTCAGGTGATGATCTCACAGGTCATGGGTTCGAGCCTCATATCAGGTTCTGTGCTGACTGCTCAGAGCCTGGAGCTTACTTGGGATTCTGTGTCTCCATCTCTCTCTACTCCCCACCCCCAACTCTCCCCCTGCTCC
Organism: Felis catus; assembly: GCF_018350175.1. Lineage (NCBI taxonomy): Eukaryota > Metazoa > Chordata > Mammalia > Carnivora > Felidae > Felis > Felis catus. Next base: position 97,325,936 of record NC_058376.1, read on the forward strand.
CCGCCCCGCTTCTCATTCTGTCTCTCTCTCTCAAAAGTAAATAAACATTAAAAAATTAAACCATTTTAGCTAAATCTTCCATTTATACATGAAAAGTAGAGTTTGAAATTTTTAAAAATCATTAAGATTCTAATAGAAAATATGACCTGAATCTGCTCAGAAAAACCTTTATGCACAAATCAAACACAATATCATTGAGTAATATGACACCCATAGGGCAAAGAAGGGAGCCAGAGATCCTTCTCCAGATTACACAGAATATAAATATTAGATTTCACATATAAATACCTGTACTACACATTTTATATTTGTTTTCTTCCCCACTAGATGATTTACATCTGGATTCAAAACGGACTCCTTGGACGACCTCAGTCTACTTGACCAACAAGCAACAAAGCTGTCCTCACCTAAAGAGTGAGACCTTACAATTAGTTATTTGAAAAGCCCCCTGTCATTTCTCAAAATGGCAACTTATCATAAATATAATATTTTCTGCTTTTTTCATACATCTAAGTTTTTGGAGGTTTTTCAAGTCTCTAAGAATATTTCATGATTAGACATTTAAATGAAAAAATAGGTCCACATAAAAATTTTACAAAGCATAAATTGAAACTACATGCCAATGTAGGCACAGTACCCTACCTTTTAAATGCTGTCAGTCCCAGTCCAATCATATAAAGGGTGGGAAGTTGTGCACTGTATCAGTATCCACTGCTTTTTACTAAAATTTGACCTTCCAATGCTTTGAATTTCAATGGATTTTACCCTACAGATTAAATCATTGGTAAACTGACTTCTTCTTTATTATTTTCATCTTCCTAACCCATCTTACCATCAAATTCCAGAGTCTGAGACCGAGTGAGAATAAGAAAATGGCTAAGTGCATAGAAATATTCTATTTTGTGTCCACTTAAAATAGTGCTGCTTCAATTGAAATCAGCTGTTGCCATTTCCTTCTCTCTCATCGACCAACACACTCAAACACACACACACATACACACACACACACACACACAAACACAAACGCAATCACACACGAAGCATATACACTTCTCTGTATATGTGAGGGCTTCCTATAAATCTGCTGAAACTCTACCACAACCAATAAAAAATTAAAATATGTGTCCCCCAGGATTGAAAAGTAGAATTAAGACTGGAAACACATCATTATTAATGCAAGGAGTAACGCATAAAGCCAGGTATCAGGTGGGTTCTTTTTTAATATAAAGTGACATTTCCTATAACCTCTGGACCATGAGTCTACATGTCTGATATAGATAATTTCTTCGGAAATTGAAACCACCAAATTTGTGTGGGATAGCAGTAAATTGGGGTCGAAAATGAAGGTTCCTGTTTGTCTCTGAATCCGTTCTGCAATGTTCCGATTATATTTTCATGCATTGGCCCGTAGTTGGGTATTAATAAGATTTTTTGACAATTATGTGTAAAAGATGCAAAACCAGCACCCATCGTCTGACTGATGAATATTGTCTTTTCAAACTCTGTCAGCTTTCCTAAGCTTGGAAACAGCACAAGATTACTGTGAAGGAAAACAGATTCAGGTCAGCAACCCTGAATATAAAAGCTCCACTTGCAATATATTTGTAATAGTGAGAAAAGCAATTGCCCATGAATTCTTGGTGAACCAAAAGCAATTAGATTTACAAAAAAGGAAACTGTTAGAAATAAGTTTTCCATAAAGAGAAAAAACAAAAACAACAAAACAAAACCAAACCAGCACAGACACCATTCCCATTACTGAAAGTACATCAGGGCTGATAGTGCTTGTATCAGAATATTCCAAACTTGTTAAAAATAAACGGCATCATTTTTATTCAAGGTGACTAAGTAATAAAGTTGGTGTTTTCAACTTTGTTGATACTGTGACTGGGGCCTGTAGGAATGCATTTAAGAGGTGAATTCAAAGTCTGTCAGACAAGGTAGGGTTTAAATCTCTCAACAGAATGAAATCTAATACTGTTCCTTTAATGCAAGCTGGGAAGGAGAGTGTGAGTAACAGTTTAATCAACCCCCAACAGCTAAATGGATAGATGAGAGTAGACAGGAGAAGCGGAGCTGCCTGGCATAGAGAAGAGCAGGAAGAAGAAACCTGAGTAATATCTTATGGTACAGAGAGTGCTTTTCTTCTAGGCTTGCAAAACACTTGAAATGACTTCTCTAATTAATTCCTAGAAAATTTTAGGAAGAGTTGGCTGGGGCGAGAAGAGTTAGCTCCTATTATATAGACGAAAATAGGAAGTAAATCCCAGCCTGCTCAAGGTCACACAGGTGAGAAAGCCAAGAACAGAACTCCAATTTCTGGGTTCTATTTCCTGCACCCAAACACCACCACATCTGTGAGCTCCTATGTTCTTCTTTAGGTGGAGGCTTTGAGATAAGCAGAGATTAAAAATATAACAAAAAAAGTGAAATCATCTAAGCCTAAGAGGGCTTTTTTTTTTGAATCATACTTTTAACAACAGGCACATCTTTTTATTTTAATTATTCTTTTGATTCATTGGTTAATACAATGCAGGGCAAACTACCTAACATTTGTGAATTTCAATCTGGTAACTCTAAGCTACATGCAAGGGGAGCTGTGATTCAGTCAGCTAATGTTATCACACTTAAAAAAAATGTATTTATTGAATCACACAAAGAAATTAAGCAAATGATTACCAATTATCTTGGCAAGGATTCCTTAATTAATTGCCAGCACTAATACCATGTTATCTTCTGCATATTAAAACAATGCGACTTCTATTAAAAACTATTCATTAAAGATTCATTCATTCTTTATTGCATCCTGCTGTTTCGTATCTTATGTCGCTAAAGGGCTGCTTCCTAGAGTATGAGGTACTGCTGTGCAGGGAAGCAACAGCAACTACAGAATTTATGTTGAGACATTGCACTTCTGAATGTTCCACCTAGAGTATCATGAGGACGCTACTTATAAAAGTGAACACAACCAAGGTATAGCAGTCTAGTGTTTGTGTGTACGTGTGTTTGTCTGTGTCTGTGTGTGTATACACAAGCATTTAAACTCTAGGAGCTTTATGATGAAAAACATATTAAAAATTTTAAAAGTCTAAGATGTTAATATTTCCTACAAGTATTCCATTCTCTTGGGACTACTAAGCACAAGACCTGTCCTTATGGAAGAGTAGTAAGCTGACAACACCAAGGGCTTATTAGGAAGGAGAAATTTGTTAGACCTTCTAAAATTAACCTGCCTGTGTTCCTCTCATACACTTACAGCAGTAGTTCTCAAAGCGGGGCAATTTTGATTGCCAGGGAACTTTTGGCAAATATTTGGAGACACGGTAAGTCTTCACAACTGTGAGAGGGGGTTACTGGCATTCTGTGCCCAGAAGCCAGGCTATCTTACAATTCAGAGGACAGTCCCCCACAGCAAAGAATTATGTGGCCAAAGGATGTCAATTGTGCCACTGTTGAGAAACATTGATTTATAGAAAAAATATTGGATTTCTGCTACAAGTAGTCATTGTTGCTCTTAGCCAGCTCAGTCATAGCTGTGACAGAATTTAAGTTGGTATTTAGGTAATGCTACTAGGATAATTAGAAACCACAGATTCTTTTCTACATTCTCCCCATAAATGAACTGAATAAGGAATGGAATAATTAGCTAACCAAGAATTTCTGTAATTGTCACTTAATGCCCCCCACCATCAACCTCTCTACCAACACACGCCTTAATGCTAAGAATGGCTAACGTTTTATTAAGTTAAAAAGAATAAGATCCTATGTCTCTGACATATTTGAATCGAAGCCAAGGAGACAAAACCAAACCTTAGTCTGCAACCTCCCTTGGGAAATCTTTGTTCATTTTAATACTTGTTCAGTCAGCTGTCTGCCTGAATGACAAGGTTTTTATCTCTAATGTGAGTGGCTTTGAAGGCTACTCGCATTATCCATTCCTCAGCAATTGCTGCTGAAACCACAACGTTGCAAACTGATAATTAAATCCAGCTGCCTCTACTATGAATTCAATCATATCAACATTAGCAGCAATCTTAGTGGTTGTTGGTGGGTTTCTTTTTCAATTTCTAGACAACATAATTAACTTCACTAGCCTTCTTACATTAAACAAAACTCAGAGCTAAAGAATACTATGAATTAAACCACTATAAATACTATTCATGCAAAGGAACACAGCTAGATCATCAGGATACTGAAATGGTGCCAATGCGTTGCTAATTTGTGTCTAGCCATTTGACCTAATACACATTAATATTATGTTTAACCTATAGGTGTAGTTTCAGATTTCAATTACAAAAGCTTATGTTAACTGACAATTTACTACTCATGAAATATTAACCCCAGCATTTGTAAACAAGACATAGATCACAATGCAAAAAACCCAACTTGTAAAACATTGAAATGCACCCACTAAAATAATATCGAAGTGCTTTCGTATTATTTGAACTAATAATGCAAAAGAAGTGTGTTTTAATTAACTTTAAAATAATCTGTCACAAAGAAGAGAATACTATGAAAAATTATATGTCAAGAAATTGGACAACCTGGAAAAAATGGACAAATTACTCGAAACATAAAATCTTCCAAATCTGAATCAGGAAGAAAAAGAAAATCTGAATAGGTCAATCACTTGTAACAAAACTGAATCAGTAATCCAAAAACTTCCAACAAACAAAAGTCCAGGACCAGGTGGAGTCACAGGTGAATTCTACTGAACATCTACAGAAGAGATAATACCTATTCTCCTCAAATTATTCCAGAAAATAGGAGAGGAGGAACAGCTTCCAAATATATTCTACGAGGCCAAAATTATCCTAATACCAAAAACCAGACAAAGATGCCACACACACAAAAAAAGAAAATAAATGGCCAATATCCCTAATGAACAAAAATGCAAAAACCCTCAACAAAATATTAACAAACCACATTCAACAATACATTAAAAGGATCGTTCACCATGAGCAAGTGGGATTTACTGCAGGGATGCAAGAATGTTTCAGTATTTGCAAATCAGTCAACATGATACACCACATCAACAAAATGAAGGATAAAAAGCATATGATCATCTCAATAGATGCAGAAAAGACATCTGACAAAATTCAACATCTATGCATGATAAAAGCTCTCACTAAAGTGGGTTTAGAGAAAACCCACCTCATCATAATACAGACCATATACAAAAAACAACAACTAACATCATACTCGATGATGAAATATTGAGACCTTTTCTTTTAAGATAAGGAACAAGACAAGGATGACCACTCGTCACTTTTATTCAATGTAGTACTGGAAGTACTTACCACAGCAATCAGACAAGAAAAAGAAAAAGTTATGCAAATTGGTAAAGAAGTTAAACTGTCACTATTAGCACACATCATTATACTATACGTAGAAAACCATTAGGACTCCACCAAAAAACTATTAGAAGTAATAAATGAATTCAGTAAAGTCGCAGGATATAAAACTAATACACAGAAATCAGTCCTGTTTCTATACCCTAATAACAAAGTATCAGAAAGAATAATTAAGAAAACAATCCCATGTATAACTACATCAAGAAGAATTAAAATACCTAGAAAGAAACTTAACCAAGGAGGTGAAATACCTATACTCTGAAAACTATAAAACACTGATGAAAAAAATTGAAGATGACACAAATGAAGATATGCCATGCTCATGGATTGAAAGAATTAATATTGTTAAAATGTCCATATTACCCAAAGCAACCTAAAGATTCAATGCAATCCCTATTAAAATACTTATAGCATTTTTCATAGAACTAGAATAAATAATGCTAAAATCTGTATGGAACCACAGAAGACCCCAATCTGACAAAGCAAGGTTGAGAAAGAAGAATAAAGCTGGAGGTAACACAATCCCAGATTTCAAAACACACTGCAAAGCTTTGGTATTCCAAACAGTCTGGTGCTCTCACAAAAAAAAAAAAGAAAGAAAGAAAAAGACGTATAGATCTTTTCTAGATATAGTTCTTCAAGCAAAGGAAACAAAAGCAAGATTAAACTATTGAAACTACATCAAAATAAAAAGCTTTTGCCCAGCAAAGGAAATCATCAACAACAAAAAAAAGGCAACCTACTGAATGGTAGAAGATATCCACAAATAATGTATCCAATAAGGGGTTAATATATCCAAAATATAGAAAGAACTTAAATAATTCAGTGCCAAAAAAACAAACAATCCAATTAAAAAATGGGCAGAGGATCTGAATTGACATTTTTCCAAAGAAGGCATACAGATGGCCAACAGACACATAAGAAGGTGCTCAACATCACTAATCATCAAGGAAATGCAAATCAAAACCACAATGAGATATCACATTATACCTGCCAGAATGACTTGAATCAAAAAAGACAAGAAATAACAAGTATTGGTGAGGATGTGGAGAAAAAGGAACTCTTGTTTCACACTTGGTGGGAATGTAAATTGGTATAGCCACTATGGAAAACAGTATGAAGTTTCCTCAAAAAATTAAAAATAAAAATACCATATGATCCAGTAATTCCAGTACAGGGTATGTACTTAAAGAAAAAAAAAACACAATTCAAAAAGATATATACACCTATATGTTTATTGCAGCATAGCCATGCTATGGAAGCAACATAAGTGCCCATTGATAGATTAATGAATAAAGAAGATGTGATACACACACACACACACACACACACATACACACACACACACACACACACACACACACCAGAACATTACTCAGCCACAAAAAAGGGTGAGACCTTGCCATTTGTGACAACATGAATGGACCAAGAGGACATTATGCTATGTGAAATAAGTCAGAGAAAGAGAGACAAATACTATACGATTTCATTTACATGTGGAATCTTAAAAAAAAAAACAAAAACAAAGGAATAAACAAAAAGCAGAAACAAATTCATAAATACAGAGAACAAACCAAAGGTTGCCATAGGGGAGAGGGGTGGAAGGATGGGCAAAATGGGTGGAGGGAAGTGGGCAATAAAGACTTCCAGTTATGCAATGAATAAGTCTTGGGAATAAAATCACAGCACAGAGAATACAGGCAACAGTATTGTAATAGTGTTCTGTGGTGACAGATGGTAGCTATACTTGTGAGCACAGCATAATGTAAAGACTTGTTGAAACACTATGTCATAACCTGAAATTAATGTAACACTGTGTGTCAACTATACTTCAACTAAAAAAAAAATACATATATATAGCAGTTAATTATAGGGCACAAATCAGATATTTATCACCCTGTTGGCACTAAACTGTCTCTTAATATATATTAATGCAAGCTATGAGAAAAGAATACAGAACAAAATTAATATAAAATCTGTCACAGTTTAAATAGTTCAAAACCATCAATTTCTAAATTATGATGGCATCCGATGAGTACTTAGCCCCAAATGCACTTTAATGTAAGTCATTTAATTAGTATCTGACATTATTAGCAAGAAAGAAAATTTTTCTGTACTAAGTAACATGTTTATTTGTACAAGTGCAACAACAATTTTTATGTTTATAGACTAAAAGTTTTAAAAATAAATGAAAAGACAAATAAAAATTGCTACAACCTCGTTATTAGTATGGTTCACTCAACAATCAGTAAATGCATTAATTTGCTATTGCTATTATAACAATATCACAATATTATAACAATAGCACAACAAACTTCGTGGCTTGAAAAAACAGATTTCCTGTCTTCTAATTCTGTAGGTAAAAAATGCCGTACAGTCTCAATGGGCTAAACTCAAGTTGTCAGCAGGGCAGAGTTCCTTCTGGAGGTTCTAGAGGAGAATGTTTTCACTTGCTTTTTCCAGCTTCTAGAGGCTGCCTGCATTCCTTGGCCAGTAGCCCTCTTCCCCCATCTTCAAAGACAGCAGCATAAACTCTTCATATTGTTCTCTCTGACCACAGCTGAGAGAAGCTCTCTACTTTTAAAGATTGCTGTGATTAGATCACACCCACCTTGATAATCCAAGATTATCTCCCCATCTCAAAGTCTTTATCATCACAACCACATAGTCCCTTCTGCCATGTAAGGTAACATATCTACAGGTCCAGGGAACTAGGATGTACACATTTCTCTGGAGCCATTATCTTGTCTACCACAGTGACTGTTCACTGAATTTTCACATCAAACAAATTATCAAAATCAAAGATACATGACCCGGGATATAAGAATATTTACTTTTAGGGCTGCCTCAGTGGCTCAGTTGGTTAAGTGTCAAACTTGATTTTGGCTCAGGTCATGATCTCACAGTTCATGAGTTCAAGCCCCACCTTGGGCTCTTCGCTGACAGCTTGGAGCCTGCTTGGGATTCTCACTCTCCCTCTCTTTGCCCCTCTACCACTCACGTGCATACACACACTCTCTCTCTCTCTCAAAATAAATAAAAAACATGTTAAAAATCTTTTTAAAGAGAATATTTACTTTCAATAATTAAATATCGTTTTTCCTTTATTAGGAAAGAAAGAAAAAAGTATCTTTCTTTGGAAACACTGACAATGATATGTAAGGTACTAGCAGCATAACTGAAGGTAATTTAATGTCATAGAAGAAAATCTCAGAAACTGCAATAGACCTCAGTTTGATCTGGAGTCTCACAGGACTGTCTGCATCACATTCTTCTGCCATCATAGGTGCCGTGAGTGGCATGAACAGGGGCTTGAGTGGCTTGAGTGCATGAACAAAATATCGCCAAATTCAGAATGCTTGATGATGAACTTTACATCCAACAAACATTCTCTTACCTACTTGAGAGTACCCTATGAGTTTATAAGCTAATTTTCATACTTCTTTGTCCCATGAAATGTATATAGTTTGTTACTATGTACACATCATCAAGGTCAACTGGAATGATGATTTCTTTAGACACCATTCGGTGGGAGGGGCCTTCGTCTGGTCTGCCTACTCTGAACACAGAACCCTTAACCACAAGTATCAGGTTTTGATCCACCAGTTAACATATTTCTTTTTAGCAATTCCCAAGAGCTCTATAAAGTCAAGAGTAGACTAACTGAAAATGGCAAAATCAGCACTAGGCAATGGATATCAGCAGTTTACTTAAACAGACTATACACCTGCAATAATTAAGAATTATGCAAATATAAACTGTGATGGGACTCATCCATTCAACTAATGCTCACTGAGTGCTTCCTACATGAGAAGTACTGTTCTAGGCACTAGGCTATCAGCCTAGATACCCGAGCAAACAAAAGAGGCAAAAATTCTATCCTTAAAGAGGTTTCCATTCTGCTGAGATAAACAGTCAATAAACGAGATATACAGTAGACAGTGTTAAACGTTAAGAAGAAAAATGAGGTTGAGTGGAGGCAGGAAATGTGAGCAGTGGCAGGAGTGAGAGGTGACATTTTAGATAGGAAGGCCAGGGCAAGCCTCACAGAGGAAGTAACAATGTTCAGTATGGACTGACAACCTTCCCTCACTAAGCAGGACTAGCCCATTGGGGGAAATGCTTTTGCCCGAGATCTGCTCTGATCCCTATTCCTCTACTGACATTTTAATCAGATGTCATCTGCTGGTGGTCTTCTGAATCCCGTATTAGAACAAGTCCTGTATTCATCTTGGCTCATTTATGTCAGGGTGATTTGTATCATCAATTGCTAACACTTCTCCCTCCATACTAACAGTACTAATAGTTTCTCAAAGCTTAGGCTTTAAAGTCCACTGTGTCTCCATAACATTGGCTATTTCTATATCTATTTACCAGAACATAGATACATACAAGTGAAGGCATTTTAAAGAGGCACACTCTCCTCCATTGCATACACTTCAAAATACCTATACTCTTAAATGCCTCTTTTTGGCAATATGGGAGAATTGTGTTTTAAAAGTATGGTGCAAGGCACATTCACTCTAAATCACAAGAACAGCCACCATTTCTGAATGGCAACACATGATATATAGGTGGTGCTCTATAAATATCTGACTATGTAACTTCTCCTGTATCATAGAGCATACAGTGTAATCATTTCAACCATTCGAGGTGAGACTTATGGTCCTTAGTTTATATGCAATAAAACAGGCTGAGAAAGGTTAAATCATCTTCCTAAGTTTACACAGCTAATAACATAAAGGCAGGAGCTCTGTCAAACCCTGGTTCCCTCTCCCCAATAAGGTATATCTGGGGCTGGTGGCTTCATCTACGACCCCTCCCCCCAGCAAAGGATTATCACAACACTCCTTCTAATTCCGTCACACGGTAGCTGTGGGACATATCATTCCCTCTTGCCTTCCTGGGTATTTTTTGGTAATCTGATAATCTACACCACATTTGGATGTTAAAATGTCACTACATTAAGATTAAAACTAAAGTGCCTGTTATTTAGAATCCTTTGAGGATGAAGCAATCTAAGTTTAAAAAAAAAAGATTTTTAAATAGCTAAGCTCTAAACTTTCATACCCTAAATATAATGGTTTAATAAAAACACTTCTAAAATATACCATGAATCTGATCTCTTATATTTAGGACACTGAGTGAACACTGGGCAATATCTTTACGACTCAGGACCATCATTGGGTCATTAATTACTCATTGTGTCCAATATGTGCTTGTACATACAGATTCACATATAGTCTGTCCTATGAAGATAACCGGGCCTAAAAAAGTCCACTCAATCAGGAGACTCTATGACTGACTTGTCCCTTTCACATAATGGCAAATGAAATGTACCTGGCTGCCAGACATTCATTGTAGCACTGCTGCCTTTCTGCAAGTCAGTGGTGATGGCAATGAAGATGGTGATGATGACAATAAGGATGATGGTAGCATTCACTGGGTGCTTGATACACGTCAAAAGGAGTATCAAGTAATTTATATAAATTTTCTCATTTAATCACTTAATAATTTTATCAGGTAAGAATTGTTTCTCTTTTTCCATTTTACAGGTGAAGAAACTAAGACACAGAGAGAGTAAATAACTCTTCTCAACTCACCAACTGAAAATCTGAAGAACTAAAAACTCATACAGGGCGCCTGAGTGGCTCAGTCGGTGAAGTGTCTGACTTCAGCTCAGGTCACCATCTCACGGTTAGTGAGTTCGAGTCCCACGTCAGGCTCTGTGCTGACAGCTCAGAGCCTAGAGCCTGCTTCAGATTCTGTCTCCTTCTCTCTCTGTTCCTTCTCTCTCTCTCTCTCTCTCTCTCTCTCTCTCTCTCTCTCAAAAATAAATTAAAACATTTAAAAAACCTCATACAGTCTAATTTCAGGATACTGTTTTAACCACTACACTCTAGTGCCTCAAATTAAAGAATAAAGCAGTCTTTATATGGGGATGCTCACCTCCCAGAAAGTAATTATCTTATTCACAGTTGCCTTCTGTTTACCATCATTCAGACCAGCAAAGGACATTAGCTAATGTTGATTAGCTAATGAACCCAATCAAAGAAAATCCCTCTGGGGCTTGTACTCACCTGGAGAGACCTACAGTGTAGTGGTGAAAAGTCTGGACTCTGGAGCCAGGCTGCCTTTGAATCCGGGCCTTTCTACCTACTAGCTATGTGACCTTGGGCCAGTTACATAACTACTCTGTGCTTCAGCTTTAAGAAGTGATACTGGGTATTTACTTCATAGAGACATTGCAAGGATTAAATAGGTTGTTTATATGCAAAGTGCTTTAAAATAGTGTGTGGCGAATATTAAGAGCTCAAGAAACAAGTTATTAGTTTCTTATCTACACTAATGGTGGGGAAAACACTCTCATTTTAAAAAATCCACACAATACTACTGTGGGGATAGTTTCTCCATCAAATTCAGCAATTGGAAAATCCATCACAATAGAAGAAAATCAGAGCACGTCATTACAAGGATTCAAGGAAGATTACACTTGGAGTTAAGCAACCTGAGATCAAATCTCAGTTCTGTCACTAACCAGAATCATAGCTGTCACTCAGATGTGCCAGAAGATGCTGAGATCTTCTGTGAGTTTGTCCTGCCATCTTGGGGCACATGTGCCTTTGTAGAAACTAGTAAATGACTTACAATGTTCAGCAAATTAGCATGTGCCTCTGTTCATCAGTCCATTCTCAGCATTTTGTATTAACATGCCCATTGTTCACAATAGTTAATGAAATACATATTTTAGATCATTTTATTTTGGTGCTAAAACTTGTACTTCAACTATTTAAAAAACTTTACCAAAATTTCTTATATAATTGTTGAGATGTTATACAAAATACAGGAAGTATAGTCACAAATTAACCATGAAATGTTCAGTATCAGGTGAATACTGTGAGGAAAGCAAAGACATGCAAGACATATCAGGCTTAAAGAGTTTGTTTCCAGTTGAAAAGACAAGACTCAGACCACAAATAGACTACTGACCACAGAAGGCGAAAGGGCCAAACAACTGACAGACATTCAAATGCTGTAGGACTGGTAGAAAAGAAAAGTAAAAGCGAGCTGGTGAAATCAAAGTGGATTTTATAGAAAAATCGGACCAAGGCCTGAAAAGCTCACAACCTGTAAACGTGGACGCATTCTCTAATCCTAAAATAAAATTTCCTTTCAATGTGGGGGCACCTGGGTGGCTCAGTCGGTTAAGCATCCGACTTTGGCTCAGGTCACGATCTCACAGTTTGTGGGTTCGGGCCCTGCGTCAGGCTCTGTGCTGACAGCTTGGAGCCTGGAGCCTGCTTCAGATTCTGTGTCTCCTCTCTCTGCCCCTCCCCAACTTGTGCTCTGTATCTCTATGTCTCTCAAAAAATAAATGTAAAAAAATTAATAAAAACAATTTCCTTTCAATGTGATGACTCCTGTTGATGGTGACTTTGAGGAATTCTGTGTTCTGAAGGCTTCTGAAGCCAAACGTGGACTCAAGGGGAAAGAATTCTATAATCGATATTAACATCTGCCATAGGGAGAGAAAGCAGGAAGAGAGGAGCATGTACCTCTACCCTTTTTGACCAACTCTGTTTGCTTCCCACACTGCTCCCTACTCCTGTTGTTCTTTTGGAGCCACTATCTACAGACCTATCTCCCCCTTCTCTTCCCCTTTTCTCAGCCTCTCTCATTCTTTTCATTTTCTCCAGAAAATCAACAGTTATTTTTTTTTTGTTTACTGAAACAATTAAATACCATGTCCCATTCAGTCTTGAGACTTCAGATACTCTCAATATCTTTAGCCACCCATCCCTCGCCCCTGGTTTTGCAATTTGAGAACCCAAACATGTATCGCTGTGATCACCAGCACATCAACTACTTAGGTGTACTTAGGATGGGTTTTCGACATGATGAGAAGAGCATGAATGTTGCAGATTCTGATACAGAGAACCACCTGTGCTAATGTCTGTTTCCCCCAGATCCACAGAATCCATAGAATGTGAGAGCAGGAAGAGACCTTAGAATTCATGCTTAGTTTCTTCCTTGTAAGAAGGAGGATGATGATACCCAGGAAATCAAGTCACTGTCCCAAGGAAAACAGAAAAGTTTTGTAATGGAAACAGCTAAAACTGAGAACATCTAAACCCATAACCTTTTGAATGTATTGCTTTAATCCACCTGTTGACTCCATACCCACCCCCCAAAAATTATCTACAAGATATGCCACTTTGCTGGTCTATTGAGTCTGTATTTCTTTTTCCTGCTCTTTCACTCACTCTGCTCAACAGCTTCTAGAAGGTTCTTGAAATGTATTTGTATATTTACCAGAGTACCTCTCTGAATGAGTCTTAAATCCCTAACACAATTTTATCCAAGCATCGTACATTATATGTATCTACTTCTTGGCTCCTCAACACCTGGTATGAAGCAGATTATACTAATGACCAAAGGATTCTTTACTAAAGCTCATGCTATCTGCTACAGTGCACTAGGGCATGCCGAATTTCTGAGGTCCAAAAAACTGAGGTATCAGTGTTCTGTATATAAATGATGGGTAGTGTTTTCATGAATTCATATAAGTGCTTCAAAGTAGCGTTTGTTGCATCTAGATAATGCCAGGATTTGTTGGAGATTCCTAAAAATAAAAGTAACAGGCACCATTTATTAGGTACGTACCATCTGCCCGATGCTAAAGTGGGTACTCCCCATCCATTTTCTTATTTAATCATCTCAACAACCCTGAAACTACACAGTACTGCCTCCATTTTACAGACGGGAACAAGGTAGAAGCAAATCAAGAAGTGCGAAATCCGTTGGAGTGCTTTTGTGAGTCACAGATTTCTTAGACTCATTCAAATGAAATCACATTATAAGTATGGCCTGCATTGTTTATTTCATACACATTCTACCATGTTCAGATTCTCAGATTAAAACATGGCAGCTCTCTCCCTTCCAAAATATAAATTTTATTTAGGGCTACCTGTTGAGATACAAAGGATGCAACTGCCATGCATTTCAGGTAGATTTCCCAGAAAAGGGGTTTGATTTTCATGTCCTCAGTCTTTTTGTGACCACAGAAGCCCTACAAATTGCAGGGCAGTCTCAGAGATGCTTCCAGGCCACGCTAAGGGCTTTTCTTAAGCTGAAAAACGCACTGACCCAGACCATGGTTGAACCTGTGACCCACCGTTTCATTAGTACTGGTTTCTAACTGCTCTAACTGTCCCAGACAAATTTACATAATTACATGGTTGCAGAATACATACTTGAAAAGCCTTCAAAGAAAACAGTTTACTTTCTGTAAACATCAGTTTTCACACCTCAAAACCGTTTCCTAGACCCTTTATTCCAAATAGAAATTGCTTGAAAAATGTATACAGGACATTTAAGTGGTTCTTGTTGAGGCTTGCAATGGGATGTTTATGCCTATTTATAAACTTCTGCCATCAGAAATCTTGGTGCCACTATGGTATCTCACTCAGTCTGTCTCTTCCATTTTGATGAGGAGAAAAATGCAAACTACTCTCTTCTCTGCTCCCCTTTCACAAGGTTAGCTAGCACTTGGAGCCAGTAGCAATTGAAAGCTAGTAGCTAGAAAGTAATTTACTTCTTTGAGTCTCACTCTTCAGAGCCAGTACAATCTGAGCACATTTTTGCACCAAAGACATTAAGGGAGAATTCCTTTTCAAGTGGTTATTCTTGAATTCATTTACTTTTGACACACACAATGAAATCCCAATTCTCCTGCAGGCTGCAGTGCCTTTGTTTGCTGTTTTGTGCAGTCTATCTCCCTGCATCTTTGAATGAACAGCTGCCGAATTTCAGAAACTTGTGAGTGCTTCCTCAAGATGGACTATTACCACTAGAACTTGGCCAGCTAATGATTTTTCAATCACCATTTTGCTGTTTCCTTTTTAGAAAGACTGAAAAGTGACAGAAGATTCTCAATTTTGAACAGACTTCATGAGCATTTGAATCCATGGCAAGTACACTTTCAAGTAATAAAACTATTTCTGATAAATGGCACTAACAATGTTTGTAATGTGATAAAAACCTGAAACAGCTCTTCAGATCTGTAGAAGATATTCCTGTTGGCTAGGGGCCATTTTAAAAGCCAGGGGCAAGAGAAAAGGTGAATTTGCATTGCCCAGTGAGACTGGGATCTCTAACAAGATGGGTGACAAGTTTTCTGTGGGATAAAAAATGCAATGATGTCAACCACAAACACGAATTCACAGAAGCACCACAGCTAAGCAACCTAAGAATGTTAGGATGAGATCGGGGGCTCTCTGTTTGAGTCCCGTCACCTACATGTACGCTGATTTTGAACAATTTCTTGAACTGCTTCTTGCCTCCATCTTCTCATCTCTAAAATAGGGATGATAATAAAATGCTTCTTTCATAGAACCGCTTGAGGAGTAAATGTGCTAATATCTTATTCAGTCTCTTCAATTTTGACTAGGAGAAAAATGCAATCTACTATATTCTCTTCTAAAATACTCACACTATTGTATGGCAAATAGTAGATGCCAAACACATTTTAATTTCTATATATGAAATTGGAGGTCACCTAGAGGTTTAATCTAAGGTGAACTATAGCAGTGGACTGGTTCTATTATATCCTATCTTGTGCTTATGCCCAGTACCTGTCCATTTCAATACAGAAAATAAAAAGCCACTCAGCATGATTAATCAATCCTCTTGCAACTGCGACCAGCCTGGAGAAATACTTTTGAAGAACTACAAAAAACTGGCAGACTTTTTCCCCCTCTTATCTTTGACTTTTTCAAATAAATCTCTTTCAGTGCATCCTTTTCAAATGTTTTACCTTCAAAATATGTCTGTTTCCTTCTTGTTCTCAAATAGAAAACATATTTGCAGTACCGGATCAGTCATGTTTTATGATAAAGTATATACACAAAGCCAGAAGATTTCTGCCATTTAAACTGGTATCTTAGTACTTTAGAGAATCTGAATAATTATAATCTCAGTCTTCAACATTCACATCTTCACCTGGAAAATGTCAGCAAATGCAATAATAATGTCATTATGCCACAGGAATTGAACAAAAAAATACTCTCCAGAAATTTGGTATGAATTTAAATTGCTGGCGGTACGAGCAAGTGTTTTCTCCTTATACTTCTTTGAAGAAAAGCCTCCTAAATGGGCAGAACTGAAGATAAAAGGTGCCACTAGGGCAGCCCGGGAAGAGACGCTTTCCAAAAGTTTATGCCCACGGATATGGACATGCACATTCAATACATACAGGCATTCATGAGCAACTATCAAGCAGGGGCATCTGGTAGATCAATCCCCCCCCAACCCCCAGTGAAGCTAGCACAGGAAATGAAAATGCCTCCCCAAATACCAGTGTGCCAGAAGACATAATGAGAAAGAGGCAGATCTAGACTATGAAACCACAACATCAAAGGCAAATTTATACTAAGAAGATTAGATAGGCAGATTTGCATCCAACTAGTTTCAGTCTGAAATAAGCCAACGTGGAAAAAGATTTCATTTTCAAATGTCCATTACAATTTCAGCTAAGTACCAAGATCACCTCTAGAGAAATACAAAGAAGCATAAGCCATAAAGGCACATTTTTCTCTTTTAACCCAACAGTTTCACTCTGAAATCAGTGAAGAAAAATAAGGCAAGCATCCAAGATTCTCACTCTCATATAGTCACTAAATAAATATACATTCAGTTCCTACAGTGGGAAAGGAATCATCCAGAATTATCGTTTCATAATCCACTAGATCTACATTTAAAAACTTAGTTACGCTCTGCTTAAATGTTTACAGGCAACAGGAAGATCGGATTTATTTTTTTTTATTTTTAAGATTCTGACTTGAAACTGTCCATTACAACTGCTGTAAACCTGCAAGAGTCATGAAAATTGAATCTTAATTCAGTGCATAGTAACTTTACAACTGTTGGGTGTTAGGAATTAAGCAAGAGAAACAGGTCAAGGGGAGTAAGACTGCTAACTAACTCAGGGGAGTCGGCGAGTCGTACTAGAGAGAGCCACAGGAATACTTCTGCAATCCTCCAAATTACTGAAGCCAAGCCCGTCGTGTCAAACAAGGCTGTCTCTCCCTGAGAAACAACAAAAAAAAAAAAAAAAAAGAAAGAAAGAAAAGAAAAGAAAAGAAAAAAAGTTGCAGAGTAGACAAAGACACAAGAGAATGAAATTGGAAGTCTTCCGATGGCAAATTATTAATACCTTCTCTTTGAGAAATTGCAAGCAGGCAGAAAAAGGTCTAACCTGAAGAGAAGGATCAAAGACGGAAATAAAAGCTTTGATGCCCAAGTTGCTCTGTAGCCCCCACAGCACTGTGAAGCCCGGGAGTGCAGCCAGGAAGATTGTTAACTCCAAAAAAAAAAAAAAAAAAAAGTGCGGGATGAATTGGTACTTAATCCCTGCGAGGATACAGGAGTGGTATTAGGTAGTGATTAGCTGCTTCTGAAATTTAGTGAGGCCATTTAATTTGAAGCTAGGTATTTATATTTCTTTAGATTTTGCTCTAGAGTTTTTACATCTTTAAAAACATATGCTAGGGGCGCCTGGGTGGCTCAGTCGGTTAAGCGTCCGACTTCGGCTCAGGTCACCATCTCGCGGTCCGTGAGTTCGAGCCCCTTGTCGGGCTCTGGGCTGATGGCTCAGAGCCTGGAGCCTGCTTCCGATTCTGTGTCTCCCTCTCTCTCTGCCCCTCCCCCATTCATGCTCTGTCTCTCTCTGTCCCAAAAATAAATAAACGTTGAAAAAATTTTTTTAAAAAAAACATATGCTAATGGTGGTGATTAGTCGATATGAATGTTTCATTTGAATAAAAAGTGTATTTCTCAAAAGAGAACATTATCGATTGGGTCATGTGAATCAAGTGGAACGAAGCTACCCATCCCAGGAAAAGCTCAGCTGAGGCTGCTGAGACAGCCACAGCCTTTGCTGTGCTGTTCAGCCTGGGACAAGGACCCAAACTGCTGATGTAATGGCTCAAACAAAAAGAAACCGCCTTTTAAGCCTAATTTTGCAGACTCACACTTAAAGCTACACAGCAAGGTAAATAAATTTCTGATCACTCCATTAATTCACTCATTCAACACACACATTTAAAGCTCAGTTTGTTTCAGGCCCCTTGGTGGGAGCCAGGTTGAAAGATGCTAAGGTTGGACCTGGCCTCAGAACTGCCATCTATAGATCACAGAACCTCAGACTTTGAAGTGATCTTAAAGGTTGTTTTCTTCCCCTACTAGTCAGTGTTAACTTGGCAAGCCCTTTTATGCCAATCCTACCATGTGCTCAATCATAATCTAGTTCTGTATCTTCAGCAAGAGGAAACTTGACACCTCCCTATTTCGACAGTTATTCCTTTTTTTGTTTAAGAAAAAAAAAATATTAAAAAAAAGTTAGAGTTGGGCTCAATGTCATGTTCCTAAATAAACAAACAACAGAAGAAATAATCATCTTAATAAAGCCTCTGGATTCGATTTCATGCATTTTCTTTTTGCTTAGCAAAACTGTGTGACTTGGCAAATGGCACACATACATTCTCTTTGTTAATGATATCAAAAGACTGTCTTTATGTGAAGGCCTGTTTAGAATCACAATATTAAGTCTCACCTACTGATTCCCAGATGGTTCCCACAGGTAACATTTTATAACAGAGATAAGTTGAAGCCAGAAGGAGCCTGATGTACTTTAAAGCCACAAAGAAATCTCTTGAAAGTCAGCTTTCTGTCTGACCTTACTTCTTCCAGGACTCAACAGGGTCAGGATAGTATATACTGTACTCTATACAACAGGGTAAGGAAGTCAGAAAATACCATTTTGAACAAAGAAGGAATGTTTTGGTATAGTGGACCTTCAGGTAGGATCGGGACCACCTTTCCTGAATTTTGAAATGCTGTATGCTTGCTGCTATTGCCACTATTTTTCTTGAATGTAATCTTTACTATTCCATTATAATAAAATACAATTGATCCAGAATGGTCAAAAGCAGTCTCATTCTCTGAAACAATTTAATTACCTTAAGGTCACATACATTTTAGAAGGATTTCAAAATATTTAAAAAGGCAATAAAACATTTATTACTAGCTCATGCCAAACAACATATTGTTTAAAGCTTCAGAAGGCACTTAACCATTTCTCTTCACCACCAAGAAAATTTACTATTTGGAGCATTTCACTTTTCTGGCCAAAAGATCTGCTGTCCAAATGCCTGGTACAATGACTTGTTGAGTTAATGAATCAATGAATGCATGTATGTATCAATGAGTGAATGAATGAATATGTAATATCTCCAACTTTAAGTATCATCATGTCAGTGACTTCATTAAACTTCATTTTTTTTCAGTTCATGCAAAATCTCACCTTTCATTTCCTATTTATTAAACTATTAGATGTGTTCAGCTTTAATTTCTTTGTTACCTAGCTTTTCTTATTTGTTAGCTGACTATGAAGGAGACTTCTTCACCATAAAGTATAATATTTTCCCTAATGCATTTATAAAATTTTAATCCTACTTGCAATAAACATTTTTTTCAAGTGACACTTGTAAATACCATGTTTCCTTCTTTAATTGTGCCGTAGTCATAAAGTGGGACTATCTAAATAAGAAAAACACTTGATAAAGGAAAAAAGACTTTGAATTGCATTTTTCAAGACATAGTCAATATATTAACTTCTATGTTTCTTACAATAGCACATTAGTCTTAATTTCCATTTCCTCCAGTAGAAGTATAATTTGCTTCCTTTTAATTTTAATATCCATTATGCTCTCTCCTTTTCTTGTATCCTTTTGCATTATGGCTTCCTCTACAGGTGCCATCAGCATTTATACATAATTCTCTAAGTTAGCAATGAACTTACCATTAAGATTATCCAATATTGAGACCTTCTCTACCCCACTGCTAACCATACATTTTTTATTAATTTTTTAAATGTTTTAATTTATTTTTGAGAGAGAGAGAGAGAGAGTGAGGGGAGGAACAGAGAGAGAAGGAGACACAGAATCCGAAGCAGGCTCCAGGCTCTGAGCTGTCAGCACAGAGCCCAACGTGGGGCTCGAACTCACGGACTGCGAGATCATGCCTGAACTGAAGTCAGACGCTCAACCGACTGAGCCACCCAGGTGCCCCTCTGCTAACCATACGTTTATATAGTCAAGGCATTTGAGCCTTTCATTGAGCCTTTCATTTCATTTGAGCCTTTCACTGAGCCTTTCATTGTACTTTTTTTGTTTCTAGGTAAGTGGAGATTATCACAGTTGATGTGTTATTTCGGTATTTCCTTCTTTGTATATGAGAGCATCCCAACGCCAGCAACCACATGCTTTCTCTATTCTATGAGAGAGTCTCGGTCCACAGTGGACATTTACTCACATTAGGACTAAAATGAGAACAATATTTCTCTATGAAACTCCAAGTGAATGGCAAAGAAGCCACAACAACCATATATGTAGACTGCAGGGGGAAAAC
This sequence comes from Felis catus, assembly GCF_018350175.1. Taxonomy (NCBI): domain Eukaryota; kingdom Metazoa; phylum Chordata; class Mammalia; order Carnivora; family Felidae; genus Felis; species Felis catus. The sequence goes on from NC_058376.1 coordinate 97,346,758, forward strand.
AGTTTTAGTTTTCTCTTCAGGTATTCCTGACACGTTCTTCAGCCAGCTGTAATATATTCTTGCTTAATTCACAGATTTATTTTGACCCTTTTCCAAGGTTAGATGTAATATAAGCATCTCAACATTGCCAGCAATTGTAGTACCCTGGAGAAGATTATTTGTGATAAATGAAAGCTAAGCAGGGGTCACTAGAACTCACAACAGAACAAAACATATCATCTCTTCTGTCAAAATGGAAAAAAAAATAGCCTTTATTTGAGTTACACAACTAAACCTCCAGTTGTTAAATATTCTTTAGCATGTAGTCTTTAAAACCATTACAACGACTTCAACTAATATCCATTCAAAATGCAGGCAGTCTCTTAAATCTTCAGGTCTCTTGCACTTTAGTCTCCTACTTCCCACATCCCCCAGTCTCCAGCATTGTTTAGAACTAACAGATTATAAAAATGTTATTTTTGCACTTGCCTTCTGTGGTTTGCCATCTGATTCAATAAATGGGTGAGTTAAGCCATTACTTTCAACCCACTTAGGCAATCCAGACACTATTGTTTTTCAGCAATGATGAGGAAAGCCCTCATCCAGTACCATCCTGCACAACTGAACAACCACAGAATGTTACTTAATTCTCCACGTGCCCCACACTCACTAGGAAGCAGAACAAAGACTCAAAGCACTTTATTTTTGAAGGAGAAAAAAAGTGAGAAGAGACTTTTCCTCTGACAGAGTTTAGCCAGCTGAGAAGTTAGAGGGAACAGTCCCCACAAGAGATTATCTTCACTTCTAACACCAACTGCAAGTTCAGGGGGTTCCCAAAACCATCCTTATGTGCAATGACTTGTTAGAAGGACTCACAATAGTCACTCAAAGCTATTATATTAAAATTGGTCAGGGGTATCTGAGTGGCTCAGTCAGTTGAGTGTCTGACTCTTAATTTCGGCTCAGGTCATGAACTCACGGTTCATGAGATTGACCCCAGTGTCAGGCTCTGCACTGACAGTGTAGAGCCTGTTTGGGATTCTCTGTCTGTCTGTCTGTCTCTCTCTCTTTGGCTCCCTGCTCTATCTCTCAAAAATAAATGAATTAATGAATGAATTAATAAATGAATGAATGAATAAATAGATAGATAGATAAATAAATAAATAAATAAATAAATAAATAAATAAATAAATAAATAAATAAATAAAATTGGCCAAGGAAAGAAGTGAATAGGGCAGAGTTGGGACGTACCACAGTGGAGCTTCCAATGTCCTCTGTAAAATCAGAGCATGTGACTTCTCTGGCATCGGCATGTGACAACATGTACGGACTATTGGACTGCTGCCAGTCAGGGAAGTTCAGCTGAGTCCCATGTAAAGAGTTTTTATTGAGACTTCATTACATAGACATGATTGATTCACTGATTGCTCACTTAGTTGATCTTAAGTTCCAGTTTCCAGCCCCTTTGGGAGCAACCTAAAACCCCTACCGATGTTGTTGGTCTCTCTGGTGTGGCAAGAACCTCAAACTAAGACTAGCCAAATGTGTCCAGCCCTCACCCTAAGTCATTTGTTAGACTATCCAATGACCCAAAGCCCCTGTCAGATATGACATTACAAGGGCTGAGAGATTACTTCCCAGAAACTGAGGTCAAAGTGCAGAACTCTTTTTGCCTAATGTTAAATTCTTTCCTGCAGATCTTCACCTTTTCATTAGCCTTTGATTTGGGGCATTTATCTCAATGGTAAACATACTCATTATGGTTGTAACTATGCTCTTAGGCATTCCAAAGGCCAGGGGAGATTTATTTAATAAACTAGAGATTAAGAAAGCTAATTTATGCTTTATGCCTGGAGGTGAGAGAAGGGAGGGCGGGGGGCATAAAATGCAGTATGAAGCCCAGTTGGAAACACAGACTTTGGCATTATGAGCTTGAACAAACATAGCAGGAGTTCTTTCCCTCATTGGCAATAATGAAGGAGTGAACTGTCACCAACTACTACCACTTGCCTGGCAGGTGGCAGACACAGCTGGTTCTGCACCTCTGAGTGGAAAGAGCATGAACAGTAAGTAGTCTACACAGAACATTTGTTGGAGGGATTCCTCAAAACTCCCCCTACAAGATCGCCGCATCTGCTGACTGCCAGCTCTATGTCACCATTTAGGTGAAGCACTGTGTTTTCACTGTTAAAATACAAATATGTTAAACCAGAAGTCTCCATGAATACTTCAGTTTGAGGCTGTTTACTGGGGGAAGTAATGGAACTCAATTCTGATGGATGAAAGGGAGAAAAGAGAAAATTTTGAATTATGAAAACTGCATGGAGGCCTAAATGGAAAAAGATGAGAAAGAATTAAAAAGGGGCCCTACGGGCCTGTGGCAAGCCCTGCTGACCCCCCAGGTAGCTGGGCGACAATAGCATAAAACACTAGAGTAACGATCTGGGTTGAAATCTTGGCTCAGCTACCAACAAACTGTGATTTGGACACATCAATTAAGCTTCCTGAGTCTCTGTCACCTCGATTCTAATTTGAGAATAATATGAACTCCCTCACAGAGTGGGTGTGAGGCTTAAATGAGATAACATATGGGAAAAGCACCTTGTTAAATGTGGTTTTTTTAAACTACTATATAAGTATGTTATTATTAGTTGAGCAGATTGGAAAAATAGCTTTAGCTTTTTGATATCTAATTTCGGATATATATATATATATATATATATATATATATATATATATATATATATATTCCCCAGAGCAATTGAGTGCTACAAAATAATAATGCTTCAAGAATATTAATAAAAAAAATAAAAATACTTCAAGATAGTTCCATAAAAAGGTCTATATAGTCACATGGCTCCAGAATACACTGGCATCTAGACAGTCTTTTGAGAGAATCACAATATACATTACCACATTGAAGGTTCTGGACGCCCCTACAAGAATGAACCCAATATTAGGCTGTTTGACATAGAATTTCCCAAACTGTTCCAAAGACAGAAACGTCCTTTCCTCTAACACTTCTTAAAATTCAACTTGGTTGGTGGGGGGAGGGTGGGCAGTGCCTGTGTGGCTCAGTTGGTTAAGCATCCGACACTTGATTTTGGCTCAGGCCATGATCTCAAAGTTCATGGGATCAAGCCCTGAGTCAGGCTCTGTGCTGACAAGCATGGAGCCTGCTTGGGATTCTTTTTCTCCCTCTCTCTCTGCCCTGCCTCTGCTCATGCTCTCTCTCTCTCTCTCAAAATAAATAAATAAACTTTCAAAAATCCAACAGAAACAGTGATCCAGAGAATAAATTTTGAGAAATATAGCTCTTTTTTATGGTACCTCGGAGGCAACAGTCTGCTTTTAAGATGAAGCTGAACATCTTTCCCAGCTACTGGCTGCCAGAAACTCATTGAAGTGCATGGTGAATGCAAACTTGATACCTTTTATGAGAAGCCTATGGCCACAGAAGTTGCTGCTGATGTTCTGGGTGCAGAATGGAAGGGTTACATGGTCTGAATCAGTGGTAGTGATGACAAACAAGGCTTCCCCATGAATCAGGGTATCCACCTGCTGCCAAGTAAGGGGCATTCCTGCTACAGACCAACAAGCACCGAAGGAAGACCGTGCGAATCTGTTTGGGGTTGCATTGTGGATGCCAATCTCAGTGTTTCCATTTCTGCACTCACTGATACCACTGTGCCTCACATCTCCTGGGGCCCAAAAGAGCTGGCAGAATCCGCAAACTTTTCAATCTCTCCACAGAACATGACATCTGCCAGTATGTCGTGAGAAAGCCCTTAAACAAAGGAGGCAAGAAATCTAGAACCAAAGCACCCAAGACTCAGTGTCTTGTTACTCCATGCACCCTTCAACACACACATCAGTGTATTGCTCTGAAGAAACAACATACTAAGAAACATAAGGAAGAGGCTGCAGAATATGCTAAACTTTTAGCCAAGAGAATGAAAGAAGCCAAAGAAACACACCAGCGACAGATTGCCAAGAGATGGATGCTGTCTTCTGAAAGCTTCTACCTCTAAGTCCAAGTCCAATCAAAAATGAGACTTTCCCAGAGTAACAGATAAACAAGATCAGACAGCAAATACCGAAACAACATTTGTTTGAGACACACAGTAAAGCAGACTATTCATGTTTAAAAAATATAATATTAAGGCATCATGTTCTATACATCCAACTTTTCACTATGCTTGACCAGTAAGGAAGAGGATGCCTTGCGCAGATGCTCCTGTTGAGAACAAGGTCCGAATCTGTGTAGCTAAATCTCTACCTTCAATATCACGCACTTTCAATTCTCTTGACGATCAATACTCTCCTCCATTTGTGTAACCTAGAATTTGATTTTTATTTTGCATTGTCTTTCTCTTGTCTTCTATTTTGCCTCTTTCAGGAAATGTACCCTTAAATCTCTGTCAAAGAAGCCTGTGATCATTTTACTGAGTACCCAGGACTGTTTTGTCTGGAGAACAGCACTGAGGTAGCAGGCCCTGCCCTCCACATGCTTCCTCCCATCTCCTATCCCCACTGGCCAAATCCAGACTCACTCAACTGTGCTGAGAGCAAGAATCTTGGAGAGAAGCTTCATTTTTCTTTACACAACATAAGACACCCTGATCACTTAAAGGAATTTTAATAATTGATTATCATACAAGTCGTTTCTAACATTGACCAGACTAAACTCTAGCAGAAAAGAGTGAAATGCTCCATTCCACCTATAGCCGTTACTAATAGACTTTTATTATAGATTAAATAATTTATGGTTTCAAAAAGAACTAAGAGTGGGGTGCCTGGTGGCTCGGTCAGTTAAGCGTCCAACTCTTGATCTCAGCTCAGATCTCAGTCTCAGAGTTGTGAGTTCAAGCCCCGTGCTGGGCTCCACACTGGGCATGGAGCTTATATAAAAAAAAAAAAAAAAAAGAGAAAGAAAGAAAGAAAGAAAGAAAGAAAGAAAGAAAGAAAGAAAGAAAGAAAGAAAGAAAGAAAGAAAGAGAAAAAAAGGATAAACAAAACAAAAACTAAGAACTGAAGTTGCATTACCCAAACCAAGTGATACATTCCCTAAGGTCTACCATATCTTCAAATTCAAATGTGAAGCAAAAACTCATCTACACTATTCTTAAAAAAAAAAGTGAACCATATTCTGCAGTAGAGCATGTTAACTTTTTTTTATCCAGGATCTCTTTTTTCAAACTATGTTCATCAAGTTCCTTAAGAGAAAATAGGACTTAAACTTATAGTCAAAAAAACCAAAAAGAGGCAGTTTTTTTTTTTTTTGAGAGAGAGAGAGAGAGAGAGAGAGACAGAGAGAGAGAGAGACAGAGAGAGAGAGAGAGACAGAGAGGAATACAATGAGCAGGGGAGGGGCAGAGAGAGGAGGAGAGAGAATCCTAAGCAGGCTCCGCACCATCAGCGCAGAGCCTGATATGGGCTTGAACTCACAAACTGTGAGATCATGACTTAAGCCAAAACCAAGAGTCAGACACTCAACCGACTGAGCCACCCAGGTGCCCCTCTTGGTTTGTTGTTGTTGTTTATTTGTTTTCATAATAGCCATTCTGACTAGTGTAAGGTGGTTATCTCATTATGGCTTTGATTCCTGATAATGGGTGATGTTGAGCACCTTTTCATGTGTCTGTTGGTCATTTGTATGTCTTCTTTGAAAAAGTGTCTATTCAGGTCCTCTGACCATTTTTAATCAGATTGTTTGGTTTGGTGCTGAGTTGTGTAAGTTCTTTATATATTTTGGATATTAACCCTTTCTTGGATACATGATTTGCAAATATATTTTCCCATTCAGTAGGTTGTCTTTAGTTTTGTTGATTGTTTCCTTTACTATACAAAAGCTTTTCATTTTGAGGTAGTCACAGTAGTCTACTTTTGCTTTTTTTTTCCCCCTTGCCTCAGGAGACATATCCATAAATATGTTGCTAAGGGTGCTATCCAAGAGATTACTCTTAGGAGTTTTAAGGTTTCAGGTCTCAGATTTAGATCTTTAATCCATTTCATTTTTGTGTGTGGTATAAGAAAGTGGTCCAGTTTCATTCTTCTGCACGTAATGTCCAGTGTTCCCATTTCTTTTCCCCCATTGTATATTCTTGTCTCCTTTGTCAAAGATTAACTAACCATATGGGTTTATCTCTGGGCTCTCTGTCCTGTTCCATTAATCCATGTGTCTATTTTTGTGCCAGTCTCAGACCGTTTTTATTACTATGGATCTGCAGTATATCTTGAAATCTGGATTCAGATGCTTCCATGTAGCTGTATCTTTAAAACACACTTTACATATAAAATGCCCATCTTAAAATCTTCAGTGGCATTACACATCTGAGGAGCTGCAATCCAAACTATTTAGCTTGGCAATAATGAGTAGCATGGCATTAATCTACAGTCTTATTTGCCACAACTTTCCAAGTCTAACTCTCTACCATGACCTCATTCCTGTGCCCCTTTTAAGGTATTTCTGACAAAACATTCAACATCATTCATTATAATGATTTGTTTTCCTGTCTCCATAACTGGAGTACAGACTTTGCGATAGTACAGCCATATATTTCTTACACAGGTCACAGTCATTCAATACATATGTGTATAATGAACACAATTTTAAATGAAAAGAATCATTAAGTTCATACTTTTTGTAGGAAGACTTTTTTCTCAGCATACTGATCAGGTCTAAACACTAAAAAGTATAAATCCCTTTTAGAAATGTGGTATCAACTACATTTTTCGTAAACAAGAAAGTGTTATACACTTTAAAGAAACAGCATCACACAGTGGTTGAAAGGACAAAATGGAGAGCTGGACCGCCTGAGTCCACACCCTGGCACCATCATTTGCTACGTGTATGATCTCAGCTAAGCTCCCGACCCTCTCTTTACTGCAGGTGCGCCATCTGTAATAGGGGGCTATTAATGGCACTTACCTTATAGGACTATTGTATTAAATGAGGCAACATGCATGAAGCATTTAGGACAACATCTAGTATGTAGAAAGCATGATTTATGAGTTAGCTATTACAATCATTGTTACCTACCTACAATATTTTCTAGTACATCATTAATTACACCCTATAGAATCATACAAGCCTCAGTTGCGCTAGGTCATTCTCCTGTAAGGTCGTCATATTCACAACATCAGGAAATTCTCAGGCAGTCTTTTTTAAATTGCATCTTATGTTTACTAACACTAGCCATGCAAAGCATACCTGCAAGGGTGTATTAGTAAAAGCACTTTTAATTTTTTTAAGTTTTTTAATTTATTTTGAGAGAGACAGAGACAGTGGGGGGGAGCAGAAAGAGAGGGAGAGAAGGGGAGAGAGAGAGAGAGACAGAGAGAGAGAGAGAGAGAGAGAGAGAGAGAGAGAGAGAGAGAGAATCCCAAGCAGGCTCTATGCTGACAGCACAGAGCCCAATACGGGGTTCAATCTCACAAACCATGAGATCATGACCTGAGCCGAAACCGAGAGTCAGACACCTAACCAACTGAGCCATCCAGGCGCCCCAGTAAAAGTACTTTTAAAGCTGCTATGTTGAAACAGTGTCAGAGTAGTACATTTTCTGCATGGATTCCAAAGAATAGAATGCCTCATTAGTGGGCTTACAAGAAGATGTCAGATAGTTATTGCTTTACTTTCCTCATAAATGGTCTACCCGTCCCTTCACTGCACTTGTCTCAACCCCTTTCAATACTGCCATATCATTCTGTCAAGTTATGTGAAGCAGAATGCAGTCACCTTAATACAGACTTGCTACAACCCTGTTGAGGGCTTAAGGCTCTCATGCAATGCATCTTTGTAGGGAAAACAAAATAATACTGAGTTTTACACTGCCAGCTCATGCTAAGGACACATATCAACATATCTCCGTAATATAACCTGTTCTGTTTCATACGGTTGCCTAACAATGCTCATTTAGGACTGCAGATTAGTAAGTGTGTTCAATTAATGATTTTGCATTTTTTCCAAATTAAATCTCCTTCCCACACTAATTTTATAATTCAATTAAAAATAAGTCATCAAATTTCTTAGCATCATTTGCTCTTTATAAACCCCCTGCCATTTTTTCTCCATTTTCATTGTTTCAGTAGGCCTACTGCTGACACGAGGCTGTAGATTTAAAAAAAAATGTTTTCTAAACCTCCTATATTAGTTTGCCAGGGCTGCTGTAACAAAGTACCACAAACAGGGAGGCTTAAGCCTCCGAGTGTTATTGTCTCACAGTTCTGGAAGCTAGAAGTCTGAGATCAAGTTGTCTGCAGGGTTGCTTCCTTTTGAGGGCTGTGAGGAAAACTCTTTGCCATGCCCTTCCTCTAGTAGCTTGCTAGCAGTCCTCGGCTTCCCTTCACTTGTAGGTGTATCACTGCGATCATCTCCCCATGATATTCTTCCTATGTGCATGCCTCTGCCCAAATTTCCCCTTTTTCTTAGGACACCAGTCATATTGGATTAGGGGACTGCCCTGCTCCAGTATCATCGCACCTTACTAATTACATCTGCAACATCCATATTTCCAAATAAAGTCACATTCTGAACTACCAGGGATTAGGATTTCAATATAGAATTCCCAGGCAGGGAGGGGGGACACAATTTAACCTATGCCACTTCCCAAATTCAAAATGCTCTTGTAGACAAGTCATTGCGAAAATCCTTTGGTCCAACTTCCTATCCACCAAGAACAGATACATCATGCAGAGAGCTCACTGGACTCCTTGAGGAACCTACTGGTTGATTCCAAACCACACCTGTGACCCAACACCTAAGGTTTGCTCAGACTTCCCAAAGGATAGGAAGCAAAGCAACAACAGCAGCCTTTTCCTCTTCACACTGTGCACTTCCTCTAAAGATTCTCAGAGAATTTATGGTCAACCAACGGAAGTAATGCTTGGATAATGTTTTCCAAAGTACAGATCGCATGCATTATCACATAGACTCTCACAAATAACAACCTAGCAGACAGGCAATTATGTTGAATATTTTTATAAAGGGACCATGACTTGAAGGTTAAGCTTGTAGGCTCTGAAGCCAGAACACATGGATATGTATCTCATATCTCCTGTTACCTGGTTGTTTGACCTTGGACAAGTTTGTATCCCTCTGTCAGGTACAACAATGTGGTAAATAAGAGTGTTTACTTCAAAGACTTATTTAAGGATTGATAATTTAATCCATGTAAATCGTTGAGAATAGTGTCTGGGACCTGAAAGGTGTTCAGAAAAATGTGAGCTATTATTATTTTACAAATGATGACACTGAGGCTGGGGGATATAAGATGACTTCTTCAGGATAAGAAGTCAGTGATGAGACAACCTCGGTGCCAGACCTTCCAAGGGCTTTCTATGTTATGAGACAGCACTCCAGCAACACTTCATCTTGAAAATGAAACAGACATCAAACTTTGAAGTAATGGAGATACCAGGGACTCTGACACAGGAGTGGAGAAACACCCACTACTGTTGTATGCTCAAGAAATCCCAAATGTTGGACTGGCTGCTCAGATGCTAAATTTAGGGAAGACAAAGTCCCTGCAGAACCCCATCCGTTAAGCCATTTGTGCAGACAGTTCTGAAATAGCTGGTTTGGCTGGACCAAGAAAAGCTGAGGGACTGCTGCCCTGAACCTAAACCAAGTCACATTTTTTGCCACATCCCAGACACATCTCTTATTGCAGCCAGGAGAATTACTTTTATTATTGTTGTTGTTGTTATTATTATTATTATTATTATTTATTCAGTTTGCTGTGTTTTTCATGTCTCTGGGAAATATTCTATTTCCTATGCTGAATCTCATATTACTGTTCTGTTTATCTCTAAGAATGAGTTGTGTTTTGTATTTTCAACTCTTCTAAGAAACCTTCTGACATCACCTGGCATGTCATAGATGGACCCTCTTCTGGTTTCTTTTAGGACAGAATCATAGTCCATCATAGCACTTGAGAACTGCTATATAATCCTTGGTTTCTTGGTTTCTAGTCCCCACCACACTAAAGACACCAAATTTGTTTTGGTATCTCAGTATCTTGCACAAGCATAGTGTATAAATATTTACTGACCAACTGAAAGACTGACTAGAAGAGTTAATTCATTAATTAATATTTGAATAAAAGAGACAAGAAGACCTCAGTCTTAGCATCCAACCATTAGGTACATTATAATTTAACTGACCTCTGACCAGAGAAAGGGAAGATGGATTAAGTGATGAGGAGAAAAAGTGTGACTTTGTGTGTGATATTAATCAGTTAATGAAGCTCCAAGTGGTTCTGCCTGGATCCATAGAATTCAAAAAGAAAGAAAATTCTACCACCATCTATCTAGTCTGATTTGCATGTGTTCAAATCTTCAAAGTATTCCCTTTGATTCCTTTAATCAATAGCTATTTTAGAAAGCTCTTCATTACTTCCTAATTGTCCAAATTCACTTTCTTCATTTTTCCTTATTAGAGGAAGATTTTTCAAATGAGTTAAGTAGATACACAATTTTAGAATCATTATTAACTTCAAGCATTTCTCTCAGTTATTAGCATGTCCCTTCTCTCTCCAGGACTAGATCATTTTCTCCATTTTTAATAGGCCATCTGGTTCATTTTCTAGACTTTCTTTTTCCCCATACTTCTCTAATAAAGTCAATATTACCCTATACTAAGACCAATCCATGCTTACAATAACCTCGATCCTAGAATTTTAATTTATGAGATCTCTAGTTGTGAATGAAGATGCACGTGATTCCCTATTTTGTCAGCATGTCAACAAATAAGTAAATAATTAGCATTTATCTAGATTTTTAATCCCTACCAACCAAATAAGTTGGTAAAGACATTACCATGGCCCACAAAATATTTTACAAATAATTTAAAAGAATGTTTTAATCCTTAAATATATTAAAATTTAAAATACACATAACAAACTTCTGGGAGTCTGTTTCACAGAAATAAAAGCACCATATCCTTGTGCCAAAAAATTGGCATGAAAAATTATGCAGCTGTTTCCTGCATACATGAGTGAGGACATGAGCACAGAGAAAGATACAAAAAAGGATTCAGCAAGTTGTTACTGGGGAGGAGAGAAGAAGTTGGAAGGGAAGAGGGAAAAGAAAGGAGAAGGTAAACACACACACACACACACACACACACACACACATACACAAAGAAAAGAGGGGAATTCATGGCAAAACAGTATATAGGACATAATCTTATTTATATAAAATTGCATATGTGTGTATAAATATGAATAAATAAACAAAAGGATGACCTATCTGAGGGCAATAGACTGCACTTTCACTTTCTTTTATTATATATGGCAATGTTTTATAATTTGATATTTTTTCAAAATTTGAATTTTTTATCATTTGAATTCTTGCTTATATATATAATTTGAAAACAACATGAAGTTATTTTCATTGTGATATATATACTATAGGGAGAGAGAAAGACTAGTGTCAATCTGACCAAGGATTATGTACTCAACCATAAGAACTCAAACCCAGCTAGGTTATAAGCAGTACCACCAGACTATAATCAACCTATTTGATAGGGTATATGTCCTATCAATTATATTCTTTTCAAAAACATTCTTTGGTGATTTTCATCTTTAAACCACTTCAAGACTCAGCAAATGTCATTCTTCTTAATTGTTTCTCCATTTGTTTCCCCAAATACTTGATTTCCTAGGAAGTTTTCAAAATCCCTCCATGAAACCCTCAAATTTACATACTTTGTGATATCTTATTTTGCTAGATACATGTGATACCATGTAGGAGATGTCTGAACTCCTACTTCAGATTGAACACCCCTCAGAATTCATGGTTTTTCTTTTTAAATTGAACACAGCAGTTCTACAGTGAGAGAAAATATGTGTCAAGATCTAAAGATAAACACAATTGGACAATAACACCACAAAGGAAATGCAGACTTCACAAAGGTATTTTGTATGATTGGTCTTCTCTCATGACTTCTGGAATTTTTTTAGTGTACAAACAAACTTGTGGAAAAGATACACTGATTCTGCCTACATTTAAAATAGCCCAGTATTCTCACCAGTGCAAAATTGAAAAATTGAAAAATCAATTGAAAAACTGAAAAATTCAAGTCTAACTTGAATTTCAAAAAGCATTTAAATTACTTTGGTATATAAAACTTAAGAGATTAAAATAATCAAAATATCCAAGTACTGATGTAGAAAACAAAGAATAAATTAACCCAGGTGTAATTTCTAGGTCATTATCGTTACCATATGTCTCTTTAATTACCTTTTCCCTCAGGGACTTGATGTTTTATAAGACTTGTTCTGCCCAAACAAATGAATTAATAAAGTAATAATGAATTATTTTTTTTAATTCATAATGAATCAATGACATGTGTAATTGCCCATCACAGCTATTGATCAAGATGAGGAAATCAGTGTTATACATGTACTTGAAACAATTTAAACAACGTGTTATCACGGATCAACATATAATTTCTGCTAGCTTCTTGAAAATGATGAAAACAGTTGAAGATATATATGCTAGAGCTCTAGGAGTACACTAAACCTTATTTCAGAATCAGTGTTCCACAGTGAAAGAATAAATTGGGGTTGAAAATCGGTTTCATGTTAATTCACACATTTGTTTAAAAAAAAAAAAAGCAAACAACCCAGAAAAGAATATCAGGATTAATTTGCAAGAAGAGCTTTGAGGTGACCCGTGAAAAACGTGAGCCTTAACCTTATGCCAAGAGCAGGGGAGATAAATGGGCACCCTTTGGCACTCTGAGTCACCTTACAATTTCATTTACAAAAAGATTCAAGTAACAGATAAGAGAAGACAAACACACCAGCAAAAAATAAGGATTACAATATTTTTGTTAGTTTTTTTATAACTACTTTTTTAACTTCTACAAGATAGGTTTTTAATTTTGTTGTTTGTTTTTTTTTCCTACCCTGAAAAGATAAAAACAGATGCATTCACATCCTTCGGAGACTCAAAACAGATGATCAAGTCAAAAACAAATCCTTTTGAAAGCACCCGATCTCATGGCAGATGCAGTAAAAGATAGATCACTGACCGTTTTAAAAACTTTCTATCACTGACCATTTTAAAAACTTCCTGTAGGAGAACTATTCAAAAGACACATGTCCAAAATTGACAAGCAATAGAGCTCCAACCTTGAAAATTAGGTTACCAAGTGTTGATACTTTGAGAATCGAGCAAATGTTGGGTTTTTTGCTTTATTTTGTTTTTAATAAAGGGCATAAAAATAGTAAATATCGTATCACATTGCATTTGTGTTAATCCCCACTTTGTTCATCCACAACCACAGATACCTCACAGAAAAACACTGTACCAGCACTTTCAAACCATGAATCTGTTAAAGATTTAGCATCTGAGGTCAGAATGAGGTTTTCTTATTAAGCTGCCATTTCCTTTACAAGAGAGGCTATTTTGTACTGACTGCTACTCTTTGAACTCTTATAGTGAATAATTAAAAGTAAACTGCAAAGCATATTTTGTGATGCTGAGTACACTGTAGGTTGTAGGTTTTTGCTTAGTGGCTCATTTTAAATGTTCACCAGTCCCCAGAGGGATAACCCTGTCATTAGTCTGAATCGACAGCATTGGCTGGCCCCTAAAAGCAAAGCAGACAGGTCCAAATCATAAGAAAATGGTCTTTTTGGTGACTCACCATATTGGTGGTCTTGAAAACCCACTGAACACTTTGCACCGCTGGGCCTGACCGTCTGAGCAACTCCTTCCATTGAAACATGTTCCCACTGCAGGGACAGCTAAAAGGAGTGTGGACAAGGAGGGTGAGGGAATGAATGAATGGAGTTGAGGGAAACAACAAAGTCCTCAATGAAAGTACATGGCTAATATAAATACAATCTAGAAATCCCCACCAGCCTCTCCAAGGTGAGATCGCACAATGTTTTCATTGTAAGATAAGGCCTTGCTGTTTAAAGCCAGGTAGAGCTCTGTTTGTAATCACATCCACATCACTAGAAGCCTGTAGAAATGCAGAATCTTAGACCCTACCCCAAATCTACTGAATCAGAATCCATATCTTAACAGGACACCAGGTGATTTGTATTCACTTTCAAGTTTGAGTAGTACCAGTCTAAAGAAATGCCACAGAGAAGATGATCATGTGGTCAAAACAATCAAAAAATCAAGTGAGAAATACTAATACTTACCAGAGGCAAAGGACTATGACAGGTGTCATCTTACAGTTGTTAATTTCCAGGAGTTTATAGCATAGTTGAGATGACATAGTGGCCAGGTGTTTTCACCGAGCTTAACCAGCCAGCTGCAGTGGCCTCGCACAGCATGCAAATACACCTGACCCTTGGTGCACCACTCAACACTAAGCCTGCTTAACATGGGAAGTCTGCAGCAACTTCACTAAGATATTTCAAGAGCAGAAAGCACAGTGGGGAAGGAAGCAGGATGCCTACAAACTCCCTAGGGTACGGATAACAGAAGAGATGAATGGTCGTGCCAAGATGCTGCATTGATTGCAACACACTGAAGCATTTTAAGTGACTTTGCAATAACCATAAACACATAGGGAAAGGAGCAGCTAAAAGGAGCCATTTCTTCCGGCATGAATGAACTATATAATGCCACTAGTGCGGCTGCTTGAGTGCTGTCAAACATACTCCAAAGGTTCTGGAATACGCTCACCAGAGGTTTGTAAAAGGACCACATACCTCATCTTAAGAAGTAAGCTGCCTCCAGAGTCCTGCAATTAATCATGACAAGCACAAGTTGAGAAATCCCATTTAGATTTAGTACAGTGATTTCCCTCCAGACTTTTGAATCAACTGTGGATTACAAATTTGATGATATGGGAAAGGGGCAAACAGAAAAGGGAGATAAAAACCAAGGTGTAACCTGTCTGGCTTTAAATAAACTTTTAAATAAAGAGATAGAATATAAAGCAACGGCTCTATGCATTCTGAGTCCCGACCTATCATTAAAAATGCGTAACAGAAGAGCTTTTTGTACATTTCTGCACATGTCAAGTGTGAATTTTCAGTCCAAAGAGTTGCTCTGAAGCTACGGTGATTCTAAAGATGCCTGAAACTTGACAGGCATGATATGACTGAAGCCCAAAACAGGGAAACCATTACTTCTACGGACACAGAGTTAAACAGGAAGAATTATAACTTACAGTGTAGGCATCCAGGTTCATTGTCCTGTGGGCTCCAACCAGGCCAGCACTTGTAGATGGCCTGTTGCTGCATGCTGTACGCTTGTCTGTAGCTGGTGTAGTACCGGGTCCTATGAAACACAAGAAACTAGACCGGTAATCCTTGTAAGGCAAAGCTGTTATCTTAAAATCATCAAAAATGATCCCCTCCAGTTCAAATCCTGCCATTCACACACACACACACACACACACACACACACACACACACACACACACATAATTTGTTTATATTATACATGTCCGCACACCCACACATCACTACCCACCCAACCAAGATTATACAACCAAAAATCAAAATAGGTAAAGGTTAATGAAAATTAAGAAGGACCCCCATGTCCTATGGTATAAACTATCTGAAGGGTCACTCAAGCTATCAAGAATGAAATACAAAATTATGCAGACTAATAAAATCCTGATGCATAATAAAGTCCATACTTTTCAACTAAACGTTGAAGGCCCCTCATATGTGGCTCCTACTATAATGTGCTTTCTTAGCAGTGGTGACATCACCCACAAGACAGTGACCATTGGTTCTTGGGTGGGAGGGGTGAAAAAAACATACATAATGCAATGGTTGTTGGTCCTATAAAGGAGCGCAGTACACAAACAGATAAGGTATATCTGTGGTATTAAAACTTCAGGGGGGAAAGGGACAATCACTAAAAAAAAAAAAATGCCTCCTTAAGGAGGCAATAATGAACACAAGTCACTACACTATTCATACTGACCTCTCAAATAGACTAAAATACCAAATATCTCTAAACAAGCTAATTTTCTTTCCATCAAATCCAAGTCATATATATTCTTTATGTCCAAAGTATTAACATATTTTCTTCCCTTCACATACCCCTCCTCGTATCCCAGCCCAAATGATAAATTATTCAGGGTCAAGTCCAAGTTCCACTGTCTCCAACCGACCTCTCCCCACCATATGCCAATGTCCTTAACCTCTCTCAAAAACCGATCTTACTGGACATGCCATTTTTTATGACACGACTATTCAGGATCTGGAAGTGTAGCCTCATGTTTTGCATGTGTATGTTTGCAATAGGGTCAAAAGTACAGGACTGCACGCTTATACACAAACAAAAGGTATATTAGTTTGGGAAAGACACCAAACCTCTCTGAACACCTCCCAAAACCAGTGTCGTAAGTATCTGCCAAACAAATTAAAAAAAAAAGATAAAACTACTACACTTTTGACAATAAAAATATAACACATATTTTACTTATTCATGTTTGTTTTCCCAAGTCTGAAAGTCTATATGGTAGTGAACTTTCTTTGGTTCAATATAATATTAACAATGATTAAACCCTGTGGGGGAGAACAGAAAATCTAAATGAAAAGCCATTTTCAAAAACAAGTACTCTAAAGAACAAACATACTGAGTACCTACTGTGGAGCCACATATATTAAATATGTTTTCAGTTAATCTTCATAGTTCTATGCATGGTTTTATTTTTCTAATTTTATAGGCTAAGACACAGAGAAATGTAAGAACTTTGCCTAGGGCCAAACGGCTAGTAAGAACCAGGGGAAGTTTTCTGACTTACACTTAAAGTTCCTGGGGCATCAGACTTTTGATCAGCTCAGGTCATGATTTCTCAGTGTATGGGCTAGAGTCCCATATGGGACTTCACACCGAATGGGATTTTCTCTCGCTCTCTCTTCCCCTTTCCTGCTTTCTCTCTCTCTCTCTCTCTCTCTCTCTCTCTCTCTCTCTCTCTCTCTCTCTCAAAATAAACTTTAAAATCTCTAATCTCTCTAGTGGATTTTTAAAAAATAAAAAATAAGTTTAATTTAAAGTTCCTGAGTATGACTAAAAAAAAGACTATCTATCTGAAGCTTAAACACACATACGCACAACACACACACACACACACACACACACACACAGTGTGTATATATGTACATATTCACAATTATAAATGATTCAGTCTTACAATGTTTTATTTAGTCCTGTATTACCAGCATTCTGCTATTTCTATACAATGATAACTTCAGTTATTTATAAATGTCCCCAACTTTCCTTGACAATAGTAATAATGACAGTGATGGTGATAAATTCATTAACCTAAAATCATACTTTTTTTTTAACTTTATCTAGCATTCAGACCCAGTTGATTCATTTACATAAAACTTAACCCATTAACAACTATTTGCATGAAGAGGCACTTAGAGGTTTTGTAAAACTAGTATAACACTTTGATTTAAAAAGTCCATAATAAAAAGCTTGACTCAGAAAGCTCTGTACATGCTTTTACTCTCTTCTTCCAGCCTGCCCAGTTAATCCTAATTCAAAGGCCGTAATAAAGTCACAGAAGCTCTAGGTTTCAAAGTGTTACAAGAGAACCAAGGGCAGGTCAGAGAGTGGTTCACAACCTGGGGGGCCCTGGATCCAAGTCCTGCTAAATTTAGCAAACCGACACAATATTCCTTGTTTCTCAGTCTTCTGATGTTCAGCTTTCAACAGTTGATCATGCCAGGAGATAAAATTAGTGGCATCTAACCCAAAATAACTCACACATAAATGAGGGCTAAACTAAAGCAATGACATATCTTGCCTCTGATGGAAAATCTATAATAAATCTGAAAGTTCCTGGTGGGTCTACCCTATGCTCATTTACTTAGTTATACCATCATTTTCCAAAACTTACTGGATGAAATCTTTAGATGCAGGTGAGCCTTTTGGTTTTGATTTTTAGTGATCAAAAGGAAATAGCGGAAGCACCCTTACCTTCTTTCACAAGCCACACACCATCCGAGGCCGGCACAGCCCCGTCTCCAGAGCCAGCGTGTGTGAGCGGCTGCACACACAGTTGGGGGACTTCACAAACATTTGGCCTTGGGGGAAAAAAAAGAGTAGTAATGTGATAAAAGTCGATTGTTTCTTTGTGTTTTATACATGAATCATTTATTTCTTCATGTTCCACAAAAGCTGGTGGTGCCTTACATAAACACATAAAGTAAGAGAGAAAAACACAGCCAATATAAAAAAAATTCAGGCCGAGGAAAAAGAATAATCAGAATAAATTTTAAAAACAAGAAGACATTTAGAAGGTAAATATAAAAATCAGAAGCTACCTTGTGCTTAGAAAAATTGGGCTGGGAATTAAGTTCTAAGCTCTTTGGTAGCTAAAATTATACAAAAGAAACAAGTGCATGATTCTTAACATCCATGAAGAAAAAGCAGGCTTATTTATCAAAGGAAGTTAAACGTTTCCTGGAAATCATTCCTGAATATTTCCTATGGGCATGGTTAGTTCCATTCCACACATAATGCTTGTTTAAGCACAAATATTTTTCAACCACCACTACGCTATTCATATTTCCTCATAGGAAGTTTATACAAACTTCCAGGATTTTACTAACACACTAGTTTTTTAAATGTTTGGAGCTAGATACATTGACAGCCTGGAATGCCAAAGTTAAAATCTTTTTTTTTTTAATTTGAGGGATGCTCTATTTAGTGGTGAATGATTTATAGTCCATATCAACTGTTTTACATATGAAAACAATACTAATCAAAAAAGCAAGCTGGCCCAACCACACTAATACTTTCATGCATTCAAAGTCACCTGAATTCCATGCACAGACCTCACTGGACTTTGATGTTCTTGCCTTCAGAAATCTCACCA
Organism: Felis catus; assembly: GCF_018350175.1. Lineage (NCBI taxonomy): Eukaryota > Metazoa > Chordata > Mammalia > Carnivora > Felidae > Felis > Felis catus. Next base: position 97,365,563 of record NC_058376.1, read on the forward strand.
TCTAGCATAGTCTCACTGCTCACAATCTGCTGAAAATTGAAATGATTTCTGATTCGGGCGTTCTAGTCAGCCCCTCACAAATGCTGTGAACTTGCCCAGCAGTACAATAATAATACTGATAAGTACATCTAATAGTACTTCCCACACTAGAATCAGTTATACCACCCGCTATAGTTGCAGTCTGTTTCTGGGATTACTTCTTTCGGTGGCTCTGACTAAATCTCATCATCTGACTTCACTTACAGCCCAGTTCGCACTGCCAGATATATCTCTGAAAGGTGACTGTTGGGACTGTTAACTTCACCTAAGTTGAACGAAATTCATGTTGAACTTTATTTATAAGCTTGCATAACTCATTTTAATACTTTAATTAAATACTGTAACAAAGCAATAAATGTAAAAACTGCACGTAAGTCAGGCATCCATAATATTGTCAAGAACTGGGTGGGGGGCCTAAAGAAAACCTTACTTTTCCAAAATTCCATATTAGATTCTCTGCCTATACCTATACCTTTATGTGGGCTTACCTAGCTCCCAACCATTCTAACCAGCTCCAGTTAGAATGAGCTCACCACACCTTTGTTTTTGCCGTCACAGTTTGAAACCTTATACCTTATCCAGTCTTGAGCTCCATTTTGTAACCTACCTTCATCTATTATCCACCCATCCATCCAACAAATACTGTCATCTACACGTGCTAGAAGCATTTCTTCACACAAGGATTTGAGTATCAGTTTATTTGGGAGGTGCAGAAAACACTGGTAAGAGAGTTGTGAAATGAGGCAGGGGGAAGTTAGCCAATAAAAAGATTTCATTATGGAGCCAATCAACACCAGATAACCAGCACCCTAAACGGGTGAGGGAGCATGGGCATCTATTTACTAGCTCCTATCAGTGACTGGTTGAAGGCTATTTCCTCTCCAGCATTTTAGTGGAAGCACAGGTAAGCAAAATCAGCTTTCAGAGGTCAAAGTAAGTCTTCAGACAAAGAAATTCAAATGCTGTCTTACATTTAGGTCTTTCATCCATTTTGAGTTTACTTTTGTGTATGGTGTAAGAAAGTGGTCCAGTTTCATTTTTCTGCATGTCGCTGTCCAGTTTTCCCAGCACCACTTGCTGAAGAGACTGTCTTTATTCCATTGGATATTCTTTCCTACTTTGTCAAAGATTAGCTGGCCATATGTTTGTGGGTCCATTTCTGGGTTCTCTATTCTGTTCCATTGATCGAGTGTCTGTTCTTGTGCCAGTACCATACTGTCTTGATGATTACAGCTTTGTACTGTAGCTTGAAGTCCGGGATTGTGATGCCTCCTGCTTTGGTTTTCTTTTTCAAGATTGCTTTGGCTATTTGGGGTCTTTTCTGGTTCCATACAAATTTTAGGATTATTTGTTCTAGCTCTGTGAAGAATGCTGGTGTTATTTTGATAGGGATTGCACTGAATATGTGGATTGCTTTGGGTAGTATCGACATTTTAACAATATTTGCTCTTCCTAGCCAGGAGCGGGGAATCTTTTTCCATTTTTTTTATGTCTTCTTCAATGTCTTTCATAAGCTTTCTATAGTTTTCAGTGAATAGATTTTTCATCTCTTTGGTTAGATTTATTCCTAGGTATTTTAAGGTTTGGGGTGCAATTGTAAATGGGATCGATTCCTTGATTTCTTTTTCTGTTGCTTCATTGTTGGTGAATAGGAATGCAACCGATTTCTGTGCATTGATTTTATATCCTGCAACTTTGCTGAATTCATGAATCAGTTCTAGCAGTTTTTTGGTGGAATCTTTTGGGTTTTCCATATAGAGTATCATGTCATCTGCGAAGAGTGAAAGTTTGACCTCCTCCTGGTCGATCTGGATGCCTTTTATTTCTTTGTGTTGTCTGATTGCAGAGGCTATGCACTACTAGGTATTTATCCAAGGGATACAGGTGTGCTGTTTTGAAGGGACATATGCACCCCGATGTTTATAGCAGCACTATCAACACTAGCCAAAGTATTGAAAGAGCCCAAATGTCCATCAATGGATGAATGGATAAAGATGTGGTATATATATATATATATATATATATATATATATATATATATACAATGGAGTATTACTTGACAATCAAAAAGAATGAAATCTTGCCATCTGCAACTAGGTGGATGAAACTGGAGGGTGTTATGCTAACGGAAATTAGAGAAAGACAAATATCATATGACTTCACTCATAGGAGGACTTTAAGATACAAAACAGATGAACACAAGGGAAGGGAAACAAAAATAATACAAGAACAGGGAGGGGGACAAAACAAGAACAAACAGAGGATTACTGGAGGGGGTGTGGGAGGGGAGATGGGCTAAATGGGTAAGGGGCACTAAGGAATCTACTCCTGAAATCATTGTTGCACTATATGCTAATTAATTTGGATGTAAATTAAAACAAATAAAATTAAAAAAAAAAGAAATGTAAATGCTGGCAGCTGAAAACCTGGACAAGTGTACATAGTAAAGGAGAGGGGACGTGGGTGCTGCACTGACAGTTTCAGATGGGGGTGGTACAAACAGAAAGTCCATATTCATTTTGCATTGACAATCCAAACAGGGAAGAGAGAGAAAGTAAAAGCACCTAAATAAATACAAAATGTGAAGTGCTAAGATGGAAGCAATCAGGGGGCTGAAATACAGATAAGGGAAGCTTACTGACATTCATTAATTAGGAAAAGCCTCACTGAAGAGATGACACTGTGACCTGAAAGGGTGAAGAGAAGCCAGTCATAGAAGAAACCCCTGGTGCCATTCAGGCGGAAGAAACGGAATGAGCAGAGGCTCTAAAGGTGAAAAAATTTGCCCTCCAGAGGATCTGAAAGAAAGCCAAATTGGCTCAAATGATGAGATGCTTGGTAGGGTAGGCAGGCCCTTTCAGGATGAACAATTTTGATTTTTTTCTCAAGGCACTGGAAGCCACAACAGATTTTTAGAATTCTGATTTCTGGCCTCCTTTCTCACAGCCAGGATCTGTGATACCAACTGTAGCTTTCTTGACAATGACCTAGTCTATATCTGCTCCCAGGCAATACAAGTGACAGCCCAGCCCAATCCACCCTTACCCCAAATCCCAGGAACCTGCCACACTCCCCTCAGGGTTTTCCTGATTCTTACAAAGAAACAAGTCCTCGAAGGAAATCTGTACTTTCAGAAAGACCCAACCCAGCAGAACCAGTGAACTTGGAAAGGCACAGCAAACATTGTATGCATCACAATGAAATTGTATTAGACTAAATAAAGTCTCCAGGAAACTAACTGTAATCCAGATTGTCACCAGGTAATTTCTCTGATAACATCATAAGAAATGTTAATGTGACTTCAGAACTTCTCATTATATTACTGAACCATAGTTAACAAGCAGCACAGTTTTTGGTTAAAATGAGCTTTTATTTGTGGCTAATCCATGCTGAGGAATGTTTTGGTAAAGCAGTATCATTCTTAACTCCCAAGCACATGTGGCTAAGTAAAGTCAGCCACTTGGTTATTCTGTAGGTGTCCTGAGTATAATTTAAAAAAAAAAATTGGGGCACCTGGGTGGCTCAGTCAGTTAAGCATTCAATCCGGTTCAGGTTATGATCTCGTGGTTCGTGAGTTCGGGCCCCTTGTCGGGCTCTGTGCTGACAGCTTGGAGCCTGGAGCCTGCTTTGGATTCTGTGTCTCCCTCTCTCTCTCTCTCTCTCTCTGCCTCTCCCCCACTCATGCTCTGTCTCTCTCTGTCTCAAAAATAAATAAACACTAAAAAAAATCTTTAAAAATTAATCTCTTTTCTTAATTATGAAAGCTATAAATGCTACTGGTAAAAAAGCCTCAATAATGGATAAATACAGAAAGTGAAAATTGCCCCCAAGATACTCCCAGATACTGCTAATAATCTGATGTATGATATATTCATACACAATTCTTTTTAGGGGCACACAAACATATTTTTGCATAAATGGGATTACATCTACTTACTATTGTTCCAATTGTATAAGTACTCTTTTAATTAGCCAACAACATGGTATGATTACTTTTTCATTTTGAAATATATAGAATTACTTTAACGCTTTGCTTTTTTCCACAGTATGGACTTCTCAGAATAATACATCAGAATTAACTTAGCCAGTATCATATTGACAGTCATTTAATTGTTTTTAATAATTTGTGACTATAACCCCTCTGATGTCACCTCCCTTAGATAAACAACTGAATTACAAATTTTTTTCCTCTTAGATTTTCATATGCAATATTAGTTTCCCCTGAGTCCTCTTCATTCGGATTTTCTCTTTTTAGCCTTCCTCTTCTGTTTTAGGCTTTGTCAAGTATCAGGTTATCAGCCTGTCTATTTTTAAAGCTATTTTTCTCACCAAAGGCTGATTGGGAGCTATGAATAATAGGAGTGGCTTATACCTTGTGGGCTCACTGTGGGATAATTAGGGGTGAATCTTTTTTCTTTCTTTTTTGGGAAGCTCTTAGATGTTAATGTATGAAAATCTGATTTCTAAAGCTTTTTTTTTTTTTCCAGAAAAGTATCCCAATCTCCTGCCTGAAGCAGACAATTGTGGTTGAGTGGGAGCGGAGCAGGGTTTTCTGTCCAGCCCTGCAATTTGGAGGAAGGGACCTGGAAATTTCAACAACTTTACCTACAGTCTTTCATAGAACTCTCTGCATCCAGCCTCACTCACCTCCCCTGTGCATTCCTTGTCTTCGCTCTAAATGCTAAACATTGAACCTCTCCAGGGTTACGTGTGAAGGGACCGACAACCAGACAGAATGGTATCAAGATTACATCAAAGTGAAAATATCTGAGCTTCAGAGACAGAGAGCAATCTTTCTTCTTCTGAACCCCCCCCCTGTGTGACTCAAGCAGAGATGTAAGAGTCACCTGCTATCACCACTCTCCCCCCACCCCCAACAACCACCACTCCGGGGAAGTCTCCAGTTAGGGAGACAGAGCTTGGCCACTGGGACATTTCAAAGCAAATGTATGTAAACAAACCTCATCAGAACCCTCTATCCTTCGAAGCCCTAACCCCTGGCCCTTTATTAAGCTGGTATATAAACCCTTATCCCTAGCTGTTCAGAAAGGTATTCCCTACAGCATACTCCTAAACATGAGTAATAAATGTTTCTATTAAGCTTTCTGTTGTCAATTAACTTGCAGACCCTCAGACACTTGACCTAAGTTGGTAGAGGAAAACGACTGTCCTCCCAGTAGCTTCTGCAACAAGGATGGGATGGCTCTTGGAATCTCTAAACAAACTGGCGAAAGTTAGCTTTCCTACCAGTCAGACCCCAGGGTCTCTCTCTGCTCGGGGTCCAGTTGAGCAAAGGTGGTAAGAGCCTCTTGTCTTTCCAAGGAGGAATTTTCCAAAATTTAGGTTAATGAAATAAAAGGTTTTGATTAGAACCAATCCAGTTCTTTGGGTATTGTGACTCTTGCTTTGGCTCTCCCAGGGAGAGCCACCATTGTGTTCTGTTTGTCACTGTCTTTTGTACCACTGTTTTGTGTTGCTTGTCATGAGAAGGAGAATCACAGGATAGAGCACACACCCAGGTCCCATTAGCCTGTTTTTCAAACCAACCTCACACAGACTGGTGAGTTTGCGGTTCTCCTTAGCCCACCATCTACTTGGACAAATTTGCTGTTGGTCACCAATAAAATCAGATGGGTTTCTCCTTCAGTCTCAATTTTGTGTCCTGAGAGCTTGGCTTGGAACCAAAGAGAACACTGTCTCTGATTTTCTGCCTGCCAGCAGGCACAAATTGTCAGGTCTGTGCTCAGAGTGGTCAGCCTTTAGGTTGGGGCCTGAGAGAAGAGGTGCACAACTTCTGCTAACCACTGCCACCTCTCAGGGAGATCATCTAGGTCTAAACCCTAAAGGGTCTCAACCCATAAGGACCCTTGTCATCTCTTTCCCCATTACCCTTGTAGTGCTGAGACTTCCCATCTCAGTATGCCCAGCTGGTATCACAGATTAACAGGTCTGTAATTAGAGGTGCTTCACTTTTGTGGGAGGGTTGAAACTAAGCATTCTTTCTGCAATGGCAGCTTCTGCCAATGGAAACTTGGTTTCCTTCTTTGCAGCTATAGCTGGGAGTGATTTTGGATTACGGGGGTTGCATCTCCTGTGCCTTCCTCAGAGATGCATATTGCACTCATGACTAAGCCGTTAAATGGCTTATTGGTGGGAGTCACATTTGGAATGGGTATACCTATGCAGATCCTAATCACCAAAGGCTGGATGATGGAGTCTTTGATTTAGAGAAACTTTTCATATTTACAAGAATTTTAGAGAGCTTTCATCCTAAACAAATGTGCTACTGGTACCTACAGGAAGACTAAATTGAAAAGAACATAAAACATATCATGGCTAGCCTAACACACGCCCTTTACAAAATTAAAAAGGAGAAATCACATACCCTTACTCCCTTCAAAGGCTCTCAGAGTGTCCCCAAAAGCAACCATCTGAGGCTAAAAATGGGGGAAAGGGCACTGATGGGAACAGACTGGATATTTTACTCACTCGGATAAATTTGGAGACACCCAGATGGCTACATGATGTCTCTCTGATCCTTTGCCCAAATTTTAGTCTACAGCCTCCATAAGATATATCAGGGCAAAAGAAAATCTTAAAAAATATCTTCTCTGTAAATATTGGTGGAAAGCTTTTGCCCTCATATTGAACATATAACAACTTGTTCCATCTGCCAGAAACACAATTAGGATAAAAATACAAAGTGGGGCAAAGACAAGCATCAACTCTTACATAAACTAGTGAATTCTGCATTGCCATGTATGCCTAACTCCTGGCTAAAATTTTAGAGTTAAAGCCATAAGGATCTCTATTTGCATCTCTCTATATGTTTACGTTTGTTGCATTTTTTCCTACCTCTGGAGGTATTGCCAAATTAATTCATAAAATCCCTTAAAGAGCTCTATTCTAATTGGCTTAGAGAAAAATAAGCTCTTATAGAAATTAAATATCCCTGGGGTGACTCAGGGTGGTTCAGTTGCTTAAGCATCCAACTTCAGTTCAAGTCATGATCTCACAGGTTAGCAAGTTCGACCTGCCTTGGGCTCTGTGCTGACAGTGCTGATCCTGCTTCAGCTGATCCTGCTCAAGATCCTCTCTCTCCACCCCTCCCACCTCCTCCCCCACTCTCTCCCTCCCCCCCCACCCCTCCCCCCCAAAAAGAAATAAAAACAAAGAAATTAAATATCCCCAAACCTCCCAAAAGTACAGGAACTAACCCAAATGCTTCTCAGATGTGTGTGTTTGGTCAATAAAACTAGTATAACAGTATTTCTGGTTTAATAAAAATGCTTATGGCTTCTGATTTATCAGCATTAAGTACAATACAACCATAAATTTTATTTTACCTAGGTTAACTAGTCAAATAAGCTAATATTGTATCTACTAAATATTTAAAATTATAAAAATAATAAATTTGATTTTAATCAAGCTGAGTCATTATTCTGAAAACTTTATCTCAATAATAATGACATTTTATAATTACTGTCTACCTAAAAATAGTTTCTAAAATCTTTTTGGTAAAGAGGCTAGGTTAAGTAACAGATATTCAATAAATAGATATATTATTTCTAAATAAGATCAAATGCTGATGCATTCATTATTAAATATAAGTTAAGGGGTGCCTGGGTGGCTCAGTTGGTTAAGCGTCCAACCTCTGTCCAGGCCATGATGTCACGATTCATGAGTTCAAGCCCCGTGTCAGGTTCTATGCTGACAGCTCAGAGCCTGGAGCCTGCTTCAGATTCTGTGTCTCCCTCTCTCTTTCCCTCCCCTATTCTCTCTCTCTCTCTCTCTCTCTCTCTCTCTCTCTCTCGGAAAAGCAAATAAACATTAAAATTTTTTTAAATAAACATGAAAAAATTTTTAAATAAATAAACATAAGTTAAAATATATATACTTTTGGCTTCTTACATTTTGGGGGCTGCTTATTTTTACATGGTACAGAGAGGTTAATGATATAGTCTATAATTAAACATAATCTTTTTGCCACATTGAGAAATTGTACTCTAAAGCATATATCTTTAAGATTGTGAGATGGTTGGGGCGTGTGGGTGGCTCAGTCAGTTGGGCGTCCGACTTTGGCTCAGGTCATGATATCATGATTTGTGAGTTCAAGCCCCGTGTCAGGCTCTGTGCTGACAGCTCAGAGCCTGGATCCTGCTTCTGATTCTGTATCTCCCTCTCTCTCTCTACCCCTCCCCCACTTGCATTCTGTCTCTCTCTGTCTCTTGAAAGTAAATAAATGTTTTTAAAAGAATTAAAATTGTGAGGTGGTATATTCATAAATTTTGCTAATCTGCTACAAAGTGCTGGTATATGACATACAATTCATAATCGTCCACTTCCCAGTATTCTCTAGAAAAGTCCTCTATATTAGTCAGCCAGGCTGTCATAACCAGAAATCGAAGACTGGGTAGCTCAAACAATGTACATTTATTTTCTCACAGTTCTGGAGGCTGCAAGTCTAAGATCAAGGTGCCAGCAAGGCTAGTTTCTGGTGAGAACGCTCTTCCTGACTTAGCTGCCTTCTCACAATAGCCTCACAGAGCCTTTCCTCTGAGTGCACAGAGAGAGAGAGAGAGAGAGAGAGAGAGAGAGAGAGAGAGGTCTCTGGAATCTCTTCCTCTTCTTATAAGGACACCAGTTCTATCAGATTAGGGTCTCAGCTTTATAAGTTCATTTAACCTGAATAACCTCCTTTAAGACCCTATCCCCAAATACACTCACATTGAGAGTCAGAGTTTCAACACGTGCATTGGAGGGGGCTCCATAACAGTTACCAATGATAAAAATAAATGATAATAAAAATGTAGATGAAATTATAAATAATAAGGATAAAGGGAAACAACTTTATATCAAAAGTACACAAGGAATTTAAGGTGTGTTATTGTTAAGGGAAAAATAAGAGTAATTTTGTCCTAAAGTAAAAAGACTGGCTGTTCCACAATGAAAAAGAAGAGAAGAATCGGATAAAACCTGAATGAATATATAAAGTCGCAGAAGGTTTGCAGAAAAAGAATTTCATGCTGCATGGGCAAAGCTGGCTAAGGTTGGATGAGTTTATTTATAAGGTTGTTGTGTTTTTTTTTTTTTAATAAGCTATAGTATTAATAGTACCTGAATGTAAAAACTAGAGTCTGGTTTTCTCTCTCTTTTAAAACAACAAAGTTTTCTAGGGCTATTGGTCTGCTCTTGGTAAAGGATTATAAAGGGTTTTTCTTTACCTTTTAAGTAATCTACCTAAAAAAACAAAGATCCTGTGTCTCATCAGAATAAGTTCCTGTGTTGTCTAAACCATGCTCTTGACTATTTAAGAGAACTGACTTTTCTCATAATTGAAAGAGCTAAGCTCTTTTTTATAGCCAGTCACTGCCTATAATTACTTTCATAATCTTTCATTGTCACATTGTTGAAAAGATAACTAGGTATTTTTTCACAGTGACCTGTGATCCTACTTAATCAAGCGTTCAAACCTTTGGACATTTTGACACCTTTGATACATACTTTGCCTTCTCAAAGTCAAATCCTAAATAAAATCTTGATCTTGAACTGACTTTGAAATTCCTCAGCGTGTCCCTGGAAAATCTCAAAGGATTTGTTCTTTCACCTTGTAAAAAGAGAGATGTTAAAAATTAATTAAATATGTTGAATTGCATGAAAAGCATCACCAAATAGGAAAAGAAGCTTAACATTCCCTAGGTTATATTTTACAGGTAAGTATTATTAATACAAGTATTGAGAAATTGAATGAAGTTCCTAAAAATCGGTCAATGCCCACTGGGCTATCCATGATATGCCCTGATACTTTTGTTTGATGTTAGAAGATAACAGTACATTCTCAGCCATCTTCAGTTTTTATTTTTAAAATCTTACATGCCACAGAAAAAAGAATCTTCGTCAATTGCATGATTTTTATAATGAACTCTCATCAGATCTTTGACCACAGCTCTTTTAAGTCTTTTGTGAGCCCAGATAGTTACTCTGCTTTACTCTGACACTTTCTAGAAAGTGCTTGCAGTCAGCTATGGACCAGAGTGCTTCTCTTCAATGAAAAGGAACTTGCTCAAAGACCCATGAAAAAAGATTATGCCAGGTACTTTGGGGTACAGGCTTCTAATTGCATTGCTTAAATAACTTTGAGACCATACCATTGAACTAAGTCAGGATTTCCAAAGCTCTAGTGGAGAAGCTGATACATTCATGAAACTGCTAATCCAAGATCAAGCAAAACATGAATTAATTACATGACGTTGAATGAACTGATAAAGGACGATTATGGCTTTTGTTTGGAATATTGCTGCTAGATTAAAAGAGCCTCTTTCTCTTTTCTCTTAAACTATCTACAACTCACAAAAATTTTATAAACTATACTTCTGCAAACAGAAATGAAACATTGAACCATTTATCTTTTTCTCCCTGCCTGATCCCTCCAGAATTTAAAAACTCTCATTAGGTATTCTTATTTTTGTGACAATATAGTTATTTGCATAAATTAGATAAGAATCTGTCCTCCTTATTACAGGACATAATTGGAAACACTGGTTATATAACCAAGGCTTTGACTGGAATGTCGTATTTGTAAATGATGCATAAGTCACATATGATCAGCTAGTTTAAAGGAACTAAGGTTGACTTTATGGAGCCAATGCTTACAAAGCCCTCTTGGGATAATTAGTCTGGTATCTGGCTGATAGGGTTCCCAGCCTTCTAGGTGAATAAAGAAAGTCACTTCGTGGCCCATGAATCAGGATATTTGGGGGACCCTGAGAACAGAGGAATTCACTTTAATCTATACTGCAGGTAAAATCTAGTGACAAGTTTTTGGCTTAACTTCTTAGCCTTGAGAGGTTTTTAAAGTCCAATCTGAGACTCCTTATAAAAGTTCCAGTAAAGCAAATTTTGAAAAGGACCATGTGGTCAATTACCATTCTTGTAGCACTTACGTAAATCATCAGGCGAAACGTAATGAGAGCAGACTTATTTTTGTAAACAAGTCCAATCTTACTTTCCTTTTTATTAAAATGGGAATTATTATAGAGAAAAAATGTATGTTTCGATGGACAACTACATCCCACTTTTATAATTATCAGAGTCCAGTCCTGATCACTGTCTTTGAGGTTTTATTATCTGTCTGTAAATTGGACCAGATCCTGCCATCTTACACATTTTGTCGCTCCTTACCGAATTCTCATTTCTTCTAGTTTCCCGCGATATCTGGCTACATCCTAAATTAACAGTTCCAATTTTTCTCTCACCTTCCCGAGAACTAAAACCAGACTAACCCAGACAACTCTACATTGGCTTGGAGCTGCCCCTTCCACCAGGATCTAAAGAAGTCCTTGGAGCTGAAGCTGAATGACTTAAACTTCAAAGAACTTGTTGCCACAACAGGTCACATACGAGCAACCTTTGTGCCTGGAGCTGCTGCTGTATGAACTACTCAAGAAATTCCCTGGAACACCTTCATTCCTTCATGCTCTGCTCCAGGAAAAACCATGACAATGACACTGATGTCTATGCCATCACCAAAGACGTTCAATCTTCAAACCAGGAAATCCATTGGATTGACATTGACATCCTCACTCCACTGTCTGAGAATACTTCAGACCCAGTGTTTAAAATCCTCTCAACTGGCTGCACTACAGACTCAGAAACGGAGCTTCTAGTCTGCTCTAACCATTAACAGTTGATTTTCTTTATTTTCCCCTCATTTTAATCCATGTTCTCTCCTTCTGCAGATCTCTTACTTCACAACTTTGAGGCACAGTCTTCTCTCTGCAGCATGCAACCCAGCTTCTTTCCAAGAAGTTCCACCTGAGGGAAATGAAGCACCCAGCAACCTACTGGAATGGTATAAAGATTCACATCAAGGTAAAAGTATCTAAGCTAAGGATTCAAAACAAAAATCTTATATGAACTTTTCCTACATGACTAAAGCAGAGACTGACAAGAGTCATCTGTCACAAACCCCAGAACTTATTCCAGAGAGTTCTCCAGTCAGGGATGCAACTTGAGCCTCAGGAATTCCACAAAACTTGGGTAACTAACATCAGAATCGTTCAATGTTTCAAGCTTTAAATGCCTCCTCCTTCTTATTAAGCTGGTAGATAAAGCTTTATTTACCCCTAGTGGTTTGGTGTGCTACTCCCTATAGAGTACTCCTGCACGCATGAATAAGGAACTTTTCTTGTTAATCTATATGTTGTTCGTTAATTTGCAGGCCCCTAATCACAAACCTAAGTTGACAGAGGAGAAGTTTTTCCTCCCAACACGTGAAAGAACTGAGTATTGCTGATTTCTAATTAAATTATACAGATGTCAAGGACTATCATCTGGATAATAGTGATTCTTCAAAATCTATAACAGTATCTATCACTTAGTATATAGAAAATGTTTGTGTAGTTGTGCTTAAAAGTTTTGTGTACATGTATCACATATTACGTATTATTTGGTAACGGAACATGGACGAATGCATGTGTACACACACACACACACACACACACACACACACACACACTCGAGCTTATGCCTTTTGTTGATCAAATCTCTATACTTCCTACATGTTTTTCTCTGCTTTGTTCTGGATCGTGAAAGATACATACTGAAATTTTCCATTAGTTATCTTGATATTACTCTTTATAATTTTGACAACTTAGTTATCTATTTTGGTGCTACATTATGAAGAGTTTACAAGTTGATGATTACTGTATATACTAAGTGTATTATTTCTCCTTTTATCATTATGTAGTATGTCTTCTAACCCATGCTAATGTGTTTTGTATTTTTTTGTTTTACCTTAAAATCATTTGTCTGATGTTAACATTTTTATAACTACTTTCCTTTGGTTAGCATTTTCTTAGTCATATCTTCTTCTGTTACTATACAACTATAGCTGCATTACAACTATAGCTGCATTGTTTAAAAACCTAATCTGTTAGTTTCTGTCTTTTAATAGGTAAGGTAAATGTAGTTACATACATTTTCATTACAAATATAACTGTACTTATGTTTCCCATCTCATTTTGTGGCTTCTATATACCAGCCATTTGTACTTATTCTTTCCTCTCTTTCTTGTCTGTTGGATGGAAATGGCTTCTATATCCTCTGTTCTCCGTGTTATATTTAGCTTAGTTCTACATTATATTTCTAATATTTTAATGGTTATCTTTACATTAGTAGCTACTTCTTGGAAGTACTTATCAGGAGTCCCTTGATATGTTTGAGTCTTATATAAATGAGTGCCTAATTCTGGTCCACAGATGTGTGGACCAAAGTCAGGAGACCCTGCTGGAAGAGTTCATATAGCAGGGCTTGTAGAAACCAAGCTGCAGTAAGCTCACCCCCCCCCATCAGTTCTCCACAAATTCAGGAGAGTTACTTTAGCTTCATGCAAAGGAGCATAGAAATGAGAGGAGGGGAAGATGTCAGGCCTCGTGTGGCTACTACTGGGTCAAGTGATCACACATCCAACCAAAGAAGCAGTTGGGCAGGCAGACCATTGGAAAGACCCAGAGGGAACCTGGGCAGTCTCTCTCTGTGATGATCCTCAGACACAGAGTAGTTTAAGGATGAATTCTTCCTCCCAAGAACACAGGGCACACCACCTAAAATAGATGGCACCAACTTCAGACAGAACCAAGCCCAATTTAAGTAACATCAGGTACTGCCTCCAACACTGTGAGGAAGTTAGCCTCCCTCACCCCTTCTTCCTACCCTTTCTAACGCATGAAGAGCTAGGGTTATTCGAGGAAATGGAAGAAAAAGATGTCTTAGAGCTAGACCAAGCCTCTAAGCTACCTCCATATGCTTCCACACCCAGAGCCCAGGAAGCCCACACTTTACTTCAACTCGCCATTGGTTGGCAATTCTGTACCTCTCTGGTCCACCTAGGGGTTTAATTTTAAATCTCCACATAATACTGTTTTTTATTAGAGTGTGTTAAAAATATTTTTATCTAGCTTTGATAGACACTTTGAGCAGAGGGACCTCAAAATATGAACTTATAATACCGTATTGACCAGAACTTAGACTTATGTTTTATAAACTCTTAAATATGATCTTTTTTTCCTCTACTTTCTTCTAAAACATTAGGGCTTCCAATCCAGTTCAGTGGCCGGCACAGAGATGGTGTTCGGTAAGTGGTACCTAAATGAGTGAATGCGTGACTTTGCCTAAAAAGGGCTCCAGTAATCAAGATAATACAAATGAGTTAACACACATAAAGCATTGAGAATAGTGTGTGAAACATGGTAAATGCTTAGGAAATATTAGCTGTATGTATTTTTAAGCTCAAAAAGTCTGAGGCTAGACTTCTCAAAGAAAAATTATTTATATAACAGAACTTCAACATCACTGCCAAGTTGTAATACAGTGAAACAAATGAAGGAAGATAATGTGTCATTTTTTTATCAGAATTTAATATGACACTTCCTAATGAAAACACTAATTAAAATTAATAAAAAGCACCATACTGCTGCTGCTACCATCTGACCCTCTATCCCCCTAGGTATAGATAAGCCTGTGCTCTCCAATGTTAAGACATAATATGAGAACAAGTACCAACCTTCCTGTTCCTTAAGCTATTAGCATACTGTTCCGGAGTCAACAAACAAAAGTGTGGTGACCTGAAGGGTATCATAAGGCATTGAGAAGTTAGAGAGAAATCAAAACGAGGGGTTAAAAATGAATCCACCCTTATGTCCCAAAAGTTTACTACTATCTGCCACTTGCCTCTTTGTTTTCATGTACTAGATCCCACCACAGCTGCAAATTAATTTTCTCTGCTCCCTAAATGAATTACACGTAACTATTTCTAAAAATGACTACAGACGTGAAAGTCATTTTCACTTAATAACTAACTATTAATCTCATATTTCTTGATGTCACTTTAGTATGGAATGCAAACGAAAATTATGCTAAACATTGCAAATTTATGGCAAACACCAGCCCTTGATTTATATTATTATAGATGGTTTATCACCAGAAGCAATCTAAACAAAACTCCATCAGATAGATGTTACAATTTGTATTTATTTCTTCCAGCACTAAATGGTTCTTCAATTTCAGAACGATCATTAATTTCTTATAAATGCAAATCTTTATTTCTTATTCTAATCTACAATGATTTCTCTAAGTCTTCAGAAGATTAGCTTTTACATAAAATATTCAAATAGCAATTATAAATGATACTTTGTTTTCCCTGGGCAATCTATTAGCTATTATGCATAAACTATTTAAAAGAAATGGGTGGTCTATATTGATCAGGGATATAATGAGCTAATAATGTAGTCCTCCTTCCTTTTAAATGATCGCCTCACCACTCCAACCAAATCATTAAGAGAAACCTTTTCCACGTTTGTGATGATCTTAAAATTGTTTTGCCTACCTCTTTAATCGTCTCCTTTTATTATATTTTCTTTCAGGATCTCCAGGAAGACCTGGGCCACCACATTGACCTTAATCAAGAGAAAGCTACAACTATTTATTCGTCACTTATTTTTTACTGCCATCCCATCTCATCTCATCTCAAAGCAAAAACACTCATGAATCTTCACCTGGCCACACATACTCAAGAACAAAGGAGGCAAACGGCTCTGCCCACCCTGACCACGCTCCAGGGTCAGACTGCATGTGTTTTGCTGTAGTCCATCTTCAGTCAAACCTGGCCTCCCACACCTGACACCCTGCAGTAACCAAAGCTCTGCTAAAATCATTCTGATCTGAGGATTTCACTAGTGCAAATTCTCCACCATTCAAAACCTCCCAGCCCTGTCTCCTCTAAAAATTAGAAGACAAGGGGTGCCTAGGTGGTTCAGTCTGTTAAGCATCTGACTTCGGCAAAGGTCATGATCTTGCAGTTTGTGGGTTTGAGCCCCACGTCGGGCTGTGTGCTGACAGCTCAGAGCCTGGAGCCTTCAGATTCTGTGTCTCCCTCTCTCTGCCCCTCGCCCACTTGCACTCTCTTTCTCTCTCTGTCTCTCAAAAATAAACATTAATAAATAAGTAAATAAACAAACAAATAATAAACATAAAAATTAGAAGACAGAACAATAGAATCTTTAGAATTCCAACCTAACCAGTCTTGCATTCTATTTGTCAGATCTATCCAGCTGACATCCTCCTGGGCCTAAGCCATTCATCACCATGTTGTCTTCACTGCCCATCTCCTTAGCTTATGACAATCGTCCCCTTATGAATTTGTTATTGATTCTACAGAGAAAAATACTGGTTGATTTAGGTCCTATATTTTCTCTATCTAAAAAAAAAAAATCTTACTGCTAATATATGTTCAACATCAAGCCATAGATAGTGACATAAACAGCACAAAAATAATGGAAATCATATTGCTTTAAAAATACTGTGATGAATACATGAATTCATTCCACAACATTTCCTCGAGCAACTACAATGTATCAGCAATTGTGTCAGAGGTCTGGAATATAGTCAGAAGTGAACCCTCCTTGAGGCTAATGAAATTTAACCTTCAGGGCCCCCCATTGGCATGGGCCGCTTCCAGTCCTAAAAGAAGTTAAATAACATTTTCATGTTAGCACATGTCTTTGCAAGTATAAGATATATTTGTACTCTTTGAGAGAGCTCCCCAGATTCTGTAAATCTCAGTTACCTAAGAACTGGGATTTAAGCCTGACATTCAAGGAAAAGTTGCACAACTATTTCATAAGCAAGGTGTTATGTGGAGCACTAATTTACTAACTGGAAGGTGCAAATGGCACCAAAGTGCATCTCAATAAATCTAATGTAAAGCCTTACTTGAAAGAGGCATACTAAGTTAAAGTCACTTCTGCCTATCATGTCTGGGTCAGATAAATTTCCTTCCAGTACCTTGGACACCTTCTGTTAAATCTTTCTTGTACAGGTTAAAGGAGTTCAGTCTTCTTTCATCAAAGATAATTGGCCTTACTATTCAACATCCTTTTGTTTATCAAAATTAAATTAAGGTCACTATTAGGGTACTGAAGCAATATATTACTTAGACTGGGGACACGAGGTGGGAGAAAATAGAGAAGACTGATAGTGGTCTTCAATTACTGTATGATGCCACCTTTCCAAGGTCAGAAAGTTTACAACAAAGATGAGGTAAGTTTCAGGTAAAGGTTTTACAATAGATATTTTTTTCTCCACTGAAAAACTATTTGACCAAGTTATGAGGAAAGTTGCTGTCTCCCTCCCTGAAAACACTTAAACGCAGCCGATATTCTAATCTTCCACAGAATCATGGCTATTCCAAATGAGAATTCATCCTCCAGTAGGTTTTTGTTTTCAAATTTACATTTTAAAAAGTAACAACAGCTTTTCACAGTAAGGGAATCTACTAGATCAGCAGTTCTTAAAATGTGGTCCCTGTACCACCAGCGGCAGCACCTGAGACTCCCTGGAAATGCAGACTCTTGGGCCCCACCTACATGTACTGAGTCAGAAACGGTGGAGACAGAGCCCGGCAGTCTGTGTTTTAACCAGCCCTGCAGGCGATTCTTATACATGCTACAGTTTGAGAGCCATACCCCTGGAGCTCTACTGAAGACGAGCCCTGTCAACAGCGCATACAACCTCTGCCTACGGTCATAAGAAAACTAGCTAACCTCTGTAAATTTAAGTTTTTATTTTACTCTAAAAAGATCAAAGCTACATGGGGTTTTGTCTAAGTGGCATATTCACAATGTTGTACAATTTGCAATCGTGAAATAAAGTTTATTGACACGTGTGCAGAAACAATCTACAATCCTGAACCCACCTCTAAAGATCATTGGAGGAATAATAAAACTGGCAACTTCTCACATTAGGTTCCTGGTTTTCTGGATTATAAATGAGATACAATGCTGAATTAAGGAGAAAGCAGTATGTCAAAAGAACTATTCCAAAGAAAGCACATTGTAAAAACAGCAGGGGAAAAAAATGACAGTGATGTATTTGCTCAGGACTCAAAACACAAGTTTTGAGCATGAGAAGCTCCACATAATAGAAGTCATGTGCAAAATTCAGCTTTTGATAAAAGGCTATAGTGGGTAGGTAAATACAATATATAATCACTCAACCGTCGTCCATTAGGACCCACTCACTCACTATTCAGCTCTCATGACTGGACAAAGAGACTGACTCTACCACTAACTCTAAGACTTAATGTCTTTACAAATCTACCTCTCCATGTATTAAGTGTTTCCTGGGCACCAGGACCATTTCTACTAGCCTTTATATCCACAGTATTTTGCACAGTATCTGACACATGGTGAGTGCTTAATAAATATGCACAGAATCAAAGAGTATTACTATCAGCCATCCAACATGGGAGAACATGGATTTCCTAAACCGTGATGGGCCTAGGAACATTGCATGGCATCCCTAGTCAGTTCAGATGATAAGGACCTCCCTTAAACAGGGCTCCAAGTGTTCTCCTGAACTAAGGTTGGTTCTTGGGCTCCAAAGAAATAATCAGTAAGGGCAATACTCAGTAAAGGGTAGTTAGGAGAGGGAGCCTTTAACATTCCTGCCCCCACAATTTCCATCAGGTCTCTAAAACCTTCCCAAGTAAATACATACATGCAAAAGTTCTAGGGTGGACATCTTGTCTCCCTTTCCAAACATGCTGCCATCCTAACCCTTCATAAGAGCTCTGGGCCACTGTGGTCTGGCATAAATATATTCAGTGACCCAGGAAAGAGCCACTAGGGCTAATGGTAAAATCTTCTGTCTGTCTAATGATGCTCTTACAATGTTTTCTCTCCTGCTGCCTGTTTTTGGCCCAGTGGTCCATCACCTTCAGGTCACATCAAGTCCTAACCTGTCACTTTTCTTTAATATGGATCCCAGGACATGTGCCAATTAACTGAAGTGTTTCTTGTTTCTGACCCTGTCCAGTCAGCCTTCCAAGAACCTCTGTGCCAACCAGCTGCCATGATCCATTCCCAGACTGAGCATATAGTCTGCCCTGCCAGGCACAGAGCAGAAGTTCCTCAGGGGCCCCTCCCTGGCCTTCCACATTCTGGACACCAGAGGAGAGAGAGGCCTTGGCACGGAGTGTACAACCAAGTTCAAAGACAGAACTCTTCTCCAGGGCCACCTCAGTACTATTGTGAAACAGAATTTAGTCACGCTAAAAACTATCCAACCAAATCCAAAAAGTACGATCCCAACCAAATACATGTAATACTTATATTAAAGAAAAGCATAACAAAGACTAGAAGAACTTGGAACCAACTGCTAACAGTAGTTTTCTCCCGGTTTGTAAAATTATATATTTTTGTTTGCCTTTTTTTTATGCTCCCCTTATGTATTTTACAGACTTTCTATGGTGAGAGTGCATACTTATATAATTTGAAAAATTATCATTTTTAAAAAATGCATGGAGGGGCTGAGTCTTGAGTTCAGTCTTTAATTAAATAAATGTGAGTCACACTGGCTGTTGAAGATTTTTATCTGTTTTAAAATGATTAAAAATTAAAAAATAGAAAAAAGTTGGTATGATAGAAATATCTTTTCCAAAAATAGCTGTCCCAATTACTTAACAGTATATATGGTTTCTCTAGAAGCATATGCATTTCTTAATATACTGGCATTGTTATCTCCCCTCTAAGAAGTTCAGAGTTGCTCAATAATAATTGACCCAGTCACTGTAATATTGGGACACTGGCAGGAATTGACTGTTGAAAATCAAATTTGTTCCAAATACGCAGTCCTCAGTCTCAGATTATTTTTTACAGTCCCTCCCACATAGGCTTTTATCTCTTGTCCCCAGATTGGATCACTAAAGGCTTGTAGAAGAGGTAAGAGAAGAGAGGGCAGAAGAGATGCATTGCTTACTAAGCAGCTAGTATGAGCCAGCACTGTGCTAGGTACTTAGATACATGATCACAGTGCTACAAGGAGCCAGAACACTATTTACTGTCTAGTAAAGGAAAACTCCCCAAACAGCTAGCTCCTCTCTGCTTCCAGTCTCCTATTCTTCAGAGTAGATAACTTTTTCTTTTTTCTTTTTTTTTTTTTAACTAAGTGTGGTGACTCTATGTACAATGTCTTAGAAATACTAGCAGGAATAAAAGGAAGGAAGGTGGGGAGGAAGAGAAGGAGGGGAAGGATGGAGACAGCAAGTGAGGAAGGAGAAGAAAAAAAAGGAAGGGAGACATCTGTGATGCCTGATTTATATATATATATATATATACACACACATATATATGTATATGTATTTATGTATTTATATATTTATATATATATATATATTTATATATATATTTATATACACACATACACACACACACACAAGTGAAGCTATGGATGCATTTAATCATTATTCTGTTTATTTTTGAACAAGGGTCAGAAAATGAAGACACTCTACTCAAAGGTTAATTTCAAAGTGTAAATTTCAAGAGTAGCCACTGCTGTTTTAGAGAGCCACTACTAAGCAGATGAAAATGCTGGTAATTTATTTCTTTATGAAACCTTCTTTTATAAACCTCACCTACCGTGATCATTTCATTTTCTGAATTCCTATTTCACTTAGGGCCTAACTTACATTACTTGGCATTCAGTTATATACTTTTTCTGGCAATTCTTGCTTTTTATTATTTCCCCATGTTTTAATGTTCTCTTTCCTACAATAACACATAGTCCTTGAGGACAGGGCCACCTCTTAGTATCTGACATCATGCCCAGCTCCTGGATATAAACCTAGGTCCCAAAAGATTTTTATGGAAGCCCCAGCCTTACTGCCCCTCTTGAATGTCCCATGGCACATTGTTCCTCCCATTGCTACCACGGGTATGACACTGGACTCTGTCTATCAGTGGTTTGGATACCAGTGTGTCTGTTCATGATGCTGTAAACACCTTAAGGGCAGAGTCAGTGCCTTATTCATCTCCTCAGTCCCCTCTGGGGTTTTACAGTGCAAGCGACACATCATAGGTACTCGACATATATTGATTGGCTCAAATAGATTAAGGATGGAATTCTGATGTATTCCCAAGTCAGCTATGTATAAGCAGGGTTTTCTAAGGACCAAAGGGAGTCAGGAGATTCCCCATCCCCTTTCATGGGATTCTTGAAACATTTTAATCACACATTTTAAAAGGCCACATAGTTTAGTAGAAAAAGCACAAATATTGGGGGCAGATAGCTCTAGCTGACATCAGCGTTGTCACCACTTTCTCTTTTAAGCTATTTTCATTTTCTTTTTTTAATTATTTATTTATTATTTATTTATTTATTTATTTATTTATTTATTTATTTATTTATTTATTTTCAGAGAGAGTGTGGGGAGAAGGGCAGAGAGAGGGCGAGAGAAGGAAATCCAGACAGGCTCTGCAAGGTGGGCCTCGAACTCAAGAGCCATGAGATTATATCCTGAGCCAAAGAGGGATGCTTAACCTACTGAGCCATCCAGGTGCCCCTAACCTATTTTCATTTTCAAATGTTCACTTGAGCAGAAAGGTCCTTTCTTGATCTTTAAGTTTGTAATTACCCAAGCAACACATGAATTAAAATAATGACTAAAAAACTTGGAAAAAATCATTCGACTTGTCCTTCCCCCAGCTCAGCTACTCAAATACCCACTGTCAGCCATCTAGTGTGCTCGATTCTGGTTCTCTTTATCTGCATTTATATACATATGACTGTGTGTATAGATAGATGGAGAGATAGATCCACACTTACTCTTTTTTTGTATTTTTTGCATAAATAGGTCCATACTATTGCATACTGTTCTGTTACATTTTTTCACTTAATTTCTTTCTCATTCAATATTTAATGTCAATTAATCTATAAATATGTATTTATAGATAAAAATATGATTGTCTCCTTATCAATCTTTATTTATTTATTTATATGGCTTATCTTGTGCCAAGACTTTGTGGCTATACCTTTGAGAAGGACATAAATCCTCTGGGCACCAGTTTAAACTGGAAATCTTACCTACTTCACAGTGTTGGGGTAAAGATTAAATAAAATCATGCATGCATATCACCTAAATGATTGGTACCGAATAAAATGTAACAATTGTGGCTGTTATTGTCATTACCTTTGAAACACAGAAATTACACTGGGAAATTCCTAGCTTCTTGTCAGGGCCAATCCTCAGCGGGATTTTAGGAAATCCACAGAACAAGAACTACAGTATCCTGAATGTCGTAATTCACTGTTTGCAGGAGAACTTCGTTCCCTCACTTATGAAATACAAGAAGTCCCCGGGATTCCATAGGAACTTGGATTTCCTCCTAGTGCCTCCGTTCCCGTAGGGTTATAGGAGTGTTAAGGGTGAGGAGCAATGTCTCCCTCCTAATTGCCTTCCAGGGAACCAGCAGTGTGAGTTCACCTTTTCATTAACCAGAGCCACATATACAAAGACCTCACAGCAGCAGCAGCCTGACATTAAATTGTGACAAAAACAATACCCACTGGCGACTCCAGAGTACAGCTGTTCTCCCTTCCACGTCTGCCTTCCTGTTACAAGAAGGTGTGCATTGCATGCCTATCAACCCTGTATTTAAGAGGGCACCTCAATACATACATTTTAAATCAGACCTGAATTGCTGATCAAAACTGTTTGAAGTTTTCCAGATGCAAGTACACTTATCTACAGCACTTCTGAAGATAAGGGGGAGAAAAGCCCAAAGCTTGTCAAAGTTAATTAGATTCATACAAAAAGCTTAACAGTCCTATGCAATGTTTTTACTCTATTACATATAAATGTACAATAATTCCATGAACACTGGGTTTAATTGCTCATAATATTTTAATTAAGGTTATGCTTTGTATAAATATCAACTCATCATTTACTGTGACTACAGTCCTATTTAAATGATGAAGTCAATTTGACAGTACATTCATGAAAAAGAGAGCCTTTTAAGAGTTTTCTCTTATGTGGTCTAGAATACTAATGGAGGTTAATTGTCAAAACAAGCCTAGCAAGACTTCAGAATCATCTTCACATTTTAGTGATAGAACAACATAACCACATTTTTATGTGACCTGCTGACCTAATACCACGCATAACATAATGGATATTGTAAGTCTCCACGTATGCTTCTTGAGAATCAGAGAGCTTCTTTTTAATATTTACATTTTGTGGCTGCCCTTTAAATAGACACCCTTTAACTACTGTATTTGCGATTCAGATGATCAGATAATTAGATGTAAGATTAGATGCGCCAGAAGAGATGGCTGCCTCAATTAATCTTACAGTCTGTGCCTCTGCAAATCACTACTTGGTGTGTAACAGAAAATATCAAATTAAGTTTTCAGAGGCAGGGAAATCTCAAGTCTGCAGTCATTTTAATTCCATCTGAGGGAAGGATATAATTTATTACTGTATTCAGAATTCATGTTCTCTTTTTCCAAAACACCAATTTTAATTAGAGAACAGAGACCCGAAAGAGTAGAAATAGGGGGGAAAAACGCCTTCTGGTGTCCACAGGGATCACTATCTACTCCTTCTCTAAGCAATACCTGTCTCAAGTCTGTGGCTGCCATGAGTGAATACCAAAAGATTAGAGACAGTGAGCCTTTTCCTATCAAGTGGCCCTCACCAGCCTTCGAAAGAGCAGTGAGGCATCTCCCATCTGGCAAACACCCCAATTGCTTTTCTTCCCTTTGCTACTGGTTTTCATATTCAAATTTCACAAACCACTGTGTCTTCCAAAATGATTTAGTAGTTTGTCTCATCAAATACAAGAAGATGCAAGAAAATCTTATTGCCAACTTTATGTACTTTTTATAAATAGAATAGAATTTTTAACAGAATAGAAAGAGGACATAAAAATAGTCCTAGAAACTAGAAAACAGATGGCAACAAAAGATACCGGTATTTATCCATGGAGCCTATTAAGAGGGAAGTGCAAAATAACCAGCCCATTTTGGGTTCTTTAAAGAGTTTTGAATAAAGTAAATTCCTGCAGCTTCTACTGAAATCACAGGACTTTTAACAATAGAGGGTGGTTGGGTGGCATTTAAGTATCTAAGTTCTTAACTCCCAGATGGGAAATCCAATGCTTGAGTCCTATGTTAAGACATTACCATGACAAACCTGACGCTAAAGTCATTTGAAGGTTTCACTTCATCTGCCCATGCCATATTTGAAAGTTGGGGCTAAGTTAATTTAAAAAGTCACTCCATTCATTCAACAAATATTTGTGAGATACAGGAAAGCTTTCAAAAAGAAGCATCTGCAAAGTAATTCCTAGGGGAAAGAAATCTCCATAAATAACAAGAGGGCAGGAATAGCTTGTCATAAACTTATTTAATATTCCTCTGATCTCTGAATATGAGGGTGACAACACATGGGGACATGCTAACATCTTCAAGGATACCTGAAAGAGAAATCTGTTAATAGCAAACTGGAGCCAGAACTGATGAGCTTGACCCCATTTATTACCTGATGCACAACTAAAATAGAGCACACTTTGTGTATTTGTTTCTAAGTTTAACTCCTGCAGCACAGAGATCCCAGCCCATCATTTTTCTCTTTTGTGTTCACACAGTAGTTATATTATCTTTAACTGTGTGCTAATTATTTGCTAAGTGTGGATAGATCCCATTCCCCAAACTAAATGGTGAGCATCTAAAGGGCAGGGGAATGTCTTCTACAGGCTTTTCTCCTTCATTACCGCACACGACACACAGCCAAGCACAAAGCAGAGGCCGTGTGTGAGGGATGGAAGAAGAATGGGAAGGAAGAAAGAAAAGCAGCC
Organism: Felis catus; assembly: GCF_018350175.1. Lineage (NCBI taxonomy): Eukaryota > Metazoa > Chordata > Mammalia > Carnivora > Felidae > Felis > Felis catus. The sequence goes on from NC_058376.1 coordinate 97,390,294, forward strand.
AGAAGACGAGTGAGCTTTGGTTCCAAGCTTATCAGCATCCTTTCCTTCTCTCTAGTTTTTGCCAATGGCCTCAATATTCTACCCATCATCCTACAGTCTGGTTCTCTCAGACTTCTCCCTTCTCACCTCCCCAGGTCTCTATCCTCAGTCTCTTACCTAACACAAGCACTCAGCTAATGCAGCATCTGCCCACCTGGCCTTCTTATTTTAACTCTTCCCTCATGGTTATCACCTACTCTACTGGTGCTCCCACCTCTTCAAACGTCTTTGGTGGCTTTCAGAAAACCCCACACATTACACATATAGTTTAGGTACTACCACCAGCTATTCTCGGTGCCTAGGGAGCCCCTGTCCGTCTGCCTACACATCTCCATCTTGTTCCATCTCCCCTTCAAGGGCCAGCCCAAAGGCCATGCCTCCAAAAAAAGCTTGTATGTTCTCATGTTGCCCAAACTCATTTCTGTCAGCTCTCTGCCTTTGTAGAAATGCCCTGTGCCTCTCGGGTGTCCCTTTTGGTATCTTTCACTGTTAAATCTCCCTAAGCATATTGCAAGTTCCTTGTAAAAAAAAAAAGGCCACCACATCTCATTAAACTTTGTACCTCATGCCTTTTCCATAGTAGTTGCTAAGTAAACATTTGTTTAATTATGCCCATGAACTCTCAGAACCTTATACCACCCTCAGCACCTACAATCTTAGTGATGATGCAGGAACCACAATTTAAGAATGGATTCTAGGACACAATCCTTCTGTCTCAAAGCACATAAACATCCCAGCCAATGAAGAAGTTATCCCTATTTAAAATTCTACTAAGATAGTAAGTCCAAGTATTTTAATATAAGAGATATTTACATGTTACACATATTTTCCAGCCACCAAACCAAAACATTTCTACAAACATAGAACTCTTTTCACTAAACACGGCAAATTAACATGTTAATTCCTCTCCTTTCTTCTTTGTCCATTTTCCAGTGTTTTGCTGGTCTAGACAGTTCCTTCGGAGCCTTCTTTACACTTTGAGTGCATTAGCACCTCCACTCTTCAGCTGCCCCAAGATGATTTTTTTTTTGCCTAGGAGTGATTTTTTCCTGTCCTTCCTCCTTTCTAACAAGACCTGCTAATTCTTTATAGCCACGGCTTGTCAACTTCTTTCACATAACCTTTGCCGACAGCTCTCTGAAGACACGTACTGCAATACAGGCAGGTATGCCTACATCTCTTCCACCCCACTTTTAGGCTTGCACTATCTCTTCCGTAACTCTTTCTATACCCGAATATAATTCCTTAGATCAAAACTAAATTACTCACACTGCAGTTTAAGGACATTTTTCCCTCCTTTCCTAATCTTAGTGGATGTGGGGCACAGTAATTTTCCTCTGTATAATTAGGGGGGAAAAAACCTTCAGAGTGTGTCCTGAGAAACTCTTTTGATATTATTTTGTTTTTCTCTTGGACAATATGCCTTTTATATTATTTATCCAGTAGAAATCCACAGTACGTCAAATTTGCTCTGCCAATGACATCCTATTTCTTTTATCGTGTCTGCACAGTTATCTTGTCTGAGCTGATGGCTCCTGTTTTGAGTCCATGAAGGATTGAAAGATTCAGCATTAAGCTTGGTGAATTGTGGTTGTTAATCCAACGTCCACACACCATGGTAGTGTGGCCAACTCCCCCTAAGATACGCGTGATTTTAATGGAGAAATTCAAAAGAGCTTATTAGCTTAGAGGATTTACATGTATTAGTAGCACACTTGAAGTGTCCGATTAATATTGTGTTCTTATATAATATACCAGCTGAGCCCTAATAAAGAGTCCACTCACCTGAGTCTAGAGGTTCTGTCCTACACAACCCTGGACACTATATAGGCCTCATGAAATGTACACACGAGATGGAGACAAGTTTAGAGGATGCACTCACAGAAGTCCCTGAAAAGCACTATGGAGGATCTATAACCACACCTAGAAGCTTTCTTGCTTTCTGAGCGTCAAACATGACATGGTTACACAAGGATCCTTTCAAAACAGGACTATTCCAACTTTCTTCCTTCAATTGGAGGAATGAGAAAAAGTTAGCTAGAACTGGAATTTTTCCCAGCAGATTACTTAGAATAGAGTGAGAAGAAACTTTGCTGACGACACCCATAAATTTAAAAGAACAAATAAATAGGGGTATGTGGTTGGCTCAGTTGGTTAAGCGTCTGACTTGATTTCAGCTCAGTTCATGGTCTCGCAGTTCCTGAGATCAAGCCCCGCGTCGGGGTCTGTGCTGACAGCACGGAATATGCTTGGGATTCTCTCTCTCCCTCTCTTTCTGCCCCTCTCTCACTCGTGCTCTCTCTCTCAAAATAAATAAATAAACTTTTTTAAAAATTATTTAAAAAAACAAATAATAATCCTTATCAGGCAGTTGAAGATCTGCTTAGAGCTCCTGCAATCCATTAGAATGGAGTACATGTTTTATTCACTTGCTGAATCTTGACCACAGTGGCCCCCTGAGGATGAGCTCCTGTAATTGTCCATCTTCTCAATAAAGAACAATGCCAGTTGGACAGACTGAAGCTACTGAAAAATAACCTGATTTATCTTCTGCAACTAAGCAAAGAAATCACTCCCCGTCTTAATGTTGCTCGCATACATCACACTGCCCACCTACCTTGTTTGGAAGGTTGACGCAAGTTAGAAGCCCTGATATTCTCACCACCATGTCATATACTCCACCTGATTGGCACTTCAGTCTAAAGTATCAACTAAACACTTACTTAGAAGCCTAATTCCCCTTCTATTTTCAACCCACTTGGACATGTAAAAAACTTCTGCACATTTTGTATTTTCACAACCAACCCCAGACACACTGCTTGCCATTTTGTAAAAATACTAACAGATAAAAATAAAAGACTTTATGAATTCTCCAAAGTTAATAAAGCAAAGGTTATCTCAGTAAAGTAATTATTGTCTACTACTATGTGATAATTGCCACATAGCAATTTATGAGATATATCTGTCTGGGGGAAAGCAGAGATGCACATATATACACACATATGCATGTATGCACACATATATTTCTTTTTTCCATTTTGGGTACTAGTGTTATAGATGTTACATGAAAAAAAAAAGTCAAGGGGTGCCAGTTAAGCATCGGACTTTTGATTTAGGCTCAGGTCATGATCTCCCACTTCATGGGATCAAGCCCTGCGTCAGCTCTGAGCTGACAGTGTGGAGCCTGCTTGGGATTCTCTCTCTCTCCCTCTGGTCCTCCCTGCTCATGCATGCTCGGGCTCCCTCCCTCCCTCTCTCTCTTTGTTTCTCTCTCAAAATAAATAAATAAACATTAAAATATATATATATATATTTTAAGTCAACTTTTCAGGGAATCAAATATACTGCTGGTGGTATTTTAAGTTGCTATACTTTTAAAGAACAATTTTTAAAACTAAAGAAAGGATAATTTAAATTATACACACACACACAAACATATATCAAGCGCCCCAAAAATGTAACTCAGTAATTCTACTTCCAGGAATTTATTCTTAAGAAATTATGAGAATTCCACTTAAAAATTGAGGTACAAAGATGTTCATCATATTTCATAGTGGTAAAAAAAAAAGAAATAAATCAAAATACCAATGGTAGGGAAACGTTAATAACTTATAGTACAAATACAAGACAAAACACTTTATAACCATAAAAGAGTGTATTTTTAAATATTTCACATGGGAAAAATGTTTATGATTAACTGTAAAGGCAACAGATACAAAGCAGTGGTTAAATAGGATCTTGATTTTTTTTTAAAGAATGTAAGAAAAACATATGTTCTTATGCATGAAAATTCTACATGGAAAGTCACTCATGCAAATATCAACAATCTCTAGGAAGTAGGTTTACAGGTGATTTATATTTTATTATTTATATTTTTATATATTCCAACTTATCACTAGTGAATGTATTTTATTTTCTTAATTTTAATCAACAATTTTTCCATCTCCCTAATGCGTCCCACACTAGGATTTCTGTATCGATTTATACCCAGACTTTGGGAGACTATACATGAAGTTTGCCCAGGAAAAGTCCCTTTCATTTTTGCTTGCTATCCTGTCATTAAACACTTCCACACTCAAAGGTGTCCTGGTTTATATAATAAATTGATGACCTTATCCTAAATGAATTTGTAGGATTAGGGATATAAAAGTTCAAGGAGGGGTAAAGTACTGTCCAAAATATGACTGTCTTGGGGCACCTGGGTGACTCAGTTAGTTAAGTGTCCCACACTTGACTTAGGCTCAGTTCATGAACTCACAGTTCATGAATTCAAGCCCTGCACTGGGCTCTGTGCTGACAGTGAGGAGCCTGCTTGAGATTCTCTCTCTCCCTCTCTGCTCTTCCCCTGCTCACTCACGCGCTCTCTCTCTCTCAAAAATAAGCAAGCTTTAAAAAATAAAATAAAATAAGACTAGTCTTCTATCTAAAGATGTGCTAAATCTCTATTCTAAGAATGGAGGAGGGATTGACAGACCTCATCTCTACTTACCTATATTCTGCCATGTCAGAACGGATTAAATATTGCTTTTTATTGACTTTGAATTGTCTTGAACTCTAAGGACAGAAATGAGGTGTGACCTAAGGTGAATGATATTAATATGGATACCCAACTATTGATACTCCTGCAAAACTTGCATTTTTGTGCACTGGAAGAAAGAGGCTTATCAAAACATAATAAATACAGTTGACCCTTGAACAACATAGTCTTGGACTGCATAAGCACACTTATATGTAGATTTTTGTGACAAATTCAGTATAGTACCATGCATGCATTTTCTCTTCCTTATGATTTTCTTTTCTCTAGCTTACTTTATCATAAGAAAACACCATATAATACATATAACTTAAAAAAATATGTGTGAATCAAATGTTTATGTGATCAACAAGGCTTCCAAGCAACAGTAGGCTATTTGTAGCAAAGTTTTTGGAAAATCAAAGTTATGCATGGATTTTTGACTGTGGGCAGGCGGGGAGGGGGAAGAGGTGCCCCTAACTCTTGCGTTGTTCAAGGTCAACTGTAATCTCTATTGGTGTAGAAAGCAGGGCTGTGTTTTAGCATCCTAAATTCTTAGTAAATAAATGGGTGAATTGGATACATTCTCCATTTCTATAGAAATTAGACAAATAATTATTTTCCTGTATGCTGTTATATGGTTTCATTTTCATTTACCTAGGCTGGTCTAAGAACCTAGAATCCTAGGTTGGTCTAGACACATATAATTTATTCTGTTTTCTAGCTAAAGTCAAAAGTAAGCAATTAGGGATTAATATTAATTACTCTAAAACTAAAATCAGTATCTTTGAAAATTGTTTTTCAAAAGGCAATGGGAATTTATTTGCCCATTCTCATATCCCTTTCAGGTGGTATACTGTGCAACTAATTGATTTGGCTAGACTTTCAGAAAGAGCTCTTGTTAAAATAAATTAATCCTCGAGACTTTATTGTGGATTTTTTATTGCCATGATGAGTAATTAGACCAAAATAAGTATAGCCGTACAAAATGACAATAGTTTTTCAAAGTCTTAAGCAAAATAAGTTCTTTCACTGCTTGTCACATAGTCCTTTACAGAACCCCAATGTAAAAATAAGTAAAGCTGAATCCCTCAAGTCTTTCTCTTCCTTCACTCCCTCATCTAACCAAGTGCTCCAAGCACCTCTCATGAACTCAGAGCTTCAAGACTTGGTATGGAAACATACTATAATTTTCCTCACAGGTACTTGACATTACTAGCTTCCTACATGACTTCAAAAGCATACTGGCCCTGCTAAAAAATGCCCAACTAAACATATTCCTGCTTCTGTCTCTTTTTGAAACAGAACATGCTATCCAGCTCCTCTCAAACTCTGGCTAAAAGAAGTGACTTTAAAGAACATTGTTGAAGGATGTAACAGTCAATCTCTAAATTATACTTTGGATCTAGTCAGACCACATGAAGTGTACGTATACAGACCAAATTAGCTTAGCTTTTCGTGATAGCGCCTTTACTGAACTGGCACTTACTAAATAACGTTTAGATTTTTTTTTTCATAAAGTTGCTTTTAAAAAGAGCATTTGCTTCAAAAAATATCATTGAAGAAATTGCCTATTGAATCAGCGCTCATTATTTATGGTCTCATGTGATAAATCTCTTTTAAAAATCAGTACCAGGAAACATGTACTCCTGAGGAACCTACTTACTTTCTTCTTTTGGATAATAACAATGACACAACTGATCATGTCTCCTTTGTCATCTTGGCTGCCAAGAACCTCAGAGCTAAATCTGAAGTTCAGAGGTAACATATACGGTAGACCTTGGGTCTCATACTTGAGTTCTGTTTCTTCATAATACCAAGTTCTGCCTTTATATATATTTTATTTCTTTCATTATAGGTATTCTAATTATAAACTCCTTCAAATTCCTGATGGAGTAATAATTGTTCAGGAGCCATTAACTAACATTGTAACTGTATTAGTACAAATCTGTAAATCCAGCTAACAGTGTTACAATCAAGTCAATGCTGTCCACATTATCATTAGCTTTTGTTGGATGCTTTTGAAAACATTATTTACTTCTTGCCTGTCTTCGGAAATATCTCCAAGCTTTTAGAAAGATTACTAAAAATGGTTCTATCATAACATATGCACATTATCTCAGTAATCGGGAATGTAAAGATTCTAGGATTGAAAACCTCACTGGGGCTTTCTTACTATCCCCTGACATCTTGAGATTTAATTCCATCTCAACTATTGTTCTACCCTTTGCCGTCTAAAGATCATTTTCCTCTTTTAATTTTAAGTCTAATCTAAGAGCAATCATTTAGTACATCAGGCATCATCCTAAGTATCTCAGAGTATGTAATACCTCACTAAATTCTCATAACTAGTATTACCCATTCTTACAGATGAGAACACTACAGCCAAATGAAGTTAAGTAGCTTACCCAGGGTCACGTGGTACTAAGTGGCAAAGCCACAATCTGAACCCAAGTAGTCTAACTCCAGGGTCCCTGGAGTTATTATTCTATATTGCTCCTTTGAAAAAGTGTATAAAATAACAAGCTTGAATTCTGCTGCAAGAGATTAAGCAAAATATTAATAAGAAAGTTGTAATAGCATGACTTATATTTTGAAAGGATACCAGGAAAAGTTTTGAAAACAATTTTAACAGCTTCCGAAATAGGGCAGCATTTCATTTTCTTGAGCTATTTAAGTGTGAGGCTGCCTGAAGATAAGAATGGGGAGGACATTGTAAAAGTCTCTTCCTGCTCAGTCACTCTAATTTTTACAATATCGGGTGAAAGAGTTTTATGCAAATGATGGGCAATTCGCAGACCTCTGTTTCTTCAACTCTAGCCCTTTGTAATTGTTGAAAATAAGTAAGTATGGTTACCATAAGAGATTATAAAATATTACTATTCAGACACCATTTTGCACAAGAGCAAGGGTGGCAATATGGAGCAATAAAATGGAGGAGGGACATTTTCAAGAGATAAAATTCTTTTGAACATATTTTCTGCAACCAGGGAAAATACACCAGCACCCAAAGGAATATGGGAAACTTTACACTACATTTACGCACAAACACATTTTCTACTTCTTAATTTAAAAAAGGAAAGGACAGCATTAAAATGCGCATACAAATAAACAGGCCATTTATTTACTTCTACTAATTAACATCTCTTGAGATCTCCAGGGTCTCTTAACATCTCTAGGGCCTCTCTCAAAGGATGTTCTCAAGGCAGGAGAACCAGTGATTCAAAAACTTGCTGAGTCCAGAGGGAGGAATGTCAGAAAAGAAAAGACACCCTAAAAACAAACATGTTAATTAAAAACATGAGATAAACACCAACATCTCCCACCTCTACCCACTATCCCTGGGAGGCCAGGGAAAATAGTGTTCCTGCTTTAAACTTTTTTTTAAAGGGCCAAATTAGTTACGAATTCTCCAGAAACAGTTAAAATTTGCTCCACACAGTCATTACCCCCAAAAAACGCAACTCCTAAAATCAGAGCTAAAGAGCAGAAGTAGAAATTTCCAATTGCTCAGATTTAAAATGCATGACACTCAATGAGTGTCACACCCAAAGAAGCGTTGGAAGTTCCCTTGGCTATTTCCAGCAGTCTCAACCAAGAAGAAAAAACTAAGACAGTTGGGATATCCAAGAGTGAATGTCAAGGTTGGGAGAAGACCAGTCAGGAACAGGAGGGGGAGACTGGATGAAGCTGTGATTTGATTATGCACCAAACACAGTCTTAGTTAGAAATATGATTCTTGTTGACTGAAAACTGAAAGTGATGGGGTTTAGGACAACACATCACCCCCAAATACTGCACATTGATTTGAATATTTTAAGCTAAAAGAGTTTGAAAAAACAACAGAAAGAGAAGGTCTCTCTGACCTTATCCGCCACCTTCCCTTCTCCCCAAAGCAGCTTATAGACCTTAATGTGGGAGGTGCCCTTCCTATACCCAGAAAAAAGGAGCATCTTTATCTCCTGGATACAGGAAACCTAGAAGAATCTGCACATGTGGTCCTTATGAAGTTCCCCCCAATTTATTACATCTACCTTATATTCTTTGACCTATCATATCCTTCTACAAATGTCTACTCTTCATCAAACTTAGCTAAAAAACTCAGACTTAACCATTTCTTTGGAACTTCTCTTCCTTATGAAGGTGCCTGTATCACATAAAACTTATATTAAATAAACACGTGTGTTTTTCTCCTGGTTATCTTTCTCAGTCCAATTTTCAGACCCAGCCAAGGACCCTAAGAGAGTAAAAAAAAAAAAAAAAAAAACAACCTTTTCCTCCCCTGAAAAAATATGGAGAAGGAGAAGAGAATAGGAAAAGAAGAGAAAGGAAAGGGAAAAATTAATGAACTGTAGAGGAAAGATGAAGGTGGAAAGAAAATAAAAATTGACCAAATTAACTCAAATAAACCATTTTTATGATACCACTCTGAATTTTTCCTTAATTTTCCTTATAATATATATGTGTGTATTTTTTTAACATTTTTTTTATTTATTATTGAGAGACAGAGCATGAGCATGAGCATGGGAGGGGCAGAGAGAGGGAGAGATAGAATCTGAAAGCAGGCTCCAGGCTCTGAGCCACCAGCACAGAGCCCAATGCAGGGCTCAAACCCATGGAGCATGAGATCATGACCTGAGCTGAAGTCGGCCGCTTAACAGACTGAGCCACCCAGGCGCCCCTATATATGTGTGTATTTTAACTGTAGAAGCACTGTTACCATTTTAGCACAATGTCAAAGGCATGATTTTGGAGGCAAACAACCCTGGGACCAGGTCTATTCCGACCCTGAATAGCTGTGTGAACTGAAGAAATTACTTAACTACACTGAACCTTGGTTTTCTCACCTGTAGCATGTTGATAATAAGAGTTTTCAAATGATTACTATTCCTCCACAAATCTATTTTCAATGTATATTTACAATAAAAATATAAGAGTAAGTTATCTACAATTCTAGCTGCATAACATAATTTTCACCTTGCACCATATCCAAGCAGTTTCCATGTTGCTAAGACTTCATAACTGTCAATACCTGCAAAAATTCTGTCTAGTGGATGCATCACGTTCCTGTACTGCTGTTTTCAGTTTCTCCTTTTTGTAAATAAGGCAGTTATGAATATCATCCTGCTGAGGGTGTTTCTCCATATTTTGCACGATTCCTTCCCATGAGAAGAGCTTTCCGGTAAAGGAGTGCCAACTCCCTAAAGGGCATGAACATTGCTCTTGTCTTTTAACAACCAGAAGCAGAAATCTAGATCTGCCCTCACCAGTCAAGTGTGTGATTAATCCACTATTACTAATTACCATGATCTGTAACCAATGTTTCAGGTTATGTGATTTTTGTCATCTTTACAGAGGCTCTTGTGCTCTTCAAAGATTCTCTTGAGTGAATTCCGGATTCTAGATCAATAGTTAATTCATGAACCTTCCCAGCATTCTCACCCTTGCTTCCCAGGTAAACACACTTGCACATACACAGTATGGATGGAGTTTCTCTAGAGAGCGATTTTCAGCCCCTATCTGCAATCACTAGGCTGTCCAATCAATATGAAGTGAAAAATTGCAGCCCAGTGTATTCAGCCAAAATTCAACTATGAGATGTTTGTCCATGGCAGCTTGTATATTATTTAATCGAGACCTTTATGACAACTTTTTCCATTGTGGTTGGTGATAAATGGAATCAATCAGGAGATGTACACCGATCGATCATCTAACTACTTCGAATTGTCTGTAAACTTTGTTGAAGTGCAAAGAAAAATAAGAACCATAATCAATATAATTGGTAATGCTGGAGGGAAATCAGACTTGGATGTTTTAAGTATGCAGGTGTGAAACATGACTTCCTGTCTATTCTTCACTGTCCCTGCTGGCCTGCTGTATTAACTTTAAGTCAAAAGTTCACCTGATATCTTTTAAAGAAACTATCATTTTTCACGTTAATATCTCCTACTTCACATTACTAATATTTATCTGCAAAGATCACATCTATTTGCTGTCATCTACAAATCTCATCTATGAATCTCATATTAAGAGCTTCTGGGGCAAATAACATTAGGACTGTGTTACTCAGGATTTAACCACAAACCTTTGAAAGGTCATGATATGCAAGACAGAACTCATAAATAAATAAATAAATAAATAAATAAATAAATAAATAAATAAATAAAACCATTTTCTAAATCCATAAAATAGTTGTTCCCATCTGGATTTTGCATGAGATTATCTCTTCTATAGCACTTCAAGTTACTCAATGAGATAGAGAGTCTATTTTATAGATGAAAGAAGAATAAAATACAAAATGTGGTTTAACATACTTTAGAATATTATTAAATCATACCTCAAAGCATTTAGGAATAGGGGGAAAAAAGACATGAAAAAAACAATATGCAACTATTTTTGCAGATTCCATGAATGGAGAACATAAGTCAGGGTCATACATACTCTTAATGACACGAAAGTCCAATATTCTGGAAAGAGCATGGTATACCAGAAAATTTAACTGTATAACATGATCAACTTCACTATTATCCTAACCTCTCCAAAGATTCCTCATCTGTAAAATGGGATGATACCTCCCTACTTCACTGAGTTTTTGTGATAATTGATGTTTGTGAAAGCACTTGGTCAATTATAATCTATGGATTCTAACTGTGAATCATATTTCTTTGACTTTCTTCACATATCATCAGCATTTTCACTTCAAGAATCAATTTGTCCTATATCTTCTTACTGTCCAATTCTTCATGGATGCATCACAAATATCACACAATTTTTCTTTTCCCCAACTCCTGCAATGTTAGCTGGAGATTTAAAAGAGACCAGTTTCATTCATGCAGAGAGTATTTTCTATAGATTTATAGGTTGAATTGTGGATTTGATTTCAATGGATTTTTTTCCTCAAACATTTTCAGAAACACCGGGCACAGGAATATAATCAAGGCAAAAACACCTTAAGGTATTACCCCATCTGATAAAGGAGTATTTAGTAAACTTACATTTATCCAAACATCCTAACTTATACAGTCTCTTCCTTCCTAAAGATTAAAGGCCTTTAAGCATAAGTCACCTAAAATCACCATTGTTATCTGCATCCAGGACTTTCAGGAAAGAAGCAAACAGGCATTTGTACAGAAATCAACACACCTCTCCATAAAAAGGCAAATTGGCATCTCTTGTAGCTGGGACTTTAGAACCAGACTGAGCCAGTCTGGACATTCTAACTTGCAGGTTGTAGGACCTTGAAAATTTTATGTTACTCCACTGAAGCTGAGTTTCCTCATTAGAAAACCAAGAGTAATCGTGAAGGAACAGCAAGATGGCTGGCAAATCATGGATTCTGGCTAAACATCTGTACCTTTCTCCCAAGGCCACCTGAGCTCACCTCCACTAAAGCACTTACACCATATACTGTAATCACCTGACTCCTTCTTCGACTGCAAGCTCCCTGTGGACAGTGCCTGCTTCTTATTCATCTTTGTATTCTAGTGCCTGGTGTGAAATGCCACTGTTTGATTGATATGTCATCAAAACTTGTATACAAATGGAATGGCTATTTGCAAAAGAAACAGATACCATCGTGGGGAATATGCAAAGCAATATAGGAATATAATTAATGTTAATATAGCAACATGAAATTCATTTATTCATTCAACAATTTATTCAACAACAGTATTTATTAGCAACTACTGCCTGCTAGATGTTTTTCCAAATGCTGGGGATACAGCAGTAAACAAAACAGAAAAAATATCCTGCCGCCAACGGTTCCGTCCTAATGCAGGAAATGGACAACAAATACAAGACACACGCAAAATACGTAGTATATGAGATCATTGTAAGTGCTGTGGAAAACACTAAATAAGGAAAGGGGAGACGAAAGGTCAAGATTTTAGTAAACTATACTGAGAAGGTGACACTCGAGCAAAGACCTAATGAGGGAGTAAGCAGCGTATGTGTTTAGGAGAAAAGCGTTCTAGGCAGAAAGAACACATTTCAAAACCCTGAGGCAGAATTCCTTGCAAGTGTGCCTAGAGAGGAGTTCAGAGACATTGGCCGTGGGGAGCGGGTGGGTGCTTGATCACATAAAGCCTTATGGGTCACAGTGAAAACACTGGCTTTCACTCTCGGTGAGGTAGGAGCCAACGGAAGGTTTTGAATAGAGAACTAACATCATCTAACTTATATTTTAACAGAATCACTCCAGGGACAGGGTGGAGAAAAAGGGCAAAGATATAAATAGCGAGGCCAGTTGAGAGGCTATATTTATAACCCAGATAGGATAGGATAATGGTTCGGACCAGGGTAACCACAGTGAAGGTGGCAAGTAGTGGTCAAAATCTAGATACATTCAGAAGGTAGAGCTCACAGGTTCGGCTATAACATGCAAACTAGACAGGAGTCAAAGACTGATACCTAAGCATTTTGAAAGACAAAGAATGGGCTTAATGAAAAATGAGTTACACAGGGTTCTGACATTAAAATGCAGGTGGCAGCTTCTGAGGAATAAAGAATAATCACTGGCTAGGATCTAAATGGGCAAAACACAGCAATCACTATAGAGAAATAACCTTTTGCCCACAGCTTAAAAAAAACAAAAAGGTATAAAATGGAGGGTACATTCAGTAGCATGTGGTATCCCCACCCCTGGCTAAGACAGGATGTAAGAAGATACTCATACGCAGATGAGGAACAGCATCAAGGGTGTTGGAAGGGGCAATACAGGAGTCAGGGTGTGAAGGGGACATGTGGAAGGGAGGAATGATCCCAACCAATCAAGAAATGGAAACCCAGAGTTCCCTATGGTTGCTGGACATGATGCCTGCTAGTAGTAAGGGCAGGAAGAAATGATAAACAAATGCAAAGTATCCTCATCCTTGGAAAGAGGACCAATGACTGGACTTTGGAAGCAAAAAGAGTCTTACATTTTTTTTTTCTTTTAACGTTTATTTGTTTATTTTTTGAGAGAGCGAGCACGTGAACGTGCACGTGCACACACATAGGGGAGGGGCAGAGAGAGACAGTATCTGAAGCAGGCTCCAAGCTCTGAGCTGTCAGCACAGAGCCCGACATGGGGCTCAAACCCATGAACTGTGAGATCATGACCTGAGCTGAAGTCGGGCACTCAAGGCGCCCCTTGGGAGAATCTCAGGGAAGCTGGTATCCACATCTACCCTGCCCCCCCAACAATCCCAAACCCCAGCATACAACATTCCAGAGTGGGGGGTGGAAAGTAAAATTGTATGTAATTGAATCTTCAAAAGTCTCCATAAAGTGACATATGTGTATGTATGAGCAATACATCTCTCTATTTGTATATATAAAGAGCAAAAGCAAGAGGGAGAGAAACGGGGAGAGAACCTACTTATTCCACAGCCACAGAAATACAGTGAACTTCTCATTAAAAGAGGGGAAAAAGGAAACTTTGAAAAAAGCTATAATCACATGAAAGTAACCTCCCTCTTCCTCAGCATTTTAGTTGCTTTGTGTCTAGGGGAATGAGATAGCAAAGACATGCTATAAATGTGAATGAATGAGTGAATGAGATGTTACATCACACACTCCACAATTCAACTAACAAAGGTATGTATTTCCCTTTATTTAATAACAGTAGATGAAAAAGATATATTCCTTCCTCCTCCAAATGCAAGAAACACACACACACACACACACACACACACACACACACACACCGGTGTTGTAGTCTCCAGGGCCTAAAATATACTAATTTTCAAAATTTGATAATCCAGTTCCCATAGCAACCATAAATCAGTCTTTTGAAGGACGCATAGGAAGGATATTCTGGCTGGAAACAACATTCTTTGACCACTGAGAAAAATGAAACCAAAGCCAAATTATAGCAACCCAAGATAGGATTGTTTTAAAGGTCCCAAGTTTCTTCTCTTTGACAGTATTAATGCTAAAGTAGGCACGACATCCGCATGCTAAGGAAACCTTGAATTCCAAGGGGAGAGCGGAACGCCGAGAGGCGCCGCCTGGCCGGCCGCCCGGGAGCCTCCCCGCGGCGCCGGTGATTGCCTATCGATCTGAGCTGCGCCCAGCCTCCTGTCCGCACCCGGCAGGTCAGCAGTGAACTTGTACCAGGCTTTGGCTGTGCTCTTTTGGGCAACCCAATTTCCTAACATACGCAGCGCGATGCATTGTCACTATACCTCTCATCTCTTTCAGAATTCGAACGTGTGTCAACAGAACTAAATTTCCACACACTCCCCTTCAAATTATTGCTGGAAAACCTTCACATAAGATTCGAGTCTCCCCTGATTTGCTTGGGAGCTACTCTACAAAAGAATGTCTCTTATTATGTTACCTTAAGCAGAATATTGGAAACTTCAAGCATCTGTTAGTATTCACAAACTGGCAATAAGAATGAAATAGACTACATCAACTCTAAAGTTGCTAAGAAAACAGCATCTTTGACTTACCGGGTATGCTTTGGCCAGCCACAAACAACACTTCGGAGTTCTTTATTGTTAGGCCTGGAATGTACCCAATTAAATGGATTGAAAAGAGCACTTACCCAAGGAAGCTTACTGTTCAATCTTCTTTTTTCAAACACTCCCTTCTAACATTCCTCAGCACAAATTCATTGAGTTCTCTCTCACTTGTGCTGTGTACCTTTTACGTCCCTTCATTGACTTCCCAGCTCCTGTCCTCTAAAATTTCTCCCTTTGGGGGTGGGTGCCTGGCTGACTGGGTCAGTGGAGCATGTAACTATTTCAGGGTTGTGGGTTCCAGTCCCACGTTGTGTGTAGAGATTACTTAAAAAGGTAAAAATAAATAAATGAATGAATGAATGAATTAAATTCTCCCTTTGTAAATTCAGTTTAGTTTCATCATTTCATGATGATCCTTCTCAAATGAGCACCCTTCCAGGAACTTCCAAGCCCAGCATCCATTCTGTAGCAAACAGGTTTCTTCTTCCAGCCACTCCTTTCTCCATTCCTGTTACCGGGACGGTGGTCTCATCAACAGGTAACTAACTTCCCAAAGGGCCACGCTGATTCTAGTTTCTTTTCTGCCCTCCTGGTGCAGTGAACTAATCCCTCCTGTCCTATTTTCATCTCCACTTCTGAGAACAGCAGCCCAGAGAGGCATCCTTCTATCCACTCTGGCCTCAATGAGGAGATGGGGGATCAGAGTCATTACTATCCACTCTCACTTACCTACCTAGCTGGAGGGACAGCACTGTCCGCATTGCAGCCTAACCCAACTTCTTTCAGGTCCTGGAAAGTACCACACTCTTTCATAACTCCACAGCCTCCACAGTAGATGCTGTATCCTCTACTTAGAAAACTCTTCTGCCCCTGTTCCCTGCACCTGGCTACTGCCAACGTGACTTCCCCCGATGTATCTTGCCATCACTTCCCCCCAGGAAGATGCCCTGACCTCTCTGCACAGAGCTATGGACCTCTACTCTCCCTATGGAAGAATAATTGCTGGTTTAGTTGCTGGTCTTCCTCACTGAAATCCAAGTTCTTTTGGGCAGGCACCTTTCCTCTCCTGACCCCATTGTAATTCCAGCCCATAGCGTATTGTCTGGCACACAGGTGTTCAAGGAATATTTTTGAATGAATGAATGACCCAAATATTTTTTTTGTTATCTACCTCCATGTTCTTTCCAATACAATGTTCCATCTTTGAAAAAGAAAGTATTCAAATAAGAGGTGTTATCAGTGGTCACATAGGGAATAGCTTGGTCAGCATGGCTGCAGGATAGTCAACTTTGTAGGGGGTTTCCCTCACTCAGGAGGCTCCCTGACTGTCATCTGACCTGCCAAAGAAACTGAAAGGACCTCATATACTTCAGGCCAACACCATGCCCCGCCTCTCACGCAGGCGTCCTACCATCCTAACCCAGTCCAATACTACAAGGAGGCAGAGTCCCTCCGAATGCCTTCCTTCATATTCAGCCAGAACACAAGGATGGAAGAGTCATGGCCATCTCCCTTCATACACAGCCTCAGACTGTAGTTCCTTGAGATGTCACTCAGCTCCTGGCTCGGGGCCAGACACAGGATCATATGGATCTCATGAATAAATGAGGAACTCTTTTTTTTTAAGTTTATTTAATTTTTTAATTTATTTTGAGAGACAGAGAGAGTGAGCGGGGGAGGGGCAGAGAGAAAGGGAGAGAGAGAATCCCAAGCAGGATTCTTGATCGATCCCACCAACCGTGAGATTATGACCTGACTCGAAATCAAGAGTTGGACATTTATCTGACTGAGTCACCCAAGTGCCCAAAGGGCTCTTTTCAGTGCTTAGTTGTCTGCCCTGTACTAGCTCTTGCCTCACTCACATAAAATCCTTCAGATTTATACAACACCCACAAACAACACCCCCTAATTTCAATCAAGCCTCTTTGAAAAAGTAGTCTCCACCTACTCACTCCACTCTCACCTTCAGACCACTGGATCAGGATCTGAGGCCCGATCCCACCAAGGCCACCAGCAAACTCTTGTAACAAAAAAACAAAGGACACTTCCTAGAGCTTACTTGGTTTGTCCTACCTAGAACGTTTCATGCAACTCACTTTCCTTCTGGCCCACTTTAATTCTTTGACTCTTCTCATAGATTTCTCCTCTATCCTTTTGACAACACCTATTCTGTATTCTTCACTGAAAAAAAGGGGGGGGGGGTTGACCAAATTTCCTTTAATCATTATAGTATTATAGTAAAGCTAAATCCCCTGAATTTTTACTATGATCCAGTCCTATTATAGACACTTTCACATATTAACTCATTTTATGGTTCACAACTAGCCTATGACTCAAATACGTATCATCTCCATATTATGGGTGAGAAAATTGAGGACGGAAATAAGTAACTTGCCTCAGTAACTGGTAGAACTAGGATTTGACCCCAGGCAGCAGAGCCCATACACTTAACTTCTATTCTATGCTCATCCATTAAATGATGGTGGTCCAGAAGGAGCCCTCTGAATCCACAATTACCTGAGTGATCCTACCCTTCCCTGGTTTCATACCCGTATTCCCAGACAACCCCAATCTATTGTTCTAGTTTACTGCTCAAAATCTCTCAGCTCAAGATCCACACAATCCAACTGCCTGCTGAATACATCCAAACAAACTCATCCTCTTTGACTTACCCAATCAATGGCTTGATTCAGAGCCTTCTTCACTTGTAGAAGACACCACCATGCACACAGTGCAGCCCAGAGATAATGATGTCACCCTTTGCCCCACCCACTGCCTTGCCTCCCACATGTACTGGTCAGCAAGTTCGCCAGTTCAACTCCTTCCTTTCCAACACCTCAGTTCAGATCCTGATCGTTCCTTATCACACTTACAGCCTCTTCACACAGCTGCTGGAGCGATTTCCTAAAACCACAGCTGTTCTCCTCACGTCTCCACTGATGATATTTTCAATGACTCCTCATTCCTTCAGGGTAAAATGCTAACTCCTCAGCATAGCACACAGTGCCTCCCTGATAGGTCATGGCTACTTCTCAAGCCTTGTTCTACCTTATGTCCTAGCCTCTGGTCCCCAGGCCTGTATACGTGTGGTCACTCGTGTTGAAACACAGTCAATCACCCTTCTTCCCCCTGTCACTCACCTATCATCTTTGGTTCATTCTAATCTGCTTCCCCACGTAGGCAACTATACCCAAAAGAGCCTTTCCTGCCTCCCACATGCTCTTAGAGCCCCCTAAGCTCACTTCTCCCCTGTTACCCACCATACTGAATTATAACTACCTTTTGATTGTTTTTCTTTTTTAATCATTAGACTGGACTTTTCTGAGAACAGAGGGCACATCTTATACCTCTTTGCATTAAATAAGCATCTAACACAGGACTCATACAAAGTAGGTGTTCAATAAATCTTTGTCAGATGAAATTGCAAATGGAAACACAAGCTTTTAAGAAGCCGGTTCTGCCCCTCCTTCTGAATTAAGTAGGCATATGGATACAAAGCTAACTGCACTTCAAGTGAAAGAAGCAGATGGCTTCAAAGCACATCAACTCCAGCCAGGGAATGTATACTCTTCCTTTCAAAACATCCTTAAATTAACACTTTCATTATTGATCCCTTCTTCTTTATAAGAATGAATGAATGAAAGAAAGAAAGAAAGAAAGAAAGAAAGAAAGAAAGAAAGAAAGAAAGAAAACAGAAACTTCAACACATTTAATCTAAATAGGGGAAAATAATGACACCTATGGGATGAAGATAACAAAAGTACAGTAGGGCCTCCCTGATATAAGCATCATTAAGAAAGAAACTGATTCACATAAAATAAGTTTCTTTATTAATACGTGTCTTTCCTTAAAGCATCAAATAAATGTATTTTTTTTTTCCTTTCTGGAAGAAAATCATTCTCAAATATATGCTTCTCTACTTTTATAATCAAAGAATATATAAAAATATGCTCATAGCATAGTAGGGAAAGTCAATTTTTAAAAGTAAGCACGGGGGGCGCCTGGGTGGCTCAGTCGGTTGAGCGTCCGACTTCAGCTCAGGTCACGATCTCGCGCTCTGTGAGTTCGAGCCCCGCGTCGGGCTCCGGGCTGATGGCTCAGAGCCTGGAGCCTGCTTCTGATTCTGTGTCTCCCTCTCTCTCTGCCCCTCCCCCATTCATGCTCTGTCTCTCTCTGTCTCAAAAATAAATAAATGCTAAAAAAAAAAATTAAAAAAAAAAGTAAGCACGGTCCCATGTTGTTAAAACATAAACATACATATTCACATTTATATTGACATTTGTATTTATATTATGTAGCTCTTCCAAAATATTAATAGTGGATATCTCTGGTTGTGAAATTGCAACAGATTTTTATTTTGTTATCTCATCTGTATATTCTAATATTTTCACAATGAAGTGTGTAAGTTATATGATAAAAATAGAAATTCATAGGGGCGCCTGGGTGGCGCAGTCGGTTAAGCGTCCGACTTCAGCCAGGTCACGATCTCGCGGTCTGTGAGTTTGAGCCCCGCGTTGGGCTCTGGGCTGATGGCTCAGAGCCTGGAGCCTGTTTCCGATTCTGTGTCTCCCTCCCTCTCTGCCTCTCGCCTGTTCATGCTCTGTCTCTCTCTGTCCCAAAAATAAATAAACGTTGAAAAAAAAATTTTTTTAAAAAAATAGAAATTCATAAAAAATTAGTACTATGCTGAATTTAAGATTTTATTGACAAGATAAATCATCACACTCAAGTTCCATATTTACCCATCGGTATGCTTGAAAGCTAATAAAGTAAACAAATGCCTCAGCAAACCAATCCAAAATATAATGCTTTCAGAGTTCTCAAGAATATAGCCTAGATTTTTCAGCCCTTCTCAGTCTACAACCATATCTGCTTTTTTGCTATCAATTCCTGCTTCTAGAAGTCCCCTTTACCTCTTTTGAAATATGTTATTTGCAAATTTTCTAAAGTCATTTGCAAAGTAGAGTGATTCTTTCTTGAGACCCTGAAGTGTAAAGTCTGCTTTTTTTGAACACAGACTTTGTGACATCCGTTGGCACTTTTTATTTACTATGATAGTTAAGAGTATGTTAGGGCTTTGCAGTTTAGTTCAGCTTCTAGCTTGACAGCAACTAGCTATGTGACCCTGGACAAACTATTCAACTTTTCTGAGCCCCAGTTTCCTCATCTGTAATTAGGGAGAACAATAACTGTATATGTTTATTATGAATACAAAATAAGACAAGGAAGAAAAGTGCTCCGCAGAGAGCTGAAAACAAAGGCAAGTACCCAATAAGTGTTAGGTACATTATTTATGTTACTATTATTGTTCACTCCTGATTCTCGATTATTTTCCAGGTATACAGGCTTCCAGATACTTGAGTTCTAGAGAAGCAAAATATTTCTGTATGTAAGCAACTGGTTACAGAAGTGTGTCACCTGAAGGCCAAATCAGGTTAATCTCGTCCTTAGGAGTAGGAAAAAAAAAAAAGTGATAAACTTGTTGAAGTAGTTAGCAAGTTATAGCACACCTAATGTCCAGTAAATTAAACATAAGACTGTAACTCTGAATCACTAACTGTAGGTCTGAAGAAGCCATGTTTATGGCGACTTGTTCCTCAATATGCTTATGTCAGTTACTCTGGAGCGAGGCTATAAGATTGGAGCTCATGTTGATAAGGCTAACTCTCCCCCGGTGCTGCGGGATGCTTCGAGAGCCCTTAAACAAAGGAAGTTGCCTTCATATACATTTTTGACCATCACCGGGATAAATAATAGCGACCAGATACAGAGTACACGATGACATACTTTTACCGAAATACAAGTGAGCCATGAAAAGTTCTTATCAGGAAGAAAGTTTGGTGGCACTGGTGGCCTCAACAGCGGTCTTACAAACTTGTTGTCAAGTAGCTCCGGTCAGTAATATGTTACAGGTCGGAGAACTATTTCCAAAGCAAATAAATTTTTTAAGTATTTTTCTAAGAAAAGAGTAATAGATGTTCTTTATAGAGAAGTTGGCAAAAACTGAGAACTGGGGATGAGAGAATAAAAATTATCCATAATTCACCACTAAGAGATAAACGTTATTAAAACATTTTGGTGCATTTTCCCCCTTTTGTGCTTATTACCTTTATATTTATACATTTATATATAAAATCATGCTGTTATAGGCATTTGTATCCTGCTTCTTTTTTGACTTATTATAATATAAGCATTTTATAGAGCATTAAAATTCTTTGTAAACATCGTTTTTAATAGCTGCATAAATGTTCCATTGTAAGGATATACCATAATTTACCTAACTGCTTCCTCATTGTTGGACATTTAGGCTGTTTCCTTTTTTTTTTTTTCTTTTTTTTTTTTTTTGCTAACACACAGAAATTTTAAAGATGGTTTTCAAGAGAAAACAAATTTTATTTCGTAGGTAAATGAAGTACACAATGAAACAGACAGTGATGATAGGTTAGTGTAATAGATTCACTGCTAGCCTCAGGTTCAATCAGAATAGGCATTTATCTTTCCTTCAAGCAATAATTCATTTTAATTCAGACTTTCCATTCCTAGCTGCTTCCTCACAAATATGTTTTCCATCTCACACAATTGCAAAGACTCAGCCATAAAGCTCACTTTTTGACAGGTGGCATTTAATTTGTCTGTAGGTCAAAAGCCCTACTATCTCTTGTTGCCATACTGAACAGAGGCAGGAAGCCTCACTTACAATCCTGCCCAGGTGTAACCCTCCTCCTTTGTGAGAATATTTGCCTCTTCTTCAAGCTCAATTCTTGGCTAGTCTGTCAGATGCAAAAGTGCCTTCCTTGGGTTTCTGGGGTACTTTAGAATTAACTTTTCTTCCCAGGCCCTGGGGCTCTCTTGAAGTGTCTGTCTCCATGGGGACCAGAACTCCCTATCAACAGACTCCACCCCACCTTAAGAGGATCCCTATTTCCTTCAGAATAGGCCTCTTTCCAGTTATGCTAGAAAGTCATGCCAGAAATATAAATGCCCCACCTATGCCTCCAGATGAAGAGCTTAAACTCTGAGATAATTGAAGTAGTCACAGCAAGAAGCAAAGCCTTGGGGAGGCCATTAATAATGCAACACGTGGTCATGCAGATTGCATGTACAAAAGAGAATATTATAAGCATATTTAACATGAAATGTAAGAACTACAGCAGAGTGAGTTAGGAATTTCAGTTGATTCTCCTTGGAAACTAATCACTTACCACTGTCTAAACAGCCATAGATTGATCACAAATGGAATCCAAAAAACATAACAGCTCGTTGGGGTCAAAATAGAGATTTCACAAAACAAAATAAAATTATGAAATATATGAAATAGGAAAGTCTGTAAGACAGAGGAGAGCTAAAGACTTCAAAGTCCACTTCTATTAATATTGAATCTGGTACTAGGGGATCCAGCAGACTGATCCTAACCAGACCACCTTATCCTTCAAAAGACCAGCACACCCTCTGGAATTAAACATCATACAAAGTAACCAGGAGTAGGACCAAAGAAGTTTTATCCTTCCTGCACAGAGAACTAAATTGCAATGAATAAAATATCTAAACTGTAGAAAGTGGGTTTTTCTCCCTTTATCATTGTACCTAAATAATGATTTTTCAGCATTGGAGGCATAGTACAATTGCACAGTGTTTGGTGTTCACATGAAATAAAACGAAATAATATAGAAAGCCCTTGCCATGTTGCCTGGCATGAGGCTCCTGTTCAATAGATGTCAACTGATTCTTTTCTTCTATAAAGAAGAAATGGGCTTAAGAGAAAAACAACAGAACTTGTTTTTGTGCATTACACTTAGTGGGAAGATATAGATAGATATAGATATAGATATAGATGATATAGATATAGATAACAGATTCAGATATAGATATAGATATAGATAAATCTGTATCTATCTATCATGTATCTATCTATCTATAACTCTTTTTGGGGGGGTGGGGGTGGAAGGGGGACACAAGAAGCTAAACATTCTTTGCTTTATACCAACCAACATCCAGAATTTAAACAAACAAAAATAGGTGGGTACTTCTTTGCTTAAAAACAAACTTCATTTTATTGTTTATTTTTTTAATGTTTATTTTTGAGAGACAGAGAGAGAGACAGTGAGCAGGGGAGGGGCAGAGAGAAGGAGACACAGATCTTAAGCAGGCTCTAAGCTCTGAGCTGTCAGCACAGAGCTTGAACTCACCAACACTGAGATTGTGACCTGAGCCGAAGTCAGACACTTAACTGACTGAGCCTCTCAGGTGCCCCAACTTCATTTTGTTTTTTAAAAATCCATACAAATAAGCAGACTTTTAGAAGTTTACATAACCTTTTGAAATTCAGTATGTTCTTCAAATATCATATTTACAAATACAGGTTTGAAGTAAATGAATGCCTAGGGGCCAAAGTGTTCTAGAGTTCAGAATTTTTCAGATTTTAGAAAGGTAATATGATGCATATGTGCCCAGGACTGTCTCAAGAGTCACAGCCTACTCAAACACATTAATATTTCTTCAGGGAAACTTAAGGATTTTCATATTGAATAAAATAAATGAAGTCCATAATTAGACTCATGTCTGTTCAGTGAAGGTTATGCCACCAAATTAGTCTGTGACAAATAACAGCAACAAAGAAGCACCTGCTGGTGCTCAGAGATTTTTTTAATTTCAGACTTACGGATAAAGGATTATAAAACTATTTTTGATATGAACACACACGATCAGGTAAACCAGTCTACTGTGTAAGTTTAAGAAAGGTAAATAATTAAGAGAGAAAAAGTACAGCTTTGTACTGATACCATCTACACAAAACACTGCTGCAAATAGAAACAACTTTTATGAAAATTACAAGACAAAAAAGAGGTGGTGTAACTGAAGTGTGTACCCCATAAAACAAAAGGGTTTCAAGAGCCTCTAGTATAGATTTGGCCCATAAAAGCACTATCTTGGCATAAGACATCTTAAAATCTACTCTGATCATTATTTACTACCACTAACCAAAATCTACCTATGAGTCCAAAGCCACATTTTTTTTAAAGCTTATTTATTTGTTTTGAGAGAGAGAATCAGAGGGGGAGGAGCAGAGAGAGAGGGAGAGACAGGGAATCCCAAGCAGGCTCTGGGCTGTCAGCAGAGAGCCTGACGCAGGGCTTGAACTCACGGACTGAACCATGAGATCATAACCTGTGGCGAAGTCAAGAGTTGGACACTCCACTGACTGAGCCACCCACGTACCCCCAAAGCCACATTTTTTTTGAAGGCAAAAGACAGTAACTCGGAAACCGAACATGTATTGTGGGCAATCGAAGGCACCTCCAGAAACTGACAAGCACACATAATTCACCTCTTCATGTTTATAAAGGCACAAAAATCACATAGTGAAAACAATATGTGAACACATTCTTCCAGTTATTACCGTCTTTGTATAACCTGCACCCTATTATCACTGCCAAATCCCAGGATTAAGAATAGATCCTTAGCACCCCAAATAACAATATATAGTGACATGATCTTGAGTCTTTTTGGTTTTTAATGCACTTGGATAGTGTAAGGTTTTTGGATCAGTTTGACATTAGTCTTTACCTTTCTCCATCTCAAAAACCAAATATTTTCTCTCTATCAGCAAATGAGAAGGCTTCATTATTATCAACCAGAAACATTCTCTGGAGAAAAAGACCCTTTAACTATACCTTATCAGGGGGAGCTTAACATAGACTAGAGCCAAACAGGAAACTGTTGTCTTGGGCAGACAGTTCCCTACATTTAAGTGCTCAATGTTAAATCATTATATATAACAAGTCACATTAGGAACATATTTTAAGGCTGGTCAATCTTTAAAGCATACGTATCTTTTGAAACACATACCAAAGTTTCAACAAATAAGAAACTAGAGATCAGAGAGGTCACACCCAGATAATTTGTACCACAGCCAGAACAAGAATTCCCAATACTCATAAATAATTTAAGTTAGGGATACATTTTTTTATTGGGGGTGGAGGTGCAATATAGGGGGCAAAGAAACATGGGTTGAACGTAAGTTATCAGTGACTAGTTTTATTTCAACAGTTATTGGGCTCATACTTTGACCTCAATGAAAGCAAAATCTAGCTGTAGAATCAACACAGGTAACTAAAAAAAAACTGTTGGCAGAAAATGTTCAACAAGACCTTGGGAGACCCTAGGATTCAGATGAGGAAAAAGACAGGGGGTTGGTGGGGAGGTGGGGGAGCGGTTAGTCTTCTGGGGAGACTGAAATGAGGCAATGCAACAATGTACCTGGGACATACACAGCCACTACAAAGAATCTCTCAATTGTTCATTGAGTCAAAAATATATTTAGAATCTTTACAACCATCGCCAGGTCATTAGAGTAGACTATGGACTCCCTGGTCCCTTAAATTTTAATGAACCTTAGCCCTTTAAAGGTGGCACTGAGATCAACTTTAGCTGTGAGACAATTAAAATGTTAATGGGGTTTCTACTATAAATAGATTTATGAAAGAAGGAGAATGCTGACTGAGTTGTTTCCTGGCCCGGACTTGTTACTGTCAATTGAATTCAAGCAAGATGTGCCGTACAAGGGATGTAAGGCATACCTTTTAATGGCGCTGCCTACTGTGTTTCCTATTTCAAAATTCATTTCAGTGTTGCATATAACACGCCTAAAGCCCAATACAAATACTATTCTGTTATCATATAATTGGCCAGTGTGTATTCCTGTGTCTTGGGTTTCTATTTGTTTTATTTTACATGTGGTATACCAGTACACTGAAAGGAAAGTTGTGTTCGTTTTTTGCTCATCCCGATTCAGAGAGAGTTCAAAAGTTCAAAAGATAAGAAGTGGTTCTCAGCATGAGTAAACCGTGAAATGCATTGGAAAATAAATTTTTGATGTCAAGATACATTCCTAGTTTATTCATGCTGAGAATAGGTTTTTTTGTGTATTTTTTTATCTTTTGGAGTTTATAAGCTTGGATAGCCAAAATTTGTTTAAATTCCACAATAAATAAAGAAGCAATATAATTTACTATTATTTTATTGCCACATACTTTAGACTATAAACCAAACCCTTCACAGTGTAACAAAAATCTGGAAATACTGCAAATAAATATTAGTACTTTGAGCTCCAGAAATGAAAACCATTCAAAATGAGACTGCCTTTCTCCAGGTCAGAATCCTCTAGACTAAACTATGAAAATAATTTTCTTAGTAATTCAGAAAAACAAAAGTTCAAACCTCCTGTGATTGCCCTCAAGAGCAAAATCCACTAAAGTTCACGATTACTGTCAATTCCTTTTTTTTTTAATTTTCTTTTGTTTAATATTTATTTATTTTCGAGATTGGGAGAGAGTGAACATGCAAGCACAGGCGCACGGGGCAGGGGCGGAGAGAGAGAGACACAGAATCCAAAGCAGACTCCAGACTCTGATCTGTCAGCAGAGTCCACAACAGGGATCAAACCCACAAATCACGAGATCATGACCTGAGCCAAAGTCAGACATTTAACCTACTGAGCCATCCAGGCACCCCACTGTCAATTCTGAATTAACCATCTCAGTGAGGAAGAATATTAAACACCACTGAAAACTGTTCACTGAAGAATAACAAAATACACTTTCCAAATCACAAGTTCACAAGTCACATAATTTATACACAAGGAGGTGATTTACAGACAGCTGGTTGAAAATGCTTTTACTAATTCTGAACATGTACCCATCATTATCACATGGTTATCAAATAGATTTCTTGAAAGAAACTAGAGATCTCTAGACGCTGAAGTTAAATATACATGGCAGTTAAGGGGCACCTGGTTGGCTCAGTCAGGTAAGCGCCCAACTTCGATGCAGGTCATGATCTCATGGTTCCTGAGTTCGAGCCCCACATCAGGCTCTATGCTGACAGCTCAGAGCCTAGAGCCTGGCGCCTGCTTAAGATTCTGTGTCTCCCTCTCCCTCTGTGCCCTTCCCCACTAGCACTCCGTGTCTCTCTCTCTCTCTCTCTCTCTCTCTCTCTCTCTCTCTCTCTCTCAAAAATAAACATTAAAAATATTTTTTAAACATGTCAGTTAAGATTGCTGAGACAGACATACAATTAATCCTATTTGAGTGATTTGGAATCATTAGTGAAATAGATTACTTTTGTGCTGGGTCTTAGAGATTAGCCTGGAAGAAACAGAGGAGGCAGGAAGTTCACTGAGAGCAAAGACCACATGGAAGGAATGTAAGGAATGCATTTAGGGCCCTGAGATATCCTGGTAAGGGTAGAACAGCAAGTGCATGGAGGCAAGGATGGCAGTACCAGTTAACTGCAGTGTATATCATCCCCAGAAGGTACTCTCTCCTTCCAACAGCCTCCAAGGCCTTGCCACACTCTGCTTTCTTCCTGTAATGAATATTCTTCTGCTCCTAATCCTATCTCACTTTCAAATGCCACCACATTCATAAAGGTCTTCACGATATCCTCTCATGAATTTGGTTTATTCCTTTTTAATTACGGTAAGACTTCGGTCTAAGTCCTTTAGAGTACTTAACTATATACAACAGAGAAGAAAGTACTTGATTATAAATATGTTCCTTCGAGGTGAAGGTCTTATTTTACCCCTCTTTACAAATCTCTACAGAAAATGCCTTGATGATTCTGAGTTGATCTGTAGTTAATTCTGCTGGTATAGCATAGCAGGAAGTTCTTTCTCCTGTCATTTCTGGTGATGGGAATAATGAGGCTGAGAACTATGAATGATGGCAGATACATAGTAAGTGTTTAGTCTGCCAGAATGCAGACTACCAACACAGGTAGCCACTCTCTAGAAATTTCCACCTCTTGTCACCATGACCAAAAGTGATACCTGCTAGATCTAACTTCTCAACTAGAACAAGGTTCTTCCATCAGGTCTATCTAGGTTACCTCTAGGGCAATTTTTTTTTTTTTTCAGTAGTGACACTTTCCACTTCCCAATGTCCTATTTTATTTACATTTCCTGAGGGCTCTTCCTCTAAGGCAGTTTTTTAATCTTGTCCTTAGGTCTTTCTTCCTCTCTCCTCCTCTCATATATTAAAATTTTCAAGGTTTCCTTGTTCAATAACCTTTCTCCTCACTTTTTATTTATACTGGTGTTTTGACACTTCAACATCCAGGTATAGCTCTAGCCCAGACCACTCTTCTGGTCTCAGACCCTTAGGTGGAGCTCCTCCAAAGCATCTCCATTTGAGATCCCACAGACACATAGTGCTCACATGGTCACAGCTGAACTCATCCTCTTCCCCCCATAAAGCTCCTCTTCCTCCTGTGTTTCTGATTTTCTCCATTACCCAGAGGCCAAGGTCCAGTCTTCTTCCTTCCCATTTCCACTCATTCATCAACTCCTCTTGCTATCAATCTTTCAAATCTGTTCCTTCCTTTTATCACCACCACTGTTTCCTTCGTTGATTAGACTCACACCACTTCTCCCTCTACTACTGAAAGAACATTTTAAGCAGGCTCCCTGCCTCTGGCTCCTTCCCTCTTGAGCCCATTCCTCATTCAAAACCACAAATCTAATTAGGTCCCTCCCCTGTATTCAGTCAGTCACTTCCTGGCTCCTCACTGCTTCCACTGCAAAGTCCAAAGTTCTCATCTTGATATGTAAGGCCTTTTCTGTGCTATCCCCTCTGGCTGCCATGAACTCATCTTCTACTGTGACCTCTTTCATATTCTTTCCTCCAGACATATGATTAGGGAAAGGGTTGATGGCTTTCCTAAAGCAGAGATTGTGCCTCCTTCTTGCACATGCCCGTTCTCATTAACTGGAATTCACCATCATCACTTGTATTGCCCATCTAATCTCTACTCACAGAATCTGCTTAAGAAAATTAAACTCTTAAAAACCTGCCCTGAAGCCATGGATTCTTTCTTCCTTCCAGCTAGGTTACTTCTTCCATCTCTGCCAAGTTTTGGTTTGTTTGTTTGTTTGTTTGTTTGTTTTCAGTAGGTTCTAGTCTGTTTCTTGGTCTCTCCCCACCAGGTATTCAAGGTGCTCAAAGACAGAGGATCACCCTATCTTCTCTGTATCCCCAAAGCCTAGCAAAGTACTTGACTGAGTAAGTATGTGTTGAATGGAAGAAACAAGGAAAGAAATCAGCTACATATTAAGCAAATGGGTTAGTGATTTGATTTCAGCTTTAGTGGCAAAAAGATACATACTTAGGATTTGAACATAGCCCTTTGGGTCAGCTCATGAAATCTATGTGCTCATCTAGTTCCTGAGTCTTCCTACCTATTGAAAAAGAATGGAAAATCAACTGCTGGATGCAACAAAAGGTAACAAAACTAGATTTAAGTCTTAGCAAAGCCCATGCAGCTGAAACTGGGAAGGAAAATGTTAGGAGTGTTGGGAGACAATTCTTCAAGGTCTCTTGCATTACTGCATATCTTGTGAAGCTTAGATGGCTTTTGTTCTGGAAGGATGTTTGTATAGCAAATAGCCTTGAAAGATTTAGAGAGAGTCTCCTGCCAGGGCTGAGAGAAGGGTTGTTTAATGAGCAGCATAATAAAGATGATGTCTCCCTCTAAGGGCAAAAGTTGGCTAGGTTTGCTAACAGTCCCCTTGTAAGATTGGAATTTTTTTTTAAGGCCTCAGTTCCACAGCTGTGACATAAATTCCACTGTGTGTATAGTACGCATTTAGGTCATTCCTCATTGCCCCTGTGGAATTTGGGAGAAGAAGAGGCAGGGGCAAAGGAAACCAATTCAAACATGAAGCTCATGCTACCTGTTATGGCATGGCTAATGAAGTCCTTTATCTTTGATCCAGGGATCTCATGCCTTTTGTCAGCAGCTATGCACTGTGGCAGACTACCTTGTTACCTTGCAGGTAGAGTAAAATTTTAAATACTTAATAGTTCTTGACAAGGAGAAGGGAACTAAAGGCAAACAAATTAAAACCTGCTCAATAAATTTTGTAAACTTGAATAATACTGTAATGATATGATCTTGAACACAATGTAGTGAGTAAGAGCATAGATTCTAGACTCAAACAGCTCAGGTTCATAGCCTAGCTTTTACAATTATTAACTATAAATTCCCCTGAGCTTCATATTCTTCTATGCAATTTCTCCAGAAAACCTTAACTTCCTTTGGATATCAATTTCCTTTCGTGAAATTTGGTTCCTAACATTACCTTCTGATAGGGTTGTTGTGAGGATTAAACGAATTAAAATATGTAAAGTACTTAAATTGTTCCTGGCATATAATAAGTGCTATTTAATAATAATATTCTGATGCTTGAACTTTAGTCCATGTATAATCAAAGTTTCTAAGAAAAGAAATGATGTTAGTAGGTTTATGCTTTGGAAACCAACTTTGACGAAAATTAAATTGTATGTATAATAAAAATAAAGAGGAGCAAGATGGTATGAAAGAGAAGACCACGCAAGAGATGTCTGTAATAGTCAAGGAGTAAAAATGGCATGGTGGGACTCGAGTGCTGGCAAGAGGAAAGAGAACTAATTCAAGAAATATCCATTGCTTGTGTTTATAGGATTTGTCAATTGATAGGAATATAAATATTAACTTATAGCTATCTAGTCAATATATACAAAGGCCTTTTAACAATCGTCTCACCTCAAGCTCATCATAAAACTACAAGGTAAATTGGGAGAAAGGTGACAGATAAAAGATTTCAAATATGAAGGGAGGGGAAGATGAACAAAATACCCAAGAAGGAGAAAATGTAGGGGGAGGCAATGATGTCTAGAGATGACTTATGGACATCGTGAATCTGAAGCCCATGGAGATAATAAACTTATAGTTGAAAATGCAAGTCTCCAAAGACACTGGGGCTAGATATACAGATCTGAGTCTCATCAAAACAGGTCTGATAGAAGCCAGTGGGAAGAAAGAGACATAAACTGTAAAGAGGTAAAGTGTAAAGAACAGGAAGAGGAATATACATAGAAGGTGGGAGAGTGCAGGGCCCAGTAGAGGAGAACTATAGGTGATACCAAGTGTACAAATGAAAAGCACAAGTGGGACTTCTGGGTGGGCCAGTTGGTTAAGCATCTGACTTCATTTCAGGCCATGATCTCACAGTTTGTGAGTGCGAGCCCCACACCAGGCTCTGGACTGACAGCTCGTAGCCTGGAGCCTGCTCTGTATTCTGTGTCTCCCTCTCTCTCTGCCCCTCCCCTACTCACACTCTTTCTGTCTCTCAAAAATAAATAAAACTTTTTTTTTTTTTAAGAAAAGCACAAGCAAGGAAGTGGAGAAGTAGCAAATAGGAATAGCCAGTAATATCATATGCTACATAAAAATGAGAGTAAGGTGAGTTCTAAAATAAAAGAAGTTTCTGAGAATTTTAGCAGAGGAAGCCAGACTACAATGGGTTAAATGATCAATGATAAGAAGGATGCAGCATCAAGAGCTGTTCTTGAGAAACTGAAGACAAGGAGAGAAGGTCAAGACAGATCTGCATATAGATACAGACATATGATAAACATGAAATAGAGATGTAGAAAGGGATACTTGGATACACTGGGGAGAAAAGGGAAAAACAAGCAGTGGAAAGGAAAGAGTTGTCCATAAAAGAAACTAAAGAGATGACTGATAGAAAACTTTTTAAGGATGGGATCTGAAGCATACAGAGAAGGGATTACCTTGAAAAAAGAGTGGGAAACTTATTCCCATGAGACACAGAAGAAAGAAGTGAAAAATACAGGGAAAAAAATATATATGTTGAAGCCAATGACAGGGAGCCTGACAAAATTCATATAATATAATGTCAATTTCATTAGTAAAAGTATAAAATGAAGTTCACTGCTAAAGCCCCAATGCAGAGTTGAGGTTTCAATCTGCTTGAAGTAATAGGAGAAAGAGTTAGCTACTGCTGAATCTAAGTAAACAGATTCAGACTAAAGCAGGAAGACCAGGGAGGAGGCTGGTAAATTGAGAGCCAAGAAAGGAGAGGTCAAGGGCTGAAGGACTACCACAGAGAACAGTGATTAGTAACAGAGCTCTGGAGTTAGACAGAACAGGTCCAAAGCCCATCCCACGACTTCTCAGCTATGCAACTTCAGACAACTTACTTAACTTCTCTCTGCCTCAATGTCCTCATCTAAAAGTGGAGATGACAGTATTATCTACCTCATACGATTGTTAAGATACAACATACAACATATTCATAAATACTAACTGCCGACAGTAATGTCTTGCCCATAAAGAATACACAGCCTTCTCTAGTTCACTTTATGCTCATTTAGTGTGCCTGATCTCACCAGAAAGAAAAATATTTTTGAACTAATTTACAGTAATGAGCAAATGATGGACCACAGGCCATGCCTAAATTATTTGTAAATTTAAAATGTGGACTGTTAATAACCCCAGACAACTCTAATTGGCTCAATTTCTGACTTTATCATGAGAAAAGAAAAACAGATCCAAAACAAAATAAAGCAAATTCCAATATGTTGTGTGGGACAAGAGACAACTCTGTCAGTTTCCCCTTCATGACTTTGATTATAGCTTCTTGCCTTTGTCTATTTCTAAATGTATTGATTCCACAAAAATCTAAATCTCTGCCACTCTCACCACAAGTTTCCACACCTACACCACAAGTTTCTACAACTACAGAAGGCTGATGTAAAACATAGTTCTCCATGCCTGTGTTCATGGTGGGAGTAGAGGTGATAAACAGTATCACAGCAGGGATATTTTGGGTTTGTATGTCAAACTGCCTGTATCAGATACCTGCATGAGGGAATGGCTGTGAGGTGTCCTAGACAGTTTAGGAGACTGCTGCGTCACACAGTGGCCACACCTTTGTTAAATCTCCCCGTACCCCACAAGTGTCAGAGGAATCCAAGTATCTCAAGTCCCAGGAGCTTAAGTTACTGCATCTGCCTTTAGGCACTTCTGCCCACAGGATAGCTGCAATACTTCCCTGTTTACTACTTTTCCTCATGTTGTATACAATAATTATGCAAGTGTTTACAAGAGAGCATTACAAAGGATAAATTTTAATAGAGTGTGTTACCGCCAGTCACTTTCCCTTGATGTCTCAAAGATCCGGAGTAGAGTTTCTTTCCTTCCATTTAATCCTTTAGAAAACATTTGCGGAGTACCATTAACATAAGTAAACTCTTCAATATCCCTTTATCAAAACGCCATCACCAGACAACTCTTCAATTCATTATGTACTTGCCAAGGATGGCTTTCCCCATCCCACAATTCCTAGTTTAAGCCCAGCCTATCATTTAATACTTAAACACCTACAGCCATGAGAGAGCAGAATTTCTCATGAAAAGTATCAGTGAGGAGGAGAGAAATCAGATCATCTTTGTGAGGAACTATCTTAACTATTTCTAGAGAGTTAGCACCCCAATCACTTTCTGTACCTAGCACCAAATGCCAATGGAACCCTGTAGCTTTTACAACAATCAAGAAAGCCCCACTTTTGGGTGCCTTTAAGGTTTTTCAATATCCATGAGGTAAAGAATACCAGCCCCACTCCCACTGAGAGCCCCCGGCAGTGATTCTGGGGTGCCTGGGTGGCTCGGTCAGTTAGGTGTCCAACTCTCGATTTCCATGGAGGTCACAATCTTACAGTTCATGGGATCGAGCCCCATATCAGGCTCTGTGCTGACAACACGGAACCTGCTTGGGATCCTCTCTCTCCTTCTCTCTCTGTCCCTCCCCTGACTAGTGCATATGTGCTCTCTTCCTCTCTCTCTCTCAAAAAAAATAAATAAATAAACATTTAAAAAAAAAAAAGAATTTCTTAAAATCAGGTACTGGGTCTGGATGTTCTGAAATGGAGCATATTTGCTAAGAACTCCAATGCTAGAATTGAAACCACCTTGATCCAAATCTTGTGAATTCTTGGAGTGTGCACTTAACCTCAGTGTGTCTCTTTCTTCATCATAAAATGGAGACGACAACAGTGCCTACCTTGCAGGGCTACTTGCAGAATAAAGTGAAATAATACATGTAAAGTAGCAAGAAATTTGCCTGGCATTTAAGAAGTCAAACAGATGAATTATTACCTGTGATTTCCAATATTGCCTTACATAGTAGGGACTTAGGCACTCTTTCTGGAATACTGATTTTATGAATCTTCCTAACTTTACTTATCCAAGGTTTCCTAAATGTGATAATACAAGGTCATCATACAGAATAAATAGCATTAGAGTTGGAGTATCCACTTGTCACACATCTTTTGCTTCATTAATAAAGTTTCCATTGAAAATGAGCTTACCTGTGGAGGAATGTGCCATAAACACAATGCATTAAGTTTAGGCTGACCATCATTTAGCCACACAGTCATTTCCTCTTTTCACTTGTCACCCCAGTTCCAAAATCTGCGCAAGGAGAAGACCAGCTACATAAAAGTTTGACCTGTGTTAATGACCTATAAGTGCCAGTCAGTAAGATGATGCAATCTCATTAGTGGTCCTCACCTCATTAGAAGCCTGCTCTCAACTGATAATGGACCTCTGAGGTCAATAAAAATTTCAGGGAGAATTCTCCTTAATTTAATAGATGAGCAGGTGTATGGAGTCATGACTACATTCCACATGCCTACAACAATTGGAAAGGTATCTGCAGAAACCTACCTCTAAATCTCCAACATGATTCCTGCTAAGGAACCCTTCACTCTAATACCAGGGAAGACTAAATACAAATTTGATCGGATTTCTTCCCATCTGCAGTCAGAAAATACTTAGAGTCATCAGACTGATCTCAATAATCCTCAGAAAGACCATTTCTATTAAACACCCAAGAATTTATATTGGCTTTAATATCCAATCTCATCTCACCTGATAAATAAATGAGCTGCAATAGCAGTGTCCTTTAAAAGAATGCAATGTCATCCTTCCAGCCTTTTCCACAAAAGTGTCAATATTGAAACATGAGGTAAAACAGTTAAGAAATGTAAAAAGTGATACAGTATTTCTACTATTTCTCAGTCTCCCAAAGGGATTATTCAGTTTCATGCAGTGTGGATGATTCTGTGGCTACCTAATGAGCTAACCTGAAATCCACTTTAATAACAGCACTCGTAAAGGTAAAAGCATGGCTAGCTGGCAGTCTTGTTAAATCAAAAGCAATTTCTAAGAAGCGAAGGCTATTCATCCATGAGATAGCCAAAGAAAGATGTGTTTTATGAGATAAACTGGAGAGGAAAAGTCTAAATCACCCTTCTCTTCAAAATAAACAAGACACGTTTTATCAAGGCAGGAGAAATCACCTACCCAGGAACTCCTTGCATCTCTGCAAATATGCATTTACGAACTAGGTAGTAAAGAAGTTGTTCTGGAATGCTACCAACACCCTGCCCATGTCTCAAGATTTATAGTTAGTGACACTTGCAGTAACCAGGTAGCAAATTTAATCTCCAGTGAGAAGGAAAAAATACGGAAATGTAAAGTGAATCCTAATATGGTATTTTTCTTACAAGAAAAAAGTGAAGTCCCAGAAAGGTAGATGGCCTTATGTGCTGATCTACACCATTTTTTTTTTCTGTTACAAAATATTCACATTTCAGAAAATCAAAGAGGAAGCAAGGAAGTAAGTAGCTAAGTAGCAAAAAATGTTAAAATACTCTGGTGTCTATTCACAACCGCTCAAGAGCAGAAAAGGAAAGGCAGAATTAGATCTGGCTTGTCTCTCCGGCAGTTGGATGATGATCCTTCTGATGCCACAGAATTCAGTGAAAACTTCTCCAGCCAGTCAAAGCGACCAGGCAATTTGTAAAGAGTCAGACTTCCTCTGAGCTTGTCGCTACGCCTGACACAGTGACCAAGACCAAGAATTAATGTCTCCTGGCCTTCATCACTTCCAATCTGGAAATGAAGCCACGCCCCATCCCCAGACTGTGCTTTGCAGTCATCTTCCCACTCTTCAGTTCTGAGGAGGCTAGCGTCTAAGTCGCCGAGCTTTCAGTCCGTGACATACCCGGCTCCCCAGCTCCTCACTTGGGCGGATGAGCCGAGGTTCGTTTCTCTCAAACCTGTGGAATAATCCGCTCCATCGGACTCAAAGACACTTCTCAAAAAAAAAAAAAAAAAAAGCACCCCAAGTCATTGATCTCCAGAAAGAACATGTCAAGAAACTCGCTGCTCGACAGGATTTCATCCAAACCCTTTCAGAAAGTGGAGCTTGTCATTAGCCAACTACTCTTATCAATTATTTGAAACCCACACACTCACAAACCGCGTACACACGCACACACCCAAATCTGGAGGGAAATTCTGTCGGGCGCTTTAAACTATCAAGTGGAAAGCACGCCGCCCCTAATCCCGGAATCTGCTCCCGGGCTGGCGCTCCCCGAGGACGCGCTGGGGACCGCGTTCCCGCCGCGCTCCGCCCGGGACATCCCGCAGACGGCGCAAGGTGCCCGCCCGCCGTTCCAGCCCTCCCTTCTTCCTTCCCGGAGGGAACAGGCTGCGCCCGCAGGTTCCGCCGCGGGCCCGGGTGGAGCGGAGGCGCATGGGGACCCGCTCACCCCACGCGTCCCGGAGCGCGCGGGCGTCACTTACATGCCCGGCCGGAGCTGTAGGGCGCTGCCTGGCGGCCAGCCGGCGGCCACCCAGGCGCAGAAGCACCAGAGAGCCACAGTCGCCAGGTCATCTCAGCGGGGCGGAGCGGCGCGGCTCCAGCCGCCACCGGGGCTGCGCGCGGCGCGCCACTCCGGCTCTGCAAGTCCGAGCCCGGCGCAGAAGTTGGGCTCGCGGGGCAGAAGTTGCTGTGCGGGGCTCGCGGGGCTGGCGAGGTGCGCCTCGCTGAGGAGGGCGCGGCAGCGGCTTGACCGCACTGGGCACCACCCGCTGCAGGGAGCGCGAGAGGAGCGGCCGGCGAGCCCCCCGAGGCGCCGTACGGCCGCTGAGCTGCGCGCCCCTGCTCCGCCGGGAGCGACTGGAACCCGGCGAGCCGCGCGGCCCCGCAGCCCCCGCAGCCTCGGTGCCATGGAAACGCGCTCGCCGCCCTCCCGCCTCGGCCCCTACTGAGCGCTTAAAGAGACAGCCGCGCCGCCACCGCGGGCTCCACGAGCCGCTGGCTCCCCCACCCCCTACGCCCCCCTCACTCCCACCTCTCCACCCGGCGCGGCGGGGGCTGGACGCTGGGGGGCTGGAGAGGCCGCCGAGACGCCAAATACGCGGCTTCGCTCAATTCTCCCGCCTAACTCTGCTCCCCACCTCTTCCTACCCTGCCACCCACCTAACACACACACCCCCGCCCAGCACACACACCCAAACCCCGCCAGAGGGGCGAAGCTGCCTTGGCTCGCCCCCTCCTCCACCAACCTGCTCCGAACCCAACCAGCTGTGCATCTGCCACAAGCAGAGACCAAAAGAAGGCTGACTTTGGATTCTCTCTCGCTCCGCTCGCTCCCACCCCAAGTCTCGGGAGTCCGTCAGAACCCAGGCTTGGGGGAGCTGTGTTTGAAGTGGGAACCAAATGGCAGTTGATTGAGTCAAATCTCCTGCCAAATCGACAGTTGCAGGACACATCGTAGGCTCATCCAAAAACCCTCGTTACTCAAAATGGGATAATCCCCCTTCATTTATTTGGCCACCATCTCACCCCCTTCGGGCACCAGAGTTACAAGGAGGAGCCAACCCTTTTACAAACCTACTCCCTCCTTTCCTTCAAACCTTCTCCTCTTCCCCCAAATTTACGGAGGAGCAGCCAGTTGCGAGCCCCCACGGCCCTTCCAGAAGGGAACGGCGTCTGCTCGAACGGGAAGCTCCGGCTGCGGTGCTTGGCCCGACTGCCTGGGACGCACAGCCAAGCGCGGCGCGGTCGCCAGCAGCTCCGGCCCGAGGCTGTGCCTCTGCCCGGCGCCAGCTGCTGTCTGGAAGGCCACAAACCTCTGGAGTCTGTTTCATGAAAATAAAAATCTATGGTGCGTCGTGCCCTCCAACAAGGACAGCCCAGGTTCCGAAGCCAGAATCTGCAGTTCAGCCCTGTAGAAAATGGATGAATCCGCAGTGGGACAACTTTTTTCTTTGATTCCTGAACTTACCAAAAAGTGGCTCTCCAATGACTCATTCATAGTCCGATACTTAAAGTGGTACCATCTGATTTCCTCAGTCTTAGGAGCCCTAAAATGATCCCCAAATGGCCTTTTGGGCTCCCTTTTGCCCTTCATATTTGAATTAACCATCTGGCTTAGTTTCAGTCTTCTGAGCCTTTGTTCTCCCTTCTCTTCTTTCTGCTTTTTCTGCAACTAAAGAAGCAATTGGGCGTTTAAAGGAGGGACCCAGGAGCAAACTTTTGGGGTTTCTCTGAAAAGAAAGAAAAAAATGAGGGTGAGAAAGAGCCATACCCTTCCTGAAATCTTTACCCTCCTATGACTTTGTCCTCCTTGGTTTAGAATTCACACCAACCTCCAGTGTCTTCTGTTTCTCTTAGACGTATCTGTATATTTTTGTTTTTATTTTATTGAAGCTTAACAAAGTGAAAAATCATAAATATAAAACAAGGTGATATCTCTATCTTTTGACAAATATCTGTAACAAACAGAATTTTAGTTACTTGCAAAATAGAAAACATTATTTGAACCTCCTTATTTCACAAAAGAGGGATTCATTCTTCAT
Source organism: Felis catus (assembly GCF_018350175.1). Lineage (NCBI taxonomy): Eukaryota > Metazoa > Chordata > Mammalia > Carnivora > Felidae > Felis > Felis catus. Next base: position 97,428,846 of record NC_058376.1, read on the forward strand.
TTTCTAAACATCAGTATACATGAACCAGGCCTTCTCCAATCCCAGAGAGAGTGGACCTGTGGACAGTGTTGGTATCTATTGTAGAGATGCATTGTCTCTTAGCTAACTCCTAATTAGTTCTGATAATGGCAGGCCTAGTGTGTGTTGCTAAAACACATTGATAATTTTTAAATCTATTTTTAACTCTTGGTTTTAACTTCTTCTAAATCTCTTTGCCACCTTTGTTAATAAGTAACAAAGTTCATTACTTAATTTCACCCCCTCTTCTTTTTTTCCTCTCCCTCTTCTGGTGAGGTGCTAATGAACAGTAAAATGACCAAAGGCAAGCAGGAAAATGTGGGGGGAGGAAAGGAAGAAAAGGAAACTGGATAATTCACAGTGATGGTGGCTCCGGAACTAAGTATACTGACTCTGTAAGGTAGGGCTGTTTTTCTCTCCTCCTGGGGTAAGCACAGGCGAAAAGACTAATCCTCTCCATTGATTCAATTTCTAGTTTCTTTTGCACAAAACCAAAAGACTCCAGGTTATTTCAATACACTATGATCTTAATTGTTTTAATGAAAATTTATAGCACACCTAAAGATGACGGTATAGATTAAGTATACCCTGAAATTTCCCAGGGCTTGATAAGCCTTTCTTTGCTTCTGGACTAGTTTTAACTCTGCAGGGCTCTATCTTAAACTAATCTCATTCCTTCCTGGAGTGTGAAAAGTTTCTAATCATTTTCTTTCTTTATAATACAGAAACCCTTGCATAAATAATAGACCTCCTTTATTACAAGGCTAAATTTTATATAAGCCAAAGATGAAACTCAGAACTATTTTGAGAACTAAAGACTGATAGAAAAATGCTGGAGCGTATGTAAATCATCTGGTTGCATGGTTGTTTAGACAAGGACAGCTTAGGTACATGAGAAGTGAATCTATAAATTGAAAATCACAAATCAGGAAGATTTCCTTTTATTTACATTAGTTTAAAAACATGGTTGTTACAGATGAACATTTCAAGCACTTTGGATGTAACAGGCTAAATATGATTAATGTATATTTCATAAAGTGGGGTTGATTTCAGATTATTCTAGCATGGATAATGATATGAACACAATGTCACGTAAGCAATTATCAGTAAATAAAACATACTCTTCCAGCATAAGGATTTAGACTTCTGCCATGAACTAGGAAACTCTAATTTGAAGTCAGCTCTCCTTTTGCAGTCTATTCATACAATTTAAAAATAATTGGTGCTTTGGCTTGATTGGTTGGTTATGCTATATCTCTAAAACAGGGAAGTATTAAGAAACCTGTTAGTTACAGTCTTACATATTAAAAGAAGTGGTCAGGGGATGCTATGAACACGTTAAGGGAAGCCAGATACAGACAAAACAATTCATTCAGCATTCATTGCCTAAAGTGAAAGAATTCTAAAATTAACAAAGCAAGACAATGAGTCAAATACACAAAGAACCAATTTTTAAAATTAAGAGAGAGAAGTTTTGTGTCGATGGCATCCCTTGCTCAGACAAATTTCATGGGGGAAGAAACAGAAACATCACGAATTGGGTTTTATTCTTGTGAATGATTTTTCACACTGTCAACCTGGGCAGGCTCTTAAAAATGGATTTGATGTAGCAGACAAATGTTCTCTCTGAGAGGAGTCCAAAGGATTTGGGGGGAACCTCCAGTGGGAATGCCACATGTCACCCCACTCTCTCCAGGCCTGCATCAAAGGAGTAATAAATCTAACCAGCTTTTCCCTTGTTAGGAGGAGGCGGGGTAAGCCAATTTCATGCTTTATGTATGCTGGTTGTAAAAAGGAATGCTTACCTAAAAAGAAATAGATTCTGACCAGATGTTCTCAAAATCTTCCTCAGCTGCTGCTTGAAGCTTTACAGTCACCGCATACTTTATCTTCTCGTCTATCTCCTTCTAATTGAGAAATTGTTGATCCATGCAGTTCGACAGGCAGCCTGCTGCAAAAACCTTCCTGCCAAAGCTTTTCAGCCCTGCTCTCCTTTTGCACACAAAAACTTCCAGTGTCTGTATGGGGACAAGAAAAGAGAGCAGGCCACTTCATTCGGCAGGTGTTGTGGGTTGAAAGAGGAGGAGGTCAGAAAGTAATTCTTCAAAGGACAGCTTCTGTCACCTGAAAGTGTAATAAATTGCCATTATAGAAATGCCTACAAGCACTAATGAGCCATGTACATTGAAATCTTGATGTCAGGCAAAATAGAATGAAATTCACCCAGGAACCAACTGGGATTGTCACACCAAGATGTGAATAATCATTCTCACTTTGGTTTCATCTGCTACTAAATTTTGTCCCTATGAACCAATAGCTCTTTCTCTTCTCAAGGAAAATGATAAATTCAGCATAAAATTTGTAAGATATCCGTCTAGTGATTTATACATAATTTCTCAGTACTCTGCTACTCCTCAACCATAAAGAGTTGGCCAATCAGATGTAAGATAGAATTATTAACTTCAGAATTATATTATTAGAACATAATTAGAAAATTAGCCCAGATACACATTGACTGGTACTTTTTTGGAAACTATACCTCACACAGATAATTCTTGTGTGTGTGTGTGTGTGTGTGTGTGTGTGTGTGTGTGTGTGTATGTGTGTGTGGTAAAATATATGTAATGTTAAACTTAGTATCTTAACCATTTTTAAATAGACAACTTAGTAGTGTTAAGTATATTCACACTATTGGGCAACAGATCTCTAGAACTTTTTCATCTTGTAGAACTGAAACTCTAGTCCTGTTAAACACTAATTTCCCCCCCCACTTCTCTGCCCAGCCCTTCACAAATACCTTTCTACTTTCTGTTTCTATGATTTTGACTACTTTGATACTTCATGAGTAGAATCATATGGTATTTTTTCTATTGTGACTGTCTTATTTTGCTTAGCATATTGTCCTCATGGTTCATCCATGTTGTAGCATGTGACAGGATTTCCTTCTTTTTTAAGGCTGTATAATATTCCATTGTATATATACACTACATTTTGTTTATCCATTCATCAGTTAGACATTTGGATTTCTTCCACCTTTTGGCTATTGTGCATAATGTTGCAATGAACCTGGGTGTACAAGTATCTCTTGGAGATCCTCCTATGAATGCTTCTGGGTGTATACCCAGAAGTGAGACTGTTGGATCATACAGTAATTCTATTTTTTTTTTATTAGCAGGAGCAGAATCTCCATACTGATTTCCATAATGGCTGTACCATTTCCTATTCCCATCAGTAGTTCACAAACGTTCCATTGTGTCTTCATCCTTCCCAACACTTCTTATTTTCTGTTCTTTGTATAATGGCCATTCTAATGGATAGGAGATATATTTCATTGTGATTTTAATTGAACTTCTCTTATGATTTGCAATGTTGACCATCTTTCCATATATTTGTTGCCATCTGTAGTATATCTTATTTAGAGAATTGTCCTTTAAATCCTTTGTCCATTTTTTTGATCGAGTTATTTGGCTTTTGTTGTAGAAATTCCTTATATATTCTAGATATTAACCCCTTATCAGATATATGATTTACAAATATTTTCTCCCATTCCACTTCACTCTGGTGTTTCCTTTGATCCCCAGAAGTTCTTAAGCTCAATGTAGTCTTTTGTTTATTTTTTTTATTTTTGTTGCCTGTGTTTTCAGTGTCAGCTCCAGGAAATCATGGCCAAATCTAAAGTCCTAAAGCTTTTCCCCTATGTTTTCTTCTAGAAGTTTTATAGTTTCAGGTCTTATGTTTAAGTCTTTGATCTATTTTGGATCAAATTTTGTAGATGATACAAAGTAAGGGTCTAACTTCAATTGTTTTACATCATGTAGATACGCAGTTTTCCCACCTCCTTTTGTTGAAGAAACTGTCTTTTCTCCATTGAATAGTCATGGTACCCTTGTCAAAATCATTGGCCATAAATGCAAGGTTTATCTCTGGACTCTCCATTCTATTCTATTTGTCTGTATATCTGTCTTTTTGCCACTACCACGCAATCTTGATTACTGTTGATTTACAGTATGTTTTGAAATCCAGAAGTGTGAGACCTCAAGCTTTGTTCTTTTTCAAGATTGTTTTAGCTATTGGGAATCCCTTAAAGTGAATTCTTGCATACAAAGAAGTTGCTCACTATTATTTGAGTAAGGCACACTTTTTCCAAGTCCTTTCTGTCAGAGGGGAAAATGAACACTAGAATCTCTTCCCTGGCAACTTTTATCCTGAATTCCTATTTTTTTGTGTGTCTGAATGCCTTGGGTAACTGGTCAAATTCAAACAGCCATTGTCAATGCCATTCATATCCAGGAAAGATCAAAAACAATCCTTGAGAGTATAGAGTTTTCCATTCCTTTTCCAACCCAGTATGTATAAAGCAGAGGAAGATTTTACAACAGTAGGTAAGTGAGCAAAATAGTAGCTGATGAAAGTCTGTAAATAAGTACAAATATCCACTTAAGGAAAAATGATCAAACCCAATATAGTCTCGGGCCTATCTATTTCAACCCCACATAAGAAGATAAGAAGCACTTTCAGCTCTTTTCTGGAAAGTTAAGCCCAAATTGTGGCTAAGTCCCCAGATCACCAGCCTAAAGGTAGTACACTTGAAAGCTCATTAGCCTACATACAAACATAGTACACATTTGCACCTGGAATATTTTGATAGTTGTGACTGTGTGTTTTATGTAGCATATGAGAAGGCAGCTTTAGCTTACCATGTAGCTATGAAGCAACGCTATTCAAAGTCCTGTCATTATAATATCAAAAAAGTGAACAACCCACAGAATGGGATAAAATATTTGCAAATCATGTATCTGATAAGGGGCTAGTATCCAGCATAGGTAAGGCTTACAATTCAATAATAAAAAGAAAAAGGGGGAAATAATTTGAATAGACATTTCTCCAGGAAGATACATAAATAGCCAATAAGCACATAAAGATACGAAACATCATTAGCCACTAGGGAATTGCAATTCAAAACTGCAATGAGGTGCAATTTCACATCTACTCGGAGGGTTACAATCAAGGAGACAATAATAAGTGTTGACAGTGTTGGAGAGAAATTAGACCCCTCATACAATGCTGTTGGGAATGTAAAATAGCCACTTTGGAAAATAGATCGGCAGTTCTTTCAAATCCTGGATTACCATATGACCCAGCAAGTCTATTGCAAAAGAACGGAAGACATACGTCCACACCAAAAGTTGTACAAGAATATTCACAACAGCATTATTTGCATGAGCCAAAAATTGGAAAAAAAACAAATGACCATCAGTTGATAAATAGGTAAGCAAAACATGGTATATCTAAACAGCATATTATCCACCCACAAAAAGGAATGAAGTACTAATACATGCTACAACATAGATGAAACTTGAAAACCTTATGCTACTAAGTGAAACAAGCCAGACACAAAAGGTCACATATTTCTTTTATGAATCCATTTATATGATTCCGTTTATAGAGAACAGACAAAGCCATAGAGACAGAACGTAAATTAGTGGTTACCAGGAGCTGGGAGAGAGGGGAAAATAGGGAGTGACTATTAATGGGTGTGGGCTTTCTTTTTGAGGTAATGAAAATGTTCTAGAGTTAGGCAATGGTGACAGTTGTTCAATGTTGTGAAAATACTAAAAAGCACTGAGTTGTATACTTTAAAAGGGTGAATATCCAGGCGTGTATATTATACCCCAATTTTTTAACGTCGAGTTTACAGAGCAGTGCCAAATTGCAAAGTGTTTTATACTGGTCCCTGAGAAGATGAGAAGTCTATCTCACAGTGAAAGCAGACTGCATCACTAAGCACTCGATTTACTTCAGCTGACTCTTTTTTTTTTTTTTTTTCATGGCAAGACCTTCTCAGTGAAGTAAGCAGTCCATTGATTCTCCTGCTGAAGTAAGCTCCTTATCATCCTTGGAACCAGGTAATGAAGAGTTCACAGATCAGCTACTTTGAGTAAAGCTGCTGTAATCTGCATGCCTGACTTGGTTGCATGACACATTGATGAATGAATTAAGACATTTACAACTTCAAAGAGAAACCATTCCAAACTTACATCTTACGTACTGATTGTACATGGTAATATAACTTTCAGTACAGCTCATCATGCCTCTGTATGTCTGGCAATGGGTTAGGTAATAGAAATTAAGAAGGAGGAGAGTAGGAAGAAGAGCAAAAGAAGGAGGATGAGAAGTAGAGAAGTAGGGAAGATGGAGGAGAAGAAAAAAGAATCCAAAATAGACAGGTGTTATATGCTTAAAGGATTTATTCTGGGAAGTTAAACATGTGACTTGTCCAATGTAATTAGTATAACAAAAGAAGTAGAAATAAAATATAGAGGAGGGAGGAGTTGCTTCGGGGTAGGATATGCTTTCTATATTGTCTGAAAAATCTTCTAGGGGCGCCTGGGTGGCGCAGTCGGTTGAGCCTCCGACTTCAGCCAGGTCACGATCTCGCGGTCCGGGAGTTCGAGCCCCGCGTCGGGCTCTGGGCTGATGGCTCAGAGCCTGGAGCCTGTTTCTGATTCTGTGTCTCCCTCTCTCTGCCCCTCCCCCGTTCATGCTCTGTCTCTCTCTGTCCCAAAAATAAATAAACGTTGAAAAATCTTCTAGAGGATGCATATGAGGTAGGTCTTGGAGGATGAGTTTAACAGGCACACATCTTGGAATATGGAAGAATATAACCAGAGTTAAACTAAAAGGCCATACATATAAGTTGGTGTTTGTCAAGGCGTGGTTCCTAAGCCAAAAGCAGCAGTATTGCTTGGGGCCTTGTTAGAAATAATTCACAGGCCCATGGGGCACCTGGGTGGCTCAGTCAGTTAAACATCTGACTCTGGGTTTCAGCTCAGGTCATGATCTCACAGCTCCCTGACTTTAAGCCCTGCATTAGGCTCTGCACTAATGTGTGGAGCCTGCTTGGGATTCTCTCTGCCCCTCGCCACCCTCTCTCTCTCAATAAGTAAATAAACATGAAAAGAAAGAAAGAAAGAAAGAAAGAAAGAAAGAAAGAAAGAAAGAAAGAAAGAAAGAAAGAAAGAAAGAAAAAAGAAAGAAAGGAGGGAGGGAGAGAGGGAGGGAGGGGAGGGGAGGGGAGGGGAGGGGAGGGGAGGGAAGGGAAGGGAAGGGAAGGGAAGGGAAGGAAAGGAAAGGAAAGGAAAGGAAAGGAAAGGAAAGGAAAGGAAAGAATTCACAGGCCCATACCCTAAATAAGGAATCAGCCAGTCTGGGGCTGGGGCCCAGCCATGTTTTAATAAGCCTTTCAAGTTATTCTGATACATGCTAAAGTTTGAAAACCACTATTTTAGATAAATACAAAAAATAGTTTAAAAAATAGATACCAAATCTAGGGGGAAATAAAAAGCAAAGAGAATATTCTAGTTTAACACTATTTTCTCTCTTCTCCCTCAGAAAACCTCACTAAATGAAGAATAAAAAAAAAAATGTTTCAAGATATTATCTACCAAGACAAGTGGGAGAGGAAAGAACAACTAGCCAACCATTTCCAGAAGAGTTTGGAAGGTAGAAGCCTGATGCAGGATTCCTAACTGCCTTGATAGATAGAAGTCATAAAAGTTACAAGGCAGATCCCTGCAGAAGACAATGCCTACAGGAGAAGCAAGCTAGTTCCCCAGAAAGAACACAAAGAAACATGGTACTTGAAGGCACCTGGAAGGAGTAGGTGGTGTGTGGGCCTAAAGTAAGGAATCTGGTTGAAAAGTATGCAGCGTAGTTGAGTCCCTGATGTTACTCTCTCCTTATGTCCCTCAAGAGACAGGTGATGTATTTTCTGGAAAAGCTGAACTGTAGGTGTCCGGCCTGACCCACTGCAAAACAGGGCTGAGGCAGAGAGCACAGGAACATTCAGTAAAAGGCTACAGGATGAATGGAGGGCTCTTCATTGCCCTTCTCACCTGTAGTCTTCAGAAAACCTGTATCCAAGTGTATATCTTGCACCATGTGGAGGTTGGAAGATTGTCCTCTGGGGACCCCAACTAAAAGGCCAGGGATTGATAACCTTCCAGTGACATCTACCACTTGACTACACCCACCTACAAAAATAAAGCTTCCTTTCCATAATCTTTATATGTTTATGCTTAAACATAATCAGCTGAGGATCACCAGATGTGAAGAAGGATTCCAGTATGTAGAGACCTATAGGAAAAGAATAGATAATAGGAAACTGAAAAAAAGAGGGAAAAAATTTCCCCTTCCCCTAAAATTATAATTACCATCTTCAGAAAGAGAATATATTACATCCACATACCACAAAAATATTTTGCTATAAAAAAATCCAGGAAATGAGAAATTGTTTTATACAGCGATTTTTAGTTACAACATGGTTGACACACAGTATTATATTAGTTCCAGGTGTACAACATAGTGATTTGACAACTATAACATTATGAAATGCTTTCAACCTAGAATTCCGTACTCAACTAAACTATCAATCAAGTATAAGAGAAAGATAATTTCAGATATACAAAAACTCAAAAAATTGACTCACTCTTATACCCTTTCTTAGAAAGGTACTAGAGGAAATGTCTCAGCAAAATGAGGAAACGAAAAAAAAAAGGAAGGAAATAGGAAGAAAAATATGGAAATCAGAAAATAGGGGCTCTGGCACTTATGAGGCAAAGAGAATTTCCAGGAAATTGGCAAAGGAAATTTTTTACAACCTAACCTGTGTGAGCCAGAACTAAAAAGCATCCTACCAGCTGGGGATAAGCAGGGGGTATGGGGTGAAAATCTCTAGAAAACAAAAGGGAGGGGCCATTTAGCCTGTCTGGAAGATACAGAAATCATTTCTAGGCGTTAGAGCATTTGGGGAGAAAATTACCAATAAAAGAGAAAAAAACTACTCAAGAAAGTGATAAACTGTAAACCAACAACAACAAAAACCAAAGCTCAGGTGAGAAAGACAATATCTTAAGATATTATTTGGTTTAGCTGCAAACGATATGCCATACATAAAATAATATAAATATTCATGCATATTTATGATAAACTACTCAGAGCATAAAGGAAAGGAAGATTGGGGAAGTGAGGGGTTAACGGATCCCAAACAAAAAGGAAGTCAATAGACACAGCCTGATAGGATAAATTAAGACATAACAGAATAGGCTATTCTATCAGATAGTAGTATACATATGGAAAAATATGTCCTAGGGTAGAAAGAAAGGAGAGGCAGGCTGTTTTGCAGTGTGATCAAGCATTTTCTGAGCAGATATCTCAATTCTTAGAAGGAGTCGGTCATGCCAAATCTGGAGGACCAACTATCCGGGCAAAACCAACAACAAGTGTTAAGATTTCAAGGTAACACTAAACTTCATGTGTTTTAGAAAGGCAAGAAGACCAGTAAGCACTGGGCAGAGTCAACATATGGGGAACAACAGTAGAAGAGACATATCCAAATGGGAGAAAATCATTTGAGCTTCACAACTGTGCTGTACCTAAGAAGATTACATGATTCAAAGAAAAACAAAGCAATACCACATCTGTTTATTTTATTTCATGGATTTATCCTGCCTTGCGTGATTCTATCCTACCTTCTTTACCACGTTAGTACCATCAACCACCGACACCACAGCACCCTGTACTGTAGTAAACACTCAGATAAAAGTTCCTCTGGCCAATATATCTGAGTCTTTTGCATGTCTGGGAATTAGTCTATTACCACATCAATCATGCCCCCTCCGTTTCTAGCTACTCTACTCCATTTTGCATTTCTCCGTGTAATCATCATCCCAGTTTGCTATCACGTTTTAAATAGTAGCAACCTACAAGATTTCACATTTTCTGAAAATACAAGACTCTTGTGTAGAAATTATAATTAGGCCGGCTGGGCTATGTTCTATTATTAGTAAGAATTGTGATTTTTAGAGTTGTGGGTTAATTGCTAATAACTGTATGCAGTGTTTTCCCTCAAGATGTTTTCTATTACAGTAATTAACTGAGCAGCTGGGAGAGCAGACATTAACCATTTGTCTTCGCAGTAGCCCTCACTGGGGACTCCCCCCAAACCTTTGCACATGGCTTTATTTGCTATTTGATGCGTAATGTAAGAGGGAAGCATAAAAGATATAGGATGTCCGCACTTTGGAATGGATATCCAATTTTAAATGATTTTTTCTTGTTGAAGGGATTCTTTCCCACACATGTGATGAATAGATTATGAGAAACGTAGAATGTCTTTTAGATATATGGACTTATTTGACTAGTTTTTATGTGCATATTTCTCTTAGTATCTTCACATAATGAAATTTTGTCACAGTGATTGTGTCAGAAGCCTGAGCTACCCTGAAGACACCACTGGTTTATCTGTTTACAAATTAGATTGGACCGGTAAGAGCTGGCTGATACACTGAAGAAATCTGTTCTGGAAAACTTTAGGAGCCACTGCCTGGTAGCCCTATTCTTTTTCATGATATTTGAATTCCCATTTGGTGGCTAACTCAGCTCTGACCCTTGATTTTAGTATCCCGGCACTCCCTCTAGGACCCTTGGTGCTTCCCTGTGTGATTTTGTTTACCATCTGATGTGGCTCCTCTCCCAAGACTATATACAAAATCGGATATTTGACCCCAGTTCTCCTAACCAACTCTGCTATTGCCTGGATGCCACTCCATCTCTGCCAAGTTCTTTTCTACAGCATGCTTTTTGTTAGCGCAAAGGCATTCTTCTTCTTCTTTTTTTAAACAGGGAACATTTTATCTAATTTTTTTTTTTAAGTAGGCATCATGCCCCACACAGAGCCCAAGGCAGGGCTTGAACTCACCTCACTGAGATCAAGACCTGAGCTGAGATCAAGAGTCTGATGCTTAACCGACTGAGCCACCCAGGCACCCCATAACACATTTTAAAAATTGATCTCAAAACACAGGTAGGTAGAGACTAAGTACAATTTTTTTTAATGAAAAAAGCGAGGCTTTGGGAAAATTTTTAGGTATATAAGAATTTGTTATCTTCTCTCTTGTTGAATAAAATAATGAACTCATTAGTGTTAAGATCTCATTGCTTTTTTTTACCATGCTTTTCCAGAGGCGAGAGTTGTCTTTCTTCTTTTTTTTTTTTTTTTTATAATTTTTTTTCAACGTTTATTTATTTTTGGGACAGAGAGAGACAGAGCATGAACAGGGGAGGGGCAGAGAGAGAGGGAGACACAGAATCAGAAACAGGCTCCAGGCTCTGAGCCATCAGCCCAGAGCCTGACGCGGGGCTCGAACTCACGGACCTTGAGATCGTGACCTGGCTGAAGTCGGACGCTCAACCGACTGCGCCACCCAGGTGCTCCTTGTCTTTCTTCTTAATATTACTCCTTTTCTTTAAATCCAGAAAAGCTCTGGGTTTCTCAGAGTGTGTGGTCAGAAGAGCCTCAACAGGAAGAATGCTATCTGATTTACACTAATGCTACAGAAGCTACACAAACAAAAGCATTCTAGGCCCTCTGGCAAATGAGGCAGGCCACAGCTTTTCTTCCCACTTTGAAAAGACACAAGACCCTGACCCACTCTGCCCAGTTGGTGGTGGCTCATCAGGACTCATTGGGGCCACCAACTCAGTGTCAGTGCTCAAAAGGGAGACTCACCCATTACAGATCACCCTCCTGAGTCTAAACTTTGCAAGTCTCAAAGGTCCCCCTCGTACTTCGAAGAGTGTAATATACCAAGGGTGTGAAGGCAAACAAGGCCGTAGTGTGAGGTAAAGACAATTTTTTATTTAGAAATTTCCATACTGGAAATCTCAGTGGGAGCCTGCGTCATTAATTGGAACAACCCTGGAAACAGGTTGACAAGACAGAGTCAGGTAGAACCTAGAGTCTGGGATAGATGCATTCAAGAAGACAAGTGTCAAGGCAATTAGAGGTGAGATACCAGGCAGAGAAGTGTAAGTCTGTGATCCTCGGGGTCAGCGAGAGGTTTAAACAAAAGCAGGGCAATAACCAGGATGCCCACTTATTTGGTTGTGGACAAGGAAGCTCTGAGTCATCCTGCCTCTTCTTCTAGAAAACCTTGATTCCATGGGTTGATTCCCCCTGTACAGCATTCAAACCTAAATGATGCTATCTGCTTAATTTTTTATAAACAGTGCCTTGCAGGGAAATGCTTTAATGAATCCTTTTTGATTTACTGGTTGGTTGAACCAATTTTGGAAAAGCCCTGCAAAGCATGAATTAAAATACAAATTGAGTTTAGAAAATATCAGCTTGCATATTCCAAAGGAAGATAAGCTCTTGTTAACTTGCCCTCACATTCTTCCTTATGGCAAATCCTTTTCAATACACTCCTAGCAATAACTAACAGAGGAAGGCCAAACAAACATAATATCTACATTTTCTGTCCACTTAAAATGAATTTTGTATGATGAAATCGGAGTTGATTGTTTCAAATTAATAGCCAGGTGTTTAAATTTTACTGTCTACTTCATTCAAATTTATTTTGAACTCCTTAAGGTGGGAAACATGTTTTATACTTACTTATATTATTCAATTGACAAAACTATATTGGATAAGGTCATGATGAAAGACTGAAGTGTCTTAGTTAACATTAAAGTTTCTTTGGGGCCTTTTCTAGAAAACTATTTCACAAAAGAACTGACTTATATTGTCATTATTACTTCGGTTAACGGGGCGGGGGGGGCGGGGGGGGAAGGAAGCATAGATAACAGCAATGCCTCTTTGGCTAAAATACAAACACTATCCTACTTCAGAAATAAGAACCAAGGATAAACGTCTTGGTGTTTTGGTGAGTTCTTCATAAGCAAGAAAACACGTGAGGTTTTGCTATAATTCAAGAGCCATTCTGTCAGTGCTTTAAAGAGGGTAGAAATTAAGCTATATTAAAGCTTGTCTTGGCCCAATTATGGAGTGAAAGTGAGGTATCTATGGAATGGTTCCAGGATACGTTTCAAATCAGTTTGAATCCAGCTATTTGGTCCTTATTAGGACTTCAGGGGACAGCCAAGAATTACATTTAATTCATTATCTTGTTCTAAAAGCACTACAGTGGCTGCTACACAAATTGAAAGCAGCATTTACACAAGCTAATACCCATGGTATCTTTCCAATTTATCTTTTGGGCATTATCACCTCCCAGTGTACCTCCTTGAAAGTTTGACATGTGGCCTGAATTCTCATTTTGTAGGATGATAGCTATTCACCCTGAAGAGAACATTGAAGAAAATGGCCCCACATTAAAGTACTAAGAATGCTACCTGAAATACATTTTAAAAGATTTGAAAATAGCTACAGTCTTGTGGCAGAAATTGTGCTATATATAAACTTGCCTTCTAGGCAGTCCATTCTTTCTGGATTGAAGCTGAAGTATTATTATTGACTTAATTCATTGCTGTTTGACTCATGTCCAGCAATCTGCTGTAGATCCATAATAGAATTATTGCTCTCCTTTGTGAAACATTCAAAACCGCTGGTGCTTATTTGTTCGTTTGTGTGTCATTGTTCTTTAAAAGTGAGAAAATTTAAATATGTTTATTTCTGTGATGTGAAAGTAAATATATAACCTGTTGAAATTCAAGATAGGAAATTGTTCCTTTAGGAAACTGGTAGGAATGACACAGGAAGAAATGTTGCCCACATACAGTGTGATTTCTAATAGTTCATTGATCTGACTGTTTGGTGTCACCTTTTAGAGTGTGCATTAACAAAAACCCTGCATGGCTATGAGACTGACAGCATAATCCTAGAGTGTTTTATGTGACTAGACACTAGCAATAGAGAATAACGTGTGAACTCCCAGCTATCAGGCAACAGCACTCCAAGCCAACTTGTATTAATGCTTTATATTGATGTAAAACCTTTTTTTGCAAAAAGTAAAAAGCACTTCCTTAAAATTGTCTTGTTGGGTTTTATAACAACTCAGCAATGCACAATATCTGAGACCACAATGTGTTGAGCTAAGATAATACCTTAAATTTCCCAATTCCTAATCTAGTATTTCAAACGTTTAATCATTAGTCATTCTTCCAGTCTCCAAAGATGCCAAAAATTACTCATTCCATATAAGACTTGAAAAAGGTTATAGAAAAATCTTTCAGAGAAGATTCTCTTAGCGCCTATAAACCATTAAGTAAACATTTAAAAATCAATTGTATGAGAATTCGAGTGACTTTCTTTTAGCTGAGGATTTAAGCCTATTATTTCATTCTCAAGAAGAATAAAGTGAATGTTAAGAAAAGATCAACAAAATAGATATTTTCCAAATATATCTATTTCCAAATAGGTATATTCCAAAAGTTAAGCACACTCTTTACTAATTCAAAATGCTTCACTAATCTTTTAATTGCAAAAAATGTTCACTAGTCTTTTAAAAAGCTAAGGATTAGCCATATTAGGAAATATTCATGATCATTTTGATACACATAACAAATGGAAGAAGTTTTTTTTTTTTCGGAGGGTAATTATGTCTTACTTATAATCTTATTTCTAGTCTCTCAGTTAACAGGCTACAGTGCTCAATTACAAGTTCTTCTTCTAGATGTAATGAAAGCATGCAGAGGTGAACACATAAAAAATAAAACACTATACAGGGCAATGTAAATTAGTCTTAGTGATCCAAAAGCAAGATCTACAAGTCAAGGCTTTCACTGCTAGTTTGCTTTCCTGCTTTGTTGAGTTTAGTATAATGACTTAAGGCCTAACTCAGTATAACACCCTTTTCTGTTCTTTCAGAACATATCTTCCCTTATTTCCCCCTTAATCACTTGGTCTTTGAAGATATTTCTATCAATGGGGAGGAAAAATGCCTTCCTAAAGGTAGCAACTGACAGTTAATAATTCAATGAAATTTCATAAGAAGAAGCACTGAAGGGGGCGCCTGGGTGGCGCAGTCGGTTAAGCGTCCGACTTCAGCCAGGTCACGATCTCGCGGTCCGTGAGTTCGAGCCCCGCGTCAGGCTCTGGGCTGATGGCTCGGAGCCTGGAGCCTGTTTCCGATTCTGTGTCTCCCTCTCTCTCTGCCCCTCCCCCATTCATGCTCTGTCTCTCTCTGTCCCAAAAATAAATAAACGTTGAAAAAAAAAATTTAAGAAGAAGCACTGAGGATGTTCATTTTCCTTCAGTTTTGCTAAGATGCATGATAGATTTACCAACACCTGCTGTTATTATCTTGTTTGCCCGTTGAATTAAAGTAGAGCAAAGGAACTGCAAAGGAAACAATCAACAAAACTAAAAGGCAACTGACAGAATGGGAAAAGATATTTGTAAATGACATATTGGATAAAAGGTTAGCATCCAAAATCTATAAAGAACTTACCAAACTCAACACCCGAAAAACAAATAATCCAGTGAAGAAATGGGCAGAAGACATGAATAGACACTTTTCCAAAGAAGACATCCATATGGTCAACCGATGAAAAGATGCTCAACGTCACTCATCATCAGGGAAATACAAATCAAAGTCACACTGAGATATCACCTCACACTAGTCAGAGTGGCTAAAATGAACAAATCAGGAAGCTACAGATGCTGGTGAGGATGTGGAGAAATGGGAACCTTCTTGCACTGTTGGTGGAAATGCAAACTGGTGCAGCCACTCTGGAAAACAGCGTGGAGGTTCCTCAAAAAATTAAAAATAGTACTACCCTACGACCCTGCAATAGCACTACTAGGAATTTACAGAAGGGATACAGGAGTGCTAATGCATAAGGGCATATGTACCCCAATGGTTATAGCAGCGCTTTCAACAATAGCCAAATTATGAAAAGAGCCTAAATGTCCATCAACTGAAGAATGGATAAAGAAGATTGGTTTATATATACAATGGAATACTACTTGGCAATGAGAAAGAAAGGAATCCTGCCATTTGCAGCAACATGGATGGAACTAGAAGGTATTGTGCTAAGTAAAATAAGTCAGTCAGAGAAGGATAGATATCATATGTTTTCATGCATATGTGGATCTTGAGAAACTTAGCAGAAGGCCATGGGGGAAGGGAAGGGAAGGGGAAAAAAATAGTTACAAACAGAGAGGGAGGGAGGCAAACCACAAGAGACTCTTAAATACAGAGAACAAACTGAGGGTGGATGGGGGGGGCGAGGTGTGGGGGAGAGGGAAAATGGGTGATGGGCATTGAGGAAGGCACCTGTTGGGATGAGCACTGGGAGTTGTATGTAAGCCAATTTGA
This sequence comes from Felis catus, assembly GCF_018350175.1. NCBI lineage: Eukaryota > Metazoa > Chordata > Mammalia > Carnivora > Felidae > Felis > Felis catus. Next base: position 97,444,985 of record NC_058376.1, read on the forward strand.
CAATAAATCATATTTTAAAAAAGTAAAGGAGAAAAATGTATATATTTCATTTAGGTTTAAATGACCTTATGCTAGCAAAACCGTGTGCCATCTTTGCCTTTTCTGGATTCCATATACTTTCTCTTTTATTTGGAGCAACTGTGTGTTTGGTTAATAACCTCACTGTTTTCTGCTGTTAAGGGAACTGAAGTGCCATTAACACATATTAAAGTACCATTGATTCCATTAGTGCCGACAAGCACTAAATCCCAATTTCTTTTTAAATAAGCATTAAAACAAATGCAGATGTCCTTTATTAACAAGTAACATGCTGAGCAACCCTTATTGCAATAGTTTAATATATGAGAGATGTCTTAAAGACCAAGTTAGAATCTTAAGGAGCTGAAATGCTAGAACTTGGGTACAATGAAGGACAAGTGAAGGAGTAAATAGGAATTTTCTACACGCTCAGGAGGCTATCCAAAGGGTCATGTTTTATGTCCCATGTTAGAATCATAATCACTTTTCGCCTTTGCATGTCTACACATTTGTGTATTAGAACACCTATAATACCACAGTAGTGAAGAGACACACGCTGTAGATTTACAATAAAGTGGTTTATTAATAAGGAACTTAAGCCTAGGAAATGGGCATAGCTTACATGGGCTCTTACTCTGTGGCTTCTAGATGTGGTCCTCATGATTAGATGTTACCATAGAATAGTAAAGCACTTTAAATTGTGAAGCAATCTCAAGGGAAGATACTTATTTGCCGGGGCATCGGGCCTTCTTAAAATACATGACAATTCTGGGGACCTTTTCGCACCAGTAGAACGTAGAAGATTTCAGCATAAACCTTAGAGTCAAATACGCAACAAAAACAAAATGTTTTCTCTTTTTGTATTGATCACATTCCTAACCACTATTTTATTTCTTTACCCTTTTCCTTCTTTCTTTCTTTCTTTCTTTCTTTCTTTCTTTCTTTCTTTCTTTCTTTCTTTCTTTCTTTCTTTCTTTCTATGTTACTTATTTTTGAAAGAGAGAGCACAATGGGGAGAGGAGCAGAGAGGGGGGACAGAGGACCTGAAGCAGGCTCTGTGCTGACAGCAGCGAACCCATTGTGGGGCTCGAGCACAGTTCATGAGCTGACCTGAGACAAAGTCAGATGCTCAACCGACTGAGCCATCCAGATGCCCCTCCTCCTTGTTTTTCGTCTCTTCTTTACCTGTTCCTAGTATGGATTATGCTAGTTGTATGTATTTTTTGAAATCTGTTCTAATTTTTTTTTCAAATAAAGACATAGACAAAACTGAGAGACATTCACTTACTTTATTTGTTTGCTACTGCATTTGAAGAACCTAGAACAGTGCCTGACACTCAATATTTGTTGATTAAAAGAAAAAATGGTCGATGGCAGGCGATAAGCAGATAGAGATAGGTAGATGGATGATAGAGAGATAGATAGGTAGATAGATAGATAGATACTGGTAGGAAGCTAGGAAGCAAGGAAAGAAGGAAGGAAAGGAGGAAAGAAATGCCTGCACATTTAGGCAGAACTGCCTACTCAAATAAGTTTGACAGAGTGGAGAATGGCTGGAAGCTATAGCAGATCACCAAAGTATAGAAGCTAATCAGTGGCTTTCCACAGTTCCACGGATGCTAACAAAAGACATAAGACTCCATCAGAGACAAAGAACTTACTTACAAGAAAAGCAATAGCAGGTATATCAGCATATTTGTGTCAGCTCCCTAAGCTCCAAGTTCCACAGGGCTACATGGAGAGCCAGGTAGAACCTGAACGCATAATACAGCGTGCCACAAGAGAGGAACCAAAAATTTAAGATATCTGCGACTTTCCTAGCAAGCACTTTTATATGGTCTGGAGGGAGAGCAGGTGTGTCAAAGGACCTGTGATTCATTACCTTGCTTTCCAGGATGGCCACTTTAAGGATTCCCTGTCCAGGAAAATGAGTAAAAAGAGCAAAAGCTTAATAGAGGATAAATCTGCTTTAGTATGTAGCTTCAGAGATTACACTGTGGAGCTACAATGTATGATTAAGAAGAGATAGCTGATTGTATGCGCCATGGGAGCTAGAAAACATCCTGAGAGGTGATTGGCCAAATAGAAGAAGAATAGCAGAAAGTAATCAGCACATTCATCATACAGAATAACCTCAGATAACTTGGAGTACATAGCAATGCCCCCACCCCAAAACAGCATCTATTATAGATGGTTTACAAATGCATAGGTATGAATGGAAGTCACTGGAGTATCACACAGTGCGACAAGAGGTATTGGCCTGGAGTTACAGAAGGTGAGTGGAGTGTCAGAGAGTAGAACTGATGGGCTGCTTCATTGAAAAACACTGGAGCTAAGGTTGAGTACATCTTTTCTCCGAAGGCGTGTTCCCATTGTAAGAGGAGTAAGAGTAAAGGCTTGGCACCGCTATCCACAATGTAATGTTCTTTAACCAAATGTCTGAGCTGGCCCGTGGGGGCATCTCGTAGGAGGATTTCTGTTAAACCCGTCCCTGAACTCCCACGGCCAGCCATCAAGGTTGTCACAGTCTGTCTCTCCCTTCTTAAAAAAAACCTTCAAAGACATTTTTAGTATACTCTTTTAGGGAAAAAAAAAGTGTGGCTCGTTATGTTCGGCTTTTCCATGTAGCTACATTCTCAAGGATTTTGTTGTCGTTGGCAGCAGGGAGGTTGGAAACCGAGGAGCACTAATGAAATTTAAAAAGAACATCTTTTTATCTCGCAGGGTTTTAGCGGCTTTGGTTACTTGTTTATCTCCTGAAATTATAGCTCCTTTTTGATATAGAAATCTTAATTTCAATTCTCTGCAACATCAAAAGCGAAACAAAGACCACACTCCTTCAGCTGAGCCAGAAGCAGCAGGTTCAATGAACTCTGCATACTTCCTTGATGTTTTAGTGGTCTGTAGTTAATAACTTGTTATTCATTTGCTTTAAGAAAAAAAAAAAAAAACTAGTGGCACATGGGTGGCTCAGTTGGTTAAGCTACCGACTTCAGCTCAGGTCATGATCTCATGGTTCATGAGTTCAAGCCCCACATAGGGATCTGTGCTGACAGTTCAGAGCCTGGAGCTTGCTTCAGATTCTGTATCTCTCTCTCTCTCTGCCCCTCCCCTCCTCGCACTCTCTCTCTCTCTCTCTCTCTCTCTCTCTAAAAAGTAAATAAACATTAAAAAAGTTTTTAAAGAAAAAAAACTACAACAGAAATTCAGGTGGAGTAACCAAAAAACAAAAAACAAACAAAAACAAAACAAAACAAACAAAACAAAACAAAACAAAAAGCTACAAATCTTCCAGATTTGTTTTTCTACAGAGTTATTTCCAGGTTTAGGATATTTCTGTCAGTGCATTTTTTTTTATGTCCCTGGAGCTGCATTTATCATTCCCATAACTGTGTAGGTATAGGGAGACATTCTAAATGAGTTTTAAGGGTCTCCTCTAGATTGGGCCTTCTGTTCAATGTTGCCACTAGCTTATTAGAATAGCATGAACAGAACAGTTGTTTTGGTTTGAGTTTCAAGATAAAATAATTACAACTCTCCAAGACAGTCCACAGATACAATTTGATAAATATGTCCATATTTGTTTACAATATGTTAGCTGACTTTATTCATTTACTGCAAATAAATAAATCTGATACTAAAAATTCCAAAAGGAAGCAAAACAAGCTAAATATCAGAAGCATGAAATAAGGCTTCTCACTTAACTCATAAGTATGCTTTTATCTTGAATCTCACTCACAAGAGCCTTGGACATATTAACATTGCCCCAGTCCTAGGTAGCTCTATCTAGCATTGCTTTACTACTTAAAAGCTACAAGGCCTTGAATTACCTTAATTTGCTTCCATTTCAGAGCACCCTCTTTCAACTGAAATATCCTGAAGTGGAATGTCTTATACAACAGGGTGAACAACCTCCAAAGAATGCATTAGCATAAGAAAGGAGTAAGCGTTGCAAATATTTTCCACTTCACTCTTTTCATTAATTATTGTTAAATAACGAGTCCAGACAATATCTGTGATAAACTATGTGAAAGGCTATTCCATATGTACTTAAGAGAAAAAAACTCTATAAAAAGGGAAAAAAAACCCTCCCCATCTAATTCTCTCTCACACTGGTCAGAGGCCAGAGTGGCAAAAAATAGTGTAGAAAAAGTCTTTCCTTTCATTGCATAGGATGAGTCTGCCTAGACATGAGATAGAGAAGTTGATCTCTAGTGACCTTGAAGGACCATATAAGATTGCAGAGAAAATGAATGTACATTATAGAAGATGGCTGTGTCATCATTTGCTCTAATTAATTTCACATGTTTGAGGAGATTGGTTGACATTTACGATCAAACTTTATATTTTGATTTATTTATCACCAGTATTTATCACGTTTATCTGCAAAGAAATCTGCAAGCTGCAATCACAGCGACTGCTTAGGGCATGCCTGGTGTCTATTTCCCTGTTTTACAACAACTTCAAGGTTTTCACCCTTTTCTAAATTGTCAATATTAGAAGGGATCCAAGGTTTTAATGAGAGTAAAATTTGAAAAGAGAGATTCTTACTTTGGCCAAAGAACATTAGGCTTAAAATATTTCAGCCAACAGGCATCAGTATTGCATTTTGCACATCTGAGTCTCCACAAGTTACCTCATACTCACCTGATAGAATCAAATTGCAAGTTTCGTCACAATAAATTAGAAATAGGCCTTTCTTGGTCTCAAATTCTGACTTGGTCTCATCCTGACTTCAGACAGAATGAAAAGAAATTTCATCTTCAGGGATAGCCCTGCAAATGCAGATGACACTGGGTACTGTCAACCCAGAGGTGAAGAAGGAGGATACAGAAGGCAAGCGAGATGAGAGATGTTTAATCATAAAATTACTCTTCTCTTTGCAATTTTTCCCAGAGTGGAGTCTGCTTCCATTCCTCGTCATTTTCACCTGGAGACTCAGTGCTATACTAATGAAAGATCATATCAGGAAGGAACCAAAGATGGCTAGTAAGCTTTAACTGCAAAAGATTTTAAAGGAAGCTAATATGAGCATCAGTAGTCTATGGTAATCAAGACAAAAAAAAATATTCTAAGGGCAAAAAGAAATACTAATCTTGCTGCATAAAGTGGGCAGGGCATCCATGTGGCCACTGCTACAATTAGTTTACACAGGCGTGTATTCTAATTGATTTACAATATAAGGCCTAAGTTAATGGCATGCATACCCAGATGCTAATCAAGCTACCTGATACACGTCTCAAGCATTACCAGCATGAAGAGCGATATTGCCAAATGTATGAAGGTGAAGAATTAGGGCCATTGTCAGCTCAGAGTAAGAGAGTTCGAAAGGCATCTACATCTGGCTTATTGCAAGCCTCATAACAAGTCCTTCACCACATTTTTTACTGCCCCCTCCCCCTCCTACCCCATTTGTCCAGAATACATTGCACAAAGTGGGCACTTACCTTTGTGTGGTTGAATGTAATGTTGAATAGAATGGAGTCAGAACTAAAACTTAGGAATGTATGGTTCTTAACCTACCTTTTGCCAACAGTTTTATGAGCTTAGGGAAACCATTGAACTTCTTTACTTGTTAGTTGTCTCATCTGCGTCATAACAGGTTAGAATCTATAAGCCCTGAGGTCCTCTCTTACAATGGGATGACCTATCCTTAGGAAAGATATCTGTTCAAGAGCACCTCTGCTGTATTTGTGGGTTTTCTCACAGGAAAACTCTGTGGGTTTTCCCTTCCTTCCCCTTCTCTCTTCTATGTGCTTTGGATGGAGCTGACTCTAACTCTAGTTCCTAGGTTAGCATATGGTCAACCCTAGCCAATCCAGGCACTGAATTCCTCCAACCATTGTCATATGATCCAGTCAGAGCCAATAGATACAGTGATACTTTGGACTGTGGGGAGAAACAATTCTACAGATGACATGAGATGGAACTGCTAGGATTAAATTATAAAGCTGATAGGCAGAAAGCTGAGCAAAGAAAAAGGGAGAAATTGAGTATTAATAGCATCAATTGATCCCCTGAATCAAACTTCACCCAAAGCCAAAATAACCTGTAAGCTTTTCTATTATGTGAGCCAATACGTTTCTTTTATACTTATGTCTGTTTTAGGTGAATTTTTGGTAGGTAAAAAAAAGGAAAAAATCTTTTAATACCTATGCATTCCCTATAAAGTGTTTCATAACCCTGTAACCCATGAATATTTGTCAATAACAGAACAGATCTAATGGATCACCTGTCCCATTCATCTGTCACTACAAAAACAAGGCTTCTATTAATTGGAAGAAAAGTTTGTGTGTTTTACTAATGAAAGCAAGCTGTTAATCCCTACCTAAAGCTAAAGATGATAAAAGTCATATAATGAACCTTTCTATAAGAGGCTTGGTCTCCAACCACTGATAGGCTTTCAAAGACCATAAATACCACTTAAACAATGGCTGACTTAAGGGAAAGAGTCCACTACTCATTGAGTATTTGTGATATTCCATGCTATTATTAAAATAAATATTTGCATGCTACTTCATATTTCCTTACTGATGTCCTTCTCTGTTCTCTCAGACATGTTTTAGCAAAATCCATTTTTTTTGCCAGCAAGATATATGCCTATATTTCCCACAGTGTGTCCGTTGGAACACCTAGATTGTGACATAAATCATGGACAGGTTCTTGACTGAGTCAGATAAGTCTGGGACACAATTTGAAATCTGTCCCTCTCTGGAAAATTTATGTTAATATTAGAATATCAAATTCTCTGATTAGTCTTCCTTCACATTATTTAATGCAGCATTTGCTAAACTATTTAGATAAAAGCCATTACATGCCCTGCCCACAATACCTAAAAACATTTGAGAAATCTAGCATTCTACTGAAACTACTTTGGGAAAAATGCTCATTTAGCTCATGTCTTCAGAAATTATAAAAATTTGTGAGGATCATTAGAATTCAGAATCAAGAGCTTAAACTCTTCCTCTAATTGGACCTGCATCTTGCCCACCTGCCTTCAGATTCCATTAAGTTGAACCATATGAAATTATCCATATTTTATGGTTTCTGACCCACATCCCAACTCTTATCCTCTGCATTAGATATTTTTCATTTGCTCCTCCAGTCTACTCTCTGCCCTTCTCCATCCTACTCTGTATCCTGTGGGGGTGACATACGTGGACTGCATCAGTGAAATTCCTTGCTTTCTAGCTTCAGGTTGGGTTTTCCCAGTGGGAGCCATTGGAACATGGGCAGGTAGGAGGGAAGGAGAGATACCTCTTGCCCCAGCTCTCTCTGTGTCTCAGATTGCTTTGAATTATATCTAAAGCCCACATTCTCAGAGCTCTGTTTTCATGATGCTTTCTCTAGCACAGGGGTTCTCAGCTTTAACACTATTGATATCTTGGGCTGGATAATACTTTTTTGTATGTGTCTGTTTAACAGCATCCCTGGCCTCTATCCACTAGAGGCCAATAGCATCCCCTCAGTTATGACAATTCAAAATGTTTCCAGATACTACCAAATGTCCCCCAAAGGGAAAAATTTCTTCCTATCACCCACCCCCACCATTGAGAACAACTGGCAGCTACTCTCCCCTGGTTTTATTAACACTTTCCTTCTTTTGCCCCTTCAGGCCTAGGGGTGGTACACAGTTCTCACTGCTAACACCACAGTTGGGTCTCTATCCCTGGTTTCTTTGCTTTTATAAATAGCTCTTTTACTAAAATTGTCCTCAGTTGTCTCAGTTCAGTGTGTTATGTGTTCACTCTTGGGACACTAACTAATATGCTCTCTATTCTCTCCCAATCCCATTATTTACTACCCACCACTTAAAATCTGTTTACTTTCTTTGAACCTTTACACAAGTTCTTCTTATAAGAGAAATAGAAGCAGCATTGATTGAGAGCTCACCACATGTCAAATATGGTGACTATAGCTTACATGATTGTGGTAAATATTAATGGTTGGTTGTCTCACCACCATCCATTTTCTCTTTTCAAAAAGTACTCTAATTTGGATTCAAGTATCCACCCCTCCCACATATAACCCATGTGCTTCAGGCAGAGCTGACCCTACAGCTACTTCCGATTGTTCTAAGATTGTTAGGATGGACTATTCTAAAGATAATCCATTGAGCCATTCATGACAGGCATTAATTAAGACTTTGGCTCATAATAGGCATGTGCTACAATTTGGCCAAATGAGACTTGAAGAGCAGTTTGATGGCAGTTCTGGGAAAGACATTTCCTACACCAAAGAGAGAATTGTCAATTAATGGTCTCTTTGTCTCTGACTTTTCTAGACCTTATATTGAGCATTATAAGGTCTAGAACTCTTAACAACCACCTCAATACTGGTATGAAGAAGTAATCACAGGCAGGAAGGCAAAGTTAGAGAATCACAAAGAAACAAGGCCATCGATTCAACCATACCTGATCACTGCCAACCTTCTGGACTTTCTCAATTATGTTATCCAATATATTTCTTCATTTTCAAGAAAGTTTGAGTTAGGATTTCTGTCACTTTCAGCTAAAATCTTCCTAGCTGAGCCATTCATTTAATTCATTCAACAACTGTTTATTTCCTACTTACTATATACTAGGCCCTATTTTAGGCATTGGGGCTACTGCAATGATCCAGTGAGCCCCAAACTGATAAGGAGAGTTACTTTCATGTCACTCTAAGAGCTAGATACATGTGCATGATGCTGATAAGAATTCTCAGTTGAGAGATGTTAAGTGACATGTTTAAAGAGACCAAACTAGAAAGTTTTAGAGCTGGACTAGGGGTGTCTGACCACGTAGCCTTTCTATTACATTCCTTTCTATTTGAATCAGCCATATGAAATCATTTAGCTACCAGTATCCACATGGAAGAGACACAATTAGGTAAGTTTTGATGAGGAGGGAGTGGTTAGATAATCCAGGACTCTGCAGTCATTTCCATGAGTTTAAGGAACAACTAAACTAACTATGGAGTTGCCCTCCCCTGGTGACTTGACCTTACTGTGGTGCTTGCTGGTTCAGCAGAGCTCTCTGAGTCTTATTTACCATCTCTCTCCACCTCATAGACTCAGAACAAGCCAATGGCTCCCAATCTTGTGCTTCCCTATGGGGGCCAAGAGAACATCTGCATTTTTTCCATGTCACATGGAACTTTGCATAATTATGTCCTGCTTCTACTTTTATTCCATCCCTACGTTTCAGTGGGAGGCCAGGGTATAGCTCTGCTTTTAGATTTCCTTTCAAAATGACCACCACTCTCCCAGATGTCCTCTGGGTTTCCAACCCACAGAAAGGAAGGCACGCGACCGTGTCTGACTGGTTACCTTCCTTCATTTCTTAGCCTTTCCTCCTCTTCACTACTACATGGGGTAGAAGGGGCCGGATTTATACTTCTTCTTGTTTTTCAACTGTTTTCCCTATTTCACATCCCTGACTATGACCTCTTGCTGGGCTCATAGGGTGGATTCAGTGTGGAGGGAAAAGCTACTTTTTTGATAATATTCCTTATGAAGCATTACAGAAATATTTCTCCCATCCCATTACAAATGCCAGCACATTGACCATCTGGAATTGTTTTCGGAATAAAATGAGATTGCATGAAAGCTGTTGATAAAATGTGAATGACAATAAAAAGTAAGATATCATAGTGTTATTATTAATTCACAAAGGAAACAATCCATTTAGCCCTTTATTCCAATTTTTTTTAACTTTTTTTAATGTTTATTTATTTATTTTTGAGAGAGAGACAGAGAGAGAGAGCAGGGGAGGGACAGAGAGAGGGAGACAGAATCCCAGGCAGGCTCCATGCTGTCAGCACAGAGCCTGACGTGGGGCTTCAACCCATGAACCATGAGATCATGACCTGAGCCCAAACCAAGAGTTGGACGCTTAACCAGCTGAGCCACCCAGGTGCCCCCTTTTATTCCAATTCTAAGATACTTCTGTACTGAAAACAAATTATGGAATTAAAGGCTGCTAACTGTATCCTGTTACAGTATGGAGCAAGAAACCAATCAATAAATTATATCAAAAGGTTATTGGTAAATCTTTGACTTGTGAAGTAACATTTTAGAGTGAGGCAATCTTACAGATTTTCAATCAGCGGTTCTCAGTCTTTGCTGTACAATAGAATCACCTGTGGTAATACACACGCCCAGGCCCTACCTTTAAACCCACTACATTAGATTAAATATTCCTTCTTGAGAAGAGTGACATTACACGGAAAACATAAAAGAAGCTAAGGGCTGTTTTCATAAGATTTTAGTATTAAAAATTAGAGCCCCTCTGGAAAATCAGAAATGCCACAGGGATGGGTTAACGAAAGTAAAAGCCTGAGATCACTTGCCCAGGCTGGCAATCTTATTTTCAGGGTCGGAGAAAGCAGAAATGATTTTATGTAGACACCGTTCCATTTTCAGATGAGAAACATGACGACTGCCGGATTTGTCCAAAGTTATCCGCCAGAGCCTACAGCCTGAACTCCAGCAGGATTCTCAAAGGCAGCAATGGCATCTCCCCCCAATTCCCTGCCCCGTGACTCCGGCATCTCGCTCTCGGCATACACTTCTCTGCCCTTCACCCAGATGAAAGCACGACTTCAGAGAAATGTGAAGTAGTTCCAGTTCCTCCTCACACTTAAATTGGCCTAAAACGCCAGCTGATCAGAAACACAGATGCCTAAGATAGAAATAGTCCTGTCTTCCTGGCTCCCGGGGCCAGGAGACAAATGGGTGGAGGCCAGAGCCGCGAGGGAGGTGCTGCTGAAGCCAGCCTCCCAGCAAGCAGCAAAGTGAATCACCGCTGCCATTCAAAACGTGTCCAAAAGAAACCAGGGCTTCGGGGGAGAGGAAGCAGGTTTTTTTATCCCGCGACTCTGTAGAGATGGTGGTGACAGCAGCTGTGCTTCCTCCCCTTAGAAAGTCATTTTAGCGTTAGATTTTCCCTAAGGAGGAAGCAGATGGAGAGAAGCTTGACTTACACATATGTGACTGCTGCTGGCTTTCCTACTGCTGCTACTGACCCTGGATTATATGGAGAAACAGCGCTTTGGAGGAGGGAGGGATGATTCTTCAAGGGGCTCTTTTCAGACCAGTAGACCTAAAGGCCTCAAGAGTGTGTTAATGTTAGGGGTTAACTGTGTGCTCTTTGAAATTCTGAAGATGTGGCCATAGGCTATCATTTTGTATAAGATGATGATGTCTCCTGATTACCTAGTAAACAAGAATAGCCTGACAGCTGTGACAGGCAAGGTGGCCGTGAGGGTGCATTGCTCTGAGTTCCTGGCCACAGAGTGGTTGTAGTCGAGTCGTCTAGCAGTGCGATGAATTGAATCATAGGCTATGTTCCGGCCTAATAACCAACATATTTCCTTCTTGCAGACACAGTACTTCTCACCCTCACATCATCCTACAGAGAGGCACCGGCATATGACTCAGGGAAGCAACATAATTGGGTGAAAAAAAAGCAAAGAAGAAAAAAAAGTCTTTCTTCTTCCTGACTCCGCTTCCAAAGATTTAAGCCTAGAGGACACAGTGAACTCCTATAATGGATAAAACATTTGCTCCTTTTCTGAAGATAAAGAGACAGATTCTCCTTTTCTGAAGCAGGGAGAAGAGATGAAAGGGGAAAGGATGAGGGCAGAGAGTTTAATTAGAAAGGGAAGAGAGTGCCAACTCCATGAAAGTCATGTAAACCGAAAACTATTTTCTGCAAAGGACAACCATGGCATTGTTCAGGCATCCAAGAGAAGAATGGGGGCTGACTTTTCATCCCCAGACCACCGAGCCTGCAAAACACTTGCATGCTCGCAAGATAACACTAGCACTTCCTGCCACGGGCACCGGAATCTGTGAAGGGTTTCCCTTCACGGGCAACTAGCACTTTGTCCAGCGGATACCCAGCAGTTGACTTCTGTCCCAATCCAGAGACTTTGCTTTCACCCTTCTTATTTGCCTCCCATAGACACACCTTTGCTACGTCCCAAAGAACGAGAGTGGGCACAGGTACCTTGTGGGGTGATAATGGATTATAAAAAGTCTTCACCCCTATTCTCTGGCAGTACTTAGGAGGACCAAACAAAACCTGGTCAAAATTCTCCCTGAGCAAGGAGATTAATAAATATATCCCATCAGAGGTGTTAGAGAGAGAATGATACAAGCACAAGTAAAGTAGAATGGGAAGCGGAGGGAAAGGTACTCCATGTTTCTGGGACAAGAAAAGGAACTGCTTCTTTGAGGAAGTGACACTGGAACCTAGTCTAGAAAGACAGGTGGTTAGAAGCTTCTAGGTGGAGAGTGGCAGCAGGACAAGCATGGCATCCAGGGAAGTAGAAGAACCAGAAAGTTGTATGAAACAAAACTCAAAGAAGAGGGAATATAGGAGTGGTCACATCAAATGTATCAGAAACTTCCTAAGAATCTAAGGGACAATGAAAAGTGTTCTTTCGATTTAGCCATTGGATTTAGCCACAGGGGAGCATTAGTGACTCTGGTCAGAGTAACGCCAGTGGACAGTGCCGTACTGAAGAATGAACTAGAGGAGAAGAAGCAAACTGTGTACGTGGAGAGCTGTGGTTCTCAAAGTGTGTCCCCTGGACCTGTAGCATTAGCTTCACCTGGGAACTTGTTAGACGTGCAAATTCTCTCTCTTTCTCTGTCTCTCTGTCTCTCTCTCTCTCTCACACACACACACACACACACACACACACACACACACAGCCATCAATCTGGGTTTTCACGAGCCCTCCAGATGACTCTGATGCTTGCTAGAGTTTGAGAACTATTGGATCTTGTGCTGATCTTGAGGTCTTTATTTAACAATAATGAGGAAGAATTTATATTGTCTTTTTTAAGAACATGGTGGGGGGTGATTATATTAAAAGTATCTTGGTAACCAGTGAAATATCTCTTAATGATTTCTTTTTTTTAAGAGGGTGTGTGTTTTTTCAACATTTATTTATTTTTGAGAGAGACGGAGACAGAGAGCTGGGCAGGGGCAGAGAGAGGGGGAGACACAGAATCCGAAGCAGGCTCCAGGCTCCAAGCTGTCAGCACAGAGCCCGATGTGGGGCTCGAAATCACAAACCATGAAATCATGAGCCAAAGTTGGATGCTCAAATGACTGAGCCACCCAGGTGTCCCTCTCTTAATGATTTCTAGTAATGGTTAAGGAAGCTCACCACAAAAGTGAGATTAATAATAGGTATATAAACCCTAAATTCCTAAGAACAAGAATTTTCTAGGGAGTTAAGAAGTCCACCCCAAATCCAAGCAGGGTGACTCAGAAAAATTTCAAGATTACAGACTTATAATTTGTTTGATTAAATTTAATCACCTTTGGTGTTTCTAGAAACAAAAATGTGAAAGTGCATGCAAAGACATCTAGACAGAGTGAAGGGCAGGGAGGGTGTGGGAGGCTGGGAATAGTGGTAAGAAGCTAAGGGAAGGCAGCAATCAGGACTGGGTAGGGAGAAAGTACATGGTGATGAAGCCACGCTAGCAAAAGATGAAACAAGAAAGAGCAGCTGAATACCCTAATCAGCGTCAGGAGGAGTCACGCATCTGTGGTCTGAGGACAGGTCATAAGCCTAAAGCACCTGAGTCGACTGAAATCTATTCTGGGCAACAGGGCTGTCTGCAGCATCATGTTCTAAGTGCCCAAGACCTTAGAGTCACCTGCCCAAATGGCTCCAGGTGTGCCTCAAGAGTCTGTACTCATTCTCACTTGGGTCTCATGCCCCAAAGAAAGGCAGAGGAATGGCCAATGAGTGGCCATTTGTTGGCAGGATGGATTAAACTTGTATTTGTGTTGGCAGAGGTGTTCCCAACATAGACGTGAGACCCTTAACAAGTCAGGGCAAGAATCAGGAATGAAAAGAGGTGAGTCAGAGCAGAAGAGCATAGGATGGAGGCTGGGAGCTGTGAGGCTAATTCCTCCCCACAAGGAAAGTGAAGGTCTAGAAGGCCTAAACTGGCACTCTAGATCATAATGAAGGTATATTTGTCAAGGTAGGAAGACAGAACATATTGTAATCAATAACATGTTAATTAATTATTTATAAACACTTAGATGGAATGTGGGCCTTGATTTGTACTCTCACCCTAGGCCCCACACAAGTTAGGGGGGGGCTGCTAGTACCAGGGATGGTTAGTCATAAATATTCTGGTCATTACAAGAAATATTTTCTATTCTAAATTAGTATATAGGTCTTCTTATTTATAAATAAATTTGTGGTGGTTTTCCTGATTGTAAACCACTTCCTCTTCAGGCAATCTATTGAGTTCCCTAGTCCTGTGTCCTTGAGAACTAGATCTAAACCATAGGGACCATGTGAAGATAATGGCACCCACCTGATTTGCCTAAGCGTTGGATGGTATCTTGGACAACATTGATCTCCTCTGTAAAAAGGGTAAGAAGGAAGAATAGAAAAGAAGGATAAACTAAAGGAGAGCTGAAGCCAGATAGAAAGAGCTCTTCTTTCTAATACATAAAAAGGAAAAATGTCAGCTATTATTCAGTCTCATTTCAAAGGTTCAGTATTAATGGCGAAAAAGCAAAAGTTCTGATGCATCAATTTGGAAAAAGCTGTTATCAAGTGCTAAGTGTCCCTTAAGTAAAATTATGGAAAATTGGAATAGAAATTCAATATATTGCACAAATAGAAAATTATGTAGGTGGCATAAAAGGAACGTGTTGGAATCTACCTAGGCTCTAAAAATTAAGAGTATCCTACTGAAACCATTTCTTTACTACTTACCAGAGACCACTTAAAGTGACTAAAGCTGACGGTCTATGTAAGAACTGCGGTGCCTTTAAGGCCAACTGCATATGGAATTGCCCCAGGGCTGGAGGCAGGTGGTAATGAAGACCTTGACAACTCCCACCATCAGAGGCAGATAATCTGTCCTATTCTCCTCTGGGGACTCTCCAAGCTGAGATTATTTTTAATGGGAATTGTTTATTATAAAGGCAGATAATTTTAATAATTTTCAAAGCTGAAAGGAAGCAATGAGCACTTGTAGCATGTCAGAATATGTTGGTCTCTGGCACACATAGCTTGAAAACACAATTTTTCCATTTGAGCTAAAAATCACAAGGAATATTTTAGACCATGGCTCAGTTTTTTATAGATAAATATTTGAGCACTAGTAGCTACAGACTGAAGGAATACCATCTATACTTGTCAACTCTAATTTTTAGAAGGATCCCAAATATTATCTACTCCCCCCCCCCATGCCAATTTCATCCGAGAGAGGAAGTAGAGAGTAGGAAAGAAAAGAAGTAACAAATAGAAAAGAGGGCGGGCGGGAAGTACAGACAATATGGTAACACTAATAATATCTCCCACTTGGATATAACACTTCCCTATTTAAAGGATTTTTACATAATTCTGTTATTTGCTTGGTACAGCCAGCCCATGAGGTTGGTATTACTACATTCATTTTACTAACGAAAAAATTTGGGCCCAGGGATACATCACTGGCCCAAGATTACACAGAACAGCTGTATGAAGATTAGGCCAGAATCAATGAAATAATTCCCATCCTGTAGTCATAAAATTAATGATTGTGATATTTAACATACTCTGATAGATTATTACATATTGGGCATTGTAACGTTTAATCTTGCCAACCAAGGGGATAGGAATAGTCATTGCCTCACTTTCACAGACATGGGGTTGGAAGCAAAGTAACTTGGCCAAGTCACCCAGGGAGCAAAAAGTCAAGAAGCCAGAATTGGTGGCTCTAACCTGCCTTTGGTCTACATCGTTACACTATATGCAGTGTAAAAGGAAAATTCATCTACCCATCTCTGATTTTCAAACATTTTGAAGGAAAAATATTGCTATCTTTTTTATTCCTTTACTTTAGTTTTCTTTCCTGCTCCTCTTCCTTCATTCCACACAAGTCAACCTCAAATCCTTTTAAAATAAAAAATAGCGGGGTGCCTGAGTGGCTCAGTGGGTTAAGCATCCAACTTTGCCTCAGTTCATAATCTCATGGTTCATGGGTTCAAGCCCTACATTGGGCTCTCTGCTGTCAGCGCAGAGCCCACTTCAGATTCTCTGCCTCCCTCTCTCTCTGCCTCTCCCTCTTACTCTCCCTCTCCCCTCCCTAAAAAATAAATAAAAATGTTTTTAAAAAATAAAATAAAATAAAATAAAATAAAATAAAATAAAATAAAATAAAATAAAAAATAGCTTTCTTGGCATACTTGAGCCGAGCACCAACCGCCTTTTGTCCTCAACTAGAATTTCCAACCATGCTTCCATTGGTCGACATTTCCCTTCAATATATTTTCCCTGCACCCTAAGCAATTACATATTGGATATTTTAAAAAATTCATTATCCTTACGGCACCTGGGTGGCTCAGTCAGTTGAGTGTCCGATTTCAGCTCAGGTCACGATCTCATGGTTATTGAGTTCAAGCCCCTTGTCAGTCTCTGCACTGACAGCATGCAGCCTACTTGGAATCCTCTTTCTCCCTCTTTGTCTGCCCCTCCCCAAGTTGTGCATGCTGTGTCTCTCAAAAATAAATAAACTTAAAAAATATGCATTATCCTTTTCCACTCTACACACACTCTGTGAAACATCAGTGTGGGAAAGAGTCTGCCAATTACCCACCAATATCTATCTAGCCTCTCCATCCTCTAAAAAATAGAACATTGGTTTTGTGACCAGCTTAAATACTCTATTTCCAAGCATTCTTGAGGTAAGGGTGGTCATCATGCATGGTGCTGGCTAACAAGGTACAAGCATAAGGTGACTGGGGCTATCCGGGAAAGTTTTGCTTTCCTGATAAGACAGAACACCACTCTTACTTCTTGTGGATTTCTTCTTCTTCCACCTGCAGTGCTCAGGGAAGGTTAGAGATCAAACATGTGGGATTCATGAAGTGACCATGTGGATAAAAGTCATAGGTCAAAAATGGAGGAGCAGAAAGAGAGAAAGCATCTAGACTCTGATGTCACCAGGAGCCACTGTAACGGTCCTGGATGGCTGAACCCTGGTCGATTTTCTGTGAAAGAAAAAGAAACCCTTATTTGGATAATTGACTGCGATTTGTTTTATGCAGTTGAATACAATCTTATCGGACACAGTGTGTTAATACTGAGATAATAGTGTAACCACACTGGTACAACAACAAGAAAAGCAAATCTAATAGCAACAAAATCAACAGCAATTATATAAGAAGAGCACACACTGTGGTTTCAAGGGTGTGAGTTTATGCTCCAAAAATGAGAAATCAAAGCTGATTCCTATGGGCTTGTGAAAAAAGAGAGTGGCATTTATTGACAAGAGATACAATCGATAGAGAAAACAAAGAGATGCTAAATGAAAACACAAGTGTAAATAACGATGTAAAATGTATAACAAACATGTTGATTTTACTCATATGTAATGTATCTACACGTTTAACTCCACGTTGTACTAAAGCAAATATCAATAAGCTAAACTACCTGGGAAGAACTCTATGAAGGCAAAATTATGAATTTCAGAAATGTTTTCACTGATACCCCTAATTTTCTACTACTTCCATACCAACTTCTCATATCCTCAGCCCCCTCCCAAACCTCATGACTTCTGATTTAGTGCCTTTTATGTGTGTCCTCTGACTCGGCCAAGGACGATACCCAAAACTCATTTGCCCCATTCTCCAAACCTTTGGGACCCTGCACTTTGCTAGGAAAGGCCTGTATATGCTAAAGTACCCTGATATATTAATTAGAAAATATGTCTTTTAAGGGAATTAAAAGGAAATATGAACTATTGGGACCTCATCAAGATAAAAACAATCAACAAAACTGAAAGGCAACTGACAGAATGGGAAAAAATATTTGCAAATGACATATTGGATAAAGGGTTAGTATACAAAATCTACATAGAATTTGCCAAACTCAACACCCAGAAAACAATAATCCAGTGAAGAAATGGGCAGAAGACATGAATAGACACTTTTCCAAAAAAGACATCCAGATGGCCAACCAACACATGAAAAGATGCTCAACGTCGCTCCTCATCAGGGAAATACAAATCAAAACCACACTGAGATACTACCTCACACCAGTCAGAGTGGCTAAAATGAACAAATCAGGAAACTACAGATACTGGCGAGGATGTGGAGAAATGGGAACCCTCTTGCACTGTTGGTGGGAATGCAAACTGGTGCAGCCGCTCTGGAAAACAGTGTGATGATTCCTCAAATAGTGCTATTCCAGCAATAGCACTACTAGGAATTCACCCAAGGGATACAGGAGTGCTGATGCATAGGAGCTTGTCAACCCAATGCTTATAGCAGCACTTTCAACAATAGCCAAATTATGGAAAGAGACTAAATGTCCATCAATTGATGAATGGATAAAGATGTGGTTTATATATACAATGGAATACTACTTGGCAACGAGAAAGATGAAATCCTGCCATTTCATTGCATGATTCATTCCACCCACATTGCAGCAACATGGATGGAACTGGAAGGCATTATGCTGAGTAAAATAAGTCAGTCAGAAAAGGACAGATATCATATGTTTTCACTCATATGTGGATCTTGAGAAACAGAAGACCATTGGGGAAGGGAAGGGGAAAAAAACAGTTACAAACATGGAGGGAAGCGAACCATAAAAGACTCTTAAATACAGAGAACGAACTGAGGGTGGATGGGGGGAGGAGGGGGAGGGGGGAAATGGGTATGGGCATTGAGGAGGGCATTTGTTGGGATGAGCACTGGGGTGTTGTATGTAAGCGATGAACCACGGGAATCTACCCCAAAACCAAAAGCACCCTTTACACACTGTATGTTAGCCAATTTGGAAATAAAATATATTTTAAAAGAAGAAAAATTAAAAAAATATGCCTCTTTCCCTGCTTACATAATATATCCAGGAACACTTAAGACATGTTTCTGGGAGGGCTCTAAGATGTGACTATTCACAGGAATTTCAGACACCATGTAGGGACTGGCCTCTTCCTGTTTGCAGAGAAAGCCCTATCACCAGAGGAAGAGGCCATCACACAGATGACAGCTTGACAAAACAGCAGTCATCACTCACCCCTGTCCTATAGACAAACTCCTTCAGGATACCCCAAAGGCGCCCTTTCCTGAACCTTTCCTAGTGAGTTCTGCATGGTTCTCTGGTGGGCAACGTGTAACTCTGAAACTATCTTACTTTGTTTTTTTTTTTTAGTACCTGATCTCAAGCTTAGAAACCCAGCAGCTTTTATAATTCAATGCACCATTTTCCTTCACTAACTTTTGCATCATGTTATTACACTTGTTTGTGGAGTCCCTTAGGATATATGGATTAAAATGGCTAGGAGAGAAACTTTCATTTCTATTTAATTGAAAGTTACTGGTCAGACAAGTGTTCTATGTAATTGTTCACATGGGATGCTAAAAAAAAAAATCTATACTGTATTTTCCCAAACCTAAGCAGATCTGTATGACTTTCTTTAACTTTGATATGCCCTTATTTTCCAACCCAGCTCTGAACTAAGTGACCTCACCAGTCTAGTTAAAAGCTCTAACCGGGAAAAGAGTTTTTGCTCTTGAGATTCTTTTGTGACTTCAGCCTTTCCTTTTTCAGTTGATTAGTAGATGAGAAATTTGAACTTTTATTTAAAGTCTCTACGCTGGGTGATTTTTAAAAATCAAATAATTCTAATTCCATGTGATTCTTTTTAATGACTTTTTATAACGGTAGCTATTTTATCCATTGTTTCCACCCGTTCTTCACTTTAGAGGATGAAATTCAGCATTCACTAAAATGAAGTACCCAACGAACAATTACATTTAATGTGTATTTTCTCTTTTTCTGTCTCATAGTGTATTGAAGTTATGGATTCAGACAGAATCTCTTTGCAAATGTGGACAGCAGACTGCACTCTGTCTTTTCATGCTGTCATATTCCTTTGTTGATATCTCTGTTTTAAGATGAGTTTGCCCCATGCATCACCAATTGTCTTTTGTTTTCACGCTGCAGGGAAGACTGGGCTAATCCATATGTCACTATGAAGTTTCAGGCCTCTCTGTTTGACAGGTAGCGAGCCTGACAGCAATCTATTGAAAATGCATTTTAGACAGCAATCTATTGAAAATGCATTTTAGACTATCATTTTTCCAGTCTAATTTACTCTTAATAAAATGACTTTGAAGACAAGGGGTCCACTCTGTGTTGGTTTGCTTCTTTCAGATAATTGCATTGTGAGAAAGACACATTGACATTTTTCACAAATACAAAAATGATGAAATTCCCTTGGGAATAAAATAAGATAGCTTCACAATAAATAGCCTCTTTTAGCCTAAGTGATCCCAAAGCACTTTGGGAACGGTGGACATTCAAATGACACCCCAGGGTAGGGAAGCAGTGAAACATTCATCCAAGCTGTAGAGTGAGACACATTCTTTTCTGTGCAGTGGAAAAACACAGCACCCACACTCGTGCACACACACCTTTGTAAAACAAGTTATATTTATGTATTCTATGCATATGAATGTGCCTATTACAATTGCTGGCAATTTTTTACAAAAGAGCATATATAAAATATATTATAAAAGTGCATATGTAAAACTAACAGCATTAAATTACTTCTTAACATGATTTCCTTTTTTAAATTCACTTCATGCTGTGCATTTATTCATTTCTTCCCCTTCCAAAGAAGAATAGAAATAGTAAAAGTTAATATCTACTGCCCCTTTATCCATTTCCAGCCACCCTGGCAAAGTCATTCATCATTTAGTACCCACATCTCCAAATCTGAAAGAATAACTCCTTATAGGTATTTCCTCACATGAAACTTTGATAGAATTTTGCCAAATGAACACTTGATTGCCCAGGAAGAAGTGTTAATTAATAAGGTGTGTGGTATTTTTTAAGCCATTAAAATAATGCCTACGGGGAAGAAATCCTCAAAGTTTCTTAAACTGCATGTACCATCAGCAATATAATGGTTCATCATGTTGCTTTAAGAAAAAACTATTCTGCACTTAGGACATAATATCAAGGTGATAAATTTTCGTTTTATTGCCTTAATAATTTAAATGGCCACCCAGGCTACTTTTGCTACATCGATGACATTATTAAATTTTGGAATTGAGTAAAAATGATAATTACCTTTTCAAATGGGAGAAAATGGTTAGTTTTGCCCTTCGGTTTAGCCACGATGCTGGATCCATAGATTTGTTTCCACTTAATGATTATTTTGATGAGGGAGTTGTTGTATTCTATTCTTTGAGACCAGCGGTTCTGTAACAAGCAGATCTTTAGCACTGAGGAAAGGATAGTGAAGCAAGCAAACACTGAGTGAAACTGACTGGGTCCCCGGGAATACTCATGCTCGTCATTTTGTAATGTCCACCACAGCCTTTTGGCCAGCATATAAAGAGGAAAAACTAACAAAGAGTGATCTTTTTCCAAGAAAGTTTTGTTCTCTCTCTCCTCCCTCTCCTGATAAAAACCAACACCAAATATTCTGAGAAGTTGGAGTGAGAATTTTAAATGCTCTTGAACTTGCACCTACCTGGAGCTGTGCTTTAACATCTCAGCATCTTAGATGGTTTGGGCTCTTCTCTCTGAAGGTGTGGAGAGCTTAATACTCGGAATATAATGTTTTGGTGCCATCTGGTGGATGATTGACAGTTTAGCGACTTCACTTAAGTAATGAGAGGTTTCTGAGGAAGGACAGAAGGAAGAGCCACGGGAAGGAAGGAAGAAATTGCTAATTTCTGCAAGTCATAGTAGCGTGGAGCCTGCCCTAAGACATGCTGTGAGTTATGGGTAAGGATGTGGAGGAGGGGAGGTAGTGAGATGAGAGCAGGGTTTGGAGCTGTGACAAGCCAGTGGTGGTGAAGCTCAATTAGCAAGAGTGGAAGCCAGGAGAGAGCAACTAGACAGCCCTAATCATTGTCAGGAGGGGTCGTGCATTGTGATCTAAATCGAAGTCACAAGCCTAAAGCACCTGAGCCCACTGAAGCCTATTCTGGGCAGCTGGGCTAGCTCTGGCTTCTGCAGGAGGGAGAGGTCAAATCTGAGGGGCTCAAGGGCATATCCAGCAAATGGTGCTAGACAGCAACACTTGATTGTCAGTCTGGGAAAACCAAGTTAACCCATACGATAAGAACTGAACCACGAGTGGGAAAATCAGAGGTAGGTGTCAGCAGGAACGGAGTCGAAAAGTTAAAGCTAAAACTTCATTACCAAAAATCTTCGAGGTCTCCAAGGTGCCTTAACTCAAAATTCATGGTCTTCCCTGCCACTCTCAACCCAATCCTTAAAAAAATAAAAACAAAACAAAACAAAAACCTGTTTCTAGTTTTCCTTTTTCGATGATGGCAAACCATCCAGTTTCCAAGTCAGCAACACAGAGTCTGCCTGATTCCACCCCCATTCTTCATCCCCCCCCCCATATCCAGTCAAGTACAAACTTCTGTTGATTTCACCCCCTACATAACTCTTGAATCTGCCCACCTCTTCCTTGCTGAAACCACCTGGCTCAAGCAACTACTCTCTCATCTGGTTGACTGATCACCTCCTAATCCTTCCACCTCCTCTCACTTCTTTTACTTCCAATCTGTTCTCCACAGTGTAGTTAGGGCTGTATCTTCAAAATGATTCCTCTCCTGCTTAAAATAGTGCTATCAGAACACCTTGCCTTTAGGATAAAGATCAAACTCTAGCATGAACTGCAAAAATCTACGTGACCAGGTTCCTACTTTCCCATCTTATTCTGCACGCTGTCTCCCTTTGGGGTGTTCAACTCTAACCACTCAGGCTTTCTTTACAGCCCATCCTTCTTCCTACTACAGGACTTTGCATATGCTGCTCCTGCCACCTGGGTGCTCCTCTCTTACAGCCTTATGTACTTAACTCTTATCTTTCAGAGCTCAGTTCTAGCTCACTGATTCACCCCTGGCCTTTCAGATCAAAGCCTTTCATGTTAAGCTCTAAAAGCTCCAAATTCCTCCTATTTGGATACAAATCACACCTGCAATTTTACTCTCAGAAATTATTTGAGAGGAGGAGTCAAGATGGCAGAGTCGTAAGGGGACCCTGGGCTTGTCTCATCCCTTGAACACAGTTAGATCAACATCAAACCATTTGAACACCTAGGAAGTCGGCCTGAGGAGAACGATCTGCATCATTTGAGAGGGAGAACATGGCAGGTACACGGTACAGAGAGGTGAACTGGGGGAGAGAAGAGCCGTGGTGTCGCAGAGGGGAAGGGGCTGTTTTCTCAGAGAGGAGAAAGAGCGGGAAAGAGAGAGCAGTTCATCAGTTTTGCACAAGAGAGAACTTCCCTTGAAAAGCAGCTAGAGACAAAGAGTGAAAACATCCTTGGAGGACTGCATAAGAAAACTGTTCCCCAAAACCATTGACAGGGAGTAAAAGGAGACAGTTTCAATACCTCCAGTTTTTTATAAACAGCGGAGCACAGAGTCTGAAGTTTCAGCGGTCAGTCCCTGGTGGTGCTCTGGCAAAGAAGCAGGGAAGAGCCCGGGAGCAGGCAGCGTTGTCTGGGGATCCCCTCAGTGACACGGGGACAAGTAGTTCCCCCGCTTGGAGTGCATTTGGTAGAGGTTATACGGCCTTTCTCTGGGCAAAAGACCTGGCAGGAACCATTAAGCCACCACGTTCCCCTGTATAGGAACAAAGATGCTCACTGAGGGCAGCAAATCTGGTGCTGGCTAGGTGTTGTGATTTGCTATGAATTCTGCACTGCTGCCACTGGGTGGTGGCACGACTGTTTCCTGAGACAGGCCGGTGCCGGCTACAGAGCAGCAAGACCCTCCATCAGAGGATCGCTGCAGGTCTGACCCCCTGGGGTCTCTGAAGTTTGGGGTTTTGAAACACAGCCATGCCTGAAATACAACTCTGGACAGAGATGCCTCCTGGTAGGCAGATAGCTCAGACGCAGACAGAGGGAAGGTAGGGAGCTGATGGAAGCAGGGGACATGGGGGGAACAACTGATCTTGCATCTGTGAGGGCATGAACTCCCCACTCTGGAGGCTAGAGAGCTGGATGAAGCCATTTTCACCATTAGCCTACCAAGACTGATCCACCCCAGAGAAGAGAGCCACCAAGTCAAGAACAGAGCCATTACACCAAACCCCACCCCCCCTGTGCCCTCCAGGCACATTTCCACAGGGCAAGTCAGCCTGAGAATCAGAGCAGCAGGGTCCTCCTCCAGAAGACCAGCACAAATCCCTTCCATGAGCTTAGTCTACCGACCATAGAATGTTGCAAACTTTCAGCTCTAGGAGAAACTGGATCTAGCTTCATTTGGGTTTTTGCTTGTTTGTTTGTTCGTTTTTGTTGTTGTTGCTTCTGTCTTTGTTGTTGTTTTTCTTTTCTTTTGTTTCTTGGATGCAAAAAGAGAAAAAAAAATATTATTTCACTTTATTATTCTTTAGTTTTTAGTTCCTTAATTTTTTTTTCCTTTCTTCTTTTCTCTTTTTTCTAATAACAAGGTACTTTAACAAGCAGGTGAAAGCACATCTAGGATCTTGCTTCCTTTATTTGATTTTTTAAATGTTTTACATTTTTATTTCATTCTATTATTATTATTGTTGTTGTTTCTTCCTCCAAATGACAAGACAGAGGAATTCGTCTCAAAAGAAAGAATAGGGAGAAATGATGGCCAGAGATTTAGTAAATGCAGATATAAGTAAGATGTCTGAACTAGAATTTAAAACAACAATTATAAGAATACTAGCTGGGCTTAACAAAAGCATAGAAGACACCAAAGAATCACTTTCTACAGAGATAAAAGAGCTAAAATCTAGACAGGCTGAAACAAAAAAATACTATGACTTAGGTGCAAAACCAAATGGAGGCCAACAAACTCAGGATGGACAAGACAGAGGAGTGAATTAGTGATATAGAAGATAAAATTATGGAAAATAATGGAGCTGAAAAGAAGAAGGAAACAAAGGTCAGGGATCAAAAAGGCAGACTTAGGGAATTAAGTGATTCCTTAAAGAGTAATAATATTCTTATCATAGGAGTCCCAGAAGAGGAAGATAGACAAAAAAGGGCAGAAAGTTTATGTGAACAAATTAATGCTGAAAACTTCCCCAATCTGGGGAAGGAAACAGACATCAAAATCCAAGAAGCACAGAGAACTCCCATTAAGTTCAACAAAAGCTGACCATCACCAAGACATATCATAGTAAAATTTACAAAATACAACACAAGGAAAGAGTCCTGAAAGCAGCGAAGGAAAAAAAAAAAGTCCTTAACCTACAATGGAAGACAGATCAGGTTCACAGCAGATCTGTCCACAGAAACTGGGCAGGCCAGAGGAGTGGTGAGATATACTCAACATGCTGAATGAGAAAAATATGCAGCCAAGAATAGTCTACCCAGCTAGGTTGTCATTCAAAATAGAAGGGAAAGTATTAGCCTCACATTTTGGTAAAGAAACCAAAGTTTATTAAAGCGACTGATAGCTGTCAGAGTAAGATAAATACCATATGATTTCACTCATATGTGGAATTTAGGAAACAAAACAGATGAACACACGGGAAGGGGAAAAAAAGAGAGAGGGACGCAAACCATAAGAGACAATTAAGGATAGAGAACAAACTTGAGCCTTGCTGATTTGGATGCCTTTATTTCTTTGTGTTTTCTGATTGCTATAGCTAGGACTTCCAACCCTATATTGAATAACAGTGGTGAGAGTGGACATTGTTGTCACGTTCCTGACCTTAGAGGGAAAGCTCTCAGTTTTTCCCCATTGAGGATGATATTAGCAGTGGTTCTTTTGTATATGGCTTTTATGATCTTGAGGTATGATCCTTCTATCCCTACTTTCTTGAGGGTTTTTATCAAGAAAGGATGCGGTATTTTGTCAAATGCTTTCTCCGCATCTGTTGAGGGGATCATGTGGTTCTTGTTCTTTCTTTTGTTAATGTGATATATCACATTGATTGATTTGCGGACATTGAATCAGTCCTGCATCCCAGATATAAGTCCCACTTAATTGTGGTGAATAATTCTTTTAATGTATTGTTGGATCGGTTGGCTAGTATCTTTTTGAGAATTTTTGCATCCATGTTCATCAGGGAAATTAGTCTATAGTTCTCCTTTTTAGTGGGGTCTTTGTCTGGTTTTGGAATCAAGGTGATACTGGCCTCAGAGAATGAGTTTGGAAGTTTTCCTTCCATTTCTATTTTTTTGAATAGTTTGAGAAGAATAGGTATTAACTCTTCTTTAAATGTTTGGTAGAATTCTCCTGGGAAGCCAGCTGGCCCTGGAGTTTTGTTTGTTGAAACATTTTTGATCACTGATTCAATTTCTTTGCTGGTTAAGGGTCTGTTCAAATTTTCGATTTCTTCCTATTTCAGTTTTGGTAGTTTATGAGTTTCTAGGAATTTGTCCATTTCTTCCAAATTGCTCAGTGTGTTGGCATATAATTTTTCATAGTATTCTCTTATAATTGTTTGTATTTCTATGATGTTGATTGTGATCTCTCCTCTTTCATTTGTGGTTTTTATCTATTTGGATCCTTTCTCTCTTCTTTTGGAAAAGTCTGGCTAGGGGGTTATCAATTTTGTTAATTATTTCAAAGAACCAGCTTCTAGTTTTGTTGATCTCTTCTACTGGGTTTATTGTTTGCTTGTTTGTTTCTATATCATTTATTTCTGCTTCAGTTTTTATTAATTCCCTTCTTCTGCTGGTTTTGGCTTTATTTGCTCTTCCCCTTTACCTCATTAAGGTGTAAGTTAGGTTGTATATTTAAGACCTTTCTTGCTTCTTGAGATAGGCCTGACTTGCAATATACGTCCATTTTAGGACCACCTTTGCTGTATCCTAAAGGCTTTGGACTGTTGTATCTTCATTTTCATTTGCTTCCTTGTATTTTTTATTTTTTCTTCAATTTCCTGTTAACCCATTCATTCTTTAGTAGGATGTTCTTTTTTAATATTTATTTATTTATTTATTTATTTATTTATTTATTTATTTTAACATTTATTTATTATTGAGAGACAGAGAGACACAGAGCATGAGCACGGGAGGGGTAGAGAGAGGGGGAGACACAGAATCTGAAGTAGGCTCCAGGCTCTGAGCTGTCAGCACAGAGCCCGACGCGGGGCTCGAACTCACAAACTGTGAGATCACAACCTGAGCTGAAGTCTGACGCTGAACCAACTGAGCCACCCAGGCGCCCCTTGTAGGATGTTCTTAAATCTCCATGTATTTGTGGTCTTTCTAATTTTTTTCTTGTGGTTGACTTCAAGTTTAATAGCATGATGGTCTGAAACTATACATGGTATGATCTCAATCTTTTTTTAACTTTTTGTACTTATACATCTATGATTTGTTTGTGACCCAGTGTGTGATCAATGCTGGAGAATATTCCTTGTGGACTCAAAAGAATGTCTATTCTACTGCTTTAGGATGAAATGTTCTGAATATGTCTGTTAAGTCTGTCTGTTTCAGTGTGTCATTCAAAGCCAAGTTGCCTTGTTGATTTTCTGCCTGGGTGATCTTTCCAGTGCTGTAAGTGGGTGTTAAAGTCCCCCACTATTATTGTATTATTATCAATGAGTTCCTTCATGTTCATTATAATTGATTTATATATTTGGGTTCCTCCAAGTTGGGGGCATAAGTATTTAAAACTGTTAGATCTTCCTAATGGATAGAACCCTTAATTTTGTTAGATCTTCTTGATGGATAGACCCCCTCCTTCATCTCGTTACAGTGTTTGGTTAAAATCTAGTTTGATACAAGTATGGTTATTCCGGCTTTCTTTTGGTGTCCATTAGCATGGTAGATGGTTCTCTATCTTTCATTTATAGATGTCTTTCAGCCTAAGATGAGTCTTTTGTAGGCAGCATATAGATAAGTTGTGGGTTTTTTTATCCATTCTGATAGCCTATGTCTTTTGATTGGAGCCATTTACATTCAGAGTAATTACTGAATGATATGAATTTAGTGCCATTGTGCTACCTGTAGAGTTGGTGTTTCTGGTAAAGCTCTCTGGTCCTTTGTAGTCTGTGAACAAACCCATAGTTTGTTCTCTATCACTAGAGTCTCATGTGGTTTGTTTCCCTCTCCTCTCTCCATCCCCTTCCCATATGTTCATCTGTTTTGTTTCTTAAATTCCACATATGAGTGAAATCGTATGATATTTGCCTTTCTCTGACTTATTTCACTTGGCATAATACATTCTAGCCCCATCTGTGTCATTGCAAATGTCAAGATTTCATTTTTTTTGATGGCCAAGTAGTATATATTTACATCTGTCTATCTATATATGTACACACACATCACATCTTCTTTATCCATTCAACAGTTGATGGACATTTGGTCTCTCTACATAGTTTGTCTATTGTTGATAATGCTGTTATGAACATTGGGATACATGTACCCCTTCAAATCTCTATTTAACACTTGCCTTGTGCCAGCACGGGACTGTTTTATAACCTACCTCAGAGGACTGTCTGGGGGAAGTAATAGAATGGGAAGCAATAAAGTCTGCACTGTGGAGCCAGAAGGAAACAAAACAAAACAAAACAAAAAACCCAAAAAACAAAAAACAAGGACAGTGAGAGGAAGTAGCTGATTGGAGGACAGTGCATTGCCTGCACCTGTAGGAGATTCTCAGAGGAGGCCCCTGAAGTGCATACAAAGATGATCCACATTCAGCCTCCTGCTGGCCCCTGGGCACAGTGCCATCTTATAGCAGGTGCCAAACAACTAAGAGCTTTCCTCTCCCCTTCCCATCTTCCAGATGACAGAAAAGAGAAACTCTAACTTTAAATCAAATTTGGAGCTTTTACTTTTATATAGGATCAGACAATTTTCAGAATTGAAATAGTATTTGCAACCTTGAATATCTGAAAAACTTCTAAATCTCTAACATGAAGCAGAACATTCATCAATCAACCTGCATTTTCAACCAGCACCTGAGGAAGGACTTTCCTGCCAAATAAATTTTAAAAGGACAATGGGAGATTAAAATAAAGATGACTGTATCTTTATATTCTAATTATCTTGAGCCCTGCTTATTCAACATACCGGATATACACATATTATTTACCTTTATTCTCAGAATGCTGTGGGGTAGGCCTAGAATTATTATGCACCATTTCCATTTTAAAGATGAGAAAACATTGAGAGTTTACATAAGTTTCTCAAAATGATCAGCAAGTAAATGAAATTCAAGATTTGAACTCATTTCTTAAAACCAGGTTACATTAAACTACTCTGTTATAAGCAGGTACACTTACAGCCATAATATTATCTTATGCAATCATATTAAGCATTTTAAGTTTATTTTTTATATCCATCATTTCTTTTCTTTCCTTAAAATGGGATCACCAAAAACTCATTCTATCAGTTTGCTGAAATGTTTGGAGGTTTCTGTGGAAATCCCAGTACCTAGGATCTCTCCTCCATAGAAAACCATGAAGCCACTCCTCCCCTCTCCTCAACCCACAGAGGGACTGCCATGAGGCTCTAGCTAACGATCTTTATTTCTGTGCAACTCATGATTTTATATTTCTTTCTGAATCCAGGAAACTCCATCTTTTGTCTTGGGGGAACCTATCTCTTTGTCTAATTCTCTTCTTCCAATAAGGCTGGAGCTGGAACTTCTTAGTATTAAAAAAGTTGGATTTCCACTTTCGCTTTAAAAAATTGGAAGTCTGGCCTTTCTGGGCTCAGATCCCACAGAACAAAAGCTGGGGCAGTTCAGCAGCCGCCTTCTTTATCCAAACCACATGCCCTGCAGCTCGCCACAGACCCTTCCAGCTCACCCCTCCCATCGCTTTATCTGCCAGACTCTTCTAAGCATTTGGATTTGTTAACCTTGGCTTAGGCTTTTGGAAACAAAATCCAGGAAGGTTTGCTGTGACTTCTTCTTTGGAAAGTGTCATAATCCTCCCTGGAAAGAATGAGACAAAACAAGCTACCTTTCTGGATGACAGGAGAAAAAATTCAGGGCGAGAGGGGACAAAAAGAAAAAAAAAACCTCAAAATTTGATCTATCTGCTACTTCTCCCTAGTAAAGAAAATTTATTTCCATTCTTGTACACCTGAGTTGGTCGTCTGAAATACACACCTGCTCCTGCTGAGATGTAATGTCTATATTCAACATTCTGCAATGAACTCAATGATTCAATAAATGTTTACTGAATCAAGGGGTTCTGTTCCCAAGCAGATTAGCACAAAAATATTAAAGATCAGCCTCCGAGCCTAAACACGGACAAGAATTTGTTCTAGGAATTTTAATTATATCTAGATTCACTAACAAATTTGCCAACTATAACCCTCTGGAGTTGCAAAGTACACGAGTGAGAATGACATCTTTGATTTCTGGCTAAATAATTAGTTCTCTGGGCCCTGGACCATTATCTAAAAGGGAGTCTTTAGAAAGCTGTCACTTTATCCCAGATGTGCCATCTGTATGTATCAAATCTACATAAAGTAACAAAGGATTCGGAAAAGTGACCTGGATAAATTCAGTAACCTGGGATTCCCTCTGGGTGACAGTGCTCCTGACTCGTCAGTCAAAGAAGTGCTTGTGCTCTTTGGATAAATTTTCAAAGTAGTCCAATGTATGTATATCTGACCTAAGAAAGAGAAAAGGATAGCAAGGGAGTGCCTAAAACAACAAGCACTCTATAATATGAAGATGTTTGAAAGGATTTGTTGCCCTAACGGTTAATGATAGGCTGCTTCTCCAAGAATTCTCATGCTGGCTTCTGCCACTAGTGGAGCTCAGCAAAACAACACACTGCCAGCTTTCCAAACCACCTTCCTTCTTCTTTTTCACTTTTTCCACAGAACAAAATACTTCAAGGATTGAATCATAGGAGGCGTATAAGAACAAATACTGGAACCATTATATTTCCAGAGCTCACTTGCTGTTTGGAAGCCTAGATCCCTTGCCACAGAGGTCGTACCAGCTTATCGGCTGAGTTCAGTGAATACAATGGTAGGTAATAGTAACAATGGCGTCCATTGATTCTATATCGTGTGCCAAATATTTGGCATGTGTTTTAAGTATTGCCTCACCAATTCTCACAAGAACTCACGTTTTAAGGTAGGATCAAAGCTCAAAAAGGTGAAGTGACTTGTTCCAAGTCACACAGTAATTGAACCGTGAGTTAAGAGCAGCTCATTTAGGTTTAAGTCATCGTTCAATTCACGATGTATCCCTACACCCAAGCCCTTGCTGGTGCCTTTAAAACACTCTACAGAGGACCAGAGAAGGGTTGTGGCATGATGACTTTTGAATAAGAAATAGGAAGATGCTTTGTTCTTGTATTTGTTTGAGGGACAAAATGAAATCTGAAATGTAAGATCCTGAGGATTCATCACACACACACACACACACACACACACACACACACACACACACACATATACTTTGAGTCATTAGCCCCAAGCCACACACTTGGCTGTGGTTGTGCTGTTGAGGGCTGGAAGTGCACATAGGCTTTTTTGTCTAATCGTTTTAAAGGACTTAGGTAGCATCCTCTGATTACACACAACAGCCCTTTGAGAGAGATCTCATTATTGGTCCCATTTTACAGATAAAGAAGCTAGCAATTACAGAAGTTAAATCACTTGTACATGATCACACAGCCAAAGGGATTTACAGCCACAGATTCAAATCCAGTGCTACAGATTCTAGCCTTAACGATGAACCTCCTCCTAAAAATGATTTCTCACTTCTCAATATCCCATTTCACTCTAAGCCCTGTATCATGGCTGAAATCCCACCATTCAGAATTCTTTTCCATGGGGAGCGGGATTGCTAATCAAACATCAGAGTTCTCCCCTTTCAATAAAACACCTATAGGCAGGTGATACTAGCTGCCAGTGCTTCAAACTTGCCTGTGTCTAAGAGTTGTCACTGGATCCTGTACGACTTGCTGAACTAGATGAAAGGAGCGCCTGACAGGGCAGAGGATGGAGAGAAGGGGGACAGAGTATAGCCCCTCCTACTCCCAAAGGAAGTTTGTAGGTCCTGAGCCCTTAGGGTCCAGGAAACGGGGGCTGCCCAGGGTTAAGAACGTTCATCTGTAAACGTACCCCCTGTAATTCTGCCAACAGTTGAATCTGACTGCATCAAAGTGACGTTCTACTTTCAAGCACATGTTTAAAACACTTGGGCCTTGTGGGCGGCTGTGAGCCGAGAGTGCACCGTGAAGGTCTGAGGCCTCGGGCACACTGCAAGAGTCCAAGGTGGGCAGCGCTGCCCGCCCACCCCCAAATGCAGCACTCAGCCCCTTGATCACCTGAGAACCTTTTCATGTAATCATGTTGTCGCCAAGTCCCGCTTCCGGTACTTTGTGTCTCAGCTGAAGAAGAGAAGAAGTCTTCGGGGGAAATTGTCTACAGTGGACAGGAGTTGGAGAAGTCCTCCTTGCTGGTGAAGAACTTTGGCACCTGGCTGTGCTACGACTCCCCCAGCGGAACCCACGACGGGTACCGGGAGTACCCGGACCTGACCACTGCAGGCGCTGTCACTCAGTGCTACAGAGACACGGGCGCCAGGCCCACTCCATCCAGATCATAGAAGTGGAGGAGACTGCAGTGAGCAACTCCCACGGATGGGCAGCCAAACCGTTCCACGACTCCAAGATCAAGTTCCCACCGCCCCACCCGGCCCTGCGTTGTCAGCCCAACTCAGGCTTCACCGCCAAGTGGCCAATGTCTTCTAGATGCAGAGCCTCCCTGTCCCCAGGTATGACCAAATAAACTTGGGAAAACCAGAGCGCTCAGAGTAAATAAATTAATTAAAATTAAAAACAAACAAACAAACAAACAAACAAAAAACGGGCTTGAGGCCTACTTCTGAGACATTCCAAGTGAGTCGGGTTGGCCATATCTGTCCCACCTATTGGAACCCTTGCTCAGTAGTCATGCTTTGTAAGGTCTGGGGCTGTTTTCAACAGTCCTAGGAGAGCACATGACCCCATAACATGTAAGATACCAGGGGAGTAAGCTAGCCCTACATTAAGTGAGACTCATAAAAGGAAACTTTCCCTAAGATTTCATTGATGAGAACTCACCCACTCTTTCTTTTTTATAGAAATGTACTTATTTATTTTGAGAGAGAGGGAGGGCATGAGTGGGGGGAGGGGCAGAGAGACAGGAGAGGGAGGGAATCCCAAGCAGCCTCAGCGCCATCAGCACAAAGCCCAATGCAGAGCTCTAACTCACAAAACAGCAAGATCAAGAATGGGTACCAAAAGCCCCATGCTTAACCCACTGAGCCACCAGGTGCCCCTCACCCACTCTGTCAATATTCTCTCTCTTGTCTCTCTGCCAGTCGCCATATCCTATGTACCATAAAGAACACCAGTAAGTAGAAGCTTCTTGGTTAGATTTTCAGAGCCTCATGTTTCTAAACTCCAGAGTAAATAATGTTATCAAGAGTAAAACAAAATTAAAAAAAAAAAGAAAAGCCTACAATCGACATCAAATTTTTTTCAAGTTATTTAACTTTTGTATAAGGAAACTCAGTGCCCTACAAGATCCATAAAATGATACAGCTAAGCAAAATACAGAATATAGTATTATAGATTGTAATTCTAAAGAATTAGTGAAGAGGATAGAACAGCTTAGGATTTAGGGTCAGCAGGCCTGGGTTGAACTCTGTTTAACCATTTACTGGATGTATGATCTTGGGTAAATTAATACCTCCAAACCTCAGTTTCCACATCTATATGTACCCACTACTTGAGGTATGTGATGACTACAATGTGAATGTACATTAAATGCTTTTTATACAGCCTGTCAGAGAGTAAGAACTCAGTAGATGGTGCCTGAAAGCATTAAGAAAAGGAAGTCAAAGGACAAACAGCAACATTTCTCCTATGCCACACACAGTTAAATATCTTTATCCACTTACTAGCAAGAATTAGGGAACACTCACCATAGTCTCACTTTTTCACAACGTCTTCTTATGAGACCTTGGGTAATAAAATGATTCACCTCAAAAAACCAAGAAAAGAGGAAGAAAACTATCCCAGCAAGTTCATCTAATCTTTCTCAATTCCCTTAACGGTAACAAGGATCAGGGACACCTATCAGTGTTGTATAGATAAACTTAGTTCATATATGTGAAAATACTTTCTAACTTACATGATGCAGTTGAGTTCAAGATATTTTTATTTCTTATTTGGGATAGGAGGGATTGAAGACATAGGAACTAGTTTTAAATATGAGAAGAAAGAACACTGAATAACTGCCTCATCAAAAAGTGACAATTTCTGTCTAATTGTATCCTTACTACTGAAGGTCAACCTGCACCACTTTTTTTTAACATATCAATGGCAATGACAAATTATGAGATTAAAAATATGTTAACTAGTGGGAAAGAAAGGACCATTATCATCATAGGACTTCATATATTTATAATTTGGCTTCCCAGATATGTTTGATGAAGAGAAAAATCACCTAAAGTACCAAAGGGGATTACCTGCCAGGACCTATATCTAGCATTCTGGAATAGACATTTGACCAAAATGCTTCCTTCAAAAGAGACAACGGTGCCTGCAGTAATATACTACAATTAATATTTAAAAATAACAAAGGGGGCGCCTGGGTGGCTCAGTCGGTTAAGCGACCGACTTCGGCTCAGGTCATGATCTCACAGACTGTGGGTTCGAGCCCCGCATCGGGCTCTGTGCTGACAGCTCAGAGCCTGGGGCCTGCTTCCAATTCTGTGTCTCCCTCTCTCTCTGCCCCTCCCCTGCTCATGATCTGTCTCTCTCTGTCGCAAAACTAAATAAAAACATTTAAAATTAAAAAAATTTAAAAAAAAATAACAAGGACTTGACTTAGTTTTTTATATTGGTGGAAACACTTTTATCCACAGGTATTTTACTAGCACCAGCTTGAAATTTTATTTATTTAATTATGCTCTGCATATGTATTGAAATCTGGCAAGGTGAGCATTTTTAAAAATTTTTTTAAATGTTTTTATTTATTTCTGAGACAGAGAGAGACAGAGCGTGAGCGGGGGAGGGGCAGAAAGAGAGGGAGACACAGAATCTGAAGCAGGCTCCAGGCTCTGAGCTGTCAGCACAGAGCCTGACTCGGGGCTCGAACTCACAGATGGCGAGATCATGAGCTGAGCCGAAATCGGACACTTAACCGACCGAGCCACCCAGGCGCCCCAAGGTGAGCATTTTTATAGCCAAATATTCTTATCCTATGTTTAAAACAAAAATCCTACACTTCCTTGCCAAAAAGCTATTTTGGTTTTGGGTGTAGAACTCAGGTGGTTTCCCTGAGTAGGTCTTGGGTAGGGGGCTCACTTTGCCAGGCTGATGAGACTATTATAGCCTGCACTTAAGACTTGAATATTTATATATCACAGTTTATTTATTGAAGTAGGTGAAATATTTTTAGCTCCCACTCTGTCTTTATAGAGGAAACAATTACCATTGGAGAGAAAGAATATTATTAGCTTGGAAATCAGGAGGTGTGATGATTTAAAAATAGCAGAGGGGTGAAAAGAGCAAGTTCTGGGTTCACACCGCCTGGTTCTGCAGAGGCTCTGCTTGTGGTAGCTGTGTGACTTCAGGCAAGTTTGTTAACAACTCTGCGCCTCAGTTTTCTCATCTTTAACCTCTGTGGCATATACACACAAACTCTCCTAAGAATGTTGCAGACTTCATCCTTAAACTGAGTGATTAAAAAGAAAGAACATAAAGGACAACAATGAAACCCAGCAGAAGAATTTACACGTGTGCATGACCTCTTGGTGCAACGAAGATGACATATTTTTCCTTTCTATTAAGAAGGCACTAGCTGTGCAACTTGGCTCAGTGGGGGCTTTTCAGTTAGTGTCTAAATTTAGCCCTAGAATAATTTCTTTTAGGAGTGAAGCTAAAATTATTACGTGGGGGTGGAAAGTTTTAGTGTACCTGTGTGTTTATACACATGGCGGTTATCACTATAGGTGAGCCTGTGTGTTTCTATACGTGGTGGCTATTGCTACAAGTGAGTTAAACAAAGTTCTTCTTTTCCTGGTAGATTCAAGAACATTCATACTCAATGAAATGTGAGCATCTATATTTTGTCTTCTGTGTGCCCTGCACTACTTGGGATTTATGCTTTACCTTTCACAGGTAATTCTTTCTTCAATGGTCTGGCCCAGAGATGGGTAAATTCTTTCCCCTGGGCCAAACTGAGCTCACTGCCAGGTTTTATATGGCCTAGGAGCCAAGAATGGCTTTGATTAAACGGGTAGAAAAAAATATGGAGAATTATGTTTTGTGACGCGTGAAAATGACATGAAATTAAAATTTCAGTATGCATTTTTAAAAGTGTTATTGGAACACAGCTACATTCCTTCTTTGCATTGTGTCTATTTTCCTGGCCGCTTTTGTGCTACAACGGCAGAGCTGAATGGTTTGGACAGAAATCATATGGCCCACAAAGCCTAAAATATTTAGTATCTAGCCCTTTAAGAAAATGTTGCTGACCCCCTGTCTAGCCTAAATCTATCCCAGGAAGAAAGGAAGATTGGCACACTAACAAGATTATAACCAAGGTTCTATTAAGCAGAGGATAAGCTGGTATTTATCTGATGACTATAGAATAATCTTCTGCTTCAAGACGAGAGAGACAGAGAGAGAGAGAGAGAGAGAGAGAGAGAGAGAGAAAGAGAGAAACACACACCAGTTCTTTGCCAACTAAGAAACTCCACTTAAGGATTTCTCATAATAAGAATTTTCCCAAATTGTCTTATAGCGGTAGTTTGATCCTAATTATACTGAATGGGGACTTACTTGGGTTATTCCATTATGATATTACACAGACGGGGGTCTGAAATTCAAGCAATTGAGACCAAACCCAAGCCTACCCCATATCCCAGGCAAGTTGATGACATGTTAAATACCTACCAGGTTCACGCCTCTTCTGGGAAAGTGACGTAGAGAATTCTTCCCCAAAGAGGAACTAGCATGTTTGATAGCATTTAACATCCATCAAGTCACTTCTTACTCAGTTGAAAGCATTGCTGTCACTTCCGAGGATACAGGGATGAGCAGGAAAGCACCATCCGCGCTCTCATGGAACTTAAAATGCAATGGAGGTGACAAACAATAAGCAAACGAAGAAAGAAAGAAGGGCTGAAAAATGCTCCAAAAACACAAGATACAAAACCTGTGTGATTCCACTCATATGAAGTATGTAGAGTAGCCAAATTCATAAAGACAGAAAGAGGGGAGGTGGGAATAGGGAGTTATTATTTAGTGGATACAGATTTTAAGTTTTGCAAAATGGAAACAGTTCTGGAGATGAATGCTGGTGATGTTTACACAATATCAATGTACTTGACGCCACTGAACTATACATTTAAAATGGTTAAATCGTAAATTTCATGCTATTGTATTTTACTACAATTTATTAAGTTGGGGGAAAAACACTAGCATACAGAGATGGTTCTAAAAGTTTCCATAAAGAGGAGGGAAAAAAAAGTCACCCATAAAAAAGAAAGAACATTCCATTTCTGATCAGGAACACTGGATACTAGATACCAGGGAAGGAGAGTATATTCAAAATTATGTGCTGAAATTATCTTCAACTTAGCCTTCAATGCTCAGACACATTATTAACTAACCATGAAGGTAGAAAAAATCATTTTCAGAAAAACACACACACAAGTTAGAGTGATGGTGGCTGGCTAACAGGCTGCTGTTCATGTTAATGTATTTTAAGTTTTTAAAAATATTTTGAATAGGTAATTAATCCACATGGTTCAAAAATCAGAATATATAGGGGCGCCTGGGTGGCTCAGTCGGTTAACTTCCAAAGACGGACTTCCGAAGTCCGTCCAACTTCGGCTCAGGTCATGATCTCATAGCTCATGGGTTCAAGCTTCCCATCAGGCTCTGTGATGACAGCTCCGAACATGGAGTCTGCTTTGGATTCTGTGTCTCCCTCTCTCTCTGCTCGTCCCCTGCTCATGCTCTGTTTCTTTTTTTTTTTTCTCTCTCTCTGTCTCCTCTCTCTCTCTCTCAAAAAAAATCAGAATATATAAAAAGGTATATATGGTAAAACTCCCCCTCCCAGTGTTCATCCCCATATTCTCAGGTTGTCCTTACTGCTCATGCCCAGAAGTAACCATTCTTGTAACTTTCAGAGTATCACTATGCATATATAAGCAAACTTGAATTAAAGATTCTTTCTCTTCCCTTCCTTTAAAAGATTGCTGGGGTGCCTGGGTGGCGCAGTCGGTTAAGCGTCCGACTTCAGCCAGGTCACAATCTCGCGGTCCGTGAGTTCGAGCCCCGCGTCGGGCTCTGGGCTGATGGCTCAGAGCCTGGAGCCTGTTTCTGATTCTGTGTCTCCCTCTCTCTCTGCTCCTCCCCCGTTCATGCTCTGTCTCTCTCTGTCCCAAAAATAAATAAACGTTGAAAAAATAAATAAATAAATAAATAAATAAATAAATAAATAAAAGATTGCTTAAGGCCTGAGTAGCAGGAAGTTTGAGCCATGTGCAGATCCAGGAGGAGAATGTCCCAGGGAGAGGAAAGAGAGACCAGAGGCTCCAGGGCAGGAACTGGTGTCATGTATTTAAGGATCAGAAATAAGGTCAAAGCAATGAAGAATGTCAAAGTAAAGATCAAAGTGAAGGTCAAAGGAAAGTCAGAGTGCATGAGGGATAGTGTAGAGGAGAAAAGGTAGAAAAGAAAGGAAAGGCCAGTGACCCCACCTAGAATAATAGTTGATAGCTGGCCAACCCTGTCTTCATTGAGAAACTGCCTGCCGTGGTAACCATCCCTGTCCATTCCCAAAGGACCATTACGATAGTTTGACACCAATAAAAGGATTCCATGGACACCCCCACTTGTTCCAGAAAATGGTCAGCTATGGAACACCCCCTCCAACACTGAACACTTCTTCCT
The DNA here is from genome assembly GCF_018350175.1 of Felis catus. Lineage (NCBI taxonomy): Eukaryota > Metazoa > Chordata > Mammalia > Carnivora > Felidae > Felis > Felis catus. The sequence continues at coordinate 97,483,868 of NC_058376.1, forward strand.
CTTTTGAAATATCCCCAGATGGCTCAGTTGCCCCCACTGAAGCCAACCAAAGAATCTGAGTGTTCCTGAAATACAAATAGAAAGTCTCCCCCACTTCCAAAAAGCCCACCTTTTTAAAAAAACTTTTTTAATGTTTATTTATTTTTGAGACAGAGAGAGACAGAGCATGAACGGGGGAGGGTCAGAGAGAGGGAGACACAGAATCTGAAACAGGCTCCAGGCTCTAAGCTGTCAGCACAGAGCCCGACACGGGGCTCAAACTCACGGACCGTGAGATCATGACCTGAGCCGAAGCCGGCCGCTCAACCAACTGAGCCACCCAGGAGCCCCTAAAAAGCCCACCTTTTTGCCAATCAGAGACTGTGTTTCCTCTTTTTCCATTATCAACTTACTCTACTTTCTACCACTTTAGAACACTTGCTGGGGTGCCTGAGTGGCTCAGTTGGTTAAGTGACCAACTTCAGTTCAGGTCATGATCTCATGGTTCGTGTGTTTGAGCCCTGCATCAGGCTCTGGTGCAAACAGCTCAGGGCCTGGAGGCTGCTTCAGATTCTGTGTCTCCCTCTCTCTCTTTCTGCCCTCCCCTGCTTTCTCTCTCTCTCTCTCTCTCTCTCTCTCTCTCTCTCTCTCTCTCTCTCTCTCTCCAAAATAAATAAACATTAAAAAAAAAAAGAACACCTGTTAAAAAGAAAGTAATGACAGATGGGCTCCCTTGCCCAGTTTAGGAAGAAGCAGGCTTTGCTCATTTTCTCTCTAACACAGTTTTGTCTTTAACATCATGAAACATTTATACCTTTGGCCTAAGTTTAGGGCCCTACCTTTCCCTTGTTCCTAAATGGACAGGGAAGAGAGGAAGGAGAACTCAGCAGATTCTTCTTGTTTAATTTTATTTTATTTTGCTGTATTGTATTGTATTGTATTTTAGCATTCACTGTACTTCTTAAAGTCTACTATCTCTCAATACTATTTCTAAATATTTATTTTAGCCCCAAATTTGACATTTAGAGGAGTTTGAGTTTGGGGTTTTTTTTTTTTGACTGAAGATTGTCCAACATATGCATAGATACAAACATGAAACTTTTCAAGATTTATTTAAATAGTTCTTTGATGTGGTTTTCATAAAGCAATATTGTGACTCAGTGTGAATTTTTAGAAAAATTATGATGAATTCTTTTAAAATTCTAATTATAGTTTAAATGACTTAATTGCTATTCAAAATCAAGCACATCATACACCCAGTTCAATATACTTCTTTAAAATATTGCCAAGCATTAAAATAAATTATCATGTATAGTGCATAATTTCACTTTAATTATGTATTCCTGTGATTGGTTTTCAGTTTCACTATTTCTGTTATCTTTACACAATATCTTTCTTCTCCACAGTATTTCTTGTTTGATAAAGGGGTAATGTTAAAAAGAGGAGATTCTTAATTTTTTAAATGTTTTTATTTTAAAAGTAATGTATACTTAGAAAAATTTACAACAGTATGGAACTGGGTAAAACAGAGGTGAAATTTGTCCCTGTCCCCATGAATTCTACTCCCATGAAGTAATCAAAATATGATGTGTGTGTGGGTGCATGTTTGTGCACACATGCACGTGTGGATTTTTTAAAAAGTCAAGAATGGGACTTTGTGAAGAGTTTTAGCCAATTGCAAAATTAAAGAGCACATAGTCACACAAGACTGCCTTCATTTCGGACACCAACAACAGGTTTGTGGGGATCCCAAAGCCACCCACATATTTGTAAACTTTCTAGGACTCAGAACTCACTGAAAGCTGTCATACTCATGGTTACAGTTTATTTCAGGGAAAGGATACAAATGAAAATCACTCAATGGAGGAAGCACATGGGATGGAGTCCAGGGAAGTACCAGACACAGAGCTCCCATTGTCCTCCCCTGGGGCATCAGGACACATTACTTTCCTGGCAGCAGTGTGCGACAATGTACATGGAATATTGACAAGGGAAATACATCCAAGCCTCAGTGTTCAAACCTTTTATTGGGGTTCTGATACACAGGTATGGTGGAGAGGTTTCATTGCCCACATAGTTGAACTCAGTCTTTAGGTGGTCTGAAACAGCATGACCCTAAGTAACATTGCTGGGTTTTCTGGTGTGGTTGCCCCCTGGGCATAGCCACGCCCCACCATGCATCATATTGTTAGACCATCTGGTGAAGCAAGGCCCAGGAAAACAGACACTGCTTTCTGACCTGTCATTCCAAAAGCTTAGTGATTACCCCACAGAAGCCAAGGTAAAATCTCTTTACTACACAGGCTTAAACTCTTTACTACACAGGCTTCCAAGTGAAGAAACTATTAGACGAGTATAAGCACACTGATTCATTTTTTTTTCAATTGATTTCAGACATGATTCCATGATTTTTATTTTTTAGAAGAGGGAACCAGTAATTGTCTTTTTGCAATCATAAAGAGTATCGGGGATAGTATGGGAAATAGGGTACTATTCATTTTATGCTTCTGCTGTTTGTCTCTATTTTTTTTTTCCTCTTTCTTTCCACTTGCCCTTCTCCAATCCACTGCTGTTAGTTTTAATTACTAAAATGTCACTCTGAGTTAGGGATCACCTGTACAATGCCCAAAGAGGTAGGTAAAGGAATAAGCTCCCCATTTGATGTTGGCTCAACATTGATATACTCTGTTTGCATATTACACATAAAAGAATATCCTTCTTTTCCAGAAAGGAAATCTGTTTCCTTACTTTTCCACTGAAACTTATTTTTCTTTAAAGGTGTAGATCTTTCAGCAATTTTTTTTCTTTTCCTGCTTTTGATGGAACATGTAGAGAAATAGCTCTGGTACACTAAAATGAACAGCTAAGGCATGTAGAAAATTGGCCCTGACTTTTACTCTCAGACTCAAGTCAAGAAAAGTTTGGTCTGACTTCAGTAAGCAAAACAGCACCACCAAGTGGAGCCTGGGGCTGCTTACACCAAGCCCCACCCCACTGCACTTTGCAGGTGCACCTTCACTGGGGCAAACCTGCCTAAGAATTAGTGCAGCAGGCCCCACCCTCAGAAGACCGGCACAAACCCCTCACATGCACCAAGTCTACTGATCATAGAGCACTGCAAATCTTCAGCTCTAGGGGAAACAGGACCTAGCTTCCTTTATTTTTTTTTTGTTTGTTTGTTTTTTTGTTTTGTTTTGTTTTGTTTTGTTTGTTTTTTGGATCTAGGGTTTTTTAAACAAGCACACGAAACATACATAGGATCTAGCTTCCTTTTTTTTTTTTTTGACCTCTTATTAATATAGCCATCATTCTCAGGAGCAGGAACACAACAGACTTTCCTAACAATTACACACACACACACACACACACACACACACACACATGCACACACACAAACAGTAGCCCAGACAAAATGACAAGACAGAGGAATCCACCCCAAAAGAAAGAACAGGGGAAGTCACAGCAGGGATTTAATCAATACAGATACAAGTAAAATGTCTGGACCAGAATTTAAAACAATAATCATAAGGATACTAGCTGGACTTGAGAACACATAGAAGACACTAGAGAATCCCGTACTGCAGAAATAACAGAATCAAAAACTAGCCAGGCCAAAATAAAAAATTCTGTAACTAGGATGAAAACCTGAATGGATGCCCTGACAATGAGGATGGACAAAACAGAGGAACGAATCTGTGATACAGAAGATAAAATTATGGAAAATAATGAAGCTGAGAAAGAGGAAAAGAAAGGTATTGGATCATCAATGTAGACTTATGGAACTCAGTGCAGTGACTCCTTAAAACATAGTAACATTCATGTCATAAGAGTCCCAGAAGAAGAAGAGAAAGAAAAAGAAGCAGAAGGTTTATTTGAGCAAATTATAGCTGAAAATTTCCCCAATCTGGGGAAGGAACCAGACATTGAAATCCAAGAAGCAAAGAGAACTCGCATTAAATTAAACAAAAGTAGGCCATCACCAAAACATATCATAGTCAAATTCACAAACTACACAGACACAGAGAGAATCCTGGGAGCAGCAAAGGATAAAAAAAAAGTCCTTAAGCTACAAAGGAAGACAGATCAGGTTCACAGCAGATCTGTCCACAGAAACTGGGCAGGCCAGAGGAGTGGTGAGATATACGCAACATGCTGAATGAGAAAAATATGCACCCAAGAATAATCTATCCAGCCAGGTTGTTACTCAAAATAGAAGGGAAAGTGTTAGCCTCACATTTTGGTAAAAAAAACCAAAGTTTATTAAAGTGACTGATAGCTGTCAGAGAAAGATAAATACCACATGATTTCATTCATATATGGAATTTAGGAAACAGAATGTATGAACATATGGGAAGGGGGAAAAAAGAGAGAGGGGAGCAAGCCATAAGAAACATTTAATGATAGAGAACAAACTGAGGGCTGCTGAAGGGGCAGGGGAATGGGCTAAACAGGTGACGACATTAAGGAGGGCACTTGTTATGATGAGCACTGAGTGTTATATGTAAGTGATGAATCACTAAATTCTACTCCTGAAACCAACATTATGCTATATGTTAACTAACGAGAATTTAAATAAAAATTTGGAAAAAAACTTAGAGTCTGGTAATGGTGGTCCTTAAAACATAGTTTCCTGTCTAATGGAGTAATGTCCACTAAGTTCTAGCTGGTGTTTACATGGTGAGAATAAGAGAAGTTTCCTAAGAAAGGCATAAAATTTGACATCACTCCACTCATTCATTCATTCATTTATGTGAAAGTAACATAGCATAAAATTAACCATTTTAAGGTAAAAAACTTCAGTAGCATTTAGTACATTCATAATATTGTGCAATCACCACGTCTATCTAGTTCCAAAACATTTAAATCACTCCAAAATAAAACCTTGTACCCATATGCAGCTCTCTCCAATCCCCCTTTCTTCCAGCAATTGGAAATGACCAATCTGCTTTCTATTTCTATGGATTTACCTATTCTGGGTAGTTCATATAAATGGAACTATATAATATATTCTCTTTTGGTTCAAATTTCTGAAATAAATCCATTTTAAATATGGCCACAATGCTGAAAAGAAAAAAAAAACACAATGAACAATGAACAACATTATGGGGTTAGATAAACATGTTAGGGTAGGTATGGCCCAGCAGCCACTAGCTAATAGCATCTGTTCTGATGTGAAAAGGGACAGAAGAGGCCATAGATAGAAGGGGCCTGGCAAGATGTTTTCCAGGAAGGGAGGGATTGAGCTGGGTCACCACATTTATAAATCCAGTCAAAGACACAGAATTTTATTTTATTTTTTTATTTTTTTAAACTTTATTTATTTTTTAAGAGAGAGAGAGTGTGAGCAGGGGAGAAGCAGAGACAGAGGGAGACACAGAATCCAAAGCAGGCTCCAGGCCCTGAGCTATCAGCACAGAGCCCGACGCGGGGCTCAAACTCATGAACTGTGAGATCATGACCTGAGGTGAAGTCAGATGCTCAACTGACTGAACCACCCAGGTGCCCCAAGACACAGAATTTTATAAAAAGAGTCTAATAGAATCATGGTTTAGATAGGAAAGCCAAGCCCAATGTTCCAAAAAGTCCTAGAAAGTAGAGAATAGAGAAAAGTATTCCAAAAGTGGCAATCAAGTAGACTGCAGACTTACAAAGCATGGAGGATAAAAAAGAAGAAAAAAGTTACAGGGTAATGGTGCGCCTAGGTGGCTCAGCCATTAAGCATCCGTTAAGCATTCGGCTCAGGTCATGATCTCACAGTTGGTGGTTTGAGTCCCACACTGACTGAGTTTGAGCCTCGCTTTGGGCGAGCTCCTGCCCTGCTTCAGATGAACTTGAGCCCTGCATCGGGTGAGCAGAAGCCCCACTTATCTCTCTCTCCCTCTCACTCTATCTCTCTGCCCCTCGCTCATTTGTGCCCTCTCTGTTTCTCTCAAAAGAAAGAGAGAGAAAGAAAGAAAGAAAGAAAGAAAGAAAGAAAGAAAGAAAGTTTGTTGGTTATTGGGTAAAATAGAAATGTGAGGGATTATGCCAATTGGAACTCAGCTTGAAGTATAGCTTTGCTTTGATACTTAACATTTTAGTCTCAGACTCTCCATCAGGAAAAGAAAAACCACATTGCGCCGAATTGCTGTTAACTTATAGATATTATTTATATAGTACCTGGCACAAAACAGTATTAAGTGTGAATTATTATAATAATAACATTGGTATTGACGGAGTTATTTTTTTATTTTCTTTCAACAGAGTTTAAACCAATACTCTTAGAATAGACATTTTTGCTCTCTGGACTGCCTTGCTCTTCCCGTGGTGTGTAGGTGGGACATTATAGGCAGATATGCCATATCCTCAAAGTGTTTAGTAGATCCCAAATAGAATGTAGAGGTGTGTTTTACAAAAGCATATGAAACAGCCTTACCACTGGTTACGGGGAATAGTCATGGGTTTTTAAATTAAATATAAAATATTTTTACTCATTGGAAAGGATGACAGATGGACAGTGTGACCCCCTGTAATCCTTTTTAGTTGTGGAAATGACAGTTAGTGAGGGATTAAGCCTGTCAGTGTCACACTGCCAGCTGGACAGATCTCAAATTTAGAAGGACAACTTCTGTGTCAGACTAAGTAGGTCAAATTTTTGTGCCTTTTCCATGAAGTCCACTGCCAAGCAGAGGGTGAAATTCAGGGCACTTGTTGATTTGACAAGACTTAGATTTAACTTTTTCAAATATTTTTAGTAATTATCTCGGAATTTAACAACAGTAGAGAATTATGTCAACACCTTTATAATACAAACAGTATTTTGGTCTATTTACAACTAGTTTTGTGGGGCGCCTGGGTGGCTCAGTCAGTTAAGCGTCTGACTTCAGCTCAGGTCATGATCTCACGGTTCGTGGGTTCAAGCTCCTCATTGGGCTCTGTGCTGAGAGCTGACAGCTTGGAGCCTGGAGGCTGCTTCAGGATCTGTGTCTCCCTCTGTCTCTCTGCCCTCCCCTGCTCACCTCTCTCTCTCTTCCTCTCTCTCAAAAATAATAAACATAAGAAAAATGTAAGGGGCGGGGCCAAGATGGTGGAGCAGCATGGAAGTTCTCTGCTTCTCTTTTCCCCCGAAATGCAGCTAGATCAGCACCAAACCATTTTGCACACCTAGAAAAGTGATCTGAGGATTAACACAACTACCTGCATAACTTGAGCCACAGAATTCAGCAAGTTGATTGAAGTTAATTTTCTTTTTTTTTTTTTTTAATTTTTTTTTTCAACGTTTATTTATTTTTGGGACAGAGAGAGACAGAGCATGAACGGGGGAGGGGCAGAAAGAGAGGGAGACACAGAATCGGAAACAGGCTCCAGGCTCTGAGCCATCAGCCCAGAGCCCGATGTGCTCGAACTCACGGACCGCGAGATCGTGACCTGGCTGAAGTCGGACGCTTAACCGACTGCGCCACCCAGGCGCCCCTGAAGTTAATTTTCTTAGTGGAGATGAATGCAATCTTACCATGACAGAATTTCCCAAATAACAGTGTAAGTTTTAAAAAACTAAAAATGCTTCATGAAAAATGGGCGTGTCCACGTGACGCGTACATAGATAAGAACAAGAGCAGGAAGGAAGGTCATCACCAAAAGGATGAGACACCAAAAGAACAATCCATTAGAGGAATAATTGAGCTGGAATTCATTAAAATTTAAAACTCCTGCTCTGTGCAAGACACTGTCAAGAGAATGAGAAGGCAAGCCACACACTGGGAGAAAATATTTACAAAAGACACATATGATAAAGGACTTTTGTCTAAAATATACAAAGAACTCCTAAAATTCAACAATAAAAAAACAAACCACCTGGTTTAAAAAATGAGCCAAAGACCATAACAGACACCTCACAAAAGATACACACGTGGCAAATAGGCATGTGGAAAAACTATTGACATGATGTGTCATTGGGGAGATGCAAATTAAGACACCAGTGAGATACCACTACATGCCTATTAGATGGGCCAAAATTTGAAACACAGACAACAGCAAATGCTGGTGAGGATGTAGAGAAACAGGAACTCACATTCGCCACTGGTAACAATGCAAAACGGTATAGACACTTTGGAAAACAGTGTGGCAGTTTCTTGCAAAACTAAACATACTCTTACCATACATTCCAGCAGTTGTGCTCTTTGGTATTTATCCAAAGGAGCTGAACATTTAGAATCCACACAAAAACCTGCACATGGATGTTGCTAGCAGCTTTATTTATAATTGTCAAAACATAGAAGCAAGCAAAATGTTCTTCAGCAGGTGAATGGATAAATGGTAGTATATCCAGACAATGGAAAATAACCTAGCACTAAAAAAAAAAAAAAGAGCTATCAAGCCATGAAAAGACATGAAAGAAATGCAAATGCATATTATTAAGTGAAAGAAGCCAATCTGAGAAGATTACACGCTGTATGATTTCAAATATATGATACTCCGGAAAAGGCAAAATTATGGAGACAATGAAAAGATTGCCAGGGGTGAGGGTTGGAGGAAGGGATGAATAGAGGACTTTTAGGGCAGTGAAAATACTCTGTATGACATTATAATGATGGATACACATCATTACACATTTGTCCAACACCACAGAATGTACCACAACGCCAAGGGTGAACACCAATGTAAACTGTGGAGTTTGGTTGATAATGATGTATCAGTGTAGGTTCATCAGTCATAACAAATGTACCACTCTGGTGGGGGGGGCTGGTGATGATAATGGGGGAGGCAGTGCATGTGTGGGGACAAGGGCTATATGGGAAATCTGCACCTTCTCAGTTTTGTTGTGACTCCAAGACTGCTCCAAAAAATAAAGTCCTTTTAATTAAAAAAAAAAAAAAAGAAGAAAAGAAAAAGAAAAAAAAAGTACAATGAGTTTGAGAGAGGTTAGGTAACTTGACAAAAGTTATAGAGTGAGCAGGGGGTAAAGCTAATCTTTAAAACCCTATTTGGGGGCGCTTGAGTGGCACAGTCGATTAAGTGTCCAACTTCAGCTCAGCTCAGGTCATGATCTCACGGTTCGAAAGTTCGAGCCCCGCATCGGGCTCTGTGCTGACAGCTCAGTGCCTGGGGCCTGCTTTAGATTCTGTGTCTCCCTCTCTCTGCCAGTCTCCCCCTCATGCTCTTTCTCTCTCTCTCTCTCTCTCAAAAATAAAATAAACATTAAAAAACTTTAAAAATATCTCTTTAAAAAATAAAAAAATTAAATTAAAAATAAAACCCAATCTGACTCCAATCTCTTGCTTTTAACTACAGTGTTCTGGTGCCTGCAAAGTATAATAAAGCAACTGCTTCCCAAATGTTGATTTTCTTGATCACCAAGTTTTCTAAGCAGACTTTCTATATTTTCATTTATATCATTGATTTTAAAAGAAGAGACCCCAGTGGCAAACTTTGAGAAGCCCTTTTAAAGGCTGAGGTCTTATAAGAAGTTGATGCATCTGATGTCAAAGAGGTTACTGCCTGTGTTCTCCTCTAGGATTTTGATGGTTTCCTGTCTCACATTTAGGCCTTTAATCCATTTTTGAATTTATTTTTGTCTACGGTGTAAGGAAATCGTCCAGTTATATTGTTCTGCATGTTGCTGCCCAGTTTTCCCAACACCATTTGTTGAAGTGGTGTTCTTTTTTCTGTTGGATATTCTTTCCTGCTTTGTCAAAGATTAATTGCCCATATAGATATGGACTTATTTCTGGGTTTTCTATTCTGTTCATTGATCTATGTGTCCATTTTTGTGCCAGTATCACACTGTCTGAAAAACAGTATGGATGTTCTTCAAAATTTAAAAATAGAACTACCTTACTGTCCAGCATTTGCACTAATAGGTATTTAAATACCCAAAGGATACAAAAATATTGATTCAAATATTGAATCAAATTTAAACATACAACCTGATGTTTAAAGCAGCATTATGAACAATAGCCACATATTGGAAAGAGCCCAAATATGTCCATCAACTAATGAATGCACACACACACACACACACACACACACACACCATGGAATATTACTCAGCCATAAAAAAAGAATAAAATCATGCCATTTGCAATGACATGGATGGAGCCAGAATGTATTATGCTAAGCAGAATAAGTCAGTCAGAGAAAGGCATACCATATGACTTCACTCATATGTGGAATTAAAAAAAACAAATGAATATAGAAGAGAAAAAAAAGAGAGGCAAACCAAGAAATAGACTCTTAACTATAGAGAACAAACTGATGGTTACCAGAGGGAAGATGGGTGGGAGGATGGGTTAAATAAATGATGGGCATTAAGGAGGGCATTTATTGTGATGAGCACTGGGTTTTTTATGTGGGTGATGAATAACTAAATTCTACACCCGAAACCAATGTTGCATTGTGAATTAACTAACTAGAATTTAAATAAAACTTGAAAAAATATAAAGGCTAACGTCCTTATTTTAATCAGCACCCCCAGGTACATTAAATCCATTTTATTGAAATATTATCTACTCCGCATTTCTCAAACTTTCCATAAGAACGAAATAAGACTTTTCCAAATCCTTAAGTCCACTTGCATTGTGCCTACAATTTTCCCCTGATAGAGTGGTCAAATTACTTTGTCAAAAAAGTTGTATAACCTTTCCAGAAAACAATTCAGAAGTACATACCAAGGCTCACAAAAATGCTCTTATTCAATCATCTCATAAAATTGCCCTTCAGGAATACATGCCAAGGAAATAACTCAGCTTTTTGTACATAAATCTTTTTCTGGGTTTTAGATTCTCTTATAATTTTTCTATTTTAATGTTCTGCACTACTTAGAAAGATAAAAACACAAGAACAATAAAAATAAAATTACAAGTCATGTTACAGTTCACACTGAACTGCTACGCAGACTTTTAAATACTGATTTTGAAAAATATGTATTAACGTGGGCAAAATGCTTATGATAAGACATGTGAAAAATAAAGATGTAGATGCATAAAGTATGATCTAATTTCTAAAGTATATTTACATGTATAAATGGTGTTTATTATATACATATACTAAATAACTAGACTTTCCTATGCTTCGTTAGTCTATAGATGTAATGAATATATATATCTTCATTATTCATATTTATATTTTTCACTGGGTTATCCAGTCTCCTGCAAAGCTGTCCCCAAGTATTTCTGAAATACTAAAAGTATTTCCAAAACATATGTCTATGTATTTCTAAATTCAAATAATTTAAGTATATTTCTGAAATATACATACCATTGACCATTGAATAACACAGGCTGGAGCTGCTCAGATCCACTTAACATGTGAATAAATACTGCACAGTACTGTAAATACATTTTCTCTTCCTTATGGTTTTCTTAATAACATTTTCTTTTCTCTAGCTTACTTTGTTATGAAAATACAGTTTATAATACATATAACATACAAAATATGTATTAATTGACTGATTATGTTATCAGTAAGGCTTCTGGTTAACAGTTGGCTACTAGTAGTTAAGTTTTAGGGGGAGTCAAAAGTTTTACATGGATTTTCAACTATGCAGAGAGTCGGTCCCTCTAATCCCTGCATTGTTGAAGGATCATCTGTATATTCAAGTACTTAGCTATATTCAGGAAATTCAAGTATTTCTGAAATATATGCACTGTGTATTATCTAGCCTCCTGCAAAATTTTCCACCAGTATTTCTGAAAGTCTTACGGAAGTACACATGGATATGTTACTTCACCACCACTCTCCACTCAAAATGTTTTCTCTGGGGCTGCCCTACTAAGCATAGCTGTCTTCTGCCAGAAAGTCTCACCATTACCTTTCATCAAACACTATTCTCAAGTGGCTACATAATCCCTCCCTCCCCCAAGAAAAAGAAAAAGAAAGCTTACAAGCTTCCAACAGCTCCAATGGATAATAACTTCTGCCTTCCCTAAAATATTTTAGATGCTTGTTTTCATGTATTATTTTCATAATGGTTTGCTGATTGTCTGGAACCTGCAGTTCAAGCTATTGAAAGCCCTAGCAAATCACTAAATCTCAAAAATGTTTTAAACTCTCCCATATTTGCTATAGGGCATACCAGCAAGATTATTACCTATATTTTCTTAGGATTTGTGCTTACCACCTATTTGGAAACTGAATATCTTACATATTTTATGGCATCATTCAAGGAGCAATGCTGAGGTTATATCACCAAGACATTTATTCACATGTCTGCAAGATATTGCTAGTATAATTATTTCATGTATTTAAACTTATTCTTGCCATGAATTCACAACACTAATCATTTCTCCATGATCCACTCGAAGGTAGTAAGTATCATTAAGATTCCTTAGGGGATATTTTAAATTTTGGTAGAGTCCCCTAGAAATGATGGATACTATCTTGACCATGTCTGTCTTAGCCATAGGGATATAAAATATTATTATTCTGTGTACAGTTCTATACCTTGTATACTGCTTGATGATAGCACAATATCTAAGGGAGTGCCATTTACAACCTAGTCACCACAGATTCATATAAAATGTTTTATTATAAATAATTGCATAGTTGAAATTATCATATGTTGTTTCAGGAAGCATTATATCTCCTGTAAGGGATTGACTTTGTCTAGTTTGCAAAAAGGCATCATGTGAACTTTCAGAAGACCTAGGACTGATCATGGTCACTTACAAATTAAACTTTGAATGGCCCTAGGTAATACTCAGGTAACTAAGAGGGGCTGGGTTGATAGAATGATGACACTAAGAGAGGGGAAGGAAGGAAAGACAAATTATACTCAAGAATTGGAACTGTGAAACAGAACTCAGAAAAAAATTAGGGTTGAAAATCTAGAGTTGAATTCAAGAGCATATATGAGACCAACCAAACAGATGGCGTACATGTGACACAAGAATATACTCAGGGATGGGGCACCAGGGTGGCTCAGGTAGTTAAGCATCTGACTTCAGCTCAGGTCATCATCTTACAGTTGGTGAGTTCCAGCTCCCCATTGGGCTCTGTGCTGCCAGTGCACAGAGCCTGTTTTGGATCCTCTATCTCCCTCTCTCTTTGCCCCTCTCATGCACGCGTGCATTCTCTCTCTCCCTCCTGCTCCCCCCGCTGAAATAAATAAACATTGAAAAGAAGAATATACTCAGGGATAAGAAAATCAATAATTGAGCCCTGAAGGCAGAAAGGGGAAAAGGGTAGTCAGAAACCCAAATAGAAAATGGTCAGAGTATTAAGAGGATAGATGAAATAATATCATGGAAACAAAAAGAAACTCTTAAGAGGAATAGACAATCCATACTGTCAAGAGTAAAGACAGGTCGAAGAGAATGAGAATTGAAAAGAGTAGATTCTATGTAAGATTGGTGTGGGAATTAAATGACAATGAGTTGCAGAGAGACCGGAAAGTGAATAACTAATAGTAATAAATAGAGACTGGATTCTCACGAAATCTGGTTTTGAATCAAGAGAGATTATCATTCCAAATATAATTTTTCATAGAACAAAAATGTTACATTAGAGATCAGTCTTTAGTACTGACTCAGTTCATAATGAAAGAACAGTACTTCTTTAGTTCATAATGAAAGGCCAAAACTGCAGATTTAGGATTAATGCTGCAGGAGATAGATGCTGTCACAACTCTTGTAATAAAAACACAACTAAATAAAACAATATATGTCAATAATAAATTGCTTTTTGGGGTGCCTGGGTGGCTGAGTCGGTTAAGCGTCCAACTTCAGCTCAGATCACGATCTCACAATTTGTGAGTTCGAGCCCCACATCAGGCACGCTGCTGTCAGCGCAGAGCCTGCTTCAGATACTCTCTCCTTCTCTCTCTGCCTGTCTCTGTGCTCTCTCAAAGATAAATAAACATAAAGATAAAATAAAATATTAAAAAGTAATAATAACAAATTTCTTTGTATGTATCTTGAATGTGGGTGGCTGGGGAATATAGGTTTTATTTAAGGATTTTGAGTTGGTAGATAGGTTTTATAGAAGGACTCTGATGTGAACTTCCAGAAATTCATTGTGTTTAATTTCACTTCTTAACAAACGATTGGGCTTTACCTCTATTTATCTCTGTCACTGGCATTAGTCACATAGTTTCTGGCTTTTATTTGGAGTTGTTTAGGTGTTTATGAGTATGAAAGGGGGGGAGGGAAAAGATACGGTAGTGAAAACATGTATAAAGAAGCCAGCTCAAGGCTAGTGTGGAGAAAAGGATCTTCTGCAATTCAAAGGCATTTTTTAAAGTACTTTTATATCCAAGGTGATCAAATCTTGAAACAGTCTATATTCTAATTTTACTTAAAAGGAAAAGGGCAAGGAAAGCAAAATGGTGAAAGAGAAAGTTGCAAGGGGTCAACAATGAAGGAAGAGTGAGAAGAAAAAGGTCAGCATTCAACTGACCAAGAAATTAAATTAATTTTCCAGAATAGATGAGTCTCATAAACTCTCACCATGCTGCCGCAATAAAATACTTCGGCTGCCCATAGGATAAAATGAAAGGATGAGACTTAGTTACCTACACTGTCATGGAGAGAAAAGTCAACTGTCAAGGGGAACTTCTTGGATCTTAATGGTTTCTCAGCCACAGGAAAACCAGACTCATTTAAAGACAAAATTGAATGTGTTAGTATTTGGAAGACTATAAATATGAGGCCTTACAAAGAAAAGGGGGAAAAAAGCTGACCAAAGCATTGTTTCATGTCTGCAAATACTGTACTGCTGGGGCGTCCTAGAAGAATTAAATGGGCTTCAAAATGTTAATATCAACAGTTTCTACAAAGTATTAATAGGAAATATTAAGGTAACAATTAAAAAGAGTCTTCCTTACTTCCCCTACCTCTCTCCCCCTACCATCTCCCCCGAAACCGCTCCAGGCTCAGATTCCTTCACAGATGAATTCTACCTAATACTTGAGGAATACATAATACTAGTTATACACAAACCCTCAGAATATAAAACAGGAGGACATCTTTCTCAACTCCTTTTTTAAGGCCAGAATTAGTCTAATTTTATTTTTTATTTTTATTTTTTTAATTTTTTTTTCAACGTTTATTTATTTTTGGGACAGAGAGAGACAGAGCATGAACAGGGGAGGGGCAGAGAGAGAGGGAGACACAGAATCGGAAACAGGCTCCAGGCTCTGAGCCATCAGCCCAGAGCCCGACGCGGGGCTCGAACTCCCGGACCGTGAGATCGTGACCTGGCTGAAGTCGGACGCTTAACCGACTGCACCACCCAGGCGCCCCGTGAATTAGGCTAATTTTAAAACCAAACCAACACACGATAAGAAAATTACACACCAATATCCTTCATGAAAATAGATGTAGAAATATTTAACAAAATATCAGCAAATAAAATTCAGCAATATATAAAAAGATAATATGGCTTGACAACTGGCATCTACCATAGGAATGTATAATGTTAACAAACTTTAAAAAAATCATATCACCGTCTTAATAGATACAGAAAAGGCATTTTATAAAATGTAAACCTATTTCTGATTTCGAATTCTCACCAAAGAATCAAAGGCAAATTTCTCAATCTGACTTAATACTCAAGGTGAAAAATAGAATATTTCCCCCCAAGATTGCAATATTTACTTTCACTGTTATATTCAACACTACTCAAAATCCTAAACAGTGCAAAAGGCAAGAAAAAGAACTAAATGGCCTAGAAACTGGAAAGAAAGAAAGAAAGAAAGAAAGAAAGAAAGAAAGAAAGAAAGAAAGAAAGAAAGAAAGAAAGAAAAGAGGCACTATGTCTAAAAAACCTTAAGTCATCTGCAAAAGAGGTGTCAGAAATAATAAATGAATTTAGCAAGACTGCAGGACACGAAGTCAATAAAGAAATCAGTTATCTACATACTAGCAAAGAACAATTGGAAATCTTGAAATTTAATTTTACTAACATATGCAATAGCTTCAAAAACCATGAAATACTTAGGGGTAAATTTAATAATAATGTGCAAAACATGTCACACTGAAAATTATAAACCATTGCTAATAGAAATAAAAGAGTCCCCAAGTAAATGGGGAGATACACTATATTCATGGATCAGAAAGTACAATTTCATTAAGGGGTCAATTCTTCCTAAATTGCTTTGTAGATTTAATTTCAAAATCCTAGCAGTCTTTTTGTTGTTGAGATTGACAAGCTGATTTTATAATTAATATGGAAATGTAATGAAGAATAAATCGAAGGGCTTTTGCAAAAGTAAAAATATAGATCAATAGAACAGAGTCCATAAATGGGCTCACATATATATGAACAATTGATTTTTAACAAATATTTAGAAGCAACTCAATAGATAAGTATAACATTTTCAACAAATGGTTCTGAAACAACTGGATAGCCATATGCCAAAAAATGAACCTTGATGTGCTACTTCACAGCACGTACAAAAATTATTGTGAAATGTATCATGAACTAAAACATAGAGCTAGAGGAGACTGGGTGGCTCAGTCGGTTAAGCATCTGACTCTTGACTTCAGCTCATGTCATGATCTCAGAGTTTGTGAGTTCAAGCCCTACCCTGGGCTCTGCACTGCCGGTGCAGAGCCTGCTTGGGATTCTCTCTCTCTTTCTCTCTCTGCCCTTCCTGCTCACTCTCTTTGTCAAAATAAATAAATAAACTTTAAAAAAAATTAAAAAATAAAACATGAGAGCTAAAACTATCAAACTTCTAAAGGAATACATAAGAGAAAATCTTTGTAGCATTAGTTTAGGCAAAGATTTCCTATTTAAGATTAGAAAAGCACAAACCATAAAAGATGAAAAAAAATCAATAATTTGAACTTCATCAACATTTTAAAAACTTACTTATTAAAAGGCAATGTAAGCTTCTTGTCCAGACGAGATGGCATAGACTCATTTCTCATTGCCCCTCAACTATATACATTACAACTATAAACATTCAAATAACGTATGAGGCAACCAAGGGAGAAACCAGGAAGCTACTAAGAGAAACAATAGTTTGGGATAGCAGGACTAGAGAAATGACACAGGGAAAGGGCATCTTACCTCTCTCCCTACCCAACAGAAAAAGGAGATCAAGATCTGGTGTTTCTCTATTCCCAACCTAGAGATAAAAGGCAGCCCAGGCAAGCCCATTCCAAACCTAGGTTGAAATGAAACATAGATGAGCCTGGCACCACCGGTGAGGAGGACATATTTCAGAGCCCTGTTGAAATAATTGGCCAAGGAAGTGCTCTTCTTCCCCTCCAAGCCCGAGACTTCCCTCCTATAACTAGATAAGTCAGAGTAGCTGGGAGCCCCAGCCACGACAAATTGTCCAGGCTTAGGAACCTCTTTGTCTTGCAGACCTGAGATGCTCCTTTCCCACCAGGATACAGCAGACTGCCCATCCTGGGGATACCCTTCTACCCCCTCAGCACTAGCAGAGACCAGTGGGAGCCCCAGATAAAGCAGAAAGAACAAAATAACACCACAGAGTGCCTGAAAATTGAACTGTCAGAGGAACCACAGCCCACAAAAGAAGCCTATGACCTGTATTCTAAACCTAAAGCCTGCTGAAGGAAAAATCTCAAAGGAATTTAAAAAATACAGACAACTGAATGAAAATACTATATCAAAGTGTGCGGAATGCAACTAAAGCAGTGCCAAGAGGGAAATTTATTCCACTAAATGT
Source organism: Felis catus (assembly GCF_018350175.1). Lineage (NCBI taxonomy): Eukaryota > Metazoa > Chordata > Mammalia > Carnivora > Felidae > Felis > Felis catus. The sequence goes on from NC_058376.1 coordinate 97,501,467, forward strand.
CTTCATTAGAAATAAGACCTCAAATTAACCATCAAAGTTCCTGCCTACACAAACTAGAAAAATGAAAGAAAAATAAACCCAAAGCCAAAAGAATGAGAATATTAAAGCATGACTAGAAATCAATGGAACTGATAACAGGAAATGGGTAGAGAGAAATCAATGAAACAAAACTGGGATCTTTTTTAAAAATTCAATAAAATTGATAAACTTCTAGCAAGATTGACGAGAATCAAAAAAGAAAACACTCAAGAAAACACTCAATACTTCAAGCGGTATTACAAACCTGTACTCATCAAGACAGTATGGTACTGGCACAAAAACACTCAGATCAATGGAACAGAATAGAGAACCCAGAAATGAAATGTACCCACAAATGTACGGCCAACTAATCTTTGACAAAGCAGGAAAGAATATTCAATGGAATAAAGACAGTCTCTTCAGCAAGTGGTGCTGGGAAAACTGGACAGCAACATGTAGAAAAATGAACCTGGACCACTTTCTTACACCTTACACAAAAACAAACTCAAAATGGATGAAAGACCTAAATGTAAGACAGGAAGCCATCAAAATCCTCGAGGAAAAAGCAGGAAAAAACCTTTGACCTTGGCTGCAGCAACTTCTTACTCAACATATCTCCAGAGGCAAAGGAAACAAAAGCAAAAATGAACTATTGGTACCTCATCAAAATAAAAAGCTTCGGCACAGCAAAGGAAACAATCACAAAACTAAAAGGAAATCAACAGAATTGGAGAAGATATTTGCAAATGACATATCAGATAAAGGATTAGTATCCAAAATCTATAAAGAACTTACCAAACTCAACACTCAAAAAACAAATAATCCAGTGAAGAAATGGGCAAAAGACATGAATAGACACTTCTCCAAAGAAGACATCCAGATGGCCAGCCGACACATGAAAAATTGTTTATCATCATCATAATCACAAGGAGATACCACCTCACATCTGTCAGAATGGCTAACATTAACAACTCCGGCAACAACAGATGTCAGTGAGGATGTGGAGAAAGAGGATCTCTTTTGCACTGCTGTTGGGAATGCAAGCTGGTGCAGCCACTCTGGAAAACAGTATGGAAGTTCCTCAAAAAATCAAAAATAGATCTACCCTATGACCCAGCAATAGTACTGCTAGGAATTTACCCAAGGGATACAGGAGTGCTGATGCATAGAGGTACTTGTACCCCAATGTTTATAGCAGCGCTTTCAACAATCGCCAAATTTTGGAAAGAGCCTAAATGTCCATCAACTGATGAATGGATAAAGAAGTTGTGATTTATATATAAAATGGAATACTACTTGGCAATGAGAAAGAATGAAATATGGCCTTTTGTAGCAATGTGGATGGAACTGGAGAGTGTTATGCTAAGTGAAATAAGTCATAACAGAGAAAGACAGATACCATATGTTTTCACTCTCATGTGGATCCTGAGGAACTTAACAGAAGACCATGGGGGAGGGGAAGGGGAAAAAAAAAGTTAGAGAGGGAGAGAGCAAACCATAAGAGACTCTTAAAAACTGAGAATAAACTGAGGGTTGATGGGGGGTGGGAGGGAGGAGAAAGTGGGTGATGGGCATTGAGGAGGGCACCTGTTGGGATGAGCACTGGGTGTTGTATGGAAACCAATTTGACAATAAATTTCATATTTAATAATAATAATAATAATAATAATAAAAATATAACTACCCTGTGACCCAGAAATTGCTACTAGGTATTAATCCAAGGGATACAAGTATGCTGCTTTGAAGGGGCACATGTACCCCCATGTTTATAGCTGCAATATCAACAATAGTCAAAGTATGGAAAGAGCCCAAATGTCCATTGATGGATGAATGGATAAGGAAGATGTGGTATGTGTATGTGTATATATGTGTGTGTGTGTACATATATATATATATATATATATATATATATATCCACAATAGAGTGTTACTCAGCCATCAAAAAGAATGAAATCTTTCCATTTGCAACTATGTGGATGGAACTAAAGGGCATTATGCCTAGGTACCTGGGTGGCTCAGTCGGTTAAGCGTCCAACTTCAGCTCAGGTCATGATCTCACAGTGCGTGAGTTCGAACCCCACAGTGGGCTCTGTGTTGACATCTCAGAGCCTGAAGCCTGCTTCAGATTCTGTGTCTCCCTTTCTCTCTTTCCTTCCCTACTTGTGCTGTCTGTCTGTCTGTCTCTCTCTCAAAAGTAAATAAACATTAAAAAACTTCTTTTAAATAAAAAATAAAGAGTATTATGCTAAACAAAATTAGTCAGGAAAAGACAAATATCATGTGATTTTACTCATATGAGGACTTTAAGAGACAAAACAGATGAACATAAGGGAAGGGAAGCAAAAATAATATAAAAACAGGGAGGGGGGCAAAACATAAGAGACTCTTAAATGTGGAGAACAAACAGGATTACTGGAGGGGCTGTGGAAGGGGGGATGGGCTAAATGGGTAAGAGGCACTAAGGAATCTACTCCTGAAATCATTGTTGCACTATATGCTACTACCTTGGATGTAAACTAAAAAAATAAATTAAAAGAAATTAAAAAAAATAAATCAAAAGAAAAAAAATCATCTGTCTCAGTCCAGGACCGCAATGAGGCATATCATTATAGGTCCTGAAGTTATTACACAACTTAATAAGGGAATACTACAAGTAATTAATCTATTCAAATATTCATATGCTCAAAAACTTAAATGAGATGGACCAATTCCTCAAAAATCACAAACTACCAAGACTCAACCTAGATGAAATAGATTAATTTACTTTTTAATCATTAAGTTAATGTATTAGTAATTAAAAGACTCTCAAGAAAGAAGGCTCAGATGGTTTCACACGAAAATTCTACCAAACATTTAAAGAATTAACCCTAATTTTACACAATTTCTTCCAGGAAAGAGAAGAACAGAAAACACTTCCCAGCCTATTTTATGGGGTCAATATTACCCTGATACCAAAACATAAGACTAAGAGAATATAAAAAAAAGAAAACTACTGTGAAAAAAATGAAAAAAACTCACCCAAAACTTAGCAAACCAAATACAACAATGTATAAAAAATACACATCATGACTAAATGAAATTTATTTCAGGTATTCAAGCCTGGTTCACTATTCAAAATTAATTGATGTAATTCGTCATGTTGAAAATGAAACATAGGTATATGTTTATAACATATACAGCATATTTTTGCTAAAAATTACAAAATGCTGATGAAAGAAATCAAAGATCTATGGGTACCTGGGCAGCTCAGTCAGTTAAGCGTCCAACTTCAGCTCAGGTCATGATCTCACAGTTCATGGGTTCGAGCTCTGCATCGGGCTCTGTGCTGACAGCTCAGAGCCTGAAGCCTACCTCAGATTCTGTGTGTCCCTCTCTCTCTGCCCCTCCCCTGCTTGTGCTCCGTCTCTCTCTCAAAAATTATAAACGTTAAAAAAAAAAGAAATCAAAGATCTAAATAAACAATATACCATGTTCATGAATTGGAAGTCTCAGTATAGTATAGTTTCAATTCTCAAATTGATCTATACATTTGATGCAATTCCTTTTAAGACAGCAGCACATTTTTCTGTAGAAATAGACAAGTTTATTCTTAAAGTTATACGGATGGGTGCCTGGGTGGCTCAGTTGGTTAAGCTTCTGACTTCAGCTCAGGTTATGATCTCATGGTTCGGTTCATGAGTTTGAGCCTACATGGGGCTTGCTGTCAGCATTGAGCCCTCTTCATATCCTCTGTCCCCCTCTCTCACTGCCCCTCCCCTGCTCACACAAGTGCTCTGTCTCTCTCAAAAATAGATAAAGATATTCTTAAAAAGTTTTATGGAAAGGCACAGGCCCTAGAATTGCTAAATCAATCTTTACAAAGGAGGATAAGGTGATAGGAATCACTCTATTTAATATTAAGGTTTATCATACAGCTACAATAATGAAGACAATGTGGTATGGTGGAGAGATAGTGTCATAGATCAATGAAACACAATAGAGAACCCAGAAATAGAGCCATTCAAATATACTCAACTGACTTTTGGCAAAGATACAAAAGCAATTAAACAGAGGAAGGATAACCTTTTCAATAATTGGGCATCCACAGGCAAAAAAAATCATCAGAATAAGCCACACAGTTTATACAAAAATTAACTCAAAAGGGATCATTGACTTAAATGTAAAGCACAAAACTATAAAATTTTTAGAAAATAAAGAGAAAATCTTTGGGGTCTTGCACAAGGCAAAGTGTTCTTAGACTTGACACTAAAATCATCATCCATAAAAGGAAAAATCCACGAATTAAACCTCAACAAAATTAAAAAGTTTTGCTTTCAGAAAGACATCGTGAAGAGAAAGAAGAGACAAGCTACACAACAGGAAAAAGTATTTGCCAATCACATATCCAACAATGACTAGTATCTAGAATACATGGAAGACTATAAAACTTAACAGTAAATCAATAACCCAATTAGAAAATGGACATTTCAATGAAGAGAACAGATGACAACACACGAAAAGATGTTCAACATCATTAGCCCCCAAGGAAGTGCAAGTTAAAACTATGATGAGATATCACTACACATCTATCAGGGTGACTAAAATTAAAAAACAGTGATAAAACCCCCATGCTGGTGAGAATGTAGAGAAACCAGATCATCGATGCATTCCTGGCAAATATGTAAAGCAGTACAACCTTTCTGGAAAGTAGCTTGACAGTTTCTTAAAAGACTAAACATGCAGTTACCGTATGACCCAGCAGTTGCACTTTTGGGGTTTATCCTAGAGAAATGAAAAGTACATTCAGATAAACATCTGCACATGAATGTTCATATAAGCTCTGTTACTAATAACCCAAAACTGGAAACAACTCAGCTGTCCTTCAGTGGGTGAATGGTTAAAACACCTGTGATACGAGCATATTATGGGAAAAAACTGAGCTTTAAAAGGAATAAACTATGGGTATATAACAATCTTTAAAGAATTGTGCTGAGTGAAAAAAATCAATTTCAAAATGTAACATATTGTATGAATCCATTTATATAACATTTTGAAATGACAAACTTCAGTTGTAAGTGAAGGTAAGAACAGGGGAATCGATGGATGTGGTTATAAAAGAGCAATACCAGGAATCTTTGTGGTAATGGAAGTGCCTTGATCTTGACTGTGGTGGTGGATATACAAACATAGACGCCTATAGAGCTAAATATTATAGAGCTAAATCATACACATGCACACACTCACAAATATGTACAAGAAAAAAAAAGAAAGGAGAAATTATAACTGTAACTTCAAGTTATAGTTTGATTTAAAGTTTGGAATAGAGCCATCTCTTTGCAGGTTAAGAGAGAGAGTGGGGGGGGGGAGACAGAGAGAGGATGCTAGAAAAAAAATGGAAAAGCAAGTCACAGTGAGTGAGCAAATACATGCAAAACACATACAAATCTGATAAGAGACTTGTATCTAAAATATATTTCAGGGGTGCCTGGGTGGCTCAGTCAGTTAAGTGTCCGACTTTGGCTCAGGTCATGATCTCACAGTTTGTGGGTTCAAGCCCCACATCGGGCTTTGCACTGACAGAGCAGATCCTGCTTGGGATTCTCTCTCCCTTTCTCTCTGTTCCCCCCTCCACTGCTCTCCTGCACTCGCTCGCTCTCTCTCTCTCTCTCTCTCCTCAAAGTGAATAAACTTTAAAAAATTTAAAAAAATAAAATATATTTCAAAATTATTTAATAATAGAAAACAACAAACTCCATTTAAAAATGGACAAAGAGGATGAACAGACACTTAACTGAAGAAGATAATGTATTGTCAGTAAGCACATGAAGCAATGTTTGACATCATTATTCATCATGGAGGTGTAAAATAAAACCACAATGAGGGACCATTACACACACAAAAGAATGACTAAATTAAAAATAGTTTACAGAGCTTCCAGGTTGGTGAGCACGTGGAGATTGGGGGAGACAGGTCCCCTGAAAAGGATGTGAGTTCCCTGTGCTCTGGCCATACCTCATCCGATGCATTTCTTCCGTCTGGCCTGTTCCCAAGCTGTATCCTTCCAGGATAAGCCAGTGATCTGTGCTGGAGGTCAAGAGCAAAGCCTTATTCATCCCGGATCAGCAACACCTCTACTGGAATGAGTTCTGGGAACAATAGAACATGTTATTTAATTAAGTATTAGAGGAAGATGGCGGCATAGGAGGACGCTGAGCTCACCGCGACCTGCGGATCACTTAGATTCCACCCACACCTGCCTAAGTAACCCAGAAAATCGCCAGAAGACTAACAGAATGGATTCTCCAGAGCCAAGCATACACGAGAGGTCCACAGAAGAGGGTAGGAAGGGCGGAGAGGCGGTGTGCGCTACACGGACTGGCGGGAGGGAGCCCGGGTGGAGGGGCGGCCGCCAGCCAAGCAGAGACCCCGAGTCTGGCTGGCAAAAGCGGAGGGGCCAGACAGAGTGTGTTCGGACAGCAAGCGGGACTTAACATCTGGAAGATTATAAGCTAACGGCTCTGTTGTTCGGAGAACGGGAGGGCTGGAGGACAACGGGAGGGAGAGTTGTTGAGCCCCGGATGACAGAGCGCAGCTTGGCGGGGAACAAAGGCGCTCGCCAGCGCCATCTCTCTTGCCCATCCCCCAGCCAAATCCCTAAAGGAACCAGTTCCTGCCAGGGAACTTGCTTGCACCTCGCAAACACCCAACGCTGTGCTTCTGCGGATCCGTCCCTCCAGCGGGTCTGACTCCCTCCTGGTGCTGCAGGGCCCCTCCCGAAGTGGATCTCTGAGGGAAAAGCGAGCTGAGCCTGCCCCTGCCGCCCCTGTGCACCTTGCCGATCCACCCCAGTTAATACGCCAGATCCCCAGCACCACAAGCCTGGCAGTGTGCAAGTAGCCCAGACAGGCCATGCCACCCCACAGTGAATCCCGCCCCTAGGAGAGGGGAAGAGAAGGCACACACCAGTCTGACTGTGGCCCCATCTTGGGCTGGGGGCAGACATCAGGTCTGACTGCGGCCCCGCCCACCAACTCCAGTTATACACCACAGCACAGGGGAAGTGCCCTGCAGTTCCGCACCACTCCAGGGACTATCCAAAATGACAAAACGGAAGAATTCCCCTCAGAAAAACGTCCAGGAAATAACAACAGCTAACGAACTGATCAAAAAGGATTTAAACAATATAACAGAAAGTGAATTTAGAATAATAGTCATAAAATTAATCGCTGGGCTTGAAAACAGTATAGAGGACAGCAGAGAATCTATTGCTACAGAGATCAAGGAGTCAGGAGGAGGAGGAGGAGGAGGAGCTAAAAAATGCTATAAATGAGCTGAAAATAAAATGGAAATGACCATGGCTCAGATTGAAGAGGCAGAGGAGAGAATAGGTGAATAGAAGATAAAATTATGGAAAAAGAGGAAGCTGAGAAAAAGAGAGATTAAAAAATCCAGGAGTATGAGGGGAAAATTAGAGAACTAAGTGATGCACTAAAGAGAAATAATCTACACATAATTGGTATTCCAGAGGAAGAAGAGAGAGGGAAAGGTGCTAAAGGTGTACTTGAAGAAATCATAGCTGAGAACTTCCCTGATCTGAGGAAGGAAAAAGGCATTGAAATCCAAGAGGCACAGAGAACTCCCTTCAGATGTAACTTGAATCAATCTTCTGCACGACATATCACAGTGAAACTGGCAAAATACAAGGATAAAGAGAAAATTCTGAAAGCAGCTAGGGATAAACACACTCTAACATATAAAGGGAGACCTATAAGACTCGTGACCCATCTCTCTACTGAAACTTGTCAGGCCAGAAAGGAATGGCAGGAGAACTTCAATATGATGAACAGAAAAAATAAGCAGCCAAGAATCCTTCCTCCAGCAAGTCTGTCATTTAGAATAGAAGGAGAGATAAAGGTCTTCCCAAACAAACAAAAACTGAAGGAATTCATCACCACTAAACCAGCCCTACAAGAGATCCTAAGGGGGATCCTGTGAGGCAAAGTACCAGAGACATCGCTACAAGCATGAAACCTACGGACATCACAATGACTCTAAACCCATATCTTTCTATAATAACACTGAATGTAAATGGACTAAATGCACCAACCAAAAGACATGGGGTATCAGAATGGATAAAAAAAAAGACCCATCTATTTGCTGTCTACAAGAGACTCATTTTAAACCTGAGGACACCTTCAGATTGAGAGTGAGGGGATGGAGAACTATTTATCATGCCACTGGAAGTCAAAAGAAAGCTGGAGTAGCCATACTTATATCAGACAAACTAGACTTTAAATTAAAGGCTGTAACAAGAGATGAAGAAGGGCATTATATAATAATCACAGGGTCTATCCATCAGGAAGAGCTAAAAGTTATAAATGTCTATGCGCTGAATACAGGAGCCCCCAAATATATAAAACAATTACTCACAAACATAAGCAACCTTATTGATAAGAATGTAGTAATTGCAGGGGACTTTTACACTCCACTTACAGAAATGGATAGATCATCTAGACACATGGTCAATAAAGAAACAAGGGCCCTGAATGATACATTGGATCAGATGAACTTGACAGATATATTTAGAACTCTGCATCCCAAAGCAACAGAATATACTTTCTTCTCAAGTGCACATGGAACATTCTCCAAGATAGATCACATACTGGGTCACAAAACAGCCCTTCATCAGTATACAAGAATTGAAATCATACCATTAATACTTTCAGACCACAGTGCTATGAAGCTTGAAATCAACCACAGGAAAAAGTCTGGAAAACCTCCAAAAGCATGGAGGTTAAAGAACACCCTACTAAAGAATGAGTGGGTCAACCAGGCAATTAGAGAAGAAATTTAAAAATATATGGAAAAAAACGAAAATGAAAATACAACAATCCAAATGCTTTGGGATGCAGCGAAGGCAGTCCTGAGAGGAAAATACATTGCAATCCAGGCCTATCTCAAGAAACAAGAAAAATCCCAAACACAAAACCTAACAGCACACCTAAAGGAAGTAGAAGCAGAACAGCAAAGACAGCCTAAACCCAGCAGGAGAAGAGAAATAATAAAGATCAGAGCAGAAATAAACAATATAGAATCTAAAAAAACTGTAGAGCAGATCAACGAAACCAAGAGTTGGTTTTTTGAAAAAATAAACAAAATTGATAAACCTCTAGCCAGGCTTCTCAAAAAGAAAAGGGAGATGACCCAAATAGATAAAATCATGAATGAAAATGGAATTATTACAACCAATCCCTCAGAAATACAAGCAATTATCAGGGAATACTATGAAAAATTATATGCCAACAAACTGGACAACCTGGAAGAAATGGACAAATTCCTAAACACCCACACATTTCCAAAACTCAACCAGGAGGAAATAGAAAGCTTGAACAGACCCATAACCAGCAAAGAAATTGAATCAGTCATCAAAAATCTCCCAACAAATAAGAGTCCAGGACCACATGGCTTCCCAGGGGAGTTCTACCAGACGTTTAAAGCAGAGATAATACCTATCCTTCTCAAGCTATTCCAAAAAATAGAAAGGGAAGGAAAACTTCCAGACTCATTCTATGAAGCCAGTATTACTTTGATTCCTAAACCAGACAGAGACCCAGTAAAAAAAAGAGAACTACAGGCCAATATCCCTGATGAATATGGATGCAAAAATTCTCAATAAGATACTAGCAAATCAAATTCAACAGCATGTAAAAAGAATTATTCACCATGATCAAGTGGGATTCATTCCTGGGATGCAGGGCTGATTCAACATTCACAAATCAATCAACGTGATACATCACATTAATAAAAGAAAAGATAAGAACCATATGATCCTGTCAATCGATGCAGAAAAGGCCTTTGACAAAATCCAGAACCCTTTCTTAATAAAAACCCTTGAGAAAGTCGGGATAGAAGGAACATACTTAAAGATCATAAAAGCCATTTATGAAAAGCCCACAGCTAACATCATCCTCAATGGGGAAAAACTGAGAGCTTTTTCTCTGAGATCAGGAACACGACAGGGATGTCCACTCTCACCGCTGTTGTTTGACATAGTGTTGGAAGTTCTAGCATCAGCAATCAGACAACAAAAGGAAATCAAAGGCATCAAAATTGGCAAAGATGAAGTCAAGCTTTCACTTTTTGCAGATGACATATTATACATGGAAAATCTGACAGACTCCACCACAAGCCTGCTAGAACTGATACATGAATTTAGCAAAGTCGCAGGATACAAAATGAATGTACAGAAATCAGTTGCATTCTTATACACTAACAATGAAGTAACAGAAAGACAAATAAAGAAACTGATCCCATTCACAATTGGACCAAGAAGCATAAAATACCTAGGGATAAATCTAACCAAAGATGTAAAAGATCTGTATGCTGAAAACTATAGAAAGCTTATGAAGGAAGTTGAAGAAGATATAAAGAAATGGAAAAACATTCCATGCTCATGGGTTGGAAGAATAAATATTGTCAAAATGTCAATACTACCCAAAGCTATCTACACATTCAATGCAATCCCAATCAAAATTGCACCAGCATTCTTCTCGAAACTAGAACAAGCAATCCTAAAATTCATATGGAACCACAAAAGGCCCCGAATAGCCAAAGTAATTTTGAAGAAGAAGACCAAAGCAGGAGGCATCACAATCTCAGACTCTAGCCTCTACTACAAAGCTGTCATCATCAAGACAGCATGGTATTGGCACAAAAACAGACACATAGACCAATGGAATAGAATAGAAACCCCAGAACTAGACCCACAAATGTATGGCCAACTAATCTTTGACAAAGCAGGAAAGAACATCCATGGAAAAAAGACAGTCTCTTTAACAAATGGTGCTGGGAGAACTGGACGGCAACATACAGAAGATTGAAACTAGACCACTTTCTCACACCATTCACAAAAATAAACTCAAAATGGATAAAGGACCTAAATGTGAGACAGGAAACCATCAAAACCTTAGAGGAGAAAGCAGGAAAAGACCTCTCTGACCTCAGCTGTAGCAATTTCTTACTTGACACATCCCCAAAGGCAAGGGAATTGAAAGCAGAAATGAACTACGGGGACCTTATGAAGATAAAAAGCTTCTGCATAGCAAAGGAAACAACCAACAAAACTAAAAGGCAACCAACAGAATGGGAAAAGATATTTGCAAATGACATATCGGACAAAGGGCTAGTATCCAAAATCTATAAAGAGCTCACCAAACTCCACACCCGAAAAACAAATAACCCAGTGAAGAAATGGGCAGAAAACATGAATAGACACTTCTCTAAAGAAGACATCCGGATGGCCAACAGGCACATGAAAAGATGCTCATTGTCGCTCCTCATCAGGGAAATACAAATCAAAACCACACTCAGATATCACCTCACGCCAGTCAGAGTGGCCAAAATGAACAAATCAGGAGACTATAGATGCTGGTGAGGATGTGGAGAAACGGGAACCCTCTTGCACTGTTGGTGGGAATGCAAATTGGTGCAGCCTCTCTGGAAAACAATGTGGAGGTTCCTCAAAAAATTAAACATAGACCTACCCTATGACCCAGCAATAGCACTGCTAGGAATTTACCCAAGGGATATGGGAGTACTGATGCATAGGGGCACTTGTACCCCAATGTTTATAGCAGCACTCTCAACAATAGCCAAATTATGGAAAGAGCCTAAATGTCCATCAACTGATGAATGGATAAAGAAATTGTGGTTTATATACACAATGGAGTACTATGTGGCAATGAGAAAGAATGAAATATGGCCCTTTGTAGCAACATGGATGGAACTGGAGAGTGTGATGCTAAGTGAAATAAGCCATACAGAGAAAGACAGATACCATATGTTTTCACTCTTATGTGGATTCTGAGAAACTTAACAGAAACCCATGGGGGAGGGGAAGGGAAAAAAAAAAGAGGTTAGAGTGGGAGAGAGCCAAAGCATAAGAGACTCTTAAAAACTGAGAACAAACTAAGGGTAGATGGGGGGTCGGAGGGAGGGGAGGGTGGGTGATGGGTATTGAGGAGGGCACCTTTTGGGATGAGCACTCAGTGTTGTATGGAAACCAATTTGACAATAAATTTCATATATTGAGAAAAAAAAGAAAAAAAATAGTTTACAATATGAAGTGCTGACAAAGATGTAGAGCAACTGAAATTCACATACATTTATGATGAGAGTGCAAAATTGTGCACAACTTTTGATAACGGTTTGACAATTTCTTATGAAATTAAACACACCACATGATCCAGAAATCTTACTTCCAGGTGGGATTTCCTTTCAGTACCCAGTGATTTTTCTCTTGCGATGAAAACTATGTTCCAACAATCTGAATAAGGTACTCAGAGAAAGTAACATTTTCTATTGCATACAATGCCAGCAATTGTAGTCTTTCCATTGAAGGAGGCTGTTGAATAGCAAACTGGACCTCATCTTCAGGAAAAATATGTATCAGTAAGGAGGAAAGATTAAGTAGAAACACCAGATTGAACAAGATATCAGAGTGATCCTTGAATTGGGCTTCTTTGAATTCACATGTCTGCTTATTATAATTTAAGCAATAAAGTCAGCAATCCAGCAATTGGCCTATATTATAGTGTTTTGCGTGCAGTTGATACCCATTTAATATATATTTGGGGAATTAAGTTAAAGTGATTCAAGCCCCACTCTTTCTTTGAATCCAGTTGAATTCCCACCTTTTATATGAAAGTTTTGCTGATTTCGTCTCCTACCACTAACCAACCTTCCTTCTTTCCACCAAAGCTATTTCTTACTCCTCTAAATTCCAAGATTTCTTGCCATTTTCACTCATTGGGAATTTAATATATACTATATATTTGTCATCCATTCATACACATGTATATGGCACATCTCCCCAACTAGGTTGTAGACCCAGTATGTCCCATAGCCTGGGAGAATAAATTCATTCTGTTTATTGCTCAAGGTGCAATCTGGTTACTCTAACCAAGGAAATATTTTGTTTTCATATTTATTCATCTTCCATTGATTTTTTTAAAGATAGATCATTTTTAGAAGGTTTAGATGTACAGAGAAATTCAGAAGACAGTACATGTAGTTCCACTATACCCTTACCCCAATTCCCCTATTAACATTTAACAGTTGTATGGTGCGTTTGTTAGAATTAATCAACCATGGGGCGCCTGGGTGGCGCAGTCGGTTAAGCGTCCGACTTCAGCCAGGTCACGATCTCGCGGTCCGGGAGTTCGAGCCCCGCGTCAGGCTCTGGGCTGATGGCTCAGAGCCTGGAGCCTGTTTCCGGTTCTGTGTCTCCCTCTCTCTCTGCCCCTCCCCCGTTCATGCTCTGTCTCTCTCTGTCCCAAAAATAAATAAACGTTGAAAAAAAATTTTTAAAAAAAAGAATTAATCAACCAATATCGATACATTATTATTAGCTGAAGCCCATAGTTTTTTCAGATTTTTTTTAGTTTTTACTTAATACTTTTTCACTGTTCAACGATCCCATCTAGAGTATCACATTACATTTATTTGTCATATCGCTGTAGGTCCTTCTTTGCCGTGACAGTTTTTTGGACTTTCCCAAGGATACCTTCTTAGAAATTTTTATCATGAGGCAACTCTTCTCTTAAGAATCACCCAAAACATGGAGTTTCTTTTTTGTGGCCTTTTATCTGTGTGGACTATATCATAATTCTAATGGAGAAAAACAGATAAGAAATTCATGATGGCCCCTGAGACTGCAACTTATCATCCTACAGAGTCATTCTCTGAAACACATAAGGAAAAAAAACAAAACAACAAAACAACAACAACAACAACACTCCTTACTTCCAGACATGTCTTTTCAGGGCACAGTCGTAACCATTCCTTCCACTCTCCACTTCCACACTCAGAGTCACCATGTTTGATTGGGCAAGACCATTTACTTCACAGAGGCACCGAGGCAAGGGGTGGGCCCAAATCTAGACCCCATTATTCTCCAAGCTATCTACCCATGCCTTGCCTCTTCCTGTAGGAAATGCTTTCATTCAATTTGCACAGAGGTGCTATTTGGGCTAGAGGAGGTTGGGGTTTCCAAGTATAGTTAGTTCTGCCACATTATCTCTTAAACTTATTTATTTGTGTGTTCATTAATTTTATTTTAGAGAGAGCACACAAGCAGGGGAGAGTGGAAGAGAGAGAGAGAGAGAAAGGGAAAGAAAGAAAGAACCTTAGGCAGTCTCCATGCTCAGCACAAAGTCCAACATGGGGCTCGATCCCACAACCTTGGGATCATGACCTGAGCTGAAATCAAGAGCTGGGTGCTCAACCGACTGAGTCCCCCGGGTGCCCTGACCAGTTTGTAAACTGACTAGAAAAACTCCAATGTCCAAGTCAGTATCATTTCATCTTTCACCCAAACTATTGAAATAGCCTTCTAATTGCAATGTATATAGACAACATTCTTTAGCATAACATTAAAATCTCTTACTATCTGGTCTCAGTTTACCCTATTGGTCCTATCTCCCTGTGCTGTACAACATGCAGATTGTGATTTAGCCACACAGAGATTTTTGAATGTAACAAGCTCTCCCATGCCTCTAGGAAATGGGACAAAAGAAGCCCAAGGGAGATCTGGAGAATCTGAGGTATAAAGGACCTGTGACCCAGTTCCCAGAGACAACCAAAGGCAGCATCAGGACACCAGCATAAAAAATGAATGTTCAATGTGCCTAATCATGCAGGGCAGTATACAGCCTCATGGAGGAGCAGAATGTCTGAGAAGGTAATGGAACTATCAGAGAGAGAGATTTTTAATTGTACTGAAAATCGTTTAATGTGATTTTATTACATTAAAAAGCATTCTGGGAAGGTCCACAGCAGAAAAAAGGTTAAGACTGCCTTTATCTGGTATGTTCCAGGCAGAGGCTGCTCCATCAGCCGTGTCCTGAACAGAAGACCACAAGTCACAGAATGCTGACTGGCTCTGGGAGATACTGGGAGGGGCCAAGCAGCCTTCAGTTGCCACTGAGATGAACATTCCTCCCAGCCTAACCTACACTATCATCTCCACCCACCATGTGGATTCTCAGAGGGTGGTCCAAATCCTTCATTCCATGAACAGTTTTGAAGTGGCAACCTGGATAGCAACATTGACCTATATTGGCCAATGTCCAAAGAGCAGACAGAAATAAAACCATGTTGGAGAAGACTTGGGGTGGACAGAAACATGGAGCACTGATGGGGATGTCTCCCACCAGCTAAACCCCAGAGCTCAGACCTAACCAAGGCAATGGGTGTAGGGCCACTAAAGTGACTGAGATTAAGTCTTCATCACCAAACAAAATGGAGGTTTAACATTTAATATAGATATTAATTATGTTATAGAAAAATAAAGGTAGAATTCTTGGCTATCTGGGTTGTAAACTCAACCACAAATATTTATTTTTTAATGTATATTAATTTATTTTTGAGAGACAGAGTGCAAGCATGGGATGGGCAGAGAGAGAGGGGGAAACAGAGAATCCCAAGCAGGCTCCATGCTGTCAGCACAGGGCCTGACATGGGGCTCAAACTCAAATCGTGAGATCATGACCTAAGCCACAACCAAGAGTCAGACACTTAACCAACTAACTAAGCCACCCAGGTGCCCCATAAATAATTATTACATGACCTAGAACTTATTAATGTTCTTGGTACATAGTAAGTCCTCAATGAATGTTTATTGAAAGAGTAAGTAAAACTTATAATAATTATTTTAAGCCATCTCCAAGTTCTGAAATTGTCATTGTCCATTTTTTTTTCCGGAAAAGCTTCATTTTCCCACTAGGTGGCGTCCATTATCTGGAGTTCTTTACTTCCTGGGTTGCTAAATGATTTTTCTCGGGCCCTGACCCATGCTTCCTTATTTGCAGTTGGCAGAGATATTTTCCACTATTTCACTAGAGACTTATATTTTTTCTTCTTATGCAAAACTGTTGGGATTTCCCCACTAATCTTTCTCAGGCCGCCTCTGCAACTGCTGAGGGAAAAGACTGAAGAATCTAGCTGCAGCTCATCTAAGTACCAGAGCAGCTTCAGGAAACACATCCATTTCGCCTTCTTGAAAACGTTCTTTGGACACAGACTTTGTAGTATTGTCCCCCTTCTGCATGTATCTCTCAGGCTCGTCTAAGTTTTATGTCCCTCATCCCCAATGTTCCATGAGAAGTAAGACTCTGTTTTAACTTAAATATATTTTTTAAACCTTTCTGTTTAAAACTGCCTGGGGGCACCTGGGTGTCTCAGTTGGTTAAGCATCTGACTCTTGATCTTGGCTCAGGTCATGATCTCACAGTTCGTGAGTTCGAGGCCCACACCAGGCTCTGAGCTGGCAGCACAGAGCCTGTTTGGGATCCTCTCTCTTTCTGCCTCTCCCTATCTCTCTCTTTCTCTCTCTCTCTCACAATAAATAAACTGTAAAAAAATAATAAATAAAATTGTCTAAATTTTGGACAATAATATAAGAAAATAGCTATGAGAAATGCCAAAGAAGCTTAGAAAAACTTACTTGGGAAACAAGCTTCTCAAAAAGTACCTTTACATTTTTCACCATTGTATTTTCACACTCTGAAAAACAAAACAAAGAAAAATCTCCATTACTTGAAGGGGAATAAGTGAGGGACTAGAAAGATTAGTGAAAGATTGTGGAAGAGAGTGAAAAATACGAGCTGAAATATGTTTAATTTTTCTGGTCTGTACTTGGGAGAACACTACATCATTGTCCATGAGCTTCATGGAATCTTATTGTTTCTGGGCGATCTTGTCTTCTTTCTGGGCTACACAGTCTGCTGAGGCATTATCCCAGGCAGATTTATCATCCACAGATTCTAGTATCTGGAAGCTGTTCCTTCCTGACTCCCAGCCATCTTGCCAGACCAGTACTTATCCCCCACTGCAGACAACGACTGTGCACCTCCACCTGGAGGCCTTCCAGGAGATTAAAATTCCACCATCACCACCACTGCCCCTTGTAGGCCTTAGCTGGACAATGACATGGCCATCCATTCAAGACAGAGACATGGAAATTCCCCTCAAATCTGCCTTTTCCCTCACCTCCTACCTAATCAATCATTTGGTCCTATCATTTGGATCTACTCTGCATTTCCTGTTTCCATCCTTTCCACTCAATTCCCAATATCCTTCTCTTGGCCTAAGCCCTCATCGGCTCTACTTGGAGTAACGCTGCAAGGTCTAATCCCATTTCCTTGCCTCACCACCCTCTGACTCCTCATCCACTGTCCCCAGATTGGTCCTTCCCAAACACAAGTGTGATCATGCAACTAACTCCTGTTTCTCTGTTCTGTCTGTAGAATAAAAGTCCAAATTCACTGGAAGGCCCTTCTTCCTTATAGGAGTCAGCCCTTGCCCAACATCCACCACTGCTCCTGACCCTGCATTCTAGCCTTCTAAACTACTGGCATTCACAAAGAGGCCCTCCTCTTCCATGTCCCATCCTTTTAGTAGTGCTCATGTTACCTCCCTTCTCTGTAACGTCCTTCTATTTCCTCTTCTCCTGCATTCATCTAGAAAACTCCTGATCATTCTTCAAGACCCAGATCATCCTCCAAATTGATCACTCCTTTCTCTGTCCTGTCTTGCTACCTTGTATATAAATCAATGAGATTGTCACCATGCTTCAATGCCAATACTATGAATTCCCTGATAGCAAGGACTGCTTATTTTTGTGTTCTTTAGTGACAAACGCTGTACCTGGCCCTACTCAGTATTCAGAATGCCTCAAACATTGGATAAATGAAGAGACAGGATATTAATTATCAAAATTTACTGACAGCTTAATGAGACAAGAACTTCACTAAACCTTTATAAACATTATCTCATTTAATTCAACAGCCCAGTGAGGTAAGCTTTATAATTATTCTGTTTTGCAGATGATAAGTTTCAGGAAGTTAAGAAATACATGCAAAATCAATATATGCAAATGAAGGGCTCAGATTCTTTGTTTAGTTTCCCCACCCCCGCCCCTGCCCAGAGCTCAGTCTCTTAACTCAAATCTATGCTGCTTCCCCCAACTGAATATGAGGAAATTTTATTCTGATTTTCAAAATACTTTTTTTTTAAAGGAAAGTCATGGACTCTGTAAGCTAACCACTTGAGAGCTTGATACTGATTGCAGGAAAAAAAAAAAAGGCAAGAGTGACTTTTCAGCATGGTTTGTGAACACTTAATGAGGGGAGGCTTACTAATACCCTTGGGCATTACCAGTAAGCAGCATGGTTTCTGTAAGAACAAGCGATTCTAAATCAACTTTTTTGTCTTCTGGGAGACAGGATTACTTGAACTTAAACCAGGGAACTAGAGTGGGTATGTGTGGCGGGGAGGGGGAGGTGTATGACTCCCCAATATCCTCCCCACCCTGCCCCACTGCACACCAGCCATGTCATTTTAGGTGTTGACATCAACTTCAGGAATTAGTACTGTTAGGTCCAATTCAGTGTTTCTGAAAGTACTGGTCTGTAGGATTACTATCGGCAGTGCTTGATGAAAATTAATTTCCCTTTCCGTGCTCAGAGATTCTGTATGAATAGATCGAGGTACCCAAGAATCTTCTCCCAGAGGAATCTGATACAGGTAGGTCAGAGGCACACTTCAGAAAAAGGTCTCAAAACCAATCATGAGATCACATCCCTTTGCTGGGAGTCTTAGTTCAAGCCAACCAGGATCAGGTTTTATCCCGGTAATGGTTACTGGTCTAGGTGTAGGTTCTAGGGTGATGAGCTGTCCATGTTTGACCAGGATTTTCCCGGTTTTAGCACTGAAAGTCCACATCCCAGCACACCCTTCACTCCCAAGCAAATCAGGATTATTGGTCACTCTAAAGGTGATCTGGGAGGTTGTCCTAGTCCAACTGGAAGAACAGTCTTCTATTCACACGCTCGTCCCTTCCCACCCTCCCTCTGTACACAAACAAGGCAGCATGTTGTCTCCACTGCTGTTGGCAGCCAGCTCACAACCACAAGGGAAGCTGGCCTGTGGACAACACACGGGAGAAGGTAGAGCAAACGACAAACAGCAGAACAGAGTCACAGTCCTGGTTGTACATGCCCGGGGCCCTCCCTACCTCTGTGCACTAATAAATGTCCCTAATGTTTATCCCAGGTTGATTTAGAGCTCCACCCTTGTGTGCAAAAACATTTTAACCGATGCAGTTTGGCAAATCAGGATATTGGGAAGAAATATGACAAAGTCTCTTTCAGACAAAATGAAGATGTGGACTAAGAAACAGGACAGTAGGGTAAATCCATTGCTTCTGAATGTGTGTAAGAGATTCCCCTGGGTTCTGTCTTACTGAAAGTTAGAAGGAAAAGTGTATGAAAATCTGAACCAATACGAAAAAATATTCTATGAAAGCTGCTATAATGACTTAAATGTAACGAGATGAAATTTAATAGCCCTAAATGTAAACCCCTACTTCTGGACCCCAAACAGTAATTGCACAAGTGCAAGATGGTGGAAACATGGCTTAAGAGCAGCACGTGTGGAAGATTTAGGGATTTTCGTTGACTGTAAACTCAATATAAGCCAACAATGTGATGTGGTTGCCAAAAATGCTAATGCTATTGTAGGCTGCCTAACTAGAAGTGTAACAAAGATCTCCCTCAGGCCACACCAGTCATAATAACCTTTTACAAAACAGCATTTTTCTACTTTTACAACCACCTGTGTTCTCCTGTTTAACCCATGGAAACTCTAGATACCCTCCACCACCAACTCTTTCCTTTATGTTTTTTAAGAAGACATTTTACTTTTTTTCCTTAAGTTTATTTACTTATTCTGAGAGATGGGGGGAGTCGGAGTGGGGCAGAGAGAATCCCAAGCAGGCCCCACGATGTCAGGCACAGGGTCTGACCGGGAGCTCAATCCCACAAACGGTGAGATCATGACCTGAGCCAAAGTCAAGAGTCTGACTAAGCCACCCAGGTGCTCCCTCACCACACACCAACTCTTACTGATAATCATTTGGAGTCTTAGTATAAGCGTGTCCCTCTACTCTCTTTTTAGAAACTATTTCAACCATGGATTAAGCTAGCCAGCTGTCTACTTTTTACATTCTTATACTCAAGATACAAAACACTGAGGAAAATCAGATAAATGATAGCACTACAAACTTACCATCACTATTTCCATCAAGACTCCTCCATACCATTCAGCAATCTTTCATTATCCCCAGACAGGCTCTGTCCTCTTCCCCATTAACTTTCACTCCTCTTCTCAAGACCCACACCTCATTTTCTCCCTGTGGGTGACCTAGCCTCTTTCTTTGTGAAAATGTAATCTGAATTAACACAACTCTTGCCTTCACCTCCCTCAGGACATCAACCCCATGATTTTCTGGACATTCCCATGGAGTTTCCATCCCAAACTGAGAGATACTGAGACCTGTGGAGGCCAAGAAGCATCTCCAACTGGACATCCTCTGAGAACCTCCATGTTTTTCATCAATCCCTTCGGTTCCAAGACCTCTGTCATTGCAGAACAAACAACCAAAGTGCCAGGGTCTTCTAGGTGACAGGTAGAGCTGTGTTCCAACCAACACCGTCACCTGGTGCCAGCTGGTACCTCCATATCTTAAGAAAAATAGATCCCTCAGCTTTTGCTGGTGGCATCCCTTCAGAGGGGCTAGAAGTTAATGTATCTTCTCCTTTTTTTATCCTCCCTACCTTCACCCCAATCCCACACCCATCCTGGGCAACCAAAACCTTCTGCATCATTTTACCAAGTGATAAAGCTTTCCTGGAAACTTGTTCATACAACTGACTACTCCATAGAGTCTGCTTCTCCAATTTATAAGCATCATGCCTAGGCATGCTTCAGCCTAGCCGCAAACACAACCCAGGCTCAAGATGAATCTCTTCCACCTGGAAAACTAGAAGCCAATGAACAAGAAGTCAAATTCCTGGCTGAGTACATCTGAGCCTCTCCTCCCCACTCTCCTACCTCCTCAAGACTCTCTCTCTATCCTCACCACTGCTCTGTTCCTGACACCTTGCATCTCTTCAGAGCTCATTTTTCTCCAGAATTGTTATCCTCTTGGGGGAGGGAGGGATTTTCTCTTTGTGCATACGCCCATACTCAAGTTTTTCCAATCCCTCTAAGAAATAATAGAACAAGAACTTTTGAAAAAAAATCTCTTGAGCCAGTGGCATAAACTAATAAAAGTGTGCCCTGGAGTAGAATCGAATGTAAATCCTCCTCAAAAATAAACTCACATCTCTCTTTCTCCTTTAAGTATTTTAAGTAGAATTAGCTAAGCAATAGCAGGTGTTCATTTGTTTTCAGGCTTTGATGTGAGGAGTATAGTAAAGTGAACAGACAGAGGCTAAATGCATATTTTCTGTTTTCTCCTCCTCTTTCTACAGTATTGGGGCTGAATTACAAAAGAAGAGAAGGTAGGATCAGTTTCCTGAGCTTGAGTGTTCTGGGACTGTAGCACAGTGTGGGCTGTGAGCTGGCCGAGGTTGGTCAGCCCCTTCTGTCTGTTCCAGGGGGACTCAGCAGGGACACATCTGTGTCATCTTCAATTCCAGATCCTGGGCCTCCTCAGAAGGACCATAGTCACCACAGCAAGCTTCCTATTCACAGCTGCTCTACGATCACTAAGGTCCCCAAACCTCTGTCACTAAGGACCACCTTGCTGCAAATTCAATTAACGTTCTCCAGGCCCTTTGCTATTTGAATTCTCTACAATATCTGTTGTTGTTTTTTATGAACTTTTTCTTGAAAGTGTTCTTCCTTGTCTCCCATGAAATCACTTGTGTTAGTTGCTCTTTCTGCCCCCAGGCCATTCAGTCTTAGTCTCCTTAGTTGCCATCTCTTATTTAAGTATTAGTGTTCCCCAAGATTCTGGTCTTTTTCCTCTCCTCTTCTCTCTTCACTCCACCCTTGAGTGATTGCATCCCTTCCCATGGTCTCATCCAGCACCTACAGACTGCCAACTTCCAAAGCCACATCTTTATTTTTTAATTTTTTTTAAGAAAAAAAAGAGGTTTTATTTTTTATTTCTTTTTTAATTTTTTTAACGTTTATTTTTGAGAGAGACAGAGACAGAGAGATGGAGAGACAGAGTGTGAGCAGGGGAGGGGCAGAGAGAGAGGGAGACAGAATCTGAAACAGGGTCCAGGCTCCAAGCTGTCAGCACAGAGCCTGACGCAAGTCTTGAACCCATGAACTGTGAGATCATGACCTGAGCCAATGTCAGACTGTTAACTGACTGAGCCACCCAGGTGCCCCAAAAGAGGTTTTATTTTTAAGAATGTGTTTGGACTTAGGGTGCCCGGGTGGCTCAATTGGTTATTTTTTTTTTTATTTTAACTTTTTAAAAATTTAAATCCAAGTCACTTAACATATAGTGTAATAATGATTTCAGGAGTAAAATTTAGTGATTCATCACTTACATACAACACCCAGCGCTCATCCCAATTAGTGCTCTCTTTAATACCCATCACCCATTTAGCCCATCCCCCTACCAAACACCCCTCCAGCAACCCTCAGTTTGTTCTCTGTATTTAAGAGTCTCTAATGGGGCCGTCTGTGTAGTTCAGTCAGTTAAGTGTCTGGCTTCAGCTCAGGTCATGATCTCACAGTTCACGGGTTCAAGCCCCATTTGGGTTCTGCACTAAAAATTCAGAGCCTGGAGCCTGATTCAGATTCTCTCTCTCTCTCTCTCTCTCTCTCTCTCTCTCTCTCTCTGTGCCCCTCCCCTGCTTGTGTTCTGTCTCTCTCTCTCTCAAATACAAATAAACATTTAAGAGTCTCTTATGGTTCCCCTCTCTCTCTCTTTGTATCTTATTTTTCCTTCCCTTCCCCCGTGCTCATCTGTTTTGTTTCTTAAATTCCACGTATGGGTGAAATCATATGATATTTGTCTTTCTCTGACTGACTTATTTCGCTTAGCATAATATACTCTATCTCCACTCACGTTGTTGCAAATGGCAAGATTTCATTCTTCTTGATTGCCGAGTCATACTCAATTGTATATATACACCACATCTTCTTTATCCATTCATCCATCGATGGACATTTGGGCTCTTTCCATACTCTGGCTATTGTTGACAGTGCTGCAATAGACATGGGGGTGCATGTGCCCCATTTTTGTATCCTTTGGATAAATATCTAGTAGTGCAATTGTTGGGTCGTAGGGTAGTTCTATTTTTAATTTTTTGAGAAGCCTCCATACTGTTTTCCAGAGTGGCCGCACCAGTTTGCATCCCCACCAGCAGTGTAAGAAAGTTTCCTTTTCTCCTCATCCTCCCCAAAATCTGTTGTTTCCTGAGTTGTTCATTTTAGCCATTCTGACAGATGTGAGGTGGTATCTCAGTGTGGTTTTGATTTGTATTGCCCTCATAATGAGCAATGTTGAGCATCTTTTCGTGTGTCTGTTCACCACCTGGATATCTTCCCGTGCCACACCTTTAACACCCATCTGTCTTCTGAGTTCCTTACCCAGTTCCCCTCCCCAAATATATGTTGGATATACAGTAAGACACTTCAAACCCAACATGTTCAAAATTGAATCTCAAATCATGCTTCTCCACCCCACCTAAGGCCTTCTTCCCTCATGATCTTCACCTCTGTTAATGACACTATGTTCATATAGCTGGGGGCATCTGGAACTTCTCCCATTCCCTCACTCACCCATGTCTCTTCTGTGGGTTAAAACTTTATGCCTTGTCTAGAGGCCCAGTGTCTACTGATTTAGTTCAGGTTTTTATTATTGTCCAAGTTGTGGCAACAGCCCCCTAAATGTTCTTCTTCAGGTCGGTCTCATGTCCCACCCCCTCCCCACTGCCTGTCTATTCTCCTATTACCAGAAAACTGTTTTTTTTCTAATGATATGATAATCTCATTCCCTTGCTTAATGTTTTTTAGTAGTGCCTTTTTACACACTTCCAAGACAAATGCCAAATTCCTTACCATAAACTATAAAGCCATTATTATCTGCTCCTGCTTCCCTTTCCAACTCAGTTCTTATGCTGCAGCTACAGGAGTCATAGTCTCAGTCCCATGAGAATATTCCGCTGCCATGAAACAATAAATGTAACAATAAATAACAGAGAGCAAAGCCTTCCTTCCCTTAAAAAACATCAGTTTGGTTCCAAATATCATTGTTAATTGTGTATCTGTATGTTTCTCCCAATACTAGATTGTTCGGTCCGTAAAGGCAGTAGTGGAATTTTGGTCATATTTTTATCTCTAATGCTTAGCATGGTTGCCCAGCCTATTGCATCATTCAGTAAATTCCATGAAGCAAGAACCAAACAAAGGGGGATGGGAATGAGAGAAAGCAAAAGGAAAAGATTCAAGAGAAAGAAATAGAAAAGAAAAATAAGCAGAGAGAATAAAAGAAACGAGAGATGGAAAGAAAGAAAAGGAAGAAGGGAAGGAGGAGCAGAGGTGGGAGGGGGGAAAGGAGGAAGGAAGGAAAGAAAGAAGGATGGAAGGAAGGAAATAGGGAAGGAAAGTCTGTACTTAATGGTACTATTTTACAATCTTTTCAAGCCATATTCTGCTCTTGGTCTGTCTCTGTCTGTCTTACAAACACATGAGGCCCCTAAAGCTTACCACATATTTTTTTAATTAAAAAAAACTAATAAAAGAATTTTTATTTGAGAGATGGAAAGAATATTTGTCCTAAAGCATCAAAGAATCTTGTTGGAGAGCAAGCATCTAAGCATCTGCAGACAGCTGAGGATTTTTTTGGAAAAAAAAAAGAAGAAATGTTAGGAATTGAACAGAATTATTAACTTTGTGTGACATTAATATTTAACCCTAGGTGTATCTTTAGAAAACAGGAGAGAGAATATTAAAGTTCCCTGTCCTCTAACTGAATATTCTAAGTATACTAGACTCTCAATTTAGACAAAATCAGGAGCCTGGAGTAGTAACAGCTGCAAGATTAAATAACATTAAGTTCCTTTCTTCCTGTTTTCTGACATATAACTGACACCATGTGCGAGCCCTTTCCCTTTGTCTTAAGTGCTATACCTCTCTCCCAGCAAATACATGAGACCTAGAATAACCCAGATAATGATGTTATCAGGTGAGGCTCGACATGGGGAAGGGATTTGTGCTAAGGTATCCAGGAACCACTCCCCACGCGCCCCCCCCCCCCAGCCAACACACACACACACACACTGCTAAAAAGACTGTCATAAGCTGCCCCCAGCTCATACAAAGATCAGAGGGACTGCTCAGGATAAATTCCCAGGCTAAGGTGAAAAGGCTTGCAATCAAGGTAAAGTATACTCTCTCTTCCAATAGCAGTCATATAATTTAGGAGCTCATGGGCTGATGTTGAGAGGCCAAAGATTACATTTTTGACCTTTCAAGCCTTGGCTAGAAATGCATACTTTTAAGGGATTTGATTTGCTGCATTGCCTATCTCTGGTCAATGGGGAAGAAATAGAGAGATGGAATTTCATCATGGCTCGATGAGCTGCAATCAACGTGGTGGAACATGACTTCAAACTGCACGTGAGGCAGTGAGTGACTGAAGTCAAGGAGGGAAAAGGTTGTTGGGAGCCAGGGTGTCTTCCCTGGATGGATAGGGTTTTGGACTTGACTCTGTAGGCAATGAGAAACCATTCACTGAAAGGTTTTAAGCTCAAAAGTGACACAGATCTGGTTTTAGGAAGGGGATTTGAGCAGCAGGTAGAAGAGACAGAATAAAGACCAGGAGAACATTGGGACGTTTTTGCAAAAATCCAGAGTAGATGCAATAGAGTCCAAGTGTAGGCAGCAGAAAGGGAGAGCTTGGTGGTGAAAAGATCAATGAGAGAAAGGGAGAAACTATGTAAGAAGGATGGAAATAGTAGTAGGAGACCTTTCTTCCCTAGTTCACCTGACTCCAACCAGGTGGTCTAACTTCACTAGCTGCCCCTCAACCTGACAAGCTCTCAGGATAGGACGTTTTTTACATGCTTTACAAATCCGACCATTTAGAGCAGAAATTCTCACCAGCATTGTCCGTCCACAGCACCTATGACGTATTTTAGCATTAATGCTTCCTGGGTGCCCAGCCACACTCTTCTTGTTACCAGTTCCGTTGGGTACTCTTGGTCAACAAAATCGCTACTTTAAAGTGGAAATCACACTGGGACACCTGGGTGGCTCAGCCAGCTAAGCGTCTGACTCTTGATTTCAGCGCAGGTCATGACCTCGCTGCTGGTGCTGACACGGAGTGTGTTTGGGATTCTCTCTCCCTCTCTCTTTGCTCCTCACCCCTGCTCATGTTTTCTCTCTCTCTCTCTCTCTTTCAGTCTCTCTCTCTCTCAAAATAAATAAATAAATGTTTTTTGAAAGTAAAATAAAATCACACCATTAAGTACCTGCTCCAGACATTAAAAAGATGAACTTTCTTTAATTCTTCAAAGGTCTCACCCACACCATGCATTTTTTAAATATCCAACATAAAAATGAGTGACATACTTTAGTGTTCAAGTGTTTGAAATATATTTTCTGCTTTATGGTTATTTATAGAGTTCCACTGACTGCTTATGAAATATTTTCTTTAGGATACAATTAAAATAAGAATTAGCAAAGAATAATGAAAAACATAAGCTTGCCAGGTTAATAAAATGATTTCAGATAAAATAACGTACTTGTTTGGTCACCCTCCCACCTGACGTCCATCAGAATTACATCTGGTGGGTGTTAAACACTAACCTTCTGGGGTCTCTCGAGGTTCTTAGTAAGATTAGAGAAGAAGCAAGAAACTGAATTGTATTTGGCAGCGTTCCCAGATATTTCATGTGCATAGCCCATGAGCCATGCTTTGGGAAATAGTGTATCTAGTAAAATGTCTCCCACTTTGCCTCATCTCCAAAGATTTTTGATTCCCTCCTCACTGAATCCAGATGTCACAATCATTTTGGAAATCATGCTCATCAAAACTGTAAAGGAAAATCTTTGGATGTTTTATTTTCTTGGGGAGAGAAAATCATGACCTCTTACACCCTGGGAAGGGGTGCAGACTAGTTAGAGACCAGGGGGTCTCACTCTTAGGTTGCTCTGATGCTAACTTCCCTGACTATGGGCTGGGTCTGGCCCTTGCATGGAGGGATTTGCAGAAAGAGCGCTCCAGGCTCAGAGGGGTTATAAGAATACGGCATTTATCATCAGATTTAGTTCGGTATCTAACAGATCCAAAATTTGATTAACGAAAAGAGTGGCTCTCACGTCCGGGGCAGAAAGCTGGGTCAGGAACCAGATGAAACTGTCAGAGGACACAGACAGTTTAGAGGGAGATCAGGCAGGCACAAGAGAGCTATTTTAAGGGTCTTGAGTGGACACTAGGATCACCTGCGGAATGTAAACAGCAACAACAGCAACAACAATAAAATAATACTAATGCCCAGGTCCCAGGTGAACTAAGTAACTCTGGAGGTGGTCCCAAGAATAGGTATTCCGAAAGTTCTCCAGGTGATCCTATGTGAAGCCAAGGTTGAGAGCCACTCCTCTGAATACCTCCTTTCTCTGAGTAGCTTGTTGCCCTGACTGATGACATTCACTGGCCCAAGTGCAAATGAAAGCTCTCAAATTCCAGTATCTTTGGTCAGTACCTATTGATCTTTCAAGACACAGTTCCAATAACGTTTGTTATGTTGTCTTTCCTGATCTCCATTCCAACCTCTTTTTTCCTGTGTGCTTTGATACACTGCATATTTATAGTTTTATTACAACACCTGTAAATCCCATGCACTTATCTGTCTCCTTCACTGGGATCTTGAAGGGCATGATTTATATATCTTCATATCCCCATCCCACTCGGCATATACTCTGGAAGGTAACAGACCCTCAACAAAGGTTTCTTGAATTCTTAAGAATCCATTAAATATTTATTTATTCTTAAATACATATTTAACCACTATGTAATTCATTTTCAACATTTATAAAACAAAAAGACTGAACTGTATTGTCTCTAAATCTTAAGCCCTTTGAGATCTAAAATTCTGTGATTTTTTTCTCTGTATCAAACAAAATATATATGTGTGTGTGTGTCTATACACACACATATATATATACACATACATATGTATATATACATATATATACATATACATATGTATATATATACATATGTATACATACACATATGTATACATACACATATGTATACATAAACATATATATACATATGTATATATACACATATGTATATATACACATATGTATACATATACATATGTATATATACACATATATATGTGTATATATATTATATATAACATATGTATATATGCATAATTCCAGAAATAATGCTTTAGGCCTATATTTCCCAAACTTTAGTATGCACTCTACCTACCTGGGATATTGTTAAAATGCAAATTATAATTGGATAGGTCTGTGGTGAGGCCTGAGATTCTGTACTTTTAATAAGCTCTCAGGTCTCATCTGGTTAAGGATGACACTTTCAGTAACATGATTTTAGAAGATGGAGGTGGGTCCTAGCTTTCCCTGAGTTCACATCATACATTATGAGGCAGATAAGGTACTCCTTAGCACGAGACAGACTGGGTAAGATCCTGGCTCTGACACTCCTGTAAGATGTTGAGTCATCCTAACATTTGTACTTCGACTTCCTCATCAGTAACGGTAGGGTTATTGTGAAATTAACGAGTTAATTCGTGTGCAATCCTTACAATCGTCCTTCACATATAATGTGCATAATACATACAAACTCTATAGTTTCAGTCCTATTCAGATGGTTTGTGTCAGCAGTGATCAGTTCTATTTGTCAGGAGCACTGAGTTTTCTTTTTAAATCTTGAAAACAATAAAGGGAAACCATTTTCCCTTTCTTACACTGAAAAGCAAATAGTGGATCCACAGACCAAGAAAAGATCACAAGGGAGAAAAAATTCAACTTGTCACTCTCCAGTATCATCACTCTCTGCTTTTTCATCCCAGCACTGCCCCATTGCAACATTGGAAATACACAATGTTACCATGTCAGAAAGAGTAAATTGCAAGGATTAGAAACCGTAATAAAAAGAAACTCTGGCCAGAATATACAAACTGACACTCAGCCCCGTGGAAATATCAGCACAAAAATCACACGTTTCTTTTCATAATAAAATGTAAAGCTTAGGGTGCCTGGGTGGCTCAGTCAGTTAAGCGTCCAATTCTTGACTTGGGCCCAGGTCATGATCTCCCATTTTGTCAGTTCGAGCCCCACATAGGGGTCTGCGCTGACAGCGTGGAGCCTGCTTAGGATCATGTCTCCCTCTCTCTCTGCCCCTCCCCTGCTTGCTCTCTCTCTCTCAAAATAAAAATAAATAACTTAATAAACTTTAAAATTCAAAGCTTATTTCCTGACACTAAGATATCAGTTCTCTGGCAAGCCAATTGCTTTTCAATGAGATGTATCAAAGTCTTGGGGAGTTGTCAGAATGCAAGAAGGATGGTCCCAACTTCAAATAACTTAATAGCAAACATAGGGCTCAGTTTCAGAGAAGGAGGAAAGGAAGAATCAGAGAGTAAAAAGAAAAAGAACAAAAACAAACAACAAAAAGAAAATCTGACATTATTAGGAGCCTTGCATTATCTTAAAAAGGAGGAGAAAGGAAAGAAAAAGAGGTTCAAAACAATCGTTACTGAATCCTTCCTATGTGCCAAGCGCTTCAAATAACCCTTCTCCTCTCACGTTTCTCAACCGAGAAGTGAGGTTCATGACGCCTTCTGTGGAGAGTATTATGGGATGTTTACAACTCGAATATACTCGAAGCACTTGGCACATAGTAAGGATTCAGTGGTGATTGTTTTGAACCTCTTTTTTTCTTTTCCTTTTGTTTGTTTTTGCTATTTTTTTCTTTTTACTCCCTGATTCTTCCTTTCCTCCTCTGAAAGTGAGCCAGGACCCAGGTTCGGCAGAGCTGGGGTGTGGATCTCCTACCAGTGTATGTTCTAGGACTCTCGTTAGTCCTATCTCCCGAGAAAAACTTCTACAGAACCTCCAGGTCTGAGCTTTCTCAAGTTGAAATCAAGTTTAAGGTCATATAATAAATAACAAGCCAGCACAAAGTGAAGTAGTAATGAATATATAAAACAGCTGAAATTGTGCCAGAGACACATTCCAGCTTTTAACAGTTTTCATTGAAAGAGTAAATCCTAGGACGCAAACAAGTTAGTCGGGCTCATTACCGGTCCTGCAGGCGTGATTCCAGCCAGGTGCTGTATGGTATGAGCCGCCCTTCTTTTGTTTTAAGGTATATTTGGAGAAGAATGTCCGCCCTGGTTGGTGACACAGAGTACGAAATTCACCAAAAGCGTGAGTTCTGCCCCTGGCTTCTTCTTGGACTAAAACTGAGGTTGCTTGTGTTGCCAGCACTGCTCTGATTAGTGTAAATTCCATCGGGCCTCTGAGCTCTTGTTAAGTGAAGGACGTTAACCCGGTGGGAGAAATGAATCCAGGGGCTTGAAAGAAGGTTGATTTAATACTCAGAGTTTAGTTTACCTAAACCTAAAGTCCAACCTATTTACTTACTCATGTGTAAGCAAAACAGAATAGAAACCCTGGCCTGTTGGTTTAATCTCTATCGTGTTATGCCACAAAATCCTTTTCATATCCCAATTTATCTACATTCACTGATTACTTACTTTCAATGCTGAACCTAACCTGTTGGTTTGGCTAAAATGAAAAAAGAAATTACCCCTAGTTAAAATTGTTATTTAAATTTTAGTTAACATACAGTGCACTATTGGCTTCAGGTGTAGAATTCAGTGATTCATCACTTACATAAAACATCCAGTGCTCATCACAAGTGCCTTCCTTAGTACCCGTCACCCATCTAGCCCATTACCACCCACCTCCCTCCATCAACACTCAGTTTGTTCTCTATCATTAAGAGTGTCTTGTGGTTTGTTTCCCTCTCCTCTTTTTCCCCACCTTCCCGTGTGTTCATCGGTTTTGTTTCTTAAATTCCACATACGAGTAAAATCGTATGGCATTTGTCTTTCTCTGACTGACTTACTTCACTTAGCATAATGCATTCTAGCTCCATCCATGTCATTGCAAATGGCAAGATTTCATTCTTTTTTGATGGCTGAGTAATATTCCATTGTATATAGATATACAGCATCTTTTGGGGCTCTCTCCATAGCTTGGCTATTGTTGAACCCCAAGTTAAAATTTTTAGGGAGTGTATTTTTCACACTTGGAAAAGCTCCTGTGTTAAAAGAAGATCACTAATAATGATACTGTTAAGGGGGATCAAATAACCTGACAATGTTTCATCATTTTAAATTTTCCTAAACAGAAAACTATTCAAGCCTTTTTATTTTACCTCTAGTGCTTTTCATAGAATATATGAATAAAATTAATTAGTTTGTCAGGAATTTTCAAAATGCTGTAAAGATGTACTTGGAATGGAAAGTAACTACAAATTCCAGGTTGTTTTTTTTTAAACACAGCCTAGGAATAAGGTATTCTGATAAAAAGAGGATTTTGTCTACATTGTATATAGATTAAAATTTCAAAGAATTAGAATTTTCTGAACACTGAGGTGACTTGGAAAATATAATTTATTCTTTCTTTGATAAATCAGAAGGTATTCTAAAATCTTCTACATTTCCAGGGTCACCATAGCAAACATGAATTAACACAATTTAACTTATTAATGGCAAAACACAATGTCATTATTAAGAGACGTGCCAGGGGGCGCCTGGGTGGCTCAGGCGGTTAAGCGTCCAACTTCGGCTCTGGTCGTGATCTCAGTTCATGGGTTCGAGCCCTGTGCTGGGCTCTGTACTAACAGCTCAGAGCCTGGAGCCTGCTTCAGATTCTCTCTCTCTCTCTCTCTCTCTCTCTCTCTCTCTCTTTCTCTCTCTCCCCACCCTCCCCCACTCATGGTGTCTCTCTCTCTCAAAAATAAATATTATTTAAATTTTTTTTAAAAAAAGAGACATGCCAGGTTAATACAGTGACCAAATAAACTATATTTGACTGTAATATATAATGTTTTGAAATATGTTCCCACTGTTTGTATTTTCACTTAAGTCTATTGTTGAAAAATAACTATTTTAGTGGTTATGAACCTCCATATTCTACAGCTACTCAAATCTAAATGCATCGGATTTCTTTGCCCCTCTATACGGTCATTACAAAAGTGGATTTGGCATGACCAATATTGCCTCATTGAAATCTCGGGTGCCATTAAGAGCCAAAGAAGTGCAGTGTTTTATTTATTTTTTTTTTTAATTTTTTTTTCAACGTTTATTTATTTTTGGGACAGAGAGAGACAGAGCATGAACGGGGGAGGGGCAGAGAGAGGGAGACACAGAACCGGAAACAGGCTCCAGGCTCTGAACCATCAGCCCAGAGCCCGACGCGGGGCTCAAACCCACAGACCGCGAGATCGTGACCTGGCTGAAGTCGGACGCTCAACCGACTGCGCCACCCAGGCGCCCCAGAAGTGCAGTGTTTTAAATACACAAAAGCAAATCTGAGAATTTAATGTTTTCTCATAAATTGATCTTCAATCTAAGTACAGGAAACTGCCCAGTCCATCTAAAATTTGTAAAGAATTAACCAACTGTTCTCTATAAATTGGAATCAAAAAACAGATAAATTTTTAAAACTACTTGGAGTCAGGGCTCCGGGGTGGCTCAGTCAGTTAAGCGTCTGACTCTTGGTTTTGGCTCAGGTCACGAGCTCATGGTTTTGTGGATTCAGGCCCTCGTCCGGCTCTGCGCTGGCAGTGCAGAACCTGCTTGGGATTGTCTCTCTCCTTCGATCTCTACCCCTCCCCCACTTGCGCTATCCCTGTCTCTCTCAAAATAAATAAATAAACTTTAGGCAACAACAACAAAAAACTATTTGAGGTATTATGAGTCTTGAGAGAAATGTGTTTTTGCAATATTACAAAAGGAAGCTTAGCTTTCTCATTTAGAGGATTTAGAGGATTTATCAGGTCATTAATATTGATACATTGGCTGTAAAATGCAGCTATTTTGTAAGTGGACTGCATTAATGCAATTGGTAGCATTTCTTAAATGCATGAAACATCCACCAGACTTTAAAGCAGAAATGTTGACTGGAACATGTGCATTCATTATGTTCATAATAAACACGGGCATATTCTCAACATTTCAGTCAGAGAGAGAGCTCTAAAATGTTAAATTCCTTTGTAGTAAAAAAGTAGTTGGATAGGAAACTGATTTGAGGGTGGAGAATAATAAGGACAATACACACATAAAATGGATCAAAGGGAAATACTCTTTTTTATAAAAAACACAGCTTTTGTTTTCAGTCAGTGGAGCCTGAAACTCTTAATCTCAGGGTTCTGAGTTTGAGCCTCACATTTGGGTTTAGAGATTACTTAAACACACACACACACACACACACACACACACACACACACACACACCTTTTTAATTATAGAACAGTGATGACAAAAATCAGAATTGCTACAGAATCCTGGAAGAACCTCATGAAACGAGTTATCTGGGAAGTAGTTTTATATAACCGTGCTCCCAGCAAGGCTTCGTAATTTAATGTGTACTAATAATAGATTAATTATCCCCATTGTCATGTAAGCTACATATTTCTACCTTGGCTTCCCGAAGCCCACCTTCAAAATACATTTTTGTTAAAATATGTGTATAATTTCAAAAACACTTCCCAAGAGTATAACAATGTTTATACAGTCAACTTGAAAAGATGTATTAGTTAACCAAAAGTTAAAAACAAAACATGTGAGTATTACCATTTTTTTTTCTTTTTGCTCTTTGTTTTATTTTTGAATAGGTAATTCATTTACACACCATGAAATTCAGAAGCTAATAGTATTTTACAAACTTCTATATATTATTGGGAGACATGACTATGCCCCAAGCACATCCTAAAAATAGCAAACCTCCATTAGTATCATGTCATGTCTCTTCCACATCCTGTTATAATAATATTTCAGCCCTCTGCATATGTACTTTGGGATTTTGAGGTTATAGCCTTAACCAATATGCAGAATGTCATTATGACATGCTTTACAAACTCTAGCATTTAAATTTATATTTATGGACTTATACATTCTCTCTTCTAAAGTACCATCCCTTCTAGCCACCAGAGTGACTACTAAAACAGGTTGTTTCTCATCTCATATGGAGACCATGAATAAAGAGTGTAATATGAATAGGTAGGTAGTGATTTACGGAGAAAGGTGTGATAATACTGGGGAACATGACCAGTTTTAAAATTCTTATGCTGAAATAAGTATGCCTGTAAAATATTATAACCAAAAACCATACTACGAAGAGACAAATTAAAGGCAAATTTAGAAAGCACTAAACCTAACACATAGTCTAAACCCACCCTGTTACAGATGAGGAGATTTAGGCTCAGACAAATAAGCAGCTGGCTCTATCTCAGAGAGCTAAATGAATTAAAGATCTGAGATGAGAACCTGGTCTCTGGACTTGGCAATCCTCATCTCATTTTGCTGTCAGAAGTACTTCCTTTCATGCACGTTGCCTTTGAATGGCCTATTAAAGATGGTATATGTTCAAATTATGAATGGGGGGTTCCCTTATATCTTTGAGGGAATAAATAAATACATAGGTTTATGAGGGAATTAAATTCATGGATGACATAATAACTTCAAAAAGAAGTTAGAGATATTTGCAGGCTACCATGAAAATTTCCACCAGTTACCACCCCCCCCCCACTCTGTTAAAATTGAATTCTCTTGAGTGATATCCACAAGTTAGAGTCCACTCAGGGTTGACTGTCCTTCAAGACTGACCAGCCCCAGCTCCTGTCCTCTGTGACACTGCCTTGTCTTGGCCATCTGTTCTGACCCTTTTCTCGATCTCACTCCCTCTCTGCTTCTATTTTTATAGCCCTTCTCTAAAAGGCCCTCTGTAACTCACTGACACTTCCCTTTCATTATGATCTATCCATGTGTACTATATTTTTCTCTGTCAATCCTTCTTAAATTTCCATCTCCTGCTCTTTTGTTGACCTTCACCCTGGTTTATATTTCCAATGGCTCATGGATAATCACCATTTGCGTGTCCTGCACATACCTCAAATCTAACTTGTTTAATAATGAGTTTTTCTCCCCTAAAAAAAAAAAGATCTCCTGACTTCCTTGTTTGTCCTAATAAATCAGGTTCAAAAGCTTGGAGTCTTCTTTGATTCTTTATCTGTGTTTCCAACACACATTTCAATCCTAAACTTTGTAAACCTCCATAAGTTATCTCACTGTCCTCTTTTTTCTCCCACCCCAGTTTCTTATCATCTAATACTATGAATATCATATAAAACTCTGTAGTTTTTTTCTTCCACTTTCTACCCCCCAATACTGATTAGTAGACCCACTCACGTTACCTCCAGATGAGTCTTTGTGTAGGGTACTTTAAATCGCTTGACATTCTTTTACTCAAACCTTTCAAATTCCCTCACTCTACATCCAAAGTATTTAATGTGGTGTGTAAGGCCATACACAGCTCAGTTGTTTCATCCTCCATGTAACCTTTGAGCTCTAAGGCCTGCCCCACCCCACACATCTAATACCCAAGAGCAGTGAACGTACAAGATACTTAGTCCTAAGCCACTTACTTTATCTGACCCATCCCAGCTGATTTACTCTGGCCTGCTGTGGTGCTTGTAGCACTTGCCCTTGCAATTAAACTTCCCTAGAACTGGTATTCTTTGCCATTCTTCGGTCTTTCAACTCTTCAACCATCTCTCCTCAAGCCTCTCACCTTGGCTGCTACGTTTATCCACACAAGATAAACATTCTTCTTTATCCTGGAGCAGTAAACCTAGCCACTGTATGGTCACATTCTTTCTCTCCTATCTACTATTGGGTTTTCTCTGTCTGCTCACAAACTTTACATACAACTGCTTCTGACCATGAGCTCTCACTCCTGGACGTGTAAGCAACGCAATGTCCCATATGTTGGCTCAAGCATCTCTATTTTTGGTTTTAGTTAACTCACGTTGGGGATGTCTTCCCTAACTTTGTTCATTGAGCACATATTTTTTTTCACTTCAGTGCTCATCAAACTTACCTGAGCATTACCCATAAAGAAAACTTCTTTTGAAATTCTGTAGCAGTTATTGAGCAGAAATATGATAGCATCACAACTATAAACCACATATGTAATTTAAAAATTATAGTAGCCACATTGTAAAAGTAAAAACAAATGGATGAAATGAATTTTAGATTTTATTTTACTCAACATATCCAAAATATCATTTAAACATGAAATGTTTAAATTATCAACGAGACGTTTCTACATTCCTTTTTTTTCTTTTTTTTCATTCTAAGCCTTTGAAATCCAATGTGTATTTTAGAGTTACAACATATCCCAGTTCAGACTAGCCACATTTCAAATACTCAATAGCAACACGTGACTAGAGGCCACCATAATGAGTAGAACAGGTTTATCACATTTGTTGATTTGTTCAGTATTTGGCATTTGCTGGTTTGAAAAGTTAATTAGATTTGATAACTAGATTGTCAGTTCCTAATGTATGGGAATAGCCACTACTGGAAGGGTTGAATACAAGAATAAGTACTCAGGGGCACAAACAATCTGACAGAAAACAAGCATCAGGCATAGAGGTTATTATAATACATCATTATCAGGGTTAAAATAGAAATGGAAGAACAAAGCTGGGTTGGCTCCACAGTTCTCCATACCACGCCTATATCTCTCAGACCTGCCCCGATTAAGTTGCAACCAAGGAGGAAAGTAAGGTACTAGCCAAATAATTCTAAAGTTATTAATAATTATAAATATGATAAGGAGAAGAGCATAAGAGAACTCATAACTGGGAAACACTCACTTAGCTTGCAAATGAAATTTAAAATGAGAGCTGAAGAGAGGCACCTGGCTGGTTGAGTCAGTAGAGCATGTGATTCTTGATCTCAGGGTTGTAAGTCCGAGCCCTAAATTGGGTATACAGATCATTTAAAAATAAATCTTTAAACAATAAATAAATACCTGAAGGGAATGTAGGACAAGAGGAAATAGGGGAGAGAAGAGTGTTCTAGGCAAAAAGAACACCTTGTAGAAAGGCCTTCCATCAGAAATAAATTGAGAAGGTACTCGGAGAAGCTCCCTAGGTACCTAAGACCTGAGCGTGTCCCCTGCCCAATACACGGGGCTTCATTTAGAACCTGAAGAAGTAGAAAGCAGTGAAAATGTACTCTGTGTCTATCAGGGAATTCCTGAGAATGACCAAAAAGTTAGGGACTAAGGTTTGACAAAACATCCAGGTCCTATCTGAATGAGGTTTCCGGAAGTTTTATATTCTTTCAAATTTCACAATCTTTGGGAGATGACAGAGGTAAAAGCTTCTTCATTCTCTCCCTAAAAATAGGGTTTTATGAGCTGACATCTGAGGGAGAGTGAGGTCGGTCCCACTTGATTCATGTGTGAGAAGTCAGAGGTGCTATAACATCATCTTCAATCATAAGCCATTCTTTGATTAATTATCTTGATGTTAAGATTTAAAAAAAAAAACCCGAAGGACAGCTAGTTCTATATCTCAGAAATCCACCTACTCAAAATAAACAGGAAGCCTAAGAATAGAACGAAAGACACATAAAGCAGCTATATCAAAGTCCTAGGTTTTCCAAACTTCTGGTTGATTAAACGTGATAGAAGTCATGGCAATATTGCTACAGTTATCTATTTTTAGTCCGTGTCTCCTATGCTCTCCCAAGTCAATGGAACAATCTCTGACAGCTACAGAGTGGGATCACAAGGAAAAGTAGTTTCTAGTTTTTTCCTGCTTCTAATTATGCAGACACACTTTGGAATTTTTTTCTCCACAATTTAAATATTGGTCGTTGCCCTGTTACTTAGCCAACATTGCATGATTTTCATTGAGTGTGGCTGTATTTGGGAGGGAAAGGGCACCAACTTTGTGAAGCAAACATCATACCAGTATGGCTCAAGGCTTGCTAGTTATTTTTCTGGCTGATTGAAGAATTCTACAAATGCTGGAAAGTGAATTGTAATGGAATCAAAGTTCCCAGTAAAATGCTCTGTTTACAGTGTCAAATCAATAGGATGCAGTCAGTGAATACTGTTTCCCAAAGCAATGAATCAATGGAATAGTTTGAAGTTATATATTTAATTCCTTGTTCAGTTGTATTGTGAGTTTATCAAAAGATTGCATAATCACTCAATTAGCCTACTATTCTGGGTCCAGAACTCCTGGGACACTCTCCAACACATTTTTCTCTCCCATCAAGATAGTTTATACGATTAAGTTATGTAACCTCACAGCTTAAGTGATTACTGAAGCAAATGTCTTCTTCAGGGAATTTTAAATCTAGCAATATTTAACTTAAAAAAAAAAGCTTTCTTTTTTACAAAGACTATAGTCCAGCAGTGGCCACAAATCCAACAGAGTTAACAATAACAACAGTGGCAAACATGTTGCACGTGATTCAAAACTGCTACTCAAGGGGCGCCTGGGTGGCTCAGTCGGTTAAGCATCCGACTTCGGCTCAGGTCATGATCTCACGGTCTGTGAGTTCGAGCCCCACATTGGACTCGGTCCTGACAGCTCAGAGCCTGGAGGCTGTTTCAGATTCTGTGTCTCCCTCTCTCTCTGCCCCTCCCCTGTTCACGCTCTGTCTCTCTCTGTCTCAAAAATAAATAAACGTTAAAAAAAATTAAAACAAAAAGCAAAACAAAACAAAAAAAACCTGCTACTCAAAAGCCTTTCTCTCCTTCTTCGTTACCAATAAGATTCTATTTTTTTGTTTTTGTTTGTTTGTTTGTTTGTTTGTTTTTGGCTTGAAAATGAGCCTGAACACACACAACTTCTTAGACTCCCTTACATCAGGGGGGTGAGCAGATTGTAGACAATGGAATATAGGCTATTGTTTTCCTTAGTGTTTGGAAGGAAGGAAGGAAGGAAGGAAGGAAGGAAGGAAGGAAGGAAGGAAGGAAGGAAGGAAGGAAAGAAGGGAGGGAGGGAGGGAGGGAGGAAGGAAGGAAGGAAGGAAGGAAGGAAGGAAGGAAGGAAGGAAGAAAGAAAGAAAGAAAGAAAGAAAGAAAGAAAGAAAGAAAGAAAGAAAGAAAGAGAAAGAAAGACTTTCCATTCTTGTCTGGAGTTCTGAAGTGGCAGCTGGTTGTGAAGCAGCCATTTTGCAACATTGAAATGAAAACCTCCTTTTGCAGAAGGTGGAGCAAGAAACAAGTTAATCTGCATCCTGGATGATTCCTTTTGAGTAACTGTCCATCCTTCTCCCAGATGTCTTATTGTGTGAGAAAAAGAAACCCCTTTGTGTTCAAAGAAGAGTGGTCAAGATTTGTGACGTAACTGAAAGAGATCCTAACTGATGAGCCACCCTATGAGTCCAGGGCTGCTGTGCCACACAAGTCCAGGGAGCATCATTTACTTTGTATCCTGTACAACCGCATGGCCCAACAGCTGTCAGATGTTAAGGACCCCTGAGGATCCAAAAATTAGTGAAATATGGATTCTTCCCATCAGGAGCTTACAACCTAATGAAACAAATTTGTAAACAGACAGTTACCATGTAACATTATCAGTGAAGTTAGGGTTTCATAAAGGGTGTACCCTAGAATAGAACTTAGAGTAGTTAAAAAAAAATAGTCTGCTGTCATATATCATATAGGTTTGGAAAACTTACTCTAGCCTCAGACGCACTCTGGCATATTAAAGTCTCCAAGGAGCCTTATAACAAGAAGGCTACTAACACTCTTTGACCCATGGTTTCTTAAAACTAATAATTAAACCCTTTCCCCCTAGGCAGTACCTCTTAATATCCTTCAGACTAGTGTTCAAAAAACACACTTGAGGAAATGCTGTACTAAATGATTTAGTAAAGTTATAACCTTAGTACTATGGCAGGTATTACCTGTGGAAATAATTCAGCGATATTTAAATTATTTATGTATTAGTCTCCTTTTTAAAAAGCCGTCTGTGTGGATTGAATTAGGTCCCCCTAAAAGATACGCTGATGTTCTAATAATAAAATAATTCAGCCATACTTAAATTATTTATGCATTAATCTCTTTTTTTAAAAAAAAAAACATCTATGTGGATTGAATTAGGTCCCCCTAAAAGATATTTTCATGTCCTAATAATAAAACCCATGTGTGTGCCCTCGTTTGGAAACAGGATCTTTGCAGATATAATTAAGATATAAATTAAGATGAGATCATATTAGATTAGGGTGAACTCTAAGCCCAGTTACTAGTGTCCTTATAAGAAGAACAAAGGAGGGGCGCCTGGGTGGCTCGGTGGGTTGGGCAACTTTGGCTCAGGTCATGATCTTACAGTTCATGAGTTCGAGCCCCACATCTGCTCACTGCTGTCAGCACAGAACCCACTTCAGATCCTCTGTCCCCCTTTCTCTGAACCTCCCCCAGTCATATTCTCTCTTTCTCTCTCTCTGAAAAATAAATACACACTTAAAAAAGAAAAAGAAGAACAAAGGATACATAGAAGCAAAAAGCCATGTGAAGACAGAGGTAGAGACTGGAGGGCCGCAGCTGCAAAGGAAGCAATGCCAAGAATTCCCCGGGGCCCCCAGAAGCTAGGAGAAACCAACCCATAAAGCAGATTCTCCCCTGAGCCTCGGAGAGGCAACCCTGCTGACACGTTGATTTTTGATTTATGGACTCCAGAACTCTGAGAGAAAAAGAATTCTGTTGTTTTAAACCTAGTTTGTGGTAGTTTATTACCTCAATCCAAGGAAACTAATACACCATCACACTTCCTATTTGGCTTCCGTCAGTTCTCTTTGTACTTGAAATTTTTCTTGGTACTTTGTCCTCAGCCTAGCAGCTGTGGAATGGAAAGGAAGGGTCGAAGTCCAGAAGAACTTAAGCCCAGGCTCAGCCTATTTTTAACTCTTTATTTTAGGCAAGTTACTCAGATGTTCTGAGCCCCAGTTCTCTCAAAAGGATAGAAACTTGTATTCATTCATCAATTCATCTATCCTGTGATGAGGACTGATTGACCAATAACTGTGTGCCAAGCACTGTGCAGGGCACATAGATAGATACTGCATATGCAGTTACTAAATCCTGCGAAGGAAAAGCAAGTGTTAAGAGAGGACACAGCTGACCACACCAGCTACTGCTGGAGGTGGTGGTGACGATTATATGAGAAGTCTGTGAATATACCTTAAGATCGGCACCTCAAAATACAAACATTTATTATTATAAATAGGATCAGATGGATTAATGAGAATGAATGACCCTGTTGCCCCTGGTCCAAATGACAAATATTAGGTAAAAATAAATAAATAACATCTGTTGGTGGGGTTTCAGAGGACAGGCAGGAGGAACAGTTAAAGGATCATGGGAGGGAATAGGAGACCACAAGAGATTTATAAATGTATTCAACACTCATTCTGAAGCAGACCTGATCATGCTCCTCACAGAGTTTAGCCAAAACTCACCTATCGTGTATTGTAATTACATGAGATGGCTGATAATTGTTCCTTTTTTTTTTCTCCAAAGGCAGTAAAATGAACATTCTTGCTGCCTCATCAACTGGTTCATTTAAGAAATAATATCCGTATATCAGTAATAGGAAGGTAAAGTAACTATTGGTGTTACATTGACAAAATGTACAACAGAACAAGAGAATGAATTGTCTTCAACATCACTGGAGCCATGCAGCTGAGTAGTTGAAAGGTCAAGCC
Source organism: Felis catus (assembly GCF_018350175.1). Taxonomy (NCBI): domain Eukaryota; kingdom Metazoa; phylum Chordata; class Mammalia; order Carnivora; family Felidae; genus Felis; species Felis catus. The sequence goes on from NC_058376.1 coordinate 97,543,123, forward strand.
ACTGGTACCTGCATGATGAAGGTGTAAAAAATCCTCCTCCGTAAACCTGTCAGGGGTCGTCATCTGATTTCTTCAGAACCACTTAGCCGTTTGAAAGACCCCTTCCTTGACATTCAGAAGATTTGGTTTGTCCAGTCTCATGCAATAAGCAGCTAAGAGTTCCCCATGCAAGGATAAGTAATTTCCCACTGAAACTTTATGAAGTGACATATAGAGCCCTCTTCCCTTCAGAAAGCAATCGTGCACTATATACTAAACTACTCTATACTGAAATTCCCAGCACAAAGGTTTAGTCCCTGAATAGAATATACTGGAGAGCAGAATCAGAGAGACTCATCTTGGGATGCATGCATCTAGCAACTCAGTCTCCTGGCCCAATTCAGACTTGTCAGTTTCATGAGTCAATAATGCATGCCCTCACTTTTTCTTCCCAAAGTTAAAAAAGAAGACACAAGAATAAATATAGAAATAATTATAATATGTGTTTGTATAAATAAATACACAAAAGCATACAGTCTTGCCTATTTAAAAAAAAGGTTTTAGGGGCGCCTGGGTGGCACAGTCGGTTAAGCTCCGACTTCAGCCAGGTCACGATCTCGCGGCCCATGAGTTCGAGCCCCGCGTCGGGCTCTGGGCTGATGGCTCAGAGCCTGGAGCCTGTTTCCGATTCTGTGTCTCCCTCTCTCTCTGCTCCTCCCCCGTTCATGCTCTGTCTCTCTCTGTCCCAAAAATAAATAAACGTTGAAAAAAAGGTTTGGGGGCTGCTTTCAAAAATATTGTTTATAGGAAAAGAATTCTGTTATTATAGGACTTATATTAAATCTTATAAGTTTTATTAAGTATATTAAATTTTTAATATCACATATTAAAGTTTTAACATCACAACTAACATTTCTCATGATATACATTTTATTACAAAAAAAAACCCTTAAATTGGATTTCTTAAGTCCATTCAGATTCAAAGAAAAGTAATTATAGCTCCAAACCTTGCCAGCAGTAATTCAAAATAAACTACCTAATCAGCAAAAGGAGATGTATTTTGTGGACTCTGAGGGAATTCTGGCAAACAAGGTTCATATGTTTAATGAACATCCAAAAATTGTGAGGAATATATACTGGCATGAATAATATTTGAGTTATAATTATGCCTGTCTAGGTCATGTCAGTTATATTCATTAAGTGTCCTAAGATCATCCATACTCTGAAGCTTTTCTGCTATCCTATCCTGATCTCTAGATCCTTTTCTAGACCTCTCATAGGGTTGACTGGTCCATCTGAAAGTAAAGTGGGTTAATATGGTTTGAATATGGGAAAGATATGACTGAAGAATGAAGGACAACTTGAGGGCCAATACATTCTACTCAGAGATAGAAGGTGTATGTAGGAGAATATGGACATTTAGAGAAATCATGAGGAATTGATCTCAACAGGATCTAGAAAGATCTAGAGCCACACACACACACACACACACACACACACACACACACACACACCATTCAGCTAAGAAAAGGTGTAAATATAATATCCAATTATGTGTTCCAAACCTTTAATGTCAATGATAAAATGTTGGTGTTGAAAAAGAGAAGATTATCTATTGCATTTTTCTCATATTTTACAGTCATCTTAGTCATTTGGGGATGCTATAAAAAAACTGCCATAAATGGAGTGGCTTAAACAACAAATATATTTTAGTTCTAGAAGCTGGGAAATCCAAGATCAAGGTGCTGGCAGATTCCTGTCTGGTGAGAGCTCACACCTGGTTTGCAGACAGCCACCTTCTGTGTCCTCACATGGCAGAGAGAGAGGGTCTTCATGTCTCTTCCTCTTTTAAGGGTACCAGTGCTATCAGAGTAGGGCCCCCACTCCTATGACCTCATTTATCCTCCTCACAGGCTCAATCTACACATACAGTCAAGGGCTTCAACATATGAAATTTTGTGGACACACACATTCAGGTCATAACAGTCGGTGTGTAACTAAGGACAGGAGAGGCAAAACTGCTTATTCAAGATCATCGAGTGCACAAAGTCTGTTGGAGATGGGCAAACCAAAACCTGAAAAGCCCTTGGTTAGAACAGGAAACTGGACGCAGGTGAGCTTGGAGACAAAACTGACCTGAGAATACTGGGCTTCCAGAGAAAATCTTCCCCTCCCTTCCTTTCCTCTGCATGTGGCCCAGGTGCCCATCACCCTGCACATTGCCAGTCACTTCCTTCCACTCCACAGTGCTCTTACTGATCACCCAAAGGTTCGTGTTTGCTTTTTCACTGGAAACCAGCATATCAACTAACAGCAAATCCCAGCAATTCTTCACTCATCTGTGTATATCCAACAATTATGAAGACATGCTCATTTTATTTATTTGATTACATGATGAGAACAGAGACTTTTCATTTACTTTTTTTCTTCCTTTTGTGTATTAAAATTCCACAGTCTTGGGACACCTGGGTGGCTCAGTTGGTAAGCAACCAACTCTTGATTTCAGCTCAGGTCATGATCTCATGGTTCATGAGATAAAGACCCAAGTTGAGCTCTGTGCTCACAGCTTGGAGTCTGCTTGGGATTCTCTCTCTCTCTCTCTCTCTCTCTCTCTCTCTCTCTCTCTCTCTCTCTTTCTGCCCCTTCCCTGGTCTCTCTCTCTCTCTCTCTCTCTCTCTCTCTCTCTCTCAAAATAAATAAACTTAAAAGGAAAAATATTGTTAAAATTCCACATTTCTCAAGGGGACATGTATAATGAACAAACTAAAGTTTTGATTTAAATGCCACCGTGAAGCTTTTTTCTATCCACCACCCATCGTTGTTGTTGCTGTTGTTGTTTTTAAGCAAGTAATTTTTGAGCTTAATATCATCAATATAATAAAATAAAGGCACAGGGCTGGCATGTGTTGTGGCTCCCTGGTCTACGAAGTGTCTTATCTTCTTTTTCTCCTGAGGCTCGGGCTTTGAAGAGAACAAAGTAGTTCTGGAGTTTCTCTTCCTTCCCCAGAGTCGTTATTATCTGAAGAGCAAAGAAAATAAAGCCGAATGTTGCTTCACCACAGCCCTTCTCAATCTTTCATGCTTGTTTCATCTTGTGGTAGTGGTGGCATTGTTCCAGGCCGTGGGGAAAATAGGCTCTTACATGGAGTGCTTAAGCAAAGAGTAATTTATTAATACTAACACAGAGGAGTCCATAGGAACTAAAAGAAATAAACAAAAGGAAGAAGCCCTTTAGGCATGCTCGCAACAATAAAGCTACTATATCCCCTGTAAGCGCTGCCCAAAGAAACAACATTCTCTCACAGGCCCCCTTGTCTATAAAATTTCACACCTTCTACTGCTTTTTCTCACAGTCCCAGTTTATTCCCCGGGTAAACTAGCCTGTCTCTGGTCAGTCACAACAGAAGATTAGAATCAGAAGTATATGATATGTCATTTGCTAACCTGAAATCAAATATAATTACTCCCTGCAGATTATCAAATGTGAAACTGGCTTTGATTTTCAACTTGCCATAAAAATTCAGTATGGAGGGGCGCCTGGGTGGTTCAGTCGGTTAAGCTTCCGACTTCAGCTCAGGTCATGATCTCACAGCTCCCGAGTTTGAGCCCCGCATCAGGCTCTATGCTGAAAGCTCAGAGCCTGGAGCCTGCTTCGGATTCTGTGTCTCCCTCTCTGTCTGCTCCTCCCCTGCTCACACTCCGTCTCTGTCTCTCTCAAAAATAAATAAACATTAAAAAAATTATTTAAAAAAATTCAGTATGGAAATACCTATCTGGCAATCACCTATCTGGTGATTTGTCTCTGGTCACTCACCCAGGAGCTATTTTTTTCTCAGGTATCAGACTATTACTCTTTTCACCCCAATTTTTTTTTATTTTTACACACTGTAAGCGGAAATCTTTCTAAAATGCATCACAAGTTTTCACGCCTCTACCAGTAGGGTAAACAATGCATAATTTAATTTGTTACGAATCTCAAGACTTTTAAAGTGCATCCTGGTCTTTCAGATTAGAACATTTCTTTGCCAAAGAGCAACATGGCCTCTCCTGAGTGAGCTTTGGCAAGCCAGGCAGCTGCTAGGTAGAAAGGACTCCTGCGTCAAAGGCCAGTGGTCATCACCCACTTGGCGTCAGGACCTTCATCTGGGACCCTGACGTGACTGTTCTCAGAAGTTCTGGGAAGGAGTCCTACTTAACTCCTCCAGAGCAAAGACTTGGCATGCAAGTGCAGCTACACCCAGAATTACAGATGGGGCTATCTCGTGATTCTGTGGGAAGTTTCCTTCTTTACTTGGCTTGTGCTGCATGGTATGTCATTTTCTGCCCACAACTTGGTGAAAGAGAACTTTTCTGAGCTCCTCTCTAAGCATGTGTGTGCAGGGAAGATCAAGCCTTTGCACTGTAACTGGATAAAGGACAAAGGGATAAGATTATCTATTCCCCAAAAGTACTTTGAATAATACAACCCAAAGAATGCTCTCTACCTTCAAGTCTATGGCTGTTCAAAGTAAATAGAATCACAGCCACCCTTAAGTCAAGGGGATAATAAAGGGTTCTAAGCATGGTTTAAAGTACTAAAAATAATTCAAACTCATCATAGTAGTGATTGCTCTGTAATTTGGGCAAAGAGTTAATCTTTGAGGAATATGGATACTATAAATAATTAAAATATCTTTAAGAGAGATACTAATTCAATCCTTTCACATACTTGGCTATAATTTGCTAGAAATATGTTTTGTTGATATATGTTGGCAATGGTATTTAAGAAAGCATTACGAACAAAAAGAGATTTACAGAGTTTATAATTCATACCATCCAACCGTCCTTTCCCAATGTCCTGCATTATAGACTAACTTCACTTTTCCTGTTTGAATACTAAGTGTATTTTCCAATCCTCTGATCCTGTTCAAAATCCTGTCATGGCTCCCCTTCTCCTAATGAAGCTCATATTCATTGCTTTAGCATTTTTAAGTGTATCCACTCTTTGGCCCCAATTTGTCTTTCCACTTAAGTTTCTAATCTTCACTATACAAACCTATGCTCTCATATTATTAGACATTTCATCATTCCTTAAGCAAGCCTTGCACTGATCTTGGACCATTTCTAATGTCATCTTCTCTGTGAAGCTTCTGTGATCCCTCCAAATAAGAGACTGGCCCTTTATCTGAACTTCTGTAGTCTTTTGTACTTCCCATGTGGCATCCATCACATACAGCGTTGTATTGTTATCTGTATCTATCTTATCTCTCTGACTGTATTTAAACCACCTTAAAGGCAGAATATGAGTTCATTTCTCATAGGACTATCATTCATAATATCGAACATGGTGCATTACATATACAAAATGCAAACTAATCAAGTGATATCACATATGTATGAATCAAGTCTCTTTCAGTGGCAAAATAATGGAAACCTAATTCACACTGGCTTAGTTTCTAAAAGGAGAATGTATTGATTCATATAAATGGCCAATCCCAGAATGCAGCTGACTTCAAGTATAAAAGGATTGAGGGGCTCAAAGAATGTCATTACAGTTATCTCTCCTCAACATTCTGCTTTTTCTGTATCTCTTTGTTTTCATTTTTCAAGGAGATATTTTCCACATGGCTTTCAAGAAAGGCATGTACAACCTCAGGTCACATACCCCAGGGAAGAGAACTATTGGCTTTTCCTTGATTTCAGAAAGTTACACCAGATATAAAATGAAAGCATAGTTTCCTAATGGAACTCAAAGACAAATGATAATAAAGTGTACTGGATGGTAAAAACTACAAAATTACACTAAAAAGTATCAATCAACTTGCTAAAAATCTTAAAGATTAACGTAAGGGTTAGCCTTACCATTTTTAAATTTCAGCGAAAATATCAAATCAACAAGCATATACTATACAACTATGTATTGTGCTCAAGTAATTCAAATGATACAGAAGCCAAACTTTCAACCACTGAGTAAATGTAGTCAAGTTGGTAGTTTAAAAAAAAAAAAATTTGATGCATGACAAATAAATGAATATAAGACATGATATTAACTAAGTGTTAAAAACTGTAGCAGAGATGACAACTTTAATAATAACTCAGGAAAGACAGGATGATTGTGGAATAGGGTGATCTATGAAGGTTTTATAGAGGTTTCAAAAACTGTTTTGTTTAATGAAAGATGGATTGTTTTTGAATTGTTGGAAGAAGGTGGGAAGAAATTAGCGTGAAAAGAAAATGAGATGGTCCAGAGGTAGGTTTTCTATTTGTAGATACATAATTGTAGACAACAGCTCACATATAATGAAGAATTCATGTCGAGAATAAGGTGAATGGTCACAGTGAAGTTAACTTAAAGGAGATTTTGAATACTGGGTCTAGGAGTTTGAATTCGATCTGGTTCTAATTTCCCTATATGTAGGTTTGAAGAAGAATTGAGAAGTCATGGTAAGATTGGAGTTTAGACATTGGAATAGTGTTTCTACTGTGAAATAGGGGTCAGCACTTCCATTTATGTAGGTTGTGAGCTGCATAGCCCTAGTGGGCACCAATCACATTGCAGTCTCATGAGGTTGTGCAGTGCACAACCCTTATAACAATGTATGACTGTTAAAAAGAAACCTGTAGGCCCAAGGTGATTCTTGCCCCCAGGACAGCGAACTGGGACTTATTTGCAATTTCAACACTTCCAGGAGTAGAGTTTTAAGCCAATTTGGAATTCTCTGGTCAGCACCAATGAGGTAATCTATCATATGGACCCTCTCTGTCCCCCAATGGAAGATGAGGTAGTCCACCTAATAAATCCCTCTGCCCTTCTCTGTAAGTGAAGGTGACCTTGCCTGGAATAATCCTTTCTTTTCCTTTGCTAATGACTTCTTGCCCCACCCTCCTTCCTATAAAAACCTTCCATTTTGTACAATTCCTTGGAGCTCTTCTACTTGCTAGATGGAATGCTGCCTGATTCATGAATCAATTAATAAGGTCAATTAGCTCTTCAAATTTATTCAGTTGATTTTTTTTTAAAACAGTGGCCCATCTGGACAACTTTCAAGAAACAAAAAACACAGCAATTTGACATTGGTGGAATACAGATAGGTGTTAGGTAGAATTTGAAGAGAAGGTTGAAGAGAAAAGTAGAGACTAGATTATGGAAGGTCTCAAATTCCAGGCTAAGAAATAGGGACTTTATTCTAAAATGGGGGGGGAGGGGTGCAGCACCTGGGTGGCACAGTTGGTTAAGCATCTGACTCTGGGTTTCAGTTGAGTTCATGATCTCGCAGTTTGTAAGTTCAAGCCCTGCGTCAGGTTCCACTCTGACAGTGCAGAACCTGCTTGGGATTCTCTCTCTCCCTTTCTCTCGGCCACTCCCTGCTCATTCTCTCTCTCTCTCTCTCTCTCTCTCTCTCTCTCTCTCTCTCTCTCTCTCTCAATAAATAAATAAATAAATAAATAAATAAATAAATAAATAAACTTAATAAAAAAAGAAAGAAAGACAGAAAGAGGGATTTTATGAATCTCTTATGAAAGAAATATGTGCCCTGGAACCTATTATGATTATTTAGGTAGAAAATAAAGGACAAAAATTACATTTCTTTTTAATCACTCCCAACAACCTTACTGCTGGCAGTTGCATAGAGTTTTATAGTAATTTCAAATATATTATTCCACTTGGATGTAGATTTTTCTTGAAATAGTGAAACGATGTCCTAAGCTTATATAAAAAAATCACATCTAAAATATAGAAATTACCCATGATAGAGTACAATTTAATACCCACGGTGGGGCCAAACAACAACCGTCTCTATGTTTATTTGTGCCAAAAAAGAATGAATGAGCAGTGTCAAAATCAGACTTGTCATGTGTTCGGGATCCCATTCTTTTCTGGGGGCCATTCTTCTTCAGGAATACTGTTCTCTATTTGTCCTCTTCCATTACTGAATTTCCCTGCAGCATTTTAGAAAAATATTCTTTAACCGTCCTGGGTCATCTCCTCACTTTCCATCAATCCAAACTGCTAGAAGAGTTAGTATACATTTCATGTCTGTCTCCTTGGCCCTAAGTCACTTCTCAGTCCGTCCCACCTCTGCAGTTTTTCTCCCTGAAGATAACACAAACCTCTTATCTGTTACTTCTATTGGGAAATTTTCAGTATTTATCATATTTGACCTCTCTACAGTGGATGATAGTTTTCCTTTCCTTCATTCTTGAAACTCCTGCTGTGAGTTCCTGGTCTCATTGTGTCCGAAATATTTTGCCTCTGAGCTCTTGACTTGCTCCTGTCTTTTCATGTTAATAATCCTCCAGCGTTCCTTTCCATCCTTCATACTCTACCATTACACAAATTTTCTCTGGGGGATTTAATTCCCTCCTTCTAAAGTTTATATACTGATATCTGTTAGTTCTCTATCTCCAGTCCAGATCCAAAGCCATATATTTACAATTGGATGTTCCCCAGATGATTCACAAAACATGTCCAGCAGTGAATTCTTACCAGGACCTCAAGTCCATTCTTCCTTCCATATTCTCTTCAGAATTTATGGAACCACCATTTATGCAAGGAACTATGCTAGAAAACAGAGAGCTGTCCTTGATTCTTTTCTTCTCCTTCGTCCACCATGTGATAGTTAATTTTATGTGTCAACATGATAGGGCTACAGGGTACACAGATATTTGATTAAACATTATTTCTGGCTGTGTCTGTGAGGGTGTTTCTGGATGAGATTAACATTTAAATTGGTAGGATTAATAAAAGATTTCCCTCCCTGTATCCAATCCATGAAAGCCCTGAATAGAATAAAAGGCTGATCAAGAAAGAATTCTTACCCTTTGCCTTAAGGTCTTCAAGCTAAGACATCAGTCTTCTGCCTTTGGACTCCGGCTGGGACTTACATCAGCTGCTCTCCTGGGGCTCAGGCCTTTGGACTCAGACTGGAAATTTACCATCAGCCCCTCTGGGTCTCCAGTTTTCCAACTGCAGATCTTGAAATTCTCAGCCTCCCTAATCACATGAGACAATTCTTTACAGTACATCTCTTTCTAAAGAAAAATCTACATATATCCTTTTGGTTCTGTTTCTCTGGAGAACCCTGACTAATACAGATCTTGTTAGCAAGAGTGGATCTAGAGGACCACAATCTTAAGGATGACTTTTCTGAATTGGTTCTGTGGTTTCTGGAATTGGCTCTCTAATCTCATTACATTGTAAAATAGGAATGACTCTATTTCCAGTAGTGAAGAGAGCAGTGAGAGACCATGGCAGGATCTGGCAGCAGAGATATGCAAAATACCCTCCTTAGATATTCTAATCAGGCAAGGAGCGTGATGACCACATATATAATGCTTTCAGACATTTTTGGAAATCTAATGAATATAATGAGGTTTTTTTGTTTGCTCCTAACGTTGCTGGACAAAGTGGTAAAAGGAAAGGATAAGCTCAGGGATGTGACTTCTCAGTTCAAGTGCCACATAAATGAACTAAACATTTTTGTGTGTGCCCTAAGAGACTGTTAGCCTCCTGTAGCCTCAGGGCTGAGATTGTGGAAAATCAAACACAGAATTTCACCCTGTATTTAGCTGAATTACAACACAAGTTGAACTCTTCAGGGTGTCTACTGTTAAAGTGAGGGCATTGATTGGGAAAGAATAGAATCTTGTAATTTGGAATGGGGACCTGCAGGGGGACCCTGATGAGTCTGGGAATGTTGAGACTCTAAATTCTGATTAGTCTTCTTTCCCAGTTGAAATAGCCTCCTCATTCCCAACGGTATTGGCCTCTCTAATTCCCCCTTACTCCTAATTGGAGAACATTAACTCTGCATTGCCTGAGGAAACTATAATGCTGCACAATACAAAGCTGATTCTCTTTGTAACCCACCTCTCCTACGCCTCTTTGATTCTAGACCTATCACTAGACCCAAATTCCAGAAGACCTCTAAGGGTGAGATACAAAATGTGATCTATGAGGAGGTGTGCCACATTCCAAAAGAACGATACGAGTTTTCAAATTTATGCAGACTAAAATCTGGAAAATATGTATGGGAATGGATACTGAGGCTATGAGATAATGATGGAAGAAGGAAAGTTGGATCAGGTCAATATTATTAATATGGGCTTACTGAGCAGAGATTCTCGATTTAACATTGTAGCTTGGGGAGTTGGAAAAGGTTCTCACGGTTTGTTAAGTTGATTGAATGAAACATGGACCAAAATGTGGCCCACTGTGAGCAAACTAGGAACACTAGATTTGCTTTGCTTTAATGTAGAGGAAGAGATTCAAAGGCTTAGGAAGTTTGGAATGTAGATTTATCAAATTAGTGGATTTGTCAGTTAAGACTTACTCACCCACACTGAGAGCACAGGTGATGCACTGGGAGACGTACCAGAGTCCACAAAACACCTTTCTCCACTACTCTGAGGGAAAAAGAAAAAAAAAAAAAAGTGAGTAGAGCCCTAGCATCCTCAAAGAGTCTGTAATCACTCCTTTCTGTAGGCCAGTCCCTATAGTGGGGACTACAGTCACTGAATCAGGAAACCTAAATGCAATGAGAGTAATTGGATCCTACGGTAGCAATGGCCACGTGGTAGCACTCAACCACCAATGGCAAGGTGGGCATGGCTGCCATGATGGATAGCAGTTAAGCTGCAGTCAGAATAGTCTGACTTGCACAAAACTGTGGCATTGGTTGGTTGATCATGGTGTTCCAAAAAGTGAGATAGATAGGAAGCCTGATAAATTTTTACTTAATCTGTCACAACAGAAGAGCTTTAGATCAAGTGGACAAAAGTTTGACCTGAGTCGTAAAAATAGAGTCATGGCTTCTCAACCAATTCCTAGACTTGAATCCATTTTTAGACCCAGAACAACTAGAATTGAGAAGACACTGAGTCCCCTTGAGACAGGGCCCCCATACACTGCCAAAAATGTATACTGTTTATCTTTCTCCAAGCCTTCACCAAAAGGATCTATAACCTTTTACCAGGGTAACTGCTCATTGAGGAAAGAATCCCTTTAGTGGCTACTAGGCACTGGCTCTGAACTGACACTAATTCTAGAAGACCTGAAATATCACTGTGATCTACCAGTCAGAGGAGGGGCTTACGGAGGTCAGGTAGTTTGGGGATCTTAGCTCAGGTCCTTCTTACAGTGGCTGGTGGGTCCTTGACCCATTCTGTGGCTATTTTCCCAGTTCTGGAATGCGTAATTGGAAGAGATATAATCAGCAGCAGGAGGAAACCCCAAATTGGCTCCTTGACCTATGGAGTGTGGGCTATTGTGGTGGGAAAGGCCTTGTGGGGGCTTCTAGAACTGCCTCTAACTAGGAAAACTATGTAACCAATGCAATATCGCATTCATGAATGTGCTGCCGAGATTTATGCCAATATCAAGGACTTAAGGATGCAGGGGTGGCCATTCCTATGCCATCCCTATTCAACTCACCTATTTGGCCTGTGCTGAAGATAGATAGATCTTGAAGCGTAACAGTTGATTTTGTAAGCCTTAACCAGGCGGTGACTAGCTACAGCTGCTCCACCCACTATGGTTTCATCGCTTGAACAAATCAACACGTTCCCTGACATCAGATGTGGCACTATTGATTTGGCAAATGCTTTTTCTCAATGCCTGTTAGTAAAGACCACCGGAAACTACCCATCAGGAACAGGATGTTATGTGACCCACCGAGCCAGGAAGGTAACATGCACAGCAGCACTCCACCAACAGATAGACGCGGTATATATGGCTTAAATTTACTGAGCCTCATTTATGTCTCAAAATGTGGTCCCTCTTGGTAAATGGTCCACAGGTACTTAAAAAAATGTGATTCTGTTGTTGAGTGGAATGTTCGATACATGTCAATTAGGTCTTGTTGGTTGATAATGCTGTTCAGGTCTTTTATATCCTTATAGATTTTCTGGCTGCTTCTTTTACTGAGTACTGGGAGAAAAGAGTAGAAGCCTCCAAATGTAGTTGTGGATTTGTCTATTTCTCCTTGTCCTATTAGTTTTTGTTTCATATATTTAGAAGGTCCACTATAGGCACATAATCATTAAGGATTACTAGGTCCTGTGGATAACATGACCCCTTTATGAAGTGATTGTCAGTACTCCTGATAATATAATTTTTTTCTCTAAAATCTTCCTCTAAAATTTTTTTGAAAATAAAACAAAATCTACATTCTCTATTATTGATATAGCCACTCCCTCTTTATTTTGATGAGTGTTCTCATGTTCTATTTTTTCCCCTTTTTGGAGTTTTAATACTTTTTATTTTGAAGTAATTTTAGACTAACAAAACAATTGCAAAAATAGTTCTTGTATACCCTTTACTAACTTCCCCTAACACAAAATGTCTCTTCAGTGTCCCGGGTCATCTTCTGTTAGGAAGATGGCCGCACTCCACCTGGGCTCCTCCTTCCATGTGTGCGACAGCATTCTTGCCAAACAGTAGTTAGAGCGGTCGTTAGGTTTACATCTTTGTTTCCTCGCTCTCTAGGATTACTCTTGCTTGATGTCTTATGTCTGAACCATTGTGTTCTGACAGGTTCTTATGTCTGAACCACATATTTTGTTCAAGTTTTTAGTTATTTCAGGCTATGGTGTAAATCTGGACCCCTGATATACTATTTTGAACCTTACCTTTTTTTGTGTATTTTTTTCCCTCACTTAGTGTTCATCATATCGTGGGGTATTCTTTACAAATACCAGTTTAGCAGATATGTCAGTGCCCCACTCATATTTGCTAGGATATCTTTGCCATTTTCTGGCACCCAGGCTTCTAGTGTGCTGTCACTCCTGTAACCAGCACCTGGGACTCAGGATGCTGTCGCCATTTTGCTGTTTGTACACAGAGGACAGGGAAATTCCTGGTACTTTATGCCCCTCCACCAAACCCTTAATGATTCCATGGAGCAGGAATATAAATAATGCCAGCTCCCTCGCTCCTTATGGGAACAATTCTGAGGTATGATCTATGCTTTTTCCAGAGCTCTTCTGAATGAGCAAAAGTTACTTTGGGACTGCTCATTTGGCATTCTCCCTGCTATATTGATTTTTCACGGGAATTCTGCCTAATAACCTTCTTCCACACAAAAACCTTTTTCAGTGTCCCTTTCTGAGGATCCCAAGCTAAACAACTAGTTTTACTGTCTGGTTAATATTTCTTTCAGGGATTCTGGATCCAATTCCAACATGGGGGTGTGTTCCTCCCCACTCACAACACCAAGCAATTCTTGAACACCAGCAGTGTGTCTGAGAATTCAACTCAATTCTGATCCTACCTACATGGAGATAACATCAGATTTCATAGGTTGAGGGCTGAGTCCTACAAGACTGCACCCCCCACCCCAACATCTTCAGACAACTAATCTCAAGCCTCAGGTTGTTACCTGTGCTTCTGAACAATGGGTTACAGATTGGAGGTTCCTCCCCCAATTCAATTAATTTGCTAGAGTGGCTCACAGAACTCAGGGAAACACTTACATTTACCAGTTTATTAAAGGATATGATAAAGGATACAAATCAGCAACTAGATGAAAAGGGCAAGGTACGAGGAAAGGGTGGGGAGCTTCTATGCCCTCTCCAGGCATGCCATTGTCCCCAAAGTTCTACCGGTTCACCAACCAGGAAGTTCTGTGATATAAAGGACTAAAAAATTGTCTTCTTAGGTTTTTCTGGAGGCTTCATTACATAGTCATAATTGCCTAAATCATTGCCCATTGGCTGATTCAGCATCCAGCCTCTCCCCCTGAGGTTGGGAGAAGGGACTGAGAGTGTGCATATATATATATATATATATATATATATATATATATATGTATATATATATATATATATATATATATATATACTTTTTTTTTTTTTTTTTACGAGAGAGAGTGTGAATGGGGCAGGGGCAGAGAAAAGGGGACAGAGGATCTGAAGTAGGATTTGTTCTGACAGCAGAGAGCCCAACATGGGGCTCAAACTCACAACTGTGAGATTATGACCCAATCCAAAGGCAGACACTTAACCGACTGAGCCACCCAGACACCATGGGAGGGAGAGTTTCAATCTTTTTTTTTTTTTTTTAATTTTTTTTTTCAACGTTTATTTATTTTTGGGACAGAGAGAGACAGAGCATGAACGGGGGAGGGGCAGAGAGAGAGGGAGACACAGAATCGGAAACAGGCTCCAGGCTCTGAGCCATCAGCCCAGAGCCCGACGCGGGGCTCGAACTCCCGGACTGCGAGATCGTGACCTGGCTGAAGTCGGACGCTTAACCGACTGCGCCACCCAGGCGCCCCATCAATCTTTTAATCACATGTTTGGTCCTCCTGGCAACCAGCCCCTAGCCCAGGGTGGGGTCCAAAAGTTACCTTCATTCATAACAGGACACCCATTTCACCTTTAGTGCTCTGAAGCATTTTCAGAAACTGTGGATGGAGACTAAATATGCCTGAGAAATATATTTTGGTCCTCTGAATGACTAAATGTATATTTCTTATAAATCATTATATTGTAATATTCTATTCTTTATATGCCATTTATATTGTAATTTATTTAACTATTTTCAATAGTCCAGCATTTAGGTAGGTTGTTTCTACTTTTTTTTTTCACAATTATTAATTTTATGATAATGATCTTTGCATGCAAAAATGTTTTCTTGAGTTCTAGACTACTTCCTATGAATAGATTCCTAGAAGAGAAATTACTGAATCAAAAGACATGAATATTTTATGGTGCCTGATCCAAATTGCCAATTTGCCTTCCAGAAAATGTATATCAATTCATAGTTCCCTTTGCAGCATATCTTTGCTTAAAATATTTTTGAGCAAATGAAGCCAATCTTAATGTTAACCTTAAAAAAACTTGCTATTTTTAGTAGTTATGAGATTATTAGTATTGTTTTCATTTCTCTGATTACTGAGATTGACTAATCTCTCACATACTTACTGGTTGCCTACCTGTTTATGAACTGTTTATGAACCACTTATGAACTATTATATGTTTATGAACTTTGCAATTTTTTCTTAGTGTTTTTAACTACATGCATACAATCATATAAAGTTGTTATATCTGTGTAATTCATGCAATCTATTTAATCTATGCAAATATTCTCTGTATGTGTTTGCTTTCAAATTGTTGTTTGAGATGTGACAATTTTGAGTTTTAAGTAATCTAATGTATTTATTTCTTTTCATTTCTGATTTATTCTAAGACTTCCCTACTTAGAAAGTTGCATTTCAAATTTTGAAAAAAAATTTTTAATGTTTCTTTATTTTTCAGAGAGAGAGAAAGAGAGAGAGGGAGTGGAAGAGGGGCAGAGAGCGAGGGAGACACAAAATCTGAAATGGGATCTAGGCTCTGAGCTGTCAGCACAGAGCCTGATGCAGGGTTCAAACTCATGAGCCCTGAGATCATGACCAGAGCCAAAGTCAGACACCCAACGAACTGAGCAATCCAGGTGCCCTGAAAGTTGCATTACATTTAAAATCAGATACATTTTATTTACATTTCCCCCCAGAGTTTTTTCTTCCTTTTCTTTCTCTTTAACTTGTAAATTCCCATTATTTATTTTGATCTTCAGCAGAGAACAAAAGTAGATTCCATTGTGTGCTAAGTTTATTCACTCACTCACAAATGTATTCAGTGTTTACCAAGGTACTAAGTGCGGTGCTAGACATCGTTGGTAAAGGCAAATGTTGAGAGGGACACTGAAGTCACATCTGAAGTTGATGTAGGCTGGCTGGGCCCAAGGACCCAGAGGGGTCCCAGAACCCACAGGGGGTCCCACAGAACCAGCCAAGAGGGTCCTTGGTTTCGCACAGTATAGAAATCCAATGTGAGCGGAGAGGAAGTGAGAGCAGAGTTTATTAAAGATACAGAGAATGTGTAGATACTGATAGAGCATCTGGGAGCTTCAGAAAGGAAAGAAGAGCGAGTCTTGTTTTTGCTTGGGATTTGGGGGTTTTATTGAGGATGTGGTCCAGTGCACAGTGTCTTCCTAAGCATCCAGGAACAAAGGCCAGTGTTAGGTGCTCCCTATAATTCACTTATGCCCTGGAACCAAGAATCTTGATGACTTAGTGGTCTTGGAAAACATTCTTGGCAACCCCACCTAATCACTCCTTAGACGTTATCTATTATGTTGGAAGACTCTTAAAAAAATCATTAAATCCTTGACCTTTACATAGAGGACAGACACTGTTTTATAAGGCACATGTAAGGTAGAAGTGTAGGTCCTTGCAAGAATAGAAGCAGGATAAGGAGCAAAAAAAAAGTAGTTTTCCATGGGGTCTCTTTAGGTTCCCTGTCTCAAAGTCACTCGGTAAGACAGTTCACTTAATTCATTACTGAGAGAGAGGGAGGACATGTGTGAAGTGGCCACCCAGGGCTGGGTATTTTGCCCTCCTTTTTCATTCCATATAGAAAAACAGATCTTATGATCAGAGATATGTTCAACAATGTTAAAACCAACAAATGGGTGGAAAGCGTCATTATCCTGAAGAGAATTGATTTTCATCAGTTATTGAAAATATCCACTTTTTTCCCCTCTTCATCTAATGACTTAAAAAGTAGCAATATAAAACATATTATTTTTTTCTATAAGTATTTTGACATGATTGCAATAATATTATCTATACAATTTGAGATTCTCTCTTTTGCATTTAATTGATATGAAACGTTTGGATATGCCATAAACTACTTAGTAAACATATCTACCAGTTATACATAAAAGGTTTTAAATGGGCCAATTACTCTTTTCAAAGCAGAGTTCAGTTTTCTTCTTAAATAAATAGATATTATTTTATAGATTCTCTATTTGGGATATTATCGTACAAACATGCCCATTTTAGGGGGTGTGCACATTTAATCAAAGTGAATTAATATAAGCACATACCACCTTGGGCCTTCAAACAAATTTCTTTTTCAATTAGTCAGGCAATCTTTCCGGTTTTCCTCCTCTTAGTAACTCCTAAGACCATTCATTCCATAATTTATTGAGCCTCTAAAATGGAAAATGAACTGTAATAGGGCACTGCTTTAAGAAATAACGTTCCATACATTCCAGTGTATTTAATGTAGCCCTTCAAATCCTTAACCTATCCCTCTCTACTAGCTCCTTTCCAGAAATTCCTGTGTATGCTAATCCAACAACAAAAGCCCTCACAGCAAACTTTCTTTCAATCTCATGATTTCCTCAAGCTCCATCCAATCTCTCTTCCTTTGCAGCCAAACTATCAAAAGTAAAGTTCACCCTACCACTCCTCTTCTTATCTTTCACCCATTTATTACCCATCCTACTATAATCTTCCGTTCCACCCCGAATCAGTTCCATCTATGGCCTTGTTGTAGGTTTTATCTCAACTTCCTCTCCATAGCTCTATCAACAACACTTAAAGTTCTCAATAACTTTGGCTTCCATGGTACTTCTGTCATATACGTTTTTTTTTCTTTTCTTTTCTTTTCTTTTCTTTTCTTTTCTTTTCTTTTCTTTTCTTTTTCTTTTCTTTTCTTCTCTTCTCTTCTCTCTTCTCTTTTTTCTTTTCTTTTCTATTCTTTTGTTTTGTTTTGTTTTGTTTTCTTTTAATGTTTATTTATTTTTCAGAGAGACAGAGGACAAGCAGGGGAGGGCAAAGAGAGAAGGAGACACAGAATCTGAATCAGGCTTCAGGCTCTGAGCTGTCAGCACACATCTCACATATGTTTTCTTGATTACCAATTTCTCCTTTTACCTCACTAGTCATTTTAATGTATAGTAGAAACCCTTAATTCTACTTAACCAGCTCCCTGGATGAGGGGAGGCTTTCCCCTCTGTCAGTCAGTCTCTCCCTGCACACCTCAGGGCTGAAGACTCCTGACACTTAAACCAGTCTCTACTTGATCTGTGTCTGCCTACTGAACTGAATGCCTCGTAGAGACTAACAGTTTGTTCTAGAAGCTGTTTATGCCATTGCACTTGTTATTTTAATTATGTAATGTAATCAACTATTATGTAAACTAATAAAATATAGAGTGGGGAAAAAAAAGGGGTTGTTTTTATAAAAATTAAGATGAGTGATTTGGAAAAGCTCCGTAATGGCTGGTACCTTGAAGAAAACTTGCAGTCAAGTTAGGTGAAAAACAAAACCAAGAAAAAACTCCTTCCAGTCTAGGCATATTTACATGGAATGACCCTACCATGAAAGTATCTTTAAGGTCTTACACCACACATCAAAGCTGAAACTGGAATCTGAATGATTGTCTACAGCTTAAGAGACTAAGCTGAGCTCCAACCAAAAACAGACATTGTTTTTGCAAAGCAAAGCAGAATGCCTCGCATCAAAAGAGAATGAAAGCAAAGTAACATTTATATGTTTTAAGGTCTCTATGCAACACTTCACTTTTTCCCATCTTGAACTAACTCTACTGATTAACCTATCCCATTGCCTGGTGTTACAGGCCTCCTTCTCTAGAAATGTCATGATTACATCATGAGGTCTCTTGTTCTCTTTCTCTGCTCTCTCCTTGAGTAATTTAGTTTCCAACCAGAGCTTTAATTTAGCCCTTATTGTTTTAAAAAATTTAAATGTTTATTTATTTATTTGGAGAGAAAGCTTGAGTATGAGCAGGGGAGGGGCAGAGAGAGAGAGAGAGAGAGAGAGAGAGAGAGAGACAATCCCAAGCATGGTCTGTGCTGTCAGCACAGAGCCCCATGCATCTCAGGAACCATGAGATCATGATCTGAGCTGAAATCAAGAGTTAGACACTTGGGACACCTGAGTGGCTCAGTTGGTTAAGTGTCTGACTCTTAATTTTAGCTCAGGTCATGATCTCACGGTGTGTAAATTCGAGCCCCTGCCTTGGGCTCTGTGCTGACAGCAAGGAGCCTGCTTGGGATTCTCTCTCCCTCTCTTTCTGCCCCTACCCTGCTGGCTCTTTCTCTCTCTCTCAAAATAAATAAATAAACATTAAAAAAAAAAAAAAGAGTCAAACGCTTAACTGACTGAGCTGTCCAAGTGCCCCTAATTTAGCCTTTAAATAAACAAGTACCATCTGGTGAACATGGGCCCTGCTTTGGGTAAACATGAGCCGCTTCTCCCTCTCTCTCTCTCTCTCTTTCTCTCTCCCTCCCTCCTTCCCTCCCTGTGCCCTTCCTGGGAAAACAAACAAAAAAACAAGTACCAAATCTGCAAGCCCTTCACAGAAAGAGTCCACATTCTCCACCTTCCACTTCCCTCCCTGTACTGTGCCATGTATGCTATAACTACCTAAGGAAATTGTTGAGATATAAATAAAGCATAATGAAAACATTAGTCCATAAATAATAACCCAAGAATGAGAATCTGGCTTGAATAAGTGTGCGAGGAAATTCCTTTGTTTTAAGGTCATAATTTTCCTCTTAACTATTAAAGGAAAGAAGTTCAATTAATAATTATGATTGAAAATTATCATTTTATTTATTTAAAAAAAATTAAATGTTTATTTATTTTTGAGACAGAGCACAAGCAGGGGAGGGGCAGAGAGAGAGGGAGACACAGAATCCGAAGCAGTCTCCAGGCTCTGAGCTGTCAGCACAGAGCCTGACTTGGGGCTCAAATTCCCGAACTGTGAGATCCTGACCTGAGCCGAAGTCGCCTGCTTAACCAGCTGAGCCACCCAGGTGCCCTGGAAAATTATCATTTTAAAGTGGGTAGCTGATGCTTTTTTTTTTTTTTTTTAATCAACTGTAGTTTTCCAGAAATGTACAAACAAACTTCGGTCAACAATGACAAGTATCACTACAACATTCAGTTTTATCTAAATGAAAGCCACAGTTTTTCTTCTGTCTTGAATCCTGTGGGCTCATTCTCTCTGAAGCTAGGCAGGGCAGATATGACTGTCCCTTGCATTTTACAGATGAGAGAATTAAGGTCCCAACAGTTACTGACTTACTGTTGATCTCACAGGTAGTTTGTAACCTAAATGGGATTTGTATCCTGGCAGTAGGCATCTTGAGTCACCTTTTGAATGTTCCCAAGTCCCTTTACAATTGGACAGGAGAATCAGGAAATAAGTGGGGAAAAATGAAACTCTTCTATCCATAATTATGACTCATCTGCTCACCAGCCTAAGATTATGTCATTGGAGTTCAGTCCTTTGTTTAACATATTTTCTCACAAAATTCTTGAGAGGAATAAGAAGTTAATAATTCATCCTTTAACATCTTCCTATTAATCGATATACCCAATTTGCTTCCCTTTAATTAAGTGGTTACTTGAAGGACTGTGATGGGCATTTTGAGAAAGATTGTTTTGGATTATTGTCCTTTGTCTTCAAGAAGGGAAGGACCATGTATATGTATGTGGGTGGGAGTGAAGGGCATAGTCATAGACAACATCTGGGAAATGAAAAGGGATGATAGGATGTTGGATGCCAGGATTTGAAGAGTTGCACCAGAGAACAGAATGAGAAGGAGCAGAGTGAGGAAAGACATGTGTTTTTATTTCACAGTTTTAATTTGAGAACTTAATGCTGAGGTAACTCAACTCTTAGAATTTTTTTTTTGAAAGTTTGTTCTACTTTATTTCTAAGTAAAACCATTGATAGTCCCTTTGTTTTGACTCAAAGCATTCCCAAAACTAGAGCATAAAAAATATTTATGGACTAGATTATGATTTCCTTTAGGAACGGTTCTGAAATTGTCAAATTTCTGACCCAGGACTTAGCATCGGATACATCATAAATATGATCAGCCATGTCCCATGATAATTAAAAAATACATACCCATCATATAACATTAAAATTTAAATACTGATTCTGTAAGATGGTCATGGATAAACCAAGTATGTCTTTAATATAAAGGAATCCAATAAACTATCCATTTTGGGGGAACATTAAAAATGTCATGTTTCATTGGCCACTGACCTTCCCACGGTCTGTTTGTCTGAAGTCTCTGGGTTACTAAAGACAGCTAGTGAAAAGCTTCTTGAAGAAGCCAATGAAGATTTGGGAAATTTGCTTCACTTGATTCTCACGTATGGTCCTTTTCCGTTTCTTCTAACATTCTATGAAATGAAACCTTTTTTTAAAGTAATATGCTAGCTATAATACACGTTAAGCAACAAATACAAAATAATTTCTTGTGCCACCTTAAAATTTGGAAGAGTTTATAGTATGCTAGATTGTCCTGTTTTAGAGGGATGTTAAAGGCATTTGAAATGATTTTTCTTGTTTCTTTAGTCTAAGCTACACACCTTTTGGCAAGGAGGGCCTCCTAAAGAACTTTCTCCATTATCAAAGTAGTCCATGTTCGAAAGGCATTTATTATTGGTGCTACAAGTAAGGTTTCTCGTATTGAAAATCATTTTATGGACGAGGGCTGACTTCCCCTTCACTCTCCTCTAACTCCTTAAATAGTTCAAAGCTACTAAGGTGGCAGCTTAGAGACAGAGCAAAGCAAGGCGCCAAGACCATTGATTCGGGTTCATTTGTTTTATCATGCTTTTAGCTACAGGCTTACTTCATACTTTCTTAATCTGCTAACAATTACCAACAGGTCATTAGCAAAATTTTATGGAAAGGAGTTTCAAAACATCTCTTACAGAATCCTCAAAACAAAACAAAACAAAACAAAACGAAACGAAACAAAACAAAACAGAATAGCTTGAATGTGGCTTCCTTTACCCCTTAAAAAAAAAAAGTATAGGAAAAACTGTCTTAATTAGGTGCTAGCAAAAAGTGAAGTGGCAAAAAGGAAGAGTGCAGTTTCCTATAGATGATAAAGGATAGCTGATTTCAGAAATATTTACATGAAAAGGTTACAACTGTGATTTATTAACACTGAAACGCCATTTAAATTTTTAGTTTTTTATGGATATAATTGACATATAACACATTAGTTTCAGGTGTATGAAATAGTGATCCAATATAAATATTTATTGCAAAATGATCACCAGAATAATTCTGGTTAATATCCATCACCACACACAGTCACAAAATTGTTTAAAAATTTATTTAACAGGGGCGCCTGGGTGGTGCAGTCGGTTAAGCGTCCGACTTCAGCCAGGTCACGATCTCACGGTCCGTGAGTTCGAGCCCCGCGTCAGCCTCTGGGCTGATGGCTCGGAGCCTGGAACCTGTTTCCGATTCTGTGTCTCCCTCTCTCTCTGCCCCTCCCCCGTTCATGCTATGTTTCTCTCTGTCCCAAAAATAAATAAAAAACGTTGAAAAAAAATTTTTTTAAATTTATTTAACATTCATCACCTTTTCTTAGGCATTGATGCCTCTTGCCAATTAAAAAAAAAAACTATTGAATTCAATTTGTAGTAAAGAGATTTAATCAAAAAATTTCACAGACAATGGAGGCTATTTACTCTGGGACTGATCATATAAATTTACAAATTATACACTGGCTGTATCCCTCAACTGTATTTTTCTTGCCTTCCCCTATTTTGAAAATAAACAAATTTTATTAATTTAGTAACACTGGAAAGAATGCTAAGGCTCCCAGATGTTACCTTAGCCTTTCTCAAATGCAAGACTTTGACTCTCTTAAGTTAATTACTTCCTGTCTTAGAAATAAAATATTAAGTTGACGAAATACCTCAGGATATATAATTTTTAAATTACAAATGTTAAATATATGGCATATAGAAATATCATATAATACTATTTTAAACATGATAAATAAAAATAAAACAGAACTAACAACAGACCTCACAAGACCAGCAAAAATAGCTCATCTATTACAAGTTCTACCCAAAGGCAATGTTATGTAAATTCAATTTATAGGCCCTGGATAGCTCCCCCAATGTTGGCCTCTCAAAAGCTTTATACTGATATTTTTAAGAAACTAGCAGCATACTTCACCTTGGAAAAGTAATTTTATAAAGACACTGCCATTAGTGATTTTATGTACTTCCATATACCCTTTCTGAATTTGAAATAATGGAGAAGTTCAGGTAATAATTTTTGTTCTCTTTCAAATTTTATGACTAAAATATTGAGCTGTGTTTTATGGCCTACATTTATTATATTCTGTAGAGTCTGTCAGCAGCTTTAGGCAAAGAATACCTTTCGAGTCTGGAATCAGATGCAAAAGAATCAGAGGTTGAAAATGAGAAATCATGTATTCCAGAAGCGTAAGAATTTTCCAGAGAGTCTGAAATTCAGCTAAATACTGCATATTGTGTAATATATGAATAATAATTTTCCAATCCTCTGTCCAATCTTTCTTTCTTTCTTTCTTTCTTTCTTTCTTTCTTTCTTTCTTTCTTTCTTTCTTTCTTTCTTTCGATAATTTTCTCTTCAAGAATGGGCCAGGATTATTGCTATAAAATGTCATTTCCTCCAGAGCAGTTTTGGGAGGTTTTTTGGAGGAAGAGTTTATTTAGCAAACTGTACACTGACAATGTTAAGGACTTTTTAGTTATAAGGAATTTTAACAAGGTTGCAGGAATTATCCAGTCTCATTTTCTAAGAGTAAAGCTGGGAGAAATTTAAACAGTGGTAGATTAAATAACAAGTCTATATTTTACACAACAGCACAAAATTTTGAAACTTCCTTAAATCGTTTTCTTTTTAAACTAGGTTCTCATTTTATTTTTTTTTTACTTTTTTTTAACGTTTATTTATTCTTGAGACAGAGACAGAGCATGAATGGTGGAGGGTCAGAGAGAGAGGGAGACACAGAATCCGAAACAGGCCCCAGGCTCTGAGCTGTCAGCACAGAGCCCGACGCGGGGCTCGAACTCACGACCAAAAAATATCATGACCTGAGTCGAAGTCTGACGCTTAACCGACTGAGCCACACAGGCCCCCCAAGGTTCTCATTTTAATGGACCAAATACAATTTGTTAATATCACTTGTTTAAAGAGAATGAGAACTGGGGAAACTGGGTGGCTCAGTCTGTTAAGCGTGGGACTCTTGATTTCTGGTCAGTGTCGCGTCATGATCTCATGGTTCCTGGGATTGAGCCTCTCCAGGCTCTGTGCTGACAGTGCGGAGCCTGCTTGGGATTCTCTCTCTCCTTCTGCCCCTCTCCCCATCTTGTGCTCTCTTTCTCTCTCTCAAAATTAATAAATAAACATTAAAAAAAAAAAGAATGAGAACTTGACTTCTACAAAAGAAAGTGATAAAAAGAGCAGGATTCTAACCTGGATCTAATTCTGCTGAACTCCTAACTCTCTGCATGTCCTAGGTCCTACAGCCATCTGTCACCTTGGTTTTTAATTTTAAAATTTTATTTAAATATAAATTAGTTAACAGCGTAGTATCGGTTTCAAGAGTAGAACTCAGTGATTCATCACTTACAACACCCAGTGCTCATTCCGACCAATGTCCTTTTTAATGCCCTTCTTAATCCCCCCACCCAACACACCTTCTCCAGGAACCCTGTTTGTTCTCTATATTTAAGAGTCTCTTAATGGCTTGCTTCCCTCTGTTTTTATCGTATTTTTCCTTCCCTTCCCCTTTGTTCATCTCTTTTGTTTCTTAAATTCCACATATGAGTGTAATCATATGATATTTCACTTTCTCTGACAGCTCTCAGTCACTTTAATAAACTTTGGTTTCTTTACCAAAATGTGAGGCTAACCCTTAATCTGGGTGTGGTAAGTGAGATAACAAATGAAAGTATTTTTGAAAAACATATTGTTCTATTGTAAGTTATTATTGATTAGGGAAAAACACATGCCAGGCAAACTTAGTTTTCATGGTAGTATAAGTGTCATAGGCTAACTAGGTAGTAATTGAGGCTTATTTTATGGTTTTAGCATTCTCTAGTCTCAGAGTCTACCCCAAAATGTTCAGCACCAGGGACTGTCTTTACGTTTAATTTGGCTAAGCACATCTACCTTCATTTTGAGCACTCACTGGCTACTATTGATAGTGATAACTAAAATCTGGTTAGAATATCATAAAAATCATGCAGTATAAAGTAAGTTCCATGACACTACTGAGGCATTTGAGAAATAATTTACTTTCTTAGAAGTCAGGTCAAGAGCAAAAACAAAATTATCAACCTCAATTTTTTCCCTCTCTAGTACATAGAAAGAACAAAAGCAGTGTTCTCTTTGAATTAGATTTCTTTTTTGAAGAGGTTTGTGGTTAAGTTTGTTTTACTCTGTTTTACATAGGGAACCTTTGTTGGCCTTTAAAGTGTAATTTACCGATGTCACTGATGTATTTCTGCCACCGATCAAACAAATACATGTGACGAAACTTATGCATACTTATTTCAGCCTCTGAGATTTATCTTTAAGTTATTCTGTTTGGAAGCTGGGGGGAAATATGAGGTCACTTCTTTCGCCTCTGCCAAAGGCAAGCTCATTGCCCCGATCCACACGGACAGTTGAGCAGTAAGTAGCGCGTTAGCGTACGTGAGTCCCCCAGACCGTGTCTTGCCATCAGCGGGCACACACGCATTCACCCTAGCCCCCGGGTTGGGGCCAGAGTCCATCCGCAAGGCTTCTCCAGTTCGGCTACGCAGATTATGCTGACGGTGTAGCTATCCCGGGTGTCTGCCGCATCTGCCCACTGGCTAGAGAAAGAAAGAACGGGTCGGTCGAGCGTAAGCAGCTGCTTTCACCCACTGCCCCCCTAACACGCACTGTACTCCTCTCCCCACGTGCGTTCACACACACACACACACACACACACACACACACACACACACACACTCTCTCTCACCTGCACACACACACGTGCGCACCGTACCTCGCCCAGCCGCAAGCCGGGACACGTCGCCCGCGCACCCCACCTCCCGGGCCCTGGCTCTGCGGCCTCTCCCCATCCACCCGCACTCCACGTGGGCGCACCCCGGCGCCAGGCGGCCGCTCTGCCCACGGAGCCCCTCGCCGGCCCCCGGGGTGGGAGGGAAGGCGCGGCCCCGGGGTCGGACGGACAAAGCGGGCGTCCAATCGAGCCCCGCACTGCCTCCCCGAAGGGAGGGAGCGGAGGCTCGGACGGGCCCAATGAGCGGGGAGCCCGAGTGGGACTTCCTCCCGGAATCCCGTTGGCCAGAATAGCGGGGCCGTGGGTGACACGTAAGTTGGGTGGGAGGCGGCGGCGGCCGAGGTTGGGCAGCCCGGTCAGTGACACCGGCCCGCCGTCCCCCCAAACCCAGAGGGGCCAGCCGGCCCCCGCCCATCCACCGACTCCGGCGGGCTGCGCGCGGAGGCGCCGCCTGGAGCCGCGTCCTTTTGTTGGGAGCGTACCCCCTCCTTTTGGTGGCAACAAAGTCGCGCAGCGGGAGCCGCCGCGAGGGGGCGGGGAGCGGCCGGGGCGGGACTCCGAGCGCCGCCGGGGGCAGCCGAGCCAAAAAGTGGGGAGGAGGAAAAAAGGCAGGCGGCGTCTGGGGACCGGCGCGGGCACGGTCCGCTTGGAAGTATGCGGAGGGCCCCTCGCCGGGCCCGGGCACTCGCGGAGAGCCAGCCTCGCAAAAGTTTGGCGGCCGCTGCCCAGGCGGCGTCGATGGCTGCGCGCCCCACGGCGCGCGGGGGCTGAGCGGGCGCCACTTCCCCTCGGGCCCCGCTTTTGTGTCTCGCGTCTCCTCCTCATGCTGCGTCCGGCCACCTCCTGCGGCGGCCGCTGCTGAGACGCTCGCTCCCGCAGAGGGGAGGAAGGGACGGCGGCGGCGGGGGCGGCCGCGGCGCGGGGTCCAGGCGGGACTATGGGAAACGGGATGTGCTCCCGAAAGCAAAAGCGGATTTTCCAGACGCTGCTGCTGCTGACCGTGGTGTTCGGCTTTCTCTACGGCGCGATGCTCTACTACGAGCTGCAGACGCAGCTGCGGAAAGCCGAGGCGGTGGCGCTCAAGTACCAGCAGCACCAGGAGTCCCTTTCTGCCCAGTTGCAAGGTACGGTTAACGGGACGCGCGCGGCCGGTGGCTAACTTCGCCCCGCGCCTCCCGCCCCGGCTGGAAAAGTGGCTTTGGGGAAACGTTGGCCCTGCGGGTGCCACCGCTGACCATCACGGACCTCAGAGTTGAGCCCTGCAGGGCCGCCCGGGTCCTCAAAGTGTCAAGGGAGATGACATTCCCATCGTCCCGCTTCCTCCGGCGGTTACGTTTGAAATTGGTCGCTCAGAGGCTGGTCCCGTTGGGCGTTGGATGGGCCGGCGCACACTGAGCGCTTTACCCCAGTCCTTGTCAGTGGCCCAGCTGGAGTCCGGGCAGACCGACCAATAGCCCTTCCTCCGTGTCTGCCAGCCCATCCCGGAGAGGCACGGTCCTGGTTTGTGGGTATTTGCTTTGCAGTTGCCCTTGTCAGTAGTCTAAGAGATGGAGTTTGGCGGTGATTTCCCAAACCATGTTGTTTTTTCAAGGGAAATTTAGCCATGACCTAGCAGCCCAACTAAAGGCCCAGTAGAATGGAACCTGGTGGTTTCTATTAATTTAATAGGGTGACTTTAGAGATGTTGGAGGTATTGGAAAAGTCCACACTGCCGCTGTTCACCATCCCCCAGATATGTTTTGGAGGGAAAAAGTTTGTCTTCCTGCGAAACTTTTAGTTTAATACAGAGATAGGTAGGCGTGTGTGTTGGGGGTGGGGGGGTGGGAGGTGGTACTTTACAGTTAGCCTTGAGAAGTCCAAGGAGAGAAATAGAATTTTTCAGTTTATCAGATACAGTAAACACAACTTGAGCAAGACCTGCAGAAAGATTTAAAGTTTCTACCCTTCTATTTTAGAATCTCCTTTAATGTAAATTTCAGAAACATAAATGATGCATGACTGCAAAGTAAGCGCGATGTGGCCTTAGAGCATAGTCATCCTGTATATACTTTTTGAAAGCTTTTGCTTGTACTTGTGTGTAGTTTTCAATACTTATGTGGTCCTCTCCCCAAGCAGAAAATAATAGTAGAAAGCTGTGAGCAGTGAAATGTTGACAGTCTTTGCTGATGATGCAAATATAGCTAATTTCGTATTACTGGGAAAATATAAGCTGGATGGATGTTTCTGTCAGTGTATGTGTATATAAATATGAAACAGATGCCTTTTCGTGGCTTCAGCTATTTTGAGTGTTTTCTAGTAAAAAAAAAATTGAAACGAGAGAAAAGGACATGCAGCTGATTGCTTGGTCTTATTTTCTCTTCCCAACTTAGAAGAAAAGGAATTATTTTTAGCTTACTGAAGCTGCATAGCCACAGGCAGTGAAAATATGTGAGCTGGGTTTGGCTCAAAAGGAAAACCTGTTTTGGTGCAGACTTGGGCTAAGAAAATTTTTCTTTAAACTTGTTGGTATTTACCCATGACTTATTGTTGGTGTATGAATTCTGGATATTTATGTATTTACTTAGAAGACATCAGTGGCTTCCTGTGAAGTTCAGCGCAGTTAGACAAAGGGAGAAATTTATGATCTAATACTACAAGGGCAGGACTGGATTTTCACACATGTGGCTGGAAGGGGCATGTGTGGTGGATTTTATGAGGTTGTTACCTTGGTCTCTTAGCTTAGGAGACCGATGTGAACATACACTGTCAAGTTAACCAGTACCTCCTCAGCACTGCACGGTGCCTGACGCTCATGAGGGGATCAATATATATTTATTCAGTCAACAAAGGAAATTATTCTGAACAGTAGTGAGAAAGTTAATCCCATGCATTTTTGTCTGCCCTCTCGGCCTTCACTTCCCTGTCTCTGCTTTTTGAAACAAAACAAAACAAAACAAAGTAACCAAACATTTCCCCCAAGCCCAAGGAGAGCATTTACCTTCGCAGCCAAAGCTGGAACTGATTGACTGAGGCCCTGATTTCTGAGTGGTGGCCTGTATTTGCAGTATTTAGTTTTGAAAATCAATCTCAATTTCTTTTCTCCTTTTATTGGCTGCCTTTTGGTGAAAGTTGTGGAGGAGAGTGGTGGTAAGTGGTGATACAAGGCCATTGAAATATACAACATTTGTTTTGCAGTAGGAGATGAAAAAATGTAGCTAGTTTGAGTAGCTTTAAAGTCTATTTCTTAATGTACCCTTTTGACATTTCCTCTTGAATTGTGGTGCTGGAACAATTACAATATGATCATCCCTGAAGCATTATTTCCCAGGCAGGCCACATGATTGACTCCTATAGCGTTTATTTTGGATTTCACATCTGCAGGTCATTTAATGAAGGTTTTCTGACGTTAGCATCTTTTGCTTCCCCAATGACAAATGACATTTCACTCAGCAGCGCTCTGTTGTACCACCTGCATAGATTTGTTTTGAGGGCGTTAGGCTCTCCATTCTCAGAACTTGTTTAGTTAAGTGAGATCTCTTGACCTGGAGTGGATTAAGATCAGAGTTAATTATGAGTGGCCTCTTTAAAAAAAAAAAATGACTCTTGAAATGTTTAAGTAGTTTGGCCCTATAATCTGAAGGTACACATTTGTTAAGTGAGAATATTTAGGTCATCTTCAGTTTAAGAATGGGTTGTACTCCAGAGATTATTTTGAAAGTAGGTTATGTCTAACTCTAAGTACATTTTGTAGTAGACCAGTTCCTTAAATAGGAGATGGTGAGGGGCGACCTGGGGAAAGTTCCAAGACTAGGCTACCTCCTCTCCGGTAAAAACAAATGTCCAAGTCTGCCGGCCTATGTATCTATTTGCTTATCTATCTCCCACTTACACCACACATCAATTACCTTGAGCAGTGGGGCAGAGGTTACATATTGGTGGCAGAGGCAGCAGTTAACAACCTTTGACCAGCACAATGTTTACTTAACCTCTTACATTTTTTTTTAAAAAAAAAACTGCTTTCAGGTGGGCCATGCTCCATTCTCCGTGTCCATACACAGTGGTTCTTAGCTCTGACTGCCCATTAGAATCACGTGGGCAGCTCTCAGACCAACTAAACCACAGTCTGTGGGAGTGAAACCCCTATGTCGTTCTCCCCAGGTGATTACAATATGCAGCCAGGGTTGGGAACCACAGCCCTATTATCTTTTTTTTTTTTTTTTAAGTTTATTTATCTTTGAGAGAGAGAAAGCGTGAGTGCCTGTGAGGCTGAATGGGGGAGAGGCAGAGAGGGAGGGAGAGAGAGAATCCCAAGCAGGCTCTACACTTAACAGTGCAGAGCCTAGTGCAGATACACCGTGAGATCATGACTTGAGCCGAAGTTGGACGCTCAACCAACTGAGCCACCCAGGTGCCCCCACATCCCTATAATCTTTAAAACTGAGCTGTATCACACATTACTTATCAAAACTTATAGGGATGAGCCAGCCACATCCCTATAATCTTAAAACTGAGCTGTATCACACATTACTTTACTTTTCTGGCCATAAAGTTTTGTTGTTGTTGCTTTTACCCAGAGCATGTGATTCAGATACTAACCCTGCAACTTTCTGTGTGAACATGGCCCTCATTTTTCTTATGCAGTGGAGATTAGAATGACCTACTTTATCGGGATAATGTGAGGATAAAGTAATGAATCCTGTTAAGCTCCTAGGACATACTTGGCACATAGTAGGTACTGCTCATTAAAGATGATCTGTTATCATCATCATGGTCCCTGTTTGAGGTAGGATATTTCATTTCTCCTCTCCAGGTTTGTCATGGGTAAAAGTGTTCAAATTGGCAAAATCTGTTTTTATAATTAACTACCTCCTTTTATTGTACCTGACTGGACATCAAAGGAAACCGGTAAACGAACACAAATCCAAGTACTTTCCTCTGGAGAAGGGACCTTCACTGACAATTTAAACTTAGGAAATTAAAGTAGGGTTACTGATTAACTCCCTTCTGTGTCATATCAGATAAGAAGAAGGTGTAACTCCTAGTGGTAGGCAATAACCTTGTGCAATAGGATCTGGGATAGAGATAGAACTATTTAACTTTTTTAAAAATAGGGGCAAATAGCCCTCATTCCCGAAACACTGTGTTACATTATTGCAGTGATGGCAGGAAATCATCAAGAAAAGGTTCATATAATGTTTCCTGTTCTCCTGTTCCAGATGAGTATATCACAACTATTTAAAGTAAAAATGTGGTGCTTCCAAGGCTCATATTTTTATTCAAGTTAGTTGTTTCTTGCATTGTGTTCTCTTAACACAGGATGGCTTGCTAGCCTGAGCGTCAACAGATCACATTGGAACTGGTAACTTCTTTGTTTTCAGCCTACCCTGAATCTGCTTAAAAAAGGATAAAAGTCTTCTTCAGCTCAGGCCCAGTCTTTATTTATTATTTCATCTCCAGTGCCTGGTGCCTGGCACTCAGAAGATAGTAGGTCTACACCTTTGTGGTGTTTCCTGTCTGCTTATGAGTGTGCTTATTATGTGGTGGGCAGTGAAGTCTGGTAGATACAGGTTGAGGAGTCACAGCACTTGGGTTTCAAGTCTTGCTATCTTTTTTTTTTTTTAACCAACAATTATTGAATGGTTCCCAGAACTCAATAATTTAGACCCACAAGTGTGGGTTGTGTGTAGTTAGGTATACTCATTTTTAAGTGCTAAGTCGGGTCTCATAAACATCAACGAGATACTGTTTATTAAATGAACATTTTCATTTAAAAAAATAGAGCAGAATGAAATACTCTTTAAGGTCAGTAGTTTTTATGTGTATGTAAAATCCTGCCTTAAAATGCATTCCCTGATGGGGCGCCTAGGTGACTCAGTCGGTTAAACATCCACCTCTTGATTTTGGCTCAGGTCCTGATCTCACAGTTCATGAGTTCGAGCTCAGTGTTGGGCTCTGTGCTGACATTGAGGCGCCTGCTTGGAATTTTCTCTCTCCCTCTCTTTCAGCCCTTCCCCTGCTCACTCTCAAAATAAAAATAAACATTAAAAAAAATGCATTTCCTGAATAAAAGATGAAAGCTTTTAGCTACTTTTTGAAATCTGTTTCAATTAAGCATGCTGTTATATATGTATATGATTTGCATAAGTTTGTATTGTATGAGTCTACACTTTATGTCTGCCTTAGTCATCCCTGCAAATTGGAACACGTCCATATTGGTTGACTATATAAGCAATTTCTCATTATTTGTGAGCCTTTAGTTTAAGTCCCATATAGATTGGAAGTTTTCCTTGACTTCTTTATTCTCTCCTGTCATACCAAGGATGGTTACTTCTAGGGCTGGAACACAAGACAGGTTTCAGAGACCTAAGGAATCAGTGACTTGGAGTTGGGGAATCGAAGTGCAGTGGGTTTGAGAGAAACTAGAAGAAGGCAGAGAGAAGAAAGGGGAGTGCTATCAGTTTATGACTTTTCAAAGCGTTGAGGAATATTCTTGCTCACATGTTTATGTCCTAAAAAGAAAGAAAGAGGGACTAGTGAAGGGCGATTGGTTTTGGCATCAGGTGCTGTTTGAATACAACTCTGGTGTTCACAGGTAGAGACCTTGAACAAGCAAGTGACGCCTCTGGACTTCAGTTTCGTCATGTTTAATTGGGAATAACAATGTCTAACTTGCACACTTGTGTAGATTATAAATAATACATCTGAAATGACTAGCAGGGATCCTGGAGCACATTACTATTGCATTTATTAGGTGGCTGGGACTACTGTTGCTGGATTAGCATTGAGCTGCTTTTTATTTTGCTCACTGTTTACATCTAGCAGGTAATAGCGTTATTAGTTATGGCCTAAATGTGGCTTTTGTCAGAGCTATTTGCCCAACTTGGCTGAAACTTTTACTTGACTTAAGACAGTCTCACTCTGTATTTTCTACTGTACTTTTTTTTTTTTTTTTTTTTTGGCGGGGGGTGGGGAAGAAAAGACCTGAGTATGCTTTACATGGTAACAACTAAGAATTGTTGTTTTTCGTTTTGACAAGTAAGTGTTTTTATTTTATTATTGAGGACAGAATGTTTTTTGCTACTTTTGCCAGTCAGTGCTTTGTGACTTTTGTAGCTTCGGAAGTCAAAGTTATATGTAATACAACTTTACTGGAAGAGAAAAGTGGCAAACTGTATCTTCCTTTTGAGCACTGTTATTTAAAGTGAATTTATTTTGGGGCGCCTGGATAGCTCAGTCAGTTAAGTGTCATCTGACTCTTGGTTTTAGCTCAGGTTGTGATCTCACAATTTGTGAGTTTGAGCCCTGCATCGAGCTCTGTGCTGACAGCGTGGAGCCTGTCTGGGATTCTCCCTCTCTCCCTCTCTGTGCCCCTCTCCCGCTTGCTTGCTCTCTCTCTCTCTCTCTCTCTCTCTCGCTCTCTCAATAAATAAATAAATAAATAAACTTTAAAAAAAAACCTTTAAAAATAAAGTGAATTTATTTTGATAGAATTTTGAAAATTTATTTGAAGAAATTAAAATTTTTAAAACTACATAACATTTGTGGAATGTCTACCTGTTCAGGTGCTGTGCTAAGCACGTTACATGCATTTTCTTATTTAACACTGACATGAGCACTTTAATGTAAGTGAGCAATCTGAGGCTCAAGGGGTTAGTTAACTTGCTAGTGTCAAGGTCAAATCTAATGAAACTGAGCTTTGAACCCTAACGCAACTTCCCAGCCGTGTTCTTTCCACAGTACTCCATTGCCCTCAAAATTATTTTAGTGTTTCTCATGACAATATTAATGGTTTTGAGAAAGTAGGTTAGGTGGGTTGTCACATGAAGAGTCAAGATAAAATTTAGAATCAGAAATACCAGTGTGATTATTTGATGTAGCATTTCCAGAGTGTAGGACATTTGCTGCTGTTACAGAAAGGAATTTTGGTTGATTTGGAGTTGATTTTAGGTAGTATCCAGATGCTGCATTAAATAATGTTGAATCATATAATAAAGACCTCAGATTCTTTTGAATTTGCTTTCAGTGTTTTCTTGACAAGTCAAGTAGAAACTCTCAGTTTCATGCTAGAATCTCTCTCATAGATATAGTTACCCATTTGTTTTTCTCAAAGAGAGCAGACTAGGACAACCAACAGTTTGATAGCTAGAATCTAATAATTGTTTTTTCATATTATTATGTTTAAATTTTACAGTCACTGTCCATTAATGCCATGTAAATCATATTTTTCATTTACAAGGTAGTAGTGTTGTTTTTTTTTTTTAGTAAGTTTGTTTTAGGGGAAAATGTGAAATTTGTCAACCCAAAGTGCCTATACAGGTTTTGCATACATAAAGTAAGAAGTCATGTTTGAGTACCTGAGTGTCTGTAGTTCAGGACTGCATTAACCGATTGACTCAGATACAGACATTGAATTTTACAGTTAAGAAAACAGTCTTGAAGCAGGTGAATCATTTATCATGTATCTCAAGCTAAGCCCACGTGTCCTGTGTTCTGACTTCCAGTACAACATAGCATTCCCCTACCGTGCTCTCCTGTCACTGGAGACCAGCACATTCTTCTCAGTTCCAGCAGAAATGGGCGTTGCTATTTTTAAACAATGCTATGTATTTCTGAATGGCATATTTGTGTTCTTTGTTTTTCTTGGCCAGTGGGTGCCTATCCAGAGGACATGCCAGTTATATTGGCTTTTGCTAATAAACCTCACTAATAGCCTGGAGGGATGTGGGCATGAAATAAATTGCTCTTTAAAATAGCATGACATTTTTTAAAATAATGCCTTAACTGTTTTTCATATATAAAATGTCACAATATGATAGACTGTGAATAGAAAAGTAAAAAACGGGCTGTCATTCTGAAGGATAAGGCATTATGGAACATTTGAATGACACTGTTTCTGTTGAGAGTGAGTTTAAGAAAAATATATAATCATTTTAGGAGAGCTGAACATTTCATTTCCCATTGCACATGCCATTTAAATCCCTTCTTTAAGTGGAACTTTGTTATAAACAACAACAAAAATGTGTAAATCAAGATATTTAAG
This sequence comes from Felis catus, assembly GCF_018350175.1. Taxonomy (NCBI): domain Eukaryota; kingdom Metazoa; phylum Chordata; class Mammalia; order Carnivora; family Felidae; genus Felis; species Felis catus. The sequence goes on from NC_058376.1 coordinate 97,577,769, forward strand.
AGAGCTTTGACATTGTATGGTCTCAACACCAGCTATGATGCTATGAAATAAATATTCTAAACAGATTAAAATTGGATAGCTGTTGCTTCTGTATTTGGTTAGCATTTATTTAGTTTTACATCAGTGAGATAAATCTATAACCTATTAATCTCTCAATCTATTAACACACATGAATTCTTAAAAGGCTTTTATATCCTTTTTAAAGGTTTGATGCTATAAAACATGTTAATTTGCACTGATGTCAGGCATCATTTTCATTAAAAGATGAAAAATAAATGGTCTTCACTGTATAGGTGAGCATCAGCTCTAAATCCAGAAGTCATCTACGTTTGACCTGGGTGTGAGTGGGGCTCCTCAGGTATAGTTCCTCAAATATAGTTCCTCGTCATCTGTAGATCTGTGAAACTATGGAGTCAGGATATCTGACCTCAACACAACCAACATACAGCAATGATGCAGGCATAAGATACCTGCATGTTCTTGGTCAAAAAAGAATAAGATTTGTGGTAGGTAAGAGTCACTGGTCCATAGCAGTTCTGAAATCCTGCTAAGCAGAAGTTTCTTGACGAAGTTTCCAGAGTTGGGGATAATTCTCCATGGCTCTTCATTCTACTCCTTGGGCTATTGGCTCCCCTCTCTGAGTCGTCTTTCCCTTCTTATGAAAGGTGGCACGTGTTTTGCAGCTGAAGTTTTTGTTTTTGTTTTTAATGTTTATTTTTGAGAGAGACCACAAGTGGGGGAGTGGCTGAGAGAAAGGGGAACAGAGGATCCGAAGTGGGCTCTGAGCTGACAGCAGTGAGCCCGATGTGGGTGTTGAATTCACTAACAAGTGAGATCATGACCTGAGCCGAAATTGGACAGTCAACCAGCTGAGCCACCCAGAAGCCTTGCAGTTGTTTTCTCAGCCTGCTTCCTGCCGGTAGGATTTGGGGGATTTATGGCGGTTTTTCATTTAGCACGGTCTGTTCCTTTCATTCTAAAATGGCAGAGTTTCTGCTGATAAAATCCTCTTAAAGCTTTTGTCAGTCCCCTTTGAAACTTGTTAGGGTTTACTCAGTTAGACAAAGATCATACCCCCGTATTTCTTAGAGATAAATCTTTCTCTACTTTGGGCTTCTGCTGAGACAAGGGATGGGCAGTGCCCTTTAACTTTCCAAAGGCCTGCTGAAAGGATCGCTGAGTCACGGTCTTAAGCTTTTAAGAGACCCTGTGGTACAACTGAAAAGCTCATTAGGAGGCTACATTTCCAAGGTCTTAACAGGAATTTCTGAAGCCACACTCTCTGTCTCATCTTTATTTTATTTTTATTTTTTAAATGTTTATTTTTGAGAGAGAGTGTGAGTAGGGGAGGGGCAGAGAGAGAGGATCTGTCAGAGGCAGAGGATCCGAAGTAGGCTCTGCACTATCAGCACAAAGCTTGATGTGGGGTTTGAACTCACGAACCTTGAGATCATGACCTGAGCTGAAGTCAGATGCTTAACCAACTGAGCCACTCAGGTGCCTCTCTGTCTCATCTTTAGACCATTTTTTTTTTCCTGGCAGTTCCTTGGAATTAATCTTTGTGTGGGAGCTGTTTCTTAGTGTTAGTATTGTTTGCTGTCCAGAGATGCTGAGAATTTTCAAAACCATCAAGTGGTTTGAAAACCATCAATTTTCAAAGCCTTCTTTTGGTTTAGTGGTCCTTCCCTCAATTTATCATCTCCCAGTTTAAGAAGAAACCAGGTAGCATCTCCAGCACTTTGCTGGGAAATCTCCACAGCTAAATTACCCAGTTCGTGCGGCACATTTTTTATTTCTCATACAACTGCAAGTGACCACATACAGATCATGTAACTATATATAAGTGTGGGTATTGTTACACCTTCCACCACTACATAATTTACAATTTCCAAGAAAATTTTCTCATTTTTATTTACACCCTTCCTAGCAATCTCTTCAAAGTCCATAATTCTGTGAATAGTATTTTTAAAGCACTTTACATGTTGACTCATGCTCTTAAGTCCCATCACACAGTTCTGAAGCTGTTCCCACCTTTCAGATTTTTGTTATTGCAGCACCCTACCTCCAAAATCTGTATCGGTTATCCTGTTGCATAGCAAATTATCCGCAAACTGAATTGGCTTAGAACAAAAAATGTTATCTCACAGTTACTATAGGAAAGGAATCTGGGCTTAGCTGGATGATTTTTTTTTAAGATATCTCATGATGTTGCAGTAAAGCTGCTGACCAGGGTTGTAGTCATCTCAGAAATTAACTGGGGTTGAAGGATCTGCTTCAGAATTCACTAATGTGATCATTGGCAGGCCTCAGAAGATCCACTTTTAATCTTGCTCATCTGGGCCTTTCCATAGGACTTTCTGCAGTTCCACTGTGGAACTTAAAAAAAAAAAAAAATGAAAGCTGGCTTCCCCCAGGACAAGAGATCCAAGGGAGAACTAAAGAGTGTGCAAGAACCTAAGATGAAAGTGAAAATATTTTAATAACCTCAACCTTGAAAGTGATAACCCATCACTTCTGCCATGTTCTGTTCATTAAACTTGAATCACTAAGTTCAGTCCATGTGCAAGGGAAGGGCTTATGAAGGCATGAATAACAGAAAGTGGGGGTCATTAGGGTCCCCTTAAGCAGCTGCCTACCAGGTGAGAATGTCATTGTTGTCATTGTTGGCAGTATCATTACCAATTCATCATAAACGAAAACTCACTGAGCACTTGCTATGTAGCAGGCACTGCTCTGAATTACTTTCTTGGATTATCCAACATAATACTTTTGTAAAAATGCATTACTACGTATTTAAATGTGATTTATTATTTAATTTGAAGTATATTAGCAGGAAGTGGCATTTGAAATCATGGCACTGTGGAGAGAAACTCTCGTGTTTAAACCATTTGACCTGTAATGATTGAAATTAAAAGAGTTGCAGGTGACTCTCTGAAATGTAAACCCAGCTAGTAAGCTGCTGAGGGAAATCGCAGAGTGGAAGGCTCATGTCCTTGAGGAGTTTCAAAATCCATTGACAATATGTGTAACGTTTCACTCCTACAATTGACTGTATTTCTTTGGCAGGTATGTAGGAAGGCAGTGCAGTGTGTTTGTTCATATATTTTTACTTCTGATTGTTCCTTCTGCTTTTATAGACTGCAGTCTTTGACGAAAACCTTGTTATTTGGTAATCAGAAGATAAATTTTTGAGGAGTGAGTTTTATGGTCTTAGAAAGATAAATACGTTTGATTTAAAGAAAGAACATTAACTGCATGATTAGTGATTTCAACTCGTTCGTTGGTCTCTACTTTGGAAGTCAAGTGTAAAGATTGAAATACAAGATTATTCTTCCGTAATATTAAAAAAATAACAATAGACTGTAGCATTTTATGAAAAAGTCATTAAATAATGTTTCCTGAGAGGCGCCTGGGTGGCGCAGTCGGTTGAGCGTCCGACTTCAGCCAGGTCACAATCTCGTGGTCCGTGGGTTCGAGCCCCGCGTTGGGCTCTGGGCTGATGGCTCAGAGCCTGGAGCCTGTTTCCGATTCTGTGTCTCCCTCTCTCTCTCTGCCCCTCCCTGTTCATGCTCTGTCTCTCTCTGTCCCAAAAATAAATAAACATTGAAAAAAAAATTTTTTTAATAAAAAAAAATAATGTTTCCTGAACAATCATTCCAAAATTCATAGTATGACCTCACCCTTCTTAACATATTTTAGCTATTAGACATACAAGATAAATATTTCTAGTTTCCATTTGCCTTCCGTTATATTCTCTAAGAGATTGGATTAGGAAGTGAGTAGAGAATGTCTTGTCAAAATATGAAGCCATGTTCCATTCAAGAATCAAGGACAGTTCTTTCTTGCCAGTGAAAAGTTGCTGTTGACTTTCTGTGGAATCCATGACTCTTCCTGCCCCATTGCTATCAATGTGGGCACTAGATTGCTGCCATGATACCCACTGTCAATTCTGGGTTGCCATGGACTTCTTTTCCTTTGTGATATTCACATGCATACTGTTAAGTCCTCATGATATGTGGTCTTTGTTCTATGTTCCAAAAACCAAAGTGTGAAAAATTCACTACGTATTCTACGATGTAGTACTAACATGTGCAGTGTGGTTCTTAGGGTTGCATATTGTTTTGTTTTGTTTTTCTCATATATCTTTTTCTCTGTTGGTTGATTAATATCCATTTAGATTAAGCTAGAGGGTGCACTCTGCTGTGAGACTGTCCAAGGAAGCAGTAGTTACTAACCTAGTTAGCTAGAATGATGCTTTTGTGTGTGCATGTCAGACTCCTTATTTAAACCCCAAGAAGTCTTCATCGAAGGATCCCATAGTAGCAATACTTGGAGTACAGGCTGAGCCTTTAAAGAAAGACTGTTTTGTTTTATTGTAGGCCTCCAGCTGTTTTCACAACTGCCTCCTACCCAGCAACAACTCATTCCTAAGGCCATATTTTGTGTCTCATCTGTGACCCTCTCTTTAAGGGTAGCATTTGCAATATGGGATCCATGGGGGTCCAGGAACTTTCTGAAAATATATGTCCATTCTGTATATGTGCCTTTTTCTAAGACAGAAGCCATAGCTTTTATCAGATCCTCAAAGCATCAGTGACCTAAAAAAGGTTAAGAACCACTGCTTTAGGGCAAATTCCTTCTTCTGAGGTCCTTTCAAGTCCATCTTGGAATTTGAGCTCCCTTGGTCCTACCCGATGAATCCTCTAGAAAATGGCTGAATTTGTAATGGGGTGGTCAGTGCTCACTGCTATTTCCCTAAAGCCCTAACCTACTCCACCCCTCTCAAATTTGAGATTCCTTATTAGGGATTTAAATGGTATTTAATAAATTGCATTCCTAGAATTCACTAGTAATTACTTAGTAAATAATAAAAAATGCCTTGCAATTACATGAGAAATTTATACCTTCCAAATTACTTTATATTCATGATACCATTTGGTCCTGGAGGAACCCAATGATATAGAGAAAAGCAATATTCCATGTTATTACCATTTTAAATGTGAGGAAACAGAAGTCACACAGCATGGCGATGACACGCTTGGGGTTAATGCTCAAATTGTTTGAATCCTAATTCAGGGCTTTTAGTTATCCTCGGTTTCCAAGGTTCCCTCACCCTGGAATTGAAATGAGATTCTAACAATATTCACAAAACAGTTTCTGACTTTACCTCCTTAGAGGGAACTCTGTCCTTTTTAGATGCTGCCAAAAAGTTCAGAATATTCCCAGATGATGACTCACCTGGACATGAGAACTAGTCTCCTTGGAGTCGACCTACCACCGTAACGGAAACAATGAAAGTTTGTCCAACTGATGCATGGCAAGCCAGTACAAACTGACACTGGGCTTTTGCAGTGAAGGAAGATAGGCTCTTTACTGGTGTGGCATCACTCAGGAGAATGGGGAGCTAATGCCCAGACAGAAGTTTGGAACTCACAGATTGCTTGGAAGTGAGGGTTTCTAAGGACAAAACTGGGGACAGAGATCTGAGGAGGTAGACACTGTTGATTGGAGGCCCGTGAGGTCATGTTAGCAGATGTTACTAAATAACTTATGACGCCACTTCATCTGGTCCCCTAGAGGTCTGTTCCATCTCCAGAGACTTGGAATCTGAGAAGTATTTTTGTTCTGTATGCAAGAGCTTTCATTAGTGCTGATTAACTACTTGTCCTACAGGTTCCTCTGAATGATAAGCAACCATTCCTATCCCTTGAGCCTAGGCTTTTGTGTTCCTAGATCATCTGGTGCTGCCTGGGGGTGACATAACCTCTAGTGTTCATTGTTAATCTGAACTGACAGGATAAATTCCAGCTTCACCACTCCCCACCTCTCCCCATCTTCTTGTCCACAGAAGGTACTGATAGCTGCTCAAGCCGCTGCTTCCTGCTTCACCCCTGCAGCTTTCTCCGTTGTCTTTGGCACATTACCTTTTTTGTTTTTGGACCTTACATACCCTGGAGGATCCAAGCAGGCTTCGTAGAGACTGGGTCCCACCCAGGGCAATAAGAGTGATAGTTATTGTGATATACTTGTCTTCGTTACCCTTTCTATCTCTGGCACATTGTCATTGATCCAAAATTAGGGTCTTAGGCTGACCCTTACCTTAGGATAATTCTTTTTTAGACTGTTCTGCATCCTGGGGTGTAGACTGAGCTTAAGCTCACACTGGGATTCTGCTTTCACCGGAGGCTGTCACCTCCTGATAGCATCTGTAGCTTCACCTTGACCTCACGGTGGGGGGAGGAGGGGGGTGCGGGGGCAGGGGTTTGAATCTCACCACTCAAATGACTCTCCAGCTGTGCTTTTTAGTTTCCAGATGTAGAAGTCAAATCACTCCTAAATAAATCATAGATCGGTAGAGCAAGAAAGAATGTTTATAGAACCCAGGTTGCAAAGAGTAGCATGTGGCCGTGTTTTGGTTTGGCCCACACAGTGCTCTGAAAAATTTCACAGTAGTTGTCTACCATGGAAAAAGAAAGATGTTGTTTTGCAAATATCCAGGTTTCTGACTTTGTTTAAGAAGTCCAAAGATCCCTTCACACAGGTCTGCATTCCTGCACAGTGAATGGCCCACATTTTGATTGGGGCATGTGGGCTTCAGTTGGCAAAAATTCCACTGGGAATTCTGTATCTCAAATAATAACTTGTTTAGTTTATCAGCAAAGAAAGTGAGCCTCCGAGACATGGAATGACCTGACAATGGCTCTGTCCAATATGGTAGCCACCAGTTGGTCGTGTGTGGCAGAAGCATTAAAATGCAGCTGCTGTGACTGAGGAACTGAATTTTAAACTTTAATTTAAATTTTAGAAGTTAAGACTAAAGCACGGTGAAATATTTTTCTGTAGAACGTGACTTCATTGTTTTGGTGGCACTACATTTCAATGAAGTGCTGTGTACATTAGGTATTATTGGTGTATTTCAGTGCATATATACTTCTTTTTAAAATGTGGCTACTAGAGGGGCGCCTGGGTGGCACAGTCGGTTAAGCGTCCAACTTCAGCCAGGTCACGATCTTGCGGTCCGTGAGTTCGAGCCCCGTGTCAGGCTCTGGGCTGATGGCTCAGAGCCTGGAGCCTGTTTCCGATTCTGTGTCTCCCTCTCTCTCTCTGCCCCTCCCCCGTTCGTGCTCTGTCTCTCTCTGTCCCAAAAATAAATAAACGTTGAAAAAAAAAATTAAATAAAAAAAAAAATAAAATGTGGCTACTAGAAATTCAAAAATTACAGATGTGATTCACAGTGTGTTTCTGTTGGACAGTGCTGATCTGACAGAGCTCACACAGCTTACTGGTGGGCAGGTCTGGAATTTGTCAGCAGATATCAATGGTCCTAACCATATTTTTTCTCCATTACTAAAGTAGTGTCCAATTTTTCTTCTAATTCTCAAAACTTTTTCTATAATAACATACAGTCTCACAAACTCCTATGGGAATTTTCCTAATTTGTACATGGTACATGATACAGAAGTGATTTTATGTAAAAGAAACTTAGCTCTGTATATTATCAACAATTTTATAATAAAGGTAACTTTAAAGATAACAAAATTAGGGGCGCCTGGGTGGCGCAGTCGGTTAAGCGTCCGACTTCAGCCAGGTCACGATCTTGCGGTCCGGAAGTTCGAGCCCTGCGTCGGGCTCTGGGCTGATGGCTCAGAGCCTGGAGCCTGTTTCCGATTCTGTGTCTCCCTCTCTCTCTGCTCCTCCCCCGTTCATGCTCTGTCTCTCTCTGTCCCAAAAATAAATAAACGTTGAAAAAAAAAATTAAAAAAAATAAAAAGATAACAAAATTAATATTCATGATATATAAAGACTTAAATTTTTTTTTTCTCAGTGACACTGACCACTTAATATTCTCTGAATTATTTGTGTAAGAAAATAATTTTTAATACATTGAAAACAACATTGTATTTCATTTAGGCACAGATGTATATTAAAATGTAGTCTAAAATCAGTTATGTATTGTAACTCTAAAGTTAGAATTACTTTTAGACTTACTGTATTGAGTTCTTATATTTGACATAGAAAGAAAGACTTTGTAGATAAAATATTAGCAAATAGCTCAGTGGAATCTAACGCCTCTTTATTTGACATTTTAGTTGTTGAACTGTGAATTGTAGCTTACATACATACATAAAAGTTCACAAATTGTAGGTCTCCAGCTTCATGAACTTTCACAAACATGTTTGTGTAGCCAGCAACTGAATCAAAACACATAACAATACCAGCAGCCCAAAGTTACCTGGAGCCCCTTCAAGTCACTGACTGCCCCTGATCCCCTATGGATAAAAACTGGATTAACTTGCTCTTTATTATTGTATATATAAGGGAAATCAAACAACATATACTCATATATACTCGTGTCCGGCTTCTTTTGTTTAATATTGTTTTGAGATTCCTCCACGCTGTTACATGTAGTTACAGATTATTCATTTCTGTTAGTATGCCATTCAAATTTATTCTTCTGTTGATGGACATTTGGGTAATATCAATTGCTGCTGCTATGAATGTTCTGGTTCTTTTACCGTTTTTAGGGCTAGCAGCTCCTTGATGTGCTCAATGACTGTTGTGAGTAAGATAATCCCAATTAAGGACTATTTTGAATGCATTTGCAGCATCATTATTATTGCCCCTCTACTAATGCTAATTTAATATTCCTATGCATTCTGTCTACAAGCACTGGTTTATTATCAGTAAAAATTAAAATTTTTTTTTTCTCAACGTTTATTTTTATTTTTGGGACAGAGAGAGACAGAGCACGAACGGGGAAGGGGCAGAGAGAGAGGGAGACACAGAATCGGAAACAGGCTCCAGGCTCTGAGCCATCAGCCCAGAGCCTGACGCGCGGGGCTCGAACACCCGGACCGCGAGATCGTGACCTGGCTGAAGTCGGATGCTTAACCGACTGCGCCACCCAGGCGCCCCTAAATTTTAAAATAGAACCCAAAGTAAAAACAACTATACCTTAAAGTTCAGGACACAAGCATTGGTATCATTGTTCAGCCAAGTATAAGCTGCCCATGGGACTGCCTGGATAGGAACTGGCTTGTTTGTTCCCATGTTAACCACCATTCATGCTCATTTGATCCATTCTTTTTCCATTTTTTAAGTAATTTATTTTAAAGCAGAAACTACAACAGGCTCAATTACTGCCTTTCACTAAATTAATTTCCTGAAACATATTGGCAATCCCGCTAGTTTGGAAACACCGCCTTGCTCTGGAAAGGTATAAAGTACAACAGCACTTTGGGGAAGTGTTACGGAGTTAACTCAGATAAGTGGTGGGTAGTTGAACTAGTCTTAAGATTCCTTCTGAGCTAAAATTTTGTGATTTTTAAATTCTGAGATGCTAGCTTAAGTGAACAGTAATGAAAATAAGAATCATCTGTAGCAATTCCTACTTATCAACTTAATACAGTTTTCACAGTACAGCTTTGCTTTAATATATATAAGCGGCAGAAAAAAGACAATGACATTCGTGAAATTGATCCATGAAAATCTCATCAGTATTACTTTTATGACTTGTGATAACTGAACTTGTGTTAGGTTGTACTTTATCTTCATTGAGATTATGACAGAAAAAATTAACTAATAAAATATCTGTAAACATGGGGTACCTGGGTGGCTTGGGTGGTTAAGGTCGGACTCTTGACTTCGGCTCAGGTCATGAACTCTCAAATGGTGAGTTCAAGCCTTGCATTGGACTCTGCGCTGACAGCTTGGGATTCTGTCTCCTTCTCTCTCTCTGTCCCTCCCCCGCTTGCTCTCTGTCTCTCTCAGATAAAAAGAAAATCCATAAACAAAATCTACCCCACTTTTTAAAACAACAGATTTTTGAATCAGGAACATGAAAAAATATCCTCCTAACCCAAGACATTAACAGGTGATTCCCATCTACTTTCAGACCGACCCTGAAAATACTAGTACTCAAAAGTAATAAAATTGCATGTGTTAAAACGTTTTTCGGCGCAGAGCCCAACATGGCGCTCGAACTCACAAACTGCAAGTTCATGACCTGAGCTGAAGTTGGATGCCTAACCAACTGCGCCACCCAGGCGCCCTTAAAACCTCTTTCAAGATTGTTGCTAATTCATACTGGCTTCTCCTCTAAACACTGGTTAGTTCACATCTGCGAGTTTTGGATGGGAAGCTATTCAGAAACTTCTCAACAAAGCAAAACAAAACAGAGAAAAAGATTCTAGAGTATATCAGACATTCAGGTGCTTTATGTTTGGTTCACTTGGAGGACTGGTAAATTATAGAAGCATCTGAGGTTACAAAATTATAACTTGGATTTCTTAAAATATAGTTTATTCAGTATATTATAGTTTATTGTAGAAATTACGCTTCAGTTACAGAGCAAATGTCTGTTTATGACAACCTTTTTTCTTAAAAAAAAAAAAACCTGTATTAAAATGATCTGATTTTTTTTTTTTTTCCCAAAATGGAAGATAGCCATAGCAAATGACGAGTAGTTTAGGGTAAGTAAATCAAGAAGGTGTGGTTTGATGCAGCTAATGTTACATGAGTAGCCATCTAAAGATACAGAGAGTCAATATACTACTTTTTGTTTTGTATCAATTTCAAAATCTCAGTGGCTTACAACAAACATAGTCATGTTCAAGTTCTGCAGTTTGGCTGTGGTTCTGTCATTGCAGACTGGGCTTGGCTGGGCCTGACTTGCCTGAGCCTAGATCTGGGCAACAGGTTTTTGGTGAGTTTCAAGGAGACTCTGAATGCCTCCTTTCCACAACCTGCTGCTAAAAGGATTGCATCTACCTGGAGGTTTCCCTCTCAGTGGATTTACAAGAGCACAAGAAGGTAGGTGTTAACATATAGTGCTTCTTAGAGCCTGGGCTTGGAGCTGCCAAGCTGTCATTTTTGTCCACTTCTCATTGGCCAAACAAGTCACATGACCAGTCCCAACTTTAGTAGGTTAGAGTGCAGAAGAATACTCTGCCCTCAGCAGTCAGCAGTACATGCATAGCAAAGTGTGGATATACTGGGGGAGTAAGGGGTGAGGGATTTAGAATAATGACTCCATCTACCCCATCCGTCAATTTCAAAATTGGTACAATGTGAGATAAAGGAAGAAAGCTGCTTTTGTTTGAAGAATCATTTTGCAGTGATTTGATGTAGACGTTTTAAAAGATTAACATGAAATCACATAATTTTAGTGATATTTTTGTATTTCCTGGAAAAGTGTTTAAGTTTATAACAAATGAGCACTTAGCATAAATCCTAAACAAAATGCAGTAGGTAAATATGTTCTCTTATGCAACAAACTTTTCCTGAAGCACCTACTGTCCACAGGCTTTCTTGAGGGATATAAATTTGATTATACAGGTGCCGCCTGCCATCAAGAGACAGAATGTAAATCAACTATCCAGTAAAGTTAAAGCCTTTTCTATTGGATTTTTATGATTCTGCTATTTCACTGACATAGAGTAAGTAGAACTTCTCTATGAAAGCATTTCAACATTTAATACAAGGATGTTAGCAGCAAAAAGCAGATATGATAAAACAGAGAATTACTTTTAGATACTAATTTATGTGGGTTAAAAAAAGCAATTTAGAACATGGACTCATTAATAGGATTGGGCATTTTAATTTTTTTGTATACATCTCATGAACATATGTAATACTTATTAGAAGCTTTTATTGCATATTCACTGAGATTCTTTGGTGAAAAAATTAAGTGAAAAAGTTATGCAATTAGTATTTATTTAAAGAGAGAGAGAGAGAGAGAGAGTATGAGCGAGGGGAGGGACAGAGAGAAAGAGAGGATTCTAAGCAGGCTCCACACTGTCAGTGCAGAGCCTGACATGGGGCTGGAACCCATGACCCATGAGATCATGACCTGAGCTGAAATTAAGAGGTAGACACTTAACCAGCTGAGCCACCCAGGTACCCCCAATTTGTTTAGATTTTTACTTTCTACAGCTTGATTCTTCATGTCTCAGCTTAAGAATATCAGAATTCTGTACTAAAAAAAGAGGAAGCTGAAGGCTGGTCCCTAGGTACACAAATATGGCTTTGATTTTGAAATGGATATTTCCTATGAGTCGTCCTGACATGCTTCTTGTGCACATAATGGAAGAAGCGGTAAGAAGAGGCAGGGTTTTTGTTTTTTTTTTTTCCTGACAAGTTCATTTATGTACTTTTTGTGAACAGTGCCTGCTCAGAAAATTTCAGAGTAGGAACATGTAGATTCTTGTTAAGCCCTAGGTAGTGAACTGCTAAAGCTCTATGAAACCAGAGAATACTCTGCAGGTTATTAGTGTAAGTATTCTCTAACTTAAAAAAATGCTTCTCGTTGTTAACTTTGTACCTTTGCAAATACGTTGATGTGGAAGGAAAATCTGGCTTTATTTTCCGTCTTCCTCATCTCTGTTTTGTTACTTAGGTTTTTTTTTTCTTTTTCTTTTTAAACTCACTAGTTGATTGCTTAAACAACTTTTTTTTTTTTTAACAGTCTGGTTGGCACCTATCAGAATAGACACTGAAAAGAACATTTCTATTGACTGCTTAGTTATTTTTACAAAGGGAAAAGTCTTTCTTTCCATTCCTCATTGAATTTTAACCAAAAGAGGTTATGGTTTTTAACTACCACATCTAAAATCATTTCTTGAATTTTGAGTTCTGTTTCAGTAGGTCGTATCTACTTTCCCCTCTTTCTAGGGCTGTTATGGTTTTATCTGGGTCACTCAAAAATCAGATCCTGTTGGCATGGTGTAATCTACATGGATGTTTTTCATATAGTTGTGTTGACTCTAAATATGTATCCTGAATTTTACCAGTCTAGAATATTTCTGACATCCTAGTCTGACCATCATCTCTTGACTTGACTTATTGCAGTAGGCTTCTACCTGGTTTTCTTACCTCCCACATAGGAGTCCATTTAGTTTATAAAGGTTATTATTTGTAAAATATAAATTAGGTAATATTATTTTCTATTTCTCTTTGAAGAAGAATCCACCTTGTCTCTTAACCACTTTATTGCACTTCACCAACAAGATTTCAGCCACACAGGCCTTTTAGCTATTTCAAGTGACCCTGCAAGCTCACACTCTTCTTAAGAGTCTTTCTACTTGCCATTTTCTCTGTCTGGAATATTCTTCCCTGAGATCTGTTCTTCACCAGTTCCTCTTCAGACTTCAACTCCTAGAGAGGTAGCTGTGTTAGTTATCTGTTGCTACATGACTAATTACCCACACGCTTAGCAGCTTCAAGCAACAAACATGTCATCATTAACTATGTGACACAGTTCCCTGAGGTCATGAATCTGGGAGCAGCTTAGCTGGATGGCTCTGGCTCAGGGTCTCTTTGGCGCCTGTAAGCAAGCTGTGGACTGGGCTGCAGTCACCTAAGACTCTGCCAGGGGAGGATCTACTTCCCAGCTCATTTGCATGGTGGTTCTTCACTGTGGAACACCCCTCCCTCCATCAGTTGCCTGAGTGACCTCATGACCTGGCAGCTGGCGTCTCTCAGAGTGAGGGATCTGGGAGAGGAAGCACCCAGCATGGAAGTCGACAGCCTCTCATAACCTAATCTTGGAAGTGAGATAACGTAGCTCGTGCTGGATGCTGTTAGTCACACAGACCAACTGACTCCAGTGGCAGAGGGAAGTGCACAAGGGTTTGAGTACCAGGAGGTGGGGATCACAGGGAACCGTCTGGGAGGCTGGCAACCTCTGCAGCCCTGCCACCCATTGACATTTCACTGGTTGCTTTCGCGAAGTCCATACCTTTCTTTTTTTTTTTAACCTCTAAACAATTGAACATAGAAACTTCTAAACATAGAAGTTCAACTATATCTCTTCCTTGATAGGAAGTAATATCCCATATAGTCAGAAAAATAGTAATGGTTCTTCTACCCAAGTACTCTGTCTCATTATCCTCCTATATTTTCTTCCTTGTACAGATGACCGTCTGAAATGTCGTATCTCCATGTTGTCTGTCTTCCTCTAGAAGATTATTGGATCTTGAGTTCAGAAAACTGGTTTCACATCCACTGTTGTAATCCTTGAGCTTAGAACAATGTCTACAATGTACTAGTTATTTGATAAATGAAAAATAGGTTTGCCTTTTCAAGCCCTAGAACTTTTATTCTAACTATTGTGTATGGGAATGTTTCTACATGCATCCCTGTATTCTAACGTTGAGTATATTGAGCATAAATTTCATTAGTTTAATATTTGCTGAGTTTACCTTATGTAGAAGGCACTGTACTAAATACTGTGAGGTTACAAACACAAATACGACCTGGTCCATGCCCCCACAAGAGTTTCTCTGGTAAGGAAGGGCAGAGTGTGGTGTGGGTCATTTGAGAACAAGTAAACTAGAGGAGAGGGGAAAACTCCAGAGCCAGGGGAACAATGGAAATTGGAGAAAACTACACAGTGGAATGTCCACCAGATGTCTCAGGGTCACTGCAGCTATTTTGTGCTGTAATACTGTGTTCTTTTTAGCATGCTCAGAATGTACGAAGGGAAGAGGGGTGCCTGGGTGGCTCAGTCGGTTGAGTGTCTCTTGATTTTGGCTCAGGTCTTGAGCCCGGGGTCCTGGGATCGAGCCCCGAGTCAGGCTCTACACTGAGCATGGCCCTGCTTAAGATTCTCTCTCTCCCTCTCCCTCCCTCTCTCCCTCTGTCTCCCTCCTTCTGCCCCTCTCCCCCACTCATGCTCCATCTGTCTCTTAAAAAAAAATCACCTTGCTGAAATGACTAAAAATATATGGAATTGTGTTTCATTACGTGTGACCATATGTAGATGTGGAACAGTTTGCCGGTACATTAAATAGCTGTAGGTCAGTGTATCTTTGGAATTCGTTTTCTGAGTAGTGATTATGTTTTATAGTGTCTTTCTCTGCTGTTAGCTCATTCCTGTAGTCCTTCTCTGTCCCACTTTTTATTAAAGTTGTTTCATGTAATTGCTGTGGACTTGAAAAGCCAGCAACCAAACTTGATAGAATTATGTGTAGTAAGAATAAATAAGCCTCCTACAGTTTTCTTTTCCGGTAATTGAGTTTTCAGGGAGGTTTTACTTATGGTCCAGCCGTTTGTGGCTCATTTTTACATCTTTCTGGTACTCAGCTATTTGAGTACAACTTCTCTTGATAGACAGGATGTTATTTTACCTGTTTGTGTTTATTCAATAGGTTTTCTATTGGACTTTGTGTCTAATGCAGTGTATCAGAGTTGTCAGACTGACTCATATGTTTGCCAAATTTTAGCTTTATATCCTTAAATAAGTGTTGGATCTGAGTCTCATAAACGGAAAAGAAAAGAAAAAAAGAAGTCAGGTGTTCCTCACAACGTGAGCGTGAAGAGTAAATGGCTATGACAGGGGCCGAGGATGTTACCTGGCAGTCTGTTTCCTGCTCTCCTCCTTTGCCAGTTATTCCCCACCAGGTAGAATAGGCTTCACAGCCACCGTGCATGTCACTCTGACAGGGATGTCCTGGCTTATCTCTGGCAGTGTGGGACTGGCCCAGAAAGACCAGTCCTGCGGGCAGCTTTATTTCCTAAGATGGGCAGCATAACTCGGGGAGTGATCCAAGGTCACGTTTCCCTCCAGAGTGGTTCCAGTGACTTGGCCCCATAGAAAATCCAGTTCGAGGCTGGCCATACGAGTAAACGTGCTTTTTAAGTCTCCATCAGAGGTTTGATACCCACACACAGGTTTAACTGCTGTGTGGTATTCTCACTCCCTACCTGGGATTTCACAACAGCGGAATTCAGAGGCATGTCAGCGTTTGAGAAGTCTAAGACAGTGGTGGGTTTTATGGGAGGATGAATCACTCACTGTGATACTTAAAGTTAACAAAACTTTCAGAGCAAGGAATTTTTTAATTAAAGAAAGTTCTACAACATCCGTGTAATTACTCACATTTTTCTACTCCCTCACATGTTTTCTCAGCTTACCCACCCTTGTGACTCATTCAGTGGCAAAATCAGTGAAATCAGCATTCTCTTCTAGTCATCAAGCAAAAGTGGGTCATCTCCCTGGCCTGCTGGATTGTCTGGTATGCCCTAGAGAATCTCATTTCAGTAGGGCTTCTTCTTGCCTCCACGTTGCCTTGCTTTCCCCCTTGGACTGGCTTCCACTGACCACCCGGAACTTCTCACCACATCCAGCCCCCTCACTCCAGGTTGTTCTTGCCTGAATGCTGCATTTTCTTGTATTCATTTACCTCTGTGCCCCGAGAAAACTACTAAGATTCAGCCTTTTTCTTGTTTTAAATTCAGCTGCAATTCATTGTGTGCCTATTATGTGCCACCCACTGAGTTAGACCCCGATACTCACATTATGGATCAGAAGAATGAGGTTCAGAAAGGTTACATGTCCAGAATGACAAAGGTAGTAAATGGTAGAAGGAATTTGAATGCAAATCTGCCAACTCCAAATTCAGTTTTCCTTCTAATTTGGCACTCCCCTTTCCTCAAGGCCAAGATGTGGGGAAACACTGATGATGTGAGCTGGAAGGCTTCATTAGGTCATGCTTGAGTTCGTGCCACTGACCGTCACCTCTTTTCCAGCTTGGGTGGCTGCTGTAAGCAGGTATGTGGCAGATGTGCAGGGGCTGCGTGTGTGGAATGGAGAGAAGGATCACTTCACCATTGATTTAAAAGAAGAAAAATTGGTCTTAAAAGTAGATTTAGCAATTCAGAATAGAAAACCTCCATTCATTAAGAAGAGTAAACTGGGGTGCCTGGGTGGCTCAGTGGGTTAAGTGTCTGACTTCTGCTCAGGTTATGATCTCACCGTTCCTGAGTTCAAGCCCTGCATTGGGCTCTGTGCTGACAGTTCGGAGCCTGGAGCCTACTTCAAATTCTGTGTCTCCCTCTCTCTCTGCCCCTCCCCTGCTCACGCTCGGTCTCAGTCTTTCAAGAATAAATAAACATTAAAAAAAAAAAGAGTAAACTTACTAAATGTGAAGAAGTTGGAGGAACTTCTTTGACTTCACTTTATTCAGAATGTGGATTTAATCTTTAATTGGAAGAGTGTTACCTGTTACATTGAGTAAGCGTTTCAAGCCTTATGTATCTGTTTAGACTGGTCACAGAAATTTTTTCTTTTTCCTTTTTGGCTTCTTGAAAAAACATTAATGAAAATGAAGGTGGTTTCTGTGAGTTGAAGAATAGGTAGTTATTGAGTAATTGCATTATTGGAGGGCAGTATTAAACATATTTCATTCTGGGTTTTGTAATGTCATTTTAGAGTTTACCTTAGAATCTATATTTGATGGTATAGATTATGTTGGAGACTTTAATGAAGCCGCATTGTGAACACCCAACTCAGGAAGATAAGGAAAGTATGCATTTTCCCCAAATTTGGAATGGATGTAGACCTGGGTTCAAATTTGGACTCTGTAATTAAATACTTGGATGACCTTCGGCAAGTTACCTAACCACTTAGCCTGTTTCATTGGGTATTCAGATAAGGACTACACTTGTTTTCTTTCTGGAGTTCGGAGTCTGATGAAAGCATCTATCTTGTGCCTGGTAAACGGTAGACATATTGCAAAGTCGACCATTTTAATTATTTGATTACAATTACAGTTTCTAGAAAAACAAAGTATTTCCCTCACTTGTGGTGGTTAGTAACTTCATCTTTCTGTGCAAAGTCTTTAGAGCTCAAAATTAGCTACATTATATCAAAGGTTTTATGTAACACTAACTTAGAAAGTGAAAATAGAGATGGCCTAAAGCTCTAATGACACCCTTTTAAGATTCCCATTAAGGAAAGTAAGTTTAACATATTATAAGACATGATGTTTTTAACAGGCATTTCTATTTTTCTCAGGAAGTATATTTTGGAATGATCTTTGAAAGGCTGCCGTTTCAATCGCTAATTCATTTTACTCAGAGACTTTGAACATCAAAGCGGCAAAACTCAATTAAATGAAGCAGTCAGGAAATAGAATATTCTGGTGAATTTAGTTGTCCGTGTTAAACAGAAAACTTACTACTTTCTCCGCCCATATGGCTTCTGATCTCTGTATTTAAATCATTCTATTGAATTTGAGTTTATATTGAAAGTTCTGTGCCAAGTTTTTGTTGCTGTTGTATTTTGCTTTATCTGGAAAAAGGAAGGGAAATCAATTAAAATCCTTTTGGTTTCAAGTTACATAACTGAAAAGCATTCCAAACTATACCGATTGCTTTACTTCATTGGTAAATACCAATTTTCTTCAAGTGCTGGAAATGTCGATTAGATAGGATGAAAAGTCAACTTAAATGGGCATAGCAGTGAGCTGACTTATCAATGGTTTTGATCTTTCCCTTCTAGGACTTGAATGAAAAAAATTCTATTCTCAGTTATGTTTAAATGAGCATCAGCATAATCAGCTGATAGGATAGAGGCTTGAAAGAGTAGTTTACATTTGTGTAGAAATTTGGAAAGTGTAGAAAATTTTTAAGAAGCAAAGGGAAAAGTCTTTCATAACATCAACAATGAGAGCAATCTTGTAAAACTTTAGTGTTTAGTCTTTATTTCCAGAATCAAAGGCAAATGGATGTGCAATTCTTTTTTTTTAACCTGTTTATGTTTTTTTTTTAACCTGCTTAAGTGGTTTTTCCTTTTTTTGTATTTTTATTTCCATTTTAAGTTTTATAGAAATTATAAGAAAATTGACTGAAAAGAGTAGAAATAATAAAGCTTTTCTTTATGCTTAAAAAAACTGTCCTTAGTTACCATTTTTATATTTTAATGGGTATACAGAAAAAGATTATTATTAAAAGGTTTTGCTCTACAAGAAGTCCATATGTAATTAGTAAATCACATGCCCTTTTCAAAATTTAGGAGAGGAAAAAGCTCTAAAAAATAAGACCATTCAGAAGCCAAATTTTAAGAGATTTTATTTTCTGCCTTATTTTTTTATGTAGAGTGTTGAATGAACAGTTTCATCACAATAATTTTTGTTGATTTACTTTCAAGTTTTTTTTTAAGTTTTTTTCATTAAAAAAATTTTTTTTAATGTTTTTATTTATTTTTGAAGGAGAGAAAGAGAGACAGAGCATGAGCGGAGGAGGAACAGAGAGAGAGGGAGACACAGAATCCAAAGCAGGCTCCAGGCTCTGAGCTGTCAGCACAGAGCCCGATGCGGGGCTCGAACTCACAAACTGTGAGATCATGACCTGAGTCGAAGTTGGACGCTTAACTGACTGAGCCACCCAGGAGCCCCAACAAGTTTTTTTTTAATGACAGTAGGAAATGTAAGCCTAACAGAAAAATGCATGCAGGAATTATCAGTATTTATCTTAAGATAGATTCATTCTTTTTTTTTTTTTAACATTTATTTTTGAGAGAGAGAGACAGAGCATGAGCAGGAGAGGGGCAGAGAGAAAGGGAGACAGAAGCCAAAGCAGGCTCTAGGCCCTGAGCTGTTAGCACAGAGCCTGATGCGGAGCTTGAACTCACAAACTATAAGATCATGACCCGAGCTGAAGTTGGACGCTTAACCAACTGAACTACCTAGGCGCCCCAAGATAGATTCATTCTTGATCACTGACTTTGTAAGGCAAATTTTGTGAAAGTTGTTTTAATTCCATAATGCAGTTTTATCAGGTATATATTTTCATCATATTGTATAAACTCATTTAAATTTAGAAGGCACCCCATAAAATTATTTTTATATATTCCTGGTGAGACAGCAGGCCAGAAGATATTAATATGCTCTGTTAGATTTCATTTGTGTTCTTTTCAGATTCATGAAACTCCTGAAGACAAGATGATGGAAATATTTTCTGTACCTCAGATAAATATCATGTATATTTCCATATTAATAATGTAGAATTGTCCTTTCTGCGTTAAAGGGATTTTTTTTTAATGAGTCCTGGCCTTTTTGTTATTTCTCAAATGGCTATGTTGTGCTCTTTGAGGCATTTAGTATAGGGATGATATACTGAATTCTGTCAGTATGTTGGCAACATGTTAAAGATCAGAGGTTGTTTTGATTTGGTTTTGGTTTTGCTATGTCACTTGTGTGTGTGTGTGTGTGTGTGTGTGTGTGTGTGTGTGTGTGTGTGTGTGTATGTGTGTGTGTGTGTGTGTGGTAGCCTTGGAAGAAAAGCTAATAAGCATTTAGTTCAATTTTTTTTGTTTGCCTACATATACTGCTAATTCTATATTTATTTAGGTAAGAACTCAATGTGTGTTCCTAGGTTTATTGTTTTGGATCAAGAGCTAGAATTCTTAATAAATTTGCAGTGCTAAAGGGATAGGCTACTTGTAAGTACTGTGTTTTTATTCTGCCGCTGAGTAAGAAATAAGGTAGGCACACAATTACCTTCATTAAAAGTAGCTCTCAAAAGTGGGTTATTTAAGATGTTAAACAAAAAATTTACCTAGTGTGTTCTCAAGATTCTAACGCAAAGATGAAAGAATGAAGCATGAATATTAACTAAAAATTGTCCTAATTTTTCTGACAATTTGTACTCAGCAGTAATTACAGAATTTTTTTTCTTTTATTTGCATACATCTATTCATGCAGGTTTACGGGGGGGGGGCTATGTTGTATAAATGATTTTAAGGTAAATTTAAAGATAAGTTTCTTGTCCTTGTCACAGTCTCTTGAGTGACACTCACAAAATTACCATAGTAAGTGGATTCCTTTTCTAATGAAGTAACTCTTAAAAAATTCAGAATAATGGAACAAAACCATACTAAATCACCAATAAGTTTAATGCTTTTTAAGTAAACGCATTTTTGAATACTATAAATGTAAGATACTAATGGCTAAAGAAAGGTCACTATATCTTCTAATGAATAGATGGGAGTAATTTCTAATTAGCACCTGTTCCCTCACAAATTACATGTGAATTGGATGTAAAAGCTTTTTGTATATAAACTGTAAAGGACTATACAAACATAATTTACCATGATTGCTATGAAAGTAGGTTTTAATGGACCTTTTCCCCCTGGATATATGAGCACTCGTTTACGAATATTTTAACCTCTCTGTGACAGGTTTATCTGCAAGATGATAAAGAATAGAACTGACATCTTTTAGTGAAATAGCTGTTTGCTCTTCCTGAGAAATTCTGATTTGCACTTTGTCAATGGAGAAATAACATGAAATCAGAGGTGCAGTGTCTAGTATGTGAATGAATCCTGTTTTAAGAGCTATGGTTATAATTAGTTTTGTTCTCTGTTACTCGAAGAAACTATGCAGTGTAATAGTAAATGCCAGTTTCTCAAGTCCAAATTACTATAAATATTGAATTGGTTGAATCTGGAACTAGTGAGGTTATTCTGTGCCTGAACTTCCTGTTTCCACCTACCTCCCAATTACTTGCAGCTGTCAAAATAATTTTAATCATTTTCAGATACTTTGCAAAAGAGAAGGGCCTTAAGCCCTTCAGCCAAAAAGGTGTTGCCCCTTCTCTTCTCATCTGCCTTTGTAGCCCTGCTGGGTCCTTCTTTTCCAGTCAGGCCGGCATTCTTTCTGAACATCACCGTTATGCCCTAAGATCTTGAACATTTATCCAGGTCATTCCACAGTTCTGATTCCACACCCTTGCCTGCTAAGCCACATCAGAGAATCAGAATTTTAGAGCTCGAGGGGGCCTTAGCAATCAGTTGGTAAGCCCTCCTGTTTTGCCAATGATGAAACATATGACATTAAATAAATAGTTTCACATTAAAAATTAGATCCAAATGTCTGGACTTCCAGCCTTCAGCCCCTTCCATTGTGACGTGTTGCCTCCAGATACATGCAAGTAGGTGTGGGCAGAGATCCGCTTCCTCCAAAGGAACTGCTAACTCTTGCATTCTCCCACCTCTGTGTCCAGGCTGTTCACCAAATATGCCTGCTGATGTCCTAGTATGAGTAAGAGTTATTACGGGGGTTAAGAAAAAGTTATTATGGGGAGAGCAAATTGAAAACTATATAAGGCAGGGGAAGAATGAGCGAGCACACTCCTTAGATCCATGTACAATTAGAATAGCAGTTGTATTTTCCGTACTTTGCTGCTTTTGTTAGTCAGTGTCAGAAAAGGATAACGTGCTTGTATTTTTCATGGCCATACCTATAGAATAGGAGAGTCCCACTTTAGGACACCTTAAGTGTGGCACAGGGTCTTAGCTTGTGTGTAAGCTCATGTATAATAGTTTTCAACTTTTTGACAATCATGGGAGACAGATAAACCTGAAATAGTATTCTTCTGTCAGAAGCCTTTTCCTAAAATCAGAGCCTTTCTCAGCATTCTGCTAAACAGTGTCCTTTGTCTCTTATTTAAATTTAAGATACTGAAACTACACAAAGCCAAGGTGAAATGATTTATGTATTGTTAGTGTCCCTACTCCTCTCCTTTACTGGAAATATGCATAGTTAGTTAGAATTTTAGCATTGGAAGGACCTTGGCCCCTCAACTGTCCAACTGCATTTTATTGCTGAGGAAACAGACTTAGAAAGAATGGTGAGGTTTCTTCATTGTGAGCACAGCACTGGTTAGTGTCAGGCCACGTGGAACTCGGGAATCTTGGCTCAGGCCAGGGCTCTTTTCCCTAAATTATTTGAAAAATCCTCTTTAAGTTATCTCTTGTCTCCATCTGATTCTATTTGTCAGCTTGTCTCTTTTTTCTTTCAGGAGAATTCACCTTAGTCCTATTTAAGTTATTTTCAGTGGGTTTAATCTGAATTCTAACTATGGTATGAGGTTGAAAAGGAAAATCGGAAGCCTAACTCTAATTAGGAGGCTGATACCATCAAAGGTTTTTTTTTTTTTCTTTTTTTCTTTTAGCATCTAGTCATGCTCCTTTCTACAGATCAGGACTGCTTATTGATTTTTCTGTGCTTTCAAAAGTCCCCATGTACTTTGTTAATTTCAACAATATAGATATATTGTCTCTACCTTTGATAGAGAAACTCTAGAGGTTGCGGGTGAATCCCCATGCTTCTTTTGGTGCAAGTCGGCTGTATCAAATTTAAAGTTTCTTAAAAGGGGACTCTTGGAAATCTGCCTTGATAGGTAACCACCAAAGCTTTACATACACACATTTTATAAAACAATTGATGTGACGAGTACGTTGGTAACATCACCTGCTGCCTTGGATTGGAACATTCGTCTGTCTGCATCAGTTCAGTCACTTAATAATAAACATTGAGCAGGTACCCACTTTGTACCAGACCAAGGCTAGTATGCAGACAGTAAAGAGACCAACGATCTCATAAGTAATCTAGAGTGCAGTCTGAGTAGCAAAGTGATATGTAAAGTGATAATAAGACTGTGTAGAGCTCTGCCTAGGCCCTCTGGGAAGCTAGAGGCGGGGTGGGGGTGGGGTTGGGGGGTGGGCATCCACACCTCCTGGGGGGGGCCTCCAGGGATCATGGTGAAGACAGATGCTGGAGTATTGGGTGTCATGTTGCCTGTGACCTTATTTACATGACTCAGGCCAGTATAACAGAAGTATCGCAAGGACTAGTCACCAGAATATGCTTTCACGAAACTGTCTGTATCCTTCTTGCATCATATCATCATTAAAAGTCTCTCACTGTCACCCTCAAGCCCACCTGCTAAGTAGCGTGGCCTTTCTTAAAGGATGAAGAAAGGGTAGTATTTTTATTTGACCTTGGAGGGTCTCACCCAGCCCTCTAGTTTAAGGAATTTTACATCATTTGCAGTGACTAGTGGTTAAAACATGACCCCCTGCCCCAAGTCAGGCCGTGCCCAATGTCTCCATGCAGAAGGTATTCCTGTTCAGAGCCGTATGTGTTCTGCTTAAGCCATTAGGAAAAGACTCATTTTCTGTAGCAAATTGGAGGAAAGAAAAGAATTATACTTAATTACATTTTTAACCCAAAGGAAAGCTTAAAAATGAATGTCCAAACGTGAAAAGAGAACTCAGGCTATCATCAAGAATTCCGGTGAACCTGAAGAAGTAGCTTGGAGACATCTAGCACTGACTTGGTTCCCACAGTCTCTTATTTGTTTAAGTTCCCTCATTCATAACCATAAGTAGGTAAGCAGTTTTTGGTGGTGAGACTGAAACGTGTCAGGAGGAGTAGGAGTGGCCTTGGGGGATATAGGCTGAGGTTTGCCTCAGTGGGGTTCCTTGTGTTGGTTTTAGACCTGTAAGCGATGGTGAAATAGCTCTTCACAGCAAGAACTTTGTAGCTGCCAGCAGCATGTGTTTCTTAGATTACTATTTACATTTCTCTGTGCTGTCCGGATATCCCTAGCAAAAATTAACCAGGCCCAGGGGTGTCAGTTAAGCATCTGACCCTTGATTTCAGCTGGAGTCATGATCTCACAGTTCGTGAGATTGCGCCCTGCATCGGGCTCCACACTGAGCAGGGAGCCTGCTTGGGATTCTGTCTCTCTCCCTGTCTCTCTCTCTCACTCTCTCTCTGTCTGCCCCTCTCTCCCCCAAAATAAACAGTTTTAACAGTTTAAAAATTAAGTCCAACATGGGATGCATGATTTGCCCCGCCCCCGGGCTCCTTGGGTCCTGATCCACCTTTCACATGGTAGCCTAAGTCGGAAATATTTGCATCATCCTTGGATCTGCTCTTGTGGTGCGCTTTGAATCAGTCACTCAGGCATTTTGATTTGATTTCCTTAAATATATTTTGCTTCTGTGCATTCCTTTCCCTCTGTCAATGATTATTGCATATGCTTGAATATTATAAGGCAAGATTCCCTTCATCCTGCAAAATTACCCCTCAGAAAAGAGGGAGTCTTGTTGTATTGGAGTCAGCACAAAGCCTCTGCTATTACTGGGTGCTTTCCCAACTGCTTTATTTTAAACAGCAGAGCACTGTGTGAGGAAGACACATTAGCCCAAAATGACCTCGTTTGATATGGTTAGACATTTATGGAAGGCACCTGACCAAATCTTTTTTTTTTTTTAATGAAATAGCACTTAAAATAGTGTGAGTATTTATTCCCAGGAATGTGTCCTCCAATTGTAAATGTAAAATGTTTTTATGAACAACTTTTTTACCACCAGCCCCCCCAAAAGCTCCCTCGTACATTTGAGTTAGCAATATAGAAAGCATGAATACGCATGCACCTACGGGGCAGATGAAACCATCAGCTCCTAATTTTATTAAGTATCTGCAGTTTAGGACATTTCTCGCGATAGCATCAGACAGCTTCCACAAATGCTGTATCTCCAGTGAAAATGGGCATGCTTCAGAAAACTCAGAGGACTAAAATTCGGACTTGTGGTGATGTTGACACGGAGGTCAGACACACGTGTGAAGAGTGTGAATCAAAGTGTTTGTAGAGATGCGGATAAAAAAAAAAGTAATTTACCTAAACAGGTTTTGTATTTCACCGTGTCACCAAAATTGGCAAATACCCCCCCCCCTTATCTAATGTAAACAAGTAGACATTCAGAAAAGTGTATGAATCGTAAGCATAGAGCTCAGTGGTTTTTCACCAAGCAGTGTAGGCAGCACACAGACTGAGGACCAGAACATCACCAGCACCAGAAATGCTCCCTCTTGCTCTCTCCCAGTCACTGCCGGCCCGCCTCCCACTGCCATCTGCACACTGCGAACAGCACCGCATCTCCTATCACCACGGATTAGCTTTGCTTGTTTTTCAACTGTTTTCATAAGTAGAATTATTCAGCAAGTACCACTTTGCTGCCTGGCTTCTTTCCTCAACGTTATGTTTTGTGAAATTCGTCTATGTTCTTACACGTTGTTTGTTCACATTGCTGAGTGATAACTTAATTTTTTTTTTTTTTTTGAACAACTGCAACATAGTCATTCTACTATAATAGATGTTTGTGTTGTTTCCAGTTTGGGACTATTATGAACAGTGCTGCTCTTCAGACTCTTTTATGTGACTTCTGGTTACTAAATTCAAATATTTGGTTGGGTACGTGCCTCAGCATGGGATTTACGGCCCACGAGGTCTGCCTTTGTCGGCTCTGGCAGACACTGTCGAACTGTTTTCTAAAATGGTTATACTGACTCATCCATCCGTCAGCCAAGCAGGGGAGCTGGTTCTCCCACAGTCTTGCCAACCCTTGGTATTTTCTGTTTTTTAAAAGCTTAGCCATTTTGATGGGAGAATAGTGGTGTTGCGTTATGATTTTAATTTGATTTCTCTGATGGTTAATTTAGTTTACTACATTTTCCCACATTTAATCACTGTTAGAATTTCTTCAAGTGTCTGTTGATATTCTTTTTCACTTCCTACTCCTTTTCACTGCTTTAAAATTTTGTAGGTTCCAGTTGGGAAAAAAAAATCAACTTTTTTTTTTTTTAAGTTTACTTAGAAAGAGAGAGGGAGCAGGGGAGGAGCAGAGAGAGAGGGCAAGAGAGTATCTCAAGCAGCCTCCATGCTGTCAGCACGGAGCCCCACATGGGGCTCGATCTCATGACTGTGGGATCATGACCTGAGCTGAAATCAAGAGTCAGACACTTAACTGACTGAGCCACCCAGGCGCCCCAAAATTCGACTTTCTTTTTTATTGGATTGTCTTATTGGCATAACTGGAGATCATCTTATATTTGGGCAATATGGTCAATTGTGATGACTCCTAACTAATCCATCAACCTTTATGCTCTCTTGGATTCTCTCTCTTGTGCACCATCCAGAAACGTATTTTTTGTAGCCATGCAGATCTGATCAAGTCAACTGCAACCCTCTCACTCATTCTCTCCCCACCCTGATTACCCACCTTCCTATCATCCCTATATGTTTACAGAACTACCCCTTTAAGAGCACTTGAGGGAGGAGGTAGAGTGCACTTGCTAAATGTTCAGATTATCAGGCGTCTTCCCTGGAAATTTTGAATCAGTAGATTAAAGATGGGCCCCAGGAACCTGTGATACTAACAGGGTTATTCTTATTTTCAGGAAAGTGTGAGGAATACCATAAGCAGATTTTTTTTTTTTTTTTTTTGGCCTCAGTGCTCTTGCACTGAGTTCTTTTCCACTGTCTGTATTTTTCTGTCTTTTCCTCCATCGTTATCTTTCAACATCCACACAGATGTTACCTGTGGGTGTCTATCTCGACTCCTGAAGGCTGAGTTAATCACTCTGTAGTCAATAAATGCTTATTCCAGATCTTCCACACAAACCTATTCCACTTGTGGCCTTCCCCATCTCAGACGATCACATGCATTGGTATTATCTTCAGTGTAAATGCAGAATCTGCCACAGCCTGCACATTGGTCCTCTTCTACTGTTACCTCATGCCTGGATTACTGAAGAACTGGTTTCCCTGCTTGCATCTTGACCCCATGTGGTCAGAGTGATCATTATTTTAAGATCTAAGCCATCGCTCTATGTTCCTGCCCAAACCCTCCAAAGGGTCCCCGCTTCTTTTGGAGTAATAGCCTGAGTTTTCACTAGGTCCTAGGAGGCCCATCCCAATCTGTCCCCTTCCCCACCTTCACACTTTGGTCTTCCAGCTCACACTCCTCACCTACAGTGACCTCCCTACTTTTCTTAGAACGGCCTGGGTATGCTTGCCCTGTAGGGCTTTCGCATTGCCCATCCCTTATGTCTGGAACATTTCCCCTGGATGTCTGTGGTAGTCATTCTTGCACTTTTTTCAAGTCTTGGCTCAGATATCTTCTCAGTGAGTCCTCAGATTCAGAAGTGTGACCCATCCTCCCCATGCCTCCAGTCTCTTTTACCATGGTCTTCCCTCTCCCCCCATGACACTTAGTAGCTCCTAACCACTTACTTATCTGCCAGAACATGAGCTCCCCAAAGGCAAATATTTTTTACTGTTGTGCTCATAACGTATTCCCTAATATCAGAACAAATGCCTGGCACATAGTAAGTATTCACTGAATACTTGTTTGATGTGTTGAATGAAGTATCCAGGATGCTATAGATATGCCAGCCTTAAATAGTATCTCTTGATAAGCAAGATTTTTATTGAACCCTCTTCCAAGATACATTGCATATTCTCACATCTTGAAGTGAAAACGTGACATTGGGAGTTTGGATAAAGAGGGTGTTGCTTATATACTGCTGTGCTGATTGGAAGGAGAAGCCAGTTGTAGGCTGGTGCATCCTGCCCTCCTTGTGGTTATTCTCTGGGATAAAGGCTAATACAAGATAAGAACCTCTTGGGGTTGATTCTTGAGTGCTGGATTTTAGGTTTGTTCCCTCTTTGCTGGAATTAGTGGAAGTGTCCATGGAGGCTGGTTCCGTGAAGAAATCAGATAACTTAGGAAAATGAAATGTCTTTTATGGTTGGTTCAAGCACATGAGTTTTGAAAAGTGTATGTGGGGCGCCTGCGTGGCTCAGTCGGTTGAGCGTCCGACTTCGGCTCAGGTCATGATCTCGCAATTCGTGAGTTTGAGCCCCACGTCGGGCTCTGTGCTGACAGCTCAGAGCCTGGAGCTTGCTTCGGATTCTGTCTGCTTCTCTCTCTGCCCCTTCCCCCCTCATGCTCTGTCTCTCTCTGTCTCTCAAAAATGAATAAATGTTAAAAAAAATTTTAGAAAAAAGTTTATGTATAACTGCATAGTCCTATTATAAAACCAGTGTGCTTTTGCATATTTTAGCCCATCTAAAGGGCATTCTTCTACATTGTTACATCAGTTTTGGGTGGCCAGAAGCCTCTGTCTCTCTTTTACTCATTCATTATTTCCTGAAACACTGTGATGCTGTCCTGCTAAAATCTGACTGCTTAGATGAGAAGAATATTACTGTATAGGGTGTATTTTTGTACATCCAAGTTTAGAATAGCTTTTGCTTCTATTACTGTGAGTCCTTAAGTTTCTAATATATATGCATATGTACTTCCACATGTAATTTTTGCTTTGTAGAGTGCAGCATTTTCATGGGACGGGAGGATATTTTTCCTCTCAGCTTACAAAGAGATTCTGTTTAAAAATCTGCTGGCTCAGCAGGTCACTATGCCAGCTCGCCTAACCTTTGGTGAGCTCTAATTGTCTCCTTGCTGTTTTACCTGTCCTTGCCTCTCTTCACAGCCCAAATTTATTGATTATAAGCTTTTTATAAGAGTCAGTTCTACACTTTTGTGTTTCCCAAGGTGCCTGGCATACTGCTGGGCTATAATATAGTAGCTCAGAGTAGCTAAGAGAAGTATCCTTTCATGAGGAGTGAAAAGATCTCATCTAATAATAAGAATGATTATTAGAAGCTCACTACTTGAAAGAAGACCTGTATGAAGAAATATATCTTAAGTCAGCTACTTGTTTGAAAAAGCCAAATCTCAGATAGTGTCATAAGGGAAAGCCTGGGTATAGTTTTATCCAAAATAGAAAAGGCAGTTAAGCACCATTCAAATCATGGTGAAAATTTTCATTTAAACGACTTCATAAACTGTATGCATTAGCAAACTTAAAAATAGACAGTTGTGTGAGCTATTATAGGAACTGTATTGTGCAGTAAAAAAAGATACTTCAATTGCCATGCAGCAGAAAAATACCTAATCAGACTGTCCTTTTTTCTCTCAGCGCTCTGAAAGTGTCTCTATTCCAGCCTCTATTAGGGCTGTGATTTAACTAATGCTAATCTTGTGAGCCTGCACATCAACAGATAAATTTATATTTAATCTCTGTTCTGTTACCTTTCTCTTCTGTGCGATATGCAAGTACTAATGAGCCAACAAATGTGGAAATTTAGTTTAAAAGTGCCAGGACATAAAGGATGGCAGGCAAATGAGCAAAAGTATGAAATATCTTCTAAAGGCACGCATTCATTGAACAACCACTGAATACCACTAGCTATTAGGAACCGGGGTATTGGGACTGAAGTGGTAATGAGAGTTTCAGATATAGAACAGGAGGACTGAGGAGATAGCCAATCCCAGCCTTCAAAGCACATAGAGTTCTTTTTTTGTCGTTCATTTATTCATTCACTCATGCGTGCATTCATTGTCCACTGAATGTTGACAATTCAGCGCACCCGGGGTACAATAGTGGAACAGAGCAAACCAGAAATTCTTGTCCCGACTAAACTTGTATTCTAGTGGGATAGAAAGGCAATCACTAAGGTAAATAAGTAAAGAAATACTGTAGGGTGTTATGTGCTAAGGAGAAAAATAAAACAGGAATGAAGGCTGGAAGCGTCGAGGGTGGGAAGCAGGTTGCAGTTTTATTTTTTTTTTTAATTTTTTTTCAATGTTTTTTATTTATTTTTGGGACAGAGAGAGACAGAGCATGAACGGGGGAGGGGCAGAGAGAGAGGGAGACACAGAATTGGAAACAGGCTCCAGGCTCTGAGCCATCAGCCCAGAGCCTGATGCGGGGCTCGAACTCCCAGACCGCGAGATCGTGACCTGGCTGAAGTCGGACGCTTAACCGACTGTGCCACCCAGGCGCCCCAGGTTGCAGTTTTAGATGGGTTGTCCAGGAAAGGACTTGGCGAGAGGTGTCTTGTTAGTAAAGATCTGCTGGAAATGCAGGAGTCAGTGGTGCAGAGAAGGAGGAGTGGAGGCAACGAGGAAGAGGCCGTACAAGGTGCTGAGGTGAAAGGGTGTCTGGCCTGTTGGAGGAATGAATGACGGAGTGGAGCAGGAGGAACAATCTGGGCCTTGAGGGGGGCGGGGTCGAGTTCCACTCCTAGTGTGATGGGAAGCCACTGAAGGTTTTGCCCCCAGGCCTGGAGTGTGAACGTGTAATTTAGTAAAGGGAGCTAGCCATAGGAAAAGGTTAATTAACAGCTGAATTCAGCTATAAATTGTCAGGCCGACTGGAAAGGTTAAATTGTACTGGAAGATGTAAAACTGGGGTGAGTGAGAAGCGAAAGGTGGACTTAACTGTTCAGGAGTTACGTGTGAGAGATCATAATGGAGTTTCGGAAATGGTGCAGAAGTCGGGAGACTTTGCCGAAAGAGCCAGGCTGAGACACTGAACGCAGCCACAGGCCTTAGGGGCGGCCTTACCTACTCCAGGGAGCTGGAGGGAGGATCCAGTGAGATCTTCAAAATGCCACCTTCTTTGTTCTTTTACTTAGTTGTTTTATGTGGGTTGTTTTCTAAGGGGAGCTCCTCTGTTCTTTCTCAGACTCCTTATGAGGTAAAATTCTGAGAGAAGGAAGGACAGATCATTGGAAAACTGTATCTGAAATGTTGTCTTCACGTTAATTACCAAGTCATTGTTCTCCAGAAGAGAGGGTGGCAAGTGGCTGGCCTCCGCCCCACATCTGGTGAGTTAGAACCACAACCGAAAACTGTTCTTAAAGGCTGTGATAAACATCTGCTATTTTAGGCCTAAAAACAAAGACAAAACAAATCTCCGAAAGGACTATGTTCTGGGAACTATGGTGATTTCAGTTCATCTTCCTTTTTGTCTCCTCTTGCTATCCTACTTAAAAATCTTCAGCCACAATTCTCAAAGGCCCAGGTTTGTTCATTTTCATTTTTATAGTCTGCAAAATGAAAAAGGTACTTGCAATTCTTTTTTTAAATTTTTTTTTTCAACGTTTATTTATTTTTGGGACAGAGAGAGACAGAGCATGAACGGCGGAGGGGCAGAGAGAGAGGGAGGGAGACACAGAATCGGAAACAGGCTCCAGGCTCCGAGCCATCAGCCCAGAGCCTGACGCGGGGCTCGAACTCACAGACCGCGAGATCGTGACCTGGCTGAAGTCGGACGCTTAACCGACTGCGCCACCCAGGCGCCCCGGTACTTGCAATTCTTAATGGTTTCACAGGTTGAGTTCTATGACTTTCTTACAGAGCCTCAAGTGTTTTTTTGTTGTTTTTTTTTAATAAAGACAAAACCTTATGTTACGGGCAAGACTGAAAGCAAAATTCTATGAGCTGTTGCTTCTGCCAAAGAAACATTGCCCTCTCTTGGCTTAAGGTGCTAAAAGACTCAGCGATGCTTTCTAATTTTGGAGTGTTGCCTTTTAATTCTGAATTGGCGCTGGTTGCCCTGAAATGTCATAGATAGGTATTTTGCCCACAAGTGGATGTGCAACAGCTAATTTCTCTTGTGACTTTCAGAGGAAGTCAGAGTAAAAATGGAAAATTGCTGCAGGAAGCTGGCATGATTATAAACTCTTGAGTGCTTGAAAGAGGAATAAAACCTCTTTCCATTCTCCACTGCATGGAAAATATTAAACTCCTTTTCAGGAAGCAGGGGAGATGATGAGTATTATGCGTTTTCATCCTTTCCTCATGGGTTCTTGTGATTCAAATCCTATCCCGGTTGTAGTGCTGTTCTGCCTTAAAAATCTTGAATGCCAAGATTGAATCATTATTTGTATCCTTATTTTTCCTTAAATTTGTCTGGTGCTTTGAGAATACTCATTATGCACCTTTTTTGTCGTGGAGGTTCTGGCAGTATTAGTTCATCTTGACTGATGCCCTTGACTTCAGAGTATAAATAGGAAAATAGAGATAGGTGACAAGGATTGATTAGTGATCCTCCTTCTAAGTGAAACAGTAAACCCATCTAGATAAATCACTAGCTCCAAAGCCTGGAGAATGCATGTTAAAAGAATTAAGGGTAGTGTGGGGTGTATGTGTGTGTCTGTTTAGTTGATAGGGAAATTTTCTAGAGAGCTGCAAGGACGCAAAGATTCTGTTTTACTTTTGGGTTTTTATTTAAAAAAAAAAGTCTTCTGAGTTTTGGAGCTGTTGGACTGATTACTTACTTTCTGTTTTTTTTTAAGGGAAAAATTTTTTTTAAGTAAAAGGGAACTGAGATTAATATTTTATTGCCTTTTCGAGTCCCCCGCCCCCCCACTGCTGTCTCCGTGTGTGTGTGTGTGTAAGTACTTCACATTACTAGACTTTAATTGTAGGGTTGAAAGGGCTCAGGGAATCATCTGATTCTTTGGCAATTTTAAGCCGTCACAGATAGGTGAAAAAATATTTTGAAATTTTCTAGCTTTTACTCTGTGCCGGGCAGTGTTCTAAGCACTTGACACAATTTAACTAAGCACTTGACACAATTTAACTTCTTTAACCCTGACATTCACCCAAAAGAGATAGGTGATACCATTATTCCCATACACCGTGTGAGGGTAACTGAAGTACAAAGTTCAGCCACTTGCCCCATAAGGAATAGATCTGGGATTTGAATCTAGACACCGGAGTCTGTGCTCTCAACCATTACATTACCATCTGCTTCTTTCCCTCTCCCTTTCTTTCTAGAATTTGCAGTTTCAAGGGTTAATTTTCACTCTCATTTTCCCTTACATAATGTGGTTTCCTCAGCATACAGTTTAAGATGCCTTTTGGCTTTGTTTTCCTTTTTCTTTGAACTTGATTAAGAAACAGCACTTCTCCAGCCCCTATCAGTCACTGCCGCTCCCTTCTCTCACCTCCTCCTTGTTGATATTCTCCAACGCTTAAACCATTTCTGCATTCTTAAGTTGTTTTACGTCAGGACCAGAAACTGGTGCTATAATAATGGCTTGACCAGTTCTGAGTAAGATAATATTAATAGTACAGTTACCTCATGGTTTGTACATATATTCTCTTTCCTTATTTACCACATCTTTTTTTTTTTACTGCATTTGCAAAACCACATTCTTTATGCGTTAGATCTTGCTAATAGTGATGCCATTTTATTCAATCATGTACATCTCAGATTTCTGAAGACCTTTGACCTTTGATTGGAATCCACAAACACGTTGGGCTCTTTGCAGACATTTCGTAGCATCTGTTGAGGTTATTTATGAAAGTTTATAACTGTGTATCCTCAGATTTTCTGGTTCTTGAGACAACATTGCTATTAATATGTTGAACGTGTAAATTCCCATTGAGCGTAAAACTGTCAAAGACAGTTGTGTGATTCAGTATGATAAATGGGTACTTCGGACTGGCTGTTGGCACGTTATCTTCCTGATTGCATTGCAGAGAAGAGACTAAAGAATGGAGCATTGTCTCCCACCCTCTCATCCCATCCCCTACACTCCCTGTCTACTTGGTATAATGTAGTGGACCCTCCACTCTTACTGAAGATGAAATAATGCTGATGAGTTTTCTGCTTCCCAGTGCAAAGACAATCATTACCCAGTTACCCAGTTCCATATAAGACTGAGTTTGCAAGAGTAAGTTTATGGTGATTGCTGCTATATATGAAGTAAAGAATTTCACAGGATTGTAAGTTGTAAATGCAGCTTCCTCCTCTATCATTACCCTTCCATAATAATGTTTAGTATATGGAGTCTGAGAGCCGGAGATAGGTGGTGAGCAGCCCTCTCCTGTATGTCTTGTTTACTGTGCTGCTCTGTCTCTTAAGATCATGGGTGTTTCTAGGCTGGAATTGTTCGCCTCTACTAGTCCCGACCTCCTCAGGAGCCCCCTATACCCAGGACCTCCCACTCACCCCTGCTGCCACTTAAGTTTCACTGGAACAAGATCTTGACTGCTTTTCCTGTTCCTTTCTTTGAAAGTGACACACATACTTGCTGAAATCATCTATAATATGTCCAATTAGTACACCAAAATTCCGTTTTAACTGGCATGTGTATGTTCCTGTGACTCTCTCTACCCAGGACCTGGGAACTTTGGCCGGTGGGTTAGAGGAAAGGAGTGCACTTCCTTCCAGCCGGGGAGCTTAGGTGTTCCTGTGGCATCCTGTTTTTGCCTCTGTGATATCGTGATAGCATTGTAATGTACCTGCGTCCCTGTAAGTTTTTCCCACCTGACTGAGCATGCAGTTTATTTAGGGCCTGGCTTAGTGAGGCCCTATAGTGCTAACCTTTTTTTACCCTGCCTTGTTCTAAACATCATTCCACATGATACTGTTGGTACCAATCCAAGACACTTCTTGGTTTTAATAGGCTTTTTAGAAGCTGGCAGAGGGACTTATATACCATACAGATTTGTTTGAAAAAAAAAAGTAATTTCTCAACAGTGGACTTGTAGCCAAGCTTTTTTTTTTCTTAAGATTATTTATTTTGAGAGAGAGAGAGAGAGAGAGAGAGAGAACAGGGGAGGGGCAGAGAGAGAGAGGGAGGAGAGAATCTCAAGCAGTCTCCACACTATCAGCACAGAGCCCAGTGCGGGGCTCGAACTCACGAACCATGTGTGAGATTGTGACCTGAGCTGAAATCAGTAATCAGATGGTTAACTGACTGAGCCACCCAGGTGTCCCAAGATTTTTTTTAAGTTATTTTTATTTATCTTTGAGAAAGAGAGAGAGAGAGAGAGAGAGAGAGAGAGAGAGAGAGAGAGGATGTGTGCATGCAAATGGGGGAGGGGCAGAGAGGGGTAGAGAAGGACTCTCAAGTAGGTTCCATGCTGTCAGTGCAGAGCCTGATGTGGGGCTCAGTCTCACAAACCCTGAGATTGTGACCTGGTCCAAGGTCAAGAGTGAGACATTTAACTGACCGAGCTACCCACGTGTCCTGCAACCAAGCTTTTTGGAGTACAGCTTCCTTTACCCCAAGTTCATGCCCCTGTGCTTTTGTCCCTGTGATGTCTTCCAGAAGTGCCTTTCTCCCTCGGGGTCCTTTTCTGTCAAACTGCTCTTCATTCTCAAAGCCAGCCAAGAGGTCACCTCTTCTCACCTCTGAGAAGTCTTCTCTTACCTTTCTCGCATCCAGAGCTCATCCTTGTCTTTCCTTGGGCTTCCATATATTTTTATTGCGCTAAATGTATTTAGCTCCGTTTTTAAATTTTTATTTATTTATTTATTTTTGAGCGAGCGAAAAAGAGTGTGAGCAGGGGAAGGGGCAGAGAGAGAGGGAGACACAGAATCCGAAGCAGGCTCCAGGCTCCGAGCTGTCAGCACAGAGCCTGAGGCAGGGCTCGAACTCACGAACCACGAGATCATGACCTATAGCTCTAATTATTTAAAAATTACTGTCTACTAACCTGTCTACTGTGTTAGACTTGAGCTGCTTGTAGCCAGGCCTATGTCTGTCTATTCATCTTTCATTTCTACTCATGATGTGGTTCCAGTTACATGGTAGGGGCTCAATGGATGCAGAGCTGTATTGGATTCCTTTATAAGAATAGCACTGGGGTGGGCGAGGAAGGGTCATCTGGCAAGGAATAGAACTCCAGGCAGAGGAAAAGACTGGAGCAGGGATAGTTGCTATGACTTGTGTGAGGCTGAGGCTGAGGGGCAAGTTGAGATTGGGGCATACACGCTGCCAGGGCATGACGTGATGCCAGTTTGGATGGTGGCAGGAATTCTAGGAGCAGTGCACAGAGATGGCAGCAGACGTGTGAGTAGAGGTCGGGGCTGTGGTGGTTGCAGAGGGAGAGAAACTTCCTTGGAAGTGGAAGGTTTATATGGGATGACAAGATGAGAGATGCAGTGTGGGGAGGCGGTGGAGGACCTAGGAGGCGATGGGCAAGTTGGAGGGAGGACAGCAGGAGCTGCCAACTGGCAGCCGTGACACCGGGGAAAGGGCGGGAGGGACAGGGCATTCACTTCAAGCGCAAGGGGTTATTATGTCAGGTGTGGGGGAGGGGAGTTGCTGTGACCGCAGCCCTTTTGGATGTGTCCAGTAGTGTCGGGCAGTTGTATGCACTGTACATGGTGAGTCCGTGATTGATGGTGAAATTGTATCTTAGGCAGCCAAGGGAAGCTAGGGACTGGCACGGGAACCAAATAACAGGTTTGGCTTTCCTTGGCAAGGAATGAGATCACATGGGACCATAATGCTGCACGAATAGGATGCAAAGTGTATGTCAGAAATTCAGGTTTTGCCCTTTCCCCCCTTCTTTGCCTGTACAAACCACTCTGCGAGGCTGGGCTTTCTGTCCCAGAAGGAAATCTTAACACAAACTTGGATACTTCTCAACTTCTCTCAGATTAAAAGAAAAAAAAATTTTTTTTTAGTAACTTTTATCTGGAAACACAGTCTTGGTCTACTAAGTATTATGTCTGGCCTAGTCCATCTGCATACATTTTATTGTATAAATAAAATATCGACGTTATCATCTTATTCATTCAAAGGTAAAGCTCCTCCCATTCTTCCCGTTTGATGTAGAAGTGAAGCCTGAGGTGGGAAAGAGAGAGTCCTGATGGGCCTCTCCTCCCTCTTTTCCCCTACCACATCTGTTCTTCCTCTCTACTCACCAGGGGGAATACGCCTTCTCTTTTAGGCCAGTGGGGTGCTGAGGTTTCCTTACTGGTCTGGACAGCCTTAGCTCACATTCAGCTCACGTGGACTTGCCAGTATTTATGGGATATGTAGGTGGAGAAACCTGAAGTCTTTGGAAGATGCTGTGCTAATACCTAAGAGAGAGGCAGGAGCTAGAAATATATATACATGTGGGGCTAACAGCTGTGCAAATGGTGGTGAAAGTCAGGAGAGTGGACACCTCTGGCCTGCAAGAGACATGGAACCTCAGAGATTCTCGTATTTGAGAAGCAGGAGAAGGAGCTGGCAAAGAAGGTGGATAGAAGCCTCTCTCAGAGTATTGTTTCTATAAAGGGGCAGGCTGTGCAGAAGTCAGCTCAGAATTATGTGTATTATTGTGTCTGTTTTTTACCCAGAATGTGGAACTTATAAATGCAGTCATTTTATGTTAATTGTGAAGACCTTAAATTGTTTCCTGCCCCCCCATTTTGAAAATTGATGTTAATTTTATTTTAGAAGTTCTAATTCTTTGCAGATAAATTTTAACTTTTTTTTTCAGTTGTGTATGAACACAGATCAAGATTAGAGAAATCCTTGCAAAAGGAAAGACTTGAACATAAGAAAGCAAAGGAAGGTAAATATAAAATGCAATTTCTGTTCTGTATTTTTATCAAACTCCTCGTTGTCATATCATGTACTTGCTTTACTATCTTTTTGCTAAGAAATTTCTCAGCTAAACCCTAAGTCAGTTTTATGGGTAGACTGAGAAAGTCCAGCAATATGTAATGCATTGTGCAGTTCAATAATTTCTGCTTAAGATTAGGTTCAGAATCTTTCATTCAGTTTATGCCACTTTGAGGTAGTTCATATTATTAGTTATACATCAGAAATAAACAGCTTTTCATGTGAATATTACACATATGTTACTTATACCAGAAACTTCTGTCCATAGATGTACAAGGAGTAACAGCTTGTGTTGTCCAGAATATGACAAATTTTATACATTCGTATACACATACATACATACATTTAGACATATACATACATTTATAACATAATAAATTGATCTCATTGCATGATGTCTCTTTGTGTGTGGTGTCTTCTATGTTATGCACATATTTTATTTTAGGCTTTTATTGGCACAGCTGATGGGTTCAATTTGAGAAATTAGCATTTAGGAGGCATTAGGCAATGCTATTGATTTTTATCAGATTTTTTTCTAGAAAACATAGGCTTTATACAGCTTGTGGTTTGAATTTATCCCCATTCTTCTTTTTATTTGTTTCCTTATGTTTTGTGAAATCTTATGAGGAAATATAAGTTAGGTATTCTGTCTGATTATGTTGGTATGGAGTAGAGGGAGGGAGAATGGGAGGGCAGTATGGGGTAGGATGTTTTACTGACCCTTGGATTAAGCCTGTTGGAAGAATACAAGTTTAACATCATTAAACTGCTTTGATAGGATTTGGATTCTCCTTGTCTTTAAATGCAGAGTGATTTTATAGAGCCATCTAGTGGATAATAAAGCTTTAAGAGCATAAAAGGTGGTTTCCAAGGCTTGATTTCTCTTTTCAAGTCCTGAATGGTTTTAGCATGCCATCTAGTGGATAGCAATAAATCATCTCTTGTCTTTAGGTGTGCCTCATTTTTTTCTTTCTTCTTAATTTCAAGGAGAGTTCATCGCAGAATGCACAATCTAAGATCACTTCTAATTAATTGGTTATCATGTATATTTTGTTTATTCAAGATATATAGCATTAAAATAAAGATGAAAATTATATGATAGTTATTTTCAATTCTCTCTAAAGCATTAAGAGGCAAAATAAACTGCGTTACTAAGCATGATTGTTTTTAAACCTAAAATATTTTTCACAAGTCTGAGTAAAGTTTGCCTTTGTTTAAAAATTCCATAATGAATTAACTTACACCCTATTTTCTCCATTTTTTATTTTCTAGATTTTCTCGTTTATAAATTAGAAGCACAAGAAACACTAAATAAAGGAAGGGTATGTTTTGGGTTTTTTTCTTAATTATTTTATGAAACTTAAGGAGAGGGAAATATAGCAACAAAATCTTTTACAGTGTTGATCATTAGGACAGTAAGGCTGAAATATATATCTACGTATATATATACATAATATATGCAAATATATATATACACGTAGATATATACGTGTATATATATGTAGATATATATGAAGTATATATCTACATATATCTACATATAGTATGTATATAAATATATAAATATATTTAAATATAAATGTATAAATATAATTATATAAACATATAAATATATTTTTGATAAAGTGGGAGTAGCCTTAATGTTCAACAATAAATAAAAGATTATTCATTCATTTGTTCATTTGTAGTCCTTTTCTAAGAGAATACATATGTGATGTATATTTTGCTTTGCCTTTGTACAGTGTTACTGTAACTTGCACAGATGTTATGTGTAACATCTGGCCTAGGGTCAGCATTCAAATACATCTGTGGAAGGAAGGAAGGAAGGAAGGAAGGAATGATAGTGGCGTTTAAAATTTTTTTTTTAGTACAAATTCACTGGAGAAAAGTAAGCTTTTCTCTTACTCTAAGAAAAACATATAACATTAGTTGAATGAAACATCAGCATTCTGGGGTACTAAAACTGAGAAGAGTCAGGAGGCTGTCAGCTTTCAACAGGCCTTTTAAAAGGCCCAGCTAAGATTGCGTACTTTCTGTTGTGCATTTCAAAAGAGTTACTCTTACTTTACAAAGAAAGTTCGTTATGAAATAAAGCAATAGAGTAAACTTTAACTTTACAAAGAAAGTACGTTATGAAATGAAGCAATAAAATAAAGCAATAAAGTTTACTCTTTGACTTTACAAAGAAACTGCGTTATGAAATAAAGCAATAAAGTGAAGTGATAGAGGAAAAATGCAGTTCATTTTGGAAATTGTAAAAAAAAAAAAGAAAGAAAACCAGAAATGGCTGGGAGTGTACTTGTGCCGGAGATGGGGTGCAGCACGTCAGATAGAACAGCACCGGGAGGGAGAATTGTCAGGTATCTTGTGCCCTGACTGCTTGTGGCTGTCCAGGACTGTGGAAATGTGTGAGGCCCGTGTGTAAAGATGTTCCCCTGGGACACAAATTGTACACTGCTGCAACATGGCTTGGGCTCAGGTTTCAGTCCTGGCTCTGCTACTAAACAAGTGTTTGCCCTCAGCTTGGAGTCCTTATCCTTTCTCGGTTTCTCACTTGTGAAGTGGGTAAAGTGACACATGGAGAATTCCTTACCCGCAGAAGCCCAGGGAAGGAAAGCACCTTTTCTCTTCCCTTTCTTAAGCCTTGCAGAGACTGTGAGGCCTGGTGCAAGTTGGTTCATCCCCCCATCCCCTCAGAGCACCTGGCGTAGTGTATCAGCCACGCGCCATGCATAGTGACTGTGTCTCAGGGCAAGGACCTTGTGCGTCTGAGCCTCGGTTCGTCTCAACTGGAGAGGGGAAGGGAAGTAAATCATTTCCAGGGGCCCTGCCAGGGTGCTGTTTTATGACTTCATGTCTTACTGTTTCTTTACTAAAACGTAGCAAACTTTGAGGAACATTGAAACTTCTTCCTGCCGTTAAATAAAGAGATGGCCTGAAACTTCTTCCTGCCGTTAAATAAAGAGATGGCCCCAGAGAAATCCTGGTTAGAGCATAGAATTCATTGTGGCTTATATAAGTGAAATAGATGGAATTGTTCTGTTAAGTGCTTTAAGCCATGTTTAGCAAGAGAGCCAGATTCGTTATCTCTGTGTTAACCATTTTCTTTTCAATTTACAGCAAGATTCCAATAGTAGATACAGTGCGTTGAATGTGCAACATCAGATGTTGAAAGTGAGTAATTTAAAGTTGTTCTTCATGCGTGGATGAAAGAACTAAGTAACTTACAAGATCAAGGAAAGCTTATGGAAGGTTGATTTGTGTGGTAATACAGCACATTGTCATTTTTCACTAAAAATGATGTAGAATTGTAATGTCCCCTCATCTTATCACCCAGTTATAAACACACACACACACACACACACACACAAAACCATTCAGCTTATTACACATTTTTTTTTGGTGAAACAGTGTCTGGTCACCTGATTTTTAATTCTGTTCTTCTCTTTATCCTTTAAGGCTTTTTGTTTGTTTAATTTCTCACAGTGGTCTACCTTAGATATTTGCTTTCATCTTAGGCACGTTGGAGGCAGTAGAATTAAATGCCTCATTCATGTTACTAATGTTTAATGTGTCCTTTTACTTGCTACAGGAACACAATTTATATTTAAAGCTTTTCCTTCCTTGATTCT
Source organism: Felis catus (assembly GCF_018350175.1). Classification (NCBI taxonomy): domain Eukaryota; kingdom Metazoa; phylum Chordata; class Mammalia; order Carnivora; family Felidae; genus Felis; species Felis catus. The sequence continues at coordinate 97,619,027 of NC_058376.1, forward strand.
TGGGTAAAACTATTGTGGGTCAAGACGACTTAAGAAAGAGAGAGAGAGGGAGAGAGGGAGGGGGTGGGGCGGGGGGAAGATTCATTATTTCTGTGAAGCTAGAAGAGAAGACTGGATCTCATGAAGCCTTCTGCACAGCAGGAAAACCCTGTCAGGGTCTCCACCCCTTCCTTCAACCTCCCTCCCTCCCTCCCTCCCTCCCTGCCTGGCTTTTTATTTGGTATTGTCTTTCCTCCTGTGTCAGTAGAGTGAGTGCTTTTCATCGAAACCAGAACCTTTCCTGGATCAAGAAAGCAGTGCATGGATTAAAGCAGACCATCCTTTCATTAAGCATATGGAGATTGTAGCATTTACCTAGATTATGATTACAGTGTAGTATTATAACTAGGAGTAAGGTAAATAAGATTTATTACTTCCCCCAAAGGGAAAAATACCACTTTTTTCCCTTTTTCTTTAAACTCGGTTGCCAGGAAGGCTGAAAAGTAAGGAAGGGAAATAAAAAATGTTGCTGAGAAAACATTAGATTGAAAGAGAAAGTCTGGAATATCTGTGGAGGGATAATTTTTCCATTATCTTTACCTTGTCTCTGCAGCAATTTGAACCCCTGGGAATTTCCCCAAATCCTTCCCCCCCACCCCTTTCCATCTCCCATTGCTGACTTCTGACTTCTTGTTGTTTTACCGATGTTAAAAATTAAAGAGAAAATTATGTTTGGCCATAATCCCAAGCCACTGATCTGAAATGTAAGGGAAATGGAGGGGAACTGCCCAAATTAAAAGCAACCTGAGGAAGACAGAACCTGCTACTTCACCTGTTCTTTCTCCAGAGAGAAAGGCTATAGACTCTGGGATAATTTAGGGAATACACATCTCTGCTCAAGTTCTCATCTTTGCAGAGTCAACACGAGGAGCTGAAGAAACAGCACAGCGACTTGGAGGAGGAACATCGCAAGCAAGGAGAAGACTTCAGTAGGACGTTTAATGACCATAAGCAGAAATACCTGCAGCTGCAGCAAGAGAAAGAGCAAGAACTTTCTAAGCTAAAAGGTATTTGAAAGTCTAATTAGCCAGTTTATGTGGACATAACTGCTCATATTAATGTTTCTGTAAAACAATATAATTTTGTTTGTTGTTTTACATGGCGACTGATTCACACTTACCTGTGGTTACTTCTTTTTTTTTTTTTTTCTTTTTAAGTTTATTTATTTTGAGAGAAAGAGAAAGAGTGTGAGCCGGGAAGGGGCAGAGAGAGAGGGAGAGAGCATCCCAGTCAGGCTCTGTGCTGTCAGTGCAGAGCCTGAAGCAGGGCTCAGTCTCATGAACTGTGACATCATAACCTGGGCCGGGATCAAGAGTTGGACGCTGAGCCACCCAGGCGCCCCCACATGTGGTTACTTCTTTGTAATGTTTCACATTTATCTTCATCTCTTTGTGTTTAATGTTTAGGGAAACAGAATAGAATGGTGACTCTTAATTGTTTTTTTAACGTTTATTTATTTTTGAGAGACAGAGACAGAGTGTGAGTGGGGGAGGGACAGAGAGAGAGAGAGAGAGAGAGAGAGAGAGAGAGAGAGAGAGACAGACAGAATCCGAAGCAGGCTCCAGGCTCTGGGCTCTCAGCACAGAGCCCGATGCGGGACTCACACTCATGAGCTGTGAGATCATGACCTGAGTTGAAGTTGGACGCTCAACCGACTGAGCCACCCAGGCGCCCTAGAATACTTAGTGGTTCTTGGTGGGGTGCATTGGTCTCATTGGGTAAGATAGTTCTCTTTGTATGTGTATTGCAAGATATTTAGCATCTCTGACCCCTATCCACAAAATGCCAGCAATGCTGCATGGTCATTGTGATGATCAGAATTGCCCCGTGCATTTCCTAGTCTCCAAGGGGCCAAAGAGATTACCTGTTGATTGCTAGCAGTAGCTCTGAAAAGCTCAGGCCCCAGAGTCAGAGTGCCCTGCTGAATTTTGGCCTCTTCAGTTACTAGTTACATGACCATGGGCAGGCTGTATAATCACCACACACCTCATTGCCGTTGTCTGTAGAATTGGGGTATTCATAACAAGTTACCAACCTCCTAGGGTTCGTGTGAGGATTAAATGATTTATGTACAGCACCTAGAACAGTTACTGACACACAATCAGCATCAGCATGAGGCATTTTCATACTAATGTGAAGCAATATGTATCACTTCTCTGAGTACATGTAAATTCTTAAAAGGGGAAATATTCTACAATCAGCTCTTCAGATGCTAAATAAGTTTGAAGTGCGAGAGTTGGTGTAAAAAGGCACATAATGCTTGCAAAAACAATGGTGAAATCCAAGGAAGGCCTGTGGCCCAGTTAATTATACTGTACCAAACAATATTTTGATTTTGTATAGGATATCATCATGGAAGCTGAGTGATGGGTACTTTGGACCTCTGTGTACTTTTTTTGCAATGTTTTGTCTGTAAGTACTTCAAAATAATAAGTTACAGCGAAAAGGCACATGGGAATTAGGTAGCCATAGAAGCCATTTACAAGGAGTTCAGGTGGTCTTGAGAGAGGGGCCAGGTGTCAGCAGATGATACCCAAAAGGTGTAGACTGGCAGGGGTGTTGGCTTGTTGGTGATATGGCAGATGGTGGGGGTCATTAAGATAACAGAGAAAAGTCTTCACAGAGGTAATATAAATCATGTTTTCTTGTGTCTACTCTGTATTCCTTTCTTTGAAATAAAGCTCATGTAGAGTTTTAACAGATTAAATACAGAAGTGATAAATCAGAACCATGGCAAAGAGAAGGACACATGTATGTGAATTCTGTGTACTAAGATAACGCAAGCCTTGTAACCTGGTCTCAACTTGCTGGCAGCCAGGACAGAAAAGGAAATGCAGTAAGTGATAGGGTTCTCATCATCAGAAAGAGAGAATATACCTACACTGTGTGTTGAGCAAGGGAGGGAGAAACAGAGAGTAAGAGAAGGAGGTGAGAGAGAATGGTACGTATTTGTGGTATCAATTTTTGGAAGAAATTTCACAGAGGCCTTAAACAGTCGGGTGTGAAGATGCCTTTGATGACACTTTTATGAGCAGTTTTTGCATCAGTGTTTTTGTGTGATTATGATTCCTGGATAAAAGCTTTAGATAGTAAGTTAAAGCATACTGTGATAGATGCAGATTAGTGGCAACTAAGGTGAATAATCCAGGCAGTCTGTGGTAGTTTAATGTGATACCAGAAGGGAATTTAGGATCCTGGGGAGATGAGCTGGGAGCATATAAGTTTAAGTAAGTATTCTTTTTGTTATTGTTAAAATAATAGCTAGCACTCAGCAAATGTTTACCATGTGCCAGTACCAGGTGAAACTCTTCATGCGATTATTTTTATTTAATTCTCATAACAACCTGTAAGTTAGGCATTGTGTTTAGCCTAATTTAACAAATGAAGGCACTGAGGCTTAATAAAATTAAATAAGTCAATACAGTTAAAGTACAGAGGCAACTGCCTTAAGTTTATAATCCAAAACTCCTTTATATGCTAGTGGGTTGGGTGTTGTGTGTGTGCATGCATGTAGGCATGTATATGCATGTTTGCATGTGCATGTGTGTATGCGTGTGTGTCTACTGAAGCCCCCATCCAGCCAACGACGCATTTAGGGTGTCCTTGGATTGCCAGTGGTGTCCTGTTTTGACCTTTGAGTCGAAATCCTTCCCACCCTGTTCTTGATCTCTCCCCTAAACCCAATCACCAGTCCAAAGCTCAGGGGGTTAGGCAGGGACTATATAGGAGTAAAAGTGGACAGAAAATATGGTGAGAGGTGGTGATGGGCACTTTCTTCAGTGCTGGGTGCCACGTTGCAGAGTTAGGGTTTTGTCTGCCACTCGGGTGGTTTGCCCAGCACTGTGCAGACTTAACAGCTGCTGTCTCAGCATTGTTATTAACAGCATCCCCTTTCACTTTCAAAGGTACCTCCCATTGAAAAATGAATTATATTGTCATCCTGCCACCATTCAACTTCTGCTGAGCATTGTCACGTGAGATTTAGCCTCGTGTTGCCAAATATTCGTAGACCCAGATTCTTGATTTTTAAGTGGTGACAACTGTTCAAATGTGGAACACTCTGCATAGGTCAACACTGCAAGGGCCAAAAAAAAAAAAAAGAGAGAAAAAAAACAGAAAAAACTCATGTGAGTTAGATTCAGCCCTGGAGCTAACAGTTCATAGCATCTAATGCCCAGATATAGTGAACGTGAGAAAATCACCAGGAGGGTAAGAGAGCTGGGCCTGGAATCTTTAAGTCACTGAAGCTGTTCCCTGAACAGTAGGCTTGAGATTGGAGAGATTATAGGACTTTATTTGGACAGCCACGGTCTCACATTATAGCCCTGGAGAAAACTGTCCTTTCGTTATTGGTGGGAGAATTTGCATCAGTCAAGAACTCAATGGTAGGGGAAAGAAAATATATGTACAATTTTTCAACAGGTAAGTGGGATTTTTCTCTGTCTCTTATTTCTTGAGTTGCCTTTGTAATTGAAATACCCTTTGGGGTCTGTGGAAATTATTCATGCTATAGAAGGAGGATTTGTACTTTTTGATAACTTCTTTTTAAGTTGTGGAGAGACTCAAATCTTATACCGTTCCTGCCCATTACATTTTATTCCTAAGGACTTGCCTATTAACAGAAATACGTCTTTTTTTTAACTACTGAGTAATTACAACTCCTTAACTTCTACACTGTGTAGCTTCTTTAAAAGTATTTAAACTATCAAACCAGATTGTTTTGGAATGTCCGGCTGAACCCATGCCACATCCCCAAATGATATAATTTTGGTTGATTTGGCCTATTATACTATCAAAGTTAAAAACAAATCCTAAAAATAGTTATGTGAAGTTGCAGATATGAAACTAATGGAATCAAAAGCCAGAAAAATCTCAAGGCTTTAGGCACTATTTTCTTTTTCAAAAATAGAAACCGTGTACAATTTGAGAGAAGAGAATAGACAACTAAGGAAAGCGCACCAAGACATGCACACACAGCTTCAAGACGTCAAGGTAAAACAGAACTGAGCATTTGACTGTTTACTATTGGCCTGCTTTACTTTGCAGAATGTCTTTAGATGTTATTCCCTAATTGACCTGCATTACAAATCCACATTGTTGTTTTGGGCTTTGCGTAAACTGGAGCGTGCCCAGTACTTTTTCCACTTCTGCATCGTGAGCTAAAGGATGGTCTGAAAATGCATTTTCGTTCGTACTGAAATGATTCTTTTGCTAGATGGTTGCATTTTAATAAGCTTTGTGTTTCCCAAGTTTTATTAATAATGAGATGTTCCTTTGATTTTGATTTCATCGTGATTATGATATTGATACTACACTTGATCTTAGCCAAAAGGCCGAGAAGCGATTAGTGATTATGACGTTGAGGTAGCACATTGTCGGTTGCAGAATACTACATTCATAGAATCTTCTCTCTACGATGATTTTTGAACTTAGCAAATGCTATGAGAACAACAAACAGCCAGGCAGGCAAGCTGCGTGTGGGTGCCCATTCCGCTGTCAGCCAAAGCAGAAGTCGTCTTAGAATGTTAAATGTCAACATGTAAAATTCTTTTTTGTGTAGCAACAGCATAAGAATTTACTCTCCGAGCACGAACAACTTGTAGTGACTTTGGAAGACCACAAGAGTGCACTAGCTGCTGCGCAGGTTAGCAGGGTAGCAGCCTCTATTGGTTCTTGTTACAGTCTGCTTAACCTTTCCAGATTCCTTATGCATGTAGTCTCTCACAAGCCAATCTTCAGTAAGTTCCTTAGGACAGAGCTCTCCTGATCCTGAGGATCCTGCATGCTTTCAGAATTCAATCAAGAGAATATTAAATAAGCCTTTGATGATGATGATGATGATGATGATGATGATGATGATTTTTTGCACTGGTAGTGTGGTACCTATGACTGTCTCTACTCTCCAGCAGCCCCTACATGCAGTGGTCTAATACTTGTTTAAACTACAGAAATCTCCCTTGTATCTGGTCTCTGCCTCTCTCCGCCCTTTTGATGACTCTTCCTGTCGGCTCTATAGGATTTTATGATGCTAGCTACCTAAATAAATAATGGTCAGACTTTTTCTTCCATCCTTCCCTCCCTCACTTCTGCTTTCCAGCCTACAGACACTCCTTTTAGGACTAGGCTTATGAACTGTTGGTCAAATTAACAGGAAATAAGAGATCTCATGTCAGTGGAGAAGGAAAACAAGAGTCGTAAGGTCCATTTGTTCAAAGCCTCGAACAGTCCCGGGCACAAAGTGGGCCTGTAGTGGCTATTTCCTGAATGAACAAACGAACAAATACAAGTGTCGGAGAGCTTTCTAAGGCAGTACCGTACTGTGATTTACAGCTTTCTAGGAGAAGCAAACCAATAGAAATGGCTAGCTTAGTCACTGGGTCTGCACTTTTTTTTCTGTTGGAAGAATTAAGAGGAACACCAACTATCTGTCCAATTCAGGAGACTATGCGTTACTTCTTGTCTTTATAAAATTATAAGAAAGGTAATATGCTGGGCCCTGGCCCGTCTTAGAGACTATAGCATCTGCATTTGTGGGACTCCTTTTCAAGGTAGTCATTGAGCATCTCCCTCTGAAACTGTAGCTGTGTGGTAATTTTTCACGTGTGTACAAATCAAATTGACTTTGGGAGATTATTTCATTCAAAACCTTCTTTATAAAATTTTTACCAGGAATTTATTTGAGGCTGTTTTTCATGCTGAAAAACGTGACAAACCAATTTGAGTATTCTGTGTGCTATCATGGCCACAGACATTAGGCTAAGCAACAATTTGAAAATCCAGAGAAATGTAAGTAAAAAATGCGTTTTACAAATGACCAAAACCAAATTGCGTAGTAAGCTTGCTGGGAGTGTTATGGACAGGATTTTGTAGTCGAAAAAAATATTTTTATGTAACTTACGTATCATATTCTATTTCTTTAAAAATCTTTTCTGCTCCTTTGATGGGGAGCTGAAGTTCTCCTGCCCACCCGCCCCACCCCCACCCCCTAAATCATTATGCCAGAACTAGGTGCAGCACTTAGAGTCCCCCCTCTGATCCCCATAGTAGTACTTTCCCTGGCTCTCCTTAGAAAATAAATACTGCTGCAGGCACCTACATTTCTTACGTAAATTATCTTACCAGACCGGGTCTTGACAACCAGATTTTTAAATGTAGTTGAGTGCAGAGAAAGCAAGAATAGAATAGAATTTGAGTTTACAGTTTGCCAGGGATCTTCATAAGAACTTTTATACAGGATTTTATTTAATATTTACAGTCTACTGAGTTATTACATTGTGTCCTTTTTATAGCTAAATAAAGTGAGGTCAAAGAGAAATGAAATAGCCGGCCCAAGATCAGTGACCAGACCAGATCTGAGCTTCAAGTTTAGGGCCTGCGGACGTCACGGTCACGTGTAACTTGTAAGCAGGCATTTTTGGAGACTTTCCCTCTTCACAGTTCCACGGGCCTTGCCCCACGCCCCGTCGAGTCATAATTTCTAGACTGGGGGCTCAGGAGACTGCATTTTTAACATGATCCTTCCATTATTCTCAGTGCACACTAATATTTGACAGCTGCAGCATTACTGCTTTCAAATATGTATCTAGGAGGAGGAGAAAGGAGAAACATTTATTAAAAGTTTCACTATGTGGATGTCTTTTTTTTTTTTTTTCCTTTGACCTCCAAAGTTGGTTTGCAAATGTTTTGATAGATTTCTGGGATAAGGGCCATCATTAGCCATATGGCATACCTTTGTACAAATTATAAGGAAGCGCTCCCCTGAGATAGATTTAGTGAGAAAACTTCTTCACCTTTGTGTGAATTGGAAAAAAAAAAAACAAAACTCAAAAGGCCCCTCTTCGTTGGGGTGAAAGAGCACTACGCCAGGGTGCACGGCTGGGGCAGTGGGGTGCCGGCTGGACTCCCACCTCCACTCACCTGCTCTACTGTGCACACTGGCTGGGAAACTTGTTCAGGAAAGATCGCTGTGTTCTGTCTGTGTTTACGTGGGTGTGTGTTTACACACACAGCATCTCTGTTTTGGGATAACAGTGCTGGTGTATGTGATGAGCTAAGTATGAGCAGTGTCTCTTGATTTTCTTAGTTAAGGTATTTGATTTTTCTTCTGCCTTTCTAGTTCCTTGTGTTAAAAATATTGCACATGCACACACACATACAGACCACCACCACATATACACAGACACAGCTATAAGAGTATATTGTAGTTTAATACTTACAGTAGTGCCTTTATCACCTTAGAAGAAAGGTTCACAGCTGAGGAATGAAAATCTAGGCTCATTTCATGCCTATGCTATTCCTTTTCTAAATCTTCAGAGCACAATACCGCAAGCATTCTGGAAAGTAAGGGACTGTATTTGAGCACAGGCTGATGGGCAGAAGGGTGTGGTCTGAGTGATTATATATATATACATATATATGCTAATGTTTTTATATGTATATCTATATAGTTGCTTATTTTAAGCTTATGATTCCTTTCCACTGAAAAACATTACTTAGACCATATTGGTAAAAGATATCTGCACTTGTATTTATATAATTATGTGAATTTTTAAACAGATTTTTTAATGCTGTAAAACTGATTGCAAACTGTCTTTTAATAATGATATTTATATGAGGAAGTTATTTATAAAAATTCTGACTGTTTAACATAGCATGAGAAACTAACATCTGTCTTAGATATTTTTTCTCTGCTCCCTTTATGTCTAATTCTCATTTGCATGTGCTTAAAAATGGTTAAGCTTGTCCAAGTAAGAATAGCTAATGCATGGAAATAATCTGCATATTTTTCCTAATTTGTACTTCGGTATAATATTTTAGTCTAGTCTTCCAGTGAACCCTAATGTCCATCCATGAACAATGTATCTCTTTCCCTCCTCAAATTGTACAATTTGCATCCAATTGTGCAATTTATACACAGACACAAGTTGCGGAGTATAAACAATTGAAAGATACTTTGAATCGGATCCCAAGCCTTCGCAAACCAGAACAAACAGAGCAGCAGAATGTTACCCAGGTGACACATTCTCCACACAGGGACAGCACAGCGAGGGAGAAGGCAGCTGGAGAGCCGCGGGAGGTAAGAGGCGTGAACGGGTATTCTGTGGTGGGGTCACTTTCCCCATCAAGCTGTCATCAGGTGAACTGCTCGAAATATTGCCGACCCTTCCTTCAGAACAGTGGTTCTCAAATTTTAGCATAGATCAGAGTCCCCGGCAGGGCTGTTAAAACACAAATAGTTGGGCCCCATCCCAGAATTTCCAGTTCAGTTATTTTGGGATGAGGCCTGCATTTCTAACTGATTCAGCTGGTCTGGGGAGTACACTTTGAGAACTGCTGTAATATTTTCTGGGAAAGACTCTACCAACTTTGTTTATTCATGTGGGTTTATTTTTTTTAAGGAGCTGTTGTGCTGAGTTTTTTATTTATTTTTTCTGTTCATGTCATTTGGGTTGTTAGGGGGCAGAGTAAGAAGATTAAATGATCATAAGGATATTATGTGATAGTCCACTCAAGTATTAGGGTTGATAGTATAGTTCTGGGTCCACAGAGAACAAGCCAAAAATTGTATTTAAGAGGTCTCTATAAAACTACCAAATGTATGAGTGCTAGTTTCTTAATCCACTTTTTTTTTTTTGTATTCCTGTTCTTCGTAAAAGTTGAGCCTTGCTTAAAAAATATCTCCTAAGCGAGACATCAAAAGTAGGGTTATCCTTATCCTTAACTCTTACAAAGTTGTTTTAATTACATGTATAATAAATACAGCACATATGACTATCTTTCCCCCTGAAAAAGTTGGTTTTAACAGCAAATGTTCAAGAAGATGTGCCCTGAGTTACCATCTTATGGGAATATTTAAGTTGCTAGGAGCAGACTTCATGGAAATCTTCAGTCATGCAGAGCATTCCTGTATAGACAGGACCCTCTGTGTCTTCTGTGGTTACTTTTAACATAAGAAAACATGACCAGATCTCTGGCCTGGGGATCGGTTCTATTCTTTATCCTAGTCTGGCTACCAGTTTCCTGGGTTAATCTTGTAATGACTCACACCTTTAGTTTTCTCATCTGTGAGGTGGAGAGAGTAGTTATCTGCTGGAAGCTTTCTCACAGAAGTGCTATGGAGATAAATGGCACATGTTTGAAAGCACTTTAAAGAAATACTTCATGTAAAGCTAGGGGCAGTATTATGTCAAACACACCAGGTACGTGAGGACATTGGTAAGACATACATCTCCAAAAGTTGCCTTCAGATGTCTGAGAGAGGACTTTCTTCCTCCTTTTGTTTATTTTATTCTTTTTTCAGATTTTTCTTTAAATTCTAGTTAGTTAACATACAGAACATATAGTGCAGTATTGGTTTCAGGAGTAGAATTTAGTGATTCATCACTTACCTACAACACTGAGGGCTCATTCCAACAAGTGCCCTCCTCAATGCCCAGCACTATCTAGCCCATCCCCCATCCATTTCCCTCCATCAACCCTCAGTTTGTTCTCTATCATTAAGAGTCTCTTATGGTCTGCTTCCTTCTGTCTTTTTTTTCCCCCCTTTCCATATGTTCATCTGTTTTATTTCTTAAATTCCACATGAGTGAAATCATGTGGTATTTGTCTTTGACTTACTTTGCTTAGTGTAATACACTCTAGCTTCATTTACATGATTGCAAGGCAAGATTTCATTCTTTTTGATGGCCGAGTAATATTCCATTACACACACACACACACACACACACACACACCACATCCCCTTTATCCATTCATCAGTTGATGGACATTTGGGCCCTTTGCATAGTTTGGATGTTGTTGATAATGCAGCTGTAAACATCGGGGTGCATGTACCCCTTCAAAACTGTATTTTTATATCCTTTGGGTATACCTAGTAGTGCAATTGTGGGTCATAGGGTAGTTCTGTTTTTAATTCTGAGGAACCTCCATGCTGTTGTCCACTTTCCACCAACAATGTGAGAAGGTTCCCCTTTCTCCACATCCTCACCGACATCTGTTGTTTCCTGTGTTGTTAATTTCAGCCATTCTGACAGGTGTGAAGTGATATCTCCTCATGGTTTTGATTTGCATTTCCCTGATTATGTGTGATGTGGAGCATCTCTTCGTGTGTCTATTAGCCATCTGGATGTCTTCTTTGGAAAAGTGTCTATTCTTGTCTTCCCATTCTTCACTGGATTATTTGTTTTTTTGGGTGTTAAGTATGATAAATTCTTTTTTTTTAATTTTTATTTTCTAAATGCTTTTATTTATTTTTGAGAGAGAGAGAGCACACGTGTAAGAGGGGGAGGGGTAAAGAGAGGGGGAGGACAGAGGATCCCAAACAGGCTCTGCACTGACAGCAGAGAGCCTGATGTGGGTCTTGAACTCATGAACCGTGACATCATGACCCGAGCCAAAGTCAAACACTTAACCTACTGAGCCACCTGGCCACCCCCAGTTTGATAAATTCTGTATAGATTTAGGATACTAACTCCTTATAAGATATCTCATGTGTAAATACCTTATTCCATTCCATAGGCTGCCTTTTAGTTTTGTTGATTGTTTCCTTCACTGTGCAGAAATATTTATTTATTTATTTATACAGTTCAGTTTCTCAGTTATAGTCCTGCCAATTTAAGAAGATGGCTTCACATTTATTTCAGTTTGAAAGAACAATCTGACCAAAGTAGTCATTTTTTCTGATAAAGAAGGTGGGAAGGGGGAAAGGAGTGATTCGTTTTCTTACGATATTTTATCATTTCTTTTTTGCCCCTCCTTTCTAAGTAATGAAGATCAAATGGAAATCTCTGAAACTTTCAATCTGGGAAAACCAATTTAAATCAACCAATTTTTGAAGAGGAATTTTCTGTAAAAAAAAAAAAACACAAAACATGTCTTTTTTGTTGTTCAGAGTTTTCTATATTAACACTACAAAATATTTACAAAATATTTCCTCGGATTTATGAAGAGATGCTACTTTAATATGTTAAAAATGTTTTATTGTATGGTTTAATGGGCACTATTTTTAGTTAACATGGATGTCTATTAGTAATGGCATCTTTTTTTTTATTAGTTAATAAAAATAAACCCAACTCATCCTCAATATCATCTTATCCTTCTCTTTTCTTAAATTAAAAAAAAATTGTTTATTTTTAAGAGAGAAAGAGACAGAGCACTAGTGGGGGGGGGAGTGGCAAAGAGAGAGGGAGACACAGACTCTGAAGGAGCCTCCAGGCCACAAGCTGTCAGCATAGACCCGATGTGGGGCTCGAACTCACGGATCTCAAGATCATGACCTGAGCTAAAGTTGGATACTTAACTGACTGAGCCACCCAGAAGCCCCTGTCCTTCTCTTTTCAAATCATTATTATTTTTTTTTAAGATTTATTTAAGTAATCTCTACACCCCACATGGGGCTTGAACTCATGACCCTGAGATCAAAAGTTGCATGCTCTTCGTACTGAGCCACTAAGGCACCCCACTTTTCAAATATTATTGAAAACAAAGTTTACATTGAAGAAAATCATGTAAGCACTTCATCACTTGAAGTCTGAGAGGTTTTTTTTTTCCTTGTTCTAAAGGAAAACAGGAGTTAGATTGCTTTTGAGGGAAGTTAGATTGCAATGTGGTCATGTATAGGCTTTACTCTTAGGTTACTATTTGTATGCTTCCTACGATGAGATTTTACTTATGTTATCTCTATTTTATAGGTGAGATGACACAGTGAGAAGAGTTAAGTGACTCCATTGCAGCCATACTTTTCAGTCAGGACTGTGTATTTCTAGATTCCCAAGATTTTGCTTATGTTGTAACCCCATAGACATGGTAATAAACAGGTTGTATCACTGCTTTCAAAGTAGAAGAGGGTCATTTCCAGTGATGTGCTTGGCCTAGGTGTCTCGGAATAATGATGTGTGGCAGACACATGAAGCTGTTCCTAGAAGAACAGAAGAAACAAAACTTTACCCTCCCACCCAGAAAGAGGCAGAATTTCAGGCTCCAGCAGAGCTGAACCAGCAGGACGCGGAACCCAGAGAGCCGGAGGAGCGTCAGGTGGAAGAGGAGCACAGGAAGGCCCTGGAAGAGGAGGCCATGGAACAGGTCGGGCAGGCTGAACATCTGGAGGAGGAACACGACCCATCGCCAGAGGAACAGGATCGGGAATGGAAGGAACAGCGTGACCCGAGGGAAGAAGCCAACCTTCTGGGAGGGCACGCTCACGCCGAGGTACGAGGTCCTTCACCTCCACTGGGATTCTGTTTCGTCAGCCAGGATAGGGAGCATGGCTTTGTTTTTAAACATTGAAAAAGCCTCCCCATATACAACAATCTCTAAAATAAAATTCGAGCGATTTCACTAAATGTTACATGCACGTATGTTTTTTAGATGCACATGTTTAAATTTTTTCGTGTAATGTTAATGGCATAGCTGCTCCCATCCCTCAGAAAGCTGACCCGAAGGAAACAGAAAGCTGTTGGTGTATTTTCTTTGTCAGTAGTGCGTAACAAGGCAGCCTCATGCTCACTCAGGTCCCTTGAGCAGAAGGAGGACAGATAAGCGCCTGATGGGGCACCTCCGGGGAACGTGTTCAAGTTCCAAGGGCAACTTGAGGCCCAGAAAGGTCTCATTTTCTATGATCAAAAGTCTCCTTCTCCCTGTTCATTTACTATCAAATGGTAGGTTGGCTTCTGCACATTCATCTTCAAGGTGGTTATTAAGTTGTCAAAAGGCTGATCTTATCACTTAAGGATGCCCACTGGGTGAGTATGTTTAACCAATCTCTGCTCAGTCTCCCCCTACCGGAGCACTCCCCTCTCACATAAATAAGACTTTTTCTCTTTGAAAAATCCATTATTATTAGAAAACCGAATTTAAAAGAACTTGAAGCAACACCGAGTGCAGAGAGTTATCTTTCTTCCTCTGTCTCTAAGCTGATCCTAACACTGGGCTACCTGCCTTTACATACATGCCAGTCACTTTGTATTTATGCCTCTGAGGTTTTGTTCGGCTTTGAGCTTTCTAAGACTTCAAGCTGCCTGAGGCTTTAGGCTGAGTAGATGTAACAGCCTCTGTTGTTGGACTCCTTGTTGCAAACTTAGCACGGAGAAGCTTCTCCCAGTCTTGTGTCCCTCATACGGCCTTTTTCAAAAGTAATTCCCCTTTGGGTTTAATTCCCCTTAACCCTGCACCTTCTTTTCTTTGGTGAATATTGGGTGTGCTTGTGTTGGTTGGGAGAGGGGGTGATGATGGAGGAGTGAGTTGTGGGTAGCTCAGTGGGAAGCAGAGTTTAAGAATTCGTGGAGCAGTTTTTCCTTTCATCAGAAGGTACTGCCTTCTCACCCATTCTCTTTTTCCTTGAAGGAATTTGTTCTCTGCCCCTCTGCCCTTACCTGAAATTTGGCTTTTTTGGCTGTGGTCAGCCTGAGATTGGTTCTGCATTCCTAGAATTAATTGGCATCGCTGGATCTTACACTCTTACAGCTTCAGCTTACAAATTGCTACAATTAATGTGAGGTTACTACGTGCCCGCTTAGAGCAGCACCTTTTGAACATCCGTTCGGTTAGGGTTCAGAAGGGATTTGCCCTTCTGTTTTGCCCTCTCCCGTGTGAGAGGGAGCACATTGAAAATCTGCCAAAATGCCAGCAAATCGGGAAGATGGGTTGCTAAAAGAAGCCAAGGCTGACTCAGAGAGTTGGGAAAGAGGGGTTCTGGCTCAGGGTGACCTTGGACCTGAGGTGTAATCCCAGTTCACCTGACAGATGGGTGGGTGTTAATTAGGTAAACCAGGCCCGCCGCCAGGGTGTGTCAGGGGAAACCAAGGAAGGGGTGACCGGAGGTGCGGCCTGTCACTCCTCAGCAGCGCCACCTTTCCCGCCAGGTGTATCCCTCCGCTGGGCCGGCCACCAAATTGCGATCGCCCTACGAGGAGCAGCTGGAGCAGCAGCGGCTGGCAGCGAGGCGGGCTGAGGAGGCGCAGAGGCTGAGAGAGCAGCAGGACGCCCTGCACCAGCAGCGGCTGCAGGGACACTTGCTGAGGCAGCGGCAGCAGCTCCTCGCCAGAGAGGTGGCCCGGCAGAGGCAGGCCGGCCCCGAGGAGGGGCGGCCGCAGCCCCCGGAGCAGCTACGGTAGCCTTCTCCCGATGGTGCAC
This sequence comes from Felis catus, assembly GCF_018350175.1. Taxonomy (NCBI): domain Eukaryota; kingdom Metazoa; phylum Chordata; class Mammalia; order Carnivora; family Felidae; genus Felis; species Felis catus. The sequence goes on from NC_058376.1 coordinate 97,634,195, forward strand.
GCAGCCCTCCTCTCGTTCTTCTGAGCAGGGCACACAGCTCGGGGTGCCTGTTCCCTGTGAGCTTGGTGGGGGGTGGGGGGGGGGGGGCTCCTGTAGCCGGGGCGGAACAACAACTGGAGACCTGAATTTCCAAATATTTCATTCTAAAACAATCAACCTTTTTTTTTTCTAATTAAAAACGTTAGATCTTCAAGCTTACTTTATTTAAAAAAAATTTTTTTTAATGTTTATTTATTTTTGAGACAGAGAGAGACATAGCATGAACGGGGGAGGGTCAGAGAGAGAGGAGACCCAGAATCCAAAACAGACTCCAGGCTCCGAGCTGTCGGCACAGAGCCCACGTGGGGCTTGAACTCACAGACCGTGAGATCATGACCTGAGCCGAAGTCGGATGTTGAACCGACTGAGCCACCCAGGCGCCTCTCCAAGCTTACTTTGGAGAGAGAGAACCTAGCAGGTTCTGTGCTAACTTTATCTTACTTTACCACGTGAAAGGTGTTTTATGTTTTTTAAGGTATGCTTTGAAATTGTAGCTGGAATCTTTATTAAACCCAATAGCATAAGTTTAAAAAAAAAAAAAAGAAGAAAGAACCTCTTGATGACTTTTTAAAAACCGTTGAAAAATTCGTTTATGACTACCTTTAAATGTAAATGACTTCTGTGAAATTGTGCCACCGAATTTGTCACTGAATTGTTAACATTTGTGTCTCTTGCAGGCAGCAAGGTCATTATGACACTGTGGATCATGATATTGTTCAGGGAGCAGAGGACCAGGGCGTCCAAGAAGAGGAAGGAGGTGGTGAGACTTCTCAGATTGTCAATACGTTAATGAAATTACTTGGTCACATGGAACATCGACTCAGAGTTGCGTGCACATCTGAGTACATACAAGCGAGACTTGTGTACCACATGCCTTTTGTCACTGCTGTTGTTATGTCGCTGGTAATCCTTCCAAACAGTGCACGTTGGTGGCCACACCTGCCCAAGATCATCTGTTTCCTTCCTAATATTTTTTCCTACAGTTTAAGCTTTTTGTGTACTGAATTGTTCTTTGTGACACATTATCATAGGACTGTTATACTCTGGGAAATGGCACCTTTTCTCCTTACCTTGGAAACCTTTGGATCATTGCCTTGAAAGTTTTTCAGATTAAGGCACTAGTAGTTTTCACTTGTGGCAGGCGTCTCGTATGCAATTTATCAAATATCCCTTCCTGTATAATAGAACTACAAGGTAACATTTTCTCTGGCAACTCTAACACTCAGATATGTATCCTCTTTAAAAGAGGCTAAAAGAAGGTGATTATCCAAACTCCCTCTATAGCCTGTTCTGATATTTTATAGCCCTCATAGTCAAGAAATTGTTTTCCTTATGTCCCCCTGTGCAGCACTTTCAGCTTTTTTTGTTCCATTATCAGTAAGACTAGAGAACAGTTTGTTCTCTTATTTATTTAATGAATCCCTTGGTGCACTTGAAACCTGATGGTAAGTTACCTTGCATCTCTATTTTTTATAAGCTAAATACTCTCCATATACTTAACCTTTCCTCTTATATCTTACTTAAAAAGTTGTTTGTTCTTCTCTTTGTATGCTCTTACCTAAATTTCCTTTATGGAATTTTATTTTTCTGAAAGCAGCCAATATCTGTGTGAGTTGAACTGTGAGATGTATCCTTGTGGTGGCATCCCTCATCACTGCCGTGTGATGAGGTGTTCTTTTTTCCATTTCCTGAGACGTTACCAGTTCTTCTTTTGGTACCTTGCTATTTCCTTTGATATTCCCAAAAATTAGCTGACAATTTTATCAGTGTCCAGTTGACTGGGCATGCTTTTGTTGAGAAAGTTTTATTATTGTTTTTCATATAGCAAGGGGGAGAATGAAGCTCTTATAAACATTTGCTTTAGAAGATTAGCATGTGTCACTCACCCATGCTATCTCCTTAGACACATGGTCTAGGAAAAGGACCTAGTTCTATTCAGAAGAGCTGAGGTGTATGCCTTCTGTTGAATTAACTTCTTTCTCTTTGGAGGAGAGATTGGGTGAAATAGTCTGTAGGAAAGCCCACTGGTGGCTTTTCTTTGAGTGAAAGGGTAGAGTCCTGTCTGATTCATCTGCACTGATATTGGTTCCTTTGATCTGCTAGCCTATGAGAGAGATAACCAGCACCAAGATGAGGCAGAAGATGACCCAGAGAATGGACGTGAGCCTCAAGATCAGGGTCCCCACGAAGCTGATCCAGACTCCGAGGCAGATGTAAGTGTCCTCTCTTTCGGTCATGACACTTGGAAACTCACAACGCAGAAAGGAAACTTGAAGGTTTACCATGCCTTTGGCTCTAGATATGTCTGTTATTTCATCAGTGCAGAAGGAAGGTGGCTTGCGTAATTATATAAGCAATGTTGTTAACTGTAAACTGAGGGTGTGTTGGGGGAGACTGGCTCAGAAGCTGCTCTAGAAAAACATAGGAGTTTCCCTCTGACAACTTCTAGATCAGGAAAAGCAATGGTGAGAACCACTGAAATATGCAGTAATTCTGAAAAATGAAAAAAAAAAGTGTGGGAGTTAGAGAAGCAGAGAAAAGAAATGAGCCATTCTGGAGCATGTTGAATAGTCTGCTAGGGTGTTATGTAGGTCATGTGACTGTCATCTCCCAGCAGTAAGCAACCATTTTAATCAGTACATGAAGTAAGGACGTGGGGCTTGAGAAATGGGGGAAAAAAAATGCTCAGGTACCATAATGCTGTAGAAAATTTAGAATATGAATCAGTAGAGACCTGATAACCAAGAATGTCCTTTGTGTTTACCAAGAAAGGACCTAGACTCCCAGTTCACCTGTGTAGCCGGGGGGCCTGAGGCGAGCAAGCGTCAAGTGAGTGCGTTCTCGCGCTTGTGTGTAGATGAATTTTACAACTTGCTTTAGCTCTCCTGTCATCTTTTGCTAGTAAAACCACCGCTATGTTTATCTAGTCTATGCTACCGTATGGGTCTTGTTTATATTGAAAGGAAGATCCATATATCTTTCCTTGATACTCATTGAGAAAGTCTCCCTGATGATAGCTGCTTAAAGTCCCCTGGATGGAAATAGCTTTAAATTTTTTTTTAATTTCTTTTTAATTTTTTTACTTTTTTTTTTTTTTAATGTGTGGAAATGGCTTTTGTACTTAACTTGAGCGGAGCTGTAACAAAGCACTTTTGCCTGTGGCTCCTGGGTTAGCACTTGTGCAAGTGTGCTCAGGAAAGGGTGGGAGCTCTGGAGAGTAGGGGAGTAGAGCTGGTGACTGTGGAGGGACAAGGGAGTATCTTACAAGAGCAGCAAGAAAGTGGATGTGCCTGAGCGGATGCAGGGCCGGTGAGAGGGTGCCTGTCCCAGTCTCCGCCCTCTGGGAGGTGCTGCGTGCTTTGAGGATGACCATCTAACCCTCTCTCTCCAGTCAGCACTCCACTTGGTCTGGAGGACACTGCTCTCTTCCTCCCATTCCTTCTTTTAATTAGAAATCGTTAGCCAGCTTGTCTTTGTCTCATCTAAGTTTTTTTAATTAAAGAAATTTTTTCCAGTTTTATTGAGGTATGTTTGATCATCTGTTTATTTGTTTTTAAAATTTTTTTTTAACGTTTATTTATTTTTGAGACAGAGAGAGACAGAGCATGAACGGGGGAGGGTCAGAGAGAGAGGGAGACACAGAATCTGAAACAGGCTCCAGGCTCTGAGCGGTCAGCACAGAGCCCGACGCGGGGCTCGAACTCACGAACCGCGAGATCGTGACCTGAGCCGAAGTCGGACGCTGAACCGACTAAGCCACCCAGGCGCCCCTATCATCTGTTTATTTGAAGGTAACAACTGTGCCTGTTACACTTCACCTATTACTTGCGTCGTGTTGGACCCTGTGTGTACATTTCTGTGGGCTTTTGCAAAAGCCCTTTGGTACTTTGTTTTTGAAGAGACTGTGTTATATTTTTCCTGTGTTTCTACACGTATTATTGATAATGCCCAGAAAGAAATCTATATATAGAGATTGTGGAGTAATTGGCGTCTGGAGTAAAGGTGATGACTTGTCACTCTGTATTCCCAAGAAAAGTGTCATCTGCTCTTAAATGAAGCGTGTAGCCGGGGATGTGCAAGTAATAAGTCAACTGAGACTGGTGAGCTCTTGACTATGTTCAAGGCTCCAAAGTGAATTGAAGTGGAATCTTGTTGCCTGGAGAACACTGATACAGATCAAATCTTGCTCTGAGGCCTCATCTCTGGGAGGCATTTGCTGCTTCAGCTAAGTGTCCTGTTGGTGACCCTGGAGTGATCGGGAAGCTCCTGCAAGCATTATCATCCCTGCCCAGCTCAGCCTTTAAAATCTGAATCTTGGGGCGCCTGGGTGGTGCAGTCGGTTGAGCGTCCGACTTCAGCCAGGTCACGATCTCGCGGTCCGGGAGTTTGAGCCCCGTGTCGGGCTCTGGGCTGATGGCTCAGAGCCTGGAGCCTGTTTCCGATTCTGTGTCTCCCTCTCTCTCTGCCCCTTGCCCGTTCATGCTCTGTCTCTCTCTGTCCCAAAAATGAATAAACGTTGAAAAAAAAAATTTAAAATCTGAATCTTTATGAGGACATGTATTTGTGAAAGGTGCTTTGGGAGTTTAAGTGGAAAATGGAGATAATTCTCAAGTCGATCATGTGAAGGGCATTTGTTGAACACCATAACTGAGAGCTGCTGGAGGGAGGGTTGGGGGAGAGATTTTTCAAGATCTGTTGCCAAAGACTGGGTTCGCTCAGTTCTTTTTCTCTTGTCCTTTGCCAGTGCAACATTTCTCTTTCGTGGTAGTGATCGTTCTATAGAAATTGGTTCCATGCTAGATACTGACTGTTTACTTTTGGATTAGCCCCTTCAAGCACACCCTTTCTTGAGTCCTTTCTGAGACTTCTCACTCTTCAATGGCTGCTCACCCCCTTAACGTGTAAAAAATTGCTCGCAGGGGAAAGCTTGTCTGTATGAAAATCAGCATACTCAGGAAAGATGTTCCTCCTTGCCCATCTAAATCCCCCATTTTAGTGATTTCTTTTACATGTTCTGTTCACGTCGATGAACTCTTTTTCTGGTCTCTTTAGTTCCACTCCCATTTCTCGTGCTAGAGTTTGGAGGACTGTCTTGGAATCGCTTGCCGAAAACAAGTGCTGTCTGTACTTCACTCTGATCCATCAGCCGCTGACAAATAAAGCAGGAGTTTTGTCTTTTGACTGTGGGATGTGTACTTGTGAGTCTTGGCAAGGAGAGAGTCGAGCAGTCTGGTGAAGGACGATTTCATTTTCTGCCAGTGTGTGGCCTTTCCAGTGAAATTAAATTTGATCCTGGATTTTGAGGTAGTGGTTGCTTTTTATTAAAATTTTGCAGAGGGCGGCTGTAGAGGATATAAACCCAGCAGATGACCCCAATAATCAAGGCGAAGATGAGTTTGAGGAAGCCGAGCAAGTGAGAGAAGAAAATTTGCCAGATGAAAATGAGGAGCCAAAACAAAGTAATCCAAAGCAAGAGAATGCAGAAATGGAAGAACATTTGGTGGTAAGCAGACGCTACTTCAGAGGGTGGTTTTAACCTGGGCATCTTAATAAACTGCCTGATTAATGTAGAGGGTTAGTCCTAAGGCACACTGACAGAAGGTTTGCCGCTTTGGTTGGTTTGTAGGCCACGATGTGAAATGATATGGCCACACTCAGAGAGAGCGAGAGCGAGAGAAACATACATCCTAGGTTTTGTGTTGGGAAGGATTATTCATCATTTCCTGGCCACCGATGCACTGAAAGTACATGTGTTATGGCTGCAAGCTTGCTCTTTGTCCCAGAGAACTGTAAAATGCATCTCCCGCCTTCAGTAACCCAAGCCTCCCCTTTTGTTTCAACAGATGGCAGGAAACCCAGACCAGCAGGAAGATAATGTTGACGAGCAGTACCAGGAAGAGGGAGAAGAAGAGGTAGGGAGGTGGGCTGCAGGAAACTGGTCAAACTGCTTGGTGCGTCACACTAACCTTAAGGGGCAGCGTGGGCTTTGACGTGCCTTCCATAGACACGTTCAGAAAGACATAGTCGGGATGAGAAAGGGTGGTTAGAGAGGAAATGGACTGTGGAAAAAGGTGACATGTGGTTAGAAAGTAATAAAAAACAGGGTAGTAGAATCCTTCTTTCTGGGTCTCAACTAGAAATTTTGAACTAAAAGAAGTCATCCAGCCCTCCCGGAATGGTGGACTTAGGGCTATGTGGTATTTGTAAGAATATTTTCTCTCGTTTCTTCCCCTCATAAGAGAGGGAAGAACAAAGCTTTGCATGTCAGGTCTGGGGGTCGGGATGAACCCCGTAACTTGTTCTGCAGACGTTGCCACAGTGCTGCCTCACGGGTGCCTCAAGTGTCCACTGGAAAACACTTAACACCCTCCAAAAACATTTTTAGGGTCTCTACTTTTTGCCTTTTCTCTCCTAAGAACTTAGTGTGATAATGAGATTTAATGATAAAGAAAAGGAAAAATACATGAGGAGGTCAGTTGAATAAAATGCATTTAGGTGGAATTTCGTAAATTTCATTTTAGTCTCCTTGTTATTGTAAACTTCTAACAGATTATCGCTAACTAGCTTTGAGGAGCAGCCCTGTCCTGGCGGCACATCATGTAAGTGCTGGGTGAGTGCCATTGCTGGTACCTGGTTAGTCTCCGCTCCCCACCGAACGGACCACTGAAGCCCCGAGCCTGGGGAAATGATACGAAGGAGGCCAAGGCCCCGTGTTTGGTCTCTCTCTGGCCCAGGAAATGGTCCGCTAAATCAAAGCTCTGGTGCGGAGGTGTTCCTCAGCCAGGTTTCTTGCCCATGTGGGCTTTAGCCCTAACGGGAACTGTGTGAATGGATGGACAGATGGCAGCCTGAGCCGACACCCCCACCACTGGGGATCCTGCTCAAAATACACGAGCTACCCCTTTGGCCAGTGCAGTTCCCTCGACGAGCCCTGCTTTCTCATTGTTGTTGCATTTGTTGTCCACTTCTCAGAGCTCATGTGAAAGGGTGTGCTTATACCGGGAAAACAGAAAGGGATGTTGCTCTTTACAGCCACTGGCCACGTACATCTCTAGTCACATGTACATTCACTGGCTTGATCTTTTTATCCTTTCTCTTTTCTCATCCTGCCGTTCATCCTGGTCGAGATCCTGAGCTCTGTTATCACAAGAGAACATTAGAAGAACTAGCAGCCTTGAATATTAAGATATTTGGCAAGAAAAAGATACTCATCTGGACTTCTCTTGTAACAGGATGTCTGAACGAATATTACTCTGTCTCATTATGTCAGATGCCAGGAATCTTTGAGGGATTAAAGGAGAAGAGATTCACCTTGGCTTCTTTTTAAAAATGCAGAAGGGTAAACATAAAATTTTAATCAGTATTTACTGATTATTTTTCACCTTTATATTATGTCAGTCAAGGTGGAGAGAGCAGTCCTGTGATCCAAGACGGATCAAGGATAGGAAAAAGAGAGAGACAGGAGGGGAAGCGAGGGGTGGCGGGCAGAGGTGAGGGCTGCAGGCGGGCTGAGCTGACCAGAGCCCTGTTCTGTCCCTGCAGCGGGCCCCCAGTCCTGCTTCTCTTTCTCTGGTTCCCTGCTCTGAAGTCCTGTCTGGTGCCTCTGCCCCACGTTCTGACCCTGTCTTGTGTAGGTTGCACAGCCTCCCATGTGGGACTGCTCTCAGCGTGCCTTTCTCTCTCTCCGGGTGACTTCCGTCTCTGCCCCCCGGCGTCCCTTGCACAGGCTGTGTTGCATTCCTTGGGCAGTTCCTGAGATGGTTAGTTATGGGACCTTTCCACCTTCTTCCACTGTTCCAGTCCTTCCCTTGAGGAGGGAGAAGACTGGTCCCCAAATACAATTTAAGGACTAGTAATAGAGACGAAGTTCTCAGCATACTGCAGCAAAATGAGAAAAGGAGGTCTACAATATGTGAGAACGCATAGCGTGTTGTTTATAGGTGCTGTGTGTGAGACATCTGTGGAATGGTCTGGAAACCATGCAGGGCCCTGTAATGTGCATTGTTCTTATCTGCACCGAGCCCCAGGGTCGTCCAGCTGTCCCCACTGACCACAGGGATGTACGGCTCATTGCTGCCATCGGTTCCCCTCCCTTCTATCCCAGGTCACCTGACTTCTGTCAGAGCTGTCCCTGCTCAGAGCTACAGCCCATCAGACTTGTGACTTGAGGGGCATCTGGGTGACTCAGTTGGCTAAGCGTCCAACTCTTAATTTTGGCTCTGGTCAGGCTCATGGTTCATGAGACCGAGCCTGGCGTCAGGCTCTGTGCTGACAGAGCAGAGCCTGCTTGAGATTCTCTCCCTCTCTTTCTCTCACCTCCCCTGCCAAATAAATAAATTAAAAAAAAAAAAAAAGAAAAAAAAAAAAAGACTTGTGACTTGAGCTCAGAGAGTAGGACCCAAAATAAGTGTGCTTTTTGGAAATTTGCACCATCCCTGCCTTCTTTTATCTTAGTGTAATAGCATTACCCTTCTAAGGCAGAAAAGTGATGGTTATGAACAAGTGTTCATGGCTTATTGTTTGGGACATTCACGTGGGGATCCCATCCTTGTGTCGCTTACTGTCCAGATTGTTTTATCTACTTATGAGCAAACGAGACAAATTATGGCTTTGCCAAAAAGTGCTATGTGTGCCTAAAAATTATTTAAATGTTCAGAAAAACCCCAGAAGTTAAATGACTGAAAAATCTGAGTGCTCATTTTCTCCAGCGTAACTGAAAACAGATTGGTCTGAACACTCGTGGGAGAGCGCACACAGGGATATTTGGTCAGCTTTAGTGGCACCGCCAGCCTGTGAGTCGCCTTGTGCAGGCGGCACAGCCTCCCCTGTTAAACATCACCCAGCAAACGGTGGTGTCCGTCACTGTGGCTGATGTTGCTGAAGCCTCTCCTGTGTCACATGCCATCCACCTCTTTGCATCCCAGCCTATTGGACTGCGTAAGGCTCGGCCTTCCGGCTCCTGTCTCATCCCGTGACGTCTTTGATCTGTGAAGCCAAAGCCGACCTTAGACCCAGTAGATCTGTCTTATTTTGGCTATTAAACTTTGCTGCATCACATAGGGACTGTTTCTAAAAGTGGCTGAAACGTTAGATTTCAGTGAGTAAAAATGAGTAAAGAGGAGCAGCGTTGGGAAGTTTTTGACAAAATGTTCGCGTCAGCTTCAGCAGGTTACCGAAGAGGGTTGAACGTGGAAGACGTGATTGGTGTGTCTCCATTATAAAGGAGAAACATCAGTCTGAACACGTGTGAAAATTAGAAACTTCCGCATCATTTGTTCCTTTTCAGTAATGCCTTTTAAGATGAGTTTGAATTGCTTTTGTTCCCAATACAAAGAATATACTACCAGAATAATAGTGTATACATATATATATTTGAAAATTATAAAATTTTTATTTGTAGGTTCCCTAAATTAATTTACCTCAGATTTGGCAACTGATAAATAACCCGAATTTTCCACAGTAGGTCTCCAGAGAAGAAAGACCTCATGCAAGCATGTTTCTCTCTCTGGCCAGAGACATTCTTAACCCAGCACTCCCCGTCATTGAAACTAGTGGCTCTGAGTCTTTGCTGTGGCTAAGACTCACCTTGGAGAGTGTGTGAAAAGTACAAATTCCTGGATTGGACTTCACCCTTGGAGGTTTTGATCTTACCTGTGCTGGAGCCTAGTAATCAGAGTTCCAGGAACACGCTGTTTGGAGAAGCATGCCTAGGACAGGTGGCCACGGGCGGACTTGGGGAAGTCTGAACCTCCTGAACCTTCTGTGTAAAGTGACATATATCTGTGTCTCTTTGCATACATTTGCATTTCTTCTCAAAGTTGTAAAAGGGTTCGTGACTCCCCCCGACACACAAACACACAGAAAAATTTTAAATCACTGATTTTCATCCAGCCCTTTTATTTTACAGATGAGAAATTTGAGCTTCAGAGAGGTCGGCTAAGTTTTGGAAGGTCACACAGCTTGTTATTGTTGGACCCGTGATTAGACCCCAGCCAGGTTTGATTTTAGAGGCTACTGTAATTAAGGCTGTAGCAAGTACGGTAACTAAACAGTGGATAGGGACGAGTTCTTCTTTATAGAAGTTAGTGAATGCAGAGGGAATGGTGGAATTAGAGAGTCGCCATTTTTGTAACCTCTAATTAAACGGGTGACTTAAGAGCAAGTCATCAATGGGTGATCTTGCTACATGAGTGGAGGTCAGGGAGTTGTATCATGGAGGGGTCAGGCTTCTTAGCTCCTTGACCAACTTGAGCCTCATTAAAAGTACCAGGGACACGTTTTATATGCCTCCTGATGCGGTGAAGATATAAAATATGCAGTATTACCTTTGAAAAACTCTTGCTTTCTAAATCGAATCCATTTAAGTCTTAAACTTCCTTTTATAAGAAATGTGGGGGCCAAAGGAAATAAGTGATACCTTAAAGAAGCAAACAAATGCAGCATGTGGGTCATTCTACAGGAAAATGAGCTAATAGCATTAAGGAAAAAAGGGGAGCAGAACGGATGTTAGGTGTGGCCTTTGTTGGGATAATTAGACCAAACCTGTAAATAGACGTTTTGAAGATAATCAGGAAAATGTTAAGCATGAAGTAGACATTAGATGAGACTGTGGGATTACTTATCAGATGTGATAATGGCTCTATGGGTATGTAAGAAAAATCCACAGTTTTTAGAGATAACATACTGAAATGGATAGGGACGAAATTACGGTGATGTAAAATGTGATAAAATGATGATGAATAATGAGGTCTAGAAATTTTAAGAACCCTTCATCAACAAAAATAAAGAACAGCGATAGGTGATGCAAGGGCAGCAACGTTGAGATAACTTTTGGACCTTGGTGATGGCGGTAAGGAGTTCTTTGAATTATGTTTTATTTGTGTGTGCTTGCGAATTTTCATAGTAAAAACAAGTGACCTTATTTTTATGCAGCCAGCACTTTGGAGCCAGTTTTAATGAAGGTTTTAATCCAGGTCTGTCTGACTCCGCAGCCTAAGTTAGGGTTTGGCAAACTACAGGCCTCAGTCTGTTTCGTAAGTCAAGTCATACTGGAACACGTCCATTCCTTTTTGTTCACGTACTGTGCAAAGCTGCTTCGGCACCACAGGGGTGGAGTTGAGGAGCCGCTCCAGAGACTTTATGGCCGAGAAAGCCTGAATATGTACTGTATCTGGCCCTTTACAAAAAAAAAGTTTGTCGACCTTGATTTATATGTTCTTTCCACCATGTTGCAGTTTCAAGGCAGTTCCTTCTCAATCCCAGCTAAACCAAATTTAGTGTTCACTAGTATGTTTTCCTTGATAATGCTCTAAAAGACGTGTCTTTGTTTCCTGAAATTGATCGGGACACTTTGGCAGTTTAATGATGTTTCAATGAGTGAGACCGTAGTATAATGTAGTGTCAAATAAGTGGTTCGGTGGTTCCATCCCAGCACCCTGGGGAATGTCGTCACGAGACTCTGTGACTAAGGGCAGAGGAGATGTCATGGACCACTGATAGAGCTTCCAGGTGAAGCTAGGGTGTTTTCTCTTTAGCTCGCGCCACCGGAACATGTGAATACAAAAACCCTGCTCTATGCCTCTGTGTCCAGAATGTACTTATTTGGTGCCATCGTACTTTAGGGCCTGTGAGTCCGGCCGATGTTGGGCTGATTAGAAGAGATTCACGAAAGCTGGGCTCTTTCTCGGGCATCTTTGAAGGGTCATGTTTGTAGGCTCTTAAGCCAGGTTCCCTTCAAAGCTTGTGGGGTGGGTTGTGACTCATCCCTGTCATACCTCAGATGGACACTTAAGAGGCAGCCCTTAATTTGTTCCTCTTTAATTGTAACGCCTGCATACTTGCCCTCCTTTGCGCATTTGTGGGATTTTTAACTCCCCCGGCCCCCAAAACCTGGTAATTCTGTGTGTGATTCCGGAGGACTTAACTCTTATACCACTGTCCTAAGACAAGGCAGGTTTGCTTTTCGTCCCAGTACATGATACTTAACTGATGGTCAGCAATTTTTTGATACTCAGCTGACTTAAATCTTTTGGCATACATAAGGTTGTCAAAATACTTAAGTTAGAAAATGTTTTACCTTGTAATTTTTGTGCAATGTAATCATTAAATGGAGATTATTTAGCAAAGATGTTTGGATACTTTCTTTGATTTGCATTTTGAAAAAAATAATTGGGATCAATGACACATACTAGGAATAGTGCACATGACAGAAAACTACTTAAAACAGACATGTGATGTTAGAACATCGAAGAGATGTAGGGATTTGAGGCAGTTTAGTAACTATTTCATGAAGAAATGGAAATGATTGTGTTCTGAGCTCTAGATATTTTAGCCAGAGAACTTTTTCTTAATTAAGAATTGTACATACACATTTTCTCTGTTTTCTACTACATTGTATACAGGTAATGGTGTCTCTTCTCTGTGCCTTTACAGAGCAGGCATTTGCTGCTTTGATTCTCTTATTCATTGACTCATTCACTCACCAGTATTTATTAAGCAATTGCTGTGTGCCAGGTATACATCTTGGTATTGAAGACAGTTGAGTAAGACATGGTGTCTGTCTTCGTAGAGGTTACATTCCGTCAGAGCCTTCAGACTTCTGCAGTTCTCCCATTTGGAAAAGGGGAACTTTTAATTTCATAAGCTGAATTTCTTCAAGTGTTAATCTTGGAGGTTTAATGCTTATTCAGAGAAATTGGAAATTCACACACAAAAGTCCTAGGCTCTGAATCAATCGTGTTGATTTCTTTGTAGGACGTGTGTTGTACAACTTCATAGCTAATAGACAAGTCAGGCCTTTGGCTTCTGTCCTTTTTCAAATTCATCTTTAGCTTGATTTTGTTTCTACTACTTTAAATGAACTTTTTGGAAATCAAACTATTGAAATTATAAAAAGTGTCACCTAGTATCTCTGGTTTCTCTCAGGTTCAGGAAGATTTGACTGAAGAGAAAAAGAGGGAATTAGAGCATAACGCTGAAGAGACCTATGGTGAAAACGATGAAAACGTGAGTGTGGGACATACATTTCGGCCGCGTGCATGTGCGTGTACGTAGGAGATGTGAATGGCTGCTTGTGTAGATACCACTGTGTACGTCTGAAAGTCTGTGATGGTATGAGGATTAGGGAAGACCGCACTGTTGCCTGTTGGACCATTTTTATTCACTCTTTTCTCTAAAAGTGAATAACTTCATGCCTTTTTTTTCTTTAAAGAGGGAATTATTTATATCACTAACTCTATGCCCTCTTACTTTTCCCTTTCTCTTTTACCTTTAAGGCCGATGAAAAAAACAATGATGGTGAAGAGCAAGAAGTTCGAGACGACAACCACCCCAAAGGCCGAGAGGAACCCTATGAGGAGGAGGAAGAAGAGGAAGAGGACGGGGCTGCTGTTGCAGAGAAATCCCGGCGAAGAGCTGAAATGTAATGGTGCCCGACCTCACCGACAGTGCTCAGCCAACGGATTCTTTTCAAGCTGCTCAGACATAAATCTGCCTACTGAACTCTAGGATATTTAATTACAAAAATTAAGAATTTAGACTTTTTTTTAACTTTTGTATTAGAAATGCTCATACATTTATATGAATATATTTTGATAACCTAGGTTAGAGCTTCTTTTATATTCAAGCTAAACATGGGCAAGAAGAGAAAGAATAAAGCAGACCTTGGCCTTTGAATCTCATTTTTCATAGATTAGGTGATGTTGGAAAGGGCACCGATTTTGTATATTTCAGCTTGTTACTTTTCTGTCTTCTAGTTTCCAGCTGTTCTGTTGTTTGCCTTTAATAAAATACAGGATTTCAAATAGGCAATACTGCAGAAGGCTGCAGATCCTTTAAGGAGAATGGCCAGTTTATTAACTGCTGCCTTTCTGAGGTTCTTGTGAGGTATAGTTCTGATGGAATTTTTACCCATCTGTCTGTCTCTGCAAGAAGATCCATGTACAGAGTGACATACGATTGGAAAGGCATTTTGGCTATAAAGACATTGTTTTTCAGAATTTTTGTATCTGTTAGAAAAATGTTTGGCTTTACTTAAAATCACAGCTCTTCTTGAAAGGAATTAGGTTTTTAAATGAGATGGTACTAAAACCCACACGACAGTATTCTGGACTTGGACACTCCAGTATTCAAACAAGGTAGGGCACCTCAGTGCATTAACCTTCCTGAAGGACTGACACCTTGTTTACTAACTAGTGTGTGTGGCTGGTGTTTTCTATGTGAGCACCCATTCAGTTCTTTTTTTCTGAAGTCACCTAGTGATATCCTTGTTTCAATATCCAGTTCTCTACAGTACTATATATTTCCCCTGTAAGCTCTGTTTCTCAGTATGTAATCACTTTGATAACAGGAATGAACATGAAGGCATTCCAAATTATACAGTTGAATTAGGGTTATTCTTCGAAAAGTATTCAGTGAAATACACATGGTAATATGATAGACCCTCATGATTTTTCCATTTGCTGGGATTGGGCTATGAATTACAAAAGTCCTTAAAATAAAAATTTAAAAATCAAAAATATCTTTCGGGGTAGAGACATATTTGTCTCTCTATATAAAGATTTTTTAAATATATAGAATTAGGTTATAATACCCATATGTGTGTGGTTTTATAATACTCTCAAATTAATAAAGGCAAATTTCAATTTCTACCATTGTTGTATGAATGCGATGTTATTTTTTAATAACCGCACTCATGTATGGTTCTGATTATCCCAGCGGAGTGATTGTGTATGTATGCATAGGAATGTTTTGTTCAAATGTATTTTGGATTTTCAATAATCATAGATCAAATTTTACCTTTATGTATAAAAACCCTTTATGTAATGTAAAATGTATAATATTGTACATAATATTCAGAATACAATTATTTTGGTAAATTAGTTTGTATTTTTAATGTCCCAGTTGCAGTATTTAATTATTTGAACCATATTGAAACTTGGTAATAGTCAATAAAGCTATGAAAAGCAAGTGGTAAATCTTTTAAAAGTCTGTGATTTCTTATTAGTTTCTGATCTTATTCTTCAGCTCCTTTTTGTAAAAGGAAAAATTTTAGGAGGTCGCCAGTATATATTAATGAATTCTAAAATGCCTTTCCAACCTTTACCTACTTTCTTTATCTCTTTCTCTAATTGGATTGGTACTTGATTTTTTTCTCCCCTTTCCTAAAGGAAGAGCTAAGAATTGTTATTTTATTTGAGCTAGTTTTGGTGAAGAAAAAATAAATAGGTACAGAAACCTAAGATGTTGTCATGTGAGCACACGCAAAACAAAAAACCTATTAAATCTTCCCTCCGCCCCCCACCCCAGAAGCAACCATCACAAACCATTCTCCTCCATATGGCACCAAGTTGTAGTCATTCTGACTAGTGGTTGGAAGAGAACTAATCAGCCAGAATTGATCTACATCAATGAGATGAACAGAAATACAGGGTCACTTGTATTTATCTTGCCAATTATTCTGTGACTTTTGGCGCAACCAAAAAATCAAAGGATTTGGTCTCAGTGACATAATCAGAAGGGTGGGGGAAGGCACCTTTATTAGGGACAAGTACAGTGGAACACAAAAAAGCTACATTAGTACAAGTGTAATGACTACATACTTGTAAGAATGATCTTAAAAGATCCTGGAATAAGAGTATAATGTGAACCACAGGTAGGTCACAGCGACTCACTTTCATAAAGGAAAATTATTGACATGTATTGAATGCCTTCATAATACAGGAAGTATGTGAATAGGTTCCACGTTATCCCCACAGTGATCCTTTAAGTTTCATGGAATCCCCTTCTCACAACTGAAGAACTTTGTCCTCCTGGAGCATTTGACACTGTTTAACTGAGTCCTCAGTTATAAACCTTCCTGAAGGACTTCCTCATAACCTTCCTGAAGGACTGACCCCTTGTTTACTAACTATGTGTGTGGCTGGTGTTTTCTATGTGAGCACCCATTCAGTTCTTTTTTTCTGAAGTCACCTACTGATATCCTTGTTTCAATATCTAGTTCTCTACAGTACTATATATTTCCCCTGTAAGCTCTGTTTCTCAGTATGTAATCACTTTGATAACAGTGAGTTCTCAGTTCTCTTATTACATTGTGGTACATCCATGCTAGGGCGTGTAAAAAATTTAAAACAAGTCATTTTCTATACTTGAATCCTCTTTTGTCTTCTGTTGTACTATCTCTTCCTAGGTTTTTTTTTTTTTTCCTTACCATCCTGGCTACTTTTTCTCAATCTTTGCAGGATTCTCTTCTCATCCTGCCTTTAAATATTCGTGTTCTTCAGCTTTTGTCCTGGAGGTCTTTCCTCTATAGCCCTCTCTCTGCCCATGCCTTGGACACGTGTCTCCTGATCCATTTCTTCGGCCTCACTTTCTATGACCCGTTCTACCTCAAATTTATAATTCTCAAAGCTAAATTTGTCTTTTTCTCTCCCCTCCTAACACCTACTTTTAATTTCAATATCTCCACCAAGCTTCTCAAAACAGAAACAAAGTTTGTCCTTGATTCTGTCTTCACTCCCTACAGAGGCTACCAAAATATCTTTAAATTTGCCCATTTTTTTCCCCATTCCTACTATCCTGGTTCAGGCCACTGTTCCCTTTTACCTGGACTATTACAACAGTCCTTTAACTTCTCTCATTTGCTCTCCCCCACCAATCCCTAAAATCTGTGACAGTGTGATCTTTCAAAAGATAACATTAACACTCCCCCACTATAAAATTATTCAACAAATTGCTATTCCACACAGAGAAAATTCCAAACTCTTAAGTATAACCTACATCATCATAATCTGGCCCCATCTTACCTCTCCAACTTTATAATTTACATTCTAATACTGAATCATGATAAATGTGGCTCCTCCTTGTCAAGCACATTCCTCTCCTAATGTCTTAGTAACCCCTCCACCAATGCCAAAGCTACTGTGTCCTTAATTCAGGATAGCTGGTGTCCATTTTCTCAGTTGTACGGAGAAAATAGTCTGCAGAAGTAGAGAACAAACATAACTCACAAAAGTAAGCAAACAGCTTCTGCACAGGCGGAAGTGAAGAGAGTTGTGGCAATTTTGCAGTCCTTATATCTTGCCATTCCTGATGCCAGCCAAGTCTACCCCGGGGGTTGATTAATGAGCAAATAAATCTTACTTTTTTCATTTGAGCTAGTTGAAAATGGATTTCTGTCACTTGTCATCTGAATATTCTTGACTAATACTTAATATTCAGTTCCTTTAAATCATCATGCTCTCTTGCATCATGGTACATTTACTACCTACTCTCCCCAGAACCACTGTCCAATCCCTCTTTACTCTCTTCTCCTTTGCCTGGCTCATTGATTTAGGTATCCCCTTAGATACCAATTCCCCTGGGAAGGGTCTACCTCCCACTCACCCCCTGCCCTGCTAGATCGTATACCTTTCCATGTCCTTCTATAACATCCTGCATTCCATATCCGAGTATTTAACACAGCCTATGGAAACAGACATGGGAATAAGCTTGGCTATACTCTTCTTGGCATAAATGTTCTATGAGGGTGGAGACCTTATTTTTCTTGTTTATTGTCACAACCCAAACACTGATACTTCCAGTAAATATTTACTAGATGAATATCTTCCAGTCCTCATCTGAGAATATTGACTACTTCAAGATCATACAATGAATAGGTGGCAGAACTAGGAATTCTTCCCAGATGAATCTGATTCCAATGTTAATTGCAAATACAGCCAGAGTTGGATGGATTACTATCTAGTGCCACATTCTGGGTTTCACATATTAAGAAGGTGTGTTTTACATTTTGCAAAAACAATTCTGGTGGGAGTCAAAAATTTTTTTAAATGACCAGCCATAGGGTCTTGAGGAGGAACCAAGCCATAGGGTCTTGAGGAGGAACCAGGAGACTAGAATTATTTGACCAGGGAAAGACATAAGGTCAAAGGAAGATGTAATGTTTTATGTCTATCTGCTTAGAAGCATCAACTGTAGCATAAGGAGTAAAGAATTTCTTGAGAAATGGGTTGGTGGAGTTATGACATCTAGAGAGGTTTTTAAGTCAGAATACACTAATCAGTTATGGTTTATAAGAGCCCTACCTAAGCCAAAGAAAAATGCAGTATTATCTTAGAATGTCCCTGGGTCTTGTGACTGACTGCTGGGGGAGGGCCAGTCGGTGTGGTGCAGTGGACCATGTGTTTGTCCACTGGTTGTCCTTTTGTCTGCACACCATTTCTCTTCTGCCCTTCATTTGTAGAAAGGCCTACTCCTGTAACCACAGAATTGGGCCCCAAACCAACCATTGTGCTCCATCTTCTGGGATTTCTGTATGAGGCCAGATCAGAGAACTGCTCTCTGGCTGCTCTGAAGTGTACATCTGGAGCTTCCAGGGGTCATACTCCCTGTGACGTGGAGAATACCCAGTTGCAGCAGAGAAAAATGAAGCCAATACAGAAAGAGGGACAGAACTGGGAATATAAGAGAGGAAGAAGAAAAGTGAGGAAGGAAGAGAGATAGATACAGAATGGTAAAGTGAATGGTGTTCAAATTCCCAGGTTCTGACTTCCTTTGATTTCCCTCCCACCCCATGCCCCCCCCCCTTTTTTTTTTACTTCAGCAGGTTTGAGGTTCTTTTCAATCACAACCTAAAGAATACTGACTTAAGCATTATATATATATATTTTTTATGGGGAAGAACAAGATTAGGATGAGAGGAGATACTTGGCATTCACTTTTAGTCACATTGCCCTAAGGTGGCAAGTTTTAATAAATAATGACACGCTTTTTGCCAATCTCTTGATCGTCCTGTTTTCTCTTGGGTCTGTCTTTAAGGCCCAGAGAATCTGTGTTGAAAGCTTTGGGATTATTTTAATGAAGTTAAGAATACTCATATATCCTCTTTCTTTAGTCTATACCAAAGATCGGCAAAAGGGCCAGATAGTAAATCTTTTAGTCCTTGTGGGCCATAGAGCCTCTTTCGAAACTATTCACCTCTGCCATTGTGCTACAAAAGTAGCCAGAGACAATACATAAAGGAATGACTATAGCTGTGTTCCAATAAAACTTTATTTACATAAACAGAAAGCATGCCAGAATTGGCCTGCAAATTGTAGACACCTGTTCTATATGATCTGAAGGCCTGCTGTAAAAACAATGATTTCAACCGAAAATAGAGCATTTTGAGATCTTCGGGTATCACAAGGCTTTCTATTTCTTTCCTATAATCCCTTCTATTTGAAGTTGGCAAGCACTCAACATTATCTCAGCTGCTTCATTTGTGCACTATTTTAAGTAATTGGAAATGAAATACTTTTGTCCTTGACTATCTTGGCTGACCTTGTTCTTACCATTCCCTATATGCTACTAATGGAGCTTGAAATTAAATGCCATTTCTGTTTGTCTGTTAACACATACACAGAATTCCCTATAAGGTACATGCCTTTTAAAGAACTGAGCCATTGGAAAACATGGGTTTGAGCAAGATGAGATGACTTCTTTTGGTCTGGTGTGTTCTTTCTCCTTTGAAGACCTAAGGAATTAAAACCAATTACCATTAATACATTAATGGCAATCAAATTTGTGATCTCAACTCCAAGAGTTTTGGGGGGTTCTGCAGGTGATCTGATTCCTGTTAAGTTTGTGCATCCTAGTGGAATTAGACTTTTTTTCCACAAAGTCAATTCAAGCACATTTTATATTCCCATAGCCCTGGCCAATTACCTCCTGTGGTGGTTTTAAAATTTATCCACAAAATCTTTAATCCATTTAAGAGGTGGAATCTAGTCCCCCTTCCCTTGAGCATGGGCTAGACATAGTCACCGGCTTCTAACAAATAAAATTGAAGTGAAATGATAGTGTGCGACACAGAGATTAAGTCACAAAGACAATGCAGCGCCCTCCATATTCTCTCTTGGAAGCCAGCTACCATGTCATGAGGATGTCGGAACAGCTTAATGTTGAGACCTACATCTGTATGGCAAGAAATTGAGGCTTCTAGCCAGCCAGCAGCCAATGAGTAAGTGAGGCCTCCTGCCCCCAGCTACTGGAGGGAGTTTGGAAGAGACCCTCCAGCCTCATTCTGGCCATCAGACTACAAGTTGATTGTAACCTCATTAGAAACCCTGAACCAGAACCACCCAGACAAGTCACTCCCCGATCTCTGGCCCCACAAACTTGAGATAATAAATGTTTACTTACTTTTAGATTTTGTTGCACAGCGGTAGATAACTAATGCATCTTCCAAGGAGTGTTTATGACTCAAAGTGGGGAGGCCAATGGTGAAGACGATGTGCAGCTGCATGGTGAGACTGGGCATCTAGCCAGTTGCTTTGCTGGAAGCCAAGTCTAGATGCATTGGTGACAGAAGAGAAAGATCTACTTAATGAGTAAAATAAATTTAACTCAATTAATTTGTTCAAATTATTAGGCTTTTTTTGGCAGATATTAGTAGCCTCTAACATAGTATTACTCAACTTGGATTCATACCTGAAGAATTTCTTTTTTTTTCTTTTTTTTTTAATTTGTTGTCAAGTTAGCTAATATACAGCATAGTCTTGGCTTCAGGGTTAGATTCCCGTGATTCATCACTTACGTAAACACCTAGTACTCTCATCCCAACAAGTGCCCTTCTCAATGCCCATCACCCATTTTTACCACCTCCCAACCCCCACTTCCATCAACCCTTAGTTTGTTCTCTGCATTTAAGAGTCCCTTATAGTTTACCTCCCTCTCTATTTGTATCTTATTTTTCCTTCCCTTTCCCTATGGTCATTTGTTAAGTTTCTCAAATTCCACATATGAGTGAAATAATATAATATCTGTCTTTCTCTGACTTATTTTTCTTAGCATAATACCCTCCAGTTCCATCCATGTTTTTGCAAATGGCAAGATTTCATTCTTTTTCATTGCCAAGTAGTATTCCATTATGTATATATATACCACATCTTCTATATCCATTCATCAGTTGATGGACATTTGGGCTCTTTCCATAATTTGGCTATTGTTGAAAGCCCTGCTATAAACATTGGGAAGAATTTCTAAAGTAGTGATACCTGGGCTCCATTTCCAGAGATTCTGAAATACCTGCACCAGGTTGGAGTCTGGGCACCAGGATTTTAAAATTCCCTGGTGTTTAAATTTCCAGGTGTTTCTAAAGTATAGCTAAGATTAAGATTAAGCTAAAAGTAGGAAAGAGTAATGCTCCTTCCCCAACATCTCCCTACCAGATGATAAATTACAATATAACCAGTCTCAGAGCAAATCTGCAAAGCAAATATTTATGGGCAAGCAGAAAGAGACATTAAGCTTTCCTGAAGTCTCCATAAAGACACAGATCCCTATCCTTTAAAGCATTCTAGACAGGCATAGGGCGTGAAAGATTTGCTCAGGACAGATCCTATAATTTCAGAGGCACAGCATTCAGCTAAGTTTCCAACCAGATCCTGTACCTGACAGTTTTCCCTTAAGAGTCCCATGTCTTCCTCCATGTCTTTGGGCGGCAGGAGGGTCAGTACCTGTACAAGACTTCCCCCAGCTCACCCACCTGTTCTGAATAGCATTCATTCACTTCTAGAATGAAAAAAAAAATGTGTTTAATATCCACAGTACTATCTAACATAACAGTGTTGATTTGAGTGAAGAGAGTAAAAGATCGTGTGACAGTGGCCTCTGGAGTGTAGACCCTAATGAGATCACCTATTTCTCAGCCCTGGATGCATATTAGAGCCACCAAAGAAACTTAAAAAAAAAGAGTCCCGCCCTGACCTCAGTCTAATGAAACCAGAAACTCTGAGGGCAGAGCCTGGGCATTGGTCTTTTCAAAAACTTCTTAACAAGCCCGGATTATCAGGGGATAGGGTGGCCGGGAGATACAACCCTAAAGGGGTAGTCTGGGTGGTGAAACTCTTCTATATTCTGACTGTGAGAGTGTTATGCAAATCTGCACAGGTATGAATATTGTGCAAAAGAAAAGGTCAATCTTACTGTTTCATTTTAAAAATAAGGGGCGCCTGGGTGGCTCAGTCAGTTAAGCATCCAACTTTGGCTCAGGTCATGATCTCGCGGTTTGTGAGTTCAAGCCCCACATCGGGCTCTGTGCTGACAGCTCAGAGCCTGGAGCCTACTTCAGATTCTGTGTCTCCTTCTCTCTCTGCCCCTCCCCCACTTGTGCTCTGTCTCTCTCTGTCTCTCAAAAATGAATAAATGCAAAAAAAAATTTTTATTACATCCATATCATAACTATTAAATTCTTTTTAAAAGCCTCAGATGGGGGTGCTTGGGTGGCACAGTTGGTTGGTTAAGCATCCGACTCTTGATTTCAGCTCAGGTCATGATCTCACGGTTACGATATCGATATCTGTGCTAGGCATGGAGCCTGCTTAGGATTCTCTCTCTCCCTTTCCCTCTGCCCTGCCCCCAGTTGTGCTCTCTCTCTCTCTCTCAAATAAATGAATGAATGAATGAATGAATAAATAAATAAATAAATAAATGCCTAAGATGATTCTAATGTACAGCCAGCCTTGGAAGTCACTGGATTAGATTCCTTCAAGGGATGGTCTACCAACTTTGGGACATGTATTCACTGTTAGGCCACCACCAGTGTGAACTTCCTACATTAACCAGCCTCCCTTACACCCCGTATGCACATATCCACTTATATGAGCACACCACATTGTCTATGCTGAAGTATTTTAAAGTAAATTAAAAATACTATAATAGTGAGATATAGCTGTCTTTCCCAGATTCACACTGGGGAATTTCAGAACATTGCAGTAGGGGAACTGCATGAGTCAATAGTTCTATTAATCTCTGCTCTTGGAGAAAAACTTCATAATGCAATTGCTTTGTCTCAAAAGCCTGTGTCTCAAACCCATAAACTGTGGTTTTTATGGAATAACAAAGAATCCCAAAAGGAGAGTAGTTTGGCAGTTTAATTAGTTTCATTTCTGAGTAGGATCATAGGAAGAAATAAATACATTTTATATCACAAAACAGTGTGCATGGATATGTGTGTTATACCAATGAAATAAAAGTTTCAAGAAACAGCTCATGCCTTTTCTATCTTATGCTATTTCATGGCAGTGTTAGTCACGACTCAGTGTCTTGCTGGCATGATGCATTAACGGTGAGAAAATCGCAGCTAAAATACTCTGGGAGAATATAACCATGTGTCTGCGCTTCTGCCTGCCATGTGGGAGGGAAGCAGATGGGAATGTGACCCCTGGCTGCACCACTCTCTGGCTTTCTGAAGTCAGGCAGGTTTCTTGACCTTCGTGCACCTCCACTTGCCCACTTGTAAAATGGGAAGAATTGCAGCCTTCAGGTTGAGGTTGGGACCACTAATCCTCATCTGCGCACCCGATTGCTAAGTTTCTCCTCCCTTCCTTTACATTTAAGAGTCACTGAGAAAGAGACTGGGCATGGAAGCCCTGACCTATTTCTTAGCTTGGAGGCCAGAAGACTAAACCTAAATTTATGGTCATTGTTTTATATTGAAAATCAATTTTTTTTGTCTTGTGTTTTAAATTCTTTTTTATTATTTTTACTTTAATTCCACTATAGTTAACATAGTGCTATATTGGCTTCAGGTGTACAATATGGTGATTCCACCATTCCCTACATTACCCAGTGCTTGTCATGATAAGTGTCCTCTCTAGTCCCCATCACCTGTTGCACCCATCTCCCACCTCCCTCCCTCTGGTAGAGGGAACAAACCATCCGCGTGTTCTCTATAATTAAGAGTCTCTTTTTTGGTTTGGTTCTTTTTTTCTTCGTTCATTTATTTAGTTTACTTCTACACATAAGTGAAAACAGGGGCTCCTGGGTGGCTCAATTGGTTAAGCATCTGACTTCGGCTCAGGTCGTGGTCTCACAGTTCACGAGTTCAAGCCCCGCATTGGGCTCTGTACTCATAGCTCAAGCCTGCTTCAGATCCTCTGTCTCCCTCTCTCTTTGCCCTTCTCTCTCTCTCTCAAAAATAAAAAGAGAACATTCAAAAAATTAGAAGTGTTGAGATATAATGATTTGTTTAAAAAAAAAAGTGAAATCCTGTGGTATTTGTCTTTATCTGACCGTGTTGTTGTTTCTCTTTAATCATGATATGTGGTAACTAGGACTTATCAGAGCTTTCAATATATAAAATATTCAAAAATCTTAAAAACAGTATACATTCTTTAATCTCCAATGATTCAGGACACTCTGGCTGGAAGCAGAAAACTAAG
Source organism: Felis catus (assembly GCF_018350175.1). NCBI lineage: Eukaryota > Metazoa > Chordata > Mammalia > Carnivora > Felidae > Felis > Felis catus. The sequence continues at coordinate 97,658,434 of NC_058376.1, forward strand.
TTAAGTTAACCAGTTGTTCTGGCCAGAGAGGATTGAGTAGTTAATAGGAACTGATCTGCCCCGTCCACATCCTTACTTTAAAGTAACCAGGAAATGGGGCACCTGGGTGGCTTAATCAGTGAAGCATCTGACTTCAGCTCAGGTCATGATCTTGCCATTCATGAGTTCAAGCCCCACATCAGGCTCTCTGCCGTCAGCACAGAGCCCATTTCGGATTCTCTGTCTCCAGCCAGCCCCCCTTTCCATCTCCCCCTCATTCTCTCTCTCTCTCTCTCTCTCTCTCTCTCTCAAAATAAATAAACTAAAATAACCAGGAATGAGGTGCTTGGGTATCTCAGTTGGTTAAACATCCCACTCTTGGTCTCGGCTCAGGTCATTATCTCAAGGTTCATGGGTTTGAGCCCCTCATCGTGCTCCTTGCACGTGCTGCAAGACGTGCTGTCTCCCCCTTTCTCTGCCTCTCCCCCATTTGTGCTCTCTCTCTCAAAAATAAATAAACATTTTTAAAAAATAATGAAAATAGACAAAAATAAAATAACCAGGAACGTCTCACTTTTATGGATTTGCCTTATGGAAAACTAGTAGTATATGAGGGAAAATGAGATGATTATCCTAGCTAAGGCAAAAGTTGTGCAGAGTCTCAGTAGAAGGGAATGGCCAAACAGCCTGGTTGAATTCCTCACCATTGACTCGCTTCCAAGGCACCCCAGGGCATTTGAGGACCCAGGAAACTAAGCAAAGTATATTCAAATATTCACTACGGCACTTCCTAAAACTTTAGAGATTGGAAACATACACCATATGTACAGACCTAGAAATCGTGCAAAACGCAAGTACCGGGGAGTAAATCAAAGGCAAAGAAGCTCCTTGGTTCAGCCTCTGGTTTCTGCTATTTGGGGCAGGGGGCAGGGAAGGGGTGTTGTGTCATAGAAGCCAGCCCTGCTATTTGTTCACAATGTGGACAGCTGTTCTAATTTATGAGTGTGTGCTGTTTAGCCCAGGGTCTATTCAAGCCAAGACCAGAAACTTTTCTAAGACATAGAGGAAAACGTAATGACCTTGCAAACTTCATGGTACAGTTAGGGTAGTTCAGTATATTTAAAAAATCTCCAACCTGGCTTTTAGATTGCAAAAGCTATTGAAAAGCCTGCTGATCCTGAGAGAAAATCAGGTGTTGGTTGGCAACCTTGGGAGTTCCCCCAGAGAAATTTGAAACTGGCCCCCTTATGGGGAGGGCTGGGAGAGATGGAAGAAGGGGCAGGCCATGTTGGCAGGTGGCAGGTTTGATAAGCATGGGAACTTACACAGGAGGCTTGTCTTAGGCGCTGCCGGGAGGAGAAAGCCTCCACACCTAACCGCCAAGTTTAAAAGGTGTTTGTAGAAGCCTTAACTGGGCTCAGTGATTCACACCATCCAGGTGTGCTCAACAACACATCACTATCTCCATGCGGCGTTCTTGCAAACGGTTCCGGCTGCGGGAACTGTGGGCAGAAGGAACATTCCAAGGGCAGGAGCAGGGTGAGGAGCCTCTGACTGCCTGGGTCCAGCTGGAGGGTCAACTGTGGTCACAGCCTCTCGATGACTGCCTCCAACAGCAGGTGAAATATGGTATTTGAAGTGCAACAAAATGACTAAGGTGGCTAAAGAGAACAATACGTGTTAATAAGAATGAAGCTGGATGGCGAGGAAAATCAGCCATGACATACACTTGGAAAGGGAAGAAACATCAGTGTGGAACCTGAAAATGATAGATTTAATCTGCCTGGAGGCGCGCAGGAGGGAACTGCAAAGTGAAACCTTGGCTTCTCACTTTGAAAATGCATTTGAATTCAACGTGTACCTACACAGTAAAGTTGTGACTTTTGCCTACGACCATCCGGTTCCACCACAGGACAGCCTCGGGCAGGGGCATCTCTAGGTGAACGTCCTGGGAACAAACCTCTTCCTGACCTCCCTGAGTCTTATGTGTACAACATCTCACAGGGGTGCTGTAACTTCAGTGAGCCACACCAGGTACTCCCTCGTTGTTCTTCTTCCTTCTTGTTGTGGCTTTCTCCTTTTTGCGCTAACCAGCTTACTAATACTTGAAATGCCTTAACACCAGGACTTGAAGACTTAGGAGTTCTCAAAGAGAAATGAATGGTTTGGCAGAGGATTCTGGATGAAGAAGCTTATCCACCTGCACAGAATCTCAGGTAACTAAAATGTGCATCACTGAATCCTGGGGGTTTGGGTTTTTGGGATGCTGCTGGATGATGAATCAGATGTTCAGAGGATGTTGGCGGCCTTGAGACTGGGGGAAGAGAGCACCATTCGCCAAGAGCCTGCCCACCTTGTTTGTCTTCAGCTGTGAGTAAAGTAATGAAAATATTCTGCATTACAGTTCAAAGATTATGACCCTTTGCAAACTCTAGGAGTAGTTACTTTCATCCCAGTGGATTGCTAACTCTGACTTCTTAAATGGTTTAGTGATTCTATTCTGTACCTCTGCTTTGGAATGAGTTTTTGTTTGTTTTTTTTGTTTGTTTGTTTTTATTTATTTATTTTTTTATTTTTTTTATTTTTGGGACAGAGAGAGACAGAGCATGAACGGGGGAGGGGCAGAGAGAGAGGGAGACACAGAATCGGAAACAGGCTCCAGGCTCTGAGCCATCAGCCCAGAGCCCGACGCGGGGCTCGAACTCACGGACCGCGAGATCGTGACCTGGCTGAAGTCGGAGGCTTAACCGACTGCGCCACCCAGGCGCCCCTGGAATGAGTTTTAAGAGCCCCTGGGAGCCTCTTCTGTCTTCTATCTTCATAGCATCTTGGCTTCCATTATCTCAGAGCTATAGGAGGGCACACAGGTACGATCAAGGCTAATGGGGTAGAGACCATGATTCCAATTTTTTTTCTCTGCTTTTCCCTCTTTCGGCTCCACATCTATAAATACTCTTGGTTTTTGAGGGCTGACAGCTGAATTAATAAATACTGTGCCTATGCATATAGCACTACAGAGACATATGTGGGCTTTAATCCTTTTGGCATTTCCCTGTGGTCTGTTCTCAGCTCTTGAATCCATGTGTGCTCTCTGTAAAAGGGGGAACACACCATCCACCATATATTCTTCTTTCACTAGCAGTGTGATAAAGCCAAGGTTTTGTGAGTCAAGATTCACTGCAAAGGACCAGCTGGCCCCTGGCCCACATCCCCATGGTTTTCTGGCCTACTTTTTTTTTGGTTTTGTTTTAATTTTATATCCTAAGAGTAACAAACAAGACAGTTGACACTACGCCGGGAACTGGCTTCTAGAAGGAGTCTTAATGTTATACCTTTTCTTTTTAGATAGCTTAGGAAAGCAATGGCTAGATATCAGTATGGATTTTTATATACTGTGTATGTTCTATAGAGTGTATTCATTTAATATAAAACACTCGGCCACTTCAGATAGCCAGTTCAGATAGACAGTAATTATAATTAAATATATTTTATGAAAGCCTCAAAATACAGCATTAATTTTATGTGTATCGGAGAGCCCAATATAAGCATCCAATTTGTTTTAATGAAGAGGTAACTCAGGAGCCTCATCCACGTGTAGAACTGATGAATTAAGAGGGAATACAACATTGTATGTGCTACCCAGCCCACAATTTGAGGGGGGATCATTCAATTATTAAACTGCTTCTCCAATACTTTTTTCCACTTAGAAATTATAATCATGCCTTTGCCTTCATATGAAAAATTAATGAAGTGTCATTTATATTTCGATGGCTAGAATAAAGAACTAAGTCAGCACCTTCGACTCACACTCTTCTCTTGTATCTTTCTGTTATTTCTCCCAGGATATAGTTCCACTATAGCTTTAAATCTACAGGTGATGCCGAAAGCAAGTAAGCCTTCCAGTGATGCAAACACACTTAAGCCCCAAATGTAAAAGTTGAAAACAAAATTCCAACTGTAAATATGACTTTTGTGCCAGTTGAAAATGGTATATTTCTCCCTGTTGCTTGGAAATGCACTTAGCCTCCAAAGTGGTATTTCTTAGAAGGCGAGGACATTGATTTAAAAAAAATTAGTTGTTCTAGGTTCCCATCAATGTTGTCATTGTTTTTAAGTATATTTGAGTTGTGTTTTCAGCATTTTAATATACTTGCCAAGTGATATCGGAAGCAAAATCTAAATGAATAGTGTTTCTTCATCCCTCTTATTTCAAACTGAAAATATTCTTGGGGTAAAAAGGGAGGGATGTATGTGAGCAAATAAAACAAATGGTTCAAGTGTTTTTGTATAATTATGAATGGCTTCATAGAGTTAGAACTGACTTCAGCAATTTTTTTTCTTTTGCCAACTTAATAAAATAATTGCCAAATTTATTCAGTAATTTAACATGTAATTAATGTGTAGATTAATGGTAGCTTTTGAAATTATTTTCAAAGCGATTGTATTTTTTTATGAACAACCAAGAAGGAAAGGTCATCATTTCAAAAAGGCCATGGGAGAAGGTCTGACTTGTCTTTCACTAAACGTTCTATCAAATTAATTGTACCATATGAGAAGCCTCATACATTATCTGTATGGTCTATTGTTACGTAAATGGAGAAAATAGAGTATTGGTTTCACCTCTCCATGTAGCAACAAATAATTAACTGGCTGAGGTTAAGTTTATTCAGAAACTTATATATTTACATATTGCTTTGAAAATTGATCATTTTATAAACTAAGACCATGTATGTTTACAACAGAAAGGAGTGATATTATAAAAATAGTTTTTCTTGCTAATGTCAAAAGAATTGAGGCATCGGCAAATTTCTGCCTACCAGGGAACCACGACCAAAATTTGATATTAATATCTAGATTCCTAGAGCTGCATCACAAATCACCACAAACTGGGTGGCTTAACACTGTAGAAGTCTATCCTTTCGCACTTGTGGAGGCTAGAAGTCCAAAATCAAGGTATGGCAGGGTTGGCTCTTCTGTGCTGAGGGACATTTTGAGGGATGGTCCGTTCCAGGCCTTTCCCCTGGCTTGTGGCGGTTTCCAGCAATCCTTGGTGATTCTTAGTCTGTGGCTGCTCGCCTTCACGTCTATCTCTGTCATCCCCTGGTGTTTTCCCTGTAAGTCTCTGCCTCTGTGTTTTCACGTCGCCTTCTTATAAAGACATACGCTGTTGGATTTAAGACCCAGTCTAATCTAGTACAACTTTGTCTTAACTAATTACTCCTGCAAAGACCTTCTTTCCAAATAAGGTCATGTTTTGAGCATCTGAGTGGACGGCAAGTTTGGAGGGGACACTGTTCAACCGAATAGTGTGCCTTACCCATTGCAAGGAAAAAATGAATAGTTTAAAAAAGTGGCTCAGGCTATGTTTTTGGTATTCATGTGCTTAACCTGACAGTTAAACAATTTTACTTGGGAAGTATGTTGTTAAATTTTCATTGAGTTTTATCAGAGCAAAGAATTAGGAAATAATCTAATAATACTATTTGTAGGAAATGTTGGGTTCATGTTCACACACTGTATCGGAAAGAATCGATAAATATTTACTGAACATTTACTATGTCCCCAGCACCTCTTCATAGCATATTGGTCTTTCGTTTATCTGAAACATAACTACTATTGACTAAAATAGTTATCATCTCTACTCTTGATTACTTGCAATACATGAAGTAGGGCATGGCTTGTTGGAAAAAAGAAAACAAGAAAGACATAGTACTTTTCCTTAAAAGCTTTCAAATAAGGACATACTCTACTGTAAAGAAAGGTGCAGTTTGGAAGTGAGGGCACGATAGACTGCTGCCTACTAGCGACGTAATCACGGGTAGGGCAGTAAACTTCTTTGCATCACACTTTCTTTATCTGTAAATGGAGGCAGTAATATTTATATCTGTTAGGAGGATTAAATGAGTACATCCCTGAAAAGTGTTCAGAACCATGCACAGACACCGGAAGCTTTGTAGAGGTGTTAGCTACTATTAGAAAAACAAAGAAAAACAAAACTGGTGCCTATAAACATTTAAGAATGATGTGAGACAATATTGTAAAGTCTTTTGGGGACCTAAATACTCGTCAGAAAATGGTTTCCAGAGAACACTGGATAACTTGGATAGTTATAAACAATTTATTTGAGATGGCAATTGATTTTCTTATTCAGCAGGAGTCATTTGTCTGGTTTAATGTAATGAGTGGATTTTCCTGGGATAGCGTAATCATTCTGGAGCTGAACTTGCTGTTGAAAGTGAATCAGGTGGAAAACTTAAACTACTTGAACAATCTGAATTCTATTGGTGTGTTTTTGATATATGTGGGTTTGAATGTTTCCTGCTGAGATGTCCTGGGACAATGGTTGTGACAGAGGTCTGTACTTGCCCTCTTTCATCCCACAAAAAGAAACATTGGTCCAAGCAAAACAGTACAGTCACCTTGAGCACATCTAGGTCATGGGTTCCTATCTCCAAAGAGGAATCTTCTGCTGCCATTCATCTCTCAGACCAAATACACTTCCTGGGATATGTACTGCCACAGACAAAAATATACCACACTAGAACAGTTAAATTACCCTGCTTCTGATGTTTTCTTTCCCCAGCCTAGCTAAGACTAGTAGGCAAATCGAATGGAGACTGGGTGACCACAAATCTTGTGTGAGTGCAATTCTACCATTGACTATTTGGCAGTGTTTTTAGTTTTTGTTTTTGTTTCTTTTTTTGTTTTTGTTTTGTTTTGTTTTGTTTTTTGCATTGACCAGTGTTATTCAAGAGAGTTTACAGATGGTAAGTGGTAGGAGGAAGTGAATTTAGGTGATTAAGATAGGGGTATACAAAATCTATAGGTTGCTGCTGTAATCTCCCCATTGTATTTGTTAAGGTGCAACTGAGTTGAGAAATCTGTGATAGACCTGGTTCCATGATTCACTGGAGCCTGGTAGACCAGATGTCCCATTTTGCAATGTCCATAACCTAGAAAAGAAGTTGCATGTTGCATCCTTCTCCTGTATGTTTAAATGCATCTACAGTTTCTTCTATCATGCCTATTTCCTGCGAATGATTTGTTTTTAAGTTTTTATCCATTTATGAGAGAGCACAAGCAGGGGAGGGGCAGAGAGAAAGGGACAGAGGATCTGAAGTGGACTCTGCACTGACAGCAGGGAACCTGATGTGGGGTTTGAACTCACGAGCTGCAAGAATCATGACCTGAGCTGAAGTTGGACGCTCAACCGACTGAGCCACCCAGGTGCCCTGTGCAAATGATTTTTATGGTTCCTATGAAAAGACGCTAAGAGCACATTTTTACAAAATTAAACTAATGTCAGATACTGTCGTAAGTATTAATTAGGAAAGCTGTAAAATATCATTTCCTAGGAGATTGACAAATGTTAAACAGCTTCCATGGTAAAGTTAGTTTGTGAAACAGGTTAAACCGTTTTAAACTAAAATTGTTAGGGTACCCATATAATTTATTGTCCAAACTAAGACACTTCTGAGAGAGAAAGGGAGTGCTGTTGACATGTATGTCAGGACAAAGGCTTAAACCAGGATTTTCCCAGGCAAAAATTGATGTATGACCACCCAACTTATTGTACATCATTTCGGAACCTTTAGAGTAGTAGTAAACGTTTGCTTAGGAAGAAACTAATATAGGGGACTTCCAAAAAACACGTATGGAACATGTTGAGGGTCTGGGTAGAACAATGTTTTCGAAATGTCAGTTTTAAATGGGTACTTGGAGGGGCGCCTGGGTAGCTCAGTGGGTTGAGCATCTGACTTCAGCTCAGGTCATGATCTTATGGCTCGTGAGTTCAAGCCCCGCGTCAGGCTCTGTGCTGACAGCTCGGGGCCTGGAGCCTGCTTCAGATTCTGTGCCTCCCTCTCTCTCTGCCCCTAACCCACTCACATCCTGTCTCTGTCTCTCTCAAAAATAAATAAATATTAAATGTGTACTTGCAAATCATGGATTCTACATCCCCATCCTCATTTCAAGTTTAAAAAGAAACTATGTAAAAACCAAAGGAGGGAATTACCATTTCTATATAAATTTAAATGTCTGTGGATGATGTTAAATTCTTTAATGAGGACTTTAATTGTGTAATATAAATCCTTGGGATTAAAGGTTTCTAAGGATGGCTGATATCCTATTAACTTTTTAATAATGTTATAATACCCCAGGAGGAAATTAGGTCTGTCCCTAAAGAGCATTAGAACAGTCTGCCTATTTCGCCTACATTTTTATCCTGGTGACTTTTGATTCTAGGAGTCTTTTACAGTTGTTTCAGGAAAATGTTTTATTGTAAGTCCCATTCATTTATGGGCATAAGGTCATTTAAGCGCAGATTTCCTTGTTGCTGGAACTATCCCTCTTATAATTCTAGCAAATGTTTCCAACTTTATAAAATGATAACGAGAGTTTAATGGTTTTCTTCACCCTCCAGGAAAAATGGTTTCTAGCACATTAAAGATATAGGACTTTGCTTTGTCTGGAAAGACAAAAAACAAAATTGACCCCAGTTCTCAAGTTTTAATTCTCCAATGGTTAATTGGATATTATTCTTAGCATGTTTCAATCTGTTTTCAAGTGGCCCCAAACTCACTGATTAAAAACTAGCAAGCGGAAGGAAAGAGAGAGAAATCATGGCCTGAAGCATGAAGAAAGTAGGACATTGTAGTTCAAAAGAAAATTAACAGTCTTTCAAACAATGGAACAGCGTGAATAGACTTGTGCTGTTGACTACACCTAGAGCAATGGCTTGAACCAAAGAAGGCAAAGGGAGGCCACCAAGGTGTTGTGAGACAGGAACGTGAGAAAAGCTACAGGTTGCCGGGGCAGAGTAGAAGTTACAGGGAAAACTCAGCCTGCTTTAGATTAACAGCTAGAACATTGCAGGCACTCAACAAACTTGTCAATATTCAGTATTTGTTGAATGAACGAACAGCTAACAGTAATCAGATCTCCCCTCAGTGTTTTGCTAATGTTAACACATTGATTAGGAAATGCTGTTTGAAAACAGAGATAAAATGATAGTTTAAAACTGTTATTCTGATTTTCTTAAGATCATAAAACAGAGAAGATAAAATGCGTATACCCTTCTTTTTCCCTTGAACAAATGATTGAGAGCCAGATTCTTCTCAATTTTAGAAATGATCATATTTGCTGCATCTTCCTCACCTGTTTGTTTGAGGATCAAATGAGACAGTTGTAACAATGTACTATGAAAGCTATTGGATCTGTACTCTGAGGGAATATCAATGATTTCCTTTAAAAAAAATTTTTCTCATCCAGCAAGTGATCAGATCTTTGCTACGGAGAAGATGGCAATGTAGAGACATGTGGTCGCTCTATGTGTATTGGCTGCATTAATAGAGCAGCGTGAATCAGTGATTTTGAACTTTTCAGCATGCATTAGATTCACCTGGACAGCTTTTACAGCATACTCTGTTTGTGTCTTGCTCCAAGTGATTCTGATCTAATTAGTCTGAATAGGACCCAGGAACTGGTCTGTTTCTAAAGCTCCCTAGATAATTCTGTATGTAAGTAGAGTTGAGAACTGCTGTTTTACACCAAAGTTGGGCATGGAGAGAGACAGAAAGGTGAGAGAAATAGAACCTATTGTTTTTTCCTGTTTTACTTGAGCAAAAATTTACTGAATATTTATTATGTGCCAGACATTATTCTAGGCACTGGGCATATATTGATGATTAACGTAAACAAAATCCCTGCCTTCCTCTTGAGTTTATATTCTGGTTGGAAAAGACAGACAAGAAATACATATTTCATTGATTTTTAAGACCCATCTGTTTTCCATAATTTAATATCTAAAATTATTATGCAGTTTAAAGCAAATGTGATAAAAAAGCATTGCAACATGAAGTTATTAGACAATTTTTTTCTTAGTGGCCCATCTTATGATTTTTGAGATGTTAGGTTCAGTGGAATATAATGATAGAGTAAAGTTTCAGGTAGAGTCAAGGAAATGGCCTTTCTATAATCAATAAAACGTTGTCATATAATTGAAAAGTTAAAAATCTTAATTAACATACATAAATAATCTTCATTAACAAAGCAGTCACTAGCAAATTACCTAAAAAAAAAACCAACCTGTGATCCCTTCAACAAGGGTTCACTTCTCTGGATAAGCACTATAATGCTTTTATAAATCTTACGTATTTTACTGAACAAATATTGTGAACTTTTTCAATGTATGTTAGCAGTTTGGGGACACAATTATCCATGAGTTTCTCATGTTTCTGCACATCTTGAGAAGTTAAGCACTGACTGCCTCTTGTTGCAACTATCTTTTAAAGAATGTTTGTACTGGGACCCTGGATGGCTCAGTCGATGGAGCATCTGACTTCAGCTCAGGTCATGATCTCATGGTTCATGAGTTTGAGCCCCACGTCAGGCTCTGTGCTGACAGCTCAGAGCCTGGAGCCTGCTTCAGATTTTGTGTCTTCCTCTCTTTCTGCCCCTCTTCTGCTCACACTCTGTCTGTCTCTGTCTCTATCAAAATAAAAAAAGAATAAATGTTAAAAATTAAAAAAAAAAGAATGTTTGTATAGCAAACAGCCTTAGAAGATAAAAGGAGTGGTCCTCTCCAAAGCAAAGGACAGGATGCTTACTGTGTAGTGTAATACAGATAATGTCTCTCTCTAAAACAAAGAATAATTATTTTCTTTTCCATTGTAAAATATTCAAGTTCCCCAAGCTCAGAGTTCATCTCCTACAGCACACCCTGCTGCATGTTCAGACTTCATCTTACCCCCTTTGCATTCCATTTTGGGAAACGGGGCTTAGGGAACCAGCACAAAAGACGCTTATACTCTGGCTACTACTACTATTGCTATGGATAGTAAACCATTCGGTGTCTCTGACCAAGATGTCTTATATCTTCAGTAGACATTCATGAAATTGTGGTTGGCTGACTTGTTAGCATGCAAGGAAGGTAAAATCGCAGACTTTTCCTAGTTCTTGTCAATTCGTATCCCTTTCAAATAGCCTTTTTGAATTTTGTTAATTTAGGATGTAGAGATGATTAATAGAGTATAGTATCCTAAGGGGCAAGACAGAAGCAGCCAACATACATATTGGTAAATGTACATAGTCAAGAGAAATCAAAGATAGGAGCCTGAGGTCAGTTTCCCTAATAAAAATTCACAATCTCTTGTCCAGTTTCCAGAAATGAACCAGTTTTCAAACCCAGAACCCACTTAGTGAACTGGAGATTGAGTTCCCAGGAGAAAGGGTACCGAAAGACACATGGTAACAATTCCCCAGTATTTCCCCAAAGGGACCCACGAAGTAGCAACATACAATTTCCCTGTTACAGTTGGGGTCATTGGGAGTCAGACAATAAATGGAATCTTGGCCCAGGTCTTATTCATAATAGTCCATAGAACCACTAGTGGTCATTTTCCCATTCCTAAATGAATAATTATAATAGGCATACTCTGCTGTTGGAAGAGCCTCCATATTAATTGCTTGGTCTGTGGAATAAGAGTTGTCACAAGGGAGAAGGCCAACTGGAACACCCCTATACTCTACCAGAATAGAAAATCACAGTTATTTTAAGTTTCATGGGGAATGGCAGAGATTATTGCTGCCTTTAAACTAAAGAATGCAGCATTGATTGTCCCTATCATATTCTATTTAAGCCAGAAAAATCCTGAAGGATGAGAGTAAACTGTGCCATATGGGTGGGATCTTTTGCCAAAGCAGAATAACTGGCCTAAGGTACATAATGTTCAGCCTTTGATATGATGAGTTCATCTTTTTCCAATCCTATTAGGAGCAGGATCAGAAATAGTTTGCATTCACTTGGGGTGGATAAGAGTGTAAGTTTATGATCTTGTTCCAGAGTATATTAAAATTCCTCTTCTGTCATAATATAGTCAAAAGGACCTGGGCTTTTGAGATGATCTGCAGACCATCACATTAGTTCATTATATCAATTGTACGTTATTGTGACCAGATAAGCAAGAATTGGCGAATACATTAAAAGCCAGAAAGGGAGGGGAAAAAGCCCTTCACAGATTTGTCCTCATCAGTGCAGGTTATAAAACTCCCACGTGCTGGGACATGGTGGGATATCCTCTCAGAAGTAAAGAACAGGGGCACGTGGGTGGCTCAGTCGGTTGAGCGTCTGGCTTTGGCTCAGGTCATGATCTTGCGGTTTGTGAGTTCGAGCCCCGTGTCAGGCTCTGTGCTGACAGCCTAGAGCCTGGAGCCTGTTTCGGATTCTGTGTCTCCCTCTCTCTCTCTGCTCCTCCCCCACTCATGCTCTGTCTCTCTCCCTCCCTCCCTCTCTCTCTCTCTCTCTCTCTCTCTCTCTCTCTCAAAAATAAATAAACATTAAAAAAAGTTTTTAAAAAGGAAGTAAAGAACAGATTGTTGTACCTCCTACCATTTAGAAAGAATCACAGTGCCTGGTAGGCCATTTTAGGTCTAGAGACAGTATATTCCAGGATATGAAAATGAGTCTAACTTAGCTACCAAGTGACATCAAAGCTGGGACAATTAAGGCTGGCCGAAAGGAAGGGAAGAAAGGGAAAGGAGGGGACAGAAGGAAGGGAAGGAAAGAGAAGGAGACGGGAGGTAAGGAGGAAGAGAAAGACCCAGAGGAGGAGAGAATCTTACATTTAGACATTTCCCACAATGTATTTGTTTCTCTCAAAGTGTCCAAGCACTCTCCCCCTCACCATGACTTTGCCAAGGCTATCCTTTTACAAATTAAAACTCACAAGATCAGTCAAATATGGTCACATGACAACATTTCCAGAGAGGCAAGCTTCTTGGCCCTCAGACATAAATAGTATGTCTGATGTAAATATGGTTGAGAGTAGGAAAGAAGTGTTACCGTGGTTTTATTAAATAGCCTTTTATGAGATGTATTACAGAGTCATTTCTCACAATATTATTTTCATTATAAAAAATTAAAAATAGCTTAAATGCCAAGGAAAGGAGAATGGCTAAGCAGATTGCTGCATATCCAGACTTTGGGATACTATGTAGTAATTAACAGTAGTATTTAAGAAAAATGCTTACATTATAATAAATCTCTCTCCATATATATATATATATATATATATATATATATATATATGCACATATATATAGCATGCCATGTATACAGAAGATACACAATAAATCATCAACAGCATCAACATATCAAAATAGCAAAAATACCAACCATTTATTGATTCTAAAAATAGTTTATCAAGAGCACGAATTGTCAATAAGATATCCACGTAAGCAGGGATTTTTCTTTTTTATTTCCATAATCCCCAAACCTAGAATAGTCCCTGGTACATCTTTAGGAGCTCAATAAATATTTGTTAAGTGATTTTGTTGAAAATTTATGACAGTATATGACAGTGTTAAGTGTTCATAATCCCTTTAAAATACTTTGCCATGGGGGAGCCTGGGTGGCTCAGTCGGTTGAGCATCCGACTTCGGCTCAGGTCACGATCTCAGGGTAGAGTTCGAGCCCCGCATCGGGCTCTGGGCTGATGGCTCAGAGCCTGGAGCCTGCTTCCAGTTCTGTCTCTCTCTCTCTCTCTCTCTGCCCCTCCCCTGTTCATGCTCTGTCTCTCTCTGTCTCAAAAATAAATAAAAAACGTTAAAAAAAATTAAAAAAAAAATTAAAAAAAAATACTTTGCCATGGACAATGGGGTATATATGAGTATGTATCAGTCTTTATTTATAACCCACAGACATTTGGCCAATAATTTGAGTATTCTAATACACATTCCAGAGGCAATTGGTAGTATTTGAAAGACATTGATCCACACGCCAGGAATATCTACACTAGCATTGCAGATGTCACTGTGTGACTTTTTTTTTTTTATTAGAGTTCATTATTTAGCATAAGGGATGCTAGAGGTACTTTCTCATTGGTGGAATGAGTGATGTTCCAACTATGTTGATCAAATAGAAATACTTGATGGACACATGCAAATTTGCCAGAATGGTGCTTTGGATTTTTAGAGCCCTGCAGCCTAACGTCGCTGGAGGAGGGCTTTAAACTTCATCATCTATCCTAACTAGAAAGATGGCTGCTCCTCACCTCAGAATAGGGTGAATATCTCTACCTTAGAGTGACACTACCAAAAGGACTGTTATGAGGTTTCCTCGAGATGGAGAACTGGTGTTCCTGACAGGAACTGTTTGCACGTCTGGCAGAAATCACAGAGCCTTGCTCTCATCGTTACATATCCCCTGACAGCAAGGAAGCCTGAGAGGAGTTCTGATTACTGTAGATAGAGTTCACCAGTTTTCACCAAAAAGGACCTGGCAATTGTGAGAACACACATTTGCTTGGGTTAGATCACAACAGGCAAACGTCAGCACTATCCCCATTTCATAGATGAGGAAGCTAAGGCCTAGAGAAGGAAGTGATCTGTCAAGGTGACGATAGCTTGTCAGAGGGAGAGGTAGGATGGGAATTTGAGTTATTATTCTAATATCCCTTTCGTTGTACTTAAAGCTGGTGGGAAAAAGATACCATATTTTTCTTACCGTGGGAGAAAAATAACACCAAACCAAAACGTATGCATTAAAAACAAAACCAAAAATCAGGAAAACAAAACAAACAAAAAACCTAAAAGAGGGGGTGCCTGGGTGGCTCAATCAGTTAAGCATTCGACTCTGGATTTCGGCTGAGGTCATGATCTCCTGGTTCGTGAGTTCGACCCCACACCAGGCTCCATCTGACAATGCGGAGCCTGTTTGGGATTTTTTCTCTTCCCCTCTCTCTACCCATCCCCAGCTCAATCCCGTGCTGTCTCTCAAAATGAATAAACATAAAAAAAATTTTTTAAAGAGAAATTAGAACAAAAATGTTTCTAATAGTGGGGTAATGGGCAATTGTTTTTCCTTCTGCTTTTCTATATTATATGAAATTTCTGCAGCATTTTTACATTTATAAGGAGAAAGAAAACCTAAACTTTATTTGATTTCATTTGAAGACATTTTTGGCTGATGCACACTGTTCTATCAATGCTCCTCAAAATAGAATATGTAGAGATAAAAATGTATTTATAGGCCAAATAAAGTTCTTGTGTCATAGCCCCAAAATATATTTATGCTGTTGACAGAATTTTTGAAATACACAGAATTCCAGCCAATGTATTACTTTTTCTATTAGTAGAGTGTTTTTTAATTTTCTATAATTCATTTCTTAAAAGCAGAATATTGGTTTTATTGACTAAAATATAGTGTTACTCATTATTTTAGAGCCACATCACACGAAATGTTGAAAAGGAGTAGAAATAAATCACACTTCTATGCTTTGCTCTAAGTTGTCTCCTACATTGTTTATGTGAAGATAATAATAAAATGCATTGCAAATCTTGCTAAGGATATCCCGGATGAAGGGACGTTATATTTATGTTTCCTGTTGTTAATAATGGGAGAGCTGTAGTATGTTTCACTGATAGGCTGGCTGGGTGTTTTAAGCTGATAAATTGGAACATTATAAATATGTATGTGACTGATACCACAGACGAGTAACTTCAGTACAGTGACAATCGTTATCCAAAATTTTCATTAGAGCGATTGCTCACTAAGGTTTGTATTGTTACTTTTCAATGCACAAGGCATTTTGAAATGCATGCTTCAATAATACTAAGAACAAAAATGTAAGCCATTATAGTAGTGGGATTTTGTCTGTAAAGTAAGGAGGGGATGGAATGATACCCTCTGATTCTCTCTCCATTTCTATGTGTGCGGCATCGTTTTGGTTTACACATGTGTGCTTGAACCACACTTTTATATTATTTTGATTTATCTCCGTGAACATACTATCTAATGGTTTGAGACACACTCTGATTTTGGCAACAAAGTCAACAACAAAAACGTTCTAATACCAATGAGTAGTAGTATGTTCCTACATAGTGTCGTCTGGACCATTTCTATTACTTGTATACAAAAGTAAATTAATTCATTGATTATGTTAGTAACTTAATATATCAACAGGTGTACAAAGGCCTATTTTTTTTTTTTTTGGTGGTGATGGTTATATAATATGGACATAGCTCACATGAGACTGAGAGAGAAGTGAGTAAAATTGCCAGTTAGCACTGCTAGGGAGGAAGATGTTAGCTTCAGTATTGGTCTCACTGACTGATGAGGAACGTAGCCCTAGCCTGGATGGGCCACTGAAGTCTCCGCCATATCTTAGATTCCAAAGATTTCAAAGCCACCTGTTCTACAGTCTGGGAATATAAACCAGGGAAAAGGCAGTCTTAGCTTGTTACGGTCAAAAGTATGTACTGGATTGCCAGGGATGCTTGTCACCATTTCACTGGGGCGTTTCCCTTTTAAAGTTCTTCCATATAAAGCAAACATTATCTTGTAAATATTGCCATGGAGCACTTGGAGTTTAGTAAAATGCTGTATAGTACTTATCCAACCTAAAAAAGCAAACCAGGGGCACCTGGGTGGCTCAGTCGGTTGAGCATCCAACTTGGGCTCAGGTCATGATCTCGCGGTTTGTGGGTTTGAGCCCCACGTCGGGCTCTGTGCTGACAGCTCAGAGCCTGGAGACTGTTTCGGATTCTGTGTCTCCTTCTCTCTCTTCCCCTCCCCCACTTGTGCTCTGTCTCTCTCTGTCTCTCAAAAATAAATGAATGTAAAAAAAAAAAAGCAAACCAAAAAAAAATGAAACGTTATGCTATAAATGAAAGGATAATTTTTGCTTAAATAACCATAGAAGAAAGTCTTTCTTTTTTTTTAAGTTTATTTATTTATTTTGAGAGAAATAGAATAAGCTGGGGAGGGGCAGAGAGAGAGGGGAAAAGAAGATTCGAAGTAGGCTCCATGCTGACATCAGAGAGCCTGATGGGGGGCTCAAACTTACAAGTCATGAGATCATGACCTGAGCCTAAGTCGGATGCTTAGTCAACTGAGCCACCCAGGTGCCACTCTTTATCTTCTACATATAAACTTAACTGATTAGTTTTTGAAACAACAATAACAATGGACTTGTTTTCTGATTTATTAAAGTTGGAAGAACTTGCAGATTATAACTAATTTGTATCTTGGGTTCTCTGTTAGTAAAGCTAATAATATTTTTTAAATGTTATGTTTTGTTTGTTTTTAGTTTGTTTTTAAGACAGCTTGTGTGTGTGTGTGTGTGTGTGTGTGTGTGTGTGTGTATTGCATTATTTGTTTCAAATGAAGATTAATCTCTAGTTCCCCAGGCATTTCTTAGACTATGTTGTGTCATAATTACTTTTTGCATATATCTTTCTGAGTAGATTGCAAATTCCTTGAGGAGAGAGACTGTGCTTGATTTTTTTTAATCTTCTAAAATGCCAGGGATGGAGTTCTATAGATAGCTGGGCTTCCACACACAGTGGCTAAATTGAATTGAATTTGCACATTTAAAAGAAAGGAAGGAAGTGAGTGAGAAGGAGGAGGGGGAGAAGTGGAAGGAAGAAAAGGAGGAGGAAGAAAAGAAGATGAGAAAGAGAAATAGGAGAGAAAGGAGAAGGGAGAGGGGAAAGCAAAAGGGATTGAGAGAAAGAGAAAAGTTGGAGAGAGGTAGAGAAAAGCAACCAAGATACTGAATAGTGGGGAGAATGCCTTTTTAGAAAAGATTGAAGGAACTGGCATTATTCTGCATGTTAAAGAAAGAAATTCGGTATAGGCTTCACCTGTAAAAAAAAAAAAATGTCAGCTTCTAGGGTAACAGGCAAAATTGACCTGAGATAATGAAGAATGTCTGGGCCAGAAAAAATGTTACAATGATGGCACAAAATAAATAAAATGTCAGTGATCTCTGCCCCCTTGACCTCCATTAGCATTTAGCAGAAAAAAAAAAAAACCCAAACAGATGCAAGGGAGAATACTTCCAATATAGGAAGAGGAGAGAACAAGAGACTTGAAGAATATTACAGCTTGGGCCCTCAAAGAAAGGAAAGTAGAAAGTGCTGAAGGCAGAAGGTTCAGTATGAGCAAAAGCCCAGGACAGTGGCGATGGTGGCAGTGACCGGAAGGGTGTTGAATCGGGAACAGCTGATACATAGGACAACCAAGAGCTAAACCCAGGTCTGGATTTGCACCCAGGGTAGTTAGACAACTCTTCATTCTCTTCTGGAACTTCAACTCTTGCTCTTAAATGCTCAGAACTCCTCAGCTGTGAGATATTTTCTCTGAGTCTTGCAGTATCAGAATATAAGGGGGTGAATAGAGACTTCCCTGTATGGAATTTATAAACTAAGAGAAGGAATAGAGTGGGAAAGTTGGGTGGTGGAAACTTCCAGGGTTTCAGTGTTTTCAGAGACCATATGGTTTTCCTCTTTCCTTTAAAAGTCTTGCCATTAGGGGCACCTGGGTGGCTCAGTCAGTTGAGCGTCCAACTTTGGCTCAGGTCATGATCTCACGGTTCATGAGTTCGAGCCCTTCATCAGGCTCTGTGCTGGAAGTTCAGAGCCTGGAGCCTGCTTTGGATTCTGTGTCTCCCTCTCTCTCTGCGCCTCCCCTGCTCACACTCTGTCTCTCTCTCAAAAATAAATAAACCTAAAAAAATTTTAGAGTGTTGCCATTAAAGTTCCGAGAGGTTAGACAACTTGGCAGGCCAATTAATGGCAGAGCTGAGCCCAGGTCCTGGTGGCCTGCCATGTGCTTCAGGGATCATTCTTTAGGGGCACAGTGGTGTCATGGGAAGAGCCCAGGTTGTAGAAGGCAGATGGGGCTGGATTCAAACCCTGTCTCCATGACTCCAGGGAATTCCACTGAGCTACTGTCAGCTCTTTAAAGCCGGGGAAAAACTTGTTTGCTTCATGGGTTTGCTTCGGTGATGAAAGACTACATTATAGTGGTTAAGAACATAATAAAGTTCTTAAACATTCTGTGCCTTGACACCTGCTACAGATTGAATGTTTGTGCTATAGCCTGGACGTTCCTGTCCCGCCAACCCCCTACACCACCACGTGAGGACACAGAGAAAAGACAGCCATCTACGAACCGGAAAGTGGGCTCTCACCAGACACCAAATCTGTCAATGCATTGATCTTGGCCTTCCCAGCCTCCCAAACTCTGAGAAATAAATTTCTGTTGTTTATAAGCCACTCAGTCTATGGCTTCCTATGATAGTTGCCAGAGCAGATGAAGACAATGAAGGTTCCCCTCATGTTGGAGCCTAATTCCCAGTGTGATTTGGAAAAGAAGCCTTGGGAGATAGGTCAGGAGGATGGAGCCCTCACGACTGGAACTGGTGCCCTTGTAAGGAGAGGCCAGAGAGGTAACTAGCTCTCTCTTTCTCCTCACCTTGTTGAGAATATACTGAGAAGATGCCGTGTGCAAACCAGGAAGAAGGTTCTAACCAGGAACGAAATCTGTTGGCACCTTGATCTTGGATTTTCCAGGCTCTGGGACTATGATAAATAAATGCTTGTTGTTAAAGCCACCCAGAATATGGTGGTCTGTCATAGCAGCTGGAACTAGGAAAATACCCTTATATGTCATGGGAGGATCACAATACCTATTCATAGAATTTTTGTGAGGATTAAACTGGTCAATCGCTCAAAAATTAGTTAATCCATGGAAGTGTTTAGGACAGTGCCTGACACACAATTACTGCTCAGTAGATATTAGTTATTATAATAGATATTAGTTATTATCATCACCATTATTGGAGCAGAATCTAGGGTTTGAATCTTCCTTCCATAACTTCTTACCTGTGTGACCTTGGTGAACTTCTCTTTGCCTCAATTTCCTCACCTGTGAAATGATAATAAAGGTACCTGCTTAATAGAATTATTTTGATGATCAAACAAATATATCAAAGAACTTAGAGCATGCTTCATATATACTGAGCAGTCCATAAAACTGCTGGCTGCTTTCATAAGATTGTTTTATGGTTGTAATTTTATATCTAAGTGATACAGTTTTTGGAACCTACAGAAACTATAGAACGATGGCTTAGAATCTGGAGTCTTAATGTAAATATTGAAATAAGCCAAGGAGAAACACTTAACACACAAAGGTCTGAATAAAAAATGTTGCAAATCCCAACTATTGACCTTATGTACAGAGATGGCATTTTTTAAAACGCTAAACTGATATCGTTAATGACATAGTTACCAGTAATTGCTTATTCTGAGGAGCTAATAATTGCTTCTCTGTGCCCCAAGCCTCTTCTTTCATTAAAACTGAAGCAATTGTAGCTTCTGGGGAGGGAAGGTATTCCAAAGAACAAACAAGTAATTGCTCAACTTGGAGCAATTTCTAAAATATAATTATACAGTTTTTATGAGTACATATTTTTAGGGGAAAGGGTAGGTTTTAAAAAATTGAACAAGGATATTTTTTGAATTATTTGAAGTTTTACTACTTTTTACTTTTTCAAAAGGAGTATCTTTCAGGTCTTGGACTTACAGATCTATGATAGTTTATTTTTTTATTTTATTTAAATTTTATTTAGTTAATATACAGTGCAATATTAGTTTCAGGAGTAGAATTCAGTGATTTATCACTTACAACACTCAGTGCTCATCACAACAAATGCCTTCCTTGGTACCCATCACCCATCTAACCCATCCCCCCCCCCCCACCTGCCTCCGTCAACCCTGTTAGTTCTCCATCATTAAGAGTCTCTTGTGGTTTGTTTCCCTCTCTCCTCTTCTTTCCAGTCTCATGTTTACCTGTTTCGTTTCTTAAATTCCACATATTAGTGAAATCATATGGTATTTGTCTTTCTCTGATTGATTTCTGTCACTTAGAATAATACATAATACATGACACACTTTATCCATTCATCAGTTGGTAGACATTTGGGCTCTCTCCATAGTTTGTCTATAGTTGATAATGCTGCTATAAACATTGGGGTGCATGTATCCCTTTGAATCTGTAGTTTTCAGTTAAAATAGATTTATAGGTGTTCACAAATTTGGTGATCACATGGTTTAGAATTCAGAAGAATAAAAGAATATCTGGTGAAAATTCTTCCTTCCTCTCCTGAACTTTACCCAGTGCCTTTCTGCTCAATCACTATTACTGATTTTAACCATCCAGATATATTGTGGAGATCTTACAGATCAGCACATAAAGAGCCACTTCATTTTTTATGTCTTCATAATATTCCACTGTTTGAATTTATCATAATTTTTTTAAAAAATATTTAAATTCAAGTTAGTTAACATACAGTATAGTATTGGTTTCAGGAGTACAACCCAGTGATTCATCATATATAATGCCCAGAACCCATCCCAAAAAGTGCCCTCCTTAATGCCCATCACCCATTTAGCCCATCTCCCCACCCACCTCCCCTCCAGCAACCCTCAGTTTGTTCTCTGTATTTAACAGTCTCTTTTGGTTTGCCTCCCTGTTTTTATCTTATTTTTCTTTCCTATTCCCTATGTTCATCTGTTGTGTTTCTTAAATTCATATGAGTGAAATAATATATTTGTCTTTCTCTGACTTTTTTCACTTAGTACAATACATTCTAGTTCCATCCACGTTATTGCAAATGGCAAGATTTCATTCTTTTTGATCACCGAGTAGTATTCCATTGTGTGTATATATGTACCACATCTTCTTTATCTATTCATTAGCCAATGGACACTTGAGCTCTTTCCATACTTTGGCTATTGTTGACTGCACTGCTATAAACATTAGAATACATGTGCCCTTTCGAATCAGCACCCCTGTTGTATATTAATCATTTATTCGATATGTCATTTGCAAATATCTTCTCCCATTCTGTTGGTTGCCTTTTAGTTGTGTTGTTTCCTTCATTGTACGGAAGTTTTTATCTTGAGGATGTCCCAATGGTTCATTTTTGCTTTTGTTTCCCTTGCCTCCAGAGACATGTCAAGTAAGAAGTTGCTGTGGCCGAGGTTGCTGCCTGTTTTCTCCTCCAGGATTCTCATGGTTTCCTATCTCACGTTTAGGTCTCGCATCCATTTTGAATTTATTTTTGTGTATGGTATAAGAAAATGGTTCAGGTTTATTCTTCTGCATGTTGCTGTCCAGTTTTCCCAACACCATTTGCTGAAGAGACTGTCTTTTTTCCATTGGATACTCTTTCCTGCTTTGTTGAAGATGAGTTGACCATACATTTGTGGGTCCGTTTTTGGGTTCTCTATTCTGTTCTATTAATCTATGTGTCTGTTTTTGTGCCAGTACCATACTGTCTTGATTATTACAGCTTTGTGATATAGCTTAAAGTCCAGAATTGTAATGCCTCCAGCTTTGGTTTTCTTTTTTAACATTATTTTGGCTATTAGGGGTCTTTTCTGATTTCATACAAATTTTAGGATTGTTTCCTCTAGCTCTATGAAGAATGCTGGTGTTATTTTGATAGATTGCATTGAATGTGTAGATTGCTTTAGGTGTTATTGAACATTTTAACCATATTTGTTCTTCTAATCCATGAGCATGGAATTCATTTCCATTTCTTTGTGTCCTCTTAAATTTCTTTCGTAAGATTTCTATAGTTTTCAGCATACAGCTGATTAGGTTTATTCCTAGGTATCTTATGGTTTTTGGTACAATTATAAATGGGATAACGTCCTTGGTTTCTCCTTCTGATGCTTCATTATTGAATTTACCATAATTTTTATTTAACCAGTTTCATATTGATGGACATGTAGGTTTCCAATCTTCCACTATTACAAATAATCCCATATGAATAACCTCATTAAAAAGCCATTCTGTGAGAGCACAATTATATCTGCAGTATAAATTCCTGAAGGCAGAATTGCTATTCAAGTCCATGTGTATTTAAAAGTTGCTAAAGGGGCGCCTGGGTGGCGCAGTCGGTTAAGCGTCCGACTTCAGCCAGGTCACGATCTCACGGTTCGTGAGTTCGAGCCCCGCGTCGGGCTCTGGGCTGATGGCTCAGAGCCTGGAGCCTGTTTCCGATTCTGTGTCTCCCTCTCTTTCTGCCCCTCCCCCGTTCATGCTCTGTCTCTCTCTGTCCCAAAAAATAAATAAATGTTGAAAAAAAAATTTAAAAAAAAAATAAAAGTTGCTAAATAATGTCAAATTATCCTCCATAGAGATAGTACTAAATTACATACCACCTGGAAATATATGAGAATTCTTCAAACTAGACATCTTAAGGTCTACACCAAACATCATGTGTTTGGCTTTCTCAACTTGAGTTGAAATTCTGGAAAGGGAAGGGGTGGGGAAAATGGAATTTTCACTCGAACAGAATATCCAGTTTGATGTGATTAATCACCAGAGAGTTCCCAGTTTGATGTGACTCTGCACTCCACCAGGGCATGGCTTAGCAAGGACAGGGAGACATTCCAGGGCTGTGGGTCTGACAGCACCTGTGAAAGTACCCTCTCACACCAGTGAAGCATGGAAAAAATACCTGAGAGTTTCTGGGTCCACACACGGCATGAGAATGCTGAGGGAAGCAGTGGAAGAGAAGAGGACTGGGTTTGGGATGAGCAAGCTACAGAGAACAGAGACCTTGTAATCCACGGTGAAGGCCAGGTCTGCTGTTATCAGTAACAAGAGACACCCAAAAGACCAGATGGGACCTGATGGATAGCTATGTAGAACGTCTTCTCCTGGGCCACACAAGGGGCACAGAGAACATAGCAAGAGGAAACACCAGCCCGAAACCAAGTGGGACCAGACACTCATCACCTCCTTAATGACAGGATAGTATTTAAACTTGAATCCCATCTGGGAGTAGGGCAAGGACCCCATACTCTGCTGTTTCACCTCCACTACTTGGATATTTCTTTCTCAATTTGCCCAATGCCTCTACCCAGGAACTCTTATTTCACTGTTTCCTTAGGTAGTTTACTTTGAGTTGCAGACCATAAAATCTGCTCTAACTAATTCAAACATAAAGAGACTAATGAACTATTATTGGGAAACTCACAGGAACTCCAGGGTCCTGGGAATAAGGCTGAGATATAAAACCAACAACAAAGAAGCCCAGAAGAAAGCTCAGTAGAAAGCTCACAGTCACCACTGCTCGTCACTCGGATTCCATGATGCTGGGGAAGCAATGCTAGAAACTCAGCTACAGCTATCCCAGAAGTCCCAGAAACCTCCGTCACCATGCCTACCTGTCTGAAAACGACCTCTTCTCCTGACAGTTGTCCCCTGATGCTCACTGTTACATCAAAAATGCACAAAGATTTGTTGGAACCTGATCACGAGTGGAGCCCTAGTCAGGAGGGGACCTGGGACATACTTTGTTAGCGTTCCTGGTCTAGAGTACGAGAAGAAAGGTCAGGTGTCTATCAGAATGGGTGTGCAGCAACCCAACCAGAGCATCTGTCTCACTCCACATTTCAGCTCTGACCTTTGTGTTGAAGAGTTCCAGCTATGCACATACCTAAGCCTCAGGTCTGCATTTTTGATTTCCTAGTAGACAGAGAAAATGACTTGTTTAAGCAAAACTTCTTTTTAGATAACACAGTTTTTTTTTTGGTGACTCTTCCCCCCAAAACTAGCCTTGCCTTTCTCTATGAAGCAATTTTAGAAGAGGTCTCTAGAGACACGTTTCACCACCCTTTTTCTGGATTTTTATTTTGAACAGGTGCCCCTGAGGTGTACTCTTTCTGCTGAATGCCAATGTCATGGTTATCTTGTCAGCTAGACCTGATTGAAAGAATGAACAATTGTTTTGTAAAGACAAGATATTTTGATTGTGAACCAATATACTAAACACAAGGTGGTTGACCATTTAATGTTCTCCTCTGCTAAAAACAGACTTCACCATTTCTTGTGGTTTTTCTGCATAGGATAATTTACCGCCTAGAGGTCCCTTCATAACACATGCAGCAGCCATTCCCACTGGGTCTAACCACTTTTTAGAGTATCCTGTTCATAGCCCTTCCCTACCAGTCATTTCCTGGTTTACCATGCAGCTTTGCTTTTTTTTCTGTTTCTTTTTTCTCATTCCTTTCTCGTCATCCACACATATTCCAATATTTCTTCTATCCAGTGATTGCTGTTATGCTATTTATTGGGAAGACAAGAGTACCTGCCTAACCCCATGTGTATGTGTCTTACAACAACAAACGTTCATTTCTCATTCATGGCACATGTCCCATATTGGTTGGTGAAGTCCTCTGTTCCACTTAATCTCCTGGGGACCCAGGCTTTGGGATTTGCCATGGCAGGGAGACAACTAGAGGGCCATTAGTGGGTTCTTTCAAACTTTATCCTAGAAATGACACAGAGTTGCTCACAGCTAGTTGGTCAGATCAAGTCATGTGGCTCCACCTTAGTGCAAAAGGGCTGGGATGTGTGGAAGAATATTTGGGGAGTAACACTATTTATACCTCAGGTCGTGTCAGAGGGGATGGAGGAAAGAGCCTTCCTGGTAATTCCTTTCAGCCCCGTCTTCCTTCCTTACACACCTGTACAAGCATAGCATCAGTGACTCATAGGTATCAGATCTAGACAGCCCCTCAATTTACAAATGGGGAAACTGAAGCCCGGAGAGGATTCGTGATGGGCTCAGGTGCACAAGCAGCCTCCGGCTAGGCTGCCTCTACCAGCAACTTTCCAGCATAGCAATGACCCTGGAGCACTGTTCTTCTTGGTCCCTGCTGATTTGTTCACTGGCTCTTTCTCCTTTGTAATTTTTATTTCATTATTCTGCCTCACCACATACTTTGGCTATGCCCTTTATGTTGAAGACTTCCTGTGTGTGTGTGTGTGTGTGTGTGTGTGTGTGTGTGTGTGTGTGTGTGTGTATCTGAGCCTCAGATGTGTATTTTCAACTTCCTGCTTCTGAACTTCTCTTGGGGTTCAGTTGCTCCAAATTAGTTCTTTTTAAATACACTTTTATATGTGGAAAGCAGGAAGTGAACACACATTGCAATAAAAGGAATCTTGTAAGATTCATGTGTAAAGGGAGCTTTGCCCAGTGGGGCGGAACCATACATTTCTAGTCAATGTGCCAAACAACATGATTATGTGAACCAACAGAAGGTATGAATGTAAACAAATATGGAAGTGCCTTCAGGTACTTCCTGAAGAAATACAGCAGCTTATATTAGCAAATGCTATGAATATCTTTGTCTCCTTTTTCATTTTATTATTATTTTTTCTTCCCCCTCCTTTTTTGTTTTAATAGAGATATACATTCAAAGCCCCAATTGTAGTTGAGTTAGAGGCTTAGGGGACACAACCTAGAAGCTAGTGGTGGTTATGAGATGTTGACTTTCCCCTCTTTGCATTTCGCCTTATTTCCATTTAAAGAAAATGTTGTGTATCTTTTCTTTGGTTTCCTGCCTGCAGCCTTTGAGAAACTTATTCTAACAACTCCGCTGGCATTTTGCCTGCCTGAAGCCTTCAAGTGAAATAATACTTTATGCAATGTAGCTCTCTCTCTCTCTGTCTTATTTTTCTTGGCTAACATGTACTTTAGTCTTGACTATTTAGTAAACTTTGTGAAGAATTATTTAAGGCGTTTGGGCTTTAGGAATGGTGCATTAATTATTTCATTTTTCAAGAAACAAGTCCTTTAAAAGAGTGGAACATGAGTAATTTTAACTTCTCATTATTCTTTTAAAGCTCCTCTAGAAAATGCCCCTTTTTCTCCTTAGGCATAGAAACTGGTTGTTTAAAGCTACAAGGGTGAATGATTTTATTTTCACTATGGGATTGCTCCTGCAAAAACCAGATATTGATTCTTTTGTTAGATGTACAGTAAAGCCATTTTTAAAAACTTGGTCCTTCTTTTTCTTTAAAGATGAGCATTTTAAATGCATGTTCCTGCTTTTTCTGATAAATCACTGCCTAACTTAAGTTCTCTACATCATTTCATACTTTTTTCTGTGTGTGGCAATAATGAGATAGAAAAGGAATTTGGAGAAGTGAATACATAAAAGATTTCTCTTGTGTCAAATCTTATGAATTTTTTTCCCTAAGGGTTTGAGTGAAGCCATTTTGCACAAAACATTCCTAGTGAGAATAGAGAATTTGCAGAAGAGATTTTTGGTCGAAGAAAGCTTTTCACTTAATGAAACAATAGTATCCCGTACCTGTCCCATTGATTGAAGAATGATAGAAAGCAGTATTTTTAACAGAAAACAACAACTTTATATTGACTATATGATAAGGTGCTTATGCATCTAATTATAAATGTTTTCTTCATGTACCACTGATAGAAGTGCAAACAGGAATATTTATGGAACATGAGTTGGTATTCTCTATCAAAATTTAAAATACACATGCCTTCTCTCTCTCTATAAATAAATAAATAAGTAAATAATCAATCACATATAAAATATGGTCACCTGGGTGGCTAACTCGACTGAACATGACTCTTGATTCAGGCTCAGATCATGATTTCAGGGTTGTGGGATCAAACCCCGGGTATGGCTCTGTGCTGGACGTGAAGCCTTCTTAATATTCTCTCTCTGCATCTGCCTCCCTACCCCTGCTTGCATACTCACTCTCTCTCTCTTTCTTTCAAAAAAACAATAAAACAAATACACATGCCTTTAAATGCAACAATTCCCTTTGAAGAATTTATTCTGCAGGTACATTTGCACATGTGGGAAATGACCAGTGTAAAGGTTGATCACTGAGCACCTCTCCTAAGTTGGAAAACAATGTACATGCTCACAATCGGGTTAAATAAAAATTATGGCACATCTGTAGAATGGATTACTTTGCACAAAAAAATTGAATGAGGAGGAAATGCTGTATGCACCACTATGAAATGAACTCCAAGGTATTTTGTTAAGTGAAAAATCAAGGGGCAGAACAGCATGTGTGAAATGTTACCATTTGGGTCACAAGGGGAGAAATAACTAAATATGTATAGTTGTTACATTTTTTAATGTTTATTTACTTTTTCATTTTTATTTTTTATTAATATAATTTATTGTCAAATTATTGACATACAATACATACAATGCTTACATACAATACCCAGTGCTCATCCCAACAAGTGCCCTCCTCAATGCCCATCATCAATTTTCCCCTCTTGAGAGAGCACAAGCAATGGAGGGACAGAGGAGAGGGAGACAGAGAATCTGAAGCAGGCTCCAGGCTCTGAGCTCTCAGCACAGAGCCTGATGCAGGGCTTGAACTTGTGAATCATGAGACCATGACCTGAGCCGAAGTTGAATGCTTAACTGAGCCACCCAGATGCCCCTGTATTTGCTATATGTAATATCCTGCTGACATACACCAAAAATATATTTTGAAAGACATTTCAATAATCCTAAATAATGTTAGCTGCAAGTGGGGAGCATAATTAGGCTGGGTAGAAGATTGAGGGTGGGGGAAAAACTTTTACCAGTGGTATTATGGTAAATGTGCAACAACTCGGTAGGGGTGGAGGAGGTACTTGATTTGTAGTATTTGTCAATTTTCACGGTGTAAATATTCCCAACACATTTCAGGATTTCAAGATACCAGGGTGGTGTTAGTGAACACAGAGTTGGGAAGAGATGTGTACAATGGCCCTTATGAGCCAGGGAGAGCCATCTCCAGTACAACCTTACCTTTCACCATTTACCCTGTTGCAGCTTTTGAATTTTGAACTATATGAACTTACTGCCAATTCAAAAAAAACAAGTAAAATTTAAAAATCTAAGGGTTCTTGTTGAACCATTTTTCTTCTAGTAACTGGATATTTTAAACACATAACCAAGGCTTTGTCATAGTAAGAATAAGAATAATGGACCTAAGAAGAATTATGTCTCTCTTCACCAAATTTCAAATATCACTATTAGTGCTGAAAAAAAAAAAGTAAATCTAAGCAGAACTTGAGAAAGATTGTGAGATTTATGGTTTGAAAATATTTAGCATTATCTTTATTAAATTATTTCATTATTCATCAGTGTTTGACATGTAAACAATGTGCCCAAATGGAGGGAATCATCTTGGTGGGTAACCAATAAGGGGCCCTTTCTTGTGCATCTCCAATTCCATTTCTAGAACTTAAGATTGACACTTAATGACACCTGATTACAGTTTCCCCTTTCCAAAGTTATTCTCAGCCCCACATGGAAGGGAGAAACAGATTTAGAGGGCCTGTCTTGCACCCCACCCACAACCAACTCCTCTCCAACCCATACTTCACAAGCACTCTTCAGGGTACAAATATGGTCATGACCTTTATTTTTTAATTTTATTTTAATGAAATCATCTGAATCCCTCATATAATAGACTTTGAAAGGCTTTACTATCCCTTTTTGTTCCCCAAATGAATCAAGATCAAGGGCTCACTTGATCCAAGGAAGCTAGCTTTGCTTCCAAATGTCTCAAGGAGAGATGACCATAGAAACTGGTCAATCCAGTTGGCTCCAGTTTGGGGATGCTATTGTCCTTGGTGTTGCACCCACTGTGTTAAAGTAAGTTGAAACAAATTCTTCACAATATAATGCATCCTTATTCATTCCTGCAACAATGCTCATGTTAATCAGACCCATGTCTACCCCAGAGTTGTATCATTTGGAGGCTTCCAAGATGACAGCTCTTTCATTTACACCTTGTAGTAGAAGCTCTTGGTGTCCCATGTACCCTTTGCAAGGCTATTGTACTCATCCCACAGCTGTTACGAGTTTTGACTGCTAAGAGCTCACAACTGCAGCTTTCTGTAAATACTGACCTTGGAGAAACAGGAGCATATCGTCTGGGAGGTAACCCTGGTGCCTTCCAATCCTGGGGTAACCCATAGCTAATCACTGACTAATTGTGAAATAAGAAGGCCAGCCCCCTTGCCTCAAGATGGACTGACTCTGGAGCTAGCACAAAGCCTAGAATGTGGTTCAGCAGCAGAGGTTCAACAAATATATGTTGATGAATGAATAAGGAGATACTGGAATATACCCTGCAGAATATACAAAGCAAGCATTTAATGAAGACAATGAATGAAAAATTTTTCCTTGGTTTCTAAGTTCCAAATCAGGGTGGGAAAGATGTTCCCATTGAAAGCTTAATGAAAGGTTTTGCTCATGTGGTTCCTTTCAAGTGCTTTTTGAGATTCCTTTTTTTGACAACCAGTGCACGCTTGAGTTTTTCACTGTTGTGGCTGACTCAGGTCATTATACTACCATAGCTTTATTTTTAAGCTATTGTGTCCTCCAAATTTGAAGCCAGCTTGAGCACAACTAAAACTGAGAACACTTTTTCTTTCCTGGAGGCAGAGTGGGGAAGTGGTGGGTGGGTGAGTGGGCACTGACCTATGTTGCCTTGTATCAGGGACTCCTACAGAGGAGGATGAGCAAAGATCAACTGAAGCCCAACACTATCCCACATTTGAAAGGTGGAGAAGGCCAAAGTAGGAACTTTTCAGGTAGCAAGAATAGCATTATATAGACTCCGATTTGGGAGAAGTGCAATAAATGTTTGAGAAGCCAAAAGAAGGCCAGAGCTGTGATGAGAAGAGATGATAAGAGGCTACAGATGAAACTTGTAAGACAAGCAGGCTGAATTCCAAAAGTGACATGGCAGCATTATTTACAATAGCCAAGGCATGGACACAACCTAAGTGTCCATCAGGGGATAAATGGATAAAGGAGATGTGGTGTGTACAGGTGATAGAATATTATTCAGCTATTAAAAGAAGGATGTGCTGCCATTTGTGACAACATGGGTCCATTCATGTTGGGCATTATGCTAAGTCAAATAAGTCAGACAGAGAAAGACAACCACTGTATATAATATCACTTATATGTGGAACCTAAAATGCCAGACTTACAGAGAACAGATTGGTGGTTTCACGGGCGTGGGGGGAATGGGTGAAGGTGGTTGAAGGGTGCAAACATCCAGTTATAAGATGAGTAAGTCCTGAGGATGTATTGTACAGCATGGTATCTCTAGTAAATAGTACTGCATATTTGAAAGTTGCCCAGAAAGTAGATTTTAAAAGTTCTCAACACATACACACACACACACACACACACACACACACACACACACACACACAACTGTAACCATGTGAGGTGGTAGATGTGTTAATTAGCCCTATTGTGGTAATCATTTTGCAATATATACGTATATCTAATCATCTGAAACTTACACTGTGTTATATGTGAACTATATCTCAGGAAAGCTGGGAGGGGGAAGTAACATGGACCTATTTGAAGTTCGCCAATGATCTAGCTGCTTTGTAAAGAATCAACTGGAGTAAGAAGAAGTAAAAGCCTGAACCAGGGAAATTGTGGTGGGAATTGAGGATAAAGGAAGAGCTACATAGCCAGAAAAGAGAGTAAAAGGTAACCAAATCCTGAGCCTGAGTTGGTTGTAAAAGAATGAGGAAGGGAGGACAGTGTGAAAGGAAAGTGGGCGCGTCTGCTAGGGCGCATGATGTTTGGGGGCCTGTGGAATATCTAGGTAATTTGGAACATGTGTCTGCAATTCAGAAGACAGGATAAAAGGAAAGACAGGAACTTGGGAGCCATCTATGTAGATATTAACCTGCGGTAGCACTGAGGTGGGAGGAATTCTCCCAGACAGAATGAATATAGAGGAGAGAAAAGGCCTCAGACATGTTCTTGGGGATCTTGAATATGCAACTACAAATTGGAGTATATGTGCCTTGTTTTTAGTATGAGTAACTGATAACGTCTGAATATTTTCCAGCTTTCCAATTTAAACAGAAAGGAGAAATAATTATTTTAGGGTTCTTACAGCCTGCAACATGATTAGAAATGAATAGTATATTTATGAGATATGGATGCTTTGGAGAAACCCAGAAAGCAGGTCAGACAGTAAATATTGCTATAAATAAGCACATACAGTAGGCAACCCCAAAGCATACTGATTTCGGAAATCAAGATATCAACCATCTAATACTTTT
This sequence comes from Felis catus, assembly GCF_018350175.1. NCBI lineage: Eukaryota > Metazoa > Chordata > Mammalia > Carnivora > Felidae > Felis > Felis catus. The sequence goes on from NC_058376.1 coordinate 97,690,149, forward strand.
GGCCAGAAGATAGAGGCTAAGCCCAATTGAGAATTGTAAAGAACACTAGGTGTCCCCAGGTGACAAATATTTAACATGAACCATAGCAGATATTTTTCAACAGATTGAAAAACCTTAACGACCTAAAATTTCAACTTTCCCTAACTTAAAGAAAAGAACACCCATCTCTTCAGCCTCCTCAGGCAGTTTGTTGTGATAGTTAAGCACTTGAAGATAAAATATCGATCTGAGCTATATTGACAAGGTAGGAGTGGGCTACAGGGCAGAGGTCACCAGATTTTTTTCTGTTCCTGGGCCCTCAATGTCTCTGTTTTTGTATTTTTTGTTTTTTCCTTTGGCCTTTTCCACAGCATTCTTAGGACAAAAGAAATACCTGATAGTTCAGTGTGTTAAGTAGTTAGATACAAACGATTTCATAAGTATTTATGTCCTAACAAGTCGGTAGCCATTTGAAAAATAATACACATAAATTAAAAAATATTTCATATAATGCTTGAAATTGGATGATACCACTACCCTCACTTCCTGTTCCACATAAATTTTTGTACAGTACTTGCTTTTTATCAGAGCAACTACAGGAAACACAGCTTCTAAAAGATATGATGTCATTCAAAGGAGTGTTATCCTGTAATGCAGTCTGAAAATTAACTCAGACTTGTAATTCACGAGCCACCTGATAGACACAATCAATGTGTTTCCCTTAAAAAATAGAAAATATCCACAGCTCCCCTATGAATGTTCTGCCTTACCTTGAGGTGACCTGACACAAAGTTGGGGACTTGCAGCTCTGGGGAATTTGGAGGTAATCAGAAATGAAAATGGGATCAGAGAACAGAACATTTAAGGAGATCATCTCTTTGGATGACCAAGTGGTTTCTTCACTGTGCAAAACTAAGATTCATCGAGTTGATAAGATGCCTCATAATTTGTTCCTTGTTACACATCAACATGAGTTTGCCTAACTCTCTTTCTAAAGAATATAATGAGTTTTCAAGATCAAGCACTAATGTCTTATCTTGAGATCCTATCAGAATTCTTGAGTAAAAAAAGGTCAAACTATGTTACTACTTTGGTTGGCAGAATCCAAAAACCATGTGGGTCTGACAAGGTGTGATTTGTTCTCCTCGTGGAGAGTAGACTAAGCTGTTACTCCGGCACTTTGTTAAAGGACAGTGTCAGAGCTATTATCTATTAGAGGGGCCAGGAAATGACTCTGCATCTAATCATTACCAAGCCTGGAGATATTTTTTTAGATGAATGAAATATTAGTCTCCTACATCACCTTAATTGTGTTCCAAATTGGATCCCAAAATTAAATGCTTATTTCCTGTCTCATATTGCTTAACTTGCTTTTTTTTAATTTAATTTTTTTTTACCGCTATGACAACATATTCATTTTGTGTTATAATTTATCAACTGTCTAATGTAATCATTAGGCAGAACAAGATTATCTCTAGCTCCTAGGACAATTATGAAGAACAATCATTTCCCTTCCCCCATTTTCCTCAGAATTAACATGATTCTAGAATGTGTCATCTGTGAAAGGAGGAAGAAAAGGAAACGATTACTTATTATTTCTTTTTAGTGCCGATTTTGTCCTATGCACTTTAGATACCTTAGTGAATGTAGAACTCCTAAAAACTCTTGAAGTATGTGGAACAGTCTCTTTTTTACTGGTGAGGAAAATCCTCCTCAGAATTAGTAAGTGCTAGAACCCACTCTAGCAAGAAAGGTAAGAAAAAACTGATACCCAACTTTGAAGGCAGTTGGGAGGAATTCTGTCTAATTCAGGGGCAGGACAGCCTGTCTGTTCTATTCAGGGCTTCCACTGATTGGATGAGCACCGGCCTCTCACCCCCCATCCCCCCACCCCCATTAGAAATAGCAATCTGCTTTACTCAGTCTATCAATTTTTTTTTGATGTTTATTTATTTTTGAGACAGAGAGAGACAGAGCATCAATGGGGGAGGGGCAGAGAGAGAGGGACACACAGAATCGGAAGCAGGCTCTAGGCTCTGAGCCATCAGCCCAGAGCCTGACGCGGGGCTCGAACTCACCAACCGTGAGATCGTGACCTGAGCTGAAGTCGGACGCTCAACCGGCTGAGCCACTCAGGCGCCCCAGTCTATCAATTTAAATAGTAATCTCATCCAAAACCACCTTCATAGACAAATCCAGAATGTCTGACTAAATATTGGATACCCAGAGGCCTACTTAGGTTGACACATGAAATTAATCATCACATGTGAACAATTTTTAAATTTTCGATTCATATTTCTGAGTTGGGCTCTGGAGACTCTGTCCTAATTCAGAAGGCACATGTCCCTGTCCTCCATCCTTGGCACACTAGTCTTGTCATTCTTTTGAAATCTTTGTCAATATACTATTGGTTCTTATTATTCAGGAACTCTGAATTTGCAAATTTGGTTACTCGTTAAACTTTATTTGTAAACCCAAAGTCAAACAGCACTTTCCTGGTCGTTTGTGGACATGTGCAGAGTAGTGAAAAACGATTTCCAGTTGAGGTCAAACAATGCAATCCTCAGCATTCTTGTTTCAACTCTCAAGCCTCTTTTTCATGCTCACTTTAGTGCTACAATTTTTACATTTTGGGGCTTGTCTTGGTGGTTTTGTTACTCAAAATGCCTCCTCCCCAAGCATTGTGCTCAAGTGCTGTCTACTTTTTTGTTTTTGTTTTTGTTTTTGTTTTTGTTTTTTTTGTGTGTGGAAGGAAACTGTGATGTGCCTCCTGGAGAATATACCTCTGTTAGATTAATTTCATTCAAGCATGAGTTATAGTGCTACTAGCTGTGATTTCCATGTTAATGAAACAATATGGTCTATCCAGAAAGAAGGAAGAGGAAATACACTGATCTGTACATGAGGCTACTCTGGAAAGTGCTAAAGCAACATCTGTAGCTTATGATAAAGTTATGGAATGGATGGAAAGTGGATTCATGAGATGATGGCTGATTAAAAAAAAAAAAAGCATGGTTGATAGCATTGTTGCAAGGCTGTAAGCCAAAGAAATTTATGTTCATGTTACCCAGGGTGAGGATCACAGTAAACCCTTCTCAAGTAGTGTTTTATTATACAGAAATGCTGCATATAATTAAACAAAGTTATAAATTTGTCAGTTGAAGAAAATGTTGTGACCAAATGCTTTCAGGAATCTATTCTTACATTTCCCCTTGGAGCAATGGCTCAGTATTCACTAATTCAGTGTTCACAGCTACTTTATAGAATGTAACTGCTGCAAATAACAAGAATCATCTGAGAACCGTGATTTCCTCTTGTTTATTTATTTATTTTTTTAAATTTTTTATTTATTTTTAAGACAGAGAGAGCCAGAGAATGAGTGGGGATGGGGCAGAGAGAGAGGAAGACACAGAATCTGAAGCAGGTTCCAGGCTCTGAGCTGTCAGCACAGAGCCCGACGCAGGACTCAAACTCACATACTATGAGATCGTGACCCAAGCCGAAGTCAGACACTTAAGCAACTGAACCACCCAGGCACCCCTTTTTGATTTCTTCTTATTTTAATTTACATATCTTTTATTGTAATTGAAAGTGGTCTTTTGATATTTAATAACCATATATATTTCTCCTTTGTCAAAGGCAAGATAGTGTAGTAGTCGCAAATGTGTATACTGTCTGGAATAATATTCTGGCTCAGCACTTGATACAAAAAAATCTGCCTTCTAAAATGTTTTCTTCCATTCATATGTAAATTTATTCATATTGCTTTTACTTTCTGAGCTTTTCTTTTCATTTATAAAATGAGGGCATACATTTTCCAATTCTAGGATTTTTGGTTTTATAATCTGTAAACTGAGGATGTTATATCCTACCTCAACTCTGAATTTATTACCATAATGTACATTTTAGGAATCAATGCCTATTGTAATCTGCGTCCTCACTGGAGGCAGAGTATAACTGATGACATGGTATTCTTAGATGTCTGCATTCTGTGATTCTGTCTTGAAGGGCTAAGGTGTCTGAAGAATTTTAAAGTGATAACATTCTTGGGAGTTGTCATATATGTATAATTTTGGATTGCTGGGCTAGTATAATTTCCTGGCATTATGTTGACTCAGATTAGTAAATAAAATCTGGACTTTTATTTCATCAAATAACAATTTCAATTCTCATTCTGTAATATTATAACATTGTTATCTATGGCATTCTTTATGTCTTCTTCTGTCTCCAGTTATTCATAGATTGCCCTGGAGACAAATCAACATGTTTACTTCTTAACATACTTGTACCTGACTATCACATAATTGCTGCTAATTAGTGAAGAAATTTACGATAATTTTAGCTAAAGAAAAATACAGTTACCAAAATGTCTACTTAAGATGCTCAAATTCCAACCAAAGTGAAAATAATTTTCATTGCATACTACGTAGAAGAGGTAAAGTTAACAGTAGAAAGAACTGGGATAGAATTTGTAACTTTTCTCCAAGATACTGAATTTTTCACCCAGTCTTACGTACCTTTCCATATAACCAAATGTTTCCCAACTGTTTGTTCACACTTGCTTTCTCATAATCAGGCCTAGAATATATACTCATATCCTCTGTGTAAACTGTGCGCAGCTATATCTAGCTCACTATCGTCTCTCATGACATAATAAATTCCCAGAGGTTGCCAATCTAGAATTATAACATCTTCTTAGCATTTTTAAAAAATTACCAATGATGCTTGCATTTAAGTGGTTAAATATTAATTGTGGAAAGCATACATTCTAGGAAAGGAATTGATTTATCTATATGTAGCAAACATTTGCCATTTTTAGCTACCTGGTATCTTTTGTATAACTTCTCTATGTATTGATAATTTCCCACACTTTGAAGTTTGCCTCTTTAAAGGAGAATCCAGAAAACTCACTTTTCTAGACCCCTTTGCCTGTAGGCTGAAAGCATGAAGTCTAGATTCTGTTATTCACACTCTGTAAAACTGATCCAAAAGTAAGCAACCTGAATAGCATCCATTCTTCTAGAATGCAAGGTAGCTGGGATATGCAGCTTTGGCCTTAGGAATGACTCGATTGAGTGAAATCTCTGTGCGTTGCTGGGTACACAGCCTCTACCCTGTTTCACTAACCCGTTTAATGACTATGAGTTCTCTAGTATCCTTTAACAAATTCTTTCTCTGCTTAGATTAGGCAGAATGTTTTTGTTATTTGCAAATTTAAGATATTCAAATATAATTTAAAATATGCAAAGATTTTTGTCAAACACGATACACAGAGGTTTTCAAAGTAAAAAGGTTATAATAAACATCAGATACCTCTCTCTATCTTTCTTCCTTTCTAGTCCCATTACCCAGACACATTCACTTTTAACAACTTTAGTTGATTTATCTGGTATTTCTCCCTCCTCCATCTACAAATTATATGTGTATATAACTTTAGCACATGTAGATATTACCTATTGGCTACACATTTTTATTTTTTTAAAGTTCATTTATTTATTTTGAGAGAGAGAGTATGTAGGAGGGGCAGAGAGAGAGAGAGAGAATGAGAGCATCTCAAGCAGGCTCTGCACCATCAGAGCAGAGTCTGATGTGGGACTTGAACTCATGAACTGTGAGATTATGACCTGAGCAGAAACCAAGAGTCAGATGCTTAACAGACTGAGCCCCCTAAGTGCCCCTAAATATATATATTTACATTCACCTCTCTTCCTTTCCTTTATCGTCCCAATATCTTTGTAAAACATTTGCTTAAATCATTGGTCAGTGTTTACCGTGAAGTTATCGCTTACTAAACCAAGTAGTATATTATTATTATATTTTACCTTTTTTCAGCCTTTCGCTTACCTAGAGTTAATTGCTTTGCTCCCCCCTTGTCTTGTTTGATTTTCAATATACCCTTTCAAATTCTCTGTCAGATCACTAAAATACTCATTACTACTATCTTTTCAAATGTTCCAATAAATCTGATCATTTGTAGATTTCTCCCCTCTGCCTATTTCAGTCTATTCTGCATGCTTTCTAGCCTAAGGCATGGCTGTCTTCCTGTGTCTCCACTTTTTGACTTTCTTGTTCTGGATCCCCTATTTTAGGCACCAGTCTCCCTCCACCACATTTCACTGAGCACATCGTATCGTAGCTTCCTGAAAATGGACACATAGGATTCAGAATCCTGGCACTTTTGCACATTCTCTATTTGCTCCTCACACATCGACATTTGGGTATGATATTGAGTATTTTTCTACAAGCAGCATTTCTCTTTTTAATATGAAATAATCAATTTTCTCTTGTGTTTTATTTCATCTGATGCAAATTAATTAACTCACAACCATCACGAAAGTGAATATAGCTGGCATGTGCGTTTTTAGGTGGGCGTTTTCATATCGGAATGTATTTTGCCACCGCTAAAAGAAAATAAATATGCTGCAGTATGAAATTTGTGAAGTATCTTATATATCATCAAAATAATGTGACCGATGTTTATTTACAGCTCTTGGGTTATATTCTTCAAGACCCATGAATATTTAGTGAACTATAAAGAATAATTGGACTCATGACTTGATATCTATTGCCAGTTGGAAGAATTAAAACTCTGCTTTGCATATTATCATTTCTAACACAATCTACGAGATAGTTGCTGAGATTCACAGGTGTATGACAACTTTTTTGTGCTACCATTTGCTGCCAGAAAGCCTGGATTCTCACATTAATACAAGAACCTTTTGAAACGAAAGTCCCAAAACATGAACTTCAAGATTTTAAGACTAAAAATGATGCAAAAATTGTTAAGTAAAATATAACAAGTAGTTTTTATGAAAGTAAGCTTAGATCCCCTAGACAATGCTGGGCCAAGCTATAAAAGCATCTGTATGAAAAACAGCAATTCTGAGTTCTCTAACGTTTTGTTTTTAGACAATACATCACTTCCGTATTCTGCCATGTCCTTATGCAGTTATGTATACACAGGAGGCACTCAATAGATAATAGTATGTTGGAATAAATGGATGAGAGATATAGTAAGTGTTTAAGAAAGTTCAGAATGTTTTTCAGAGGAGCATGAAATTATGTAAATAATGCACTAATGCTAAATTAGGAAGTTTCGATATCTAAAAATTTCACCTTCTCCTCCTCCGTTTCCTTCTCAACATTTTTCTCAGACACAGAACTAGATGTCTTGACACGATCTTTGCCACTTGGTTGTGAACTTCAGGGGAATTGAGTCTGTGATTAATTTACCTTTGTCTTTACCTCAGCAGCTACTGTTTTACTTTATACACAGGTGTTCAATCAATATCTGTAGAGTTGACTTATTATTGAGTCTTTGGTTGGCTATCTGCCAGGTTCGGCAAGATGATAGTACCTTTCCAATAAAGGAATGAGACATGCAAGCTGCATGGAAAAACCTATTACAGTAAACAATGGGACAGTGATATACAGACAGCCGGGATAAATAGGCGGACACATCTTTCAAGAAATTCATCTAAAAATTTCCCCAAAATGTTGGGGCGCCTGGGTGGCGCAGTCGGTTAAGCGTCCGACTTCAGCCAGGTCACGATCTCGCGGTCTGTGGGTTCGAGCCCCGCGTCGGGCTCTGGGCTGATGGCTCAGAGCCTGGAGCCTGTTTCCGATTCTGTGTCTCCCTCTCTCTCTGCCCCTCCCCCGTTCATGCTCTGTCTCTCTCTGTCCCAAAAATAAATAAACGTTGAAAAAAAAAATCTTTAAAAATTTCCCCAAAATGTAATGTCTTTGAGATCGCTGGCAGATACTTTTAAATAATACTTGGAGAATATTGACTTTAACCAAAAAGGGGCTTGGCTGGCACCCTGCTCTTGTTAGGATTAAAAGAATACTTTGACAGTAGCCATTCAAAGAATTTTTTTTCACAGAAGGCTTTTTAAAGAAACAGATAGGCCTTTTGCAGATAGGCCATGCAAATACTTGAAGTTAAGAAGCATTAGAAAGTTGGAGGGATAAATTTTTCTTCATGACTAGAGAAAAGATGAAAAGATGAACAAAGGAATCTGAGTAAATACAAATATGTTAGTTCGAGAGAAAAGTTAAAAACCAGAGTGCTGAAGGATGACTTAGGTCTTGGATCCCTATGTCAGGAAATTCATTGCGAAACCCACTTGAGATTTCCCAGTTCTTTCATGATCTCATTGTATTCACTCATCTTATGAGTAGTATGTTTATAATTTCTTATAGTGACAATGAAAGGAAGCATCATAAAGTTCGCCTCTAGATATAATGTCTACTCAACTCGCTGCATTTTCTTGCTTACCTCTCTCTCTAAATCTCCTTGGCTGCAAGGTGAAATGTAGAGTACTTGAGGCGAGGGCTTGCTTACTTTGCATTAGTCTAAAATTACGCCTTTGCACACCTGGCATTTAGCAGTGTTCTTTAATATTGATTAAAATGGGACTTTTTTCTATTCATTATAGGTTTTCTATTTGATTATTTACAAGTTGCTATTATATAAATGAGAAGTTCAGTCGTTATGAAATTTCATGAGCTTCTGAAATATTTAGGAGACAATGAATGTTGTCCCTGGATCAGTTAGTCAGAAGACAGAGGCAATGATGGAGGGTCCAGTCCCATTAGTTACTGGTTTGTTTTCCCTTCAAAGAGGGAATCTATGTACACTGACAGAAATTTCTCCCTATTTCTGTTTCTACTTAGCTGAGACACAAATATACGTGAATGGTTTAGTGCAATTTGTCAGCAGATCTGCATAAGCAGGTCTGGTGTCATGACTCCGGGTTAATCATTTTTTGTAGAAGGACAACACTTTACCAAAGCTGTCGTCACACTTATTGAGCAAGAAGGTCAAGTTTAAAGCTGAATAAAAACAAAAAACAAAACTGCCAACTCTGTTGTTAGTCTACTGGCTGCTTAGAAACATTCCAGATCTGAAAACTAATATATATTTCGTGTACCCTGAAAATTTTAATATGTTTCTTTTCTCTCTGGACTTTTACTAAAAGGGCTAACTCAGAGGCTAGTAGGTTTATTTATTAATAACTTATCATTAATCGAAAATAATTTATTTATTTATTTTTTTTATTTATTATTATTTTTTTAACGTTTATTTATTTTTGGGACAGAGAGAGACAGAGCATGAACGGGGGAGGGGCAGAGAGAGAGGGAGACACAGAATCGGAAGCAGGCTCCAGGCTCTGAGCCATCAGCCCAGAGCCCGACGCGGGGCTCGAACTCACGGACCGCGAGATCGTGACCTGAGCTGAAGTCGGACGCTTAACCGACTGAGCCACCCGGGCGCCCCCGAAAATAATTTATTATTAAAAGTATTTCTCTTCATGCTGCTCTGTGCAAATTATAAGGCAACACCAACTTTGGAAAATTAGTTAAGTCTTTCTTTCTAATTTCTCTGCTCCAGCAAGCATGCTATAAGTCTCTCCTTTGGTAGTAAATTGTTGATAGACATTAAAATAACAATTTTTTTTTAAATTAAGTACTGGAAAGTTTAAATGAGTGAAAAAAGAGTACTGTAGTTCAAATGATATCTGTTATGTTCAAGTTTTAGACAGTTAAATTATGTTTCTAGGACAATCAAGAAAATAAAAACTAATTTTCTTTCCAATCATGGTTTCTTGTGATTAAGATAATTAATGTTGATTATAGGAAATTGGAAAAGTAGAAAGTTATAAACAGAATAAAACAAAATGACCTACTCATATCTTGTATTAAGAATTTAATTTCAGGGGTGCCTGGGTGGCTCAGTTGGTTGAGCGTTCGACTTTGGCTCAGGTCATGATCTCATGGTTCTGGGTTCAAGCCCCACGTCTGGCTCTGTGCAGACAGCTCAGAGCCTGGAGCCTACTTTGGATTCTGTCTCTCTCTTTCTCTGCCCTCCCTTGCTTGTCCTCTGTCTGTCTCTCAAAAATAAATAAACATTAAAAATTAAAAAAAAAAGAATTTGGTCTGGTAGAACATTTTTGGAGAACAATTTGGCAATACTATTTTTAAAAGCATATAATCTAAAAACTAGCAATTAACTTCCAGGAATTTAAGAAATAACTGCCTCAGCAAGGGAAGATATATTTGTAGAGACACCCTTGAACTATTTCTCTTATTGGCAAAGAACACAATCAAAATAAGGTCATTAATGAGAATATAGCAAAACTAGTTATGGGTTTACATTATTAAATAATTTTTTTTTACATTTATTTATTTTTGAAAGAGACAGAATGCAAGTGGGAGAGGGGCAGAGAGAGGAGACACAGAATCGGAAACAAGCTCCAGGCTCTGAGCTGTCAGCACAGAGCCGGATGTGGGCCTGGAATCCACAAATCGTGAGATCATCATTTGAGCCAAAGTCAACTGTTTAACCAACTGAGCCACTCAGGCGCCCCTGGGTTTACATTATTTAAAACTTGATTCATTCAACAAATATTTATTGGGAATCTATTGTATAATAGGACTAATCTAAGCACTTGGATATGGCAATAAATAAACAACTCTTTATCCAATGAGGGTTATCTATGGAAGGAAATATATAATAAACATAGCAAATTAGTAAGTTATGTAGCATGTTGGGAGGTGAACAGTGTTATACAATTCATAAAAAGAATGATGTAGATATTGTACAGATCTGAAAATATGTCCACAGTGTATTTGTAATTAGAAAATAAAAATAAGTTTTGCACATATATACTAGGACAGCTTTTTATAAAAAAATAAATATGTACATGAATGTATGTGTAAATATTCATAAATATGTCTGCATAAATTTAGGAAAACATCTACAAAGACATGTTTTACGTTGTTAATATAACAACTCCGGTGTGAGACATTGGAGCAGAGAGTAAATATGATGCGTATACACATTGTGGTAGATTTATAGGTGATTTTGTTTTTCTTTTTTTTTTTTAATGTTTTTTTTTTAGCATTTATTTATTTTTGAGAAAGAGAGAGAGAGAGCATGAACAGGGGAGGGTCAGAGAAAGAGGGAGACACAGAATCTGAAACAGGCTCCAGGCTCTGAGCTGTCAGCACAGAGCCCGACGTGGGGCTCGAACCCACGGACGGCGAGATCATGACCTGAGCCAAAGTCGGACGCTTAACTGACTGAGCCACCCAGGCGCCCCTTGTTTGTCTTTTCATATATTTTTTTAGTATTTTTCAAATTAAATAAAAATAATACAATTATTTTATCACTACTCAGTAAAATAATTTTAACCCTTTGATGGGCTTCTTTCCCATATTTATGTAAACATTAAAAATTTTTTTTCATGTTTATTTTTGAGAGACAGAGACACAAAGAGAAGAGTGCGAGCAGGGGAGGGGCAGAGAGAGAGGAGACAGAATCTGAAGCAGGCTCCTGGCCCTGAGCTGTCAACACAGAGCCCGATGCAGGGCTCAAACTCCTGGACCCTGAGATCAAGACCTGAGCCTAAGTTGGTCGCTTAACTGACTGAGATACCCAGGTTCCCCATTGAACATTTATTTAAATCTCTGATGGCAATGATGAAAATGATGACAATGAAATAATCTATGGTTCTCTTTTTCTTTTCAAATCATGACACATTTAATTACTTTCATATTTAGACCATTACTTGTTTTTTCTTCCACGTTTTTATTTCAATTCTAGTTAGTTAACATATAGTGTAGTATTGACTTCAGGAGTAGAATTTAGCGATTCATCACTTATATAAAACACCCAGTGCTCATCCCAACAAGTGCCCTCCTTAAGACTCTTACAATTTTGAGGACATCATTTAGTATTGAAGTAAAGTTATGGACCTTCTTGCAAGTAGCCAAAACACGCCAACAGGTGATTACAGTGCTTGATTATTGGAAGCATTTCTGGTTTAGAAATGCTGCTATGGGGCGCCTGGGTGGCGCAGTCGGTTAAGCGTCCGACTTCAGCCAGGTCACGATCTCGCGGTCCGTGAGTTCGAGCCCCGCGTCGGGCTCTGGGCTGATGGCTCAGAGCCTGGAGCCTGTTTCCTATTCTGTGTCTCCCTCTCTCTCTGCCCCTCACCCGTTCATGCTCTGTCTCTCTCTGTCCCAAAAATAAAATAAAAACGTTGAAAAAAAAAAAAAAGAAATGCTGCTATGTAGTGAAGAGACTACTTTCCTTTTGAAAAAAAGGGTGCCTGGGTGGCTCAATAGGTTAAGCATCCAACTCCTGATTTCAGCTCAGGTCAAAATCTCACTGTTTGTGGGATCAAGCCCCGCATGGGGCTCTGTGTTGTCAGGGTGGAGCCTGCTTGGGATTCTCTCTCCCTCTCTTTCTCTGCCCCTCTCCTCCTCGCACTCTTTCTCTTTCTCTCTCCAAATAAATAAATAAGCATAAAAAAACATACAAACCCCCTAGCTTTTTTTCTTTATAAGAATGTCATTGAAAAGAATGATATTTAATAATAAAAAAATTTGCAACTCCAACTTATATTTACTTTTCTATATTGGGAATTGCACTCTCAAACACCGATTTATGCATAACAAGTTTACTAATTCTTGACTAAATATATTAAAATAGTTCTCAACTGGTGTATTTTAATGTGGAAAGTCATCTCCCTCACCCCCACCGCCCAGTATACGAAGATGTGACCTACATCATCATTCAGATATCAGGATTAAGTCTGCATTTGATTTACTGACATGCCACTCTGTTCATCTAGCAGTGTATTTTGAATGTGATGTGCTAATAAATAATCAAGATACAAATTATATGTAAATAAAACAACCTTGTAAGTCAGCATTCTTTTTAATAAGCTAAGGTGTTTTGTAAAAATAATGAATAAGACATCTTTCCAAAAATCAGTAATGCTTCAAGAATGATTAAACTAAGAATGTTGCTAGGATTCAAAATATAAAAGGCAATATGAAATGACTCCAGTTAGAGTGGATTTATGTCTAAGGTGAGGAGAGTTGAATGAGACTTTCCATAAATTTTAAACTTAATTTTCTTAGCTGGAAATGTCAGCGATCAAAAGTTGTTTAGCACAGTCAGGGATTTAATGCCTCTTGATTAATGATTTTCTCAAAATTAGATCTTAATTTCAGACACAGTCATAGAGCCTAGTTGACAGTTTCACTTTGCTCGGAAGGTATGTTCCAATTTCATTTCTCTATCATTCCTTTGTTTTGTAGAAGTTTATTGCATATCCATGGATCTCCTTGACATTCTGTACTGCTCTGATAACTCAGCAGTGCATTTCTGTGAATTCCAGAGATCTTAAAATGCTGGTACAGCTTTAAATTTGATGGGAAGTGAGGAACAAGGAGTGAGTGCCATCCTTACTCGGTAGCAAGGAGGATTAATCCATGGCATCTTTGTGATATTATGAAACGTAAATGGACACTGTGAAGTGTTTGAGGGAAAGCTAGCCTCATGCTCCATGGGTTGGCGATTGCTCTTCACTGCCAAAGATAAATACCACCTGAGAATAAGTGCTATGTTGCTTCACATACGCACAGGTGCACATCTACAGTCAATTTTAGAGTATGGGTATCAGCCATGTTGAGTATTAGCCTATAGCTGGGATTAGGGGACACAAACTATTCAGTCCACTTTACAAGTGTGACTTTATTCAGGTGGTTTGGCTTATTTGTTTCATGAATACCATCTTGACTCTGTTAGTTGGCAGGGGTATCTCAGTTTTACAGTTAACATATAAAATTTTAAATGCCATATTCAGGGAGCATTTATAAGAATCTTGCTGCTGTCTCCATCATTTTCCACCCATCATCAAAACCTGACAGGCAGCCTTGTGATAAATACTTTATAGAACCGAGAAAGGTATCTTACACTAAGATATGCTACCATCGGAATAAATCAGATCTTGACTAAAAGCCAGAGCTTTCGTTCTGAACAATATAAGGGATAATTTTCATATCCTGGGTATGCTAAAATATATTGGTTGCAATATTAATGAATAAATTAAGTGTATTATGGGTTTACTAGAGAAGATGCTGATTTTTTTTTTTTGAGTATTTGGCTTTATCTGATCTCAACAACAATAGTAAAAGTAATGGTAATGAAAGCTAACCTAAATTAGGAAAGGCTGCTAAATATTTTATATGATTGTTTCAGTTGGCAAGAATTCACCTTGTTATGAGGCAGGAAGTGCTATTATTCTCGTTTGCTATATGACGCATCTGTGTATTTGTTATCTTTTGCTTTGTAACATACCACCACAAACTTAGCAGCTTACCGCAACACTTATTTATTAGCTCACAGTTCTCTAGGGCAGAAGTTCCAGGCCTGGCATGACTTGGGTCTCTGCTCAGAATCTCACAAGGCCCAAATCAAGGTTGTCCACAGGCTGCTTCCCCATCTAGAGCCTCTAAAGAAGAGTCAACTTCCAACCTCATTCAGGCTATGGGTAGAATCATTCTTTGAGACTATAGAATTGAGGTTCCAGTTTCCTTGCCGGCCCTCACTTGGCGGTTATTCTCAGCTCGCAGAGGCTGCCCGCATGTTTTCGCCATGTGGCCCCCTACATCTTTAAAGCAGGCAATGCAAATATGTCATGTCAAATCTCCGACTCCTTTGTCTCTAACATAAAGACCCAGATGTAAAAGGTTCGTGTGTTTAGGTCAGGACTATCCTTTATTAAAGTCGGCTATGCCGTATGGCATAACCTAGCCGTGGGAGGGACTTTCCTGTCGTATTCACAGTTTACCCTCACACTCAAGGGGGAGGGCATTATACAAGAGTCACTGCAGCTGATCTTGGAATTTTCTCTGCTTGCAGTAGAAAAACTATCAAAACTGCCCAGCTCTAGAGCCCTGTATATTGAACTTAAAGCTACAGATGAGAGGGGAATATCTGGCCACTCTATGATTGAATGGTGCCTCTTGGAGTTCTGGAGTCATCCTGACCAGACCACGTTATCTGTTGCCTCATTTTATAGGCATTCTATAGAACGCCTCTATACGCCTCATCCACATCTGTTCTATAATTTCTAAATTTTACCCTCGTGATACATGTTTAAATGTATACATTTATACATTTAAATATACCCTCATTAAATATACCTTTAAACATTCAGTTTTAAAAGTTAGGGGACACGATAAAAGCTTATTTTTATTTTTTATTTTGAAATAAATTTAACTTACAGAAAAGCTGCAACCTTTAGAAATTCCATGTACCTACCACCCAGGTTCCCTAATTGTTTTTTGTTTTTGTTCTTTTAATTTTTTAAATGTTTATTAATTTTTGAGAGAGAGGGAGAGAGAGCCAGCACAGGGGAGAGGTAGAGAGAGAGGGAGACACAGAATCTGAATCAGGCTCCAGGCTCTGCGCTGTCAGCACAGAGCCCGACGTGGGGCTTGAACTCAAGAACCATGAGATCATAACCTGAGCTGAAGTCGGATGCTTAGCCGACTGAGCCACCCAAGTGTACCCCAGGTTCCCTAATTGTTAGTATTGTACCCCATTTACCTTATTGATCTCTCTCTATGTGCATATTATTTATTAACAACTTTGTTGATATATAATATACCATAAAATCTGCCTGTTTAAAGTGTACTATTCAAGGGGAGGAAAAGAGGGGAAAAGCATACAGTTCAGTTATTTTTACAGAGTTGTGCCATTATTACTGTAATTTCAGCACGCTTCTATTATCCCCCAAAGGAACCTTGTATCCATCATCAATCATTCTCTTCCTCTTCCCACTTAAGCCCAGTCAACCACAAATCTACTTTTCATCTCTCCAGAGTTGCCAGTTCTGGCCATTTCATATAGATGGAATATGCTGTTACTGAGTAATTTATCATGATATTGGTTCAGGGATGAAATTATACCAGAAGTTGTCAAAGTCCCAGTTTAACAAATAATGTAATATTAACTTTATAAAGCATTCTTTCTAAATCCTTTGAAATACAATTTCTGGGACATCTAGGTTTCTTTAGTTAATATATTCAGAGTTTATTTTCCTGACATCAATAAATTGCTAAAAATCTTCCAAATTTAAATTTATTTATTTGCTTATTTATTTAAGAAAAAAACTTTGTTTTCCTTGGGATTCAATGGCCTTTATAGTTTTTAGGTATAACTAGAGTTGATCCTTTTTTACCGTCTCTTTAAATATACACCATGTAACAACTCTGTACTTTAATCAAAACTCTGTACTCAAACAAAACATCTTTAGTGACTGGCTTCTTCATTCAGCATAATGTTTCTGAGTTTATTCATGTTTCAGCACCTATCCATACGTAACTCCTTTTTATGACCAAATAATACTCCGTCTTATAGATGTAGTACATTTTGTTTATCTATTCTTCAGTCAATAAGTATTTGGGCTGTTTTTACATTTTGGTTATTATGAATTGTGTTGCTGTGAACATTTATACATATTTTTATGGACATATGTGTTCATTTTTGAGAGTAGATATCTAGAAGTTGGATTTCTGGGTCACATGATAACTCTTATGTTTAACATTTTGAGGAACTGACAATTTGTTGTCTAAAGCAGCTATACTATTTACATGTCCATTAAGCAATGTACGAGGGTTCTAAATGTTTCAATATCCTCGTCAATACTTGGTATCATCTGTCTTTTTAATTATAGTTTTCTTAGAGTGTGTGAAGTGGTATTTCGTTGTGGTTTGATTTGCATTTCTCTAATGACTAATGACACTGAGCATCTTTTCATGTTCTTATTGGCAATTTGTATATCTTCTTTATAGAGTTGTCTATTCAGATCCTTTTTAAATTGTGTTGTCTTTGAGCTGTAAGTTACTTTTATACTCAAGAGTTCTTTATGTATTGATGGTGTCCTTTGAAGCATACCATTTAAAATTTTGAGGGGCACGTGGGTGGCTCAGTTGGTTGAGTGTCTGACTTCGATTCAGGTCGTGATCTCGCGGTCTGTGAGTTCGAGCCCCGCATCAGGCTCTGTGCTGACAGCTCAGAGGCTGGAGCCTGCTTCTGATTCTGTGTCTCTCTCTCTCACTGCCCCTCCCTGGCTCATGCTCTGTCCCTCTCTCTCTCTGTCAAAAATAAATAAACATTAAAAAAATTTTTTTAAATAAAATTTTGATGAAGTTCAGTTTATCTATTTTATTTTCTTAGCAACCTGTGCTTTAAGTGTCATATCCAGGAAAACATTACCTAATTAAAAACCATAAAGATTTACACCTTCAAAGAGTATTATAGTTTAGCTCTTACATTTTGGTCTTTGATCCATTTTGGGTTGACTCTTAGCATGTGAGGTAGAAGTCCAACTTTGTTCTTTTGTGTGTGGATATCTGGTTGTCTAAGCACTATATGTTAAAAAGATTATTCTTTCCCCCTTAAATTGTTTGACATCCTTGTTGAAAATCAATGGTTCATAAATGCTTGGGTTTATTTCCGGGCTTTAAGTTCTATTCCGTTGATCTTATATGTCTCTCTTTATGCCAGTACCATATATTCTTGATTACTGCAGTTTTATAGTAACTGTAGAATCCTCCAAGTTTATTCTTCTTTTTCAAGATCGTGTTGGCGACTCTGAGTCTCTTCTATTTCCACTTGATTTTTAAGATCAGCATGTCAATTTAAAAAAAAAAAGCAGCTAGCTAGGATTTTGATTACATTGAACCTGCAGATAAATTTGGAAAATTTCCCCATCTTAACATTAAGTCTTTCCATTCATTAATATAGATGTTGTTCTTCCATTTACATGCTTTTTAATTCCTTTCAACCATATTTTATAACTTTCAATGTATAAGTCTTGTACTTCTTTTATTATTTTTATTCTTAAGTATTTTTTGATGCTATTAAAAACGAAATTGTTTTCTTAATTTCATTTCCAGATTGTTCATGGCTAGTGCATAGAAATGCAATTGACTTCTGTATATTGGTCTCCTGTACCGTAATCTTACTGAATTCATTTATTAGCTCTCTTAGGTTTGGGTGGATTCCTTAGGATTTTCTACATAAAAGGTTATTTTACCTTCAAACAGAAGTAGTTTTATTTTACTTTTATTTTTCTTCTGGAAAAGCCTAACTTACCTGTCTAGAATCTTCCAATAATGCTTTTATATAAAACATTTTTTCTTTTCTTTTGATCCAAGATCCAATCCAGTATATGTTCTGCGTATACCAATAATAATTCAATAGACACCTCTAGTCTGGTGGTTTTCTTCAGTGTTTTCTCACCTTTTGTGACCTTGATATTTTTGAAGGGTACAGGCTGCTCTTTTGGTAGAATTCTTCACCATGAGCTTATCTGATGTTTCCTCATGATCAGATCCAGATAATGATTTTTGGTAGGAAATCCACAGAAATGGTTCTGTGTTCTCAGTGAGACACACAATGTTGTTTTACTCCATTACTCATTATAACTTTGAATATTTTGGTATAGTCATATACTCAACTGACTGAGCCACACAGGTGCCCCTGTCTTGTACTTTTTTTTTTTTTTTTTATTTAAGCCCTGGAATCAGGCATTCATTCAAGGAGTGCTGGGTTTTTTATTAAGAATATTATTTAGAAATTGGGCACCCAGGTAGCTCAGTCTGTTAGCATCCAACTATTGATTTTGGCTCAGGTCATGATCTCATGGTTCATGAGATCAAGCCCTGCATTGGGCTCTGTGCTGACAGCGTGGAGAATGCTTGGAATCTTCTCTCTCCCTGTCTCTCTGTCCCTCCCCAACTATCTTCTCTCTCTCTCTCTCTCTCTCTCTCTCTCTCTCTCTCTCTCTCTCTCTTTAAAAAATAAATAATTTTTTAAAAAAGAACATCATTTAGAAACAAAGATCTTAGTCCTAGATGTTCACATTTTTACTGAGGTATTATTACTTCAGACAACAGAAGCCTCTCAGACAACAGAAGTAGGAAAGATAACCTCACAGACACATACATACATAAATACTTACATCTATATCTATTTCCATATGTGCATTTTTTAAAATGAGCTTACACTAATATGTCCAATTATAATCCAACATTACAGAGTTCATTTCAGCCTTTATCCTATCCATATTTGGACTTTGTTCCACACAGAAATTGCTGACACATGACTCCTCAAAAGAAAAAGTTAAAGGAAGCTAACCAATAAATATTTTTAAAAAGGATAAAAGGGAGGGAAAGATGAATAAAGAAAAAGGAAGGAGCGGAAGAAGAGCCCACAAGGGTTTTCTTGAGAATCTGTAGTCCTGGAAGTTTCTTCCCATTCGTAATGCTTTCAAAGATGATCACTTTCAACCCTTTCAGCTGTTTCTTCTGGTATTTAACTCCATGCTAATACTCCTCATTCTTGATTAGATATCAACAATAGCCTTCCCATGGTAGGCTTTGCTTTTTTATACCACTGATAAATAAACTTTGCTTGAGCAATGGGTTTCTTCCGAAGGTCTTGGATGTCAACAGATAACATTGAGAGCTATGATTTGTGGTATTTCTCCTGTTTCAAGTTAATTCCCACATTTTATTGCCACTTGCTCTCCAGAGGAGTTATATGTGGTCAACGTTTGCAAAACAAAAGACATGAGTTTTGCAAAACAACTTATTGAAAAGATAACTTGGTGACAAATTCAGGATTGAAGAGGGATAAGGCACTATGAAGTAAGTTTGTCTGAAATTAAACATCAGACAAATAGTCAAGTTTATTCAAAATGTTTCTAGAGGAAATGTAGGCTGAATATTCAGAGAAATAACAATTAGACAGAAGTGGTCATTAACGAACCACTCATGAGAAATTTTACAGAATCATATCAATGAAGAGCTATAGTAATAGAAAGCATTGCTAATATTACCAGTTTTATCTAATTTCTCATTTAAACAATTTTTTTGAATATATTTTCCCCACTGTATTTTTTTTTAATTATTTTTTTTTTCAACGTTTATTTATTTATTTTGGGACAGAGAGAGACAGAGCATGAACGGGGGGGAGGCAGAGAGAGAGGGAGACACAGAATCGGAAACAGGCTCCAGGCTCTGAGCCATCAGCCCAGAGCCTGACGCGGGGCTCGAACTCACGGACCGCGAGATCGTGACCTGGCTGAAGTCGGACGCTTAACGTACTGCGCCACCCAGGCGCCCCCCCCCCCACTGTATTTTTTTTTTTATTCCTCTTAATCATTGACTTCCCATTTGGTAAATATTAATGAAGGGTAAAACTTCTGTAATTTAAAATTTTTGAACATGGCACTTTTCCTTTTTTACGTATTCCAACATCTATAGCAGCACTGAATGTGGTGTTATGACAATGTAACCGAACCCACATGAGTTTGCTCCTTGGTGAGTCACAGAAACCCAGTGAGCTGTGGCACAAAGAAAACTTTATCTGCAGCAAATAAGGAGATCATAGGGAATGGCTTCCAAAGCCCTGCCTCCCTGAGAGAAAGGGTGAATGGGGACCTTTTGTTGAGGGTTAGGATGAATATTTAAGTAGGACAGCCTCGTCATCCTATGTAGAGGCAGGCATAAGGCTGCACACGCCCCTTAAGAAAACATACTTATATTTACATCGCACATTATGTAAATGAGGCTGGTGCTCCTCCTTGGGCAGAGATTTTAAGTATAATAATGAAGTAAAGGTCATTGTTAGTCATTCCAGAGATCACTCCGTGGACCATCTGTGCACGTGTAGGTCAGGGGTTTAGCTCAAAAGGTCTGGGTGGTCTGAGCCACCAGGAGGTCTTGGGAGGGCAGTGGCCATCACCTCAGGGGTGGTTTCAGGTTTCATTTGCCTGAGTTAAGAGGTAAGCTGGCAGAATTGCTTAAGGAAAAATGTAGAACTAAGGTTAGAGGGGCGCCTGGGTGGCTCAGTTGGTTAAGCATCCTACTTCGGCTCAGATCATGATGTCGTGGTCTGAGGTTTGAGCCCCACGTCAGGCTCTGTGCTGACAGCTCAGAGCCTGGAGCCTGCTTCGATTCTGTGTCTCCCTCTCTCTCTGCCCTTCCCCCACTCACGCTCTGTTTCTCTCAGTAGTGAATAAACATTAAAAAGGGGGGGGGCACCTGGGTGGCTCAGTTGGTTAAGCATCCGACTTCGGCTCAGGTGGTGATGTCACAGTCCATGAGTTCAAGCCCCACATCAGGCTCTGTGCTGACAGCTCCCTGACAGCTTAGAGCCTGGAGCCTCCTTTGGATTCTGTGTCTCCCTTTCTCTCTGACCCTCTCTTGCTCACACCCTGCGTCTCTGTCTCTCTCTCTCTCATATAAATAAATGTTAAAAACAACAACAACAACTAAGGTTAGTGAATACAAGCAGGTGGGCACTAAAGGTCAGGTCTTGGGGTCTGGCTGGTGTCAACAGTGCCGCCATTGTAACATCATCTCTGTTGTTAATAAACATCAATTTACATTTATGATCATACTTAAAATCTGATGCCAAACAGGAACAAATAGGGTTGGCTTTGGTTACAGTTAATATGGGGCAAAATGTCATGTGCAAGTTGTTTTGTGCATATCCAAGGGAGAAAGCTAATAGCACTGTTTCCTCTTCATGTAGGACTTTATCAGCAACAAGAACACAGGAAACTGTGTGAAGGTTGGTTTTCAAAACATTTTCCCAAAGCATTAACTAAACCACAAAATTTCACTCCTTCTTTCTAACGATAGCTGTGTTGTAATGGCAACATTCATTATTCATTACTACTGACACACAGGGACCATGAGAAACTCGGGAAAACCTTTTTTTACACCTCAATTTACAGTCTCTGGTTGGGTGACCTTGGACAAGTGAGTAAAGTTATTTCTTCAGCCACTGTTACCTCAGTTGTGGTAGATGAAGAAGAATATTTGCCTTGCAGGTTTTTATGAAGATTAGAGAAGGGTGGTTTTACATCCACATCTAAGTCTCAATAAACGGTAGTTGCTGATAATCTATTCAATACAAAAACAAAGCAAAATAAAATTATGTATACAGGAACACAAGAACCAGGAGGAGCTAACTCATTTTCAGTGAAGAATTTGAGAAATGTGTTATAGACCTGGAAGAATTGGATTAATTTATCACAAACGGAGCATTTGTAACCAAAAGGAGAAAGGGAAGATTTCAGCGACTTAAGCCAGAGAGGAGGCTGGCGTGTCACACTTTTTCTGTATCTTTTGTTAGAAGATTCTGTGCTGGGAACATCACAAGTCAGATTTTGTACAGTGTGACAGAAAAGGAGGTATCAAGTTTAAAACTTTTCTTTGTGCTTGGTCTTTTAATACTATCAGAGGCCTTTAAATATTGCCATAGAAATACCTGTATGGTTCGTTCAAAGAAGAGAAAGCACATTGAAGGAATATAATTTTTAAATTTTAGTCAAATAGGACATATCGGAGAAACTTCTGCAAAGGAATGTTTTGAAATCAAGAACTTTTCAGAATTAAAGTCCTCTAATGGAAGGACTTTAACTAACTTGTCAGGTCTTTTATGACTCACAAGACTGAATTTTCTATTGAGATGGCAAGACATCGGACACGTTTGTCTTAAAAACCCAAGGAGGGCAAACAAGTTCTTTATTGATTTGTTCAAGGAAGTAGTAGTTCAGATTTAAACTGATTATGTGTGTAGTTGGGATGCCAGTTTGATCTGCAGCTGTGGGTGCTGGTGGAGCTAAAACGTGACAGGGCATGTCCAGAGCACGAGGCACTGGTTCACCAGAAATCTATATTAGGAATGAATCACCTCTTAAAAGACAAGTCATCCTAAGGAAAAGTGGAGTTCGATGCATGGGGCTGGTCCAACGGCAATGACTCAGTGACCCAGCAGGCAATTTTGAATATTGCACGGTTGATTTTAGATTCTCAACCTCCCTCCAAACCTTCCTCCAATTCCTGGATTCACACAAGTTCAGGGGACTATAAACCTTTATTTTTTAATCACAAATGTGTTTGTCTTAACAGCTTTTTAAGGGGCACCTGGGTGGCTCAGTCAGTTAAGCAGCCGACTTCAGCTCAGGTCATGATCTCGCGGTCCGTGAGTTCGAGCCCTGTGTCGAGCTCTGTGCTGACAGCTCAGAGCCTGGAGCCTGTTTCAGATTCTGTGTCTCCCTCTCTCTCTGACACTCCCCCATTCATGCTCTGTCTCTCTCTATCTCAAAAATAAATAAATGTTTTTAAAAAAACAGCTTTTTAAGGTGTAACACCAAAGAGTGAGGGTTGGGGGGGGTATCCTCAAACCTCATCCATACATCTCCACTTCTGCATGAACTGTAGACTATCCTTCCTGAGCTGAACAATCAAGGGAACCAAGATCCCTTTGGCCAGTTAAGTGTCCTAGACAGTGGTGGGATAGCTGTGAGGGTCACAGTGATAACCATCAAGAGCTGAGTCAGCTGTGAGCCTCAGATATTCTCAGATATGAGGGACTTTCACCTGGCTACAAAGATAAAAACCAGCCCCAAGAAGTAAGAAAGGAAGAAAATGGCTGACATTCATTTATTCAACAAGCAATTGTTGACTAATTGACTAGATTCCTAGAATATTTGGATGTTCCACAAATATGTGGTACAGATTTGTAAGACCCTGGAGTTCCTTCACTAGACAGTGGGAAGCCAGTGCCTATGAAATATGGAAGATACTTCTTAATGTCAACTCATGAGGTGGGTTTTTGTCTGTTTTAATTACTATTGTATCCGGAGAGCCTACACTGGGAACAAATACATAATAGGAGCTAATAAATATTTGTCAAATGTGTTGAATGACTATAATCTCATTTAGCATCCTGGGCAGATTGTCCAATAAAACATGGTGCAATTGTTAATTTTATGTGTCAACTTGACTGAGCCATGGTGAGATATTTGGTTAAACATTTTTCTGAGTGTGTTTGCATTTCTGGTTGAGATTAACACTTGAATCAGCAGACTGAGTAAAGCAGATTGCCCTTCTCAGTGTGGGTGAGCCTCATCCAACCCATTGGAGGCCTAACTAGAACAAAAAAAAGGCTGAGCAGGAGAGAATTTACTTTCTGCCTGATGGTCTTCAAGCTGGAACATTGGTCTTCTGCCTTCGGACTTGGACTCAGACTGAACTATACCATTGGCTCTCCTGGGACTCCAGCTTGCCAACTGCAGATCGTGGGATTCTCAGCCTGCATAATCACATAAGCCAATTCATTATAATAAATCTCCTTATATATAAAGAGACCGGTTTGTTTCTCTGGAGAAACCAGACTAATACAGATGGATTATATGTAGATTATGCACATAGCTACTGTAGAGAAGCCTCATTTCCGATTGTAGAATTCTCTGAAACCCAACAGAATCTAAAACAGAATAGTGTAATTGTATGGAAATAAACAATTTCAGAAGAGATTCATAGGTTTCGATGACTGCGAGCTGTGTTTCGCAATGAAGTGACTGCACTAGGTTACGAGCTTCAAGGTGTATTTCGCATCGCTCTATTTCAAGAAGTAATTATTGAGTAGACAGAAATCATATCCACCCAGTTGACACATTAGCATCTCTGAAGCTTGGGAGCCACTTCTTTCTGGGGAAGTGTATTTTCTTCCACGACATTAATGAGATCAAAAGCAAGAGGTATTTATATGTCTTCACCAGTAGTGATGAAGTCCCTGGGTCAAAACTAAGATGTAGGGAAGTGACTCACTAAAGATGGTGGCATAGGTCGGCTCTGACTTTGTTCCCCATCACAAGGAAAGAACTATTCAAGGAAAAGACATCACTGAGAATCCTGGCATACGAAGGTGAGGCTGAAGCATCCCCTGTACCACAGCGACCAAGACAGTTTGCATTAGAAGGGTAAGAGAAGCAGCCACATGTTGGACGCATTGCCCCTCCCCCAGGCAGCACTGCAGAGAGGTCGCCCCTAAACCTCTGGTTCCTCCAGTGGGGAAAGAGACCCCAGGGGGGAAACTAGCACCCCCCCCCCCACCGAATGCGTTGTAGATTTCTTTTTGGGAGCACCAACTCTGATCTTGCACCACGAGGGCTGCAGGGGAATCTGTGTGGCTCAACCACTGGAATCGTGATTGTGAAGTGGGGAGGGGCTTGCAACAACCAAAATGTGGATCTTGGCCAACCACGTCCATACCTGCAGAATTCAAGTAACAATCCCAACCAGCGGTTTTGCTCCTCTGTAGAACCAAGCTGGGGGAGCACTATGAGCAGGGAACACCGTGGGTTCGGGGTTGTCCTTTGGTGTTTTATTTTTCTCCTTAGGACATATCACTCTCTAACATACTACATGTTATGTTTACTTATCTTATTGTCTAAATGACTAAAATAGAAGTTCCATAGGGTGCAGTAGCTACTGTCTCTTCTGTTTCTAGCTATATCCAAAGCAACTAAAACAGTTTCTAGAAGGAACGCAGTGTACATCTGGGGAACAAACAGGAAATTGAATGAATACTATGGAGATCTCTCTAGGAGCAGAACATATCGAAATTGCTTATCACAAAGCCAAAAGCGTTAAAAAGATTTTATAAGTCTTCTGAATATGAAACTTGTTTGCTTGCTGTTATTCTATAGAAATCTGAATGTGTAGCGGGTGTTAATTTCCAAATTCTACAGCTCTTTGTTTCTCTAAGTCACATTTCTGTAGTGAGCTTCTATCTGGCCAAAATGGTAGGAAATCCAATATTATTCATCATTGGGCCTCCTTCTCCTTTGCCCGAGTTGTGTAAATGTCCTGGAAATCTGATGAAATCCAGAAAATTTGGCAAGGACCATTCGGTTTCTTTCCCCTGGGATGATCACTGATACACTTGTCTGTTGCTTTAGAGGCAGTCTGCTCTGCGGCATCTCTGCCAAAGTTTGACAGCAGAGTTTAATTTAGAGCCTTGGTGGCTTGGATGTAGGCTCCCCCAGTTCACCATGGCATGCCTTCTGTAGTTTTGCTAATATCCATGGTTGCTGCAGGGGAAATGAGGCATGAGCTCCTCTAATTCTCACAAAACCTCCAAATATCTTCCCCTTTGAAATCCAGGGAACTAATTTCTCCCAAGGGCTGCCACCACCTTTTTTCTCTCCCCTTAAAACGGTCCTGTGTGAACTCTGTTTAAAAGCCCTTACAAAGGTAATGTTGGTCTCTCCTCATGTAGGGTGGGGAACAGAGATGCTGAAACATTTCTTTTTATTTTATATTTCATTTTATTTTTAATTTATTTTTAACATTTATTTATTTTTGAGAGACAGAGACAGAGCATGAGTGGGGGTGGGGCAGAGAGAGAGAGGGAGACACAGAATCCGAAGCGGGCTCCAGGCTCTGAGCCATCAGCACAGAGCCCGATGCAGGGCTTGAACTCACGAACCATGAGAACATGACCTGAGCTGAAGCTGGATGCTCAACCAACTGAGCCACCCAGGTGCCCCTTTATTTTATATTTTAAAAAATTTTATATTGAAAATATTGTATGTATTATATTAAAAGTATTTTGTAAAAAATGATTTTATATTAAAATATTTTATATTATTAATCTGGAGTAGTTGCCCAGATTAAGGAGTCTGTGCCAGACTGGCACTTACTACTTCCAAACTTAGTAGACTCTTACCCCAAGGGGAAACAAAGGTCAGCTGAACTAAGCAGCAAGCTAACTAGTAAAAATTGTGAATTACATAAAAGCAGATATGTTAAATTCAGGATTATTCCATTTATTATATGATAATAAGGAAGCTCATCACAAACAACAACTATACGTGGTGACAGATGGTTATTGAGGGGGCAAGTTCTGTCAGGATGCTTCGGTTATGGAACAAACTCTTAATGTTTCTACACTATCAGAAACCAGTGTCGTCTCAAATTTTGAAAGATGTTTAATAAGATGCCAGGGCTCATTTCTTTGTCTTACAACTGTGTGGCTTTTTATAAAAACTAACAGTTTTAAAGATATTTAATTTTCCTGGGTAAGGAAAGAATGCAACATGTTTTCCAATGGAAGATGAGATCAGAGGCCAAAATGGACATTAGAGGCTTGGAGGAATAGAGTGTCTATAGACTGTTATGGCATGTCTCATAACTGAACAGTTTTTTTATGAAGTAGGTGATGATCTTGATGAAACAATCAACTAAACGAATTTCCATAGGCCATTTTTAGAGGTAGAAAACGAATGGGGCATGTTTGTTTTAGGATATGGATATACAGCTATTATATAAGCAATTACTATTATTCTATTCACCTTGGCTTTTTTTTCTGTCTTACATGTTTCCCGTCTGTTTAATTTCTAGAAAGATTAGGTAGTATAATTTTTTTTAACTGTGTCATTTAGTATTTTTCTTTGCTAAAAGCAGTCTTCCTTTGGCATTCTTTTTTTTTGGTAGATCCAATTTTTTCAATTCTGCCATATGCACCTAGATAATCCTTGATGTTGATGATGGTGGTGATGTTGGTGATTATAGATGACCATAATTGAAAAATCTAAACTATGCATCTCTTTTGTTCTCTTCCTGGAATACCAGATTGTACATTCAAGTGCACCATTCGACTATCACTGAAAGTGACAAATTTAGTCTTTTGAGATATCTTGGTATAATGCCATAAAATCTTTTAAAATGGTAATCGGAAGATATTCTACCAAAAGCTACAGTTAAGTACAAATTTTTGCCTGAATGACCACTTTTTATTTTTTTTATTCTCCAGCATGAGACCTGCAGTTAAAAAAAAAAAGTATGATTCATTTACTCATTTAACAAATCCTTATGAACCTGTGAAGGTTTATACCGTGGTTCTCTAATCCTCACTCTCTTGAAAAAAAGGAGGAGTCACTCTGTTCTGATGATTAGGACAGGTATATGGTGCCAGAATCCAACTTAATAGTCTGTATTAGAGCAGAAACTGATATTAGAAGTTTTATTAATTCTAAGTTTGTGTTCCAGCCTATAGACTAGAGAATAAGAAGGTCAATCTCTTACATTTCATCTTGAGTCAACCCTTGTCTCCCACCTCCCTCTAGTCACCTGCCACCCTAATGTGAAATGCATCTCTCCACATAATGCACTTTTTTAGGTTTAAAAGACTTCCACTGTTGAGTCTCCAGTAGGGAATGGCAGTATCCAGGCTTTAGAAATACACAGAGGAGGAGGATGAATGTCGGGTTGAGGCCCCAGGTGAACGTAATCTTGCCTGCCAGGCAGCATGTGACTAGTTTCCTACTAGGCCAATTGTGAAGTCCCCTCCGATTGATGAAAACACATTCTGGGCTCCTGGAGGCTGTGGATAAATGGGGCGCGGCTGAATCATACTGAAGGCTGTAAGATGGAGGTGGCGTAACGAGCTCACTGGTTTGGCAGTCACAAGGGCTGGGATTGAGTCAGTAACACTTACTACTGGGGCTCTCCAGGAAGTCTCTCTAACCGCTCTGAATTTTAGTTTCCTGAACCATATAAGGGGAATAATATTGCTTCATAGACAAGTGGTGAAGATCTCCTACAATAATATGAGAAATGTTTTACATGGTGTATACCTCATAATAAGTATTCCACGTTCCACTCCTGGGTTTATTTTGCAGTTTATTCCTAAGGCTGCTCCTTCAACCAGTACCTCTCAATGAGAAATGGCCTTTTTTGAACTCTGTGTAATTTTTTAGATTTTTTTCTTAACATTTAAAAAATCTTTTTGAGTCTCCTTTTTTTGGGTTCCCCAGGGAGAATCATTTCAAATTTAATTTGAATGCTCTCCAACGCATCTGCCTTTTCTTCTGCTCAGGAATCTGCTCTTGCTGTGAGCTAGTTGCTGGTGCATGCTACGCCAGGATGCCCTGGTTCAGGCTTTACGCGGGCCTCCCTCTATGGTCCTGTTTCTTAACGTGACCTCTGGTACCCCTCTGGTACCTGCTCTCTCCTCCAGCTCTCCACCTTGTCTTTGGATCTAATTTACGTCTTTCTCTCAGTTGGTTAGAAAATATTATACTCTTCACTTTCTTCTGTCAAGAAAGAGGAATAAGGTCTCCTGGCGGGGGAGTATAGGTCTGGAGAGTTCTCATGGACTTCCCCCACAGTTCCACCTCCCAGTGACCCCATTACCCTCCCGGACTGCCGCAGTTTTCCCTCACACCGACCGCTCTGCGGAAGCTGGTCTGTCATGCCAGGCTCTTTCCTCACTTACAGAGATTATTCTTTCAGGGGCCCCACTGGAACGGTCTTCAGTCTAGCACTCTTGCCTCCAGTACAAACCAGAAGCAGGTTGCCTTCTGTGAGCCCCTTGGGCACCATGCAAATCAGAGGTTGTGCCTACATACTGATGGGTATACCGATAAATTCCTTATGTCGGTACCAGACCCTCACTTAAGATCCCCATTCACTATAAATAATTTCAGTGAAAATAGCAGACTTGTTTGGGAAATAAACATTACACGTAACTAGATAGGCAGTATCAGAACATGTAACTCCTCAAAAAAAAAAAAAAAAAGAAAGAAAGAAAGAAAAGAAAGCTCTTTAATGTTACTATGAGTCCTGATGGATTGACCCTGTTATCATTATAAAATGTCATACTTTGTCCCTAACAGCTTTTGTCCTGAAGTCTATTTTTTTCCTCTAGTAGCATTGTCACATCAGCCCTCTTTTGGTTCCTGCTTTCGTATTACATCTTTTCCTATGCTTTTATCTTCTACCTATTTGTGTCTTTGCATCTGAAATATGTCTCATATAGACACATATAGTTGGATCCTTTTTAAAAAACCTATCTGCCTTTTGACTAGAGTGTTGAATTCGTTTATAATAATGTATTTACTGATAAGATAGAATAATAGTAAGATCTGTCCAGTCAATATCTACCATTCGTCCAATTGAAAAAAAGAACCACTGGGGCGCCTGGGTGGCTCAGTCGGTTAAACGTCCGACTTCGGCTCAGGTCACGATCTCGCGGTCGGTGAGTTCAAAACCCGCGTCGGGCTCTGGGCTGATGGCTCGGAGCCTGGAGCCTGCTTCCGATTCTGTGTCTCCCTCTCTCTCTCTGCCCCTTCCCCGTTCATGCTCTGTCTCTCTCTGTCTCAAAAATAAATAAAACGTTAAAAAAAAATTAAAAAAAAAAGAACCACTAATTTTACCTGCAGACCCAGCCAATGACAGAATCAAATATTTCAACCCCCAAATAATATGACCTTGGTAATTTCCTTTTTCCCCTTTAAACATTAGTAATTTTCATTCAATTAGCCTGTCCAGTTGACCGTTGACTCTCATGCACCCTTTCCCAAATAAAGGCTTTCTCAATATTTTCATCTGAATCTTTATTTGACAGCTTCTTACATAAAAACATCTTAAAAGGGAGTCTTGTATCTATTTAGATAAAAATCCATCTGCCATTTATATAACATATTTTAAATAGAGTGGAAAATCAAACGTTGCTGTTAAATATTAGCTAAGTACTGTTACCTGCTTAAGGCTTTGCGCCTGCAATTTACTATCTTTCTTCAAATACATTAGCAAGTATTAGAGATGTGATAATGATATCCCGGTGCTAAACTGAGTCAGGGCTAAGCTGACCAAGAGAAATAAAACAGAATTAAAAAGGAGAAAGCTTCTACCCCTGCGATTCACTGTGATTTAATGCAACCACTTGAAATTCCTTGTACACAGTCTACATTTTGCAAAACGCTTTACTGGTAAGAGCTGGTCAGTCACTTGTTACATGTGTAGACACATGCTTGCAACACAAAAAGTATTTGAGGCTTATCTCATTGAACTTAGCTGACCAACTGACGGTGTAGAGCTGCTTCTAGTGGTGTTTCTAAATTGATGTTGGTACCGAAACGATCCAACAGACTACAACAGCAGGAGGACCTGTGTATTGAAAAGAGCACTGGGCTCTTTTAGTTGCTATGTATTACTTCAAAGCAAAATAGAAACATTATTTGTGTGACTACACCAACTCTTTTTTTTTTTTTTTGAGACTATAATCACTCACTGAACAAAGTTACCCGTTTAGTTCTGACAGTGGTGAATTCACAGAATGTTAGCGTGAGAAAGTTCCACGGAGACCTTACAACTCTACTCCACATTTTTCACAAGAGCAAGTTGAACCCAGGTAGGTGAATTTCATCTCCCTGGATCTCGTAGGTAGTTCGTGGCAACAGAGCCCAGCCTTTCCCTTATGCCACCAGTTTCCACCTCTGGTTGCACATTAGAATCACCCAAAGAGGTTAGCAAAAATAGTGACATTTGAAACTCCCCCAGATCAATTCAATCAGAATCTGTGGAGGGTGGAGCTAGGACACTGATGAAAGTTTTGAAAAGGTCCCAGACAATTCCATTGTGAAGCCAGGGCTGACTCTCATTTTATGCTGCTCTCTTGCAGAGTAAAAATATTTGCAAATATTACCTGATGAATTAAAAAAAATTTTTTTCACGATTCATTTGCCTTTTGTTCACTAAGCGTAGATGATGAAGCATCTATTGCTTTAGGGTGGGCAGATAAAAACCAAGGACAGAAAAATCAGTGTTTGGCTTTGATTTTCAAGATAAACTTCAAAAAGTATATAGCAGAAAGGATAGCTTTAAAAACTAGACTTTCAAAGGCAAGGACTAAGTACTTGATAGAGAAAAGGTTTTCTGAGGGGTGCCCAGTTAAGTGTCTGAGTTCGGCTCAGGTCAAGATCTCACAGTTTGTGAGTTCGAGCCCCGCGTTGGGCTCTGTGCTGACAGCTCAGAGCCTGGAGCCTGCTTTGGATTCTGTCTCTCTCTCTCACTCTCTCTCTCTCTCTCTCTCTCTCTCCCCGCCCCTCCCCTGCTCATGCCCTGTCTCTCTGTCTCTCAAAAATAGTAAACGAGCATTCATTTTTTTTAAAAAAAGAAAAGGTTTTCTAAATTCAAAATTATTAAGTATCAGAAGTCAGTTGCTGATGGCCTCAAGCGTGGAGTATAAGAAGTGAACCCCAAAAGAGGAAGGATTAAGGCTATGTTGAAAGAGTCATTTCCAACTGTAAAGAAAGGAGGGTAAAAACAATGATGACCACTTTTGGGAGAGTTGGGGTGAAGACGTGGTGGAGGGGTGCTGGCAGAGGGCTCAGAGAGAACTGGAAGCAAATAAAAGATACACATCTTAGGGTGATTACCTGGTATATTAGCATTCTCCAGAGAAATGATACCAATACGATGTGTGAGAATATTTGTGTGTGTGTGTGTGTGTGTGTGTGTGTGTGTGTGTGTGTTTATTTATTATTAAGAAACTGACTCACACAGTTATGGAGGCTGGCAAGTCCAAAATCTGCAGGGAGCCAGATAAGAGCCACTGTTGCAATTTCAGTCTGAAAGCTCTCTGCTGGCAGAATCTTGGGAGGTGGATGGATAGAGGGGTGCATGGGGAGGTGAGGGAGGAGAGGAGACAGGGGCAGTCTTTTGTCCCATTTAAGCCTTCAAGAGATTGAATGAGGCATACCTCATTATGGAGAGCAATCTGCCTTACTCAGAATGCACTGATTTAAACGTTAATTTCATCCATAACAAAAACCTTCACAGAAGCACCCAGTATAACGTTTGACCAAATATTGGGGCTTCATAGCTCGGTCAAGTTAACACATGAAATTAACCAGCACACCTGGTATACACTCAGTTGTGCTTATATTATACATACCTCCTTCTGTCTCCTCTCTGCTATGTCCCACTCAGAACTCAAGAGAGAAGAATATCTGCTCCCAGATCTATTTAAGGGCCCAAATGCAAAAGGAATCCAGGAGACCATTGAGTAGACTAGAGGGCCAGTATGAGGATCCTCACATCCCGAAGCCTTACTTCCTGCTAGAATTACATTTTTAAAAAAGGACGGGGTAGAAGTTGCATACTTGGTAATATGGGATCTGAAAATGCTAGCACAAGGCCTTGAATGTTGTGGCTGCTAAATAAAGGTTAGCTGCTTTAGAAATATGATAAAGTATTCGACTCATATCCAGTGACTCACCTGCTGTTACAGCTCTTAAATCAGTACTAGATTACAGGTGCCCTTTCGTAGCCACGAAGGAGCTGAAGAGTGTTAAGCAAAGAAGACGAGAGGTAGGAATGAGCATAAACTTTCCCCCAAAGTTTAAAGTATTGAAACAACAATGCTTGATAAAACTCATTTGCTTTTTATAAATTTATTTCCTTTCATCAGTGGGCCGTTTTCTATGTTTATCCATAATAATTTACTGAGAAAAAAAGACAAACGTTTTATAAAATGTGTTTTAGACAGATAATGGTTTTAAAAGCAGGAAAAATATATCTAGTCATTGAACAGGTATGTGCTTGGCAAAAGGGAAATAAATGAACCTTTTAAAACACAATTTTTCATCAAAATGAGCTTTACTTTTAAAAAATGATGGCAATACACCCTGTGGATACTTAATATAAATTCATTTGAAAAGCATCCTAGATCTTGTTACCCAGTGATCAATTGCTTTGTCTTTATTTTTATTTTAGAAAGCCAAAGAGAGAGACCATAATTCTTCTGAATAATACAGACCAATATTCAGCTATTTGCTTGAATTTCACAGCTCTGTGTGGGAATAAATATACATTCATATTTGTTCCTTATTTTAATCGTTACTTTTCACAACAAAGGTTTACTACGTTATTAACTTTCTCTGTACAGAGGGAATATCATTAACTAACTCCAACCATATTGGGAACAGATTGAAAATCTGTATGAATAGAATCCATAGAACTTAATCAAGATACAGTTTTAATTGGTTACAGCAGATTTTTATTTAGTTGAAATTCAACTTAATGTTTAATGTGAAATCTATCAGTATATTTGTAGGTATGTAGGCAAACACATACTCTCTAGTATTGGGAATAAACTGAGACTGGCATGCTATTAAGAATGGCACTTAGGCCATGGGACTCAGAATATCAGAATCCTTCCTCAGAAAAATATGCTCTATCATTTTCTGGAAGGAGATTAATGAAGAGAACAGTGACTAGTTAAACAAAATAACACTTAATTACAAATTAGGTCTCTGTCCCCAAAGCTATTGTCAAAGTCTAATAAATTATACTGGGATCTAGTAGAACTTACACCCAAGCTAGTTATAGGCATAGGCACCATCCTATTGAGCCCATAAAACAAGAAGCTACACTTGCCAGCTCAGGAAAATATGGAAACAAGCAAGCGGAGAAGAGCATTTGCTCCAGTGCCTAGCCCTAAGTTGTCCTATACCACTTGACATGCATACCTCCCAGACCCAGGTGAAGTCTTCCGCTGAGCAAGAGAGTGGGAGAGGCAAAGTGTGTAAGAGTGTGTGTGTGTGTGTGTGTGTGTGTGTGTGTGTGTGTGTGTGTGTGTGTGTTTGAGGAGCGGTGTAGGAGGAAGAAGGCGAGAGGTGAGGAGTGGAAAGGTAAAGCTGGGGAGAGAAAGCTGGTGCCCTTACCACTTTCCAAATGTGGAAGGAAGAGTAGGAAAAAGAAAAAGCTTTCTTGAAAGCTCCAACCATAGAAAACTCTTCATAGTCCCTAATCTAGAACCAAGCAGTTGGGTGGAGAGACAGAGGGAGCAGAACTGCTGGCCTGAGGTCTGATTGGTCAGGGGAAGGAGTGAGGGAAGAGGCAGAAAAAAGGCCCAGAGCAACCCTAAGGCTAACCTCCATCTCCTAGTGAAGTTCGTGTCTCAGTGAGATTTTTGGTTCCCACAAAATATTTTTTTCAGCCCTATAGCAGTAGTTCTTTAGACTCCTGAGATGCAATTTTTCAAAAATTTTCCCCAGAATTACAGATTTAACCTCAAGGAGGATATACTCAGATATCACTCATTTTCCCAATACTCACTGATGCTTAGTTTTTGAGGGGGAATAAAGAGGAAGTAACATGACTCCTGTCCTTGAAGGAGCTTGTATTTTAGATATTGTCAAAAATAACTAGAATACAAACTAGAAAGTGCAAAGTACCTTATATATTCATAGTTCAAGGACACTGAGAGTTTGGAGAAAATAACATTTTTTAGCAATAGCAAATTCCACTCTGAATTTTATAAAGTAATATAACAAGTTTTGGAGTGACCTTTTAGAAACTCCAAACAGAATTCATAGAATACTTCTTCTTTTGAAGAGGAAAAAAAAAGGCAGATAAGCAAATACGCACCTGCATGATTCAAATATTGATGCCTCTGCTCCCAAGCTCTAAAACTGATTAGAAATTTGTTTCCTGTCTGCAATTAGCCTTTAAAAAGATGGGCATCCATTAACACGGTTTGATAGTATAATGACAAGCAATTAGTGATAAATTGTTCTATCCTGGAAAGAAATAACAATTGAAAGTAGATGACCTCTAAAGGAATTGAAAAATCACTTATTTTTTTAACTTGCTAACTTAATTTTTAAAATTTGGCACAAAGAATCAATTTAGGGATCGTCCTCTTTGGGTGTGGATAGAACTTGAAGAAAATAAAGTCCTTTTTCTTGCTTTGGCTCTTTCTAGTTACCTTTTCTCTACCCTTCCTCCCTCCTCATCCCACAAACTCTACATTTCCACTGTAATAGAAGAGAAAAATAGCAGGGTACTTTCAAGACAAGGAAGCTGAGAGAAATTCCCTACAAGATGGAATTAATCATACTTATCGGAGAGATTTAAACCATTGTTTGGAAGCTGCAGAAGGCAGTTATCATTTCAATATAAGGAAGAACTAACTTCTATAGGTTAGGATAGATCAAACATTCTTTTCTCAAATGTTTATAATTCCTCAATTTTATCAAATGTGGACTGAAAAATCCTTTCCTGGATGTTGTAGGATTGATACGAGCATTCACTGAGTGCTGGTGAGGAGGTGGGCTAGCCGATGCATAAGACTTTGTCATGCACTACATGAACTTCCCTCATTGAAATTATTTTCTTAACAAAGGAGTTTCCTGCATCATGCCTGTTGTCAGAAAGCTGTCCTAGCCACACAATTGAATCCCTGCCACTGTTTTGAACTGAGCCATGCAGATAATCATGAACTGCACACACATGCCATTTAGGAAAAGAATGAAATTGAGACACAAAATTAGATGTAAGATGTTAAGTGGCATTAGGTCATTCCTTTTATGCCTGTTGCCTCCAGTGGATTGGGGGAGAACCGACTGTTTCAGAAAGATGGATGTATCTGAAGTTTTAGAACGGGAACTTGATGTGATCCTGTTTAGTTAAATAGAATATGGTTAGAAGTCAGCCATCTTTTCTGCCTATGCACAAAATTCCCACAAATAGAACTTTATTGCTGATTTTAAAAATCCCTGTATATTCCCAACACAGTATTTCCCAAGACCATATGTCTGCTTAGGCCATGGGAGAAAGTAACTCAGATCTCTAGATATTATAGAAGATGCAGGGAAGTATTACACAGGTCAAGTGAGCAGATTTATTTGAAATAATAGCAATACCATTGTTGGACCTGCCATGGTGATGGCCACTAAAGATGCTACCATACAATGAGTGATAAACTCAATTTTAGGTTTAATGTTATTCAGTTTATTGACCTCCCTCCAATCAATTCCCCTCTGACATAGGTAGGTAGGCAGGCATCACTAACTTTCGTCAACCCTCTCTGGTGACACTACCTTTAAAACCTGTATGCCTCTTAAGACCAGAATATCAGATTGCAACCCAACATAGGCTATCTCTTGGGAATAATGTGATGTCTACCTTTGAGACCCTTACCTACCAGTGAGTGTACCCATTCTTCCTCATAGCTACCCAGCACCTAGGACCTCTTAACTTCCACATATGAAACCCATGATTTTCTTTAAAAAAATTTTTTTAATGTTTATTTATTTTTGAAAGAGAGAGTAAGAGAGAGGCAGAGAGAGAGAAAGAGGGAGGTAGGGGAGGGGCGGAGAGAGAGGGGCACACAGAATCTGAAGCAGGCTCCAGGCTCTAAGCTGTCAGCACAGGGCCTCACGCAGGGCTCGAACTCTCAAACCAAGAAATCATGACTTGAACCAAAGTTGGGCTTAACCAACTGAGCCACCCTGGTGCCCTGAAACCCATGATTTTCTTTGCCAGCTAGAATATTCTTGCCTAGGTAATCAAATCAGCTTAAGCAATAAAACAATTTGGTGGCTATCATCGTCAATTGTTCATGCCCTCATTTTTTTGTAACTGTTCTCACTACTACTGGTGCCCAAATCCAAGTTTTTAATACATTTCACCTAAACTATTACAGTTGTGTCCTACCTGGTCATTCTACCGCCCCATTCATGTTTTCCTATAATAGACATTTATTCATTCATTCAACGTTTGAGTACCTACTATACTACATTGGAGGCAAAGCACATCATTGAATAATTTAAATTGCTGTCCTTAAATTGAAGGAGCTGTGTTTATTGGGAAAGTCTAGGCTATGGTATAGCATCAAATGGAACCACAGAGGTTGATAACATAGGTCTACTATCTTGCTGTATACATCCCCGTAGGATGACTGTCACTCTGTGCCAGATCATATTCACAGTGGAGCAGCCTCTATATGGAAATTTGTCTGCTGGTATGGCATAAAAAATCAAAGTGTGAGAAAGCACAAACTGGTTCTCAAAATTTCTGCCTGCGAGTGACCTATATCATACCCTCTTATATTCCATTGGCCAAATCAAGTGGTTTAACACATCTAACTTCAAGGAGTAGGGAAATATACACCTCTTCTAGGCCAACAAGACAATGGATATTGTTTAAGAGTAAAGCAATCAATCACATGACTTTAACATTTAGAGCAGGAGTCAGCAAACTACAGACTACCACTGGTTTGGTAAATAAAGCTTCACTAGGACACAACCACACCCATTCATTTACATATGGTCAATGGCTGCGTTTGCACTACAATGGCAGAGTCGAGTGGTTGAGACTGAGACCATATGGTCAACTGAAATATTTATTCCCTAGTTCTTTACAGAAGATGTTTTCCTACCCTGATTTAGAAAAGCAGAAGGATAC
Source organism: Felis catus (assembly GCF_018350175.1). Classification (NCBI taxonomy): domain Eukaryota; kingdom Metazoa; phylum Chordata; class Mammalia; order Carnivora; family Felidae; genus Felis; species Felis catus. Next base: position 97,727,838 of record NC_058376.1, read on the forward strand.
ATGCATAAACATCTAAAATGCAATGTATCCACTCTCTTATTTCAGGATTACAGTCCTTTTATGGGAAGCAAGCAAAGTATACATTTAAATAAAAATCAAGTGGAGGCATTATTAAGAAAATGTGCCTGAAGACCAATATTTTTTTTAAGCACTTTGGAACTGCAGAGGAAACATCTGATTGAAAAGATAAGGGAAGACTTTTGGAGGAAATTGTATTTGGAATAAGCCTTGAAAAAAAGGGTTTTCTTAAGGGTACCTTCCAGTGAAAAATATTGCAGACAGTAGGAAAGATTTGAACAAGGAAAATTTAAGGTATGTTCAAGGAATGGTGAATGCTTGTTTATAATTAAATGCAGGTATTTGTGATGGATTATGGGAGATGATGCTGTCCCTGGAAACACAAAATACCATCTGGAATTTTAAAATTAGAACTATATTATTAGAAGATACAGCAAGGGTGTTGAAAGGCTTTGAATCTTGCCTTTGCCATGGAATAGTTGTGTGACCTACCTTGGGTCACCCTAACCAAACTATTTAACCTCTCTGAGCCTCAGACATCCCTACTAATGATGAGAATAGTTGGAACCTCATAGTTTTCTGAGGATTTAAATAATGGATGTACAATGTCTGTCTTGTGCCTGATACACAGCACATGCTCAATAATTGTAGCTATTATTATTTCTATTACTCTTTTTAAAAAATCTTTTAAAAGTTTGCTTATTTAGAGAGAGAGAAAGAGAGACACACACAGAGAGAGAGAGAGAGAGAGAGAGAGAGAGAGAGCAGGGGAGGGACAGAGGGAGAGGAAGAGACAGAATCCCAAGCAGGCTCCACAGTGGAGCCCAATGCGGGGCTCCATCTCATCAACCGTGAGATCATGAACTGAGCCTAAACAGAGTCCAACCCTTAACCAGATGTGCCACCCTGGTGCCCCTACTGTTAACTCTTTTTAAGCCGTTGTCAATCTGAATTGACTTTTGCAGCCAGGCCCATTCCTAACACACACTTTCTGGTCTCTGGGCCCCTTTTCATGCAGTGCTTCCTGACTGGGACCATCTGCTACTGTTTGCCATCTGTGGATCTTTAACATCCATCTGAAATCATCTTTTCTCTATAAAGTCCTCAAAGTGGCTTCCCACAATTTTTTTTTTTGGCTTCATATAATTGAAAATTATATCTCCTCCTCCCACAGTATTTGTAACATATTTCATTGTATTTTAGGTGTTAGGTATGTTTGGTCTACTTCAGACATCCATAAGATTCTTGAGAGAAGGGACTGTACCTTTGTCTTGTCAGAGTCTTTCTATATAACTTGATAGGCAGCATTCACTCATGGCAGGATGGTCTAGAAAATATTTTCCTTATTTCATGCTGGGAAGCATCTAATTGATGAACTGTCTCGGGAAAGTTTTAGTTCTGCAGCTAAGTTGATCTTTATAAATAAGGAAAACTGTAAGGTCATAAGTTGGTCTAGTTGCTGACTTTTCTCTACATTTTGAAAGCAACTAAATTGAATTGTATTCCTTCTCTCTAGTGTATAGGGAAGACAGTTTTAAAATCCCATTTATGAAATTCTCTGAACAAAAAGAAACTTCACCATTACTGTTTATTTTCTAAATATCTAATGAATGGCCTGGGACCTTCCTAAATTTCTGTTGTATCGAAGCCACTAATGAATGACAATGTTTAAAATGAAAAATCCAATGCACGTGGCTTAAAACCACAAGTTGCCCCTCTCCCTTTTGATAGGTCAGGTTTTTTAAAGCAGTGCTGTCAGAGTAAGAGACTCATAGCCCCGACGCTGGATAGATGAGTCCCTGGAGTATGTGGGAAGCCTTAGGGCCCTTATTCATGTTGTTTTTATTCCATCACTTAACAATCTCTCTTTTCAATGTTTAAAATATACATAATATGTTTCTCTAGTATTTTATGTATAAGATTTCTAAATAAAAATTAATTATATATGTATGCTCGAAATTTATTTACTGATGGGGTACAGAATTAAAAAAACCTGGAGGTCACTCGTTTAAAAGAAAACAATATATAAATATATTATATACATAGTAAACAACAATATTTAGTTATGCATCTCCTATATTTATTAGCTTTTAGAGACAATGGTGATTTCTTTCCATACAGATTGCATTAGGATATAACACAGAGTTGTGAAAAAATATTGGTTTCTGGTGGTGAAGAATCTTCTGGTAGCTTCAGGATTCCATCCAGCATTTTTAAGTTTGGCAAACAGGAGAACACTCTAAAGCAGAAGTGAAAAGAAAAGAAAAAGTAACCGTATTGAACAAAAGCATTGTATTTTACTTTCTGTCTTTATAAGTAAGTGCACTTTGCCTATTGTTACAAGAAAGTTGAGTGGCTATCATTTTATTTTGTTTTGTTTTGTTTTTAATCTATGCAATAGGGTTCTAATAAAATACTATTTATGTGTATTGAACTGATCACCCTGCTGTAGCTTGCCCTCTCAGGAGCTACTGTATGGTTCTGCCTATTATAAATATAGATCAGAGAAGTAGGACTGCCTACAGTCTGTTTTTATAAGAGAATTTCAGTCCAGTTTCTACAAAACCCTATAAAGAAAAAAAAAAATGAGAGAATTTAGCCAACTAACCACGAGAGAAAGAATGAGATAATGAGACATGTACACATCATAAAGTTAAAAGTTTTTAAAAATGGAAAAAGTAAAGAAAGCACATATTGTTTACTGCTAATTAAGGAAGAATTCTCACTGTGAGTTATAAGAAGACGAGGCGGACGAGAATAACCTTGTGCTGCATGATTTTCTCATGACAGCATTTTTGAAGCTCACATTTTAAATTTATACCTTCCAGGTTCAGGAAGGTGTCATGTACCCCTTCCAGGTTCAGGAGGGGGCCTGCACGTCAGCCTCGTTACACAGTAGTCAAATACCTAGCAGTATGAGAAAGTAGTGTTTCCTTTCAAGTGGACAGCTTTTCTAGATCTGGGAATTCTGTGGCCCTGGGATTCGCCCGGGATGAAAGACACCGACGTGCCGTGTCAGCTAAGGGTGGTGTTGACCTCCTTGGAATGCTGTCATTGGCTTCATGATTTGCTTAGCACTAAATGCTTCCTGCACATTATCATATTTATTCCTCACACCAGTTCTGTTAGGTTGGTTTTTATCCCCCATTTTAAATCACTTATCCAAGATCATAAAGCCTGTAGGTGACAAAGCAAAGATAAAAATCTAAGTCTTCTGGCCCTAATGTTTAGACTTAGCTGACAGGAAACCCTAACCACTACTTCCTTTCAAAAAGTCAAACTATGGTGAACTAAGATCACATTTTCTTCTGAAGAACAGTAGAAGAGTTTGCCTATGGGTGTCCCAGGAAATGGGGCTACCTTCTACCTACTGGGACTTACACTATGAGCTTTATCAGTAAGTTTTTTCTCTTTTGAACTGTGCTCTCTTCTTTTTGAAGGATCTGAAACAAAGGAGGAAGGGGAAGATAGTCACAATCTAGGTGACAATGATCAAGAAAATCTTACACTTAAATCATTCTGATCCTGTTGTAAAGGGTCACTGAAAGTCTGGTCCAAATCTTGACGCAGAGATACCCAGAAACAAAATGAATGCTGTTACGATCCTAAAAGTGTGAATTCAGGACCAGGTTATAGCCCAAATTTGGATGAACTTGGGACTTCAGTTTAGTTTCTTAGCAGAAGTGGATACTTAAGTCCTTTCCTCATGCTTTAAAATGTCTGTATCTTTCTGTTTAAAGTAACCCTGTACTACCCAAGTCAATACAACCTGACTTTTTATAGCTTGAACGCCAGTCTATATCCACCTTGGACTCAGTCCAATGGAGTTAATGTTAGAAAATAGAAGAGCCTCATTATATCCCTCATTCTCACATAACTCTATACCACATCATAGTGAAGACAGATTCATAGTGAGACCTCAGGGCATATCAGATTTCAGACAGTGAATCTTAATTCTATTGTTGTAAGGCATCCTTTGAAGGGAGGCAAATCACTGATATGGGATCAAGGTAAAACCCCACATATAAATTAACAAAACTAAAAGGTAATGCTAATTTTCTTTCTGACTAGAAATGTGCCTTTTTTGGAATGGTGTTGAAATGTCCAGCTAACCCTCCTCTGACTGTTGCAAATATAATTTTAAACTTCAAAATGTTATTATGGTTAAATGTTAGTTCAGTTGTAAAGCAAATGTTCTGCTAGTTTTCACTTACATAAAAGCAGTTTGAGAATTTATTATCACAGAACATGAATTTTGCCTTCGGTTTATAGTCATGGGGGAGACAACGGCAATAATGAGATTTATGTAGGAACAACAGAGATTACAATTTTTATTGTGACAATCTTTTGTTGTACATCAGGGGTTGAGGAGTCTAATATTAGGTAGGCCTCTGGAATACTGTTGTTGTCATGGGAAAATGGCAGCTTCAGAAAGGAAGGTAGTGAGAAAGAACTATGTCTTTTATTGAAGTTGAATGTAGATGAAGGAAGTAGTCATAGACCAGGTATGGCACACAGAGATGATCTAATGCTTTGTATGATAGATTCAAACTAAGACATGAGTTGACTTGTCATTTGGGGGCAAATACAGTTTCTAGAACTCAGTCGCTTATTATTTTAACTTCCCGCAAGTGGTGCTGGGAATTAGCTAGGGAGAAATCAGTGGGCATAGAATCTCCTGCACACTCCAAGGTGTAGACTGCATCATTATCATTAGGAATGTCCCAGTAGTGACAAAGCAATTAAATGGTTTATTCTTCACAGGTTTTCAAGGACTTTCAACCACTAGGGTAGGTTGAATCAATTATTTCTTTGTATTCACTTAATGGTGCCCTTGTGGTCCAAAGGAGTGAAAATAAAACCGGAGAATAAACAATTTATAAAATTATCACATGGACCTCAATAGGATTCTACATGTAGAAATTTTTTTAAAGACATAGTATCTTTTAAACATTAGAGAGAAAATGCATAGGATTTGAAAGTCTAAAATGAAGCATCTTTGTATATGTAAAGTCACATTACAAGGGAAGCCTAAACTTTGAAAGCAATCATAAATTAACTCAGAGAAGACTGTATTAAAGATTTTTTTTAAAGATCAGCTTAAAGTTCTTTAGTTGAGCTCAGAAGCATGAAACATTCAACTCTTAGTAGATATGATAAATATTTGCCAAGGGAATTTAAGCTAGAGGGGAACAACTGTTAAAGTGTACATTCAATAAAGAACATAGATGACAAAGGTGTTAGGGGCCTTACCGTTTCCGGTAATTTTGGTGAAACTCACAAGGGTTCCTCTTGAGCATGAGGGATTCTAGTGGGGTGCACTGTAAACTGGAGAGCCCAGTCAGAGACTCAATATGGTTTTCAGCCAAAGATAAATGCTGTATCTGGGGTATCTTTGGCAATTGTTTAAAAGATGTGAGATGGTTTTTGTTCATATTTAAAACTCTGCATCTGGATAAAAAAATATAAACACTTGTCATTTGTCTCCCAAAAAGAATGGTTAACTACCAAATCTCGACCATAACCCCTCAAAGGAGTGACAATGACATTTTCTACAAGTTTGGTTTGTAAAAGAAGAGAAAGATTTATACTAAAATATTCAGAGAAAATAAGCAGAATATATGAGACTGTAAGTTTGCTGAGTGCAGGAATCTGTTTTCTTTTCCAATGTATACACTTAGTACTTGGCATAACATTTGGTCCATGGTGGATTCACGCTATGTGCCAAACGAAAGAGTGAATGGCTGCATATAATCTCAGTGATATAGTAGTACACAGACACATAATAACTTGTGAAGAGTATTGCCTCCAAGTACTGAGATTATAGTTGTTTTTTTTCTTAGCTGACAGGATGCTATATTGAATGCTATGTGAAAATGAAAACTTAAATGCTATATTGGAAAAAAATAGCATTGTAAGTCCGAAAAAAAAAAGTCTTTTATATAAAAAAAGAATAAAAGTTATCCTTAGGAGAAGAAATGTGTGTTAGGCATTTAAGGTGAATATATTTTCCTGACATATGATGTTTCTCAGTATTTTTGCCTTAATTGTGTAAGACCATGCAAATAGGGGAAATGATTCCAAATCTGTCACTGACACCTTGCCTTGAGGAAAAATTCCTTTATGTACACGTTGGAATTTAATACCATGAGAAAGGCACAGGGAACTTACTTATGGGCCCTGTACTCCATAAGGACACTGAGTAAATAATTATTGCTAATGTTAAAGATGGTGCTAAACAGGGGCGCCTGGGTGGCTCAGTCGGTTGAGCATCCGACTTCAGCTCAGGTCACGATCTCGCGGTTCGTGAGTTCGAGCCCCGCGTCGGGCTCTGGGCTGATGGCTCAGAGCCTGGAGCCTGCTTCCGATTCTGTGTCTCCCTCTCTCTCTGCCCCTCCCCCATTCATGCTCTGTCTCTCTCTGTCTCAAAAATAAATAAACATTAAAAAAAATTTAAAAAAAAAAGATGGTGCTAAACAGAGTGCTTCTACACAATGGTATTAGAAAAATTCAGTTTGAACCCCCCCCCCCCGATCTCATTGTAATTTTTTTCCACATCTGTTCTTTTCATTTCCTTTCTTCCTTCCACTCCACCTCCATATGGATATTTCACACTGTCCTAATCATACATTTGATAATTTGGGGTTTTTACTCTTTTCCAGGTTACACAGAATCTTTAGAAGACTTCAGTACTATGACAATTTGTAATTGAAAACCCAGCCCAAGCAGTTCCTGTCTCTCTGCCCCTCTCTCTGTCCATGAAGTGTTTTCTTTTCTTAGCTGCCAGTCATTCTCTCATTTTATTTTATTTTTAAAAAAGTTATTTATTGAAATTCAAATTAGTTAACATGCAGTGTAGAATTGGTGTCAGGAGTAGAACCCATTGATTCGTCACTTACATATAACACCCAGGGCTCATCCTAACAAGTGCCCTCCTTAATGCCCTTCACCACACACAAAAATAAATTCAAAATGGATGAAACACCTAAACATGAGTCAGGAAACCATCAAAATCCTGGAGGAGAAAACAGGCAGCAACCTCTTTGACCTCGGCTGCAGCAACTTCTTACTAGACATGTCACCCGAGGCAAGGGTAATAAAAGCAAAAATGAACTACTGGTATCTCATTTTCAACATCCATCCATCCCTCCCAGGCTCTCAGATTTACCCCGTCACAGATCCCCAGTTAGCAGGATGTTAGGCAAGCAGAGCAGCGAACCGAGTGTGGTGTTTTCCCTGGGGCAGAAGGAAGGAGGCTATGAATACACACGCATCAACTTTTTTCTCCTTTTTTTGACATGTTGATTTGGCAGTTGTAAAATTTGAATTGCAATTACATAATTTCATATTATATATCCTATTTCTAATGAAAGAAAAGCCAAAAGAATACATCTAGAGAACACTAAAGTTAGGTTAAGTCTTTTCTTTAGTGATTGTGGTTTCTCTTTCTCTTTTTTTACGTAAGATAGCAAAGATTTGGAAGTTTATTGATCTGGATCAAGTAAAGTTCAGATACTCCAAGCATCTTTTAGTTCAGTATTTTTAGAGCATGCCATGTTGATTATTAAAAAGTATTTTTCGTTGTATGTGTATTTAAAAAAATATAGCTAATGTATCACTATTATATCCCTAGAAGAGAGTCTGGCAAAAACAAAAACACCAACAACAAAAAACCCCTCAAAACCTCAAAACCTGAATGAATCAATATCAACTGCCATTGAGTTTTTATTTATAGTAGTGATATTAAGTTTCTTTTGAGAATTTTTACTTAGATATTTTACAATTTGTTAAAAACAACATAGGTAAAATCAAATGCTAGGCAAATCTGCCTAAAGTTTCCAAGGGGTGTTAAATATGATTGAAGATAACCCAGGCACATTGCATATTCTGACCCTTCTTCCGTCTCCAACTGTTTCCCTCTCCTTTGTGGCTGTGATGGTCTTTTTGTTGCCCTGTCTCAATCTATGCTGAGGGATGTATCTTAACCTGCTCTAGGACTTACCCTTCCCTCTTATCTTTTAACATCAGGAGATTATCTTTTAACATCAGGAATTTGGGATCCTTGGAAGACCAAAGAGTCTGCATATTTGTAAAAACTTTTAGTTTGTTTCTGTCTCTATTCTCACCCTTCCATGAGAATGTGACTTTGAAGCCAAGATTATTGCCAACTATCTGTAGTCTTTCCTCATAGGTGCTCAACAAATTTGACTGACTAAAAATCTCTATTTTACAACAACAGTATTTATATAATATAATTGCATTTCCAGTGTACAATATAAGGATTATGGCAAACTTTTCTGCCAATATGATTCTACGATTGCAAATTCCTCCCCTAAAAATTGCTGATAATACTAATTTAGAAAAGAATAGATTTTGTCCTCTAAAGTGTGACATTTTTACATATAAGTTTCCCTTTTTGCCTTGTCCAGGCATCATTTAGCACTATCACCTTTAAGACTGGACCATATGGCCACGGTATGTGCAGACAATCGTCACATATGCCCGCATAGCAAAGATTTGACTCTAACTTAGTAACTAGACATGCTAAAAAGCAAGTACCTTGGCAATCTTATGGCACTTAAGTCCACCAGTGAATTATCCACTAACCAGAGGGTTTCGACTCGAATTAGTCTTCTAAGAATCCTGTTAAAATTTGCAACTTGATAAGGGTCCCCCAAATCCTGAAATGAAAGGTTCAAATTCTGAAGGGAAAAATAAATAAAAAGAAAAGGCAAGTTCTTTGTCAACTTTTAAAAATAGTTCTTCATTAAAAATGTGTTTAAGTATGTTATTTAACTATGTTATTTAAATATGTGTGCAATATGTTATTTAAACCAGTAGTTTTCACCTTTTTTTGTGTGTCCTCTAAAACACTCACACATCCAAACACTCACAATTACCTTGCAGAGATTCATTCTCAAGATGGGGGAGGTAAAGATCCTGACCTAATCCTGATTAGAATTACATACAAGGTTGGAGGTGGGGAAGGCAGGATCCTGAAACTGAGTCTGAAATTCTCTAGGGGTTAAGGGAGGAAAGGATGACATTCTATCTTGGAATTACTGATTTGAAGGATGAGTTACCATTTAGCCTCCTTGGAAATACTCAGAAATCACATTTAAAAAGATTTCAAAGTAAACTACCATCATTCAAAAGATGAAAGCTATGATTTTCTTTTAAAGTAGTTAGGAATACATACCTAACGATGACTTAGCGTATTTCACAGATAGTGGATACTTTATGTTTGCTTTTAACGGCAGTCAACTTCAATTTAAAGAAAATTAAAACCACTTTTGGTGGTTTTACAAGAGCATTGCTCTTGTAAACTCTATTCCTAAAAGTCAACTTAACTTTTTTGTTTCCGCAATTTTACCATCAAGTTCTGTCAATAAAATTATTGAATAAAATGGCCATCCCTTTTTAAAAAAAATGAAGCAGAATGATTTAATATTTTAAAGAAATACAGGTATCTCGATCTTTAAAAAGATCATTAAAGCCTTGATATTTTTAGGCATTAAACATTATAAACTTTGACACTTTAAGTTCCATTTTCCAAAAGTATAAAACGTCTTAATTGTAACATAAAACTTAAGAAATGATAAAAGATTATATCTATCATTTTATATTGAATGCCACCACCTCAGAGAGGCATTTTTTGGACCACTATGTCTCAATTAAGTTTTCTATGTTAGTTAGAGTTTCTTTAGCCATTCTCCTAGACTACAGTTATCTCAAGGCCAATTAAATTTTCTATAATTTATGATGAAATCTCCATTGGCCTTTGCAGTATATCCATGGTTTAAATGGCAGCTATAAAGAAAAAATGGATATATACACTGAAATGATTACCTCTAAAGATAGTTCTGGGAGTGGAGGTCAAAGTTTCAGGTGTATTAGTTAAATTTTTTAATAAATAGGCCTATGGTGTCAATTTTTAAGAGTAGAATGTATCCATCCATTATATATGAAAACTTTACTTTTAAAAAGAAAAGAAAGCACTGTGTAGGGAAACAATATTCTATTTTTATATCTTCCACTACCAAGTTATGTAACTTTTGGCAAATCAATTCTCTTTCTGAACTTCCCTCTCCTTTTTGAAAGGAAAGGGTTTAGACCAGACCCTCTCCAAAGCTCCTTCCCACCTCCTAATTCCATAATTCTAAAACATAAATGGCCAATCTGTGAAACAAAAGAGGCCATCAAGAGGCCCCACTGAGCAGGTTTTAAACTCAGCCTTATTTCTGGAAGGCTTCCTAAATTCTTCAATTTGGTCACTCTAAGAAACAAAAATATTGGCATCCCGCTCTGTTGAGACATTGATTTGCCCTTTCATTGCTACCAACACAGCCTTCCCATTTACGTGTTTACTGCCCAAGATGACTTGATCAGGCCAGAATTAGAGGCTTGAAGGATCACAGCCCATTGCAGGCACTGTTTTCAATGATAGTGGCTCCATCAGTTGGGTCATTTTCAGCACCAAGAAATCACAGCTCCTGTTTTTCACTGCAAAAGTTTTATTTGTTCCAGGATAGTTGTGTTCAGACCAAGCTGGCTGCTCCAGCTGATGAAAATTTTTGGCGTAATGCATTGTTCAAGGGATTCTAGATGGCATCATAAACTCACTGATAAGGAATGTTGTCCAACCCTTTGATATTCATTATTGTCAAACGGAACAATTTCATTCTCGGGTATTTTAAACTTCTCCAAAATTGAGCAATATTAGTATAAGACACAGGGTAGAAAATAAGTAACATGTCATGATGAAGAAGAGGTGAACAAAGAGATAGAGAAGCCCATACACCACTAGTTTTAGAGAAAACTCCGAGGAAATGCTGAAAGTTTTGATATTTATGCTAGCAATTGCCCTTAAAATGGGGGGGGGGGGCGCTCATAACAGAATCAATGTGGAAAAGAGACCCTTTTCTGTCTTTTAAGCTCTCACCGTGCAGTCCTCCCAGTTTTCTTGTAGCCATGTTTCCCATTTGTTTTTTTCAAGGACTCTTTTCCGAGCAGGTAAGACACACTCCTCCTGTCTGAAGAGCAACTCTTCTGTGGAGGGTCCTGGGCAAAAATCACAAGGTGAGATCTTGGAAATAGGTTTAGGGCAGCAGGACTGACATCTTCACTTGATATTTGTGGGATTTTTTTTGTTTGTTTTTGTTTTTTGTGAGTTTTTTTTTTTTTTTGAGAGAGAGAGAGAGCAAGAGAGAGGGGCAGAGAGAGAGAGAGAGAGAGAGAGAGAGAGAGAGAGAGAGAGAATCCCAAGCAGGCTCCTCACTGTTAGTGCAGAGCCTGATGCAGGGCTCAAACTCATGAACTGCAAGTTCATAGCCTGAGCTGAAACCAAGAGTCGGATGCTTAACCCACTGAGCCATCCAGGCACCCTTCTCTTGACATTTGGCCAGTTTTTTTAAACTCTCACGAGATATCAAAATTGAGGAAAACGTGAGTTGGCCTGTAATATGCCCAAATAGTGTGAGCAGTAAAAAAAATGAGCTAACTTTTAACCTTACATAAATTATTTCTTGTGCACATAAGAAAATCACCAGTAGAGTAACTTTAGTCTCACATAATTTTCTCTTTGGGGATATGAAGTCACTCGTGACTTTCCCTCTCTTTTGTTTCTCAACTCAGTTAGCCACTTGGTTCTATAACCTGTCTGCTGGAGAATCTGTCCCCTACCTTTTCAATGTCTAGATCCTCATATCTCCTCCCTGAACAATAACTACTTTCTTGTGGATCTCCTTGTTTGAAATCTTCACTCCTTCAATATAAATGATAGACTTTTCTAGCCTTCTAGAAACACAGCTTTTTGCCACACTTCCATGTTGAAAACATTTCAGGATTTTCTTACTGCCTACCAATTAGAGATGGAAAATCCTGGCTTGTCAAGCAAGGTTTTCCACAATCTTTTTTTTTTTTAGTTAAAAATTTTTAATGTTTATTCATTTTTGAGAGACAGAGAGAGACAAAGCATGAGTGGGGGAGGGGCAGAGAGAGAGGGAGACACAGAATCTGAAGCAGGCTCTAGATTCTGAGCTGTCAGCACAAAGCTCTATGCAGGGCTCAAACCCACAAACTGGGAGATCATGACCTGAGCCGAAATCAGACAACTGACTGAGTCACTCAAGCGCCCCAAAGTTTTTGACAATCTTATCTCAATCTCCATTTCCACACTCATTCCCACTATTTCCCAACCCTGTTGTCCTCCAAATCAGGTTTGCACAAAATTTCCATGGTTAATGAAAAGATATCCAGTCTGAGGTTGGGTGCTAGGTGATTGTGTATCTCCAGATGACTAATTTTAATTTTCTGAGTTTCAGTTTTCCATGTCAGCAAAAATACAGGAAAGACTAGAATCAAGGGCCCAACGTGAGTTGAATATGATGAGAAGTTATGTTTGTTTGAAGTTCATACTGCTTTAAAAAAATACTGATTTCCAATTCCATTAGAATGTATTTCTTTATTAGCAAGTATAACTCTATCGTGTTGCCCAGGAAAACTACAGTCTATTATGATGCTAACTGGGCCCCTGACAGCAATCCTAAGCTCAGTGATTTCAAATCCCTCCCACTCCACAATATGTTTCTATGAATCCTACCTGGAATCATTTGTGTACATTTCCCCCATGCCATTTTTCTGGAATGCATGATTCTTATTTCACAGGTGAAAAGAAAGAGATATACTAAAGAAAAGGTGACTAAAGGCATCAGGAACAAACTTTGTTTTTGTGGAAGTTTTGTCCAGGCTTTGCTGGGAGATAATGAGCCCATTTGTGAAGGACTTATGGAAGGCAATAAAAGAGTCCAATATTTCATTATTGTGACACAAACATCTCTTCTTTCATCAGGTGCAGGTGGAAGATTAGGTGCAACCTGACCTTTCTGGTATTTCTCTCATAATGAACTGTACAGTTTCCACCCAGGAAATCACATAACCCTGAAGTATCCCAACCAATTTACAAATAAAATATCCTTGTGTTAAATTTTCTTCCTCATTGATTAAGCTGATTGGAATTAAAAGTCACAGAACTGGAAAAAAACTGGATAATCACCTAATTGGGCAGACCTTGGGCTCTATTATCTTTAATACACCCACCCGAAATTTGGTAGCTTGCTTTGTGCAAGAGATATCCCCAGACTTATTAAACTCTGCCCTATATTGTTTGTTTGAGTTCTATTGATCTTCTGTTCTTTCAATTATTATTTTTTTTAAACAGCTTTCAAAGATCTCTTTGAAGTTGGAAGCCAAAGGTCACTTCCACTGTGAGGAATTATATTAAATTGGATTCTTTCTTTTTTAAACTCGGACTTGGTTGGTAATTGAAGATATATCTTAGCAGTTGAGAACTACAGTCTGGAATATCTGACATCCTTGGAATGTCGACTTTTACCTGCCATCTCTGAGCTGGTACTTTGTCCCCTCACTGGATTTGTAACTTAGCAGCAGTGACTGAATTGACTTGCTGAGGGATTTTCAAATAGAAGGCATCCACATCTGAAAGAATTCTGCCAACAGTTGGCTCTTTTGCTTCATTTAATTGGGAGGAGTCAAGTCAGTCTTGATCTGGCCATCAAAGCTTTGGGAAATTGCTGTTTATCACACGCAAGATAACCTTTCTTTTCTTAAGAACTCTTCCCGGATGTACAATTGGGGCAACTGAGATGAACTGAAGTAGTTTGGATGGGTGTTTCAGGATCTAATCTAGAAGAAGGGTAATTGTTACTAGAATGCTTTTGAAAAGCACTTGTCTATCTCACATATGCACGCACAAAACGTAAACTAAATTAAGGACAGTGAACGAGGGACATCTGTTTCCTTCACGGTTTGAGGTGATGAGATTTTCCCATGTTTTCAATCCCCTAGATCATGCTCCATTCCTTTTACAACTAGTCACTTGCAAGAGATTGGGTGTTGTTAATGGTCTATGGAAGGAAAATGTGCCTTATCTTTGCAGAGCGATGATTCCTCTGCATGAATGGCCATTGTGGTCCTTATGCGGGATTAGTTTTGTTGACTGATGACCTTAGCACATGACCTGGTGCTTAAACCGGGGAAGGAGAGAGGCCACCGTGCTCTCTTCACACATACTCATTGTCAGTTTACTCCTATATCTGATTCCCCTGTCATCCCTCAGTGTCTTCAGTTCAGTTCTCTCTAAACCTCAACTCTCCATCCATGCTCAGAGTACAATTTATTTTTGCCTCACTGTGGCACAATCATCAACCACCACCACTACTAGCACAAGCACACACACACACACACACACACACACACACACACACACATACACACACACATGCCAGCACCCTTACTGTATCAGTCTTTCCACTGTCTATTCAAATTTCCTCCCTCCAGACTTCCGAAACTAGTATTTGTACAGTATGGCCCTCCGATCATCTGCAACAGAATTTCCTGATAATTTTACAAATGCAGATTCCTGGGCCCCACTTCCTGCTAACCACATCAGATTCGTTGAGAGCTGGGCCTGGAAAAGTGCTTTTCCCACAGGCCTCCAGGTAAACTGTCCACACACTGAAGTCTAAGAACCAGCTGAAGCTGCCCACTTTGAACCCTGGTAAGACCTCTCTTCCTTTTACTGATGGACTCCTTATTCATGTGACACATATGGTCTCTACTTCCTTTGGCCTCCCACCTTCCCAATTCCCCATAATTTCTTGCTCTTTGAAAAGTATTCTCTCTCAGTCCCCACAGAGCAACTTGAGTTTACCTCTAGTAGTACTATCTACTAATATTTTAAAACTAGGAGTCAGTGCTTAGCTGCAAACAAAGCTGACAGAGTTAAAACATAAGAACATATTTTACCCAAAGTTTCAGAAAATGATGCTATTTTAGTCTATCTTTGTCAACTGAATTTGAGTGAAAGAAGAAAGGCATTGTGTGGTAAAGTGATGCTACTGGGAGAGGGAAGCGAGCAGGCGAATATATTTAAAGCAACTTCTTCTAAATCAGTATTACAATGGTACAGTACACAATATAACTGCAAATCTGTAAATACAGGTGGAAGATAGCCAAGATATTTGATGTTTTGTAATGACTAAACACTCACTGCAGCCGAAATTATGTCTAATATTATCTCATCAGCTTATGGGATATGCAAAAGAGACATGAGAAATGCATGGTGCTTATTCTTACATAATATAGAATCCATTGAAAGCTATAACAATTTGGGGCTCCTGGGTGGTGCAGTCGGTTAAGCGTCAGACTTCAGCTCAGGTCATGATCTCACTATTCGTGAGTTCGAGCCCGGCTTCGGGCTCTGTGCTGACAGCTCGGAGCCTGGAGCCTGCTTTGGATTCTGTGTCTCCCTCTATCTCTGCCCCTTCCCCCACTTGCTCTCTGTCTGTCTCTCTCTCTCTCTCAGAAGTAAATAAACATTAAAAAAATTTAAAAAAAAAGAAAGCTATAAAAATTAAACATTGTGTATATTAGGGGCTACAGATAACAATTCTTCACACTGTCACAGTAGTGCACTTGTAAAGTCTGACAGAATGAGAAGGAATAGAATAACATTAGTTTATTCTACCAAATTTAACATGCTTAGTGAAAATATAAAATGAAACTCCCTGGTTTATTTAGATTCCCAATTGATGTTTTAAAAACCAATGATAGAAGTAAATCAGGTTAAAGTGATTCATCAAAGTGACAATGTCATTCATGATCATTAAATATTGTAAATAAACTAAAATTCCAACAAAGATCACTGGTTAAATATATTTAGTAATATCCATATGATGGAAAGATAAACAGCCTTTAAAAAACATGTTTTGGGTAATATTTAATAACATGGAAGAAATGCTCCCAATAACGAGATAGGCAAAAAAACTCAAGGTACAATTTTTTTGTACAATTCTGTGAAGAAGTATGTGAATATATTTTTCAAAAAAAGGCTAAACAGAAACAAAATAAATCACAGTGGTTATTTGTGTATCATTGAATTACAAGCGCATTTTCATCTGTCTATTTTTCTAGTATTTAACACTGAACATTCATTATTTATATAACCAGATATGTGACCGTGCTTTAAAGTGGCTTCACTAACTATATTAATAATTCTGTGGTCTTGATAAAGAAAATTTTTCTACCTCCAAGTAGTATATTTGTTTCCCCAAGTAATGTTTCTAATCCACAGATACAATCAACTCAGAGCACGTACACAAAGAACACATACATTTGTTCTTTACCTTCTCTTATTCTTGGGCAACGCAGCTGACTTCCTTGAATGTCATGTTGTTCTACCTTATGCCAAGTGAGGAACTTAAAGGAGTCTGATGGAAGCTTTAAAACAAGAAGAGAAATAGCATCTGGTCATATGCGATTCATGTACTTTTATGTGTAAAAGTAATACAGATCATCGCCAAACATTCAGCCACATTGAACTGCAAATACCTGACGGTGTCCTTATAGAAGTCATTTTAGTTCATTTTAAATTATGTCTTCTTATACAGATTAGCATCTCCAACACCTGCAACTGATTTACATCTGGTGATAAATGACAATAGTGATACATACGTATACCCATTCATGAATCCGCTTTACAGCACCTCTGATAAATCATTCTTTAATATTTATTGAATGTATATTAGGGGCTACAGATAACAATTCTTTACAGTCACACTAGTACACTTATAAAATTTGATAGGATATAAAGGAATAGACAAATATTGGTTTATTGTACCAAATTTAAAATGCTTGGTAAAAATATAAAATGAAACTACCTGATTTATTTAGATTGCGAGATCTCATTCCCTTTTCCATTTTATAACAGTTCTAATTGTTGGCGGCTCTTTATTATACGGGACCCCAAGCCTCTCTAACTTGCTTCAATTGTCAAAGTTCTGCCTTTTGAGGCTCCATAGAAGTCACACGTGGCTACTATTTTAAGTGTTTCGTAACGATTGTCATCTTCTTCCTAAGTCGTACCGTTATTACTCACAGATCATGGCTGACAAATCATTATATGATTCTCCTTGGAAAGAGTTCTAATTTATTGACATTGTTCTTAAAATGTGTAGCCAGTATTGAAAGAAATATTGTAGGTCTGGTCATCTTCCTTGTTCTGGACAGTGTATTACCAACCAGACTTTGTGCCAACATCATATTTGGGGCAATTTTTTATTGTTTACCATTATGGAGGTTGGTCAATCAAAATTCCCCGTATCTTATATGTTATATGATAGTCTCAAGGTTAACACAAATGAAAAGGCATATTACACGGAAAAGAGTGTTCTGTTAAATACAGACACCATACATTCATTCTTCTGTTAGCCAGTGTTGTACACGTAAACAAACAAACCCAGAATATTTGATATAAAGAAATGTCATTAGAGTATTTGGAACAACCACTTTCATCTCACAGAGAAGCATTGCACAGAGCTTATGTTTTGCTTGAGCTGTAAATTTGTGTGACTAATACTAACATAAAAAAAACATTTCCACCACTGAATAAGCTTCTGAGGCTCTGGACTGCACTAAGTGAAGCATTTCCCTTTGCTACAGGACTCTGCAGAGCCATTATTTGCTAATATACACTGTGAGTCTCTACTCACAAAGTGTTCCCCTGGACTTTTTAAACCATAAAAACTTTTATTCTTGAAGCAGCACGGGGGTCTCGTGCATCTTGTGAAGCAGAATTTGGAACATGCCGACTCAGAAGAAATTGATAAGAGGTGGCTTTTTAATATCATTTAGCTTTGATTTTTTTTTTTTATCTTCATTGCTTACTCACTACTGACCATGGCTGTTCTAGTAAATACCTCCATATCTTCATTTAAAAATAGAGTAACAAAATCTCTCTACCTTATTGATAGCAAAAAGCTAAAAAGCTAATGAATGCTTGAGCAATTCTTTGAGATAATCTGAGGATTTGCTAATATGGTTTTAAGGAATTCACTCATTCTTTGGAAATATTATTTAAAAGACCAAGAAACATACATTTTAGATTATTGAGGAATGTGATCCCTGGACTATTCTTGGCTGTTGAGTTCACATGTTTATGGAAGCTTCGTTCCCAATTTCCAATGTGCTTTTGGATTGTTTTTTCGTGCTTCTATCGCAGAATAAAAATATATTAGAAGTTAAATTCCCTGGAGTTGCCATACCCCATTGCCTTTTTGTGCTACTTCCTGATGATCTTACTGGAAAAAGAAGAATCTAAGCTAAAGCTGTATTTGAGAAGAAAGTTTCCGTTTTTCAACCGACATCTAATTTTGTACAAAACACTGTTTGCCTTTTCAAAGGAGTTCTGTGGTTGATTTGGGGATTTCTGATATTATAGGAAAATGAGCTATTACATTTCTCTGTTTATGTTTATGTGAGGTTGTCAATATGCTGCAGTTGTGTGACCATTGCTTCTTCCTAAAGGAATAGTGAATACTTGTGTCTTACCTTTTTGTTGTTCCTTTCTTAATTCTGATGGAAGAAGTGATTAATCCATTGGTTCAATAAATATTTCCAAAGTTGGTTTGCTTCATTTCATTTCACTCATTTATTCAAAAATATATACTGTACCCTGCTGTGTGTCAGGCACTGGGGATATAAAGTTAAATAAAATATGGCATTTGTGCTTGAAAAACTCGTTTCCTATAATTGGAGAGGCAGATATTTGAGTAACCCATCTTGATCCAGGGGCTAGATGAAACAATTATAAATGAAGGAAAGGAGACAAAGCCCATACGGTTCCACTGAGATGGCAGAGGGGAAAGTCTTGGAAGTGGTGAGTTTGGCAGGAAACCATTTCATCTTGAGGACAAAGGACATTCCAGAAAGAAAGGAGATAAATCTTAGGCCAGAGACAGAATTTGAACTCAGCAGGGGAAAGGAAGGGATGCCATTTCTGTTTTGGTGGTCACCGCCTTTTCTATTCATCTCGTTTGCCTTCCTTCCCACTGCAGCTTCTTTCCATTTCCCCTCTGAGTTGGGACTGAGGGTGTCAACATTTCATTCCTTCCCAGTTACAAGGGTAGATTTAAGAACTTTGTACACTTGTTTAAAAATGTTCAATGTAAGAGGCCAACTAATCTTTGACAAAACAGGAAAGAATATCCAATGGAAAAAAGACAGTCTCCTCAGCATATGGTGTTGGGAACACGGGAGAGCAACATGCAGAAGCATGAACTTGGACCACTTTCTTACACCAGACACAAAAATAAACTCAAAGTGGATAAAAGCCATAAATGCAAGACAGGAAGCCATCAAAATCCTAGAGGAGAAAACAGGCAACAAGGGCTTTCACCTCAGCCACAGCAACTTCTTCCTCGACATGTCTCCAGAGGAAAGGGAAACAAAAGCAAAAATGAACTATTAGGACCTCATCAAGATAAAAAGTTTCTGCACGGTGAGGAAAACAATCAGCAAAACTAAAAGGCAATGTACAGAATGGGAGAAGATAGTTGCAAATGACATATCAGATAAAGGATTAGTATTCAAAATCTATAAGGAATTTATCAAACTCAACACCCCAAAAACAAATAATCCAGTGAAGAAGTGGGCAGAAGACATGAATACTTTTCCAAAGAAGACATCCAGAAGGCTAATTAATGGACATGTGAAAAGAGGCTTAACATCACTCATCAAGGAAATACAAATCAAAACCACGGTGAGATACCACCTCACATCTGTCAGAATGGCTAATTTTAACAACTCAGGCAATGACATGTTGGTGAGGATGCGGAGAAAGAGGAATACTTTTGAACTGCTGGTGGGAATGCAAACTTGTGCAGCCACTTTGGAAAACAGTATGGAGGTTCCTCAAAAAATTAAAAAGTATAACTACCCTATGACCCAGAAATTACACTACTAGGTCTTTATCCAAAGGATATAGGAGTGCTGATTCAAAGGGGCACACGCACTCTGATGTTTATAGCAGCACTATTGATAATAGCCAAAATATGGAAAGAGCCCACATGTTCATCAACTGATGAATGGATAAAGAAGTGGTATATATATATATATATATATATATATATACATATATATATATATACACACACACACACAGACACAGACACAGACACACACACACACACACACACACACACACACACACACAGTGGAATATTATTTGGCAAGCAAAAAGAATGAAATCTTGCCATTTGCAACAACGTGGATAGAACTTGGGTGTATTATGCTAAGTGAAATAAGTCAGTCAGAGAAAGACAAGTATCACGTGACTTCACACATATGTGAATTTAAGATACAAACAGATGAACATAAGGGAAGGGAAGTAAAAATAATATAAGAACAGGGAGACAAACCATAAGAGACTCTTGAATACAGAGAACAAACTGAGGGTTGCTGGAGCGGTGTGGGGTGGGGGGATGGGCTAAATGGGTGATGGACATTAAGGAGGGCACTTGTTGAATGAGCACTGGGTATTATATGTAAGTGATGAATCACTAAATTCTACTCCTGAAACCATTATTACCCTATATGTTAACTAACCTGGATTTAAATTTTAAAAGTTCAATGCAAGATAAAGTACATTTTATGAACTTCTCATTAGGTAAAGAGCAAATGAAAAGTATTTACCAGGGATGATATTCCAGAATCTGAATGTGGATGAAACCTTCTGTTCCTTGACAGAGCTGACTGAGTGTATGACTCACTCAGATCGGAGCAATACGATGAATCAGATGCACAAATCTGACTGCTTGCGTTTCGACCTGAGGAGCTGAGCCAAAGACAATGCTTAAAGTGTTTGTGTATCTCTTTTAAAATCTTTAAATGTAAATTTCTTTGTATATAGCAGCCATAGCAACAAATTATAAGCACCAACCTTTCCATTGAGAGGATAAATGATACCCTAGAAATTTATCTAGATCTCAGACGGACTTTGACGTCTTGTCATAGTCCTAAGCACATTTCTTATGGCTAATAGTCACTTGAGGCAAATTCTCCCCAAAGATAAGAGGGTCTGCCTAGACTGTACGTCTTAGAAAAGTAAATCTAATGGTACAGAGAAAAGCACATACATCCTTTCAAGATCTGAATGAGGAGGTCAGCCCTCATAGTAAGACATCATTCCTAATAGAGCTACCGGGGCAGACTTGTACAAGCAGGCATCCTTAAACTTTCTCTTGGTTTCCCCATTAATCTGGCTTACATTTTCCCTGAAATTTCCCCAAACCTCTTATACTTCTACAAATTGGTGGCAAACAAATAAAAAAATTCAGGTTCTTTAATCAGTTTTACTCACTTTGAAATATTACTCGACCATTTTGCTTAACAACAGCCCAGTGCTCTCTGTATCCCCATTTTTATACCCCTGAGATATAAAACACCCTTTCTGCTCTCCTAGAGTAATTCTCTGGTTCATTATTCATTGCTTTTCTTACACTTTTCCCTATCTCTTCAGGAATAGTTGCAAGTTTCTCTTTCTGTAATTGGCACTGTACATTATTTTAAGCCAATTTTAAAATAATATCTAAATATGCTTTTTCATGTTAAGTAAAACTATACATATCTCTCTTTCTTTCTGACCTCTTTTTACTCTTGATAGATCATTTTTCAGGCTCCAAGAATCTTAAGAGACAACCCTCGATATTTTATGGCACAATTATGCCTCGGTAGCAATTCTGCTTACAAGAAACTACACATCTCTTGTATATGAGGTTGCCTTCGTAAAGTACAATTTAATATGTCTTTTATTTTCCATGTATTAGCTGAGCTGGTACACTAGAAGAGCATAGCCACTACATCATATTCCACAAATAGCATTGCTGTGTCATTAAAAATAAAACAACTGGGGGAGCCTGGGTGGCTGGGTCGGTTGGGCATCTGACTGTGGCTCAGGTCATGATCTCGCAGGTGATGAATTCGAGCCCTGTGTTGGCTCTGTGCTGACAGTTCAGAGCCTGGAGCCTGCTTCGGGTTCTGTGTCTCCCTCTCTCTCTTCCCTCCCTGCTCATGTTCTCTCCCTCTGTCTCTCTGTCTCTCTGTCTCTCTCCCCAAAATAAATAAACATTTTAAAAAACCATACCCTATTATCAAAGAGAAAATTATTCCTCCATCTGCAACTAAATAACAAATCAAGAATTTTATCTTAATTATGTGAAAAAGTCAGAAAATGTATGTCTCTCATATCTTTCCCACTTGAGCAATTCATCAATAGTTTGGATAGTGTTTCTTGTAATTCGCAAAGTGTGCCTTGCCATTGAAACAAATTAACAAACACTAGAAGAAAAACAGCAAATTGTGTGAAATTTATTATTCCTGAGGCAGGTAAATCCTGTGATTGATAACTGGAGTTTTGGTCACCGATTGGGGAAAGCACTGGGAGAAAAGGGAATACCATATTGGGATGAACAGGATGAAAGTTTAGCTGACTTTTTTGGTTCATTTGTTTTTAATAAAATATTCTAGGTATTTTCTGCCACAATGAAGTTAGGAAACTAGGATAATGAACGTGGCTGAATCTTTCATCAGTGATTGTTGTCATGTTACTCTAAACTCCATTGATGGTTACACAGTGTGAATAAAAAATCTGGAGGTCTTCTTCTCTCTTGTTTTTAATCTAATGTATGAGAAGTGGTCATAGTTTACTTATCCAATCTCTCCAAAGAAGTCACAGGGGAAAAAAAAGAAAGTCACATAATTAAAAGATCTGACAAGAGAGATCCACTTGACCGGGTTTTACTGTATTTATCCTGTATAATGCTACAGATTAAGTACAATCATTTCAATGTGAGATTCAGTTTAAAAACAACTCAAAATCATCTCATCATCTTAGTTTACATTAGATGACTTGGGGATTTAAAGTAGAAGTTCTCTTTATGCCATTATCCTGATTACTACTAGACATTTATTAATAATAGAAGTTAATTAAAGCTTGATAACACAAATAAATAGGCTGCTAACATCCCTAAACTCTCTCTGTCTGTCTCTCTGTCTCTGTCTCTGTCTCAGGTTATCTGAGAAGATTCTAACCAATAGATGACCAGTCTGATTGTTATTCATGTGAAATTTTTTCTGAGGCTCCAAAGTCTAGTTTCTATCTGTCACATTCTCATTGCTCTCCGGACCCACACCAGGGGGTAGTGTCTGAAGAGTGGTGTGCTGGAATCTTGTGGTAGAAACCAGAGGGGCACTCTCAAAATCTTCTTTGTTCTGTTACTTCTGTCTTCAATTTCAAATAAAATTTTTCTTTGGTCTGATTTTTTTGGGAGAAATCTCAGCAGTAAGATAACTTCTGAATCTTTGGTTTAAAAAAGAAAAGAAATGGGGCACCTTTTAGGTTATGTTTCTAACTTCCACTTCATCTGCAACTTTTTAAAGTTTACTTATGGTTTTTTTTTAATTTTTTTTAACGGTTATTTATTTTTGAGACAGAGACAGACCATGAACGGGGAAGGGGCAGAGAGAGAGGGAGACACAGAATCTGAAGCAGGCTCCAGGCTCGGAGCCGTCAGCACAGAGCCCGACGGGGGGCTAGAACTCACGGATGGCGAGATCGTGACCTGAGTTGAAGTCGGGCGCTTAACCGACTGAGCCACCCAGGCGCCCCAGTTTACTTACTTATGTTGAGAGAGAGCATAGAAGGGGCGGGGAGAGAGAGAGATTGAGTGAGAGAGAGAGAGAGAGAGAGAGAGAGAGAGCGAGCGCAGGAATCGCAGTTAGGCTCCGCAGGCGTAGATTCGGACGTGGGGCCGGAACTCACAAACTGTGTGATCTTGACCTGAGCCCAAGTCAGGGCTTAACTGACTGAGCCACCCACGCACCCCATCTGTAATGTGTACATCGCTGAAGTCAAAGCTGCAAGACCTGTAAGTCCTAGGAATCTGAGGAACAGATACTTTAGCCAAGGCACTTAGCATCTCTAATGGTCAGCTCCTTATGTTTAATATTCAGAAGACAATGTAGACTCTGACCGATAGTGGTTTTTGTTTGTTTTGTAACATCACTGCTATGATGACGACTACGACTATTACAATATAATAGTTTTATAGTTAACATTTATTAAGCACTTGCTATGTGCTGGGCACTGTACCAAGGGCTCTACATGGATTAACTCATGTAAGCATCACAGTTACCAAATAAAGTGATCAACATGATTATTTTGTTTGTATTATTATAACACAATGAACATTATCGTTTGTAGACGAGGACACTGAGGCACAGAGAGGTGGCGTAATTTGCCCAAGGCACATTAAGAAACGATCAAGTGTTCTTACCACGATGATTCAGATTAGCTTTACATAAGCCACTGTGATTCTTTAAATAACTGTAAAGCTGTGTCATCATGAGGGTGCAACTGTTATGAAGGAAAACCATTAATACTGATTTTCTTATTCCGATCGCTCCGCCTAACTACATATAAATAATAGCGCTAGTTAATAGGACATGTAAATCTGAGCAGCTATTATTTACTGAAAACAAAAGTTAAGCCTTGAGTAGCAGAACCCATGAGAACACCATTCCAGATAACATCAAGCTGTTTTTAAAACCCTCTCCTATTCCCCCTCCACAAAAGAAAATAAAACCAGACACATGCAGTTTAGCTGGTATATTGGTTTACTCATTTTTAATCTTTCTGCCTGCAGTCAACAAACAGTTATCATAAATTACAAATCTCAGCCCTTATGAAAGAGCAATTAATTTTGTTAATGCTCCAATATAAAGCTGCCATGGAGAAGGTGCCATGGCTAAAAGTATACAGCATTTGTCAGCAGTGATTTATAGTGTCTTTAAAATAGGTGGCATTATCTGAATTGGCCATCTATTCTTAGTTTTAAAAAGTGTAGAATGGCTAACAAGAAGGAATCAGGTGAGCTGAGGGTGCTGGATAGAAAGCAACAATAACGTAACTTATCAACTCATGAGCACCTTTCGTCAGAAGATTGCGACGTCCTTTTTCAGTCACGAATTTATAAGCCTCATAAATTGTCAGCTGCAGTGGGTGCTATCTGTTTAATTAAAATGTCAAGTTGGTGATTATGTAAGGCGAGTGAAGGGGGAAATGGCGGATGGCCTAATTTCTGAGGAGAAGCTGAGCGCCTGGGTTGAAAGAGGTATTGTTGGGCACCCATCATACAAAAGGCCAGGGGACTCCTTTTAGACACCTACGGTTGTCAAAATTGTGTTTATATGACTCAACTTCTAAACATCCCATTTATATTCACTGCCGCATCATGAGAACTTTGTGTTTAGGAAGGAAGGAAGCTCAGTCTTATTTCTCAGTTAGCCAAGGTCACTTTTCCCAAATCCTCAACCTCCCTCCGTCTCTCCCAAAAGTATTGTTAGGTTCTCAAATCTTGTGGGATCTTGCTAAAACCAGGCACTTCTGAACTAAGGCCTGGAAGAAAATTTCCATGGACTCTGGAGCATTAATTTTGGATGAAAGGAGATATTATTCTAGCCTTTCTTATTTCCTTGACCTTTCTTTATCTTTATTTTCTTTTTTTTTTA
This sequence comes from Felis catus, assembly GCF_018350175.1. Classification (NCBI taxonomy): domain Eukaryota; kingdom Metazoa; phylum Chordata; class Mammalia; order Carnivora; family Felidae; genus Felis; species Felis catus. Next base: position 97,753,281 of record NC_058376.1, read on the forward strand.
ATCCAGACTCCCTGTGCTGTCTGTGCCTGTATTTCATTCATTTGTAATATGACAGTGATTGTGCATCTCTGTATAGTAGAGATGGTAATGAGATAACAGAAATACTCTAAATGGAGTTCTTATAAAATCAGGAAGAAATCTGATGCTATAGTGTGTTTGTTTCCAAAATGGCAAATTAGGTATACAGGTTTTTAAATTTCTGATGGCTTTAAATGAAGTTCCTAAAACTAAACCCATTAACTGAGTAAATAATAATATACCAATAAAATGTAGGGGTGGAAAACTTTTTCCTTCTTCCACTCTAGGTTCTTTGGCTGGTCTAATCGTTAAATTTGACATAAGATAGATTAACAGGAGAGAAAGATTCAATTTCATACATACGGGAGCCCATGAAGATATGAGACTCAAAAACGTGACCAGATTTCTTCCAGACCGAGAACTGGTTTTTTTTTTGTAGGCCCCACACCCAACATGGGACTTGAACTCATAACCCTGAGATTAAAAGTTGTGTGCTGTACTGACTGAGCCAGCCAGGTGCCGCAGAAATAATAAATTTTTGAAGAATTGACAAGTCAAAGAAGTTTGGGCTTGGGGTAGTAAATATTTGTTTACACAGTCCTCTCTCTGGTGATAACAATGCCTTCTACCCTGTTGGTGCAGGGAGGGTCCCTCACATGGGAGATTTATTTCCTGCTTTCAGGGAGACAGAGGAGGATCAGAGTGACTTTCTTGTACTGGATGTTTCCTAACTAACTTCATTCAAAGTAATCATTATGCCAAAGTAGCATATTTTGGGTGCCATATTTTTTTTCCCTTTGAGTATTGTTCCAAAAAACTATGTGTTTTACAGATATCCCCAAAGTATGTCAGTACCCACAACCTGAGATTTTAACAGATATATCTTAAATTACTTAGATTGTTGATTCTAAAACCACGTAACAATATATCTTGAGAAAAGCAAAACTAGAGTTGTCATTTTTCTTGTCTGAATGAGACAGATTTAAATTTTATGTGAACTTGTATTCTTTACATTTTGCATTTTTTATTCTTTTTTTTTTTGAGAGTGCACACACGAGCTCAAGCGGGGGAGGGGTAAAGGGAGAGGGAGGGAGAGACTATTAAGCAGGCCCCACACTCAATGCAGAGCCCGGAGCAGGAGCTCACAACCATGAGATCATGATCTGAGCCAAAATCAAGAGTTGGACACTTAACCTACTGAGCCACCCAGGCGCCCCTAAAGTTTGAATTTCTTTACAGGATGCATTTTCATCCTGTTCTTCAGCCCTGTGAACATTCTTTTTTTTTTTCTTCAACGTTTTTTTATTTATTTTTGGGACAGAGAGAGACAGAGCATGAACGGGGGAGGGGCAGAGAGAGAGAGGGAGACACAGAATCGGAAACAGGCTCCAGGCTCTGAGCCATCAGCCCAGAGCCTGACGCGGGGCTCGAACTCACGGACCGCGAGATCGTGACCTGGCTGAAGTCGGACGCTTAACCGACTGCGCCACCCAGGCGCCCCAAGAACATTCCTATAAGCACAAATAGGCCCCCAAATTAAGGTACAACAAAAGTAAAAGGACAAACATCTATCCAACTTCTCCAGAGGGAAATCTTGTAAACTTCAAAAAACAGTAGTGGGTTCCCTGACATTTATAGAAGCATAGATATATTTCAACGCCAGAAGCAATGAAGAGAGATTGCAATACCACAATGTTTCCTCTATGAGAGGATGTTTAGAAATTGTTAGAACTTTATTGTAACCACATATGTAACTTCCACTTAGAAGGTTTTCAATGCTTGAAGGATGTTTTACTACTCTATATGGCATTGTAGCAGAAAATTCAACCACCTACAACACTACAAGAGAGAAGAAGAATATAAACACTATAGGTTAATAAGTGATTGAAGTAGATCTTGTGAACAGGGATAAAACTGTAAAATCCCAAATGAAACTGACTGTATAAGAGGAAGGTACTATGAATAAGCCTCTTGTTTTGTGATGTGCAGAAATGTGATTGAATGAATACTAGCACTAAGTAAACATTTTTTCTTTCCTCTGTCCCTCCCATCATCATTCCTCCCTCTCTCCCTCCCTTCCTTCCTTCCTCCCTTGCTTCCTTCCTTCCTTGCTTCCTTGCCTCCTTGCTTCCTCCTTCCTTCAAAATTTAAAGATTAAAGTTTAACTTGTAGGCTGGGCATCACTTCATCACTTTTTACACTGTCTCTAAAATAATTCTGTACATACTTACTCATTTAAAGATAATAATATTGGTCATAAATACCATTTCATGGCAGGCTCACAAATAAATCTCCTCTGGTATTGTGTATTAAAGGTTGTTAGCAAGTTGGGAAACATAAAGTGTATAATTTCTCACAGAACTTCTTACCCATTTAAAAACTATTCCTTCATGTGCCCATTTCTCCAAATTATGACAGTTTTTAACACAAAAATCAGCAACACCGAGGCACTGTTTGAGATATACACAGCTTGCTAACAAAAGCAGAGCTTTGGTAAGGGAGCTGCTTCAGTCTCTAAACCCTGCACCTAAGCAAGATTCCTCTCTCAGCTACAGGCAGTAAACAGAAGCTATCAATACATTTCACACACTCCTATGAAACCACAGTGTTTATAATCCTGAAAACTGACGGTGCAAACGTCGCTTTTTGAAAGATGCGAGCCGAGTTACATACCAATAGAAAGACAAATAAGCTCAAGAAACTTGAAAACTCTGTAATTGTATATTTTCTAATAATTGGCATAGTTTGGAAAACATTTATGGAACAGCTATGAAATTTAAAAGTGAGGAGGGGTGCCTGGGTGGCTCAGTCGGTTGAGCGTCTGACTCTTGTTTTTGGCTCAGGTCACGATGCCAGAATTGTGCGATTAAGCCTCACATTGGCTCTGCACTGAGTGTGGAGCCTGCTTGGGATTCTCTCTCTCTGTCCCTCTGCCCCTCACCCCTGCTCACATGCTTTCAATCTCTTTAGAAAAAAATTTAGAATCTTAGAAGAGTCAGGTAACAAGGATTGGGTTTTGGCCTCTTAATCTGATCTTTGGCTCTATTGAGCTGGTAAAAGTTCTGTTTTCTCCATTTAAATTTAATTAGTTTATAGATATTAACTAATATTAACTAATAACTAATAGATGTCAGCTAATAGCTATTTCCTTTTTATTTTCTCCTCTTTCTACGGAAATTCGCACATGCCCTCCCAAAGAGCCCAGTGTATCTAGAGACATACTATTCCTAAAACAGTAAGGCCACCTCTCTCCGTTACAATGATCAAATAAATTGCATTTTTAGCCAGCTGCATCACAGCATTGGGAGAGAGGGCGGTGGTAGGGTTTTCTTCTCTCTCAAAGCAACTATCATCGGTAACACAGGTTGCGTGACTTTATATTTTTAAATGAAATGTAATCCAGTAACACTATCTATGTTTGTTTTCTCTCAAGTAACGACTAAAGTTACTTTTAACATTTCGTTTTTCTTACCTTTCCGACATGCCTTGCTGGTGCATAAATTTCCTCTGGCCTTCATAAAGCTATTTTTCCAAAGACCTTTCTCATCGTGTTCCCGGGAGGGGATATGAGAGCTGTCCACCAAGAACCTGCTGCCTCTTTGGGGGGTCTTCCATGTATTCACTGTGACCAAGGACACAAGCTGTTACCTAGCAACCTGGCCTTTTAGGAGGTATTGTTACCAATCTCTTAGAGCTCATCAAAGGAATTCTTGTGCTGCTGGAGCAGGGTAACAGTGAACATTGTTTCCAGGGAGTTGTCTACACTGCGGTGTAACTGAACCTTGACTACAGAAACATAAACGACAGCAGAGGGAACAAACCACCACAGATTCCTGAAAACTTTGCGGTCTTCCGTTCCATTATTTCCTGAATTGTTTGCATCGGGCTTGGGTTTAGCCAAAGTGGTACTTGTGCAATATATCCCTCAGTATTTGGTTTCTTGCTTCTCTTCTGTTGTTTCAGAAGGAGCAGAAGGAGCAAAAGGGAAGTTATCTAACTCCTGCTTGAAACCTGCTCAGATAAAACTTTGAAGACAGAGAATTCTGACTTGTTAAGCATGAGAAAGAATAATAGATTTTTATTTCAAAGCAAATGTGTACAACTTTTCACAGAAAAAGCAGAGAATATTATATTGTATAATCTTTTATTGGTCCAACAAGTTTTTAAAAATTTATTTATTTTGAGAGAGAGAGAGAGAGAGAGAGAGAGAGAGAGGGAGAGAGGGAGAGAAAAAGTGAGTGAGCAGAGGTAAGGCAGAGAGAGAGGGGGAGAGAGGATCCCAAGCAGGCTCCACACTGTCAGTGCAGAGCCTGACCAGGGGCTCCAACTCGTGAACCGTGAGAACTGTGAGATCATGACCTGAGCTGAAACTGAGTCCAACACTTCCCGACCCGAGACACCCAGGTGCCCTGGTCCAACAAGTTTGTTTAGAGTACCTACTGTGTGTATCAATAGCACTGTGAATTTTTAACTGCATGCACTGATAAAATACAAGTTCTCTAAACCTGCAACTGGTGGGTCTCCTTTTCCCAAAATAGAAAAATATTAGCTGCATTTCTGAGAGCTGAGAATTTATCGTTTGCCAAAAGCACAGTAAACACTTCCATAGTCTTCCCTGCTTCAGAGAACAAGACATTAAGGAAATGATTTTATTTACAACCTTGTTTGAAAACAAGACATTTGGCAAAACACAAGAGATTCTTAATGATAGAGAACAAACTGAGCGTTGATGGAGGGAGGTGGGTGGGGATGGGCTAGATGGGTGATGAGTACTAAGGAGGGTACTTGTTGTGACGAGCACTCAGTGGTGAATTACTGAATTTTACTTCTGAAATCAAGATGGCATTGTATGTTAGCTAACTAAAATATAAATAATAATAATCACAAAAATAAAATTTGTAACACTTTCCAAAAAAAAGTAAAACAAGATATTTGACGTATCTTGGAAAAAGCATCATGTTCACCTTTTTATTCCCTTTTTTTCGTGCATTGGTAAGCCATTCATAGACAGCAGATGTTTCAGTAATATTATGAATGTGTTTCATATCAAAAGAGTGAAAACATATTCTTCTCCACATTAAGTATCTGTTAGAACTTCAGTTTTACATCCAAAATGCTTTAGGCTCAAACCTAACATAACAACCTTCCAAGTTAAAATGTTTAATTTAACATTTTGATAAAGATCCAGAAATTTGTTTCTATCCAAGTTAGTATAGTTTTTAAGAAGCTATCAATGGCACAAAAACAGACACATAGACCAATGGAATAGAATAGAAACCCCAGAACTAGACCCACAAACGTATGGCCAACTCATCTTTGACAAAGCAGGAAAGAACATCCAATGGAAAAAAGACAGCCTCTTTAACAAATGGTGCTGGGAGAACTGGACAGCAACATGCAGAAGGTTGAAACTAGACCACTTTCTCACACCATTCACAAAAATAAACTCAAAATGGATAAAGGACCTAAATGTGAGACAGGAAACCATCAAAACCTTAGAGGAGAAAGCAGGAAAAGACCTCTCTGACCTCAGCCGTAGCAATCTCTTACTCAGCACATCCCCAAAGGCAAGGGAATTAAAAGCAAAAGTGAATTACTGGGACCTTATGAAGATAAAAAGCTTCTGCACAGCAAAGGAAACAACCAACAAAACTAAAAGGCAACCAACGGAATGGGAAAAGATATTCGCAAATGACATATCGGACAAAGGGCTAGTATCCAAAATCTATAAAGAGCTCACCAAACTCCACACCCGAAAAACAAATAACCCAGTGAAGAAATGGGAAGAAAACATGAATAGACACTTCTCTAAAGAAGACATCCGGATGGCCAACAGGCACATGAAAAGATGTTCAGCGTCGCTCCTTATCAGGGAAATACAAATCAAAACCACACTCAGGTATCACCTCACGCCAGTCAGAGTGGCCAAAATGAACAAATCAGGAGACTATAGATGCTGGAGAGGATGTGGAGAAACGGGAACCCTCTTGCACTGTTGGTGGGAATGCAAATTGGTGCAGCCGCTCTGGAAAGCAGTGTGGAGGTTCCTCAGAAAATTAAAAATAGACCTACCCTATGACCCAGCAATAGCACTGCTAGGAATTTATCCAAGGGATACAGGAGTACTGATGCATAGGGCCACTTGTACCCCAATGTTCATAGCAGCACTCTCAACAATAGCCAAATTATGGAAAGAGCCTAAATGTCCATCAACTGATGAATGGATAAAGAAATTGTGGTTTATATACACAATGGAGTACTACGTGGCAATGAGAAAAAATGAAATATGGCCTTTTGTAGCAACGTGGATGGAACTGGAGAGTGTGATGCTAAGTGAAATAAGTCATACAGAGAAAGACAGATACCATATGGTTTCACTCTTATGTGGACCCTGAGAAATTAACAGGAACCCATGGGGGAGGGGAAGGAAAAAAAAAAACAGGTTAGAGTGGGAGAGAGCCAAAGCATAAGAGACTCTTAAAAACTGAGAACAAACTGAGGGTTGATGGGGGGTGGGAGGGAGGAGAGGGTGGGTGATGGGTATTGAGGAGGGCACCTTTTGGGATGAGCACTGGGTGTTGTATGGAAACCAATTTGTCAATAAATTTCATATAAAAAAAAAGAAGCTATCAAGTATCTGAAATATTACACCTCAATCTTCTGCATTTTTTTTTCCATGAGGGGGATAAAGAGACCAAATACCGTTGACTTTTCGAAGCCTCCTCAGAATTTCCCCAAGTCCAAATGTTGTAGACCAATATTACCCAGAAACGAATTAATTAAGATAAATAAATCACATCTGGTCTTAATTTATCTTTTTGGCTTTATAGAGCATAACAACTCACCTGTTGCTCCACTGCCACAGGCAAAAGCTGTGTAATAGTCCAGCAGTTCATTTCTGACTTTGTCAGAATCCACAGACGCTTTTTCCTCCTCAATCTCCCAGATGATTCTCATACCTTCTCCTCTCTTTTCTCATTCATGATCTCCACCTCATTCTGATTCCCCTGGAACAATCAGAAAAGAATTTCCAGAGGGTACCATCATCCATTTACCCACCAACTCACCTTAACCTGCCCATTTTTTCTGCTTTCTCCCACGTTAACAGTTATGACTTATCAGTGCTTCTGTCTTCTTTCATGGACGAGGTCCTATCCCTTCATCTCTACTCAAGGCCATTGATCAGACATTCTTCTACATCACTAATTTGTCCTCTCTCCTGAATAATTCCCACAAAGGTATAAACACGCTATAATGTTCTCCATTTAAAACAGAAATAAAACACTCTTTGGTCCACTTCTCCAATCAATTTCTATCCTATTGCTTTACATCCATCACAGCCTGGGACAAAGTGTTGAAAGTGCTATGCTTGCTGCATCCAGTTCTCCTTCTGGCCTCTCTTGAGCTTATTCGAGTCATGTTTTCATGCCACAGCTGCACCGAAACTACATTTGGCAACATCACTAATGACTTCCGAGTAGCTAACTTCAATAGCCAACTCCTAGTCCTCATTTCCTTGATCATCCACTGCGTTTGAAACACTGAGTTTCTCTCTCTTTTCTGAAGTATTCTCTTCATTTGGCTTTGAGGATCACACACTCCACCAATTTTCTTTGTAACTTGTAATCTCTTTTGCTATTCTCTACTCCTCCCCCCAGTCTCTGGACACCCTCATGCCCAGAGCTCAGTCTTTAGACTTCTTTCTCTCTTAACTCACTCCATTAATGATCTTATCCAGTCTCATGGCTTTAAAAACAATCTATATGCTAATGACTCCAAAATATATAACTTTATCCTAGACCCTCCTCTCTGTCTTGAATCTCAAACTCATATATTCACCTGCCTACTTGAAGTTCCTCTGGGGTATTTTACAGTCATCTCAATCTTAGTAGTCCAAAAATAAACTTCTGGATCTCCTATTTATCTCTGTCCCTTTCATATCCTGAATTTATTCACACCAAAAAATCATGGAATCATCCTCAACTATTCTCTTTTCCTCCACCATCACATCCAATCCCAGAAGAAATCCTGTAAACTCTACCTTTAAAATATATCTAGAATCTGATCCCTGCTCACCCATTCCACAACTACTAGCCTGGCATGAGGCCCCACATTTCCTTTTTTTTTTTAACGTTTATTTGGAGAGAGAGAAAGAGAAGGAGCGGGAGAGGGACACAGAGAGAGGGAGACAGAGGATCCAAAGGAGGTTCTGTGCTGACAGCAGTGAGCCTGATGCAGGGCTCAAACTCATGAACTGTGAGATCATGACCTGAGCTGATATTGGACACTTAACTGACTGAGCCACCCAGGCACTCCAGAGACCCCACATTTCTTAACAGTATCATTACAAGAGACCCTTTACTGATCTTCTGCTTCAGGCCATACCTCCCTACATTCCATTCTCAAACAGCACCCAGAGTCATTCTGTTAATATACACATCATTGCTCTGATCAAAACACTTCAATGGTTACCCATCTCAGAAAGGATTCATCCTTACAATAAGCAACATGGCACTGATGTATCTGATTCAAAAAAAGAAATAAAAGTAATATCTCAGAATGAAAGTACTTTTGAACAATCAAGGTTTAAAGTGACAAAAGTTCTCTGACAACTCTAAGTTGTTTATATCAGTTAAGGACAACTAAGCAGTTGGTACATACTGTTAGAAAACTGACAGTACAGGGACGCCTGAGTGGCTTAGTGAGATGAGCATCTGACTCTTGATCCTAGCTCAGGTCATGAGGCTCAAGTCATGATCTCATGGTTCATGAGATTGAGCCCCAAGTCGGGCTCTGTGTTGACAGCTCAGAGCCTGCTTGGGATTCTCTCTCATCCTCTCTTTGCTCCTCCTCTGCACTTGCTCTCTCTCTCTCTCTCTCTCTCTCTCTCTCAAAATAAATAAGTAAACATTTTTAAAATGTTAAAAAATAAAGGAAACTGACAGCACAGTAGTTTCCTATCTGTATTGTTTACTACTTGAACTTTTTCATGCCAAACATGGTCACTAAGTATCATAGGCATGGAATAAGTATTTGTTAAACGAATGAGGGAAAGTACAGGGTCTAAAGTCATCCTGCTGATATGGAAGATGGAGACAGTTCACGACTGAGAGGTGGCAATTACGGTGGGGAGTACATCACAGTGTAACTATGGGGAAATATTTGTGTGTTTACATGTTTATTGCTTATGGAAAAGGTTTCTTTTTTTTAAATTTTTTTTTTAACGTTTATTTATTTTTGAGACAGAGAGAGACAAAGCATGAATGGGGGAGGGTCAGAGAGAGGGAGACACAGAATCTGAAACAGGCTCCAGGCTATGAGCTGTCAGCACAGAACCCGACGCGGGGCTCAAACTCACGGACCGTGAGATCATGACCTGGGCCGAAGTCGGCCGCTTAACCGACTGAGCCACCCAGGCGCCCCCTTATGGAAAAGGTTTCAAGAGGCTTCTTTCAGTGGAAGATCAATTTCCAATAGAATGACCTGGAAAGCTTTAAAAAAAAGAAGTGTATATTTCTTTTTTTTTTTTAACGTTTATTTATTTTTGAGACAGAGAGAGACAGACCATGAACGGGGGAGGGTCACAGAGAGAGGGAAACACAGAATCTGAAACAGGCTCCAGGCTCTGAGCTGTCAGCACAGAGCTCGACGTGGGGCTCAAACTCACGGACCGTGAGATCATGACCTGAGCGAAGTCGGACACCTAACCGACCAAGCCACCCAGGCTCCCCAAGAAGTGTATATTTCTAATAATAGTATGAAGAATACATGATGGGGAAACCAGGCAAAACTCTGGAAAAAAATTTCTATGGCCTATTTGTAATACATGGATGCAGCATCACATTCCATTGTTTGGGGAAAAAATAATCATATAAAAAGATTTCATTTTCTTCCTGTAGGAGTAAATTAAAGACAAATTAAGCTTTTGTTCTTTCTTTGTCTTGTGGGGTGAGCAGTTGTGTGCTTGGTCTCACAGAATTTTGAGTACCTGGCCCAGGTCTGACGTATAATAGATACTCAGCAGCAGAAGGAAACCGAGGAGTTGGAAGTGCTTCAAAAGATTGACTTTTCAAGGGGAGAACAAGTTCTCCCCTACGAAGAAAATGGGGCAAACCAAAGACTTTAGCAGTACCCACTAAAAAACAGCCAAAGAGAGCCCTAAACTTAAACTGGAAAAAATTGTTTTTAGGCAACAATACAACTGATAGAAAATATGAGATGGCTCAAGTTCCTGTCAGTTTGGATTTTTGTTTGAATCCTTGCTTAATATGGAATCTTCTAACACAGTTGTATGAACATATACCTATATGTTTACCTGCATGTGTATTTTATATGTGTATCTATAAAATACAGATTTTTCCGTCTAAAATTTAATTTACGTAAGAGTAGCTCCTATTACAAAATCATATTGTAAAATGGTAGTTCCAATTTGAGTATAAGTACGCAAGCAAATTTCTCATTAATTAACTGACATTGAATTGACAATTTGTTTTTCAACTAATGTAACTAAAACACAACAACAACAGTACTATATATACTCTCATCAACATTTCTAAAATGAAAAGATATATTAGGTAACTCAAATAGGAAAAACAGTATTTTTAAATAAAGAATATTCCTTTACATTAACAAAACGTCTCCTCATAAAACTCTACTATGTTTCTTTTGTTTTTCCCATTTGCCCTTGACTTAGCTGACACTAACTTGTGGATCAGTCTCTGGGTCTTTGGAGTCCCTCTTTGAAATTCATTTTAGAGAAGGAAATAGGCTGCTGGAGAGTGCACAACAGAGTAGAAACATCCTATTTATTTAGCAGATTTATCATCCTGAAACTCACAGAAGGCCATTGGGCATGTCATACTAATATAACTCACGTGTTGTGGTATGATAACATCATGTGTAAACGAGGGATTTATATGAAGTATGAAGAAGGGTTTCTTGCTTTCAGATAAATAATGGGATGAGTTAACATCTCAACTCTGGAGAAAAATACGGGTACAGAATGGTTCTGATAAAAGGTGCAAGAGATCAAACTAAATTATATTTGGGATTGCCCCAAATCTGATGTTACAGCACTGCTGACTCTTGGAATATTAAATTTTTTCTCATATAGATATTATCATGTTTAGCCTAACACAAGTTAACTGATGAGTTCTAAAGATTTTTCTCTCTACAGTATAAATGGCAGCCAGCCAAATGCCAATGAAAATTCACATTTTTGAATTTTCATTTGCAAAAGAAATATGATATGTGCCAAGAGTTCTAGTTCATTTTGCCAGAGCCTGTTAAAATTATTAGTGTTTCCTCACCATAATAAGTTGCTTCTTTTGGTGAAAGGAGGTTAATGAATGTTCAACATTTAAGGAAGCCACTGTATACTCTATAACTTCTTCTTTCATTGCACTCTAGTTTTTATCTCCAAACTTTGGTTAATATGCTGATGTTGGCATATATCACATCAACTTGCAAAAGCAGCTTATGCCTAGAAATTTTTAATGTTTTTCTTACTATCCTGTTTGAAGTCAATTAACCTATCATTATCAGTAAAAACACTGTTAAGTGCTTATTGACCATCCTTAGCAATAAGACTGCAATTCTGACTTTATTATGTTGCATGCCTTTTAGACTGCTACCTTGCTTTATGTTTTAATGTGAGATGTCTAGTCTGGTTATCTAGAAATATATAAAAGCATCAAGTAATTTCATCGAATCTGAAATTATTTTATTTTATTTGAAATAATTTTTAATGTTTATTTATTTTTGAGAGAGAGAGAGACAGAGAGAGCAAGCATGAGCAGGGGAGGGGCACAGAGAGAGGGAAACAATCCAAAGCAGGCTCCAGGCTCTGAGCTGTCAGCGCAGAGCCCCACGTGGGGCTCAAACCCACAAACCGTGAGACCATGACTCGAGCCCAAGTCGGCCACTCAACTGGCTGAGCCACCCAGGCACCCTGAATCTGAAATCATTGTAATTAACTGAAAGCACCATGTAGCCTGGCAACTCTTAGAGAAGTGATTAAAAAGAATTATTATGACAGATACCAAATAAAAATCAAATTATATATATTTTTTAAATCCTTTATTCTTGTTTTCATTTATGAACAGGGTTCATTTTCCAGTGGCCAAATTTGATGGCTTAGCTCTGGTGAATGAAATAAAATTGCTGAATGGTCATTGCTTATTAGATCATAGGATAAATCAATTTTTATAAAGAACTTTCATCTGTACTTAAATTATTTTTCAGATTGGTTAAAAATTCTCTCAGAGTTGATTAAAAGGCATTTTAGCTCCTACTATGTATGCTAGGCACTGTGCTAGAGGTGACAGAAATATAAAGTAAACAAGTCAGGTTTTTTAAAGGAAGACACTTCTATTGTGAAGGTAAAAAAAGTGGGACATTATTCATTAGCAGGAAAAGTGCTACAATAAAAGTAACTGTAAAGCTACAGAATCACTTAAAAGGAACACTTTATGCATTAGAATGGAGGCGTGATAGAGAAGAAGGCTTTCTGGAAGAATTAGCATCGAGGCTGACACTTGGAGTTAAGCAAGAGTCGGGTAGAAAAAAAAGAAAAGGAGGGGGATGCTTCTGGAGAAAGCTAGAGGTGAGAGAGTGTTGTGGTTTGGGCATCACTGGCAGTTTAGTGTGGCTAAGGTTTAAATGGAGAAAAGATTAACAAGTGAAAAAGATGAACTGAAGACTGAATGTAAACAGCAAGCAGAAAATTAGTGAAAACACGGTTGAACTTAACAACACCAGCAATCAATTGGGTGTAATGGATATCTATAAACCACTTCATCTAACAGTATGATAATTCTTCTCAAGGTCACGTGAAACATTCACCAAAAATAGCCCATATTCTGGACCATAAAACAGTCATTAACATTTTTTTAAATGTTTATTTATTTATCTTGAGAGAGAGAGAGAGAGAGAAGGAGAGCATGAGCAGGGGAGGGGCAGAGAGATGGAGAGAGAATCCCAAACAGGCTCCATGCTGTCAGTACAGAGCCCGATGTGGGGCTTGATCTCACAAACTGTGAGATCATGACCTGAGCCAAAATCAAGTCAGACGCTTAACCAACTGGGCCACCCCAGACTTTAACAAATTTAAAAGAATACAAGTCAAATAATGTCTGCTCTCAGACCACAGTAGTGTTAAACTAGAAATCAATAACGGAAAGGTAGCTGGAAAATTCCAAAATACTTGGAGTTTAGACAACACAATTTTATTTTTATTTTAAATCTTTTTTTTCAACGTTTTTTATTTATTTTTGGGACAGAGAGAGACAGAGCATGAACGGGGGAGGGGCAGAGAGAGAGGGAGACACAGAATCGGAAACAGGCTCCAGGCTCTGAGCCATCAGCCCAGAGCCTGAAGCGGGGCTCGAACTACCGGACCACGAGATCGTGACCTGTCTGAAGTCGGACGCCTAACTGACTGCGCCACCCAGGCGCCCCTAAACAACACAATTTTAAACTGTGCATGGGCCAAAAGAGAAATATCAAAAGAAATTTTAAAATGTTCTGAACTAAATGAAAAAGGAAGCACAACTTATTGAGATTTGTGGAATACAGCAAAAGCAGTGCTTATGGGGAAATTTGCAGCATATATTTAAAAAGAGAAAAGATCTAAAATCAATCATCTAAGCTTCCACCTTAAAGAAGTAGAAAAAGAAGAGCAAAATAATCTAAAGTAAGCAGAAGGAAAGAAACAATAAGAATTAGAGCAGAAATCCCAGCTCTTTCTGCCCACAGGTCCTGTCCCTGTGCTTTAATAAAATCAGCTTTTTTTGCACCAAAAAAAGGAAAAGAAAAAATTGAGCAGAAATCAATGAAATTGAAAACAGGAAACCAAGAAAGCCAAGAAAGCCAATGGCTGGTTCTTTGAAAAAATCAACAAAATAAAAAATGTCTATCCAAGCTAGCAAAGAAAGAAAGAAGGGAAACAAATTACTAATATCAGAAATTAAAGAAAGGATATCACTAAAGATCCTGTGGACATTAAAAGGATAATAAGGGATTACTATGAACAACTTTATGTTCTCAAATTTGATAACCTAGATGAAATGGACCAAGTCTTTGAAAAGACACAAAATGCCACAAGCCAAACAAGAAGAAAAGACCATTTGCCTAGGCCAAAATCTATTATTAAAGGAATTTAATCAATAATTAATAATCATCCCAAACAGAAAGTACTTGTTCCAGGTGGCATCACTAGTGAATTCTACCAAACATTTTAGGGGAAAAAATGTGCTATTTACAGTCTCTTTCAGAAGATTAGAAGCAGGGGGAATGCCTCCTCATTTATTCTGTGAAGGCAGTATTACCATAATGCTACATCAGACAAAGAAAATACAAGAAAACTACAGACCAATATCTCTCACAAACATAGATGCAAAAGTTCTCAACAAAGTTCAGTTGACCCTTGAGAAATGCAAGAACCGGGGTGCTGACTAGCTCCGTGCCCTGCCCAGTTGAAAAATCCATGTATAACTTTTGACTCCCCAGAAACTTAACTATTAACAGCTTACTGTTGACCAGAAGCCTTGCTGACAACATAGACAATTGGTTAACACGTATTTTGTATGTTATATGTATTATAGACTGTATTCTCATAATAAAGTAACGCTTAATAATAAATTAGCATAATAAAGTAAAGCTAGAGAAAATAGAATCATAATACAAAAACATTTATAGTACTGTATAGTACTGTACTATATTTATTGAAAAAAATCATATATAAGTGGACCTACAGAGTTCAATCCTATGTTGTTCAAGGGTCAATTGTATTAGCAAATCTAATCCAACAATGAAATGTATAAAAATAATTATACACCACGACTAAGTGGAATTTATCCCAGGTAGGCAAAACCAGTTCAACATTCAAAAATCAATTAAGGTAATCCATCATATGTATAGGATAAAGGATAAAAATCACATAGTCAAATCAATAGATACAGAAAAAGCATTTGACAAAAGCCAACACCGTTCATCATCACACACACACAAATTCTCAGTAAACTAAGTGAAGTATTTTTTCTGGCTCTAATTTAAATTTTTAAAATCAGTTAAAACAGTGTTATACTTTTATGGCAAGTTGTATGTTTAGGTTTTGTTTTTCAACTTAAGACATTAGATCTTCAGGTTTTTTAGCAAAATAAATATATAGGTGATGATTTGATAAATAAGCTTACTCATGTTTACTGAGGCATAGCTTATATATAATAACTTCATATATTTTGGCTGTTTGGCTCTATGAACTTTGAAAAATATATACGGTCATGTAATCACTACCATACTTAAGAAGAAAGCAGTTCTATTTGTCTACCATTCTAGTTGATCTCTTCCCCCACATTCATTGCTGGCAACCACTAATTTGTCTTCTGTCCCTATAGTTTTCCATTTTCTGGAACGCCATGAAAACTAATCACACAGCATGTAGCCCTTTGAATTTGGATTCTTTCTTTCATTATAATGCACTTGAGGTTTACTGATATTTCTACATGAGCAGGACTTGTTCCTTTTCATTTTTGAGTAATAGCCCATGAGCAAATGGACATTTAAATCATTACAGTGACACAGGAGGTGGATTATTCACTTCTTGGGTCAAAGTGGGCTCTTAGTTTCAATTGATTTCATTGCCATGATTTTTGAAAATTGTCTCAATAATCTTTTCTTCCCAAAGTTAAAATTTATGAGTAAGATTATGCATGTGTATGAAACAAAAAACCACATGAAAAGGAAGATTAGAGAGAGGTGGTTTTTCAGACAAATAATTTGGATCAAGAAGGGTTGTGAAAGAGTGGCCAGCTGTTAATCGGGGAGGAAGGTGTCAGGGAATGGATGGGACTATAAAAGATTAGACTGAATGTAGCTGGGAGAATCCACTGCATTGTTAAGGTCTCTAGGGAAAGCCTGGTAGGTATTGTGGAAAATAAGGATCATACCAGTGTTCAAAGGATAGATTTTAAATATATTTTTTTTCAACGTTTATTTATTTTTGGGACAGAGAGAGACAGAGCATGAACGGGGGAGGGGCAGAGAGAGAGGGAGATACAGAATCGGAAACAGGCTCCAGGCTCTGAGCCATCAGCCCAGAGCCCGATGCGGGGCTCGAACTCCCGGACCGCGAGATCGTGACCTGGCTGAAGTCGGACGCTTAACCGACTGCGCCACCCAGGCGCCCCCCTCATATAGATTTTAAAAGGAATATATGTCAAGTATTTTTAACTCATCAATGATGAAATTGGCAAGATGCTATAATCAGTTAAAAGGGAAAATGATATATTTATAATTGGGAATTTTAAATGAACATGCAAATAGAGGCAAAACTAGCTTCTTCCACAGTAAGTAAGGGAAATCAATTGGACCTCTACGGAAAAGAATTTGCATGTCATTCTACAGACAAAAATTATTCTGTTTTGTGTGAGTTACTTACAATTTACAGAGTTGCAAAATACCCTGCATCATATTAGAATCAGATAACACAGAAAGGTGTCCTCTAGACAGGCCAGGGTAACTACTGCCCACTGGCCAAATCTGGCCATAGTTACTTTTTATAGAGCCTGTAGCTAAAAATGGCTCTTATATTCTTAAAGGGTTATAAAATAAACACACACACACACACACACACACACACACACACACCTGACAGCAACAAAGAAGGGTAAATAGCAGAGATATATGTGGCCCTTACAGGAGTTTTTTTGTCATTTGTTGACCCTTCCTCAAATGGAGGGGTCAACAAAAGAGGCCAGTGGGCCAATCCAGGTGGCTGCCTGATTTTTGTAAGGTTTTACTGAAACACAGCCATGTGCATTTTTTACCTAATGTCTGTGAGCGCTTTTGTGCTACAATGACATAATTAAGTAGTTGTGAGAGAGGGAAAACAAAAATATTGACTGTCTGACCCTTGATAGGAAAAGCTTGACTGTACCTCTCTATATAATATGTAGTTCTCCAGGGAAACACAAATTTATTCCTCTTGTGAAGATCTTTATTTTTGCCTGTTTCCATGTTTTCCTCTGGTTCTTTTGCTTGATTTATCTCATTTTTCTTTCTTATCATCCATGATTCTTTCTCCTATGTTTCCGCTCTTCAACTCTTTCTTTCTTCTTTAAATAGCTATCACGTGAAACTAAAATACAATAGTTAAAAATAATTTAATGAAATTTTAGATTCCTTCTTGAATCTAAAGAAAACTATATCTTCTTTAGTCTCACCACCTCCAATGTCCTAAGGGTCCAAGTTAATTGGAAATTACTTCTCCCTGTGTTGTAAACACTTGCCTATGGTTAGTGGGTGGGGGTGGGGGGCAGTTAGATGCTGTCCCCGCTCAGGGCAAAAGAAGGAACATTGTTACATTTCAGTCAGTGAGAACTGAGAAAGTGGCTTAGTATAATCTTCTTTGAACAGCTCTTTACTCCCATCGGTGTGTAGATTCAGCAGTGTGAAGTTGGGAATCACTATCAAAGTGTAACATCAGCATTTTAAAACATAAACGGATATGTAGCATGTTATATCATAAATATGAAGTGTCAGCATTTTCAAAACCAACAATTCCCAAGCAGTGAAGAGATTTACAAGGAAATGTTTTCTGTCATCCTCCAGTCTGCTGATTCTCCCTTGCCTCCCTAATTTCTTCCTACTCTTTTGTATTTTATCTTTTTACCCCGTGCCTGTCTTACGTTGCCATTTTTCTCCGGAGACGGTCCTTTATTCTCTTCTCTTACCTTTCTATAGTCTCTGTCGAAGCTCTCTCATCTACTCCTTTTATCGTAACTACCAGCTGGTGATTCCCAGTCTGGATCTCTAACTGTAAAATATAACTAAAGCGATACGTGCACAACACACATTAAATTGCTGTCTAGAATTCAGGGTTATTGGGTCAAACCCCACCAGCATCTCCCAGTCCACCCCATATGCTTTTATTTCTATATCCTTCGTCATCAAGCATAAACTTGAGAAACAACCCATACCACTTTTGCCCTCAAAATATCTTTAGTGACTGCCATTTCTTTGGCCTAGGCCCTCATCACCCCTCATCTAAACTGCTGTAGTAGTCTCCTGGGTATCTTGACGTGATGTTTGTCCCTGTGGGATCTTCCCAAAGAAAAGCTTCCTAAAATACTGCTCCGCAAAGTGTGATCAGTAAGCAGACCAGTAAGCAGCCAGCATATCACCTGAGACCTTAGAAATGCACGTCCTCACCAGGCATACTGAATCAGAGTTCAAAGTTAAGAACATTAAGCTCCAACTAATTTGTATAAGCTTTTAAGTATGAAGAGCACAGCCCTATATGTTATTCCTTGCCTGAAACCCTTTCGTGGCTGTCCATTGCTTATAGGTTGATGTCTAAGATCTTTTAGTGTGGTACCCAGAGATCTCCATGATTTGACTAATGTCTACCTCAAAACCTCATCTCTTACGCTACCCCTATTCCTCTCCCACCCCCAGTGACATACCTAACTATCACGCTTGCCTATTTTGAACACTTTGAATATTTCCAAGGCACAGGTGTCTTGTTTCATTGTTTCCCCTTTTTGTAGCACTCTCCACAGACCTTAATGCTTTGTCTAATTCTATCCTATTTGTCTTTCAAGATACTTTAGTCCACATTGCTCCCTTATAATTTTGTGCCTATGTTTGTTCTATCTTGGTATTGTAATTTTTTTTGAAATAAGAATATATTTGTTCATTTCCCCACTCGACTGGGAGCCTCAGAAAGCAAGAAATACATCTTACATTCCTAAATCTTAGCATAGTTCTTGGTACAGATGTGAACTGTTTAATAAGTATTTATTGAACCTAACTCAGCGAGAAGTGACCATTTCTGAAGGTGTATAATTCAATATGTACCACTGATTCAGAAAGACATTGCAAACAGGTAAAATGAATATTGCTTTAGCTATGCTCATTTAGCTCTATCTCCCAAGTTACTCATCTACCTTGAGTTCTTATATCTACTTTCCGGCTCTGTGAATTTATTCATAATAAAACAGCTACTTCATTAGTGTGTGTATTCTGAATTACAAATATAAAAGATGTAAAAATTTACTAAGCATATATATTTACTGAGCATCTATTAGAATAGGGCTAGTCTTATTGAGATGTAACATTGCTTTTGTTGCACTTAAAGAGATCTAAGTGCTTGTTTTCCAAAAGTTATAGCAATTATATTTTATCACTTTTCATGCATGATAGATAAAAGTACGATGTCATATTTATCAACAAAGGCAATGAAATGTCATTTAGATGTTCATTGGGCAATCAGTCATCTGTTGACAAAGCATAATTGAATTTGACTTTTGCCTGAGAGATTATAACAACTGAAAAGAATTAAATATTTTGTCTATGTACCTTTTTAGCAGGGTAAATCAGAGTTGAAAGTAAAAGAACAAAGAAGGTTTAAAAATTCTTGCAATTTAAGCCTTAATCTCTTTCATGACCCAATAAAAACAGTTTCTAGCCATATTAATTAAATAGCAAGTAATATATTTTAAAATATAAATGTAAGTATGTTGGCAGAATTTATCTAACTTTAAAATAATATTTTAGATACTAATCACATAGAATTAAATACATTATTATTTTGTATAAACTAATAAACCAATAAACTTGGAAATAATAATTCTTCCTTCCAATGTATTTCTTCCTTCCTCCCACAATATTTATTGAGCAGTTATACTGTACAAAATATGGCACTGCGCTAGTTTCCAGGAATATGAAGATAAAGCATCCCTTTATTCATTGCACAGATATTCAGCACCTTCTATGTTCCAGGCAATGTTTCAAGCCTTGGAGACACAGCAGTTGATGGACAAAGCTCCTGTGCTTATAGAGTTTATACTATCTTTTTTAATGTTTATTTTATTTTTGAGAGAGAGAGTGGGGGGAGGGGGCAGCAAAGGGGTTGGGGATCTGAACACAGGATCTGAAGCAGGCTCTGTGCTGACAGCAGAAAGCCTGATGTGGGGTTTGACCTCATGAACTGAGAGATCATGGCTTGAGCCAGATTTGGACATTCAACTGACTGAGCCACCCAGGAGCTCCGAGTTTATGTTCTAGTGGTGAGACAGACAGCAACAAGTAACAAATGAGTAAGGAGTGCAATTACAAGCAGGTGTTCTGAGAAACATAAAGCAGGGCAATAGTACGGTGTGTGCACAGTTGGGGAGCAGGGGAAGGATGCTATTTTAGGTAGGGTAGCCAGGGTACTCCTCTCTGAGAAGATAATATTTGAATAGAGAATGGAAAAAAATGAGAAACTTTTTTAAATTTACTAGTATTTTATTATATCAAAATAATTATGTTAACATCATATATTTTTTATTTAAAAAATTTTTCAAAGCATATTTATTTTTGAGAGAGAGAAAGAGAGAGAGAGAGAGAGAGAGAGACTGAGCATGAGCAGGGGAGGGGCAGAGAGAGAGGGAGACAGAATCTGAAGCAGGCTCTAGGCTCCTCGCTATCAGCACAGAGCCCTACATGGGTTTGAACCCAAGAACTGCGAGATCATAACCTGAGTCGATCATGATCTGAGCCGAGATCAGACGCTTAACCGACTGAGCCACCCGGGCACCCTGTTAATATGATTATATTAACAGATTTCCTTATGTTGAACCACCCTTACTTCACGGGACTTGGGCATACTTGAGTACCATTACTAGACCATCATTCTCTTCTGGGTTGCTTGTTACTTTTCCCCCTCTCTTTCTGTCTCCTTTTTTTGGTTTCTTCTCTACTCTTTTAATGTTCAAGTGCTCCAAATGATTTCTTTCTACCCTTAAAATTATCAAGTCTCATCTTTCACTACTCTATATATGCTGAAGACTTACATAATTATATCTCTGTTCCAACTCTTTCTCAAGCGCCAAGCATGTTTATCTAGTTACCTACTTGATGTCTCCTTTTGGATGTCTGAATTCCTTTTAAATACAATATATCAGAACATTTCTTGACCTTTCTCCTTCAAAATTGGTCAACTTATAGCCTTCCCAGTTGCTGTTGATGAAAGGTTCATCTTAATAGTTATTGGGGATATAAACTATGGAGTCATCGTTGCCCCCTCTCCCTCCAACACATAATTCCTGATGGTTATATTTCAAAATATATCCAGACTCCAGCCACTTCTTACCACTTCCATAGCTACCACACTGGTCTAAGCTACCCACTTACCTGGAATACACAATATTTTCCTGTTTTCCTGATCCCAACCTTTCCCATTACAGTCTACTCTCAACACAGCCACTAGAGTGATTCTTTTACAGTGTGGATCATCTATGTTATTGCTCTGCTCAAACCCCCAGGTCTCCCTATTTCACTCAGAGTAAAACTAATGCCTTCATAAAGTATCCCTAGAGGATCTGGTGCCATTACTTCTCTGAACCCATCCCTAGTCTTCCCGTAGCTCACTCTGTCCCCACTCCACTAACCCGTTTGTTGTTCTTTGGCGTGCCAGACATAATCTGGCCTTGGGGCCTTTGGTCTGGCTGCATCCTGAAAAAGTGAACAATGTAAAGTTTGAGTAAGGGAAGAGGTATCCCAGACAGGGGTAAGAGCAAGTACAGAGACTAAGATAAGACTGAGTTTGGGAAGTTTTCCACAAAGAAAAAGCCAAAGCTTGTTGGAATGCAGAATACCAGACTGAATGTTGTAGGGCCATAGGTCAGGAGGATAGGCATCCCAGATAATTTGATGAGTTTGGATTTTATTCAAAATGTGCTAAGAATCCATTTAGGCAGCAAAAATTTGTGTAATGATTCCCTCATTAGAAAGATCATTCCAACTGCGGTATGGAGAAAGAACCATAGAGAAACAAATGGAAAAAAAAGGAGTTTGGTTAGGAGGCCATTACAGGAAATTAGTAGTAGTGTCTTAGATTTCTCCCCACATAGGTAGAGAGAAGTGGTTGAATTGGAGATATATTGTAAAGGTGAAGCTGACAGGGTTTCTGTTTGCTTTAGATTTAGGGGGGGTTTGAGGAATAATCGAATCAGACTCCTCTTTTCTACATCAATGTAGAAAGGCCAGGCGAGCAGTGTCATTAGGTATGCCTGGAGCTCAGAGGACAGATCAGGGCTGGAAGTACAAATTTGGGAGTAATCTACATCTAGATGATATTTAAAGCCCAGGGACTGGGCAATATCATCTAAGGAAGAAATGAATGAAAGAAGAAGGTGTAAGGGTGACCCAACTCATACACTATCCAGAACCAATGAGGAAGATTGAGAAGGTGCAGCCAGTAATGTAGCAGGAAACCCAGGAAGCAGATCGGGTGTCATGGGTATGTGACCTGTGTAGCTGCAGAAGGACCCATGCTTGGCTGCTCAGCTGCCACCAATTCTTCATAAGTTTATCTTTGAGCTTGTGTTTTATAAAGCGAAGTCTGATGAGACAATAGAGTATGCAAGTGGAGGAGAGAAGATAGTGCAATATATATGTCCATCATTCCCGGACACCCCATTCACACTGATGCTGCTGCATGGGCACAGTATTCCAATGGACCTACAGCTTGGGTGTTCAAGGAAGACTCAAGTATAAGTAAACATATTATACCTGCAACAGAACCAGTGGTGGTGTTGCTGCTGATAGTCTTAAGATGCCATGCTTTCTTTCAAACCAGAATATGCTTTTAGAGCAGGAAGAAGGTAATAGTGACCTAAGAATCATGAATAACCAAGGAATCCTATCATATCCTGTTTTATTTATGTTACTTCCCTAGTAGCCACCCACACTGAAGATAATAACACAGAAGGAAAGGGAAAGATAGAGCAATCCGTATCCTTTCAATCCTTCCTAACCTATCTATAAGCCAGAGGTAGAGAATATTGATAGACTATGTGCAGATCAAAATGCAAAATAAACAGTTGTGTTAGTTTTGTGCACTGCATTTCCTGTTCTGGGAAGAGTGAAATATGTACACATGTATGAGCTCGTGTGTAATTCGTATGAGTTAAATGTTCTTATATTTTCACTTAAATCTGGCATTGCAGAATATTCAGATGAATGGTAAAATTCATGCTGGTAATTCTAAGTTTAAAGTTTTTCTTTACTTATGAACAACATTGAAAGCAAATAGAAAAATACCATGACAAGCTGAGAGACAGACAGTGGAGGAAAGAAAAAAAAGCTTTATGATTTAGTACCCTATAGACATTTTTTCCCTTTTTAACAAGGGAGCCCACAACTTCATCTTTCTTTGGACCCACAAACTATGTAGCTGGCTGTCAAAGAAGATGGCCCTGGAAACACCAAGTGAATAAAGTGCTTCCAAAAGGAGGGAGGAGTCTGTCAACTGTGTCCAGTGCCACTGAGAATTGAGTAAGGTAAGGACAAAAGTTTGATCATGGCCTTTGGCATGGAGACTATCTAATTAAAGTGAATTCTGCCAGTTCAGATGATGAAGTGTATGCATATAATAGTTTAACAATAGGAAAAATAGACAGGGAGGTTTATACACTCATTTTTATTTGTGATGTTTCCGTTTAAATATATTAGTTCTATTTATTCTAATTGTATTTCAGCAATAAGTTAGCATTTGCTCAGAGATAAAATAGAATCACCCTAGAACTTATTTATCTTATTCTAAATAATTAGAAATATAATTAAATTATACACTTTTCATATCTTCTACTGAATATTGTCATATCTTTTTTTCTCCTGTTTTTATTTTTCCCCTTTACTTTGAAGATGCCTACATGAAAGGGAGTGAACTATTAGTAGATCAAATTTGGCACTAAAAATAGCTTTTTAAATAAATATCTATATGTGCCCTACTTTGTTAGCAATATAAAAAAGTGGATTGAATACAATGACCAAAATTTTACCTTCTCAGTATTATTATTTCCATAAAAATAAATTTTCTAGTTCATTATATAATAGCTTAAGTCAGCCACTAGATGGCAGATGTTACCATAGGCAGCAAGTCCTTTCATGACACTGGTTATAAGATCATTCAGAATTATGACTTGCAGAAACATAAAACTCTATTGATCCATCCTCTCTGCTCTTAAAGAACTCATTATGGGGGTCTGATTTGTATGACAGTTTTCCTTGCACAGATGAGGAGAAAGCTTTTCCCTCTCCAGGTATCCCCTGCTTTTTGCAAGTTCCTGTTATACTGCTTTGCTTACATTAGTACCTGTTATTGCTAACTGAAAGGAACCCAAAGAAGATTTTCAATTTTAGGGGAAAAAAACGTGTTACCTTACTCTTCATTTTATACCATTTCAGCTTATGAAAATTTTCATAGGAATGCTTTACTTTTGGATAATGGGGGGGAAATGTGTACAAGATGGATGATTCTGAAAGCAATTTTGGAATCTTATCAACTCCATAAAATATAAAGTCAAATCACAAACCTGGGTAACAAATTGCATTTAGATGACTATGAAGATGAATGGCAAGGCACTGGAATGTTTTCAAGCAAGGCCAAATGGATAACCTCATTGATCTTGTATCTTGTGTCTTACAAAGAAGGACATGACATAAAGATCACAAAGCAAAGCTAATGTATTTACTGCTGCGTTAAACTAACTGTATCACATTAAGAAAACCTTTGATACAGGGTTTGTTCATTTGATCACTATGTTATTTATTTTTTATAGGAAGTTTTATTTGAAAGAGTGCAGTAAAGAAGGAAGAAACCTGTGCTTGTAGAATAACGTATACAGAAGTGTTTGATGTTGTCTCTCGGTATAAAAATTGAATTTCAGAATCTGCTAGAGATCGTAATTCTAATTACATTCCTTTTGTGGAGTTGCATGCTACTTGTGTTCTGACTGAGGACTGGAAATATATTTAAGCGATACAGGCTTATAATGTGAATTTTTGTAAGTTTATGATTTTACTAAGTTAACATACTGACCTCACCTCACGATAAAGGGATTCCTTTTCTGCTTGATAATATTGTGAATATTTCATTTCATTAAGATAGCTGTGGATATCCTGCAATATTTCACACCAGATATCTTTTTTTAATGTTTATTCGAGAGAAAGAGCATTAGTGGGGGAGGAGCACAGAAAGAGGGAGAGAGATCATCCCAAGAGAACTCCACACTGTCAGCACAGAACCCAGTATGGGGTTCAAACTCACGAACTGTCAGATTATGACCTGAGCTGAAGTCAGATGCTTAACGAACTGAGCCACCCAGGCACCCCCAGATATCTTTTTTATTGTTTTTTTTTGGGGGGGAGGAGGTGGTAGTGGTTAGAATAGAAATTGATTAACAGGAGGGGAAATTTTGAAATTTAAAAATAAAGAATAAAGGTCAGCAAATAAACCAAATTCCCTACTGGAATTCTCTAACACTCCTGAGATTCTCTCCTCCCTGTATCCATGACCTGCTCTCTCCTTGCTTTTCCTCCTCTCTCTGCCTGCCTCTGCTTAGTCTCTTCCCTGGGTTCCTCTTCTGACTGCTTTTTAATTCTTTTGCTCTCAGCTTTTTCTTATCACTCTTCACTATTGTTCTACACACTCTTGAACTTTTCCCCATGTTTCAACTACAATGAATACACCGGTTGCTCTCCAAATCTTAGGAGTCAGCATCGCATAGGGGGCATAGTCAAGCTCTGGCATTAGGCTGTCTGAGTTGAAATGCTGGTTGGACCACTTAATGTTTAGGTGATCTTGATAAGTTATCCAACTTCACTGTCTTAGTTTTCTATCCTGGAATTTGAAGATGATAATAATCCTAATATCTTGTTGTTAGGTTAGAATGAAGCAATGCATGTAATTCACCGAGCACAGCATTTGGCAATAAGTAAGGACCTAATAAACATTTCATCTAGGGCTTTTTCTTAGAAAATAGAGCCACCGGATGTCTCCATTCAGACATCTTACAGAAACCTTAAGATGATTACCCAAATCTTACAAATCAATACCTTACTCATCCTTGAAATCAGTTCTCTTTCTTAAATTCCCTACCTAATTTAATAGTAACAATGTTACCTAATTTTGTCTCTCTAATCTCTCACATTTATTCAGTCCCTGTATCCTGTTGACTCTACCTGAGTTTATTCCTTCTGGTTAATTTCTATTCATTTATTTGTGGGTTTTTTTGTTTTGTTTTTTTTAAATACATTTTAATATTTCTCCTTGTATTTTTTTTAACGTTTATTTATTTTTGAGACAGGGAGAGACAGCATGAATGGGGGAGGGTCAGAGAGAGAGGGAGACACAGAATCCGAAGCAGGCTCCAGGCTCTGAGCTGTCAGCACAGAGCCCGACGTGGGGCTCGAACTCACAGACTGCGAGATCATGACCTAAGCCGAAGCCGGACGCTTAACCGACTGAGTCACCCAGGCCCCACTCATTTATTTGTTTTCAAAATTCTTTCACTCATTCAGGAAATACATTGTCAACTATAATGGGATCTAAAGATGTGCCCATGAACAAGACAGATAGTATGGAGTATGAGGGAAGGCTGATATGAAACAGAGAAACTATAAGTAACTCTTATTTTTGTTTATCAGTAATTCCTCACCTAGATTTTTACAAATATCCTCCAACCTTTCCTCCTTCTGCAATAGCTGTCAGAATTTGCCAGAATTTTTTCTTTAAAACACAAATCTAAATCTTAAAATATTAGCCTGGATAATCCAATGGCACAATTTTAAAAAAATGGGTATGACCCAGTTGGTTTTATTTCAAGACTGTAAGGATTGTCCAATATTAGTTAATCTATCGTTATAATGCATTCTATTAATAAACTAAGAAGCAAAATCATGTGATTGTCTCTACACATGCAGTAAATGGACTAAGGAAATTGCAATACCCATTCATTGAAAAATACTCCATAAACTTTCTTAGCATTTTACAATGCACTTATTTCATACCCAAAGCTGGGGAAACCATAAGTCAATGTTTAATGTTTAATATTTAATGTTGTAGTGTTTTTTCTCTAAAGTCAAGAACAAAGGTACCTAGTATATCCATAAAATTTAGCATTATGTTGCAGATACTAGCCAGCGCAATTAGATATGAGAAAGCAATTACTGGAAGGTGAACAGGAAATGAAGAGGTAAAACTATATTTATTAAGAGAAGAGGTAATTATATATCTGGAAATGCAAAAGAATCCATGGAAAAATGCAGTAATCAATAAGAGAATTTTGTAAAGTAATCAATTATAAAATGAGAATATAAATATCAATAGCATTTATATGTACATATATATACATCCATAGGCACATATATACCCATATATATCTGCACATATACATACGCATGTACACATATATAGGTACATATATACACATATGTATAAACAAAAACAGAACGTATAATTGAAGACAGGGCCACATTTATTACAGAAAATAGAGGTAAGAGAAGAAAATACTTTGACAGACACTTAACAATAAATGTTCAAAACTTATAAAGAAACAAAACTAATTGCTTTTGAAAGAACTAGATCCTAATGAATAGAAATACGTATCAATCCTGTGAGAGAAAGAGAGAGGCCAATATCATAAAGTTGTCAGTTCTTCTTAAGGGACAGGAGGAAAAGCCATGTCAGATTTTTTAAAAATACTATAAAGACTTTATAATTCAAACAATTTATATTAGCACATGAATAGGCAGATGGACTAATGGAAAAAATAGAAAACCCAGAAATAGAGGCAATTGTATAGGGACATTTAGTATACAGTATAGGTAGCATCTCAAATCACTGGGTAAAAAATGAACTTTTAAATATGTTGTTGTTGTTGCGATTATTGGGTAGCCATATGGAGAAACATTAAATTGGATCTATCTCTTACACCATAAGCCAGGATAAAGTCCCAACAGATCAAGATATGAGAAAAGAAAGATGGATGTATTTGAAAAAGCACTTGTGAATTCCTAAATAAGAATTCTAGAAGCAATGAGATAAAAGACTGATAAATTGCATTATATAAAAATTAAAAATGTTTCACAGTAAAAATAAACTATAAGGAAAGTAAAAACTACAAATGATGGCCTGAGAAAAAAAAATTTTTGTAAAATATACTATAAAAGATATACTAATGCATAATACAGAGGTCTCCCTAATGAATAAAGAGCTTATAAAAATTAAGATAAAAAGGGCCAAGAACTGATCCTCAGAAAATTCATAGAAAAAGAAATGCAAATTTCTCTCAACTGTATGAACAGTTGCTCAACGTCTCACCACACAAGAGAATGATAACTATTGAGTGGATGATGGGTACACGGGTGCCTATTACATACATGTATATACAAATCTGATCATGTCACTCTTGTGCTTGAGCACTCCAAATGGCTTCTCATAGCCTATAGGATGAAGTCCTAAGTCCTTAGCATAGCGTTTTAAGGCTCTTAGAATCAGAGTTCTGCTTAATTGCATAGCCTAATCCCTCAGTTGTTACCTAGCTCCCCAACACTATGCTGTGATCATATCAACAGTTTTATTATTCTCCAAACCAGGCGTGTGTTTTTTCATGTCCATGACCTTGCAACGTGCTATTTTCTCTGTCCATAGTGCCCTTTTCTGTTCTCTGCTTGACAAAATCCTGCCATTCTTCAGGATATACTGAAAGTTCAAGATTGAACTTTCCTTTGGAGCATTTCACTTGCTCCTTAGCATTCCCGCACTTTCTACAGGTGTCTGATGAAGTCCTTCTGCACTAATTGACTTCTATGGATGCCTCTGCTGTGAAGATAACACACTTTCTTGCCCCAGTCATCCAGTGCTTAGCACAGTGCCTGGACCCAAAAAGACAGGTAACACACTGTTGAATAATATAATTTTTATGCAGTTGCCAAAGAGACTTCAGAATCCCCTATATAAATCTTCTTTCAAAAAAGATATCAAGGGAACTAGAAGCTAGAAAATAGATGTCTTGCAGATGTTGTGTGTTCAGTGTTGGCTCTTAAGACTCTTTTAGACGACAAAGATTCAGTGCGAACTAGTTCTGCGAATGGGCAGTTTGTTTGCTCCTAATATCAAACCTTAGACAATAAATTTGGCCTCAGAGACTGTGGGTTTCTCTCCATCTCTGTCTGTCTCTCTGTTTGACTTTCTCTCACACACCTGTACACACACTGATGCCACACACGTGCATACACATACGCACACATACATACTTCTGCTTAATTCTGGTTGCTGCCTTCGTCATCTTAAGCCCATGGTCTCTATGAGGCAGAAACTAGTAGCAGATAGCTCTGGCCTTGTATTCTCATAGTCTTGTAACCAGCAAGGAACAGAGCTATTTCCTGCCTCTAGTTAGAAAAATTCCATGAGGGGCGCCTGGGTGGCGCAGTCGGTTAAGCGTCCGACTTCAGCCAGGTCACGATCTCGCGGTCCGTGAGTTCGAGCCCCGCGTCGGCTCTGGGATGATGGCTCGGAGCCTGGAGCCTGTTTCCGATTCTGCGTCTCCCTGTCTCTCTGCCCCTCCCCTGTTCATGCTCTGTCTCTCTCTGTCCCAAAAATAAATAAAAAACGTTGAAAAAAAATTTTTTTAATAAAAAAAAAAAAAAGAAAAATTCCATGAGAGTACTCCAATTGGCCTGAGTCCCACATGTATCCCTAGACTAATTTCTGTGACTCAAAAGGCTGAGGATGCGATTGACCCCAGCCTGGCACCATGCCCTATCCTGGGGGTGGCACAGTGTGATCGGCAGGCCTCATTGGGATTGTACTTGGAATGTGAGAGGAGCAGCTCTTTAGGACAAAGATCCTATCTGGGCATACAAAGGAATAAAGCTCTACCATACGTGTAGAGAAAAAAAAAAAACAAGATCAAATATTGGAAGGGATGTTATGTAATTTTTATGATTAAAAATTCCTTATGCTTGATAAATCAATATTATAAATCAAATGCATATAAAAATATATCAAACAAGGGGCACCTGGGTGGCTCAGTTGGTTAAGCATCCGACTTTGGCTCAGGTCCTGATCTTGTAGCTCATGGGTTTGAGCCTGCATCAGGCTCTGTGCTGACAGCTCAGAGCCTGGAGTCTGCTTCAGATTCTGTGTCTCCTTCCTCCCCTCTGCTCCTCCCTGACTTGCGCTCTCTCTCTCTAAAATAAATAAACATTTAGGGGCGCCTGGCTGGCTCAGTCGGTTAAGCGTCCGACTTCGGCTCAGGTCACGATCTCACGGTCGGTGAGTTCGAGCCCCGCGTTGGGCTCTGGGCTGATGGCTCAGAGCCTGGAGCCTGCTTCCGATTCTGTGTCTCCCTCTCTCTCTGCCCCTCCCCTGTTCATGCTCTGTCTCTCTCTGTCTCAAAAATAAATAAACGTTAAAAAAAAATTTAAAAATAAAAAAAATAAAATAAATAAACATTTAAAAAACTAGTGTATATGTATATATACATATACACATACACATACACATGCACATATACATATACATACACATATATGTATATATCAATCAAACAAAAGAAGCAGCCAATCAGGAATCTTATTTGGATACTTTCATGCTTTCTTGTTGCTCCTTTCTAATTTTTTGTGTTTATTTTTTAAATTCATTTAGAGAGAGAGTCCACACACACACAAGTGGCAGAGGGGCAGAGAGAGAGATGGAGAGAAAGAGATACCAAGGAGGCTCTGCATTATCAGTACAGAACCTGACACAGGGCTTAAACCAATGAACCGGGAGATCGTGACCTGAGCTGAAATCAAGAGTCAGGAAGCTAACCTATTGAGCCACTCAGGTGCCCCTCTAATTATGTTTTAAAATAAGGATACACCCAAAGAGTAAAATTCCCTAGACTAAACTATCTAAGTCTGATATATTTTATTCCTTATCAACCATATTCTCTTAGTTCTTTCCTTCACTGAGACTTTTCCCTCACAAACCAAGTACATTATTCAAAAAAAGAAAGAAATTGAAGAGGAATTTTTTTTCTTATTTATGAGTAAGTTATGGGTAACTAACTCCTAAATGAGTAAGCTTATGAGTAAGCTCAAAGATGTTTTCGGAGTAGGAAAAAATGGAGTGAGCAGTTCCGTGATATTCACCCTTAACCAAATTTTCCAACAGCACCTGGGATGCTGTTATAACGTCACAATGTTTAGTATCAGAAAATTGGGCTGCCTGGGCAAGATGACCACCGAACTCCGGGAATAACTCTGGGGACTGCAGTTAGGAAGTGCCACCATGAGATGTTCCCATGCTGGCATGCACGGTAGCCCTAACAGCTTTGTTCCTCTTCCGTGTATTTGGTCCACACGCATTTAAGTGCCCACTATGCACCAAGAACTGTCCAAGGAACAGTGCAGGGACAAGAGAAAGTCCTCGAGAAGTTAGCCCTCCATAGGAAGAGAAGTGTGACAAACTGCTGAGAAGGATTTTGAAATAAATAGCATTTCTTAAGCAAATTAAATTCTTTAAAGATATATTTATTTTGTTTATCTGTGTTTCCCGCTGTGTTTCTCACAATGAACGTACATTTCAAGGATCGTAAAACAAAATGAAATGAAAAGTTATTGCAAAATATAAAAGGACACTCCTCACTTGGCATCAAATAGGTGCAAATCCCATTTGTCCCGGTCACCAGCTGTGTGAATTTGGGCAAGTTGATTAATCTCTCTAAGCTTTGGTTTCTTGGCCTGTGAAATGGAGCTAATAATTCTAGCTATCCAATCAGGTTGAGAGTGTTAAATAACATAAAATGTAATAAAGTGGTTAACACTACGCCTGGAATGTAGAAGATGCACAAAACAGATTATGTTCATTATTCTCTTTCCTAATATGAAAGAAAATCTCATTTGAGGGCTGGGCAAACATAAAATCTAGGAACAAGTGGTACCTAACCCAGTTCATGCTTTCCCAGTATTTGCTCAATTATGAATTCTCTAAAGTCTTCCAGCTTTGCATGGAACACTCTCAGAAGCCACCCACAGGTTCACTGTTGGAGTCTCCAGGGCTTTAGCTGCTGTTGCCTCTTGTTTTATTTGTAGCAGCAGGAATTGCAGCGTTATTTCTCAAGAGCCTTAGAACTAAGTGAAACTTGCCTTGGGAAACTTGCCTGAGTGAGCCCAACCTGGGGATTACTGCCGTCTGCATGCATGTTTTCCTCTGGATGAATCTCAAGAGAGGAATAAAACAGTGACTTTCTCCTCTTTGTTCCTACAACTTTGTATTTCAAAAGTATTCGGGCAGAGGTGGTGAATGGTGACAGCCCCTTATCTGTCTCTTCTCTGTTCTCTCCACTGCGCCCTTCTGCTCCCCAATTCTGGACGGGCTCTTGGTGTTTCTCCCACATAATGAGGAAGTTAATGGCTGACGACTCTTCTACTCAGCTGTCCCTAAGCTTTGCTCACTGACAAACTTGGCTTTCTTTTGAGAAGAACTGCTTCTTTTCTTTTTCTTCATTCAAATCTGTTTAAACAACAACAGCAAAAACTCATTTAGTTTTATCTACCTCAGAGGTGCTCGGTCAGTTCAGACCATCAGACTCTTGACTTAAGTTTATTTTATTCTGAAGTACCACTGTTTGTACTTCTATTCATTTATTTTTTTTTAATTTTTTTCAATGTTTTTTATTTATTTTTGGGACAGAGAGAGACAGAGCATGAACGGGGGAGGGGCAGAGAGAGAGGGAGACACAGAATCGGAAACAGGCTCCAGGCTCTGAGCCATCAGCCCAGAGCCCGATGCGGGGCTTGAACTCACGGACCGCGAGATCGTGACCTGAGCTGAAGTAGGACGCTTAACCGACTGCGCCACCCAGGCGCCCCTTGTACTTCTATTAATGAACACTTAATGAGCACTTACTATGTATCAGGCAGGGCACAGGCATCGTTATTAACAGCCTATGAGTTATGATTTTCTTTCCCATTGTGTAGTTGAGGACACTATGGCTTAGAGTGGTGACTACTTGGACAAAGGCCATCCACCTAGCGAGTGATGGAGTCTGGAACATACTAATTAAGTTGTGAAGCTTAACAGATTTTATAATTTCCTCATATCAGACAGGAACAGGACCGTTGAATTAAATATTTCTAACGTGTACTCAAGTCCATTCACCAAAGCATGAAATTGTCTCTAAAACCTGTTTGCATTCGATGAACAACTTATTTGTTAAAGTGTTTTATTAATGAAGTAAAGTATGGTATTGTTTAAGCATAATCTATGTTACCTACTATTCCCAGTTTGTAAGCTTCTCACACCACCATAGCTTTTTAGCGCTGGAAAGGTATTTAGAATCTGTCTACTTCAGTGTTTTCCCAACAATGCCTTGCGATGGTCCAGTCCCTTAAGGGACTGTCTTTGAGGAACAGGTGGTATTATCTGGCACCTCTGGCATTGTCTGGCTGCATAATTACTTGCTCCTCCATGGAAAAATAATGCAGAGATTATTTTAAACTAGGACTGTAACTGGTTGGTAGGCAACTGGTAGTTCAGCAAATGTGTTGAAACATCCACCAAATTTTTAAACAGTTTTAGTGATGGTGTAACTTTGGGTATATGACTTGACAAAGGAAGGAAAATATGTCACTCTTTGTGCGATTTATGTCCGGGATGCACCAGCACCATGGATTTTCTCAGGTACTCCTAAGTTCAAATATTCAGTTCTGGTTTTACACAGTCCATTGAAATATCTCCCAAATTCTAGTTTGTAGCAAACTAATAACTCACTGAATGAAGTCAGTAAACCTCATGAAGTGAACTAGTCGCAAAAGGTGATACAACACAAACGAGGTAGAATCACAAACCAGGGTGCTATCTGGCTGCGTAAAAAAAATTATAATTATTCATGAGAACGCCTGAATGTCTAGCAAAATGAGGCACAACTCATTATGAATGTGGTACTTTTCCAGTCATAAAGTTCTGTACAGCCATGATAATAAAAAAGCACTATAATTGAGGTTGCAAAGAAAACCAAGGCAGTACAAGTTGTAGGATGGCATAATCATTATGTCCATATGGGCAATTACTTTGTCTATGGTCAGAAGAAGTTTG
This sequence comes from Felis catus, assembly GCF_018350175.1. Taxonomy (NCBI): domain Eukaryota; kingdom Metazoa; phylum Chordata; class Mammalia; order Carnivora; family Felidae; genus Felis; species Felis catus. Next base: position 97,787,212 of record NC_058376.1, read on the forward strand.
AATTATATTAGAAAGGATGTAGTTAGAATTTAATATATTAGGCCCCCAGGCAAAAATACATTTTCATTTACTTATTCAGTGAATATATATACATGTGAATAGATACCTATTAGAGGTAGTGGTTGGAATATGAGTGGGAGGGACTGACTCCCTGGGGTCAGATCCTGGTTCTGTCACTTACCTGCATCCAAACTTGGGCAACTCACCTCACTGTTCTATTCCTTAATTCACTCATCTGTAAAATGGGAAATATAATTGAGCCCAGATCATGGCTAATGTGGGGATTAAAGGGCTTAAAACAGCACCTGGTACATTTAGTAATACAAACACTGATTGAGTGCCTACACCAGGCACTCTTCTTCACTCTAAGGGTATCAAAGAGAACAAGACAGAGAAGGCCCCTGTCTCAGGCTATAATTACATTCCAGGGCAGGAGAGAGACAACCAGGAAGCATACATTATAAATAAATCTGATAATGGGAGATTATGATAAAGGGCTAAGAACACAACAAAATCATCTTTTGAAAATGCTTGAACTCACACCATAGTTTGAGAATGATACTTCCGTTTTGAATACCCTTGCACACATACAAGTATAAGGGACTGGCCGTTGGTTTTTGGTGTTCCTTCACGGAAGAACGAGGGAAAATATTTTGCTAGATGTATCCAATTAATCTATGAACCTCTGTTCAACACAGGCCGGACTCCTCTTCCTCCATATGCTCTCCAAATTCTATTACACTTGCTCTCTATAGGCATCCCATTGATTTTCAGGGCTTGACTTTCCCACCCCTTTGCCTGCACGGTGAGTTGCCATTTTCTAACTGCTGAGAAGGTAGCAGAGTATTGCTAAGGAAGCTTTGCTTCACTCTCAGTCTGTTTTGTGGGGAAAAAAATGCCTGGAGTTAAGAGCTTTCACTGACAGGACATGTCTTTTCTCGGTGCTTGCGCGATGCCACAGCTCCTACAGTCTCTCTCTGCTGGTAGCATTGCCTTTCTCTTGCCAGCTTCCTCTGGGTCTTTGCCCACGGTCTTCTGTGCTGTCATGATGGGTTATTTAGCCTAGTTTGCCTGGGAGAAGAGCTTTTTATTGGGGTTTGAATTGAAAGCAGATTTTCTTCTCTGAACAGAAATGAGAATGCCATGACACTTCACATGTAACATCATTAGCCGCTCCTTGGCTGGCATGTCTCAGGAGGTTAACTGTTTAAGCCTTTGGTGCCCCAAATGATGTAAACAATAGTAAAATATAGTGCAGTGGCTAGTGCAAAGTGGGGGCAAAAGATTGTATCATAATGTCTATTATTGGAAAAATAACTCTTCGTGAGATCATTTACACTGGATTTGGGGTTGAAGATATTTACTCATGGAGAAGAAGTCTCTGATATTGAAATATTTTTATATATGTAGCACTTAAAATAAGCAGTCTGCTAAAATAATTTCTAACTACTTGTCTAGGATCTGTAGTGAATTGTAAAGATTGGGTTAGTGAAAATGGAGGTAAATTTGCTAGCCCTATTTTTTTTAAGTTTATTTATTTATTTTGAGAGAGAGGGGGAGACAGGGAGAGAGTGAATCCCAAGCAGGCATTGTGCTGTCAGCACAGAGCTCGACGTGGAACTCCATTTCAAGAACGGTAAGATCATGACCTGAGTCAAAATCTAGAGTCAGCCCCTCAACCTACTGAGCCACCCAGGCACCCCAGTAGCCCTATTTTAAGGTCAACAGTATTGAAGCAATTAGGCAAGCAGAGGACAGTCAGGAATTTGCTCTTTCTGGACATCCCCTCTCAAGAGGACAGTTGATCATAGTTTCTTCTTCCGTGTAAACCGGACCTTCAGTGAGGAGTATTTCTGGAAGTTTATTTTTCCAATTTGAACACATTTTTTTTAAATTTTTTTTTTCAACGTTTATTTATTTTTGGGACAGAGAGAGACAGAGCATGAATGGGGGAGGGGCAGAGAGAGAGAGGGAGACACAGAATCGGAAACAGGCTCCAGGCTCCGAGCCATCAGCCCAGAGCCTGACGCAGGGCTCGAACTCACGGACCACGAGATCGTAACCTGGCTGAAGTCGGACGCTTAACTGACTGTGCCACCCAGGCGCCCCTTGAACACATTTTTATAAAGACCATTGTCTGGGAGATTGCAGCATAGGAATAGTATCTCAAAAGGCAGTACTAAGTACCTAGTTACCTATGCAGAAATCTTTGAACACTCAGGATTCGTTTTCCAGCAAATAAAATATTTTTCAATTATTTATAACAAAGTAACACAAACCACTCCTTCAAGTTATGATAACAATTCAGCTATAATTTATTCTGCCATTCTCTGTTGTAAGTGTGTTAGCTGTATTATTTTGCTTTCACATCCCTATGAACTATTAGCATCGTATGCGTTCTTGGGATGTGACCATCGCAGTGTAACCACTGAGGCACGTGAAGACTTCACCAACAAAATTCTTAACCGTTGTGTTCACTATTAGCATCGTACGGATTTCGAAAAGGGTAAAATTCAGGAAACAAATACAAATTGAATGAAGAATTATGCAAATAAGAGGTTTCATTGTGATTAGAATTCTCTTCAAGGTGAAGGAACTCAAAGTCTAAAATAGTCTCCTAACTTTGTGAGGACACAATTTACTGGGAAAGGTATTTGTCACTTGGATAACAGAATACCGCAACTGTTTATTGTGTTTGAATGACTAGTTGCTGTGAAAACATCTTTATTGACAACCACCAGTCTGTGATAATATATTCTTTTTCATTTTGGATTGGTTGTGTTAGTAAAAGGATGTTTGTTCCACTTCAAAGACAGATGATGTATTGTTGGTCCCTGCCTGCGCTGACAGGGAAGGAAGGGACTTCTCAGCTCTGACAGGTAAGTGAGAAACCACTGGCTGACAGAACTGAGGAGACTTAGGCAAAAAACACAGCTGAAACTTTAAACAATATTTGTTTTGAATCAAGTCCCAGTAGTATCTTTATTTTGCATTAGGGATTCAACTCCTACTTTAGATTTGTTGTTCTTTTTCCTCCATGGCTCTTTGTATCCATCCTGACTGCAATAATGCCAAAGGATGGTAGGATAACTGTCAGAAAGGCGAAGAAGCTTGAGAAGAGTCATTGGTTACGGTAGTTTTCCACAGAAAATAATACTAAAATGAAGGCTTAGGAAAAAAGATACTTGAAACATTTAAATGAATCTTTTTAACCTAGAGTAAGTAGTTAGTAATTCCTTTGAATTGCCTTTGTTAATTTTTTTTAGTAATTCAAAATGTCCTAAAATTTTTAAAATTTCATCGTAATTGAGCATCATATGTTTTACACTGACTATATTCAAGAGTAATTTAGGAAAGCATGATTCAGAAGATTTGCCAAAGTTTGATATGGGTAGATACATTCAATATCTGGTTGCTATAGCCACACGAGAAATACATCTGCCCTCTAGTGACAAGGAATCCTGTATCAAATCTCCTTGTCTTGATTGCGAAAACAATACATTTGAGTTTCTATGCTGTACAATCGCCACTGTGGAGAACTCAAAACGCAGCTTTGTTATTTACTAAACATATGCTTTTTAAGAACAGAGTGAAATGTGAGAGCCTTCCCACCCAAAGCTTGGCTCCCACCTCATTCAGTTCTTTCAAACGTCTCAGTGACCAACAACTGTCTCCTGACCACAGGGAAGAGGTGGGTTTTTGGAGACTCCAGCAGCAGGGGGTTGTGATACCCTGGTTGGGGAGAGGAGACTTTCTGCTATGAAGCAGGAAGGGGAAGGAGAACCTTTTATTCATAAAACAGCAAACTTCAAAAATGCTATTTGAAATGTATGCTGAGAGCATACATTTGAAAGAGGTCCCTTTTTTTTTTTTCCTTTGGTCCAGTGAATTATTAAGGATCTGTTATGCTATTGAGAGCCAAGTGCTTTTTCTCTAACCAGCAGATTATATGAAGCATTTTTCCACCCAATATTTGGTATCTTCTGAATCATTAATCTGCTCTAGAGCTGAAGAGTTTGTGTTTAATCAATAGAGGTGAAAAACAGTTTGTTTTTTTAACTAATATTTCAAGTTATTAGCGATCTCAAAAGTAAAACATTTGTATGTTTCCTTAGCCAAATTTATTTGTTTGTTTTTTTAAGTTTTTATTTAAATTCCTGTTGGTTAACATATAGTGTAATATTAGTTTCAGGTGTGGTTTAGTGATTCGACACTTACATACAATACCCGGTGCTCACCACAAGTGCTCTCCTTAATCCCCATTGCCTGTTTAATCCACCCCCACTGACCTCCCCTCTGGAAACTATCAGTTTGTTCTCTATAGCTAGATTTCTTGGTTTGCCTCTCTCTCTCGTTTTTCCCTATGCTCATTTGTTTTGTATCTTAAATTCCACGTATGAGTGAAATCATGTGGTGTTTCTCTTTCTCTGACTAATTTTACCTAGCATAATACACTCTAGCTCCATCCACATCATTGCAAATGGCAAGATTTTATTCTTTTTAATGGCTAATATTCCATTGTATATATATGTATGCCACATCTTCTTTATCCATTCGTCAGCCTATGGACATTTGGTCTCCTTCCATAATTTGGCTATTGTAGATAATGCTGCTATAAACATTGAGGTGCATGTATCCCTTCACATTAGTATGTTTGTAACCTTTGGGTAAATACCTAGTAGTGCAATTGCTGGGGCATAAGGTCTATTTTTTAACTTTTTGAGGAAACTTCATACTATTTTCCGGAGTGGCTTTACCAGTTTGCATTCCCAACAACAGTGTAAGAGGGTTCCCCTTTCTCTGCATCCTCACCAACACCTGTATTTCCTGTGTTGTTGATTTTAGCCATTCTGGCAGGTGTGAGGTGGTATCTCATTGTGGTTTTGATTTGTATTTCCCTGATGATGAGTGGTGTTGAGCGTCTTTTCATGTGCCTGTTGGCCATCTGGATGTCTTCTTTGGAAAAATGTCTATTCGTGTCTTCTGCCCATTTTTTAATGGATTATTTGTTTTTTGGGTGTGGATTTTTATAAAACTTCTTTATATATTTTGAATTTCAACCCTTTATCAGATATGTCATTCGCAAGTATCTTCTCACCTTCTGTTGGTGGCCTTTCTTTCAGTTTTGTTGATTGTTTCCTTCACTGTGCAGAAACTTTTTATTTTGATGAAGTCTCAATAGTTTATTTTTGCTTTTGTTTCCCTAGCCTCCAGAGATGTATCTAGTAAGAAGTTGCTGTGGCCAATGTCCAAGAGGTAATTGTCTGTGTTCTCCTCTTGGATTTTGATGGTTTCCTATCTCTATTTAGGTCTTTTATCCATTTTTAATACATTTTTGTGTATGATATAAGGAAGTGCTCCAGTTTTATTCTTCTTCATGTTGCTGTCCAGTTTTCCCAACACTATTTGTTGAAGAGACTGTCTTTTTTCCATTGGATATTTTTCCTGCTTTGTCAGATTAGCTGACCATATTGTTATTGGTTCGTTTCTGGGTTTTCTATTCTGTTCTGTTGATCTAAGTGACTGTTTTTGTGCCAGTACCATACTGTCTTGATAATTACAGGTTTGCAATATAACTTGACGTCCAGAACTGTGATACCTCCGGCTTTGCTTTTTCTTTTTCAAGATCATTTGGGCTATTCAGGGTCTTTTGTGGTTCCATATAAATTTTAGAATTGTTTGTCCTAGCTCTGTGAAAAATGCTGTTGGTATTTTATAGGGATTGCATTAAATGTGTAGATTGCTGTGTGTAGCATAGACATTTTAAGAATGTTTATTCTTCCAATCCATGAGCATGGAATGTTTTTCCATTTCTTTGTGTCCTCTTCAGTCTCTTTAATAAGAGTCCTATAGTTTTCAGAGTACAAGTCCTTTACCCCTTTGGCTAGGTTTATTCCTAGGTATCTTACGTTTTTTGGTGTCATTGTAAATGGAACTGATTCCTTGATTTCTCTTTATGCTGCTTCATTATTAGTGTATAGAGGTGCAAAGATTTCTGTATGTTGATTTTTATATCCTGCAACTTTACTGAATTTGTGTATCAGTTCTGGCAACATTTTGTGGAGCCTTTTGGGTTTCCTATATAGAGTATCATGTCCTCTGCAACATGATACATGAAAGTTTGATTTCTTCCTTGCTGATCTGGATGCCTTTTACTTCTTTTCTGTTGTCTGATTGCTGAGACTAGGACTTCTGATACTACGTTAAATGATAGTGGTGAGAGTGGACATCCCCGCCTTATTCCTCAGCAGAGAGGAAAAGCTCTTAGTTTTTCCCATTAAGGAATATATTAGCTGTGATTTTTTTTTGACATATGGTGTTTATTATGTTGAGGTTTGTTCCCTCTAACCTTAGTTTGTTGAGGGTTTCTATCATGAATAGATGTTATGCTTTGTCTTATGCTTATTCTGCATCTATTGAAAGGATCATATGGTTTTTATCCTTTCTTAATGTGGTGTATTACATTGACTGATTTGTAAATATTGAACCATCCTTGCAACTCAGGAATAAATCTCACTTGGTTGTGGTGAATGATCTTTTTGATGTACTGTTGGATTCAGCTTATTAGTATTTTATTGAGAATTTTTGCATCCATTTTCATCAGGAATATGGCCTGTTGCGGGCTTTTGGGGGGGGAGGGAGGAGCAGAGGGAGAAGGAAGGAGAGAATCTTAAGCAGGCTCTGCGTGGAGCCTGACGTGGTCTCAATCTCATGACCCTGATATCATGACCTGAGCAAAAATCAAGATATGGATGCTTAGCCCACTGAGCCACTCAGGCACCCCTGTAGTTTTCATTTTTAGTGGACTCCTTATCTAGTTTTGATATCAGAGTAATGCTAGATATGAATTTGTGAGTTTTCCTTCCTTTTCTATTTTCAAAAATAAAACTTGATCTTACATCCTGGACATTAGGTTAGCAGAAAAGAAGATACAGTAAAATGAAGACTTTACATATATATGAATAAGAACAAATGCAAAGAGTTGGAAAAGTGCCAGAAGTTTTACTGTGAGTACCACACCTTACTTCGTGTGTGCCTGAATCGTATGTGCAGGTAGAATAGTGAAGGAAGAGATTACACAAAAAGTGTGAAAAATATTTACAGTAAGTTTAATGCAGGTTTCTGCTTCTGGGAGCTGCCCCTCCCCATTACTAGAGTTAAATGTTCCTACTAAATATCAGAGCACAATTTCATAATTTGTCATTTGCGTCATTTTACTTTTTGAGGATTTTAGCAATGAAATGTATTTAAAATTTCAACCACATCAATAAAAAATCTAGTTTTGATTACAATATGTGGCCTTAAAAATTTATTGGATTTTATGTTTCAATACAAAAGAATATATAATCTCACCAGAAAGTGTCTCATAATTGGTAGGGATAGCAGACATCTCTGTCTTTTTGTTACTTCAAATCAAAATGAATTTAAAACTTTAGCATTCAGTACAGCCAGTGACTTTTTTCTTTTCTTTCTCTTCTTTGTTTTTTTAAATTAAACCACATTTTTATAAACCATAAGATGCCTTTCCCATCTTTTTCATGTTTATTTTATTTTAATCCCTCTCTATTTCATTGGAATATGAATGTCTTATTCATTTCAAATGAGTTCATCAACCAGCCTTAGTAAAAAAGGAAAAATGAGAAGGTGGAAGTAACAAAGAAGAAAAGAAACAGAGGAGGAGGGAGAAATACTGGCAGCCATTCATAAAGCAATGCCCACCGCATAGATGATATGATCAACATATTTTCGGCTCCTGCAAATAAACCAATAAGGTTTCAGACCATTGCCTTCGAAGTATTTTTCCATGTTATATTCACAAGCAGATACACAGATATTCTCTGTTTAGACATAGGCATGTTTCTTTCTATGTTTACACCTTTAAATTAATGTATTGTGGGCATTATTCAATGTCAATACATAAGTGGCCATTTCTAATTACTGAATGTATCGGTGTATAATAAATTATTTAATGAGGCCCTTAATAGATGTTTATGGGATTTTTTTCTATTTTTTTTCCTATGAAAACAATGAAGGAAGCAACTTTTACATACAAATTTATACAACTGCTTATTTTCATAAGGTAAATTTTAAAGAAATGAGGGTTTAAAAGTGTATGTACTGGGGCACCTGGATAGCTCAGTGGGTTAAGTGTCCAACTATTGATTTTAGCTTAGGTCATGATCTGATGGTTTGTGAGATTGGGCCCCACTTTGGGCTCCATACTGATGGTGCAGAGCCTGCTTGGGATTCTCTCTCTCTCTCCCTCTCTGTTTGCCCCTACCGCACTCTCTCACTCTTTCTCTCAAAATAAATAAAATAACATTAAAAAAAGGATAGTTAAAAGTGTATGTACTTTAAATAATCAAGTATATACATTTAAAATGTCTTCATGATAGTCTATACCAATTTACACCCTAAAAATTAATGAAGAAATTTATTACACACCTTTAGCATCTCTAAAATTTATTCATCTTTTTATTCTTTCTAGAAAATCTGTAGAAGTCTGGGAAAGTAAAAAAGAGAAGAAGGGGAAAATGTCCACAAAATTGCCATAGTCCCTTTGTCTATGTAGGACTGAGCTTATGACTTATATCAGTTTTCAGTTTATACATTTAATTTATCTTAGGGAAGTTCTTCAACTTCTTCTGCAAAATTCAATTTTAATTTATATTTGTCTACATCCTTTCATATGTGATTTGGACAGATGCAGGCTATTGAATATAATGAAAGCAAATTTCTCAGTGCTTTCCTTGAGCTATTTTATAGTCCTGCTTTAACAAGCAGGAGAGAGTCAAGAAATAATGATTCAGCTATTTCTTAAAGAGTTCACAATTCTACATCCAATAAAGAAAATGTGGATTCCTGGAAGGTATAGTATTTGTGAAGTATTTGATGTCAACTCCCATGTACTCAGACAAATCCACATCCAAAATCTCATAGGATTTCATGTTGCAGGATCGGCTAGTTTGCTGAATTCCCAAATGGGATTTGAGCTTCACCATGTGAGTTGCAGGTTGCTTTAAGAAAAGGGTATCAAAATATTTTGTAGTAAAGTTTAACTGTTGGCTAAAATGGCAGCAATGTTTTTCAGTTTGAAAGAGCAATGAAGGAAAGGCCTCGGTGCATAAAATCTTGCTTATCTCGCTATCTGGATTATGAATGTGAAAGGATATTACTAAAACCCAAAGCGTAAAGAGGCAATATGATGTTCCATCTTTAATTTATTTACTTAATGAATCATAGTGATGGATATTCTAATGTTGAACCATGAGATGCCATGGATTTTAAAATACAGAGATAAAATAAATGGATAAGATGATATGACTGGAATATATTTAAATTTTAAGTACTTATTCCTAAACAGAAGAAAATGCTGTCTCAGAAAACTTAGCCAAGATATGAAACATTAAAAATCTAAAACTTTTGCCACAAAATGCAAGTATTGGATGTTGGCAAGGGTGGAGAGTTTGCTCAGGATGAAGGGGGTGGTGGAAATGTCTCATCTTCAAAAGGATAGGAAGGAAATTGAAGAGACGGGAGGTGATGGAAAGGTAAATATTTTGGTGGCTATAGGTACTTATTAACTTTTATATATTAATAAATACACATAGATTATAATATTATTAGAATAGTGAGTATTTAGGGGCATAGGGAATCATAAAATAACAATTTAAAAATGAGACAAGGGAAGAGAAACTTAACAGGACTAGCAAAAACCTTACTATGATGAGCAAGAAATAGGGAGAGGTAAAAATAGGAAAAGTAATAAATAGTAAATATTAAATATGATAAGAACAAAATCAAAATACTAATATTCACAATAAATTCAAATGAACCACATCTCCCTGTCATGAAACAATGAATATCAAATAGGATTACAAGATATATACAGATATATTTTTTTCTGTAAAAAACTCATCTGAAATAAAATGAAGACAAAGGTTGAAAAGGATGTGCAGAATCATAAAGGCAAATGCAAATAAAAAATACAAAAGACTGACAATATTGATAAATCAGATAAAGCAAAGAATGCAACAAAGGCATTAAATGAGACAAAGGGGTTATTATATCATGATAAAAGCTGTAGTCCAAAATAAGGTCAATATCTTTATTCATCACACACACGGCATCACAGTATATAAAACAAAATACTCCAGAAATATTAAAATAATTAAATCAAGTAAAGGTGCAATGCATTAAAAATAAGATCAGCAGACTCCTCAAATATTTACAAACATCTATATATTTAAAACATTTTATTCGACTGACAGAATATGCATTATTTTCTTACATTATCAGAGCATACACAAGTGTGAATTATATATTTCATCCCACAGGAAGCCACAGAGGCCATATTCTCCAGTCAATCCAGTAAAATAGGAATCAACAACAAATTCATAAATAAATAACCAAAAGTACTCCCCTAATCAACTATTAAGCCAGAATAGTAATCGAATAGCCATTAATGGCAAATTAATTGATTTTATGAGCGTTTCACTTCAAAATCTTTGGAATTTGGGTCTTGAAGATTTTTCATATCAACAAAGTAAGTCTGAAACTTACCAATTAAGAATTCAACGGAAGGAAGGGGTGACTCAGTTGGTTAAGTGCCGAACTTCGGCTCAGGTCATGATCTCAGGGTCCGTGGGTTCAAGCCACACACTGGGCTGTGTGCTGACAGCTCAGAGCCTGGAGCCTGCTTCAGATTCCATGTCTCCCTTTGTCTCTGTCCCTCCCTGCTCACACTCTGTCTCTGTCTCCCACTCGAATAAATAATTAAATAAATAAACATTGAAAAACAACAACAACAACAAAAAGATTGCAACTAAAGGAAGGAGAAGACCAAATTCTATTACTCTAAGAGCTGAACTATTTTAGGTTTCTGGCTTAGCTAGTATATTTAAGGTCATACTACGCAGGGTTCATGAGGAGGCCTGGCAAGAATTTAGGCTGTTTTTGACAATTTCCCTGTCACAAGCAGGAGCGTGAGCAGCAGAGGCTGCTCTGGTTGCGTTGGGTTCAGGGGTGAAGCCCTAGCTAAGAATACAGAAGAGGCATATCAGTCAAGTGTGGGGACTACTAGGGCATCATCCCACACTAGCAGCCTCGGCCTCCTTCCCAGCTCTCCTCAAGGCTTCCTGCAAGCCTTGCAGGTCGGTAGACAAGAATCTGGGAGAAGCAGCCTCACCCAAAGGTGAGCCTCAGGTGAGCCAAGAAAGACCAGATGCTGCAGGGAGTTGGGGAGCAGGTCGTTCAGGAAGAGCTCCAAGCACTCTCGTTCTTGGGGATCATCACTCAGCGGGATGCACACTCAGGGGTCTGGATGGTTCTCAGGAGGCTGATGGTGCCGGGGCTAGGGGTAGCTGCCGGGAAGGTGCTGACGCAGTGGTGCAGGTGGCTCCTTGTCCAAACGCCCACTGGGGGCCAGCCCCACCTTCACTCCAGCCCCACTCGACTGGCAGAGTTGAGCCTTGGTTTACCCACATCTCCATCCCCACATGAAGGCTCACCTTCTGATCTGTACAGGGGTGACGAATTTATCCTTTTCAGAGCCCTGAACTAGTCAGTTATCATCTTAGAAAATGTCTTGGCATCATATTTTCAATTCATTAGGAAACACCACCTCACGCTCCGCACTTGTGTTTCCTACAAGATGATGACCTGTCAGATATGTAATGTGTCCATCTCTCTTCTTCCAAAGGAAACAATCCTTGGTAAGCAAGCCAAGACTTACTAAAATAATGAAATTAGCTGCTCAAGAAAAGGCGATTTTTTTTGTTTTGTTTTCTTAGGTTGCTATGTTTGATTTAGACACGGTCTATTATATTTCTGTGGCATGGTTTCAACAATAATAACATATACTTTCATCATCATTTTGTGTATAATGAAGTATAGATTGATAGTCTATCCACCGTGAGCAATATTTCTAAATACCTATTATATATACATGTTTCCTGAGGCCATTTTAAAAAGGAATTCAAAAAGCATCTTTTTAAATGTGGCATTTTTTAATTTCCCGGGGCACTTGTCTTTCTCACCATGGTACTGAAGATGTGAAGAAGTAGGTAGAATGTTCTGTTTAACCAGCTATGGTCTCATCTCTGGAGAGTTACAAAAGGGGAAAACATGGCCTCACTCAATGGACGTTACATTCTTAGGTAACATCCACACAATAGAGAAAACCGAATATTGTATGATGGTTGTACTGTGTATCTTGAGGGTCCAAGAAGGCAAAACCCATTGCTTGCTTCAGGAGGTTAAGAAGCCTACACACAGCATGCATGACTTGGACAATCCACATAGACAAAGCCAGGCTTTTCAGTGCATATGAACATGAAATAAAAGATTAGATACCTGCCAGCGCTCCTGCGCCAATAAACTACAAAATGCCTTTTCCAGCACTTCTGATTTCAAGTAACCTCTTCCTATTCTAGCTGAAATTTCTCATGAGGATGTCCTGCTTATGAAAAATACACTGGTTAGAGACCAGGGTCCACATCATGGTGCTGGGGACGGCGAGACGCTGCAGACCATAACAGCACGCACATCCCACACACAGAATGAGGAAAGTTGAGGTGAGGACTTTAATTGCACAATAGATTCTCTGATGATCAGTGTAATCCACATGCATTGCAACAAATAAAGATAGGAAATACAGAAAAGTAATAAAGAAGCTTTTTGATATATTTATCAGAGATGATTGCTATAGGCATTTAGGACTATAATTTACCAGAATTGTGCACGCGTGCGTGCGTTCGTACTCAGATACAAACACATGTGTTGGCATCTTGCTGTGACTCTTGGGACTGAACGAGGAGGTGTGAGCAGACGGATAAGGAAGCCACAGTTCAATTCGTCTCTTGGTTGAAATTGCTTTGTCTTGCTTTGATTTTCAGCACTATCTTTTTGATATATGGTATGAAATGTTACCCTCTTTAGCACCATTCAATATTTGCTTATGTTGTCTACCCTGTTCTAATGTGAGGTTTGACAAAAGTGTATGCTGAACAAAATGTAAATGACTCCCTTAGGGTTATTGCATGGCCCTGATTCAGTAAGCAAATGAAAATTGGGAGTTACTCAGTTATTTCTTAAAAGGTTTCCAAGGTCTTATATCTGCTTCAATGTGGAAAAACGTCAAGTCCTGGAAGATGTATTTCTGATGTCATTAATATGAACCTTTACACTGGGCTTATACCTCTCTTCATCCCAAATCACCTGTGTATTGCAGAACGGGACTGCTTGACTGAGAGTTTTTGTCTTAGAAACATTATTCTAGACCCTGTATAAGAGAGAAATTTGTGCCAGATATGGGCCTGGATTTATAGAACTCACTATATATAGCGAGAGATATGAAGCATATGGAATATATCAGTGAGTTTCACGATGGGTATAAATTTCAGAAAGGAGCAGAGGTAACTTGCCTACACGCCTCCCTAAGGAATCCCAATCACTTTCAGATTCTCTTGAGCATCTCGTATACCAGGAAACCTTCCCACTGAATCCTTAGTCTAGGCCAGGAACCCTTTCATAATACTTTCATTAGAGTATGCATGTCTCTGTGACTACACTTCACTCCATTTTTTTTTCTTGTGTTTCACTTTTCTAGACTCTAAATACATTAAGAGCAGGTAGGATGACATTCATGTTTGCATTGCTGTGAAATAGCATCTGGCACAGAAAATGATTTAATAAATGCTATTGGAATGCATGAAATCAAGAGAGGTTCAGAGAGGCAACTGAAAGGTATCATTTTGATTTTGAGACACCAACAGCCTCTTTAAGAAACCAAAGATTCAGAAAGCAGTTATAATACAGAGTGGCACTAAGAAGAGTGTCCAGGGGCTCAGAATGTTGTGGTCTTGAGAGTTTCTGTCTTTTCATCTGCAAGCGGGGCGCCTTGACTTACCTCAATCAGTGAAGTTTGATTGGTGGCTTGAGAGATAACAGGTTTATTTAATTTTTTTAAAGCTGTGATACAAACTTCAAAGACAAATTTTAGAAATTAGCCTTTATTGGGACACCTGGGTGGCTCAGTTGGTTAAGGGTCTGACTTCGGCTCAAGTCACGATTTCACGGTTTGTGAGTTCGAACCCTGCGTCAGGCTCTGTGCCGACACCTTAGAGCCTGGAGACTTCTTCGGATTCTGTGTCTCCCTCTCTCTCTTTCTCTCCCCTATTCATGCTCTGTCTCTCTCTCTGTGTCTCAAAAATAAATAAAACATTAAAAAAATTTTTTAAAGAAATTAGCCTTTATTTACATAAGACAGTCAATCTGGAACAACAAAATTATTTAGAGAATTTTTAAAACAAGTAATTTTCTAATTAATTGAATGGTCTCCAATTATTTAAGAGATATCTCTCCCAAACTCTTTTTTGCCTTCTATATTACCTTCCCTCTCTACCACCTTTTTTAAAAATTTTTTTTAACGTTTTATTTATTTTTGAGACAGGGAGAGACAGAGCATGAATGGAGGAGGGTCAGAGAGAGGGAGACACAGAATCTGAAACAGGCTCCAGGCTCCGAGCTGTCAGCACAGAGCCCGACGCGGGGCTTGAACTCACGGACCGCGAGATCATGACCTGAGCCAAAGTCGGCCGCCCAACCGACTGAGCGAGCCACCCAGGCGCCCCTCTCTACCACCTTTTAAGCTAACCTTTTAAAACACAATTATATTTATAATAGTCATTCAAGAGTAGTGTGAAGCAGTTTGACTGTGGGAGGCTTTCTGGGGAAGGGAGAAAGTCATATTATTTGAGGAGGTGAAAGGGAATTTATAATACACCTATTTGTTTTATAGGGAGACAATCAAATCTTAGTTAGCCTGAGAAACACATTGCAGAACAATTCTGGAAGAGTAGAGGTTAACATCTTTGGACATAAAATGGAATAGTATCAGTTTACAGTGTAATTTCTGTCATATGTTAATCAGATCTATAAGGACATGATTATACTGAATTTTTTTAATTACAATTTTGTTTTTTTTATTTTGAGAGAGAGAAAGAGAGCACTAAGGAAGAGGGACAGAGGGGGAGAGAGAGACAGAAGAAACACACAGAGAAAGAGAATTCCAGGCAGGGTCCATGCTCAGCACAGAGACCAATGCAGGGCTTAATCCCACCATCCTGGGATCATGACCTTAGCTGAAATCAAGAGTTGGCCTCTTAACTGACTGAGCCCCCCAGGCACCCTTATACTGCATATTTGTGTTCAAGTTTTTCATAAGTTTTTCGTCTAAAAACCCTTTAGGAATGGATTGCTTTCTCAGTATTGTTTTGTCTTATTATCTTCATTTTCAAATCGAAAACCAGTTTTCTTGAGATGTATTTGGATTACAGTATATTTTATCACAGAACTAGGGAGAAGGGCACCTGGGTGGCTCCAACGATGAAGCGTCCAACTTCAACTCAGCTCAGGTCGTGATCTCATGGTTCATGAGTTTGAGCCCTGCATCAGTGCCTACAGCCTGCTTCAGATTCTCTCTCTGTCTCTCAAAAATAAATAAACATTAAAAAAAAGAGAACTAGGGTGAAAAATGTCCTAGAGTTGTAAGAAACCTTGTAGCTTTCCTAACCTAAGTCTGAACGAGTTGGATAGAAAGACAAGTATCTGTCACAGTCCTGTGAAAAGAGCATAGATTTTGCCTCAAATAACCTTGACTCTTGCCTCAGTTCTACCACCTACCTTGTGGATTTGCTGTTCAGTAGGAATAAATCAAAACCATTAATTGCGTGAATCAAATAAAAATGGTTGATTAAAGGTTTTAAATATTGAGCACCCATTGAATTAAATATTCCAATAGAACATGCATTTCATTAAAGCAAGATTTGTTTATGTTTTCCAGACCTTGCAAACAAAGCCTAGAGCCCAAGAGGTGCTCTATAGAGTCTTTAACAATCGATGAGGTTAATAAATTAATAGCTCTGAAGGAATAAAACATTTTTAGAATTAAAACTGCACTGAGTATAATTCATTTTTGAATAATTCAGAGTCAATATTGTGACTACCCTATATCCCGATATTGTTAAAATGTTTTGATGTTGAGGTGCCGGAAGGTCATTGTGGAGGTTCTGGTTTTATGAGTGGATGGAAATGGAGTTTATTGGGCTTTAACCTCTGCTTTAAATTTTTCAGAGGCAGAGAGCTTACTATGTATTTGTTCAAATTTAGGCTTTGTCTTAATGTGAGACTGTTCTCCTTGTGATTCATGGGAGAGGACCGAGAAATATGATTTCATTACAGGTAGCAAAAAATTGGCAGCAAACTATCAAGTAAATTCACTTATTAATCCATCCAACCACCCATCTTTTTATAATGGTTTTGTACTGGAAGCTGGCACAAAGGAGGCCACTAGGAAGTGTATGGTATAAAGTGATTCAATAAAGCCTTCCTGTTTAATATTTATTGGGCACCCTCAGTGTGCTAAGTAACACGCAGAATACAGATTAGATCACAGTTCTCACCTTCAAACATAAGACATAAGCACCTTGTAAAGTCTCTGTGGAATGAGGCAACTTGCCAAACCAACAACAAAAAATAAGTAAATAAGTTTAAAAGGTAATGAGTGAAGTTTTACTCTTGATTCTTGGTTCTTTCTTGCTCAGTCTAAAGAAATAAATCTGAAACCAAGCTGATGGGGGCATATCCAGCCTGTGTTCAGATATGAGGCCATTGGAGGCAGACCTATCCATCTGCAAAGGGTGATGCGGAAGAAAAGCTTGATTTGTGTTGTAGGAGATAACAAATTTCATCGATTTTTTAAAAAATTGTGATACAAAGGTCAAAGAAAAGCTATTCTAGAAGTTTGCCTCTATCTAATTAGGCAGTAAGCTGAGTTAGAAAAATAATACTCTTTCAGATATTTTAAAACAACTGAGTTTCTAAATAATTGTTTAGTAAGGAAGGACATAGAAAGAAGTGGTCTCTCCAAGCCTGTGGAGCAAGAAGGAGAACTGCATGAGGCATCTTCTCCTTTACTCGATTGTCTAAGACACAAATTTATGTCTAATTGGAAGTGGGACTTATTCCATGAGCATGGTAAGGAGCCATTGTTAGCTTTGTCACAAGACAATCTATAATAAATAAATGGCTTTGCCTAAAGTGCCCTCTTGAAATGAGTCTAGAGCAAATTGAGATATGCTGTAATTTTTAAATTAATACTAGGTTTTGAAGACAGGATGAAAATTATCTCATTAATAATTTTTATATTGATCACATGTTGAAATATATTTTGTACACATTGGTTTGAAGTATATTATAAAATTAATTTTAGTTTCATTTCATCTTTCTAACATGGCTACTAGAAAAATTTACAATTGCATATGTGGCTTGCATTATATTTCTTTTGGGAACCAGTGTTGAGTGTTGAGTGAAACTTTTCCTATTGCCATGAAACTGGCTTCTAGGACCTATAGATAAGGACAAGTGCTAAGAAGTTAGCCCCACATCCCAAAGAGAACAGCCAGAAATTGGGTTAAACCACCTTCTAAAGTGACAGGTGGGGGAACTATTCCTCTTACAATCCCAAATTCAACCTAACAGTGCACTCCCAAGGGAAATGTTATGGATAGAATGCATGCAGTTCTTATAAATTCCCCTAGTTAGCTCTGAGATATTGAAAACATTTTTAGTCAAAGAAAAAGCAACACTCAACATGTCTTCCTCCTAACACAGAGCTTACAGTCTGATGAATAGGTTTTTTTTTTGTCCTGGGAAATTCTGTCCCTGCTTCTTGAATATGCTTCTTTCCCTCTTCCACCACAGATTAAATGTTACTTTTGCCATGAAGCCTTTCTTCAGATCGGGTGTATGCTATCTGTCTTTGTACTTTGTATTGTCTGATCGAACTTTGTCTCTATTACTTGATTTTCTCCCCACCTAGTCCAAGATCTCATTGACAGGACCTGTGTTCTATCTATCTTTGTATTACAACATCTGGCACTTTATGGCTACTTAAAAAAACAAAATGTATGCTGAAATGCCTCAACCTCATTGTCTTTTCTTTCTTTCTTTCTTACTTTTGTATTTTCTCAGAAGTTATGTAACATCCAGAGATTTCGCAAGCCAAGTTTAGTTCAGAACAGTTACACAATCAAAATATGCTTTAAAGAAGTCTATTCCAAGCAGCATTGGTTGAATGATTTAACATATTTCTTTCTGTATCTAAACAGTGAAGTCATCCCTGTCTTTTGGGTAAAAAGTAAAGTACATTACTCCCCAAATTATTCTCAAAATTAAGGATAAACAGCTGCTATCATTTTGAAAATACAAAACTATTTTGACCATCAGAGGCTCATTTCAATGCATACAAAAATAGAGCTATATATAGCTAACACCGACTTGCATGTTGCTAAGTTATAATCACTGAGTCACTGATTAAGGAGTGGCTTACATCTGGGACTTGTCTTGAAAACAAGATTTTTCACCATCAAAATGGCTATTTTCCCTTCTTCAGTATTTGATAAAAACTAAAATGACACAAGATTTCAAATGGCAATCTGTGACACTTGCAAATTTAGCCATTAAACTTTATTGATTTACTCTGTTTGTAGGACTAAAATAAGATGAGATATAGTTGATTAGAGCCCTAGACACCCTCAGAATTTACATGACACTGAAACATCAGAGTGATACTGAGCATCTAAAAGTGGCATAAAACGAATAAGGGTCTCAGCTTCCATAGTATCTGGCAAAGTATGGAGGTAATGAAATCAACGGGCAGGATGGGGCTGCAAGGAGGAAATCGTGCAATAAGGTAGCAGTAATCTGTATATAAAATCTATCAAGTACCAACAGAATGATGGTCAAGCCAGGAGATGACAGTGTGGATGGATTATGACATAAGACCAATACTCTGCACATACTCCAATGCCTCTGCTCTGCTCATGTCCCTGGTTCTCAGGTGCAACTCCAGAAAAATGTCAGTAAATGAATCCTGAAATGAATGGGATTTATTTTTGCCACCTGGTGCAATGGGCTTGAAGTATAAATCAAGTTGACTTACAGGAAAAAAAAAAATACATTTCTTACATACTTGAGTTTAGGAGCTGCTATGCAAATATATTGTACTATATTCCTGTGCATCTGTATGTATTTCTCAAGGACATATTCTGGAAGTGAAATGCTGGGTCAAAATTTATGTGTATCTCACATTTAGTAGGTACTACCAAATTTTCCTCTAAAATTATATATAATACATGTATGTATATAATACATATATTATGTATGTACATATATATAATATATACATATAAAAATATATTTATTCATTATATTTATTTATTTTTCTACTAATGCTGTGTAGAAGTTCCCTTTGATGCCTTTGCCAATATTTATCAATAGCTTCTAAAAATTCATTTACCTAAAATGCCTCCTTTATTTTATTTTCACAAAATATCTCTTTTGGTTTGTTTCCAGAAAGGCTTTGCCCAGAGATAATTGCATTTAGCTCAATTCCATTCAAATCCAATGTCATTAATTCACTTTCGTCATCTATTTCCATGTGGAATAGAGGTGGAGGACAATAAATGAACATTCATTGAGTGGTTACTTTGAATTGGGCACTTTACAAATAGTATTTCTCGTACTAATAATGTTATTTCAGTGGTTGTCAAAGTGTGATCTCCAGACAAGCAGCATTAGCATAACCTAGGACCTTTTTCAGAAACATGAATTCTCAGGCCCTTCCCTAGACCTACTGAGTCAGAAACTCTTTGGAAAGCCCTGCACTCCATTTTTTCTTTTTACAAACTCTCATGGTTCTAATGTACCCTAGAATTTGAGAACCACTGCATATACCCATTTCATGGATGAGACACTGAACTGAAGAAGTAAGCACGTTGCTCCACGTCATCAGCTATATAAGGTTGGCCTGACCTCAAAGTCAGCACAATACTTGTTTCTTGTGTGGAGGTCATTTAAATAGGTTCCAAATATAAGATTTGTTACTGGGGAGACAATCTGGTAAAGTGTGCCAGTATAGAATTTTGAGAAACCTAAGCAGCAGGAAAAGTCTGTGGATAAACATTATGGTCAGGCAGATACTGACAGGGAACACTAGGGCCCCAAAGCTGGGAGAGAGAGAGAGACAGTCTTGGCCAATATATCAGTTGGGACAGAAATCGACCTTGGGTCTGCAATTTCTTTTATTCTCACAAATATGCCAGAAATGTGGAGAATAGGCAGCATGCAAGGCATAAGCCCCTGATTTATGGGTTAGAGTTATTGTAGTGCTGATAATGTAGCAAAAGACAAGGGCAAAGTTGGAAGAAGACAAATTCGTCTTGTGCTAGAATTAGGACATCTTTGTCAGAGACAATTATTAGTCACTGAAAATTTTTAGGGTTTTGTTTTCTTAAGAAGGAGAAATACTGCAGGTTTTGTGGTAAGAAGGCTGGATCATGGAAGTATATGGGAGATAGAGGGCAAAGGGCTTTCGTTTTGGCAGAAGAGAGAGTTCACTGTAATTCATTGTTAAGTAAAAGAAAATAAGTTCTGTGAGATGCAGACTTTCCCTGACTTGTTTTGCTTGCTCACATAGAAATACAACTCAGGCCGTTTATAGGGAGTAACTGGCCACCATTCATTGGATTCAAGTATGTAACCTTGGAAATGGGGCCCAGTGGGGAGATCCCTAAATCCAAGAGCCATTTGAGTTTGGAAGTAAGGCGAAGATGACTTTGACTTCTTATGATACACCTGAGTGCAAAGTCAGTATTTTTCTTTTCCTGCCAAATCATGAAACAAATAGAAAACAATTGATCAACGTAAGAGAAAACAGTGTGGGTAGTAGGATGTACTGTAGTGGTTCTCATACTTTAGGAGTATCAGAGTCACCTGGAGAGCTTATTAGGCACAGGTTGCTAGGCTAGACTCCCAGTGTCTGATTCATTAGGTCTGGAGGGAGGCCCAAGAATTTGCTTTCCCTAACACATAACACAGGTGAGGTTCATACTGAGAAATGCTACTGTAGGGAAAAGAGTTTGAATTTGGGAATAAGGACACCGACATGAAGAGTGAACTGTTACAGAAACTATGGGCTGTGGGTGATAATGATGTGCCCATCCATGTAGATTCATCAGTTGTCACAAACGTACTACTCTGGAGGGGGATGATGATAATGAGGGAGGCTATGCATATGTGGGCGTAGGGGGCATTTGGTAAATCTTTGTATTTCCCCCTCAATTTTTAAGTGAACCTAAAACTGCTCTAAAAAATACTCTTAGTATTTGATACTAAATAGTATTGTATACTATACTATATTATAGTACACTATATATACTATTTACTTAGTATTATAATAAAAAGCAGGGGCACCTAGGTGGCTCAGTCGGTAAAGCATCTGACTCTTGATGTCAGCTCAGGTCGTGATCTCACAGTTCATTAGATCCAGCCCCGCATCAGGTTCTGTGCTGACAGGGTGGAGCCTGCTTGAGATTCTTTCTCTCCATTTGTCTCTGTCCCTAACCCACTTGCACTCTCTTTCCCAAAATAAATAAATAAACATAAAAATTCATCGTAATATTTGTTCTTCCTATCCAGGAGCATGGAATCTTTTTCCATTTTTTGTATCTTCTTCAATTTCTTTCATAAGCTTTCTATAGTTTTCAGTGTATAGATTTTTCACCTCTCTGGTTAGATTTATTCCTAGGTATTTTATGGTTTTTGATGCAACTATAAATGGGATTGATTCCTTGATTTCCCTTTCTGTTGCTTCATTGTTGGTGTATAGGAATGCAACCGATTTCTGTGCGTTGATTTTATATCCTGAAACTTTGCTGAATTCATGAATCAATTCTAGTAGTTTTTTGGTGGAATCTTTTGGGCTTTCCATATAGAGTATCATGTCATCTGCTAAGAGTGAAAGTTTGACCTCCTCCTGGCTGATTTGGATGCCTTTTATTTCTTTGTGTTGTCTGATTGCAGAGGCTAAGACTTCCAATACTATGTTGAATAACAGTGGCGAGAGTGGAGAAATCCCTGTCTTGTTCCTGACCTTAGGGGGAAAGCTCTCAGTTTTTCCCCATTGACGATGATATTTGCATTGGGCCATTCATATATGGCTTTTATGATCTTGAGGTATGCTCCTTCTATCCCTACTTTCTTGAGGGTTTTTATCAAGAAAGGATGCTGTATTTTGTCAAATGCTTTCTCTGCATCTATTGAGAGCCTCATATGATTCTTGTCCTTTCTTTTATTGATGTGATGAATCATGTTAATTGTTTTGTGGATATTGAACCAGCCCTGCATCCCAGGTATGAATCCCACTTGGTCGCGGTGAATAATTTTTTTAGTGTATTGTTGGATCCGGTTGCCTCATATCTTGTTGAGGATTTTTGCATCCATGTTCATCAGGGAAATTGGTCTATAGTTCTCCTTTTTAGGGGGTCTCTGTCTGGTTTTGGGATCAAGATAATTCTGGCTTCATAGAGAGTGTTTGGAAGTTTTCCTTCCATTTCTATTTTTTGGAACAGCTTCAAGAGAATAGGTGTTAACTCTTCCTTAAATATTTGGTAGAATTCCCCTGGAAAGCCATCTGGCCCTGGACTCTTGTTTTTCGGCAGATTTTTTATTACTAATTAGATTTCTTTACTGGTTATGGGTCTGTTCAAATTTTCTATTTCTTCCTGTTTCAGTTTTGGTAGTATATATGTTTCTAGGACAAATTCTAGGAATTTGTCCATTTCTTCCAGATTGCCCATTTTATTGGCATATAATTGCTTGTAATATTCTTTTATTATTGTTTTTGTTTCTGCTGTGTTGGTTGTGATCTCTCCTCTTTCATGTCAATACTACCCAAAGCAATCTACATATTCAATGCATTCCCTGTCAAAATAACACCAGCATTCTTCATAGAGCTAGAACAAATAATCCTAAAATTTGTATGGAACCAGAAAAGACCCCGAATAGCTAAAGCAATCTTGAAAAAGAAAACCAAAGGAGGAGGCATCACAATCCCAGACTTCAAGCTATGCTACAAAGATGTAACCATCAAGACAGTATGGTACTGGCACAAGAACAGACACTCAGATCAATGGAACAGAATAAAAAACCCAGAAATGGACCCACAAATGCATGGCCAACTAATCTTTGACAAAACAGGAAAGAATATCCAATGGAATAAAGACAGTCTCTTCAGCAAGTGGTGCTGGGAAAACTGGACAGCGACATGCTGAAGAATGAACCTGGACCACTTTCTTACATCTTACACAAAAACAAACTCAACATGGATGAAAGACCTCAGTGTAAGACAGGAAGCCATCAAAATCCTTGAGGAAAAAGCAGGCAAAAACCTCTTTGATCTTGGCCGCAGCAACTTCTTACTCAACATGCCTCTGGAGGCAAGGGAAACAAAAGCAAAAATGAACTACTGGGACCTCATCAAAATAAAAAGCTTCTGCACAGCAAAGGAAAAAATAAACAAAACTAAAACGCAACTGACAGAATGGGAGAAGATAGTTGCAAATGACATATCAGATAAAGGGTTAGTATCCAAAATCTATAAAGAAATGATCAAACTCAACACCCAAAGAACAAATAATCGAGTGAAGAAATGGGTAAAAGACATGAATAGACACTTCTCCAAAGAAGACATCCAGATGGCCAACTGACACATGAAAAAATGCTCAACATCACTCATCACCAGGGAAATATAAATCAAAACCACAATGAGATACCACCTTACACCTGTCAGAATGGCTAACATGAACAACTCAGGAAACAACAGATGTTGGTGAGGATGCGGAGAAAGAGGATCTCTTTTGCATTGTTGGCGGCAATGCAAGCTGGTGCAGCCACTCTGGAAACTAGTATGGAGGTTCCTCAAAAAACTAAACATAGAACTACCCTATGACCCAGTAATTGCACTAGTAGGCATTTATCCAAGGGATACAGGTGTGCTGTTTTGAAGGGGCACATGCACCACCATGTTTATAGGAGCACTATCAACAATAGCCAAAGTATGGAAAGAGCCCAAATGTCCATCTATGGATGAATGGATGAAGAAGATGTGGGGTATATATACAATGGAGTATTACTTGGCAATCAAAAAGAATGAAATCTTGCCATTTGCAACTACGTGGATGAAACTGGAGGGTATTATGCTTAGTGAAATTAGTCAGTCAGAGAAAGACAAAAATCGTATGACTTCACTCATATGAGGACTTTAAGAGACAAAACAGATGAACATAAGGGAAGGGAAACAAAAATAATATAAAAACAGGGAGGGGGACAAAACAGAAGAGACTCAAATATGGAGAACAAACTGAGGGTTACTGGAGGAGAGGGGGGATGGGCTAAATGGGTAAGAGGCCCTAAGGAATCTACTCCTGAAATCATCGTTGCACTATATGCTAACTAATTTGGATGTAAATTTAAAAAATAATTAAATAAATACATAAATAAATAAATAATCTTACAATTAAAAAAAGTTTAAAAATTCATCATCATAATAAAAAGCATATGTCCATTAAAAAAAAAGAACACCCGGGGCGCCTGGGTGGCGCAGTCGGTTAAGCGTCCGACTTCAGCCAGGTCACGATCTCGCGGTCCGGGAGTTCAAGCCCCGCATCAGGCTCTGGGCTGATGGCTCGGAGCCTGGAGCCTGTTTCCGGTTCTGTGTCTCCCTCTCTCTCTGCCCCTCCCCTGTTCATGCTCTGTCTCTCTCTGTCCCAAAAATAAAAATAAACGTTGAAAAAAAAAAAAAAAAAAAAAGAACAGCTATGTCCTTGTCCAAGTCATTATGTGATTTCTGAGTATCCTTGGACAAGTCTCTCAACCTTTTTGATTGAGATTTCTCCTTTGTAAATTATGCAAGATGATAAGTAATAACACTAACTTAATGAGGTTGTCCAGAATTATTGGGAGGACCAAATGTGATGATGAAGGAAAATGTTTGTGAATGTTAGTTAATAGAGCATGTGTAATGGTTAACTTCATGTGTCAATCTGAGTGGACCAAGTGATGCTCAGACAGCTCATAAAACATTATTTCTGAGTGTGTCTGTGAAGGTATTTCCCAAAACAATTAGCATCTGAATCAGTAGACTGAGTAAAGAAATCTCCCCTCACTAGTATAAAAGGGTATCGTCAATCATTGAGGGCTTTAACAGTACAATAGGACAGAGAAAGGAGAAATTCTCTTTCTTTGTTCTTGAGCTGGGATGTCCATCTTCTCTTGTCCTTGGACATAGCAGCTCCTCATTCTCAGGCCTTTGGACTTGGACTGAATTATATTATCAGCTTTCCTGGTTCTCCAGCTTGCAGACAGCTGACTGTGGGACTTCTCGGCCTCCATAATCGCGTGAGCCAATTTCTATAATAAATCTTTTCATATGTATATATATATATATCTATATATATCCTATTGGTTCTGTTTCTCTGCAGAACCTGACTAATACAGTGTGTTTCTTCCTCTTTATTTTTATAGTTTAAAAACAAAATAAAACCTCCATCCACAAATTTGTCTCCAGATGGCTCAGTCTTGCTTTTCTTGGGCTGCTGTAAGCCGAAGTAGGTGAACAGTCTATCACAAAGATAAATTGGAAATTTCTGGTAGACAGCGTTGGTAGCATACCCAATAGCCACCTCTTCTTTTTTTTTTCTTGTTCACAGAATATTAATTTTGTTCAAGGATGAGGTGTCTTTGTGCTCAAGTATAAGAGTCCCTTCCCTAGACTGGGGATGTGAATCATGATTGGTCTAAGCCCATCTTGGTAACCTCAGCTTTTTCTCATGTGAATAATGCTAAGAAAGTAAAATTTATACATTTAGCCTATATTTATTCAGTACAAAGCACTCTTCTTGGTGAGGAGATATAAAGACGAACCAGAATAACTAGCAGACCCAAATTGGAGGCCTGTCTTGAACAAATAATAACACAAATCATTTTTGCCATGAAGTAAAAGCATTGTGGGTAGAAAGACAACGTAATTGGATTCTTGGGAGGAACAAGAGGAACGTGGTGTCAAGGAAGATTTCTCTAAGTAAGCGACACTTACGCTAATAAATAAAGATGATAGGAACAAGAATATTTCAAGCTTGTATAAAGGCTGTGAATGGGAAGAGGCTTTGTACATGACACAAATTGGAGATATCAAATGTGATCAGATCAAGGAGAGTGTTGTAGGTTATGTTAGGAGTCTCAGATTTTAGCCAAAAAGGAAAAATGGGAAGTCACTAAAGGATTATAGTTTGCAATCATGAGACAGATCTGCATTGGAAAAATAATGAACTGAATGGAAACTCCAGTTTCCAATGGAAATTCAAAAGAATGAACTAAAGGAAACCAAGTAGCGATGTTTGAAGCCCATTAACAGACACCACCAAAAAGAGATGGTCACAGCTTGGACTAAATCTGCTCTTCCAACGTGGTGAGCACCAGCTGTATGTGGCCACTCAGTGCTTGAAGTATGGTTTGTCCAAATTAGGATGTCCTGAGCAGTGCAAAATACACACCAGATTGCAAAGACTTCGTAAGAAAAAAAAAGAGTATAAATATCTTATTGATAGTATTTTACATTGCTTACATGTTTAAAATGACAATATCTGGGATAAAAATTGAACTAAATGATACGTCTTCTTAAATTTACCTCTTTAATGTGGCAACCAGGAAATTTAAAATTTTATGTGTGGCTTGGATGTACGGATTTCATTATATTTCATCGGACAGTGCTGATCATCGTGTTGACAGTGCAAATGGAAAGGAGACATACTTGAAAAGTGCTGGGGCGCCTGGGTGGCGCAGTTGGTTAAGCGTCCGACTTCAGCCAGGTCACGATCTCACGGTCCGTGAGTTTGAGCCCCGCATCAGGCTCTGGGCTGATGGCTCAGAGCCTGGAGCCTGCTTCCGATTCTGTGTCTCCCTCTCTCTCTGCCCCTCCCCCGTTCATGCTCTGTCTCTCTCTGTCCCAAAAATAAATAAACGTTGAAAAAAAAAAAAAAAAAAAAGAAAAGTGTTTAGGACACTAAGTTGGCTAATTTGGTAATTTATTGTGGAAGAGAAAATTATCAGTGATCAGATCTCTGTTTGCATTATGAGTAATTGGATGGATACATCATTTCTTGAGACATCAGAGAGGAGCTGTGCTAAGGAGAGTTTAAAGATAATGTGTGTACATTTGGTCATGTTGAGTTTAATGTTCCCCGGAAAAGATATCTGAGCAGGATGTATGAATTTAGGAGTTGCTTAAATATGGTAAATGAGGCCATGGGAGTAGTTGGGTTCAAGGGGAAACAGATAGTTTAAGGAAAAGAGGAAGAGCGTGAGAAGGAACTGCCAGATGGATAGGGGCAAACTTGGATAGTGTGTTGTCAGAAGAAAAGGAGGGAGATGCCATCATATCAAAGGCTATTGAGACAAAAACAGCAGAATGTTGATGATTACTTACATTCAGTGATGGACACATGGTAGTTCGTTGTTCCTGTTTTCTCTGTATTTACATATATTAAAATCCCTATAATGCAAAATGGTTATTGAGCTTCCTGGAGACCTGGAAAGATAAGGGTTGAAACATTTACTTTGAAACATGATGCTTTAGCCAAGTCATTCATGAATTTCTATCGCAATGACATTGTGCACATTTATAGCTCATTTAATTAAAAAATACAACAGATGTAGATCTTAAGGCTCAGGGGGTTTTGTCCAATGAAGGAATATCTTATGTACATTCCCTCGTCCATGGCAATAACTGTAATTTCATGTAATTTGAGAAGGGAGAATGTAAGAAATTCAAACACTCATTGTCCAAAGGTGAGAACAAGGATAAGAGTAAGAAGGTTTGGATCATGTCCTTTGAATTTTCATCCTTTCCACTGACCCAAAGAAGAGATAGAGATAAAATAGAGAGGTATAAACCTGAGATTTCTATCAGGTGGATGAAAACACCCCGTAGCTTAAGCAAGGATAACAAGCTAGCCCAGCTTTGCAATTTCCTGTTATTATCATTTTAGCCAATGAAGGGTCAGTATTGCCTAGGTCTTTGTGCTTCATATATTGTAATTGTTGTGATTATAAATTCCATTTCCTTGGATTTTCATTTTGATTAGAATGATTCCAAATGTCAGGAATCGATAGATTGTGCCTCAATTTTTTATCTTCTCTAGGCATAAGTAGACGAGAATTCCAAGAACAACTTCAAGTTATGTCAATTGCATTAAAAAATTTAACACAATGTTAACTGTAGGAAAACTCAATTCTTAAAGTTCTTTCAAAAATTTACTAGAAATACATCTTTTTGTGAAAAAAAAAACTTATTTGACTATGGCAAAAGAATGGAAAATTCACAAACAGGATATATGAGAATTAAGTATTGAAAAAAATTCAAGTTAGCAGGTTAAGTCTGGATTATTCAATGAATGCCTTTGAGACAGCTGATCGACTATTTGTAATAATCTATAATAAAATAGAATTAGATTCCTAGCACCATATGCCCAAATATACTAAAATAAACTCCATATGTGTTGAATATCCAAATAGAAAGTGAAACAGAAATGCTACAGATTACATAAATGACTATACATATAAGCAGAAAACATAAAGGGAAATATTGATAGATTTAACGTATACATTTCAAGACATTAAAAACACTCTAAACTAAAAGGAAAGGCAAAACACAACATAGAGAAAATATTCAAAATGCATAAGAAAAAGTGAATTTATTTAACATAAAAATCTTATAGAACTATAGGAAAGAAGATAAATGTCTGGCTAAGATATAGGCAAAGGTGTGAAAAAGAAAATTCCAATAGTAAAAAGAGTAAAATTCAATATTATGCAACTATTAAAGATTTTTTAAATAATAAGTGCTATTCTGAGAATATAGGGTCTCTCATGTTAATGTAGCTTAATATCTTTTTGGAAAGCAATTTCAAAATATGCTTTAAACCTAAAATTCTGTGTATAGTTTTGGCCCAGAAACTTTACTTACAAAACTATACTTTAAGGAAGTTATCATGGTTGTGTATAGAAAATACATGTAGAAGAACATTCGTTAAAACATTATTTCAAATTATGAAAGTTGAAACAGCCTGTATTTCCAGGAAGGGAGGATTGATTAAATATAGCATTTTACAGAAATACAATGAAATGTCATTCAGGAAAGATGTGAGGATGAATATTTATATTCTGAAAATATACTTATATAATTTTTTTAAATTGTAACAAAAAGTATTGTCTCATTTCCCACACATAGGACTATAAAAACACACCGAAATGTAGAGGCGGCTATTTCTGGATGGTAGAATTGTGGCCTTTTGGCTTGTCAGAATTTTTTTAAGTGTTCTCTTATTTCTAATTTCATATAATTTACCTTTTTAAATTGTGTCACAGCTCAAGTATATAGAAAAGTATAAAGTATAGTATAATAAACATCTCAGAACTGGAAATTCAAAGTGCCAGCTCTTAACAACATTTTACTATGCCAATTTCAGAGGCTTTTCTTTTATTTCTTTTTTTATTTTTACTTTTCTTTCTTTTCCCTTTTTCTTTGTTATTTTTCAGAATTAAGTAAGATTTGTACTTCAAACCACAAGAAAATAAGGTCAGGAGTGACTTTCTTACCTTAAACAACCTGAAAACATTAAATGATAGGAAACAGCCACTTTCTGACATTGGTCAAAAGGCCATCAGCATTGGGCCCCTAGAATCACCTGTAAGTTCTGCCTAGAGGTTAATTGTTGATCTAGTACAAATACATTTGACCTCTTTCTCCCTTGGGTACCCTTCTTTGATCTCATTTCTAGTCTTTTCTCTCCATCTCCACTATTCCAAACTTGTTTATCGACCCACAGAGATTTTTATATTTTTACTATGTACAGCCATTTAGTACTATATGGTATTGTTATATATGGCTTAAAGTTTTATAGAAATGGTTTCAGATGTAAGCGTCTCGGGTACAGCATTATAAACAGCAATGCAGTTCTCCCTTGCTGCCCACTCACCTGCCTGTTGGTTACATGATGGCCCACACTGTGGAACCACTGGCCAAGAAGATCTTTAAAGGAGTTTTAGTAGTTGAATTTGTGGGTGTTTTTGGAGCATATTTTTTGTTTAATAAGATGGACACAAGCCAACATTCAGGCAAACAATGAGCAAGAAATTTCCCTTCATCTTGGAAGTGTATTACAAATCCGTTGAGCCTTCTGGAATGTATGGAGTCAGAGAATAAGATGAATAAAAATGGTTGAAAAGCAAAAATTAGCTGTTTGAGACCTTCATCGGGGAGAAGAAAGGTGAGCACACAGTACTGTAACCTCCTGGCCCCACAGAACAAAACAGGAACTTCTCTTGTGCCGTGGCTCACGGTCATTTTCCACCCACTATGCAGATCGCCCGCTTTTGTTTGTTGCTTTCCTTCTGCATTTATTTATTTATTTATTTATTTATTTAGTTAGTTAGTTAGTTAGTTAGTTATGTTTCTTTTTTTAGTTTTTTAGTTTTTATTTAAATTCCAGTTAGTTAACAGAGTGTAATATTGGTTTCAAGAATTCAGTGATTCATTGCTTACATTTAACACCCATGGCTCATCACAAGAAGTGCCCTCCGAATCCCCAACACCTATTTAACACATCCCCCAACCGACCTTCCCTCTACTAACCATCAGTTTGTTCTTTATACTTAAGAGTCTGTTTCCTTATTTGCCTCTCTTTTCCAACCCCCCCCCCCCCGCCATGAACATTTGTTGTTTCTTAAATTCCACATATGAGTGAAATCATGTGGTATTTGTCTTTCTCTGACTTACTTTGCTTACCATAATACTCTCCAGCTCTATCCACATCATTGCAAATGGCAAGATTTCATTCTGTTATGGCCGAATAATATTCCATTGTGTGTGTGTGTGTGTATGTGTGTGTGTGTATATACATATATACATATATATACCACAATTTGTTTATCCATGCATTTATTATTCATACATTATATGTATGTATTATTCATACATTATATGTATATAAATACATATATATGTTTATATATATATAGTATATAAATAAAAATATATATATATATATTTATATATATATACATATATATACATACCACAATCTGTTTATCCATTCATTTGGCTATGTTGTTAATGCTGCTATAAACATCGGGGTGCATGTACCCCTTCGAATCTGTATTTTTGTATCCTTTGAGTAAATACTTAGTAGTGTAGTTGCTGGGTCATAGGGTAGTCCTAGTTTTAATTTTTTGAGGAACCTCCATACTGTTCTCCAGAGTGGCTGTACCAATTTGCATTCCTATGCATTTATTTTTAAAGATTACTGGTTAACAAATAAAAGACTAGGACAAGAAAGGAGAAAAAAAGAAAGAAAGAAATGTAATCATACTATAAACATGTATTTTGCTCAATACTCTGTATTTAAGATTTTTTTCAGATTAATCCCAGAAACTCTGGTTTATTTTCTTTAGCTGCATATCTATTCCTGTTTTGATGGACATTTAGCTCATATTTTATACAATGAGTGGATATTACTTCTACAAAAATCACAGAAGCTATTAGGAATGCTGAGCAGTGGCGAAAAATATTACACAATGAATTCAAAAAATACATTTGTCTGCAATATCTTATAGGAATTATATGATTTTGCCCCTAAAATGAAAATATCCATGGATAAGTTCTCCTTTTGTAGAGATGAACTCTGTTTAACTCCTAATAACTTAAAATTTTTCCATCTTTAATTTAAAAAAAGCTCCTTATCTTCTGAAATACTAAGAAGAATTTAAAAGAAAAAGCAAAAACCTATTTAGACTCTTTGTTATAAAAGTTTCCCAGGCAATCACACATCTGGCAAAAAGACAGTTTTAGCCTTTTTTAAAGGTCAACTGAATTTTAACGTATAATTCACCACCAAGTTGACAGAGCTACTTATTTTTTTGAATGCAAAAATAGGACTAATGCCCCCTTCTTTATCCTAGGGGCCTGGCACATAATGGGTAGCCAGGAAATATTTGTTGAATAAACTGATATTGAACATATTGATATATTTTTGGCTTGAAAAGAAAGTCTGGGACTGAGCATGTTGGTATCAAAATGGAGAAATAAAGAGTGTATTTTGCAATACAATGTGTGGGTAGAACATATACTTTAAATGCGTATTTTCTGGGGTGCGCGGGTGGCTCAGTTGGATAAGCATCCAACTTCAGCTCAGGTCACGATCTCACGATCCATGAGTTCAAGCCCTGCATCCGGCTCTGTGCTGACAGCTTGGAGCCTGGAGCCTGCTTCAGATTCTGTGTCTCCCTTTCTTTCTGCCCCTCCCCTGCTCATGCTTTGACTCTCTCTCTCTCTCTCTCTCTCTCTCTCTCTCTCTCTCTCTCTCTCTCAAAAATAAACATTAAAAAATGTTAAAAAATAATAAAATTTGTAATTTTTAGAAAATCTGTAACATATGATTATGGTAGATTAAAACGAATTCTTGTCTGTCTTACTGACATTTTTATTCAATACCTGCTAGATGACATTAAAGCACCAATAAAGGGTATCAGAAGACAGTATATTGACATATAAGTCAATGCTCATTTAGGGAAATATAGGTATGTGTATATACATATCACTATATACTACATAGGCCATCTTTTTTAGAAACTTCAAAAAGTTGACGTTATATTAATTCTTTAAAAAACTACTAGTTTCAATTTTATCATTAATTATTTCTTTGTTGTTTATATTTATTCTTATTTTCTTCAATGTGTCCTCATATATATTAGCCATATTCTCAGGACACAACTTCTGGCAGTTAATGCACACTCTCCCTCTCTCAAGTATCTTTTATTTTCTGTTAAAATAGTGATTAAATGTAGAAGTAATTTTGAAAGAAAATAAAGCATGTCTAAGTAACTGTATTGATGGAGCCACTCTTTCAAATGTATTGGTGAAAATTCATTGCAGATAAATTTAGTGAAGACATAACATTATGTTTTGTGCTTATAGTTTTCATTTATTCATTTGCCCCACAGTATCTTTGAATGCCTAAAATGTGATAAGTTGTGTATCAGCTGTACCGACTGTTTGGTAGTCCTGAGCCCTAAACTCTAACTATGACAGCGCAATCAATAGGCAGTTTGATACAGTGATTAATGATGCTGGCTCTGGGGCACCTGGGTGCCTCCTTCGGTTAGGTGTCACACTTCTAAGCAGGTCATGATCTCATGGTCTGTGGGTTCGAGCCCTAGGTCCGGCTCTGTGCTTGACCGCTCAGAGCCTGGAGCCTGCTTCGGATTTTGTGGCTCCTTCTCTCTCTTGCCCCTCCCCTGCTTGTGCTCTGCCTCTCTCTGTCTCTCAGAAATAAACACATGTTAAAAATAAAATAAATTTAAAAAATTTAAAAAAGAATTCTGGCTCTGAAGGAGGAACCCAAGACTTTTCTTTCACCTGTGTGACCCTGAGCATGGTATACCATTGCTTTGAGCATTCATTTCCTCATTGATAAATAAGGGTGAAAATAGCACCGAGGATTGTAAGAAGATGATATGGTACAATGGGCATACATCTCAGTGGCCAGCACATGGAGAGGGCACGGTAAGTTCAAGATGATGACGAAGCTGATAATGATGGTTATGTTGGGCAAGAGCTACATACTCTTAGGGTCTCTGTTTCCTCAGTTGTAAAATGCAAGATTGAACCAAGTTCTCTTTAAGAGCAAATTAAGGATTATTTGGTGCCTGTGGGTCACTACTAGCAGAAAACATTTGTACCTCCATTGCCTTAGGGTAAACTCTGCATCCTGGGAGGTCGTTGAGGGCTAGTGGGAAGTGCAAATACACAAAAATCACAATCCGCTTCCTGAGATGTGCCTAGGTTAATTTTCCATAGTGTTTGCAGCCCCATATGTGACTTCTGCCAAATTCTAGCCAACGTCATACTTTCTTTAATTTAACACAGTGAACTAAAAAGTGATCTTGGTTAGAGTTGAAACTGCAAAGTCACCACTGAAGGAATGACTGATTATACTTCTTCCCACTTTCAAAACTTTTAAGTTCTGCCTTATAAACTTACACATTCATAACACCAAATACATTACTACTTGATACATTACTCATGGGATTTACTGAGTGTGTCAGGATTTTAACACTTAAAAAATAGAACTGTTTATTTTTGAAAACTATCTTTAATATCTGTTTCAAAGATCATATTTGATGATGTTATTTTCTATACTGTCATTAAAAATTGTTCTATTTTGGGCTGCCTGGGTGGCTCAGTTGGTTGAGCGCCGACTTCATTTCAGGTCATGATCTTGCTGTTCGTGGGTTCGTGCCCCGTGTCCGGCTCTGTGCTGACGGCTCAGAGCCTAGAGCCTGCTTCAGATTCTGTGTCTCCCTCTGTCTCTCTCTGCCCCTTCCCCGCTTACACTCTGCCTCTCTCTCAGAAATAAACATTAAGAAAAAATTTTTAAAAATTGTTCTATTTATGTTCCTTTTTATTATAGTATGTCTCT
Organism: Felis catus; assembly: GCF_018350175.1. Taxonomy (NCBI): domain Eukaryota; kingdom Metazoa; phylum Chordata; class Mammalia; order Carnivora; family Felidae; genus Felis; species Felis catus. The sequence goes on from NC_058376.1 coordinate 97,821,648, forward strand.
TTGGGGCACATAGTTTTGTTTTAGGCTATTTCTTTTATTTGTTTTTGCTTGACATTTTGGGTTTTGGGGTTTTATCTGTTCTGTTTTGATTTTGAAATGTATTCTCAGAGCTGATTTCTTTTTTTTCAATATTTTTTAATTTTTGTATTTATTTGTGTGTATGAGAGAGAGAGAGAGTGCAAGTGGGGAGGGGCAGGGAGAGAGAGAGAGAGAGAGAAAGAGAGAGAGAGAAAATCTGAAGCAGGTTCCAGGCTCCGAGCTGTCAGCACAGAGCCTGATGTGGGACTCGAACTTGTGAATCACAAGATCATGACCTGAGCTGAAGTTGGACACTCAACCGACTGAGCCATCCAGGTGCCCCTCTCAGAGCTGATTTCTTATATTTATAGCTTCAACTCAGTTTTGTCTCTCTGGGGGAAAGTGCACACAAAACTGCTAAATTACTTGCAAGTTTTCCCTCATCTGCTGTATTATCATTTAGAGCTTCCATAGCCTGTTAACATTTTCAAAGTATTTTAACACTGTTTTAATTTGTGTTATGCCTGTGAAATGCGAGTGCCATAAATACCCCCAAAGTAGGTTACTTTATAAAGGATCAGTAAACATCTTCATTTCCAAGGGAAAATAAAGGCCCAAACTAAACATCAGAAATAACAGGTAAATATATTTAAATAAATGCAATATGAAAACAAATCTGAAGGAAGTGTTCCTTGCAGCAGAGAAGGGGGGGGGGCTACAAACAAATGTTATTTTTTTAAAAAATGCTTTAATAGGTTCCTTTTTAACAGTACTTTTAAAAGTGTATTATATTACATACAGCAAAGTGCACAAATCTTACGTTTGCACAGCTCAGTTAATTCTGACAAATACCTACCTGGAGCTCCCCTGTACCACACACCTTGCACAGGATCATAACTTCCTGTGTACCGTCTCGTCTGTCTCTCTCCCAGCTCCTTCGACAACAGTGTAAGCTCTCTTGAGGGTAGGGGCTGAGCTAAGTTCACTTGCTTCTTTTGTGCCCCCATAGAGCCCGATAGGTACTTAATCAATGATGGATGAATTAATAAATAAATGAGCACTCATTAGTAGGATATCCTATTATACAGCCTGGCTGCTTTTCTTAGTGAATCAGACCTGGGAAGAGATGATGAGGTTACAAGTAGACAGTACCTGTAGCAGCCTCAGCCTGAGGGTGTTGGAGGCAATCCATCAGTCAGGTCTCTCTTTAAGTACAGTTCTGAGATCCTCAGAAAGAGGCAATCGGGGCGGGGGTGGGGATGCTGCGTCTCGGGGCAGACTGACCCAGGAAACCAAAGTCTGTTTCAAGTATTTGGTTCTTGGAGCCGGAAGCAGAGAAGTGGCAAAAATCTAATCAATACCTGTTCGTTGACACACTAGGCTCGTGCAAGGGGGCTATTTAAGGTGCCAGCATTTGAAAATCCCTCCTGAAAGTAATATCCTCCATTACTTAGCAGTGTTCAGTGAGAGCAACCTCACAAAGATCAAGCATTAACTCAGAACAAATCTGTCTGGCTAACTGGGGACCACACTGGTATCTAGGATAAGTATCTTCCAGTGTATTATTTTGGTAAAATGTCAAGGAAAAGAAAAATGGAAAAAAGAGCGAAAAGGTATACAGCATACTTATGAGAATAAATCCGTCATACATTTGCCTAGAGAAGTCATAGCAGGGTAACTGCCCTAACAGACTTGAATTCAGTGACGTAACTATACAAGTTGTAGTTTTTTGCTGATGCACTGGTCAAATGAGTGAGTTCTTGGTCCCATGGCTCCTTTGGATATCTTTTCTGCAAGTGGCCATTCAGGGAACCAGGCTCCTTCCCTCTTGTAGTGCTAGTGCCTAGGGCCTGAGAACATCTCCAGACATTCTATATCCGGCCAACAGGTGACGGGAGAAAAAGAGGTAGAGGATAGGAAAATGACATACATATGTCCACTCACGACCGTTTGGCCAGAATTTAGTTGCTTGGCTGCATGCATCTGCAAGGCAAGCTGGGATATGTTATGTGTCCAGGAGAAAAAGGAACGGATGGCAAAAGATAGCCAAGTGTTTTTGCCATAGGGCTGGCTGGGTCTGTCTTTTCCCTTCCTATGAACTGTTAGGTTTGTTTTAGTTTGTTTGTTTGTACATTTGGACCACCTTCACCCATCTTCCCCACCTTCAACCCCTGGTCTCTGGCAACCACCAATCCGTTCTCTGCTTCTGTAAGTTCAACTTTTCTAGATTCCACACATGAGATCACACAGTATTATTAGTGTTTATCTGACTTACCTCACTTGGTATGATGTCTTCAAGGCCCATGCGTGTTATTATAAATGACTAAAGTTCCTTATTTTCGGCAGAATAATATTCCATTTTATATATATTCCATTGTATATATACACCACATTTTCTTTATCCATTCATCCGTTGTGGACCCTTAGTTTGTTTTTCTGTGTCTTGGCCATTGTTAATAAATGCTGCATTGAACATGGGGGTGCAGGTGTCACTTTGAGATAGTGATTTTATCTCTTTTGGATATACACCCAGAAGTGGAATTGCTGGCTCGTATGGTATTTCTATTTTTAATTTTTTTTAGTAACCTCCATACTGTTTTCCATAGTGGCTGTACCAATTTGCATTCCCACCAACAGTGCACAAGGGTTCACTTTCCTCTGCATCCTTGCCAACACTTCTATTGCTTGTCTTTTTTATGATAGTCATTCTAACAGACGTGAGGTGATAGCTCATTGTGGATTTGATTTGCATTTCCCTGATGATTAGTGATGTTGAGTACTTTTTCATGACCTATTGGCCATGTGTATGTCTTCTTTGGAAAAATCTCTATTCAGTTCCTCTGCCTATTTTGTAATTGGATTATTTGGGTTTTTTTTTGGGTTTTTTTGTTTTTGGTTTTGTTTTTTTGTTATTAAGTCTTCTTTTAATGATTATTTTTAATTAAAAAAATCCAATTCTCTGAAGAAAATGTCTCCTGTTTGACAGCAGCTGGAACTTTTACTTTTTTTTTGTTTTATGTTTCAATTTATGGTTTTATTTTTAAGCCCCTCTTACAACATTTATTTGTGCTTTAGTATGAGGCAATGACTTAACAATTTTCTACAAATAATTTAACTTGAGTATTTAAGCTCTTATTTTAGAATCCACTTTAACAGTATCCTCAAATTTTAATGTTTAAATAAATATAAATAGACACATATCTTTTACTTAGACAGCAGCCCAGAAATGATACATCTCAATCTTGCCAGGCAGCTCTCCCATTTTTTTTATGATTTTTAAAAATTTATTCATTAACTTACATCCAAGTTAGTTAGCATATAGTGCAATAATGATTTCAGGATTAGATTCCAGTGATCTATCCCCTATGTATAAAACCCAGTGCTCATCCCAACAAGTGTCTTCCTTAATGCCCCTTACCCATTTAGCCCATCCCTCCACCCACAACCTCCCCCCCCCCCACCCCGCAGCAACCCTCAGTTTGTTCTCTGTATTTAAAGGTCTCCTATGTTTTGTTCTCCTTCCTTGTTCTTATATTATTTTTGCTTCCCTTCCCTTATGTTCATCTGTTTTGTATCTTGAAATCCTCAGATGAGTGAAATCATATATTTGCTTTCTCTGACTAAAATCACTTAGCATAATACCCTCTAGTTCCATCCATGTAGTTGCAAATGGCAAGATTTCATTCTTTTTGATTGCTGAGTAATACTCCATTGTATGTGTGTGTGTGTGTGTGTATGTGTGTGTATGTGTGTGTATATATATATATACACACACACACATACATATATATATATATATATATATATATATATATATATATATATACACACCACATCTTCTTTATCCATTCATCCATTGATGGACATTTGGGCTCTTTCCATACTTTGGCTATTGTCAATAGTGCTGCTATAAACATTGGGGTGCATGTGCCCTTTTGAAACAGCACTCCTGTATCCCTTGGATAAATACCTAGTAGTGCAGTTGCTGGGTCATAGGGTAGTTCTAGTTTTAATTTTTTGAGGAACCTCCATGCTGTTTTCCAGAGTGGCTGCACCAGTTTGCATTCCCCACCAGCAGTGCAGAAGAGATCCTCTTTCTCCACATCCTCGCCAATATCTGTTGTTGCCTGGGTTGCTAATATTAGCCATTCTGACTGGTGTGAGGTGGTATCTCACTGTGGTTTTAATTTGTATTTGCTGGAACTTTTACTTTAATAACAACCATAGCAGATTCTGGGCCAGACCAAAGAAGCTGGTTGGGGTTGCAGAGTCAGTGAGAATGATTTGCACCTAGTTTAGGTTGCCGGTATGTAAGTTTCTGCTCCAAAAGACAATGAAGCTGTGCAAAGGACATAAACAACATCAGATGTGGGTGGTTAGGCACAGTATTCCATACATCCCTTATAGAGGTGGCCCAAGAGGCGGTGGTCCTGGTGACGTTCATGGACAGAGATCTCCCCAGAGCTGGAGGAGCATTAGGATATGAACCTGTTCCTGTCCACTCCTAGCCAAGTCATTGCCCAGAAAAAGCTTACATGTCTCACAGGTGAGAATCCATTTTCCTGTCACAGCTCTAGAGAATAGATACGGGGGATGTAAAAAGCTTTACTAATGGGGAGAGAACTTCTAGCTGATAAGATAAATGTATAGACTTTGCTGTATCTTTATTAGCCATTAAAATGATTTTTAAAAATCTTTTCCTTTTTTACAGAACAGTGTATAAGCACTGGATAGCCCCTCCCCCCCTTTTTTTCCAATAAGTTATGTGCAGAGACAAAAAAGTATAGAATTCAATAAGACTATGCACCCACAGGAGCATTAGAGAACATCTCTTTAGAAATGTTTTCTATCTTCAAGTGAGCAATTTCTTACATTTCTGTCGTGTTAACAACGTCATGCAAATTAGAAAATGGATGGTTTGATTAGTTAAATAAATTTATCAAGCTGAAAAGAAAACTGAAACCATGCATTTTGTCAGGTTTTCTTTTAGGACAGAGAAAATAAATCAGCATATCAAGTGAAAAAACAATCACCTGAAGATCTTTGTTGCCCTCTATTTGGGGTTTATAGAGAACTAGACCTCTTTACCCCAACTCCTGAGGAACTCATTTCCTCTATGCCCCAGCTGCACACAATGTGAGCTTCTATCCTAACAGCATCTGCTAATACAGTTCCCATCTTCAGCTAGTTTTCAAGAGCTTTAATAGTCCATTGGCTCTGTGTCTAATTTATTTTAGTATCTTTAGTGCATGATAAATTAGCAATATTTCAGTGAATAAATATGGAAAAAACTTTAGTCAAATGAAAACTGATCACCAAAGTTACAGGTAGCAAAGGCTTTCATATGCTTAGCTATAAGGATTTGCTTTTCAAAAGTTTTTTTCACTGAGACATTCTTTTTTAAAAAGTAAGGGACAGCTTAACAAAATTGCCTCCACATCCATGTATGCCAGCCAATCAGTCCCTTGTACATATCACCTAAGGACTCTGAATATAACATTATTTTACACATTCAGAGACATGGAAGTGCCTCCTTTCAGAAATGGTATATTATTCTGTCCACCAGTAATGGTAAAAGCGATCTTGAAAGAACCAACTAAACTCACTTTTCCCCTGATTTTGTCAGTACAGTTGAAATAGGTTTATAGATGTCCCTTTCATCTGTGTGCTTTGACTATAGGATGTGAATCAGAAAAAGATTTTCAGAGGGGAAATTAACAAGAATGGGTATTTCATTTACAATTTGTGTCTCAAGTACATTATCAAGCAGGAATTTTCTTTTCTTTCTTCTTTCTTTCTTTCTTTCTTTCTTTCTTTCTTTCTTTCCTTCTTTTTCTTTCTTTCTTTCTTTCTTTCTTTCTTTCTTTCTTTCTTTCTTTCTTTCTTTCTTTCTTTCTTTCTTTTCTTTCTTTCTTTCTTTCTTTCTTTCTTTCTTTCTTTCTTTCTTTCTTTCTTTCTTTCTTTCTTTCTTTCTTTCTTTCTTTCTTTCTTTCTCCAAACTGTGTTTTTTCACAATTTTATCTCCATTCTGGCTGGCAATTGAATCTTTCATAGATATCAAAGACATCATAGGATGAGTATAAAGAGCTTCTACTGGATCTTTAACCTGGAGTTTTTATTTCTAATGAGTCCAGTGTATTATTGTACTTCAAATCTGAATCAGAAATAGGCTAGATGGAATTGTGTCGTGAAAATGAAGATGATTTTTTTTCAAAAGAGCAGAAGATTCTTATTTTATGAGAGTTGCCATTTAATGCCAGGGGTTTATTCTGATGTGCTTTTTATAGATACAGATCTGGAAAATAGACTGTAATATTAGCAACTGTGTTGTGCCTATTGTGAGGATTTTTCACCTAATTTCTTTAAACGTAGAAATAAAAGCGATTACCCTTACCCATTTATTAGGATTACAGTGACATCTTGTGGCATATCATTTTCCCTTTTAAAACTTGCTCAGGTAAATGACACTTTAGTTCTTGCTGAAAAATTTTAGCTTTACGAATGTAATTTACATTGGTGAAAAAATTCAGAAGCAACTACTTGAAGTAGAAACCAGATGAACTTCATTTGGTTCAAATAAATATTTTTGAATAGTTTCAATTGGAAAGATATTTTATTTCAAAAATCAAGAGCTAGCATTTCTTTTTAAACTTTCTTCCCCTGGCGTCATTTTGACATAGGAAATGCTCTAGAAATTGGCTTCCATTTAATCCTTGTAAAGACAATGAAATTAAAAATTAGAAGTCTGCTGTTAAGGAAGTGTTGTGTGTTCATAACTTCTGTGAATTGTTAGACCAGCTAATTAAAACAATCTTATTGGAGAAAAGGATGTTATTGAAAGAAAAAGAAATTTCAGGGCAAAATGCAGCCTCTGCACTTTAAATCTGATCATTAGTAGCCTCCTCATGGACTGCCTCTAATTAGCATGTGCAGTATGTAAAGTGAGAATGTTACTAAGCTATATTGAGATGCAATTTTTTTAAAAGACAAAGTGGATTTAATAGCCCCAGCCCTTCCCCTGCCCTCATCACACAGATACATTTCAGTCATTAATGTTCACCTCCCTGTGATGAATGCCAGAAACAAACTTCTTTCAGATATTTTTTTTAATGACCAAGTTTAGTCTACTTCAGGTACTGTAGAAACATTTTGCTGAAAGTAGTTACTGTGTGCAGGTAGTTTGGGAACATTTGCTTTTTTACTCCCCTCTTGCTTCCCCCCGCCCCTCCTTTTGAATTTGAACTGCTAAGCAATCCCTAACAGCCAGTGAAGGCAAACTCCTGAAAATTATAGGTGACATGTACTTTACATACTTTAATAAATGTGATTCCTTCACAAGTCTTGATGTGAATAATATGCAGTTTTATCCAATTCGAGACATAAGCTGTAAGACACTCTTTTGTTTTAGGTACTAAGAAAAAGCACTCAGTTAAACTGTGACACATTGAATAGGATAAACATTTATTTTCAACTCATTCAAAACAGTAAGTATGCCTAGTGGACTTATTTAAATGAGTTTTCTCATATGTCATCATTATGTACATTTTTAAATGAAAATATGCAAAATACAACGTTTCTAAAACAGAGTCCAGGGGAGCCTGGGTGGCTCAGTTAGTTGAGCGACTGACTTCGGCCCAGGTCATGATCTCGCGGTTTTTGAGTTCAAGCCCAGCGTGGGGCTCTGTGCTGACAGCTCAGAGCCTGGAGCCTGCTTCGGATTCTGTGCCTCCCCCTCTCTCTGCCCCTCCCCTGCTCATGCTCTGTCTCTCTGTCTCTGTGTCTCTCAATAATAAACGTTAAAATTTTTTTTTAAATAAATAAAAACTGTAAAAAAATAGAGTCCAGATCCAAGTCACTTTCTGTGCAGCGCTTGATGTCCATGTTTGCCCACACTGCTGTCCTTTGTGCCCCTGAGATCATTGGTGACACACAGTCCTGCCCAGACTGCCATTTTTGTCTCTAGAACTTTCTTCTAAGCTGTTGACAACTATTCTGTAAACTTTGAAACTGGCACCGTATCTTACAGAAAAGAAAAAAAAATCAATGCAAGGTTTTTAGGTGATAATCAGGATTTGCAATGCTTCCTCAAATAGTCATTATGACTTGTTCTCAAATAGTTTGTTGACAGACGGTCATCGTCAACAAGATTACTGCATGCACAAGCAATGTCATGTCACAGCTGCCACCTCTACTGGCAAGTGTGAGACCCTATGAATCACTCCATTTTCATAAATGTGCAAACGTGAGAAATGATGTGCCTTAGATGGTCTGCAATATGATGATACTAATGCTAATAGCTAGCCTTTGATGAGTGACTACTATTTAATATTTAACATAATCCTATGAAGTAAATGTTATTATTTGAATATATAGATTACACAACTTGTTCCAGGGACAGGCATCTAGTAAGTGGCAGATCTCGTGTTTAAACTTGGTTCTCTCCCATATCACAGCCTGTGTTTTTTTCCACAGCAGTTTGGTTATAAATATTTAAGCAGAAAATACCAGAAGAGGGGGTCACTCAATCATATGGAAAAAAGATATTCTCTCCATCAGTAATTTTCTTTGAATAACAGACAGAGCACAGAGCCATTGTGTGGACAAATGTCAGATTTATGTATCCATGAATTATCACAAAACTTTCAAAAAAGGAGAGAGATGAAACACTGTCTCCTATTTGAGGAAGAGAAAAAAACTGCTATATCAGCTAGAAGCTGTGATGACTGCTGAAGAAACATTTTCTGGAACATGCCATATGTCACACATAACCACTTTATTTCTCCCCAGTTAAAGAAAAAAACCCTGCAATTTTCAAATAGAGGAAAAGTTCATCTATACTTAATGTATAATAAAAAGTGTATTTGGACAAAGGACAGTACATGTATTATCTGCACCGGTTTGATTTTCATTAATTAAACATCCTTTTCACAAATACGTGGATCTTTGTCTCACCAAAATCAGAAACTGATACGAACAAGATGATACTTTAAGCCAAAGTAATTAATAAAAAACAAATAAACTGATTCTTCTGTGGAAATTTCTCTCCTTTTCTTCATAAGACACAGATCTTTTTTCCATGAGCTATTTTTATGTGCATATAGAGGCTTCAACATTCCCTCAAGAATAACTTTGTTGGCAGACACGAAACAAAGCGGCTGGGCTAAGCCTCATATTCTCCATGTGTGCACTCTTAGAAGAAAGCACACGGAAAGAGCTCTTGACATTGGCCTTGGCAATAATTTTTTGGTTGTGACACCAAAAACACAGGCGGCAAAGGCAAAAGTGACATGTGGCACTCCATCAATTTAAAAAGCTTTAGCACAGCAAAAGAAATCATCAACAAAATGAAAAGACAACCTACAGAATGGGAGGAAATATATGCAAATCACATATATGATAAAATGTTAATCTCTAAAATATATATCCGAAGGAAACAGAATCAGTATCTTGAAGAGACACCTGTACTCCCATGTTTATTGCAGTATTATTCATAATAGCCAAATTATGGAAACGACCTGCATCCATTGATGTATGAATAAAGAAAATGTAATATATATTTACCTTTGTAATTATGTATATACATACAAATATATGTATATATATCAAATGTGTATATATATGTATACACATATATACATATATATATATATATATGTACACACACACACACACACACACACACACACACACACAAGAATATTGTTCAGCCATAAAAAAGCAGGAAATCCTGCCATTTGCAACAACATGGATAAATCTGCAGGACATTGTGCTAAGTGAAATAAGCCAAACAAAGACAAAGATTGTATGATTTCATTCATAATATGGAATCTTAAAAAAAAAACAAAGGAAAAGTGGAACTCATAGAAATAAAGTAGACTCATTGTTGTCAGGGGCTCAGGGGTGGTGGTGGGAGAAATAGAGAGACGTTGGTCAAAGAAGCACAAGTTGTAATGTGAACAAGTTCTGGGATTCTGAGCTACAACATGGTGACTATAGTTTAGAATACTACATTTGGGGGTACCTGGGTACCCCAGTTGGTTAAGCATCTGATTCTTGATTTTAGCTCAGGTCATGATCTCACAGTTCATGAAATCAAGCCACGCATAGGCTCTGTGCTGACAGTGTGGAGCCTGCTTGGGATTCTCTCTCTGTCTCCCTCTCTCTCTGCCCCTACCCCAGTTGTGTGTGTGCTCTCTCTAAATAAATAAACTTTAAAAATAAAAAGAATACTATATTGTATGCTTGAAATTTGCTAAGAGAGTAAACCTCACCACACACACACAAAGGTAGCTATGTGAGATAATGGATGTATTAATCAATTTGATTGTGTTAATCATTTCACAATGTATATGTATGTGAAATTTCATTGTACTCTTTAAATAGACACAATTTTATTTGTCAATTATACCTCAATAAAGCTGGAAAGATTTAAAATAAAAGCAAAAGATATATAATTGTTGATTTCTTCCCAAAATATATAGTCAAAGAGAAAGAAGTTTCCATAAGCTGTGCACAGTGTGTGTGTGTGTGTGTGTGTGTGTGTGTGTGTGTGAGAGAGAGAGAGAGAGAGAGAGAGAGAGAGAGAGAGAGAGATAAATTATACATTTTAAAGGAAATGGAACTGAACTATGAGATGTTACCTTTTCAACAGAAATGAAGATATTGAAGAAATTATAAACAAAGTCAAACAATAGGAAAAACTTGGTACTATCAAGTATTGTATTTTTAAAGAACTCCACAGACATGCTAATACCAAGGCAGAATCCATTTTCATTTAAGGGACATCTAAATTGTAATGAAACAGTTTAAGGTCAACATTCTGAATGGTAGAGTTTAATCTTATACCAGCTAATAAAAATTGCATTTGGGGCTTTATAACATTCTCATGCTTGTCTAATGATATTTACTCTTCCTTATAGATAACTCATTTAGTTGACTGATGGACTTAAAGATATAGCAATAGATGTAATGCTTAACAAGTGGTGATACGGTAATAAAGAATATCACAAACCTAGAATATCAACACTGAATCAACATCAGTTAGCCCAATCTGTGTACATTATAAATGAAAACAAGAGCACTGTTTTACAATAACCTCAGCTTTATGAATAAACTATAAGTCTTCTGAAAACATAAGCTGTAAAAGATTCAGTGTAAAGCATTGTATCCTTGGGTATTCATAAATTTTTTGTGGGCACTGCCTATAAATGTCTCCATATTGTTAAAGAATATATTTCAAGTGTTCTAATATGCAGAGGAGGCCTGCATTTTTCCATTGTATGTACATGAAAAAAGAAGCTTTAGAGTAAAACCATTGTTTTCTCTTTTTGTATAAGTGCATTGCATTTTTAACGGAGACTACTATCCCACCCCCTGAATCTCTCCAAGCTGTATGAATATTACACAGTTTTTGTGTTTCCATATATAAAAGTACGAAACGTGCAAACCTTATGTTAAGTGGAGTTTTGATACTAATCTGAGTCCATGTACCAAAAGCAGTCACATCACCTGGGAGCTTGTCAGAAATGCAGAATGTCAGGTCACACCCCAGACCTTCTAAATGAGAATCTGCATTTTTTTAAAAAAAAATTTTTTTTTTCAACGTTTATTTATTTTTGGGACAGAGAGAGACAGAGCATGAACGGGGGAGGGGCAGAGAGAGAGGGAGACACAGAATCGGAAACAGGCTCTAGGCTCTGAGCCATCAGCCCAGAGCCTGACGCGGGGCTCGAACCCACGGACCGCGAGATCGTGACCTGGCTGAAGTCGGACGCTTAACCCACTGCGCCACCCAGGCGCCCCGAGAATCTGCATTTTTAATAAGATCCCCAGGTTACTCCCTTACACATAAAGTTTGAAAAGCACTAATACTTTAGGATACTTAATTGATCTAATTTTCTATAAATAGACTGTCTCTAAATTACTATGTAAGTATTCCATGTGTATCTTTTTTTTTTTTTTTTGAGGGGGGGCGCAATATTTAAGATCTGGTGTATAACAAAATCACCACGGGGAATCTGTTAAAAACAGATTTTCAAGTTTTTCCCCAGAGTTTAGAACTTGGTAGGTCTAGGGTCAAGCCTGGTTTCCCCAAACCATTACTTCCTTGAACAGAATTAAAGTTAATGATAATATCAATTCTTGTTGATGGCTCCAAATCATAGCAAAATACCTAACACACAAGTAAGTCACATGCCAATTGTTTCTGTGAAGTTTGGAAACTGTTTAAAACTTTTTCTACAACCATTAATCACAGAATCAAAAATTTGGTGTTCCATTCATGGAACGTGATGAAATCATCTCCCCCAGCTCCTTCCCCCACCCATCCAAGGAATACCATTGTTTCAGTCAAAGGATAACTAAGTAATTTACTGGAGACATAAGAAGTGGGCATAGCCCCCACTGGAATCTTCTTGTACTAGAAAATAAGACCAATATACTCTGCTAATATATTCTGCTAAAATAAGGCCAATATATTCTGCTAAGTACTTACCATGACTCTCCAGAGGTCCCAAATACCAATGCATCCAAGAGCCATGAGAGAAACCCAGAATGTGATACCCCAATTATAGACATTCAAGTTCAAAACATAAAATCCTTCCACAAAGAATAAACAAGAACATCTCTGTGGGCAGCATTCAGCCCTTGACCTACCAGTTTCCAGTATCTATACTAGCGTGGTTTTTCTAGTTAATTTTCTGGTGACCTACCAAAGGGAACATTTTTATTATTAATGTGCTCATCTGGTTTATTTTGGGAACTTTGTTGAAATTTGGATGTGACTTGCAGCAGCAAAACATGGTGATATATACCAGGTTTCTAATCTATATCAGGCCTATGAAGCCCAGTGGGTTTTTAAAGACATAGTAAATACACTATAGCTATAATCTGGGGGGTTGCATAGTCCTATTTTTTTTCCACCAAGTTTTGTCATAGAGCCTACAGAAGATATTCAGTTTATACTCTTTTATACTATACCATGCACCATCTTCAGAGAAATAACAATTAGAATTTTTGTGGAGAACCTGTCTTCATCTGACTTGTTATTGCTTATTATGGTGGTGCTAATTTACTTTTGGCTCTTTGCTTTTGCATGATTATGAAAGATTTCAGATGTCCACAAAATCAGTTCCCAAGTTTTACCTAGAAGTATCCTTATACTACAATTTATAAAATGAAAACAGAGCTGTTCACATGATCAATATGTACTTTTATTTTAAATAACAGCACAACAAACACAGTGACACCACAGGACCATCACCTCAATGAGACTGATAACATTCCTTGACAAGTTGGCTTATAATTTACATACACTGTTTTTATCTGGAGCTATTTTTAAATAGTATCATAAGATATACTGTAAAACACGAATCTTAACTGTACCGGTTGCACACATAATGTGTTTGGTTACTATTTTACATATGAAATGATTCAAAGTTCCTCAAAATCATGTCCACTGGTGTTCATTGTTTCAGGATGCATGACCCGGCCCATGAATAGGACTGTACCTGCATTGGGTTGGAAGTGAACAGAACAGGGTGTGAACAAAAGAGTGGGATATTTACTTTCCTTCTTGCTTATAATTAGCAGTGTTCTCAAAATAAAAATATAAATAATTCTCTTTAAAACAAATTGAACATGAGAAATTAGCTGATACATAATGTGGTAAAAATGCTCTCAATTTTTTAAAAATTATCTCTCTTTGGCCTATAGATACAATTCGGTGCTCATAACAGACTTACCTGTTCTCCTGTTCCTGATAAGAAAGAAAAATGGATGGTCGACAATAACTTGAGGATACAGCACAGCCATCCTACTAATTGCAATCATTCCTACAGTGCAGGGAGAAAGTAATTACATGTCTGTGGATGTGCAGAGACTAATGAGTAATTTCTCCAAACCATCTATGTTTAATGCAAAGGCAACAATTTACAGGAAAACAAGATTTTTAAAGACTTAGAGGAAAAATTGTAAAGGTGCTAACATTTCTATTTGATCTTTAAACACACCATACACACACATACCGTTTCCTATCTCCACTCCACCAAAATACCAGAAAAAGTTATTCTGCCTGTTATTCTGTTTCAGATGAAGACACATAGCTTTATTAAAATGACCTTTGAATTAAGGAAAGGGGGAGAATTAACAAACACCCCAGACAAAAAAAACAAGTTTCTTTATATCCTCGAATCATTATTTCTTTTGTCTAAAATGGGGATTTTCACGTGGGAAGTCATCAGGCTTTTAGTAAGTGTCTAGAACGGCAGTGATTAAATGGAATATACGGCAGGAAGGGAGGCATGATGTTTCCTACAGCTGGGAAACCGAATTCCCCTGAGATCCTTATTATGGGATAATCGCGTTATACTTGCTACAGGGTGATTGGTTGTCAGGAAAAGGTCAAGATCAAACTGTGTAAGATCTTAAGCTTTCTTGATGCCTAAGACTACCGTGTTTCTATTTCTTCCTGAAAACAGTTTTAACTGGTGATATCCTTTTGGTGGACAAATTTACGGAGAAGTTAAAAAATGATATATTACATTTTTCCAAGGGAAGGCAAAATCCTAGTAAAATTTGAACATAGCTATTGAACATGAGATTGAAACAAATCCAAAAACAAAAAAACAAAAACAAAAACAAATGGGAAAAAATTCAATGGAGAAATCATTCTCATTTAACTAGGGAAATCAGAACATTGAAAACAATCAAGGACATTTAACATTTCGCTGAGAACACATGATGTAGGTCTACATTTTCAAATTATTTATATAGAAGTATTTTATGAACATCATTGAGTTACAATTATTTAAAATAATTTATTACACCTTGTTTATGGATGTGCTTTTAAAAAAATCAAGGCTGTTGACAAAATGAAGAACTAGTTTCCACAAATGTTTAGGTAGGAAGAAAAGTGTTTAAATGGGCAGCAAGAAAATATTTAAAACATCGAAAGAGGCAGCACAGCAGAGAAATGTCTTCTACAGAGCTGTCAATGTCCCCCTGCCTCTCCTTAGAGGTGGGAGTTCTCCAGTATCAGGGCAATGGAGGACGTGTGTGCTTCATACTCTGTTTAGAAAACTCAGCATTAGCTTGACTTCTGAGTTAGAGCAGAGTCAGTTTTTTTTAGCTTGGGTCTAAAAATGACCCCCACCCCCTACCCAAGATGATTTTAAAAATACACATCTAAAAAAGACAAGAAGATTTTAGAAAACTCTATCTTGGCACCTGAGGCAGCAGCAGCTTCTGAGCCTTCTTCATTAACCTCTATGAAGGACTTGTGAATTGCTTTGGAAAGAAAAATCTCTTTGTTATCTGCAAAACAAAAAACAAAAAACAAAAAAAAAAAGAGAGAGAAGAGAAGCATTTCTTCAGTGTCAGAAAGAGGGAAGCATCTTACCCTTTATTTAAACAGATCTGGGAAATATAAGTGACTTAAGATACTGATGTAAAACATAAGAGATCATGTTGTAAGATTATATTATGATTTCAGAGAAGCCTTTTCAGATTTGTCCTTATTTTATATTCTCTTGTTCGTGCTTCCTTTCATTTATTTGTATTGGTAATTTTCCCAATGTTTATGTCTTATATTGCCAGAGGAAGCAGGAATGCGGCTCTGTTTTTAATAGCAACTTCAAATTAGTTCATAATTCAAGATAAAACATCTCACACATTACACTCTAATCTGAAATTTTAAAGCACAAAATGAAAACAGGTAGAAATCCAGATATAGCTAGAATAATAAATGTTTAAAAATCTAATCTCTAATTATGGTGATAATAGAAATATCCTTGGCAAAGAAAAGCAAAATTGACTTCTAGATTGTACAAACATGAATATGTAAAAAAGTTACTTCCCATTCCAGTTAATTGGTTTATCTGAGGGTTCACAAACATGCTTTATCCTAAAGTCAGAGGAAACAACACATTTTCAGCATTAAAAGGGCTGTTTTTCCCTTTAGGTTGTATTTCTAGTTATGCTTACTTTTAAATTAATGGCTGTTATGCACTCAGTTGTGTTCTCTCAAAATTCATCTGTTGAAGTTCTAGCCCCTAAGACTTCAGACTAGAGTGTATTTAGAGATGGAGTCTTAAATGAAAATGAGTTTATTAGGGTGGGCCCTAATCCAATATGACTTATGTCCTTGTAAGAAGAGGAAATTTGGACACAGATAGAGAAGACCATGCATGATGGCTAATTTTATGTGTCAACTCAGCTGGGCCAAGGTATTGGGTCAAACATTATTCTGGATGTTTCTGTACAGATGTGGGTTTTTTTGTTTGTTTTTTGTTTTTTGTTTTTTTTGTGGGTGAGATTAACATTTGAATTGGTGGACTTTGAGTAAAGCAGGTTGTCCTTGTGATGTGGGTGGCCTCTTCCAATCAGCTGAAGGCTTTATAAGAACAAAGACGAAGTCTTGGGACTTTTCGCTGAATCTCTAGCCTGCCAGTCCACCCTGAAGATTTTATGTTAAATTTTTTTTTCAACGTTTTTTTATTTATTTTTGGGACAGAGAGAGACAGAGCATGAACAGGGGAGGGGCAGAGAGAGAGGGAGACACAGAATCGGAAACAGGCTCCAGGCTCCGAGCCATCAGCCCAGAGCCTGACGCAGGGCTCGAACTCACGGACCGCGAGATCGTGACCTGGCTGAAGTCGGACGCTTAGCGACTGCACCACCCAGGCGCCCCCACCCTGAAGATTTTAAATTTCCAAAGTCACCACAAGTATACAAGCCAATTCCTTAGTAAATCTCTCAGTTTCTGTCTCTTTCTCTGTATAGATACAGATAGTTCTCTCTCCACACACACACACACACACACACACACACACACACACACACACATCCTGTTGGTCCTATTTATCTGGAGAACATTAATACAATATGAGAAGACAGCCACCTATAAGCCAAGGAGAGAGGCCTGAGAAGAAACCAACCCTGAAGACATCTTGATCTCAGATGTCCAGCCTCCAGAACTGTGAGAACACAAAGGTCTGTTTGAACCCACGCGGTCTGTGGGACTTTGTTATGGCAGTCCCAGCTTTCAGACTTGGGTTTCCAACTTTTGTCCCCAAAGTTAAAACAAAATGAACGAAAGATAGCTCAAATACATAAAAAGGAAAGTAGCATAAGGAAGCAAGATAAAAGATTACTCAAGTTTCTGCCACCCCCCTCACCCCCTTTTTCTATTCTGGGAGGTCTAATTCAAATTTAAGATAACCTTGTTGCTGATGCAGTAAAAGCACAGTGGATTTCCCGTTAGGCTGTTTAGTTAAGACTTTGTAAGTGACCAAGTCCTACCTACAACAGACATTTTCCTTTCTAGTTTTCAAAAACCCATAATTATCTTACACTGATAGGGAATAATGTTCAACAATATTTTTGGTACATTTTTCACACAGCACCTGCTTATTTTGAACCAGCCCCAAGACAACTGAGTGCCAACTCTGAATATATTTTTAATAGGCATATTACTTCCTCAGCTCATATTTAGTATTAAGATATAAACACTGCATTATGAAACAGTCTCACATATTATGATATTTTCTCCTAGAATGCACTTGGTAACTAGAAGAAAAATAAAAAGCAATAGACTTTTACATTAAACAATTAAGTATAATTAGCTCCCTCAAATCCAGAAGACTCATTTTTTTCCACAACAAATAGAAAGAACAATACAAACTGCATTAAGCAACTAGTCAGATATATTTAGCTGACAAAACAAATACATGAATTCCAAGAGAGTAAAACATATTAACCATTTACTAGTTAACTGATGCTATATTATTTTCAGATTCTGCTGCCCATTTTCTTCAGTTTGCCAGTTAAGTTAGGGTCATGCATCAAGAGGCGGTATGATGGCCCTGGATGTAAAAGTGAGACAACGTAGTTCCTAAAGGGTGATGGGTGTTCACACTGCCAGCTAAGCCCTCTTTAAATATTCGGAGGGGCATTTTCAACGACACCAAATGATACGGTAGCCGCATCAATTTGCACAGAGGAAACTGCCTCCTAGCTCTTGAGTCTGATCTTTTGACTACACTAGACACCTTGAAAGAAGGAATTTCATCCCTTTCACTCTGGTTTCTGCCACAAGGGTCTTCTCCTCCAATCACCTAACTTCTTATATGCCCTCATTTACCCACACAGAATGGTAGGGAGATGGAGAGGAGGGATACTACAAGGCACCATGGCAGAAACATCAAGAAGGCAAGGATGCTGAGGGTTCTTCCTACAGAGTGAGTCACTTAAAAGATAATGAAGTGGACAGACCTTTAACAGGATTCACAAAGAAGAGAAATTACCCAAATGAACAATATTAAGGCAAAAAAGAACATGTCCTAAGATAGAGAAAAGAATTTTTAAAAATCACAAAAAATACTTTGTACAATTTTCTGCAGATAAATGTGAATCAACTTTATGAGGTGTAATTTATTTACCATGCACTATATATATTAACAACACAATAATTACAATACAGGAAAACAAAAATATATTTTACGAAACAACACCACATTTGGTAAGTTTTGATATATCTTTGAACCCCTCTCCACAAATAAGATACAGAATATTTCTATCTCCCCTAAAAGATTCTTGTGCTTCTTTATGCAGATAGTTTTGAAAATAAAGAGACTTGTCAGCAACTGGACAATTTTATAGGAATATATAAATTATAAAACTGAACAAAGAAAAAAATAGAATATCTGAATAATCCAGTAACCATTAAGATAGTTGAATAAGTAGACAAAAATTTCTCCCTCCTCAAAATTAAAGACTCCAAGCCTGGATGGTTTCCTAAGTGATTTAACCAATCCCCCAAAGAACAGATAGGCTTCTCTGTTATAAAACCATTTGAAACTCTAGAAAGAGAATAAAAGCAATCTAAGTCATCTATGGATAGTTTTACCTTGATATAAAAATTGAACCAGGGCAGCCTAAGGAAAGAAAATCATAGGCCAAACTCACCTGTTAACATAGAGGTAAATGTTTTTTTGCTTGTTTGTTTTTTAATCAGAACATTAAACCCAGCAACATATGCAAATACTTTTTTCAAATGAGGTTTCAAGGGATGTCCTAGTGTGTTATGACACACTGGTTGAGAACTGCCCTAACTGACCCCATTTCACATTAGGGCTTCCTCCAGGATGATCTTATCAAATAGAAACCAGTTTATGCCACTACTACCCGACTGAAAACCCTTTCTCCCCACTCCTGCTCGCTCTGCCTCCCGCCTTGCCTTTGGCATATTTTGTACCCACGAACCTCGGGGTGCAATATGGGGGTCTCCAGGAGGTTGCCTCTGTGCCGTTCATTTAGCATGCTTCTCGCCATGCTCTGTGCTCCAGATTATTTGCATAGCAATAATCTAAACATACCATACTTGATCCCTTCTGTGTCTTTGTTTCCCCAGAAACTCCCTTACCCCTGTATAGTCAGATACCTAATCAACTTCTAAAGCTCAGCTTTGAGCCCTGTTGGGCTTTTCTGCTCTCCTCTGACTGCTATTCATCACTAAGGTAGAACTAACCACTCTTTCCCACTGAACCCAGCGTCTTATTCTACTGAAGCCTTTATATTTGCAATATTTCTCCCTTCCTGAACTGTCAAATCCCTTAAGGCAAGGATTGTGTCATTGCTCTTGATGTCCCTGGCTTCTGACGTTTCGTGGGCCTGGTGACTGAACTAACGTTAAGAAAAGAGAGTCTCGTGATAATGTGTGAGTTTCTAGTACTTAACCTAGCACGAACAGGAATTTAGTAATCGTTGAATGAAAGGGACTAGCTATTTCCTATTATAATAAGACTTTGGATACGTCACTCTATGGCCGTCATGGCCACAATTCTGTTCACAAGCATGGCTATAAAGTTTATTCTTGTAATAGATAAAACATATGACATTCATCCAAATTGGATGCTCTAGGAAAATTGACGGACAACAGCACTAGACAAGGAGAGAATGCAAGGACCACACGCAGACTAAAAACTTAAAAATCCAGTCGTGGAGAAGGAGCTAAGGGAACGGGATCCAACAGGCCGGTGGCCTCATATATATTTCAAAGACAGCAAAATAAAGATTGAATCCAATGTTCCAACTCCAACGGACAGCAAATGTCTGCAGATGTACGTGAGACCTCAGGACACTTAACTTTCAGAAACACACTGCCCTATGAGATATACCAGTGGGAGAAAAAGTAACAGATAAATCACAGCACAAATAGCGGAGGGAAAAAATAAAATGAAACTTTCTTCTCTCGGGACACACTGCAAGCAGTCACCTTAAAATATAAGCCGAAAGTGGTTTCAACAAGAATGGGACTTGCCACCACCCAGTCTGGTCATGCAGGCACCTACTAGGCAAGTTCATGGCTTCTTATGCTTGCCTCCAATATTGCTCATCCTCATGTAATTAGGTGTCAATCAAGGCCGTCTTTCTCGCTAGGCCATACACCATACACCTATTCCTTCAGGGCCTAGACCTCGCTGTCCAATTTATCTCCTACTTGCCATGCTTTGCACACTGCCAGGCACCAAGTAGGCACTCGAATATTTGGTGAATCAAAATGTGAGGGGGATTAAGGAGATTTACACTGATGAGCCCGTCTTACTGACTAGAGAAAAGTTCACTGTTCTCCAGAAAAGGAAAATAAATAAATCAAAGGCAAACAAAGCTACACGCAAAAAAAAAACATTGCGTGTGCTGGCCCCAAGCAGTCCTCCCCTTCTGGCCGCAGCAGACATTGCTGCCAAATAACTAGTCCTGCTTTCCTCTGGGCAGCGTGGAGCCGGGCTTTTCACAAAGGAGAAGATGGGAAAGGGGCCAGCAAGCCCTAGGTTTACCAGAGAAAAGCTGGGCAATAATTCAAGCTCTTCTGCAGAAAGCAGGGCAAAATACTAAGGCATTCATTCAGTCACTGAGCAAATATTTATCAAGTACTCTGTTCATAGGAGATATTGTGCAGGAAACCAAAGCTCTAAGTATCTGTGACTAACATAATGTTGGCAGGATGGCCATCATGCGAGTGGATGCCACTAGCTCCCTTGTGGCACTGTTCCTAAACACAGCCAATTTAAATAGCTTTCTGCGTCACCAAGGACATGCTTAAAATAACAAAATGAAGAGTGTTCCATAACAGAACCCGAGAATATCAAAAGCGTCTCTGTACTTGAGTCGCTAAAATATTTTTAGCTTCAGCCCCACCTATGAACTTTAGAAAGGTTCGTAGAATTTGAGTTCCTCCAAGGTAGGAAGAGTGTTTGTTTTTCTGGAGAAATTTTGTTACAGACCAGCAAATATTCACTCATCTGTCCATTCGTTCGTTCATTCAGGTACTAAGCACCTCCCATGTGCCATTGTGGATACGCTGGCTATACTATAGTAAACTAAAAAGTTCCTTCCTAATGGGAGGAAAGCAGACATGAAATAACAATGACAATAAAAAAGCAAATCAATAAATGGCCACAATTTCAGGGTGCGGTGAGTGTTCCTAAGAAACAAGATGAGGTGAAGTGTTGGCTGGTGACGGGGGCAGGCAAGGGGAGCTACTTGACTCAAGGTGTTGGGAAAGGCCATCGGAGGAGGTGGATTTGACTGAGACCTAAAGTATACAAAGGAGCCTGCCACGGGAACACCTGAAGGCAGTTTTCGGCCGAGGGAAAAGCTAGTGCAGAGGCAGATAGGAGCCAGGTGTGTTCAAGGACCCAAAAGAAGGCCTGTGTGGCTGGAGCACAGAGAGTGAGGAGGGCCAGACGTTTGAGAGAAGCCTCTACACCTGGAGTGAGGCGGGCCCGTCACCACTTCCTACCCAGCCAGCATCTGTCCTGCTCTCCACACCATGCTGGGCTCTGAGGACAGAAAGTCATCTATGCCACAGTCCTTGCTTCTGAGGAGCTCCAAGGACAGAGACAGGTATGTGAACAGACAATCTAAGGAAAAGGTAGAACCTGTGATAGCACATTGCATGATGACAGGCCAGATGAGGGAAAGTGAACCATTTGGAAGGGAGAGACGTCAGAGAAAGCTTCTTGGAGGCGGTGCCATTTGGGCTGGTTCTTGAAGGTAAGCAGAAAAGAGCCAGAGAATGGGGCAAGGACATCCCTAGCAGAGGATTATATCGCAAATGAGACAAGCCTCGGCAAAGACTTGAAGTCCAATTGGATCCTGGGCAATGAGGAGGCGGGGCATGGCAGGGGATGCGCCTGATTTTAAGAGCTTGAACCCCGAGTCTGGAGAGCCTGGGCTTCATCCAGAAGTAACAGGGCACTACTGCTTTGATTTTAGGAGATAATCTGCGGCAGGAGCTGTAAAGCGTGAATCAGATGAGCAAACAGCTACGGGCAGAAGTTCAAGTTAGCTAGCTGTTACAACAGTTCAGGCAAAAAAGTAGGAGGCAGAGTGGAGGTAGGGCACCGGAAGACAGTTGCAGCCCTCTGGCTTACAGGTGCAAGGAGAAGAAGAACAAACAAGGGCAGGATGTAAGAGTCAGTCCCGCATAAATCTCAGCACTTGAGTCTGACCGGAATGTGGCTTTTGCTGTGTCTTCTTAATTCCTTTACTTTATTGGCTCCTTTATTAAAGCTCGTACTTTGTGCTGAAGGATTTAGTACTCTCTTTCTCCTTCCCCTTCCACCTTCCAAGAGGATTATCTATTAATCCAAATGCTGACAGTCATTCATTTCCATTACAAAAATAGCCCTACTCTATAACAGGATCCTCACTGCCACTAGATGAGCATTTTAAATCGAGCCTGAGAAGAAAATGATTCTCAGCACTCTCTAGATTCCATGTTTATTGTATGAGTCTTTACTGTGTTTTATGTTAATGGAGTTTAGCGTCAAAAGCAATGGACATCAAATTGAGATTAAAAAAAAAATAAGCACAGTAAATACACAGCATTTCATCTTATTCATTTCTTCTTTCAGTGAGTACTAGCCAGAAAGCACAGAACTGCGTGCTTCCTAAACACACACAAGGATCAATTTGGAGAGGTTTAAATTCTAGCAGAGGATATCCAATGCATAAGTAATGATAATCTGAGATCGGGTATGTTATGCAGCATAAGGAAAAGCGCAGAATACTGTAGAATTTATGAAGGAGCAATTACTTCTGGTTGGTGCAATCACGTGGCTTGATGAAGTTGGCGGTATCGAAGCTGAAGATCCGTTCGAGATCTATTTCAGGTGGGAGAGACGTGACAATGATGGGGCCCTAGGGAGATGTGAGGTGCAGAGCCAGCGGTCAGTTTGGCTGGCGAAAGCTGTATGTAAGGACTCCGTCGGAGTTAAGGTTGGAGGGAGCTGAGGTCTGAATGCCCTGCCAAGCAGCGGACAGTGCACTGCAGACTGAACAAGGAAGGCTCCGAACAGGAGCTGAGATGATCTGAGAGCGGGCTTTAAGGTGATTAATCCTGGCAGTGGTAGATAAGACAGATTAGAGGGAAGAGAGATTGCAAACCGTTTAGGAGGCTATTGAAATAGTCTGGGGCAGTGGTCATGAGAGTCTGAAATAAAGGTGGATGCCATGGAATAGAAAATGAAAGAGTGGATTCAAGAGGTCTTAGCAAAGGACTCTCAAGTCACTGCGTCTTTCCAGAAGGAAGAGAATGTGGAGCAGGGGTTTTTGTTTTGTTTTTGTTTTTGTTTTTTTGTTCCACTGCTAAATCATATTTGCTATCTTTAAAGAAAGATACAATTTCATTGCATAAGTTAAGAATTGGTAGTATCACAATAGTACTGAATTGTTTTCTGGGTGCTTTTGAACTTATGAATTCTACTAATAATGCTATTTTTAAAAGCTTTTCCCAGTTTTCAATATAGCATTTTAATTGAAGATGTTGTGCATACACAAGGCAAAATCCTAAACGGTATACAGTGGTACATGAAACAACATCTCCTTTTTCATCTAAGAGCCTCTGTCCTGTATTCCAGAGGTTACCATTGCTATCATCTTCTAAGACATTATTAAAAAATGTTCAACACATTTAAAAACTGAAATACATACCTATATTCTCCTCCTCCATTTTTTTTTTAATTATTATTTTAGAGGGAATGCACACACATAAGAGTGAGAGCAGGAGAGAGGGGCCGAGGGAGAGAGAGCCTGATGCAGGGCTTGATCCCATGACCCCAGCACCTTGACCTGAGCCAAAAATCAAGAGATGGTCACTCAACCATCTGAGCCACCCAGGCACCCCATCCTCCTCCATCTTTTGAACCAATATGCTCCCAGTCTGCCCATTGACTTTCTTTTCCCTCTCTGCTTTCCCAATGCTTTCTCTGCTATGGGGTTTCTTGACATTTGGGACTGGATTATTCTTTGTTGTGGGTCTGTCCTGTGCAGCATAGATCACTGGGATGTAGATGCATCCCTGGCCATCTATTGGATAGATGCCAATAGCACTCCCCAGGTGTAACAATCCACAAGGTCTCCGGTTATGGCCAAATGTTCCCTGGGGGACAGAATTGTCCTGGCTGAGAACCAGTGCTCCAATAAAGCATTTCTACCACTCTTCCTTTTATTAAATCCACTCTTTATGTCTTTCTCCCCACAAGTCTGCATCTGTTTTCAGAGTAGGTATATCTTAATCATTGTTTCATTTTTATGACATAGTACCGTGCTCACACCATCTACCTCACAAAGAGTTATTAAATGAAATGAATAGACATGGCATTGAATGTAATTAATGTTGTATATCTTAAACACCATGAAATTCTCACCACGAAATTCATTAAGGCAGAAAGTAATAATCAAATACATGTTAATAATTTTCCTGGGTACTTGCAGGGGTTACTGTCACAGACACTTTAATTTTTTTTTTTTTTAATTTGAGAGAGAGAGAGAGAGAGAGAGAGAGAGAGAGAGAGAGAGAGAATGTGCACATGCGCGATAGTGGGGAAGGGGCAGAGGGAGAAGGAAAGAGAATCTCAAGCCGACTCCATGCCCAGCAGGGAGCCTGACATGGGGCTCCATTTCACCAATCACAAGATCACAACCTGAGCCAAAACCAAGTGTCAGACGCTCAACCAACTGAGCCACCCAGGTGCCCTGTCATAGACACTTTAATCATCAGGGTTTTCATGTCATTTGGAGAGGAAAAAAACTGAACACCTGAAAAGGACACCAACCATATAGGGCAGAGCATATGGCGCCCAAGTGAACAAAGCAGGGAATAAACACTATCAAATTCAGTAAAAGCAGAGGGACAAGTTTTATAGTTGTGTCAGTAAATAGTTTTTGAAAGAATGATTCATAAATTAATGTGGATGTGGATTGTGTGAGAAAGAGAATGAGAGAGAGGGAGAGGGAGAGAAAGAGAAAGGATATATTGGTTGGGGTGGGTTGACATGCTGAGTCTACCAAGGTTCTGGCAAAACTAAGGAGTTAAGAATAAAGAGTTCCCACTGAAAGCTTGAGAAGTTGACTTTAGACCTTTCATCACGTTATCCTGAAGACTCGAACTGGGTAGTGTTTGAGGATGGCCAATCCTGGATTTCTTACTGATGTTTTAAGGAGTTAAATGTTCCGAGAAATGTAATATGTAAGGTGGCCCTGAAGAAACCTCTTCTCTCCTTCCCTCCCTTGTTTTATCCTTTAGTGGACATCTGCTGTGTGCCAACTGTGTGTCAGCCATGTGCCAGGTAGTGGGAATGCAGCCTCTGTTAAATTCTGACTGAGGTTTGGTCAAATGAACAGAGACTTCACATAGAAACTATGTGAACTCCAAGAGATCCGAGTGTGATTTCAAATTTCTGAACCATCTGCATTCATAATACATATTTATTTTCTATTGTCTCTGTACATACTAAAAGCAATTAAATATTACATCATAAACCTCCCAGATTTGCCAACATTTTAAGCTACACTGACCACAATAATTGATTTGCCACTGCAGTGCTACTCCCTCAGGACCGAGAAGCAGCAGATACTCTTATGTGTGTGAAGTAACTGCCTCAATGTTTGGGTGAGACAGTGAGGAATCTCTAATAAAACAGAAAATGGAGCCATGGTAGGAAAGCGGAATGTAATTATCCAGCTGGAATTTGGCCAGTGTGCTATACAGATTCTCTCAATTCCTAAGGAAGGGAGCACAAGTTTAAATGATACTATGCTTGAGCCACAGATATATTTCTGACTCAAGCACAAAAGTGTCCATTAGCTTGTGAGTCTCCCCCAGTCCTACCTCATTCACAACCCCACTGAAGAGTTCAGAGTCCTAGGAGCATGAATGTAAGCCAAGAAAACCTTTACTCGGGCAAAATTCACATTTCTCTGATGTGGACAGGAACATTTATATAGTAGACAGCTAGAAAAGCTCTACTGGTGTTTTGAGATGTAGGCTCTCTAATCGGGTAGAAGTTGTGGTATCAGATATGTCAACATCATCTCATTGCTGAGTGCTGCTTAGAAAACAATCCGTCCAATTCTAAATCTGGGAGGCAAGGCCTTTTTGACTATAAACTCTTTGAGAATTTCCTGAAATCTATGAACCTATCTCCACTCTCTTTTTCTGCGTGTGTGTGTGTGTGTGTGTACACACTTATATGCAATTTCAGGGGTAGAGGCATCCACTTCACTGAATTCAATCCATGGATCCTCATACTCCTCATAGAAGCTCTTATTTGGTCGGCTTGATTTTCTATAGGATGCTACTTCAGGAGAGGAAAACTAAATTCTCTCCTGAACACATAAACTGCTAAGGAAACTTCTATTGCCTCAGCTCTCTCTGGTTGGAGAACTGGGTCCAATAGATTACATATAAAGAGGACTTACACACTGAGGTTTTTTGTTTTTTTTTTTTTTTTATCTTGATTATGTCCCTATCTATCTCTATCTATCTATCTCTCTCTCTATCTATGATAGTTTCCATATTCCACAGAAATGATAGAACAATGTTATACAAGCTAAGTCTTAAACTCACAGGTACCTTATTTCAATGATAAGTGTCTTGGGGTTAGCTGCTTAAAATATTTCCAAAAGGATTTTACATGTTCTAAGTACTTAATGTTGCTAATATGTTAATGAATTTTACCTTGAACAAATTAGGGCATCTGAATCAAATAATTCAACTGGGTTTTCCCCCACCTTGGGATATTTAAAATAAATTACCCGATATGCCAGGTATATTTTGAAGCTACTACAAAACCACTGGTTTCTTATTGAAGACTAAAGATAATCTTTACATCATCCCACTAGGTGTTCTTTTAAAAAGCGTTGGGGCACCTGGGTGGCTCAGCTGGTTAAGCATCTGACTTCAGCTCAGGTCATGTTCTCACGGTTTGTGGGTTTGAGCCCCACATCGGGCTCTGTGCCGACAGCTCAGAGCCTGCAGCCAGCTTCAGATTCTGCATCTCCCTCTCTCTCTGTTCCTCCCCCATTCATGCTCTATCTCTCAAAAAAAAAACACTAAAAACAATTTTTTAAAGTGTTTAGTTCTTGTTTAGTTCTTACAGCAGGCATGGGTTTGTCCTTTCTTCCTTCTTTCTTTTCTATATAATTTACTGTAACCGAACATATTGAGATACTAAATCACCATGTTTATTGATTATCTACTCTACAAGGCATTGTGACAGGTAGGATGGGGAATTTAAAGATATATAAGACAGGTCTTCTGGAGAATATCCATTATTGAAGATAAGACATGGACCAGAATAATATAAACAATGTTATAACCATGATTTATAGTTTGGGGTATCGAAGGTAAATGTATTCGTTACATTTATTTGGCAAACGATAACTTTATTTTACTTCAGAACTCCATAGTAAATAGAGGGTTCAACATCATCACTTTTCAAAGCTTTTATGAAATAATGACATTTAAAAAAAATTGGTGTTTATTTCCTACCAGACAGAGCTGTCAAATTTGCATTTTTGATGAAAACCTCAGTTATTCCAAGGGCCTTCAAAACATCTTTTAAGTCAATTTCCTGTTCCACTGTGAACCTGGAGAACAAACACATGGGGGGAAAAGCATTTAGTTACAGCATTTTTAAAGGATTTAGTTACAGTATCCTGTTAATCTGGCGCAAGAGCAAAATGTTAGATATGTTGATTTGAACAGCAAATTATGCTAAAACTGGCTTTTGACTGCAAGTATTGACTGCGCTTCAGTCAAAATACTTTCAGTATTTGTGCTTATAAAAAGAGGAGATGGCAAAAAGAATAATATATCAGAATAGTATTAAATTATTAAGTAGGAAAACTATTTGAGGAGGATGGTAATAGATACGGTGGAATAAATGTTTTGAGATCAAGAATGTAAAACTTGTAAATGAGTAGCTTTCAAAATCCTTTGACCTAGTAATATATTTGACTTTTTTACGCTGTCAATGGCTAACCAAACATTTGCCCAAGGCATTTGATTCTCTTTTTAGCGTCCTGCTCAATTCCCTGTGTGTGGAGACAGCCAATCGCAGTACAATGGATACATTTAGCATTTCAACTCCATACACTCAGAGAAAGGAAATATAAAAGCTATCGTGTTAAAAATATGTATCCTCATGGTTATATTCACCTCTAGGACATAAGCCTGTTTTTCCTGGTAGCATCACAAAAAGACGTTCATCAATGAAAGTAAGCTAAGTATTACATTTTAAAAACTATATACTTTAAAAATTATATTAGAGATTTTTTAAGCAAAATAATTTTAACCTTAATTTTTTGTTCCGATGGACTTTATGAATTCTTATATGTAGAAGTGCGTCACATTTGCAAGAAGAAATAAAACATCTCTTAAAACTGAAATAAAAATGGGTACAGTGGTCATGAATAGAATATTAATTTAAAAAATGGTTTCCATAGAAAGCTTGATTGGTCCTAATGTGGAGTCTCTCCCCAAAGGATGAAATGTGTCACCCATCTTTCTAGCATAAAACAAGGCTGCATTAACACATGAATGCAGTTCTTGGAAAGCAAAGGTTTTTATTACTTTTTTAGAACAAGTGAAAACGACTAGTTAGAACCAAACGTTTCTTTTTTTTCTAAGGTGTTGGCTCTTGATCAGTAAAGATCATAAATGTCAGTTTTTGTCCTTTAAAAAGCCAAGTCTGTGACAGTCACCAAACGTTACATTAGCATCACTTCTGATGTCTGGTGACAAGGGAATGACTGCTGTCAACAAGACTCAGACATCAAGAGGTATCATCAGGGGAAAATAGTTTTAGCAGTTTCATGTTTATGGGGAAAATATGACAAATAGACAAATAAATGTATAGCAAACATTAAACCAAGTACTGAATTTTATCTGTATCTTATACTCTAACTTGGACTTAACATTGTTCCTTTTGTTTCCTTCAAAGAGCAGGTGTTGGTTGTGAAAGTAGAGAAGGGGGATGAGTTGGGAAATACGAAATGTCTCAAAGAATACATTCAATCGCTTGATTAAGATGTTTTGTGTGTCTGCTTTACTTTTATTATTCATTGATTGATTGATCGCTTATATGAAGATTATTACCAAGAACTATTCTAAGATTATAACAGATTAATTTAAATATCACAAAGCCCTTGGAGGCAGGTATTATTATCATCCTCAGCTAATAGAAGAAGAAACTGAGGAGCAGAAAGATGAGATAATGTGACCAGGGTCATCCAGCTAACAAATGGCAGAGCAGGGATCCAGGCGGTACTCTGTGTGTCCTGATCCACCTAAAATAGGAAAGTGAAGGAAGAGATCAGGAGAGGATTCTTTGTACTTCTTAAGAGCAACCTGGTTTGTATCACATTTCTGAGGTTTGCTGTTTCGGGTGAGGATGGTAATTCAGCCAGATTGAATTCGGGCAAGCTCCTTAATTTCTGAGCCTCGGTTTTGCAGTGTAGGAAATGGCCTTAGTAATTCCTACATCATAGTATTGTTGAGGAGACTGAATGAGGTCTCTGGAAGTCTTAGCATGGTGCTGGCACGTAGGAGGCATGCAATAAAGGGCAGATAGTGTTGATAGCACTTGTGATAATGCCATTATGTATAACATTCACATTATTATAGACGTTAAGGTGTTTATATTTGCACTTCAGTAGTGGTGGAGTAATTTCATCAAATAGCTGTTGAATCCATGCTGCTTTATCTGTAAATTAGTCAAGTCTAGTGTATCTAGTGTCTTTTTTATTTTAATATCTGTAGTATCTGGCATAGGGCAATACACACAGGGTGAAGTGAAAAAAGTTTAGGTGCATTGAGTGTTCCAAGTTGAAGACAGGATGTAAACAATTTCCACTTAGCCATTTCTCATCTTTGTTTCCTTATCAAGCTATTGAAACATAGCTATTATCCATTTACTATCCCTTTCTTCTTAATATAGACCAATATTCATATAAATAATCATTGTCATCTCCCATACACTGAGGGCTCCCAGACACTATGCAAATCCTGTTATTTATGGTATCTCATTTAATCATCCTAATGATAATCTCACAGAATCCCATGAGATTATGCATTGTTGTCTCTTTTCTACAGAAGAACAAACTGAAGTTTAGCCCTAATCACACAGCTAGTAGGTGGTAGAATGAGGACATGAGCTAAATTCTGTTTGACTGCAAGGCCCCCTACCACTAATAACTAGAATTCCAACAATGGCTATTTAAAAACAATCAACCTACAGACAGATTTTTATATTTCACCCACTGAATTTAAAAAGAAAAAGCCACAACATTGCTCTTTTAAGCCCAAGAGGCATGCGCATTTTAATAACGTAATCATGCATTTGCACATTTCTGAGTAAGTTGAAGAGGTATGTAGGAGGCAGAAGCATTGGAGACTGAGCTGTGTAGAGCTAGTGTTAGGAAAGAATAAATATATGTTACATATAACGAGATTTAGAAAATTTATAGGCCATTAAGAAACTAATCAAGAAAACTTCTGTAGAAAAACCTATAAAAAGCACTCACATTAAAAAACAAAATCAGATGGATTATATATGAGTTTTCTTTTACAAACATCAAACTAAAGTGCTGTATTTCTAAGGCAATCATTTCAAAATAACAGGATGGTCTCTGTTGACAAAATAGAAAACCACTTCATGTCCACTGATTTCAAGCACTCTGATCAAAAATGACAAATCTGAGGGGCGCCGGGATGGCTCAGTCAGTTGAGCCTCAGACTCTTGGTTTTGGCTCAGGTATCGATCTCATACTTTGGGGGATCAAGCCCCATGCTGGGCCCTGTGCTGACAGCGTGCAGCCTGCTTGGGATTCTCTCTCTCCCTGTGTCCTTGCCCCTCGTCCACTCACGCACGCACTCTCTCTCTCCCTTTCTCTCTCTCAAAATAAATAAACTTTTAAAAAATGACAAATCTGAGACTACAAAAGAGTGGAAAGATACGACAGCCAGGTACATCTGCATTCCAAGTATTCCAAGATACTTGATTTTCATTTTAGAAAAATCTTTTGTACCTTATATAATGAAGAAGGTAATGTTCATCAGAGCAAGGTTTTTAAAAAATCCTACTGAAAGAAAAGTATATATAAAGCTACCTATAGATTAACACAAGGTGAATACTAGGAGTTAAAATGTACACTGAAAAATAAATAATAATAGTGATAATAGATAATAATTATATGATGCTTATTATATAAGCATCTGTGCCAGGCATTATTCTCAAGTGCTTATTAGATATCTTACATATATTATATATTATATATATATATATATATATATATATATATATATATATTAGCCAAACTATTTTTGCTAGCATGAATAAATTGCAAGAATATCTGGTAATCTCATTTAAATCTTAGAAATGTATGACCATGCATAAACCTTTTGGTATTTCACTAGATTTGGTTATATCATATAGGTGGAAAATTTTTACCCTCTCCTGAATAGGGTTTTGTATTTTCGATAAAAACACAATTTCAATTCAGCATTTGATCCTGTAGGACTTATTGTTAAGGGGGGAAAATAATAAAAATGCAAAAGTAGTTGCCCATTCTCCTCTTTAAAATACCATACACCTTTATACCCTTTAAGAAAAGCATTTAAAACCTGTAAGTATGCAATCTAATATAATGGAAAATAAAAGTACCTGTCAAGCAGGACAAGAATATGGTCAAATTACAGAAATGCAAAGTTGTGTTTTCAAAGTAATATCTCCACGTGAATAAAACTATACAAACCATTTAAAACAGACACTTGAGTAAACCTAGAAAATGGCTACCAGAAAATTTTTACGTTTGCTAAAATGAGGTCACAAAAATCATCACCTTCATTGAACATTTGATGGATCATTTCCCATTGATTATTACCTACATATAAGTATTTGAAAACCGTCAATTTCTTAAAAACGGAAACCACATTCATCTTATCTAGCTATTTAACCTCTCTCTCTATGCATTAACCATGCAGAGGAAGAGTTCATAGAACTTCTGGAGAAATGGATGCATGGTAATTAACTGGGCCTAGTTTCGTATCAGGCATTAATATGAGCAAGCAAGCTAAAGTATTCCATAATTGAAGAGTATCTCTTAGAAAATGAAAATTTAATTTTCTTCTGCCACATTCAATTTCTCAGTGGACAGGACCTGGAGGCCACATTTTCTAGTGAATATGGTTGAATTAGGATTTGTGATAGTTATTAAGCATTCATTTAGAATTCTGTTAAAATACCCCTAAATAACTTTGCATCCTCACAGAATTGAAGCATTTGGAGATGCTGCACTTAATTCATGGAATTTAATAAGGGAAGCATTAACACTGTCCTGAATTTCTCATATTATCAGGAAGAAGTTCTTTAAAAATATAAGGAAAAATACACATCAATATCAGGCGAAGAGGCATGGGAAGGGCATTTTAGGCCAATGCAAAAACATGCATGGAGACCCAGAGGCAGGTCAAGAGCAGGTTATCTGTAGCCTAACGACAACCACGTGGATAGTACATGCCACAAAACGTTTGTTGTGGTGTGTGGCCAGAGGCAGCATCGAGGAGAACATCGGGGCCCTGCATAGATTTTATTATTTAAGCCACAGGGAGAATTTTAAGCCTCTTCTTGCTTATTTATGGTTGCATCTTGGCACCCAGCACGGCAACGTGCTTGCGCTTCTCCCAACAATGTCGGAGATTATTTTCTCTCCAGCTATAATCAACTTTAAATATTAATGAAATACAGAAGACTGCCAATGCAAATGATATTCAGAGACAATCTATTGAGAAATCTTCTAAAATGAAACTAAGAATATTGACCAGGATCTGAAACTAGGTCTTGGTAAACAGCACCGAATGAATCACTAAGTGAGCTTGTGTCTGGGGGCAGGACCTCCTGAATACAAAAGAATAATTTAAAGAAAAAAAGGAGAAGGAAGCGCAGGTGAGGAGGGGGAGAGGAGGGAAGAGTGAAGGGGTGTTGAAGAGAGTAGCTAAGACTTAAAATTCAAAAGCAGTGGCAAGGGTTTTTTCTGAATCAGAACCTCCATTGCTATCTCTCCCTCTGAGATGTATCAGAGGGGGTCACACAGAAGCCTCTCACCTGGGCAGGTACACTTCCACTTTCTGCTTCTTCACAGAGTTTGCCCATTCTTCAATCAGCTGTGCTTTGACCAATGGCTCCAGAGTGGCCAGTGGAACTTCCTGCCTGGACAACACCAACATCATACTGATCTCCTCTCCCTCATATGGTATTTCTAGGACTTGGTAGATACCACCAGCTTCATTGGAGCCATCACTAAATTCTCCTAAAAGGAAAAAAAAAGGTGATTAAAGGCCCATATCAAAGTTC
This sequence comes from Felis catus, assembly GCF_018350175.1. Taxonomy (NCBI): domain Eukaryota; kingdom Metazoa; phylum Chordata; class Mammalia; order Carnivora; family Felidae; genus Felis; species Felis catus. The sequence goes on from NC_058376.1 coordinate 97,855,364, forward strand.
AAATAAAAGTTTTAATTTGTAATAACTTTCTTCCAAAATAGTATATAGAATATAAGAAACTCAGGCATCTGAGGAAAAGAGGGTTTAAAAAAAAGAAAAAAATAGGCCCTGAAGTTCAAGTGACTCTTCGGCCCTGAAGAAATTATTTTATTTTAGAATCCCCAGAATTACATCACATTTGTCATAATATGTTCTCTAGACTTACTTTTTATTTTTAAATGAGATACTTCAAATGAATATATACTTAAGGGATATTTTTAGAAACAACAATAAGTCCTGGGTAAAAAAATGAAGCCCAGGATCCAAGTTAGATGAAATCCACGTGATTTCTAAGAAGGGAAAAATTAACCATATAATACCTGGGACTGTATTATCACCACAGCTAAAAGTCTTGGGGCCAGAGTAGCAGAGTCCAAATGAAATCTATTACATTCTACAGTAGTTATCTAGTGTATTTGTACTGCTTAAGACCTCCAAACTAGGTAATTAGGTTAATTAGGTAATTGGCTTTGTGTTCTAATAACTCAGCTAAATTCACCAGGCTTCCATACAAAAATAAAGAAATCTTTAAAACAAATAGTCCCACCACCACCTTAAAATTTCCCTCATTTTCAAAAAGAAAATGTAATGCTTTTGTTATAAATATTTTCCTATAACTGATCTAGGTCCTTTAGACATCCCGTTAAACACTTTGGTTAAATGTTTGGTTCTTACTTTGACTGTTAATTTGATTAACTATGATTATAGTCTTTTAATTTTACATCATACTTTTAAATAGCATGAACTATTAGTTCCAATATGTACTTGGCTTACAATTACATTTCTGCTATGATAACAAATTATTACAGTTCAATATAGTGTGTAAGAAGGATTAACATCCTAACCTTCTGAAAAGTCCAATGAAATATCTTTTTTTTCTAACTTACTTTTTTAAAATTTATTTATTTGAGACAGAGACAGAGAGCATGAGCGGGGGAGGGGCAGAGAGAAAGGGAGACACAGAATCCTAAGCAGGCTCTAGGCTCTGAGCCATCAGCACAGAGCCCAATGTGGGGCTCAAACTCATAAACCATGAGATCATGACCTGAGCCGAAGTCAGATGCCCAACTGACTGAGCCACCCAGGCGCTCTGGTCCAATGAAATATCTTTGAAAATAATGCCAAGGATATTGAGTTGTATCACATTTCATAGACTCACAATAAATGAAACTATAAATGAATAATTATGTCATACACAAGTCTGAAAGCAAAATTTTAAAGAAATGCTTATAATTCAAATAGTGGTGAGGAATCCAAAGCAAGAGCAGAGTGGAACATATGAGTCACTGACAACCACCCCAAAGCCAATGGCTTTTTGGAGTAACTCAGAATGTTCTTACACAGGTCAGGTGTTTGCATATGAATAAAACCACTCTGTGGGTGTAATCAACTTTATAAGTTAAAGAAACATATTGGAAAACTGTCAGTGCATATAATATTCACTCAGGATCTAATTAGAGAGGCCTTTGAAAATGGAGCCAAGGAAATTGAATTGTAGTCCAAATAAGATTGACATTTGTGTAATAAATATTTCATGTTCTTTCTTAAAAAGCTGTTAATATACAGCAAGACAAGAAAAATAAAAGCCAAAAGATCTTACCATAATAAAATTCTCCTTGTTGATACATCATTGGAATTTGGACTTCACTTTCATCATCTTTAGTGAAGGAAAAGGTTCTAGTATTTTCAGGTCTAAATTGTGACTTCCAGTTCCCCTTGAAATAGACAGCATTGATGAGTGCCAAATGAGTGCCAGCATCAAAATCCCTTGGGGATACCAAATCTTTCAAGAGATCTGTGCAGGAAAAAGTGGAGAGATGAAAACTCATATTAAATCTGAAGGTGAAAGGAGACCAAAAGATTACCAAACTACCATCTGATAGAGCAATCCAGAAAAACTGTATACCATTACCAAATTTATAATAAAAATTGAAAGTATCTTGCATTTGGGATGCGTGGGTGGCTCAGTCAGTTAAGCATCTGACTCTTGATTTCCGCTCAGGTGATGATCTCATGGTTCATGAGTTTGAGCCCTTCGTCAGAATCTGCACTGCCAGCAGAGCCTGGGACTCTTTCTGTCTCTCTCTGCCCCTCCTCTGCTCTCTCTCTCTTTCTCAAAATAAATAAATAAACATTAAAAAAGAAGGAAGTATCTTGCTTTCAAAGGAAAAATGTTAAGCAAGCAAGCGCGCTTGCGTGCGTGCACACACAACACACACACACACACACACACACACACACACACACAGTTACAGATTAAGGGATCTAAAACATTCACACCAACTAAAATAAAACTGGTAGGATCCTGACACTTGAAGAAACTACGGAACCACATACAACAGAATCTCAGGTTTTACCACTTTCTAGTTGCAGTGATGCATGTAAAACTCTTAACATAGAGTAAGCACTCAATGATCATTTCAGAGTTCATTCTTAAATAACATACATGATTAAAATGTCATCCAGTTCAAAATTTCCCCCCATAAACACTGGATATCTTTCTACCAAATATAACAACTGCATTCAACTAGGTGAAAACAGATGAGTGAAAACCTATCATTTCTATCATTTGAAATGTTCCTTTAGAAATCTATTTGCAAAAACATTGGGTTTTTGTTGATAGCTGAAAATGTTTAAAAAGAGGTTGGAAGTAGCTTTTAATAATCCAATCTATTCCAAATGTATCATTATTCTTGACTTATTCTTTGAATGTTAAAATACAAACATAAGTTTCTTTTATCCTACATTTTAATGTCATAGTTGAAAAAGATAGGACCAAAATTTATATTCTCTCATTTTATTAATCATAGAACTTCTTTAGGTCCTTACAAAGGTGCCTCAGAATTTTGGGCATAATAGGACATAGGGCACATGGTCAGGGTTTTTGTTGTTCCCACATAAAATTTATTAGATTGATATTATTTGGGGGGTTTTGACAGTAGGAATTAATCTAATGAACATCTGTAATCTTTCAGTTTGGTCTCATTTTTTTAAATTCTAATTTCAATTATGTTGGTGGTAAAATTAGAAAATAAAATGATAAAATATGAAACATTTGGAAAGCTTAAATACATTTTTAAAGTACAGATTAGAAATATTATGTTATTATTTTGAAGATTATTTTTCAAGTAATCTGTACACCCAACGTGGGGCTCAAACTCACAACCCCAAGATCAAGAGTCACATGCTCTACCAGCTGAGCCAGCCAGATGCTCTAAGATTAGAAACAAATATTAAAATAAACTTATCGCTTTCTACTTCTCCATTTATTTTGGGTTTAAAATGGGCCGCTCTTTTAAAAAGAAATCCTATAGTTCTGTCATTTAAAAGCCAAACCCTGATTTTTAGCTCTCTCTTATTTTCTATTTTAAATATATTGTTAAGAGGGCCACCAACTGCCATCCTAACTGCTATCTAACTCATTAAATAAGTTAGCTCAAACAAAGTTCCACACAGTGGTTAAGATTAGCATACAGAGGAAACCCGTTATTGGAGAACACAGATTTCAGACTGATATATCAATAGTGCCAAAATTCTTTACATGCCAAATGATTTAAGTTCTTTCATAAATGCTTATTCATATGTAATGCTTCTAAAAAGACTATAATCTATACGAAATAATTATCAGATACTCAACTAAATGCTATCTTTCAAAAATTCAAATGGAGTGAGGGGGCAAGTAATTTCAGAAGTAAAAGAGAGTTAAAGCTAAACTATTAGAGAAAGAAAGGAACCAAATGACATACTATTTGTGTTATTCTCCACCCACTTATTGATATGGTTGGCCACAGCTATATTTTGACTGAAGTCCACATGATTTACTTCTGCATGAAAATACTTTTTCAGCATTTGCAAAAATTCCTCATTGACATGAAATCCATTTTGCACAAAGAGGGAATTGGCAATTTTCATCACATAGTGGCTCTCTTTAGCAGTTACCATGTTAGAAAAATCCTTCAAGAAGGAAAATTCGTCACCTGAAAAATGACAAAGGATAAGTTTATTAGTGGAACAAACACAGTGAACGATCACGGGGAGTGGAGAAGCACTGAAACACAGCAAGGGAGATTGACGGAACTTGGAGCCCAAGGGAAGAGCGCTAACTTGTTCCCTACACAGACATGATTAGGAGGCTCCGGTATTTGTGCTACTTCCGGATTTTCAAATTAACTTTTAGTATTATCAACTGGCATTAGTTTTCACTTTCATTGATACCTTGGTAGAATCTATAGATTTTTGGGGGTTATTTCCTTTCAGGGTACTTAGGTTTATTTTCATTACATTGGTCTTCGTTTTATAATTATCAGGAAAAAGGATTAAGTTTAATTACCTAGTTTAAAAATTAAAATAGTCCTTGAAACTTTACTTTCACTAGACTTTTTTTTATCTAATAACGAGAAAAATCTATTCGAAATTATTGAGTTCTCAACTTTTTAATGAGTCAGTTCTCATGCATATTAAAAACATTAAAATAAAAATCATACATCCTGTCAAAGTGATTTCAAAACAGCTTTTGGCTAAAAAAACTTTCCCCAATACATAACATTTTCATAACAATAAAACATTCCAAGGAATTCTCAATGCTCCTTTAAAAATGAAGACGCAATTGGTTTTAAGCAAAAATTTCTGATATTCTTAGAGAATGATGTTGCTTTTCTTTATAGCAGTTCTCGTAGTTATAAATTTTCACTTATTCAGGTGATAATTGATTAATACACGTCTCTCCCTCTGGACTGGAAACTCATTAAGAATCATGTGTGCTTTTATTTATCACAATGAGGGTTATTGAAATAATACTAATAAAATATACAATTTCCTTAGATTAACTCAGCTAAAGGTGGAGCCAGGAATTAATACTTTTCTTGGGTTTCCTAATGGTTCTCCTAGCCATACCGTCTCAGTGACACCACTTTCTCACATCATGTAAATACTGCAGCCTGTAGCATAAGACAGCATAACTGAGTTGACAGTTAAAGTCAAACCACCTTGAAAATGTAAACCTAAGCACACTCACCATCTTTCAGGCTGTCATATCCCATCGAATGACGGATTTCTTTCAGGGTAGACCCTTGGGCCCCAAGTTCCATCATTCCCATAGCGAAGGTAACACTCAGTGGAGAGAAAAGAATATTTTCATCTTCCCCAGTGGCTCGAAGATGGTTATACATATTCACTGACAACTCGGCAATGGTTTCATCAGGGAAAGTGGCCCCTAAAGCCAAACTTTGCAGAACCAGCAAAGACAAGAGTCCAAGGAAAGCCATGATGGGAGAGTTCAAACCTGAAAAACAGTAGTTTGTGTATTAATCATTAATTATCTCTGAGAAATGGAGTGAAAGGTAAAATAAGTAATAATTATTTCTTGGCAAAGCTATAAAGCAAACCAGGTTTTTAAATGTACACAGTATTAATATCTCATAACAAAACGCCCTTAAAGGATATGCTGGAAGACGCTATTTTTAAAAAGGCAATTCACAGTCAAATGAATAAATAATATTGCTAAATTCTGAGGATTTTCTAGGAACAAGGTATTTCCTGGTCCCCACTGTGTACAAGAGTGTATACAGATGCATATATAACGAGGTATTATAGACCATGTTTGATGAGGCTGATTTATCAATTTTTCATATCTTCACCATATATATTTTGGTCATGATTTTGAAACAGTTTACTCTAGCTTACACTAAACTACACAGGTCCAGAAAAAAGCTAATGAAAACCAAAAGATATGTACAAGGTTTAAGATGAACTAGTGAAGTCAGGTATTTGAAAATAACGCTTTACCCATTTACTTACTACAATTTATAAAATTAATGCACCATGCAACTGGGTTGTCAACCGGCAGGAAAAGATCAGACACACACCTGCCACGGGCCCCAGTTTATTCAGCCCAGGCTGCAGAGCCCACAGGAAGTGGTAACCCAGAGAAAAAGCAGGGTCAGCACATACTTATGCACTTTCCCTTTGTACATTGGCTTCTATGAGGCGGCTGCACCCAGTGACAATCTCGGGGCAGAGGAGCCTTCTACAATACTGTCCTTTTGTACTCAGGTTGATATTACCATTTCAACTTATACAAACTGATGCTTCTATTTAAATGAGTATTTCTAAATATGAGGCTTCTCTGGTTCTTGAACCACATTCTCTCTGGAAGAGAGTGTCAGTACCCAGACAGCTCTAGATAATATTTCTGCCCCTTGGCACTCCAGTATTCCAGCAGCCCTGTCTCCCCACAAACAGCACACAGTGACAAGCACACACTGGGAACAGAATTTCCTCTTTCCTTGTGTTCTCCTGCTTTGTCACTGCAGGCATCTACAAGCCGAACTGCCTACTGGGACAATCAAGTAGCTTCCTTGTTCACGATCTTAAAAAAAAAAAAAAAAAAAAAAAAAAAAAAAAATTACTAAAACAACATGTACAGTGATACTGAGCAAACACATTTAGAAAATTGTGTTTCAGTTCGCATGGAGCATTAACAGTCCCCTTTACTCAGTTAACGGATGCACACACATTCACCTAAGACTGATGTGCTTCTGCCAAGCTTCCGAGTCACAACGACCTCATCCCTCCTGCGGTGTTTGAATTCCAACTTCAGAGAACTGCCTACTTAGTTTGTAAGTCCTTCACGTTTCAGGGCTCAGTTTTAGGTATCAGTTTTTTATCTGAGAAATCCCGAGCACTGCCGCCACCCCTCCACTTTTGTGTGAAGGTTTAGATCACTCTCCTTTGTTTAGGAAGGTAAGGTTCAGCCTGTATGTAAATATGGACTCTCAAAACCCACGCTGTGGGAGACACGATGGCTGCCCGTGGGAGATCAAGTGCACTGCTGTAGAACAGCGGCCAGGGGTGCATGTGGTGCAGGGACTGAATCCAGGGGCAGAGAACACAGCTCCCCTGCTAGCCTATGAACTTGGGCCATCAACGTCAGGCTGCTGTGGCATCCTTTCTTCCTTCTGTACTCTAGGGAACTCAAAGAAAAGGTGGAAGTAGAATAGGGGAGCTTTGAAGCTCTAGATCTGGATGGAAATTTAGCAGGTACCTCTCTTAGTTGAAAGAGACCTTAAGACATATATGGTATTTAATAAGTGGGAGGTATTACCATTCAGTAGAACTTGGAAATATAAGTCAGACTCAAAGGTCTGCTCTTAAACCTAACACTATACTGCTGTCTGATATACCCTGCAAAGACCCAAACCTGGGCCTCATTACTCTCATTGAATGTTATCGAGTATAAGGCCAAGAAGTTGAAGTCACTATACGGTAGTGGTATCTGTCATCCAATAGCACAGCTATTTGGAAACCAATGCATTTAACATGAGTATCAAATTTTAGGTTAATAAACATTTTTCCTTCATATAAAACAAAACCAACCTATTGCCAACCAACAAGCATTCCAGCAAACAAGGCCACGTCGATTATGTTCATAAGCATTTTTATTTCCAAGTGAATGTACCATGAGATAAATAAGCTAACACATGATGTATGATCTTTGGCAAATCACATGCCTTCTCTCAGTCTTAGCTTCCTCTTTCATGAAATTAAGATGCCAATCCCTACTCCACACTAGTATTGAAGAAATAAATGAGATAGTGTGTGTTTGAAGCACTCATTTTAAGCTACAAGTTATATTAATAATAGCATTATCATTAGAGAATATGTTTCCTAGGTTTGTATATTTGCTAAGTCAAGGAAGAGGCTTTAGACCAAAATGAGTATTTTATCATTCCTGCTCACCCATCTAATGCAGCACAATCAGCCATTCATTCAGCCAAGATCAAAAGAGCACCATGAAGTTACCAAAATTTATAAGCACGGGATCTTGTCCTCAAGGAACTCCCATCATTGTACAAAAGCATATAATCAGTTATAGTCCTTACCTTTTTAATGAAAGAGATTCTTTTAAGAATCAGGAGAAGGGTAAATAACCTCTTCAGAAAATGTACGCCTGTGGATAACAGAACATTATTTTCACTGACCAGGATACTCACTGGCCTCAGGAACCCCTGGTCTACATGGCAGATGGGCCAGATGCAGAAAGAAGCAGTGTTTGGTGGACCTGTGGCTCTGCGGTGTATCCTTATGGGGGGAAAGAGATGTCAAAACCACTAATGTATCTCTAGGCTTCTGGAGGTGTCCTGGAAAGAACAGCCATATGTCTGTGAGAGAGGGCTCTTCCCAGGGCAGTGAGCGGCAGCCGCTGATTTACATGCGGCTTAAATCAGGAAACTCTTTAGTAAATATTTAAAGAACTCTGTTCTGGAAACACACATTTTATCTATAGTTAAGTGATCTTTCCTTCTTTTAAAGGCAAAATTTCCAGGGTGCAAGAAAAATGACTTCTGTTAGACTGGCCCAGTCTTTCTGATCCTACTTTACCCTACCCCTGGTCACTGGCCCTTTCCTGTCTGGTGCCTCTGAACTACTCCTTCTGAGGATTTTTTTTTTTTTTTTTTTTTAATCTGGGGAGAAGGGAAGATTTTCTTCCCTTCTTCTACCTTCTCAGTGGGGAGTGTTCTCCATGGATCTATTCTTGGCTCTCTTCTCTTCCGTGTAACGTTCTTCTCCTGTCTGCTGGTGAACTTCTCTCAAAGCAAAGATATTTCAACTATTATCCCTATTCATATTATTCCCAAGTAAGTAAAAGTCTAGCCCTGGCTTTATTTTTAATCTTAATTTGTGATGTGCATTGCAAATTATCTTGGGATTGTCTTAGCCTTTGACTCTGGCAGGCACTTCTAATTCAAGGTGGCTCAAACAGGACTCTGTCTTATCAACCAAAACCATTCTTTTCTTTTCTTTCTTTCTTTCTTCCTTCCTTTTTTTAATTTTTTAAAAAAAATTTAATGTTTATTTACTTTTGAGAGAGAGATAGAGCATGAACGGAGGAGGGGCAGAGATAGAGAGAGGGAGACACAGAATCTGAAGCAGGCTCCAGGCCCCGAGCTGTCAGACAGAGCCCAGTGCAGGTCAAACCCAAGAACCATGAGATCATACCTGAGCCAAAGTCGGCCGCTTAACCAACTGAGTCACCCAGGTCCCTTTCTTCCTTCTTTCCTTCCTTCCTTCCTTCCTTCCTTCCTTCCTTCCTTCCTTCCTCCCTCCCTCCCTCCCTCCCTCCCTCCCTCCCTCCCTCCCTCTTTCTTTCTTTCTTTCTTTCTTTCTTTCTTTCTTTCTTTCTTTCTCCATCAAAGTCTTTGACTCCTTTCAATCTCCCTTTTCCTTACGTTCAATGAGCTGTCAATACTTACTCCATACTGCATTCCCGACACTTCTATCCATTATCCCATAACCATTCCCATGGCCATGGTGGCAGTTCCTCTTAATGCATTCTCAAGGACCCACCATTTTCAGCCATTCTCTGAAGTCTAGGTTACTGCCCTCTTTAATCCAACGTATGCATTGCCTCCAGATGAATTGTTTTGATTGTACCATTACGAACAGGTATACTTACAAAATCTTACAAAATCTTACGCTCTTCCTCATGCCCATTAGAGTAAAGCCCAAAATCTTTAGTCTCACTGTAGTGTGATCCAACATGTTTCTACCCACTATTCCCCTTTCAGGGATCCTGCAATTCTTGCCAGACTCCCTTTTGCAATACATATCCCAGAATTTCTCCCTCCTGTTGCTGGCTTGTGTAGTTCTTTCTGGAACTACTTCAACCTGGTTCCATATGTTCATATCCTAACCACTCCTCAAGGTTCTGCTCTACTTCCATTTCCTTCATGAACACCCTCCTGATTCTTCAGTTACAACAACAATTTCCCCCTCCTCTGAAATGTTGGCACATTTCATCTCTACCTCTCCAATAGCACATACCACTGCTTCCTCCCATTACAGATAATTCTGTACACGAGCCATCTCTTTTCCTGGGTTTTCTGAAGGCACAGATGTCAGTGCATTCATCTTTGTATATCTTAAAAGAATCAGAATAAGCACTTAATGATTTACACACAGTAGGTACCACATATTTGTTGAACTAACATAGCTTGAGATGTAAAGGCTCACAAATGCTGCACGAGAAGGAAAAGCAGGAATAGCTGCTGCTTCTAAATTCTCAAAGCTAATGTAATCTTAGTCCACAGGTAGTAGCTCATTTCCATTTTTTATTCCCTTTGATAAAGTGTTTCCTTATTGAGTCGGAGACGCTCTTTCCAGACTGACAAAGTGGCATTGTCACCAATGCTGGCATAATGCAATGGCTGGACACGGGATGCATTAACAAACAAGCGCACCACCTTGAAAAATCACCAAAGGTGCTACCCAAATGTTACTGTATTAACATTAGTCTACAAAATGCCGGGGCCCCACCATTAATCATAATAATCAACACATTCTAAAACGAATTACTCTTACATGGAGCATTACTTCATAGATTCATTATTTTCAAGCTACTGAATAAAATGCCTTTACATAAAAACAAGGGGCTGCAGTGCCGGAATAGTAGTTGATTGTGCTGTTGCTAGAAAAGGCAGAAGTAGTTGAGCTATGAATAAATTACCATTAACTCTTGCATCTCTCCTTTATGGTACTAGTGGCCGGACAGGTTGTGGCCCGTGCATGTGTGCATTTTGCTTTAGAAAACACTGCGTTCGAACAGGTCAGGGAATTAAATCTTATAATTGAGGGATGAGTGATCACAGAGCTGAAAGCTAGCACAGTAAGAAAGACTTAAAAAAAAATCTTTCTTAGTAGTTAATGGTATTTATAGAAAGATGGATTATTCATAAATACAACTTGTTGCCTTTTTTGGATAACCCAATTATTTGAAATAAAAAAAAATGGTTTCATAATTGCGAACTGAGGAAAACTGAAAGTATTCTTTAGATGGTGAAAAGAATTGCTGAGGAAGATCCTTTCTCCAACAAAAAAACAGCCACAGAAAATAACTAAGGAAGAGGTGCCTGGGTGGCTCAGTTGGTTAAGTGTCCGACTTAGGCTTAGGTCATGATTTCACGGTTTGTGGGTTTGAGCCCCACGTTGGCTCTGTGCTGACAGCTCAGAGCCTGGAGCCTGCTTCAGATCCTGTGTCTTCCTCTCTCTGACCCTCCCCCACTCACACTCTATCTCTCTCTCTCCAAAATAAACATTTAAAAAAAAGGAAGAAGATAGAAAGAAAGAAAGAAAGAAAGAAAGAAAGAAAGAAAGAAAGAAAAGAACTAAGGAAAAAATATCTAAAGCAAAGAACACTATCTTGAAGCACTCTGGCCTATTAATTCTCATATTTTTGCATGTAGTTATTTTTTAAATGTTTTTATTTATTTATTTTGAGAGAGAGAGAGACAGAGAGACAGAGAGAGAGAATGAGCAGGGGAGGGGCAGAGAGAGAGAGGGAGAGAGAGAATCCCAAGCAGGCTCCATGCCCAGAGTTGGCGCTGGATGTGTGGAGATTGATCCTACAACCATGAGATCATGACCTGAGCAGAAATCAAGAGTAGGATGCTTAACCAATGAGCCATCCAGGCACCCCACATCTAGGTATATTACACTGGGATAGGGGCAAAACAGTTTTATAAAAATAATGCCTCTTACAATTACATAAAAGAATGAATGTATCAGTCACATATAAGAATAAATATTTCATCATGAAAAGAAGACTGTTCTTCAAAGTGGATATGTTTGAATTCATGGTTTCACTAATTTTTTTTTTCTTTTCTCCCCCCTCCCACCATCCCCCCCGGCAGGGTTAGCACTGGGTGTTTGGAAACCACTGCCCTGTTTGGTTAGTTCTAGTTCACTTGGTGGAATTTGGAACGGAAATTTGGAATTGTTCTCTGATTCACTAAGAGAAAGGGCTGACCTAGATCAGCAGCAATGAAGCTGGAAAATTTGTCAAAGAATTTGTCACACACAAAAAAAGGAGTCATTACCTTGTGAAACAATCCATATTTTACCAACCTATAATTTAGCAAATTTCCTCAACTGTAACATGCGTAATGTTCGTCTCCACCCCCAATGTTAACTCTTCTGAAATTAGAATAAATCTTATAATCAATGTCCAAAGAAACCAGCCAGTCCTCAGATGCAAAGCTGTGCCACTGTGGTCATTTCCTGCCTAAGTGTCATCGCCTGAATAAGTGTAAACTTTCAGCTACTTTTTTATCCTTGTTTTCTCAGTCGACTTGTTTTCTTTGGTGGTGCCTCCCACAGTTGAGTTTTTGCTTAAACTTGGAGGCAGAATTATCTTCAATAGCACTGTGCTGTATGGCAGAAAAGGAGCCACGGAGGCAGAGAACAGAGAAGAGGATGTAGATTTACTATAAGTGATGCAAGCATTTACCACTCGAGAAATGAACTGACTGATTTTCTTGTGAAACAGCAGCCAAACGTTTTACAAAGGATTCACGAATATAAGACCCATGTAAGTAAATGATTTGTGCAAGTGGATATATCTCTTGTCCTCGGGATATGTACAAAAGAACGGTCTGTCGGATGCCAAGCAGCACAATTAGAGGCAGAAGAATGTGCCAAATCTCTCAATATAAATCATAGTATTTTCAAAGCCAGGAAAGGTGAATGACACATGCATACTTTGTGGAGGACTGTTGCTCAAGTGCTAGGCTGTCAATAGCTTCCTGATAACTTTCAAATTAGTTGTATAGATGTGTGGAGGGGTGTGGGGTAGACTAGTCAAATAATCAAAAGGAAATGGAGAGAACACACGAGCAATTTTTGAAATGCCTTAAGATTATATTTTCAATCACAAAGGTCTACAAGTTTTGATCAGAAAATGCATTATGAAGAGTATCATGTCATGTGCCTCATAGATAATGGCCAGAAGTGATTCAGAACAATGAAAAGAAGGCTCTGACTGAAAAATCTTGCTTATTAAGGGCATAATATGCTAGGGTATAAATAAACATACTTCATTGTGCTATTTTTAAAAAAGAACTGTATAATTTTCTCCTTAAAATGTTCTTTCTCCCAAGAAAGATGTTATTAAAGATGTATTTTAAAACCAAGAGATCAGAACTAAGGAAATAAAGGAATGCAGGAGGTTTAATTCTTTAATCACAACATTTATGAAATTATGATCCTTCCATCCTTTTCTTTTTTTTGCTTCTCACCCCAGCTATCTAGCCCACTGTGATTCTTTCCATACTCTTACATTTTGCCAAAAAAAAAAAAAAAAAAAAAATCACATCTTTATGTTTTTTTCCTGTTCTACTGAATCAAGCAAAAAGGAAAGCTTATCAGGTATCTCAGAAATAAGGAGAAAATGGCCAGGTAAAATCAAAGGGGCAGAACTATGGAGAGAGTAAGCTACAGATACATAATTTACCAGAAAAAAATTATGAAAGACTTGAAAATGGACCAACATGATTACTGGATGTCTTCAGTGAAAAACTATGGATTATCTAGAACATACCTTCCAGGGTCTCTGACTATGAGTTTGGAACCCTTCATCTTCTTTGAACAATGTTACAGCTCTCTAAGATAAAGATCATTGATAGGGATGCAAATAATTCTTATCTATAAAAAATACTTAGTGTACATGTATGATTGAATGCAATTGATTATTGCCCTGTGGATATTGACTAGTTTTGTATCTACTATGCAACTGTGTTTCAGTATTCCTCATGAGTTTATATATTCATCTGCCTTTTGGATTCTCTAATGAATTGGTTATAGAGCCTCCTGAGTCATCGCTTCTCGGCCTTTTGGCTAAGATCAAGTGTAGTATCTGTTCTTATCAGTTTAATAGCTTCCTGAGTCTCTCATTAGTTAATGAGCTACAGAAAATCTTTGATATTTTTTTCATTTTATATTTGTTTGAGAGTCAAGATTATAACCCTTAAAAAATAATGATAATTTTACTAATTTTAAAAATCCTTGCAGTTGGAAATTTTTCTTTCCAAAAATATTTATTTTCATGGGATACTCCAACAATCAAAGTGGGAAGGAACTGGAACATTAGTCTTTTATTATTGAATATTCCATAATTATTGGTTGAATTAGTACTATATCAGTGGTACCCCAGAATGATTTAGTAGAACTCTGTGGCTTGGAATTACTGATCACATAGCAGCTGGCACTGAGCGGCTGTGCAACAGGCCTAAAGTTCTTGGGTATTTTGCATGCATCCAAATAGAAGGTTAGGCCTGGAAGAGTCTATGGTGGCCTGCTCATTAAGGGACTAACTAACCTTGGAAATGTTGAGAAACAACCAAGGGAAAATGTGCTAAAACTCCCCAGAATTTGTAAAGTGCTTTGGTATATATGAACATATTAAGTTTGAATTCCTCAGCATCAGGAGGAGGCTAACTGGAATGAAGATGAACTGTGACTTAGAAGATTTCTTTTCCTTAAAGAAGATGTGGTATATACATATATATTGGAGTATTACGTGGCAATCAAAAAGAATGAAATCTTGCCATTTGCACCTATGTGGATGGAACTGGAGGGTATTATGTTAAGTGAAATTGGTCAGTCAAAGACAAATATCATATGACTTTATTTACGCATATGAGGAATTTAAGATACAAAACAGATGAAAATAAGGGAAGGGAAGCAAAAATAATATAAAAACAGGGAGGGGACAAAATATAAGAGACTCTTAAATATAGAGAACAAATAGAGGGTTGCTGGAGGGGTTGTGGGAGGGGGGATGGACTAAATGTGTAAGGGGCATTAAGGAATCTATTCCTGAAATCATTGTTGCACCATGTACTAACTAACTTGGATGTAAATTAAAAAATAAATAAATTAAAACAAAACAAAACAAAAGAAAAAGAAAAAGTGTCCACACAAAAACTTTAAAAATAAATAAATAAATAGCGAGCAGATATTTTGAGGAAAAAAAAAAAATTCCTTTCTTTGCGGATGCCCAAGGCTTCCAAAGAGTTTTGGAGTTTTTTGGTGCCAAATATCCTGTAACTAGTAGGAGGTAAGGGTTATAAACTTTCAAGAACACTTCACAACAAAGATAACCTCTTGGGAAACTGTTTAGCTCCATAAATCAATGATGAATAAATGAGACTCTGGTCAAATATTTTCCCATGTTAGGCCGTAAGAAATTTCTAAAATCCAAAAACCAAAATACTCAATTACTCTGTGTCCTTCAGAAAGTTAGAAAAATGCAGTCCAGCAGAACTTTCTGGAATGACATAAATGTTACATATGTGTACTTGTTCAATGAGGTAGCCATTTGCTACCTGTGGCTATTGGGTGCTTGTAATGTGGCCAATACAACTGAAAACCAAGTATTTTAATTTTAATTTTAATTTTAATTAATTTCAATAGCCACATACGGCTAGTGGGTATCATATTTGACAACGCAGAGCTAGAGGTAGGCCAAATAGATTTACTCTTCATAACACTGGTTCTTGACCAAATAGCCTATAACACAAGCGCTTAAAACAAACAGAAAAATTAGAATGAACTCCAAAAACCATGTCTCCTTACATAAGATATTTTGTTTATAAACATACTCCTTTTCTTCAAGAGATCTCAATTAATAAAGAGGCTCCATTGAGAATTCCAAAGGCTTTTGATTAAAGTGGGTGACTACTGGGAAAAGTAAAGTCAATGCCAACAAGCACCAGTGAGCTGGCAGATCCCAGCCCTCCTGGAAATGTGACTTGGGCTTTCCATAAAGTGGTAATGAATAATTCTGTTTGGCACAAGCAGGGAGACTTTGTCCTTGCCAGTGAATGACTTCCTTTGGAATATTGTCAGGAGAGCTAGACAAGTGACACACAAGCCCTAAGGCAAGATTCAGGCAGTCGTTTCAGAGAGATGGGTTAAAACGTCATCATCAATCAAGGTCATGTGTGGCTCAAGGCCATTTTGAAACTAAGCCAGGCATTAATGGTCTTAGCTTACCCATTAATACTTTAAGAAATCCCTACTGATTGCTCTCCCCCAGCCTATGGGCTTAGCTGTTTAAAAGACTGCAGAATGTTCCTGCTGGAAACACCTTGACCAGACCCTCATTTTATAGGTGAGGAAATGGAGTCATTTGTACTGAACAACTTCTTACATACAAAGGATGTTTAATGAGCTATGAGAGAGGCTAAAAAACATACAAATTTGAAATGTGAATGCAATCTCTAGAATTCAATTCACTCATTCATTCAGTCAGTGGTTCAAAAAATACTTATTCTTGATAACTGCATGCCAGGTCCTGTGCAAAATGCTAGGGATACAGAAGATAACAGGAAGATACAAAATATATGCTTTTGTGGTATTTCCCTTCATGTATTAGGTATACATTCTTTAAAGAGATCTCCAGCTTTTAATTCAGAGCTTTAAATATATTGGATTTTCTAATCCCCGATATGAAAATGTTGCTTATGTAATAAAGTTTTTACAAGCGGGCTATGCCCCTGAAAATCTGAAAATACTCAGCTGTAAGGGTGCTTCTCAATTGTTTTGCTAATGGAGGGAGTATGAGCCTCACTCACCCTCCAATCATTCACTAATGCTTGAGTGTATCCAGAAGGGCTGGGAAATGAGGTAAAACATCCGGAGAAATTATGTCAAGAAAAAATTCTCACAGAAAGACTTTCAGAGTGTTTAAAGCCAGTTTTAAACTGGTCTGGATAATGCACAGTCAGAACTATAAATACAGTATGGTAATGCGATGACACCCTAATAGAGGACAGTAGTTAGGGCTGTTAGCCACACCCACCACAGTATCCCAGATACAAGGTATTTACATTTGTATTTATACCAAATTATATTTGGGTTATATTTAGCGTTCCTGTCTTGTCTTTCTTTTACACATTCTCTGTCTCTCCCCTTTATTTTACTATTTTAGCTTGAAGAGCCCTCACGGCTGGTGTTGGGTTTCACCTTCGGCTTTTACCTCTTGCCTTATTTCATAAGATCATGTGTGAGGGTTTGAGGACATCCCTAAATTCTTCTGAGGTGAAATGCTTAGGTTCACTTTGCCTCAGGTCTGTTGAGACCACACAAAGCTGTTTTCTTATCTTGGCTAATAAGTATAATATTCTCAAGACCCGAGTGCTCTGGTAGTAAAATGGCATAAGCTCATGGGTTTCTGACACCGAGATGATTGCAGAAGGATATTAATATTAGGTTGAATTTTGTGAAATTGCCATTTTTATAAGTCAAAGTGGTCAAATAATGGCACCTTCATATGCTTCAACCTACTATCTAGTGAGAATTTGCTGTGCTGCAGGCTGAGGGTTAGAACTTTCATTTGCTGTTTCACTACTTTTTATTTCATGCAGTTATTTCAGTATTTTGAAAAGTCACAATATCTCACACTTTTAAAATGCATACTAGTTGAGAAGCTGGAAAATATTTATTATAATTTTTCTCTTAGAATTCTTTCACCTTGTGTTAGAAATGCTAGAAACTGACACAAACACCAACCTAAATTAGGTGACTCTTTCTTGAAAAGAAAAAACAAACAAACAAAAAATACTTGTGGCTTACTTACTGTACCCTGGGGAAATTAAGTTACAGGCATTGTTTTCTAGACAGTCTTTTGCAGGACTACAGAGCATGGGGAAAATGAAAGTGAGAAAGAATGTGTCAAAAACTAATTTTACTGCTTTGTTTTTTAATACTCCTATAAACTAAAAATACAAAATTACTCTGATATTGATGAATGTATTAATGCTGCCTGAAAAAATCCACCTGTTAACTCTATTTATAAACCTGCCACACACACTGTGTGTGGGGGATTTCTAAAAGAAAGTTTGGTTTCCTCTTCCTGTTCATCACTGTCAGTGTCTGAAAAAGCAACTTGTAATTTTTGTTGCCTGGGCCAACAAGGGAAACATTAAGTAGATATAAAAAGGCTCCATGAAAGTATTCTGGTTACATCTCCCTGTAAATTTCAGAACCACATTTACAATATAGTAATAGCTGTAGGAAGTGTGTAGAAAGATGATTAAGGAAATCAGCCAATGTTAATGTTGAATAGGCAAAAAAAAAAAAAAAAGATAAGCAAATGAGAGAGAGAGGAGAAGAAGAAGTTTGGGGTGACAGTGTACTTCTCCTCCACAAAGCAGAGTTTAAAGCAATCTAAATAAAAATCAACCCTTATCATTTTCAGAGATCTGGAGAGACATGGATTGAATTGTTTTCTTCTGCATCTTCTAAGTTTCACGGTTCTCACTGACTGGAAATGGTCCTTTTTATCAAACTCCTTCCTTATACAGCAGCTCAAGGCTTTCCCCATGGTTGGGCAGGTCAAATGGGAGGGATATTTTATGGATCTTATATTGGTCACCAGTGCCCACTGCCCTGGCACACCGTGAGAGCATGTTGCTCTCCTCAGTCAACCACTGAAAGAAAGATCGCACAAGAGTCATGGTGAAATGCAGGCAAGGATGTCTACTTTTCATTTTCCTAACTAGGGAGCTGCTTCTTACATATCCTAAACGTTATTGAAAGTTAAAGCTAGTTGTGTCAGAGAAATTTCAGAGAATATTTTTAGGACTCCAAGATATGTGTCAGGGTCTATCTTGCAGACAACTTGCCTATACATAAATTAGAATAAAATGAAATTGTTCTCTTAAGTTAACTTTTTAAAAAATACATACAGATAATTGGCCCTGCGGAGAATGACTGAATGATGGGCATCAGGTTGGTTTGAGCCTCACAGATTTTACAGTGGAATAGATCTACAGATCTATATTTTAAATATACAGTTAGAGTCCCAGTAAGAAAAACAATGAGAGTCAAAGTTCAACTTGAGTTAAGCTCAAGAGAATCTACTCAGATAGGAGGGATATGCTGTCATATTTTCTCATTTCTAGTGTTGCTTGAGAGTCTACATGTGAGTGTCTGAGATCTTGAAGGCTAGGGAATTGTTAATACGCTTTAAGAATATGATAGGAATATCTCAGTTTCAAATTAAAAGAGAAATTCTTCCTATAAAACAGATCATCTGACATCAGTTTTCTCCCCAGAGACCAATTACTTCATGGAATTCTAGAGCTGAAATAACGTAACGGGCTAGTCATCTATACATAATAAACAAATCATGGCTAATCCTCATAATAAGCTGGAAGGTAACCCCATTTTACAGTTTAAAAAGCTCAAATTCAGTGAGTTTAAGATATTTTACCATGTTCACATGGCTTACTAAGGAGTGAAAAGGGGATCTGAACTTTCATCTGAAGGCTTCGAATCTCATGCTATTTTTACTGTGCCACGCTGCCCCAGGTGGATAGGACTTAGAGGTCACTTGGTCCACTTCTCATATTGAATGCAGGAATTCCACAAAACCAACTCTGCTTAAATTCCTTGTGTGTGTGTCAGCTTTGTGTTTGTGTGTGTATGGGTGTGGAGGGGGGAGGAGGGACCTCTGAGTTTTTTATTGGATTCCATGCTAGCAAGGTATCTTGTAGTTTAGATGAAATCTCACCGCCTTTAACATACAGATCCTATGTTTGCCTATAATGCTACAACAGGCTTTAAGTAAAAAAATATATTAATTAGGGTCTTACCCTGCTATAGAGTACATTATAATACTTTAACTTTTTTAACTAGAGAAAGTTAAATTGGTAAAACCTTCACAGACAACACAATTCAAAAGTTATGAAAAGGCTTATAGTGAAGATCTTCTATCTCCTATCCCCTCGTTTGCCAATTTCTCTTGGTGGAACCAACCAATGTCATCATCCAGAGATATCTCATATATGTACAGTATATACATTTCATCTTTTGTTATAGAAGTAATAACATAATATGCATCATATACACAGTGGTGTGCAACCTCACTTTTTCATTTAGCAACACATTTTGGAAACTATTTGCTATCATTACATAAAAGGCTTCCTCGTTGTTTTTTTTTGTTTTGTTTTTTAGCAGCTTCACAGCATTTTACTGTATGGATTGCCATAAAATACTTAATTAGTCTCCTACCAATGGGAATTTAGATTATTACAATCTTTTGCTATTACAAATAATGAGATAATGAGTAATTTCAGAAATAGATCATTTCACAGGTGTGCAATGATCTCTGCAGGGTAAATTCCTCGAAGTTAAGCTGCTAGGTCAAAAAACACAAGTACTTGTAATTTTGATAAATATTGCCTACTGACCCTACATTGAAATTACACCATTAAAAGCCCTAGAAAGAAATAAGGAAGACCTATACAGAAGAAAAATTGAAATATTCCTAAAAACTAGACACAAAAAAAGACTAGAATGTTTCATCTCCTATGTAATCTTCCTAAAATAAGGACACATGAGCATGTTGAATGACACCATAGGGATACAGTCAACAAGATCCAGGTGGTAGGAAACTCCACAGGACAACTTCAGTTTCAACAAATAAAATGCAGGAATAAAGGCCAGTGAGAGTTGGGGAGGCAGGAAGCCAGTGGCTTCAAAGAGTCTCGAGAGACATAGCCATAGGTTGCTATGCCTGACCTTTATTTGGATGCTGGGTGAAACAAGCAAACTTTAAAAATCACATATGGTATTATGAGACAATGTGGAAAATGACTAAGATCAATGGAAATGGACATCTTCTCCATAGATAGGAATATTCAATACCATAAAGATTTCAGTTCTCCCTACACTACTGTATGCATTTAGTGTAATTTCAGTAAAAATAGCAACCTTTAAAAATTAGATAAGCCATTCTAAAGTTCACATAGAAAAAACTAAGCAAGAATAGCAAAAGAAAAAAAATTCTGGGGAAAAAATAATACCGATGAAATACTAAAATGCATTTAAAAACTATAACTGGGGTGCCTGGGTGGCGCAGTCGGTTGAGCGTCCGACTTCAGCCAGGTCACGATCTCGCGGTCCGTGAGTTCGAGCCCCGCGTCAGGCTCTGGGCTGACGGCTCAGAGCCTGGAGCCTGTTTCCGATTCTGTGTCTCCCTCTCTCTCTGACCCTCCCCCGTTCATGCTCTGTCTCTCTCTGTCCCAAAAATAAATAAACGTTGAAAAAAAATTAAAAAAAAAAACTATAATAATTAGAAGAGGGTGGTAAGAAATATAATTTGGTATATGATAAAACTTGGCATGTCCAATCGGTGGGGTAGGAGATTACTGAGTACATGCTAAGAACAGAATATCCATATATTAAAAAATAAAGAAGATGAGTACTTTGTACTTTAAATTAAAATAAATTTCAGATGGGTCAAACTTTAAAAGTGAAAATTGAAGCTTTAAAATTCCAGGGAGAAATCCTGGGAACATAGAAACGACCCAGGAGCCATTAAAGAAATGATTAATATGACTGTAGGGAAAATTAAAAAATCTGTACAGCAAAAACCACAGAGTGAAGTCAAAGGGAAGTGACAAACTGAAAAATCTTAAATTACAGATAAAAAGATAATTTTCCTACCTTATACAAGACCTCTATAAATCTAGAAAATCAACAAAAATCCTATAGAAAATTAGGCAAAGGACATGAATAGATCTTTCACTAAAATGATACTTAAAAAGCTTTTAACCACATAATAATATGGTCAAACTTTTTGATAATTATTAAAACTACACTCAGGTACCATTAGTTACATATCAGAATGATGAAAGTAATATTAAGGCCTAAATTCTTAATTATTTAAGAATGACTCTAAGGCCATCTGACTTGTAGAAAAAAAATGACTGGGGCAAAAAAGCAATAACGTCTTAGAAGTTATAGAACATTCCTGTAATCTTTAGGCTTGTGTTATGGTTCTAACTTATGCAAAGGTCACAACATCAGATGATCTCTCTAATCCAGAATGTAATGGAAAAACTAGAACAAATAAAATCTTTAAGTTTTAAAAAATAGTCAAAAATAAAAATCCATAAAGATACACATTTTGTATTAAAACTTGTACACTTGACTCAGAGGGGCATGCCGTGGACCCTACTTCAGAATATTTACTTTTATTTTATATACAGTCCTAACATAAATTTTTGTTTTGATTTGGTTTCCCATCTTTAGCAATTACAAGAAAGAAAAAAAAAAAAGAGGGAGAGAGAAAGGTTGCGGGAGACAGGCATACTGACTTTAGGAAGAAGCCACAAAAAATGTTGGTCTACAGGAAATGAAAAACTATGTAGATCTGATATAAAGACTTAAAGCCTAGGATGACTCACTATAGGCACATTTCCTATGAGAATCATGGTATTACTGCAGCATCCAGTGTTAGATATTCATGAGGATGCCCTTCAGCCGTCTCAAAAATAATTCTTACTCTGCTCAGGACATATGGAAGGATGCATATAATACATGTTAGATAAACTACCCATAAGCCATTGGAAACAAAATATTGGGATATTTACCAAGATATGTTTCATTTGTCTAGAAAACTCAATTGTGCAAATTCCTCCTTGGACACAGCTAAGTGTGATCAATCTAGTTTAAAAGACAAATAATAAATTGTCACTGGTATGCTCTTGTGCTTTTGTTTTTTACCCACAAGTCAGCTTTTCCAAGCTTCCATAATTCTGAATTGAATAATACCTAACTTACCTTGTAATTACTTAAGGAATAGTTTTGTGGGTTTATGACCTTACTGCAGAACATGTCATATTTCAGAATTACTTGCCTTAATGTAATTATGTTAATGAAGTGAGATTATGTTCACATTTGAATCTGCATGGCTTCATAATGGCAGCAGTCGGCATCATCTGTTGACAGCTCTCCTCAGTGTCTGAGGCAGGGAGGCTCTCTGGTCAATTTTCTTTTTGGTTGTGGTTTTCTTTGATGTTCTTCACTTTTTAGCAATGAACACGGATGGCATTTTAAAACTCAATTTTTTGACGATGAAGTTACTAGGCAACAAAAGGTGTCCTCAGAGGGGTGAGTTACTTTAAGATTGAGAATCTAGTATGATTAGATAGTGTGTGCGTAGCCTCTAAGGATCATTAATATCATTAATGTGAGGCAAAAGTCCCAGACTAAATGGCTTCTTGGGAAGTGTAATTTATTCAGAATGACATGACTTTAAAATGTTTTTATAACCCAATATTTAAAAAAAGGATAATTAAACTATTTCTCTAAATCAGCACTTCTCAGTGTGTGGTCCGGGGACTTCTACCATCATAATTTCCTAGGACATGATGAAAACACAGGGTAGGGGCCACATCACCAACCTCTTGAATCAGAAATTCTAGACCCGGGCCCTAGTATTTTTAAGAGATCTGTCAGGGGATTGTTTGATGTACTCAAGGGTAGATACCAACTAGGATATACCTGTAGGTAGAACTGAGGTAAAAACAATGCAATGGTGGTGTGAGAGAACAGGGGAGGAGGAAATAGCGAGTGCTAATTAAAACGAGGCACTTCACAAACCAGCTCATTTATTCCTTTACGGTGTGGTGGGCAGTGATGTTTACATTTGTTTCTAGGATGATGGCTGAATGTTGACCTGTTCCCCAGATTGTAAGCTCGATGAGGACACAATCACATCTGTCTCCCTCAGGACTATCTGGGCCTAGAGCATGGCTTGGCCTGTCTGACCTCCATATATGCTGAATGAATGATTTACGTATATTACCTGCATTCACGGATGAACAAATTGAGACTTGGAGAGGGTAGGTAGCCTAAGACCACCCAGTTGGTAGTGAGCAGAGACTCAGGGCTGGTACCAGAGCCCAGGCTGCTTTCCCTAGACAGCCTGCCTTGTCATAAGGCATTCGTAAATATCCTGGGCATGGGGGGTGGGGGGGGGTGGGGACCACTCAGCAAAAGGGAATAAGAGAGAGAGGGGGTGACAAGGAGTATTGCAGTTTGAAGGAAAAAGATTAGGCAGGTTTCCCTGAGTAGGTGATTTCTGGACATGGGCTTTAAGGAAGAGCCATGCCCCTGATAACTGGAGTCCGAGGCCAGGGATTATTAGCAAAAGCCTGAAGAAGGAGTGTGTCTTTAGTTCCAAGATCAGCCAACCCCGACGGAATAGAGAGAGCGAAGCGGAGAGTGGGTGAAAGCCTAATCAGAGTGGGGAGGAATGCAAAAAGACAGCCCCTTTGAAGAACAGAGAAATCGGGCAGTAGCTGGATGGAGACCACAGTTGGAAGAGGGTCTTCTTTGTTTGCCTGTTTGAGGTACCAAACAGGACGCTTGTCTCCTAGTAGCCATGCACTGAGAGAAGGGGGATTGATGATTCAGGAGAGGGCATTTCAGGAGTTAGGTATTGTGAGGAGAGAGGATGAGAACCTGTGCACAGGAAGGGGGTGGCCTTACATAGAAGCACAAATAATTCATCTATAGATACAGGAGAAAAGGCAAAGTATGTGGGTACAGATGCTTTCAGGTGCATCTGTAAATATCCTGGGCATGGGGGGGGGTGTGGTAGCAGGAGACTGTGAATTTTTTTTTTAAGTTTATTTACTTAGAGAGACAGAGAGAGAGAGAGAGCACATAAGAGAGAAAGAGGGGGAATGCAGAGAGAGAGGGAGAGAGAATCCCAAGCAGACGCTACAATGTCAGCACAGAGCCTGACGCAGGATGAGATCCCACAAACCGTGAGTTCAAGACCCGTGCAGAGATCAAGAGTGAGATGCATAACGGACTGAGCTACCCAGGTGCCCAGACTGTGAAAGTTTTTTTAATGGGTTCCCTTTTCTCCACGAAATAGGATGCAAGGTCATTAGCTAAGAACAAGCCAGGGAGCAAGTGCCAGAGAACCTGCCTTCAGTACATTTTTCACTGCATTTACTCGTGTGTAAGCACTGTACTTGGTAGATCTGCTCAAACATATGGAAATATCTTATGCACATACTCTTGCCAAAGCAGTGTTACTCATCTTTGGTTAGAATTAGCTTGGAAAGTAAACCGTGCAAGTAATGAATTTTGAAAAATAAATTAATACAGATTGAAAACCTTCTTCTCTGCTCCCACTTGTACTGTAAATTTATTCTCTCAAAATTATTTCGTGTTCTGAATGTCATTGAGGAATTTAGTAGATTGCTGAGCTGCACCCCAGAAGTGGGTTTCCAACCGTAATTTAATTGGAAGGGTTGTAACTAACTTTCACCATATGGGACTGCCAGATGTAATCAATGCAATATAAGTTTGAAGAAAACATTATTGAGTGTGTCTAAGCACATTTTATAAGCAATGAAAGCTATCATTTATGCAACAGAAATCACTCTAATGTCTTATGAAATTAGGGCATCAGTAGAATGCATAACTGTTAGAGGGTTAATGTAGATCAAGTGATTTCGGCTGAAAGCACACTATTTAAAGACAAACATAAGTCGGATAATACAGGTACTACTCACCACTCCTCCAAGCTACCAAGTCAACTAATTTATAAGGCTAGCATGGCCTAAAGTTTTTATACTAATACAAATGATGATACAGGTGGAAGCTGATTCAGCTGGGAACTTAATTTTTTTTTTTTTTAATGGAGAATCTGGGCAAATTCCTCCCCATTAAGTAGAGGCCCACAAAGATTTTAATCTGGGGCCAAGATATGGTTTAACAAACTGAAAGTGCCACCACTGAACTTGTAGCTTATTATTTGGACTCTTCAAGACTTAAAGGTGTTGCAACCCTTGGGGCACCTGGGCGGCTGAGTTGGTTGAGCGTGTGACTTTGGCTCAGGTCATGATCTCATGTTCGTTGAGTTTGATCCCCAGGCAGGGCTCTCTGCTGTCAGCACACAACCTACTCCAGACCCTCCCTGCCCCTCCCTGCCTTTCTCCCTGTCCCTACCTGGCTTTCATTCTCTCTCTCAAAAATGAAATAAACATTAAAAGAAAAAAAAAGTGTTGCAACTCGGTGGCTAATCATGCAATGAATAAACTTATAACAAAACTGTGATCCTGAAAGTCTATTGTTCGCATATCTGAAGGCAGGCTTAGAACAAAAATATCACACCTGAGTAAACCATTTAAGCAGCATTGTTTTCTCCCCCTCCAGGTTAGGCTGAAGAGGGCTCTTGTACAACCAAAGAGTTCATCTGCACTAATTGTGTATCAGGAGTAACTATTGTACTAGCATTAAATCTTGCTCAAATACAGATGCGTATATCCCATATGCTACCAAAACAATGGCATTCCAAAGCTAAGGATTCAAGACTACCCACATTCAGAGAATAATCATCTGGTCTTATTCTCCCTGGACTCGGCCACTGTTATTTGCAGAATTGTTATGAATAAAACTTAAGAGTTAACACCTTAAATCATCCTGATGTTGAACTCGTCCCCTGCACAGGCTGATAAAAACACATGTGTGGAACCAACAAAGGAAAGGCAAATTCAGATCCTTTGAACTGTGCAATCTTTGGTCAGATTAGATAAATTCAGAAGAGATGTTCCATTTCAATAATCCATAGACTTTAAGCAGATTAAGGATTATGAAGCAGTCAAGATCACACCTGAGCATATAAGCGTACATGCACACACACGTGCGCACACGCACACACACACCACACCTGCACCATTTGGAGCAAGGCTACCAGAACTGAAGAATCTCCTGCTGCCAGCTTATGAATTTGAGCTGAGGCAGTATGTTCAACCCAGGGGCACAGTGTGGGAGGATTGGAGGCTGGCTTCTTCTCTGGCCGGTTGCCTTCCACCGCCCTGGTGCCAGGACAAGTTGTGATGAGTTCCGAAGCCAGGTTGGAGCATCTTCTCTTGACTTCAGTTATCTAGCTGGTGGCTGGCCCTTCTCCTACCAGAACCATTATGACTTTAGTAAGATATGATTGATGGCACCACAAAGAGGAAATGATGAGGCTAGCCAGCTGGACCACAGAGATATTCGGGCAGCAAGATTAATTTAAGCTTGCCAGTTGAAGCAGGATGTAAGTGGATTCTAAAACAATTCCCAGAGCACAGTTAATATGAAGAAAATAAAGTTTACTTTTAAACAGTCTGTAAGTGGCCTTTCACTGGTGGATGTGCACTGAATGTTTGCAGAGAAATAATAAACAGGACCTCAAGGATGCTGGACTTCAAGGCCAATTCTGTTGTCCTTGCTGCGATCTTTGGCGGCTGAGTTACTACCGTTCCTGCTTAGAATGCTATTCCTAGCCCTTTTCACCTGGTTAACTTCCATTTCTCTTTCATACCTCACTGCAATGAAGTCCGCCCCCAAAAGTTATTTACACATTTGTATGTACGGTTCTCAGTGCAGTGTTTTGACTGGAAGATTCTAAACAAATGTTTGTCGAATGAAAGACGGTAATAGAGAAATAGCTACATTTATGGAATATGAATAAAAAGAAACTGGATGGAGCGTGAGAAGACTTGAACTTGAGTTCTAACTCCACCACTCACTAAGCAGCAAATCTTTTACTCTCGCTGTTTCCAAGTCTATTAAGTGGGAATACTAATGCCTTCCCCATCTTCTTTGTTAAGCAGTTATGAGAACAAAGGGGCTATAGTGAGAAAAACCGGATCTAACAGAACACCTGGCTCCATAATGGGTAGCCTTGGGCAAATCACTGAAATGGGTGGCATGTATTTCCTATGTCAAGTGTGGATCAAAAAACTTCCCTATCTTAGGCTTCTTTTATAAAGGGACATTCAAATACCAGAAAGTGTTGTGGCCTTTTTAAAACTTATTTTTTTAATGTATTTTTTAAAATGTTTACTCATTTTTGAGAGACAGAGAGAGAACACAAGCAGGGAAGAAGCAGAGAGAGAGGGAGACACAGAATATGAAGCAGGCTCCAGGCTCTGAGCTGTCAGTCAGCACAGAGCCTGATATGGGGCTCAAACTCACTGACGTGAGATCATAACCTGAGCTGAAGTCGGACTCAGCTGACTGAGCCACCCAGATGCCTCTTTAAAATTTATGTTTGGGGCGCCTGGGTGGCGCAGTCGGCTAAGCGTCCGACTTCAGCCAGGTCACGATCTCGCGGTCCGTGGGTTCGGGCCCCACGTCAGGCTCTGGGCTGATGGCTCAGAGCCTGGAGCCTGTTTCCGATTCTGTGTCTCCCTCTCTCTCTGCCCCTCCCCCGTTCATGCTCTGTCTCTCTCTGTCCCAAAAATAAATAAACGTTGAAAAAAAAATTTTTTTTAAAAATAAAATTTATGTTTAAAAATATTTTTTAATTTTGAAATAATTTTAGACTTACCAAAGACATTGGAAAAAAAGAGTTCCCATGTACCCTTTACCTACTTTCCCCGGATGTTACCATCTTACTTATAACTGATGCACGATCACCAAAACCAGGAAAATAACTTTGATATGTTACTTTTAGCTGGTGTATAGACCTTATTCAAACTTTTTTCCAATTATTCCACTAATCTTCCCAGTCCTGGATTCTATCCAGGGTTTCACACTGCATTTAGCTGTCATGTCTCCTTTGTCTCCTTCAATTTTTTCAAACGTATCTTATGGGTAGATATAGTAAGACTGCAAATATCCTATTTCTCATCATGTTTTTGGCCACTAATTTTAATATCCACTGATTATCCTTATCTGCTACAATTAACACAGTGTTTGCCAAATGGTGGTTTTTCTACTTCCATTATTCTTTGTACATTCATTCCTTAATAGGAATTCTACTGCAAGAAAGAGCTATCCCTTTTCTCTCATTTACTTATTTATCCAAATTATTTATTTGTATCAGTATGGATCCATAGGTATTTATTTTATTCCATGGGTTATACAGTCCATTACTATCAGTACTGATTTGCTTTTCAAATTGTCCTAGATGTGCTATGGCCTTTTTTGATGGTTCAACTCACACAAATCAATGCCTTGCCGAAAATCAATCTACCCCAAGAAACGCCTATTTGGAGACGTGACATATGAGAAAAAATTAAAATGTATAGCTGTAAAAAAATGTCTGGAGTATCAAGGACACAGTGACCCAGACACCAGCAGTTCCAAAAATGAAGACAAAAGACCTATAAGGATATAAGAAGTTCAGGGTACTGAATACCCTTTACATTTATACTCTGGCTGGAGATTTACCCATCTGGCAATTGGTAAGGGTGTTTAGGGACATTTATATCCCTCGTTCATCTGAATATACAGAGGCTGGAAAGAAGTATTACTTAGGAGTGTCTGGGTGGTTCAGTCGGTTAGGCATCTGACTCGGTTTCAGCTCAGGTCACGATCTCATGGTTTCATGAGTTGAAGCCCTGCATCGGGCTCCGTGCTGACAGTGCAGAGCCTGCTTGGGATTCTCTCTCTCCTCTCTCTCTGCCCCTCCCCACTCATGCTGTCTCTCTCTCAAAAATAAATAAAAAAAATTAATTAAAAGTTCAATAGCTATATCTTATGGTGTGTGTGTGTGTGTGTGTGTGTGTGTGTGTGAGAGAGAGAGAGAGAGAGATTGATTATAACCTATTTAGACTACTCTAATGAGAACTTTTTGAAAACAGCTAAAGCCAACCTTGAGTATGATTTATATAACATAAATCGCTGTGCAACAGACAGGTGATTGTTTGTTCATAAAATCAATTACTAATTCATCACACAGACTTATACTTTGAATGTTTAATATGTTCCTAACACTGTGCAAACACCATGGATATAAGCAACAATTAAATACTGTCTTCAGTGACCTTGAGTTCAGTGGAACTGAGGTCCTTTCAAAAAGCTGAAATGTTTCAGGTGGTCATAGAAAAAGCTTTTGGCTTCATTAGTAAAATGGGAGGGTTGGTCTTTGATCTTTAAGATTCTTTTCAGCATTAAATTCATTTGATACTGTGATTCACTAACTTGATTATTTAAAAATTGCGGTTTAATGTGCCTTTCTCTCAAAATATCCTAATCAGTAATAGATGCACTTTTCTATTTAATAAATCCTTTGTAGCTGTTTAAATACTTACTGAATCTCACAGAGCTGATCCCCTATGGGTGGAAAACCTCATTTACATACAGTCCCTGACTCTATTTTTCACACACAGGCTTAGACTTGTGACATAATGAAGAGTCAGCGGAGACTCAGAATACATTATTTTTAAAGTCAGAGGCAGACAGTTAGTTGCATATTGTGGTTACTTAGTTTTCTTCTTTTGATTAATGGAAATCAAATAGCTAATCTAAATAATTATAGTGGAAGGCTAGAAATTGCTTCCATGGCTATGACTGCCATATTAATTTGGGGCATTTGCTTATCTATCTCTTCCCAAATCAGAAAGACGCCTTATCTTATGACTGATGACCAGATACACTTATTTGGATGTTTAATTTAAAAAACATTAGAGGGGCATCTGGGTGGCTCAGTTGGTTAAGCATCCAACTTTGGCTCAGGTCATTGATCTCACAGTTCATGGGTTCAAGCCCCACATCGGACTCTGTGCTGACAGCTCAGAGCCTGGAGCCTGCTTTGGATTCTGTGCCTTTCTCGCTGCCCCTCCCCTGCTCAGGCTCTGTCTCTCACTCTCATAAAAATAAATAAACATGAAAAAAAATTTCGAAAAACAGCAACACCTACTTCCTTTAATAGCTAATAATAGCTGGTACTATAATCTCAGAGGTTACAGAACAGAAAAGTAAAAAAACAGATAAAGACCAAGATATTTTCTAAAAAGTCACTTATGCCATCTCGAATTCACATTTTGTATTTACAATTTCAAATATGAACAGTGATATTGGTGTGCATTGTACAAGGTTCCAGTGCTAACCACAGGCTTCTCATAGTCCCTCTCTGCCAACATCTTAAACTAAAATAACAGCTCTTTCTACAAAGCATAGCAATATCACAACGAGCGCATTTGAAGGAATCTAAGGCTGTCATCTAATTTTTTAAAAACAAGAACTTATGTTCACATGTAAATTGATTTTAAAATATTGAATCTACCAGAGTCCTTGGTTACTTGCCTACTCCAAGACACAGGTGAAGATGCGCTGTAGATAAAAAAAATCTTAACTGCCTCTAAAAGGAGTTCAGCTTAGAGACATGGTCACAATGCCACATTCTTTCTTTCAGTGTCTTAATTAGGAAGTGCTTCCAAACTACTGTCCTGAAATATACCACGGATTAGAATGTATCATTTTCCCCTTTACAGATACACTTACGACATGTGGATGTGTGTGGGGGGGGGGGGGGAGGCTATATGTGTAATGCTCATAGTGAGAGGTATGACCTAGTAACCTGCTAGACTTGGAAGATTAAAGTAAAAGTGGACGGAGGATTAGATTTGCTGATGGAATGTATTTTGAAAATATCAGCTCAGACAACAGAATGGCTCATTGTGCAGCCTGAGGCTACAGGGAAGTTATCAAAGATGTTTGTGGACCGCAGGAAAGGAAGAAAAGAAGTAACTCAGGAAGGCCAAGTCAAGTGGTCAGTCACAGGGAAAGAAAACATGCTAGGGGGCATCTAGGAAGCACACAACGACTGGGGCCTGGGGGGTGGAGGCTGGGGACAGGACAAGGTCAGTTTAACCTTGAAGTCCATGGGTGGGCATGCACACAAGCAATGAAAGACTGAGAAATCCTAAAGTGGAAGGAAATGAAAGGATTTAGCTCTTCAAATCTGGGAGCACTATAAAGCAGCAGCAGGAAAATGACAGATGCTACAGCTTGTTCCAACTAAGCCAAATCATGAGAGTATGTTCAATTAACTTTGCTTCTCTATAGAGAGGATAGCTTCCCAGAAGTAGTTTGACTTCTAATGGGTTAATCTGGTTAGGGACACTCCCAGTGTGTCCCAAAGATGTGTAAATTCAGTTTTGCACTGTGGATTTTCTTTGTTTTACTTTTTATTTTTTAATGTTTACTTAGTTTTGAGAGACACAGAGAGACAGAGCATGGGTGGGGGGAGGGGCAGAGAGAGAGGGAGACACAGAATCCAAAGCAGGCTCCAGGCTCTGCGTTGTCAGCACACAGCCCAACACGGGGCTTGAACCCACAAACCGTGAAATCATGACCTGAGCCGAAGTCGGATGCGTAACCAACTGAGCCACCCAGGCGTCCCTGAACTGCAGATCTTCTTAAAGCCAGGTCATAAACCTTAATGTTATTCTATGTTGACATTTAAAATATTCCAATTTGAACAGCCTCCATACAGTAAGGAGAGAACAGATTTATGCTAGAAACGGCAACTTATGAAAATATATGCTTCACAGAAGTAGGGCACTTTGAATTGGTTAAATATTTCAATTGCATAAATAATCCAAATGCTTGTAAACATTTTACAATTACAGACCAGTAGAGGGCTTTAAGAGGCACTTCTATCTATTCCAATTGCTGAAGTTGTGTCTCCGTAGCCGGGAGTCCGGCCGGGATGTGTGGTTCGTTGGTTGATGAATTCCCACTGTCCCAATTTCTGGGATTTGTGGACATCCTGTAGTGATTCTAACCTTCATCCCTCTCTCTTGCCTGGATTTCATGCCTAATTAACTGATATAAAAATGATTGCAGAGCTCACAAATGCTTAAACCGACATAAAACAAAGGTAAATGTGGCATAACGGAGTCTCTTCCGATCACTGTCATTGAAAGTATAAATAGTTCCCTTGAAAAAGGAGCTTTAAGGTTAATACATGATTTCCGAGAGAAAGAAATCTACTCTCCTGCCCTCCTACCCTCCCTCCCTTTTTAAAAAAAGTTATGGGTTAGTAACTGTCTTTAGAATTAAATCCAAGGTAATAGACCCAGAGGCATGCTCTATCAAGCACACATTCTGGTATTTCTCTCCAACAGAAAGACAGTAGCACCACTATATAATCATTGCCATTCCATATATATGTGGTTCCACACATATGCAGTTATACACGCACACGCGCGCGCGCGCGCACACACACACACACACACTTTTGACTAACGACGTAAACAGTCTTCTGACATACAGCCCTCATTTATCAGATATTATTCCAGTGACGTTGGTTCTAGGCAGGTGTTTCTTAATCTTTGCTTCAGCACATCTGAGGAATGGAATATATTCAAGAACAGCCAGTCTGTAATAGGCAATGGAGGTGAGGAGAGTGAAGTTTAGGTAGTTTGAAAAAAGCCTCGGAGGGTATTCTAATGCACCCACCTCACTGCCCCTCATTCTCAATCTTCATGTCATCAGAAAAGAACTTTGCAAAAGAGGAAACAGTTCATTCACTGAATCAATATTTATTAATTTTTACCAAGCACTTTTCTAGGTGTTGGGGATACAATAGTGAACAAAAGAGACAAAGTATCTGCTTTCAGAAACTTACAATTTAGGAACTCAGAATGGTTGTGTAAACTCACACCAAATGAAGATGAGATCTGGGAACAACCCATGTCGTATACCGTATTTCCAGAGGACTCTCCTATCACAACCTCGTCTGAACAATCTGGTTTTCTTCAAGCACAAACATCCAAAATAGACCGTTTTTCACTTTAAGCAGGTAGCATCTACTACATTCTGGGCCCTCACAATGGTAAGCAGAGCAGACAAGGGCCCTGTGTCACGGAGTTTACACCAAACAAATATATGTGCAACTATCTAATTGCAAACTGTCTTAAGTGCAATGAATAAAACATAATGTGCTATATGAAAGATTCATGGGGCCCACTTCATATTGGAGAGGGAATCAGGGGAGGCCTCTCTGGGCAAGGATCACTTAGGCTGAGGACTGAAGGATAAGTAAGAGTTAAAGAGAGAAGCAGTATTACAGACAGAGGGAAAATATGAAAGCCTGAGGGCAGGAAAGAGCTTTGTGACTGTGAAGAATTAAAAGAAATCAGTGAACAAAAGGGAAAGAGGGGGCCGGCCTTAGTAGGCAGGGGCCAGATCATATAGGGCCCTGTTGGCAGCAAGGAAGCTGTATTTTCTCCTCAATGTAGAACCATTTAAGAAGCTAATATTTACAGAATGGATTATAGGGAGCACAGAGTAAAAGCCTAAGGACATATTGAGTGGCTATTACAACAATGAATAGGTGAATCTGGGTGAAAGGAGATAGTAGCTGCATTGATGTAGGTAGAAAAGGAGCAGACAGATTCTGGACATTCTTATTAAGAGGGAGACTGGATAGGACAGGTAACAGAAAGGAAGAATGACTACCAGGTTCTCCCAGACCAACTGGATGGGTGAAGGTGCCCTTCTCCAGATGGAGAAGTTTGGATCAAAAACAGGGGTAAGAGAAGGTCATCAGGAATTTTGCTTTGGATAGATAAATCTGAAATACCCTCATGACATCCACTTTGGGAGTTAAGGAAGCTGTTAAATAAATAAGGTTAGAGTTCAGAGTACAGGTCAGGGACAGAGATATATTTGGGAATTGTCAGCATAGTTAAGACTATCAAAATGGATGAGATTTCCTGAGGAGTGTGGGGGAGATGGCCTATGGCCAAGCTCTAGGAAATTCTAATACATGTAAGGCGTGGGAGGATAAAGGGAGAAAATGATCATCCATGTGGGCCTGGCAGAAAAAAAGGGACACAAGGCATGTTTATTACTCACCTAGAAACAAAATTATATTTCAGTTTCTGTTGAAAAACACTTTCCCAGTTTGGAACAATACTATGTAGGTAGGCTGGCAGAGCCGCTGAATTCATTTGAATCATGGGAAGTGCCTCTGTCTCTCTCTGTCTCTCTCTCTGTCTCTCTGTCTCTCTCTCTCTCTCTCTTTTTCTGGTAGGTCAAAAAGAGTCAAATCTTGGCAATTTCATGAAGTTCAGCCTAGTACAAACACAATTTAGAACAAAATTTAAATCATGGGACAGTATACGGTACTAAAATGTTGCCCTTTCACATATAAAAAGTAATCTTTTGTTAACATTAGAGGCTCCTCTATTACCTTATATCTGCTAAAGGTATTAAAACAAATCACACACACTAATGCTACATACCCTTTACCAATTAGTTCTACCCTGACAATCAAGCTGACAGCCCGAAAATGCCATTGACAACCTATCACCATATTCTGACTGTTGATAACCCCAGTAATACCATTTCCTGGTAAGCACATTCAGCAGGAAAAGCACTTGCAATTTCACACATCTCCAATTTTCTGTCTGGCTTAAGCAAAATCTCTTCACTGAGTTGTCAAGACATGTGCCCTTCTCACAACGATGCTTTTTTTTTTTTTTTTTTTTAGTTTTATATTTTTCCTCCCATTTGTATCACTGAGACGGCTTACATCATTGAATTCTTTTTGTCTATACATACAAATTAAATAGTCAACAATTAAACAGTTTATTAAAAGTAAACAGGCTCTGAGTAGGGCATAAGGGCCTAACAAATAAAGTGACTTTCAGAGCAACAAATTTGGCTGAGTTGTGAAGCTTACTTCCTGGGTTCTAAGGTTTGCTGTTTTGGTAGGAATTCTGGATCCATTTGATAAATGAGATCTTCCTGTTAAAGGTTTTCATTTACAAGTTATTCTAAAGGGGAAAAAGAAGAAAACGTTTCTTAAAATATCAGCTGGTGTACTATTAAACAATACATACAGTGAAATAAACTTGTGGTTTTAAGCTGTCAGCCTTACAATCAAGTGCTTGTCTTCACTTGTATCAAGACAGCAATTACTCTGGTTTGTCAAATATGGTTACTGATTCTCAGCGATGGATTATTCATGCTAGTTAGCTAGCTGAAGGTTATGTTTCTATGAGGGTAAAATACATAATTATTATGTTTTGTGGCACTTAAGAATCAGATAGCAAACCAAAAACTAAAATTTTCCAATTAGGGTGACATAAAATGAAGGTGATATGAGCATAAACTAGAGCAACAACAAACATTTCAAGACCGAAAAGAGAGGAAATGAGACAGTATTTTAATTAAAGTTGACTTCCTCACTCTAAAAGCTAAAGGAAATTTTTACATAGTGATGTATTAATGTCTCAGTAAGCCATTACTTATAATATGAACCAACCTGAACGCAGACAAATAAATACAATCCCTTTAAGACAAACACATTTAAATGCTTCCATAGATTCATAATTGTTACTATTTCCTTTTTAAATTTTTTTTTAATGTTTATTTCTGAGGCAGAGAGGACAGAGCATGAGTGGGGGAGGGGCAGAGAGACAGGGAGACAGAGAATCCGAAGCAGGCTCCAGGCTCCAAGCTCCAAGCTGTCAGCACAGAGCCCGACACGGGGCTCGAACCCACAGTGAGATCACGACTGGAGCCAAAGTCGGTCGCTCAACTGACTACGCCACCCAGGCGCCCCAATGGTTACTCTTTCTTTTAGGTTTCTAAACTCATATTTTAACATGGTAAAAAAAACATATTAAGAATTTTCTGTTGTAACCTTTTTTAAGTATATACAATTATTACTTTTTGAACTACAATTATTCTCTTATTGCTCGGACTCACAACCTTCACAGTCACTCTTCCTTAACCTCATTTCCCTAACCTTAACCGTTTCCCTAACCTCATGCCAGGGTCACAAACTGAAATGTCTACAGAGGCCAGGGGCACAATGTAAAGGACCCCAAGTAGCTCCACAGAAGACAAAAGAGATGGTGGGGATTGTGGAAAACTGGTATTCAAATACAGTAAACAGACACACACACAACTTACCTGTGGGCTGACCTCTGACTTGTTTCATCAACTCTGCACCTTAGCTAACACAGGGACAAAAACTGTTGATGGTGTACCCCAAATTTTCCCTGAAAATTTGATGTAGATCATCATTACTGCCACTCTGAGCTAGCATATTGCCTCCGCCTCTACCTCTTCCCAAGTCCATTTTTCTTTCCTTATTCTTCACTTTGTATGTTTATTTACTTGTTTCCCTTGAATCCACATTTGATACCAAGGCCATATTTTCTTTTCCAGATTGTTTTATGTAATTTAATTCTACACAATCAATACAAATAGGCTCATGGCTGTTAAATGTTCAGGGCGGATTACACCTTTAGCAATATAAATTACCCTTTTTCACCAGATTAAAGCCTTTGCATTGAATTTGGTCTTGTTTTAAAAATATGGCCACCCTATATTTTTAAACTAATTTTTGTTTATTATTGCTTTACCATATTTTTACTTTAAACTGGTATCATTTTGTTTAGCTTTGTCTTTTTAAAAAACTAAATGGTTTGATTTTGTTTTTCACCCAGCATGGTAATTTCTACCTTTCAACAAAAGTCTAAATCTATTGGTAATTGTAATATATTTGTTTAACATTTTGTCATGCTTATCTTTTTTTTTTTTTTGCATTGATCACATTTCTTTCCTATGTTCTGAAATATATATTTTCTAGGAGTGTGAAGAATAAAACATTTACCTATGCTTTCTTATACAGCTTCCTCTGTGTTTTTGATTTGAGTATTTGATGCAGAATATTATTAACTTTTTTCTACCATAGGTAGAATCTTAGAAAAATTTTAACATCTGGTTTTAAGACAATAGCAGCAACTATATGCATGTCATTTATTCCATGATTTCATAGTCCTGGTCTTGAACTCTTGATTCTCATTATGTTGCAAGGAAATATGCACTTTTTTGTTGTTGGAGGTGATGGTGGTGGTGGTATAATTCTGTAGAAGTCTATTACCTTCCATTACTAAGTGTTGCAGAAAAGTCTGACGACAAGCTGATTTCCACTCCCTTCATTTTTGTTTATTGTTCCTTAGGTTCCCTCTCCCCTTCGTTTTAAAATAAAAACAAACAACTTGAACAAAGTGTGGCCACATCTTGGTCTCTGTTCATTAATTTCACCTGGTGTTCTGAGACGAAATTACATAAAATGAGGATATTTCCTTCGATTTCATCTGCTAGTCTGGGTTCCTTACAATTCAATCTTCTGTAAGTCTTCCCTATTTTTTTTTTTTCAATTTTATAATATACAGTTCACCTTTGAACAATGCGAGAGTTAGGGGCTTTGACCTTGGTGCAGTTGAAAATCTGTGTATAACTTTTGATTCCTCCAAAACTCACCTACTAATAGTCCACTGTTGACTGAAAGCCTTACTGATAAAGCCTTGGTGCTTTTTTGCAGCACTTCATAATTAATAATAGAAGGTAATAGATGAATGTATACAGAATTGTATATGTTCATGACTCAAAAGTGCTTATCCAGCTAAGGTACGATTCACCGTGCAGAAGAAAAAACAGCAATCTTCTCAGTCATACGTACCACCACCACCATCACCTCCAACAACAAAAAAGTGCATATTTCCTTGCAACATAATGAGAATCAAGAGTTCAAGACCAGGACTATGAAATCATGGAATAAATGACATGTACATAGTTGCTGCTATTGTCTTAAAACCAGATGTTAAAATTTTTATAAGATTCTGCCTATGGTAGAAAAAAGTTAATAATATTCTGCATCAAATACTCAAATCAAAAACACAGAGGGAAGTAAGGTCAATTAATACATACTGTGTGTGTGTGTGTGTGTATCATACTATATTCTTTCCATAAAGTAAGCTAGAGAAACTATTAAGAAAATCATAAGGAAAATAGATTTATGGTACTATACCAAAAAATTGGCACATAAGTGGACCTATGCAGTTCAAACCTGTGTTGTTCAAGGCTCAACTGTATTCACTTACACTTTTATATGTACACTTTTAAAGTATACAATTTAGTGGTTTTTAATGTACTCATTAAGCTGTACCATCACCACTATTTAATTTTAGAACATTTCATTATCCCAGGAAGAAACCCCATAACCATTAGAAGTCACTCTACATTTCCCATGTCTCTTGGCATTAACCTATTCTCTGTCTTTATTGACTTTCCTATTCTGAATGTTTTATACAAAACATACCTTGTTGTGTCTTGCTTTTTCTGTATAGCCTACTGTTTTTAAGAGACATTCATGTTGTAGCATTTGTTAGTTATTCAATCCGTTTTATGGTCAAATAATATTCTACGTATGGCTATACATTTTGTTTATCCATTCATTGAGGGACAGTGGGCAGTTTCTGCTTTTTGACATTTTTTTTTCTAAAGTAGGCTCCACACCCAATGTGGGGCTTGAACTCATGACCCTGAGATAAAGAGTCCCCATGCTCTATTAAGCCAGCCAGCTGCCCCTGCTTTCTGACTATTAATAACACTGCTATGAACATTTGTGTACAAGTTTTTGTGTGGATTTTTTTTTTTTGTTCAATTTTATTAGGCATATACCTAGAGTAGAATTACTAGGTCATAGGCTAGCTATATGGTTAACATTTTGAGTACTAGCCAAATTGTTTTCCAATGTGGCTGCACTATTTTATAATGCCAACATTATAAAGGTACAATTTTCTCCACATCCTAATACTTGTTATTGTCTTTTTTATTTTAGCTGTCTAATGGATGTGAAGTAATATCTCATTGTGGTTTTGATTTGCCTTTTTCTAGTGACCACTATTCTGTATCTTCCTGTGCTTATTAGGCATTTGTGTATCTTGTTTGGAGAAAGAAATTTCTACTCAATTCCTTTGCTTATTTTAATTGGGTTGTCTTTTATTTTTGAATTATAAAAAAGTGCTTTATGCCCTTTGGCTAGAAGTCTCTTCCCAAGTATTTGATTTGCAAATATTTAATCCCCTTCTATGATTTGTGTTCTCATTTTCTTGACTGTGTCCTTTGAAACACAAAAGTTTTAAATTTGATGAAGTCTATATTTTCTTTTGTCACTTGTACTTTTGGTGTCATATCTAAGAAAACTAATACAAGGTGGTGACAATTTACTTCTATATTTTCTTGTAAGCATTTTATAATTTTATCTCATTTGTTTAGGTCTGTGATCCATTTTGTGTCAGATATTTTGTATATGGTGTGAGGTAGGGTCCAATTTCATTCTTTTGCATATGGATGTCCACTTGTTTCAGTACCATTTGTTGAAGACTGTCCTTTCTCTTGTCAAAAATCAATTGGCCATACATGTGAGGTTTGTTTCTGAACTCTCAATGCTACTCCACTAATAAATGTATGTTTAGGTACACTGCATTTTCACATAAGTTTTAAGATCACCTTGTCAATTTTTCCAAGAAGATCTATTTTGATGCACTGGATTGGCAGATAAATTTAGGAAATAAGCACCATCTTAACAATGAATGTTTCAATCCATAAACATGAGATATCTTTCAATTTATTTAGGTCTTCTTTACTCTCTTTTAGTGATATTTTGTACATTATTTTATGTTCTTGGTGTACAAGTCTTGTACTTCCTAAGTATTAGATTTTTTTGATGCTATTTTAATTGTATTATTTTTCTTAATTTTGTTTTTGGATGTTCATTGCTAGTATATAAACATACAATTGATATCTTTATCTTGGTCTTATTTCATGCAACCTTGCTGAACTTATTTAGTTCTAATAGTTGTGTGTGTGAGTGTGTGTGTGTGTGTGTGTGTGTGTATTTCTTAGGGTTGTCTATATACAAGATCATTTCATCTGTGAATAGATAGATTTACTTCTTCCTTTCCAATCTGGAGGTTTTTTATTTTTATTTCTCTTTCTTGCCTAACTACCCTGGCTAGAACCTCTACACAATGTTGAATAGAAGGTGAGGGCAAACATCCTTATTATTCCTGATCTTGAAGTAATATTGAGTCTTTTGCCATTAAGAATGATGTTAGCTGTTGGGTTTTTGTATGTCTCTTACCAGGTTAGGAGATCCTTTTATTTTTTTACATTTATTTATTTTTGAGAGACAGAGACAGAGCACAAGTGGGGAAGGGGCAGAGAAAGGAGACACAGAACCTGAAGCAGGCTCCAGGCTCCAAGCCCTCAGCACAGAGCCTGACGTGGGGCTTGAACTCACAAACCGTGAGATCATGACTTGAGCCGAAGTCAGACGCCTAACCGACTGAGCCACCCAGGCACCCCAGGAGATTCTTTTCTATTCCTCGTTTGTTGAATGTTTTCAACATGAAAATGTGTTGGATTTTGTGAAATGTTTTTCTGTGTCTGTTGGGATGATCATGTGCCTTTTATTCTATTGATATGGTGTATTATACTGGGTGATTTTCATGTTAAACTAACCTAGAATGAATTCCTAGAATAAATCCCACTTGATCATGGTGTATAATTTTTATTTGTTGCCAGATTTGATTTGCTAGTATTTTGTTGGGGGGATTTCTGAGTATATATTCACATTCTCTAATTATTCTTCTGCTTTGGTAGTTTGTCTTCTAGTAGCAATTTGCCCATTTCATCTAACTGTACCATATGATTGTTCATAGTATTCCTTAATAATCTTTTATTTCTATAAGATTGGTAGTGATGTCTCTTCTGTAGTATATTCCTTTTTAATTCTCATTTTCTTCTAAATTTCAATTAAGTATCTTAATTTCTTTCTTAATTGACTGGCATGGCTTCCTACAATATCCAATATGCTGTTCAGTCTTAATTGTATTTTAAAGTCTGGGCTTTACTTTTCCGTACATCAAGGTTGTTTCAGTTCTATATCAATCTTATTATCCCTATACAATATTTTGTGCAACACTTGAAAATTTGTTTACAATTAGATGACATCCTTCTCAGTTTCCTGAACATTTATTTTAGCATTAAGGAGTAGAGTTTAAAGTTCCTATTTGAATTACAAGTTATTGTTCACTTAACAAATCATAACAATATAAATCTAACATTTAATAAAATAACATTTATGAGCATGCCAGGTATTCTGCGATGCACTTTGTGTGAAATCTCATTATAGCAACATAAACAGCACTTGAGTCAAGTTACAGATTACAAAACCAAATTTGAACTCAGTTTTGACTGCAGAGTCCACATTCTTTTTTTTTTTTTTTTTTTTTAATTTTAGAAAGAGAGCAGGGGAGAAGGGCAGAGGGAGAGAGAGAATCTTAAGCAGGCTTTACACTTAGTGTGGAGCCAGATGTGTGGCTCGATCCCACAATCCTGGGACCATGACCCGAACTGAAATCAGGAGTCAGACACTCAGACTAAGCTACCCAGGTGCCCCTGCAGAGCCCCCATTCTTAACCAGTGGTTGACAGACTTTTTTTTTTTTTTTTTAAAAAGGGGCCTGATAGGATATAGTTTAGGCTTTGGGCCATATGGTCTTTACCACAATGACTCAACTCTGATGGTGTAGCAAGAAAGCAATCTTCATAATATGTAAATGATGGGCATAGCTGTGTTTCATTTACCAAAATTTCATTTACCAAAAAGGTAGTGTGCCTATAGGCCGTAGTGTGCCACTCTGTGCTCTTAACCAACATACCACACTACCCTACATCTTTCTCAAAGCCTTCCTTGACCGCCACATTAGCTCAATTTCCTCTTCTTCTGGACTTCTACCATAGTAGCTGTTGTAGTATCAGTCCTAAGTCCCATATCTTTGTTTTTATGTAAATGTGTCTCACATGTCTTTTGTTAACTTTATTGACAAAAGATCATGCCAAGGAAAAAGTGACTTTATACATTTTGTTGTATCTCTGTGAGGCACCAACCCTATGCTACAGATTGTGAAAGTAGCTTAGAAATTTACATATGACTGTATCTGAAGAGATTTTTTTTTAATGTTTATTTATTTATTTTGAGAGAAAGAGTGAGCACGAGTGGTGGGGAAGGGCAGAGACAGAGGGAGGGAGAATCCCAAGTTGGTTCCGCCTCAGAGCAGAGCCTGATGTGCAGGGCTCAATCCCATGAACCGAACCGTGAGATCATGACCTGAGCCAAAATCAAGAATCAGATGCTTAACCGACACAGCCACCAGGTGCCCCTATGTGGAGAATTTTGACACAATAAAGCCACTCACCTGAAATCAAATGACAGAAATGTAAAAATTGAAAAATAAAGATATTGATAGAGAAATTCAGACAACTGCTATATAAGACTCTACGGTCAACATCTTTCCTTATGAGTTTTTTTAATGTAGAAAAACTATATATTTGTTTCCATTTTCTCAGTTTCAGTTCTTTCCTCAGACTTTCCTAACCTCAAGGAATCACAGTTTATGAAAACCATAAATCAAAGATGTGTCACTGTAAGAATCAGTCAAAATTTAGATAATAATTACTGTATGGATGTTGATGATATGTTTCACATTTTAGCAATGAGTAATAACATCATTTCCAGGATTAAAATCTTTTTTTTTTTTAATGTTTATTTTTTTGAGAAAGAGAGAGAGAGAGTGCGCAAGCCCAGGAGGGGCAGAGAGAGAGGGAGACACAGAATCTGAAACAGGCTGCAGGCTCTGAGCTGTCAGCCCAGAGCCTGATGCGGGCCTCGAACTCGGGAACGGCAAGATCATGACCTAGGCCGTAGTTGAACGCTTAACCAACTGAGCCACCCAGACGCCTCCAGGATTAAAATCTTTTAGAGTGAGTTCCTCTCTATGAAACTGGCTTATTTTACTTTTTCAGGCAGCTAAACAAATCTTAAAAAAGAATCTAATATTTAATTGTTCTTTCATTTGTATTATATCTATATTCTCAAATACAGTTTATATGGAGGTTCATTGTTACCTTGAAATTTAAAGTAGATTTATAAGAGAATCATCCTTTCAGGTGTTATTAGATCTGTGATAAAAAGTATAGGACAAGTATTAAGTGTTGTATGGGCCAGATGACCTTTTAACCAGAGATACCATCAGTCTGTGAGGAATGCCTTGGCCCAGAGACTTGAAGTTTGGTAGCTACAGAAATGAAAACGTGGTATAAGATGGTTAGCTTTTTCTAACCCGGGTGAAACAACAAATAAACAGTCGGCAGAGTTAGAATGAGAAGAAATACAATTTAAAGTTAACATGGTCTTAATTATGAGGCTACAGCTGAAACTATTGACTCGTTACCCCCAAATTATTCTCAAGCTACTGTTTCTCTGCTTTATCCACCGCAAAGGCCAAAAGTCCTTGATACCTAAGCTTCTCTTAAAGCTAGAGGTATCCAGGGGCACCTGGGTGGCTCGGTCGGTTAAGCATCCGACTTCAGCTCAGGTCATGATCTCACGGTCTGTGAGTTCGAGCCCCACGTTGGGCTCTGTAATGACAGCTCAGAGCCTGGAGCCTGCTTCGGATTCTGTGTCTCCCTCTCTCTGCCCCTCCCCTGTTCATGGTCTGTCTCTCTCTGTCTCAAAAATAAATAAACTTTAAAAAAAAAAGCTAGAGGCATCCACATGCCATATGCCAGTAGGTCCACATTGGACATTTGCAGGAACAGGTTGTTGCGAAAGCTTTTATTTCCTGACTAAAAGAGAAACACTCAATAGGTACAGCCATTCCTTATTCTTCCTGCCTTGAAGTAGAAGATGACATCTGGATCAGGAGGAACACCCTACGTGCAGCAAGTACGAGAAAAAGCATGAGCACAAAACTTTGAC
The DNA here is from genome assembly GCF_018350175.1 of Felis catus. Classification (NCBI taxonomy): domain Eukaryota; kingdom Metazoa; phylum Chordata; class Mammalia; order Carnivora; family Felidae; genus Felis; species Felis catus. The sequence continues at coordinate 97,899,404 of NC_058376.1, forward strand.
GACACTGAGTTTCTAAACAAAAAAGTGAACAACTACTTCTAGACCTCTTGTTCTAGAATAATAAATCCCTATTGTTTTATATTAATTGTACATAAAACTTGAAGCTGAAAGCATTTCTAGTCGATACGTACTGTAAAACTATTTTTTAAATTGTCAATTACTTTTGGGCCATATGAGTAAGAATTTGCTTTTTAATAATCTTGAAAATAAGATTTCTTTCTCCAAAATACTTAACTTTATATTAGTAATTATTAACTAAATCTGTTCTTATAATTAAAAAGCAAATAATTATGATTAGGCTTTTATAATTTTGGATGATTGGCATTTTATTTTATTATTTAATGTTTATTTTTGAGACAGAGAGAGAGAGAGAGAGAGCGAGCGCATGAGTGGGGGAGGGGCAGAGAGACAGGGAGACACAGAATCCAAAGCAGGCTCCAAGGCTCTGAGCTGTCAGCACAGAGCCCTATTTGGGGCTCGAACCCACAAACCGTGAGATCATGACTTGAGCTGAAGTCGGACGCTTACCCAACTGAGCCACCCAGGCTCTCCAGCATTTTATTTTTAATACAATTTGTAAAAAGTTCCCTGACTTAGCAAAAACAAAAATTATACCATTGTTATGTGGCTGTCAGGATACTGGTATTATTAAAATTTTATCCAGTATTAGATGTCAAGTGACTTATAAAATACAGTTTAACTTAGTTTGACCATAGAACAAGTGATTTGATATCTGTAAGCAATTTAAGATGCTTTGTACAGGTTTAACTGGAAGGCTGACTGTATCTTAAAAAACATTGATTGCTTCAATGATTTTTGATGGCTTTTTGAAGTACCCAACAATTAAAATTATACACTATAATAAAGTGTTTACAGAGCACTATTAAAAGATGGAAAAAGTAAACTAACACTTCAAGTTACATAGGGTTAAAGACCTCAAATAAAACTAGTTAGTTTTTCTTTTTTTTTTTTCAATATATGGAATTTATTGTCAAACTGGTTTCCATACTAGTTAGTTTTTCAAAGCAAATTTAAGTTATCAAGAAAATGACAGAAGCAATCCAATGTGGGTAACATATCAAAAGTATTCCAGTGAACTGTCGTGGGCCCACTCAAAAGAAGCCAAGACGGTGGGAGGGAAATGGACTTCAAGTTGTTAGGTACTCACTGAATTGCTAGATTGTGCCATAGAAATCACTTTGTGACCCTTCAGTTACTGTTATTGAGAACTCTGGTATGAGATTTATCGGGGAAAAACAGTACACTTAGGAAAATGAGATTATTAAATCAAAGTAAATTCTAACTGCCTTCCTTCCCACACTCAATTAGAAGCTGGGAGGAGCTCAGAAGGCTCCTTTCCTAGGCTGAACCAGAAGGGGGTCTTGAAGCAGTGGCTGGAGTTGGAGGTACCATGTACATTTCAGTAGCTATGATGTACAGAAGGCTAGCATAGAGCCCTGTGAATGCCAAATTCAACCCTTCCCCTTGCTGGCTCAAAATGACAAATATCTATATAATTTAGGTTTAATAAGCCTGAATAAGGCCTCCCAATGCAACCATTTCACTAAAAATTGAACATTCAAGACCAGTTAAATTTGTTACGACAAAGCTTCATGTAACATTTATCTGTTTTTCTCTAAGTCTCTGTTTTTATGTATCAAGAAGAAAAGCCATAGACCGTGTGTGTATGAATGTGTGGGGAATGTTACTTAAAAGGACATCTTTAAGTCAGCAAAATTTTAGAGGCAAAGAGAGACAATGCCAAAAGGCATCCAATTAATAAATTTATATCTGAAGTACACGCCTATGCAATGTTGCAATTAATAGCAATGTTTGCTCTGTTCATTCACAATGTCACAATAGACATCAGTATTTATATTTAACTCTATATAAGCAACGGTTGTGGGCAAAGGGCTGCATTTGGTGCTAAAAGAGAGGTCCAAGAAACAATCCCTTTTTTAGTTGTATTTGTTTGTGAAAAATGTAAAATTATGTTTCTCTATAGGTAATAAAACATTTAAATAAATTGTTACCAAGGATAGACTTTATATAAGGCTCTTAAATAGAAAGGTAAATGAAACAGTTCTCAAGTTACTCAGCATCTGGTGAGGAAGACAGTTACGAACTCAGCTAATTCTACACAAGGCACAATGCTAAGCATGAAGAGTCATGCCAAAGGAACATGAAGAAGGAAGGTTAATCAATCATCAGTTCTAAGCAATTTGTATCTATCTGCATGCTAGCAAAGCTATGTTAAAAAGCAAATAAAAGGCAGTTAAATATGTTACTATTAAATTTACTACTAAAGAACTATTGACAACTAACTCAAATTCTCCAGGTTTTGGAGTAATAGAAGAAAAATCATATTTGAATTCTTCATTCTTACACTAATCAGATAAATCTGTTTCTGGAAGCTTAAATGCAAACGACAATAAATGCCCAATTCCACATGTACTTAAACACAGTCTGACTTCCTTTCTTCTTGCTCCTTTTCTTGTTTTTTAACAAATGATTATAAAAATGGAAGAATAAATTCAGGTTTTATGGAATGAAATGTGTGTTTCATGGGTAAGCTTCAGCAAAGGCATTTTACTTAGGTCAAATTGTGTTGATCCATAGACTGACCTGGCTGGAAATGCAAACTTGGTTGTCACCAGTGGGAGAGCCCTTTCCCCTCATCCACATTCCCTATCTCTGGGATGAATTTATAAATGGTACCACACAAAGTTGTACATCAGTCTTTGCAGCCCACACTGTCTGAATGAAATTGGGCTCAATGGACACTTCTGCAAAGGCCAACCAGCACAAAGACATTCTTAGAAAGGCTAATGTATAGTAATTATTCTGCGAGGTCAACTTAACCCTTGTCTATCAAAACGCAAAGTTTCTCAATGTGTACATTAAAAAGTCTTAGCCAGTAGTTCTAATTCAGTAAGCAATTATAGGGCCACTACTTTATGCTGAGCATGACACAAGATGCTCAGAATGAGCAGGAGATAGAAAAGAAGTATGTGGTCTCTAGAAGCTAATAACCTACTTGGTTCAAACACACTTACCAAAGTTTAAGGACTAAATTTTGAAGACGTTAGATTGAAAACAAAACAAAAACAAATTGTTACCATTGTATAATTAATCCTGATCCCCCAAAGCAGTAATTAACCTTTGAAGTTTGATGGAAGAAGGGGGAGGAGGATGCTCTTGCTCATCTTTAATATCTGGTTCAAGTATCTCTGTTACTAAGGGGGAAAACACCTTTTGGGTTTTTACTTCTTTTTAATATTATGTCCAAATAATTCATTCACTTTGAAGTGAATATATACACAGTGGATCTTTTTTTGCTCTGCGTTAATAACCCACGATCACTCAATATCTAATGAATTATTGCCAGTCTGACTCCAGTTTAAAATGCAATATAGGAAACAAGGCTCCGTATCTCAGGGGTTAGAGCACTGGTCTTGTAAAATGCAGTATAGGAAAGTATTGTCTCCCACAATGGGTATAGGCTTCCAGCAATGATTGGGGGGAGAAAAGGCCATGAAATCACTTCTAGGCATTTAACAATACAGATCAAATCTCTTTTCTCTCTTGCTAAGGGCAGTTTCTCAAGCTGTTTATCAAACAGCATTTTTCATATCTACCTCCTTCTATAAATCAGCCTCCCAACACACCAAAACCATTTGATCTTGAACCTTTAAGTCTCGCTCTTTTGTGCTGCATGCATCAGTGAATCCTCCTGTTAGAGAAATCTATGCTACTCAATTATTTTCACTCAATAAACTTAGAGTCAGAATCCTGTATTTAAAAAAAGTTCAAAATATATTGCAATTCGAAATTAATCAAGTCTTTTGGCTAAAAAAAAAATAGTGATTTCCAGAGCACTATCCATTCCAGAGAGACATTCTGCACTCTGTTGGTTTTTCTTTCTCATCATATGCTCACTAATAGCCATATACAAATAGTAAAAATCAAGAGCAGAACAAATAATATGCTTTTTACCTAGGTAGTACTTTACATAAAATTATGAACTGTGACATGAACAATCATCTCAACACCAGTAACATACAGTCAAGAAGACTTCATATTATATGAGATTTAATGTGAACACCAATTTAAAATCTCTTGACACAAGTTCAAGGTAACAAATACCTAAGTACTATATATTGCTAAAGATTTCTCCCTTATAAAAACATGGTCTTACTCCCAAATGATACAGGAACCCAATCTCTTTCACTGACATAATAAAAAGGATCCAAATCTTGGAAGCAGGAGAAAAATCCAGTACTTTAATACTACAAACTCAGTCATTCCTAATGAGACTCTATCCTTTATGATACCTCACAGCAGAAGACCTAGAAATAGTTGGGATTCAGAGTACATCTGAATTCCAACTGTTTTGATATTTTTTTTCTATCCCATTTACTTGATTATTAACTGATTCCCAACCAAACTCTTTCAAAAGATCTTTTAATATAGGCTTTGAAAGAACTTCATTGCCAATATTACTATTAATTGTTATTATTACATGGAGTAAATAAATCAGTGACAGCGGGTGTTCAGTTTCACAAAATCAATTGGTAGCAGAGACTAAGAAAGATTCTAAGACTAATTCAGAACAATCCACAGAATGACAAATAAAAAGGGTAAAAACAATCTTTTCAAAGCCTCACTATATTCTAGTACTCATTTTTTTCTCCTAAAATCAGTTACGTAGTGTCTTTTCAGCTACGTGGATTAATAAACTCGCCTGTGATATATAGCAAAGATAAACTCAGATCCTTACCACCACTGCTAAGTTTAGTGGCTACTGTTGCTTTTTCTTTTTTCTAAGCTCTTTGCTGCTTCTAATACCTGATTTGCTTGGGGACAATCTAAAAGCGGCTGTTTTTCTAAGATCTGTCCATGTATATATTTCTCTGGTGTATAAGAATGTGGCAGGGGGTGCTGGAGGGGAGGAGTAAATATACTGATAAGTCATTTAGGCTTATCAGTAGTAGCACTCAGTAGGATAGAACTTTAATCTATAAAGAGAATTCCTTCTGGCCATTTTTTTTTTTTTTTTTTTGAAAAAGGAACTGTGTGTGCTTTACAAAAATAAAATCCTGAAATAGTAAATGAGGAAAGCATCAAAACCAGAAAACAGAAGATAATTACCCCACTGTATTGGCCCTAGTTAAAAAAAAAAAAAAAATCCAAATTATTCACCCAGACCCTGGAATACACAACTGTCACAATGAAAGCATTTCAAAGGAAAACGTGCTGCAATATGCTACTATGATTAAAAGCCGTGTAATCTGGAGAACCTTGGAAACAAAAAGAAAATGACTAGGAAAATAGCTATTTACATACTTCCTAAAAAGAAAGCCTGCAATTTTATCATAGTTGCACAAAGGTAGGTATGACTTTCACCTTTACCTAGTATTAAAACATATTTTCATCCACAGGTATTTAATAACAATCAGAGAAATTGTACATGGTTTAATACCAAGAATAAACTATTTTTTTTATGATACTATTACATGTGTTTTAAGCCTGAACCCATCACGACACACACTAAGGGTAACCATTTAGCACATACCCCCTTAACAGAAAAGATCGTCGCACAGCTTTTCTTGTACTTTAGTTTTTTTTTTCAAATGCATAAATATTACCAGACCCAAATGAGAGAATAAGAAGCAGCAACGAAATACACCATATGTTCCCACTGTAGGCTGAGTCCTGGTCTTTGTTCCAATATTCTAGAGCCACTGAAAGGAAAGCTAAGTATCCATCCATTAAAACATTTTTACATTATCGCTGGCAAAGTTATACTTCTGATAGGTTTAGTCATCTTGATTATTCTGCCTGCATTTGCTTCCTTAATACAGATCTCTCTCAATTTTAGGAACCTGCAGTAAACCACCCTGGAAAACAGGTCGGTAGTAGGACAATCTGATAAAACGTAAGGGGTAGACACTGAAGAAGAATGCAAAGTTATTTTCCTAGTGAAAGAGTTCTGAAGTAATTCTATATCAATGACATTTTTTTTTTTTTAACCAGCTACGCACCTACCCAGATACCATCAACCTCATCTTCAATTATCCGGGTTTCCCTAAATCCTAAGATCTCCCAAAACAGTTTTAATGATGTAACTCACGCCAAAAACACTTAACCACGCCCTTTATACCCACAATCAAGCCACCTTTTGCTTTTTCCCCCCTTCAAAGTCCAAAATGTACGTATTTCATCTAAAAGGGTTCGCACCCGTTCCCTAACCCGAGTCAGAGACTACCTGTGCCTTGACAGAATTCCTATTGGAAGACGCTTTCTCCTGGGCAGTATGAGGACGCCCAGAAGAGGCACCCACGCTTACCTCCCACACACCTGCAACCCCTGGTGGGATGCTGGAGCTGATGCTCGGAGGACTGCGCTCCGCTCTGCTCGTGTTCCTGCTCTCGTCTCTCCCGGGAAACTACAGTCCAGACTGCGCCTCCGGCTGCTACAGTGAACTAAGCTCCGCCTCCCCCTCCTCTAGTTGGTGAATTCGGCAGCTGTTGCTCCTCCCCCTGCTGTTCCTGCTGCTGCCCCGGCTGGTGGCGGCGGGAAGCTGCTGCCCTAGTACCTTCCCGCTCCCTGCACTTCTGCAGCTGTTCTGCCCCTTCCCTTTCCCTGGGGACCCCTCTCTCCTCAGTCAGTGGTCTCACACCTGGACCTGCCTCCCTGGCCCGGAAGCCTCCTCGAGGAGCCCAGGCTCACTCTACCCCTCCGCGACCCGCAGGTCTGGCCGCCTGGTGTCTTTGGGGCTCTACCGCTTTCGGGGAAGCTGCCCCTCCGGCCTGAGCGCATCCCCACAGAGCCCCCTCCCTCTCTGCCGGTGATTCCCACGTTGCTTCCTCTCCCCCCGATGCAGCGCCCACAGCTCAGCCACCCCTCGTTCCCCACCTCAAGCTCTCTCCCCAACCCCCTTCCTTCCTCTGCTCCGCTAGCCCGCCCCCACAATGGGTGAGTCGCTGGCAGGGCCGACCCAGCACCCTGATTGGCGCAGGTGAGAGCTGACCCCTCCCTTCCCCCCGCTTTTCAAGCACCCTCTCTATCCGTCTCACCTCCTCCCGCAAAAGCAGGGAACTGTCCTTTTATTGGGTAGAAGTGTCCCCACCCATCGCCTTAGGCTCTACCGCACGGCCTGCCGGGAGTTGTAGTCTTGCTTGTGCAGGAATTGCAAGCGACGCCGGCGAGTGGGACTACGAGTCCCCATAGGCCCCTGCGCGACTCCGGCTGGGCAGGATTCCGGACAACGCCTGGTTCCTCTCGGGTCCTTCCGGCGTCGCCGGAGTGAATTGATCCGGGAGTTGAAGAGGGCTCCAAAGGTGGGAAGTGAAGTCAGTGCCTCAGTTGCCGGTAAGGTGTGGCTGTTCTTTCCCAGTCTCTGTAGCCCCGAGCGGAGCAGAAGAGGTCTGGGGTCACACAGGGGCCGTGGCTGAGGCACTTGGGCTTGGTTCTGGCAGGCGGAGCGGACGGGGCTGGGAACGGGGCCCTATGGGCGTAAGCGAGGTTACCCTACGCGAGTGGCGTAAAGCGGGTTTGTAAATGCTGCCTGCCCTGCTCGGGCCTTGAACGCCTCCAGGAAGTCTCCTCTAGGTGGGGGCGGGAGGGGAAGGGCGAGGTTGGCCTTTGGTGCCCCCGGAGAAGGGAGAAGGCGGATGTGTCTGGGGTGGGGTCCTCTGAAGGTGTGGCTTGGGGCGGGGAATTGTGGCTGCTGTTTTCCCCCTGCTTTAGAAGTAGGATAGGGAAGGAGTGGAGGAGGGAAGGGGCGCTTGGGAGTCTGCTCTTGAGGTGACTCAGGTTATGCCCTTTGAAAGAAGAGAACCGTAGAAGGAAGAGTCAAATGTTGACAGAGACCTACGGATTCAGTTCTAGTTTCATGATGTGGCCCCTCTAAGGAGGCAGTTTTGCCTCTGAGCAGAAAACCTTAACCCTCCTAGATATAAGTCCCAAGGTATCTTTACACCCGTTCTGTTTTCAAAGATACCGTTTCAAAGATGCAAATGAGAAACTGAAGGGATAAATGACGTGCCCAAGGTCACACACGTAGGGACAGATCTGAACTAATCCAGTTGTAATCCCGCTTCTGAATAGAGCTGCCGCACCAGAAAGAAAAGGGGTAGAGAGGTTGGTGGTGTTTTGAAGTGAGTGGGGAAAATCGCAAAGTAATGCATTTTGTGCATTTTTAAGAAGCCCTTTGTGAAGTGAAGAGTTTTTTGAGTTGGAGAAATTCCTCAATAAAAGAAGGACACATTCTAACTTTTTGGAAAAATAATGTTGAGTTTCAACTTACTTATTAGAGGTATATTAAGTGACGGACTGTACCGCCATTTTATTTTATTTTTTTAATGTTTACTTATTTTTAAGAGAGAGCGAGTGGGGGAGGTGCAGAGAGAGGGGGACAGAATCCCAAGCAAGCTCTGAGCTGTGAACACAGAGCCCAACTGGAGGCTTGAACCTACGAACCCTGAGATCATGACCTTAGCTGAAACCAAGAGTCTGTCACTTAACCCACTGAGCCACCCAGGTGCCCCTGTACCACCCTTTTAAACAGATAATGAGATAGGAGAATGTCGAAAAAATATATCCCGTCCTTATAGTTACAAGGCATTCCTTTCCCTTCCTACTGTAGGACTGTTTTTACTCTCATTTTGTAAAACTGACAACAGTAGTGTAGGAATTCTTTCAAAAAACTTATTTTACACTTTTTTTCAAATAATAACAGCAACAAGAGAGTATAGTGTGCACATTATTAGAAAAGAATATACGTTGCATTTTTTGGAAGTAACATCACATTTTTGTTGATCTCTACTTTCCCCTTGATTTTCTTGACCCTGGTGTGTGTATGTGCACGTGCATGTGTGTAAAAACGTCAGGCACTTACTTATTTTATTTTTCTTAGCATTACTTACGACTTTTAATTCATTCTATTTTATGTTAAAGAATGGGAAAATCGGACGTTTATATTTTGTATTAAGCAGAAAGCAGTATGCTTGTTAACAGTCTTCTCCTTTATAATTGTTAGTGTGACCATGTATGAATGTTCCTATTGGATAGTTCCTTAATAGACTTTAGGTGTATGTTTTTTGACATCAGAATTTCTTTGTGATAAGTTTATATACAATACTTAGGTATCTAGCTAATAGTTAATCATGGTTTACTACTGTATATGTTAACCATTGAAACTGCTGATTTTTTAACGTACTCTGAAAATATCATCAACAGTGTTTGACTTTTGAATGCAGAAACATTTTATAGGATTAGAGGTACATTGTTCCCCGTATGACTGAAGTTAAGATGGTCTAGAAGTTAACATAACGTTTAAAATAAAGTGGAGGTTTGGGTCGCCTGGGTGGCGCAGTCGGTTAAGCGTCCGACTTCAGCCAGGTCACGATCTCGCGGTCCGTGAGTTCGAGCCCCGCGTCGGGCTCTGGGCTGATGGCTCGGAGCCTGGAGCCTGTTTCCGATTCTGTGTCTCCCTCTCTCTCTGCCCCTCCCCCGTTCATGCTCTGTCTCTCTCTGTCCCAAAAATAAATAAAAACGTTGAAAAAAAAATTTAAAAAAAAAATAAATAAAAAAAAAATAAAGTGGAGGTTTGATACTATAGAATGAAGTTGGAAGTATAGGAATAACGTAGCACCATGAGTAATGCAGGACACAAGGAAAGGAAGATCAACTAAACAAGTAGAAAATTTATGTGGGGATAACTATGCTATATTGGAAGGATATGGTGGTAGTTTACATAGACTGTAAACTGAACATGAGTTAGTGATAGTAAAGCAAGAGTGTTAATATATTTTCTAGATGGCAGTGTAGATGTTTGTTTTTTGTTGGGGGAAGTGTGAAGTGAGTTCTCTAACTTTTGGCATGCAGCTATGAGGTTGTGGAATGAGCTTTTGACCCAAAAGTCAGAAAAATTTGGAAATAAGTAAAATTAATTTAATTCACTTGTTCAGTATGTGTTAATTTTTCTCCTTGTTTCAGTTCTGTCATTACTCGTCGTCTCTGACGTCCATTACAGTTTTGATATTTCATCTGTATTGCAGTGATGGAATAATGTTTTTATTGCATTTATCCTCTTTCAGTCACATGCTAAAATACTGTGGTCCTTTTGGATCTCTGCACATTGAAGTAGTTAGGGTTCACAGAGTTATGCGTTCACTTATGTTTTTATCGTAGTTTGTAGTTCACCAGTGTCCACATTTGTTCTTATTTTTGTTTTCAGGAGGCTTGGTGTCAGCTTTTGGACATCATCTCTTACAGGACTTAGGATGTCTCCATATGCATCTATTTTTAAGTATAGAAAGTCATGAGAACAGGACTCTGTATTATTCTATCCCCAGTAGGTAAAATAATTGAGTACCTGTTTATACAGAGAATGAAGAGTTTCAGATTGGTTACGTGTAAGGTCATTTAACTAGTGACTGGTGGGACTAAGGCATAATCCAGGTCTTCTGATTGTAGACCTTTATATTATAGAATAAAGACTCAGTGCCTGAGATTATTTATTTTACGTGATAAAGGGACTTAAAATTACTTAAATATTCAAATACCCTTATTCTCTTACTCTGTTTAATGCTGCAGTTTATCCTTTGCCTCCTTCCTAACTCTCCATCCTTGTATCCAGCCTTTCTTACTTATTGCACCTTTCAGTTTTTACATATGTAAGTTCTTTCCTGACTTGGGAGCCTTTATACGTATGCCATCTCCCTGCTGGACTGCTCTTCCTCCCCTTCCCAGATCTGGCCAACTCCTAGTTAATTTGCAGATCTCAGTTTAAATGTCATTCCTCTGGGGAACCTTTCCCAACCTTCTTTGACTTCTCCTTCCTAAAATTAGAACTTAACTATAGTAAGTTACCACTGTATCTTCATCATACTCCATACTTCCCCTTTGTAGCATCATCACGGTAGGAACTCCATCATTTCTGTAATTCATGTGATACATGTCTGTCTCCCTCATTAGACTATAAGCTACCTGGGTAGGGTCCTGTCATTTGTCACGTGCCTTACCTCACTACTTACGCAGTCTCTGGCACAAAGTAAGTTTTCAGTAAATACTCACTGAATGAATGCATAAATGATTGAATGAACGAGTGCATCCATGGACAGTGCCTCCAGCACTCTGCTGGGGACAAAAACACAGAAATAAGTAAAACAGACTTGCTTTCTACCTTTAGATGAAAGGACTTATGACAGAAGTTTTATAATACAAATTGTAGAAAGGGGCACCTGGATGGCTCAGTCAGTTAAGTGTCCGACTTCTGCACAGGTCATGTCTCCCGGTTCGGTTCGTGAGTTTGAGCTGAGCCCCGCGTCAGGCTCTGTGCTCACAGCTCAGAACCTGGAGCCTGCTTCAGATTCTGTGACTCCCTCTCTTTCTGCCCCACCCCCACTCGTGCTCTGTGTCTTTCTCTCTCAAAAATAAACATTAAAAAAATAAATTGTAGAAACATGTTTGGTTTTTTTGGAGATCTCTAAAATCAGAATAGATCGTTTTCTATAGCAAAATGACAAAGGAGTCATATTCTGTTACAGCAAACTTTCTGTACAACAGAGCATTTTGGAGACCTTATCACTGTCCTGCTTTTTGCAGGCAACATTCATTATGACAAAATACAGACGTGGAGGAAACTGACTGACTTTTGATGGATTCTACGCTTCCCTAATGTGATCTCATTTTGTCCTCAGCAGAATCCATGCTGCTTTTTCCTTTGTTGTTTCATTTTGTTTTTTAACCATGGCATTTTCTTTTGAATTTTACTTTTAATATCACCTGCTTTAGACATGGTGACTTTGTAAAACTGAGTAGTGCTTGTTTCAAAGAAGTTTATATATTTCGGGCTTCTTGAAAATTTTCATATTTCCCTGGATCTTAAGGTAATACCTTATTTACTTTAAACCTATATACTTATGAGAGTAAAAAGATCATTATTTTAAAAACATGCAAACTAAATTTCAGGGATAAATTTGTGTTAGGTTTTGGTCATGAAAACAAATTTCCTAATCCTTTCAATACTATAATAATCTCAGAATAAATTAAACAGCTCTGAGTTGCTGTAACCTTATATGCTTTTATGAATTTGCCAATTCCCTGTCCCACAAGATATTGTCAAAAAATGATTGCTGGTATTTGGCTTTAAAATTTGATGATGCTCTCAGTTTTTATTAATAAATCTAAGTCTTTGATAAGTCCTGAACTGACTTTTTAAAAAAAGTCAGTTTTTATGTTATTTGAATCTTGGATTTAAAAACAATCATAATGGGGTGCCTGAGTGGCTCAGTTAGTTAAGCGTCCGACTTCGGCTCAGGTCATGATCTCATGGTTGGGGAGTTTGAGCCCCACATCAGGCTCTGGGCTGACAGCTCAGAGCCTGGAGCCCACTTCAGATTCTGTGTTTCCCTCTGTCTGCCCCTCCACTGCTTGCACTCTGTCTCTTGCATTGTCTCAAAAATAAATAACATTAAAAAATTTTTTTTAATCATATTTACCTAGCATAACCAATATGTGGAGGATAAATCTGAAGTACTGCTTCTTACATGTTTTTAGGTTGTTAAGGTCATGATAATAGGTAATGTTATGAAGAATATTAAGCTAGGGGTACTTGGGTGACTCAGCTGGTTAAGCATTCGCCTCTTGGTTCTGGCTCAGTTTGGTGAGTTCAGGGGCCATGTCGGGCTCTGCACTGGCAGCATAGAGCCTGCTTGGGATTCTCTCTCCCTCTCTCTGCCCTTCTCCCACTCCTATTGTCTCTGTTTCTCTCAAAATAAATAAACAGACTTAAAAAATTTTAAAAACAAAGAATATTAAGCTAATTTCACAGTAAATAAGCTGTAAACGGGATTTAGAAGTTAAAGAGTGTGATTGTTAGTGTATATGACTGCATTTGAAATGTTAATAGAAAGTTACAGTCTTAGGTACTGAATTTTTAGGGCACATCACAGTAACCAGTGAAAGCACTTTTATTGCAGCAAGTAGAAATAATTTATTTGCAGAAAGGTAAACAATGTAGTTGATGGTCCATTTTTTTTTTTGTGGGAAGATGGAAAAATTTAGTTTTATAATTTTAGCTACAAAATTAATTTCATCTTCAATGTAATATAGCATTACAATCTTACAAGATCATTCATATTTTTGGTTTGAGTAACTTTACTACCCAAAGAGCGAGTTGAATCTATTCAGTCTCAATCTCATTCTTTACTATAGTTGTTTAGAATCAAGTGTTACTGTTTAAAAGGAAAAAGGGTGATTTTATCAGCAAGCTTATGAATTATTGGGAAACAACAGTAGAACATATTAAATGGTAGTCACTATTGTTTGCTGAGGCCAGTGCCTTGGAAATAACTTTACCAGAAGTAAGTATGGATTACATAATAATACTTTGGTTCATTCATTTATCAAATATTTATTGAGTATATATTACATGTGAAATTGCTCTAAGTGTTTAGAATAAGCTGGAATATAATCTGATAGCAGCATTTATTGAGCAGTAACTCAGTGCCAGGCATCAGACTAAGCATTTCACATGATATCATATAATCCTTGCAACAGTAGAAGTAGATGCACTATTATCCCCAATATAAATGGGAAAACTAAAGTACAGAGAGGTTAAACAACTTGCCCAAGGTTATATAATCAGTAACTGCTTAGAATTAGGATTTGAATCCAAGCTGCCTCACTTAAGAGACCATATTTTAAATCATTGCCATAAAAATTATGTCAGTGATTGAGCTCTATTGGAAGGCAGTTAGATTTAGAGTTGCAGTTACAAAGAACTTTTATATTACATGGTAAGGTCAGTATGGCAGGCAAAAATTACTTATATTCAAACTTACTCTAAAAAAAATCTCTTAGGGAGTTACACCTTGGAGACTAACATAACTTTAACGCAGCCAGTTTTCTTTAGCCATGGAATAGATTTACTTTCTCCTTTGAGTAGTAGGTGAAGTATTTGACTAGTTATTCAGAGCCATGTTGGAAAAGTAGTATGTATAATATGGGCATCACAGTGTGGTGAGCTGCTCATTGTGAGAGGTACTGCAGCTGGGAGTCTGGCAGGGGGAATAGCAGATCCATGTCTTTTCTGTCTTTCATTCTGGGGCTTATGTGTATGGAATGGAATTAGGAACATCTATGTATTTCAATAGTTGTTTTTCTCTATTGTCTTCTTCAAAAAATGTTAAGCATGCACGTGGTGTTGAACTTGCTCGGTGAGTATGTGTATAACATGAGGCAGGTATACTCACGGAGGTTTGCAGAGCGGCAGCTCTACATGACGTATTTCTTTATTGTTCCTCTTCTCTGCCAGACACCACCCTCAAGGGCACAGACTTTTTCTGACTTCATCACCACATCTCCAACTAGCACTTGCTGACTTAGCCTGACTATGCCAAAGTACTGTACTAGCTGCTAGGAGATAAAGTAATAAATCTTTAGGGGAAAGGGATGGAAAAACTGTTACGTGGGCATTTAGCCTTTCTAATATATATATTTTTTCTAATTTTTCCTTTTTATCTTTCACCCTCTCTTACCCCTTTTCTTATGTACTTTTTGCATGCATCAATTCATTTGGTAATTTTGGGCCAGAGCTGATACAAAGGAGAAACAATTACACTCTAACTTAGCCATGTGGTCCCTGGTACTGAAGCATGCCTTACTACCTTATTCAACCACCCTGTGTTCAGGATGAACCGGAACTCCAGTGGAGATGGGAGTTAAGGAATGACCAAACCCTAAGATGTCACACCCCTGCTGCCTCCTTAGACTTATGTAAGGTTGCTACAACAAAAGCCAGTTGGGAGGGATAAATGAGTCAGACCTGACCTCTAGGCTGCAACTGCTCCCTATACTAGTTCATAGTGTTGCAAGGTTTAATTAATTTAATTCGAAAGCACTTTGAATTTTGCTGTGATCTTTTTGTTCAGAAATATATATGCTTTCTGGATGTCTTTATCCATAATAAAATTGGCATTTTGGCAGTGTTGTCAAAACACCAGATTTCTGAGGTCCTACCTTAATTTTGGTGTCCCTCCTTAAAAAATTAATTAGTTTGGCAAAGGAAGGGTACAAGAGGAAGTATATATACAAGCAGATATCTTCGTTTCTTTTTGTGACTCCTAGCATTTGTATTGGAGATCAGTTAGGAGCTAAAAGTGAAGTTAACTGTTATAAAGATAGAACCTTGTCTTTATTAGCTCCTAGTTTTAAGCACATGACCTACTCAGTTTGTTATCTGCAGCTAACAATTTTATCAACATGTGAGTGCCTTGTGGCAGTGTTTTGGTGGAAAGAAATTTGGTAAGGTAAGGTAAAGAAAATACACAATGTATTTGGTAGAGGCCTATAGGCAATTAAGAGTCTGTAAGATAAATCTTAGATAACTAAGATTATAAGTGATACAGAGCAGAGAGGCCTAGCCCCTGTGGTACAGACTCCTTAAATTATACCTTCAAGCATAGAGAACATAGGAACAGTATGAGCATTTGAGTTTAGTTGAATTTCTAAGGTATTTTAAATGCATATTGGAGAAATTAAAATAGGAGATCACAAATACTGATAAAAAGGAAAATAGAAAGCTGTCCCTCAGACACTTGATGGCTACTCTGGGATTATTTGATTCATGAGCCATTAGATTAAGAGCTTTATAAGCAAAAGATGAACATATTCAAGGGGACAACTTTGTTTCCTGCCCTACAACAAATGTTTCATTTATATTCAGACCAGGATTTAACGGAAACTTAGGCATTGGGATAGGAAAAAAATTGAGGATTGTCGCAACTAAAGAGATGTGTATTTTTTCCCCCTAAATTAGTTTTGTAGAAATATCTTAGAAGCCAGTTGTTGCTACTTGTATTGTTGTTCCCATTTCCCATTAGGTAACTCAAAGGTAACTAGCCCTTTGATTTTGTTGTCAGCTATTCATTATCCCATATAGGTTATGCCCTTTTATGAATTATCCTGAAGTCTTTGCGTCTTAATTTTACTCCATTACCCAGTCCGCTTCAGTTTTCTTTTATTAAGTTGGGCCACAGTTTTTATTAAGTTGGGCCACAGTTTTCTTTTATTAAGTTGATCTATTTACATTAAGAGAATGAAAAGTAATTTTAATGTAGGCTTGACAAGTAATGTTAAAATTTATTTATTGACCAAATTCTGTTAAGTGTTCTAATACTGTAACTTGCTTTGGATGACATGTAACCTTTTTTTCTGGTGGCCCAAGTAATTTATTTATGTCTCCATTTTGGCAAATGAGGGAGAAAAAGTTTTAAAAATATGCTATGTAAAGTGGGCTGTATAACATTGTGATATCAATGTGAGGTTGTCATTGTGTGTGCTATGCAGGTGTGGACTAGGCTGAGGTAAATGAGGGGCCTAGGGTACAAAATTTGAGGCACTTTGTCATGCAAGCCAGAAGTAAATTTTGTGCTCTTAGGTGTGAGTTTGCTTCACCTTAGTTCCAGTCCACAGGACATGTCAGGTGAGTGAATTTTATCTAAGATACCAATCACAATATGAACTGAATGCATATTGTGTGTCAGCTACTGTATTAAGTGCTTCATATGCATTTAGTACGCTTAATAACCAGGAAGCTGAGTAGTTCAGTCAATATTTTCATTAATTTCTCACTGAATATAGAGAGATTAGTAAACAATAACACTCAGATCTTTGTTTTGAATTTGAGAGCTTTACCTACTGCTCTGTACTGTCCATCTGTGTGTAGAAATACTTAATTCTTGTCCATATAGATGTCTATATTAAACAATACTTCCCACACAAAAGAGACGATACTCTCCAAAATCTACAAGTGCTTTCACTGACATGAAACGGTTTAACTTATAAGGTGAGTGAGTCAGAAGTCTCAGCAGCACCAAATTGAAGATCTCAAACTTCTGCTGCTTTGTACCACTTGGAGCGACTTTGAATCAGAGCCCCATTCCTGCTGGCTTCAGTCTTCACTCAGCATGGAGTCTGGGGGTCTTGGCTGTAAGCAGATTGACCCATGGATGACATATGGAGCAGGGCAGGTTAGTCTAGAAGTAGTTCATTTGGCAGACTAACATAACCTGTATGGTAAGCTGGAGTAGCTCAGTAGCATATTTGTTTAAAATGTCTGTCACTGTTTTGTTTCTTAATGTTAATCTCTAAGGGCATTTCTTTCTAAGTTGTAAAATATAAAAATTGGACTAGATAATATATAATGGCTGGTATAGCTTTAAAATTTGAGGGTCTTAATATTTAAGTTTCTTAAATGCATAAGCATATGACAAGAGTAAGAGTAAATCTACTGGTGAGAGATTGAGAACTGAATTATGGAAAAATGTGGGCTTAGAAGGGCTTTTGCCAACACCTAACCCTTACTTCTGGGACCATTCCCCTTTGTTCTTCATAATGCCTTGTTTACTATGCTTGTGTCCTGATAGTCTAGAGCAGTGGTTTTCCAACTGTGGAGAGTTGTTAAAGAGCTGCTCTGAGAGGGAGAGGCTGAGGGTTAGGAAGCTAGTTATTTCATATGTTTATTGGATGAATGAACAGTTTAGTGTTTTTTACCTCTCTTGATAAAATATTTTATTTGAAAAACAAATAACAGTTCTACCGTTTTAAAGAGGCTTAGAATCACTTATCCTTCACTATTTATCTGGCTTTCAGGAGTCCTTGATTTTCCTGGCTAGATGATTGTGCAGGAGACCTGATTTCTAGAAAGAGATCTGTTATTTCATCTGAGATAAAAATGTAATAGTAATAGCTAATATTGAATAATTGCTATGTGCCATGCACTGTTCTAAACACTGTATGTAATAACTTGTTGAATCTTCACATCAGCCTTAACAGAGGGAGACTGTTCTATTATTCCCCTATCATAGATGAGAAAACTGTAGCTCAGACTAGTTAGATAACTTGCCCCAGGTCACTCCATCTAGTAAGTGGTAGATCCAGGAATGAATCTAAGCAAGTCTGGTTCTAGAGTCACTAAGCTTATTACCCACCTCTCTAATGACAGTGCTATTAATGTTACCTAAGTATAATGGAAACAGTCCTAATCCTGTTTTCCTTTAGGTAGCATTGTGGATTTTGAAGTGTTTCTTAGAACGCCAATCCTCTATAGAAAAATAAATTGTAAGCTTTAAGGGACTGATTTTTAAGTGTATGTTTAGAACCAAGTCTGCTTATTAGTTATGGAACACCTCTGTATGACAGACATATAAGAATTAACAAAGAATGATAAAGGCAATAGAGTTAAATTTAGAGCACTTTTACATTTTGCATTTTTCCTTCATGGGTCATTGTATTCTAATTTGCCAGTGTTACCTGTTTTCAAAGACATCTTAGCTTTCAGGTGATGTTTTAGTTGGAACCTCTCTTCTCAATTAATAGCTCATCAATTGCTTGTTTGGTCAGTCATGTTTACAGAGATATGAACACTTACCTTTTTGATCTTATTTTTAAGAAAACTGTAGCTGGAGTCCTTCAACTAGATAGTGGTATCAACTAGATACCTGGAAATTGTGTTATGATAGAGAGGGTGCCTTTAAAAATTTGATTGAAGTGATAATTCATTGTGGAATGCGTACTTTCTTTGAATAGTTATATAACAGTGCAAAAATGTAATATTTAGTAAATTACAGGTATTTATTATAGAGACTTTATGGTTTGATTTAGAAATTACTTCATCTTTTATTCTAACTATATCTCTTTCAAGTGTGCAGCTCACCTTTTTTTTTTTAATTTTTAAATGTTCATTTATTTTTGAGAGAGAGACAGACCATGAGTGGGGGAGGGGCAGAGAGCGAGGGAGACACAGAATCCGAAGTAGACTCCAGGCTCTGAGCTGTCAGCACAGAGTCCCACGCGGGGCTCGAACTCACAACCGCGAGAATATGACCTGAGCCCAAGTCGGACACTTAACCGACTAAGCCACCCAGGCGCCCCACAACTCAGCTTTTTAAAGAAACTAAAAGCATGGAGAGGTAAAGTGACTTGCTCAGAGCTAAGATGGTTTATGATGATAGTACCAGAATTGGAGCCCTTGTTTTCAGATCTTAATACCTAATGGTCTTTTTTTCCATAGCTCTGAACAAATTCTCCATTGATATTTTGAAGATGTCCAGAAAAAATATTGATATATGTAAACAAATATGGTGGCAAAGTGTCATATGTTACCCTTACCATTAACAAGAGATTGTTTGGGGGCTTTAGGGTGGGTCAGGTGTATGACTTGAGTCCTAAGCATACGACTCTTAATTTCAACTCAGGTCATGATCTCACGGTGGTTCATGAGATTGAGCCCCACATCAGGCTCTGCACTAGTAGTGCACTATCCACATAGAGCCTGCTTGGGATTCTCTCTCTGCCTCTCCCCCTGCGTGTGTGCGCACGCGTACGTGTGCATTCTCACTCTCTGTCAAAGTAAACACTAAAAACCAAACCAAAACAAAAGAGATTGTTTCTAGATGTCCCTAACTGCAAAATTCAGCAAAAACTGAACTGATCGTAGTACATGTTCAGGGAGGTTGAGTTCCACATAACCTTACTAAAAAAGCAAACTATATATGGAAGAGAGTGAATCCTAGACAATATAATTTGCAAAGGAAGGAGAGAGATGTAGCTTTATCTTGAAGGCTTCAAGGTTATTTTGATCTAAGTAGGATCTTCTACTTAACCCTATTCCTCTGCCTCCCCTTTTCCTAGCTTTCTTCTCTAAACCTTTAGTCTCTCATTTAAAAGTGGTTACATTTTGAGATGAGAAGGCCCTAAATGATAGGTTGCGATATCAAAGACTCACCTTTTCAGCTGTGCAAAATGGCCAGACTGAGCTACACAGCCTTAAAATAAATCAAGTTTCTCCAGGAGCCTGATGGATATGATTCATGATGCCAGGTGCTTAAGAGAAAGCAAAGAGTTGTCAGGTATTTGAAACCTTGAATCAACCAGCTATTGGGGAGGATCTCTTTACTAGAATTTGTAAATAGTTTTTATGATCTGATAAAAAAAAATTTAGTTTCCTGGAGGGTATTATGTTGTGAAATTAGGCAGAGAAAGACAAAAATCATATGACTTCACTCATATGAGGACTTTAAGAGGCAAAACAGATGAACATAAGAGAAGGGAAACAAAAATAATATACAAACAGGGAGGGGGACAAAACAGAAGAGACTCATAAATATGGAGAACAAACTGAGGGTTATGGGAGGGGTTGTGGGAAGGGGGATGGGCTAAATGGTTAAGGGGCACTAAGGAATCCACTCCTGAAATCATTGTTGCACTTTATGCTAACTAATTTGGATGTAAATTTAAAAAAAAATAAAAAGAATTTTAGCTTCCCATGATATTACTTTTGAACCTCTGGTAGATCGCAGTAATAAAATTTTATTATCACTGAAATTTGGAGTTTCAAAGCATTTAAAATTATGTAGTTTTATCCCCTCTTTGTTTCTGCTGGGAAAACAAACCAGTGATTAAGTGAAACTTACACAAAGTCAGAACTAAAAAGAAGCCCTGTCTCAGGTACTTAGTTTTACCTGTGCCCCTTCCCTGAGTCTCGCCTTGGCAACTAGTTTTTCTGACTCTCTAGGCCCTGTTCTTTCCATACCAGTGCTTTTCAGCCTGTCCTGTTCATGAAAATCATCTGGGTTGTCTACTCAAAACACAGCTTCCTGGACCCTTTCTTGGAGATTCTGATTGAGTCATCTTGGGAATGTTTTTAATAAGCACTGAAGTGACTGTGATGGCTTAGGTTGTCCAACATTTAGGAACTGCACCACTTACGCACCCTTGCCCTTAGAGAAAGTTTTGCTTTCTGCTAAAAGCTGATACTTTCTGGATCTTGCTCCTATGTAAAGCAAGGCTAATCTATGTTGGAAATTCTTGCACTTTGAGAATTTTGTGAACTATTAAGTTATATGCCAATTAAGTCCTATGGTCTAAAATACATCCTCTCACCCTTAATAAAAATGAGACATTAGAATGTATAATCTGCAACTGTTTTGTTTCTCTAGTTTGATTTGGTTTTCATGTAAATTTCTTTTGGAATTCTGATTTTAGTTGCAATCATCTGATGCTAATATTCTCTTAGCTTACTATACTAGGAAGAGCTTGGGATAAGGAGAAGTAGTGAAAACTGGTAAATGTGACCGGTAAATTAAAATCTTTGTTAATAGAATTAATTAGATTTCTTTGTATGTTTTTGTTTTGGTAGGCTTGATATTTCAAAACTATTAGCAAGGCTGGTTTAACTTATAAGTTGACCATCTCTTATTAATTTGTTCATTCAACAAACATTTATTAGTGTCTACTATGTATCTGCTGCACTAACTAAGGTCTGTATTGGTAAAAAGAAATATATTTATAAGTGGTAACATAAACATGAATCTGCTTCTTGCTAGAATGAATAAATTTCTTTTAGCTAAGTGTTCATGACGAGATTTGAGACCCAAGCAAAATAAATAAATAAAACTTTCCCCTTTTTTTTTTTTTTTTTTTTTTTTAACTTTCCTCTTTAAGAAAGGAAATGAAAGGAATTATACGAATTTAAGACCAGGTGAGGGAACTAAGTTCTGGAATTGCCTATAGAGAAAAACAAGGCAAATAGACCTGCCTACAAATGTTTTTGTTTGTTTGTTTTGTTTTGTTTTGTTTTAGAGGAGTGCAAGCCAGGGAGAGGGGGCAGAGAGAGAGAATCTCAAGCAGGCTCCATACTTAGCACAGAGCCGGATGTGGGGCTTGATCTATCCCACGACCCTAGGATCATGACCTGAACCAAAATCAATTCAGAGTCAGATGCTCAACTGACGGAGTCACCCAGTCACCCCCTGCTCACAAATGTTTTTAAGTGTAGAATTTATTTAGGAGCTTTCTTTTTCTCCCTAAGAACTTTGTATTTCAGTTCCAGGGACTTCCATTTATCTACTCCTTATATTTGTAAGTAAATAACTTTAGCTCTAGAGTTATCTCATGCCCAGATGGATTAAAATGAGACTCTTTCAGGAACTGCTGATTCTGAACCTTTAGATCTTTCTGAGTGTAGTTCTTTAAATTTTTTTTTTTTTCAACGTTTATTTATTTTTGGGACAGAGAGAGACAGAGCATGAACGGGGGAGGGGCAGAGAGAGAGGGAGACACAGCATCAGAAACAGGCTCCAGGCTCTGAGCCATCAGCCCAGAGCCCGACGCGGGGCTCGAACTCACAGACCGCGGGGCTCGAACTCACAGACCGCGAGATCGTGACCTGGCTGAAGTCGGACGCTTAACCGACTGCGCCACCCAGGCGCCCCTGAGTGTAGTTCTTTAAATGAACAGACTCCTGTTGGTTCTTTGGGCAGGGCAGGGCAGAAATCCTCTAAGACTAATCCTTTTGCAGTGGAATGGACAAGAACCTATTTTTGTTTTCTCCTCACTCTAAACAAATAATGGTCTTAAGTGCAGAGAGATATTTAATACTTATTCATTGTGTGTTAGAGATTAGCAGTGCTATTTTGATCACTCAAGGAAATGAGAAAATATAAATGAATAGGTTGCTTATATTCTATTTGTATTCGTAGCCTCATATCACAGAGGGTGTTTTTGAAGAAGAATTTGCTTAGAAGTATACCTTTTTGGGGCTCCTGGGTGGCTCAGTTAAGTGTCCCACTCTTGATCTCAGCTCAGGTCATAATCTCCTGTTTGTTATTATCAGACCCCCAGTTGGGCTCGGTGCTGACAGCATGGAGTCTGCTTAGGATCTCTCTCTTCCTCTCTCTCTGCCCCCCGCCTATGCGTTCTTTCTTCCCTCTCTCTAAAAATAAATAAATATACTTTTTAAAAAAATATACCTTTGTGTTACTGGTCTTGTAGTTCTGGTTCTTGGTTTTTTTGTTTGTTTTTTGTTTTTTGTTTTGTGTGTGTGTGTATGTGTGACTAATTCCTTGTGAAACAAAGCTTACTTTGAAATCAAAACTTTTCCCCCAATGCAACACATTTGAAATGGGAAACAAAGTAGTTGTTATGTTGCCACCATACCCACAATAAATTTTTATTTATTGTTAGTTAGCAATTACTACCATGGCAAGTCATTTTTTTTGAACTGTGGTTTCTACTATACTAGATGGTGGATGTGGTGACTTCTTAAGACCTTTCCAGGTTTGGGATTTGGAGTTATTAATCTTCAGTTGGCTATGCATACATGATCCGCACTCACCTCAGAAACCAGTAGCTACTGGAGAACTGAAACTGTTAAGGTGCTGCCCAGCTGCTTAGGGCCTGACCACACCCACTGTGAAAGGAACATCCTTCTCAAAGGGGCAGGGTCTCAGCCCTCAGCCCTTGATCAGCTTAGTACCTTTGCTATTTGGGTAACAGGCTCTTTGTTGATGGGAGTAATTGCAGGTTGTTCATTGAACCTTTTCAAATAAAGAAGCCTGTAGAAGGAATGACAGCATTTTTTAACTTGTACTAAAAATGACAGAACAATTTAATATTTAAGAAACCTAATTGAAATTGTTGATTTTTAATCTCATGTAAACACTGATGAAACCATGAGTGGCCCCAGTTTGTGAATGTGTGCCTCCTCTTTAGCCACCTCTTTAACTCATAATATTGCTATAATACTTTCTTTGTGATGATAAATAGTAGCTATCGTACCGCATAGTTTTAGAGGTGAGAAATACATACATGTGTTTTCTTAAGTTTGAATCATAAATATCTCAAGTGAAAATTTCCTGACATGGGACAATACTACTGATGAAACACAATGGAAAAAAATTCAATACAGCTGTTTACAAAAAGTAAAAAATTAAGTGTTTGAACAGATTTATTGGGGTAGATGGGTGGATGCCAGCAGGAATCCTGAAAGTGACTCTAGCCACTTTTACTGATCACTTCCATCTGCCTTTATATATGCAGGGATACACATATGTTCAAAAGAGAAAAATACAAAAATGATCCAATTGAGCCTACTTTAATTTTTCACTTCCTTTTTACTGAGATCATTAGACTCACCAGCTGTCAGCTCCTACAGGTAGTTCCCCACCCCCCACCCTCCCCCCCCCTCAGTATACAAGTGACACTACTCTTTGTTACTCGTGAGCTCATCAAGAAATCGAATGATTTTGGGGAGTCTGGGTGGCTCAGTCAGTTAAGCGACTGAGTTCAGCTCAGGTCATGGTCTCACAGCTTGTGAGTCCTGAGACAGCTCAGAGCCTAGAGCCTGCTTCAGATTCTGTGTCTCCCTCTCTCTCTGCCCCTCCCCACTTGCGCTCTGGCTTTCTCTCTCAAAGATAAACATTAAATTTTTTTTAAGAAATCAAATAATTTTTTTTTAAGTTATTGTCCATGCTCAGGACATTTAAAACTTTTGACCACCTTCTCTTTGAAACACCTTGTTTCTGTGATACTGGTTCTCTCTCCCAATTCTCCCATTGCAATATAGTATCCTGACTTCTCCCTTGTAATACTAATTGTTTGTTTTCTGGCTTTCCTTTCACTGGATAAGCTCCATGAGGTCAGAGACTGTCTTGTCTTGTTCACTGCTCTGTATTTAGTCCCAGGTCTAATACTGTATAGGTAATGAGGTAACTCTTCAAGTGTTGGCCCTGTTCTGCTATTTCTCACTTGTTTTTTCATTGATACTGATGCCTTCAATTACTGTTTATACAGTGCATCCACTGTCCATCATTTTCATTTTGACTATCCTTGCATTTCAGCCCCTCTTTTTTTGTTCCAAGTTTAATATGAAATAGTATTCACAATTTATTTTTATAATGTTATTTATTTTGAGAGAGCCTGCCTGAAAGTGGGGGAGGGGCAGGGAGAGACGGAAAGAGAGAGAATCCCAAGCAGGCTCCACACTGTCAGTGCAGAGCCCAACTGCAGGGTTCGAACTCAAGAACTGTGAGATCATGACCTGAGTCAAAATCAAGAGTTGGACGCGTAACTGACTGAGCCACCCAGGTGCCCCCACAATTTACTTCTAAAGTGGAAAAGTAGAATACCAAATTTATGTAGTTAAATAGAAACAACAGGGCCACAGTTGATATTTACCTACTTCCTCTTGTTACTTGCTCAGATCTGGTTGGTCTTTTATATAAATATACTAGATGTTTTAAGTTTTCCCTTCAGTTTGTGTTCCTCTGTTCTATCTTTAATGGTATGACCAAAGCAGTCTGCTTAAATAAATGATCTCCTCAGGTAATGTTTTTCTGTTACCCTATGAGATAAAACTTAGGAATTAGCCTTTTTATTTTTATTTAGTTATTTGGTTCTGTGAAGTCAGGGAGCAGCTTTTAGCTCAAAAACGAAAAACTTCCTGTGTTTAGAACTACCAAAAACGGGACTAAACTGTTTCAGTAGGGGTTGCGTTCTGCTTCACTTGTAGGGATATGGAAGGATAGATAGTAAGCAGTTCTCAAATTGGACAAGTTATTAGAGCTTTTTGAAGCTATACATACTCCGGGCCTTTGATTTTATTTTTCAAACTGCTTAGGTCTTCCACAGTCTGGCCCAGATGAGTTTTTAATGATTAGGGTCACATCCTGATCACTCCCTACTGCATCTTATACACAGTAGGTGCTAAACATACATTTTTCAGTGAATGAATAACTTCTGGGCATTTTCCTGGGTAGATGAGCTGAGGTTCTTTGTTTCCTGCTCAAACTTAGTTCTTTTATGTGGAATTATCAGATCTGGATTGAAAGTATTATGATTAAGTCTTGTGCCCCTGCATGTGTGTTCTTGGTCAAGTCATTTGCCATCTCAGAACCTGCTTTTCCATCTGTAAAATTAGAATGGCAGTTGCTGTAAGGTAAGTTAGTTACATTGTGAAGACTAAAAGCATGTGAAAAATGTTTTCTAATCTGAAAATGCTTTGTAAATGGTAGAAATTATTCAAAACTGATGGCTTTTAAATATATATTAATATATATTGTTTAAAATATGTCACTAATATTACTCTTTCACTTTACACTTAGGCTCATTTTTTAGCCTAGCAAAGAAAATAAATACAGTTGCTTTCTCTTAAAAACCAATATATTTCCTCAGCTCTTCAAGGCAAAATTTCCCTCTTAGATTGTTAAATTCTTAAAGTTTTTATTTATTTTGAGAGAGACAGAGAATCCCAAGCAGGCTCCGCACTGTCAGCATGGAGCTCAATGCAGGGCTTGCGCTCATGAAACCATGGGATCGTGACCGAAACCAAGAGTTGGATGCCCAACCAACTGAGCTACCCAGGCACCCCAAATTCTGAGTATTTTATTTTATTTATTTTTTATTTTTTCAATGTTTATCCATTTTTGAGAGACAGAGACAGAGTGTGAGCAGGGGAGGGGCAGAGAGAGAGGGAGACAGAGAATCTGAAGCAAGCTCCAGGCTCTGAGCTGTCAGCACAAGGCCTGTCTTGGGGCTCAAACTCATAAGCTGTGAGATCAGGACCTGAGCTGAATTCAGATGCTTAACCACCTGAGCCACCCAGGTGCTCCTCCATATTTTAATTCCAAGCTATCAGGGTCTGTGGATCTCTGTACTTAAGTTTTTGTGCCAGATTTGGGGACCAAGATATGAAAAGTACCACTAGCAAAATTAAATAAACATTTTCCCCCCAAATAGACCACATTTGATAGAATTTTCCCAGTTTTAAGATTTGTCTTAAATCTCTGGTGCTTGGCTGTGTTTAGGTGACAAAATCAATGAACTACTAGCAAGAAAATATTTTAATCTAAACACCTTAATTCCTTATTCTTAGTTCATTAATGTGGTTCTCTATAGTTACCGCTTTATATTACATATAAATGTCATAATTATGTATTTTGTTGGTACTTCCTTGTATTAACTTTTTTGATTGTATGTAGTGGAATTAGATGCATGATTATTCCATGGTGCTTCAGAAAGCACTGTCTCAATTGAAGATGAGTGGGTTCCTGAATCACAGCTTTGTGACTTAGTACCTAATAAGGGAAATTTGTTGTAAGAAAGGGCAAATTCTTGAGTCTGAGGAGGAAGAGATGTCTCACAGATCTGGGATACCTTCATAAGTAAGATATATTAACAAATCAGTTGTTCATAAGATAGGGACTGGGAAAGAAAGTTACTGGTGTTTGTATAGTAAACCTGTGTTCATTCTTCCCTTTTAAACAGGTCAGTATATGTTTTGTGCCCTATTTTATCACAAAAAAGAGAAGAAATACTGCAGTGAATGAAGATTCCTCTGCATTTTAGCACTGCCTTTTCTACTGTAGTTGGCTTTTGAATGAGGATGACAATGGAAGAGATGAAGAATGAAGCTGAGACCACTTCCATGGTTTCTATGCCCCTCTATGCAGTCATGTATCCTGTGTTTAATGAGGTAAGTCGGTCAACATTTCCTCATATGGTCCCTGCAGTTCTTGATGCCTGCTTCATTTATTCATTTATTCCTTCATGTAACAAGTGCATAAATGAGTTTCATCTATGTGTTAGACATTGTACCAGGACTGGACATAAAATAGAGGGAATGGGGCACCTGGATAGCTCAGTTGGTTAAGCATCCGACTTTGGCTCAGGTCATGATCTCACGATCTGTGAGTTCGGGCCCCGCATAGGGCTCTGTGCTGACAGCTCGGAGCCTGGAGCCTGCTTCCGATTCTGTGTCTCCCTCTCTCTCCGCCCCTCCCTTGCTCATGCTCTGTCTCTCTCAGAAATAAACGTTAAAAAGAAATTAAAAAAAAAAAAAAGTGGGGGAAGAAAAACCTAGATACATTGCTTCCCATCTGGAAGTTTCACTATAGAGGGAAAGACAAATAGTGAACAAAACAATGCAAGTAATTATATAAATGGGAAGTTGTGGTAAGTGCTATGAAGGTTTACAAAAACAAAAAAACAACAAAAAAAAAACCTGTTGTTACCTAGCAGGTGGGGCCTGCTTTAGGGGTCAGGACCAGCCTCAATGAAGATGAGACCTATACACTATGATAGAAAAGAGATAAATAAAAGGGTTAGACAGTTGAAGAGTTGGGGATAAGCACATTTTAGGTAGCAGAAGAGCAGGCACAAAAATATCCTGATGAATTCTAGTTAGTAGTGTTAAAACATTTCTACTTGATAAAGGGAAGATACCATTGCTTTAGTATCTAGAGCAGATGTAGTTGCTTTTTTATTTGAGGAATTTTCTAGGAGTTAATAATAGTACATTTGTACTTTTTCTTTCAATTTAATATTAATATGCTAAGATTTGTAGAGAATTACAGAGCTGGAAGTTCCTTACAGATAATTTAATCACCCTTCCTTTTAATCGTGAGCCAAGTTCCTATTACATAAAATTGCGTTCTGAAATTACTTACGACTAAGAGCTAGGACTCTAAATTTAGTGGTCTGTCCATTTAATTAAGGCGTTTTGTTGTTGTTGTTGTTTGTTTTGGGTTGTTGTGGGGTTTTTTGCATTTAATTAATTATAAAGCTGTCAACAGCATTAACCTTATCGTTGCTACTGTAACCTGGAAACTCTCACCATTTCCATGGACTTTTTATTCCTTTTTGTAAAGTATTTATATTAGAGTAAGATTCTGGGTTTCAAAGCCATTTCTCCCATATTATTAGTTTTATTGATCATGTATTTGATGCATTTATGATCTTAAGTCTTAGGGACAATAGAGAATGATTCATCCTCTTCAACTTGGAAACCACAGACATAGTTGCCATTTCAGACATACACTTTGGAATTCCAAATGCTATTTGTCAAATAGTGTTATGTTCAGTGAGGATAAAAGAAAACTCAAAAACAGTGGCTTGGATACAAGTTATTTCTCTTGCAGAAAAAACTGTGGCAGTAAGTGGTCCAGTGCTAGTATTATTGTGACTCAGTATCATAGTGCTTGGGCTGCTGATTCTCCATTCATCGTGTTCTAAGTTGTCTGGAAGGTACAAAAAAAATGGAGCAGGGGGCGAGGTGATTCAGCTTCCTTAAAGTAACCTTTTTGGAATTCCTGTACAAGACTTCCATTTACATCTCATTGGCAAGGACTTAGTCTTATGACCACACCTACCTGCAAAGGATGTTGGGAAATTTAGAAGTTTTGTTACTAAAGAGGAAGCAATAGGAGGCATCTTTTGAAAAACGTGTCCCTATTACACTGGTACCATGGTAGCAATGGAGGTACTCTTTTAGGTCTGGTTATATACCCATCTCTGCAAGTATAGCCAACACTCCAGTAAGTCCACCATTTTGTTCTAATACCTACCATTTATTACAAGACTACAGTTATTGTTAGAAGCAAATGCTTCAGTTCTGTTTAGTACATATTTACTAAATGTCAACCATTTATTTGCTGAGTAGCCTGCTAGAGCCTAGAGACGTAGAGAAGAAAAAGGCAATATACCTGTCCTCAGGAATTGTGGGGAGCACAGATGTTTAAGCAGATACATCATTAAATTATCCTTGTACCATGTAGGAGGTAAGAAGATAGTCACTGAGAGCTGTTGAGTAACCTTTGTTGATGATTAGTGTTTAATTTCTCAGGTACTTCGAGAAGCAGTATGGCAGTTCTACCCAGAGGTGCTCTCTCTTTCCTGGTCTATATAGCTACCCTGTAGGCTTTTGGCCCAAGTTGTTTTGGGGCATTTCTATATTCATCCAGTATTTTGAGTCTTTACTTGAAGGAAGGGCAATGTGTATTGTAGAGCTTCTGTTTGACTCTCTAGTTAGTGAAGAGGAATTAGAGAAGCTTTTTTTTTCTAACAATTAGAGTGATCTTTTCCTATATATGGAAAATGGATTTTATTTGAATCTTCACTTTGGAAAATAGTTACATAGGATATGAGATTCTGGTAAAATGCACTATTGGGATTGATACTGATCCATCTTTTCTAATTTATTCATGTGTAAGAAAAAATAATTTGAAAGAAAAAGAAATGGCTATGAATGGACTGGTAAATCTTTTCCAGAAATAAAGGCAATGATTCTTGCCAGATGATATCTGAAAAAATATGTGGGTTAATGGGCCCAGAATTAGAACATGTTGCCAAATGATTCATAGTTGGTTCAAGAATTAGTTGTTAGAACTGAATTTGAAAATGAAATGGCAAGAGGTAGCCGACTGAGAGATACTATATCAAATTGTCAGGGTCTAGTTCTCGAATTTATGATCTAACACCATGGTATCAAGCTTTGTATAAAAATTATTTGTCATGTTATTTAAACACAAGTATTCAGAGGGGCGCCTGGGTGGCTCAGTCGGTTGAGCGTCCGACTGCAACTCGGGTCATGGTCTTAACGGTTTGTGAGTTCGATCCCCGCATCGGGCTCTGTGCTGACAGCTCGGAGCCTGGAGCCTGTTCCGGATTCTGTCTCCCTTTCTCTCTGCCCCTCCCCTGCTCACACTGCATCTCTGTCTCTCTCAAAAATAAACATTAAAAAATTAAAAAAAAACAAACAAGTATTCAGAAATAAAGTCTTTTAGAAATAGTGGTAGTAGGTCTCCTCTCTGATAGAGATATGAATGAAATCCGGGGCTTGATTTAGGAATGGCATAAAATAATTGTGCCTTTAAATGTGCAGTGTTTGGTTGGAAAGAATACAATACTGGCATTGTTCTCTGACATTCCAGTATATTAACGTAACATCCTAAATAAGATACCTAATCAGTTAAACACTAATATTTAACTATAGTTCAAACATAGATTTTTCCACAAGTCTACTAATGGGAAAATTAGAATCTAGTTTGGCTCTGTTTTTCTGTGCTATGAGGATTTAAAGATAAAATGGTTGTCGAATTAATCTTACAGAAAATAGTATCAGAGTAGAGATGAATGTTTTCCTCTGAAGCTAAAAGCTGCACTTAATTTTGTCCACAGTGTATTGTAAGTTTAAAAGCTGATGCATTCTCACCTTGACATTACATCCGTAGTAGTGACAGTGGTAATCTGGAAGTCATCTTGCAGAACAGAGTTTTAGATGGTAGGACATCCTTACACCTGGGAAATTTTAATACTGTTACTCCAGCTCACAAAGCAAAGTTATTTATGGTATTCTGGGAGTTTGATGCTTGCTAAACTTAATGAAGCTATGCCAAGACCGCTGAGAAAGGAGTAGGCTTCTTATTTAATCAGCTGCTGCAGAGTTCAGAGTCCCAAGTATATTGCATGTGTTGTAAATGTACTGTGTAATCAGTCTCCTGGTTGCATTATGAAATAATGAGTTTATAGAAGCCTCATGACAAGTCTTAGATCAGATTCTCAGGTACTGTATCACTGTCTACTGATTTTTGTGTATGGAGGAGGAGAGAGGTATAGTTCAGTTCTTCATTCCAGGAAAAGATACACCATGTATCATTTTTTCCTTTGACTTTTTATTTTATTATTTTATTTTTTTTAATTTTTTTAATGTTTATTTATTTTTGAGAGACAGAGAGTCAAAGTGCTAGCAGGGGAGGGACAGAGAGAGAGGGAGACACAGAATCTGAAGCAAGCCCCAGGCTCCGAGCTGTCAGCACAGAGCCCGACATGGGGCTCGGAACTCACGAACCGCGAGATGATGACCTGAGCGTTAAGTTGGTTGCTTAACCGATTGAGCCACCTAGGCACCCCTTCCTATGACTTTGTAGAGGAATTGTTTTAAGGTGAAGTATAATTTTTTTTAATTGGAAGAAAAAAATCAAACTCCGAAATTTGAGCATGGTAAACATCTCGACAGTGAAGACCTGGGTTTTACCTGAAATCCCACCATCCAGAGGTGACCATACTTGATATCGTGCATAAGAATTACCGTTCTGCCTCTTACTTAGGCTGTATAATCTTATCTTCTTTTATTATTTATAAGATAATGATAACCAGTAACATGTTTATTTTTCATAACTCTGAAGTAAATGACTTCAAACATTGTAGTGCTAAGAATAGTACCAAGCATGTAGTGAAGTATTAGCTGTTATTCAGGAATCTTTCATGTAATTTTCTGTAGACCATTCTTAAGGAGACATTTTTGTAAAAGTTAGGTGGCTCTGCTTACCTTTTTTGCTGGACAACTTGGCAACCCCAGGAATGGATCGATTTAGAAACGGTTAACTGCATTTATTATGTGTAAAACACATGACTGCATTTGTCTTCTGTGTGGCAGCACAGAAGTTAGTAGGTGGCCTCTTGATTCTATCTACTTTTGTCCTAGGGTTTGTTTTTTTGTTTGTTTGTTTGTTTTCTTTTTTTGACCTGGTTCACCTCATTTTCATTTGAGTCATAAGAAGTGTACCTTTTATACTAGTGTCCTGGCCCTGTTTGGTTCCTTAAAGAATAGGATCAGTAGTCTTTGTGGGGAAGGGAGAAAGATGTCAGCATGGGGGAAATCATGCTTGATTTTGAGGAAGCAAAATTTAAAAAAAGAAAAAAAGTCTTATGCAAGACCTGTAAAACTTGAGCAACCAAAGGGTTAAATGGATTTTTTTCTTTTTTTTTTTTTAATTATGGGTATAAGAGACTGGGTTGATAAGTAGAAAAGGAAGTATAGGAAAGAACTAATAACTTTTGGAGGGACCAATGTAATAAATGAGCTCTCTGTGGAATCAAAATTATGTGTAACCTTTTGAAATATTTTCATGAACATTCTAAAGCAAAGTTTGCAGTTAGTACTAAGTGCTCTCAGAAGCTATCAAGAATAAGTTCCAGGAGGAGCTCACAAAACTGAGAGTAGGCAGGATGTGAGGTGAGCCTTGCTGTTAGCTTCACCCAGCCTATCATAACCCTCTAGGTAGGACTTGAGGCACTTGTCCTTATGTTTTTGGTGAAATGAGATATTATGTGCCCCTTTCTCTCGTGCTCATTTTTTTTTCCTTTACCCTTTTACTGGTGACATGGAATTCCTAGATGGCTGAGCCCCAAGGAAAGTCCCTCCTTGTCCAGATAGATATCCATTAATCAAGGTGTAATCATATTTTCCTCCTCCTTAGAATTCAAAATGTGGTGTGTGCACTATCAATTACAGCTAAGAAATGATGGATGTTGGCTCATTAAAGATACCCTAGCCAACAACTGTTATCTCAAAAGCTAGAAAAAGCAACTGGGCTAATTAATGAAAGCATTGGAAACAAAATGGAAATTCTTTTCTGTTCTGAACTTACATACAGTGTTTACATCCCCATGTGTTACCAACCTGAAGAAATACATAGTGGGAGACTAGCCAAGGAAGAAGATTTTAAGAGGATACCCTCTTTAGGACCATTCAGATCTCTCTTTCATAAAGACTTTTTTCCTACTTAAACTGATAGTGATCCCATCAGTGTCCGTGTAGTGGCTTACTTAAATTGATCTTCTGGGGTTCCAGGACTATAATCTATTTCTTTGTATCTGTTACACTGACCTCCTTACACATGGTAGAATCTGAGGAATTTGTTAGTTCTTAAGTAGTTGAAGAGGTTCAATGATAGGGGGACTGCCAGTCTGCAAAGGGTGAATTAAGGGAGGCTGGGTGGCATTAGTGGCTTGTGCATAGGTTTTGGAACCAGACAGAACTGTTATGAATTCTGCCTCTGTACTTATAGCTACTGAATATTGGGTAAATTTATGCAAACTGAATTTCTGCCTTTAAAATAGAGATGATGATCGCTAGTTACAGATTGTGAGGATGAGATACTCTATAAAAATACTCTATATAACAAAGTTCATTACAGGTGCTAAGTAAATGATAATTGTCATTAGGATACAACAGAACCTTACATTGTCATGAAAGGTAGGATGAACATGATTTTATAATCAAATCATCTATCACAAGTGAAAGATCTAAAAAGGAAGCACTTTTTATTCGGGAAGATAAAAACATATCTTGCTGCCTGAGTATTACAGGCTGAAATTATAAATAGATTCAAGAACAATTTAGATAAATTTATGGATGAGAGATTAAGTTCAATTCAAAAAATATATATGTGCCTGCATGCCTGGTATTCCCTGGGCAATGTGGATATCATATGAGTAATAAAGCCTAGTGGGTTTATTACAAGTTGTGTGGGTATATAATGTATCCCAAAATGACTCCCAGCAGAGTTCTGGTGAGGTGCTTCACAGCTCACAGATTTGATTTAGTATATACCTGACTTTTCCTTTTCTTTTCTAAGATACACTTATGTAAACTTAATCTAGAAATCCAGAGATGCTGATGTCTGTCTTGGTACTTTTATTACTTCTTCACAGAATTTTCTGGGCCTCTTTTACTTGCCTTGACCCTTTCACATAACAACCAGTACAGAAAGAGATAATAATGCTGACACTTGAAGGTACACATCTGACTCAGACCTTTGACTTGCTGAAAGAGGTCAGAGTGTGGTGTAAACCCAAATAAGGAAATGGTTCCTATCAGAGTGGAAAACATTCATCCTGTCTGCCTGCCTCTCCCTCCCTTGCACAAGAACTTGAGATGAGAAGAGCTGTATTGTTATTTTAATCTTAAGTAGTATTCATTATAATTAAATGAATTCCATGGAAGAAGTTTTCATTTTTGGAAGCATACTTTCTTTAATTTTATAAACTTACATAGTTGCTTCTTTGTTGTATTTGCCTATGTGGTTCCCTTGTATCTTCCCGGAGATGTTAGTTTTACAGGATTTGTAGAAGCCAAGCTAAATACTGAATTAAATGGTCTGTTATTTATTTTTGGAGATAAAGTATTTATCTTGGCAGATTTTGTTGTTTTTGCCTTATGTTTCAGGTATAACTTGTAGGGAGATAAGGTTCTTGGCATTTCTGTCTTGTTTAGAAAATAAAGTGTAGGCCATTCCTTAAATACATGTATGTATGTTTATATTGTTTATAAAGGCAAAGTTACATTTTATTGCCTCCAAGGATTGAAAGGAATACTTACTGCAAAATATGCTATGTTCATAAGGTTTTTGTAAAAATATTCCACTTGCATAAAAATCTATAAAAGTTACATTGTTTTTGAACATTTAATATTGTCCCCAGTAAAAAAATATATACTTTAGGATACTTAGGTGGCTCGGTCAGTTGAGTGTCCAACTTCAGCTCAAGTCATGGTCTTAGTGAGTTCGAGCTGCATATTGGGCTGCTTGCTGTGGGGGCGAAGCTGCTTTAGTTCCTCTGTCCCCCTCTCTCTGCCCCTCCCCCACTTGTACTCTCTCTCAGATATGGACATTAATAATTTTTTTAAAATATAAAGCTTAAAAATATACACACACACACACATATACATATATATATACACATTGAGTTTTACTGAGTTAATTGGCCCAATCATTAGAGACCAAAGGAATATGAATTTAACCGAAGGTAGTTATTTTAAGCCTAGCAGTTAACTCTTCAACAAATGGCTTTTTTTTTTTTTTTTAACATTTATTTATTATTGAGAGAGCACGAGCATGGAAAGGGCAGAGAGAGAGGGAGACACAGAATCCAAAGCAGGCTCCAGGCTCTGAGCTGTCAGCACAGAGCTCGATGCGGGGCTTGAACTGACAGACTGCAAGATCATGACCTGAGCCAAAGCCGGATGCTTAACCGACTGAGCCACCCAGGCGCCCCAGCAAATGGTGTTTTTTTTTTTTTAATGAAATTTTATTTATTTATTTTTTTTTTTTTGGCTCACTGAAAAATGAATTCTATAAAGTATATAATAAGGACACTTATTTTTCATAATTGTAAACCTCACATTTTGATACTAAAATTAAAAGCTTTGGAATTCAACTTTTGAGACAGTATTTTAGGTAACCTTTTTTTTAATCCCGGTAACATAGAAGACAGATGATCCACAGTCTTTATTTAGTATCAAACCTTTTATCAGTGCTATTTTCTAATTAATAAAATATACTAACGTCAGCTTAATTCCTGGCTGAGGAATTGTAAAATAATTAAAAAGGAGTAAAATACAAAGAATCTTAAATAAATGTTTTCTTGGTATTGATCATTTTATATTCAGTGCACACCCAACTTACCATGTACTTGCAATAGACTATTGAGAATTGATCTTGAATCCCATTTTCAATAATTGAAGTAAATATGTTTATTCTTTCTGTAGAGACTTTATATTATTTTGTATTCTATGCTTATTTTAAATCTACTTTTAAACTAGAGCTTGTCTTCGTTTTTTCGTTTTTGTTTTTGTTATTTTGAGAGAGAGCAGGGAGAGGGAGAAAGTATCCTAAGCAGGCTCCATGTCCAGCAGGGAGCCCTATGCTGGACTTGATCTCAGGACCCTGAGTTCATGACCTGACTCAAAATCAAGAGTCAGAAGTTCAACCAACTGAGCCACTCAGGTGCCCCGAGTGTGTTTTTCTTCTCTTCTCTTCTCTTCTCTTCTCTTCTCTTCTCTTCTCTTCTCTTCTCTTCTCTTCTCAATGAAAAACTCCTGCATATTCCTTAATTTCTCATGGTCTCTAATGAAAATTTTAGATAGCCTATGTATTTGAAGAATTATGGTGATTTAGAATAATTAGCAAGTGTTTTTGTTAATCAAATGATGGATGTATCAGTGTGATTACTATAGAGTGGAATATCAGAAATGTGCTTTTTCTAAGAAAATTGATATTAACAGTGATTTAAAATTTTTATTACAGCTAGAACGAGTAAACCTGTCTGCAGCTCAGACACTGAGAGCAGCTTTCATTAAGGTGAGGTGCACATAATTTATTATGATTAAAATGTATGTTACGTATAAACCTGAATATCACGTGATAATTGCCACTTTATTTCCTTCTAGTGAAAACCTCTCGGCTATCTCAGGTCTGTTTTAGTGTACTCTTTAAAGCTTAAAACACTTCCAAAAAGTGAATTGACACAAATGCTGTTTCCTTAGCATTCATCTTTTTATCACTTTTATGCTTTTGAAACTAAGTTCTTTGGAGTCTCTTCTCTTTAGCTTTAGAGTATATTTTCAATTTCTTTTCCTGTTATTTGACTTGATAAAAACCTTTTGATGACGCAGTTAGTTGGGCGACAGACTTTGGCTCAGGTCATGATCTCACAGTTCGCGGGTTCAAGTCCTGCATCGGGCTCTGCACTGACAACTTGGAACCTGGAACCTGCTTCGGTTTCTCGGTCTCCCTCACTCTCTGCTCCTCCCCTGCTCAGTCATGTTCATGTTTTCTCTCTCTCTCTCTCTCTCTCTCTCTCTCTCTCTCTCTCTCTCTCTCTCAAAAATATCAAAAAAAAAAAAAGCTTTTTGTAAAATTATAATTTGAAAATATGTTTTTCATATTGCTTACTTACAGAACCTAAGTATAAAACAGTATTTTTGATGGGAAAATAAGAACTGTGTGTAGGTCAGATTAAGGATACCTTTTCCTTATACGGTCGAGTCACTTAGAGTCAACTTTTTCATTGTCTCCAGATTTGGAGACATTTAATAATTACTAGCCACGTACTATTTAATAATTACTAGCCACGTGTTGCTGTTGAATACTTAAAATATGGTTGGTTCAAATTGAGTTGTACTCCAAGTATAAAATATACACCAGATTTTTAAGACTTAGTACAAGAAAAAGAATGTAAAATAACTCAGCAATAAGTATTTTATAGTAATTACATACTGAAATGGTAATATTTTGGTTGTTCTCCTAAAATGATTTCATGTGTTTCTTTTTACTTTTCTAATGTGGCCACTAGGAAATTTAAAATTACAATGAATGACATTTGTTACTTGAGTTATTTTTCTGTTGGACATCCCTATTCTACATATTGGGTGCAGTCTTTCATATTAAACTTTATTCATCCCCCTTCCTTTCCCGGTATATATCAGGGTGCCCAAATCTTTAATTTTTATTTACTTTGTGTGTATTTGTTTCTGTCTGTAGCTAAGATAACTTATATTTCAGGTAAAGTATTTTAATGTTTAAATCTAGAAAAAAATGTATAGTTAAGTTTTATTGGAATAAAACCATAATTCCATCCAGCTTGATTTCTTTTTATGGCAAAGATTAGTTTATCAATACCACTCTTTTTTTTTTTTTTTAACGTTTATTTATTTTTTTGAGACAGAGACAGAGCATGAACGGGGGAGGGTCAGAGAGAGGGAAACACAGAATCCGAAGCAGGCTCCAGGCTCTGAGCTGTCAGCACAGAGCCTGACGTGGGTTTCGAACTCACGGACCGGACCGCGAGATCATGACCTGAGCCGAAGTCGGCCACCCAACCGACTGAGCCATCCAGGCGCCCCTATCGATACCACTCTTAACTGGTAGCATAGACTATGTCACTAGACATCTCTCCTACCTCACCATAAGAATTTACATTGTATGTATTAGATTAGAGCTATTTTGATGTGATTAGTACTCTAAAATGCACTGCCTGTATATGTATACATAGTAGCTTAATTAAAATATGTTCTGACAAATCATTGGGTTAGTGAAGAAAATGAATCAAGTAACACCATCAGTGTTGTGTTTCTTTTTTTCTTTGAGTTTGGTGTGGTTTTGGAATGGCATATTTAGTCATTAGGGAGGCATGATGGAAACTGTTTTAAGCTGACTTACAGCCTGTTTTCAGTGTGGCCAAAGAAGGGAAGGAAAGGCAACTTATTTCACAATATAGTATTGAGGGACGCCTGGGTGGCTCAGTCAGTGGAGCGTCCGACTTCGGCTCAGGTCATAATCTCACAGTCTGTGGGTTCGAGCCCCGCATCGGGCTCTGTGCTGACAGCTCAGAGCCTGGAGCCTGCTTCTGATCCTGTGTCTTCCTCTCTCTCTGCCCCTCCCCCACTCTCACTTTGTCTCTATCTCCCAAAAATAAATAAATGTAAAAAAAAAAAAATTAAAAAAAACCAACAGTATAATATTGATAAGGCAAAAGTCCATTTTTCAGCTTTTCTGATAGCAAGAACAGAGAGAAATTTCTCCTGCTCATCATAAAGAGGACTCTGTCTGAAGTAGTAGATGATATCCTCAATGTTATTTCTAAAAGAGACAAAATAATTTTGTTAAGCTTTTTCTTTTAATATACTTATATATAATCTGATGTTTTAACACTAAAGTACAATTTAAACTGTGTTTAAAGTATGTGGTTATGCGGGGCGCCTAGGTGGCGCAGTCGGTTAAGCGTCCGACTTCAACCAGGTCACAATCTCGCGGTCCATGAGTTCGAGCCCCGCGTCAGGCTCTGGGCTGATGGCTCAGAGCCTGGAGCCTGTTTCCGATTCTGTGTCTCCCTCTCTCTCTGCCCCTCCCCCGTTCATGCTCTGTCTCTCTCTGTCCCAAAAATAAATAAACGTTGAAAAAAAATAAATAAATAAATAATAAAGTATGTGGTTATGATAGATCTGGTTTACCATATGGATAAATTTTATTAGCCTTGGCACTGATTCTTAATTGGGGAAAGTGGAAGTTATTTTGAGAGGAAAACAAATTAGTTTGCCTTGATTTTATCATTATTATCATATTTAATTTGTTAATGTTTTAAATGTTTATTCATTTTTGAGAGAGAGAGAAAGACCCTCATTGTGAGTGGGGACGGGCAGGGGAAGGAGCAGAGAGAGGGAGACAAAGAATCCGAAGCAGGCTCCAGAGCTGTCAGCACAGAGCCCGAGGAGGGGCTTGAACTCAAGAACTTGGAGATCGTGACCTGAGTCAAAGTCAGATGCTTAATGGACTGAGCAAATTTAATTAAATTTCCAATGGAATTAAAAGGGCATGCCTTGGGGCGCCTGGGTGGCGCAGTCGGTTAAGCGTCCGACTTCAGCCAGGTCACGATCTCGCGGTCCGTGAGTTCGAGCCCCGCGTCAGGCTCTGGACTGATGGCTCAGAGCCTGGAGCCTGTTTCCCATTCTGTGTCTCCCTCTCTCTCTGCCCCTCCCCTGTTCATGCTCTGTCTCTCTCTGTCCTAAAAATAAATAAACGTTGAAAAAAAAAATTAAAAAAAAAAAGGGCATGCCTTAAAAAGATGAAGATTTTGTGTTTTTAAAACTAGAACTTATTTGACAATTTTTTTAAGTTTATTAATTTTGAGAGAGGGGGAGAGGCAGAGAGAGAGAGAGAGAGAGAGAGGATCCTGAGCAAGCTCCACGCTGACAGTGCAGAGCCCTATGCAGAGCTCACACTTACAAACTGCAAGATTTGAGCCCAAATCAAGAGTCGGATGCTTAACCGACTGAGCCACCCAGGCGCCCCTGAAAAAGATTTTAAAAGCCTCACTCACCCATATATCCCTATTAATATCCATAATATATATGCCTGTGTTTCCAGTTCTTTGACCACAACACAGTGTCATCTATCAAGGTTTAATATTTATTTGTATTATTATCACAAGAAAAAGGATTAAAATAGTTTCTCCCAAGATGAAATACTAATAAATACTATCTTTTAAGATACCTGTTCTCCTTGGTTCTTTTTCCTCTTGGAAAGTTCTGATAGGTTTTGCTGTTGAGAATCACTGAATCACAAGAGTGGATGTTAACTGCCTTTGAGGATAGTTTCCTGTCATAGTTGGGTTCTTTATAAAAATTGGACAACCATAGAATGCAAGGTTGTATTCTGGGGCAGACCTGAAGATATAGATAGATAAAGTCACCAGTTTAAGCATAGATCGGTTTATTTTGTCAGTCAGAAGAATTGGGTAGATTTAAGGCATTTAAAATTAAAAGTAAGCTTAATTAGGATTTCAGCCAGAAGATACTAAGACTATAATTCCTAAGCTATGTGACTAGGCACCCTGCGTCCCCACAGCAAACTCAGATGGGTGCCATGAGTTATGTTAAACATCTAAAGGAACATAGTGATGCTAAACATCTGTTAGACCCTGTGAACTATGCTAGCTTGAAGTAGTTTGCAATTCCAACATACTAGATTAAGCCCTATTCCTTTCAATGATGTCATATCTTTATGAGGTTGGAATTTTGGCCATTGCTGTGAGAAAAAGCAGGTACCACAAGAAAATCAATATACAACAGGAAGTGAGGGCAGGGTCCAATCTGATTCCAACATTTGAGAATTGTGCAGTGCCCAACAGGTGCATATATCTCAGTAGCAAGTAATCTTGGTTATTTAAGAATTTAAGAAAATATTCTTCTTTCAATTTATGTATTTCTTAAAGACGACTACATTGTTAGAAGAACGCAAGTACTTATTAAGTTGTTTGAACCTAACTACTTAATACATAGCACTATTAAGGTATATTTCTTAGCACTAAGAACACTTGTGAACTGAGAAGGCTCGATACTTCTGCAAGATTTCTGTAATGCTCCAGTTTGGGCAGTTTCCAGACCAACTTGATGTTGGAAACTTTATTCTCAGACTGTCAGCATTTAGTTCTTTTGGCACCGTATTATAACTTAATCAGAGAGAGATTGTCTTCCTGCTGAAACTTTTTGTGAGCAGATGGGGAATGCGCTCCTGCCTCCTAAAACAATGCATTATATAGGCAATTTAATGCTACTCAGAGAAGGAAGATAAACCACTGTTATCAAATACGGGCTTATTTACATAGTGTATATAATTTTGTGACAATTCACCAAATTAATGTTGATACCATCTTAACCCATATTTATACAATTTTTCTTCGAAAGGTAGTCTTGTATTTTAAAAATAGATTCTATCTTACATATACTCATGGAAGGAAAAATCAAAACAGGTTATAAAGGGAATGAATTCGTAGGATACACTTTATTGTTATTAATCATCTATGAAAATGACTTCCTTAAGTAGCATACGACGGCAGTTAAAATGGTCCCAGGATTGAGATAAATGTGCATATTTTCTTTTCCCATTCTATCCGAAAACCTTTCAGTGTTTGGTACTTGAAAAACAAGATGTTATAATGGAAAGAGCATAGGAACAGAAGAAAGCTAGATCTGCAGTGATACCAGAAAGGAATTGTAAAGGCAGAGGTTAAATGTGCTTGACACATAAGGAAGTAAATAGATCGCTATCCGATTATGATCATAAATGGTGTTTCTATTTGCCGTTTAATATTGGGCAAAAATGGTAAGAAATGATCAGCACAATGATTCAAATTGACAGGCATCTTAAAACAAACTTAGAATGTCATTGCAAAATTTTTA
Source organism: Felis catus (assembly GCF_018350175.1). Classification (NCBI taxonomy): domain Eukaryota; kingdom Metazoa; phylum Chordata; class Mammalia; order Carnivora; family Felidae; genus Felis; species Felis catus. The sequence goes on from NC_058376.1 coordinate 97,941,333, forward strand.
AAAATAGTAAAATGGGACAAAAATCACTGGGAAAAACCCAAATCAGAAAGTTAACTTTGATAAGCTCAGAACTCCTATGTTCAGTCCTGAAATGGCTGGAAGATTTTAGTGCCCTGGTGAATGTAAGTAACATAGAACCAATACAAACTCATTAGTGAGACAAGCTCAGGAGATGGCAGAAGGATGAAATGATGTTCTGTAAATTATCCTTGCTACAAATATTCTTGCTACAAAAGGAAATATTCTTGCTACAAAAATAAAATAGGAAATGAAAATCATTATGTGGGAAAGTAGTTAAGGGATTATGTAGCTTAAATAAAACCTGCAAAGGGAACCCTGCTTTTTTGTTTCATTTTTGTTTTTCTTGACTTACTGTTCATTTAAATGCCAAGGGTCTGCAAAGTACTGGTAACATAAGTATTACTTGATTCTCAAGTTGGAATATTAGCTAATGAGAAAAAAATCTAAATATCCTTAGTATATTTAAGCTACTGAAAAGAGTGATGGATTATCAAAATATATATAACCTTTATTTCTATTTTTGTTACTAGTTTGATTGCAAGTGAGCGTAGAGGAGAAGTAGGAAGTGTTAAGTACTTTATGTTCAAATGGCAAAAGAGACCCTGGCTGTAACAAGAAGCCTCGTGCATAAGCTCTGAGGAAACATAAGTGAATGCCATCAGGACACCTACTTTTTACAAAGGTTTCTGCCCTCATAAGTTGATCACTGAAAGAAATTCTCAGCAGGTTCTAAACGATTAAGTTTTGGCTTTAAAATGCTGACTGAGCTTCCGTATTTTAAAACCAGCTTTCTCTTCTTTACAGGCTGAAAAAGAAAATCCAGGACTCACGCAAGACATCATTATGAAAATTTTAGAGAAAAAAAGTGTAGAAGTTAACTTCACAGAGTCCCTTCTTCGAATGGCAGCTGATGATGTAGAAGGTAGTCAGAGAGTCTTGTTTACTTTTCTTACAGTTGTTGAAAAGCATTTCCTCCAGATCTTTATTTGACAAAAGGGCCTCCCGCCCCTTCCCTGCTCCTTCCCTTCCTTACTGTTATTATTATTGTGATGATAGTGGGGAAAAAAATCAATGTAAATTATGTTTGTGTTTTAAGTGAGATTTCAAGAATGTGCTGAAGATATTAGTAGGTTGTTTGGGTTTTGATATATTAAATATAAAGGTTTTTATTAAACTCATCTACCCCATTGACAGATATCTGTTGCCATTATATTTGTTATGAATGTCATAAGGTTTAAGGTTTCTGTGTCAAGTATAGCTTCAGAGGCCTGATAAACTTGACTGAGACGTTTGTTTAGTTATTTAAGATTCATGGGATTTCCGTTCATCCCAAAATGAAAAATGTTTGGTCTTTCATCCTCTGATACTTCACTTGTAGAGTGAAGACCCTAATACTATTTCCGAACTAAGTTGAATTTTAATGAATTTTGCTTTTGCAACCTTGTTTTTCCTAATCATCTGGCCTTTCTCTCCCCACTCTGCCACACCTCTTTAACCAATACTGGGAATTCTTGTACTTGAATTTGGCAGGGAATTGCATGATGCTTTTTATTATGTATTTTGTCAGAGTATATGATTGAACGACCAGAGCCAGAATTCCAGGACCTAAACGAAAAGGCACGAGCACTTAAACAAATTCTCAGTAAGATCCCAGATGAGATCAATGACCGAGTGAGGTTTCTGCAGACAATCAAGTAAGCAACTTTTGGCTTTGGTTCTTCTTTTCTTGAAAATACTTCAAAAGAACCACTAATTCTAGGTGTTTTATTTTGGTATGACATTAATATTAAATTGAAATGCTAATTTGAAATCAAACTTGAAATTTTTAAATGCTGTATTTTTTATTATTAACTTTTAAGCTGTGGTATTTGGCATTAGAATGTAATGTTTTTTAGATTGTTAATATAAAAAGTGAATGAAATGTACATAAACTGGAATGCAGTTTGAACTATAAAAAATAATTGAAAAATGTAAATGTCAGATTAAAGTGAATAGAGAAGTTGGATAAATTATAGTATCGGTAACAGAGGATACCAGTATTATTTTTGTTTCAGAAATGGCATAAGTCATTAAGATAAGTAATGTACTCTTAGGCTTGAATAGCATTTTTTAATATTTGCCAAATCGTAAACCTCCAAATCCTTACCTTTGGGATACAGGTTAAATTAGACTGAGAATATGTGTGGGGCCAGGAGGCTGACTGGTGAGCAGCAGCAAGAAGGATCATCCTTGAGTAATGGTTCTCAAACCAGGGGCACTCTCCTCAGGGGTGAAAGGGTGGGAGAATGAGGGGGAAACTCCAAACATGATTTCCGGATGAGTAAAGAGTCTCATAATTTTCTTCAGCCTGACTGGATATAAAATGAAGAAAATTGGGAATAACTAGAATGGCATTATTAGCGCAACCTTTTAGTGAAACCACAAGTAGAAAATGCTGACAAGGAAAGATTTTCAGGTTTTTGTTTTTTGTTTTTTCGTTTTTCTGGAAGAGGCTGCATCATCATACATCCTATCTTTATTTAATTTATTTTTTTTTAATTTACACCCAAGTTAGCATGTAGTGCAACAGTGATTTCAGTAGTGGATTCCTTAATGCCCCTTACCCACTTAGCCCATCCCCCCTCCTACAACCCCTCCAGTAACTCTGTTTGTTCTCCATATTTAAGAGTCTCTTATGTTTTGTCCCCCTCCCTGTTTTTATATTCTTTTTGCTTCCCTTCCCTTATGTTCATCTGTTTTGTCTCTTAAAGTCCTCATATGAGTGAAGTCATATGATTTTTGTCTTTATCTTACTGACCAATTTTCACTTAGCATAATACCCTCGAGTTCCATCCACATAGTTGCAAATGGCAAGATTTCATTCTTTTTGATTGCCGAGTAATACTACATTTTATATATATATATATATATATATATATATATATATATATATACACACACACACACACACACACACATATACACACCACATCTTCTTCATCCATTCATCTATCGATGGACATTTGGGCTCTTTCCATACTTTGCCTATTGTCTATAGTGCTGCTCTAAACATGGGGGTGCATGTGCCCCTTTTAAACAGCACACCTGTATCCCTTGGATAAATGCCTAGTAGTGCAATTGCTGGGTCATAGGGTAGTTCTATTTTTAGTTTTTTGAGGAACCTCCATACTGTTTTCCAGAATGGCTGCACCAGCTTGCATTCCCACCAACAATGCAAAAAAGATCCTCTTTCTCCGCATCCTCACCAACATCAGTTGTTGCCTGAGTTGTTCATGTTAGCCATTCTGACAGGTGTGAGGTGGTATCTCATTGTGGTTTTGATTTGTAATTCCCTGATGATGAGTGATGTTGAGCATTTTTTCATGTGTCGGCCATCTGGATGTCTTCTTTGGAAAGGTGTCTGTTCACATACATCGTATCGTTGAAGAATATAAAGAGGTTCACTGGAAGTAAATAATAACATTCATCTCTTAGAAATAGTATTCTTTGCAATTCACATTAGAAAATGCTGTTTTAGCTGGTTTGGGCACCTATTTTGAGTGGTATGGGGAGAGGAGTATCCCATTTCAGAAAATAATGATTCATGTTGGGCACCCAACCCAGCTATCAAGGAGCACCCCTCCTCTTTTAGGTCTTCTTTTCCACCCCCTCCTTTTTTTTTAAACATTTTTTATTTTTGAGAGACTGAGAGATAGAACACGAAGGGGAGGGGCAGAGAGAGAGGGAGACAGAATCTGGAAGCAGGCTCCAAGCTCTGAGCTGTCAACATAGAGCTTCACACGGGGCTTAAACCCACCAACTGTGAGATCATGACCTGAGCCGAAGTCAGATGCTCAGTGGACTGAGCCCCCCAGGTGCCCCTCTTGTAGGTCTTCTAATTGAGAACCTGAAAGTATGAGAAAGATTTTTCATTGGGTAGCCAAATTTCATGTCACAGGAGCAAATACCAAGGTAGATATTTTACCCTTATAGGAAAGCCTCAACTTCCTTTAACTATTTTTAATATGTAAAAAAAGGAAGACAGTCAACTGTGCATGAAATTTTATTTTTAGTCTAATAAAAAGTAAACATGTTTTAGCTCATAAAAGGATAAATTGCCAGTGATCTGAAGCACAGTTGTTTAAACAACTTATTTTGGCATTTTCAAAAAAATTTAGTAAGATTTTAATGTGTTTTGATCATATATTTGCTTATAATCTCTGCTACGTTTCTATGAAAATATGACATTTTAAAAATAATATTTTCGGCAGATTTTGCCTCAGGTCATTGAAGGAGAAGTTTATAGAATCTTCATAGTAATAGCAGTCACTTACAATAATGTATTCAGTGCTTTCTTAAGTGCTTTGTGTGTATTAACTTATTATAACACTGCCATAACAAGTGAAGAAATTAAGTAATTTTTCCAAGGTCACAGAGCTGGTAAGTTGGTAGATCTGGCTTTGAACCCAGGCAAACTCGCTCCATGGTCTTCTCTGCTGCTTCCCAATCTGAGATGCATAATGCTGATCTAATCTGGTGATTGAAAAAAAAAGTTTCTACCATTTGGAAGAGGTGTGATAAAGGACATCTTAATATAGAATTCCGGTAGGTAAGAGAGAGAACAGTGTTGTGGTTGAAGCTGGGGTAGATATGATAGGCCCATAACCCTCATCCTGCTACTTTGACACCATCTTTCCCCTCTGTGGAGGCCCCAAAGCATCCCTGCTAAACCCACTGTGGCTGTGGAGAGATAGGTTTGAAAAACACTTAATAAACAGCCACATTTTAATTGTAAGGAAATCGAGGTCAGGAGCCTAAGAGTCTTGTCCATAATCCTTGACAGAGGCCGAATCAGGGACTTGTCTCTCATTTATCGGGCAGTATTAATATTTCAGTTCTGTTTTCTGGAGTGTGCCCAGCATGACTGAATTAAGAATATTGGCAATTCACATTTATTTCTTAACCATTTGAGGAGGTATAATTGGCCATGGAAAGTTTGTGTTGATAATATGTATTATTTCTGAGACTAAAATTCAACCATGTATGAATTAATATAGATAGGTAAGGTGTAATTATTTGTATCACTGATATAGATTGATACATTTTGGTACATATCGTCCCCATGGTTAATTGTTTAACAAATTAGTGGATAAAATCACACCAAAATTAAGGCTTATCCTTCAGGTACAACATATTATGTAGTTACTGTTTTTTTCTTTAAAATATTTTACTTTTGTATATTTAAGGTAGTTTTATCTTCTTCATTTATTTTAGCAACATTTTTCAATAAACATTTATCAAATGCTTTACCAAGTACTACATGTGATTTCATGGGTTATATTAAAGTAGTAAAAAGACTCCTGTCCACTAACAAATATCCAGGTATTTTTGTGTATGTTAGCAGACCTGGGTTTGAATTTCTATTCCAGTATTTAGCAGTGTGGCCTCAGTTAAATTGCTTATTAGCTTTTGTCTTTCTAGCTTCTGTCTGAAGATGAGGGTGACAGTTGCAAGAATTGAAAGAAATGACATACACAAAGTGCTTCACACAGAACTGCACATATGCTTACAGCACATGTTGCATTGTATTATAGGGCTTTTTTCCCCTTTTCTCTATGGAGACGATTAGGAAAATGATCCGGCAAACAAATACGTTAAAAGTTCTTTTGATTAATGAATGTTTCTGTTTGACTACAGTTAAGCTTATACAAATATTTAATAAAATTAATTAATAGGGTTTTTTTAAAGTCTGATACATTCTAATGAATGACTAGTAGACACTTGTACCTTAATAAAGCAGAAAGCCATGCGTTGATCTATTCACTCTTTATAATCTGCATTTGCATAATTATATGCTAAAATTCACGAGTTTGGTTTTCCAGATGGCTTCAGAATAGCTTTTCCAGAGTTGTCCAGTCTAGACCAAACTAAACATACAGCATGGGAATTTCCTTCCTTTAAAGTGTTCTCATAAACATATGTTATATAAATTTGGGTGACATGATTAAAAGCTCTACTATTCCATGCAAGTTTTGGATAAGGTGTATGTTTACATTTCGTCTGATGCCTGTTGTCCTCTCTTTCAAGTGTATGTTTCCCCAAAATTGCCCCACTAAAAGCTACAAATTGCTAAAATTCCTTCCTATTGTAACTGTATTATATGTCCCTTTTCACCGAATCACTTAACTCCAGACTGTTTGTAATTACACTGAAGTTATTTTATCCTCAGGTTTTCTCCATTTCTTGATCTGTTACATTGTCTGAAGTATTTTTTAGGGCTGATTATTTTCTCTTGTTGGAAATGGACCCTTAACTACTAGTACAGTTTAGCTTCCCTGGTGCAAACCTTAGTGCCTTAACTGAAAAAACTCAAAACTCTTCTGTGTACATACAGATGATGTAATATTTGACATAAATTGCCCAGATTGTTTTTAAATTTTTTTAATGTTTATTATTTTTGAGAATGAGACAGTGCGAGTGTTGGAGGAACAGAGAGAGAGAGGGAGACACAAAATCCAAAGCAGGCTGTGGGCTCACAGTGGTTGAACCCACGAATCGTGAGACCATGACCTGAGCCGAAGTCAGATGCTTAACTGACTGAGCCACCCAGGTGCCCCAACCACAGATTGTTTGTAGAGAAGGGCAGGCCTAGGGATAAACAGCCTTCATCATTCCATAGAATTCTTTATGAAACTCTATGGCCTAATTCTAGGCTCTAGGTTCCCAAACACTGGATTCCAAATTTGGTTCATCAGCAAAATCACCTGGGGGCTTATTTTTTAAGTTTTCTTTTAAAATATAGATAGCTTCCCAATATTCATTAGTAAGCCTGGGGCACTACTATTCAGTAAACCCTTGCTTTATTTTATCTAAGAGGTGAGTGGGTGAGAACTCACTGCTCTTTTGACCTATAGAATCCAGCCATTGTCATTATATATGGAGCATATATTCATCTTGTTGATTAGCCCAGAAAGCACATTCTTATTGTCCTTTTTTATTTTTATTTTTAAAAATCGTTATTTATTTTGAGAGAGAGAGAGAAATCACATGACAGGGGAGGGGCAGAGAGAGAAGGAGAGAGAGAATCCCAGGCAGGCTTCATGCTCAGCACAGAGTCCAACACGGGGCTTGAACTCACAAACCTTGAGATCATGACCTGAGCCGAAGTCACTTAACCGACTGAGCCACTCAGGCACCCCTAATCCCTTCTTTAAAGTAGAATATTAAAGTATTTACAAAGTTCTTCTGTATAAACACCTGTTTGATCACTCTAATTTGCTCCATTATGTTCTGTTTTAAATGGGCTCATTATGGATTTGAAGTACCTTCCAAATATTTATTTTCTGAAATCATAATTTTTCTCATGTCATAGTCACGTGACATCATTTTATTAAGCAGTAATGAATTTATGCACATCGTAGCAATACAGAAGGAGTCAGCTTACTTGAAACCATAGATGAAAGGAACTGTTGTATGAGTTAAAACTGCTGTTCCTAAACTAGAGGCAAAGAGGAGGAAAAAATGAGTGGATAGATACCATTTCTATGTAAACTTCATTGTCCTACTTGCATATTTCATATTTTAATGTATCAGCCTGATATCAATGTTTGACATACAGGAGGTAATAAGTAAATATTTATTAAAATATTTTACTATTTCAGAATAGGCTAAAATACTTCCTTTATACCAAAATCCTGCATACTTGTAATTCTTAGTCATCCCACTTGCTTATTTATGGGAAATCTACTATGAAACACATACAGAAATCTGGACACAGAGCTTTTTTGGTTTTTTTCTTTAGTAAAGCTGAAATGTTTTAGGTATGAAATACCTGATATCTGACATTTGTGATTAAAAAGTCAGTAATAAAAGATTATCTTTGGGATGGTCTAGATTCGTGTCTTACTAATTCATATCTTCACATTTACATTTGCATAGCAGAAGTTTAAGTTCAGTTTGACCAAAAATATTGCTATGAAGTTAGAAGATGAAAATTGAAAAGGGCATAGATATAAAAGACCAGAGTTTAGAAAAAAAAATGGTTTACGGATAAGAATAACATTCAACTCATGAGAATTACTGATTTCTTTATCTCCTTAAAAGGAGAGGAAGGTGTTGGTGCATATATAGTCCAGGGATGATAGCTGAAAAGGGTTAAAGTAGAAAAAATATTCTGATACTGCCTTTCTCAGAAATTTAAATGTATTTTCCAAGGGAAATAATTACACAAAGGTTTGGAAGAGGAGGATAGGCAGTTGTTAGAAGGTAAATATATCTTAAGAGATGTATGGGGCACCTGGGTGGCTCAGTCGGTTAAGCGTCCGACTTCTGCTCAGGTCATGATCTCACAGTTCATGAGTTTGAGCCCACTCAGCTGTGCTGACAGCTCAGAGCCTGGAGCCTGCTTCGGATTCTGTGTCTCCCCCTCTCTCTACCCCTCCCCTGCTCACACTCTGTCTCTTAAAAATAAATAAACATTAAAAAAATTTAAAAAGGAGTCTGAGAAGGAAATATTTCATTTTAAACATTCAGAGTATGAGGTATGTAACTTGAAGTGCTGGTAAATATAGGAGGGAGTTGCATGTAGCGTAAAAATTTTATATAATTGTTCATGAGATAGCAAAAGTGAAGAAGATAGTAGCTTGAATTTAGCTACATTAGCCAGAGAAAGGAAAAATCATAACTGGAAAAGATGAGAAGCAGAGATAATTCTTAAAAATTTGAGTAAGTATGGGGCGCCTGGGTGGCGCAGTCGGTTAAGCGTCCGACTTCAGCCAGGTCACGATCTCGCGGTCCGTGAGTTCGAGCCCCGCGTCGGGCTCTGGGCTGATGGCTCGGAGCCTGGAGCCTGTTTCCGATTCTGTGTCTCCCTCTCTCTCTGCCCCTCCCCCGTTCATGCTCTGTCTCTCTCTGTCCCACAAATAAATAAACGTTGAAAAAAAAAAAATTAAAAAAAAAAAATTTGAGTAAGTAATGCTGAATGAAATGTTACTGATTTGGGAAGGTTGAAGTTGCAGAATAAACCTAGACCAAACTGTCAGCAGTGCAAGAGAGGTCAGGGTCACAGAAGGGTACGGGCTAAAAGCTCCACTCAAACTACTAGTCGGATATTTGCACATGATGCAGGATTAGTGTGGTCATTAACTGCGTGATTAGTAATCCTTAAAATATGTGCGTATATTTATATATATTATATACAATAAACATGCACACAGACAAACCTCTTCCAAATGTAACTGATTTAAAGGAGATTCTTTTTTCCTTACCCAACAGGGATATAGCTAGTGCAATAAAAGAACTTCTTGATACAGTGAATAATGTCTTCAAGAAGTACCAATACCAGAACCGCAGGGTAAGTTGAATAGAAGCTTTATAAGCTACCACCTTAGACGTTGCTTTACACTTAGTTGCTTTATTGAATTAAATACTAAGATGGTTTGATTATGGGAAATAGTTTTGTATCATTAACCACTGGTTTTGTCATTGAATTAAAATATGCTGTTACATATATTTAAGTAAATACTTCTGAAAATTCTAATCCGTAATATAAAGTCCATTCTGTATTCTGTGTAATCTTCCTGTCTTTGATTTTGGCTTTTGTGTTATTTCTCTTTTCTTATTTAATATTTTTTTCTTACTATGTTTAATGTCTATAGGCACTTGAACACCAAAAGAAAGAATTTGTAAAATACTCCAAAAGTTTCAGTGATACTTTGAAAACCTATTTTAAAGATGGCAAGTAAGTAGTGTCATTTATCATCCTTGTCTTTTAAAATTAAATTATGGGGGCGCCTGGGTGGCGCAGTCGGTTAAGCGTCCAACTTCAGCCAGGTCACGATCTCGTGGTCCGTGAGTTCGAGCCCCGCGTCAGGCTCTGGGCTGATGGCTCAGAGCCTGGAGCCTGTTTCCGATTCTGTGTCTCCCTCTCTCTCTGCCCCTCCCCCGTTCATGCTCTGTCTCTCTCTGTCCCAAAAATAAACGTTGAAAAAAAAAATTAAAAAAAAATAAATAAATAAAATTAAATTAAATTAAATTAAATTATGTAGTTTTATATAATACTAAAACCATATAAATTACGCCCTTTTACTATATTGTTAATACTCGAGTTAACTAGTAACAAAGATAGACTGTTTATAAAAATAGCATGTGGTTGGTAATCCAGCGTAACTAGTTGAGAGCAGAAGGTGACAGACTTTTTCTGAAATAGGCCACATGGCAAGTATTTTGACTTGGGCTTGTCAGAACTATGTACTTTACCTCCACTGTTGTGGTACAAAAGCAGTCATAGTATGGGAGCAAGTGGCATTATGGCCATGTCCTAACAACACTTTATTTACAGACACTGAGATTTGAATTTTGTATAATTTGCACCTGTTACATAATATTTTTCTTCTTCTTTTTTAACCATTTAAAAATACAAAAGTATTCTTAGCTTGCAAGCCATACAGAAACATGGGAAGTGAGATTGGCTTACTACCCTACTTTACCAGCCCCTGAGGCTGTGGTTCTTAAATTTTAGTAGCCTCAGAATCACCGGAAGGGCTTATTAGAGAACAAATTGTCCATTCTGTAGGTCTAGAGTGCACCCAAGAATCTGCATTTCCAAGAAGTTTCCAGATGATACTGATGCTGCCAGGTCTGTTGAGAACTAAAGTTAAAGCAGTGGTTCTTAATGCACTTTGCATATTAGAATCACTTGGGTTCAGTTTTTAAAAATTCCAGTGCCGTGGTCTCAATTTCGGAGGTTCTGATTCAGTTACCTTGGAATTAGGGTTTAAGTCTTTTTAAAAAGTATTCCAGGGGGTGCCTGTGTGGCTCAGTCAAGCATTCCGCCTGTATTTCAGCTCAGGTTGCGATCTCACAGTTTGTGAGATCAAGCCCCGTGTCGGACTCCGTGCTGACAGCATGGAGCCTACTTGGGATTCTCTCTTTCTCCCTCTCTCTCTGTACCCCTACCCCATTCTCTCTTGCTCTCAAAATAATTAAACTTAAAAAAAAAAAAAAAGTATTCCAGGTGATTTAAAAGTGCTGCGAAGGTTGTGACTAACTTGTGGAAGGAGGGAAGCTTTCAGGGTCCTTCTACGAGTAGTATACTAAAAAGGTAAATTGGGCGTTGTTTTTAAAGTCAGAAAAATCATCTAAGTAGTGATTATTTCATTTATAACTGGCAGGGACCTCTAACATTTTATCCTTCCATTTGAAATTTAAAGATCCCTAAATCCATGTCAAACCATTACAGTATTATAATATTTAAAAAAATAAAATACGTTAGAATGGTCTGTTAATTTTCAGTTATTTTTTAACAGTTCAAGTAAGTTGAAATATTTACATTTACATTATAAATTAAAGATACTGAGCTACATTTTATTAATGGTTTTGTGTTATTCCCTACTACTGTTCAGATAGTCTAGGGGAAATGTTCCTTGACGACTTAGTTTAATAAGCTTGCAGGTGTGTTCTGAAAATAACCTTACATCTGTTTTTCCTTGGTCTCCACTGCTAAGCCCAAATAACCAAAACACATTAAAAGAATAATTTACTTGATGGGATCATTATTTCTGATTCTAATTAAGAACTATCACGAAATAAGCACATTGAAAGGTTGAAATTCCTTTAGAGCCTAATTTTCATTAATCTGAAGTTACGTACTCTGCATATGGATTATTCAGGCTCCCTGCTACTACTTTTTCTCCATTCAGTAGCTTCTTTAAATCATAATTATTTGCGTATGAATAACGTGCCACGAGTTTTGTACCTGCTTTCTCAAAACTGGAAACTGTTACCAGAACCTGATCTTTGAGCCATCTTTCAATAGAGGGATGTATTTGCATTAATTCCACTAATTCTTTCTGGTCCATCTTTTTTGAGAAATGTCTAGGATAAAGATACAAGTTTTAGCTATGATACTTAGAAACTGGTAAGACCACACTATGGGACTAGGGCATCAGTTCTTTGTCCCAAAGATGGGCTGATAGAAGAAATGTGTGCAGCACAAAGTAATTTCTAAGAACATATATTTATATATCATCAGCTTTCAATATTGAAGCCACATGATTATTTTAAAAGTAGATTTATTTCAAAAGTAGTTTAGAATTCTCATGGTTTTTTGTTTTGTTTTTTGTTTTTGAAAGAAGGTAAGAGAAATTGGGATAATTCAGATTTCGAGTAATTAACTTTTTTTCTTAAGTATCATGTCCATTGATATAGAGACTTTGAGGAGAAGATTCTATTTTGGTAACTTACATGAAATCGGAGCTGGAGACTACATTGAATCCTGTTTGGCCAGTTTGTTCAACCTAGCCATGAGATCTGGGTTTTGAGGCGCCACCTATCATTAGCAGCCCAACACCTTATTGCCAGCCAGAACCACTAGGGGGCAGTAATTCCTAGGATAGTTTCAAATGATGCAGGAGCATTCAGTACCAACTGGTATGAAGGATAAGATCCTCAGTACTAACTTGCCTTTCTTTTTTTCCCCCTAAATTGATTTCAGTGCTACTGTTAGCAGATGGTGTCAAGTATAAATATTTTTAAAGGATGATTTTTTTTTTTTTTGGTAAAATTAATGCCTTTTTTTTTTTTTTTTTTAAACAGGGCAATAAATGTGTTCATAAGTGCCAACCGACTAATTCATCAAACCAACTTGATACTTCAGACCTTCAAAACTGTGGCCTGAAAGTTGTATATGTTAAGAGATGTACTTCTCAGTGGCAGTATTGAACTGCCTTTATCTGTAAATTTTAAAGTTTGACTGTATAAATTATCAGTCCCTCCTGAAGGGATTTAATGCAGGATGTTGAATGGGATTATTGCCATCTTACACCATATTTTTGTAAAATGTAGCTTAATCATAATCTCACACTGAAGATTTTGCATCACTTTTGCTATTATCATTCTTTTAAGAATTATAAGCCAAAAGAATTTACGCCTTAATGTGTCATTATATAACATTCCTTAAAAGAATTGTAAATATTGGTGTTTGTTTGACATTTTAACTTGAAAGCGATATGCTGCAAGATAATGTATTTAACAATATTTGGTGGCAAATATTCAATAAATAGTTTACATCTGTTAAACATTTCTTTACTTGAAAAAATACATATATATATATGTATATATATATATATATATGAATATATATATATATGATCAGAAGACCAAGACAACTTGGTGTACTGTCTAAAGAACTTCTAACGGGAGCTTACTAGCAGTTTATCAGATAATAAAGCAACAAGAATTCTATTTTTTGGTCCTTAGTCACTCTGGGCAAACGGTAGCCAATGGAAATATTTTTGTTAGTTATTATATATGAGGTACTGAATATTTTTGCAACCTGTTTTAAGAAACTTATGAGAAAGAAATGGCAGTTTATAGTGTCTTCACACTGTAATGTCACTTCTTGAACTCTGTGACAATGTAAAGTTAAGTTTTTCTGGTATGCTGGGCCCTACCTAATAAGCTTTGTACCTTTTTTTTCCAAAAATAGCCACAACTAATAGTAATTTGGAGCTATACCAGTGCTAGTTGGTTTGGAATTGTCATGAGTTATAAATGTTATACACACTCTTTAAATATATAGAGCTTTGTTTCATCATAGAGAAGTTTTACGGAAATTATGTATCAGGTGATCATATTAAGTGATTTCATTTTTCAATTATGATAAAATAAAGGGAAACTCAGGATTTGTTTATCTTTTATAAAGATTTTAAATGTTAAGCTAAATTTCTGTTTGGCAATACAAATTTCTTTGCTATAATGCAATTTAGGTTTTTTTTAACTTTTTTCTTTTCTAAAAATATAAAGAATTACTATCTTGGGCAACATAAGAGGATATCTTCCTATTAGATATGAACAGGAAATATATGGAAAGAAGCAAAAAAAAAAATAGACAATTGGATGAAATCTCATCATTTATGGACATGTTACTGAATTGTTTTTTTTTTTTCAAAAGTTCATAGTAAAACAAGTGGAATTGGTGATTTTAATACTATTTATTTTTGATATAAATTATTCACTCTTGGAAGTAGACAGATGGTTGTTTGCAAAATAGACTTGTGAATATATGAAGAAAAAATATACTGTTTTATCTTTTTCTGAGCAGCAGACTTTTATAACATAAACTAATACTATATTCCCTCCAGTTGTCCTGACCTCTTTAACGGAACTCACCAGTTACCAGCCATTCCCCAAATCATCTGTTTTTATAAGCCATCTGTCTTTCCATTTCACTGTCCAGTATCCCTGGCTTCCATTTACATGAAGTTTACCACAAAGTTTACTCAGAAGGGGGGTTTGTTCTCAGGATAGTGCAGTTTCCTACATGATCCTAATGGGGCCGCGTTTGGGTCAGTGAGGAAAGGGTCAATATGGTCCTAGTCAGATTCATCTCCAGAGAACAGGAAAAAAAGGAGGAGGAGAAAACATTGGTTGAGCACCCTTCTCTTTGCCAAGAATACTTTGCCAAGTATTCTAAATACATTCATTGAATTTAATTCTCTTAACTGTCCCATGATTTAGCTGTCTGCCTTGCAGTTAAGGAAACTGGCTACCGGCACTTAAAATTACAAAGCTAGAAACTGCTGGTGCAGGGATTTGAATTCAGTGTTTGCCTCCATGATCTTTCCACTGATCTATACTTCATTCATTGCTGAAAATCCATCTGGCTTAGAATACTAATTCCCTAACACCACCTGACAAAACACTCCTCGTCCACAGGGAAATGGGAAAAATCAGGACAGTGTGAGAAGTTTTGAGAAGTTTTTCTCTTAAATCTAAATTTCTGCATTTTAGAGGCCCATTCTGTCTCTCTCTCTCTCTCTCTCTCTCTCTCTCTCTCTCTCTCTCTGGTATTATTCCTATGTTTTGGATGTTTAAAATGTTCCCTCTTCACACTTTTTTAAATATAATAGATGTTAGGGTTTTGTTTTTGTTTGTTTTTAAGTGATTGCAGTTTAAATAACTTTATTAGCCAAACATGAAGTTCACAACCCAGTATCACAATTCCTCCTAATTGTTTTTTTAACATTATTTTTCTATATGGAAATGATTTAAAATTGACCAAAAATTGGCAAGACTTAGAATGGTACGAAGAACATCAATACATCTTTTATCCAGATACACCTATTGTTTAGAGCTTACCATTTTTTAATCATTTGGTTGTTCATTTGCCCTCAACTCCCCTTTACTCTAGATCATTTCCATGTCTGCCTTTGTCTTTATGGCATTGATATGACATGTTTTTGAAGAATGCAGTCTTTTGACCCCCCACCCCCCCCACCCTTTGTAGAATGTTCCTCATTTGGAGTTTCCTCATTAGATTCAGGTTATTCATTCTCAGAATCCTCCATCGTTGAAACTGTGTCATCAGAGTATCACATCTAGAGTCACAGAGTGTCTATCTGCTATTGGTGATGTCAGTTTTGGTCACCTGGTCAAGGTGTTTTTCAGTTTCTCCAATATATAGTTACTATTTTTTACCTGGTGTCTACTAAACAATCTGAGGAAGACTCTTTTTTAAGTCTATGTTAACATCACCATATTCCACCAGGATTTAGCAGCCTTTGGTGATTTTTCCAACTCCAGCATCCTGTCCTCTACTGTAAGCAGGAGCCCTCCTCTGCCCCCATCCAGTCATTCATCTATGCTTATCTATGTGCAGTTTTATATTTACTATTGTTTTGGACTCCTGGTTGTCTATTTTTTTCAGTGGCTTATAATTCATTACTTACTTTGGTGCTTACATTGTCTTAAATTTGTTCAATGGGAGATCCTTCAGTCTGGCTCCTATGCCCTTGTGGCATCCGTTTTAACTTTTTTTTTTTTTTTTTTTAGCACATTTTCTTAAATAAAAGATGTTCTAGGATCTAGAATTAGCAGTTTCTTCAAGAAACTCCTGGGGAGTGATATTAGACACGTAGGTCTGGTTGCTAGGTGTCATCTCTTTCTAGGCCTGTTCAGACAGATTTAGGAAATGTGCCTATACATACATAAACGTAATATGAATGCACCATGTACATTTCACAGGTACTTCTATACACATCGTGTTTGATTTCAGAAATCATGAGTTCACACCGATAATTTCAGTTCCAGGCCATCCTCAGGGTTCTTTCTTGCTTTCTCCATTCCATATTTCTCTGTCTCTTTTTCTTCAGAATTTGGGCACTCCAAAAAGTTCATTTATTCACTCAGTCAATCCTGTAGTACATCTAAAATAGTACTGAGAATTGTTTTGCCCATGTCACTGTAAAAAACACTTAAAAGCTTGTTTGCAGTTCTCTCCCCACTTGTACTCTGCCCGATAATAAGGATCTATAATTACATTCTGTGTTCATAAATTACTTGGATTAATACTTTTTCCCCTCTCTTACTGTGATTATGTTATTTATTTGAAATAAATCGGATTCATTTGTTTCAGTTTTTTTCCAGGTTTAAGGTTCCCCCAAACACACGCACACGTACTTCATATCCTTGTTGATTTAGTTTTTAAAATATATGGGATATTAGCATGCTTCTAAAAGTTAGAACTATACCAAAGGTATACTGAGAAGTATTACGGTCTCATAGCCCTTCTGCCCCATTCTCCAGCCCCTTCATAGGTATCCAACTTCACTGTGTCCCCCCATGATTCTTTTTATGAAGAAAAGTAAGTATGTTTTCTTACCTCCCCCCACCCCCACCTTTTTTCTTACATTAAAGGTAGCCTGCATATAGAGAGACAAGCCCTTTGGCCCATGATGAACTTTCCTGGCACACAGGACTTGCAGTGCTAAAACTGGGAGGGCTGACAACTCTGTTTACTTGCTCTTTAAATTTTTTTTTGTTTAGTGTTTACTTTTGAGAGAGACAGAGACAGAATGCGAGTGGGTTAGGGGCAGAGTGAGGGAGACACAGAATCTGAAGCAGGCTCCAAGCTCCGAGCCGTCAGCACAAAGCCCGACGCGGGGCTCAAACTCACGAGCTGTGAGATCATAACCTTAGCCGAAGTCGGCTGCTCAACCGACTGAGCCACCCAGGCGCCCCGGTTTACTTGCTCTTTAAAAAACAAAACAAAACAAAAACCGTAGTGATGCATACTGTACATATTATAAAATCCACATATATATCTTGAAAGAATAACTTTGTTGAGGTATAATGTCACAAAATTAACTCATTTTAAAGAGTGGTGCAACCTGACCAAACTTCAGTTTTAGGGACATTTTCATCAGTCCAGTAAACTTTATCATGCCTGGTTACAGTTACTCTATGTTCCCACCACACCCTGCCTTCTCTCCTGTTCCAGGCTACCACTAGCTACTTTCTAGACTTACTAGACTTAACATTTCATATAAATAGAATCCTACACTATTCTCTTTTGAGTCCGGCTTTCTTTTAATTAGTAGAATATTTTTACGTTCAACCATATTGCATATGTCAGCATTTCTATCAGTATTCTTAATGCTAAATAGCATTCCATCCTATGGGCTCATATTTTGTTTATTCTTTTAATAGTTAGTGGACATTTGAGTTGCTTCCTTTTTGGCCCTCATGCACAAGTGCTGCCAAGATCGTTCATGTGCAAGTCTGTTTGTCTTTGGTTTTCATTTCTTTGGGGTAAATACCTGAGACTGGAATTGTTGGGTGTGCGATTAATTTATATTTAACTTTTTAAGAAACCATCATACTGTTTTCTAAGTGGCTATAGTGTTTTACATTCCCACCAGCAATGTATGAGGGTTCCTGTTTCTCCACATCCTTACCGACATTTGTTAATGACTAATTTTTATCACAGATGTCCTTGTAGATACAAAGTGTTATTTCATGTTTAAATTTGCATTTCGCTAATGACAAAGTTGAGCATCTTTTCATTTGCTTATTAGTTATTTCACATATATGCTCTTACAGACTTTGCTTTTTCACTTAGCATGGCCTGAAGTCACTCTATGTAAATTCATAAAGATTATCTTTCTCTTTCTCTCTCTCTCTCTCTTTATCTCTATCTTTCTCTTTGTTGTGGCCTTGCATTCCATTGTGTGAGAGGTACACAGTTTTATCCAATCAATCTGCAGTGCTTGGGCATTCAGGGAGTTGTCAATATTTTGCAAAATTACAGGTAATGTTACAGTGAGTGATCTTACATATTTGTTTTGTTTGAAATATACCTTCAGGGTAGATTCCTAAAAGTGGGATTACTGAGTCAAAGGACATACGCATATGTACTTTTATTACGTATTGCCAAATTCTTTTCATAAAGGTTGTGGTAATTCACATTCTACCAGGAATGTTTGAGACTTTGTTCCCCCAAAACTTCACTAACAATATATTGTCAAGCTTTTGCATTTTTGCCAATCTGATGGGTGAAAAATGGTATCTCATTGTAGCTTTAATTTGCATTTCTCTCACTATGAGTGAACTTAAATATCTTTCGTGTTTAAGCACCATTTTTATATCTTTGTGATTTTGAATTTGCTCATGCATTTTTTTATCATACATTTTTTTTATTATTATTATGTAGACAAATTTAACAATTCCTTCATGAAACCATCTGGGCTTGGTGCTTTTTTTGTGGAGTAATTCTTTGGCAATTTTATTTCTCATATGCAAATTGTTTTTGTAAGCTTTCTTTACAGGAGTCCGTTTGTTAAACCATATTTTTCTAAGAAAGTATTCTCTAGGTTTTCAGATGTATTTCATTTGAAGTAAGTGACATCTTTTATGTTTAATTTTTTTTCTCTGTATCAATAGCTATTTGTTGTTGTTTCTTATTCTGTATATTTGCACTTTCTCTCCTTTATTTTCTTTATTAAACTAGGAAATATTTTGTCTATGTTGTTTTTATTTTTCCAGAACTCTATGCATTAATTTTCTGTGCACTACCTCTTTAATTTTGATTTAAAAAAATTTTTAATTTCTGCTCGTGTATTTATTCCCCCCCACCCCCACCCCCGGGTTTGTTTTACTTTGTTGTTATTTCCCTAGCTCTTTCAGTTGGGAATGTAATTAATTTTTATTTTTTACTGATATAGGTATTTAGTGCTATGAAATTTTCTCTGATCACTGCTTAGAATGTATCCCACAGATTTATTTATTATCATTTTTCAGAAATTCTGTAATTTTTATTTCTATTCCCTATCTTGCCTAAGTTGTTTACTGCAATATCTTAATTTCTAAATGGAAGAGCCTTTTTGGTTGCATTTTTAATTTCTATTTTTATTGCACTGTGATCGGCAAGTATTGTTTGTAATAACTTTATAGTACCTGCTGATGTTTTCTTTGTGCCCTAATATATGATCAAATTTTTGCCTATCCATGTGAATGTTTCATGTATACTTGAGAAGATTGTATGTTCTCTATTATTAGGATGTACTATTCAATATATATACAAAAATTCACCTTATGTCGTTTAGTTCTTGTATATCCCTACTTTTTTTTATTCATTTGGCCTGTCTTGTACTGTGTGTTAAAGTCTCTATTAGTAGTGGTTTCTCTGTTTCTCCTTACATCCCTTGTAGTGTTTTTTTTATATAGGTGATTGCTGTGTTGTTTCACACATAGATATTCATACCTGTTGCATCTTAAATGTGAAATGTGGATTTTAACATTATAAAGTGTTCATTTTGTTTAGTGTAATGCCTTTTGAAATTGTCTTTTGGCCTTGAGTTAAACCCATTCACATTTATCGGTATGACTGTTATGTTTGAACTTACTCTGTCATATAACTTGTTACAATTTGTATGTGCATTATGGTATAATTCATATCTTTTCTACTTGGTGTACTCTCTTTGCTTTGGGAAAAAAAAACTTCCTTTTGGCATTTAGGAAGGTTTCTATTTTGATTCTAGTCATGCCTTTGTTAATATTTTGTAGGATTTGTAATCCCCTGGTTTTTTTTAAACTCTTACTATGTGGGCATCAATTTTGGATCCTATCCTTTAATTCTCACCTATTAGTAAATGGGAGTCATTGTTCTTTTTGTACATTCCCCTTTTTCTCTCCTTTTTAATTGCATTTTTCTACTTTATCAAAACATAGATGGTCTAAATTCTACGATTAAATAGGTGAAATGCTTCTGATGAGTCCTTTTGCCTAAGTATGCTCAACCACCTATTGGTTGCATGAAGCTCATCCTCTAGGTGCTTTGTTTTGTTTTTTATTACACAGTTATATAGTATTACACCATATACTACCATTGTAGTAGTATAGTAGTGTTACATTACACATTTATCTAGTATTCTCTGATTTTTTTGTATGTTCAACATTATTTTCCTTGTAGTGTTGATACTTAAAGGATATCTTGGTTGTGTAAAATATTCTTGGTCAACATTTTCTTTTCTTCAGTTTCTTGAAAATGTAGCTTCACTGTTGTCTTGCTTTATATGTTGCTGTTACACATTTTTTTTTTGTTTATGTTGAAAAGTCTGATATCAGTCTAATTCTCTTGTCTTAATATTATTTCACTTTTGTTTTTGTTTTTAGCCTGGAAACTCTGAGAATTTTCAGAGTCTATTAGTTTTATTAGGATATGTATCAGAGTTGACCATTCCAGGTCGATTTTCCTGGTACCTGATGTGCCCTTTCTGTGTAGATTGAGCTCTTCTTTTATTTCTGGAAAGTTTTCTTGGATTATAATTTTAAACATTAACCTTATTGCATTGTTTTTGTCCTTTGGGACATCAATTAAACATGTGGTGGACCCTCTTTGCCTGTCTTCCATTTCAACTACTTTCTCTGTGTTTTTTTTAAAACTTTCTTTCTTTAATTTTTATTTGCATTTTTCCCCTTGATTTTCTTTAAGATCCTTTATTAAATTTTTATCCAAGTCTGCTTTCTCTTGGGCACCTTGTAATATAATCTTTTGGTATGTATACATATATATTTTTTCTGTTTCTGCATTCAGTCAACTCACATTTCTTTCTCCTTATTTTTGTGCATTTCTGTTCTTAGTACTTGTACTTATGATTCAGTCTCCTTTTTTCATATACCATACATTTATCTGATGATATTTTATTTAGTTGGGGTGTATTGGTACAGTTTTCTTTAGCTTCTTGGTTTCCTCTTTGGAGGGAGTGGGGATTTTCAGTAGCAGAAATGAATTGTGTTGATGTTGGGGAAAGAGAAAACTAGTGCACCTTGTTTCTTTTTTATTATACAAGATACTTAATGTTCTCTTTGTATTTTGTTTCCTTCTCCTGTCTCATTCTTCTCTGGGTGCAATGCTTTACCAAAGCTTCCATTTCCATTCCTGCGTCTTCTGTGCAGCTAATGTTGGGAATCATCCATCATATGCCCACCTGGGTATACCCACCATATACCAAAATTCTGTGTTCAGAATTTTGTCATTTATGTTGTACTTTCTCTTTCTAGGGATGATTTTACTTTTGCTGTTCCTAACTCCTCTCTTTCTACTCCTTTCCACAGAATCTTTTAAACTTCCCCTTACTTGCCCTATTCATTCATAGGCATGCCATCAGCAAAAGAGAAGTGAGAGTCTGTTGGAATTGTTCTTCTCTACTTACAGGTCATTTGACGGTTGCAGTGTTCTCTGTCTGCTAGTAATACTGAAGGTATAAGTCACCTAAGGTCTAACTTACTCTCCTTGTTGAATTTACCATTTTATTTAGGAGGTTGTGGGGATATACAGAATCAGACAGGCACCATTATTCTCCAAACCTGAAGTTTCCTTTCCAGTTTTAAAAATAATTTTGCCAGTTTGTGAAATCCAAAATTCCTGAGACCTATAGATTAAAAGATTGGGTCTTAGAGATAAATCATTCACTCTGTTTTTCATTGGGGCAAATTCAGAAAGCGGTTGGTTCTTTCTTCTCAGTTTTCCCTGTCCCCTTTGCCCATAAGTAGCACTAATAGAAAATAAGCTCTGTTTTTCTCTTTTCCCTAGTCTCGGTATTCTTGCTGTTAACTTGCAGGTTAATTTGGGATACAAATTTCTGTTCTGAGAAAGTTCTAAGTGGCATACTCATGTTGCTAAAATGGAATCCTTGTGGACTTTGAATTATTAAATAATGTGACTAAATTATTAAATAATGTGACTAAATTCAATGATTTTCCAGTCATCCAGTGAACTATGCATACCAGTTGTGATAAAAGATATAATAGTATGCCTTTGGAGTAATACCTAGTGTTTTTAATGATGTCTAAGCCCACTGGCTGCCGCTGCCATAATACAGTACCATAAACTGCATGGTTTAAACAACAAAAATGTGTTTTCTCACATCTGGAGGCTGGAAATCTGAGATTAGGGTGCTGGCACGGTTAGGTTCTGGTGAGAACATTTTTTCTGGCTTGTTTCTTCTTGGCTGCCTTCTTACTGTGTTCTCACATGGCAGAGAGAGAGGAAGAGGGGAATGGGGAAAGGAAGAGGAAGCACCATCTGGTATCTTTTATAAGGGCACTGATCTCATCATGAAGGCCCTACCCTCATGACTTCATCTAAACCTAATTATGTCCTAAAGGTCCCATCTCCAAATACCATCATATTAGGGCTGCAACGTAGGAATTGTGGATGGCACAATTCAGTGTATAGCTTCATTCCAGATACTGCCTGCTTGGAGTATGGAATTCAAGATTTATGTGGCAAGCAAAGTCTGGTACCTACGGTTGAATAGAATAGCATTCTTGGAAACAACAAAACTAAGTTCTACTGTTGATATTATGTGATAAGATGGACACAAGTCCCACAAAGAATTGAGAAAGAAAGCACAGGAAATACCAGTCAAAAGAAATAGTGAATGCTCATTAATGAATTGCTATAAAACAGGGCAACACCACAGAGGAAAACAGTAAAAGATGAAGATGTAATACTAGTATACTAGTTATTCTGGAAAAGGTCCCATGAGGAAAAAAAAACAAACAAAAAACAACTGACTCAGATATAAGGATATAGAAAGTCCTTACTTCCAGGTTGTTACACTTTACTAGAAGACTATTGGTAAAGGGAAATTACATTGTAAGTTTTATTTTCATAAAACTTATGGGTGGAATAACTTCTTCTTACTGGCTGTGTAACCTTACATAAATTATAACTTCCTGAATTTAACTTTCCTCATCTATAAAATTTGGGACACAGATACCCCAAAATATAACCCCCCCCCCCCCCGGCCATTTCTTTTACTCTCTTTTAAGTTTACCTCCGTTGTATTTTGCCCTTGGCTCCCTCTCTGCTTTCTCTCCTCTAGAAGATGATGGTATGGAAGATGGGCAATAGGACTTTATATTAGTTAGATTTATTATAAGGAATTGCCTTATGTCATTATGGTGGCTGGCAAATCCCAAGATCTACAGGGTGAGTTGGCAGGCTAGAGACCCAGGAGAGTCAATGATTTAGTTCCAGGTCAAGTCTGAAGACCTGAGAAGTGGGAGAACTTTGGTGCAGTGCCAGTCTGAGGACAGGGAAAAAACAAAAAACACAAAAAACTGATAACTGAGTTTGAAAGTCATCAGGTAGGACAGAATTCTCTCTTACTTAGGGGACAGTCAGACTTTTTCTTCTGGTCAGGCCTTCAACTGATTTAATGAGGCCCACCCACACGACAGAAGCAATAAATTCTAGGCAATCTATGATTTAAATGTTAATCTCATCCAAAAATACTCACACAAAAGCACCCAAAATAATGTTTGATCAATTAGCTAGGCAATCCCTGATCTACTCAAGGTCACTCTGCAAGGAGGGAGGAAGTCCATGGAGGAAAATGAATTAGGACTACAGGGAAAATATCCTATAGGAGGAATCCAAATATTACCTTATAAATGTTCCAAAATCTTTTACTCAGCATGAATTAAGAGACTTGTTATTGTTTTGTAAAGATGCTAAATAAGAAAGCAAACAGTGCTTCAGAAAAGGCGTCCCTTCACCTGGGCACATTGCCTGGAAAGCTACAAATTAGCAGTAGGACATAATTCCAAAGGAACTTTGAAAAAGAAGAAATTACACAGATTGAATTCTAAACGGAATTGAGATTTCTGTGGTGGTGAAAACAGCTGAATACCGCTCTGCTTCTCCGACTTTCTTGATCGGCATTTGTATCTGACCCTTTTATGATGTTTATGCATTTCCCTTTCCTATTAAGCTTTTTCCAAAATTTGTTTGAGAGTTGTTATGATTTTGGACAGTTTGACATTTATATTCCAAGCAAAAGTGCTAAGCTTTTTCAAGCATGTATACTAAGGTCTTTGAGAAAATAAACCCAGTCATTTGCTACCACTGCAGGGAAAAAGCAGTCATCTTTCTAAATCAAATCGGCTATTCACAAACTTATTTAATACCTCATTGTACTCTAGTAATTATCCTACGGTGTCTGGTTTTGCAAGTATGAATAGGAAGTTATTCTCTGCATACCAGTCTACTCGCTAACATCTATTTTATCCTCTTTTTCCGGTGGTACTCACAAGTGCTAGATGAGGGACCTTGGTTTCCTCCAGATGCCTCTTCTGAAGGAAACTGCCCCACCATGGTCATTGCTGAAGGGAACGGATCTTGGCTATTTCTGTCACTCTTCCTAGCTGTACTGATTGGAACAGGGGCAGCAATTTTGTCCAAGGGCCAAAATTTCTGGTGATGGCCTTTGAGTAGCCAATCCATAGGTGGCTCTGTTCAAACACGATGAGCTGGATCACTTCAGATGTTGCTCCAAATTCTAAACTGTGTAATTCTAAAACTTGATTGGCAGTGGGAGGTTAAGCCAAAGGTATACAGTGAGGCGATAAAGCAAAAGGAACACACATGAGCCAACGTCAGGAGGAAGCAGAAACCATGGGTAAAGGTGAGGTGAAGCAAGTTGACCAGAGGGTAAGTTGTCAGTTTGTAGTGAACGAATGTAGAAATACAAAAAGAAACAGCCGTTGAGTTGCTCAAGTGACATTTAGGTGAACATTCAATTGATTGCTATTGAGATAAAATAATCCAATTCCCAGCCCTTGTTTGGTTCCTGAATGATCTTCATCAAACTTGGCAGTGCTGTAATTCCTTACTTCTGAGTGCCTAATATGTCTCTCTTAATCTGGCTCTCTCTCTCCCCATCCTTCCTCTATATAACAAATCCTCATCACTTGGCTACCTAAGTGAGCTTGTTTTTTATAACCAAAATAGCCTGATCTACATTGCCTCATGGGTAGCTGTATTCGTGGAGTACTGATTATTAAGCACTCATATTTATTTTCCTAATGCTAAAACACTAGATTTATTCTCGTATTTTCCCTATTTCCCCCAATATATGCCCCCCCCCCACTTTCTTTGCTGATAATTTACCACTAAAATGAAGGAAAGGGGAGAAAAAGGAAGTAGACAGTGTAATTAGGCATTCCTCTTCTTTCTGTTGGTCTGCACAGTTACCAGCTAGAAAGCTCCCCTGGCTAATCAGATTTTTCTTGTAATTTAGAAAAGAATGATCCCTAAAATTCTATCTATAACTAGGTAATTGAAAATAGCTAGATTTGTTTTCCATTTTTTCTTTCCTAAGAGGAAAAAGAAGAAGAAGAAGAAGAAGAAGAAGAAGAAGAAGAAGAAGAAAAAGATACTTCTCTGTTCCCAAGTAAAAGGAAAAAAAAAAAAAAAAGAAGAAATAACCTTTACCTATTCCTTTGCTGTCTTTGCGTTCAAAATACAAAAAGGCAGAGAAATCTGGGAAAATGATTTCACACCTAAGGAAACACACTCCAGCATTTATGGCCCGTTCTTGATCAGACATGTCACTTAGCTGGTTCTCAAAAACCTACGTCCAACAATTCCAAAAGCACACTTTAACCTTTTAACCTTGCACATGCACTAGTATTTCCAACAAGACAAATGTTATCTTCCTCATTGTTTATATCTGTTATAGGTTATTAGGTTATAGGTAACAAAACTCTAAGTAACGTTTAAATAAATAGTTGTGTTTTTTTTAACATAAGAAATCTTGAAAAAAAAAAACAGTTGCTGATGTTGGTTAAGGGGCTTAAGTATTAATTTTCTGACATTTTTGTTTTTTCCCTCTGCTATTCCAGTCATCCTGTCAGCATACAGGGCAGGATGAAGAGAAGAGGGAGTACCTTTCCTGTTTTATTTAAAGCAAAAGACTTTCCAAGGTCCCAACAGGCTTCCACGTATGGTTTCATTGTCCAGAACTGTGTCATTATGTCACACGGCCATTTCTGCCTGGAAGGGAATCTGGGAAGGCAAGCTGTCTTTCCTGGTGTTGGGCACAATGTTGTGTATGGAACGGGGTTCTACTAGCAAGGCAGACGCCAGAAGGGGATGTTGGATAGGAAACCCAAATTGCTGGCAAGATAGGAGGAAAATGTTAATGGGTCCTTTAGTAGCCTTTCTGAGCCTCAGAGATGCCTTGGTATTTGACCTTTTGCAAACTTGCTCTCTCCACATTAATTCCAGGAATTATAAGGAGAATCCAACTAAGGAAACTGTTCAATCACCTATGCTTCACTGTTGCAAATGTTTATACTCAATAGCCAATACTATGAGAAACAAGCAATATTATGAGATGCAGACTCCACTGGAGAATGGGCACTGTCATGGGTACCTGGGTGGCCAGGAGGGGTGCTGTGTGACTCCTGGATATAAAAGCTGAACTGACCCCAGAGCCAGTGGCTTCCATGAGGGAGGCTTGTCCTCATAAACTCAGCAGGACATCAGTGGTGCTTCACCTGCTTGAGCTCAAATTCTGAAATTTTCACTGTTAACTTTTAGCTAGAAAACATTTCAAAACTACATTAGCTGTAAGAATAGTGCAATGATATCTATGTATGTGTGTGTTGATAGCTGTTATATAAGATCATTATTATTGAGTATAGCACTGTAGGATAATCCTGTACTTATTTGTTTATCTCACCCTACTAGAGACAGGACCAATTTGGCTTTGTCACTTTATATCACCAGTGCTGAACGCTATGCTTGGCACATAGTATCAATGTACGAAAAGGAACGACTAAGCGAATAAAGAACTACATTTCAATTGTATTCTTTTCAAAGAATCCACTTGCCATTAAGTGTTAAAATCTCCACTGGCAATGTAAGAAGAGTTCCTGGTAGTTCAGGGTTCAGCATCGGTTAAAAAAAAAAAAAAAAAAAAAAAAAGTACTTACTGCCAGTATGAATGCAGTAATACCACCTAGAACATAGCATATTTTCTTTTGGGGGAGAGCCCCTATAGAGCATTCTTATACTTCCCCCTCTCCCCCTTTTTAAAACTAAGTACTGGAGGGGAATTTTACAGATCATGTGATTTAGTCTTCTAATTCTACTCATGAAGATTCTGAAACAAGAGAAGTTGAGTAACTTCCCCAAGTTCATGCAGCTGGTTATTGTCATAAATTTACATCATTTTTTTTTTTTCTCTTAGTTGAGACCTGACTCACTTCTCTAAATGTAGCATCCTGCTTGGTACATTTATCTGCCAGACCATTACCATCTTTGTATTTTCCCAAAAGGGGGCATGAACTCTTCCCTGAGCTAAGTGGCCTCCACCACACCACATGCACGCACACACACACACACACTCACACCTGAGGTGACCATGAACACACATAATCAGCACTCCTATCATCTGCTCAACACATGTGTAACTCCCTGCCTCATTCAAGAGTATATTTGTAAAGCTTGTCTTTAAAGGACCTCATGTTTTTCAGACATTGGCAAAAATGAATCTTGAAAATTACAAAATCAAAATATGTTGAGTAAATTAAGATCCATTTTCTCTGACAGTATTTGGTCTAGGCAATGATTGCAAAACTCCATCTGCATTTTGTAAGATGACTTCTCTGTGAGCACACTTGGAACAGCTTGATTTAGGAGTGTCCTTCCGGTATTAATTTGACTATCCCTGCTCCTGCCACAGAGAAATAGAGCCCCTTGGTCTTTAGGGCTCTTCATCAGAGCACCATGTTTGGGAGCACTGTGTTCTGCGGGAAATATTTATTGAGGCAGTGTTCTCTCTCAGGCTCACAGCTTTCAATCTTTTAAAGTACAGTTTGTCTCAGAACTTTGCTATAAGTTTTGAATTCCTTTTTATTGCCTTCTTCCCCTTTGCTTTCCTAGACAGAATTTCTTAGAGTAAACAAAGGTAAAATGGCAGCATTTTTCATAGTAGTTTGGATTTTTTTGTTTCTTTGTGTGTGTGATCAGTGGAAGATTGGCACAGGAAAAAAGAACATATGAAATATATAATATACACTATGAATATATATGATTCATAATATGAAATATATGATATATTATAATATACATAAAATAATATATATATTATATGACAATTCCTTTTTGTTTGAGCTCCTTTTAATTTATTAAACATTCATTTGGGGCACTGGGGTGGCTCATTCAGTTAAGCATCTGACTTTGGCTCAGGTCACGATCTCATGGTTCATGAGTTCAAGCCCCACATTGGGCTCTCTGCTGACAGCGTGGAGCCCACTTTGGATACTCTCTGCCCACCCCCCCCTGCCCTTCCCCTGCTTGCGTGCTCTCTCTCTCTCTCTCTCTCAAAATTAAATACACATTTAAAGAACACATTCGTTCAATAAATATTTATTTGATGCTTACTATGTGCCAAGCTAGCTAGCTGTGCTAGGTACCTAATAAATATATTATTATAATGATTATATTTACATTTTACATTAGTTTATACACAATATACATAATAAGCATGGTAACATAGGCTGTCTTGTATTTTCACACCTCATTTGAATGTCAAAGCAGGTGTTTGAAGTGGTCATGTAGGAATTATTATCTTCACTTATGACTGTAGAAACTGAAGCCCAAAGAAAATATATGTCCAGAGTTACATGGATATGGTGAAGACTGCATGAAAATCCAGCTTTCCTGACTCTGACCTTGGATCTCTTGTCCCATAGTATTTTATTCCTTTTGGAGGTACTTTTATCTCCACATTTTGCCTCTGCCACCCCAGTTAGTGATCAGTGCCCACCCAAAGCACTGTGGCTGCCCATGGTCCTCCCTTGAGGTAATTTATAGGAGAAGCTCGCAGTCTTACACCCTTACATGTCTCCTCTCTCAATCTCTGTTTCTGTCTCTGTTTTATATGTGTATGTATATGTATATGTACATGTACATGTATATGTATATGTGTATATAGTATCTTGCCTGACACTAAACCACTCAGGGCATTCAGATTGAATTAAAATGCACTTTGCTTCTAGAATAAAGTTTTTAATGGTTTATAAATAAAACATCTAGGGGCGCCTGGGTGGCGCAGTCGGTTAAGCATCCGACTTCAGCCAGGTCACGATCTCGCGGTCGGTGAGTTCGAGCCCCGCGTCCGGCTCTGGGCTGATGGCTCGGAGCCTGGAGCCTGTTTCCGATTCTGTGTCTCCCTCTCTCTCTGCCCCTCCCCCATTCATGCTCTGTCTCTCTCTGTCCCAAAAATAAATAAAAAAACATTGAAAAAAAATTTAAAACATCTAATGCTGGGGATTCAGGCATTCAAATAGTCTAAGAAGGTCATGTTATGACAGACAGTTGTTATACTGCTTTGGTTATGAGAAAAAGTTATTTCTGTTATTATTAAAAATAGATTCAGACAGTACCAGATAGACGAAGTCTTCTTAGAGAAAACTTTGATAGTTGCCACTAGCAATCCTAAGGCAGAAAATGTTTTTCAAAGTGATAACCACCCCCCCCTCCACACACACACAATAGTTACATTTAATAACTAATCTCGAAAAAATTGGTATGCCATTGTTCTCTCTGGGATTAATTTAGATGTAAGAACTTCCTAGAAGCAATGAAAATGATTATAGAATGTCAGCTTCAATACAAAATACCATACTGTGGATAATTTTCCTTCATTCTGTCTTCCAGTTACAATATTCCAATCCCTCCTACCTGGTCTCCCTGAATTTGCAGGGACTTTGCCTTCCTCTGACTATGTACCGATATTAGTGCTAATTCATGTGCAGAATTTATGATTTATATATAGTTTTGACCATATTATCTCATTTTAACCTTAAAACAATTCTGAGATAAACCATATTGCTATCTTTATTTTGAGTTATTACTCAGTTTGCTCAAGATCATAGGGTCTGAAAGTGAGAGAACCAAGACGTGACCCTGGTATTCTGACTCCAAATTCTAAACTCCTTTGACTTCATTACCTAGTATATGCTTTCCATCTCCTCACTTCTTATACCTCTCAGCTTTCAAACTGGATTTCAAATCACCCTGGTGTTTAACAGATTTCTCTGCACATGGCTTTATACTATTGGATACATAAAAGGATCTGGGTTTTCAATTCCAACGTCTCTACTTCTTTGCTGGGTGATCTTAGGTAAGTTATTTAATCCATCTAAGTCCCAGCTTATCCATCTATAAGATGATGACCATAATAGTGCCCATATCAAAGGATACCAAAGTAAATTAAATGAAATAATCGATGTGAAGTGTTAGCAGAGACCATATCATGGTATTATTACGTTATGCAATTTATAAGTTGTGTAAGGTTGGGCAAGATACTTAATCTTGTTCAGTTCCATCATTAAGAAAAAAAGAAATATTAAGTATCTTGCAGGCGTATAATGAGGTTTAAATAAAATAACATTTGTGAAAGTGCCTAACAGTCGTTGGAACTCAATAATTTTTCATTTTCAACCCACTTGCTTTCTGTCTTTCTTCAAAGAGAAAAGTCAATAAATGTTTACTGGATTTCCAGTCACTCCTTTCATGGCAATGATTTTATGACTATGTGTTAGTGGTTCTATACATGGATGCAAGTGTTCGATATCAAGGTGACTTTGATAAACTGCTCTAAAGCTCCTTGTAGAATAAAATGCAGTGTCCTTTGAGAGAGGTAACATAAAGGAATTTGGTAACCTAGTTCAGAGTAATTGCCCAGAAAGTGGCTCCCCAGTGAAAGCTGTGCAGACAGCCAGCCCACATGTACTTTGGGCATGGACGCATTTCAAGGAGAAGGGTTTGTTAAACCAAAGAGGTGCTCAAAAGCGATTAGCTGTTGGAAACACCCATTCAAAGTTGCATAAAAACATTGAACCTGAGAATATTTTTAAGCCGTGATTTTCAATATCCCTTTCATTGGATCCTATGTGTCTACTGAGACAAGAAAAGCACAGTGGTAGAATGCACCTTTTCAAGTGGTAGAAATACTTGTCAATAATTAGAATGTTCTTAATTTTACCTTTCACTTCCACATATTTTTTAATTTGGCTGCCACTGCCAAATTATAAATTTATAACATGCAATTTATTGCAAAATTATATATTTAGTTCTTTTAGGATATCATTATTTTGTGACTTCTCAGTGTTTAAATACTTGAACAGTCTGAGAAATGCTATTATGAAAATACGGTTTTGTTACTATGGACATTGTTCAGCAGATCAAGAGGCAAACATTACATTGCCTAAGATAGGATTAATTTAAAACCAACCTTTTACTATTATTTGTGTCTCTGAGCAACGGTGCGTGTGTCTCATTCATCGTTGCTTTTCTGGCACCTAGAGCAGTGTCTGGGATGGAATAGGGTTGCAACACATTTCCATCTTACACAGAAACTGTATGTATAAAAAATGCTTTGTTGCAAAAGCACTTAACTGGTTTATTCTAGGTGCTTTGAAGATTCAATCTTTTGTTTCCCTCACTCATTTTATTTTTCATGGAATTTTGCTTCTGTTTCTGATTCAGTGTCACCCATTCCCAGGATCCTTCCCTGACATCTCAGAGCTATGGGTGAAGTTCACTTTCTGCCCATCCCATTTTACAAATGAGCACACGTTGCTGTACTGCTGTGTGGCTTATGCGAAGCTCTGTGTTGGCAATGTAAGTCTCGAGCATTAGTGAGGTATCATCCTTGTTCTTAGAGAGTTAATGTAGTAGGAGACAGAGATACACAGGCAACTAATTATACTGCAAGGCAGAAAGAAAAAGTGCTGTGCTTAAAGTATAAACAAAATGCTGTGGTTGCAGAGTGGAAGGAGTAATTAATTCAAACGGGGAGGATCAGGAACAAGGAAGGAAAGAAGCTAATATTTATTGAGGACTTAAAAGTTGCAGAAGGCAAGCCTAGTGCTTTCCCTCAGGCTCTGGCAGGAGGTTGTATTTAAACTGAGCTGTGGGGTGTTTGGCCGCTGGGCCATGTTGGGAAGGCATGGGTTCAAGAAACAAGGATACCAGGAGAAGACACCCTTCTGTTGTTCCCGTGCAACGGGGACTGGGACAGCCTTCACGTGGGATAGTCTGGTGGAAAACTGGGTTGGTAAGGGAAAGCTGGTTTCTGTCAAAATGAGGAGGTGCAGGGAGAATTCTAGGCAAAGATGAAGAATGTCGGTAAGGATAGGCTTCAGTGTGAGGGGAGGGCAAACTAAGGAAGGGGGATTGGAGGAAAGGCAAGGCCCACATGTACACTGGTGGGTATAAATTACGGGCTGGACCGGGGAGTCATGTAAGCACACTTAGGAGAGCGTGTTCGGTGGGGAGAATGATTCAGCCCCAAGGTGCCAAAGGAAGCACAGGCCAGTGGACGCTTCCGCTGGCTCTACCCTTTCATGTGTGAGCGCTCCACGGGGCTGGCGAGTGTTGGCGGGTCCCTACAGGGAAGGGGAGCAGGTGTCCCCTAGCTCACCAGCCTTCTCTGCTGACTCAAACGTCCACTCCTTCTCTCCTGACTCAAACTGTCTTCATCACTGCGCGTTCGCCCACAGAGCCCGGTATTGGAGGCGGCCTGGGGCAGGTTTTCACACAATCATAATTGATTCCCGGCAAGCAAGAAGGTAAATTTCAGCGGAGTCAAGAGGCTAGTTACGGATTTTACAGTGCTGTGGAAGTTTAACCTGAAAATTAACCACACAGTTACAGAGAAGGTTAAAGCCATTTAAGACTTTACGATCAAGAATTATTTCCCACGCCGTAATTTTACCGAACCAAACTGTGTCGATTGATTAACTTCTGCGGTAATTTATTAGCTGCTCGTTATACTTTCCTGTTTTGACTAATGAAAACGTTTAGCGCTGCATCTTGATGGCAGCTAAGTAGGCCAGGCAGTTTGTCTAAGCATAATTAGAGAATTTTGCATTGTTAGCCAGTGGGGTACCTACCTCTCCCGGTGCAGCTTCAGAGAATGGTTTTTCTGTTTCCTCAGCCTTCCCTCATTAGTGTCTCTTCCTGGATAAAGCCCAACTCTCCAGAACATCACTATAAAATATTTTACAAACATTTATGAGACTGATCCAGCTGATCCAAACTATTATTAGTTTTCTAATTAGGATAGCAAAAAGAACTATTTTGTTCCTATTGAGACAGCTTAGGGGAATTTATAATATTAGGGCTTAAAAACATTTTCCTAGCTTAGGTGAAGGTCTAAATCAGGAAAGGCCAACCTGGGGTAAACACGCCCCCCCTTTGCCCTTCTGTGCCCGTGATACACATCTGTAATCTATAATGCCACTCCTTTCCTCTGAGCCTAGATATGACTTCAGAATCTTTCTCAACACAGCACCAGAAACAGCAAGAGGTTGGGATTGGCATGAAAGATGAACTAGCCAGGTAATTGCTCCTACAAGCCTATAAAACTCCCTCAGGTGCAGGGACCAGATCCATTTCAGGACACGACATACAGTAGGTTCTTAATAAATGGTCTTTGGAATGAACAGTGGACAGAGAGCTAGATGAATTAAATGGATGCATGAATGATATTTTTCCCCTCTAAAACTGGTGTAGGAATGCCTTTAGGATGCTTCCTTCTCTGTGTTCTTCAGAATGTACTGTGTATCACCATAGCCTTGTGAACACCAGCTCATAAAAATGATAGAGCTGGAAGAGACCTGAGAAAATACCGAGTGACGACTTTTCAGTTTTGCAAAGGTGAATGAAAGGTGCAGAGAGGACATCCATCTACGGCTCAGTCTCTGAAGCCTGGGAGCCACCCCCCGTATTTCATCCCTTATTATCTCTTGTGGCTTTTGGCATTTTCTTTTTCTCTTCACCTGTAAAGTGGGGAGAGTGATTTTGTCTATCTCGTCTGCTTTGCGGGGTTGTTGTAAAGCTAAGCAAGCAAAAGAATGCAAAATGCTTGGTGTAGTGCCTAGCATATGGTAAATACTCAAAATACTCAAAAATACTTCTTTTTTTCCCCTTTCTTTAATGGTAGCTGAACCAGTGATGATACTGTAAGTGGTTTTATTACAAAGCTTATCATGTGATGCTGTGGTTTCCCCCCTTCTGTTCAATGAATTGATGAACATCCCCATTTTAGATACATAAAACTAAGACAAAGAGAAGATAGGAATGGATTCTTATTAATTAAGAATAAAAGGTTTCCTATATGGAAAACATAAAATTCCAGAATGTCATTCTCTTTGCTTTGGCTAATCTTATTATTTCATAATATATAACATGCTTCATAGAAATATATATTTTTAAAACTTGCTTCTAAATAATAGAGCAGTGAAGTTTAATTAAAAAAGAGGGAGATGAGCAGTGCCTGGGTGGCTCAGTGGGTTAAGCTTCTGACTGCAGTTCAGGTCATGATCTCAAAGTCTGTGGGTTTGAGCCCCATGCTGGGCTCTGTACTGACAGCTCAGAGCCTGGAGCCTGCTTTGGATTCCTTGGTTCCCTCTCTCTCTGCCCCTCCCCCATTCATGCTCTGTCTCTCTTTCTCAAAAATGAATAAACATTAAAAAAATAAAATAAGGGGCGCCTGGGTGGCTCAGTCGGTTAAGCGGCCGACTTCGGCTCAGGTCACAATCTCGTGGTCCCTGAGTTCGAGCCCGGCGTGGGGCTCTGTGCTGGCAGCTCAGAGCCTGGAGCCTGTTTCGGGATTCTGTGTCTCCCTCTCTCTGCCCCTCCCCTGTTCATGCTCTGTCTCTCCCTGTCTCGAAAATTAAAAAAAAATTAAAAAAAAATAAAATAAAAAAGGCGGTAGCTGAATTGTCCTTTAAAAAAAAAAAAACATTTACATCACACATTGAAACCTTGAGGTCAGTAATTAGTTGTGTGGGCGGGGGTGGGGAGCGGGGAGGGTTAGGTAAAGTTGTAGTTGGCTTCACTTTGGTTGCCAGGAAACACACAAAGGCAAGCAGGAACAGATGAAACAAAGAATTGCACATTGCTGGTAAAGTGGCCTTCGGAGGCAAGCCCTCCGTTGGGACAGAAGTCTTGCAGGGGCAAGTCACACAAGAAAATGGAGTTTAAACCCCTGACATGCTAACGGAAGCAAGGTTAGCCAAAGAAGTTCTGAGAAGTTGCTTTTTTAATGCGTTTCAAAGGAGATTTACAAGCTGCGTTGTGTATTGGTTGGTATAAACATGGGGGAAGCTTTATCCATTTTTAATCAAGCCAGATTAAACAGAATATAAGGAGGGGTGTTTTAAAAGGATTCGATTGTAGATTTTGAAAGTAAACTGTGGAATTAAAGACATGTGGGGGTTGAGGGCTTTTACTCCCTACCTTGAACATTTTGGCTTGAACATTTTGTCTCCTAATTGTCTGCCTTGACATGTGCTTTCATTTTGGAATTCTGTTGCTAAATTGGGTTTGTTTTCCAAGGCACCTGTTGAATAATAAAAAAAAAAGTATAGAAATAGTTGAAGGCAGCTGAAAAGAGGTGAAGCCATTATGAGTTACCAGAATGCACTTGAGTTGAACAAGGGGCCACAGCTGGGGTCAAAGAGCCCCAGGGGAACAGGAAGTGTGGCCACAGATGAAGACCACCACCCTGCCCTGCTTGAAAACCAGCTCTGTGTGGGCGACTTTCTCAAAATACAGAGTGCTTTTGAGGTAAGCCTTAATCTTAATTACTGGAGGGTTTAAATTGTTCATGAAGACTAGGATGAAACAGATTTTTCCCTTAAAATTGTTTATGTATTTAATGGTTAAGACCTTCGATGGTTAAGTGTCTGACTTGGGCTCAGATCTAGTGGTTCATGAGTTGGAGCCCCTCGTCTGGCTCTGTGCTGACAGCCTGGAGCCTGCTTTGGAGTCTGTGTCTCCCTTTCTCTCTGCCCCTCCCCTGCTCACACTGTCTCTCTCTCTCAAAAGTAAATAAACATTAAAAACAAACAAACAGGGAATTGAAAAGAACTGATCAGGCTTGGATTTCACGCCAGAGTAACGTTAGTCCTCAGTTCTGTGGGCCAAAAAATATGATTTAGTTCAAAATTGCCGCTGTTGAATATCCTTGCCATCAAGGAAGGATTAATTCTTGGGCAAAATTTTTCTTAGAGATCACCATTGTTTTGGAAACCCAAAGGTTATGGTTGTGAGTGGGGACCAAGGTGACTCCCAGCACAACTGTCCTTAGGAAGTCTGGAAATGCAAATAAGCAGTTTGTAAACATTCTCCCCTGCTTCACTCCAAGTGACTCCATTTTGAGGGGGCACTTAATTGTCCCAGGATCCGTGTGAGCGACAGTCTCCCACTTTTTTGGTAATTATCGGAACAATGCCAATCGAAACAAAATGTAAAAGTTTTCATTTTAATTCTACATATGAAATAGACCTTATGAATTTTAACTATAAATAAATAAGTTCCTTCTCTCTATCTTAGCTAATTAATTTGGAATTCTGCAGCTGTGCATTGTAACCCGCATACATCAAAATGATTTTTAGTTTCTCATGTCAGTACGAAGAAGTGCTCTTTCGTGCTGTGGAATTTAGGTAGACATGAGCCCTCCTCCTTTCTACTTCATTATGTTTGCTAAAATATGTTCTTAGGACTCCAGAAGATCCTCTGAGGGTGCTTGGGAGTATCCACATTAATTTGAGACAGACATGCAATATTTTGGAATACCACCTTGAAATTAATAAAGCATGATGAAATGTAACAATTATATCAGCCTGTAATTGGCATAAATTTTAATCTTCAGCTTTCTCCCCCCAAAAGAGTTGCTAACTACTGGAAAAGTCTGCTGTACCCTGTTTTGCATAACCAGTTAGATTCTACCTATAATGATAAATTAATGTCCCAATTATATCAATCATTTCTTTATAATATAATCCATCATATTTAGTAGGAAAGACATGCTCTGCCCTACACTTTCCTCATTTTAATTGTCATATATTTGCTATTCTTCCAACCCTATTTGCCTGAAAAATTTCAGTGTTGCTCCTGTCCAATGCCCCAAATGGATCTGGCATATTTTGATAGACATAGCAAACATTTTGACAGCTTGAGAACATTCAGAAAAACGTAACTCCAGATCATGACAGCTTTGACTCCGCCATGAACAGAAATATGGTGGTTTGTTCTGCTAGGACACAAAGAATCTGAATTCTAGGGTCTGTTAGGAGAGTCGACATCCTGAAGTTGATGTGTTCAAGCGTGAAACTGCTGCCAAAGGGTGGGAGTGGGTGTTCTCTTCAACCACTGATCAGCCTGGAGTGAAGCCAATGAAACAGGATAATCAGTCTCAAGATTTTTTTTTTTTAACTTTAAATGTTTCAAAGATTGGATCACTTATCTTGAAATTACCAGTTGGAAAAGCAGGTATTACTGAGAGAGAAGAGATTGCAATTGGAGCTTGCATGAACATAGAAAATCTAATGACAGTTTAAAAAAAAAAAAGAAATTGAGCTTTGCATATACACTTTTCAGAGAAAATGAAGTCTGTCCATTTTTCACAGACTCAACAGACACAGAATGGAATAATCCAATGGCAAATGTGCAACAGGACTAAAAGTTAGGCCCTTGAGACCGTCTGATTTCTAAACACAGCATGGATACTGAGAGAAGGATGATACACTTGATAATTTCACTGGAGTTCGGTCCATCTGTCATGAACGTTAGGCCCACAGGCCACAGGTGTAGATTGCTGTAAAAGGACAAATTGCCCTAAGCGTCCTGCAACATGGAACTCTAAAGGTGGTGATTTGTAGTCCAACCATTAAAGACATGCTCTTGGAAATGCGAAGATTCTGTCACTAGGTCTCTTTATCTCCTCTTTTTTTTTGTACACAGATTGCTTATTTGGGGCTGAAGATTTGTCAGATATTAGATAAAGTCCATATCCTTAATTGAAAAATGGGGAGTTGGGTCTTTGAATTGCATACTGAATGTTTCACGTGTATTTCCAAATGAAATATACACACCGTATACATCTTAGTAGTAACATTTAGGAATGAAGCAAGTAATGCTTACATGTATTGTAAAGTGGTATAAATGACTCAGAGTCACTAACTGTAAGCTCTTTTATCAGATTTCTTGGATTTAAATCCCAGTTTTGCCTCTAACAGTATGTCTTTGTGCAAATTACTTAACCCTTTGGGCCTTGGTTTCCTTTATTTCTAACGTGGGGGACAACAGATTTGTGGTGAAGATTAGATAAGCTGTTATCTGAAAAATACTTGGAAGAGTGCTTGACACAGAGTAAGTGCTCAATTAACATGGGTATTATTCAGGGAGTAGACGTTGAATCACATGGCCTCTAACATTCTCCTGATTCTAACTCCTACATTTCCTAAAGGGATTTGAACTTTGAATGACACAACTATGCTTTTACATTCCTTTTAGTTGCTATAGGAAGTGGAAGCAGTGAGTTGCAAAGACAGATTCACATAGAAGTGCACAAAGGCATCATTCTTCACCTCTTATTTCACATTTTATTAGCATTCAAAAGATTTTAACTGATGTCTTGATCCTCATCTTTATTTTTTTAAATTTTATTGTATTTTATTTTAAATCGATCCCCATCTTTAGAACAAAGAAATTACCTGGATAGAAGTACTAGAAATTTCATTTTCTTTCAAGTGATGGTGTCCAAAAAGCCATATATCAACCTGAATGGAATGAAACTTGTATTCTTCAAAGAATTGTAAAATGGTTGTTACTCAAACTTCCCTGTAGCACTTGCAATGCTTAGAGAAATGACATGGTCTCTGGATATTCATATTATTTTGATGTCCACCATATTTTACATTTTCTTAGATACTTCAAAAGCTATAGCTATTATGTAGAAAAAGATGGCTGTGGTTTGATGATTTTAGAGGAATGCAGATAAGTGAAAATTATGGTCCAAGGGAAATGGAATTTTGGAAAAGCCCCACTGAGACCTGTTATATATTGAGGTTCTTCAGAGTCTGGCTATGTAAATTTCTGAGTATTTCTTCCCTTGAATTCTACATTGTTGACCTCTACATGCCAGGACTTTCTGTTCTTCGGTCCTGGATGCCCTGCTGCCTGTTTGGCCTGGGACTGTGGTTTGCCCACCCCTGCTGGACTCACTGGGTTGGGTCCCCACCTACCTCTGACAGCAGCTGTGTCTGTATATCATCTCCTGGAACTTCTGTTCTGGCCAAGGCTGTGGGCCCAGAATGAGGGACTGGCCCTATCCTGTCTATTCCATGCCGCTATTTGCCCCAGCCCTGCTAAATTTTTCGCTTAAATAGCTAGAAATGAAATCTAAACCACATGCAAAAGATGAGCTATTTATGCTCAAAGCATAAAACATTGAGAAAAGCATAGCAAAAATCCTAGTAGAATTTTTAACATCCCCAGAGATGTTCAGGGAGGTTCTCAGAACAAACCTGTCTTGGGGGTAAATGGAATGTGCACAGTACACTTGTGCTAACTTAGTCTCGAAACATCAGAGAAGTTCAGAAGGCAATTCCACAGTTCCTGAAAATTGTGCTTGAGATGTAATAAAACGATTAAATCCACAGAATTTATGTTATCCTTATTCTTGGTCGTCTTTATAAAATTCGCAAGAGTCTGCCTATAGACAGATTCTACAGCTGAGCCTATGAATGATGCTTCCTTGTTCCGACAGGACAAAGCTGAAGGCTCTGAGATCCTGCCAGGCAGTGTAGACTCTAAGGGAATATGGAAAGATGGGTTAGGTCTTTCCTACCTTTGCTTTATTTGTCCTTTTTTTTATTATTATTTTTTTCTTTGTCTTTTTTTTTTTTTTAACATTTATTCATTTTTGAGAGACAAAGAGAGACAGAGCACAAGCAGGGGTGGGGCAGAGAGAGAGGGAGACACAGAATCTGAAGCAGGCTCCAGGCCCTGAGCCGTCAGCACAGAGCCCAACGTGGGGCTCGAACTCACGAACCATGAGATCATGACCTGAGCTGAAGTCAAACACTTAACTGACCGAGCCATCCAGGCACCCCTATTTGTCCTTCTTTCTAATCCATCAAGATTTCTCCCTGTTCCATAAGGCCCCAGTCTTCTCTCAGCCTTTTCATTGCTCATTGTATCTTCACTATTAAGGTCCCCAAGTGGACAGGCCTTTTTGGACATATCTCATGTTCCAGAAGAATTCTTGTCTCTTGCTTCTTTCTTTTCCACTCCAGGCATTGCTATCCTAAACACAAATAAAATCCCCCATCTTTGTTTCATTCCCTTTCCTTACAACTATTAGATTTTGCTTATCTCTGACAAAATAGGAGACAGTTCAGGAAGATCATTAAAAAAAAATATTTAGGTAAAACTGATAGTTAAAAACTCTATATTATGTTATCCAGTAAAGTTCCACATTAGACAATTTATATTTTCATAGCGTGTGCACACTGTAAAATATATAATAGCTCATACACGTTAGAGGTTTATTTCTTGCTCATATAAATTAGAAAGTAGATATCTCTTTTTTTTTTTTTTCCAGCGTTTTTATTTATTTTTGGGACAGAGAGAGACAGAGCATGAACGGGG
Source organism: Felis catus (assembly GCF_018350175.1). Classification (NCBI taxonomy): domain Eukaryota; kingdom Metazoa; phylum Chordata; class Mammalia; order Carnivora; family Felidae; genus Felis; species Felis catus. Next base: position 97,981,921 of record NC_058376.1, read on the forward strand.
GAGGGGCAGAGAGAGAGGGAGACACAGAATCGGAAGCAGGCTCCAGGCTCTGAGCCATCAGCCCAGAGCCTGACACGGGGCTCGAACTCACGGACCGCGAGATCGTGACCTGGCTGAAGTCGGACGCTTAACCGACTGCGCCACCCAGGCGCCCCGAGAAAGTAGATATTTCTAATTGGTGGGCAGCTCCAGGTAAGGATTCAGGTGCCCGGGCTCCTTCCATCTCTCACCATTTGTGATTGCCACGCATCAAGCTAGTAGCAGGAGTGAGAGCAAGAAGGGTCACATGTGGAAGGTTTTCATGGATCCCGGACACATCCCAACTGCAAGGGCAGCTGGAACACAGGTTATGTACACAGGTTGTGCCCAGAAAATAGTCTCATCCCCAATCCTTAGAGTTTGATGGTAGAAAAAGTTCTGTCTCTCCTAATAAACCAACATGCTTCCTTTCATAGATTAAGGAGAGTTCATGTGCCTAGCAATGTTTTGTGTTTTGCCTTAATTGCCAGGTTTGAATTTAGTGTTCAATTAATACCACTCTTCTTAATGTAGATTTTTCTGGAACAGCTATCTGCTATTTTCATTATATGACCCCTGTTCTTTTATCTTTGCTTTAACGGTCTAACCACCTATGTACCTTCATTGTAACTGAACTAAAACTCTTTCTGGAAATCAGTGGAGGTGAAAATGATGAATAAAAATTTAATATCTTTCAAGTATGATAAGATTTTATAAAGCACTTCTATAGGCATCATGTTATTTGATCCTCTCACCAGCCTGGAATGTAGGCAGGGTAGACATTTTTATTTCCCATTTACACACAAGAAGAATGAAGCGCAAAAATATTTAACTGAATTACCTTGTGGGGCAGAGCCAGGACCCAGGGACAGATTGTCAACTTTCCAGCCCATTGTATGGCACGGCTCCCACTGGCCACAAGGCAACGCTGTGGGATGTTGTTGTAAGGAACAGGAATCCGATAGGATAAGGACTTGGTTAACAAACCAACCACGTTAAGTTAATAACACATAGGCGCTCAGCCCTCGTAACTTGGGATTAACGTACAATCAGCAAATAATCAATAATCAAATCAATGCAGAGAAAAGGTGGAAGAAAAAAAGGAAAAATAAGAATAATTTAGTACTTTATTATTATTTTTTTCCTTTCTAAAGACATCTTATGGGGCACCTAGGTGGCTCAGTCAGCTAAGCATCTGACTCGAGCCCAGGTCATGATCCCATGGTTCATAGGTTTGAGCCCCACGTTGGGCTCTGTGCTGACAGCTCAGAGCCTGGAGCCTGTTTTGGATTCTGTGTGTGTGTGTGTTTCTCTCTCTGCCCCTCGCCTGCTCACACTCTGTCTCTCTCTCTCTCTCAAAAATAAATAAAGATAAAATAAAATTTAAAAAAATAAATAAAATAAAGGCATCTCAATGGAGGCTTATGAGAAGGTAAACAGGTAAAGCTTAATCTAGAGCTCTGTTATATAGTACGTTGTGCATTCAGCAGCCTCAGTCAATTCATGACCTGCTAAACAAAGGCAGTAGGTCAGAGCATTTCTTACCTCAACTCTCTTAGTGGAATCAAAAACCCCATTTTTGTTGGCAGCAGGAAATCAGTGAAGCTCAGGGGGGGTCTCCCCTACCGCTCACCCAACAGTAAGGTAATAACACAAAGCAAATCCAACACCACTGCAGCTGGTACAATTGGAAATGACTGACATTCTTTGGAGGTTTTGTTTGACTTGCTAGAATTCGTGGTTGAGGCTAGCAAACAATGTCATCACCAAAACAAAAGCAAGTAAAGTTGTTTGTCAACACACATGGAAAAATCGGCCTTCTTAAACGCTGCTGACTTTGTGCCGAATTTTGTGATGAGTTCTAACAGCTTCATGCCCTTTCCCATTTCTCTGTGTGCTTTTGGAGCAGGTGCTTATAAAAATTGATCCGGGTCAGAGAGGGTGGTGAAGAATGCTTTAGGTGAACAAATATTTTAACCTTGAGCTTTGGCCAGGATTGGAGCAGAGAAGGCAACCAAGAAACTTGTTATAAAGGTGAGAGAAAGACAGTACAGTGCCTGTTGCTATTCATTTGTGGTGCATCAACTTAGCCAGACCTGTAGACCAAGGGCACGGCCTACTTTTTAAATTTTCTTGAGAATTAAAAAAGAAAAATAAAACAGGCAACCGAAGGACTATAACGTGTGCCATTACTGCACATTTGTCATTCATTACCAAGTATATTACACTCAGTGATAACACAACCTACCACCCCAGGAAGTCTCTGGATTGTCCCTTGGTGATTTCCAACTTTTTCCCAAGGCTCTGCTTCACACTTCCACAAGCACCTCAGGGTCTTTTCCTCCCTCATCGTGTCTTACCACCATCTCATGGATATATGACCCCCATTAAATCTGGACTCTCTGGGCACTGACCTTCTCTGCTGAGGACTACCAGGGGCACTGTTTTCCTCTACTCCTTCCCCTTCCACGTGTGCACATGTTCTTCTCTAATTCTCTCAACACTTCTGAGGCCAGGTTGCCACATTGCTCCAGACCTGCGTTGTCCAATATGGTGGCCATGAGCCCCAGGTGGTTATTTAAAGTAAAGTGAAAATTAAAAAAAGAAGAATTTAATAAAATGAAAGGTTCAGTTCTTCACAAGCACCAGCCATATTTAAAGTACTCAGTAGCCACAAGTGGTTAATAGCTATCATATTGGATAATTAAGTTTATACAATGTTTTTATCATTGCAGACAGTCCTATTGGGCAATGCTGTTTTGGACCCTTCTCATGGTATCCTACTAATTTGTTCCATTTCCTCGTTTCTGGTTACATTAATATGGCAAAGAGGTTACTCTTTCTGTAAACCTACCCGGAGGTTGAAGAAAATATTTTTCTTCAGAAACTAGAGCCTGGAGGCCAGAAAATAATTTCCTTCACTCTAGTCTCAGACCTATTTTTCTACATTCCTTCCCTGGGATGGTAAAGAATACGTAACATCTATTCCTTTCAGGGGAATCCTTATCTCCTCATCCGATCCCTTTCCACCTCCCCACAGGTAGTTAGTCTAGATTTATGGTTCCAACATATCAGTCACAAAATTATCTAGCACTGTAACATTACCCAAATTATTTAAGTCATGCTGGTCATATTTTAGTTACTTGAATGATTTAACAGTATTGCTATTTTAGGGCCTATCAAATGCTGGTGTCAGCTTGGAATATTCCTGCCCCCTCCCCCACAATTTCCCAGCAAGCTCATACTCATACTTCATATTTACATACTTCTCTCTCGAGAAAGTCTTCTCTCACCATCAAGCCTGGGTTATCACCTTCCGAGGTTTCTGTTCACCTCTTTTTGTAGGTTTCTGTATGTTCTTTTTGTTGTTTTAATTGCATATGCCCTGACTAAGTACAATGCTGTTATTTAAAACCAAGTAGAAGGATCAGGCAGGCAGAGAGAAGTCAGTGCGACATCAATAGATCCCAGAGGGTGGACACTATGGATGCAGATGAGATATCTGGAGAAGAGAGCAGAGTGTCTAAGACAGATCTTAGGGAAATTTTTCAAGGAGGTAGAGAAACTGGAGTGGATACAATAAACAAAGAAGCAAGGTTATTTCCTGGAAGTTGAAAGGAGAGAAGCAAACAGAAAAAGAGAGTATAGCCAGTGAAATACAATTTCATTCATTTTTATGATTCCTATTTAACAGTCCCTTTATTATTAAAACAAAGGTAGGAGGAGAACATTATTCTCATTGTAAAAAGTTGAGTCACACATGAAATTGTCCTCTTACCACGGCCCGCCCTCAGCCACTGCTCTGCCCCAAGTTAACTACTCTTGCGTTGCATCTTTCCAATGTATTTTTTATTCATTTCTGCCCACAAATGCACATCCCCATATCACATATAGTTCTATTCTTCATAACTATGCCTACATATTTTATGCATTCAAGGACAAAATGCCACACAAATAGCTCCTAATCATGTGAAAAGATATTCAAATTCATTAGGAATTTGATTTGAAATGCAAATAAAAAAAGAAGACATCTTTTTTCATTCATCAGCTTGGCAAAGATATATTCCCAATATATACTGTTGGCAAAGAATCAGGGAAATGGGTACTATTATTAAGACTGAATTGTCAAAGCTTTTTTGGTAGGCCGTTTTCCAGAACATATCAAATGTAAAATGTATCCAATGTGTACTTTTTGAATGAGCAATTCCAATTCTATCAGCTATCCTAAATGAATTATGACGTGCATAAAAAAAAAATCTATGTACAAGAATATTCATTGTGATTCATTTTAATATTGTCAGTAAGATGGACTATTTAAAATGGCCCAAATATTTGTCAATAAATGAATAGATAAGGAAATTACAATATACTCCTACCACTCAGCTATTAAAAAGAATAAGGCACGCATATGAAATTGTCAGGATTTACTGTTCAATGGAAAAAGGAAAATTGCAGAACCGTGCAAATCATATTCTAAAATGAAAAATGTGTGTGTTTCAATATGTATTGAGGTCTCAATCACGGAAAAATAGAATCTTACTTGTAACAGGACAAGCATAGCAGATGACTTGTGGGCACCTTATCTATATCGTAATTCAGAGCAAAGATAAATGTCATTAAAATGTCAGCATATCTAATAACCTAAAAATTCCATGGTACTCTCCTAAATATGTGCCTAACAACGCCGAATTTAAGCAATGCTGAATTTAAAAGTGACACCTTTTATAAATACTTCGAGCTTCTACTAAGTAATGTTTCTCCACCAGCTTCCTTTCGCTGAGTTTTAGCATTAAGAGACAGACTGTGGAGACCTATTTTATTGCCTTCATTTTACATGAGAGGAAACAAAAATCTAAAACAAAGGGATTTGTTTTTGTCCAGCTCCATTTGACTTGTGGGCAAAGCCAGAACATTGCTCAGTGTCTTCTGATACCCATTTCCGTCCCTTTTCTCATGGTGGACAACCCTAAACTTCGTTTAGAATTGTTTCGAATTTTCCAACATTATTTTGCATAGTATTTTCCTATAACTTGACCATTGTTTATTACTATGATCTCCTTCTGAAATTTGCTGTTACTGGTAAAACAGATGAGCATCTCTTCTGCAATATGGAAGAGAACGGTAAAAATATTTTCATCCATTATCTCATTCTTGCAACAGGTATTTATTGAATGTCTGCCCTGTGGGATTTGAAAAGCACTTAGACCCTGACCTTCCTTCACAGAAGGGTATATGCCAACAAGTAAACTTGCAGTTGCTCTGTAATCACTCCGTGCTCTGAGGAAAGAACAGAACTGGGAGAGCATATGGCTCACGTTGGGGAAGGGCCTCCTGGAAGGCTTCTTGGAGGAAGTAAAGTCAAAGCCACAATCTGAGGGAAGGGCATCACGCAGGCAGGTAAATGCAGGTTGGGAGGTTAGTTTTCTGGAAAGAGGATATGAAGTGCAGAGTTTGGTTGGGCAGAAGTAGTTGGTACTTTCAGGCATCCATTTACCTGTGTCTTTGTTAGTCACAAAATTTTAATTCTGTCCAGACTCGTGAGCCCTCGAATCATTGATATCATCCTGTAAATGAAAATTAAAACTAAAATTCATTGAAGCAAGCCAAAAAAAAAAAAAAAGGCAATATGAACCTTGGTTGGCAGACTAGTGTCTCCTGTTGTGCTGTTCAGTCTCTCATGAAAGTTGGTAGGTGAACATAGCAGACGATGATTTAAACTGATGCATCTGTTTTGAAATAGCATATCTAATCTTCTGCTCCAGAAGATGTTCACAAGGGTTGACAGCAAACGCTAATACATATTCATAACCAATAGGCTTCGTAACCAAGGGAAATTGAGGCAAGTGCAACAGAATGCAGCATGAGACAGCAGCATGTTAATTTTAAATTTAATTATAGAGATGGAGGAAAGAATGCATTTTGATAGTGTACACTCATTCAGCTGTCATGGAACATTACCCCCAAATCATGCCAAATATTTGACAAGAAGAAATAGTATTTTGGGTGAAATGCTTGATAAAACTAGCAGGTTCTGGAGAAAATGAGACTCTGAAACCGTATTAGAAACTATTTTTCATGTAGAGAAAAAAAAAAGCATTGCAGAATTTTAACGATAGGAAGTAAAAAAAAAAATAAAAAGCTTTCAAACTCAGGAAAGTTTTCTGGTCTATAGAATATTTTCAACATGCGTAAATGCTAAATTCAGTTTGAGGAGCATGCATCTTGTCTTGTTCAAAGCTGATACCGAATGCTTCAAATAGTATTTGGCATGGAGCAGTTGCTTGATAATTATCTGTTGAATATGAATATGAATGAATAAATAAACCTACCCCATGCTACTTTGTCTGATGTACAAGTTCAATATATATTTATTAATGAATAGATCAGTGGATGGATGGATGGATGGATGAATGGAAATATCTGCCTAAGCCAACTCACATTTTGTTTTTGTTTTTGCTTTTAATTTTTTTTAATGTTTATTTATTTTTGAGACAGAGAGAGACAGAGCATGAACAAGGGAGGGGCGGAGAGAGAGGGAGACACAGAATCTGAAGCAGGCTCCAGGCTCTGAGCTGTCAGCACAGAGCCCGACGCGGGGCTCGAACTCACGGACCGTGAGATCATGACCTGAGCCGAAGTAGGACACTTAACCGACCGAGCCACCCAGGCGCCCCATGCCAACTCACATTTTGGCATTAATTCACAGGATTCATTACTCACCAGTGAATGGTGGCAGTGAACTTTGGGTCAGTGACATGTTAACCCACTGCTAGCTTTGACATGGGAGAAAATACCTAGATTTCTGAGGAAATTGGATTGTCAGTCTCTCCATAGTTTTTAACTGGCACTTGTATTCTTACCTCGGGCAAATCCTTATTTACAGAGCAGGGAAAAAAGGGGAAAAAATTTATTTCCCTATTTCATTAAAAAATATTGCTACAGGAAAAAGTTAAGGAAAAAATAAATATAAATAGCATTTCTAAAAGTTGGCAGAATTTAAAAGAAGGAAGCGTCTGCTTTAAAAATGTATTGCTTTGGGGCGCCTGGGTGGCGCAGTCGGTTAAGCGTCCGACTTCAGCCAGGTCACGATCTCGCGGTCCGGGAGTTCGAGCCCCGCGTCAGGCTCTGGGCTGATGGCTCGGAGCCTGGAGCCTGTTTCCGATTCTGTGTCTCCCTCTCTCTCTGCCCCTCCCCCGTTCATGCTCTGTCTCTCTCTGTCCCAAAAATAAATGAAAAATGTTGAAAAAAAAATTAAAAATGTATTGCTTTGTTTTGCCAGCAAGTATGTGAACGTTTAGGCTTATTAGAACTTTTTTTTCAGCAGCCAATTGGTGAGTCTTAAGAGGAATGAGCTCAGTGGGGGTTTTGGGTATAGACAATCTCATACTTTACTGATGGAAATGTAAATTTGTTCAACTTTTTGGAGGAGGATTTGGCAAGATATATCAGATGCTTTAAGAATATTTAAATTCTGACCCAGCAATTATGTTTCCAGGAAATTTCCCTCAGGAAATAATTGGACAAATAAGCAAAGACATATGTGTTGGGATGTTTATTGCAGGACTGTTTATATAAAACAACAAAGCATTGGGAACAATTGAAATTTTTACTACTGTGGGGCCATAAATTGCATATCTTCTCCATAGAATATTGTGCAGCTGTTAAAAATGATGGTAAAGACCAACCTATGTTGCACAAGGCAACCTTCATGATATGCTGTAACGTGGAAAAGCAGCACACAGATACATATATCATGACACCATTTCAGAAATAATACACAGGTATTTCTATTTCTGCCCAGAAGAAAATCTGAGACGTTGATGGCATTATGGAGGATTTTAATTTTGATGTTATTTATATTTTCTATTTTCTATAGTACACATGAACTATTTTGTGCAAAAAAATGATTTTACAAATGTATTGGCACACTTACACGTTACTAATTGAAAGCACATGATCGCTTCTTAATTTAAAGAAAGGCTGTCAAGTTTCTTACAAAGGGTATATTTTTGGAGGTTTGCACTTAGGTTTTAGTGCTTAGTTTTGACATAAGTTATAGTGAAATCCAAATCTTACAAATCTCAAAGGCTGGAGGAAGTTTTACAGAGCTTCTTTTTTTTCGTGCTTCTTTTTTTTTCTTCTTCTTTTTTTTATAAGAATAGCTTATGAGAACTGAGTGTATCTGCAGAAAATGCTTTCTAGGCAAAAGGAAAGGATTTTTCGAATATTCTTTGAAAGGTTTTCAGGCAGACAGGAAGATTTTCTAAATGTCTAAAGTTGTGCCCACTGAGATAATCAAGCAGACATCCTGAGTATGTTAGCTTTTTTGCAAGAAAAGTTGGAAGCAATACTGGGTTGTTTTTGTTTTTGTTTTTGTTTTTGTTTTTTTATTGCTCAATAGTTACATAGACATAGCGAAATAAATTTACAAGCATTATCTTAGAAGAGCTGAATGAGAATATGTTTTCTAATAGAGCAGACATTTTTCACGTTTATTATAAGAGAAGTTTCAAAAATACGGGGGTATTAATTTTTTACCTCAAAAAGAACCAGACAGATGGGGTGCCTGGGTGGCTCAGTTGGTTAAACATCCAACTCTTGCTTTTGGCTCAGGTTATGATCTTGCAGTTGGTGAGATCGAGCCCCTTGTTGGGCTCTGTGCACTGACAGTGAGAGGCCTGCTTGGGATTCTCTTCTCTCCCTCTCTCATCTTCTCTCTGCTCTCCCCCACCCCAGAAAAAAATAGAAGTGAAAGGGTATACTTTCAAAATCTGTTAGGAGTTTTTGTTTGGAAAGTCTATATTCAAATTGGAACAAATGTCTACCAGAAGAAGGTTTTATTAAAGCCATACTTTTTACTAAAGCCAAATTAAATTTTCAACTGAAGGGACTGACAGTTAATTATTTTAGGCTGTATGTTTTATAATGAAATAAAATTTCCTAAATTCTTTATATTTCCCTAGCTATATTAAATATATGCTTGTGAACTTAGGTTGATGTGGATGTGTCTTCAACAATAATAACTTAAAGTTGTAATAAAATTATTTAATGTAAAGAAGGCCTATGTGCAGATTATCTTATTGGACCTTCATACAAACCCTGAGAGATGTTATGACTGACTTGTGGGCCCACAAATTTTAGGTAGTGAATTCAAGCATAATATTCAGATGTTAACTAAATTAGTATTAATTTAGATATATACGTATACTTAAACACATATACATGTATTTTTTTCCCCAAAATGACTCAAAGGTATGTTATTTTGCCACTGAGTACTGAATCTAATACAGATTGAGAGTTTATAGCAACCAAATCATGGTATATGGAAGCTCATTTTTAGATTGAAGGATTATTTTATCTTTCTTCCTGTGGAGTTACCTTCTGCCAAGAAGCCCAGGATAGGAACCTCTGGCTCACCTAAAGTTCATAAAGTAGCAGTTGAAATGGCTCATGACGAGGTACAGGCTACAGTGAGTCACAATGACAAGATGTTGGTCTTGTATGCATGAAATGGTCTTGGGCTCTGGAAACGGGTAGGTAAACTTTACTTTCACTGGGCTCACTTGGAACAGTTTTGTATTTGAGGAAGACCAACTGACACGGTGTATACAGTTGCTATTTCGTATTAAGCCCCAAACTAGCATCTGCTACCCCGATGGCAATGGTCACAGAAACTGAGAACTTCGCATAATCCTGTTAGTAGAGTCTCCTTCACATAATCTTCGGGCCGCTGAGAAGTCTCTTAGAAGCTAATTAGCAACTAGCCCCTCCTGATAGATAGGATCAGTTTACTAAAATTAGTAATTATGTACACCTCCAAATCCTTACACACACACACACACACACACACACACACACACACACACACACACATCAACAAATGAATTTAGCTAAATCCTTAGAGAAGACTCATTGCTGGTGTGAAGTCCTTCTGTTCTTTAAACTATTTAGCAGGGAATTAACATTTCTTGGGTATAAATGTGTTGTACTCACATTAAATGATCCCATGTGGTCTGCATAAAATATCAGCTAAGCCTGGTAACAACCCTAACAGTTAGTTATTATTATCTCTATTTACTTTTCAATGTTTATTTATTTGAGAGCACATGTGTGTGCATGTGTATGAGTGGGGGGGAGGGGCAGAGAGAGAGAGAGAGAGAGAGAGAGAGAGAGAATCTCAAGCAGGCTCCACTCTGTCAGCACAGAGCCAGACACAGGCCTCATTCCCACACACCCATAAGATCATGGCCTGAGCTGAAATCAAGAGTCAGTCACTCAAATGACTGAGCCACCCAGGCACCCCTTATTGTCCCTATTTAGAGGTACAGTAACTGAAGCTAAGGCTTAGACCTCCAATTGCACACCTACACTCTCCCTACCACAGTGTGCGATGAGTATAATATAATGGAATGAGTGAATTAATTCTAGTACCAGAAGATAAGTGGGAACCACTGATAAAATGAGAATTAACTGTGAGGTTGAAGTTAATGCAAATGTGCCTTTAAGTTTATATAAAAGATCACATACTTTCTTGTACATTTAATTTATTAAAGCTGGCATATAATAGAATTAATAAACCACATACTGATCAAAGCATAATGCTTCTTGAAACAAGTTGGGAATTTTTAATAGCAAATTCGTTTTTTTCTTTTTTTTTAATTAAAAAAAATTTAATGTTTATTTTTGAGAGAGAGAGAGAGACAGAACACAAGTGGGAGAGGGACAGAGAGAGAGGAGACACAGAATCCAAAGCAGGCTCCAGGCTCTGAACTGTCAGCACAGAGCCCAACGTGGGGCTTGAACCCATGAACTGTGAGATTATGACCTGAGCCAAAGTCAGACACTTAACAGACTGAGACACCCAGGTGCCCCAATAAAAGCAAATTCCTAAATTTTAACCAAAGGTATGGCAAAAACTGGTTTTATTTTCAAACTTAAATCACTGAACAATAATAGAGCTTCAGGTATATTATATAGTTGCTCTTTTCTGTCAAACTTCATAAATTGGGAGTATTCCTCAAATCTCCCAGTGCAGAGTGACATTATCAATGTGTAGAAAATTATAAAGGTTATTGTGTATGTTACTTTGGGGAAGACAGTTTGTTGTCTTGTTTATGGTCTAGTTGTAATTCCATATTTTAGAATATAAAAAAGACTCATTTTGGTGTTTATCAATCAAAACAGTTTCCTGTTCTTAGAAATAAAAATAAATCACTAACTCATGGGAAGAAAATACTCTGAGATTCAGCTTTAAAATGTTTTAAATGTAACATAATATAATAACATAAATATGCAGCCGATTGATGTCATTATAGAACAGTTTAAAATAAAACTTTTGCTCAACATTGACTTAGCTTTCAGAAACAGTTTGCAGTCTTGGCTCAAGTGGAGTGGTTTTAGGATCAGATTTCTTTCTCCACACTTAAAATCTGGGTCACTGAAAATTTTCCATCTCTCTAAATGTTTGGGGCTAAAAATAATTTAACAAACAAAAGAATGATGGACTTCTGAGTAGTTCAAAGGGATGTATACCAATTATTTCTCAGAAAGTTAATTTAATTAAGTTAAAAGCCTAGACCAAATTCTTGACTTGGTCAAGCCTAGACCAATTCTTGACTACTTAGTTTTTGCTCACATGATACCTCACTTGATTTTTTTTTAAGATGTCATATTTTTAGAGTAGTTTTAGGCTAACAACAAAATTAAGGGGAGGGTACAGAGATTACCTATATACTCCCTACCCTGAAACATGCATAGCCTCCCCCATTATCAACATCCCCAACCAGAGTGGTACATTTGTGACAGTTGATGAACCTACATTGACCTATCAAAATCATCCAAAGTCCATAGTTTACATTAGGATTCACTCTCGGTGTTGTATATTCTGTGGGGTTTGGACAAATGCATAATGATGTATATCCACCATTATGGTATCATTCAGAGTAGTTTCACTGCCCTGAAAATCCTCTATGTTCTGCCCATTCTTCCCTCCCCCACTCCTCCAACCCCTGGCAACCGCTGATTTTTTTACTGTCTCTACAGTTTTGTTTTTTCCAGAATTTGTTGGATTTGGAATCATACAATATGTAACCTTTTTCAGAGTGGCTTTTCTCATTTAGTACTATACATTTCCAGGTCTTTTCATGACGTGATAGCTCGTCTCTTTTTAGCGCTGAATAATATTCTATTCTCCAGACATGCCTCAGTTTATTTATCCATTCACCCATTGAAGGACATCAACTGGGTTGCTTCCAAATATTGGCAATTATGAATAAAGCTACTATAAACATCTGTGCAGTTTTTTGTGTGTGGACATAATTTTCAGTTCATTTGGGTTAAGACCAAGGAGTGTGATTGCTGGATCATATAATAAGAATGTGTTCAGCTTGGTAAGAAACCACCGAACTATCTTCCAAAGTGTCTGTCTGAGTTACATTCCCATCAGAAATGTATGAGAGTTCCTGTTCTAGATCCTTGCCAGCATTTGCTGCTTCAGTGTTCCAGATTTTGGCCATTCGAATAGGGTGTGTAGTGATACCTTGCTGTTTTAATTTTCATTTCCCTGATGACATATGATGTTCTTTTCATATGCTTATTTGCCATCTGTATCTGTATATCTTCTTTTGTGAAGAATTCAGTAAGGTCTTTGGCCCATTTTTAAGTTGGGTTGTTTTCTTATTAAATTTTAAGAATTTTTAAGACATATTTTGGATGAGTTCTCTATCAGATATATCTTTTGAAAATATCTTCTCCAAGTCTATGGCTTTTCTTCTCATTCTTTTCACATTGTATTTCACAGAGCAGAAGTTTTCAATTTTAATGAAGTCTATGAATTCTTTCTTTTATGGATTATGCCTTTGGTGTTGCATCTAAAAAGTCATCTCCAAACTGAAGGTCATATAACTTTATTTCTATGTTATCTTCTAGAGTTTTATAGTTTTGTGTCTTACATTTAGGTCTGCAATCCGTTTTGAGTTAATTTTTCTGAAGGGTGTAAGGTCTGTGTCTAGATTCGTTTTTAATCATGTGGATGTCTGTTTATTCCAGCACCACTTGTTATAAGTATTATCTTTTCTCTATTGTATTGCCTTGGACCTTTTTCAAAGATCTATTGACTATATTTATATGGGTCTATTTCTGAGCTCTCTGTTCCATTGATCTTTTTATCTGTTCTTATGCCAATAACGCACTATTTTGGTACTTACTGTAGCTTTATAGTAAGTCTTGAAGTCAGGTAGAGTTAGTCCTCCAACTTTGTTCTTGTCCTTTAATATTGTGTTAGCTCATCTGGGTATTTGGCTTCTCCATATAAACTTTAGAATCAGGTGGTTGATATCCACAAATAATTTTCTGGGATTTTGATTGGAATTGCAAAGAATCTATAGATTATTTATGGAATAATTGAGATCATAACAATATTGAATCTTCCTATCTTGGATCTTGGAATATCTCCATTTATTTATTTCTTCTTGATTTCATTGATTGGAGATTTGTAGTTTACCTTGTTTAGGTCTTATACATATTTTGTTAGATTTATATTCATTTCATTTTTCTGGTTACTGATATAAATGGTATTGTGTTTTTAATTTCAAATTCCACTTATTTGTTGTTGGTATATAGCAAAGCAATTGACTTTTATATATTTTCCTTGTATCCTGCAGTCTTGCTGTAATGGCTTATTAGTTCTAGGAGTTTATTTGTTGGTTCTTTCAGGTTTTCTACATAGATGATTATGTCATCTGTGAACAAAGATAATTTTATTGATTCTTTTCTAATCTTTAAACCTTTTATTTTCTTTTCTTGTCTTATTGCCTTAGCTAGAACTTTCATTATGATGTTAAAAAGCAATTGTGAGATATCTTGTACCAGATCTTAGTAGGAAAGCTTCCAGTTTCTCACCATTGAGTGTGATGTCAGATGTCCATTTTTTTTTTTTGCAGATATTCTTTAGTAAGTTGAGGAAGTTCCCCTCTATTCTTTGTTTACCTAGAGTTTTTATCATGAATGGCCATTGAATTTTGTCAAATGCTTTTTCTACATGTATTGATATATCAATTAATTTTAAAAACAATTTTATTGTAACTGATATTGCCATATCCACTTTACAGATGGGGAGAGTAAGCCTCAGCACTGAAGTAACTTTCCAGAAGTTCCTACAATTACTGGTGGAATTAGGGTTAAATCTGCAATTACTTGACTTGCTCTGCAATATGCTTCCTCCCAGAGCTTACTATCAATCCTGACTCTTTGACTCTAAGGTAGTAGGAAAAGTAGATTTCTCATCATGAATCTCACCAAACTAAACAACCTATTAAATAGTAAAATATATACTTATTTGAAATATTATTACTTCAAATAATAATAATAATGATATAGTATTATTCTCTTTATTCACAGATTTTGTATTTGTGAGTTTGCCTACTTACTAAAATTTATTTGTAACCCCAAAAATGAATCCTGAAAACACTTTCATGGTCATTCACAGACATGTACAGAGTGGCAAAAGGTTTCTGCCTCCAATGTTCATATTCCAGGATGAGGTCAAACAACATAACACTCTACCTTTTTATTCTAGCACTCACACTGCAAACAAGCGTCCTACTTGAGGTCTACTAATACCAAGTTCATTTTGCATTTTTTGTTTTTGTTGGTTATTTCACTGTTTAAAATGGTCCCCAAGTGTGGTGGTAAGGTTCTGATTAGTGTTCCTAAGTACAAGAAGGCTATGATGTGGGGTCACCTGGGTGGCTCAGTCTGTTAAGCATCTGACTTTGGCTCAGGTCGTAATCTTGCAGTTTGTGGGTTTGAGCCCCGTGTCGGGCTCTGTGCAGACAGCTGAGCCTGGAGCCTGCTTTGGATTCTATGTCTCCCTCTCTCTCTCTCTCTCTCTACCCCTCTCAGCTCATGTTCTCTCTATCAAAAATAAACATTAAGAAGGCTGTGATGTGCCGTATGGAGAAAATACAGGTGTTAGATAAACTTTGTTCTATTGGTCATGAATTAAATATTAGTAAGTTAACTTAATATGCTAAGTTAAGTGTCTTTCAACAGAAACACACAAAACAAATTATGAATTGATCAAGTGATGAAAATATTGTGACCAAAGGGTCATAGAAACATAACTCTGTATTTCGTCTCTGAACTATGGTTCAGTAGCTGCTAATTTAGTATTTGCAAAGACTTTATAGAGCATAAGTGCCACTCATCACAAAAATCAAACATATGTGCTTTTACTGTAATGGTGTACTTGTAATTTCACTGTAATGGTGTATTTACCAAAGTGGACTGCTTGCTTATGGATTAAAGTTTCACTGTGGTATAATTTCACTGGCTGTGCTAAACTCTGTTCATCTATCTTCTGTCAACCACTATACTAGTTTCCTACTGATGTTATAACAAATTAGCACAGACATAGTGGCTCAAGCCACAAGTTTATTATCTTACTTTGGAGGTCAGAAGTCCAAAGTGGGTTCGACAGGGCTAAAATCAGGATGTGTCAGAATTGTCTTCCTTCTGGAGTCTCTAATGGAAACTCTGTTTCACCTTTTCCTGCTGCTGGAGGTGTTTGCCTTCCTTGGAACATAGCCCCACGTTACTCTGACTGCTGCTTCCATCATGATATCAAATCATTGACTCTCCTGCCTCCCTTTTCCAGTTATAAGGACATTGGTTATTGAGAATGTCAGCTTGTAGCCCTGTCAGTTATTTGCTCCCCAGCCCAAATTAACTTAAGTATAGTTATAAAGTAAAAGACAATTTTTTTTTTTAAGCTGGGAAGACTTGCTGATTAGGTCCACATTTGGGTGTGGTATGGTACAATGCCCTAGTACTTACGATGCTTTCACTATCATCTTGTTTTCATTCCTATTTCTAGCCCTCAGAACCATGTCAAACTATTTGCATGTCCAGAGAAGAGTTTATGCAAAGAATGACAGAGATTGTTGGTTGGGGCACAAAGGAAGAATATGGGGAGTTCTTTGACAAAGTGGATGTGGCCCAAGATGGCTTCATTAACTGGGACAAGTTGACTTCATTTATGCTGTTAGCACTTCATGAGAACGATGAACGAGCAAAGGCAACTGTGGTTCCCCAGTGGAAAGACTTTGAACTCCTTCCAACGAAACACAAGGACATCATTCAAAAAGTAATTTTCTTAAAAAGTTCAAGTCGTTATCTGACCATCAGTAAAGAAGGTTTATTAGGAGTCTGGGGAGAGAATTTAAAGCTCCAAGAAACATTTCCCATCACTTCAGATGCCACCAAGCTTAAACACCTGTGGGTGACAAGTATGGTTTCTCTGGAAAATATAAACAAGGTACCAAGTCTTTATAAATAAATTATTGCCTGTAAAAGGGGAAAAATGATAGGATGGGGCTCCTGATCAATATCAAGTATAACACCAGCAGGGACTGAGAGCTTCAGTCCCACTTTGTGCCTCTCATCTGATCTGGAGGGAATGCGAGTAGAGCCAGTGAGCTTCTCAATTTCCCAAACTGTTTTCTTCAGCTCCTTTAAAGGACACAGCTGACAGTGACTCAGATTCTTGGCTCTGTCCCAAATGTGGCCATGCTACATTACTGGCTGGTAAGACGTTTCTGACTCCACAGTTTATGGTAGAATCATGGGTCTATATGAGGCGCTGAGAGGTTATTACAATGCATGGCACAACTCAGTGCAATCACAGGGAACTGCTTATCTGATTTTAACCACTGTTCAATTTCTTAATTCTGATGGGTAGGGCCCACTCAGTACAAATATCCTTATGCAACAGCCTATGAGCAAGATAATGTATTGAAAGGAAAATCAGTGTGTGAGGGAAGGATGAAGATAACTTAAAGAATCCATATTCTTAGTATTTTATATTAAGCAGATGATAAAATTCACTGTGAAAATTTAAAAAAAAATCTTTTAACATTTATTCAGTTTTGAGAGAGAGAGACAGAGCATGAGCAGGGGAGGGGCAGAGAGAGAGGAAGACACAGTATCTGAAGCAGGCTCCAGGCTCTGAGCTGTCAGCACAGAGCCCGACGCAGGGCATGAACCCATGGACTGTGAAATCATGACCTGAGCCGAAGTCGGATGCTTAACCAACTGAGCTACCCAGGTGCCTCTACTATGAAAACTTTTAAATGCACATACAAGCAGAGATAACAGTATTTTTTAAAATTTTTTTTTTTTTAATTTTTTTAAATTTACCTCCAAATTAGTTAGCATATAGTGCAACAATGATTTCAGGAGTAGATGCCTTAGTGCCTCTTATTCATTTATCCCATTCCTCCTCCCCCAACCCCTCCCGTAACCCTCAGTTTGTTCTCCATATTTATGAGTCTCTTCTGTTTTGTCCCCCCTCCCTGTTTTTATGTTATTTTTGTTTCCCTTCCCTTAAGTTCATCTGTTTTGTCTCTTAAAGTCCTCATATGAGTGAAGTCATATGATTTTTGTCTTTCTCTGACTAATTTCACTTAGCATAATACCCTCCAGTTCCATCCACGTAGTTGCAAATGGCAAGATTTCATTCTTTTTGATTGCCGAGTAATACTCCATTGTATATATACCACATCTTTATCCAGTCATCCACCAATGGACATTTGGGCTCTTTTCCATAGTTTGGCTATTGTTGATAGTGCTGCTATAAACATGGGGGTGCATGTGTACCTTTGAAACAGTGTACCTGTATCCCTTGGATAAATGCCTAGTAGTGCAATTGCTGGGTCGTAGGTAGTTCTATTTTTAGTTTTTTGAGGAACCTCCATACTGTTTACCAGAGTGGCTGCACCAGCTTGCATTCCCAGAGATAACAGTATTAAGAACCAATATCTACCCTTGGCCATTTCCAATTCACAGCCAGTCTAGTTAGATCTATATCTCCCCTCTTTGAAATCCAAAACATGCAATTGCTTAATCTGTAAATATTTCATAAAAAATCTCCTTTTTTTTTTTAGCATAACCATGATACCACGATCACATTTAATAACAATTACAATAATTCCTTATTCTCAAATATCCAGTCAAATACACATTTTCTTTTCTTGTAATTTTTTAATAGTTTGTTAATTCCTCATTTGATAGTTTATTTGAATCACGATCTAAATAAGATCCAAACCATTGTGAATTATTGATATGTCTCTTTTGATCTATGTGTTTTTCTCCACCTCTTCTTTATTATTGCATTGTTTTGTTATTGCTATTCTGTTTTTGTAAGAGAAACCGGTGTTTGTTCTTTAAAGTGTCTCAGTCTGGATTTTGCAGACTGTGTTTAGAGGGGGTTGTTTTACATGTCTCCTTGTTCCCCATATTTCCAGTAAATTGGTAGTCAAATCTAAAGCCTTGATCGGTTTCAAGATGGTTTGTTCTGGAATAGGTGTTCCTCAGTCAGGAGGCACAAAATGCCTGGTCTCTCTCTTCTTGGGATGTTGACAGTCATTGCTGATTATTCCTTGATCTATCAATTTATTAGGGGTTGCAAGAGGATGGCATTCTAATTCCATCATTTCTACTTTCTTTATAAGCTGGAATACCTCTATAAAAAGAAATTCCACCTGTCAATTATTTAGTTATAATGTAGTACAAATCATAGAACAAAGGCAGGATGAATGGCTAATTCTTTACTTCTATTTGCCAGTATTCAAAATCCTCTGAAGACGAAAAATGAGCAAAACTATCATTATTGTTATCAATATCATCACAAACTCATGAGTTTAAGCAATTTTATTTGCTTCAGTCCACCGAGTTGCTAACTCATCCTTAAAATTGTACCATCTTTATACACTGGAATGAATACAAGTCAGCTTCTGAGTCTTTTCTGCTATAACTGTGTTAGTCTTTGAAAGCTTCTTTGTTTTCTGGTGTGACAAGCTGTTCCAGGATCATCTTGCATATTTATTATGCCAGAGCCAGAATCCTCCATGTTTCCAAAAACCCAGGGTTTTTGTAAGTGGGAAATAGTAGGCTCTACTGCCTTGAACGTAAAGAAACATCATCATCATTAACTTCCAACGTGATGCACCCTGCTCTATTAATCTTCTCGAGATCACCATGAAGTGGACATTGCTCCTACTTGAAGAATGAGAGACTAGGCAAGGAGAGGTTGTGGAATTTGCCCCAGGTCACACAGAATGCATGTTGTAAGATTTGTATACAGAGGCAGCTTGATTTCAGAACCTGTGTTTCAGAGTCTTTGCTGCCTCTAGAGTGGTAGCTGGACATCATCACATCCAGTCTCTTCTTGCTAAGGATCTGGTGTTAATGTTAACTATATGGGTCACAAGATGGTTCAAGCCCAGATTTTCTTTTATATCTGTGTGCAGCATTCTGTTATTATCATGCAATGTTTATGTTGTTATGTTGTGTAATGATTATGTTGCATTGTTTCTTCTTTCCAGGACTGATAACTAAATCTTAGCCTTTCCTTTGCACTTTTGCAACATAGAAGTTTAAAGAGGGTTGCTTTTTTCTTCTTTCCTCAAAGAGCTTTATTGAGATGTAATTATACAAAATGCACCGCACATACTAAAAATACCCAAGTTGACAGATTTTAATACATTTGTCTACTGTGAAAAATCAACAGTACAATGAAGATAATGAACATAATCATCACGCTCAAAAATGCCCTTGTGCCCTTTTGTAATCTGTCCAACCTCTCCCATCTCCCCTTGTCAGGTAGCCACTGATATGCTGTCACCATACAATAGTTAGCATTTTCTAGATTTGTATATAATTTACATCATATAATGTTTACTCGTTTTGGTCTGACTTCTTGAACTTGGCACGTCATTGGATATATCAGTTTATCTTTTTATTGTTGTATAATATTCCACCATGTGGATATAACATATCCTTACCAACATTTGGTATGATCAGGGTTTTCTTACCCACTTAATTTTGGCCATTTTAATAGGTTTGTATTTGATCTTATTGTGGTTTTAATTCACATTTCCCTAATGACTAATAATATTGAGCTTCTTTTCATATACTGATTTGCTACCTGTATATCCTCTTTGGTGAAATGTCTGTTCAAATCTTTTGCCCATTTTGTTGTTGGTTTTATTTCACTGAGTTTTGAGAGTTCTTTATATATTCTGGATATATACATTTATCAGATGGATGATTTACAAATACTGTCTTACAGCACATGTTTTGTCTTTGTATTTTCCTAACACTGCTTTTGGTAGTATCATTTTCAGATTGTTCATTACTAGGGTATAGAAAAAATAGATTTTTAAAAATGATCTTATATCCTGCAACTACACTGAACTCATTTACTGGTTTTGATCATTTTTTGTTGCTGTTATTCTTTAGGATTTTCTGTGTTTACGATTATGTCATCTACTAACAAAGATAGTCTAACTTCTTCCTTTCCAAACTGGATGCTTTTATTTCTTTTTCTTGCCTAATTTCCCTTTCTGGAAATTGCAGTGTGGTATTGAATAGTAGTGGTGAGAGTGAACATCCTCATCATGTTCCTGATCTTAGGGAGAATACATTCAGTTTTCCACCATTAAGTATGATATCAGTTGTTGGTTCTTTGTATCAAGTTGAAGACGTTTTCTTCTATTCCTGGTTTGTTGAGCATTTTTATCATGAAAATGTGTTAGAATTGGTCAAATGCTTTTTTTGGATATATTGAGAGAATCATATAGATTTTGTCCTTTATTTTATTAATAGAGTGTGTTACGTTGATTGATATTTGTATGTTAAAGTAGGCTTGCTTTCTGGTATAAATATCAGTTGGTCATGGTATGTAATGGTTTTTATATGTTGTTGGATTCTCTTTGCTATTGTTTAGTTGACAATTTTTGCATCTATGTTCATTAGGGTTCTTGATATGTAGTTTTCTTGTATGTTTTTGTGTAGTTTGGTGTTAAGATGGTATTGGCTTCATAAAATGATTTTGGAAAAGTTGCCTCCACTTTATTTATTTATTAATTTTTTTGTTTTTTGAAGAGTTTGAGAAACATTGTTGCTAATTCTTTAAATGTTTGGTTGCATTTATTAGTGAAGCCATCTGGGCCTGGGATTTCTTTGTGACAATGTTTTTGATTACAATTCAATTTTGTTGTTTTACTGATATATTTGCTGAGATTTTCTATTTGGTCTTGAGTTAGTTTAGGTGCTATTTTTGTTTTCAGAAATTTGGAATTTCATCTAGGTCGTCTACTTTGTTGGCATGCCATTGTTTATGATATTGTCTTATAATCTCCTTTTATTTTTAACAGGTCGATAGCAGAATACACTTTTATTTCTGACTTCAGTAATGTGTATTTTCACTCTTTTTTATCTTGGGTTAGTTTAGCTGAAGTTTGGTCAATTTTATTGACAAATGTATTTACACTTTTAAAAATAGTTTTGGGATTTTATCTAACTTGTGAAGGCTACTTACAGAGTTTTTATCAACTGATTTTTGTGAAAGACTCTGCTTGCTTTATAAAGCATAATTTGTAAAGCTTCTGGTATGACTGTGTGATGCTCTAGACCTCTGTTTTTGTCTTTCCTTTGTGATTAATCATCTCGTCTCCCATGGATGGATGAGGTTGGCAGGTGTGTGAAGTGGAGATACAGAGGAAAATATGTTCAAATGCCTTTAACGGGAAGAACTTTTTCTTGGCTAGAGTCCAAAGTTAGAATAAAGTCCACTTGTGCCGCCATGCTGTGCCTCTTTAATACTGTTAGTGACCTGAAGGGAACAGTGTCTGATTTGGGGCTAAGAGTCGCATGTCTCCTTTGTATACTGATTTCACTAAATTCATCAGAAAAAATACTTTCTGTATTTCTGTATTTCTTGAACAAATATTTTCTATATGTTACTTTAGATAGCAGTGGCTTTTACGAGTAAAGAGATTTGTTTCTATGATCTGCTGTCCAAAGGAGAATTTCCTTGTCAATATAAACTCCAAGGCCTGAAGGGAACACCGATTTGTATGGAATATTGGTATGACGTCCTTGATGCCAATGAATCGATTCTTTCTTTTGGGGACATAACTGGAAAGGTAAGCGAGGGAAGGAAAAGTTGAACACTATGGATTTAATCAGCAAACTGTAGCTCAATATAGAAATAGAATACAACGAGTGTGACCTCCTAATTGAGCTACACTACAAATTATAAAGCCACACCTGCTGGGAGTGGAAAAGAAGGATTAGGTCACAGTTCCCTTTCTTGCTTATGAAAAACAGTCTTCATGTGGTTTTCTTGTCTATGTATAGTCTCATTTTCCTTATTTAGAAAGAAAGTGTAATTTTTTTTCACCAAACGATGCTTGATCTCTTAGGTCCCAGTTTTAATAAACATCAAATTTTAAATGCCCAAAATTATCTCTTACAACTCTTTCAAATTAATTATCCTGATTTTCATTTAAAAGCCTCCTCTGTACCAGCTCCCTGGGCAGCTCCTGCATCACTTATCAAAGGGATAGATGCATTAGAGAGGGCAGCACAAAAACCCGGACTTTGGATGCAATAACTCCTCTATCACATTCCACCTATCCGCTAAAAAATTATTATTTGTTGAATGCCCATGAACTCTGAAGTGGTCTAATTTAAACAATTTCATTTCCTAATTGTGAAAGCTTTTCACTCTTTGTGTTTTTAATCACAAGTGTATCATAAAAGCAAATAATGAACTGCCCTTGGTAATTGCTTTACCAACATTATAGTTGTTTTGTCTTTTAGTATGACTGCCTGCATCCTTTAAATAATATTGAGGAAATTCCCATTAATTCAATACCTATTCCTTATTAATCTTAAAGAACATAGATTTTTTTTTCCAACAATGATCCTGCCCATTTTTGTTTTCCTTTCAATATCTCTCTCAAGGTTCAAGCAATTGTTTTCACGATGGCCTTGATTTCCCTGTTTGAGCGTCCTGCTAATGCACATGAAGACGAAGAAGCCACTGTGACTATTAACTGGGCAGAGCTGCTCTCTGGATATCACAAATGTTGCTATATATTACAGCATAATCTTCATCATGGAGATTGGGTCAGGCAAGGTACTGAATTTGAACAGTAATGAAAGAAATGGTCACCTTTGACGTCTACATTTACATTTTTTGTTGAAAATGTTTCCCATAAAATGTTAGTCTCACAACCAATAATTGGTTCTCTGGAAGTTTGGGCCTGGATTGTCAGCTATCTCCTGCACACTAACAGTCCTTTCTTTCCTTCTAAAATTTCATGCAATTAGTTCAGGTGAACTGTGCATTGAAGACATCTCAAGAGAAGGGAAAAAATTATCATAGAATCCATTTAACTTCAACCCAACTCTGATCCTAAAAGTCTCATCTAGGGGCACCGGGGTGGCTCTGTCGGTTAAGCGTCCAACTTCGGCTCAGGTCATGATCTCACGGTTCGTGGGTTCGAGCTCCTCATCCCGCTCTGTGCTGACAGCTCGGAGCCTGGAGCCTGCTTCAGATTCTGTGACTCCCTCTCTCTCTCTCTCTCTCTGCCCCTCCCCTGCTCACACTCTGTCTCTGTCTCTCTCAAAAATAAATAAAAAGTTAAAAAAAATTTTTTTTCTAAGTCTCATCTAGCCACATCCATGGCTGCTTAGTGAAAGAATGTAACAAGTGCCCTCAAAACCACTCCTTTGTTTTCTTCATGTTTCATGAAAGTATATTCTTTTGATTGTCTTCAAAAAGGATCTTCTTTTTTTCCTGTTTGTTGATAGAGTGACTGGGTTCCTCTGACTACAGTACTTGAGTAGTATTTCTCTGTGTGACAGATTATGTCATAAAATAGCATCTATAGAAAGCCAGAAAATTCCTAATACCTTGTCATCAATGAGTTTATTAGTTTCACAGTATATATAACTTATACAAAGTTTGCCTCTGGTCCAGGATCTACATGTGCAATATCTGTTCTGATATCTCTTGGGTCCTAGTATCTACTAGACTATGGTAACTTTCTCACTTTTAAATTGCAACATTAAATTATGCCCATTGAAAGGAATGGAAACTAACAGTCTCTTTGACTATTATCTTATAGGTCTATTCCTAATATACTTTGAAGGAGAGATAGTCAAAATGGACCCAGCTCTTGGCCCTTTTAGTATTTTTACCCTCTTTGGAGTTTAGAAGGTTGCAACTAATTCTTTAATTCATGGTCCACAATAGTAATATCCCACAAGATGGGAACTATAGGTTCTATATTTTTTTCTTCACTATAAATCGTATCACATCTTTGATACCTTCTGCCCATCCTTTAATGCTGGCATGATATTGAATGTGGGAAAGACAGAAGATGATATTTTTTGGTTATCTCCTCTGTGTTGCAGGCACAAAATTGTGTGTTATGTTTGTATAACATGGATATAAGAATCACAGTACTAGAAACTGCAGGGAGCTATTGCAGCTGCTTCCAAACAAGCATGGTAATTGAAATATACTAGACATGCAATGTTACATTAGGTTCAAGTGTACAACATAGTGATTCCACAACTCTGTACCTTACACTGTGTTCACCACAAGCGTAGCTATTATCTGTCACCATACAACCTATTACAATATCACTATATTCCCCACACTGTACCTTTTATTCCTGTGATTTATTCATTCCATAACTGGAATCCTGTGTATCCCACTCCTCTTCATCAGTGTTGCCCATACCTCATCCCCAGCAACCATCAGTTTGCTTTCTGTCTTTATGGATGTTTCTGCTTTTTGTTTATTCATTCATTTTGTTTTCTAGATTCCACATAAAAGTGAAATTATAGGGTATTTGTCTTTCCCTATCTGATTTATTCCACTTATTATAATACCCTCTAGGTCCATCCATGTTGTTGCAAATTGGAAGCTCTCATTGTTTTTTATGGCTGAGTAGTATTCCATTGTGTGTGTGTATGAGTGTGTGTGTGTATATATGTATATGTATACCCGTGTGTGTATGTGTGTGTATGTATATATATATATATATATATATATATATATATATATATGTCACCTCTTTATTTTCCATATCTGGGCTATTCTAAATAATGTTACCATAAACATAGAAGTGCATCTATTTTTTTGAATTAGTGTTTTTGGGTTTGGGGGGTAAATACCTAGTAGTAGAATTACCTGATCATGGTATTTCTATTTTAATTTTTTGAGGAAACTCCATCCTGTTTACCAATTTGTATTCCCACTAACAGTGCATGACGGTTCCTTTTTCTCCACGTCCTCACCAATACTTGTTGTTTCTGGTCTTTTTAATTCTAGCCATTTGATAGGTGTAAGGTGATATCTCATTGTGGTTTTGATTTGTATTTCCCTGATGATTAGTAATGTCAAGCATCGTTTCATGTGTCTGTTTGCATTCTGTGTGTCTTCTTTGGGAAAAAATGTCTATTCATGTCTTCTGCCCATTTTTTAACTGGATTATTTTTGGGGTTTTTTCCTGTATTGAGTTGTATTAGTTCTTTATATATTTTGGATGCTAATCCCTTGTTGGATATATCATTTGAAAATACCTTTTTCCAGTCAGTAGGTTGCCTTTTCATTTTGTTGATGGTTTCCTTTGCTGTGAAAAAGCTTTTTATTTTGGCGTAGGTCCAGTAGTTTATTTTTACAAGCATGTTATTTTAATACATAAAACAAACACCAGATAGACTATAGTAATAAAGTACTAGTTCTTAAAATCTGCTTGTAGTAGGCTTCCTCAAGATTAGTGTATTATTTGAGTTCCATGACCTTAAATTACTATGAATAAATACAGAGAAGTAGCTAAAAGAATTTTGTCATTGAAAAGATTGGGGATATAACAAGTAAAGTTTTCAATTTGATATTATATTTTCTGAATGTGAGTAGTATCTAAATACTCTCTTCACTTTCAGTGAGAGAATGAACAGTTTCCACTCTAGACCCTGTCATAGTTTCATTTAAACCTCTCTAAATTCAACTCTGCTGGTAACTGCTTATAAGCATTTGTCTGTTAAGTTGCAGGACAAGGAGTTTTCTGTAGGTTCAAGTGAAATCATTGCTCATCGTGTTTCCAAAATATCATTCTAATCTTTGGTTCCCTCATCTAGTGACAAAAGAACATGGAAACTTAGTTTAGTATCAACACTGTAATTCATGTTTATGAACTAAGCAATCCAACTTTGGAGTCTGGCCTCTGAATCACTGCAATTAGGAACTGGCTACAAAAACATTTTACATATGAAAGAAATATCAAGGATGTTTACTATCTTATTAGGATTACATATTTCTTAGCTCTGTGAATCAAAACTCATTGTAATTAAGTGATTAATTTTTGGAAAAATAGCCGAAAAAATATATTTACATTAGTCAGTTTGTTTAAATTGTGGACTCAATGTGTCAATCAATCAACAATTATTTATTTGTCTTTTATGTGCTCTAAACTGTTTTAGGCCTTGGAGACTGTAGAAGAAAGATTAATTATAACCCTCAAGAAACTTAGTATAGGAATAAGAATTAAAGACTCATGTAAAATAACTTATTAGAACATTGTACAATGGTACTGAAAATTAGCTACTAAACCACATAAATGAGATATTAACTCCCATAGTAATTCTTTTTTTTTTTTTTCCAACGTTTATTTATTTTGGGGACAGAGAGAGACAGAGCATGAACGGGGGAGGGGCAGAGAGAGAGGGAGACACAGAATCGGAAGCAGGCTCCAGGCTCTGAGCCATCAGCCCAGAGCCCGACGCAGGGCTCAAACTCACGGACCGCGAGATCGTGACCTGGCTGAAGTCGGACGCTTAACCGACTGCGCCACCCAGGCACCCCAACTCCCATAGTAATTCTTAAGCAGCAAACATTATGAGGAAAGCTTCAAGAGTAGTTGGTGGTACTCAAAGGATGGATAGGTGGAGGGAAAAAGAACCCAGAGAACATGAGTAAAGGGAGACAAGCAGACACAATGAAGGGAAGAGAAATGGGCATGAATAGATGAGAGGCTGAGTATTGAGGAAATACAAGTGAGTAGGTCTAATAGGGACATATGTTGGAAATCTTGGCAACTAGCCCTATTTACACTTGATAGAAAATGAAGCAGTGAAGCACTGAAGGTTTTTGAGGATACTTGGAAGACCTAACGCACACAACATTTAGGGATGGTTTCTTTGATAGTTCTGTTTGGCATAGGTTGGAGGACAAAGAAAGACACTGCAATCAGACTGGCTAATTATAAGGCTTTTGATGGTGAGAAAGTGGAAATGATAAAGCAAGCAAGGAAGGAGGGAAATAAGCAACCTTCTGAAACAGGAATCTTTAGGACTTGAGATCTGAAAATTTGAAATGATGAGCCATTTTAGAATGTCCCATAAAGACATCAGTTTCCAGGTAGGGAATGTTCTATTTGCAGATTGCAGATGCCCTGGTCCTACCCAGTGCTCATATTCTTCTCCATTCACGTTCTCAATGTGGACTACCTCTGAAGGATTCCCTTGTTCTGGGATATTCCAGATCCTGCCACCAAAGCAGAGTCTTACTTGCCAGTTTTGACCCCGAAACTTCCCTTACCTTTACCAAACTCCTTATTTTGCTGTTTCTTGTAATTCATATGGACTTTGCCTTACATGATTTTCAGGGTTCTCAATTTGAGATATGCTCCTGGCTTCTTAAAAATCCTGCTTTCAGGGACGCCTGGGTGCCTTGGTCAGTTAAGCGTCCGACTTCGGCTCAGGTCATGATCTCGCGGTCCGTGAGTTCGAGCCCCGCGTCGGGCTCTGGGCTGACAGCTCAGAGCCTGGAGCCTGTTTCAGATTCTGTGTCTCCCTCTCTCTGCCCCTCCCCTGTTCATGCTCTGTCTCTCTCTGTCTCAAAAATAAATAAATGTTAAAAAAAAAATTGAAAAAAAAATCTTGCTTTCAGATGCAGCTCAATCTGTGAAGGAATCCTAAAAATTTCTGTACCTACATCACAACTTTTGTCCTGCCTGTCATAACTCTTTCAAACCAGAGGAAATTTGGATGTATCACATGCAAATCACATGTATACATAAACTGAAAGCTAAACGATCTTCTTAGGGCGTATGATAGGTTTTTTATTCTCCATAGTGTCTACTGTAACACATGGTACCATGTTTTGCCCTATTTTCCCTTTCTCGCTGTTTTTAAGTAACTTACTTGTGATGTGCTTCAGTTTATTGGTGTGTGTGTGTGTGTGTGTGTGTGTGTGTGTGTGTGAGAGAGAGAGAGAGAGAGAGAGAGAGAGAGAGAGAGAGTGTTTACACTGCTTAGAATTCATTGAAATTCTTGGATATATGGGTCTATAGTTTTTATTAAATTTGGAAATTTTTCTATTGTTATTTTTCCCAAAATTGTCTGACCCCTTCCTTTTTTTTTTCTGGGGCTCCCATTATGTGTGTGAAGTATCTTAGATGTTTCATATTATCCTGAAATAAGCTTTTTTTTTTCTGGGGCTCCCATTATATGTGTGAAATATCTTAGATGTTTCATATTATCCTGCAATAAGCTTTATACATGTTTATTCAGTCTTTTTAAAATTTATTTTAAATCACTATGTTTTAGTTTAGTTAGATTTTCTTTCTATGCCTTTGAGTTTCTGTTTCTTTTCTTCTGAGATATTGCAGAAGGTTTCAGAGGATGGGGCTGCCTCTCTGGTTCACATGGGCCAGATCGTCCCAACCTAGCTCTGAAGGGATGATGGCTCTGCGGAGAGTCATGGTGTAGCCACACCCAGAGGAGCCAGCACAGCAGTGGGATCCCCTCAGAGAGCTGCAGCATAGGTGGACAGCAGCACCAAGCCATGGGAGTAGCATGGCCATTCCAGTGGATTTGGAAGGGAGAGCATCAAGCCAAAGAGAATTATTCTTGAGTGTTAAGGTTTCACAGAGTTTTCTTGGTTAGACTTTGTATTTACTTGGTATCTAGTACCCCTTTCTTCTTTCCTATTTCTCCCCTTTGGAATGGGAATGCTTACCATATGCCTGTTCCACCACTTTTTTGGAAGCGCACAACTTGTTTGATTTCTTGAGTTCACAGCTTGGAAAGAAATTTTCCCCAGGATGAATTGTATCCCAAGTTTTTGTGTCTGATTTAGATGAGACTTTGAACTTAGACTTTAGAGTTGATGCTGGAATGAGTTAAGACTTTTGAGACCATTGGGATGTAATTTGCTTTCAAGAAGGACATGGATAGGGGAGGGGCAGAATGTTAGAGACTAAATGTTTGTGTCCATTTCCAAATTCATATGTTGAAATCCTAAGCCCCATATGATGGTATTAGAAAGTAGTGCCTTTTGGGGTGCCTGGGTGACTCAATTGGTTGAGCAATCCACTTCAGCTCAGGTCACGATCTCACCATTCGTGAGTTCAAGCCCCACGTCGGGCTCTGTGCTGACAGCTCAGAGCCTGGAGCCTGCTTCAGATTCTGTGACTTCCTCTCTCTCTGCCCCTCCCCCACTCATGCTCTCTCTCTGTCAGAAATAAATAAACATTAAAAAAAATAAAAAAAAAAAAAAGAAGGTAGTGCCTTTCGGAGGTGGCTAGTATAGCTCTCATGAATAGAATTCATGCTCTTATAAGATACCTCAGAGAGTCTCTCACTTCTTTCCCATGTGAGGATGCAGCAAGAATTTGGCCACCTATGAACCAGGAAATGGGCCCTACCAGACACTGAATCTGTTAGCGCCTTGATCTTGGACTTCCCAGTCTCCAAACTGTGAAAAATAAATTTTTGTTGTTTAAGCTACCTGGTCTGTATATTTCATTATCGCAGCCTGAATAGATTAAGACACTGGATAAATACTACTGAAAAATATTTCAAAAGGAAAGAGAGATACCAAAAGAAATCTTTCTCATTATTAGATTTTTAAAAAATAGGGGGTTATTTATGGTTTAAAAAGTGATTGGGGTAAAAAAGATTGCAAATAGTATATAGTTTAATGCTATGTGAATCAATATTGAGGAAAATGGATAGGGGAGAAGGCAATTTAAAAAGTATATAGAGTCTAGAAAGGTGAAGAGTTTATAACATTTTCTCTTATTTCAAATTTAATATTTCTTAAAAATAATTTTTTTTAGCGTTTATTTATTATTGAGAGACAGAGAGAGACAGAGCATGAGCAGGGGAGGGGCAGAGGGAGACACAGAATCTGAAGCAGGTTCCAGGCTCTGAGCTGTCAGCACAGAGTCGGACACGGGGCTCGAACTCACAAACTGCGAGATCATGACCTGAGCCAAAGTTGGACGCTTAACCGACGGAGCCACCCAGGAGCCCCTCTTATTTCAAATTTTAGATTTGAAGCCCAAAGTACCTGTGAAAGAAGGACCTAATTCAGTCCTAACCAATGAATGAATGCCTGTTCCCAGATTTAGCAGTAGCTATTAGAAGCTTAAATACAACTTTTTTTGTTTATTTGCAGCTCAGTTATTTCAGTATGAGGAGAAGGAAAGAAATACTAAAATAATGAAGCAGGGAGAGGAGGGAAGGAAGGAATAAAAAATAGAACAGTGGGCCTAATAGTGATCCCTGGTCCACAAGACTTAACCTGCCAGGAGCAAGCAACCAACAGTTGCTTTCATTTGATATATAATTTTTTTTTTTTTTTACCCCAGCGACATGAATCGATACTGTTAGAACTCCTCAAGAAATATTTTTTGCTGATTTTATTCTTAGTGTGAGAAGAGAATATACAATTGGGGAAAGAAAGAAATAGATGAGCAAGTATGGTAATAATGTTTCATTGAAGCCAAGGATAAAATATTTATGAAACTGAAACGTCAAAGGAAAAACTTAGAGTCAGACATAAGAGTATTAACTTACTGCTTCAAGATAAGGTTCAGATTTCTATTTTAAAACTTTGAAGGAGAAATATTTTCATCTTGTCTGAGTGGTTCTGTGTCACATTTTAATAGAAAAATAATTACATTCTGAAAATGCTTGTAAAGTACAGAGATTTTATGCAATAGGGGCAAGACATAAATGTCTTAAATCTGAGAGAAGTTTTCCTTTTTTGGTCCCAAGTAATTGTCTCCTCTTATAGACAATATCATTGGAAACCTTGGAAACCATAGACTGGCAGTATAGCTTTTGAAAAAGTGAGCACTAAATTGCCAATAATAAAAAAAGCATTGATTTTTTTTTTTTTTATTACGTTGAAAGGTGTTTTGTCTCCTTTGTTTGGCCATGGCTGGGAGAAGGTACAAAACAGTTTGGACTGATAACAAAATCACTAATTGCTGCACTACTTAATAGAGGTGTGCCAGAGAATTGAGAATACAGCTACCAGGCTACATTTCCTTAGGAAGCCTTTATAATTGATAGAGATGAAGTTTGGAATAAGGGCTACATTTAGTCTCTTGTTGTGCTTTGTTCCACTGCTCTGCATCTAAATCAGTCCAGACAAAAAGAGGGTGCCTTCCTGAGTTAGCCAGAACACCGTGTCCTTCCTATCAGTTCTCTCACTGTGTTTAAAGCTGTCGAAATCAGCTTTGAGCTGGTAGCCTAGGTTTGAAGAGGTCTCTTCCTGCAGCCTGTTTAACAGCGTGATGGGCCTTAAGATCCATTTGTATCATGGGCATGGGTGTCCAATCAGCATTTTGAAAAGTCATTAAATTAATTGCATTATTATTTTTTAATGTGCCCAGCAGTACTGAGGTAGATGCATTTTGATTTTTAAAAACGAAATAAGGTGATTCTTTCTGTCCTTCTTACAATGGTAGCTGGTCAGAATATAGGCGGCCATGTGGTGGTCTCAGAGAAAGGGAGTCAAACTTCAAAATAAGAAATGCAACTGAAAACCAACTCTCGCAAGCAAGAGATCGTCAAAGAAAGTTCAAGATAGGGTGTTTTCCTAAAGCCGTATGATTCCTAAAGTAAAAAAGCTTGGAAAATGATAAGAGTTCTTAGAAATGGCCCCATTTTCTACTTTGCTACAGCTTGTACCTGTTGGCAGAGGATATCAGGTGGCCTCATTCTAGCTTATTTCAACTTCACCTAATGGCATTACTTACTTGGTTTTTAGGGATCACATTCCATTTTCAAATCACTTTCCTCACCTTAACTAATTGCCATTGCACAGGGTCATCCTGACAGCACACCCACGAGAACAGAACAGGGATCAATGGCAGTTCGCTTAAGGCCTTTTTTATGACTAAGTGGCAAAGAGCGGAAGCATGGAAAGTGAACATCTTAATGGACAGACATGATCAAGTTGTCTTTTTTTCCCCCTGAAAATAGTATCTAAAAGCAATTTAAAAAGTATTTTCCTCCACCAATCTTGAAACTCACTGAGAATATTAAAAACAAATCATTTATTTTATCAGCTCACCCCATTCCCTAGCTTGATATTTTAAAAACTTTTCCATCATAACCTATCATTTCCTTTGCTGTCTTCAAGAAGGGAGGAAAACATTCTTATTTATCAGATAATTTGATTTTAAGGAAATGGCTTTACCCTCACCTTTTACTCGGGCATTCTCAGGAGCTCTGGCATTCCACCGTCTAATCAGATACAAGTTATATCTTGGTCTAGAAATAAAGTGTGAATTGTTAAGCCTCCAATATGTAACACTACAGGCCCATAAATGTCACTTGGTAGCCTGCAGATTCAAATCTAAAAGCAGTCCTTCGAATACCAGAGCAGAACGTACTTTTTTATATGTTTTTTCTTTATAGCCTCAAAACTGAAGATGATAGTTCAATGTAATGTGGGAACACAAGACAAAGTAATCTTCTGCACAGAAATACTTTATTTTGATTGTACCATAATGACATCGTGAAATTTCCATGGATTTGAAGATACAGCGTTTGTTATATACTCTAGATCAGATAGTATTGCTTCACTGAGTCAAGTTACAGTAACCCTTAGCATTTTCTGTAAACAAAAGGAATATTTTCAGTGAGGTTGCTTCCTAATGAGAACAGATGTCATCAGACTTAGACTGTTGGTACTTCCTGTAAAGAAGCAGCAGTGGTATAGCGGGTGCTCAGGGACCTTTATTGTCCTGACATTAATTGCTCCCTAGTGAGGTTCACCTTTGTAGAAGCTGATCACTTCTTTTTTTTTAAATTTGTAACGCTTATTTATTTGAAGAGAGAAAGCCCATGCATGCACACGTGCGCACGTACACGCGTGCGCGCGCACACACACACACACACACACACACACACACGAGTGGGTGAGGGGCAGAAAGAGGGAGAGAGAGAATCCCAAGCAGTCTCCATGCTGTCAGCACAGAGCCTCAATGGCACTTGATCTCAGGAACCATGAAATCATGACCTGAGCTGAAATCCAGAGTCACATGCTTAACCGACAGAGCCACCCCAGGAACTGATCCCTTCTTAGGTTTGTTCTCCCTTCCTTCTTCTCTCTTTTCTTTCTCTCTCTTTTTTTCTTTTTTGAAGGAAAGACAGGTGAGAGAAAATGATGGAGAGGAAACAAGGAGGAGATAAGAATACTGTTCCTGGAGGAACAGGCTATTTGTTTTTTGGAGCCTGGGAGTCTGACAGGTCTTCCTGGCAAGAGGCAGCAAGATCCTTGCTTGGGGAATGGGATTTTGTTCCACGGTATCTGGTGCTGTGTCCCTGAGGACATAGGAACAGCCATTTTACCCAAGTCCCTGGCTGTGTTTGTGCCAGACGTTGAGCCCTGTCTAGGTCCAGTCATGACTTAAACGAACCATGGTTCCGGCCCGGTTTGGAGAGCAGCAGAGGGTGTCTAAGCTTCTGTTTGCCTGCTTCAGATCCAGGAGGAAGAACCCAGGAATCTGGCCAATCACTCATCTTAAGACTCCAGAATCCCATATGATTATTGTGATTATGTTGTTTCCTGCCATGTGTGCCAACTTAAAAAAAAATTTTCAAGGTATCTTTAGATTGGGTAAAAGGTCAGAATGCAGACTTTGCTGTAACTTCCCACTGTAAATTCTGTAGTGGAGCGGGGAGGCATTAATGAGGTATTTTCTATGTATTGGGTTGTGTCCTCATAACCTGGGTTTAATTTTTGACTTTAGGTATTAAAACCGTTGAATTTTGCTCATGTTTTATGAGAAACCAACTAAAGATCCATTTCTTTTTTTTTAATCAGTTACTTACAGTGCATCTTTAGATGCTATCATTTCCAGTACAACCAACAATACAAACACTGTGGTGCTGGCTTGGAGAGAGAAATCAAAAAAGCCTCTTAAAATGACATCCTTCAATGTTGCCGAGGGCATTCATGCTTTTGATTACCACTCTCGGCTCAATTTAATTGGTATGTAAAATAAATCATGGTAACTCTGAGGGCCTCATAAATAGTCTGGGATGTGTATTTGTATGCACGGGGCCTCTCCCCCTTCTTGCTTTATTGCCAGAGAGACCAAGTTGAACAGCTCACATTTTATTGCCTGAGAATGTCTGATAATGATGCATTATGATGTGCGGCATGTATGAACTACATTGGGGTGGAAATATGAGAAAGGGCCCCAATGCTTGAATTAGCGTTTTTATTAGAATTTTGGGGGGGATGTGAGATGATACAGAGAAAGAAGATGGTTTTGGTACTGTGTCTGCTATTCTGCCATCTTTCTAACACCACCAAATGCTCAACCTCCTGCTGCTGCTGTTGCGGCTGCTGCTACTACTACCACCACCACCACTGCTGCTACTACTACAGCTACCACTACTACTATTACTACTACCACCACAACTACTACCACCACCACTACTACTACCACTACTACAATTATTACTACCACCACCACACTACTACTACTACAACCACCACCACTACAACTACTACGGCCACTACTACCACCACCACCACCACCACCACTACTACTACTACCACACTACTACCACTACTACTACTACTACAACCACCACCACTACTACAACTACTACCACTACCACCACCACTGCTGCTACTACAGCTACCACTACTACTATTACTACTACCACCACCACTGCTACTACTAGTACTATCATCACTACTAAAACCACTACTACTACTACCGCTACCACTACTACTATTACTACTATCACCACTACTACTACCACCACCACTGCTACTACTACTACTACCACAACTACCACCACCACCACTACTACTACTACTACAACCACCACCACTACAACTACTATGGCCACTACTACCACCACCACCACCACACTACTACTGCTACTACCACACTACTACTATACTACTACTACAACCACCACCACTGCTACTACTACTACCACCACAACTACCACCACCACTACTACCACTACTACTACTACTACAACCACCACCACTACAACTACTACGGCCACTACTACTACTACTACCACCACCACAACTACTACTACCACTACTACTACTACTACTACTACTACAGCCACCACCACTACAACTACTATGGCCACTACTACCACCACCACCACCACCACACTACTATTACTACTACCACAACTACCACCACCACTACTACCACCACCACTACTACTACTACTACTACTACTACTACTACTACAACCACCACCACTACTATAACTACTACCACTACCACCACCACGCTACTAGTACTACAACCACCACCACTGCTACTAGTACCACTACCACTACTACAACCACCACCACCACCACTACTACTGCCACTACTCCAATTACTACTACTACCACTACTATGACTACGACTACTACTACTACTATGGCTGCTGCTGCTGCTTCTATAGCCACAACACACCTACACCAGAACTATGAAATATAGAAGGTTTTCACTGTTCAGAATGCAACCCCCACTGCTTTTTGAACATTTTCAGATTACCCTAGTTTTAGTTTAAAATGAGAGTTATTTTTTTGATATGAAAGAGTATATTTTAGCTGAGGAAATAAGCTATAAAGTTTTGGGCACTAACTATTTAAACTATGTGATGTTTTGAAAGCTGATGATTTCATATGGTATATACATTAGTTCAAACACTATGAGAAAGTGAGGCACTAAAACTTAATAGAGTAGTTGTAGAGAATGGCCATACATGGCCTTTGGAATGGGTCATATTAATAACCCTCATTTAACAATTATCACTCACATAAGAGTATTGGTATCAGCTAGGAGGCTGAGTCTCTAAAATCCCTAATAATCATGGCTGACAATCACAGTAAAAGATACCTTGAATAAAAAAAAAAAAAAAAAAGATACCTTGAATAGAAACTCAGGAATATGCCAATATTCACCTTTCAAAGAGAATTGTAGATCTATCTGATAAGGTTGGGTTAGCGAGTTGAGTTTGGAAGGATGCAAATATCAACTATTTCATTGATTCATCGATTGATTATTTCAACCCTACACACTGTCACTGCTTTGCACCTGGCATAGTGCTGGAAAGAGAACAGTGAATAAGTTCAGCTCTACAGTCGGCCCCAAAGAAGAGAAAAACAAAGAGTGCTCTACTGAGTTTTCACAGACCAGAAACACCACTGTTCCGCATGCTCTTGATGTGCTCCCTGAATAAAACCAATTCATGTTCAAAAATATCTTGTTCTCTCAATAGAGCAGGTCAAAAATATAATTCTGCTGTTTGTGTGCTTGTAAATATTCAATTGTTTATATGGCAGTGGAAATAATTTGTTTCTATATCTTTTTCATTAATTTGGAAACTTTAAATATTGGTTTAGTTCTTTCTTACTCCTGGGATAACTGACTGTAACTTGGTGTATATTCCTAGGCTGTGCTAGCAGTAGAAGGAAAGCATGAGGACTGAGAAGCAGGATTTTGTGGCCTCCTGGCTGGGCCATTGGCTGCCTCCTAAACGGGACTCTCTTGTCCTGTGGCCCCATGAATACTCCTTCCTCACGTCTCCTTCCATTTCCACCATTTCCGGTAATAGAACTCAGGCCCGTTAGTTTGCCATGATCTTCCTTTCTTCCAGGCAGGGTGCATTAGTGCTCAGAAAGCATTTAATAACCTGCAGATGTGCGACATGCACTCATTTCAAAAAGAAAATGTTATGGGTTATTCATGTACTAAAAGCACTTTTTTTTTTTCTTTCTAATTCTGGTTAGCAACTGCTGGCATCAACAATAAAGTTTGCCTTTGGAACCCCTATGTTGTCTCTAAACCGGTTGGTGTCCTCTGGGGTCACTCAGCCAGCGTAATAGCTGTCCAATTCTTTGCTGCAAGAAAACAACTTTTCAGCTTCTCCAAAGATAAAGTAAGCGATATCGTACATTGAGAGTATTTACTTCTGCCTCCTGGGTTCCTCCCTAAATCTATCCTTGGTCCTGAATTCCTCTGGGGGATGGTGTAGATTTTTAAAATATACTGGCTAACTACTATGTCTTTGGAAATCTAAATTAGGAAAAGATATTTATGGTAACTTAAGCATAGTCCTGGGCAACTAGACAAAGTATTTCCTTAAAAAACTTTTCTAAATGATATACTCGTGGATTTAATCTTTATAGCTGCACTCTCAGAAGCTCACATCTGGAGAGTTTCCAAATTTCTCACTAATGCAATAGAAAAAAAAAATAGCGATGGGGAAATGTTGCTTGGTAATTGTAAGATGTGGAATAGGCACAGCTAATTAGCTATTTTTTTTATATTGAAGAAATTCGGTAAATTAGAAATTTAAGTTAACCTGAAGACTATCAAGTTCATTAAGTACATTTCGATTGTGTAAATCAGTCCATTTCCATTTGGTGATGTTGATGGGATATTTTTTAAATGTCAGACAAAAACATGGTACCAGAACCAGGCATCCAGGTTGAATCCTGACCACATTATTTACTACCCATACTCCCCTTAGGAAAATTTCTTAATCTCTAATAATCTTGTCATTTGTTTCTCTGTCAAACTTTCATTTTACGTAATGCCTAATTTATAGATCCAGTTAACATGTGATAGATTTCAAGACACTTGGTTGTGAAGAGAAGGCCACAACCTGAGACTTTCAGCGAATCTGACTTTTTATTTTATTCTAAAGTGATACGTGTATATGTAAAATCTAAACAGAAACTCATCTTCAACTCCTTAGCCTCATCCCACTCACAGGTCCTGCCAAACTTGTATATTTTGCTATAATACCTATTGTGTCAATCTTCTCCCAATTCTGGTTGATTCTACCATCCAAATATGTTTATCAGCCTCTCCTCTCCCTCTCTGCTGCCACTGCTCTTAGTTCAAAATCTCATTTTCTTTTATCCAAAATGTAACAAAGATTTCCTAACATTTCTCCCTACATCCCAATGATCTGACTCCAGTCTACCCTTTATCCTGCTAATGAAGCGGTTTGTAAAAAAACGCTTTTTTAGCACTTCATCTAATCCTCCGTCTAAATATCAACTCCAGAATTCTTAAGCTTTCATACAAAGCCCTCTCCCAGTCTGTCAGCCCCACTTTATTGCCTGCTTTTCTCTTTCATTCATTTAAGGCTTCAGCCATATCCCAGTTGGCTGTTCCCACCCTGCTGCCTCAGGGCTCTGCAGTGTGCTCTTTCTTCTGCCTTTAGTTCCCTCTCCTTGATGATCAATTGACAAAACGTCTTTTCACCCTCAGTCTCAGACTTTCTGGAGTCTTTCGCACAGACTTCGGTGTTTGCTTCTCCACACTCCAGTCGCACCTGTGTGTCTCTTATTGGAAGATGTATCCTGTTGTTTCAAAATTAACTGTTAGTTTGCTTCCTTAAGCTGGGGGCGGTGTCTTTTTGGCTTGTATCCTTGGTATCCCTAGTGTCTGGGACCTTGTAGTGTTTGTTCTGTGGTTATTTGTTGACACCTTGAAGGGAAGACATGTTACTATGAATCTAGAGTACCAAAAAACTCAGACTGAAAACGTTATTGATGTCCTCATCACATTTAATTGTTTTATTTTTTGAGATCTTTGAGCACTTGGATATAACTTCCACTACTGAATTGAACGTAATGTGCTTTGTGTACTCAAAGGTTATACATGTATCTTTTCCTAGATTTTGAGTCCTTAAGAACAAAGGTTATTTGTTGAGTTCGTTTTTTTCTGTTTCCCAGGACATAGCACATATTAATGTACTTAAACACATGTTAAATGGGACATATAAAATAGTATAACTATCAATTAGCCAATGGGATTGATGAGGTTAAGGACTATTATATCTTTTTTGAATTGTGCCAAACACATAGTAACTCGTCCATGAGTTACTATGAATGAGTCTTTATCCATGAATACTCCATGAATCATACTCCATGAATGAGTCTTTATCAAACATAAATACGAAACAAATAACAAGTATTTTATCATTACAGAATTCCAAGAAAGTGTTGAGTGAAAGAAAAAAAAAAACCCATCTTAGAGTGGGTTAGTAAACACTTTATTTGTCTTATTGAAGATTCTACCCTGGGAGACAGGATTTCAGGTTGTTCTGAAGAACTGCTCCAAAGTTTGTCTGTCTGTTTGTTTGTTTATTTATTTATTTATTTATTTATTTATTTATTTATTTATTTTTAATTTTTTCTTAACGTTTATTTTTTTTTAAATTTTTTTTAACGTTTATTTATTTCAGAGACAGAGAGCATGAACGGGGGAGGGGCAGAAAGAGAGGGAGACACAGAATCTGAAGCAGGCTCCAGGCTCTGAGCCATCAGTCCAGAGCCCGACGCGGGGCTCGAACTCACGGACCACGAGATGGTGACCTGAACTGAAGTCGGATGCTTAACCGACTGAGCCACCCAGGTGCCCCAACATTTATTTATTTTTGAGACACAGAGAGACAGAGCATGAGTGGGGGAGGGTCAGAGAGAGAGGGAGACAGAGAATCTGAAACAGGCTTCAGGCTCTGAGCGGTCAGCACAGAGCCCGATGCAGGGCTCGAACCCCCAGACCGCGAGGTCATGACCTGAGCCAAAGTCTGAGGCTTAACCGACTCAGCCACCCAGGCGCCCCCAAAGTTTGTCAATTTATAGGGGATTGTATACAATACGAGGGGAAGGGTATACATGCTCACAAGCAGTTCTCCAAGGTATAATTGCGTGTCACTAGGCAGACTTTGGTTGTAAAAATTAAGGTTTACTGATTTCCACACAGATGTGTGAAAGACCCCTTAGGTCATCTTAATACATTGTGTTTCTATCATATATGATTGTTCAAAAATACTGCCTGCGTGCTTCTGCTTAACTGGTTTTCTGCTTCTTGTTTTTGGTTTCTCCTTGAGATCATTTGAGAGCCAGAGAATGCTGACATCAGTTACCCACTCCGGTTTTAATGCACAAAGGGTTTTATAACTTTAAAAGCGAGTGAAAAAAAAAAAAAGTCGTCAGAGACAATTGATTGTGTATAGGTATCATCAATGTTAAGACTACCTATCCTCTCCCAAAGCTGTTTTATCATTCTATTTTTGCTTTGACTTCTAAACCATTACGTTGTAATAAAGCTTGTCATGCTGTCTTTTACATTAGTCTAAATCCATTTCACTTTGATAAAGGCATAGTAATCTTAGTCTTTACGTCTTTATAACAAACAACAGGGCTTTCTACTACCAGGTTAAGCCTTTGCTTTATTGCTATACAATTCTTTTGGATGTTTTATGGGACTAGGGTAAAGGAACAGGGCAAATGAAAGACAACATCTTTTTTTTTCAAAGAGCCTTTGAATGAATCATATTTTTGTCAATGAGTTAGAGACTTTCAGATCAAAGTAATTTAGATCTAAATAATTTCTTCCAAAAATGATCTGAGACTTCAGGCAGTGGGTTTATTTTATTTTATTTTTTTTTTTGGAAGACTGCTGCAGTACCATTTTCCAGTGATGATTAAATAAATTTATCCCTATAGAATTTGGTAAATTTGGTACCATACTAAATAATAGTCCATTTGCATTTTGCTTTAGACTCCTAAACTTCACTAATGACAGCACCCTGCTGGGGGTCAGTAACTTGGGGATTTGGAGGAGGAATTACCATGGGGAGTAAAAGGATTTTCAAAGCCTAGCAGAGATCTCTCTGCTGGAGGCCAACATTGCAACCCGTGAGCCTGATTAGCCTCTTCTATTGCTCCTAACTCTTCTAGTCTCTTCACCTGATTTGCCCATCAGAATCATATCACTTTGGAACGTAATCCTTCATTTAAGGTTGTGATTTTTCTTGTTTTTTCTTCAAATTTTTATTTAAATTCTAGTTACATATAGTGTAATATTGGCTTCAGGAGTAGAATTTAGTGATTCATCACTTAAAACAGCCAGTGCATAACAGAACAAGTGCCCTCCTTAATACCCATCACCCATTTAGCCCATCCTCCACCCACCTCCCCTCTATCAACCCTCAGTTTGTTCTCAATAGCTAAGACTCTCTTATGGCTTGCTTTCATCTCCCCCCCCCCCCATGTTCATCTGTTTTGTTTTTCTAAATTCAACATATGAGTGAAATCATATGGTATTTGTCTTTCTCTGACTGACTTACTTTGCTTATCATAATACCCTCTAGTTCCATCCACATCACTGTAAATGGCAAGATTTCATTCTTTTTGATGGTTGAGTAATAGTCCATTGTATCTATATACCACATCTTCTTTATCCATTCATCGGTTGATGGGCACATTGGCTCTTTCCATAATTTGGCTATTCCTGATAATGCTGCTGTAAACATTAGGGTGCATGTGCCCCTTCAAATCAGTATTTTTGTATACTTTGGGTAAATACCTAGTATACTAATGCAATTGCTGGTTCATAGTATAGTTCTATTTTTAACTTTTTGAGGAAACTCATACTGTTTTTCACAGCGGCTGCACCAGTTTGCATTGCATTCCCAATAGTATAAGACGGTTCCCCTTTCTCCACATCCTCATCAACACTGGCTGTTTCTTGTGTTGTAAACTTTAGCCATTCTGACAGGTGTGAGGTGGTAGCTTATTGTAGTTTTGAATTGTCATTCCCTGATGGTGAGTGATGTTGAGTATCTTTTCATGTGTTTGTTAGCTATCTGTATGTCTTCTTTGGAAAAAATGTCTACTCATGTCTTCTGCCCATTTCTTCACTGGATTTTTTTGGAGGGGTGTTGAGTTTGATAAGTTCTTTACAGATCTTTGATTCCAACCCTTTATCAGAGATGTAATTTGCAAATATCTTCTCCCATTCCACAGGCTGCCTTTTAGTTTTGTTGATTGTTTCCTTTACTATTTCCTTTGTTCCTTATCTGGATGAAGTCCCAATAGCTCAGTTGTGCTTTTGTTTCCCTTGCCTCCAGAGATGTGTCTGGTAAGAAGTTGCTCAGGCCAACGTCAAAGAGGTTGCTGCCTGTGTTCTCTAGGCTATTGATGGTTTCCTGTGTCACATATTGGTCTTTCATCCATTTTGAATTTATTTTTGTGTATGGTATAAGAAAATTTCATTCTTCTGCATGTTGCTGTCCAGTTTTTCCAACACCATTTGTTGAAGAGAGTGTCTTTGTTAATGGATATTCTTTTCTGCTTTGTCAAAGATTAGTTGGCCATATAGTTGGCCAGAAGTTAGGTCCACTTCTGGATTTTCTGTTCCATTGATGTATGTGTCTGCTTTTGTGCCAGTACCATACCGTTTTCATGATTGCAACTTCATAACATAGCTTGACGTTTGGAATTGTGATGCCTCCAGCTTTCTTTTTCTTTTTCAAGACTGCTGTAATTATTCAGGGTCTTTTGTGATTCCATAAAAATTTTAGGAATGTTTGTTTAAGGTTCTTATTTTTTTCAGACGCTGATTTCTACATTGTAGACCCAAAGTTGATAAGAAAAATACAAAGTGAGACTTTGTGTTATGATTATATCTTACCTGCTTGTCTTCCTTTTCCTTCTGTGTACTCTTCCTCCTCAACTTCCCTCTGTTCATCCAGAAACAAAGCCATTTTCATTTTATTTAAACTACACAGGTAAAGGGGCGCCTGGGTGGCTCAGTCGGTTAAGCATCCGACTTCGGCTCAGGTCATGATCTCATGGTCCGTAAGTTCGAGCCTCACGTCGGGCTCTGTGCTGACAGCTCAGAGCCTGGAGCCTGCTTCAGATTCTGTGTCTCCCTCTCTCTCTGCCCCTCCCCCGTTCATGCTCTGTCTCTTTCTGTCTCAAAAATAAATAAACGTTAAAAAAAAATTAAAAAAAAAACTACACAGGTAAATAGGTTAATGCCCTTCCATAAAAATTATAAATGAGGAAAAATGTAGTGCAAAAATGGATATTCCGTTTGTTTATTTACCCTTCAAATCCATTTCTGTCCCAAGAAACAGCCATTATTAACCCTTGGTGTATATCTTCTCATAATTTTTGTTATACAGTTGGCCCTTAAATAGTGTGGGAGTTAGAGGCACTAACCCCACACATAGCCAAAACTTCATGTGTAACTTTTCACTCCTCAAATACTTAACTACCAGTAGCCTACTACTGTTGACTAGAAGTCTTACTGATAAGTACGTTAATCATAAGTAGTTGATTAACACATATTTTGTATATTTTATGTATTATAGACTGTATTCTTACCACAAAGTAAGGTGGAGAAAAGGCAATGCTAAGGAAACATAAGGAAGAGTAAATACATTTGCAGTACTATACTGAATTTATATTAAAAAAAAATATCACATATAAGTAGGCCTGCAGAGTTCAAGCCCATGTTGTTCAAGGGTTAACTGTATTATATATTATGTATATATAATAATATAATATATTTTATTATGTTATGCTATATTGTATTGTATTATAGTATTATATATACTATCCTGTGTATGAGTACAAATACAAAGTAGTATTTATTATTAGTTTTTATGTAAATGGTATCATACAAGACATATTTTTTCTGCAGCTTGGTTTTCCTTAAATAATAGCTCCTGGAGATCTTTCTGTGTGACTACACAGAGACCTGAATTTTTACTTGCTGCATAGTAATCCATAGTAATAGATAGTCATAACTTTATTATCAAGCACCTGTTGATTGTAAAAGATATTTCTAAGTTTTTACTGTTATAAACAATCTTTTTAAAATTTTTTTCTGTTTATTTTTGAGAGAGAAAGAGAGAGAGAGAGAGAGCATGTGCAAGCATGAGTGAGGGAGGGGCAGAGAAAGAAGGGGACAGAGGATCCAAACTGGGCTGTGTGCTGATAGCCTGATGGGGGGCTCAAACTCACAAACCGGGAGATCATAACCTGAGCCCTGAGATCATGACCTGAGCCAAAGTGAGAAGCTTAACCGACTGAACCACCCAGGTGCCCCAACCTTTATAAACCATCTTACACACACACACA
Organism: Felis catus; assembly: GCF_018350175.1. Lineage (NCBI taxonomy): Eukaryota > Metazoa > Chordata > Mammalia > Carnivora > Felidae > Felis > Felis catus. The sequence continues at coordinate 98,026,034 of NC_058376.1, forward strand.
CACACACACACACACACACACACACACACACACTTTAAAACACTGTATGTTAATTTCTTTGTGATAAGTTACTAACATAAGTCCCTAGAATGAATGCTCTTGGGTCAACAGAGATGCATTCCTTAAATATTTTTTTTAAATATTGCTGATTTCGGGGTGCCTGGGTGGCTGTTGGTTAAGCATCTGACTTCTGCTCACATCATGATCTCACCAGTCAGAATTTGAGCCCCGCATTTGGCTCTGGGCTGATGGCTCAGAGCCTGGAGCCTGCTTCAGATTCTGTGTCTCCCTCTCTCTCTGCCCCTCCCCCACTCATTCTATTTCTCTCTCTCTCTCTCTCAAAACTAAACATTAAATTTTTTTAAATAATCCTGATTTAGATCTAGAAACATTGTACTTGTCGATATACTCATCAGACGTGTGTAAATATGCCCGTTTCTCCAATCGTGTCAATAATGGATGCTATTAATGTGTTCACTTTTTTGTGTGTGAATCTGATGGACAAAAATCTATGATGAGTTTCTTTTTCAGATTTCTTTTTACTTATTTATTTTCGGGGGGTGTATTACTTGCTCATGCCCTTCATCTTATTAGCTCTTGTCTTTTTCTTATTGATTTGTAGTAGTTTGAAAAATATTTTGATTTTCCTTTAGTATAGATAATGCAATATTTCACTTGCTTCAAGCATATAAGAAATGATTTTCTTTATGGCTCTAGATTTTGTATCTAGCTTAGGAATGTCTTCCACACTTCCTATTTATAAAATATGAAATATCTCCTTTATTTTCTACCAATAGTTTTTCTGTTGTTGAATATATTTTGCATTTACCTTTGCAGTTTATCTAAAGTTTTTTTTCCTACAAATGGATATCCGAATTATTTTTTGAATAATTTGTCTCTCACTAGTTTGAAATGCTATTGCTATCATCATTTGAATTACTGTATGTATATGAATTTGTTTCTGGATGCTTTATTCTTTCTATCAGTCTACTTGTCTTTTCCTACATAATACACTATCTATCCAGCATAACTATTGATACCTGGTAGGTCGTTTTCTACTTCTTCTTTCCCTCTTTCAGTTTTAACTGTCTTCTGCATTTTATCCCTCCAAGTACATTTTAGGATCAATATTCATGTTTCATGAAAAAAAAATACACTAGTATTTGGGTTGAAATGTGATTGAATATGATGATATTCGACATCTGTGAAGTACTGAGAAACCACAGCCTCTATTTCACCATTTATTCATTCTTTTAGCTGTCTTTCAGAAAAATTTCATGCCACGAATCTCTTTCCCATTCCTTGTTCAGGTTTTTTGTACGTATTTTAGCAAGTGTGACCACCTTTAGGAGGTGTGGCCCCTGTCTATATAACCCATTCATTGAGTTTTTTATTTTAATGTAGTTTTTTTCTTCTAAAACATTTTTGTTAACTGTCTGGTAATTTGGGATAGTCTCTTGGTGCTTGCTCATTTTGGGGATTTTGACTTCCAGCTCTTTCATTTCAACGTAATTATTATCTGTCCTTATGTAATAATTCCAGTATCTGGACTTTGAAAGATCTAAATCTGATATTGGCTATTCTGGTGATTCTTTCTCTTGGTGACTTGTTTCCTTTTTATGTTTTGTTATCTTTTATTGTCACCTCATTTGTCACTGTTGCTAAACTCCAGGCATTCTGAGGAACTAAACTGGAGATGCTTTCCTCCAGAAATTTCTATTTGTTTCTGAAGGTGGAAACGAGCAAGGATGCTGCCTGCGGCTACCACGTGCTCCCTTTCTCTTGTCCAGTTTAATTGAACAGTCTTGCCTCGGTGCCTGCACCTAGCGGATGGTCCAGGGCTTAAGCTCCTCGTTGTGGGAGCTTTTCCGTGTTAAGTTTGTTACTTTTTTCCTCTTTTTTCTTTTGGATCTGTGGAGATTGTTCCCACTCCTTGAACACTCAGCAAGGCAGCAGAAATGATGTTCTGTTCAGAACTGTGTTCCTTTGAAGCAGAAAGGCCCCCTACAAAAACCTAGACTGTAATGACACTTGAACCAGAGTTCTCTTGTTCCAGCTGGTTTTCATTTGTTTCCTTCAAAGCTGTGATTAGTATAGATCTCAAGAGAGAAGAAAGAAAGAGAGAGAGAGAGAGAGAGAGAGAGGAAGAAAGAAATTTGAAGTGTTTAAATTTACTTTGTAAAATAGGAATGGTGATCTTTGAAAAGCAAAATTAGAAAAAAATTTTTTTGAAGACTAAGAAAAATTCTGTTATGTGAGTAATGATAAGGGCAAAAAAATCAGTTTAATTGGGATTTTTTTTCAATATCCCAAGTAAACTTTTGTTCTGAAAAAGGGAATCACCTGAAATAAAATGTTGGTATTAGTTAACTGTATTAAACTTGAGTTTATTAAATTTAAATTTATTAAGGCTGAACTAGGACATCAATGAGATTTTTGCAGAATAATTCACAGTGTTAGTTAGAAAGGTTTTGACTTTTTCTAGTTCAGCAACAGAATATACAAACCAACACCTAACAGAAATTTAAGTCTTAGAGCTGTAGATCTTCTCTCATTTTCATTGAAAAGAATGAAAACAAAAAAACAAACAAACAAAAAAAAAACAGAGAAGATAATGGTTATGGTAACAATTTAAAGATGATTAGCTCAAGAGAAGATTTTAATTTCCAGCCAATATTTTGGGTTTGACTTCAGTCCTGGGGGGGAAAAACTGGTAAAAATATTCCTTAAAGGAAACTCTGTTCTATGACTTTATGATAAAACATTATCTGAGGTATTCAGTAGAATACTTTTGCTTGCATATATCATGTCAAACAAAATATCCTTTAAGTGTTCACTGGTGATGCTTTTGTGGATTATCCAGAGGCTTAAATTCTAAATAAATAAGCTTGTTAAAACATAAAGGACTATTCAGGAGACCCAATTCCATCAGGTCCTGTTATGCTATCGTCTGCAAGTAGGTTATCCATTTTTGTGGATTACCCCGGAGAGCTGAGCGGCTGTACTGCTGTCCTCAAAATCCCCTCGTGATACATACTCTCTTTCCCTTTTTCTTGTTTCATTTTATATCTATCCCCTACAGGACTGCAGGAGTTAGTAGCAAATGTTTGATGAAGCCAAACAGGTCTCACTTTGATAGTCACCTGAGTCTGTTTTCTACTTTTCTTTCCCTCACTTTTATATCATTATTGGGAAACTATAAACCTCTTTTGTCTCCTACTTTGAATTAAACTTGGAGGGGCGCCTGGGTGGCTCAGTCGGTTAAGCGTCCGACTCCAGCTCGGGTCATGATCTCACGGTTCCTGAGTTGAAGCTCTGTGTTGGGCTCTGTGCTGACAGCTCAGCCCGGAGCCTGCTTTTGATTCTGTTGTCTCCCTCTCTCTGCCCCTCCCACACTCACGCTTTTTCTCTGTCTCTCAAAAATGAATAAATGTTAAAAAAAAATTAAAAGAAAAACTTGGAGATGTTGCCAGTATATAAATAATGCTGATTTGGTTTTCGAAAGTGCACTAAAAACAGATTCTTTATCTATCTGTACATCTATTCATGCATCCACCCATCCATGAAGTTACCCATTTACAAATCTAATAGAGGACGAAATAACAGTTTTATTTATTTATTTTCATATCTGTTTAGTACAGTTTTACTATGTTTATGTGAAATGATGCTGTCTCTTGCAGGAAGCAGGGAAAAAAAATTCTTCAGCAAAATTAGACTGACAACATGGTGAGGTCCTACATTTCTTTGGTCCAGTCTTCAGAGTGCACCTTCTTAAATCTGTTTGAATTGTTGTTGTTTTGGAATGCACAGATAATAGGCTGAGCAACCTCGGTACATTCTAGACACAATTGAGAGAATTTCAGAGCTGGCAGGGTTCCCTTTAGGAGAAAGGTGAGGAAATGAAAAGGTAACGTTGCATACCTGAACTGCCAACTCGGAGTAGTATTAAAATGAGGGTCTAGGTGTCTGGTCTCAGCCCAGTGACTTCTTGTTCTAATGTATACAAATAACAAAATATTTGCTTTGATAATCCTGCATTATTAAATGGCCAACAGTTGAAACAAGGGGAAGTTTAGGCAGAAAAATATGTCCGCATCGTTACGTAAAAAGCTAAATGTTGTCATGCTATTGAATCATAAGCTCGGGTACTCATTCCTTTTAATATAAAAATGGAGATGAAATATAAAGCTCCCAAACATGCCATTTCAAGGACTAGACTTAGGAAGGCTGAGTGTGGACGGACATCACAAGCTCTCAGCTATCATGATGAAAGCCAGATGTGCAGTTTAAATGAAAATTTGTGGAAAATATAAAATAAAAAAGCATCGATTGTTCAATTGTAAGTTTTAAGCTTAGATGTTTGTCAGTCTATCTATTTTTCCTACTGAGAATGACGAAAACCTCTCTAGGAAATCTGGAATGAAAATTGGGATTAAATATATGTCTTTCTGCACTGTGGCCTAATTCTATCCCTGAAGTCAATTTCAACGTAACAGAGAAGAACCCGGGCTTCTCAAATACTAACTAGATATTTAAGTTACATTTTGTCAAAGAATGTGATTAATAAAACTGAATTAACGTGAGATATTTTTGTGATTAAAAGCATAAAGACTGATGAGGAAAGAAGGGGAATATAGTTATCTGGTTTAAAGCCAAGCCACATAATATTACTGACTAAGCTGAGAGAAAGATTTCTTGTTCAAGGATATTAGCACTGACCTTAAAACCATGTAGAGAAGCAGTCAAGGTAGAATGCAAAAGAAATGCTTGGGAAATTAAAAACGAACAAACAAAAACAAGAAAACAAAACACGAATGCCTGAGCCCCATCCTCAGAGATTCTGATTTAATAGACCTGGCAGAAGGGCCCAAATAGGTCATTTCTAAGGTACCATTGGTGTTTCTAACGTCAAGATTAAGAACCATTTGTATAGAATGTGGTAGCGTAGAAAAACTGGAAAACATGGTATGTGACATGATTTCTAAGAGAATACTAGAACACTGTTTTGTGCAATGATAGTAATACATCAATATTGTTGCTTTGATTCTCAACAGAGAGAAAAAGTAGAGAATTAAAGATGGGTGGGGCGCCTGGGTGGCGCAGTCGGTTAAGCGTCCGACTTCAGCCAGGTCACGATCTCACGGTCCGTGAGTTCGAGCCCCACGTCAGGCTCTGGGCTGATGGCTCAGAGCCTGGAGCCTGTTTCTGATTCTGTGTCTCCCTCTCTCTCTGCCCCTCGCCTGTTCATGCTCTGTCTCTCTCTGTCCCAAAAATAAATAAACGTTGAAAAAAAAATTAAAAAAAAAAAAAAGATGGGAGGGGACTTAAAGGGATCAAGGATCACTAATTAAGAGAGTTAAGGGATCTTCAGAGGAAGAAGAGAAATCAGAACAATAAAATTAATTTTAAGAACAAGTAATGAATATACACATTTTGATAAAAACATATTTCTAGTTTTGACTGCTAATAGCAAGAACTAACCTATCATAGACAAGAGGTTATCGTTCATCAATTTTTAATTTTTCATTTAATTTATGTAACTAAGTGTCAATAAAATATTAAAGGCAATATAAATTACTTGAACAACACAGTGGACAATGATTCTGTGAAAATTATAGTCCATTAATACTGTTGAGTTATTATTAATCTATATTCAACTATGCCCCAGATTATTATCCTGACATGAAGTTAGTTTCTATTTTTTAGAAGGGAGTCTATACTAAACAAGACAGGATTCTGAACAATGAGGGTATAACGATTATAAGCAGTACGAGTGTTTGAGAATGATGGAGATGCGTCTAATCTTGTGGCTTTAACATTCAAAATAAGTTTATCAATTCTGTTTTATTTAGAGCACATTGAAAAATATTTGCAAGTCTTTGTTATTATAGTATTTATATTTTTGAGGATAAATATATTCTGGAGTATTGCCAGAATAGTTTAAATAGAAATAATTTAATAATGTTTAAGAACCAGGATGGTTCTTTAATGAAAAATTCTTGCCACAGAACCAACTTACTTCATAAATATGTATTCTTGGGGTTAGAAGGATTGGTAATGCTGTTTATCTGGCAGGGGTTGACTAGGTCATTTTAAGTTTGTTATAATTGTTGGTAGATGGAGAGATTACCCTATACATGAAGCATAATTATTTCTATAAGATGTTTGAAAAAGTTTCATAAAATGTCATTGTGGATTTTATGAGATTTGCAATTGGGTAAATAACGATGCAGAAGTGAGGCAAGTTTTTATGGGGTTCTATATTCTTGGATTTTATCCTAGCTGATGAACTCCACCAATGAGCTGGATAAATAGTTATTAGCTGAGCCACAATGTTCAACAAATTAAAAAAAAATTACTGAACATCTATTATGTGTCATGGGATATGTGGTCAAATTAGGGAGGAATTGTCAATATAACTGAATTAGGATTCAAAACTATATTGTCATACTTGGAAACTTTTAACAAAAAGTAGGAAAATCCTAGTCTTAGCTTAAAGCATCAGATTTTTGAAGGCAGGATGGTAGACGTCTGGCTTGATTATTTGTTCGTGGGAGTAAGATTTAAGAGTTTTGCACAGAGCCTCAAGGTAAGCAAAATTCCTGATGGAGTGACTTAATCACGATGCAAAAATAAGTGACTTGAAAGCGGTCACAGCGCCTATAACAGTGTAGAACACACCTGAGAGACACTGTCTTAAATTGATAATGTGATAGTTATTGTGTAAGTATATTATTTTAAAGTATCACAACCAGTAGGGCCAGAAAAAAAAAGTTTAGATTGGGAGGAATGAGAAGGGAGAAAGAGCATGTAAGCAATGCCTTTTCATTCAAAGGAGAGGCATTTGATCAATATGTGATATTTGCACACACACACACACACACACACACACACACACACACACACTGCTATTATTTGGTGTCATGGAGAAATCCATGACTCAGGAAGAGTTAAAGAAGGCTGTCTCCAAATAATAAAAATTTAAAAGATAATTTTAAAAAGGCTGTCTCTGAGGAGTAGGGCTTGAGGTTTAGAGGGATGGGGGATGGGCTGCGAATAAAGCCCTCCAGTGCTATTGGATTTCACACCGTCAACATATTCAACTATGGTTTCAAAAGTTGAAAAAATCTGAATGATGATCCTCCCCTGGAGAAAGTGCAAAGACTGAGAGAATCAAGAGGCTGCTATGGATCAGTGAGTTCTGATGTTAAGACGGTTGAAGGAACTGGGATCATTTACCATGGACAAGAAGTGTTAAGAAGAGGCTTATGATAAGAGACTCTTAAAAACTGAGAGCAAACTGAGGGTTGATGGGCGGTGGGAGGGAGGGAAGGGTAGGTGATGGGCATTGAAGAGGGCATCTTTTGGGATGAGCACTGGGTGTTGTATGGAAACCAATTTGACAATAAATTTCATATATTAAAAAATAAAATAAAATAAAATAAAATAAAGTAAAATAAAAAGAAGAGGCTTATGTAGATGTAGGAAAAGAGGGTAGAACCAGAAGGTAGAAGAAGATATCTCTGGGTGAATGTACATAGTAGATACCACAGGGACTTTTAACCTGCAGATTCTGAGTCTATACATATGTTTGGGAGATGCGCATGTCTATACACTCAAAGAAATTATATGAAAGATTCTGTATATATATATGGGCATATGCATTTAGGAGGAGGGGATAGACCATCATTTTGAACAGATTTTATTTTCCCGAAAGATTATATGATTTAAAATAGGTTAAGGGACATCTGGGTGGCTCAGTCACTCAAACCTCTGACTCTCAAGCTCAGCTCAGGTCATGATCTACAGTTCGTGAGTTTGAGCCCCACATCAGGCTCTGTGCAGACGGCTCAGAGCCTGCTTGGGGTTCTGTCTTTCCTCTCTGCCCCTCACCTGTTTGTGCTCTCTCTCTCTCTCTCTCTCTAAAGATAAAATAATGTACTTTAAAAATAAATAAAATAAAATAGATTAAGAACTGGGGTGTCTGGGTGGCTCAGTCAGTTAAGCGTCCAACTCTTGATTTCAGCTCAGGTCATGATCTCATGATTTGTGAGTTCAAGCCCTGCACTGGGCTCTGCACTGACAGTGTAGAGCCTGCTTGGGATTCTCGCTCTCTCCCTCTTTCTCTGTTCTTCCCCCACTTGCGCTCTCTCTCTCTCAAAATAAATAAACTTAAAAAAATAAAAATAAGTTAAGAACTACAGGGTTGCCTGTAAACACTCATTTAAACAGAGACCGTTTTTTATCAATAATTTAGAAATCTTACATCGGATAACACAGACTAGTTTATTTGAAAGAACCCTTTCTGCTCTCAGGTTCCAATATTTACACGATGAAAAAAATAATAAAATACACTTAATAAAAGCATTTATTGAACACTTTTTACATGCTGGTTATCATACTAAATGCTTGACACGGGCTCTGGTTCAATCTTCAGAGCATTGGATGAGTTAGGTACTACCTCAAAACCTCAGACAGACAAATGAACTTGTTAGAGGTCACCGTAGAATAAGAGGCAGAACCAAGATGAGAACTCAAAAAGTCTAACTCTAGAGCTGGCCTGCTCGCATCTTTTGGAGGGACTTTTCACCGTCTTCACTGTGACTCTCCCTCACTGGCCTGCGTTAATGCTGTTCCATGAGTGAGAACAGCAGCGTGTATACCTGCAAAGCTGCTCTTCCTGTTTTCTCCCGTGTTTGTCTCATTCTGTCTGCATGTCATTTTTGTGCCTTGTTTGTCTGTGTTTGAATGAGAATCTGATGTCTGTGGTTTATGTGAACTTGAGTTCACTTAATACCGAGTCTTTTATTTCACACACATACACAATATATATGTATGTATATACTATGTAGGTAATATGCTATACTCTATAGCTATAGAAGAGGTTAATATGTACATATAATGTGTAACAACTATATAAAAAGTGTTGTATATAATATTGCATATAGGAGAGAGAGAGAGACTCTGTATTACTTTTCATTTGCTATTGTAACAAATAACCACAAACTCAGTGGCTTAAAACAACACAGATGCATTTGTGTTCTGTAGGTTAGAATCCCAGCATAGGTCTCACTGGGCTAAAATCAAGGTGTTGGCAGGACTCTTCCTTTTTGGAAGCTCTGGGGGGAATTAGTTTCCTTGCCTTTTCCGGCTTCTTTGGCTCATGGCCCCCTTCCTCCATCTTCAAAACCAGCAATACTGGATGGAGTCCTTCTCATACCCCATCACTCTGATCTCCCTTATGATTACACTGGATTCACCCATAGCATCCAGGGTAATCTCTCCATCTCAAAGCCCTTAATTTATTACACCTGGAAAATCCCTTTTGTCACGCAAAACAACATATTCACACACTCCAGGGATTAGGACATGGGCATTTGGGGGGACTATTATTTTTGCCTACTACAAGCACTTGCTAAATACAACATCCTTCCGGGGATTGAGACAAAACACAATTCTTCCATGCGGAAGATTACAAGTGAGGAGACATTTGGGGCTTTTGGGTGGCTCAGTTGGTGAAGTATCTAACTCTTGATTTTGGCTCAGGTCATGACCACACGGTTGTGAGATTGAGCCCCACATTGGGCTTTGCTCTGGGTGTCGAGTCTGCTTAAGATTCTCTCTCTCTCTCTCTCTCTCTCTCTCTCTCTCTCTCTCTCTCTTCCTGTCTTCCTCTCTTCCTCCCTCCCTCTCCCTCAGCCCCTCCCCCCACTTGAGTGTGCTCTCTCTCACTCTCTCTCATGTCATATGTGCCATATGTTACAGTATAAATAACTGTAACACTGTGGAGGAAACAACTATCTGCCCTGGGTTGAGAGTGAACTAGAAAAGATTTGGGCTAAAAGGCTACAATTATTCTTGACATGTTCATATGACTTTGTCACTTTTTAACCAGGTTTTGAGACTCTGGGATATTCAGCACCAGCTGTCCATCCAGAGGATAGCTTGTTCTTTCTCCAAAAGTCAGGACTTCAGATGTCTCTTCCACTTTGATGAAGCCCACGGACGACTTTTCATCTCATTTAATAACCAGCTCGGACGGTTGGCAATGAAAAGCGAGGCCGGCAAGAGGGTGAAGAGTCACAAGAAAGCAGTCACTTGTGTTCTTTACAATTCAGTCTTGAAGCAGGTAATGATGCTCCTCTGTCACTCTTCTGACACGTCCCCATGTCCAGAGGCTCATTTCCTTAATTCAGTGTAAGGCAACTGAGGACAAATAGAAAAAAAAAAATGTGGGGAAGAAATGATTTAACAGCCATGTGCTTTTCTGCAATAATGTGTGTTCAGGTGGAATTGAAGGGTGATTTCGTGTCCAGCCCGTGACCACAGCAGCACAGATAGAGTTGTAAGGAATTAGGATAGTCCGACTAAAACAAACACAACGTGTAATATAATTGAGCTTCTGTTCGTCGCTCGCTAGTTTGGGTCTTGGTGCCAAATGCCAGTGAACCTGGCTGTAAAGTTCTCTTTTATGAGCACCATCCTCCTGGATCTCCGCGGAAAGTTCTGAAATATGCATGAAATGTAATTAGCAGAGATCCATTTTGCCAGGCATATTTTACACCAGCGGCTCACAGTGGCAGCCCGGAATGTATTCATAATAAAATGATTCAGTTAAATGTGGCGCCACTTGGTATGCAGCGCCAGCGGCGTCTGTCTCCCCGCTACTTTAATGACACTTTGCAGCCTTTGCTTACGGGATCGCCACCTGCATGTCAATGAGGACGCCCTTGCTCCTCTGGAGCAAAGATGCCGCGCAGACCCCAGGCCTTCCGAGAGGACCAGCGTGCGGCGTCGTGGAGGGAGAGGCACCAGGGAAGTTTAGCCTGCTGCAGTGATCACCTCAGGCCTGATGGTAACTGCACAGCAGGAGCGGAGCAGAGAGCTGGTATCCAGCTTGCGGCCAATTAAACAATAACTCCAACCCGTCCTCCCTTCCCCTCCGTAGAAGCTTCTGCGCTCGTGCAGAAATGAGTGGTTCGGTTTTTGTGCAAGGGGTGGAAAGCCCTTTGTTGGTAATGAGTAGTGTGCCGTGTCAGTACTTTAAACACTCTGTTTTCTGGTTATTGTAGGAGATAAAAATCCTTTACAAAACAATCCATTTCGAATTCCATCTGCGGGGAACATTCTCCCGTAAATGTTTTACTGAAGTTTATGAAGGCAGCCAGTTAATTCGGCTCCCTGGTGGCCACTGAGAGATGTTATTTATTTCCAGGAGAACATTTTGCTAATTGAGATCTGCAAAATTAAAAAGCTAGGTCTGTACGTGGATGTGAAGATCTTATGTTGTCTCGCCATTAGATGAGCAATCTCCCAGGCGGAATTCAGGAAACGGGACACGAAGATGAGGAATCTCCCATTTGGGATGTGAAGATAAAGCCAAGATAGCGGAAATATAGGCGAATTGCAGGGAACAATAGAACATGCACATATGGGGTATGAAGCGGGAAGAATCACCGTACGGTTGAGTTGGGTGTTCACACCTCTACTTATTTTTACTGTTAGCAGTGTAAATAATTAAAAGCATTAATATGTATATAAAGCACATAGAACCGACCCTAGCATACGTGTTTCGTAACTATAGCGGCTAGGCTACAGAGAAACACTTTAATGTGGCATTACATTTATAATTATAAACATGTATTGCAGTTAGGAGCAAAGAAAACAAAGTCACCCACAGTCCCATCCCCCAGTGAGAATGTATCATTTCAGAGTAATTAGACCAAGCAAATAAAACAGTTTTGAACAAGTCCAGGTGCCAGGAATGAGGAGTCAGATTCCTACACTCCCGTCTCTTCCTTCCAGTAGCTCGGGGAGATTCAGGTCCAGACCATCTTGGTGTTCACTGCTAAGCAGGGGCCCAATTCAGGATTGAGGGATGGAAGAAGGGGAGGCAGACACATTACTAATTCACACCTTCAAGGTGGAATACGGTAAAACGCAGTAGAGATGAGAGCAAAGTGCTGTGTCCACAGCGGGTGGTCAGTTCTGCCTGGGGCTGGGCTGGGTGACAGAATAGAGCCCTGAAGTCTTAGAGTGGGACTCTCTAAAAGGGGAAGGAAGCAGTTCCAGACAGAAGACACAGCATGAGCTTTCAGAGAGCCTCCCGTACTCACAGGACATTTTTTTTTTTTTTCAACAGGGAGAGGATTTATTCTGGTGTTTGGAGGTACTTAGCAAATGTTGTGGGAGTTGAGGCAGTAAAGGGAGTTTACAGCCAGATTGTGAATGTCATTCACTGAATGTACCACAGCCTGGTCTTGGAAAAATAAAGCATGGACTTGAGTTTAAAACAGCAGTTTTCGGGGTGCCTGGGAGGCTCGGTTGGTCACATGTTCAGCTCTTGGTTTCAGCTCAGGTCATGATCCCAGGATGAGGGAATCGAGCCCTGCATCGGGCTCTGCGTTGAGCTCCATGCTGAGTATGGAGCCTGCTTGGGATTCTTTCTCTCCCCCTCTCTCTGCCCCTCCCTCCCTCCACTAAAATAAAAACGAAAAAATTAAAAAGAAAAACCCAGCAGTTTCACAGTGTGACCTCAGACCCCTGAGGGAGCTCAGATTCTTTCAGAGAATATGCAAGATCAAAACTCTTTGCATCATAGTAGTAGTCTTTCGCGTTTTTCATTATTGTCTCCTGAATGTACACTGGGGTTTTCTAGAGGCTGCGTGAGGGGTGATGACATCATTTCTCTAATGGCTAAAAGAATATAAGCTTTTGTATTCTTGTGTTTTCACAGTTTCTCAGTTTAAATTTCTAATATGGTAAATACATAGTATATTTATCTTTGTCTCTGTCTCCCACATAAACTAAACCTGTTTGGATTCTTCAGTAATTTTTAAGAGCCTTAAGGGATCCCAAGATCACTTTGAGAGAGAGAGAGAGAGAGAGAGAGAGAGAGAGCGCACGCATGGGAGGGGCAGAGAGAGAGAGAGGAGAGAGAGAGAATCCCAAGCAGGCTCCACAATGTCAGGGAAGAGTTAGACAAGGCGCTCGGACCCATGAACTGTAAGATCATGACGTGAACCGAAATCATGCATTGGACACTTAACCAACTGAGCCATCCAGGTGCCCCCAAGATCTAAAGTTTTTAGATCTGCTGAGTTAGATCAGAGTTCAGGGTCCAGCAGATAGCTTAACATGTCTAAGCTTCAGTTGATTGACTCTTAAAAATGTATGTGTCTTGTGGCAAGGGTGTTGGGTGATGGAGGTGCGGAGCATAGATGTGAAATTGGCAACAGCACATATCTTTGCAGCATTGCTTTGCTATAGCCTGCCTCTTAGAAACAGCCAGCTTTATCAAGGCTCCCCCTGCCCCCTATACCTCTCAGGCTAAATGCTGGTGATTTACGACACTACTATTCTTAAACTTCTTGCTATTCCTTAATCTTTGTTTTAACCATGTGCATGTGAAAGCAAGATGTTAGGAGGATTAGAATGGAGGAGGGGATCCTGAATTGGGCTTATCCGGGAACACCACTTTAGGAGAGGTAGTTGTTGATCCTGCCCCTTCTCTCCTCACTTCCTGCTCATAAACATTCATCCCCAGAGCTCCTCTTGGGCCTCTCCGCTCCCAGAATCTGCAGGGACACCCCACACTTACTTACCTCTCCCCTCTCTGAGTGTTGCTGACATTTCTAGTTGTTTCCAGTCAAACGCTTAACTAAACTCCCATTTTTCTCTCCTCCTTTGATTTTGATGTAAGGGGAGGAAGATCCTTCCATTCCACTTCTGTATCTCCCTACAACTCCTTAGACTCTCCCAAGCATCAAATACATCTCAATTGCTAGATTTGGTCACATATCACCCTTTCTCATTCCAGGTTCAAAAGGAATCCAGGCTTTTTCAGTCCACAGGAACTTGTTCTTTGGTTATCTGGTTTGGTGGGGTTTTTTGTTTTTTGTTTTGTTTTGTTTTGGTAGACTTTCTCTTTGTCTGAGTTTAATGAAAACCTCCCTTTCTGTTGTCATTTTAATATGTTGCCGAAGCTTTATTATTATTTCGTTCTCTTTGGACTTCGGCAGAGACCTGACATAATCCCTGTATTAAAGCAACTGGGCACAGCTCTGCGACTTTTCTTTATCCACCTGCCTTTTGGTATCCTTGTACCCTAATCTAAGAAAGTGATGTTATACCCTGCAAAATCTTTTAAAAGAAACCACATGCTTTACCTCACCCGGCAAAGCTTGCCCTCACAGCTCACAGCAGAACAAGTTGGGACAGGATGAAGGAGTCCCTGGAATGCTGAATTTTGAAAGAATCAAAGGAACTCAATATCCCCGAGGCAGTTCTAATGAACTGTCTTTGCACCGAGTTCTTAAATGGAGCTTTTATTAAAAACTCATGAGGTTAGGAAACTTAAAAGAAATGTATTTGTAGGACTCCTATAAACTGGAATAGATAAAATTTCTGAGTGATCACTCTGGCTCTCATCCTAATGATGTGGGTTTATGTTGTTTTTGTAAAATATGGTGATGTTTCAGTTTGTCTTGCATCTAGGACATATTTATAGTCAGACTAGATATTTAGGCATCATTGCATTTAGGCAGGGAACCATATTAACTATTTTTTATTATTTAAATAACTTAGCTTTGTAAAGCACTACATGCTTATTATAAGAAATTAAAACAATGCAGTAAGCTCAAATAAGGAACTAAGTATTGCTGAAATACCATCAATATGTTCTAAATATCTCTATGTGCATAGAATATTTTATATAAATATGGTTCCGTAAGCTTCTTTTTTATTCTATAATATATTGGAATATATTTCCTTGTACCTAAGTGTATGTAGATCTACTAAATCATTTTTAAAAAGCAGCACAGTATCCCTGTGTGTGTATCATAATTTACTGATCCATTTGCCTTGATGAGAATTTTGCTATTATGAACTTTTTTGTGCATAAATATATTCACACTCATGACTTTATTTCTCTAGGGTAAAATCTTAGGAATGAATTCTAGGTTAAAATATATGCATATTAGATAATTTGATACACAAATTGCCTCCCAGAATCTTACCATTTACCCAATCTCGAAGAGTAAGCATATTAATCACATGCATGGTTATGTAAAGAGACATGTCCGCGGCTGCCTGGCTGCCTCCAGCAGGACCCTCGAGATCATTGGTGGGGTTCCCACGTCTCAGCATGGGATGTTGACTTGGAAAATTTGAAGACTAGACCCTCTTCATATTAGCCAGAGTGGTGCTCTTTATCGAGGACCACCTCTTGTACTATC
Organism: Felis catus; assembly: GCF_018350175.1. Taxonomy (NCBI): domain Eukaryota; kingdom Metazoa; phylum Chordata; class Mammalia; order Carnivora; family Felidae; genus Felis; species Felis catus. The sequence goes on from NC_058376.1 coordinate 98,041,270, forward strand.
ACAGCAAGGCATAATGCCAAATCATTCATTAAAAATGGGGCTGGAGCCTGGGTGGCTCAGTCGGTTAAGCATCCGACTTCAGCTCAGGTCATGATCTTGCGGTTCGTGGGTTTGAGCCCCACATCAGACTCTGTGCTGACAGCTTAGAGCCTGGAGCCTGCTTCTGATTCTGTGTCTCCCTGTTTTTCTGCCCCTCCTCCACTCGTGTTCTGTCTCTCTCTGTGTCTCAAAAATGAATAAACATTAAAAGTTTTTTCTTTTTTTAAATGGGGCTGGACTATAATATTTTTAGTGACAGTGTATCTCTTGTCCTCTCTTCTGCACACCATTTTTTGGGAATTGAGATATTTGAGAATCTAACCAATTCAATTGGTAGTTCCCTTGGTAATTGTAAATCTGAGCAAAGGGAAGTGGACAAGCTTGAGGGAAACTTATCTCCGCCTTACAAGACATTATACCTCTTTAGTGCTTGTATTCAGGTCAAAGCCAATGAGTTTCTCTTTTGGACATAGCTGGATGAACACTGATGAAAACTTTCTCCTTGCCTGCCTTATTTGCTGGACTCCAAGTGACCTTCCTTTTATTGACACGGCTCTTCTTAAGTGGTCAGCTTGAGGCTGTACTTGGTTACATGTCAATCCTGAGGCCATGGGCTCTGGTCACCTGTTGGAGACATGGGGAGTACCCTCATCTTAAGGTTACAACAAATCATATATATACACACATATGCACATATGCATATTTAAATGTCATTAACCTGGAAAGAATAACACATTTCAATGTTACAAAACTCAAAAGGATGTTGATGAAAATTTCAGTGAAAATTTCCTCTTCTCCATCTCTACGCACTCCGTTTCCTTCCCTCAAGGCAACCAGTTTTGACTTTCAGGAACTACCTTTAACCGCTATTCTATTCATACACAAGGAAACATATATACTCACTTTTAAATATGGATAGATTTAATTCTTAATATTTAAGAATTGATGTTATTTTGAATGCTGTTTACACAAACGATAGCATATTGTATGCACAGAAACACTGTTCTGTACATTGATTTTTCACCTAACAATACAGCCTAAAGATCATCTTATCTCATTACCTAGAGTAACGTCTTACTTTGTTACAGTTGCACAGTATTCCATTACATGGTTGTAACAAAGTTTTTTCGTCAGCTTTTACGGACATTTTTTGATTTCAGTATTTTTATATTACAAATAACGTAGTAGTTTTCAACCTTGAACACACAGATTTTAGCACTAGTGAGGAAATATCTGTGGAATAAATTCCTAGAGCTGAAATTATGGAGTCAGAGAGTATTTATGTCAGTGACCTTGATGGATATCGTCAAATAGTCTCCATAAAAGCCACCCTTTCCTCAGCCTCTCTCAACAGTCTCAGCCTTTTTTAAAAAAGAATTTGTTTTTTTGAACAACACTTTCAGGTTCACAGCAAAATTGAGTAGAAAGTACAAAGATACCCCCATATGCCCCCTGTCTTCCCACACTCATACCCTGCCCCACTATCCACACCCACCACTAGAGTGGTACATTTATTGCAAATGATGAACCTATACTGACACATCATTATCACCAAGTGTAACCACAGTTTACATTAGGGCCAATCTTGGTGTAGTACATTCTGAGAGTTTAGACAAATGTATAATCTCATGTATCCACCATTATAGCATACAGCCTTTTCAGATTGGCTTCTATCACTCAGTAATCTGCATTTATGTTTTCTCTATGTATTTCAATGGCTTGAGCGATCTTTTTTTTTTTTTTAATATTGAATGGTATTCCATTGTATAGATGTTCCACCGTTTATTTATCCATTCACTTACTGAAGGACATCTTTTTTTTTTAATTTTTTTTAATTTTTTTTTAACGTTTATTTATTTTTGAGACAGAGAGAGACAGAGCATGAACGGGGGAGGGGCAGAGAGAGAGAGGGAGACACAGAATCTGAAAACAGGCTTCAGGCTCTGAGCAGTCAGCACAGAGCCTGACGCGGGGCTCGAACTCATGGACAGTGAGATTGTGACCTGAGCCGAAGAAGTAGGATGCTTAACCGAATGAACCACCCAGGTGCCCCTTTTTAAATTTTTTTTAATGTTTATTTTTGAGAGAGAGAGAGGAGAGACAGAATGCAAGTGGGGGAGGGGCAGAGAGAGACAGAGACAGAATCTGAAATAGGCTCCAGGCTCTGAGTTGTCAGCACAGAGCCCAACGCAGGGCTCAAACTCACAAACCATGAGATCATGACCTGAGCCCAAGTTGGATGCTTAACTGAGCCACCCTGGCGCCCCTTACTGAAGGACATCTTGACTGCGTCCCTGTATTGGCTATTATGAATAAAGCTTCTGTAAACTTCCATGCATAGGCTTTTGTGTGGTCATAAGTTTTCAACTCCTTTGGGTAAATATCATGAAACATGATTGGGAGCTTGTATGGTAAGAATATGCTTAGTTTTGTGCCTCCCAACATGGCTGTACCAGTTTGCTTTCACACAGGCAATAAGAATGAATGATCTTACTGCTTTACAGCCTCATCAGCATTTGATACTGTCAGTGTTCCAGATTTAAGCCATTCTATTGGAACGTATAGTGTGTACAATAGATGTATAGTATCACATTATTATTTTACCTTGTATTTCCCCAATGCCCTATAATGTGGAACATCTTTTCATATGCTTATTTGCCATTTGTTTATATTGTTTGGTTAGGTGTCTGTTAAGATCTTTGGCCCATTTTTTAATTGGATTGTTTTCTTGTTGAATTTTAAGAGTTTTTGTATATTCTGGGTAACAGTACTTCAACACAAGTGTCTTTTGAAAATAATTTCTCCAAATCTGTGCCTTACCTTTTCATTCTCTTGACAGTGTCTTTTGCAGAGCAGAAATTTTTAAATTTAATGAAGTCCAGCTTATCCGTTTTTGTCTTTCATGGACCATACCTTCAACGTTTTATCTAAGAAGTCATTGCCAAACCCAAGGTCATTTAAATTTTCTCCAATGTGTCTTCTTGGCGTTTTACAGTTTTGTGTTTTATGTTTTTAGGTCTGTGATCCATCGTGTTGGTTTTTGTGAAGGGTGTGAGGTCTGCGTCTAGATTCATCTTCTTACATATGGATGTCCAGTTATTCCTGCACCATTTGTTGGAAAGACTATCCTGTCTCCGTTACACTGCCCTGGTTTCTTTGGCAAAGATCAGTTGACCGCATTTATGTGCATCTATTTTGGGGCTCTTTTTTCTGTTCCATTGATCTAGTTGTCCATTTTTATGCCAGTATTATACTGTGTTGATTATTGAAACTTCATGGTAAATCATGAAGTTGGCAGTGTCAGTCTTCCATTTTTGTTCTTTTCCTATAATATTGTGTTAGCTCACTTGGGTCTTTGGTGTCTTTATGCAAAGTTTAGAATCGGTTTGTCAATATCCACAAAATGACTTGCTGGGATTTTTATTTGCATCGCATGGAATATATTGGTTAAGTTGGGGAGAACTGAGATCTTCACAATATTGAGTTTTCCTATCCATAAAATATGGAATATCTCCATTTAGTTAGTTCTTTGATTTCATTTATCAGAGGTCTGTAGTTTATGTCATATAGATCTTGTTCATTTTTTAAATTATACCTAAGTATTTAATTTCAGTAACTACGAATGTAAATGGCATTGCAGTTTTATTTTCAAATTCTACTTGTCATTGCTGCTTTATAGGAAAATGATTGACTTTTATATATTAACCTTGTATCCTGCTATCTTGCTGTAATCACTTTGGTTCTAGGAGTTTTTTATTTATGCTTTCATATTTTCTACATAGAGGATCATGTCATCTGTTAACCAAGGCAATTTATTCCTTCTTTTCTAATCTTTATACCTTTTATTTCCTTTACTTGTCTTAATGAGTTAGGTAAAGTTTCTAGATGATGCTGAAAAGGAGTGATAAGAGGGGATATGCTTGCCTTGTACCTTAGTATGGAAGCTTCGTGTTTCTCACCCTTAAGTATGATATTAGTTCTATGTTTTTTGCAAGTACTCTATCAAGTGGAGGAAGTTTCCCTCTACTAGTAGTTTACAGATATATATATATATATATATATATATATATATATATATTTTTTTTTTTTTTTTTTTTTTTTTTTTTTTTTTTGATAGAGACAGAGAGAACGAGGGGGAGCAGGGGAAGGGCAGAGGGAGAGGGTGAGAGAGAATCCTAAGCAGGCTCCCCCATCACCATCACAGAGCCTGACAACTGTGAGACCTCAATCTGAGCTGAAATCAAGAGTCAGTCACTTAACCACCTGAGACACCCAAGTACCCCAAGTTTACTGATAAGTTTTATCATGAATAGGTATTGGATTTTGTCAGATGCTTTTTCTGCATCTATTAATATGATCACATGATGTTTCTTCCTATCAATGTGATGGTTTGCATTAATTGATTTTTAAATGCTGAAGCAGCCTTGCATACCTGGGATAAGTATCACTTGGTTATGCTATGTGACTTTTTTTATGCATTGTTGGATTTGATTTGCTATTATTTTGTTAAGTATTGGTGCATCTATGTTTAGACATATTTGTCTGTGGTTTTCTTTTCTGTAATGTCTTTGGTTTTGGTATTTTGTTTGGTTAGGGTGATGCTGGCTTCGTAGAATGAGTCAGGAAGTATTCCCTCTGCTTCTATCCTCTGAACAAGACTATAGTAATTTGGTATCATTTCTTCCTGAAATTTTCATAGAATTCATCAATGAACCCATTCAGCCTGTGCTTTCTGTTTTGGAACATTATGTGCTTTTAACTTTTTTTAAGTTTATTTATTTATTTTGAGAGAGAGAGGCAGGGAGGGGCAGAGAGAGAATCCCAAGCAGGCTCTGCACTAACAGAGCGGAGCCTGATGCAGGGCTAGAACTTCATGAACCATGAGATCATGACATGGTTATGAGTCAAGCGTGGTTAAGAGTCACGCTTAACCAACTGAGCCACCCAGGTGCTCCTGATTTAGAATATTATTAATTATACAGATTCATAGAGGTACATGCACCCCAATGTTCATAGCAACCTTGTCAACGATAGCCAAATGATAGAAAGATTCCAATTGTCCATCGACTGATAAGTGAATAAAGAAGATGTGGTACATATATACAATGGCATATTACTTGGCCATCAAAAATAATGAAATCTTGCCATTTGCAATGACATGGATGGAACTAGAGTGTATTACACTAAGAAATCAGAGAGAGACGAATAAATACCATGCGATTTCAGTCATGTGGAATTTAACAAAATAGATGAACATTTGGGAAGAGGGAAAAAGAGGGAAACAAATCATAAGAGACTCTTAACAATAGAGAACAAACTGAGGATTGATGAAGGGAGGTAGGTAGAGGATGGGCTAGATGGGGGATGGGCATTATTGAGGGCACATATGATGATGAGCACTGAGTGTTGTTTGTAATTGATGAATCACTGAATTCTACTGACACCAATATTGCACTGAGTGTTGACTAACTCGAATTTAAATAATTTTTTTAAAAAGGCACATTATTAACTATTGATTTAATTTTTTTCACTGATATAAGCCTATTTGGACTTCTCTTATGTCTATTTTTTTCTAATATGTCTATTTCTCGTGAGAATTTGGGAAGATTGTGTATTTAAGTTGGCCCATTTTGTCTAGGTTGTCAAATTTGTAGGCATAGAGTTTTTATAGTATGTATTCCTCTATTATCCTTTTAATGTCTATGGGATCTTTAGTGATGTCCCCTCTTTCATTTCTGGTATTTGTGATTTATGTCTTCTCTCTTCTTTTTTTTCTTACTTAGACTAGCTAAAGTCTTATCAGTTTTACTGATCTTTTCAATAAAGGCTTTGGTTTCACTGACTTTATTAATTTTTGGTTTTCAGTTTCATTGATTTCTGCTCTAATTTTAATTTTTTCTTTTCTTCTGCTTACTTTTAATTGCATTAACTTTTCCAATATATGCATAAATTTTCCTCTAAGCATTGCTTTCTCTGCATCCTAAAATTTTTATTTGTGTTTTAATTTAGTTAATATTTTAAAAATTCTCTTGAGAGTTTCTTTGACCTATGTGTTATTTAGAAATGTGCCATTTAATCTCCAAGTATTAAGGGATTTTTCTAGTTACCTTTCTGTTGTTGATTTCTAGTTTAATTTCACTGTGGTCGAAGACCAGACATTGTATGATTTTTATTCTTTTAAATTTGTTTAAGGTGTGTTTTATGTCCCAAAATATGGGGCATATTATTTTGGTGAAAGTTCCATACAAGCTTGAGAAGAATATGTATTTTGTCATTGTTGTATGAGGTAGTTTATTTTATATTTGTATCCACTGGATTGATGATATTGTTGAGTTCAACTATATCATTACTGATTTTCTGCCTGCTGGTTCTGTCCCTTTCTGAAAGAGGAGTGTTGAAATCTTCAACTATAAAAGCGGATTAATGTATTTCTCCTTACAGTTCTACCAGTTTCGCCTCCTGTGGTTTGATGCAGTTTGTTAGAGTCACACACATTAAGGAATGTTATGTGTTCTTGGAGACTTGACCCTTTATTATTATTCTCGTCTTCATCCCTAATAACCTTCTTGCTCTAAAGTCTGCTTTGTCTGAAATTACTATAGCTACTCCCACATCCTTTTCATTTGTGGTAGCATGGCATATCATTCTTTGTCCATTTTACTTTCAATCTGAATGTATTTTTACATTTAAATTGAGTTTCTTTTATACGACATATAGTTGGGTCTTGATTTTTTTTATCCAACCTGACAATCTGGCTTGATTTGTTCATTTAGTGCATTTAGATTCAAAGTGATTATTGATATAGTTGGATAAATAGCTTTCACTTTGTCACTGTTTTCTATTGGTTGCCCTCGTTCTTTGTTCCTGTTTTAATCTTCTGTTCTTTTTCTATGGTTTTAATTGATTCTATTTCCTCTCTTTTTTTTAGCATATCAGTTACATTTTGCTTTTAGCTTTTGAAAAATGGTTGCTCTAGAGTTTTCAATGTACGTTTATAACAGATCCAAGTCCACATTCACATAACACTATATTACTTTACAAGTAGTTTTCATGCCTTATAATAACAAAATAATCTAATTCCTCCCTCTTTCCCCCGTATCACTGTTGTCATTCATTTCCCTTATATATTAGCATATATCTCTATATAATCATGTATGTATACAGAAGCATACATAATTTAGTGCATTGTTGGTATTATTGTTTTGATTGTTAGATCAAATTAAGATCAATTAAGAACAAGAAAAATAAAAGTTTTTATTCTACCTTTACTTATTCTTTCTTTAATGTTTTTCCCTTTTGGTGTAGATCCAGTTTTCTGACTTTATTTTCTTTATCTTTAAAGATCTTCTTTTAACATAGTTTGAAGGTAGGCCTACTGGTAACAAATTCCTTTAGTTTTTGTTTGTTTGAGAAAGTCTACTTCTCCTTTATTTTCAAGGTTATTTTCACGAGATACAGAATTCTAGGTTGGGAGGTTTATTCTCTCAACACTTTAAATATTTCACTTGACTCCCTTCTGGATTGTGTTTTCTAAGGAGAAGTCAAATGTCATTCTTATCTTTATTGTTCCTTTGAAGATAAGTTGTCTTTCTTATCTGGCTTCTCTTAAGATGTTACCTTTGACTTCACTAGGCCTAGGTGTTGCTATTTATTTATTTATTTATTTATTTATTTATTTTTATTTTTCTAGCATTTATTCTGCTTGGTGTCACATGAGCTTCCTGAATCTGTGGCTTGGTACCTGTCATTAATTTGCCAAAATTTTCAGTCATTACTGTTTCAGGTATTTCTTTTGTTCCTTTTTTTTCTTCTCCTACTTGTATTCACATTGTGTGAATATTATACCTTGGGTAGTTGCCCCACAGTTCTTGAATACTGTATTTTGTTTTTGTTTTCAGTCTTTGTCCTCTGCCTTTTCAGTTTTCAAGGTTTCTACTGATATATCCGGAAGCTCAGAGACTCTTTCCTCAGCCACATTTAGTCTGTGAGTAAGCACATGAAAGGCATACTTCCCTCCTGATCTGTAGCACCTCTTTCTGGTTCTTTCTAAGAATTTCCATCTCTCTGCTCATGTTACCCATCTGTTCTCACATGCTACCTTTACCCATTAGAGCCTTTAGCACGTTAATCATAGTTGTTTTAAATTTCCGATCTGATAATTCCAACATCCCTGCTGCCATGTCTGGGTGTGATGCTTGCTCTCTTTCTTCAAACTATTTTTTTTGCCTTTTAGAATGTTTTCTAGTGTTGCAGGATCTTTCACCACAATACCCAGGATTCGTTGTCTCTCCGCTTTGAAGAATTAAGAGGTGGACATAAAATGAGCAGCAGGCAAAAGTTATTAGAGTATAAGATTACAAAGTTAGACTAGTTGGAAAGCTCTTTATAGATAGGGGATATTCAAAAGTGAATGCCCCCCCCCCCAAGACACAAGGGTCTTGTTTTATAAGGTTTTGGTTAGCCCTCCCCTACTCTCCCCTTCACTTCCTCCTTGTTCCTTCTCAGGTTCTACCCTTATTGACTGGATAACTCGAGGTGTTGAGTTGTCCATTCCTGATTGGCTAATTTCCATTGTATGAGGGGTGGCCTATAGCCATACCTAGGTCTTTCCTCCAATTCCTGACGGAAACCTGAGGGACAGTAGGTGGGGGTCTGTTAGTTCTTAAGAGGAACATTGCACCTGAGGGGATTTGCTGTGGTCAGACACTCCCAGCATTGTTCCAAAATATGTGTTTTTCCCCACCCAGGGACCTCAGGCCCTAATCTTTCCCTCTCTGCCTACTGAATCGATCTTCTCCTCTCATATTAATATTTTCTTGATAGTGGGAAATATGGTGAAAGGAACTGCTGTAAATAGGCCTTTAGAAGTGTGGTGGTGAGGTGTGGGGGCGGGGAAGGATTCTATATTCCTAGGATTAGGTGTCAGTCTTTTGTGAGCCTGTGCTTCTGGACATATGTGAGCTTCACATAGGGTTCCCAGTTGTTCCCCACCCTTATATCCCACAGGAAGGCTAGAGCCAGCTAGAATTTGGTATTTTCCTTCCTGAGGCCAGTTAAGTGCTGATAAACCCCCAGCAGGTGAGGCCCTGGTTAAGTAGTTTCCCTCGAGCGCAGACCTTGTTAAGAGGAACAGAATTACTCTAATGTATTTTGAAACCTTTTCTTTGCTTCTGCCCCTGCCAGAAGCAGGAGGGGGTTTTTCTCCAAAATTACAGTAAAAACCTGGTCGATAGCCTCAAAATAAAGCTCATAAAATTGTGGGGCCCCCCCATGACTGGCTCCCCCTGGAATTTTTAGCTCTCAGACTCCTCCACTTAGAGCCTCCAGCAATTCGTCAATTACGGTTCTTGTTTTTCTATCCCAGCACTGTTTCCCGTGGAGTTTCGGTTCACGAGTTCCTGCTCTGCTAAATTGTTATTTTGTCTATTTGCCTGTTGATATCTCCAGTTCTGGGGGATAGCAATTTGCCCTCATTTCTATTATTGATCCGGGAAGGGTTGTTGATTTTTGAATTTTGTTTGGCTTTTTACTTATTGTTAGGGTGGATGACTTCTGAGCAGGCAGAACTGGAACGTTGGAAGTCCAATCTCAACTACTTTTTGAAGTAGTGTTTTCTCAGCTATTTGTTTAGAATGAGGGAAGTGGTGAGGTTTTAGTCAGAGTTCCCAATACTTTGTATTGAGCAAGTGATTTTTAACTTCTTTAAACAAGAGTTTTCTTATCTATAAAATAGGGATTATAATACCTCCCTTGTAGATGTTCTGACAAAGAACAAGGGATATTCCATATAAACACACATGGAACAAAGCAGGAGTAAAAGCTAAGTAAATATTAGCCAAAAAAGAGAAAGTGGTATTTTTCTGTCGCCTAGTTCCTGGGGATGCCTGGTGATTTGGAGTGTTTTGAATGCCTACCTAACGTGGTCACAGCCTGCTGCCCCTCCCCTCACTCACACTGCCTAAGCCTACCTCCTTGCTAGTCCTTGAATGTGCCCAGGGCACTTTACCTCAGGGCCTTTGCATTGCTGTTTCCTTTGCCTGGAACTTTCTTCACTTAGGTATCTGTATGGCTTCCTCCTTTACCTCAGTCATGTCTTTCTTCAAATGATTCTTCAGGGAGGCTTTCTCTGAGCCCCCAGCTTTGCATTCACTCCCAGTGATTTCTTCCTCCTTCTCAGTTTTATTTTTCTCCATAATGCTTATCACCACTAGCCATATATTTTTATTTTATTTTGTTTTCTCATCTGGTTGCGTCTCTTCCTCCACTAAATGTAAGGGCAGGAATTGTTTACTGCTGAATCCCCAACACCTAAATCCCGGGTCTTCCATATTGTAGGGGTTCAGTAAACTCGAGGAATGAATTTGAAAGAGCAAATTACAAGTTACTCTACAAGAGGTAATAAATAAGATTTATAAATGGAGAATGGCTGCCTTAAAATATTTGAATCCTCTTCCGTACCAGGACTTAGATATTATCATTCCCCTCGCCTCACTACTTACAGAGACGTAACTTCTAAGAGATTTGATGCACAATAGAAATAAAGGAGGTAGCCTGCTTTATATTATGGGGCCTCAAACAGGACTGACTGAAAATAGAACTATAAACAGCAATTAAATCAAATGTCCTCATCCCTTGGTAGCCAGCGATATCTGCTGCTGTAATTTTTGATTTCCCTTCCTGCTTAGACCTAGGACTTGGAATGCATGGAGAGACAACTAAAATGCCTACTGCTGTTGGAATATAAGAAGACAATTAAGGGACATGGATACAACCTCGTATCTCCTAGAATTGCCTCATTGGCTGTGACAGCTTCAGATGAGAGAGACAAAAAGACCCATATATTCCTAAATGGTTATTAGCTTGGGTACATAAGGTGGAGAACAACGATTTGCTCCGAAACCCACTTGCGCTGGAGTGAAGTTCTTAGGGTAGTGTCATTTCTGCCCTGCATACTGCCGGGGCCCTGCTGCGTCCTCGTCGGTTGAGGTCTCATCTGATAAGAAGCAGCCAGGAATGAACCAAAAACTTCATGAGATTTGGTATCATCAAAATCCGGCCTGTAAATATGATGCCAATACTTATTCCTGGGCTTTATTACTGAGAAAATCAGCTTGCTAAAAATAAAGTCCTCACCGTCCCGTAGTCAAACACTTCCTTCACCTGCCAAGTGATGTTAAGTGCACTCCTCTCTCACCAAACTTTGAAAGTCTTTTCGCCTGCCTTGCTATTCTTGTATTCTGAGATTGTCATAGTGACAGGAGAGTCTGGTTAATCCTGGTAGGATGTTTGTGACACAGTCAGTCCTTGTTTTTCAGCACATTGTTTTCCTGGGGGTTGCAGACTGCCGTAAAATGAAATCCGACTGGCTGTATACTATTGCCATTATTGATTCTGATTTCATGAAAAATCATTAAATGAGCAGAGAAAGGTGCTGAAAACTGATGAATAGTGTTGGGGCTCAGCCAGGTGGGCAGCGGAGGGAGAGTTTTGCTGCAAGTAGCAAAGTGTGAAAGTTACTAATTCCTCACTGAATGTCTACAGCAGATAAAAGTGGTGTGGTTGCTGATTAGATGCTTTGTGGCGCGGCCGATGCCAGTCTCGGACAAGTAGGCAAGGCTTCTCCTTGAACGTGGTCACATTTTACTTTGCTTTTTTTGTTTTGTGTTGTTTTGTCCTTATCAGGGAATGCCTATCATTTAGTATGGAAATGCCTAACATGTAAGTGGTCAATAAATACTTTTTGAATAGAAATAATAAAACCCTTCATAACCTTTAACCTTTTCTTAAAACGCCATCAAAATTTTCACTCATGCTTGGAAAATTGTATGTTTTCATGGTTTTGTTTTTGATGAATGCAATTGAAATTCGTAGGTAATTACGTGAAAAATTCACAAATCTGATCTAATTTGAAATTTCAATGTACATCTATAATCTGGCTTCTAAAATTGTAATTGTCTGTATTTGCTGTCATGGTTGAAAGAAAGAAAGACATTAAATATTTTTGAACTAGTTTGGATATGAAAAGTGATATCACCTAAAATAGAGAGTCAGACAAATAAAGCTTAACTAGAATAGTAACACTAGTTAACTTTTACAGCTTATTTATCGTATGCCATGCACTATGCTAAATGCTTTATAAATATTACTTTAGTTAAGCCTTTTAAAAATGGTTTGAGGCAGTTACTATGATTCTCCCTGGTTTGTAAGTGAAGGAACTGAAGCTTAGAGAGGTTAAGTAATGAGCCCAAGGTCAAACAATTGACCTCCAAACTCAGGCATCCTAGGTTCAGACCTGGTGCTCTCGACCCCCATGCATATTGCACACAGCAAAGGAACAGAAACACAGTCAGTTAATATCCAGTGGTAATTGAAGAGGTAGGTCACATTGTTTCAAGATTCAGGCCATTTGTCCTAGAAACCATGCTGTTGTTTCAAAACGGTGATGAAATATTTAAGCTACTTTTGATTTCATGAGAGAAAATGTGTAGCATACATATAGTTTTACATCATTTAAGAAGTTGTTTGATTCAGAGTCGCAGTTTGTAATTTCAGGGGAAAAAGGCTGTAAGAGATCATGTGCTCACGATCAGTTCTTTGCTGAGCACAAATGTTGCTAAATGGTGGCCCTTTTTTTTTCCCTGTCTCTTTTCTCCTTTTTACCTCTGAACTGCTGTTTCAGGTGAACATCTCTTGCCTGGACTATGACAGAAGTCCCCAGATGGTCTTCCTACACCCCCAGCTTGTTCTCCACATCGTTGCCAGGAGTACCTTCACAAACCGACCAACAAAATATGCTGTATCACTCTCGCCCTCACCAAGAACAGTGATTGCTGCTGATTTTGACGCATACATTCCACTTGACAGTCTCTTGCAAGCTAAGGCCCCTACCTAGTCATTTATACACATGACTCATTATTCTCTAACATTGTTCTTTTCAAACATTTTAATTGCAGTTTAGCTGGCATACAGTGTCATGTTAGTTTCAGGTGTGCAGTCTAGGGTTTCAACGTTTCCACACATCACCTGGTGCTCATCACGGCAAGTGCACTCCTTAATCTCCATCACCTGTCTCACCCACCCTTCCACCGCTTTCCCCTCTGCTCACCATTGGGCTAGTCTCCCTGGTTAAGATCTCCAGCACAGCTCAGTAGGAATTTCAGTACCAGTCACCAGCTTGCTTCTTCACCTCGTATCCGTATCCCACTGTCTCTCTCCTCCTCTGCGCACTCTGGCTCCATCACACTTCGTATTGCTTCTCATGTGTAGAATACTGTCTAAGTTCTCTCTTCTAACCACACTCTTAGTTATCTGGAATACTATGCTACAATAGAGAAGGCCTGATGATGTGTCTGTCATAGATAGCCCATGATTCAAACCTCATTATGTAGGCTTGGGAATGGTGCTTAGCTGATTAGAATCTCAATTTCGTCCCTAGTAGAATGAGGGCACTAACATTATTTACAGAGTTTTTAGAAAGACTAAGTGAGATACGCAGCGTAAAGGGCTTGGCATCCAATAAATGCATGTTCCTATCTTCATTCCCACATTGACCATCCTCACCTTTTATTCCCCATCCCCCATCCCAGCGAGTGGATTTTGGGTTTTCCTCTCTGTGCCTCTGCAACAACCAGGGGAGAGACCTCTAAACCTGTAGTTTTGTTTGGCATTTGTCTGTGTCTTGTCTGTTCTGTCTACGCCAATAGTGCTCAACCCAGGGTGCACACTTCAGGAACCTGAGAAGCTCTTTAAAAAATGCCCCTTCCTTAGTTCAGTTACAGCAGAGTCTCTGATCTGGTACACAGGCATGGTTTGTAAAGTTCCTCGGGTGATTTTAGTGTTCAAGCCTAGGCTGTAGATTCCTTCAGAGCAGGGATTCATTAGTGATCCCTGCTGCTGTCACGGAGCTGGGCACAGAGTGGACATTCAATGCTTGCCACCAAAACGAATGAATGCATGCATGTGTGATGGCCAGCTCTAGAGGCCTTCTGAATATACATTTGATACATTTTAATAACCTATGTAATTATAAAAATGGGATACTCAAATTGACATATTATTGTCACACTTAACATTTATACCATGGTAATCGATACCTATGAAGACAAAAACATGCCAGAAGTTCTCTCAAAGTCTGCCTGTTACTTCAGGCCCCTTCCTATCTACCGATTTGTGTGTTCAGTGTTGTCCATTTGGTTTTCATTCTTTTGGGTCTCAAAATCATATGGGTGAGATGATTTTTTGAAATGTGTATTTATTTATTTTAGAGAGAGAGAGAGCATGAACACAAGTGGGGGAGGGGCAGAGAAAGAGAGAGAGAGAATCCCAAGCAGGCTCCACACTGTCAGTGCAGAGCCCTCCACAGGGCTCAGACCCATGACCTGTGAGATCATGACCTGAGCCAAAGTTGGACACATAACCTATTGAGCCACCCAGGCGCCCCTAGGTGAGGGGACTCTAACCTCTTAAAGGGTGCCTAAATACCTAGCGCTGAAATTAGCAGGTGGCTTGCCACTATAAAATTTCCCATTGTCAGGCTACTATACGTGGTCCCATCCCTTCTAGCATTTGCTTTGTTGCCTTCCTCTTGGGGTGTATATTGCAGATTTAGATTTAACCCTCCTGTGTTCTTTGTTTTTAGCAAGTCATGAATAATTGTGTTTCGCTGTAGACATATATGCAGCACCTTGAGAAAGAAAGAAAGGGACTAATGGCATTGAAAGTGATAGCTCTAGCATTTTGTTAAAATTAACTCCCCTCCCCCTGATAATGTTGGGTAGCACTTTCTTTTCTGAATGCTGAACAGAAGCTGGTGCATAGTAAAATGCTTCTTTTCATATAGTAAATAGTGTGGGAGCACCGTGACTTAAAATCAGCTTTGTCACTTAAATGCAGAAGATTTTAAAGTTTATTTTCAATAGGACTCGATTTCAGTATGGCCTCTAGACAGTAAGCTGAATGGTGGGTAAAAGAAGTAAAGTCCTATCTTTTCTGGTAAAGAGACTCATGACTGCATTACCTCAGTTCTAGCTCAAGAATTGAAATGTTATCAGCTTAACAAAGAGAAAGTAAGTATGTTACAAATGTGCCTCTAACGATGGCGGTGGGTGGATCTCAGTAGTGAAAATTCACAGATTAGATATTTTTATTGAAATGAAAATGGTGGCTTCTGGGACTATATTTAATTTCTTTACAATGTTATTCTCTCTTAGGTAATCAGCTGTGATGAGGGGTCTACTGTTGCCTTCTGGATGATAGACACTGGGCAGAAAATCAAACAGTTTACTGGTTGCCATGGCAATGCAGAAATCAGCACTATGGCCCTTGATGCAAATGAGACACGGCTTTTGACTGGCAGCACAGATGGGACCGTAAAGGTGAGAACACAGTGATGCTTTCTATCCACATATGAGGAGGCTAAAATACTATGTGAAGAGACACAGCTATAGCTATATTTGTTTCTGCCTTTTTGGCCATGCAAGAGGAAAGACAAGACAAGATTAGAAGAGTTAAATAACCCATACCATCTAATAACAAAGCTGTTAAGGGGGAAAAAAAAGCCTCAGTGGAAAAATGAATAAATGATTTCTCTGAATAAATTATTTAGAATAAAAACACAACTTGGCATACTTATTTCAGAAAGCCTTTCTCCGAGTTCTGGATAGAGGACTACTTTGGGGAATAAGAAGTCTGAATAATTTTCCTATGCTTCAGCTAATGTCCCTAGTTTTCTTCTTAGTTTGTAAAATGAGAAATCAGTGCAACCAAGAAAACTTGTTAAAATGGCACAGATGCAAATTTGGGGGCAAATGAATATTTCAAAATCAACCCATGTTATCATTTGCACGTTTATGTGAAGGCAAGTGAGACGGTGAAGACAGATAGTAGAAAGAACAATCACTATCTTATTTATTATCATCCTAAACCTACAGTATTTAATACTTCCACTTTTATTATTTTATAGCTATTACTAATTTCTCTTGGGAGATGAGAGCTATTATACTTTAAAAAATGATCAAATTTTCATGCAAAGCTTAGATATTTGCTATCTGCAATCATGCCTACCAGTGAATCTTCTCTGCACCCCTCAGCTCTGAGACTAATGACAATCTTTGATTGGAGATGGCTTGTGACACTTTGAGGCAACAGAAGGCAGTTTCCCAGAATAAGCTTTGAATAGTTCTCAACTTCTGTCATAACTGGAATGAGAAGGGTATTAATTAGGTGTATCTTCCATGGTGGGGTGTATGTTGCATGCTGGTAGCCTGCCAAGGGGTTAACGGAAGGTTATCTGGATATGTACGTGGAACATGATGGAAGTTGGGGTTCAGGGGATTCTAGGGTGGCACCTGTCAATGTGAAGGAGGTGCTATGGCAGGCTGCAATGAGAATTTCTGAAAATCAACAGAGCTGGGCCTCTGGGAAGGTTAACAGCATGAGGTTAGGGACTGAGAGCTTGGGCTTAAGTAATCTAGTTTATGGGACTACTGGAAAGGCGTTGGGAAGGTAATGGGACAATTCCAACCCCAATAGTCAAGGTGGAATAAACAAGAACAGCTGAAACTGGAGTATCAGACAGGCTTAGGTAAAAGGAACAAGTGAGTATCTCACTTATTAGTCCCAGGGTATGAGACTGAACTGAGAACTGAAATGAATAGATGAGGTTTCTTTCACCCCTGTCTTGGAATGTAACCAACTACACAGTCCAGAGTAGAGCAGACTTACAAACCTACGGGGTTGCTAAGAGCTTGCAGATAGTCCCAGCTAAAGGACTTAATAGGACTTGGGGACAGTCAGATCTTTGCGATACCTATGTGTGGGTGTTATTTTAGGTGGGCTTGCTAGGAGGCATGTTGAGAGGACAATGAAGTGACATGGGTGAAGAGCACCCTTCAACATTTCAGCTCAAGCCCTGCATCTTAGAAGGCTTAATGTGAATTTAGTAGTATAATCACAGCTTTTGAAAGTACATTTATCTTTATCATAATAACAGAATTCTGAAATTTGGCAACCTCTATGTAGGATGCATAAATCAGAGTTGAGCTGCTCTGGACATATTCTATGAAGAGACAGGAATCAATGGCATTTTCCAATCTCATTTATAATTTAGAATCCAAAACCAGTACCTATGTCATCAAAGATTTAAAAGTATTGCCCTACTTATCACGGTTTTGAAGTGTCTGATTTTTAATTAATTAGTGTTTTGAATAATTAATGTATGCATACAGTAAAACTTGAAATATCAAAGAGTTATACAGTGAAAAGAAAGTCTCTTTCTCACCTCCCTTGTAGCTACCACTGTTAATGGTTTCTCATGCATCCTTCTAGCCCAGGAGCACCATTTGTTTCTCAGTGGCAACCCAGTATATACAAAGTTCCACATTTTGCATATTATCTTGGACCTTGACATTGTTATTAACAATGTAGTTAACTTTTATTGCATACTTACTAACAGCCAGGCACTGTTGTAAGCACTTTATACATATACACCCCTTTACACATGCACACCCCTACACTCCCCACATCTATATATCTATATAGTTGGTATTATTATTATGCCACTTTTACATAGGAGGAAACTAAAGCCCAAGGAGATAAAGCAAATTGCTTAACGTTTCATAGCTGGTTTGGGCAGAGCTTAGAAATATGGAAATGACGTATTCGTCTTAATGGCTGCATTATATGCTACTGTATAGATATTCCATATTCTGATTGTTTAGCCCCTTATTTTTTGTTTTTTGTTTTTAAATTTTTTTTAATGTTTATTCATTTTTGAGAGACAGAGAGAGACAGAGCATGAGCGGGGAAGGGGCAGAGAGAGGGAGACACAGAATCTGAAACAGGCTCCAGGCTCTGAGCTGTCAGCACAGAGCCTGACGCGGGGCTCGAACTCACAGACCGCGAGATCATGACCTGAGCTGAAGTCGGACCCTCAACCGACTGAGCCACCCAGGCGCCTCTGTTTAGTCCCTTGTTAATGAGCAACTGGGTTGATTCAGGTCTTGAGCTTTTATAAACAGTGCCTCAAGAAGAGCCTTCAAGGCTGCCTGGGTGGCTCAGTCAGTTAAGCATCAGACTTCAGTTCAGGTCATGATCTCACGGTCCGTGAGTTTAAGCCCCACATCGGGCTCTCTGCTGTCAGCATGGAGCCTGCTTTGGATCCTCTGTCCCCCTCTCTCTCTGCCCCTCCTCTGCTC
This sequence comes from Felis catus, assembly GCF_018350175.1. Classification (NCBI taxonomy): domain Eukaryota; kingdom Metazoa; phylum Chordata; class Mammalia; order Carnivora; family Felidae; genus Felis; species Felis catus. Next base: position 98,059,503 of record NC_058376.1, read on the forward strand.
ATTCTCTCTGTCTAAAAATAAATAAATGAACTTGAAAAAAAAAAATCTTAAAAAAAAAAAAAGAATAGCCTTTAAAACATGTCATTTCACACATCTAAGTGTCTCTGTGAGACAGTTTCCTAGAAGTTGAATTTTTAATTCAAAGGGTATATGCAATTTAATTTTCATACTGCCAGCTTGGTCTTTGTGTTTAGGCACCAGCAATGTTTCATAGCAGGGCTTAGTTTTAACTGCTGGTGATGTTCTGTTGTAAAGTGTCCCCATTGGGCCTGGGTCCTGACCCACTGCCTGAGGAAGTAAACTCAAGAGTTCTTCTCCTCTGTAGGACTGGGTCTGGCATCCACTAACAATAGGACATTTTACTGGGAGCAGATGGGAAACCTATACCTAAGGACTGTATTTCAGGCTCTGTATTAGATGCTTAATCCTCCAAATGTCCCAGAGGAGTAAGCTTCCTGTGTCATAAATGAGGAAACTGAAATTTAGAGCGATTTACTTAGAGAACCATGATCTCGACGCTCCAAAATGTAACTCTAAGTGATTTTGTAGCCTCCCCCTTAAAAATACATACTAACTAATAGCTTTTGAGTCAACCATTATTAGAATAGACGGGTAGGGTTACAAGTAGAATTATAAATATAATGGGTAAATTTAAATGGTGAGAGGATTTTCTTTAATTGTTGCATACCCTAAGTGAATCAACCCTAGTCCAGAATATAAACACAAAAGCTTAAACAAATCTGATTACCCTGTGTCGTTTTACTCACTGAAGAAGACATTTTCTTTTCTTGTCTCAAAGGTGATTTAAAATTTTCTCTTAAAGGTATGGGACTTCAATGGATACTGTCACCACACCCTAAATGTTGGGCAAGAGGGAGCTGTGGATATTTCACAGATTCTGGTTCTTAAGAAGACAATACTGGTTACAGGCTGGGAGAGGTATGAGACGCTTCATGCAAAACCGTGGGAAGGCAGAAGGAGAGTGTTTTTATTTGGATCAAAATCTACAAGATAAGACAACATAGAAACCTTGACTGATTCTGAGTCATTAACTTGCTGGTGACCTTGGTGAATGAAACTGTTTGGATTGACTGAGTGCTTAGGGCTAAAGCATCATAAGATCATGGCATTAGAAGGCTTTCTTCTGGGTTTTGGAATCTTTTTCTTTAACCATTCCAGACAAGGCCCTAATACCCCTTCCTGAGAATTAACTCCAAAAGTTTCCTAAATTTTATAGTCCATAAATTCCTAAAGTAGAAATTATATTCTTTCAACTATCAAGGAAACTCATTTCTTCTTCTCTCGTTACTGATTTTAAATTGCAGCAAGGAGGGAGATAGGCTGCTGAATTGTGTTAGCACTTCCTTCATATCAGGGCAGAGAGGGCTTTCACAGCCTGCTTACTGTTCTCAAAGAGCAATTCTTCCATTTCATTAGAAGGAAAATTACTTTTCTTTCCTTTTCTCCTGAGAGAACTAAGGGATCATAAACAGGACCTTTTCTGTGGCATTGTATAAGCACTAGGAAAATTAAAGTGTGATATTTTCTGAAAAAATATTGTCCATAAATTCAACAGTTCACAAAATATGGCTCTAATGGGTAATTTGGCCCACATTTTCACTATGGAATTTTGATCTTCATGATTTGAAGCCAGGATTAAAATCAGATTTTATACCTAGAAAACTAACGGTATATAGTTGGGGATTTTTATCAATCACATGAAAGGCTTTTTCTTCTAATACAAATGTGCATGTGCAGATGAGAAAACATAATGCCACTTACAGCTTAGTTTTCAGGGGTAGGCTGACTATAAGGAAAGAAAGTATAATCCACGTTACTCCACTCGATATTAAGAATTAATTCAATAATCTTCACCTTTGAAAGACAAGGCTTCTTCACATCTTGGGAACAGTCACGATCCATTAATGACTTATCTCTTAACAGACTTTTGCCTGATTATTCCTTTTGGGTTGTGGCAGTAAATAAGTTTAATTCTCAAATATTATGGTATGGTAGATGTAAAGTATATAGCTGATCCAACTTAAATTTTGAACATAACAAAAAAAATTTAAAATTTATTAAGTGTAAGTCAAAACTTTGGAGGTACTGTTTTCTTAATTATAATTTTTAGATATCCATAGTTAGAAATTTGTATCAAAAGTAAGGTTTCTTTGATTGCTTGTGCAGGTCAGTTTTAAAAGATTAAATGAGTAGAGTCCTCTAAGAGTGGCCTAAAAGAACACCTGGGGTGCCTGGCTGGCTCAGTCCATAGAGCATATGAGTCTTGATATCTGAGTTGTGAGTTCAAGCCCCACACTGGGCATTGAACTTACTTAAAAAAAAAAAAAAGTAGGCACCTGGGTGGCTCAGTCGGTCAAGTGTCTAACTCTTGATTTTGGCTCAGGTCATGATCTCACAGTTCCTGAGATTGAGCCCTATGTCACGCTCTATGCTGACAGTGTGGAGACTGCTTGGGATTCTCTCTCTCTCTCTCTCTCTCTCTCTCTCTCTCTCTCTCTCTCCCCCCTCCACTCTCTCTCTCACCCCCCCCCCCCCGGCCACCCTGCTTGCATGCTTGTGCGTGTGTGCTCTCTCTTACTCTCTCTCAAAAATAAATGAATAAACTTAAAAAAAAAAAAAGACAGAAAGAAAAAGGAACACTTGATGTTCTGATCTCTCTTGGTGGGTTACTTTTTTTTAATCTCAGAGAGGGAGATGTGGACAGACTGAGGTAGGAGGAACAGTTGCCACTCCCTCCATCTTTCCCCAGCTTTTTCATCTTCTGCAAGGTTGTCAAGACTTGGATCCCTTAGTTGGAACTGAAAGTTGAAGGACTGCATTCTCAATTGTGTTATTTCACTTTTATATTGGTAGATTTAAAAGTTTATTTCCTAAGTCAAAGGACTTAGGTTAGGATACATTTTACTGGACTTTGACAGGTTCCTTTATATCAGGAGGTATTTAACAAAGGAGGCAAGTGGACACGTCAACTGTTGGGTTATAGTGGGGGGAGGATGGTCCATTGAGCCAACTCCTTGACAGTTTAGTGATTAGAGAAGAAACAACTGGATGATTGACAGCTTATTAAGCTTTCTCTTTTTTTAACGCTTATTTATTTATTTTGAGAGAGAGAGAGAGAGAGCAAGCAAGTGGTAGAGAGGGGCAGAGGGAGAGAGAGAATCTCAAGCAGACTCCACACTCAGCACAGATCCCAACACAGGGCTCAATCCCATGACCCAGGGATCATGGCCTGAGCCAAAATCAAGACTCAGATGCTCAACCAACTGAGCCACCCAGGCGCCCCATTAAGCTTTCTTTAAACCTAGAGAGAGGCGGCTCGAATTAAGCTGTAGCTTTAATTTTAGGCTCTATCTAACTAAAGAGATTGGTTTATAATCTTGCCCAGGATAGGATAGATATTACCTTTACTGACTGAGGTACCTAAATATGCATCTGATTTATTTTGTTTATAGTGCTTTCTAGCATTAGGCCCTCTGCATGTATTATCTGCCTTAGTCCTGAGCTTCATTTGAAAGGTAGGCAATATTTTGTGTAGATGTCTCAATCTCTATCTTCAGGTTTTAGCTCTCTAAGCTCACTTACCCATTTGCTTTCTGGACACGTCTGACTGCAATCTCAAATTCAACATATTGTAAACTGAATTTATTATTTGTTCCCCTCCTCACAACCTGCTTTGCTCTCGTGGCTTCAGAGCTTTGGTGACCAGCCAGAGACCTGAACATCCACCTTGGTTCTTCCTTCTCACTCAGCTTCACAACCAAGTAGTCTTACCTGTTTTATATTCTAAACATTTCTCAAACCTGTCCCTATTTCAACTACAACTGTATAATTCAGAGCGTCATTTCTACCTGATGAATGTCACAGCCCTTTTCTCTAGTGATACCGCCTTGTTCTTAGGTTCTGCACATTTTAGCTATAATTATTTCTTTCTACAATGCATTCCATCGATGTCACTTCCTTGTTTAACACCTTTCAGAGTGTCTACAAAATAATTTGAAGCCCCCTCTAGCCTGGGCCTATTCTTAGTTTCATTCTTACCCATTCTCACCTCAAATAGGATTGTGCTATCAGGGCACTCCAGGTAAACCATACTTTCCCACACCTCCTTGCCTTTATTCTCTCCCCTTCTCTAGAAATCCTTCCCCAAACACTGTTCATAGGGCTGGCATTTATTCCTGCTTCAGGTCTTTGTTCATTTATCTTCTCCATCGGGACATCTCTTTTTACTCCCAGGGTGGAAATACGCCCCCTATTTGTCTGTGCTGTTTAGCTTCCTATACTTTATTTAACATCGGACTGGATTATAACATATAATGTGTGTGTGTGTGTGTGTGTGTGTGTGTGTGTGTGTGCGCGCACGCGCGTGCCTGCAGTGTCTGGCTCTTAGTAGATGCTCAATGATATGTGTTGAATGACTTAATTAATATTTATTAAGTAGACCGGGAATCTGAGAACTAGAGAGATTAATTATTCGTGGTCACACTCTGAATAAGAAGCAAGCAGGAGAGTTATTCAAATCTATTCTCTCTTCATGATAAACCAGGAATCTAAGTATTACCAGTCCTTTTGTACAAGGGAGAAAATGAGGCTTGAAGAGGTTGGGTAGCCTGGTCAACGTTACAAAGTAGTAGACAGCTGAATTGGAACTCCATGTCAAAGTCCATGCTCTTTCCACCATTCCTGAGTTACAAATGGAGTCATTAAATCCTAGAACAACTATATTCTCTTAAAGAATCTGATTGAATAGGTTGGTTATGTCAGTCAAAGCTAGTGAATCAGTTTTGTGTGTTTGAAGAAACACGTAAAAAACATGTATTATCAAATTAATACTTCAAACTTTTAGCTTACTCTTATTTTTCCTTTTTCCTTCCCACAAATATTTTTAAATGGCACCTTGGTCGAAAGTGCTGAGTTAGTAACTGTGGTGGACTGAATGTGAAGAAGCATGATTCTTGCTCTCAGGGGCATCACATTCTAACTGGGGAGTCAACTCACACAAGGCAGGATATGATAAATGCCATTGTGAAATGGTCCTAAGCAAAACCTGAATTGGAGAGCCTATGTTGGCTATCTAGAAATACATTTGTTAGGGGTGCCTGCCCTGCATGGCTCAGTTGGTTAAGCATCTGACTTCTGCTCAGGTCATGATCTCATGGCTTGTGAGTTTGAGCCCCATGTCGGCCTCTGTGCTGACAGGTCAGAACTTGAAGCCTACTTGAGATTCTCTCTCTGTCCCTTCCCTGCTCATGCTCTGTTTGTCTCTCTCTCTCAAAAATAAATACATATTAAAAAAATTTAGAAATACATTTGTTAATATCAAGAGAATATGTTAAATCTTTTAAAAAGAAGCCCCAAATTCAGAACTTCTAGAAAGTTTCTTACCATTTTAGGCAAAATATATTTAGAGACAAAGTTGTGAGTTGACATAGGGCCAATTAAATAATGCCCGGTTAAATATCCGGTCATATTTACATTGGTGAAATTATATGAATAGATGATCGATTAACTTTGCATTTGCATATAATATTTATAGTTCTGGCAAAATCAAATAATCATAATAGTTCAAGATTTTATCTTGCCCTAAAGTTCTATGATTCTATACTTTTTAAAAATAGACTAAAGCTTTTAGTTTCTCCCACTTTATTTCTTTCCTTCCTGTTAAAGGAAGAACCTCTTGTTTAAGAAGGTTTTATCTCTGTAAAATATCTAGACTCATACAAATATAAAAATAATCTTTTGTACAATTTCAAGTAGTTCTGAAAATATTATTGATAGCATCTTTCACAAAGCTCTGTAAAAGTAGGTGCTCAATAAATAGCTGTTGATATCATTTGATTTAGAAAAGTATTTTTAAGCAAAATTAGATTAGGGATTTGAAGTTCCTCAACAATAAAACTTATCTATCAGGAGATATTAAATTCTTAATAATTGCTTTACTTTGGTACTATACTTCTATGTGACTCAATTGGTTTCTATTATTAGGATGAGAATCAGAATGAAAATTTCCAAAGTTTAACTTGCTCTGAATAACCATGTTGGAAGTCAGGAGGGGGCAGGTATGTTGGACAATCACAAATAGCCCTCAAATCATATTTTGCGATGGTTTTAGTGTCCGAAATTTGACACCACAAATTTTAGGAAAAAGAATAAAAATGAACGGATTTATACCGAACACATTCTGAGATACTTCTTTTAAGCCTAAAAGGCAATGGACTGAACATGGATAGAGTCTTATAATGGGACTAACAACACATGAGCAATTAGCCTCTAGAACAGATAGTTGGTTGTGTTTTTTTGTTCTCTCCATGACAACTTCTACAGGATAAGTTTTGGTAGAAGTTATTTTCCCAGCTCATTCATCCTAAAAGAGGTTTTTGGTGTTTTTTTTTCCTCCAAATATTTTTTTTCTTTTTTGTATTTTTGTGTACTTGTCAGGTAAACTAATTTTGTTCTCACAGAATTGGTCATTATATCTACATTCTGAATGAGAGGTCTGATCGTCTTCACAGATGACACAGTGACTCAGGATCTCAGATGGGTATGGGATGAAACTAGTAAACTCCTTCAATGTCAAAAGAACAAATCTCTCAGACTCCTCAAATGCCTTAAAATTGGCTCATTCTGCACTTCAATTTAACTCCTGGCAAAAGTACAAACTTTAAAAAAAAGCTATCTTTGAAATGGACAAAGTAAGAAATGCAGTGTGGATTCTTAAGGTATTTTAAGGATAACTGTCACTTCAATGGAAAGATTCAGGTTAGGTTTTAAGGGAAAGGTGGCAGCTAATTAGTTTCTCAACATTTTGACACACAAGGTCAAATACCAGAAGGGATAGTTTTTACACCATCTTGGGAAAGGCATTTTGTGCCTTTGGGTTGTACAACCTAAATATATGTAGTTAATATGGGTATCTTGGCAAAAAGACATTTGACATTGACTTTTGACTGAGAGGTAATAGAAGAGATATAGGATTGACTTCTTCCCTCTCGCTCCCATTCTGCTCTCTCCATTCCCAAAAAGTAATCTCTTCAACCAAACTTATCAATAGGTAAAGAAAAAATTAAATATATATGCATGTAAAGCTCTTATGAGATTCACGGCAATTTCAGAACTACAGAGTACCTTATTTATATCTTACCTTGCTAAGCCTCATAGTAATATTATTAAAAGAATATTAGTATTAAAATTATTGATTTTTTTTAAATTTTTTTTTCAACGTTTATTTATTTTTGGGACAAAGAGAGACAGAGCATGAACGGGGGAGGGGCAGAGAGAGAGGGAGACACAGAATCGGAAACAGGCTCCAGGCTCTGAGCCATCTGCCCAGAGCCCGACGCGGGGCTCGAACTCACGGACCGCGAGATCGTGACCTGGCTGAAGTCGGACGCTTAACCGACTGAGCCACCCAGGCGCCCCTATTGATTTTTTTAAAGAAAGAATAATTCATACATCAATTCTGCAAATATTTATTAAATGCCTATTATGTGCTAGGTACTAGTCTAAGCACTGGTGATACAGGAAAGAAAAAAAACCAAAGTCCCCACTCCCCTAGAGCTTATTTCTGGTAGCAGAGACAGTAAGTAAACAGACAAATAAATATAGACCACAATATCACATGATGATAAAGAGAAATGACGTAGGGTGAGGGATGAAAGACTCAACGGAGAGTCTTCTTTATTTTATCTTTTAATTTAAATCAAGTTTTATTATGATTGGAAAACTCCAAGTAAGTAGTGCTACCCACTTCAAATTTTCTTTTATTTATTCAAGTATGTGTAGCATACAGTATTAGATTAGTTTCAGGTGCACAATACAGTGGTTCGACAATTCTATGCATTACTCTGTACTCATCATGGTAAGTATACTCTTGATCCCCTGTACATATTTTACCCATCTGCCCCACCAATTTCTCCTTTGGAAACCACTAGTTTGCTCTCTATATTTAATAGCTTTTTGGGGTTTGTGTCTTTTTTTCCTTGTTCATTTATTTTGTTTCTTAACTTCTACATAGGAATGAAATCATAGGGTATTTGTCTTTCTCTGACTGGCTTATTTCACCTAGCGTTATACCCTCCAGATCCATCCATGTTGTTGCAAATGATAAGATTTCGTTCTTTTTGTGGCTGAGCAATATTTCATTTTATATGTTTATATGTATACATTTTTTATACAGATCTTCTTTATCCATTTATTCATAGATGGACACTTGGATTGCTTCCATATTTTGGCTATTATAAATAATGCTGCAATAAAGATCGGGATGCATATATCTTTTTGAATTAGTGTTCATTTTATTGAGTAAATACCCAGGAGTGGAATTATTGGATCATATGGTAATTCCATTTTTAAGTTTTTGAGGAACTGTCTCCACAGTGGCTGTACCATTTTACATTCTTACCAACAGTGCATGGTGGGGGGAGGAGTCCTTTTTCTCTACATCCTCAGCAACACTGTTCTTTTACATGGTTTTAGCCATTCTGACAAGTGTGAAGTGATATATCATTGTGGTTTTGATGTGCATTTCCTTGATGATCAGTGACCTTTTCAGGTGTCTGTTGGCCATCCTTATGTCTTCTTGGGACAAAAGTCTATTCATATCCTCTGCCCATTTTAACTTGGAATTATTTGCCTTCTTCGTGTTGAGTTGTATAAGTTTTTTAAAATATATTTTGGATATTAACCCTCAAGGAAGAGTGTTTAGAGAGGGTAGTCACAAAAGACTTACTTAAGGAAGTGACATTTGGACAGAGAATTTTCCATTCATTTATTTGACAAATATCTATTGAACACTCAATATGAGTAGGTCACAATGCCTGCTATTGTGGTATTGTAGAGTAAGACAAGATTCCTTGTTTCTGAGAATTTGTAATCTAGCAGGGGAGTATAGCTATATAATATTCATCACATGTTAGAGGTAAAATGTGAACAGTGTAAGATGTGTAAGATGAGATGAGAAGAAGGAAATATTTCTTTCAACTCTAGTTATTAAGGAAGTCTACCAGAACAAGATGAGTCTTAGATAATGAGTATATGGATGGATAGATGTGGGACTGTATGTGAAAGGAAATCCATAGAGGGATGGATGAGCACACCATGAATGAAAACGAAGCAGCTAGAAATGTGAAGGGTGCTTAGAGAACAGTAAAGATATCATTTGTGTTGAACAAGAAAGTGTGCTTCAGGGGCACCTGGGTGGCTCAGTCAGTTAAGCGTCTGACTTCAGGTCAGGTCATGATCTCACGGTTCGTGGGTTTGAGCCTCACGCCGGACCCTATGCTGACAGCTCAGAGCCTAGAGCCTGCTTCGGATTCTGTGTCTCCCACTCTCTCTGCTCCTCCCTGACTTGTGCTCTTTCTCTGTCTCTCAAAAATAAATAAACATTTTTTTTCTTAAATAAGAAAGTGTGCTTCAGAAGCTTAGCCTTTGAATACCTCTAGTAGTTCAAACAGTTCCTGTAATCATGACATTTATTTGAAGCCTTGTATTCTACTTAAAAATTTTTTTTCAATGTTTTATTTATTTTTGAGAGAGAGAGAGAGAGAGAGAGAGAGAGAGAGAGAGAGACAGCACGAGCAGGGGAGGGATGGAGAGAGAGGGAGACACAGAATCTGAAGACAGGCTCCTCTGAGCTGTCAGCACAGAGCCTGACACGGGGCTTGAATCCAGGAATGATGAGATCATGACCTGACCTGAAGTCAGATGCTTAATGGACTGAGCCACCCGGGCGCCCTGGAGCCACCCAGACACCCCTCTACTTTTTAAATCCAGATTAATTTTGCATTCTATTACATAAATTCATTTATCCTTATTTTAAAATAAAAAATATTTCCCCAAACTCTTTTACATAAAATTAACACTTAGGAAGGTGAGCCATATTTATCCTATGGCTCCCAGTAGCTCTGTCAAATATTTAGCTGGACATTCACATTTGACTTTGAATATCAAGGATGCAGGAATAGAAAGAACTAATTCTAAAATTGTAGATTAGACCCAAAAAGTATTGGGCTTTGAATGTAGGCCCACACATTTAAAATTTGCCATGTAGAGAATGGAAAACTAGTAAATTTTTTTTAAAGGGGCATTAGACTTATATTTGACCAGACTGTTCCCTCTGTGTATAGTGCCCTCCTCTTCCAAATACCAGCCATCTGTTATGGTCCAGCTCAAATATGACCCCTCACTCAGTTTTCTGTGCTTTCTATATCTGGACTTCCACAGCAATTGATCAGTACTTCCTTGGCATTTGCCACATTTCACTTTTCATTTTAGTCATTTTTATGCTCATGGCTCTATCCCCTGCAGCACCTGACTATGGACTTCCAGGTGGAAACCAGAAATGCCTGTACAATGAATATATATTAAAAGTCCCCAAATGGAATGATTAATCCAGAAAGGGTAGACTAAAGGCAATGAAATTGGTCAAGTGCCTGTTACAATTATTCAACGATGAGGTTGTGACCACTGAACTAGGAAGCTGTCATTGGTTGTTTAAAATAAAAAGGAATGAGGGGCGCCTGGGTGGCTCAGTGGGTTGAGTGACCCACTTTGGCTCAGGTCATTATCTCACAGCTCGTGAGTTCGAGCCCCGCGTCGGGCTCTGTGCTGACAGCTCGGAGCTTGGAGCCTGCTTCGGATTCTGTGTCTCCCTCTCTCTGTGCCCCTAACCCCCTTGCATTCTGTCTCTGTCTCTCTCAAAAATAAATAAACATTAAAAATTTTTTTTTAAATAAAAAGGAATGAATATGGTGACATCTCACAGAGGTGGAATCTAAGCATTTGATGTGCCTAAGGAAGAGAAACACACAGGAAGCTGGAGTGCTGGTAACTGTTAACCAAAGTAGGGAATTTAGGATCCACACCTGGTGTGGAGGGAAGATGAAAAATTTGGATTTCTTGATATCTTGCTGATGGGAAATTATATGAAATTGTCAGCTGGCAAATGGAGCTTCTCAGCACTGGGAAAAGTTATGAATGTAGATAAATTTTAGAGCCATTTGTAGAGAAGCAAGATTGCAGCTTACAGCGGTATGTGGATTCCCTGCACAAGCCCACTTGGGTAGAGAGAGAGTAACAGAGAAGTGACAGTAAGGAGCATCCATAGTAAAAGAAGGGGAGAAAGAATGGAAGGGGGGATAGAGAATAGGGAATGAAAGATCAGGAAGTCAGGAAGAGAAGTGGGATGTACTAGAAAGAAAAGGATTCTCAGGAGGAGAAAGCCACATCCTTCAGAGTGAGGAGCTGCTGTGATAGAGCAATTGGGAGACCTTTGGAGCGGTAGGAATAGAAGCAGGATTTCGGGTAGGTGAAGAGAGAGTGCGGGTGGAGACCCCAAGCCTGTGTTTGTAAATGCTCATTTGAGATGTGTATGCCTCTAGAAGGAGAGAGACTTAGTACAATCTGGTAGCCAGAACTTAAATCATCAAGTGGAAACAAGGTGGCATTGATGCCTCCACAATTTAATTTTCATGCTCCTCCCTTCTTTACTAGGCACCAGGCATTTCATTTTCTGCCCATCCTGGCCTGTCAAATTCACAGCAGTGCCCCAAGATATTGGCTTTTTTAAAACTATTATTTCTGTTCAAAATGTACCTGTCCAGAGTCCTATTCCCTTGGAGTGACATTTTCTAAGTGGGTTTCACAAATGATAGCTCTTCGAAATGCTATATGAAAAAGGACTCTGTGGTCAGGTAAGTCTGGAAAATGCCACAGGGAATGTTAACATGTTAGCTCTTCTGGAATCTCTAATGAAAAGAAAGCTTACTGATTTTGTTCAAACTACCAAATATTATTTCTTCGCAGACTCATGTCATTTTTTATTGTTACTGTCAAATAAGTCTTTGTGGTTCCATGGTACCCATATGGGGAGATGTTGTTTAGAGTCTTGGTGGTGGATAATTGATCTGATAAATGCATACATGGTTAATGTTAATGACTGTGAAAAGGTAATTAACTTTCTGGTATTAAATATTCATAATATACCAGAGAATTCAAAGAGAAATAAAAAAAAAGTTTAGCATAGGAAGTTCAGGATTATGGATGACAAATGGATGTTGGCTACTCAATGTCTATATCACATTTGGTTTCACAGCTAACTTTTACTTCCTTTTTACTAGGGCTATTACTGTGTTCCGTCTACAAAACTTCAATCAATATTTCATCCAGCCTGAGAAATGGAAAGGTGGAATACAGCACTGTGATGATATCTTGTGTGCTGCATTTTTACCTCCACAAACTCTTGTTACAGGTTAATTGAACCTTCACTTGACAATCGGTGGTTGAAAGTTTGGTTTCTTTTGGCTCAGTCACTTTTAAAAAAGTCTTTTCAGAACTACAAAATGGACAAATTTCTTGAAGAATTGGCCTTTGCCCTTACAGCTACCCTTGGTCCTTATCTCTAGGGCAATATATTAGTGGCTACTAATTAGTGGCTTGAACATCGCTACCTGGCTTTTGATCCTGGTTCTAGCACATACCAATGCATCCTATCGAACATATTATTTAAACTGTAATCATAGCCTTCTCTGGCTAACAATAATCTATCAATATCTTGGTTTAAAGTGAAGACTGAGTAAGATAATCTGTGTAAAGGCTTAATACAGTGCGTGACACACAGTAAGCTTATCAGTAAATGGTTAGCTTTTATTTTTATTATCCTTTTCCCAGAAGCAGCATTAGGGATGATGGGAACGAATCACACTTCTCTGGCACTCAGATATTTCATAATGGGAACATACTAACCCTTTGACACAATGTAGCCTAAGTAATGTTGGTTAAATACCGACCTCACAAAATGTCTACAAATCCAAGCAAGCTCTTAAAAGGTTCCATGGGCATGCTTTGATGTGACAAATGAAAGAGGATCAGAAATCATTGTATCATTTCTGGCCAAAGAAAACAAGTTATAAAAATAGATTGCACCATGAAATTATAGAGTCCATATTTTGACAACCTAATTTTTTTTAATAGAACCCAAAATGTCATCAATTAAGAGGAATGAAAACTTATAATAAAAAAGCCAGGAAGTCTATGACGTGTTACAATATGAGGCTTACAGCTCTGTGTACACTTAAATTTCCACTGTCTTCAGGACTTACCTGATTACTTTCCAGTAGGGCCAACTCTGCAGTTGAATTTGCTTGATAGCTGCTGAAAGTCCATCTCTGCAGGGAGAATGACATAGTGAAATGTGATGGAGACAAATAAGCTATAAGGCTGCGTCTTTGTATTGTGAAAGTATCATAAGAGGCCCTTGTAATTGGTGGGTAGATGATTTCTCCATTCGTTACTGTCCCTTCAGTCCTATGTGAAAATGTTTGGTCAAGCACCTTACAACATAAGCCTTTCAAAATCATAGGAGAAGATGGATATTCCCCCACACAGCTAATCCATGCAAATCCATCATCCTTGGCCAATATTTGAGTTACACAGGTTACCCCTTCCAGAACAATACAGAGTTTAGTATGTATCACTCTCTTTCTCCAAATCCCAAGAAAGACACCATTTGTACATTGCACTCAAACTTGGCTCTTCTGTTCTCCTCTTCACTTGACGTTGACTCTCTGCTCAGTAGGGAGCGCTCCTCACTGAGCCACTAAGAGCAGCAGTCTGGCCATGTATTGCTTCTCCCCAGGACAAGTTTGGTCAGACTGAGTCTCACTATTTGGGCTTTTCTATATTGTCTGCGACGAGCAGTAGGGAAGGACTTTCTATAGGGAAAATTTTAGAATTGGAGAAAGCATTATTAAGAATATAGGAGGGAGGGAAGGAAAAGAAAACATGTGAGCGTGTACACACACACACACACACACACACAAGAAAAGGTGAATAGATGCAGGAAACAGAAACCTAGAATGATTTGATTTGCTTCCTTCACTCAATAAAAAAAGCATAATGATTATTAGGAATTGTACTTATAATATGCTAGGCACTATTCTAAGTACTTTCTGTTTTTCACAACAACCCTATGGAATAAATACAATTTTTAATCCAGTTTTATAGGTGAGGAAATTGTGGCATTAGGTAGAGTTAAATAACTTGCCCACATTTGCACAGCCAGCAGGTGGTAGAACGGGGAATCAAACTCAAGTTGTTTAATTACAAAGCCCTTATTCTGAATGACTGATTACTATAAAATAAAAAGATATGACGGTAATTTCTATCACAGTGAATACACAGGCGTGCTATGAGGAGGGTAAGTTCTAAAGTTTAATCAAAGTACCGGTTATTCACTCGTGTTTCCAAAAATACAGAGTACCTACTATGTGCCAGACTCTGCATAAGGTACTAATGATAATGACTTCTCATTGCGGTTGCTCATATTTTCCAACTTTCTGACAATCTACATTCGCCATCCTGGCTCATACAGGAAGCTATGATGGAGAAATTATTCTGTGGAACAACAACACAGAAGACGCTCACTACGTCCTTCACCCTGATTACCAGAGGCTGCTAAAATCAAAATGGGGTGAGTGCAAGTTTGAAACTAAAATGAGGTGGCTGAATCAAACCACAGTAGGCTTAGCTGTTTATGCATGTACCTGATACAGCTTGCTCCTAAATTATAGACGATTGGCTATAAGCACAAGGGATTAGTGATACCGTTGTCTTGTCAAAGTGACTAAAAAGAACCTTGAGATTTCCTTGGCTTAGCAAATTCTCCATGGCGTGCTGTTTCTTGCCTTTATGCCACATCAGCTTTTCTGAATTACTGACAGCAGGGAGCAGGCCTCTCATTTCCATCTAGTTTAGTTTTTGCCAATAAACCTCACCAAATTGCCTTTGAGTGAAATTTGGTACCCCTCAGTAGGAAAATAGGAACTCGTGTTCACTTGATAGGCTGCTCAGGCTCAGTCTAGAGCTTGTATTAAATATTATGCCACCTGGAAATCTTAAATTATTTCTTGCTTTAGAAACCTGTGAGGAGCATGAGACGGAAGTATATTGTATTTTATGGGAGTTTAGCAGAGCACATGAATATTTTATACTTAAGCAAAATGTCTTGACAATTGCCTTTCACATTTTATTTCAGTTTCCTTAGATACTGAAGATTTTTCCTTAGACTTATTTATTTAGGTAATGAATATGTCATTCCTCACAGCCCGGTGAGGTTCTATTGTCTCAATTGGATAAACTCACAGAGCTGAATGGGACCGTAGGAAAGGACAGGTCATCAGATAAAGCTTTTTGTGTGTGAAAACTGAGGGAGTAATTTGTTAAGAATAAGCCCTTAGGAGATTTAGGGCTTACTTACCTGCAGCCACAAGGCTCTGGCCTGTTTTATGTGCCAAGACCCAAGCACTAGGGTTCATTTGAATCCTCCACGGAGAGGGTGCAGTTCTGCTTTTTCCTCTGCCTGCAGGAGAATGACGTCTTGCTGTTACGGCAAACCTAATTGTGGCTACAATGAGAACCACAGAGAGATAAGAAAAATGGGTAATATCAGACTTCTAAAAGACAGAAGAGGCATTGCGATAGATGTCTTGCTTTGAAATTTTGAAGATATTCCTGTAGAGATTTTTCATAACTATGCACACACTGTTCATAGATTCCGAATATTCCCAGTTCTTAGTGTGGCCTGGAGATGATGTCACATGATAATTAAAGGGCCACTGGGAATGCCCTCTCCAGGTTAATTCCCTAGCAAACAATACTGCTAGGAATGATCATTTAAATATATATTTAAAAAAAAAATTTTTTTAACATTTATTTGTTTTTGAGACAGAGAGAGACAGAGCATGAACAGGGGAGGGGCAGAGAGAGAGGGAGACACAGAATCTGAAACGGGCTCCAGGCTCTGAGCCGTCAGCACAGAGCCCGACGCGGGGCTCGAACTCACTGATCGTGAGATCGTGACCTGAGCCGAAGTCGGCCGCTTAACCGACTGAGCCACCCAGGCGCCCCTCATGTAAATATATTTAAATAGTCATTATAGCTCATGTTCATTACGTTATTCGCAAGATTAATATTAATGATTGATAAGCTGAAAATGTTATGATATTAGAATCACATTTGTCTGGAACCCATCAGGATTTCTAAGATGTTAACAGTGACAACGAAATGAAGCCCCTATTAATTCATATCAAGGGAAAACACATTAAGTGTGTATGTAATATGCAAAACAGAATGGAATCAAATGAGCCTTTCAAGTTGGTGTTGAAGAAGTGCATAGCAGAAGGTTCAAAGGATGTTGACTGGAAGCCTTTTGTGAGACTTGATAGACTCACCAGAGACCGTGAGGGAGGCGGGCCTCTTGTTTTGCATAAGCATCTGTTTGAAGAGCAGATTGTCCTCGTGAAGACACCTAGCTTTGTATCCATCACAGATACAGAGCCTCAGAAGCTTCTCAGTGCTGGGAGGAGCCACTCTGCCTGCCCCAGTGCAAACCAGGCTACCCTGGGACCCTGCTCCTTTGAGACAAACACCACATACAATAATGCTGTTGTGAGGCTTTGCATCCTTGAAGCAAGAAAAAACACTGCAGAGACAGGTAAAATATATATTTCGAGTTTGATCGTACATGGATATATTTGTAAACCGTTGGAAAAGGGAGCAATGAAGACAGTTTATTCCTATCTAGGTCCTATAGAGCTTGACTTTGTGTAGCTAATAATCAGTGCTGGGTCATGGGAGGTCACAGGCCAGAGCAAACAAGGTCAGGGTTCAGGAGGAAGGATCCAGGAGCAGGAACCAGACTACACCCGACGTTTGATTTATACAGTGCTGTATAGGTCAGGAGCAGAGTGGGAAAACTCTGGCAAACAATTAGATATGGGTGGCGATCAGAATTACTGTTCTAGCCATGGCTTAAAGAAGTCTGGTAGGGTAGAGGGTACAGCAAGAAATAGGCTTCAAAGATATGAGCCAAGGCTCAGGTCTACATGTGCCAGAAGGATAGAGTCTGAGACTTTGCTGGCACCTAGTATCAAAATGGGCTCGGAGAAAATAGTAGGAATCTCGGAGATTAGGGCAATAGCAGAATTTGAAATAACTGCTGATCCTAGGTCAAGAGAGCTGCTTGCTTTTTTCTTAATTTTTTTTTTTTTTTTTTTTTTTTGGTAATGCTTTGGGTATCATTACCAGTTAGGCCTACTTTCCAGAATAAGTCAGAGTCCTGATTTTTAGGATAGATTCCAGAGTACTTAGGATAGAGCTGTTGCTGAGCTGTATGCTAAGACTGTTGCCACCATATCACTTACTGTAATTGTTGGATATTATGTAAATGAAATAACCCTTTGCTTAATTTCCACCTTGTTTTCAGTGGCTATGTTAGCATAGCGTTGACACAGCCTGCATCTTCCCCAAATAAAATTCTGCTTTTGAGAATAATGCGTCCTTTTTACCTTTTATCTAAAATTTATCTTTTTTCTTAATATTAGGCAAATACATTTAATAATGTGAGGTATCTAGACATATAGGTATTAGATGTTTGAAAAAAGGAACATATCTGGGCTGTGTTTTCCATATTTTTTTTAATTTATTTTTTTATTTTTTTGTGTGTTTTCCATATTTATTTTCCCATATTCAGTTTGCAACTAGAAAATCTGCATGATTTGCATCTAAAAATTTGCACCATTAAAAAAATCAATAAAGGTATATCCTTATAGAGTTTTAGAAACCTGGCGGAGTATTCAGGATAGACTTTGCAATGGTTAGATTCTAACACTCTCTATTTTCTCGAACTCACTTATAGTCCCAAAATGAACTATTATCCTGAAATTGCTCTCATTTCCTCAACACTAATTCTTCTTAATGTTATCAGTATTCCCAAATTGTTTCCACTGAAGCGGCTACATGCCATTATTTCTACCTTAAACAGATATGATTGTTAATCGGCAGTACATTTGTGAAGTAAATTGAAAGTCATCTACAGATTTATCAAATAATCATAGGAACTTTGCCACAGAAGAATAATTTAGGTAGAGTGCTTCTACAAGGCATATGAAAATAGAAAATGAAAAGGTTAGTTCTAGGCCTATGAACCAAAAGAGTATTCCATAAGGGGTTCTAATGAATTCTTGATGAAAAATGAAAAACAAGCTCATACATAGAATCCTAAGCATGATGCCACATAGAGTAATTAATAACTATGCTGCTCTAACTAAATATATGCATCCAGCTCTGTGCAGGAGGAATGTTCCTTGTTTGGTGTATGTGTCCACTGGGTTATTAAGAAAGATGAGTTTATGTAACTGGAGTATTATAACGTCTTTGTAAATTTATTTGGAGTAACAAATGAAGTCTATCTAGCTTTAAAAACCCAGTTTTATCGAAATAATGAATGGAGGAAAAGGAACTCAATGTAATGGATCATCTTGCCTTTCCTATCTCATTTAATACTCCACCCAAACCAGTAAGGGTACCATAGGATTATGTCCGTTTTATATTTGAGAGAGTGAAAGTGCTGGAAATTGGTATCAGGACTGCCTACCTCTCCAACATCCTTATGCTTCCCACAGGGTGAGCCACTGAAGATATTTTTTCTCTGGTGTTTGTTGTCACATTTTCC
This sequence comes from Felis catus, assembly GCF_018350175.1. Lineage (NCBI taxonomy): Eukaryota > Metazoa > Chordata > Mammalia > Carnivora > Felidae > Felis > Felis catus. Next base: position 98,078,029 of record NC_058376.1, read on the forward strand.
TAATTAGGTGTTCTCTTATATGTTAGGAGGAGCTAACCTGGTCTCATGTGGAGGTTCTGGCTATGTCAGGTTCTGGGACACATTTAAGAAGCAACTTCTGGCTGAATTTTTGGCTCATGGTGGAGTTGGATCCATTATTATGTGTACTGATAAGTCAAACCAATACCTTGCCACAGGAGATCTGGATGGACAGTTGAAAATCTGGAATATAGAGGTAAATTGAAAGAATTCTCATGTTTATTATTTTCGATTGCCTTTGACGGCAGACAACTATGAGTTCGGTTTTGTCTGTGTCCTGGGTAAGGGAAGACATGATCAGCCTGAGTATTTTAATGGAAACATTTACATGCTTTAAGCAGAGAAATTTCTTCCATGATGTTTGGGGAAAACTAGGTTTTTCTCAATATTGAAAATCTTCTGCTAATATGTAGTCAAGTCAGTCACCGAATTCAGAAACGCGGTATTGTCAGTTAGGTACTGCAGCATTGTTTGAGCATAAATAATTAGGACGTACCTTATTTGAAATGAGATTGTAAACCTCATTTAGAAAGAGTACTGGCCCTTCATCCAACATTATTGTCCTCTTGAATTGGTTTGGGATTTTTCTGTCACTGATAAACTGCTCAATTTTCTAATAACATTGTAAAATCGTACAATTGCATAAAATTGTACAATTGTACAATACACATCTATATACACATGATAAAGTTCATCTCTATCAAATAACAGACTTCCCTGTTCACTTTTTCTTCTTGTGATTCTTCCCCTCCCCTTCTTCCTTTCTTTCAACGTCTCGAGTTAGGCAAATCGGTTAGAAACTTTTTTTTTTTTGAAACTTAATACCATTTTTCTGAACTCTGTTATCATTAACTATTCTTTTGCATTTGGAGAATAGATTATTATTCCCAAATGTCCTTTTTTTTCATTTCCGTATCAGATGTTTTAAGAAAAAGTGTTATGTCACTGGAAGAATTTAATATTTGGACTTTTTAGAATGCTGGCATTTCTTTTTATTCAGGAGTACTGTCTTAATTCCAGTAAGAGCAAAATCACACAGGCCCCAACTCTGATAAGATCATTCCGACCTCATGAAGCCCGGATAAGTTCCTTAGAGATGTGTAAGCCGGGCGGCCGCCTACTGATTATCTCCTCCTCTGCGGACTGCAGCATTTGTGTGACTGACGTCTTCGGTGCTCCTGTCTGGATCTTTGGTCAGGTAGAAATATTGCTTCTTTGTTATTCTAGTATTTATGTGACATGTAGTATGAACTTGGGCTGATTTCTATTTGAATCTCATCGGCTGTTAATATTCATTAGCCATGAAAGAACTGACTTCCATTTCTAGAGCTGTAGCTCCAGGCGTCTCTTGTCCTGTTTACCAGTAACCATGACAGTTGCATCAAGTGGAAGACTCTGGAGACATGGAAAGATGGTGGCTGTGTACAGCTCAAAATGTTCCAGGATTGCTGAGAAAAGTTTCTCCTCTAAAATAAATGAAGTTCTTCCATTTCAATGCTTAGTAAAAATACAATGTAGAAAAAATGACCATGTTGTTCTTAAACAGATAGAAGACAATGTCAATTAATAATCAAGGTAATAATGAAATATGGAAAATTTTAGAAAAAAACAAACCTTCCTATTCTATGTCTGATTTACTCCTGTCAAAATAACAATAGCGAACATTTGCTGAGTTTTTCCTATGTGAGTGAGGTCTTGTTCTAGGTCTCCCATGAATTATCTCATGTAATTATAATTGCTCATCCAATGAGGGAGGAGCTCTCATGATTCCCATTTTACAAATGGGAAAGCAGGTACAGAGTTTCAATAAATCTCCTGAGCGCACAGAGGCTAATAAGTAGTAGAGTTTGGCTTTTAACTCAAGCTGGCTCATTTCAGAGCTCATGGTTTTAACCTCTTCCTCCTATAAAACTAAGCTCTCATGTATACCTGCCTACTAAGAGAAATGGAAGTTGGGGGGATGGTAGAAAGGAAATATTAATTGTCTCACATTTCTTTTATCTTTTCCATTTATTTTCATGGGAACTCTGTTCCTGTTTTCTTTGTGATTTGGGGTACAAAATTACAGACCTGTTTCTTTTTTTTTAATTTTTTTAAATGTTTATTTATTTTTGACAGAGAGAGAGAGAGAGAGAGAGAGAGAGAGAGAGAGAGACAGAGCATGAGTGGGGGAGGGGCAGAGAGAGAGACACACACACACAGACTCCGAAGCAGGCTCCAGGCTCTGAGCTGTCAGCACAGAGCCCAACGCGGGGCTTGAACTCACAGACCATGAGATCATGACCTGAGCTGAAGTTGGACGCTCAACCGACTGAGCCGCCCAGGCGCCCCAGACCTGTTTCAACCAGTACTATTTTTTTTTAATTTTTTTTTCCACGTTTTTTATTTATTTTTGGGACAGAGAGAGACAGAGCATGAACGGGGGAGGGGCAGAGAGAGAGGGAGACACAGAATCGGAAACAGGCTCCAGGCTCCGAGCCATCAGCCCAGAGCCTGACGCGGGGCTCGAACTCACAGACCGTGAGATCGTGACCTGGCTGAAGTCGGACGCTTAACCGACTGCGCCACCCAGGCGCCCCTTCAACCAGTACTATTGAAGCATGGTGACGTGAGGTCAGGCTGAAACCTTTATTTCTGTCTGGCTCATTGGCTGGGTTCTATCCTGCAGCCCCCATTGCCACTCATGCCGTGAGAACACAGCAACTATCTTCATTCTGGAAGACAAAATATGTTGTTGCTCTGTTTTTGAATCAGTTTGATGATGTCAACCTGTCCCAAAAGAATTTTATCCAACCCTATGGGACACAAAGGGTGATGGTAAATCAGAAAATAATCTGGGATGGTGGGCCCATATTTGGCTGGGTAATATGGGAGCCCCAAGGTAACACTCAAGAGCTATATAGTGTCTTCTGCCCTGTACCCAAGGCAAGTGCTAGACTTTCCCCAGTCAGGAAAAAGAGCATCTGAGTGGGAACTCAAATGGGTATGTGTGTAGGTGTGTGGTAAGTGAGACGGAGGAGCACAGCTGGCATTCTGAGCACAAAATGAGTTGGAAAGATGCTTCTGTAAGTGAGGAAGTTAATGCAGTGCTGAATTGCTGTATGCCATGCCTCATGGGCTCCGGAGAGATGAGGTAGCGGTTAGAACAACAGGTAAAGAAACAAAGCCTCATCAAGTGGCTGATACCTGGAGTGTAGTTCTTTAGATGAGGCTGAAGCAAGAAATAGGCCCATTCTAGGTGTGGGTGCCATATTGTGCCCACCAAACAGAATCTGTGGCTAAATTTTATTTTGGTGAAGAAGCATGTGCTAGTAAAACTGTTCATTTTTATGCCTTTGATTTTTGTCCTTAGCTGTTTTATAAAGTCTTTGTATTTTGAAGGATTTTAGCCTCAAAAAGCCCGTGTAAAAATAGTTCGGTATTTTCCTTATGTTCAAGACAGGAAAAAGAGCCACCAGAGCTGGGATAGTCCTAGAAAGTAAAGGCTGGCAGACTTGGGGACAGCTGGATTTCCTGGTCTCTTCTGCTTGAGTTTTTTTTTTTTTTTTTATCATTGTTGTTTTTGTGTTTTGTTTTGTTTTCCCTTGAGAGCTCACTTTGATCAAGCTGTCTTGAATATAGGTGCCACTAGTCCCAAGGGGAAAGGGTAGGGTGAGAAGAAAAGAGAGGAGGGGGGAAGGGAAGACAATAAATTAGTTGATACCGGAAAATAGCAGTTTTGAATGTCCTTCTCATGGTGAGTAGGAAGAGTCACTCTTTTGGAGAAAGAACAGAAGGATATGGAAGGCAGATGGTAATGCATAGATAAGAAGGAGAAGAGACCCAATTAGTCAACATACTATGATTAGAACAGTTTTTGCTAAACAAACGTGATGTGTACAGTGTCATGACTTTTGTCTTACATTTGAATGTTACATTTGTGTTTCAGTTGAATTAATTCTGGCCTAGCAGTTCTAAAAATAGGAACAAAAACAACAATGTACTTTAATTTCCCACATTAAGACTTAATTTTCCAGTCACATGCAGTCTGATTAAAATATTTAAAATTTAGTGCCAGGTGATTGAATATATATCATGGATGAAGTTATTATTTTCAGAAGTGTAAATAACTTTTATAACGTACCTATGGATCTGTGGTTGGTTTTCAAGTTGGATTTTGGAAAGTAAAGGTGTGGTATGTTTATTTCCAGCACTGGAAAATGGGGTGGGGATGACGTTTTTGTGGAGATACACTTGTCCCAGGTGACTGTCAGATGATTGTATTATCGAAAGAAATTAGGTGTCACATGCATGCCTTCGGTGCCCCTCTTTGCACACTAACGGCAGTGGTATTGGGCAGAATGTGCTCATTGGCACCTCTCCTCCTGGTCCTGTGGGGGCCAGTGAGTTTGGTTGTGACTATTCACCCAGTGTTTAAAATTTGACTTAGTTGCTCATTTTTTTAAGTTTATTTATTTTGAGAGAGAGAGGGAATGTACATGAATGGGGGGGCGGGGCAGAGAGAGAGAGTGAAGGACAGAATCCCAAGCATGGGGCTCAATTTCATAAACTTGTGAGATCATGACCTGAGCTGCAATTAAGAGTCGGATGCTTAACCATCTGAGGCCCCCGGATGCCCAACTTGGTTGCTCATATTTAAACATTAAAGATTTCATACCAGATCCAGATTTCTTGCTTCTCTTGAAAAAGAACATGTCAGTCCCTGAGAGTAACTATAAAATGGGTTCTCTCTAATTCACTGTCGTCCCACTTTTCCCATTGATGATGAGCACTGGGGCTGAACTTCATTTGCTACTTATCACCTTATATGAGGCTTGATTCATTCATTGGCATTATCTTCCCGGCCCCTGTAGCCATTTTACTATACAATATCTGCTGACAAGTTATCAGTTTATAGGCCACACAGATATCCTGGGGATGCCTAATTCCCTCATATCACACATATCATGCATTCCGGTGTATATAATAGGAATTGACATAAGACAAGGAAATTGATTCTGTTTTTCAAATATGAAATAGAATGTCAATGAGAACTTCTGCTAGGTGGAAACGCATTAAGACTTATAGCCAAATTTTGTGAAAACTAGCATGTAACATATTTTCTGGAAGGACATGCTCAATAATTTGATTGGTTTTTGAGATATTTTTAGGAAGATGCAAAGAAAGCAGTTGTATGAAAAATTAACTGGTAATTTTTTGGTAAAAGTTTTGTTTTTCTTTTTGGTAAGCATACATCTTGCTATTCAAGAATTTAAAGTGGGAATGCCAGTTTTTTTGTAGTTCATTATCTTTTCAGAGAATGTTTGTTTCTCACAACACTTAGTCCTGTCTACATTTATTAAGGTTACGTGTAACAAATATCATATGATTTCACTCATATGTGGAATTTAAGAAATAAAACATGAACATAGGAGAAGGGAAGGAAAAAATAAGATAAAAACAGAGAGGAAGGCAAACCATAAGAGACTTAAAACAGAGAACAAACTGAGGGTTGTTGGAGGGGTATTGGGTTGGGGGATGGGCTAACTGGGTGATGGGCATTAAGGAGGGCACTTGTTGGGATGAGCACTGGGTATTATATGCAGGAGATGAATCACTGGGTTCTACTCCTGAAACCAATACTACCTTGTATGTTAACTAGCTTGAATTTAAATAAATAAATTTAAAAAATAAAGTTACATATATATATGCCTCATCTCCCTTATAAAACTGTAATGACTTTGAAGAACCACGCTTCATTAATTTTTTTTGTGTGTGTACCCAGGACTTCAGTTAATAAGTGTAGCACATAAACGTTCAAGAAAAATAAATGTCATAAAAATAAAATAATGGTCTGTTTTTTCAGGAAAAGCACTGGCAAATTGAAAACAGTTTCTCCCTTCCTAAAAGGGATACTCATGTAATGAAAAGTGAGAGTCAAGAAGAAAGCATAAGAGAAATTCCTTTACTTTCTAAGGAGGAATCATGTTTAGACCTACCAGAATGTTCTCTACTTGATAAGAAAAACAATGATGGCTCCACATACAAGTAAGTAGTTTTAAGTGTCACCTGGATGCCAACTGGAGTCTAGATAAGACCTAAGTAAGATTGACCCAAACTTCCTTCTGTTCTACATGGAATAGCCAATGACTGCTTCAAGGATGTGTGTGGTGGGGGGAGAATTTATATTTTCAGGATTATAGCTGGTTTGATTTCTTGTCTCCATTTCTCTTCAGGATCTTCTAGTCTTCTGTTTCTGCTCCATCATCAATCTAATTGTGGAAATTAGCCCTTTTCCCCAAAAACGATACACTGTATGTGTGTATGTATGTACGTACGTATCTATCTCAAAATGTATGTCAGATTTGCTCCTGGATTTGGTAACATGTACAGGGGTTTATATGACAGAGGTTCAAAGAGCTTACCTTTGAGTCTTAGATATGACTCTCCTTTTAACTCTTGCCTTTTCTTCATTTGTTCAGCCTTTTCTTCTCTTCACCCCGCTCTGCTAGATCCCATTCTTACACATTCCTCTTACTCTCTAATGCCAGGGAGTTTTACTGATTTCTTTTGTCTCCTACACTGTTGCTAACCCATGCCCTCATAATTCCATCTTTCAGACTCAAAAACTATTGTTTTTGAAAGGCTGATTTTATTCATTGTATTTTCTTTGATACAGATGAAAGCAAAATTTTTACCATGTGCATATTACCTTTGGGGGGTTTATAGAAAAACTGCACAGAAAGTGTAGAGAGTACATTCTCTACTCCCATCCCACATTAGTGTGGTTTATCTGTTACAACTTATGCACCAATATCGATACTTTATGACTAGTAAGGTACATAGTTTGCATTAAAGAGTTTGGGTGGGAGGTTCTTTAATGACTATTCTCAGGTACCTCTGCATTGCCTATGTCCAAATCAGCGCGTTCTTTGGCCAATCTCTTATGGCCTAGCCCCACTAACTGGGGTTACTTTCGGTAATACATATCCAATGTTTTTCTGTTACAGTCTCTCACAATGGCAGGCCTCCCCACTTGCCCCACTTCTCCCGAGTCAACTTGAGCTTGGCCCATAGGAAGCTCACACCTTGTTGCCACACCCACGGCTCCCTGGCTGCCCCTTCTTTCCTTGTTCACATGGGTTGCTTCAGCCACAGCTTTTTGCCTGTAGACTTTTGCAGGTATTAATGAGCCACTGATCCATTCTGTCTCTCTAATGGTTACCCCAGAGGGCATACACTAGACTTTTTGACTGGTCCATGGGAGGCGAAACTAGAACTGAAGGGGAAGCTTCCCTCCTGCCCCAGGGGAGCTGGACTCAGTGCATACCTACGATGCTCCTCTCTTTCCGGCATCTTTGGTCTATTTATATCCTAGAGTGGTGGCTGGCCTGGGTGTCAGCAGGTTGGTTTCAGAGCTATCTCCTTGTTCTGCCCCAGGAATCTATCACCTCACTCTGGAAGATGAGAATACTTTTTGCCTCTTAACTAATTAATTATTTTGTTTTCAGACGTTTTGGACCTCGGTGGACAGGGAGAGAGAAGGGGAAAAAAAAATCCCCTTAAACATCCCGTTACACTAAATTACACTTTGGTGTTTGTTCTTCCATTTCCTTGAATTATGGTTTGCTGAAATGTCAAGTGGCATTTTACTTTCAGGCAGAAGGATCTTTTCGATTTAGAAATATAGCATGACCAATCCTGTACAATAATAGAATGCTGGGAATAGAAAGATTTTAGACACGATAAAAATGCCCTCACCCAGCCACCCAACACAATTTTACAGATAAGGAAATAAAGTTACCCCAGGGTAACACAGATAGATCATTGTTTCTCTTCCTGTCACACTCCTAGCAGAGTGAAGGCAACTGTTAGAACACATTCTTTTTTAAGAGTATTTCAGCTAATGTTTGAATTTTCTATTCCTATTGACACACTCAATTCTTCTTTCTTCCTTAATTCAAGTTTTCCTTAGAAGTTGTCAGCAGTAAAAAGCAGAGCTACCTCTATTCTACTTCATCTTTTCAAATGACAGTATGTAAAAAATACCCGTGATTTTTAAAATTTCTGCTCTAAGTCAGATGACTTGATTCAAACAAGTTTAAGACTTTATTGTAAGGAGATAGTACAGAATAAAGTCACTTTGGAGCTCTTGAACTAATTGAAAGAAAAGGGCTAAAAACATATCCTCAGAATTGGCAGGTGTCCTTCACTTCTCCCAAGAGCACAACCAGGGATCCTCCATGGAAAACATCCAAGTGCAATGTAATTGGCAACTGGAAAATGTCCTCTGTGGCCTCCATCCAATACTAAAGAGATTGCAGGTTGTATTCTCCTTAAGGGAATATTATTCTGAAGAACATGCCTTATTCCTCAAAAGATGAGTAAACGCAAGGAGGGAATCATGCCAGTTCTTATCCATATGCAAAACTATTTTTTTAAAAATAGATGAGAGAAGTTACGAGAACTAAGGAGAGAAAGAGCACATCCGGTGAGTCCCTAGGCAGGTGGGGGTATGTTCAGATGGAGGGGAAACGGTAAGAAAAATGGAGATGCAAAAAGGAAACGCCAATAGAAAATGGGAGAAGCAGGAAAAATAAAGGGAAAAATCAGGTGCTTTAAAGCTACATTCTCATCTTAACTCCTAAGATCCTGTCTCCAGGAGAAAAATCTTGGCATGTATTATCTTCTGGTTTATGCATAAATAACAGGTTTCCATAACACTTAAGGTATTGTATAATATTATGTGTGAGAAGTAGGTAGGTGGTAAAATGTCATTTTCAATTTAAGTCCTGGGGAGATAAAGATGAATATAGAATTTAAGAGACTAATAGAAATTCCTAATGTTAACAGTTAATGCAGAGACATGGAATCTTTCCTTCCTTAGATTCAGAAAAGAAAGAAAGAAAGAAATGAAAGGATAAAATAGGGAACAAAAACCACAGCAGACATGCATTTTTTCTTAATTAACGCATGTTTGGTTTCTGGACCCACACAGAATATTCTTACCTAGAAAAGTTATAGACAAAATGAAGAATTCAGACAATATGACTTTAGAATATTTCTTTATTACAAAAATAATGCATGTCCTTTAGGAGAAATTTTGGATGTACAAATAAGCACCAAGAAAAAAGATAAAAAATTACCTGTAACAAAACTGTTGCTGGCACTTAGGCATTTCTAGCTCCAGGCATGTAAACAAATAAATAAAGGCACATTTTATGAAACTGGAGACCAGCATACCTAGCTTATAACCTGCTTTATCATTCAAAAAATCCACAGTGAAGGGGCGCTGGGGTGGGTCAGTTGGTTGAGCATCGAACTTCGGCTCAGGTCATGATCTCATGGCTCATGAGTTCGAGCCCCACATCAGGCTCTGTGCTGACAGCTCGGAGTCTGGAGCCTGCTTCGGATTCTGTCTCTCTGCCGTCTCTGCCCCTCCCCTGCTCATGCTCTCTCTCAAATAGGAATAAACATTTTTAAAAAGTTGTTTTAAATAATAAAAAAAAAATCCACAGTGATTACATTTCTGTATGAATTAATAGGAGCGTCCACAGACATCAACATTCGCCATGACTCCCTAGGAACTTATTATCTAGTTTTGTAACCATTTTCTTTTTTTTTTTTTTTTTGAACACTGATTGTTAACAAACTTTAACCAGGGAAACATTTCTTCAAACGCTTTCATGCATACGTGTTAGAATACCCTACTGAATTCATCATTAGAATACATTCTTTGAAATGAAGTTGCTGAGACCAAAGTTGCAAAGGCCTTTGGGTCCTCTTGCTAAATGGCTGTTCTGAGACATGTGGGTTCCTCCAGGAGCAGTGTAGACGGTGTAGAGTAACTGCCGCCTGTGAACCAACACTGCGTGTGGTCATTGTCTTAAACCTGTTGCCGTGAGATCTCATCATTGGTTTAAATTGAATGTTGTGATTATTTGTGAGAGTGAACTTTTTTCCCCACATGTTTATTAACCTTTAATAATTTAATAATGAGTTTGTAAGAGGTATTAGACATCTACTAGACTGATTCCTAACACATCCTTAAGAGAAGCACATCCTGGAGTCTTTCTGAATAATTTCTGTGGGATGCACTCACCATCTTAAAGATGGCTTTCTCTGTTTTTTCAAAGTTTTTTTTTTTTTTTTTGAGATATTGCCTCATGCTGGTCAGAGTGGCTAAAAGGAACAAATCAGGAGACTATAGATGCTGGCGAGGATATGGAGAAATGGGAACCCTCTTGCACTGTTGGTAGGAGTGCAAACTGGGGCAGCCACTGTGGAAAACAGTATGGAGATTCCTCAAAAAAATTAAAAATAGAACTACCCTATGACCCAGCAATAACACTGCTAGGGATCTACCCAAAGGATACAGGAGTGCTGATGTATAGGGGCACTTGTACCCCAATGTTTATAGCAGCACTTTCAACAATAGCCAAATTATGGAAAGAACCCAAATGTCCATCAACTGATGAATGGGTAAAGAAGATGTGGTTTATATACATAATGGAATACTACCTGGCAATGAGAAAGAATGAAAGCTGGCCATTTGCAGCAACATGATGGAACTGGAGGGTATTATGCTAAGTGAAATAAGTCAGTCAGAGAAGGACAGATATCATATGTTTTCACTCATATGTGGATCTTGAGAAACTTTACAGAAGACCATGGGGGAAGGAAAGGGGGGGGGAAGTTACAGAGAGGGAGGGAGGCAAATCATAAGAGACTCTTAAGGACTGGGAACAAATCAAGGGTAGATGGGGGTGGGGGAGAGGGGAAAGTGGGTAATGGGCAGGGAGGAGGGCACTTGTTGGGATGAGCACTGAGTGTTGTATGGAAACCAATTTGACAATAAATTGTATTAAAAAAAAATAAAGTTTTTTTTAAGGTTATTTATTTTGAGAGAGACAGTAAAAGGGGGAAGGGTAGACAGAGAGAGAGGGAGACAGAATCCACAGAGCCCGATGCGGGGCTCGAATCCACAAAACAGATATGACCTGAGCCAAATCCGAGAGCCAGATGCTTAACTGACTGAGCCATCCAGGCACCCCTGGCCTTCTCTGTTTTTGAACCACTCTTTATTATAGAATGATTCTAATGTTAATTCAAATCTATTAATTTGTAAAAAACTCTCTTTCTCCTTGATCTTCATTCTTACTCTAGGGCAACAAAAAGGAAGTCTGCCTTCTACTATTTGATACATTTCACTGGCTCCCATTAAAAAAGTTACTTATGGGGAAAGGGTTAATTATCAGAAACCAGGATAAAAGAATCAGATGGGAAATGAAACAAATTTCCATTAATTTCTCCGTAAATTTCTATGAGACAGAAGGCACACTTAAAATCGATGTTTCTTAGACTTGAGAAAATATAATGATGTTCTAAATTCCTTACTATGGTTAAGAGAGAATTGATATTTAATATTATTTATATGCTGTTGATTACCTAATTATCCTGCCAATTGATCTTATGTGAGAAATTAAATTAGAAAATTTATGGACAGCTGTAAGACAAAATATACAAAACTTTTAAAGCTCATTTGAAATTAGGCCTTATATGACATAAAACACTTGGAGGATTGACAGTCTACTTTTGCCAACAATCTGTGGCAATAACTATCCTTTGCCCATGTATGACAAGTAAAAGTCTACTCAGTTTTAAAATTTTAAGTGATAAAAATACTATGACACCAAATTACAATTTTTGGAAGTGCCACATCTCCTTATTGTTTGTCTTATCATTTGATAGTTCCCAAGAGTATTAGAATTGTCCGTGAGGGGTGCTGGAACTCCTACTCTGAGTGGAAAATATTTTATTATTCTTGTTTAAAGTGACAACAGTCGGTACTTATGGAGCTCCTACCATATTTCAGGCACAGTTCTACTGTCTTTATGTGTTTCACTCATTTAATTGTCACTGTGATCTTTGGCATGGTAACAGTTACAGTGCCCATTTCATGACTAGGAAAGAAGGCAGGAAGACATTAAGTGATCTGCCCAGTGTCCACCCATCAGTAAAAAGGTGAACCAGAGATCCCCAAGCAGGCATTCTGCCTCTAGAGACATTGCACTTAGCCGCCCTTCCATATTGCCTGTCCAAGAAGCATCATGTGTCAAAAAGGAACAGTTATTGGATTCTGAGTCGAGTGATCAAATATTTTATCAAGTACATGCTATGCTAAGCCACAGCTCTAGTTGCTTTCACTTTCCTTCAATGCCTAGTAAGGCTCTTGGAGACTTGTCACATGTCATTCCTTCCTTCCATACCCTGAACCAAGAGACAGGAGATCAGTTAGAGCCTTTCTCATAGAATTGATGGCAAGGCTGCCAGAGCCCCTGGTAGGCGCCCTTTTGGCATCACCATGTAAGACTTTTTTGCAAAGTTTTAACTCTATCCAGGCTTTTTATTGCATTATTCTGCATTTTTGTCTTCTTCCAGTAGGAATATTGGAATTTTGAGAATATTCGTCTCTTTCCAATTTTGTGTTTGCATTTTCATAGTAACCATCCCCCCAAATTCAAATGTCTATGGAAAGGAAGCAGTATGTTGGGCTTTGAACATGACGTAGATTCTGCTGTCTCGTGGTTCATAGAACTGCCCTTTGGTTAGAGCTTTATCACTGTGGCTATGTTTCCTTGGCAGTCAATTCAGTAGTACAATTTGTTGTGAGTCCCAGGAGATTCTCTCCTAGTGTTTGCTGGCCCCTTTCCCTCTGTGGATTAAACTCTTTAGTGGAGATAGACAAAGTGATTTTAGTATCACTGGATGACAGCCAGGAAGCAAATGGCCTAAAAGTGGGAAAGAATTCAGAGTGTTTGGGGAAAACAAAGGTCTGGTATTATCTAGTGCCAAGATAGACCTCCTTACTTCTAGGCCTCCCTCAACATTTTGTACCTCAGTTTGTAACAGTAATACTTTTCTGGGGGGAAAAATATTCCAGACGTGATAACTACAACGTATAACTGCACCACTCTCTACCCTTCCTGTACCCACCACCAACTTCTTATTGTTACAAGTTCTCTTACTGAAAATGACTGTCTCTGGATACTCTCACCATTTCCAAGCCCAGATAGTGGCTAAATAATATTTCCAAGCCCAGATAGTGGCTAAATATCCCTCTTATTCAAGAGGCATAGCACATTTTGAGGGAGCTATTATAGCGTACTTTGGGGCAAATATGCCACCTGCCTTTAGTCTCTTCGATGCCAAGGATTTCCTTTAAAAATCTATAATTTTCAAATAATTTATGTTGATACTTCACCCAATCAGGGAAACAGAGCTTAAATCCCATTGTCACCCCCCCCCCCCCCCCGTTAGCATAGGCTGTGCTTGGAAACTTGCTTCTAGAGTGTAGTATATGAAAAGGAAGAGATAAGTAACTTTATAGGGCAGAAGCTTAGCAAACATAACCTTGGCCAATGATAAGGTTGACATCAGCAGTAATGTCAGCTTGATAGCATGTACCCTTGATAAGATGTAGTGAGAATAGATAGCACTTCATCTCCATTGTCTTCCTCCCCACAACCCATAACCCCAATCTAACCATAGGAAAAACATCAGATCAACACAAATTGAGGGACATTCTACAAAAAAGTCTGACAAGTATTCCTCAAAACTGTCAAGGTCATGAAAAACAAGGGAAGTCTGAGAAACTGCCATAGACCAGAGGAAGCTAAGGAGTCAGAAAGCTAAATATAATGTGATTTCTTGGGATTGAAAAAGGACATTAGGAAAAAAGTAGGAAAATCCTAATAAAATATTGAGTTTGGTTCATAGTAATGTACCAATATTGACTTCTTAATTGTGATAAATGGTAATATAAGATGTTAACAACAGGGAAATTGGGTGAGGGATATACCAGGACTCCGTACTGTCTTCACAACTTTTCTGTAAATCTAAAGTTACTCTAAAATGAAAAGTTTATTTCTGCATAAAAAAGCAATCAATGAATCGCTACTTAAAGCTGTATAAAGAGCACACAATATTAACTTTGAGATACATAGACTCAATTTCACTTGTATTGATATTTTAAACTCTTGAGTTTGGGAAATACCGCCCAAATAGAGCAGAGGATAGATAAGGAAGGAAGTGAACAGTTATTGAGTACTGTTATTTATTAGGCACATCGCTGAACAGCCATCCATCTCCTCTCCTTTAAAACCACAGTAAGAATCTCATTGTGTAGAGCAGGAAATTGAGGCTGAGAGTATAGGAAACATCTCGAGGTTCTGCAGCTACTCAGGAGGCAGCAGAACTGAGAATAAAAGCTAGGGGCTGGGAGGGCAGTAACCATGAGGGCTAACAGACTCAAGGAGAGGAGGTGCAGGGAGAGGGCAGGCCGCAGGGCTCGCAGTAATTGTGCGAAAAATGGGTGTGTTTTCTGACCTGATGCCTCCAAGAGAAGAATAATGATTTTTGGCAACGCAACTTGTCACTATCAAGGTGAAGGTCCACACAGTGGATGCTAACTATATTTGAGACCGTTTCCTGTTTTCTGGCAGGAATTAGGGACAGCTAAATAATGATTACACTCCCTCTGTTTTACTGAGAAAAAAATTTTCCATGCAGTCAAGTTAATCTAAACTTTTCCTATAGATGCATATGATAAGCCTCAAAACTACTGAACTTTTTTTGCATTTTGGATATCATAAGTGACGATTCAGGCCTCCCATTGAGTAAGTTTTTGACACATACCACTGATTAGCCCATATAATTTGTACACAGGGCAAGAATAGTGTGTTTTTCTGTGAAATTTTCTTCTGGATAGTTTTTTCTCTGACCTGCCAGTTGCTATGGAAATCTTTGCTTAACTAGCCTCTTGGCCTTAACTTAGCTCTTACCCTTTTACATCATCACCTGGCTAGCAGACATTTTATTCAAAGATATGGCTTGATTAGTGTTAACAAATATCGCCCCTTAGGTCCACAGGATAAAGATTTTTTTTCTTTTTGTTCTTTTTTTGGTCTAAGTAAGGTATGTATTTAAAGCCTGAAAGTACCTGTTCATCCTTTGTGGTTGCTATTGTATTTCATCATGTGTTATTTTCTTCCAGTGTCAGACCATCAGAAGTCATAAATTTAGGGATAAAATATAAGGAAAGAAATATCTTGAAGAAAAAAACACATAACCTTTACAAGGGAGAATTTATACAAAAATCATCCAGTAAGTAATCACTGTTGACATATTTTTATAGTGTTGTTATTTTATAGATTGGTAGACATACAACAAACAGCTACTCTATGTGCCAGGAATGCTGGTGTTTCTTCATAAAGGTAGGTGAAGTCCTGTGATCTCTATTTAACAAAGGAGAAAAGTGAGGCTCAGACACATCAGAGAGACTGTGACTTGTCCCAGGCTGCACAGCATACAAATGGCTGAAGTGTAAGGTCTAAGCCAGAAGACGCACACACACAAAGTGCCCACTATAGTATCCAAAATAGAGTTGGCACAGAACGCTAATTCTGTCCCCTAAGTATTTAAGAGATGAAAATGAATAAAATATATTTTTGCCCTCAGGAAGCCCAAAGCTATACAGAACAATATTAGTTTGGTATGGGCTAACCAGAAAAAGAATTATTTAAAAAGTAATTGAAACAAGAGTTGTTATCATACTGAAGGGTATTATTTAGAAGTGTAATGAGAATAATTTCGTAAAGCTCCACTATATGAAACTATTTCACTCACTGTGAATCTTATTTCAACTTATGTCCAAGGGATAGACTTTGATAGAGTAAATACGTTGATTTTAGAATTTCTACTGAAGTTTTGTTGCCAAAACGTACATTGTTATTTAATATTAAATGCACATTTATAAACAAATCTACTCCATAGGCTTTTTGTCAGGATTACATGAAGTAATATGTATAAAGCATATTATACATACAACAGTACCTGGCATATTATAGAAACATATACAATTTTATTACTAATGTTAGTCTTATTATTATTGCTATTATGCCTTGGAGCATGACCTTTGGAGTGAAACGTATTTGAGCTTATGGTGAAGGTCTGCCATTTACCAGCTATGTAAATTCCAGGCAAGTTATTACACTATCTTGGGCTGCGATTTCCTCATCTGTCAGAAGGGTGAACTGATACTTTACAGGTTGTAAAGATGTCTCCCTTGGTTCGATATAACACATTGATTCTTAAAGTCTGTTCCCTGTGCAGCAGCATGAACATCACCTGGAACTTACAAATGTACCTTCTGGGCCCCCACCCCTACCCTAGTAAATCAGAAATGGGAGTGATATATACCACCTTATGTTTTAAAAAAATTTTTTTTAAGTTTATTTATTTATTTTGAGAGAAAGAGAGCATGAGCAGGGTGGGGATAGAGAGATCAGCACGGAGACTGACGCAGGACTTGAATCCACGAACTGGAAGATCATGACCTGAGCTGAAATCAAGAGTCGGAAGCTTAACCTACTGAGCCCCTAGCAGCTTATGTTTTTACAAGCTCTCCCGGTGATGGTGATGCCTGGCAAAATTTGAGAACTGCTGACATAGCACATGACTTGTCCTGTTATGCCCAGAATTCGTGATCCCCAAAGACCACCAGGGAGCCGAGTCTGATGCAAAAGCAAAAGAGCCTTTATTCGAGCTAGCTCGAGCTCAATCCGCTACCTGCACCAACGCAGCGGTGAGATACCAGGGAGAGCGAGTTTCAAAAGCACAAAGGTTTTATGGGGGTCTAGGGGCAGTTGGTGAGGTAATGGCTGTGGCCTCAGCCGATTGGCTGGGGAAGGGTCGGAGTCCTGTTACGCAGGTCGCTGGGCGTGTTTTGATCAGGAAGTTTGAATGGGTGAGCGGGAGGTTACTCAAGGGGAGGAGGCTCTGTCTGAGGTTTCTGCAATTTTCCCGGAAAAGGGGTCATGTCGGGGACATAGTCACTCAAGGTGGAGAACACAGATCAAGATGGAGTCGGCCGGCGTAGGCCCGCCCTTTCAGTCCCATAGCAAGTGCTAAATATGTATAACCTCACTTTTCTTAGGTGCTGAACCACCATGATGACAAAAGCACAGTTCCTACCTTTGCAGTGCTAACAATCAAACAAACAGAAGATCACATCTCAAGCGAAGCACTTCCCTTTTATCCTGTGAAGCAAAACGAAAACTTTTCCCATTGTCCAAGACTTTGCTTTAAGGCACAGGAATAAAAGACCTTTCCTTTCTGTCGTCTCATTGTGTGCACCTTAAATACAATGGCACAGCTCTGGTTGACATGTTAGCGAAATTAAAAAGTACCTGCACATTCAAAATTTTAGATACGTTGTTGAACGGTGAAAACAAGATTCCATCCCGCAAAAGATGCAGTTTTCTGGCAGATAAAAGAAACTGGAGCTCTTCCAAAATGGCAGAATACACACTTTCAAGGGAACATAGCAAAAGAGTCCAACTAAAAAAATAAATGAAAGGGGGGCCTCAAGTTCCTTTTGGTCCCTTTGAATACAAGGACCATGGATTCATCGTGAACAGCTGTGTTTGCCGGCATCGCTGATCACTGCAGCTGTACCAGCTGAGTAACAGGAAGGTTACATTTTAAAAAGTTAACTTGGAAATGTGCTAGTTCCTTCTGAGGAATTAATGATACTCTACTTTTTTCCTGCCCTCCCCTAAAACCCACTGTCGTCAAGGTGCATTCAGGTCATTAAGCATCGGAGCCCTGAAAGAGCTGCCTGAAGTGACGAAACCAGCTTTTCTTTGGGACCCGGAGAAATATTTCAGGGAAGAGCCAAAGGAGGAGTGTTCCCAAATTCCAGAGCCTCCATTGCTCTCCGAAAGTAAGTCCTCAGCCACCACACCCCTCCATCATCTGTCCCCATTCAACTCAATCACTTCAAAAAACAAAGTAGGAAAGCGTGGAAGTAACATGTTTGCCTTGTAGGTTGCAGTGAAAGGAAGCGTGGTTTGACTGCTAAGATTTATAGCTTAGCCGTTGATCTGTGCTCTCAAAAAGGGCAGCCAACAGGCTGGAATACATAAAAAGTGTATTTTTATTTTGTCAGTTTTCTGAAGTCAGTATGCCATGAATATGTATTTTGAGTCTGCCACGGATGAGAACCCCCTTCCCCAAATAATCTTCATTTTCAAAACTGATACCAGAGAAAGAGATATCCTAAGACCGCTTTCGAACCGAGTCTTTGACAATCTGGTTTTGTTCTTGGCATGTGGAACACTGTAAATAGAGGCTACTTAAAGTGCATTGTGTTCAAGACTTCCAGCTGCAGTGTTGGGCTAATATCATGAGAGGACAAGAAAGCTCAGCTTAGAAAATATAAGTGAGTAATCTCCGGAGATTCAGAAACAAGATGTGCAAAAGAAGGCTCTGATTTTCAGACTGTTACAGGCTTCCAGGTTCCTAAGGATTTGAAGAAGAGTTTCGGTACAGAAATCCTCCCCGCATAGAGGGGCCTTCCGGGAGTGCAGCCGGCACAACCTGAATCTTAGTGAGGCACTCAGAAAGCATATGGACCCGGCGGGGAACTCATTTAAAATAATTAATGAAGTGCACATTTCCAACTTGTCACAGTCAGATGATCAGAACTATACTCAAACAATCTGAGATCTGTGGTCTCTAAATTTTTCAAATCTTCTGGGATGAGGGTTCAACATCATCCCTGAGAAATAATCACCCTTTAGGAGGGAGGAGGTTTTTGTTGTTGTTGTTGTTGTTGTTGTTGTTGTTGTTGTTGTTGTTTTGTTTTTTATGTCCCCGCTGGAGGAAGTTTAAGCTTCTTGTCTCTGCTTGGTTCCCTATGGAAAAGGAGAGCAGCTGGTCAACATTTTTTTTTTTTTTTTTAATTCTACTTGTAAGCAAGGGACAGCTGTCATTCCTCATTGCCATGGTTTCCAGTCTAATTGTTATCAGCTTCCTTTGCCTTTACTCAGAGTTTTTCTTTTCTAAACTTATAATCATTTATTTGGTCTCATGAGAGTCATCTAACGGCTTCTGCTCATTTCTTTTAAAACCATGAATCCATAAACTTTAGGGCTCTAAATAGCCATTTGTGCATCTGACAGAGCTTTCAATCTATCATCCTGCCTTTTTCCCCCCAGGATGATTCATCTTTTACAAATAAATATGGGGAGCATTTATCTTGTCCTTCTGAGTCACAGACAGATGAGAATCTGAGGAACAGACAGTAAGAAAAGATCCCCAGAGCCAGGACAAAGTGTAAAGACAGTAGAGACATAGAACATGAACACGGGAAGAAACCAAGAGAGAGCGAGGGATCAGAATTGAGGCAAGGGAAATAGAAGACAGAGAGTATGCAGATGCTGGGGGACAAGAAAGTGGGAGAGGGCAGCAGTGAGGGCAGCAAACACCTGTCCTCAGCAATGCGAGGTCCTGTTCCTGTGAGGAACCTTGTACATTCTGCAGCAGGCAGAATTCTCCTATGGGCAGGTGGATGTACGTGTGGGGAGCGGGGGGCGGGGAGGGGGGCGGATAGATGGCTGGATGGACATACCTAAAATACTCTAATAAGTTTTCAAAGAAAATTTTTTCTCCTGGATTTCACAACATAAATTATTTTTCTGTAATTTCCACACAATTTTTTTTAAAGATCTTTTCATCCCTCTTTTTTATTTTCTTCTTCAGCTTTTCATCCTTTGCTCTCTTTTCAGTACTTCCACTTATTTGCCTTCCCTATGAGTGAATTTTTTTTTTTTAAGTTCTATCAACTAAAGGGAGAGGCAGATGCAGACTTTGAGGACAACAGAATGCATGACTTGTGACACCATATTCTGTGGAAGCATCCAGGGTGAAGCCAGATTAACTGTGGGGGCATAGGAAAGAATGCAGAGAGGTGGTCACATCTGAGCTGGGACTTAGGGGAAGCAGGAGTCCAAAGGGTGAAGGAGGAGAAGGGCGAGTCAAGATGAAGGAAACAATGTAAGGAAATTCATCAGGGATGAAGTAGGGCAGAAGTCCACATGATCCTAGGTTGACTGCATTGGGTGACTTCAGATAGTGAGACGTTGAGTTTGATACACATGAGTAGAGTTGAGTTTCGAATGTGTTGAATTTGAGGGGTACCTGGGTGGCTTAGTCAGTTAAGCGTCTGACTTGGGCCCAGGTGATGATCTCGTGGTTTGTGGGTTCGAGTCCTGCATCGGGCTCTGTGCTGACAGCTCAGAGACTGAAGCCTGCTTCAGATTCTGTGTCTTCCTCTCTGCCTGTCCCCCACTCATGCTCTGTCTCTTTCTCTGTCTCTCAAAAACAAATAAACATTAAAAAAAAAAAAGAAGGTGTTGAGTTTAAGCTACTGGTATGCTATTTAGAAATAAAGTTCTTGGGGCACCTAGGTGGCTCAGTTGGTTAAGCATCTGACTTCAGCTTAGGTCATGATCTCGCACTCCGTGAGTTCGAGCCTGGTGTCGGGCTCTGTGCTGACAGCTCAGACAGAGCCTGAAGCCTGTTTCAGATTGTGTCTCCCTCTCTCTCTGCCCCTCCCCTGCTCATGCTCTGTCTCTCTCTGTCTCAAAAATAAATAAAAACATTAACTTTTTTTAAAAATAAAGTTGTTGAGGATGATGGAGGATGTAACATGCTTTGTATAATATTATAGAGTCTTCAACTAGCAGATATAGAGATAATGTTTGTTCATTTGTGTATGTAGCCTTTTCTGTGGTAGGTATTGAATGCCTTCTCTGTGCTGGCCTCTGTGCTAGAGGCTGGAGACAGAGTCAACCTGTAGAGGCCCAGCCTTCAATGATCTTGAAGACTAGTTGTCAAAATAG
Organism: Felis catus; assembly: GCF_018350175.1. Classification (NCBI taxonomy): domain Eukaryota; kingdom Metazoa; phylum Chordata; class Mammalia; order Carnivora; family Felidae; genus Felis; species Felis catus. The sequence continues at coordinate 98,098,773 of NC_058376.1, forward strand.
ATAAGGAAACAAATAATTGTGTTTTATACCAAGGACTATGACAGAAATATGCACTGGCCAGTGTGAGACCACATGGAGATTCATAGATGGTTCTTTTTTTTTTTTTTTTTTTTTTTTTGATAAACTTGATTATGTTGAGCTGGATACTAAAAGTCAAGTTGCTATTAGATTAGTCAGGTAGGGAAAAAAAGGGGATGATATTTCTGGCAAAGGAGCAGCACATGCAAATGTAAGGTGGTGGGAGTGACATGGGTTGCTGCGGAAGCTACACATAGTCCCGAATGTCTGGGGGCTACACATAGTCCCAAATGGTTCTAGAAGGAGCATGGCAAGAATTAAGGCTAGATAGGTAAATAGGGCCAGATTCTGGAGTACCTAGTGTGCTGTGCTAAAGACCTTGGCGTTTATTTTATCAGAAACGAGGACCCATTAGAATGTTTCAGTCAAATATTTTGAATTATTCCATTTTATCTCTACTATTAATTCTTCTGTTTTTATATCTCTTCGTATTATTCTTTTAGTGATTACTCAGAAGATTGCAATACTCTTTTCTGTGTCCTTTATCCCTCTTACGATAGCAGGCTCCCACCTGAGATTATATTCCTTCCATCTGAAGAATGTCCTGCAATATTTCTTATAATGTGAGTCTGCTGGGGAGTCATTTTATGTGTCTTAAAAAGGCATTTATTTTATTTTGACTTCAGAAGGATATTTTCACTGGGTTTAAAACTCTAAATACCAGTGATTTTTTAAAATTCTGTTCAGCTCTTTAAAGATAGCATCTCATTGTTTCCTTGCTCCCATAATTCCTGATTAAAATTCAGTTGTTTTTCTTTTTTAATTTTTTTTTTCAACGTTTTTATTTATTTTTTGGGACAGAGAGAGACAGAGCATGAACGGGGGAGGGGCAGAGAGAGAGGCAGACACAGAATCGGAAACAGGCTCCAGGCTCTGAGCCATCAGCCCAGAGCCCGACGCGGGGCTCGAACTCACGGACCACGAGATCGTGACCTGGCTGAAGTCGGACGCTTAACCGACTGCGCCACCCAGGCGCCCCGAAATTCAGTTTTTTAATATGATTGTGGCTCCTGGGGCTACTGAGTGGCTCAGTCGGTTAAGCATCCGACTTCGGCTCAGGTCATGATCTCCTGGTTCGTGAGTTTGAGCCCCGTGTCGGGCTCTGGGCTGACAGCTCAGGGCCTGGAGCCCGCTTCAGATTCTGTGTCTCCCTCTGTCTGCCCCTCTGCTGCTTGCACTCTGTCTCTCGCATTGTCTGAAACATAAATAAACATTAAAAAATTTTTTTCTAATTATGATTGTGGCTCCTTTGAGTGTAATATCTTTTTTTTTTAACCTGGCTTCTTTAAAGATTTTTCTCTTTATCCTCAGTTTTCAGAAGTTTTATCATGATGGATATAAATATGCTTTTCTCACTATATTGCTTGGTGTTGATAGGAACTCTTGAATAAATCTTTCTTCAAGTTTGGACAATTCTCGGCCATTATCTTTTTGATTATAATTTCTTTCCAATTCTCACTCTCCTGTCCTTCTGGGATTGCATTTCTGTACATGTTAGACACTCCTTACATCATAAATGTTTCTTACATTCTTCTCTTCTTTCCATTTGATTTTCCTCTCTGAGCTTTATTTTGGGTATTTTATATTGACTTGTATTTGCATTACTAACCCTGTCCTTCACCAGTCTGCTGTTAAACTCATGTGATCAGGCCCCAATTTCAGATTTTACATACATATATTTTTTAGTTCTTCTCAATTGAAATTATTCACATTTTCATCCATTTTGTCCAAACTTTATCTCTTTTTCTTTAACATATTTATAATAGTAATTTTAAAGTCTGGGCCTGCTAACCTCAATATCTGGATGATCTTGGGGTCTGCTTCTAATGTCTATTTTTTCTTCTTTGTTATTGGTCACATTTTCCTTCTTCTTTGCAAGTCTAGTAATTTTGCATAATTTTAAATTGTATGACAGGAATTATGTGTAAAATATCTATAGATGCTGAAATTAATGTTATTTTCTCCCAGAGGTAGTTGACCCTTTCCTTAATTGGGCAGAGAACATGAAGGGTACATCCTGTTGATTCAGTTACAAATTGAGCTTGGTCAGTGCTTGGTTACAGTCGACTTAGTCTACTTCTGATTTCAAATGTCTGTCTGTTTTAAGCCTCTCCTTTCATTGATATATTGTCTCCTAAGTACTGCAAGATTACAGGACACATTCCTTTCCAGTCCCATCCACAGTCTCCATCACCCTAGCACTTAAAAAATAGCTTATAGGGAACTGACTATTGTGGAATTTCTCTAGATTACAATATGTCAAACCTTAACCCACATTGTCATCAAAACTCGTCTCTTTGTCTATTGACAATCCTGTTTCTTAGCAATGCCCAGATGTGATAAATCCATAAAGAGAAGAAAATATTTGGCAATTTTAGCCCATCTAAGAGGGATTCTACTGCCTCTGGAATTTTAATTTGATAATCTTTGCTTCCGTCGCCCTCTGATAGCTTTGAAAATATTATTTCTGTAATTTACCTGTTTTTGTTGTTCTGTCTGGTGAAATGAAAAGGATGACCTACCACTAGCTATTAAACCTCTTCAGAAAAAAAGATTTCTGCTGAAATGTTTAAAACAGGAAAGTGACACGACCGGGTATGCATTTTACAACGCTTTCTGGAAACTGTAGTAGATGCATTATAATGGAGTTAGACTGCAGGCAGCATATTAGAGCAGTAGGAGCTTATTGTTTGTAGCCAGCTATCTGCTTTTGAATCTTTAGTTTGCCTTTCACTAGTTGGTTATATCTGGATAAATTACACAATCTACCAAGTCTCAGTTTTCACGTGTATAAAATGGGGCTAATCATACCTGATTTTGAAGTGGTGTGGGCTAACTTCAGCACAATGGCTAGCATATATGCTGCATTCATTAAATGGTATCTATTATTATTTTGAAGCCATGGAGATCCTAGAAAGGAAGTAACTAATTTGAGACATGCTAAGGAGATTGAACTTAAAGGTTCAATGACGATAGGTAAGCACATGAATGACTTTCAGATTTCTAGCTTGGATAACTATGTCAGAGAGAGAGAGAGAGAGAGAGAGAGAGAGAGAGAGAGAGAGAGAGACTATTATTGAGAGAGGAAATACAGGAGGAGAAGATGGTTTAGAGTCAGTTTTCAAAATATGTTGTGATGGAGGTGGCTGGGACATGAACCAAAAAAAGCTAATATGTTTCCAAGAAACTGACTATAGTAGGAAAGAAATACAGAGAGGTAGCTGAAAAGCAAGTACAGGCAAGTTTCAGCATTCCTTTTATATTTAAGTTCATTTTCTTTTTCTGGTTGTAGATATAATCATGGGTATTATAGAAAATTGGCTAGTAGGAAGTAAAGAGAACTCTAAAGAACTTGGGAATAGCAGATCTAAAGAACAGCCACCCCCCCCTCAAGCCTGAGATAGACCAAGGAAGATGCCCATCCAAGCTAGGGCTGATACCTAGACCTTGTTTGAGAAGGCTTCTTCGTGTCACTGGATAGCAAGGTGGCAGAGCTGTCGCAGGTAGGACACGGCAAAAATCTCCCAGGGTGGCCATGGGAAACCATCCACGGGGAGGTGCTGCACCTCAGAACTCACTGCAAAGCCACCAAAGGAGTGCAGGGGAGGCTGTTCACAGGGAGGAGTCACAGTGGTGGACCTCTGCTCACCTCTTGGGTTGTTACGGAAAGCCATTCACCGGGTGGTGCCAGATGGGTGGCACTCTGCTGCAAAGCTTACCTGAAGGGTGACAAGGAAAGCTGCTGATTCTGGGCTCTGGAGAAGTCAGCCATGCCTGCATCATAGGAGTCTGGAGGGGCAAAGCCACTGTGGGGCATGGTACTGGGGGAGTCCATACTATAGGAGTCTAGTGCTGGAGAAAGTGCCCTGCAGGAGTATGGTGACAGGAGCACCCACTTGTAAGAGAAATCCACTTCTCCTCCAGTGTCCTGCTGGCATCCCCTCATGATAGGGAGCAACATCACACCAGCTGGCAAAAGAAATATTTATAGGGCTCCAGTCCATTATCACAAAGCAAGCAGTGAAGAGTGGACTTGGAACTGAGGGCAATCCATTGGTAACTGGCCTATTATCATTTTACCTCTGTTTCTGTGCTTTCTCCCCCACGCCTGGCCCTTTACGTTATTTTCTATCTTTTGAAATTACAGTCATCATTCCTATGAAGTTATAAGGTGGTGGTGGCTATGGTTGTCTTTTGGGAGAATTTCCATTTATAAAGGGAATCAAACTTGGGAGACTCGAAGCAATAATGGTCTAAAGGCAAAATTTTGAGCATACATTTGGCTTCAAACCAAGACTCTATCACTTGCTAGCTTTATGACTTTGAACAGGTCAATTAAACTCTCTGTGCCTTAGTTTCTTCAAATGAAAATGGCATCATATTAGTTACCGTCCTCATCATGTTGCTGTGAACAGTAAGTGAAATAATTCAGGTGAAGCCTTTAGCATAGGGCCTGACACCTACTGAGAATTTGATACATGTTCTTTATTGATAATATTGGGTTGTCATTGTCCCGTTGTTATTGCACTAGACATCTCTAAGTCCCTATTTTCTTTATGCAGAATCTGTGTCACGGACTCTCTGGGCCCTACGTGAGCAGTGGCCATGTTATTTAGTTGTTCGTGTTGTTAATATTTCTAGGTGTCCTCTCCCTTGTTCAAATGGTGTTCAAATCATATTCCCAGGGCAGCTTATTCATATGCTGATTTCTAAAATCAACCACTTTACTATAATAGTACCTATTTTTATCACTTTCATTTAAAATTGTTCTTCTTTTCAGGAGGATGCTGCTGAATTAAAAAAAAAAAGTTACAATAAAAGAGCACTTAAAAAGAATCTCAATTACCGACGTATCCCCCCTCCACAATTTCGTTACAATGGTCTGCCTTAAATCTTTGTGCTGCATTTTCCACACACGCCTGCCATCCCCGTAATTACAGTGTGTGGAAGGTTATTTGGCAATTGTATGATGAGGGGCACTTTGCCAGACTTACTATCAATATTCTAAACTACCACTTTGGAACTCGGGACAGTTTTCAAACACTTCATAATCTCCTGGTGACTTTTTTAGTCTTGCCTACTGGGTTTTTAATGTCCTGTTGTATTCTCTTTCTTTCCCTTTCAAGTTGAAACATCTTTCATACTCTCTCTTTAGCTTCCACGCTCTTCCCAGTGGGTTCTCAAACAGCTTGAAACCCCTCTTTGATATGCCTTATTCAAAAACCTAGAAGTGACTTGGAAATGTCTCTGGGTCAGGTTTCACCAATAAATTCCCTAGAACCCATTTATACTGTATCTGTAAAATCTTTAAATTTTTCAACCTAGAGAGGATGCCCCACTGGCGATACCTCAGGTGAATTGTTGTTGTTGTTGTTTTGGCAAAGACAAAATGAACAGGACAATTAAAGAGATGATTTTATTGCAAGCTATTGCATAGGGAGAATATTTGTTAAAAGGAGTGTCTCAAAGGAAAGGAAAGGGGCCTGACCTGTTACAGAGACAGGTTAGTGAATCCCTGAGTCTTACTAGACTTCTGGGGACAGGCACAGAGGGTCTTATCTCGCAGTAGGAGAGCAGAGTCCTCCTTTACCGTTACTTGTCTCCCAAACACAAAATAGTAGAGGAGTTTCTTAACTGTCTCTGCTTTCCGGGAAGGAGTACAGGGCTCAGGTAAAGTTCAATACTGTCAGTCCCTCTCTTTTGTTTAAGAGGAAGGAATAGGGGTGCCTGGGTGGCTCAGTCGGCTGAGCGACTGAACGTCTGACTTCGGCTCAGGTCATGATCTCGCGGTCTATGAGTTCGAGCCCCGCGTCGGGCTCTGTGCTGACAGCTCAGAGCCTAGAGACTGCTTCGGATTCTGTGTCTCCCTCTCTCTCTGCTCCTCCCCCGCTCATGCTCTGTCTCTCTCTCAGAAATAAACAAACATTAAACAAAAAATTAAAAAAAAAAAAAGAGGAAGAAATATCTCTCATCATGGAGCAACCCAGAAGTTGCTCCTAGAGGCACAAAGCATGGTCTCAGAAGTAGTCCCTCAGGGATTCTCATTGGTGTTGCTCCTGCAAAACCAGCTGAACCATATGTTGCGAGTTGGTGACAAAGGTCAGTTGTTCTGGATCCTGAAGAGATCCTGAGAGAAAAGCACAGTGGCAGGCAGTGTAGAGTCTAGATGGGGATTTGGGCTGTCGGGTTTTAGTTCGCAGTTTTAGTCGGGTGTGAGAAGAACTGGGAAAGTTCATTTGGAGTATTGTAGTCAGATACTGAAGGGAACTGGAAAATTTGAAAATCTGTAAGAACTGACAATTTGTGCATGTTAACAGTCTCCAGTCCAATCTGCAGGTAGATTCCAAAACGTGTTTCCAAAGCAGGAGAGGAAGTCAATTAGAACTCTACCAGAGGGGGCGCCTGGGTGGGTCAGTTAAGTGTCCGGCTCTCTTGATTCTGGCTCAGGTCATGATCTCATGATTGTGAGATTAAAACCTGCGTCAGGATCTGTGCTGACAGTACAGAGTCTGCTTGGGATTCTCTCTCTCCTTCTCTCTCTTGCCTCTCTCCTGCTTGTGTGCATGCATGCTATTTCATGATCTCTCTCTCTCCCTCTCTCAAAATAAATAAATAAACATGAAAAAAAAATTCTACCAGATGAGACAGAATTTGTGTATCCATTGGCAGGATAACCTGCAGTTTACAAAGAGGGACAAAATAGCTCAACAGTGGTGAACTCAGCAGCCAGACCCTGACAGCTCGGAAGGGTGTAGTAGAGGCAATGCGTGGTTTTCCATCGCAACACAAAATTCTCTGCATTGTTCTTAAACTATAGGGTGAAAGTATACACACAGGCTTTTAGTAAAATCTAATTTACTATGTTTTTGCTTTAGAATATAATCTTAAATCTAGTACCAATAAAGAAAAAAATCACTGATATTGTGAGAAATTTCTCACTGGAACAAATAATTAAAATACAAAAAGGAAGCATGAAAGCATGTATAGATATATTCAGTTTAAGTAAGAAATGAGAGACCGTTATGTGTGATGCACCTCAGGAAATTTTAAATAACTAAAGAATGGGCATAAAACAGACATCTTAGAAGTGGAATTCCTTCTTATCATTTTATATCTTTATATGATAGCACTAAATTATCTTGAAAGTCAAACACACACACACACACACACGCACACACTCACACACACACCAAAATTTGGGTCCTACAAGATAGACATTGTTAATATGTGAAAAGCATCTGTTAAAAGGTTCAGCAGATACCCCACATATATCATCAGGGAAATACAAAGTGAAACAACAATGCGATACCACTCCTCACCTGTGAGAATGGCCCAAATCTAGAACACTGACACCGCCAGATGCTGACGAGGGCATGGAGCAACAGGAAACTTTATTCATTGCTGGTGGGAATGCAAAATGGTACAGCCACTTTGGAAGACAGTTGGCAGTTTCTTACCAAGGGAAGCATACTCTTACCATTTAATCCAATAATCATGCTCCTTGGTATTTAGCCAAAGGAGGTGAAAACTTACATACACACAAAAGCCTGCACATGAGTGTTTAAAGCAACTTTATTCATAATTGCCCAAACTTGGAGGCAACTAAGATGTTTTTCACTAAGTAAATGTCTAAATAAATTGAGGTACACCCAGATAATCGAATATTATTCAGCACTAAGAAGAAATGAGCTATTAAGCCATGAAAAGACGCGGAGGAATCTTAAATGAATGTTACTAAGTGAAAGAAGCCAATCTGAAAAGGTACATACGATGATTCCAACTACATGACATTCTGGGAAAGGCAAAACTATGGTAAAAAGATGAGTGGTTTCCAGAGAAGGGGAGATAAGACGAATGGGAGCAGAGGGTTTTCTAGGGCAGTGAAAATACTCTGTACAACATTATAGTGAGGGATATAGGTCATTACTCTTTTTTCCAAACCTATATAATGTACACCACAAATAGTGAACCCTTAGGTAAACTATGTACTTTGGGTGATTATGATGAGCCAATATAGATTCATTCTCGGGGAAATATGTACCATTCTGGTGAGTGATGTTGATAAAGGGGGAGACTATTCACGTATGGAGGCAGGGGATATATGGGAAATCTTTGTACCTTCTTTTCAATTTTGTTTTAAACCTAAAACTGCTCTTGGAAAATTGAGACTTTATCCCTATGTAAACTAAAGTTCAAATACATTAAAATCTGAAATAAAAAAAAAAATTGAGTCTTAAAAAAAAAGTTCAACAGGTCCTGGACCACAGTCATTTAAGCATTATATGAAGACTGTTAAAGCATTTAGACCAATCCTCACCACCTTGCCAACAACCTTTTGCTTTGGTACCATATTGTTATTCAATGATGGCTGAAGTTGAATGACAGCGTGGCTATACTGATCTAGAGTCTGTATTCGGGAATTAGAAACTTGGTCAGCAGATAATAGCATGGGCACAACCTGGGATCATGCTAGAAATGTAGCAGCACAGGCCCCAGCTCAGCTCTATTGAATCAGAATCTGCATTTTAACAAGATTTTTGGGTGATTCTCATGCATATCAAAGTTTGAGAAGTAGTTATCTAGAGGACTTAGGATAGGATGCAGGATGTGAATTAGAAGGTTTTCAGAATACTGTATATTCATCAACAAACAACAGCTGGTAATTGCAGTGCTATGTTTAGATCGCCATCAAGTCCTTTCTTGCCAGGATGCCTTTGTGAGCTTTGCCATTATTGCTTGTCTAATATGGTTGGTTGCCAATCAGGGGACAAGGGAAGGATCAGACGATAAAAGATTAACTTTGCTTTATTAGGTTCACTGAATCCTTTCATTTTATTGGAAATGTTTTAATAGCTTCATGACCACCACATCTTTCATTTTCATGACCTTTTTTTTTTTTAAATATGGAACGCTTCATGAATTTGCGTGTCATCCTTGCACAGGGGGCATGCTAATCTTCTCTGTGTCGTTCCAATTTTAGTATATGTGCTGCCGAAGCGAGCACTCATTTTCATGACGTTTAAAACACCTTTTGGGTATCATTATAACAAACCTTGTTGGACAGCCACCTATAAAATGAAGGGGTGAATGCATAAATGTCATATTTTCCCGGATAGGAAATGGTAAATGTAAATGGTTACCCATAACATTAGATATTGATTTTTAAGAGCAGGGGCTGTGGTAAGTGGATGGATACATGGATACATGACATGGAGAACCACCTTTCTCAGGTCTGTAGAATGCAAGAATTCCAAAGTTTGAGAAGTGAGCCCCACCCTTTGCATTCCTGGAGGTATCTTCAATCATTTTTTCATTTATTATAGATATATATATATAATATATATATATAAATTATATATTTTAATATAATATATATTTATTCATTTATTCATTTAAATTTGTTCATTTATTATATATATATATTTATATATATTTTTATATATATATATATATATATATATATATATATATATATACACACACACACACGCACACATTTAATATTTTCCATGTACCAGACACAATGCTGGGTACTATGAATATATGAGGTATAAAGGCAGACAAGATCTTTGCTTTTGTTGACTTTACCACCTAGGGGAAAGACAGACAATAAATAAGTAAATATAAGAAGATAAGATTGGATAACGATATTGTAAGAGGTAAGAGTCATGAAGAAAGCACAATAATGTGATAAGACATGACTAGGGGGCATCAGCAAAGCTTCCTCTGATTTTTTAGCTGAATCCTGAAAGAAAGCACTCCCACTAAATATGAGGGGTAGAACTTTCCAAGGAAATTATCCAGAAGTGTAAAACTATTGAGTTGGGAATAAGGTTGACATGTTCTGGGGGCAGAAAGAAAGTCGCTGTTGCTGGGGTAGTGTGAGAGAGATGGAGACTGGTACAAAATGAGATTGAAGAGGCTAGGGATCCGGTCATGTGGGGCCATGTAGCCTGCACAAGGAATTTGGATTCAGGTGTGAAGGGAAGCCTTTAGAGGCTAATGTACATTAACCATTACGAGCCCTTCTAAACCAACTACTCTTCAAGATTCAGAGTAATTTGTTGAGGGCAAGAAGTGGGAGACTTGAGGTCCCATATAATACCTATTGTATTATTGAGATATTGAGAGTGCTTTAAGATCAGCTATATATTTGAATAAACACACATTTTCTTCACATGGAATATCCCAACAGACTCTAGTCACAAACCATCAGAATCTTGACAAACCAGTCTGTTTGTCTCAATAGGAACACTTGACCCTTCACAATCGTCCTATAGTACACAATGTCCTTTATGGCAAGTGTACCAGTCAGGTTTCAGGGAAGCAGAACCAGCAGGACCATATACTGAAATTTATGACAAGGAATTGGCCTATGGGACTGTGGGGGCTGCTTTGGTTTGAGCAAATCCAAAATGAGTAGGACTGAGTCAGAAAGGGAAGATCATGGGCAGAGTGGGCACAGGTTAAAGCTGTTGTCCACAGGCAGCCAGGAAAGGTGAGTTTGAAACTCCATGGATACAGGAAGAAACTCTTGTCCATTGGTAGAATTATTTCCCTGTCTTTGGGGAGCCCCAGCCTTGCTTTTAAGGCCTTCCAGCTGATTAAATCTGGCTCACCCAGATTATCCTGGATAATCTCTTTTACTTAAAGTCCATTGATTAGGGACTTTTAATTATATCTGCAAAATCCCTTCAGAGAAACACCTAGATTAATGTTTGATTGAATAACTGGGAGCTTTAGCCTTGCCAGTTAATACTTCATGAAAACAAGTTATCACAGCAAGGTTAAAGGCATTCTTTTATAATCTTAAATAAGTTCAATAAATGGTTAATGGTCTCTTAGATACATCACACATTCCATTGCAGACTCCCTCACATCATCATATGAAAACATTGTGCCGTAAACCTAGCAGATGTTGTTACTTTGAATACTAAGATGAATTGATTACCATTATCCATTTAGAAGGTGTTAGGTTAATGACATCATTTTTGCCAAATAAAAGAGTTTGCCAGTGAAGCCAAGAAGTTTTAATAGGCCTCATATGCAAAGACCCTTGTGAGTATTAATAGTTGCTGGAAGTTTTATTGTTCCCGGTTCCAGGAAGCCCCACTTGCAAGCAGGAATCATTTCCGGGTAAGCATTTCTGGTGCGTTGCCTAAAAGAAATCTCAGAATAAAAGGACCCAAATCTACAAAACTTTAATAGTTTGTTGAGATTTATTTTCTCATCCCAAATAAATAGCTGGTTTTATGAATAATTATATATTTGTAACTTTATATTTTTTCTTTAAGAAAGCCCCCCCAACTTGTAAGCTTTGGGCCCAGGAAATGAGGATCCACCCTTGCATATGAATTTTTTATCACCTTTTTTTTTAACTAAACAAAAAATGACTTATTTGGGCAAGATTTTCTCTCAAGGCCCTATCAGTTAGTTATTAGTATAACTGTCCTGAAACCCAGTCAATTATGTAGAAATTCCTCATCTAGTTGAGAGACAAATCTCAATAAAACAGCAAGAGTTTATTTCAAAAGGAAATTTCTGGCTTTCATAGTGGATTTCAGGAGAGCTCTAAGGCATTCAGAATGTCTCATGATTCTCAAATGCTAATCCGCAGGCATACAGGGCAGAATCAATGCCTAATATACAGAAATCCATATATCTTACAATGCTGGCATTAGACAAATTTGTAGCTTTGCTTAAGAGATAGTCCAGGTTTATTCATTTTTGTGCTATTGCTAAAAACCAAAATATACATGGTCAAATATTAGAACATAAGAAAAATTATTCAGTGAGAAATCTCCCTCTCCTCTATCACACTGGTTTGTTCAGATCCTGGTATCACTTATTTCTGGAATCCACTAATATGAGTTTCTTTTTTTTTTTTTTAATTTATTTTAATTTTATTTTTTAAAATTTACATCCAAATTAGTTAGCATATAGTGCAACAATGATTTCAGGAGTAGATTCCTACTGCCCCTTACCCATTTAGCCGCCCCCCCCACACACAACCCCTCCAGTAACCCTCAGTTTGTTCTCCATATTTATGAGTCTCTTCTGTTTTGTCCCCTTCCCTGTTTGTATATTATTTTTGTTTCCCTTCTCTTATGTTCATCTGTTTTGTCTCTTAAAGTCCTCATATGAGTGAAGTCATATGATTTTTGTCTTTCTCTGACTAATTTCACTTAGCATTATACCCTCCAGCTCCACCCACATAGTTGCAAAAGGCAAGATTTCATTCTTTTTGATTGTCAGGTAATACTCCATTGTATATATATACCACATCTTCTTTATCCATTCATCCATCAGTGGACATTGAGGCTCTTTCCATACTTTGGCTATTGTTGATAGTGCTGCTCTAAACATGGGGGTGCATGTGTCCCTTCGAAACAGCACACCTGTATCCCTTGGATAAATGCCTAGCAGTGCAATTGCTGGGTCGTAGGGTAGTTCTATGTTTAGTTTTTTGAGGAACCTCCATACTGTTTTCCAGAGTGGCTGCACCAGCTTGCATTCCCACCAACGGTGCAAAAGAGATCCTCTTTGTCCGCATCCTCGCCAACATCTGTTGTTGCCTGAGTTGTTCATGTTAGCCATTCTGACAGGTGTAAGGTGGTATCTCATTGTGGTTTTGATTTGTATTTCCCTGATGATGAGTGATGTTGAGCATTTTTTCATGTGTCGGTTGGCCATCTGGATGTCTTCTTTGGAGAAGTGTCTATTCATGTCTTTTGCCCATTTTTTCACTGGATTGTTTTTTGGGTGTTGAGTTTGGTAAGTTCTTTATAGATTTTGGATGCTAACCCTTTATCTGATATGTCATTTGCAAATATCTTCTCCCATTCTGTTAGTTGCGTTTTAGTTTTGCTGATTGTTTCCTTTTCTGTGCAGAAGCAATATGAGTTTCAGTGTATCCTTTGAGGGTTTCTGTATGCACTGATGATTTTAGATTTTGACCTCTGCTTTCTCTGGGTTTTGATTTGCCTGGTATTACTTTTCAAATCCTTCTATTTCAAATTTTTGGAGTCACTTCATTTTAGATGTGTGCTGGGTTTTGCTTTTGATCCAGCTAAAAAATAATTTTTATGATCATGAAATTGAGCACATTTAAATTTGTCAATATATTATATATAAAAATATATATTATATATTGTTTGGTTTTATGTTTCTCACACTCTTTTTTATGTCATTCATTGGTTATATGGGTTTTAAAGTTTTCACTGGATCTGTAATTTTTTCTTTGTTTTTATTTGGGGAGGGTATTATACATTCTAGTGGTAACTTTATACTCATAGGTTGGTATAACTCTTCTAGCCCTTCAGTTTTCTAGGACAGTAACCATTACATCCATGTTGACTAATGATACAATGAGCATGTTTCTTCACTCCCCTCTTTCTCTTCTTTTTTTTTTTTAATTTAATATTTATGTATTTTTGAGAGTGAGAGACAGAGTGTGAGCCGGGGAGGAGCAGAGAGAGAGGGAGACATAGAATCTGAAGCAGGCTCCAGGGTCTGAGCTGTCAGCATAGAGCCTGACACGGGGCTCAAACTCACAAACTGTGAGATCATGACCTGAGCTGAAGTCGGACCCTTGACGACTGAGCCACCCAGGTGCCCCTCTACCACCTAATTTTATTCACCAATGTGATCTTTTTTTGTGCTTCTTTTATTTTGTTAAATTTATTTATACTACTATTCCTTGACTTGTTGGTTTAAGTCCTTTGTCTCTTAGCTGTTACTGATTTATCATGAATGAAGCTTCTCCCTAATCATTCCAGTTTTTGTTAAATTGTATCATTTTGCATTGTCAGGCATGTGGCATTTACCGTCTGTTTTGTTATCCTACGCTTCATATTATTTTAATCTCACTTCTACATTTAAAAATATACAGCACTCTCCACTAAGTCTTTTTCTAAATTTTCCTCAGTCATCCATCAGTTTACTTTGTAGTAGTTTTCTCGAAAAGGTCTCTTAGAAACAATAGTCCCCGAATTTCCTGAATGTTGAAAATTTGCATTTTTAGATTTGTTGAAACTTTTGTATTTTTAGATTTGAGGCGCAGCTTGAGTGTGTATAATATCCACACTCCACACGTACTTTCCTTGATTTTCTTGTTGGCGTCGCTCTCTCTTCTGGTATTGATCATTGCTGTGACGATATCTAATGCAAGATACACATTTCTCTCCTTTTAAGCGACTTGATCATTTTGTCTGGCTGCCAAATGATTATCTTTAAAGTCTAATAATTTGACGAAGATGTGCTTCGGTTTGACTTCTGATTCTGTTATTCCTGGTGCCACAGTATGTCCTTCCTGTGTATGTCAGATTGTCTCTAAGGAAAACTTTACACATAATACCTTCAAATATTTGTTCCATTTTGGTGTTCGTTCTGAAGGACTCATCTGATTGTTGTGTTGGTTGAATCTATTTCTTTTTCAGTGTCACTTTCCTCTCTCATTTCTCTTCTTTTCATTTTCACCTTATTATATTTGTTTGTCTCATTTGTAAACTCCATTTCCCATTATGTTACCACACACTTGTGAGTGAAAATCTCACTTGTGAGATTTTTCCTGAGCTCTGCCAGCTCACTTTCCTCACTTCCTGTTGTGACATTTCCGGAGCTCTTTCACTTCTGCTCTGTGATCTTCCTTTACAGAAATAAGTGCTTTTTCGAGTTTTAAAATATAGTGTGTGACAAAGCGCTTAGTAACAATATTTATCTGGCCGGCGTGGCAGCGTATTTCTGGAGGTAGTTTATGTATTGGTTCATTCTTCTCTTTTAAAATTTTTTAATGTTTTTATTTATTTTTGAGATAGAGAGAGAGAAAGAGAGAGAGAGCAAGCGGGGGAGGGGCAGAGAGAGAGGGAGACACAGAATCTGAAGCAGCCTCCAGGCACTGAGCTATCAGCATAGAGACCGACCTGGAGTTCAAACCGTGAGATCATGACCTGAGCCAAAGTCAGACGCTCAACCAACTGAGCCACCCAGGTGCCCCTCTTCTGCCCTTTTTAAAGTTTGTTTTGTTTTGTTTCTAATTTTGCTTATAGTCCTTTGTGTCCACTCTATGCCATTTTTTTAAAATTTCCTTTCTTAATTAGTTTTAATGAGTTGGATTTTTTTAGACCTGAAGTTTGTAGTAGGTCCCTAGGTGAGAGTTTGTGGTGGGGGATTGGAGTGGCCTTCAGTTTTTACAACCGACAGGCAAACTGCTTTTAGGAAAAAACGGCTCACGTGCGTGATTCTTCATGTAGCCCTGCCTCATCTGTTTCTCTGAACCAAACAAGGTGTCGTGGAGGGCTTTTGCTTCCGGTCTTGTTCACCTCTGTTTGCATCCATAGATATAAATGAAAGATAAAGCATTTGCACTGCAGGGTGAGCCCCTCACCTTTAGTCAGTGTCTTTTTGCTAGAACTTTCTGAGATGCTGTGGCTGCTGGCCTTCTTACACTTTCAGACTCATCACCTTATCTCATGTAACAGCTCTTTGGCTGCCCTTGTTCCTATTTTGCAGGCTGCAGGTTACCTCTATCTTTGGGCTTCACTCACGTGGAGTTTGTTTGCCAAATTATTATCTGTGTTCGTTTTTCCTGGTTGTTCTAGTATAATATTCGAGAGAAAATGGGGAAGGATATTGACTTATACAATCATGTTTGTATGGGAAGTGGAGAGGGTTTTTTTTTGTTTTTTGTTTTTTGTTTTTTCCCCCTAGTTCATATATATAAAGATCGCAGTATACGGTGAAGTTGTTCAATGTTTATGTCGTTTATTTCATACTCCTCGGGGTTGCCATTTAAAGTATTCCTTTGTCCCGCTCCAACCTCATTCTCTCTCTCTTTTGAACCTTGGTCACATTGTACTGAATTATTCGGAATTAGCTGAACGGTGGCTCTTGTTTCTCCACACTTTGGTTTGCTTTGTTCTCTCTCGTTGACATTTCCTTTCCCTCTTGCTAACCCTTCCTCACCTCCGTGGCCCTTCTTATCAATTAGAATCCTATCTGGACTTCAAAATCTGCCTCAAATGGTGTCTAATTCTTCAAGCTTTTCCTCTGATCTCTGCATATTGTTACAGTCTCTTTATATGCTTAACCAAAATTTCTGTTGCTCCTATTTTCTCAGAACTGTAACTTATTGTACTTGATATTTTGGTCATTTGGGCACTGTGCCTGCTTTCTACCAGTTGGAAGAAGGCCTGCGACTGAGTCATATCTGTGCCTCATTTATGCCCAAGCATAGGACATTGTGCATAATATACATCCAGTAAGCATTTGTTGAAATGATAGAATTAAGCAAAAGGCCAAAATTATTTTCTCGAACGCATGGCGCAATTTCCTCCTACATCTCACTGATGCATAAGACGGCCACTCATGGGGGATAATTTGGCTCTTTTTTTCTGAAGCCACAGATCCCTGTAGATCAAAGTATCTTATAAGGACGTGATTGCAGAAGAGCTTATTTAGTGGTGCAGACAGTCAAACTGTGTTTTGATTGTTTTCATTGTCTTATTTCAATACAGAATAATCTGTTCTTGGCTTATTATGAGTCTTTGATAGCTGCTAAGTAGATGAAAAAGCAAAAATGGAAAACACAAGCTTCTTTAGTCTTCTACTGAGAGTGGTGGAAATCATCATGATATAAATACATTAATAGAACAAACTCTGTTAAAATTTAGCTTTTTAATTTAAACCAAAGTCAAAGAAATAGCAGGAACTTAAGAGAAAATCCCCCCAGATACACTCTTGGTGTTAGAAACATACAAATTTTCAGATGAATTCAAATGGGAATTTTCTCCCCACTATTTCATTTAATTGGGCCTCTTACCAAGTATAATTTACATGTTATTTTCTTCATCATTTTGTAGCTTTGAACGCTGTATTTGATGAGAAAAACCTGTTCCCCAAAGAAATTCTGGATCGTGAACGAAGAGCCAAGCAATTATATCAAGAAACAAGTAGTGAAGTGAAGATTAAAAGAAATAAGAAGCAATTATAATTGAAACAAAAATAAATATTTCATTGTCACATAAAATATGAATATAAAATGCAGAGAGGAATCAAGAATTCTGTGCCATTCTTTGACTTTATATTTAAAAAAAGATTTTTTAAATGTTTATTTATTTTTGAGAGAGAGATTAACAAAGTGTGAGCAGGGAAGGGGCAGAGAGAGACAGAGACACAGAATCTGAAGCAGACTCCAGGCTCAGAGCTGTCACCGCAGAGCCTGATGCAGGGCTCGAACTCAAACTGTGAGACCATGAGTCAAACCCTCAACCAACTGAGCCATCCAGCTGCCCCTCCTTGACTTTGTATTTAACCTTCAGAAAGTTTCGCCTTCAGACAATGTCTTAGTGCTGCTTTTATCCATCACCTTTCACTTTCTGTGCATTCTTAATAAAAGATAGATTGGACTACAGAGGGGCCAATATTAACTGGTATCATCTATTCCCAAGTGGTTTCATATAAACATGTACATTTTCAGAGCAATGCATTCTAACCAGTTACCCTTCTGGTTGCTTCTATAGGCAAATATTTTTGATCAATTATTATTATAAAAACCTGCCTTGAAGTTAAATATGGAAAGTACTAACACAGTGAATATCTACAAACTTAACTAAGAAAACCATTTCCACGTATTTACATACTTTCTAGTTTTTTGAAAATGATTCTGATAATGCAGTCAGACCATGTCAGTAGCAGCTATTCCTATTAATTCTTACAGACTTATATCCATTCTTCTGTGTACCGATTGAGAAATTACTGCATATGTTCTGCTTCTGTATTTTGTCCTACCATATTATTGAAGAGCATAGCACTACCAAAGAGGTA
Organism: Felis catus; assembly: GCF_018350175.1. Lineage (NCBI taxonomy): Eukaryota > Metazoa > Chordata > Mammalia > Carnivora > Felidae > Felis > Felis catus. The sequence goes on from NC_058376.1 coordinate 98,116,674, forward strand.
ATAGTCTCAGAAAAAAAAATTGTTTTGAAGAGACTGGGGCTAGGTATAGGACTCACTCTATGTAGAAGCTCAAGTGGGAAATGTTTGGTTCTGAAAAACAATGCCTTGCTTTTTGGATCCATTTTTCTTTATAAATGTCATCATCTACCAGGTAACCAATATTCTTATGCTGCTTTATTTATTGTGTTCTGTAGGAGTAATTAATAAATTCGTTCATATAACTTTAGTTACTACACGTTTGCATTTTAAAGACTTCTTTCAAAACCATTTGTATTTTTTAGAAGAATTTTGTACTAAGACACACAAGTAAAGGAAATAATTAATATATGAGGGGTCTATTCTGTTCAGTAACTGCAAAATTTCATTGCGTGTAAGCCTCACAGTAATCGTATATCTATTATAAGGTTAAAATCTGAGATTTGGATTTGTTAGAAGAATGCCCAATTATCTATGGCAGAGTTGAGGTTGGAGCCGGGGTGTGTTTTACTCCAAAGAGTGTGGTTTTGCACTTCAACTTTCTGTTCACTCTCTTCTTGTTAGTATAAAGTCAGTGGACTGAACTTTAGCAATGGAGTTTCCAGAATCAGTGGAGTAAACGTTTTAGCTGGTGAGGAGGGAGGCAGAAGAAAGGCTTTCAGAAGACACTGCCTATTCCATTTACATTTAAGTGCATCCTGATCAGGCCCTGTGACGTCTATGTATACTGCATTTCCCTCTCCTTGAATGACAACCACATGTGGGAAAGATTTAAAAGAAACATATTTTTGAATGTATCAACCAACAAATGTTGGTGAATGTTATCAGAGTGATAAAGACTCTGGAAACCATGTTCCAGAGAAACAGGTAAAGAAATGGGGAAGTCTGGCATAAGAAAGAAAATTCATGGGACATCTAACCTATTCTCAAATATTTCAAAGCTGCAATGAGGAAAAAGAGTAGAAGTAGAACCAATGGACACAGTTTTAAGGAGGCAGATTCTAGAATTCTTTCCTGATACCTGCTAAAACAGGAAGGGATTTCTCGTCTTCCCTTCCCTTCCCATCTTGGTGGAGAGGAGTTGGCAGCAGGCTGGTTGCATGGCTGTGAAAGGAAGAAGGAGGAGCTGAGAGAAGTCATATGCTCACTGGATCCAAGAGTATGGGACTGGGGAGTGGGAGGAGTGTTTAGGTGGTGGAAAGGCAGAGAGGGTGAGTAGAGGAAATGGCCGGCACAGTTGGGAGGTTGCTTACACTGAGAAAATAAACATTGAGTAAGTAAATGAATAAATTCGTGAATATATTAAGAATGAGAGGCAGGTGTCTCACTTTTATAGAGGTATTTATAAAATTTCAAAGTGGGGAAGCTAGAAAGAACCCTGAGATCATAGATTGGGTCTGAGATTCCAGTGTGAATTCATGGTTTTAGAGAGAGGGAGGGAGGGAGGGAGGGAGGAAGGAAAAAAAGAAGGAAGGAAGGAAAGGGAAAGAAAAAAAGAAAAAGAAGGAAGAAGGAAGGAAGAAATGTTTAAGAGTGATTAAGAAGCTATGTTTGCAGCTTGCTTGCAAATGATTCAGAAAATGCTAATTATAATTGTGTCTACACATACATACACCATATATATATAATGCATGTATATATGACTTTATGTATATATATACATACATACATATATATAATATACATACATATATACATACATACATATATACATACATATATACATACATACATATATATAATATATAATATTATATATAGTATATATTATATATTATATACTATACTATATACTATATACTATATGATATATAATATATAATTATATATATATAATATATATATATATATAGGAGAGAGAGAGAAGGAGGGAAAGATTAGCTATATAGATTGAGCATACATATGTGGTAGAAGGCTAACAATTGGGAAAACAGAGAGAAGGAGAGAGGGAGATGGTAGTTCTTTTCATTACACCAGCAAATTTTCTGTAAATTTGGAAGTATTTCAAAGATTTTTTTTTTTAGATGAAAAAGGTTGCCTTGGGAAAAAAAGATTTTTTGAGATATTCCAGCAGAGGCTGAGTAACTCTCTCACAGGGATATTGCAGAAAATTCTTGCACTGGTCGGGAGGTTTGATTAGATAATCCATCATTTCAAACTTAGAGCATATGATTTATGAATCATAGATTGATGACAGTACAGTGGAGTGAAATTTGAGCCACATTTCTAGAAATTTAGAGGAATATTAAGATGTTAAAGAGAGGAAATATGGGTACCACGTACTTTGTGAAGGCTCTATTTTCCATTCATGCGCCCACCCATCCATCTGTTCATCCATTCATCCACCTATCCAACCAATTATCTAAGATACATACAAGGGAGTGTTTTAGATACCAGGTATATACCTATAAATAGAATACACTTCTCTTACCATCAGGTTCCTGGAGTGAAAGTACATAAAATGCAGTGATTTATTAAGCAAAGATTGAATGAGCCCACTAGTTTTTCTGGTATAAATTGGAAATTCTTTTGCTAGACATCTTTTTCTTTTTCTTTTCTTTTTTTTTTTTTTACCCTTGTAGATGACTTTGTTTGAAACGATTAGTGAAATAGTCTGTTTCATATGGACATACCTTCTCTCTGTAGCCTACCACATGTGTAAGGCAATTGTGCTGTGTTAAAACCCTAATCCCATCTTTAATTAACTTCAGGGGCTCTTCCAGGAAAGGAAAAAGACATTTAGTTATTATGTCTCTTCTATCTTACAGCATCTAATTGTGCTAGGCAGGTAGCAGGGTCTCACCTATAAAATGTTAATAGAACTGAAGACTTTATAAGCTATTTCTGAAATTAACACTTAGATTCAATGATTTAAGATCCATTTTTTCTACAGTGAAAGGAACTTGTCACATTAAAACAGAATGTGCCAGAACTTTCAATAGGCTACTTTGTTTGTAATATGTAGGTTTACACTAAATATAATTTAACCTGTTATCTTTTCAGAACATGTTCCTCTTATCACATGATATACGGAGCAAACTGAGAGAGGAACAAAATGCCTGAAATTAACCCATGCTCAGATAGAATAATTAGCTTTTAAGTTCTATATTAACGAGAACATTTGCTTGTATGTTTTTAAAGTTGGGAATTAAATACAACTTTACTTTTAAAAAGCTACAAAATGCTAAGAAAGATAATGAGATTGAACCTATAACTTCTTGCTATTGTTTTTACTATACACATCCCCAGATTTGTTTATTTATTTTTTTAACGTTTTTTATTTATTTTTGAGACAGAGAGAGACAGAGCATGAACGGGGGAGGGGCAGAGAGAGAGGGAGACACAGAATCGGAAGCAGGCTCCAGGCTCTGAGCCATCAGCCCAGAGCCCGATGCGGGGCTCGAACTCACGGACCGCGAGATCGTGACCTGGCTGAAGTCGGACGCTTAATCGACTGCGCCACCCAGGCGCCCCTCCCCAGATTTATTTTTTACAGTAGAGGAGTGATGGCGCTCAAATTTATACCAAGACACTTTGGCTCTCACTAATGAAATATTATATATATTATATATAATATATACATATTATATATAATATATTATATATATAATATATATTTATACATATATATACATACACATATAATATATATATATTTCAAATATATATATAAATATTTGCTTATGCTCTAGGGGCAAAATAGAGTTGTAGAAGGAACAGATTTATGAAAATATTTAAAAGGCCTGCAGTAATATTTTATGGACAATTGTGGTATCATTATTGTCAACTAAAAGAGCTTAAACCAAGGAGGAGAAATTCTTGGCCATTCTTTTTTACTCCTCAAGAGACAGGAAAATGCACAGTGTGCTTGAACTGCTCTAACATAAGATCCTTACAGAAAGTTTCATTAAGTGATCTTACTAAGACAGAGTGTCTGTCTCTGTCATTGCAAGGAAAGCAATGACCTGTTCCTGGGTAAATCACATTATGATCTGAGTAATATGGAGAAATAATAACTTGGTAACTCAGGGTACTTGTGATGGATGTTTGCTAGTGTCACTACAGGGGTAGAAAAACATTGATTGAATGAGAGTCTTTGGACATTCAGACTTATTGTTTATGAATTACACACTAAAACAAGAAGGATAGAGCTCTTGTGCTGCCTAACTCTGTTTTTGGAAAATTATCTCTAACAGTGTTAAGCTAAAGCTGGAGAGGAGTTCGCTTATGTTAGAGCAAGTGATATTAGAATATAACCCAAGACTTAGAAAACATTAAGAGATGCCTAGATGGACAATTAAGAATTTTAGTGAATTAGGACAGTATGGCCTATAGCAATTATCAGGCTTCCCATGGCTTTCCGTAAACTCTAGCCCTGTCAGGACATTGAAAGAAGTTACTTCTCAGGTATTTACATCCATTTTATCTTGTTTTTATAAAGTTATCAGAAGTGACATTACATTTAGTTATCAATGGTGATTGCATCTGGAACAAATTTTCCATTTCTCTTCTCGGAGGCCACAGATGAATCAGTGTGCTTAATATCTGATTGCCATTGAGGTAATTGATTTGAACTAGAAGAATGAGATCGCAATCTATTCAATTATGAATCCATTTTTTTTTATTAATGAACTACTGGTAGAGAAAATTACGTAAAAGTTTAAAGGCATGTAAAAGTAACACTGATGTGTATTATCAAATTACCTATGTTTAATCGTATTGTCCTCATATGATTTGGTAAATCAATAATCTTAATCTGGTCTTTTGGTTCATCAAGGAGAGTATATTTCTTCAATATCCACCCTTTTTCCTAAGGATTAAAATGAGCCTTGTAACCACAGGAAATTCCTGTGACTATTGTATGATTTGATGAATTGTTGAGAACTTTGTAAATGCAGCAGCAATTTGTCTCTGCATTCTGGACTTGATTTAGCTTTATCCTTTTTCTCACAGGCTTTCTGAAATATTTATGATGGTATACAGTGGTAATCTGATGCAGAAGTCCTGTGAGAAACAAAAAGAACTAATTACTAACCAATTTACAAGCCTTGGCACATTCTTCCAAATTCTGTTTCGACTTACTATAAAAGAAGTGGAATAATGGATTAAGTAATATAAGCTTAATGCTTTGAAAAAATTCTGTTATGGTTTTCTCTCTCACTTCTTGCCTATTGTGTCATTGATCATTAACCGATCATATTAGTCCTTTTATGCAAATGTAGTGAACACCTGCTTTGGGTTTAGAGGAATTAATCATACAGTGTTCAAGATAAGTAAATTTGGCCTTTACTGATCAGGTGTTTTATGTACTAGTGTTTCCCAGCAGGCACATTTCAGTTATAACATCACAGTGAATAATCAGAAGCCAATTTGGGGTAAGTACCTTAAAATTAAATAGCTTTTGAATGCAGTACATATGCGATAATATTGATCATGAGTATTTAATAGAGCAGGGGACTGGCATTTCAATTCACTTTGATAGCAGATCTTATTTAAATTTATCAAATTAACACATTACTTTTATTCTCCTTAAATAATGTCATTATAAATTTGAAGTCCTATAAATTCTTATAGGACTAGTCATTATGTTGTTTAGTTCACCAGTACTTCATGCTTTCTAATGAGATCTAATGAGATAGGATCCAAAACACAATGAGGTTAAGTGAACATTTGAAAACATTTCGTGTGTGTGTGTGTGAGATTATAATTTGTTCAATGCCTAGAAATTTTCTGGGAGAATTAGACGCTCAAATAATATAAAGTTTTTTTTGATGTTTATTTATTTTTGAAGGAGAGAGGGGGAGACAGAGCATGGGGGAGGGAGGGGCAGAGAGAGAGGGAGACCCAGAATCTGAACCTGTATCCAGGCTCCGAGCTGTCAACGCGGGGCTTGAACTCACGAACCGGGAGATCATGACCTGAGCTGAAGTGGGACGCTTAACTGACTGAGCCACCCAAGCACCCCGATGCTCAAATAATATAAATTTTAATTATTAAGATTATTAGTATAATGAGAGGATACCCCTCAGATTCTACCATAAGGAAAAATTTGTATCCTTCGTAGTATTGTTTATTATTGTATTACAAACCAAATACATAAAGATGTACCTAAAGAACTACCACTTGATGACTTAAAAGTACTAATAACATTGTGACTACTTATATATCTACAAACTTCTATTTTTAGTCAGAAATCTTCTGAGATAGTGAATGTATTCGAAAATGGTACATAGGGGCACCTGGGTGGCTCAGTTGGTTAAGCAGTCTGACTCTTGATGTCTGTTCAAGTTATAATCTCATGGTTCATGAGCTCAAGCCCCATTTGGGCTCAGCGCTGACAGCTCAGATCCTGCTTAGGATTCTCTCTCTCCTCTCTCTCTCTCTCCCCTCCTTCCTCTTACATGTGCTCTCTCTCTCTCAAAATGAATAAACATTAAAAAGAAAGAAAATGGTAAACAGAAATTTATTTTTGTGTATAAAACTTTTCTTACTCACTGGCTTTTACTTTTGTTGCACTTCCACTCACAACCTTATGTACTAACTTAATCCTCAATAAACCATTTGATAATATATATTTATATTTGCAATTTACCAACATGCTATTTTTAAACATTTGTTTTAAATTGCATTTTGAAGTCTTTTTCCTTTGCAAATTGTATATCTAAACAAATAGAGTTTAGCTACAAATATTAGAAGGCAATTTGAAGTAGCTACATAATGACTCCACAGATTAGCTTTAGAGAGTATTTGACTATTAGTAATCTTTATATGTAATAGTGACTCTTAACCCACTTATGGGTCATGGTGACCCTTCCAATGGTCTGGAAAAGCACTTTAGAAATATAGTTCTTCATTTTTAAGGGTAACAATACATTGTTCTAGAGGCTTTCATCTTTACCCCCCAATGAACAGTTACTTCCCAGTAACCTATGAAACTAGGAGTTATTAAGAGTTCCTGAAATATAGTTTTTGCAAGGTAAAAATAGCGTTACTAAAATTTATGAGGTTTTGGGGTCAGTATTCCATGAAGTCTAATATTGCAAAACTCATTCTCAAGACGTAATCAGATGGTTGAATTTCCTGTACTTTTAGTGGAGGGCACTTGAATAAGGTGTCATTAGTGTTGTGACTTGGCTAAAGTTTTCAGCTGCAGCTTTCTTACGTGTTGACTTGTCAAATTATTCTTGGTTTCTTAAAAAGTGCTTTTTTCTTTTGTTATTGTTGTAGTGTTACATTTAATTGCATTTCCTTACAGGTTTTCTGAGTTTTTCCTTCCTTTGAAAAAGTACAATGTGAATTTTAGGGTATTTCACCCTCTAGAAGTAGGAGTCCACAAAGTATGAAAATTCATACCATGAAAACTGCCAGATTACTCAAACTGATTTAGAATACATTAACTTTGCACTATTATAGGTTCAAAACCACACTGGAGTGTCTTCATATTTTATTCCATTTCTCTTTTCATCTATAAACCATTTTCGAGTAGTGTGGAGAGAGGATTCCCTTGATAAAGAGTTACAGGTATCTCACTTAAAACCATGGGAAAGATAGGAAAAAGTATCATTTAGCTATTTAGAGATCATATTGCTATTGACGTTGTTCCAGAATTATAATTTCTTCTTTGATTTTAGAAGACTGCCTTATGTTTTGGACTAGTTCTTGAAGGAATATAAAAATGCCATTTGCACATGCTTATTTCTCCTAATAGATGAGGCTTATTCTGCAAACTGGCATGAGAATCTCCTTGTAATAATGTTTGACTTAAGACAAAGAATTCTAATAGGAAGAAGGTTGTCAGTTGAGCTCACTATGGTCACCTCTGGTTATTTTGAAAACTAATAAATTTTAAATTAATGCACAGAAGTCAAAATGGATAAGATCTTGTTGTGGAGTCTACTGTTGATCTGTTCTGGAAGTCAAGCCTCAAGACCCTTGGCTCAAAGAAATATCGAATTTGCAGTGGATCTTTATCAAGCTATTTGTTTATCTCATAAGGACAACATTATATTTTCCCCCCTTGGAACAACGTTGGTTCTTGGGATGGTACAACTGGGAGCGAAAGGAAACGCACAGGAGCAGATAAGACAAACGTTAAAACTTCAGGAAAACTCAACTGGTGAGATTCTTACATATAATTATTAAAAATTTTTTTTAATGTTTATTTATTTTGAGACAGAGGCAGAGCATGAGTGGGGGAGGGGCAGAGAACGAGGGAGACACGGAATCCAAGGCAGGCTCCAGGCTCGGAGCTATCAGTGCAGAGCCCAATGCGGGGCTCAAACTCACAGACCAGGAGATCATGACCTGAGCCGAAGTTGGATGCTTAACCAACTGAGCCACCCAGGTGCCCCATTACATATGATTATTTATGCTGGATAAGATCTGGCCAAATTTATTTTTAAAATTAGAAGTTCAGGGTGACACAACTTAAATCAATGGAAAATGTTATCAAAAGTGTAAAATTATAATAAAATGGAGAATTGTATATAATAATCATTTTAATTGTTTCCCAATGAAAATGTTACCAAAAGAATGTATTATTTTTAATACAGATATAAGGCTGTGAGTGTGACAGTATATTTTCTTCTGGTCTGGTTTAGCCAGATTTAATTAATTGAGATCCTGTTGTGTGCGTGAATGTGTGTATGTATGTGTATGGTTTTCTGTTTGTTTGTTTATATTTCCACTATCATGATGCTATGATCATTTTTCGCATCAGTTTCAGAATATGGTTCTTAATTGTTGCATTTCATGGCCTCTTATGGAACTATCATTACTTACTAACCCCTTCTTCATTAGGTTGTTTCCAGTATTTCTGTTATAAAAATGCTTCAACGAGCATCCTTACCCAGAAATCTTTGTGTGCATCTCTCATTACTTTATTAGCTTTCTAAAGTTAGTTTTCTAAATAAAATGTAACTTTTTCACTTAACTGAGACCAAGAAGAAGTATTAATTGATACATTTAAAAAGCTTGTTTGGTTAATAGTTTTTAAAGAAAATCTGAAAAAAAAATTACATAAACCATCCAAGGCCTTTTGGCGTTTGAAGAGTTGCTGTCTTAGAGTCTCCCAAAGGCCTATCTGAGCTACTGTAGAGCTTTGGTGCTGGTGTCGTTTGAAAGGGCAGTTGTCCCTTTCTCGGGCTATCCTGTGTTCTCGATTTCCATAATAATTTTAATTTTAAACTTCTACATCACTGTCAGATAATATGTCCTAAACATCAGAGCAAATTTCCAGATTTTTCGATTTGGAAATGTAATCACTATAACTATAACCAATTTCAGTATGTTTGCCTTAGAACAGAGCACTTATATTTAGGAATTTGCCTTTCTGTTTTTACAAAGTCTCATTTGCTTCATTTTAAATAAAGGCAATTTTATGTAGAAAAGAAGTTGGTGATAGTGAAGTTAATTGCAAGAATTTTCCTTTGTGAATAATGTAAAATGAAGCCACTGTGTTCCAGATTTAGTCTTGACTGTCTAGATTAATTTCAGCAAATCCCATAAGAGAGTCGCAGAAGCATTTCATCACTTGATACTGCTTTGAAAAGTAAAAATACATTTATAAAGATATGTAAAGTTGACTCTAAGATAAATTAGCAAAATTAGTGCCTCTGAAATCTAAATTACTCTAAATGGGTATATCTTGTAGAGAAACAGAAATGTTAACAACTCTGGATTGTGAATGTGATGCTAATCATAGCAATAATGATGATGACACTCTCAAACATGTATATAGTGTAGCAGACACTTTTTTCTGTGCTTGATATCTGCTCTCCTACTTAATATTTACAGTTACTCTGTGAGGTAGACATAACCCTGCTGTTTAGATGAGGACATGGAAGCAAAGAAAGGTTAAAGTAGCTTGTCCAGAATAAATTCCAAAAATGATTCAGTAAGAGTTCTAGATCAGAAGAGCAATATATTATATTTTCCTTGGGAAAATATAGACGGGCAGTTAAACATTAACATTGTAACACATGTAACAAAATCTATCAAAATTGCTTTCTTTTTTTTTTTTTTTAACTTTTTAAAATCTGTCTTTATTTTTGAGAGAGAGACAGAGTGTGAGCAGGGGAGGAGCAGAGAGAGAGGGAGACACAGAATCTGAAGCAGGCTCCAGGCTCCGAGATATCAGCACAGAGCCCGACGGGGGGCTCAAACTCATGAATCGTGAGATCATGACCTGAGCCGAAGTCGGATGCTCAACTGACTGAGCCACCCAGGCGCCCCTCAAAATTGCTTTCTATTATGCTTTGTGAAGGAGAGAGACACAGGGACACAGTCGGAAGGTTATTGCAAAAGGAAAAGGAAGATGAGCCAGAGAGAGAGAGAAAATATGAAAAAAATAAACTCTGGAGAAAAAAAGGAGGAGAGAATTAAGGAACAAAGAAAAAGGAGACAGAGTTAAGGAAGGGAACAGAGTGGAAGAGAGCAAGGAAATGGAGAAGAGGCCCAGATGGTCTAAAGAAAGAAGAGCAAAGTGGTGTGAAGGGCGGAACAAGGTGTAAGATCAGAAGGTGGTGCCTGGTAGGGCCACCTTGGAACCCAAGAGGAACAGGAAAATCACTAGTAATGATCCTGTCTTCATTGAGCATTTTTACAAATATACCTCATGGATTTCTTTGATTAATACGGATTTTTACTGTTACAGTAAAATATTATCTTGATTATTGAGTCTGCTGGCATCTCATTAAATTTCATGCTCAATATAAATGCCTCCTTGACTCATCTTGGTCCTGGCCCTACCTTCCATTCCCAGTGGTTATCAAAAGTTACTACCTGTCATACTAGGCTGTTTTATGTTAACACCTGGCTTATTCTACAGATGGTCATACAATTCCTGGCATCCTAACCCCACAGGGCTCTCAGTGTCCTCAGTTTTCCTTCTTTCCCCCAATTGTCAAAACTTCTGCTCAGAATTTACCTTTTCTAGTCTACCGAGCATCTGATAATGCTCCGTTTTGCTTTGCCTCTAACATGCTGCTTACTAATCAAAGACTAACTGGGGTGCTTGCTATTCTAAGAGTGTTATGGAAAGAGGGTCAGCTTTGCATTCTGATCCCAGTTCCAAAACCAAATAATCTTGTGATTTGGCACCTCTCCAGTGACTGTACGTCTCTGGATTTTAGATTCCTCACTATAAAAAGAAGAGTTTTAATAAATGATTCATATGGACCTTTTGGCTAAAATAATCTATATCCTATGACTGCCTTTGTTTTCATCTTTAGATCTCTCATATTTCACACACAGTTGGCCTTTGGGCTCTTAATAGCAGGAGAAGTATACATGTACTGAATTTTAGAACATTTTCTGGAGGACTAGTACAATCAAACCAAAAGTTATACTCACCCCATGGCCTATAGGTGTTCTATGACTCTGTTTTAGGAAATGAAATAAATTTATTCTCACTGCTTATTGGGAGCCATGTATACATATTCGTTTTGATCTGTGCTAGAAGAGGTTATTAATCTGAAATTAAATCAAATTTATAAGACAGATAACTTTATATTCTCCTCCAAACTTGTGCTACTTGATGACATTTTTCATTGACTTCTGAGTCCAGTGATTTATCAAAGGGAAACTGACTGTTTGTCACACAGTCTTGGACCTTAAGTACATGACATAAATCTATTTGCTCTGACAAATGAGTTGGAACTATTTTTTCTCCCCCTCCCCTCCCCCCCCATTCCTTTAAAGATGTTCATAAATTACAAACTTCTGAAGATTGGTTTCAAATTCTGCCACTTCATTTCTGACCTTAATTAATTCTTTTGAAAAAACTCACATGCCTTAACTCAGAAAGTCTCTGTAGCCTGCCTTTATTGAGATATTTCCTCAGCTTCAAATAGCAAATGATTGCATCTAAAACCATCGCAGAAACCAGTTAAATAGATTAACTTTCATTCCTTCCTTATGTAAGAATTCTAGGATTGTAAAGACTTAGTGAAATTCTTCTAATCCAACCAAAGGGAAGTAAGTTTTTAGGGCTAAGATTGTTTATATCTGTATCTATATCCCCAGAATGCAGCATCATGGAGTTTGAAACATAATGAAATATACCTCCCAGAGCCTGCGATATGGTTATGTGGGTTGTACCTGCACAGGAGCAGGGGAGGACAAGGAGACAAGTGGGCATGGAAATGCAGGCTCCACTCAGCTAGATGAGATACGAGGCCACTGGGCTGAAACCCTCCTCCTCCCCCACCTGTGAGGGAAGCTGTTCTTATTTATACAAAGATGCCCATTGACTGCTAGCTCTCTGCTAAAATGTGCAGATGCGTGCATCTCCCCTGGCCGCCATCACATTTCAGGTGGACAACTCAAGACAAGTTCTCAATAAAAATTTTCTCTCTTTATTCAGTGGGTATATTCTAGTGATGAATGATTTATATTTTCTTCAATAAAGATTAATTAGGCATACTCAACTTTTAAGTTATGAAAGTGGTATTTTTAGTATGTAACTCAAAATATAACAATGGCCCTGAAAGAAACTTTGATTTGAAATAGAGTTCCTAGACTTAATGATTGAGTTCCAGGAGTAAGCCAGATAGGAATGAAAAACATTATATTTTTGGTAATGGATAGGAAGCCTCTGAACAAAGATCAAACCTGAATTCTCCCATAGGCACATGTATCTTCCCGACAATCCATGGTGGTCAGAATAATCCAACGGCAAATAAATAATAGGCCAACAGTGATTCTTAACTGACTCTACTGGACTCAGTTGACTAGTGGTGATAGTTGGAATGGTTAAGACTGGTACTGTTCATGTAGACGGTCACAGGATATACATTCATGAACCTGAAGAAATAGGCAATTCTGATTCTTGCACATCTCTAGAGATGATTACAGGGATTACCTCATAAATTTCAAAACTTGGACAGGTGCCATTGCTCATCTCTTATGAGAACTTTCTTAAGCTGAAATAAAAGCAATAATGAAAAGGATTGCTCATCACTGTCATACCACCATCAGTATTCATTAGTATTCTCCTTCCATAAATATTGCATGTTATGCAAAGAATGAGGTTCTAAAGATAAATTTCCAACAAGTAAGAATGAGCTAAATTTGACTATAAAAAGGGAATTTCCTTCAGCCTGTTTAAATGCACATTCTTGTTTTTGACACATTTCAAATTTACATGGACATTCTTTTTTTTCCTGTATAAGAACTGAGTTCTTTATAAAATGCATATTGTATGAAGATAAATGCTTAAAATATTTATACTAACTTAGAAAGGATCGTTAGTGTTACCTAAGGGTGCAAAAAATGGTGATATGAATCAACACTTAGAAGTAAAGCTGAAAAGCTGTTGTTTTTATGTTGTTCAATATGTCAGTATACATTATAATTATTTTTTAGGAGAAGAATTTTCTGTGCTGGAGTCATTTTTCTCCGCCATCTCAGAGAAAAGGCAAGAATTTACATTTAATCTTGCCAATGCCCTCTACCTTCAAGAAGGATTCACAGTGAAAGAACAGTATCTCCATAGCAACAAGGAGTTTTTTCAGAGTGCCATAAAACTGGTGGATTTTCAAGATGCAAAGGCTTCTGCAGAGACAATAAGTACCTGGGTAGAAAGCAAAACAGATGGTAAAGTTTCCCATTTTCGTAAAATCATTATTTGCCATTGTATGCATATCCTAAAGTAAAGAATGGTTGAATATTTTCCTGTTAAACTGTGGCTCAGAGGAATCAAACCTCCCATTTTGCTTCCCTGTTATTCAAATTAATACTAAATTGTAAAACTGAGAGAAATTGTCAGCTGCGTTGAAAAGCATACAGATTTTTTTCAGCGACACCTATTTAGAGAATTTTTAATGGAAAACTTTTAATAATAAGTTTTGTTTAAGCATAGGTTTTTAATCTACGGCAGCCGAAGTAATATCTTGGGCCAGGTAAAAATTAGATCTGTCAGCCTCAACTGCCTTCTTTCCCACATATACTGTAAATAATTAACACATCTCAGTTGGATGGGTTAATGTTTAATAATAAATGTGGATAACCCTATCATAAACATGGTAATCTAAACTTTAATCTCAATATAAGCTAGCAAAAATTCCTCAGGGATTATGGAGTGGCAGAGTAGAAAGAACACAAGCTTAAAGTCCTTCAGATCTGAGTTCAAATCCTAACCGGTTCTAAGCTAAGCCCTATCTAAGATGAGGATACTATTAAAATATTTCAGGATTATTAGCAGGTTTGATAATAATGTATGAGAAATAACAAGCATATATCAGGCCTTGATTAACAGTAGTTTGTTTCTTTGTTCATTCATTCTGCTACCAAAAATTATGATGATATATGATGCTACCATATTCTTGATAGGAAGCGTCATTCAGGGAGGCATGGTTCAAAATGTGAGATGGGTGTTCTGAGCAGCGTTCACAGGAAAGTCCCATTGATGGGACACAAAATGAATATCCCTAGACAGCTCCATGGCACTCATTCCTGCTTTTATCTTTTAACTGAAATAGTCACTGGACATAGAAATAGCAGACTGGTTGTTTAGAGGAAGAAAATCATACTAACAACTCCATTCTTGTCCCTTCCCAATGGTCAGTGGCTCTAGCCACAGGAATAGAAGGTTTGAGTGTACCACTGACTTATTAATTCTGATTGACCTGCTGGAGAAACTTGAAATAAAGTTTGAAAATCATCAATAAATATGCAGGAAGGGACATTCCGTTTTCATTCTTTCTGGCTGAAAAACGATTTAGACAAACAAGCTCGCCGAAGAGAGTCCAATAGCAGGTCTGTCCAGGTTTGCCTAAGACAATCTCGTATCTCCGGTTTCCTAGTGAGATCTCATTTGTACCTGTGTCTAAGTGAAATAAGTAACAGTGCTCCTCTTTACTCTGAAAATTGCCAAGGCTAGATGATAAAGCACCCCGTTTATAATGACCTGCAAAAGAAATTTGTGCTTTAATTCTATTTAAGGCATTCCACTGAGTCGCTCTTGCACATCTCTTTCTGCCTCCTCCTGCACCCCCTTCACAGGGAAAATTAAAAACATGTTTTCCGGGGAAGAATTTGGCCCTCTGACTCGGCTCATCCTGGTGAATGCTGTTTATTTCAAGGGCGATTGGAAGCAGAAGTTCACAAAAGAGAACACACAGTTGATGAATTTTACTAAGAAAGATGGTGCAGCAGTCAAAGTTCCAATGATGAAGGCTCTTTTGAGAACAAAATATGGTGAGATGAGAAATCCTGCTTTGAAGCATGATTTGGGGAATTGCCAAGAATATTTAATAGTTTATTTCTCCGTTCCAGGCTATTTTTCTGAATCCTCCGTGAACTACCAGGTTTTGGAATTACCTTACAAAGGTGACGAGTTTAGTTTAATCATCATACTCCCTGCGGAAGATGTGAACATAGAAGAAATGGAAAAGCGCATTACTGCGCATCGAATCCTGAAATGGTTCTCTGAGATGCAAGAAGAGGAAGTGGAAATCAGCCTCCCTAGGTTGGTAACGTTATTTTATTATTCCAGTTCTTAGGTTTTCACTCATGGAGGAATTTGAATAGCTGGCTAAAAGATAACAAATATTTGAAAAGGCTATTGTCGAAAAGAAAAATGCATTTGGAAGTGTAGCTCCACTTTACGGAACCACTGTTCCATAAGCACTGTTTTGCCACGTGGGGGACTGAATTTAAGCACCCAGGATTCTCTGCAATAGATGAAGAGGTGTAAGTGTTCAAGCTAGAACATCAGGATAAAAAGGAATTTTTATTCTTTTTAGTATATAAACGTACCTTTCTCTAATCTCTTAATTGGAATTTTAAATATCTGTCTTCTGTTACATTTAAGGAAGATGAAATCCCCCAACCACTTAAGGTACCACAATTAAAAGATGTGTTACACCAGCTTTGACCACCGGTGCTCCAACAGTCATTGAATTTAAATAGAGTCCTATGGAGAGTTTTAGGTAGTTAATTCAAAATGGAAATTGCAAAGGCTTATCTCAGGAAACAAGAATATAAACACTGATATCTAAATATCATGCTTCTAGCCAACAGGAGAAACTTCAGAGTAAGTTATGCCCAAATAACTCAATTCACATTCTATCTCAACTTTTTAAAAGAGGCAGATGTCTAATAGATGATATTCTGTTCTTTCGTTTCTAAAATTTTGTGCAAACTCATCGAAGCCTGGATGGTCTGTGCACCCCTCTCCCAGGCCTTTTGCCACTTAAATGTCTTGGCTTTGGGGCGCCTGGGTGGCGCAGTCGGTTGAGCGTCCGACTTCAGCCAGGTCACGATCTCACAGTCTGTGAGTTCGAGCCCCGCGTCAGGCTCTGGGCTGATGGCTCGGAGCCTGGAGCCTGTTTCCGATTCTGTGTCTCCCTCTCTCTCTGCCCCTCCCCCATTCATGCTCTGTCTCTCTCTGTCCCAAAAAAAAAAAAAAAAAAAAAAAAAAATGTCTTGGCTTTTCCTGCATTTTCCACTAAGCCGGGGTCCAGTCAGTCATTGTAATCATATTTGCAGATACTATTTTTTAATGCTTTTTGTTATTTTGTCTTTATTCTGCTCTGATTTCTCCCTAATCATCCTCAACCCCAAATCTAGCCCAAAAGCCATTCCTGCTCCCCAACTATTAATTTTGTTAAAGCAAAAGCCCAGGAAGCAGTCCCTTCTGGCATCATTGAGGCTGGAGCTGGGGACTCCTTACTTCTCTTCAAAGAACTTCCTTCTTTATTTTATTTTATTTTTTTTTAAATTTTTTTTCAACGTTTATTTATTTTTGGGACAGAGAGAGACAGAGCATGAACGGGGGAGGGGCAGAGAGAGAGGGAGACACAGAATCGGAAACAGGCTCCAGGCTCCGAGCCATCAGCCCAGAGCCCGACGCGGGGCTCGAACTCCCGGACCGCGAGATCATGACCTGGCTGAAGTCGGACGCTTAACCGACTGCGCCACCCAGGCGCCCCAGAACTTCCTTTTTTAATACTCACGCACACCACACCAAAATTGAACTTCTGTTCCGCAGGCGCTGCTTTATGTTGATTTCTCTTACTCTCAACATAGGTCTCAACTTCCTGTTCCTTAAATAAAACATATCATTAGGCAAATCTGCGTCCCTACCCTTCACCTCAAAATTCGTCTACATCTTTGATAATCTTCTCTTCCCCTACCTTCCTTGTCATCCTGGAGAAAGAGGTACCCTATGCTTTTCTCACCCTTACTCTAGGTTCTTGATCCTAATATTATTTACTATTTCCTTTTTCTTGAAAAATCTTTCTTTCTTTAACCTGTGGAGCACTCCTCACTTCTGTTTATTTTTCTCTCCATTGTTAAATTGTGCTGTTCCCTGACCTACATTTGTTTTTCTTTCTATTCCCAGCTAATACTTACTAGAATTGTTTCTTCAGAATTTTCTTCTTCTTACTCTCTTTTATTTGTCCCTTTTTCTTCATGTCTCTAATATCTGAATTTCTCCCCCAATCTCTCTTCTGATTCCCTAGCATCCCTGTATATTCTCTACCTGGATGTGATTTAGTCTTTCAAAGAGTTTTGGGTGTTTTGTTTTTGTTTGTTTGCTTGTTTTGTTTTGTTTTTGCTCCTATTATGTGTGAAACATTGGAGATAAGGTGATGTGACAGTTTATCTTCTAATAACAGTTTGGGGGATTAACTTATTTATTTTCAAATTTATTTTTCTCTCTCTTTTTCCTTTGGAAAGATCACTGTTTGGGGCCAAAAACACTGAGTTTGAAAATTGTTCATGCCTTGTACTACAGTGGTGTCTTAGGAGAGTCATCAGCTGTCCTGAGTTGTGGTTTTATTAGTATGAAACTGGAATAATGACACTTGTAGCCAAAGTGGCCCCAGCATCATCAGCCTAGTTAACAAATGCCTAGATAATAATGCATAAGTTTCAAACTCAGTTGGCAACAGCAAATACAGGCTTTTTTCAGAATTCCCTTCTCCAACATTTTAGGAATCTTCATAAGAATGTTGCCCAGACAACAATTCCATCCAGGCTACTACATTCTGGACAGCAGACTCTTTGGTCTTATTATCAGCTTCTCCAAACTGGCCACACTCCTCATACAACTTCTCTCATAGTGTGACACAGACTTCTCTTTTGATTCCTCCAAGAAAAACGGTTATGGGTTTGAGTTATGTCCTTCCTGATTCATACGTTGAAGTCTTAACTTCCACTCCCCCCAAAATGTGTGACCTTGTTTGGTGACAGTCTTCACAGAGGTAATCAAGTTAAAGTGAAGTTATTAGGGTGAACCCTAACCCAGCACGGCTGGAGTCCTTATAAAAAGGAGAAATTTGGATAGAGAGATACACAAAGCAGGAAGGCTACATGAAGAGACAGAGGGAGAAGATGGCCATCTACAGGCTGAGGAGAGAGGCCTAGAACAGACTTCTCCCTCATAGTCCTCAGAAAGAACCAAAGCTACCCACACCTTAATTTTAGACCTCTACAATTATGAAACAATAAGTTTCTGTTGTTTAAGCCACCTACTTTGTGGTAATTTGTTGAGGTAGCCCTTGGCAAACTAATACAAGAACAACTTCAATGTTTAGCCAAATTTTACTGACAGCTTTATGTTAACAAAAGAGGCTTCTAAGGTGGAAAGTAATTTAAAAACCAGGTGTCAGGGAAGAGTGTTCTGGAGTCCAAGCCATGTCTTGTAACCAGGGAATCTTCTCCTGTCCATTGCTGACCTTAGCCTACCGCTGTCATGGTACCAGAACCCACCCTCGCCCAGAGTCTTTTTCATCTCCCTCCAACCCAGCAGTTGGAGTCCTCCAACTTTTCCCAGCAGAAAGAAACACAGATTTTCTCCCATCTCTGAGGCCAGATTCCCAGTCATGATCAGAATCGACAACAGCAGATTCTGACCTTCATGAAATACCTTTTCATACCATATAAAATAAATTATACCCTCATCATTTCAAACTTCACTATTTCCATCCCACTGGTTCTATTTGCATAATGGAAATTTCATCATGTTGCTTTTCCCAAACAAATAAACACTTCGTCTTAAACGTGAATGTAGATCTTTGGTGATATGAAAGCAGAAACATTAAATGGCAGTTGTACTCCCTCCCTTTTCTCAAATAAATTCCAGGCACCAAATATTTAAAAAAATTTTTTTTAAAGTTTCAATTATAGTACCTCATTACATAATTATATTCATAACACAAAGTCTGGCAAATAGAAGATGTTAAATAAGTGATGACTATTTTTCTTTCTTTGTTAAGATCACTGCCCAGCCAGTACCAAAGTAGAGAGTCTTCTCTGACTTCTCAGTCTCTCTTATGCCTGTCCCCTCTGTCTGGCAGGCCCTTCTCCATGATATCTACCCAGGAAATTCTCATTCATCCTTCATCTTCCCCTCACAATTAACTCTTCAGTGTACATTTCCCCAACATGCTCACTTAGACTCAACCATCCCTTATCTTTATTTCTAGCACATTTTATACAAATTTGTATTATAACACTTATTACATTACATTTCCATCTCTTGCTCACATTCTTGTGTATCCTATTAAAATGTGAGCTCTGGAACAGGAGATTATGTCTCCGTCATTTTGGTTTCCATAGTCCTTGGAGCATTTCATAGTATATAGTATGTGCTAAATGAATATTGTTGAATTAAATTATATAAATAATTTCAAAGAAACCAGTTCTATGTTATTTCCCTTTATCTAATTGTAAATACCTCAAAAACCAGAATTCAACTTTCCAATTACACTTTAATTCATTCCCTGTGAGGATCCTGTTGAAACTTTCCCATATGTGCAGCATAATGAAAGATAGAACATCAACCATTTTCTTGGAAACCTGTCTAGAGAAATAAAATGAGTGTTTTAAATTCACAATATTGAAAATTTTGTTATTAATTATTCAATCACATTAATACAACATTACATTTAAAATACGTTCACTTTTGGGGCACCCGGGTGCTCAGTCGGTTGAGCGTCCGACTTCAGCTCAGGTCACAATCTCACAGTTTGTGAGTTCAAGCCCCGTGTCGGGCTCTGTGCTGACAGCTCGGAGCTCGGAGCCTGGAGCCTACTTCTGATTCTGTGTCTCCCTCTCTCTCTGCCCCATCCCCACTCATGCTCTCTCTCTGTCTTAAAGATAAAGAAAACATTAAAAAAAAAAATCTTAAATGCATTCACTTTTCACAAAAGGATGAGTCTTCTGATTGATTAAAGGAATGATTTGATTATTTAAGTTCACAAACAATTTTAGTCCATGAGGGCACATTTATTGAATTAAGTTTCCTGAGCACTAAGATCATGGATTGGAAGTTCTGACATACATTTCTCCCAAATGAATAATTTCCTTACAACAAAAAATACCCACTTAAAATCTGTGTTCAGTACAGAGAGGGAAAACCATATAGGCTGAGTAAATACTTTAGGGTGGACTGACAATTTTAGATTTTGTTACTCAGTGCCATGGTTCTTTTGTATCTGGATGAATCCATTATGCTTTCAAATTGGTAACTAAAGACTTTAGTAAAACTGAATAGTTTAATCAGCTGTATTAGTTTCCTAGGGCTGTTGTAACAAATGACCACAAACTAGGTGGCTTAAAACAACAGAAATTCATTCTCTCACAGCTCCGGAGGCTAGACGTCCAAAATCAAGGTGTCAGCAAAGCCACCCTCCCCGAGACTGTGTGGAATCCTTTCTTTTTCTTTCTTTTAAAAAAAAATTTTTTTTTTTACATTTATTTATTTTTGAGAGACAGAGAACAAGTGGGGGAGGGGCAGAGAGAGAAGGAGACACGGATTCCAAAGCAGGCTCTAGGCTGTGAGCTGTCAGCACAGAGCCTGACGCTGGGCTCGAACTCACAAACTGTGAGATCATGACCTGAGCTGAAGTTGGACTCTTAACTGACTGAGCCACCCAGGCGCCCCTGTGTGGAATCCTTTCTTGCCTCTCTGCCCAGTTTCTGGTGGCGATCCAGAATCTTTGGTGTTCCTCTGCTGATAGATGCACCATTCCAATCTTTGCCTCTATTGTCATATGCCATCTCTCTTCACATGGCATTCTCCTTTCTAATAAGGACACTAATCATATTGGATTAAGGGCCTGCTCTATTCCATTAGGACCTTGACCTAACTAATTGTATCTGCAATGACCCTATTTCTAAGTAAGGTCACACTATGAGGTACTGAGAGATAGGACTTTAACATATGAATGGGGGAAGGCACAGTTCAATCAATTACACCAACTATGCTAAGTTCTGTTAATGTAACACAAAATAAAAGCCTCTTTGGTGGCAAAATTTAGTAAATGCCAACAAGAGAAAAATTAATCGTAAGAATGCTTGTATATTAGTAACACTAGGAAGGAACATGTGAATGACTATTTAGATTATAGTTACTATTTAAGAAACATTTCTTTTTCTTTAATGTATGACTAGTTTAGAATCAAGGTCAATAAGATATAGACTAAAAATGCTAGAGTGCTTTCTAGTGTTTATTATTTGTAACATACCAGATATCTAGTTTTAGAATTACCCCATGTTGGATAGCAGCTAAAATAATCATGTTGCTTTGTCTAAATGTATACGGGATCCTGAAAACATGATAGCAGTCAAAATTCCTCAGATTGAAGAGTCTGACACACACTTTCTATATATCAGATCTTCTCTATATAAGAAACATTCTGAGAACATGTTTTTATGATTATGTGTATGGGCAAAAGTGATTATTTATACATGCAAATAAGGTAAATGAAGAAGTAACTTTCACTTATATAGCATTTTAACTTTGTAGGGCATTTAAAGTATTTTTTAAGTTTATTTATTTATTTTGGGAGAGACAGAGACAGTGCAAGCAGGGGAGGGGAAGAGAAAGAGATAGAGAGAGAGAGAGAGAGAGAAAGAGAGAGAGAGAGAGAATGAATGAGAATTCTTAGCAAATTCCACAAAGCCAGTGCAGAGCCCTATGCGGGGCTCAAACTCAGGAAATTGTGAGATCATGACCTGAGCTGAAACCAAGTGTCAGATGCTCAACCAACTAAGCCACTCAGGTGCCCCTAATTTAAAGTATTTTAATACTTAATGTTGTGGTTCTACAGTCTGACTTGGTTACATCTTGCATTTTACAGAGAAGGAAACTGAGTCACTCAAAAAATAAATTGATCAACATCCAACTAAGTGTTGGGAGACAGAATTAGCTCTTATGACTACTGTCTTACAGCCTTATGGTTTTATTGGTTCGCTACTTCCTAGAAATTTTATCTCCTGTTCAAAAGCAGATTGATTGGGACCCCACTATGGACAAGGAACTGGAAAAGATGCAAAGTGATGGACATGTTCCCCACTGATAAGATGGTTACCACTTGGAGTGGGCAAGATTTGTACAAGAAATTTACTAGCAATATACAGCAGTACACAGTAAATATTAAAAGAAAGGTCCAATCAGTAAGCACTAAGGGATTCATGAAAAAGAGAGAGAGAGAGAGAGAGAGAGAGAGAGAGAGAGAGAGAGAGAGAGAGAAAGGGAGCACCAGAAACTGGAGTTATAAAAAAGGGCTTTATGGAAAGGGAAGAACTTGAACTGGGCTTTAAAAGAACTGAGGGGCACCCGGGTGGCTCAGTCAGCTAAATGTCCGACTCTTGACTTTGGCTCAGGTCATGATGTCACAGTTCATGGGTTCGAGCCCTGCATCAGGCTCTGTGCTGTCAGCACAGATTCTCTCCCTCTCTCTCTGACCCACCCTCACTTGCATGCACACTCTCTCTCTGTCCCCCCACCTCAAAATAAATAAACTAAAAAAAAAAAAAGAAGAAGAATCAAGAGGGTTAAGTCCCATATGGAAAGGGGAATTATTGAAAATTTCCAAGTAGGATAGTGGAATGATGAAGGCGGTGTTTTAGAGAGAAGTATGTGGCAGTCACAATGCCTTTGTTCATGCTGGATAATTTGTCTGAACCCTTTCCCTATTTCCCACTGTTATCCCCATGTTTCTGGATAACTCTATTGGTCCTTAAAACCAAGTTTGGGTTTTAGAAAGCTTTTCTGATCTTTCCATTCAAGATAACACATCTTCCCATTTCCCTGCTGGGAAAACTTCTCCGAGTATCTCATGTTTATTGCTGCATAGCAATTATATTAACATTATTATTTCACCTCCCTCACTGGACAATAAACTTGAGGTCAGAGCTATGCATATTTCCTTTCTGTGACCTCAACACAAAGTGTGCATCTGAAAAACAGTAGTTGTTCAATGAACTTTTATTGCTTTAATCTGAAGAGTAGTGGCATTCAAGATGTGTTAGAGAGGGAAAGACTGAAGCCCAAAAGATTAGTTAAGAAACCACTGCAATTATACGTGGCACAAAGTAGTGAGTGTTTAAAGGGCGCAGACTCATTGGGAATAGCAAAGAACTGGTGACGTAGAAAGACATTTGGTGGAGTATTGACTAATGAGATCCGGGTTAAGAAGAAATAGGGGCGCCTGGGTGGTGCAGTCGGTTAAGCGTCTGACTTCAGCCAGGTCACGATCTCGCGGTCCGGGAGTTTGAGCCCCGCGTCGGGCTCTGGGCTGATGGCTCAGAGCCTGGAGCCTGTTTCCGATTCTGTGTCTCCCTCTCTCTCTGCCCCTCCCCCGTTCATGCTCTGTCTCTCTCTGTCCCAAAAATAAATAAACATTGAAAAAAAATTTTTTTTAAATAAAAAAATAAAAAAAAGAAGAAATAGATTGAGGGGCGCCTGGGTGGCGCAGTCGGTTAAGCGTCCGACTTCAGCCGGGTCATGATCTCGCGGTCCGTGAGTTCGAGCCCCGCGTCAGGCTCTGGGCTGATGGCTCAGAACCTGGAGCCTGTTTCCGATTCTGTGTCTCCCTCTCTCTCTGCCCCTCCCCCGTTCATGCTCTGTCTCTCTCTGTCCCAAAAAATAAATAAACGTTGAAAAAAAAAATTAAAAAAAAAAAGAAGAAATAGATTGATTTGAGGTTCTAAGTTTGACTTACCAGGAAAATGAGAAGACTGATTTCTTATTGTTTTGTGGCAGTCCTTAGCTGGGCACCTTGGACTTCTAGAGAGTTCTGTGGTAGACTTCTGAGAGTCCTTGAAGCCCTTGACACTATTAGCAAATGTATGCATGGATCATCATACATCTGTTTTCTTTGGGGGAGGCTTCATAGTTGTCAATGAGTTTTCGGTGTTCTGGGTCTTTAAACTTGTTAAATACTACAGTTCTATTCAAGAGTATAGTAATAACTAAATAACCTCTTTGTGAGAAGTATCATTCTTCAAAAATATTGACTGATGTGGCATCTCACAGTATCTTTAGCAACTGTTGAGACGAGATCATGGCAAATAGAATATAATACTGAAGACCAAGAGCTTTGCCACCTATTCACCGTGTAACTTTAATGAACTTTCCTAAGATGTTTCTTTAAATGTTAAATGGGACAATGATAATACACACCTCACAGAGTTACTTTGCAGGTTACATGAAATCCTGTTTATAATGTTTTTAGTACTCAATATTATCTATTATTATTTTTATTATTATTCTCACTCATTTTAATACATATCAAACATCCCTTGGAGTGCCAACACTGTCCTAGATGCTGCCTCTCTTTACCACATCTCATTTAATCCCCCAAATAAATTTGATAAATATCAATTTTTATATGCACATTACAGATGAGGTACAGACAGGTGAATGCCTTGCCCGTGGTTACACAGCTAATACATGGCAGAGCCAACATTGTGAAAGTCAGAAAACAGGTGTAATGTAGGCAAGCATGAGGGCGAGGACAGAACAGAGCAAGTGTGGGTGATACAATGAGCAGCATGAGCTGTAGAGGGGCAGTGCCCAGGAGATAACACCTTCCACAGGACATGAAGTATGTTCTTACTGGGCTAGAAATCGGTGCCAGCTGTGGCCAGCTTTGGATCTCCAAACAGGTGAATGTGAACTGTATGGGTGAAAGAAAGTGATCTCAGGGTAAATGAGGCTGAATATGAGAATAGAAATGTCATGACTAACTGCAGTAGTGATTACAAAATGTTCGCTTACTTTAACCTTTTGGACACTGATACCAATTGGAATCTTGGCTTTACATTAAACAGTGTCCACATATGTCTTCTATGTGACAGAAGGCATTTTTAGTTCAGTCCTTGAGATTAACGGAGTATTTCATACATAGACACACACAGACACAGACACATAGATACACACACACACACACACACAAATATACTGCAGGTGATTGGTTAGAAAGTGACCAGAAACTGCCATGTACTTATATAATAATCTAGGCCCACTACTGTCCAAGAGTGGGATTTCAAATGTTGAGGATAGGGACCCCAAGGGAGACCCATCCAAGGCTTTGTGTCAACAACCAAGAGTGCTGGGTGTAAAGGGTGAGGAAGGGACAACACCAATCCACACTAGGGCCTGCAGACCAGGGGTGGATCCATCTTAAAATGGAACTGCTAATTTTTTTTCCTTCATTTTCTGCACCTGTTACCTATGTTAAACCGCTTCAAGCCCAGTGCTCCTGCCTGGCAGTAACTGTTGGCTTTTAAGCAAATAGATAATGTTTCCATCTGCTGAAATATTCGTTTCATGATTACTTAATTGTTAATTGTCTATCCAGTCTTTTTGCTGCTGCTTCTTTTTTTTTCTTTAGATGCATCTTTTGACAATTTTAGATGAGGGTCAAGGAAAAGGGGAAATGAACCACACCTAAAATAAATATTACGACTCACAAAATTTGGAAGAGATACATAATGAATGCTGTATCTATATTGATTGAGATTATGACTTCAAATTGTATTTTGATGAGAAGGCAACGTGGGTTAGCACATTAACTTTGATTTGGAATGGACCTGAATTTGAATCCCGGCTCTGTGTCCTATCTTGAACCCGAGCCTGGAAATCCTCCTCCTCTATCCTCCACTTTCTTAATTAATGGGAATACTAACTTTCTCAGGTTTTTGTGAAGATTAAAAACTATAATCTATATTAAGTGTCTAACACAAGGAAGTGCTGCTTCACACCTGGCTCTTCGTGGCTCCAGTAATTATGGCTAATTAGAAATTGGCTGTAGATTATACTTTTATTAAACGGTTGAATGAGTTTCTATTGCTGTAGGTTTCATTGGGCTATATTACAGGTAGGACTGTAGCTTAAATGACTCTCCACTGATAATTAGGCATTATTAAAAGTTGTAATAAGTCTTGCAGTATTCTTGTCATTATCCTAAAACTATTATACTAAAAATAGCCTTTTTTTTAGGTGAAGCAGAACATTTAGTTTCCACCTTTTAGATGCCTAGCCTCCATTTAGTTGTCAAAAAGAACGTGGTAATAAAAACAGGAAAAAAAATGAAGACTTCAAACCCATCATGTTGCCTATTATCTTTCTTAGCTGGAACCGAAAAGAAAGAAGCTGATTTTAAATCACTATTGGTAGAATTTAATGCCCATGTTGTACCCCATACTCAGGGCTCTGAATAAGTTAATATTTTCCAAAAAGTATATAATATTTTACCAAGATGTAATTCAGGCCCGGTAAATTTCTGACATATCATGTTCGTTGTTTTCAAGAATTATAATTAAAAAGACTGCTGAATATTTGGCAACTGAAACAATGATGTAATCGGACTGACTGCTCAAGCTAATTTCTAGCTCCTGGTATGGGCCTACCTATTAGTTAAGCAAGGATTCCAACCTTGACCAGCCTTGTCTGTATCCAAACTGGACAGCACAGGGGCAAATGCCCATCAGTTCACAGACTGAACTCCTCAGGCAGGACTTGCTCTGGAATCTCACTGATGTAAGACATATACAGAACTTCCTGTTTTTTTCTTTCATGAAGTTTCCAACCTGGTTTTAAAAGGCACATCGATGCTTCTGGCATCTATAAAGTCGGTAAGTACTAGCTTTTCTTTTTGCTTCCTTTTTAGTGAAATGGTAAAGTGAGGCTCAGTGTTCTGTTAGCTTGGAATCACAGATCAGCCTGAGAGACTCTTTGAGAGTCTCTGGTTAAGGTCTTCACATCAGGCAAAGTGAGGTTGGAAGACTTGAGTGGAAGCTAGGGTCCTAACTTAGGGCCCTGCATTGGAAGAAGTGGCCAGCAATTTTTTTCCTCCTATAATTTTTATCTTTAATTTCCTTTCTCTGTTTTACCCCTTTCACAGGACCTGTTGGGAAGACATTAGGTGTGTCCATAAAGTGAAGGAAGTCACATCAGCTGTGACAATAGATGGGAAGAACAATAGATTATTAATGCCTCTCTGTACTTCAGTAGCCAACAGTCTTCTCCAAGGGCTGTTGGTTCCTGCTCCCTTTCCACAGTATTTTGGATGTATGCCAGGAGCCATCTTTGATGGTGTGAAAAACAGTATATGTAGTTGCTGGAGGGAAACTTTACATTTCTAGGGAAGGAGCCAAGTAATTGAAAACTTAGAACTCTCACCCTGTTTCATTAGATAATAACAACTTCAAAAAATATAATATTTTCTTCCCCCTTCTCACCAACCATTTATCTGGGAAGCAAGTTATTAGCAACCTCAGAACTCGGGGAGCTCGGGGAAAATGGTATTATATAAGAGAAAATGCAATTGGGATAATGAAAACAAAAGATTTCACATTATATTCTCTTCCAAGTCATCCATTTTATAGAAAACATTTTGGTAGCATAAAGGTGCACGGTTTTTCAAGACTTTTCCTCTTCATTTTTTTTTTAACAGATTTAAAGTCGAACTAAAATTAGACTTCAAAGAAGCTTTGTATTCTTTGAATATAACTGAGATATTTAGTGGTGGCTGTGACCTTTCTGGAATAACAGGTAGTATGATAAGTATGTCTTATGTTATTATGTTAATATGTTTTCCTAGTAATTCTGTTAACTGACTGATCTGAAAGAGCATTCGGCCTCAGAAAACACATGCATGATAACTAAATGTCATAGTCATGTTGAGCCGTCTGTAAACAAGCACTTTATTTTGCATTTAAGTCATTTTCCTTAATGAAAGTCAGAAAGCATTTTGGAATGTTAGCTAAGCCTTCTAACCATGCTTGTAATAAAACTATGTAGGTAAAGTATTACAGGGGCTTTTATGTCAGCCCTGTTTGGATTTCCTTATCAGAATAATGGAAATTACAACGTTGAGTCTCTCATCTAAGCAGAGCTAATAAAACTCTTATAAACCAATTTGCAAATGTTAATTTGGTAATATTGGAGCCCATGAAATAGGCATCCACAAGCTGCTGGGTGATGAACGTAACCTAGAAATTGTGATGAATCTGAAGCTTGCAGTTTCAGCTTAAGACTAACCACACATCCCCGGGGATGGAGATTTTGTGCTAACTCACACCTGGGAAACTGCACATGGCTAAGATGCTCACTCACACAACAAAGCCCAAGACACTCTTTTATTTTTTCTTGTCCTGGCAGTACCTGCTAGTTCAAAAATTACCAGCTAAAAAGAAAAAAAAGTGGACAAAGAGGGCTGATGTGTCCCCATTTTCTTACCTGCTTTTAAATTCAGTCTTCTGTTTTATAAAAAGGGGCCTAACCTTACAAGCTTGTCTGTCTGATGGAGTTTTGTATCATCACATGGAAAGATTGTGTATTCCTATGTAAATTTCTGGGCTTTGGAGAAGTATTCATTAATCTATTCACTCATCAATTATGTGGGTAAATGAACAGAATGAGTGAGCTTTCCTGGTGGAGGAGGTGGGTGGGGTACTCTGGTGACAGATGTTCATTATTACCTTCACACATGATTTAGCTACTTGTTCTCACACTGACAGATAGATCTGACTTCTCTGACAATTTCATCAGCATCAGGAATGAGGCAGTGAACGTTAAATACTGCAACACGATGCTATCTAAGTGTGCCCTGGAACACAGCCACCTTGCCAACCTAAAATAAACCAAGCCATTTGTCAAGCACCTCTTCCTGTTAAACTTCTTTCTGGCCTTCAGAAGCTCACTTGCTGTACCTCAGACATTTAAAACAGCCACTCACCCTGCAAATCCCCAGCAATTTGTGACTTCTATAAAATTTCCTTTCATAGGCAGATTTATCACAAAAATACCTCCAAATGCTATATAAAAGAATTTGTGCAAGAGGAGAACCTTAAATAGAGAAAAACAAATATCCAGTACTTTCTTCTCTTTCTCTCCTGAGTTGCCTATTTGAGTTGCTTTAACTGCTTGGGTTCTGTCTTACTGCCTGAAATAAAATAGCCACTGGCCCTACATCTGGACATTAAGAGAACACTACATTCCCTGCTATCCCTACATATCATTTGTACAATAAACATTCACTAAAAGCTACTGTGAATCAGTCCAACACCAGTGCCTTGGGATATTTACACAAGAGCTACTATCCTATACTCCTGTAATTCACAAGCTTTGGATGAAATGTTTTCAGACAGTTACTTTGGAAACCTTGAGATGAATGTTTGACTTCACACTGTTATTACTTCTTGTGTTACCTTTAGTAAAATATTTAACCTTTCTGAGCCTCAACTTTCTAATTTTTTAAATGAGATAATAAATCCCGGTGGAGGAAAAAAAAAAAAGAAAGAATGGATGTAAATCTCCTCGTTCAACATCTGACACAGAGTAGATGCTCAATAAATGTTAAATACAAAAAAAAAAGTGGGGTAATGGCACATTAATATTTATTTGGATGTTTTCTAGCAAAGCTGTAAAAGGGTTCTCATCCTCTTAATTTGACAAAGACATAGTTGGAATTATCATAGAAAAGGAAAAAAATATTACAAACCTGAGAAATCAGTGAGTTTATAGAGTCCAGATTCCTTATTTGTCCAGATTCCTTATTTGTCTATTATCTGTCAGGTCCCGTTCTTTTCCCAAGATCAGGCCTACTTTGGGGTAAGACAGGATACATGAGTCCAGAGGCCCAGTCTAATAGCCATGGAGTCACTTGATCTGGTACCAGTGCTAAAGTGGGTGAAATTCTCCACTCCATCCCAACATGCTTTTTGTTCTTCACTCTTGCCTTGGTATGGCGCCCTAGGTCCTCTACTCTGGGCGCCATATGTGAATCTTACCTTATTTTAGGTAGTCCTTAGGAAAGAACACGCTTATTTGCCTGACCTTTTAATAGACCATTCTCTTGCATTTCAAGATATGCATGCCCCCTCTTTTCCATCTTATGTGTCTCTGTCACTGGACATGTTCATATCCTTTGATTTATTTGTTTGATAAGTATTTATTGTCTACCAATGACGTCCCAGGCAGTTTTCTAGGGATGCATGAAATGGACAGAGTTCCTCTTCTAGTGAAGTCTACATCTACTGATGAATAATTAACAAGTAATTAGTTAATTAAATAGTGAGGTGATGGATGCTGTGAATTAACTAAAATACCATCATGGAATAAAAGGTGATTAGGTCAGATAAAAGCAGACTTAGGGTGGGAAGGGAATACTGGATTGGGAAGTAACACTTTGGGGGGACCTGAGATCAAGGGAGCCAGTCAAGGAAAATTCTGGAGAAGGGGTATTAGGCAGGAGAGTTAGGGCTAACACCTTGATACCTGACCTTGAGCTGGAGCTACTGGCTGAGGAGAGGAGGGTAGCGAGGTAATCAGGGCCCCAGATGAAGCATCGCAAGCGATTTGGAGTTTATTTTTAGGAAGCCATTTTTTATGCAAATTTCCCTTTGATGACTTCTATATCTTACCTGAGGGGCTCTGCCTTTCCGTAAGCTGTCAGAGCTGGTTACCGTTAATAAGGTATTTCTTCCTGAATCCTTCTAAATCTGGTGGTTTGGGTGGAGTCTGCGTGACCACATCAGCTTTCTCTCCCAAGAGAGATAAAGCTCTCTTTCTCCTTTCTCTTCAAGATTCCAGGCCCATGGTCCTTCCTTTACCTTCTGGCCACAACTGAACCCATGACCATGTTTCCATTGTCTCTCTGGGGGACACTGTCGGATCTAAGTGGTCCTGACACAGCAGGAATGGCTGATGGCTTCTGAACTCGTGGCTTCACTTCCCCATTCTCAAGGAGACTATCCCCACAGGTCACAAGATCAGAAACGCTTCACACACACATCAGTTCCACCAAGGGGAGATGAGGGGCATGTTCTCTCAGCTTGTATCCACACCGGAACAGAATGTTGTAAGACACTATCTTACACTGAGAAATTTGACAGGTTTTAAAGCATAGCTCTGAAGTGATTTTGTAACAGATGACACAAAAGCTCTTTAGACTTTCATAGCCTCACCAGTCTTGAAAGAAAGTAAATTTTGTTTTAAAGTCAGATCAAAACTGAATACAGAATTTGAAAGGCAAGTTGGCTTTGAGGTTGAATACATAGGGTGGGATTAATTTAAATCTGAAAAGCCTTTTTCATCTTGTCTGTAGACCATAGCTAAGGGGGCAAAACCTTCTGTCCATACAAATATTTCACTTAGTGAGATACCTGATTTGAGGCTTATCCTCTTCTGTCTTTTCTTTTGTATCTGGGCTAAATTTGATCTCTCTCTATGGGTCTCCGTATCATTTTTGCAAGAGCCAAACCTAAGCCACCGTCATCTCTAGCAAATTAAGTAACTTGGAGTAAGTTTTTTTTTTCCTATTCTTTGTTCATTTGAAAACGTAATTAACATGGGACCCAATAAGTAATGGCTCTGACATTTTAATCCTTAAATACACTTTTCTATTTTCCAACAGATTCAGCTGAGGTATTTGTTTCCCAAGTCATGCAACACGTTTTTTTTGAGATAAATGAAGATGGGAGCGAAGCTGCGGCATCAACCGGTAGGACAAATGGTTTTGTCGCGAGAAAAGACTCGGGGGAGAATTCGCGACATTAGAGCACTGGCGTTTCTGCATACCCAGATCTCCTGTTTCCCTCCTGCTGTCTAGTATATTATAGGAAGAAAAGAGAAATTGGCTATTTTTGCATCTCTGCAGCCGCAGCTTAATAAAAAAGGGAAGGGAAGGGATTTGGTTAGGAGATGAGGCCCATCTACTGATATTTGCTTATTTGTAAATGGGATTTTACCTGCCAATTAGGAGATAGGACCTGTGGAGGAAACTGTGGGCTGGCTCAACCAAGAAATTCTTATTGTCCAGGAATGCTTACTTTTAAGGGACTGCATTAATTTCATCCTTCTATTACACCAGGCAAGTCCCTACTTTTCTAATATGGTGTTTGTCATTATCTCTATTCCAGTGGCTCTCAAACTTAGCTGCACGTTAGAATCACCTGGAAGCTTTTTAAAATCCTATGCGCAGTCTACCTCCCAAAATAATTAAAGTAGCATCCCTGGAGATGCAGTCCAGACTCTGACATTTTCTTATGTTTCCCTAAGTGGTTTAAATGCGCATCCAAGGTTGAGAACCATTGCTTAACAGTGGCTTCCAGCCACCTGTTACTCCAAGTGTAGTGCATGGACCAGCAACATCAGCATCACTTGGAACTTGTTAGAGATGCAGACCCTGAGGCCCAACCCCAGAACTACTTAATCAAAATCTTTGTTTTCCAAGGTCCCTAGGTGATGTGTGTACACATAACAATTTGAGAACCACTCCTTTTGATGGATTTCCTTGAATTAATGGTCTTTTGAATAATATCTAGGCTGCACACAAGTAATACTCAAAAATCATTGGAGGAAATTTCATTAGAAATGCAAAAGCCACTTTCATGAATGTCTCATAATTCCTGTTTTAATTCCTTAGACTACTCTGATTGTAGTCAATATGTCAAAGACATGCACCCTTTACACCATCTTATTGATAAATTTCTGTACGTTTACATCCATGTCGTTAATTTCTTGGTTAATTTGTAATGCTAGGTAGTGCCAATGGATTTTGATATCTGGGTGGGTCACGCCAGACTCCCACTGCCATTCTGTCATCTCCTGAAGGACTTTGCATCACTGTGCTCAAGGAACGTAGATTGGAAGAGATGGTTTATTTCCATATAGGAGAAATAAATAAGTTGCATTGGATGAAGTTGTTGGCCTATGTAGACAAATTTTCCAGCTGTTTTGACGTAAGAGTCTTTACAGATCATCGCCTGATCCTCTCACTGTATTGGTGAAGAAACAGGCCCACAACGTGAACTGGTTTGCCAACGGTCATACTATTAATTGACAGCAGAGTATGAACTCTAATCAGGTTCCCTGACTTCAAGTTCAGAGCTCTTTCTATCACCCACGGCTTCTAATGTTTAGAGTTCTCTAAGAGGCCATAACGATTACTCGGGGATCAGCAGGCCCCCTGATGTATTACACATCAGAATACGTTTAAATGTGAGCATTTTGACTTTCAGGCATCTGCTCAGTGGATGCTCAAGAACAAAAAAAGCTCAAGCACTCATCCAAATGAGAACGAGAGTGACACTGACTATGCTTTTTTTGTATTCTATCATCAATTCAGACATAATTTGCCTGAATACTTAATTACCTGTATTTGCTGGTAATTTGGGCATCATAACCCTGATATTTCAGGTAGGAGAGTGCCTTGCATTTTGTATTTTGCAATTAATTCTGAAGGGCATCAGAATCAGCCACTTTGTCAGAAGAGTTGTTTTGAGCTGAAGAAAATTGAGAAACAGCACATAAAGAAGAGCTCTCTACTCTCCCCAGATCTGCCGAAAAGCAGGACGTGCGTTTCCTTGTGAAGGTGTCTCTCTTCTCTCCCATATCGGGAGAAGGAGAACAACCTTTACCACAGGACGTGAAAACTGGCACTGAAATCAGTCTGCATAACAAACCTTACTGAATAACCCTCTCATACCATTGATTTCCCCTATGTATTTACCTTCCCACAAGTTATTGCCCCAGAAGCATGCCCCCCTCCTTTTTTTTTTTTTTTTTTTTTTTTTTGGTCTAGTCACTTCTCCACAGTTTGTTAAACAGGTAGATTAGCTCTCAAACCTAACATTTTTGGGAATATTTACTTCTTTTCCGTGAAGCTTCTCTGGGGATATGAAATGAACCATTTTTTCTGTTAATGTCTTTTGTCAGTTTAATTTGCATACCCCAGTCACAGTGTAGAGGATACATTTTTTTTTTCCTTCTCTACCATTATTTTCCAATTCTGATCACTCATGTGGTATTTTTTAATGACTTTTTCATGACTCAGAAAATTGTGTGAAATCATTGCTGTATTGGTAAAGAACACATCTGAATTGAGTGTAGACACAGGAAAAAAAATCCAACCATTTAAATTTACCCACTCTAAATGTTGGCAAATGCTATAATGGAGGCGCCTGATATACATTATTATAGTAAATAATAATTAAAGGCAGCAAATCTCTGTTTCTAATCATATAATAAAAATCCCATACTCATTCACAGTACAAAGCCTAAGAGCTCTGAGCCCACAGAATGATTTTGGAAAAGTTAAAAAAAGAATAAATTTGAATGCAGATGTAATTACCACAAGCCCGAACAACAAAAATAAAGTGCAGACATATCTGGATAGGAATTAAGAGTTAAAACATTATAAGAATAAATCATATAATGTAAATAAAAAGTGAGTGGAAAATTACTGTTTAAAAGAAGAAAATTTTCAGCTGCTTTCACTAAATTGAATCAAGAATCTGGCTTTCTTCTTCATTGAACATAAATGTGAAGTGAGAATAATTCCATGAATAATCCAATATTTGTTCTTCTGCTCTTTGATTTTTAAGTTTATTCTAAATTTCCCTGTATTTTGAAAATGGTTATTTTTCTACACGTTAACTCCTGAAACAAAATGACTTTTCTGTTTACAAAAAAGTATTATGGATATATTTTCTTTACTCATCTTTTAATGTGAACATCTAAATAACTGTTGTCTCTGTTTCATAGGCATGAACATCCCTGTGATCATGAGTCTGGCTCAAAACCAATTTACAGCAAATCGTCCATTTCTGTTTATTGTGAAGAATAGCCCAACAGGTATCTTTTTGAGAATTCTCTGGGACAACTGCTTATGTTAAACAGACCCAGTTCTAGCTGCTATTTAGTTTTTATTTTAAGTTTATTTATTTATTTTGAGACAGAGAGAGAATGTGCCCGAGACAGGGAAAGGCAGAGAAAGAGGGAGAGAGACAATCAGCACAGAGCCTGATATGGGGCTGGATCTCATGAACTGTGAGATCATGCATGACTTGGGCCAAAATTAAGAGTCGAGTAGAGTGCTTAACTGACTGAGCCACCCAGGCGCCCCTAGCTGTTATTTGTAATCTATATATCTGAAATCATTTATTCCTTCAATTTATTAAGTTTATTGCAATTTTTAAATTTATTCCTTCAGTGGCTATTTGTGGAGTGCCTCTTTTATACCAGGTATTTTAAAGGTGACAGGGGCCTAAAAGTGAGAGTAATAGCTGCCAACACAGCTATTAAATATGGTAGCCATTTTAAATCCCCATCTCTAAAGCTAACACCATTCCAGTAGCTTAGATATTTGACAAATAACAACACAGAAGCTCAGAGAGAGGTTATATAATTTGTCTAAGGTCATATAGTTGAAACACAGCAGAGGGAAAATAGCACCTGTTTGTCTCAGAAGGTAACTCTCTGTGATGTTACAACAGGAGTAGAAATTGGGAGTTGCACAGTTGCGAAGGTTTCAGAGGTAGATTCCTAAAGAAGTGACTAGCTATGGGCTCTAAGTGGGAGGGAGAGGTCACATATATGCAAATATATGCAAATACATACAAATCTCCAATGTGGGCTGTTGGTGAAAGATGATGCAGTTATAGTTACAAAAGGTAGAGGTAGTAGTGGATTGGATTGCATTTGACACAATGGTAACAGGTGGAGTATTTGGCCAAGGGCTCTGCACACAATGTCAGTATCCCTAGAGACTGACAGTGTGAACGTGGGTGTCAGAGTGGGCTCAAGTCCCAGCTCTGTTAACTAATAGTTGTAAGACAAGTCAATTAAACCTCCTAAGCCATATTTTCTTCACCTCCAATTTAAACAGAATATTAGTACTCATCTCCTAGAGTGAAGTAAAAGAATATATGAAGCCTGTAACACTATGCCTGACACATAGTGTTCATTATGAATAAATCAATAAATATAAATGAGTGAATGATTGACTACATGAAAGAAGGAAGGAAAATGGAAAAGTTGCTTTTTAAAATTGTTATATGGAAAAGAGACATAGTTAATTTCAGATCTGAATCTGTTAGGTTAGCTCATGATGGTGCTCATGCTATTGACCCCCTAAAGGATATACTAGTGTCTTTTTTTAGGCTCCATGAAACCAATGCTGAGTGACCCTTTCGAAAGTTATATCTTGGAAACAGTGAGGCAGTTTTAGATTTGCTGAGATTGCATTAACACAACTTCAATTCCAGTGGATGGGTCAGTGTTAAAAGATATTCTGAGAATGTCATTTGATCTATACATCTTTAACCTTTGGATAACTCTAATTTCTTACAATTAGTATGTAATTGTTAAGTATGGAGAACAGAAAGAAATGGAGCGGCATTGGACATCAGTGCATAAGGAAATAATTTAGAATAATGATGTTTGACTCTCAGTTTTCTAAGTTGAAGAACAAAGGCCATGTAATTGCTATCTGTTAAGCAGCAATGAAAATTCAAAACCCCAAATAATCCATTTATTTATTTATTTGTGATAATGCTTAACCATCAGACCTTAATGACAATTTCTACTGTTTTGTGATCTTTATTGTAATGAGACTTTCTAAACTAGGGTTACTCCCTTAAAGTATTGTTTGAAATGAATAGCGACTCATTCATCGGAGGCTGTAAATTGTTGCCATATAAAATGTAGATTGGGCTATTATGTTAAGACAATATACATTCAGTGATTTATTTATTTTCCTCTCACAAATGAACTGAGGAAATCATTGAGGTTGATGAAAATGGTGCCTTAGCATAGCATAGTAAACTACTAAGTGGCTTAACACTTTATATAAAATATGTTCATTTGATGATTTCTGAAGTATGAGGGATGGATGATTTTAGATTTAGTGCAAATCAATTTTTATCTAGATTTAATATTTTCTTTCATTCAAACAGTCCTCTTGTGCAAAATACAAACATTATTTGTATTTTTCTATCATGTTCGTCTTATATTTCAGTATATTCACCCGAAGCTCCTATTAAGCCAAACTTGCAGGGAAACGAAGAACACTTTTTCTTCTTTTAGGCTGAGGGTGTAGGCCAATGTTAGAGACTTTCAGAAGAAAATTGTGAAAGATGCTACACGAAATGTGCCATTTCTTAGAGAGTGAATGATGATTCTGAAACTGACAGTACTCCACACACAATAAAAAAATATGTATGTATACATATATATGTACATACATATATATGTATGTATACATATATATATATATATATATATATATATATATATATATATAGTGTGTTTACAATTCTTTCGGGTTTTGTGTTTGAAGAAGCAGACTGAAGGATATCTATTAAGAAATCCTTCTTCTGCCTTTGGTTATGCTATTGTACTTAGTATTGTATTAGGTGGTAAAAGTTGTTTCTATCTGATGGAGATGTATGAATATATTGATTAAATATGGGGGACACCTCTTTGAGAAGGGGGACTGTAGAGAAAAATGGAAACAATAATTTCTGTTTCAGCCTACCTCTAGATCCATTCCTGTTATGTCCGGGAAGAGTTTGCTAATCCATCCAGTTTAGTGGAGAGTAGATAGGTGACTGCATATGGACTCCATTCAAACTGTGGTTCTCCGTGGTCAAAGAAACAGATCAAAAAGGCTAGGACAAATGGCTTTTATGTAATGTCTTCTGCTTCTGAGCATTTAAAATTTTAAACAATTGTCTTCAATTATGAGGTTAGTTTCCATAAAAGTGACTTTAAAAATATCTAAACAATTCCAATAAGCATTTTAATGCCGTAGAGTTATAAAGATACAACCATCATTGCTGATTCCTATTGTCACAAAATCCTGGGAAAGTTATTTATGTGTCTCCATCTATTTGAAAAACAGGAGTATTTGTTTTCTTTTTATTGGAGTTATTTTGAGATTTTTGAGGCAAAGTATTATTGATTATAATCATAAAAAGAAAAAATCTGATGGAGATTATGTCTATTTCTTTTTTTTTAATTTTTTTTTCAACGTTTATTTATTTTTGGGACAGAGAGAGACAGAGCATGAACAGGGGAGGGGCAGAGAGAGAGGGAGACACAGAATCAGAAACAGGCTCCAGGCTCTGAGCCATCAGCCCAGAGCCTGACGCGGGGCTCGAACTCCCGGACCGCGAGATCGTGACCTGGCTGAAGTCGGATGCTTAACCGACTGCGCCACCCAGGCGCCCGAGATTATGTCTATTTCCATGTTATTGGCTCTTCTAAGAGTGACTGTCTTTGGACTGAACACTAGGGTTAATGAAAACTATTATTTCAAATACATTTCAGTATAATTTTCATTAGCTTTAAACTTATGTAAAATTTATTTTATCACTTTTGAAATTCATATTTATTTGTTTTCTTCTCTCTCTCTCTCTCTCTCTCTCTCTATGTAATTTATTTTCAGGTTAGCTAACATACAGTATGTATAGAGTGTGCTCTCGGTTTTGGTGATAGAGTCTCGGGATTCATCACTTACATATAACACCCAGTGCTCATCCCAACAAGTGCCCTCCTCAATGCCCATCACCCATTCCCCCCCTCCTCCCCCCATCAACCCTCAGTTTGTTCTCAGTATCCAAGAGTCTCTTATGATTTGCCTCCCTCTCTGTTTGAAACTATGTTTCCCCTTCCCTTCCCCCATGGTCTTCTTTCAAATTTCTCAAGGTCCACATATGAGTGAAAACATGATCTTTGTCTTTCTCTGACTTATTTTACTTAGCATAATACCCTCCAGTTCCATCCACGTTCTTGCAAATGGCAGGATTTCATTCTTTCTCATTGCCAAGTAGTATTCCATTGTATATATAAACTACATCTTCTTTATCCATTCATCAGTTGATGGGCATTTGGGCTCTTTCCATAATTTGGCTATTGTTGAAAGTACTGCTATAAACATTGGGGTACATGTGCCCCTGTGCATCAGCACACCTGTCTGGATAAATTCCTAGTAGTGCTACTGCAGGATCATAGGGTAGTTCTATTACATATGTCTGTAAGGAACGTAAAAGTCAAGGCAACGCTTGGCACTGATCCATTCAAGCCACTTATCTTACCCTAGTTTATTTTTTTTTATTTTTAATTTTTTTCAACTTTTATTTATTTTTGGGACAGAGAGAGACAGAGCATGAACGGGGGAGGGGCAGAGAGAGAGGGAGACACAGAATCGGAAGCAGGCTCCAGGCTCTGAGCCATCAGCCCAGAGCCTGATGCGGGGCTCGAACTCACAGACTGCGAGATCGTGACCTGGCTGAAGTCGGACGCTTAACCGACTGCGCCACCCAGGCGCCCCAATCTTACCCTAGTTTAAAAGAAAAGTGAATGGGTTTTTGATACATCTTGTATTTCTACTTTGTCCTCTAGTTCTTAGTTCCCTTTCACCTGCAAACACAGAACAGCTGGACTCAGGTGTTTACATGTGTGCTGTGTACAATATCACCCTAGTGAGGATTTGAAAGCACTAGACAATAGAAAATATTGTCTTTTGCAGTAAGTTTTGATTCTGAGCTGAAGGAAGACATCTGAGAAGCTGCACTCTTAACCTTAAAGACTTACGTTACATGTATAAAAAGATGACTGCAAATGCCTTAAATTAAAACCTCCACCATGCTCGTCACCATTTCATTATATTATGTTTGCCTGAGTCTCTATATTTAGAAGAATACCTCTCCGCCACTTTATTTTTGCCTTCCTGTATGAAAAACAGGACTAATGCATTTTCCATGACAAGCTGTTGTCGGTGTTAATTTACTTCATAAATTACCAGAAAATGATTAATACTTATATAATTACATATTTTAGACAAAGGAGAGGGTTTCGCTGTTCGACATGGTCTATTTATCTTATAGATAAATAAAATATTAAATGATTTGTTAAAATATTCAGAAAGACTAATTATTATCAACTTTTTTCTCCAGTAGTTCCTAGGTTTTTTTTTTCTTTTCCTAGACTCAATTTTATTTATGGGAAAGGTGACAAATCCTGACACCCAAAAGATGAAGGCAAGAGATTTGGATTCACTGTGAATGAAAAACACAGCCTCAGAATATAAGATGATTCCTGAAAAATAGTTGATCAGCAAAATAGCATCATCTTGCAAATACTTCCTACACATCTTTTTCTGTTTTAACTGTATCTGTATTAATCTGTACTAATACAGACATGTACTAATGAATAAAGGAAATTATTAATAAATGAAATTGTGCATTTAATGTTTCTGGTCTTTCTGTATGTTTTATAAAGTCTATATGAATCAAAAGTGGAGAACTTACATAAAATGTTAGTGTGTTAGAACAATCTCATCAAATTTCTATCTTAGATATCAAAGTCTCTGTATTCCTCAAAAACTGACCATATGACCTCCAGGCACAGCAGCGTTATCCAGACCATGTAGAAGTAAGGTCAAGAGAGAGAGTGGGCCTGGTGTGTGTCTCTACAGGTGCCATTTAAGGTACAGAGATCTAGTATCTATGACTGTAGATGCACTTTAAGTATTTTGCTAATCTTAATCTTGGTTTTTTTTTCAGTTTTTATTTTAATTCCAGTTAGTTAACATACAGAGTTGTATTAGTTTCAGGTGTTCAAATAGTGATTCAACAATTCCATACATCACCCAGTGCTGGTCATGAGAAATCCACCCCTTAATCCCCATTACATATTTTACTCATCACCTCACTCACCTCCCTTCTGGTCACTATCGGTTTGTTCTCTATAGTTGAGTCTATTTCTTGGTTTGTCTCTCTCTCTATGTGTCTCTTTCTTCCTCTCTTTTAATGAATGGATAAAGATGTGAGATATATCTATACATAAGATAGGTAGATAGATAGATACATAGATAGATAGATATAGATATAGATATAGATATAGATATAGATATAGATGTAGATAGTGGAGGAATATTATTCAGCCATACAAAAAATGAAATCTTGCCATTTGCAATGACATGGATGGATCTAGAGAGTATAATGCCAGGTGAAATGCGTCAGTCAGAGAAAGACAAATACCATATGATTTCACTCACATGTGGAATTTAAGAAACAAATGAGCAAAGAGAAAAATCTTAATTGTAAGTCCATGTATTACATTTACTATTTGCCATTGTTTCAATACCTTTTGGGGGTATATCAATTTTTTTCTTCTGATTTATGCTTTAAACATGTATAAGAAAGTAAAATAATGAGAACTTTTATAAAATTTTCCTATGCATGAAAGTGGCAGCTAAATTAGTGTGATTTAGGGAAGCTGACCTTCCAAGATTTTGTAACACTGAATGACAGATGTATTAGGGCCAAGATTGTAATCTATAAAGATTAAATGCAGAACCCTTTCTCTGCCTACTCTCAAATGTCAGATCCAAATATTCAAAACAATGCTACATTCCAATGATTTACTAGAACAAGTTTCATTGTTTTTCCATTTTGATGTTAATACTGTAAAGTGTCCTTTTGTTTGTTTGTCTAGGCAGCTCTTGGTAGAGAATTTAATGATAATGGCAACCCATTGTTGAGCCTAATCACCTGTTAGGCACCGAAATAGGTATTTTATCTACATTATGTTAAACATACTAAAAACCCTGTGGAATAATGTTACCCATGTTCCAGATGAGAAAATGGAGGCTCCAAGCCAGCATATAAATTAGTCACAGAAATAAAGCAAATAAATATGGTGGCCTTTAAGTATTTCCAAGTTTGAAGACAAGAGTATCTGAACTAGAAGCTTGTGACCATAATCACTGAGTCATATTCCCTTCTACATAAGTCCTTCCAAGTAGTACAGATCTTCCCCCTAAAACATTGTGCTGACTAGTCTCCGAAGTCTAGGTTTCTATCTACAGAAGAATCTAGAACAATACTCAAGACATTATAAAGACAACTTTATAATTAATTATGATTGCGTAAAACTATAACATAATTGCAAGCAATGTTCCTTTTTCTAGACTGTCAACTTGAGCTTACTTAACCTATAGCACAGTAAATGCTAATCTATATGTTAATGATATGCCACAAATTTGTTGCTCATCACGGAGCTGGTTTAAAAATATGCTTCCTCGATTAAGGAAGAAGAGGGTAATAAGCTGTTAGAGGACAGTGGTTGCCTTCAGGTCTGTCCACATTCCTGTTTCCTTTGGATGGTGTGAGCCTTAGGATCCTCTTCCATGTGTAACATGTCAGGTTGCTCTGGAGATTGATCTGTTCTTTCCAGAACTATTAACTGAGTTTCCACCCTGTTCCAGGCACTGCTCTGGGTACCAGGGATATACTAGTGAACAAATCTACCGGGGTCTCTGCCTTCATGGAGCTGACATTTTACTGATGGCAGAAAACAATAACCAGTGAACAAATAAAACAGGGTAAGGAAATAAGGGTTTTATAAATGAGACTATGTAATAAGTTGACTGCCCAAGTTTTAAGTTAAGTAGATATTTTCATAATATGTTTCTAATGTATTTGCTTTTCTTGAATAAGATCTGCCAAATATCTGCCTCAGGTTCCCTCCTATGGAGCCTGATTTTGCACTGTCAAATGTTTTTCTTCACTGATTTCATGCTCTGCATCTGGTAGGTGTTACTTGGGTTTCAAAAGGAGAGCATTTAAGCTCCTTATAGAAGAAGGAGTAGCTTTCTGGTGTGGATTCAAGCTGAAAATCCTCTCTTTCCCCACTTCCAGGTTCAAGAAACATAGTTGCCATAGCACTTTCAAGATTAAAACCTGTAATCTTTACCTTCAGGGAAATTAACTCAGTAGTTATTATAGGTCCATATCACAAAGGTTAGAAATTTCTGGAACATATTTATAAAATATAAATATATATATATTAAATAACATAAGTATGAAATCATTTTCTTTGCCAAGCTATATACAATCTTTAAGATTCACAACAGTCCATAGTCTATGTGGGATAAAAATATTGTCAAATAAATACCCCTTGAAAAAGTCTAATGCATCACATACATATCACATATACATTTTTTTTTTCCTCCTTGAGGCAAAATGGCCATAGTAGTATTTGGGGGGAACTTTGGAATTGGGTTTCTTGACTTCACATAGTTATAATTCATGGTATATTTTAGGGTGAAGAGTATACTATATCGGGCAGTGGGACCTAGGGGTCAAAGACCTGAGATTTCTGTTTTGGGGTGAGATTTATAGAATTTCATAAACTGCGTAATAATGATCTGGAAAACTTGAAATACACAGAAAAATTAGGCAGATTTCATTAGAAGTCAGTGATTTGGACTTCTGGAAATAAGGTATTTTCTCACTGGATAGCCTCAAGACCATTGAGATACACCCAGTGTGCGGCTGACCCCTGAGCTGGGGATCCTGAGACTGACTCCATGCATAGGATGGAAAAGTGGGCC
This sequence comes from Felis catus, assembly GCF_018350175.1. NCBI lineage: Eukaryota > Metazoa > Chordata > Mammalia > Carnivora > Felidae > Felis > Felis catus. Next base: position 98,160,080 of record NC_058376.1, read on the forward strand.
TCCTATAATCTGTTTGTAAAGCAGGTTTTTTGTTGTTGTTTCTGTTGTTGTTGTTGTTGTTGTTGTTGTTGTTTTCCCCCCTGCATTTCTCTTTTTCTGGCTTCATGTGTGATCAACTCTAAATAAAGTCTGAAATTCTAGAGGTCAAAACCTGTTTTTTTTTCTTTCTCTTTTTGATGCTGATGGTATAATATAAAGGAAATGAAAGATGAGACATTTTTCACTTTCTAAAATTGTATTTTTAGCTTGCCACCTACCTCAATTCTCTGGGGCTTCAATGTCCTCACCAGTACTGTGAAGGGTTGGACAAATCTTATTTTAAGTCTTTATTCCAAAGTCCTATGTTTGTAAATCTTAGACTTCTCAGTGAAGACACATTTCTGGAATAATGTCTTTTGATCATCATTGTCCACAAGCGGTTAGAGTTTTCATAAAACAAAAATTCCAGAATGTGCCTCTCACTAGGATCTTGCTCTGTTACCTTGTCCTTAATGTATTTACAGTTGTCTATTTATAGGTTTGAGATTCAATTTTTTTTTCTTAATGTTTTTATTTATTTTTGAGACAGAGAGAGACAGAGCATGAGCAGGGAAGGGGCAGAGAGAGAGGGAGACACAGAATCGGAAGCAGGCTCCAGGCTCTGAGCCATCAGCACAGAGCTCGATGCAGGGCTTGAACTCACAGACTGTGAGATCATGACCTGAGCCGAAGTCAGATGCTCAACCAACTGAGCCACCCAGGCGCCCCAAGATTCAATTTTTAAAAACAGAATACATATAAAACATTTTACTCTTGTGGCAGAGACCTGTATCTGGTGATTTTTTAAAGTCTATTTATTTAGTTTTGAGGGGGAGAGGAGGGGCAGGGAGAGTGAGAGAGAGAGAAACAGAGAATCCCAAGCAGGCTCCCCATTGTCAGTTTGAAGCCCAGTGCAGACTTTGAACTCACGAAACATGAGATCGTGACCTGGGCCAAAATCAAGAGTCGAACATTTAACCGACTGAGGTGCCCTAGTGAAGATTTTTGACCATGACTTCCTTAGTGTAGAGCTATTGCTGGACAGTGGTGGACGAGCTGGGGACCACATTTCATCCATCATTGTATTTATCTGAGTGGGCCCTTGCCATTGGTTCCCACCCATGGAATTTGAGTGGAGGTGAGTGTTTCACTTGTGAGCCCAAATGATTAAGAAGCAAGTGCCCCTCTTTCACTGCTCTCTTTTGTACCATCTAGACCTCAATGCTGAAGATGTCAAGCGCTGACCCTGGGGGCTTTACTTAGGTGACAGAGCCTTTGTTAGCCTGGGTGCCTCTGTTACTGTGTGTTGCAGATCCTCTCTGCTGCCCAAGCAACCAGGAACACCCACTGGTATTGCAATGTGACGTGAACAAGAGTTACAGTCTCACTGACATTGAAGGGGTTGTTAGTGACAATAGTAAGTTAATTTGGTATTTTTAATGGGGTGTTTCCATAACAAGACCCAAAGTATGTGGAACAATTTGAAGTTGATAGCAGCAGCAGCAGCAACACAAACACAGCAGGCTGGAAGGCGGGAAAGTTTGTTAACCTGTGGAAATATTTAGTACAATGGTTGCTTGTAATAACTTCAAAAGTAGACCATGTGTATACTGACCCAACAGCCAGCCAGAGACTACATTCACATCTCTCTTAAACTTGGTAGACTGCTTGGTCTATTCTCAGCATATAGAATATGGGCAGAAATGCCATGTGTTACTTCTTTTTTTTTTTTTTTTTAAACGTTTATTTATTTATTTATTTTTGGGACAGAGAAAGACAGAGCATGAACGGGGGAGGGGCAGAGAGAGAGGGAGACAAAGAATCGGAAACAGGCTCCAGGCTCCGAGCCATCAGCCCAGAGCCCGACGCGGGGCTCGAACTCCCGGACCGCGAGATCGTGACCTGGCTGAAGTCGGATGCTTAACCGACTGCGCCACCCAGGCGCCCCTGCCATGTGTTACTTCTGGTTGCGGTAGTTACAAAGCAAGTTTCTCTCCTTTTCTTTCTCTTCCATCCACTCTGCTGGCTGTATATCAACACTGTATATGACCATGAAAGTCTTATAAGACATCTGGAAGATGGCAGAGGCTCCATCAGCCTGGGTTTCTGAATGATTGCATGGATCACATCTGTCTTATCCTCTGCTGCCAGCACTGACCATGGATTGCCACACTGGACTCTACTGGGAGCAAGAGATACACCATATAGTGTAAGCCATAGGAACTAGGTAACTAGGTATTTCACTCCGTGAAATAATACAACTTTGTTCTTAACACATGTTTTCCATGGATTAGCCCGTGGTGTATGCTTTCTCATCCTGGTGCCTGACACCTGGTAAAGTTCTGGAATGCTATTGCAATTTTCTTAGTTCTGTGAAAGAACTTCAGGATTGATGTTCCAGTGAATTTTGCCATGCAAATTGCTCAGTGTCATAGTAAAAATATATCTTCATCAAAAGAGAGGCAAGGATGTAAAATTCAGAATGGGGTGCTTTGCCGACTGCTACACAGCTGTCTTGAATGAGACCCTTTCCATAATAAAAAAGCAAAAAAGCAGCCTTTAACTTCTAGTTACTGTGTGTGTGTGTGTGTGTGTGTGTGTGGCAGAGGTGGGGAGCTAAAGGTTGAGGGTATCTTCTTTAAAGCTTTGTCCTAAACAGACTTCTGACTGATATAAAAATTATACCTACTTGTAAGGGATGAGGGCACAGGCTTGCGAATGATCTTTAAAAGCATGTTCTCAATGCTTCACAGAAAATGAGAGAAGAAAAGCTGCTCTGAGGAATTCTCCATAGACATTTGTGGAGACCAAAACAGATTTTTCTTTTGGATTATATATGCATATTAAATTTGAAGTATTTGTGTACCATTATTCATATCCTTATGTCCATGAAAGTATACAAAGACAAATTGGGGCCAGTTAAGTTCCTATTTAGTAATTAACTACAGCTTACATTTATAGAGATCTTACTGTCACTGAGAAGTGCATATACGGTATTTTATGCGATCCTCCTATCTCTGTCCCACCCTTTATAAAATGAGAAATTTGGAATCAAAAGGTGAAGAAACTTTGCTCTAGGATACTCATGGAGTATAAATGGTAGAATTAGTACCTGAACTCTGATTCTCTGACTCCAGATCCCACCTCTTAGTCGCTAAGCCAGCAATTCTCATACTTTAACGTGCATCAGATTCACCTGGAGGGCTTGTTAAAACAGACTGGGCTCCACCTCCGAAGCTTCTGATTTGGTAGGTCTTGGTTGGGTCCTAAGGATTTGCATTTCTAACAAGTTTCCAGGTGATTCTGATGCTTCCGCTCAGGAAAGCTACTCTGTGAACCCCTGAAATAAGGTAGACTGCTTCTCTTCTGTGAAGGTTTCTTTGCTAATGTTCAGAATAATCTGATATTCAATAAAACAGTATAGAAGCTACAAAAATACAAGATTCAGTGAAGAAAGAGGCCAATGAGAAAAGATTATATTAAAAATTCAAATAAAAAAGGTAAGTGAGGGGTGCCTGGGTGGCTCAGTTGGTTAAGCATCCAGCTCTTGATTTCAGCTCAGGTCGTGGTCTCACGATTTGTGAGTTCAAGCCCCCCATCAGGCTCTGTATTGACATCGTGGGGCCTGCTTGGGATTCTGTCTCCTTTTCTCTCTGCCCCTCCCCTGCTTGCTCTCTCTCTCTCCGTAACTCTCAAATTAAAAAAAATAAACTTAAAAAAAGTAAGTGAATTATAAAGATGATGTCTCCTTATTGCATTAAGAATAAAGCAAGACTCTGCAGCCAATATTCAAGTCTTCCATAATTTAATCCCACATTTCTAGACTAATCTTTACTCACCTGGTGCTTGGTTATGCAGCACATCTCCAATCTCTCACTTTGGGTGGGTGACTGTTAAATCTGCTTCCTCTACCTGGAAATGTTTTCTTTTTTTTTTTTTTTAATTTTTTTTTTCAACGTTTATTTATTTTTGGAACAGAGAGAGACAGAGCATGAACGGGGGAGGGCAGAGAGAGAGGGAGACACAGAGCCGGAAACAGGCTCCAGGCTCCGAGCCATCAGCCCAGAGCCTGACGCGGGGCTCGAACTCCGGGACCGCGGGATCGTGACCTGGCTGAAGTCGGACGCTTAACCAACTGCGCCACCCAGGCGCCCCTGGAAATGTTTTCTATCCCCTCCTGCAAAATGTCTGTCAAAGGTCTAATTTTGCTTCAAGACCTAGTTCAAGTATTTCCTTTCCTAAAAATGTCATCCACGTTTCTCTCAATTGCTACTTCTTTCCACTAACTCTCCCCTTATATCATAATAGTCCACCATCATGGAACAGCAGGCCCAGGAAGAATGGCATAGTTTTAATTGTACCATAATGGAGTCTTATTCATCTTTATGTTTCCCATAGGACCTAGGACTCTGTTGTATTCTGGCAGTTGCTCAATGAGGAGACCTCGAACTGAAATAAATAAAGAACTTTGTTAGAGCCAACAATTCAGGTATGTTTGCCTTATCAGTCTATATGAGGTCCCCAAAGTTGTAGATGATTGTATACAGTAAGATGTGTTTTAACTGTAATAGTGACAAGAAAAAGTGGCCTAAGATGACAAAAGTTTATTTCTCTTTCAAGTAAAAGAAGTTCGGAGCTTGCCAATTCATGGTTAAGATAGGGGTTCCATGGCTTTATCTCTATGGTATTGTGTCTTAGCTCAGGCTGCTACAACAAAATGTCATACACTGGGCAGGGCGGTGGTTAAACACATTTAATTCTGACAGTTCTGGAGGCTGAGAAATTCACCATCAAGGTGTCTTCTTTGGTAATGTGATTCTGTTCTCTACCGGCTTTTAAGTAATTTTATTAGAACATGCTGTGGTTGTATTTTCACTGTGTTTATCCTGCTTGGGGTTGTTGTCCTTATTGGACCGATCAGCTAAGAGTTAATATCAGATTTGAACATTTTTGGCCATTATTCTTCAAAAACCATTTTCTTTCCTCTCTCCACTTCTGTACTGGAATTACAGGCATGGTAGACTGTATCACATCCCTCCACAGGACACTACAATGTTCACGTTTTTCTGCAGGCACTGGTTTGCATAGTTTCCATTGTAATGTCTTTGAGTTCATTAATCTTTTCTTCCATAGATTCTAATCTTCACTGAGTTCTATCCAGTAAGATTTTTCATTTTAGATATATTTTTTAACTCTAGAAGTTTCATTTAAAAAATATCTTCCATTTTCCTCCTAATTTTATTTAGGTTTAATATTTAATATACTTATTTAAAATCTTGAATGTATTTTCATAGCTGTTTTAAGTCCTTGTCATCTAAATCTATAATCACTGTTGTTTGGAGGTCTGTTTTTTTATTGATTGATTTTCCTTTTACTTATGGATCACATTTTCTGCTTTTTTTTTTTTTTTTTGCATTTGTAGCACTGTGATTGGATGCTGGGCACTGTAATTGTTGTTAGTATGTTGCTGTGATTCTGGATTTTGTTGTCTGACTTTAAAGAGAATTGAATTTTATTTTAACAGTCATAAAATTACTTGTAGGTCAGATTGATCTTTTTGAGATCAAAGACAGAAAATTCAACTAGATACAGATGATAATAACATGAAAGTGGAGAATATGATTTGTATAAAGAAGGGTTCAGTCTTGAAAGAACTTCTGGAAACTGCTGACCAATTGCTTTTTCTGCTGGTTGTTAAAGTCATTATAAATATTTACATATTTAATTCTATATCCTCATTTTCTTTCCTTGTCTTTACCATGCCATCACTTCTTGGAAGAAAGAAGCAAAAATATGCAACTTGGTAGTGAAAGTATAGATACATATTCTCTCCCATTGCCTTGTGCAATGATTTGTTGCAGTTGAGGCAGCCTCATCCTTAACTTGATTTCCTTACTTTCATATCACCTTGAAGGGTTATACACGTGCATCCTGGAGAACAAGGAGATAACTTTAGATATCTTTGTAAATATTGAATTTAGCATGGAGATAATCATTTAAGAATAGATGGAATATGATTAAGTGAGTTCTGCTCTGGTGCCTTTTCAAAAGATTATAAGAAGAACCTTTTATTTGATCAAATTATCTAGAGATTATGGAAGAAAGAATTTAAAAGTTGATGTGTTTGAGCATTCTCAGATATACCAAATCACAGCATATATTCTCAGCATACATTCTCCTCCTTTTAGAGATTTGTAGAATTCTGTGATTTGAATTTGACTAGTATATTTACTTACATACTTATTATACCAGTAGGTTAGGATAAAAATATATCAAAACTAAAAAAATGCTGAAAACATCCATTTCTATATGTAGGTGTTCAAAGGAAAAAGTAATGTTAGTCATCTAAGGCATTTAAGTAAGTCACTTACTAATTTATTCATTCTACCTACATGATGATGAAAAGTTAACAGAGCAGGTTACCATAGGAATTTAAGCTTTTTCAGATTCAATTTAAATTTCCCCAAAGTATTTTATGTGTCAGCAAAATTAAAATAAGAATGAGATTTTCCCTTCAGAAGTTATTGGTATAGGATGCCCCAAATATGTGAATTTGGTTGGTTCAGCTAAAAGCCACAACAAAAAGGTATTTTTTGTTAAAATATTTAGTTGTTTACTTCTTGATTGTTAGGTTAATGTTGCAATTGTATAATTTGTAGCAATACTTCTCCAAGTGGCTGAGACTCTATGAAGTCAAACTATTTTCGTAATAATATCATGAAGCTATTTGCCCATTTCACTCTAAGTCTCTTATGAGTATACAGCAAAGCTTCCATGGGCTATAATATGTATGCCATTGCAACAGATTGAACAAAGAGGCAGGTATAAGGCTATTGATGTCATCAGTTAATAAAGGCATAAAAGAAATATGAAAAATATAAAGACATACTACTCTTCTCTGAAACTCTATTTCAAATTGGAAAATGCAGTTTTTAAAATAAAAATATATTATTTATGTAAATGTGTAATAATTTTATTACTGCCATTTTTAAATGAATTTATTTTTAAGTGCTCAGTTTTATTTCCTAAGATGACAAATATCTAGCTCTTTGGTATGCTAAACGATTAAGTATGGAAAGATTTCTTCAGACCAAAAAGTTTGAGAACCCCTAGTATATATTTATATAGGCCATAATAGCATAAGACAGTTAAGCATTAAACAACAACAACAAAAAATCTAGGTGACTAATGAGAGGGAGATGGGGAAGCATGAGTCTGGGAAAACAGGAGTATATGACACTGTGAAAAAGACACATCACAGTCAGAGATATGGTCACAATGTGGATAACTATTTCAAGTATTACAGTCCCTCCCCAATATTTTTCTCACATCAGAAAAGGAAACAGAATAGCTCTAAAGTCTTTTACATGACAGAACAGATGTACTATAGAGCAGAATATAGCCGTAGGGAGCTGTATCTATGGAGAATCAACGTAAATTAAAAAAACAAAACAAAACAAAAAACCATCCATATGTGTGTGGATATGTGTGTGTGTGTGTGTGTGTGTGTGTGTGTGTGTAGATTGATCTACTATCTATCTATCTATCTATCTATCTATCTATCTCCCCCTCCTGAGAAATTAGAAAATAGAAAATGTTTTTTAACAGAACATGCATTAAGAGAAAAGCAAAACTCATTTCTATTTTCCCAGTGTTTGCAGAGATCTTTGCAAGGTAAATGAGAAATTCATGAAATTCAAGTAATGTTTAGTCAAGGCTCTTTGGCTATAGAAATCTACCATGCTGAAACAGCAAAGGGGATTTATTTGAGAATACAAGGATATTTTGGTTACCCAGGGAGAAACTGCACCCAAGTTTCTGGAGGGACCAGAACACAGAAGTGACCAACATCAAATCTTCAGGACGTTATTAAATTATTCTCCTTCCTTTTAAAACATTATGGTTCCACATCTTTGCTTCTCTCTGGGATCCTAATAAATTCATGTGTCTGTAGATTGGTGTTTGTGCTGTCTCATGCATGTGGTTAAATAGGTCTCACATAAATTCTCATGTTTACAAGCCAAGCCATCATCATTTTAGTCCAATTCCAAATGCTTAGAATAATCTGGTTGGCCCAGTTTAGGTCATATGCTGAGCTCTGCTCAGGATAGTTATTGTCTAGAGTTAGTTACGAGCTGCTGCTCATGAAAGAATGTTAGCTCTCAGAAAAGTGCCTTATAAACTGGACAAACACTGCCTTTCAGCGGAAATGAGATATGTAAATATATCTAGCAGATTTCTACTTATCTCTAGGAAACTTAGTTACCCTACTCAGTATTTCAGCCAATCACTCAGGCAATCACAGTGCCTCATGATTTCAGTACATGATCACCACAATTTTAGTAATTGGTGTAAAGACTCTTTTCACAAATAACATTGTAAGTTGACTGTTTTGATAGAAATCTCCTGGACAGTTTTCCTTATGAAGCTTGAAGCTCTCTAAGCAATTGCTACATTGTAATGAAATTTATTTCCTTGGGCCCCAGACCCTAACCTAAGTTAATCAAAACATATATATATATATATATATATATATATATATATATATAAATGGGTGCAACCTGAGAAAATAACCGTGGATATCCGTAGGTCTGCACTGGAAGCATAGAGCTGGCTTTTAGCCCTAGGATCAATTGCTAAAGTAGTATTCTGTCCAGAATGCTCTCTGTCGGATCATCCCATCACTGTTGGTGATGTTAGAACTACATTCAATCACACTCATAAAATGGAAAGCCTCAAGGCCACCCCTTCCCTGCAGACTGAGTCAGTGGGACATGGACCATCTGGTCTGACATGCAATGATGGACCTCTCCTAGAACAGTCAAAACACGGATCTGTTTTCTTAGTAATACGACCCACTCCCTATGAGTCCTACCTAGAGGGTGCTGAGAAAATGTGATACCCAGCTCTTCTTTGGCCACGTACTCTGTCTTTTATTCCTCTAGCTAATGGGAGAAATTAGAACTAGAATTCAAGGTTGACTGTGTCTGATGAGTACTGTCTCACGTGTGTCTCTATGTAAGTTCCCACTTAATTAAAGGGGAAAAAGTAATTTCTGTAGGTCCACTCTTGGGATTAGAAAGTTAGATCTTAATTAGACTAATTTAGTAAGTAGGGCAATATGATGTGTGCTACAGTTATAGTTCTTTTTATAAACAATTCATTTGAAATCTCCACTCTCAATGCTTATCATGGCTATACCCAGAAATGATTTCTTCTAGTCCTTAACAGATCCTGAGGTCCTAATTTGATGTTCTCAAATTCCCTGCCATCATCTAACATAGCCAACAACTGATGTACTCAAAAGAATACTTACCCAAATGTTGAAATTGGGTGGTGGTATTAGGAAACAGGACCCAACTCCCAGACCTTCTCCTGGCTGGTTGCCTATTGCTGCCCTAGATTCAATATCACCCTTAGAACCAGACAAGAGAGTTTGGGTCCCCTGTATAAACCTCTTCTGTCTATGCTATCTCTCCAAGGAGTCAAAGTCTGCAAAACCAAGGGTTATGCCCATCCAAAGCTCGGGACTCTATCTTCTAAGCCAAGTTCTGGATACCTGAAAGCCCCCAATTCACTTTCTAAACAGCCCAAGCCTACTTCCAACATATATGTAGGGCATTCCTAGAGTCTGTTTTCTCTGGGAAATAATGCACAGCTATAGGGCCCACTCCAAAACCCAAGGAAGGGCCAAAGGACTGGTTTTTGCAGGAACATAGATGGAGCTTAGATTTATAGATTGAGATAAGCATGTAACCAGATCCTTCCTAGGGTGCGGTAGAGGCAGGAATAGAGGAAAAAGGAATGAGTTACCTCCTTTAGGGCACAAGGGACTGGCTCTCCTTATGCTGTCATCTATTGTTACAGAAACCCAGTGAATTCAAGTATTGTAAACTCAAACCTGACCTTTCAGGTTATTATGAAGGTTTATTTATTGCAGTAGGAGAATAGACATATTTTCTTTAAATTATTGGCTTGATTTACAGCTTTATTACTTGGGCATATGGTATGTGGGCCTCCATTTATATTCTTTCCAGGGACTAACAAATGTTAGGGGTCAGCATGCCTAGATTCTTAGGAGTTTCCAGAAAAAATGCAAATCCTTTTTTAAGATATGACTTTTTGCCCTAACTCTAAAGTATTTGTTTGAGAGGCTAAGCTGGACAGGAAGAGACAAAAACGAATTCCTCTGACAACTTAAACTGGAATCAGATTAGGCAGCACAGCCTGTTTATGTCTCTTCCAAGCCCAGAGCTACATTTCTTCTCTTTATAGTCAATCTTCAAATGCAAGGGAAGGTGAATCTAAGGAAATTCCTAAAGAAGGGGAGTGGAAGATAAAGGGTTCACTTTAAGACTCAGAGAACATCAGACTAAAACCATCTCTAGGATTCTTGTATCTGAGACTGACCGTGGGCCCTGAAAGACATTTTCTCTATCTATGGCTATGGTTTCTTAGTGAAGAGACACGGAAAATTACCATCGAGATATTATTTGTATTTCTTGGGCATTTATTAGGTTAAAAAACTATAGGTTGAATATTTTCTTCCATGACTCATATTGCTGTTATAATTAAGTCCAGAACAAAAATCACTTTCAAGAGTTGTCATAGATTGGCACCTAAAATTGGAAGACCTGAGGCTAAGATTATTGCGCACGAGTAGATTGAGAAATATTCTCGAGCAGTGCCCTTTAGAGAACCATGCTTCGGTGAGATCAGCGTGTGCCCAGGTGTGCCCTAACTTATAAACACAGCCTTCAGTGATGCATCAGCCAGAGCCAGGATTGCTGTTTCCCAACATTCAAGTAGCAGCATGAATGCTAAAAATTCAAATTTCTTACTGTCCTTCAACTGGTAAATTAATCCTGCAGTATTTCTTTATTATTATTATTAAGCATCTAGGTATCTCACCATTCATGGAATTTTATGGAACCTAATATGAGAGTACAGTTCAGATGTTAATAAAGTTTGTAATGGCAATATTATTCACCACTGATCTTCTGATCAACTGCCATGTTTTCTGGCAGGTCAAAATGTGGGAACATTAGCCATATGGTCTGTTTTCAAGCTTGATCTTACATCCAGCTATGTGGCAATGTAAGTCCTCATAACGCCTAACCTTTACAGGACTCACCCTGTGTGTAAGCAGGTTAGGTGGCTGCCTTGGACACATGATTTTGGAGGCTGCAAACCCTCCCTATTTCCAATATTTTTAAACATCTACTCTGCACCCACTATTGTACTAAAACGTTTGCTGAATGCTAGAGCTAGGAAGACATAGACTTTGCTTTCCAACTCATTAGTGCTGTGAAAGTAGCAGACGTGGTTGACTTGCCAAGGTTGCGGAACTCTTGTAGGAAAGGTGCTCTTTGTCATTAAGTAACTAGGTCTCTATGCTGCCTGTGTTAAAAATGCAAACATGGAAGATAAAACTCACTGGTCTATTAATATCTATATTAGTTAGGTAAAGGCTAAGCTGCTATTAAAAATGTAGGTCCCAAACATAGTGGCTTTACAAGATCCGTCAGTTCTTAGGACATGTCATTATCTGTATGAGCAAAACTAAATGGCAGATAAGTCCATGTTCTGGCTCGAGGCAAGGGAAAAGAACACGTGTTGGGGACAAGCAATTTTTTTTTAAACCAATGAAGTAGACATTGCACTTACCACTTCCACTCATATTCTCTTGGTGACAACTAAGTCACATCCCAGAGTCAGTTGCAAAGGAGGCTGGAAAATGTAGTCTTAGCTGTGTAGCCACATACCCAGTTTGAACTCGATTACTATAGAAGAATATGAGTATGGATTTTGATAGACAACTAGCAGTCTCTACCACAGAAGCATTCAGAAATGTCAGCATTTTCTGCATAGTCCATTCAATGTAGTAGCTATTGCTTTAGTAAAATCTTGAAGTTATGGGATATAGAGCAGGAATATTTTTAACAGGGAGAGGGTGAATAAGCACTCTGCAGACTACTTGAGACTGATTGTGAGTTGAGCGTGCAGACAAGACTACAGTTGCCTAAGATAAACTTGGAGACACTATGAGGGATCCCCGTGGAACAAAGCAGAGCAGGTAGTAGGACATGGTCAATATTTTCCCAGAGCTGTCTGCCAGCACATCAGTAATGATAATACGCACACATTCACTTTTTGCAAACCATGTTATACCTATACTTGCCTTTCCGATTGGAAAAGTAATATAGGTATGGACATTACTTTTGGGTGTTTCTTTATGTAAAATTGTTTTAGTGTTATCAGAAAAATCATTTTAAATTAATGTATTTACACTTGAGAGATTTCATACTTTTTCCCCCCTTTTTGATATCCTTATTTGGATTTTTTTAAGAAAAATTTAAACTACACAATGAAGATTATAGGCATATATTTATACTTACTCATTAAAGGTTTTTGAAATGCTTGTTGTTTCTGGGATTCGGTAGTTATGTGATGATCTGGCGCCACCCAGCAGACCAAGCAAACATTGACTTTGTTCCCTCTTACAACACAAGGCTGAGAGCGGAGCTAGCAGACAGGAAAGCATTCCTGGTGGTGAACTGAAGCAATTTCCACCAAAACAGCCTGTCTTGCCTCTTCCACTAGGCAGTCAGGCCATTCGGAAACTACTAGGAGAAAACTGATCTTTTGAATTAGATTATTATTATTTCTTTTTTACTATTTTTTTAAGTGTATTTATTTTTAAGAGAGAGACACTGAGTCGGCAGGGGCAGAGAGAGAGAGGGGGACATTGGATCTGAAGCAGGCTCTGTGCCGACAGCAGAGAGCCTGATGTGGGGCTCAAACCCACGAATCGTGAGATCGTGACCTGAGCCGAAGGCAGATGCTTAACTGACTGAGCCACCCAGGTGCCCCAGATTCTTATTTTTTAAATGCCAAATTCTACACCCCAAATTAGAATTTTCCCACCTTTTACAATTTCCATTCCCCCCCCCCCTTCTTTTCAAGAATAAAGTTGGGATTTGGCTCTTTATTGCCATAACTTAGTCCTTCTTTAAGTCCTCCTTAAAGTCTTAAGGAGAAACGTCTTATTTATGGCACTGTAGTTTAGATTTCCCTAATATTTGCCTCTTTTCCACACACCCTTTCAATCTCCTGAGTTCCCTGGAGGGTACCTCCATTGTATAAATTATAAAGAAAAGTGTATTAAAACTTTCTACTCTTTGTTGTGAAAAATAATAAGTAGGCTTTTGCCCAAATTGCCTTTAAGTATCATTGCATTCTTCTTTATAAATGTATCGCTTTTCTAGACCCTTCGCACAGTGCTGTTGATCACAACATAGTATCAAGGGCTAATTATCTCTGAAGATGTCACTTAGGCCAAAAATCAACATAATGCAAAGGAAACTATAATAATCACTCCAGTTGGGAAGAGTTTATTGGCCACTTAAATTGAACAAAGGGCCTGCTCATCTTTCTTATAGCGTGTAGTAGACTTTTTAATTATTGGTGACACCAGTTATTGATTTCAAGTCAGAAGTTCCTATTCAGTGTAAAAGTCAAGGTCCCTGAAAGATTAACTTCTATTAACTTTTTCTTCACCTGCACTTCTCATTCAGTCTTCAATTCAGTACGATCAGGTTTCCATCCCTTTTCTTCATGAAAGTCATTCTGTTAAAGAGTCGGGAGAAATGTTCCATTCTCTAAATACAAGGAATGTGCTTCAGTCTCCACTGTCTTGTAACATTTAGCTCCCCTGAGTACTATCCTCTTTTTGAATTCATGTCTCTCCTTGGTTTTCTTGACATACTTTTTTCTGATGATTATCCCGTCCTTTCCTTCTTTGTCTCCATCACAGTTTCCTCTTCCTCTACCTACTGTTTCTGACACAGAGTTCAAGGGTCTGTATTTGGCCTTATACTTGTGTCTTGGTATCTTTCAACCATTCCACTGACATCAGTCACTGTGACTATCTCTGACTTTAACTATTCAGTTGCCTATGGACATTTCCCACAATGTCTCACAGATAGCAAAAGTATCCAAAGTGAATTCATTGCCTTTCTTGTCAGTTGTGATTCTCTTCCTTACACTATTTTGATGAAAAGCATCCATCCAGTCTCCCAGCAAGAGTCCTTGAAGATTCTAGGAGTCTTCCTATCGCCGCTTCCTACCTGTACCAACCATCCAAGAACTAACTAGTTTCTATGAATGTTAGAAACTAAATACATCTCCAGTTTATTATCTTTTCTCTACCCCACTTCTTTCTTCATGAATTCAGCCCATTATCATCTCTTACTAGGTAACTGTAATAATTACTAATGAACAGTCAATCTCTCTCTCTCTCTCTCTCTCTCTCTCTCTCTCTGCCTCCTTCAAAACTTATTTGACAATTCCATCAGAGCGGAAACTGTAAATCTGATCTTATTATTTCCTTATTATAAAGTTGTTCTATTAATTATTGGCCAAAGGATGTTGAGAAATATCCTATTAAAATTATAAATTCATCCATTTCTTTTTGCAAAAATGTTATAGCCTCCTGTGAATTTGTGTATATTTCTGTAAAGTTGTGCTTCACTTACTTTTAGGCTCCATTGTTGGGAGCATGCACATTTAGACAAATTAGATCTCTTTGATGAGTTGACTTAGTTATCATTATGAAAATCTCTATCTTTGGTAATACTCTTTGTTTTGGAGCCTACATTATCAGATATTAATATAACCATACTAACTCTGCTCTGATTGGGGTTTACATGGTATGTCTTTTTCTATCCTTTTACTTTCAAACGATCCATGTTGCATTTAAAATGCAATTCTTGGGGCGCCTGGGTGGCGCAGTCGGTTAAGCGTCCGACTTCAGCCAGGTCACGATCTCGCGGTCCGTGAGTTCGAGCCCCGCGTCAGGCTCTGGGCTGATGGCTCAGAGCCTGGAGCCTGTTTCCGGTTCTGTGTCTCCCTCTCTCTCTGCCCCTCCCCCGTTCATGCTCTGTCTCTCTCTGTCCCAAAAATAAATAAACGTTGAAAAAAAAATGCAATTCTTGTAGAGAGGCCATTATTAGTATTAGTAATTGCTTTCTTAACTATTACTAATTACTATTAGTAATCATTTTTAATCCCTCTGACATTACCACTTCTTATTTGGCAGGTGTATTCCATTTACATTTAATGTAACTATTGGTATGGTTTTTATTTTTTAACACATTTCTTTACTTTTTAAATGTTTATTTTTAAGAGAGAGAGCATGGGTGGAGGAGGGGCAGAAAGAGAGAGAGACAGAGGATCTGAAACATGCTCTGTGCTGACAACAGCAAGTCCAATGCGGGGCTCGAACTCACTAATCTAAGTCATGAACCCTGAGATCATGACCTGAGCCGAAGTCAGATGCTCAATGGACTGAACCTCCCAGGTGCCCCACTATTGGTATGGTTGCTTAAAGTTTAACATCTTACTTTTATTTTCTATTTGTTTTTCCTATTTTTCCTTTGATCTTACTTTCCTGCTAAATTAATCTAGCATATTTTAGTATTCTAGTTTATCTAACCTGTTGGATTTTTATTTTATCTTGTATTTTTTTAAGTAGTTGCTCTCGGTATACATCTTTAACACATCATATTCTATCTTAAATTAATGTTATTTGGAAGCTCACCAAATTATAATTCCAGTATCCCCATTTGATCATTTTTATAATTCTTATGTATATTACTATTACATCTTACACCCCACAATATGAATGTTGTTTTGCTTTAAGTAGGCAGATGTCTTTCAAAGAAATCAGAGGAGGAAAAATAATTAGAGTCATATTTATCTCCTTATTTATCATTTTTAGCATGCTTCAAGTCTTCCTGCAGATCTGAATTTCCAAATGGTATCATTTTTTTCAATCTGAAGAACAACTTTTAGCATGTCTTGTAGTGCATGTTTTATGGCAACAAATTCTCTCAGCTTTCATTTATTATTTATTTATTTGTCTAAAAATATATGCAATTTACCTTCATTTTTAAAGGCTATTTCTGCTAGACATAGGAGTCTAGGCTGACACTATATTTTGGTTGTTTTCTTTTAGTACCTTAAAGATATCAATCCATTGTGTCTGCCTTGCAGTCCTTCTAATGAGATTGTTATTTCTCCGTGTGTGTTAGACATTTTACTCTGGCTCCTTTTAGAATTTTTCTCTTTACATTTGGCTTTCAGTAGTGTGACAGTGATATGCCTAGGTGAACTTTCTGTGAATTTTTTCTGCTTGCGATTCACTGAACTTCATGGGTTTCTAGTTTATGTGCTTTTAATCATAAGAAAAGACATTTCAGTCATTATTTTGTAAGGTTTTTTTTTTTTTTTCCTGCCCCATTAATTCTTTCCTATCCTTCTGGGACTCCAATTACACATATATTTGACTGCTTGATATTGTTCCATAGGTCAACTAATGCTTCTGTTTGGTGTATTTTTTTGCTTTGCTTTTCTTTTTATGCTTTACTTCTCAGAAAAGTGAGAATTGAGAAATAATACTTTTTTTTTTGAAAAATAATACTTTTTTTTGTTTGTTTGTTTGTTTTGGATCCAGAAACTTTCATTTCTTCTCTCAACTGTTGGCTATAGTGAGGAAATTATTCACATGTCAGCAAGGATTCATTTGACTGGGACTGAGTTGCAGCTCACTTCTGGTCAGCCCAAGCCCCAACATTCAGTTTCCTAAGGAAGGGCTAGTATCTTCGTTCTTACCAGGATTTGATGTGGGATTTCAGGTAACTTCTTTGGTTTCCTCCATTTCAGGCATAGGGAGAATGTGGGAGATGGGACAGATTGGTATGTTTTCTTTCTGTTTTTCAGTCCTGCCTTCACTTGCATCTTTCTTAGTAAATGTGGGAGGGGGAACAGATAACTTGCTGTGTTGAGCAAATCATTATACTTGATAGTTTTTCAGACTCCCAAACTTCCCACCATTGCCAGTAGCTCAGCTGACTTTGTGTCCACCCAGTTAAGTTCTGGATCTCAAGCAGCTGTCTTATCTCCCTTCATCCAGACTACCCAGGACACACTATTCTCTTATGAAGGAATCTTTCTCTGGAAATCAGTTCATCAAGACTTTCATGTTTCCATTGTTCTTTGATAGTCCCACAGAAGTATGGTTTTTGAATTATCTGTATATATATATTTTTTATGTTTCCATGGGAGCTAAGGTTTTCTATGTCATACTTGGAAGCAGAAAGTACCTAGAGAAGTTTCAGGTATTTTTTTTTTAAATTTTTTTTTCAACGTTTATTTATTTTTGGGACAGAGAGAGACAAGCATGAACGGGGGAGGAGCAGAGAGAGAGGGAGACACAGAATCGGAAACAGGCTCCAGGCTCTGAGCCATCAGCCCAGAGCCTGACGCGGGGCTCGAACTCCCGGACCGCGAGATCGTGACCTGGCCGAAGTCGGACGCTTAACCGACTGCGCCACCCAGGTGCCCCTCAGGTATTTTTTTTGAGACTCTACTCAAGTGTTACCTCTTAGAGGTCTTTACTGAACTTCTCTTTTGAAACCAATTTTTCTGTTGTGGCTCCTGTATATCATCCTATACTGTCAGCTGTGATTCTTTAGAATACCTAGTGGTTTATAGGATCTATCCTTCTATACGATAGTAAAATATTTGAGTCCAAGGCCTCATTTTGTTTATCCATTTAATGCCAATAAATAGTGTAGATTCTGCCTTACAATAGACACATAATGCATGTTTGTTGACTATACCATATTTTCATATATATATATATATATATATATATATATATATATATATAACATTATCAAATTGGTTTCCATACAACACCCAATGCTCATCCCAACAGGTGTCCTCCTCAATGCCTATCACCCACTTTCCCCTCTCCCCCACCCCTCATCAACCTTCATTTTGTTCTCAGTCTTTAAGAGTCTCTTATGGTTTCCCTCCTTCCCTCTCTGTAACTTTTTTTTTATTTTTCCCCTTCCCCTCCCCACCTGGTCTTCTATTAAGTTTCTCAGGATCCACATAAGAGTGAAAACATATGATATCTGTCTTTCTCTGCCTAACATTTCACTTAACATAATACTCTCCATTCCATTCACATTGCTACAGATGGCCAGATTTCATTCTTTCTCATTGCCACGTACTATTCCATTGTGTATATAAACCACAATTTCTTTATCCATTCATCAGTTGATGGACATTTAGGCTCTTTCCATAATTTGGCTATTGTTGAAAGTGCTGCTATAAACATTGGGGTACAAGTGCCCCTATGCATCAGCACTCCTGTATCCCTTGGGTAAATTCCTAGCAGTGCCATTGCTGGGTCATAGGGTAGATCTATTTTTAATTTTTTGAGGAACCTCCACAGTGTTTTCCAGAGCGGCTGCACCAGTTTGCATTCCCACCAACAGTGCAAGAGGGTTCCTGTTTCTCCACATCCTCTCCAGCATCTATAGTCTCCTGATTTGTCCATTTTAGCCACTCTGACTGGTGTGAGGTAGTATCTCAGTGTGGGTTTGATTTGTATTTCCCTGATGAGGAGTGACGTTGAGCATCTTTTCATGTGCCTGTTGGCCATCTGGATGTCTTCTTTAGAAAAGTGTCTATTCATGTCTTCTGCCCATTTCTTCACTGGATTATTTGTTTTCGGGTGTGGAGTTTGGTGAGACTATACCATATTTTCAATAGCCTCCCTGATCATGAATATGCTGGAGTTTTCTTGTAGTTGTTCTTGTTGTTGTTTGTTTTGTTGTTGTTTTTCCCATCATAGGAAATTCTCTTCCTTTCCTTTACCTAGGAAACTCCAGTTTATGCTTCAACATCCAGCTCAGTCAATCTCATTTTAGTCAGACTTTCCTGATCTTTAAGAGCACTTACCACATTGTATGGGAATTTTAATTATGTCCCCATCTCCAGCCCTAGAGTGCAAGCTATAGAAGGTACTAAAAGGAAGTAACTTAGTATGGTTGAAAGAACATTGGCTTCATTTTCAGATGGACTGGGGTTAATATGGACCAGGTTTGTCCTTAAAATTTTTGAAATCTTTACCTAATTTCTTAAGTTTTCTGAAACTGCCTATGTACTATGCCTAACACATAATGGCACTCTATAAATGGCAGTTATTATCACTGTGTGATATTAACAAAATATTTGTTGTTACAAAGTATTCACAAAATATTTATTGAGTGACTGAGTGAATAATAGCTGTAGTGATTTAATTAAACTTTCAGCAGCTTTTGCTTTTACTTGGATTATCTCTGTAAACTACTTTTTCTTACGTCTGAGATTTGCTCATTTTCGTCAGTTTAACAATGGCTCTCAATTAACTGTTTCTTTATAGGTTTTGAATGAAGTCAAGTTGGCCTGTAATAATTCCCTGCCTATTTAAGAAAAATTTATTTATGATGTCTCACATTCTCAAATTTTGCTAAAAGTTTGCAATTATCAGATATCTAAAATTAAACCTTCTTTCATGTGCTATCATAGTTCCTTAGACCAAAAAAGAAGGGTTTGTAGTAAATACCAGCCAGTCATGATAATAAATGCTCATTAAATCTTTATACAATTGATATGTACATATTTCATAATAAATTCACTAAGTGTAGAAAATATTTTCTAGTTAATACAACATATATATTACAATTTATGACTTATAATTTTGCTTTCTTTCTGTTTTTTCCCCTCTGTTTCAAGTTTTTATTTAAATTCTAGTTAGTTAATGGGGTGCCTGGGTGGCTCAGTCGGTTGAGCGCCCGACTTCGGCTCAGGTCATGATCTCGCAGTTCCTGAGTTTGAGCCCCACGTTGGGCTCTGTGCTGACAGCTCAGAGACTGGAGGCTGCCTTGGATTCTGTGTCTCCCTCTCTCTCTGCCCCTTCTCCACTCATGCTCTGTCTCTCTCTGTCTCTCTGAAATGTATAAATGTTAAAAAAAATAATATAAATCCTAGTTAGTTAACGTATAAGGTAATATTGGTTTCAGCAGTAGAATTTAGTGATTCATCACTTACATACAACACCCAGGACTCATTACAACAAATGCTCTCCTTAATACCCATCCCCCATCTAGCCCAATTCCCCCAACCTCCCTCCATCAACCCTCAGTTTATTCTCCATAGTTAAGACTTTCTTGTGGTTTGCTTCCCTCTCTCCTGTTTTTCCCCCTTCTCCTATGTTTTCCTCTTCCTCCTTAGACAGAGTGTTGATGATTTCCTCCTTCTTGGCCTGGAGCCACTCTTCACAGCCCTCGTGTGCTTTCATGGTCTTAGATCTGTGGGCCTCAGCCTGGTCATCCAGAAGCACCTTGCAAGCCTTGTCTGCCTTCAGCTTGTGGATGTGTTCCATGAGAATCTGCTTGTTTTTGAACATGTTACCCTTCACTTTCAGGTATGGACTCTGATACATGTGGTGTTCAACCTTAGATTCATGGTATCTTCTGAGCAGGCTGGCCCAGATTCTCATCCTCTTCATCAGGTTACCTTCTGAGGCTTCTGAGCATTGGCAGTGCCTTTTCTTTTAGAAATGCCCATATGCCTGCCCTTCCGGCAGGCCGAAGTGTTTTTCCAGCACTGAGCCCAGGAATGGACGGCTGCAGGCTTCTGGATGACCAGCCCATCTTTGATCAGTTTCCTAATCTGACGATGGGACTTGGCATTGACAATTGCATTGGTATCATTGGGGTCCAACCAGTCCTGCTTTTTGCCCACAGTGGAGGACACTGGAGGCAAGCCTCTTCTGAAGCCTGAGCATACTCATGGGTGCAGCCGCAGTGGCAAAAGGAAAGCTAAGCCACATCTTCTTTATCCATTCATCAATTGATGGACATTTGGGCTCTTTCCATAATTTGGCTATTGTTGATAATGCTGCTACAAACATTGGGGTGCATGTGCCCCTTCAAATCGTATTTTTGCATCCTAGTAGTGCAATTGCTGGGTCATAGGGTATTCTATTTTTAACTTTTTGAGGAACCTTCATACTCTTTTCCAGAGTTGCTGCACCGGTTTGCATTCCCACCAGTAGTGTAAGAGGAGTGCCCTTTCTATGCATCCTTGTTATGGCCTATAATTTTAAAGTTCGTAAAAATCCAGACTGAATATTTTTCTGAAGGATTGGGGACTTTTTATTTCCCACAGTAAAAACATCTTATTGACTATGTTATCCACTTCAGAGAATCTTATTTTTTTATGTTTGTCGTAGACTGACAATAGTATATTTTACATGGCAAGATAAAATTAATTTGCATTTCTCAGTTATAGTCAAGTCACTTCTTCTCGCTGTGATAAAATATTGAAAGGGAAAAAAAAACCCACTAGGACATCCTGACACATGCATACATTTCTGAAACATAAACAAAATGAAGAATTTGAGAATCCACAAATCAGTTTTTCAGTGTAGATATTCGTTATCTGCTCTCTCGCTTGACTGAACAGCTCTACGACTGAACGAGAATTAGAGCTCATTCAGTTTTTTGCCACTTCTTCTAGCACATTCATGAAGCAAAGTGCCAGGATGAAGTGGGCACACGACCAACTTTGTGGATTTGTTTCTCCTCTACATCAGGATGCTACCAGCCCAAATGTGCTTTGTTTCTTTTCTCTGCAACCCTTGTGCTTGATTTTCCTCATCCTCAATTTGCAATTTCCTGAGCCTAAAGTCATTCTCATCTTAAGTGCAACACAGCCTTTTTTCTTTTTTTGCCAGGGCGTTTGAGTTCACTGTTTTGAAAACCACGTAAGATCCAACCCCCCTCCCCACCCCAATACACCCACCACCAAACTCTGCTGACTCAGCAGGGCATTTCTCCTCTTGAAAGGCAAAGCCATTTCTAGGGAAAGTTCTCCTAAAGATGATTTGTTTTTTCTTAGCCTTATAAGTTTTGTCATCGTCTGCATTTCTCTCCGCATAAAAGGCTCCCTCCTGCCTTTCCCTTTTATTTATTGGCTGCTGTACTAACAATAGTTTTCCTGGAAGCAGGGGCATTTCTTTCCTTCTGACTTCTTGCTGGTCAACACAACTCTTCACTTTGACATGTTACATTTGGGAATGAAATATTAATATATGAGACTGGGCAGTGTTTCAAGAAAGATAAAATAAGGAAATAACATATATTTGATAATTTTTTGACATGGAAAATGTGTTGAGTGCGTGCTCACGTGGATCTTGTCATGGCATAGGGAGTAATTTATTTATTTTTAAAACAGCATTATGGGGGTGCCTGGGTAGCTCAGTGGGTTGAGCCTCCGACTCTTGATTTTGGCTCATATCATGATCTCAGGGTCATGGCACCAGGCCCTGTGCCAGACTCTGCTCTGAGCATGGAGCCTACTTAGAATATTCTCTCTCTCGCTCTCCCTCTCCCTCTCTTTCTATCCCCTCTGTCCTTTTCCCCTGCTTGTGCTCTCTCTGTTTCTCCCTAAAATTAAAAAAAAAACAAAGAGCATTATGGACCATCCATATAGCTTTTATGACATGACTTTGTATCTTTGCAAACCTAAGGTAATTCTCTTGCTTATCCAAATGGAATTTAGCAATTCAGTTGGTAGCTGGAAAAACAACAACAAAAAAAAACCTGGAAAATGCAAAGGAATTGGAACCAGGGAACACAAGTGAGAAGTAGAAGGCGGTGATGGAAAGGAGCCAAATTTCTACCACTGAGAATCTTTGTGCTTAACTAATATCTCATCAGTTCTGCAAGCAAGTCGCTGAATTTTTCATGTTTATAAATGAGATACTCAAGGATTTAATGATTAGGAAAGGGGAAAAAAAACGGTAAACAGTGTTGTGCTTACCATGTGAGACTGGGGGACAGTGCCTTTCTCCCTGGTCTTTCTTCTACAATAATAACAACCAGATCTGACATTATTGTGATATTTTATTTAAGTCCTGTGAAAAGCAGAGACAAGTGATGCTGGCTTAAATTTCCTGGAGATATTTGTGATATCTGTTTTTCATCATCCTTTGCTCTTATCAAGCAAAGGGCAAGAAAAATTGTTCATGTAATTTTTTCCGATTAAAATGTTCATCGACAAAAATTTGAACACTTTAGTGTATCAGCATCATTGTGTTTATTTTGAAAGAACTTTGTCATTTGCACACTCTTATTCATAAAGCATAAATATTTATAACATGCCCAGGCATTCATGACTAGTTTCAACAAAGCAGAGCAGAATAAAATGAGCTGTTACTTCTTAATAATAAGTCGAATTGGAGTATAAAAGATAACAAAAATCTCTAGGGTCGTGATCCCAATTTTACCCACTTATTTGAAACTGTATAAGAGTCCATTTGGGGGTGCCTGGGTGGCTCAGTCGGTTAATCATCTTACTTTGGCTTGCGGTCTGTCAAGGTCTCGCAGTCTGTGAGTTGGAGGCCGCGTCAGGCTTTGTGCTGACAGCTCAGAGCCTGGAGCCTGCTTCGGATTCTGTGTCTCCCTCTCTCTCTGCCCCTCTGCAGCTCACACTCTGTCTCTGTCTCTCTCTCAAAAATAAATAAACGTTAAAAAAATAACAGTTCATTTGGATATCATCTTAATATAAAAATAAATATAGGGGTGCCATCTGGGTGGCCCAGTCAGTTACACGTCCGACTTCAGCTCAGGTCACGTTCTCATGGTTCAGAGAGTTCGAGCCCCGCATTGGCTCTGTGATGACAGCTTGGAGCCTGAAGCCTGCTTAGGATTCTGTCTCCTTTTCTGTTTGCCCCTCTCCTGCTCAAGCTCTGTCTCTCTCTCTCTCTCTCTCTCTCTCAAAAATAAATAAATATTAACAAATAAAAACATAAAATATATGAATAAACATATATAAGTAATATTCCTTTGTTGTACACATAAACTATGCTTGAAATGTGATCAAATTAAGATTTTCTTGGAACTTAGTATCATATTTCTTTGAAATTTGGTTTATGGAATATATGAATCAGAATTATCTAGGTCAGGGCTTCTTAAACTATTTGGGAGAAAGGTCTTTTTTATTTTTTATTTTTCTTAACCTGTAGAGGACTGAAATTCTTGTCCTATGCTCTGTGCAATGAGACGAGTCCACTAATTATGGGGGCTTGGATGTTGCAACAATGTCAGATTGTTCATGAAGTTTCTAGTCCCTTATTCTCATTATCAGTACTTCTTTCTTCCAGGAGGATAACAAATAGTTTGGAAACGTGTGCTCATCTTCAAAGCTCGTCATCGAGTAGCACTGAGTTAGCAGGCTCGTGAAAATCTGAATCAGACCCTTGTGAGGTTGATCTTAGGGATCAGCATATCTAACAAGTCCCTAGGTGATATTTATGTAGCCTAAAGTCTAAGACCTTTTGCTTTCAGGTAAATACAAATATCAACATTGCTGTCAATCACAAGCCCATGCAACCTAGTGTTAATTACGGTACTTTATGGGGCAAATCCGTCTGTAACAGGGAATTTACTCCACAGCCAAGCACATGGTCTCCCTACGGTGTCTTTACCGGTAAATGCCCAGGGACTGCATTCATTTTTCATCATCTGAAGACCCCTACCCTGTCCCGTACACACGTTTGGTCTTTTTTCCTGCCTTGACTTTCAAAGGATTGCACCAGATGATTCATCTCTCCTACTTCTGCATTTCTTTGACTTTTTTTTCCTGCTTATTCTGCCCATTTGCCTTGCTCCAAGTTCAGTGTGATTGTTGTTATATACATTTTTAAATGTTTATTTATTTATTTTGACAGAGAGGTAGAGAGCAAGCAGGGGAGGGGCAGAGAGAGAGGGAGACAGAGGATCCCAAGGAAGCTCCACAGCTGTCCGTGCAGAGCTGGACCTGGGGCTTGAACTCAGGAACCATGAGAGCAGGATCTGAGCTGAAATCAAGAGTCTGACGCCTAACCGACAGAGCACTTAGGTTATATTTTTATACATACTTTCTTCCTCAGTGATTTTACTCGTTGTGATGACTTCCTTCTGTCATCTAGATATTATTAACAGTTCCAGTTTTGGTGGTTAAAATTTTTTTTTATGTTTATTTATTTATTTTGAGAGAGAGAAAAAGCACAAGTGGGGTATGGGTAGTGAGAAGGTGAGACAGGATCCCAAGCAGGCTCCACACCATCAGCGCAGAGCCTGATGCGGGGCTCCAGCTCATGAACCGTGAGATCATGACCTGAGCCGAGATCAAGACTTGGGTGCTTAACTGCACCACCCAGGCACTTGCAGGTTTGGTGATTTTTAAAAAAAAAATTTTTTTAACGTTTATTTATTTTTGAGACAGAGAGAGACAGCGCGTGAACAGGGGAGGACAGAGAGAGAGGGAAACACAGGATCTGAAACAGGCTCCAGGCTCCGAGCTGTCAGCACAGAGCCTGACGCAGGGCTCGAACTCACAGACCGTGAGATCGTGACCTGAGCCGAAGTCGGATGCCCAACCGACCGAGCCACCCAGGCACCCCAGTTTGGTGGTTTTAATCCATTGTTTTTTCTACTATTCCACTCTGCCTGTAAGATTATAATCCATGAAACTCTGATCCCATTCATTTCTATCTCTGCCAGTGCTAACAGCCTTTTGACTCATGCCTTGAAAATGGCCACAGAAGCTACATTCTGCACAATTGTGTTTATATGCCATTCAGTCGTACTTCAAAGTGAATGCTGTCCCCTGGAGTTGTGCACCATGGTAATCCCGATTCTCCCAATCACCCTGGCTTATAACCATGCAGCCAGACTTCTTTACATTGTTTACATTGTCATTTATTTCTACATTCAGCAATAGAGCACAGCTGGGAGCGGCTGACACAGAGCCAGGGAAATGCATCCATCAGCAGTCAGTTCTGCACGACAGCACAGAATAGAGAACAAAGATGGATCTGAGGGCAAACAGACCCAGGATCACCATGCCAGGATACCTACATTCAGGAAATGTATTTTTGTGTGGGGTAGCGTGGGATCTATTAAGCAGAAATTTTTCCAGGAGGGGGAGGAGTTCTGAAATCATGCCCTGGCAACTAACTTCCTCTTGAGGGAATCCCTGAGTAAGCTATAAAGAGGTAAAGCAAGACAAAGGAATACCTTATTTTCACTGAGGTTTGGACACCAGCCTTCAAGTAGAACTCTAGGAGGTGGGGGTGAGCCATGCAGAAGGCTCCTTTGATGTCAAGTGAGCCAAACCCTCAAACCAAAGTGGGCCACATGGCTTTCTCTCTTGATTCTACACTTCTGCACGAGCTCTTCCAAATTTGTGACTTAGGATACGTATGGGCAAAAGGGCAAAGTGGGCCAGAATCAAAGAGAGATACAAAGAAGATCAAGAAAGTGTGTGCCCTGATATGAGACAGCTGGCTAATGTTGCCTCTTGAGTGTGGCTCAGGCCAGGCCATAGATCTAGACTTAGCTATCATGTGGTAAAGGAACGATGAGACACGGTAGGGTCGCTGAGTACAGCCCAGCCTGTGCTGAGTGGAAGAGAATGGAAAAGGGGGACCACCCAAAACAACGTGTTGACTTTCAGCCCTTTCAAAACCTCTTACAATGTGACTCAAGTCCATCGTCTACCCTCTAGATTTGGGGAAGGAAGTGCAGTTCTGTCTCTGTGCCAGAGCAAAGGGGGCACAGAGAAAAAGGAGTCATGGTGCCTGCTCTGAGGAGGCTCACACATGTGACTGGAGGAAGCTAACCTGTAATTATTCCTCTTCCCTTCTCCAGTGTCTGTCATGAGCATGGCAGGTGCTTTAAAAATGCTAACATAGGTTGACTGATGTCATAAAAATAAGAAAGTAAAAAGCTTCCTGCTTTTTGATATTTACCAATATGGAAGCACATAGAAGTGTCATGCTAGCCAGACCAAATATTAACCTGGAATTAGACACTTTCATCTTTTAAGTACATCTCTGCAGCATGACTTTGAGCAAAGGCGTCCAGCATGTGGCGTTAATGTATATCATTACAAAACTCACCAATTATAGTGCTTGCTGCTATTTCTTGTATGCGACTTTGTCTTCCCAACTCTTCATTGATTGAAATACCAATAATAGAATTGAAAATGTGAACCTGAGGCACCTGGGTGGCTCAGTTGGTTGAGCAACTGACTCTTGATTTCGGCTCGGGTCATGATCCCAGGGTCCCAGGATCCAGCCCCGTGTTAGACTCTGTGCTGAGTGTGGAGCCTGCTTGAGATTCTCTCTCTTGCTCTCCCTCTACCCCTCCCCTGCACATGTGCATGCTCTCTCTCTCTCTCTCTCAAAAAAATTTTTTTTTTCAAAAAGACAAAAAAAAAAAAAAAAAACGTGAACTTAACCAGTGTTAAAGGATGTTCTCTGAGCGATACTTTCATCATGTAGGAGTTTGGAAAAAAAGTTTCTTAGAAACAGTTTCCCAGGTTTCTTCTGATCATAACAATGTCTTTGCATTTATTATAGAATACAGATTCTCAGGACTCTTGGAGATTCTGAGTCAGTAGATCTGATGCGGGGCACCAGGAAATTGGAGTTTTTAGCAAGTATCCCATGTGAGTTTTATGATCAAGGAACACAATTGTAAGGTGTCTGTCTCTGAAATCTAATATTCTATAATTCTATTGTAATCTCTTGGACCACAATGAACATATCTCTAATGGCTGTATCAGAGTCAGCATTGCACTGAGAACAACGAGGGTGTTCAGTATTGACTTAATCATTGGTGAGCATTTGACAGATTCTCAGCCTTCAATTCATATGCATATTTTTTTCATTATACAAAATTTATTGTCAAATTGGTTTCTATACAACACCCAGTGCTTATCCCAAAAGGTGCCCTCCTCAATACCCATCACCCACCCTCCCCTCCCTCCCACCCCCCATCAACCCTCAGTTTGTTCTCAGTTTTTAAGAGTCTCTTACATATGCACATTTTATAGCCAGTGGCGTTTGGATGGTGACTTGCAGGTGAAAATGGATCATTAGAAACAAGGTTATTGTGATTTTCAAAGCATTTCACATTTCACAATGTCTTTTTATTATGGGCGCTCTTGCAAACCTCATTACAACCTGATAAAGTAGTTAAATTACTATTCCTGATATTTTACAAATGTAAAAGTCCTGAATTTTAAGAACCTCCTCCCTTTTTCCTCAGCTACTGCATATGGAATTAAGATTCAAATTCTTATCTCAGGGTTCTTTAAGATCTTTAAGATCTTCCTATCAGGCTACTCTTCTAACACTGGCAATCTTGCCTGTTCTTGTTGTAAACCCAGCAGAAGAGAATTCACTACTTTATTGATGCATAAAAAGACTAGCATTGGAAGTGAAACCAGCTAGTACCAAAATTGATAACTCTTATTATATACAAAGCATGAGGCCAAAGTGGAATATTCAAGAATGTTATTGCCTCTCAAAAAAAAGGACTTTAGTAATTTCTAATGAGCTCAAGAAAATGCCCATCCAGTCCAATCTATACATCCTCATATGTCATCATTTTCCCACCACAATATTGACCTTCATTCTTCTAAGTGATGTGAGTACATGGTGTACTTTTGAGAGGGTTGGGGAATGAGCCCTAATGAGTTAGCAAGAAATTTTTAAGTCTCCCTTCAGAGGATAAACTCAAATTAGAGGGATAATTGAACATCCATTGCAGGTGCTTGTAAAATGTTCAAATTCTTGAGGTCCACCTCAGACTGACAAAATCAGAATTTCTATGATTGGGTCCTTTATAGGATATTTATGCACCGTTACAGCAGAAATACTGCTGGAAAGAGCTTGACCTGATTATGTGTATAGCGGCAAATCTTTTTTTGAGGAGCTAGTTCCCTAAGTATATGTCAAACTTGTGGCAGCTTTCTGTGGCACCTCTAAGAATAGATCGACACCAATGAAGAAGGTGTTTGTTTGGGGCACATAGCATTTTGTCTCAGAGGAATTAAAATATCAGATACTTTACCTCTCTTATTTTTTTTAATGTTTATTTATTTTGAGAGAGAGAGAGAGAGCACGAGTGGGATAGGGGAATAGAGAGAGGGAGGGAGAGAATACCAAGCAGGCTCTATGCTGTCAACACAGAGCCTGACACAGGGCTCAATCCCATGAATCCTGAGATCATGACCTGAACGGAAATCAAGAGTTGGACGCTCAGTGGACTGAGCCACCTAGGCTTCCCTTACCTCTCTTCTTGATAGCAGAAAAAAACAAACAAACAAAAAGAAACAACAACAACAACAAAAAACCCCATGAGTTTGAGAGATGAAAGGACAGAGCAGCATTTTTTTTTTAACCAAGTTAATTGTTATTTTCTATTTAATCTCATTAGTCTGAATATTTTTGGGGAAATAAGCAACTGTATTCTTTGACAGTATTATTAAATCCTAAATTGTGTCCATTTGTATGTGGCTTGTATTTATACAATCAGAAAAGAAAATAATTCTCAGGTCAGCCATCTCCAAACAATTTCCATTGGAAATAAAATATTTTAAAAATCTACAGATAGCAAGTGTTGTTTGGCCATGTGCTCTATCAGAGCTGGGGGAAAAGTTAAAACGAAAAAGTTGAGAAACCCTGAAATGTTAAGTTATAGTACAACTCCACCTGATGGATATCTGTTGAATTTCACTTGTGTTGAGAAACACTATATATATGAGATGCCATCTGAATTTATATTTGATCACAATTATGTGACAGTTAAATGGTTAGTGATATGGATAGAGAAAGGGCTGGAAGACAAGACATCCAGATATAAACAGCTTTTGATATGTGTAGAAAACTTGCAGTGAAAATATTTTCTATATTTAAAATTTTTTCATATTTTCATCTATATCTCTATATATATATGTAGACTTAACAGTGAAAAAGGTTAGCAAAATACATTTTTTAAAAGTAAGAAACATTTACAAAGTGCCAACAGGCAGTTTTGGGGGGCTGTCTCCATGATAAAAAGGTTATGCTGCTTAGCTCTTGTATCCTGTTTTTAATTGGTTGTGACTTGTAATCCAATAGTTCAATAAAAACAGAAGTGAGATAATTGCATTTTACTTCCACCTTTTCCACTAACTTGGTTTGCTATTATGGGCAAATAATTTAATATCTCTGCTTCGGTTTTCTTCAGTGAAATGAGGACAACCACATTAGCTTTTTTCTAAACTTTAGCATCAAGAATTAATTGAGGCAATGACTGGAAAGAATCGCTAGTACATGAAGAAAATGTTCATTAATATTCTGCGAGATAATATCGTTATTTCCTTGAGCAGTTTAGTAATACTAGCAACATAAAACTTTTTTTGTCAACTAAACCTAAATAAGGAATGACAAAAAATAAAAAATATTTTGGTAAAATCAATAAAAATGAATAAAATAAGTGGAAATGGAGATCTGTTCAACTGAGCATAAAAAAATATTGGATATGCTTCATAAATCAGTTAACCCTAGGTGCTAAAAAATCACATTAGTAGCTTAAATAAGATAGAAGTTAATTTTTTTTAAGTTTATTTATTTTGAGAGAGAGAGGAAGAGAGAGAGAGAGAGAGAGAGAGAGAGAGAGACAGTGTAAGTCATGGAGTGGGGGAGGGGGGGAGAGAGAGAATGAGAATCCCAAGCAGGTTCTGTGCTGCCAGTGCACAGCCTGACATGGGGCTCAAACCCACAAAACCATGAGATCAGGACCAGAGCCAAAACTAGGAGTCAGATGCTTAACCGACTGAGCCACCGAGGCACCCCAGAAGTTAATTTTTTTTGTAAGAGTCTGGAAATGGGCATCCAGACTGGTAGGGGCACTCTCACTAACATTCCCTTGAGCGATAAGAATTTAGTCATAAAGACACATCCAACTTTTAGAGAGGCTTAGAAATGTAATCCCTAAGTGTTTACTATATTATTAGGGAAAGGGGTTAAAAATTTTTTTATGTTTTGTTGTTTTGTTTTAGGCTAACTAGCATTCGGTTCATTATAATTACACTTAGCTTGGTTTCTGGTAACACTTTGTGAAATCATTTCATCATTGTAAGGAAACTATATCCTACATTTACCTCCTCATGATCTCATCCCATCTGATTGCTTTAAATTATACCAAATGTAATTTATATTTCCAGCTTTGATCCTTGATGGAAATATACCAGAATGGTATAGTGAACATCCACTTGGACACCTAACATCTCAAATTTAACATGTTAAGTCAGTTAATGGACCAACATTCACCCAAAATCCAGAAGTTGGATTTCATTTCTCCCCTTCACGTGAAGTCAATCCCTGACATTTCCATTTTGTCTTTCTTCAACTGCTAATAGAAACTCTGAGTTTTAGATAGGCACCTGGCATCCCAGCTACAGACTAGTTTTCCAGCTTCCTTAGCAGTCACATATGGTCACATGACTAAGCCCTGTTTTATGGGATAAAGACTGAAGCCACCCATGTAATTTCCAGATCATGCTCATAAAAGAAGTGATGGCAAATGGAAATCTCATACTTGTACACAAACATTTATAGCAGCTTTACCCATAAGAGACAAAAACTAGACAGAATGAAATGTCCATTAAAAGATGAATGTATAAACGAATTGTGGTACATGTATTCAATAGAATAGTTCTCAGCAACAAAAGGGAATAAACTGCTGATACACACCACAACATGAAAAAATTTCAGAAACATTAGGCCAAGTGACAGAAGCTTTACACAAAAAAAGTACAAACTGCATGTTTGCATTTATACTGAATCCTAGAACAGGAAAAATTATTCCATCCTACTTCCATAGTAGCAGAAAGGTTAATGGTTTTCTGGGAGTATTCACTGCAAAGAGGCAAATAGGAACTGTTTTGAAATGATATATATTTTCCATATCTTGAGTTTATTGGTAGTTATACAGGCAGATTCATTTGTCAAAATTCACTGACCTGTAAACCTAAAATGTGTATAATTTATTGTAGGTACATTATATATGCCCCAATAAAGTTGGGTAAAAGAAAAGATAGCCTTATTTGCAGTAGAAACCAAATGGTAACAATTAAAAATTAATCATGTTGAAAAGAAACAGTTCTCAGAAATAGAAATACAAATGGCCATTAGAAATGCTTAAACTTGGGGCGCCTGGGTGGCGCAGTCGGTTAAGCGTCCGACTTCAGCCAGGTCACGATCACGCGGTCCGTGAGTTCGAGCCCCGCGTCAGGCTCTAGGCTGATGGCTCAGAGCCTGGAGCCTGTTTCCGATTCTGTGTCTCCGTCTCTCTCTGCCCCTCCCCCGTTCATGCTCTGTCTCTCTCTGTCCCAAAAATAAATAAACGTTGAAAAAAAAATGCTTAAACTCACTAGGAGTACATGTAAATTTAATATATGATTTAGACATATCAATTATCGAAAAAACAAAGAGGATTCCAGTTTCTGATCGGGCCTCTAAGAAGCTTTGGAATCGCCATTCATTCCTAACAAGTGAAAAGGTTGAACAAACTGAAAACTCAACAATGCTCCTTAGATCTGTAAGAAAAGTATGCTCACCGGGCAAACCACTGCCTCTAAATTGTAGACACCTATAGGCGAATACAGAATCACAGCTTGCTGGAACAGAAACTTGGGAACCAGTGCCAGGGTAGAGGAACTTGAACTGTGATTGAGGAATTGCTGGAGGTGCAGTTTAACTCAGAGTTAAAAACTCCAGAGAGATGCACTTATTGGAAGGATACCACACTTTTGTGAGCTTTGCCTCCTGAAATTCTACCAGGTTCTCACGGAGAATATTGGATAAACATGCCCTCATGCTTCCAGTAGGGGGAGGGGAATTTTTTTTTTTTTCAAATACATCAAAACATTCTGTTCTAAAGAAGGTCTACCCACAGGGGTTGCACCAGGGTGTCTCAGTTAGTTAAGCATCTGACTCTTGATTTCCACTCAGCTCAGGTCTTGATTTCAGCTCAGGTCATGATCTCATGGCTTGTAAGTTTGAGCCCTGCATCAGGCTCTGTGCTGACAGTGTGGAGCCTGCTTGGGATTCTTTCTCTCCCTCTCTTTCTCTGCCCCTCCCCTGCTCGTATGCACATATTCTCTCTCTCTCTCTCTCTCTCTCTCTCTCTCTCTCTCTCTCTCTCTCAAAATCAATAAATAAATCTGTGTTTTTTTTTAAAGAAAGCCTACCTGCAGGAGAAATTGTTTAACCAAAGTCTAACCTGATGGCATTTTATTAAAACCTAACTGATGGGGGTGAAGGGAAATGCCCAACTTGAGCTGGCTTTAGTCATCCTGTCCCCCTTAAATGGGAAGCAAAACAACTGAGAAACATATGAGAAGTCAAAGTCCAGAGGCACAGGCTCAACAAAGGACTGAAACAATTATAGGACTTGATTGTTTCCCCTCCTTCCACACTTTCTACCACATTACTAAAGGCATTACAACAATTCCTTTTACCTAGTACACTGTGTCCAGCTGTCAAGAAAAAAGATACTAAAAGGCAAAAACAAAACGAAATAAAACATAGTTCTAAGAGACAAAGCAAGTATCAGAACCAGACTCAGATCTGGCAGGCATGTTTTGGCATGATCAGCTTGAGAATTTGAAACAACTATGGTTAATACACTAAAGGCTTTAATGGATAAAGTAGACATCATGCAAGAACAGATGGGCAATGTAAGCAGAGAGATACATATTCTAAGAAAGAACCAAAAAGAAATGCTAGGAATCAGATATGCTGTAGCAGAAATGAAGGATGCCTTTGATGGGATTATTACTGGACTGCATATGGCTGTGGAAAGAATCTCTGAGCATGGGGATATCTCAAAAGAAACCTAAAATTGAAAAACAAAGGGGTAAAATCTGAAAAAAAAAAAAGAACAGAATTTCCAAGTGCTATGGAGGTGCAAGATACATGTAATGGAAATAACAGAGAAGAGAGAAAGGAACAGAAGAAATATTTGAAGCAAGAGTGACTGAGAATTTCCCCAAATTAATGTTAGATACAAAACTACAGATCTATGAAGCTCAGAGAATACCAAGCAGAGTAAATACCAGTAACTATACCTGGGTATATCATTCTCAAATTATAGAAATCAAAAACAAAGAAAAAAACTTAAAACAAGGCAGAGGCAGAAACACCTTACCTAGAAAAAAGCAAAGACAGGAATTAGATTGATTTCTCCTTAGAAACTGCAAGCTAGAAGAGAGTAGAGTTAAATATTATATTTTAAATGCTTATTTGTTTATTTTGAGAAAGCGAGAAGGGGAGAGGCAGAGAGAGAGTGGGAGAGAGAGAATCCCAAGTGGGCTCCACACTCAGTAGGGAGCCCAACGTGGGACTGTCAGAGATCCCATGACCATAAGATTATGACCTGAGCTGAAATCAAGAGTCAGACACCCAACCAAATGAGCCACCCAAGTGTCTAGATTTAAATATTTAAAGCGTTGAGAAAAAAAATCCCACCAACTTAGAATTTTGTATCCTTAAGAATTTACCTACTTGTGATTAGCACTGTTGTTATGTAGTGATGAATCACTAAATTCCTCTTCTGCAACTAAGATTACACTGTATGTTAACTAACTGAAATTTAAATAAAACTTTGAAACTAAAAGAGAGAGAGACAGAGAGGGAGAGAGAAGCCTATGGAAAAACTGTATGCTAAAAAAAAAAAAAAAGGTGGTTACCCAGAATTATCCTTCAAGAAGGAGAAATAAAGAATTTTACAGGCACACAAAAATTGAGGAATTTGTTTCTAGTAGACTTCCCTTGAAATAAATGTTAAAAGTTCTTTAGAGAGGAAGAAAATGATATAGGCAAGAAGCAGATCTATATAAAGAAAAGAGCACTGGAGAAAGAACAAGTGACAGTAAAAGAAAAACTTTTATTTTTCCTTTTCTTATTCTAAATTGAGTTAACAGTTAACAGTTTGTTCAAAATGGTAAGAGTTAACTTTGCAAACTTACAGTACATATATATGCTTATATATGTATAGTATATATGCATATATATATGTGTGTGTATGTGTGTGTGCGCGCTTATATATAAATAAAATGAATGACAGCAATGGTACCATGAAAGTGACAGAAGAATTATGATTATTTTGTTATTATGAGGTACTCACACTCCCCATCAAGTGATACAGTGTTATTTGAAAGTGGACTGGGATGAGTCGTAAATGTATATTACAAGCAGTAGGACAACTACTGAAAACATTAATTTTTTTAATGTTTATTTTTGAGAGAGACAGAGACAGAGCACAAGTAGGGAAGGGCAGAGAGAGAGAGAGAGGGAGACACAGAATCTGAAGCAGGCTCCGGCTCTGAGCTGTCAACACAGAGCCCAACATAGGGCTTGAACTCATAAACTGTGAGATCATGACCTGAGCCAAAGTAGGATGCTGAAACAACTGAGTCACTCAGGAGACCCTAAAAAACATTTTTTTTAAAAAAGGCATAACTGATATGCTAAGAGAGGAGAGACAATGGAATTCTATAAAATGCTCAATTAAAACTACAAAAAGAAAAAGTGGAAGACAAAAATAAGAACAAAGAACAGAGTAACAAATTTTAAGAAGCGCCAGATGTTATAGATATTAACCCAACTATATTAATAATCACTTTGAATTTCTGTGGTCTAAATGTACCAATTAAAAGACAGAGAATGTCAGAGT
Source organism: Felis catus (assembly GCF_018350175.1). Lineage (NCBI taxonomy): Eukaryota > Metazoa > Chordata > Mammalia > Carnivora > Felidae > Felis > Felis catus. Next base: position 98,195,557 of record NC_058376.1, read on the forward strand.
GGATTGAAAAACAAAACCTGGGGAGAGAGGAAGATGGTGGCAGCAGAGGAGGATGCTAATCTCTCCTTGTCCCACTAACACAACTAGATAACTATCAAATCATCCTAAATATCCTAGAAATTGACCTGAAAACTGACAGAACAAACTCCACAACTAAAGGGAGAGAAGAGGCCACATTGAAGAAGGAGCAGGAGACATAACTGGCTTTTTTTAACATATAAAAGAAGGCAGAGAATTAGACAAAATGTGAAGATGGAGGAATTTATCCCAAATGAAAGACCAAGATAAGGCCACTGCCAGAGATCTAAATAAATAGATATGAGTAACATGACTGATGGATTATTTAAAGCAATAACCATAAGGTTACTCACTGGGCTTGAGAAAAGAATAGAAGACATCAGTGAGACCCTTACCATAGTGATAAAAGAGTTAAAAAAGAATCAGAGATGAAGAGTGCAATAAATGAGATTGGAAACAGGCTTGATGCAATGAACAGCAGACTGGAAGAAGCAGAAGAACAAATTTGTGACCTAAGCCTCTTGCTCTGGGAACCCAAGCTGGTGCAGCCACTCTGAAAAACAGGATGGAGCTTCCTCAAAAAATTAAAAATAGAACTACCCCATGACTCAGCAATTGCCCTACAGTTACTTACCTGAAGAATACAAAAATACTAATTCAAAGAGATACATTCACCCTGATGTTTTATAGCAGCATTATCTACAATATGCAAGTAATGGAAACAGCCCTAGTGTCCATAGGTACATGAATGGATAAAGAAATGTGATGTATATCACAATGGAATATTATTCAGTCATCAAAAATGAAATCTTGCCATTTTCCACAACATGGATGGAACTGGAGAGTATAATGCTAAGTGAAATATGTCAGAGAAAGACGAATACCATATAGTTTCACTCATACGTGTAATTTAAGAAACAAAGCAAATGGGCAAAGGGGAGAAAAAGAGAGAGAGGGAAGTCAAGAAACAGACTCTCAATTATAGAGAACAAACTGATGGCTGCTAGAGGAGAGTTGAGTGGGAGGATAAGTTAAATAGTTGATGGAGATTAAGGAGTCCCATCGCGATGAGCGCCGGTGCCCTATCAAGTGTTACATCACTATATTGTACACCTGAAACTAATATTACACGGTATGTTAACTAACTAGAATTCAAATAAAAACTTAATTTAAAAAATAAAAAAGAAAGACAAAAGCCAACTATATGGTGAGCTGTGCCAACAGCTCAGAGCCTGGAGCCTGCTTTGAATTCTGTCTCCCCTCTCGCTGCCCCCGCCTTTTTGCTTCTCTCTCTCTCTCTTTCTCTCTCTCTCTCTCTCTCTCTCAAAAATGAATAAACATTAGAATTTTTTTAATTAAAAAAATAAATGTAAAGACCCATACAGATTAAAAGTAAAGGGATGGAGAAATATGAAACATGCTAACCTACTCAAAATAAAGCAGGAGTATTAAATTCAGACAAAGCTGACTTCAAAGCAAGGAAAGGTATTAGGAATAAGGAGAAGCATTACATAATGATAAAAGGGTCAATTCTCCAAGAAGATGTAACTCTTAGGCATTTATGCGCCTAACAACAGGGTGACAAATTATGTGAGGGAAATACTGGTAGAACTATAAGCCAAAATATATAAATCCACTATCAGTTAGAGATTTCAACACCCCTCTGTCAGAAATAGATAGATCCAGCAGGCAGAAAATCAATCAGGCCATAATTGAACTTAACACCATCAATCAACTGGATATAAAGGACATCTATTGACTACTTTATCCAACAACAGCAGAATACACATTCTTCTAAAATCACATGGAACATTCACCAAGATAGACCACATTCTAAGCCATAAAACACCCATTAACAAATTTGAAAGAATAGAAATCATATAATGTTTGCTCTCAGACCACAGTGTAACTAAACTAAAAATCAATAAAGCATGATCGCTGAAAAATCCCCCAAATACTTGGAGATTAAACAACACTCTTCAAAATGACACATGGTGAAAATAGAAATCTCAAGAGAAATGAAAAAATATTTTGAACTATATGAAAAAGAAGACACAACTTATCAATATTTGTGGGATACAACAGTGCTTTTGGGGAAATTTATAACATTGAATGTACACGTTAGAAAAAAAGAAAGATCTAAAATCAGTCATCTCAGTTTCCACCTTAGGAAACTAGAAAGATCAAATTAAATCTAAGGTAAGCAAAAGAAAAGAAATAATATGAATTAGAACAGGATTAATGAAATTGAAAATAGGAAAACAGTAGAGAAAATTAAGAAAATCAGTTGTTGGTTCTTCAAAATAATCAACAAAATCAATAATTCTCTACCCAGGCTACCTAAGATAAAAAGAGGACACAAATTTCTAACATCAGAAATGAAAGAGGGGAGGATCACTATAGATCTACTGGACATTAAAAGAATAATCAATGAATACAGTGAATACAATGAACAACTCTAGGCCTACAAACGTCAGAGCCTAGATGAAATGGACTAATTCCTTGAAAAATACAATGTGTTAAACACACATGAAGAAATAGACCATCTGAATAGGCCTGTAGATATTAAATAAGTTGAATCAATAATTAATAACCTTCAGAAATGGAAAGTACCAGGCCCAAATGGATTCACTGGTAAATTCCACCAAACATTGAAGGAAAAAATTATACCAATCCTGTACAACCTCTTTCAGAAGATAGAAGCAGAGGGAATCTTGATTCATTCTATAAGGCCAGCATCACCTTAATACCAAAACCAGACAAAAACATTGTAAGAAATCTACAGACCACTATCTCATGAGCATAAGTGCAAAAATTTTGTCTTCGTTTCCATAAATTGTGGGATCACCCTTCATTCCTCAGCTTTTTATCTAGTCAATTCCAAGTCCACTAATGAATTTTTCAGTGTGAATACTGGATCCTTCCACTTTCCCTTTAATATTGCTTCTTATGCCCAGGCCTGGCCACTAGTATGTAATTGACTTGACTATAGCAATAACTTCTAAATCAGTCTCCTTTTGCCAGAGTATGACTCCCACTTCTTTTCTTCCCCCTTCCCCACTTACCCTAATCCTTTTTCATGTTTCAGTAATGCTGGAAATTTTTAAATTCTTTAAACTTACCATATTTTAACTCACTGTGGGGAAGTTTGCATGTTCTTTTTTCTTTCTACCCAGAATGTTCCCTAATTTCAGCATCCCCCCAGCCCACCCAAACCAGTCTGGAGCTCCTACTCAACCATCTGGGCCAAACCTAGCTAGGACATCACTTGCGTTAAGAAGCCTTTCTTGAGCCTCTACTATTGGGTTAGTGTTCTTCGTCTGTGCTCCCACAGATTCACACAGTTTTAGCAGTTGTTATTCTGAATTCTTCTCTGTGTCTCTCATCTAGACTATTTTTTTTCCCTGTAAAGACAATAAAATTCTGTCTTGTTTATGTTTGTAGTCACTATATATCAAAGGACCTGGTATGTAGTAGATCATCAGTAAGTATCTGGTGATTGTCCATGGTTTCACATTAGATGTATATGGTTTTCTGAGTTAGTGTGAACATGGGTACATAGATCATGTTAACTCAAAGTGGGCATAAGAATAGTAAATCTAGTTTGTTCTATACGGGAGAGAATTGTGACAGCTCCTTTGGAATGTTTTGAGAGCAACTTCTGCAAAGGTAAGGTGGTTATAAAATGTTTCACGAAATCTGATGAAAAATCTGCCCTTGGGGATGAGAACTGTAGGAGAATAAAGTTGATGAAAGAAAATTACTGTTAGACATCTCATGTCAAACAAACCTTGTAACTCTTGTTTTGTGCCTCCCAGCTTGAGTGCATAAGAGAAAAATGCAAATTTTCCAAATGAAGAACAGCTAACAGTGCATAAATCTCCAGAAGACAGTAGGATACACTTATTAAAACTTGGCAAGGATCAGAAATGAATGACTTTTTCTCTGAAATGCCAGCTTTTTTCTTTTTAAGATTAGCTTTTCCCTAAAGCTACATCAATTATAAATAATTGTCTGCTAGCAAAACGGGCACAGCTAAACTTAAAGCAAATAAACTAAGAAATGAAACTGATTAAAAAATAAACAAGAGATTTTAGCAGTTTTTGAGAGAATGGCTTCAAAAGAATGCCAAATGGCTTTCCTATCTTTGCATATATGGCAATATTAATTTAAAATTATGAGAGACATGGATTAATATTCTACAGCTGTTTAAAAGAATTCTCTGGGAATCTACACTTGGACTTATAAAGAAAGTTACTTTTTATTGCAATTCTTCTGGCACTCATTTCAGTCAAATTTCTTTGTTCTGAACAACCAAAACCAACTAGTTTAAGTTACAAAGGAGAATTTATTTTAAGGATACAGGGGTGTATCCTGAAACCCAAGGGCTAGGATGTAGCTACTCTTTAGGAAAAGGAGAGCCCCCAGAGAATCCCCTCTTCCTGTCTTTTCCCCCCCTTTTGTTTGTCTGTCTTTCTTCTTCCTTCCTTCCTTCCTTCCTTCCTTCCTTCCTTCCTTCCTTCCTTCCTTCCTTCCTTCCTTCTTCCTGTGGTCCAAATGGCCAAATAGTGCAACCCTAAGAATTTATTAGTCTCAGTTTCACACTCTTGCAAGAGTGAATCTGACTGGTCTAGTTTGGACTCCTGTCTGCTCAACCATTGTAAGAGTGGGTTGGGTTGTGCAGTAAAACATGGCTGCCACGGGGCACAGATTACTGCCAGGCAAAGGGAGGGGGATGAGTAGGGGATTATTGGTGAGCACCAGTATTGTTTATCAATCCCTGGATGGAAGCAAGAAATATTAACCTCATATTAAATTAGAGGGTGCAGTAAAAAAAATGAAAGAAAATAATGTTATGCTCAAATAAAGTGTCTTTCCAAGTACCTTATGACATGAGTTCTAGATTTGCTTACTCTGGGACCTATTTACATGAATTGTATGTAAACTCTTTATCTTTGGTTACTCTCCATGTGCTGATGCCACTCTAATATATATGACCAGCCCAATCACTTTCCCAATATCAGACTTATATTTTATTTTTTTATTAATTCTTATTGCTATCACAGAAGTAAAAACTTCAAAACGGAACTACTTTCTACATCACCTCTTTGGTCCCTACTCTCTGTGAACTGTTCTCTATTCCTTGACAAGCACATGTCTTCAGTCTCCAAGTGCTGTTGGAGTTTACGAAATCTCTTGAATCTGTCTCATTTGGCCTGTCACCTCTGTATTGACTTACTCTACACTCACTGTTTCTACCTTTGACTAATATAGCCGTATTTTAAAATTGTCCCTTTGTTTCCATCTTCTCCTTTTGCTCTGTCCTCACACTACCACCAGAATTAGCTTTGAAGGATGCTGCTATAAGCATACTAGGATGATTATTTTCTGTTTTAAAAATAATTTTGGGGTTTCCATTGTGAATTGTATAATGTCCGAGATGCTTTTAAATTTGACCACAGCACTTTTTTTTTTATCCTTACCTCTCTGCCATATATACTGTGTTTGAACGACCCAGAGATTCTGGCCATGCCACAAACATGTCACGACTCCCTATTTTGTAAATATGATATTTGCTACGTTACATATCAATTGTCTGTAAACTTTCAGGTCTCTCATTAGATAGTGGGTTCCTCCAGGGTGGAGATGCTGTCTTTGTTCCTCTTTCTATCCATGTTCGGGCAGTGCCTGGGATAGAGCAGGTATTGAATAAAGGCTGACTGAATGAAGCTGTGCCCGTCCAACAAGCCTGTACATTTATTTTTCAACTGGGAAAGAACTGCACACTGCAGGAAGCAGAAATTTATCCTATGCTCTGATGATTTTCCTCTACTTGTGAAACATCAGTAATAATTGCCTTGTGTTAGGGGAAATTTATTTGCTGAAGAGTTCTGTGTCATTGGTGACAGCCAGAAATTACAATGCTGAGAAAAGTTATAAAAGGACAATGTCACCTCCTAACTACACGTTTCTTCTTCCTTCTTTAAGTTGAGCCCTTCAGATGCTCTTAAATATATTTATATCATACTAATTCAGGGTTCTGAGAAATCTTTTTGTAATTTTATGTTGCCTCTAAAGCTCACTGTCCTTGACAATTTGAAAAATCCCATCCATATGTAATAGGATTTATTATATTCAGTGCCTGCCAGGGCTTAAAGGAAGAAGATGCTCCATTTCAAAGTAAGGTTATACTGCAGGACTTGTACAGTGGAGATGCGAGAAAACTTGTAGTCCTGAACCGACTACCAACTCCTGCCTAGAAAGGGGTTTGAGGAGCCAAGAAGTAGAGTGAAGGTTGAGAGTACTTTTGGAAAGCTGCTGGTATGCTGTGTCCCATCTCTCTTCAAAAGAGAAAGGCCTGGTAATATCAACGTGCAGTTATAGTAGATAAGAACATGTTCCATAAATCTGGAATGTATATGCTCCACAGTTTATTTAATTCACTCCAAAAGAAACCACTAGAATGGTAAAGCTGGTTCAAAAAATTTTGAGAGGCTGGGGTGGCTGGGTGGCTCAGTCAGTTGAGCATCCGACTTTGGCTCAGGTCATGATCTCACGGTTTGTGGGTTTGAGCCCCACATCAGGCTCTGTGCTGACAGCTTGCTCAGAGCCTGCAGCCTGCTTCAGATTCTGTGTCTCCTTCTCTCTGTCTGCCCCTCCTCCGCTCATGCTCTGTCTCTCTCTGTCTCTCAAAAATAAATAAATGTTTAGAAAAATTTTGAGAGGCTACCTATATATAGACATCGACACAAGATATTGGTAGAGGATTTCTAGGTTAGATTTCAAACTAGATAATGTACTACAGGGCAATGAAACCACAACCTCTGGAATTATTTTATCTAGAGTAAGGATCTTATCTGCATCTAGATGCACATGATACGAAAGATATAAATGAAAACACCTACCAATTAATGTGTAACTTTACCCAGGCTTATGAATAGAATAGTAAATGATAAGCACACAAAGGTTTATTTTCCTAGAGAATAAGGTTATCTTTTTTTTTTAAATTTTTTTTTTCAACGTTTATTTATTTTTGGGACAGAGAGAGACAGAGCATGAACGGGGGAGGGGCAGAGAGAGAGGGAGACACAGAATCCAAAACAGGCTCCAGGCTCTGAGCCATCATCAGCCCAGAGCACGACGCGGGGCTCGAACTCACCGACCGTGAGATTGTGACCTGGCTGAAGTCGGACGCTTAACCGACTGCGCCACCCAGGCGCCCCAAGAATAAGGTTATCTTTGAGTGGGCTCTTACAGTGGGCATTGAAAGGACATGTAATTATTCCTTCACCTTATTTTCATGTTTTGGACATGTCTGTTAACAGTCCCTGTCATTTCAGATCTGGTTAAGACATGCATCACTGGGGTCCCCACAAATGGAGATCCAGCAGACCGATTTTTGACTTCCATCTGTGGAGTCATAAGTGCAACTGTTAAGCTTGCTGGTTGTTGGTATTTGAGCTAAAGAGAGGGGATTGTGTTGGCTGTCCTGTGCACTCACAGGGTGGCGGGGCAAAGTATGCAGGAGGATTTCCTGTAGGTCAGACATGGAACATGCAAAAATGTAAGCGAAAATGGGTCACTTAAAATTCTGTCCAGTAGGATCACTGAGACCCCGCAGGGAGAAGCAAGAATGATCAGTTGAGGCCTCGGGGCTCAGTAAGCAAAGGTGTTAGGAGAAGGCATCACCTGCCTCTAGAGGAATGCAGGTGAGAGGTCCTCCGTCGATGGGGGCGGGATGGTCTCTGGAGAATGGACTACTCGTAACACCTGGCAGGCTCAGTACCAGTCAGGTTAGAACTTTTCTGTTTTAAACCCTTTCCCGTGATTTCAATGTAGGTAATTACTAAGGCCCAAGCAAGAATGGATGATGAGGAACAGAGACACAAGCCTTTTGTAACCGTTCTTGACTGCAGGCCTCCCTATATTCAGAAGGCCCAACCACTGCAAAAGGGAAGAACCTTAACACTACATCACATGCAGAGGTTTGAAGATTATATGGAACTGGACATTTTTGTAACTCTTCTAAGAATGTTTATCACCTGTGAGTGACCAGAAAGTTCTGAAGCCTGCCACGATTTTCCTCCAGACAGCAGCCTACCAAGTACAAAATAAGGTTACTTAATGAGCGGGGCTTGCTTAACGCAGGTGTGTGTGTGTGTGTGTGTGTGTGTGTGTGTGTGTGTGTGTGTGTGTTGTGAGAGAGAGAGAATATCTTTTTAAACATGACCTTGTAGCTGCCCTTTGAATTCAGTGAGTCTGTGTCCTACCTGGGTTTTATCAATGTGGGTAATTTTTATCTTTTTACATCGAATATCCTTAGTTCAGAAAATTTGCGTTCAAATCTTGTCTTCACACTGGTGCAATAGGCATGAATTTGCAAAAACCCTCAGGAATACTGTGCTCCTGATATAGATGTGGTAAACTTTTGCAGAATTGCCGGTGTCAGTTAAATGCACTCTGCTTCAGCAGAGAGGAAATCCTATCTCTAGAGGTGTCATTGTTTTTACATGTTTCATTTCATTTTGTCACTAATCATGGTTCTGAAAGACAAGCTCTTCGGATTTTTCATTGTACCCTGTAACTTAGCATTAGCTTATTTTTTGGCTCTGCTTTGTTTTGCATAACTGTGCATAAGCTAAGCTATTTCTCTAAATATAAGTAAGCTAATGTCTTTCCAGTGCTTTTGACAAGTACCAGAATATTGTATACATTATTTTTATGAGTTTAATTTTACGATTGCACCAGTAAGTGCATGGTAAGAATTCCTTTCTAAAGTGAAAATGTGCTGTACAGAAGTGATCAGAGGTTTTATGCAAAATACCGCTATTGATTGGGTCCAGACTGAAGTTGGTTTGCTCTTCCCTCTGTCTGGAATGTTCCTGGCCCTGATTGTCCCATGTCTTCCTCTCTCCCTGCATTCTGGGACTTCCCCAGAAGTTAGATGGGACTTTCCCATCTAACCTAAATGTGAAATCTTATCTTCTGTTTCTTTATTCTGCTTTGTTTTTTTCAAAGCACTTGACATACATTTGTATGATTTTATATTGTCTTTCTGTCCCTACTAAATTACAAGTTTGATAACAGGGGTGCTATGTTTTCTTCACTGCAGTATTTCCAAGGTGTAGAAGAGTGAACTTTTTTTTTTATTTTTTTTAACGTTTATTTATTTTTGAGACAGAGAGAGAGCATGAACGGGGCAGGGGCAGAGAGAGAGGGAGACACAGAATCGGAAGCAGGCTCCAGGCTCTGAGCCATCAGCCCAGAGCCCGACGCGGGGCTTGAACTCACGGACCGTGAGATCATGACCTGAGCTGAAATAGGAGGCTTAACCAATTGAGCCACCCAGGCGCCCCAAGAAGAGTGAACTTTCAATAAATATTTGTTAAATTAATGAATGAATGGACAAATGAATGGATACACACTGAAAATATCTTTCCTGGTAATTTGAAGAGCACGTCTGGAAAACAGTCCTGCATAAGAAAATTCTAGTAATATTATATGTCCATTTGAACGTTGTCATTGTATTAGATTTAACGAAAGGAGTTGGTGAATTTATACCATGAGCATTTAGATGACAATCACTGTAGCTATACCACGATCACCATTTTTTTTAACCATTTATTCAGTGCCAGCTGTGGGCCTGGTTTAGTGCTAAAGACTTAATATACATTGTTTCATTTACTCTTCCATACTATACTATGTATGCACTAAGCGTATTGTTATTTAATCAATCAAACTGAGTTTTATATCTCACTCAAGGTCACACAACAGGTAAGTTGTGTCAGGACCAGGACTCAAACTCAGGTCTGCCTTAATTTCAAAGTCCAGAATCATAGCCACATCATTGTGTCTTTTTTCTTATCTATGCTAGTTAAGTCTTATACAACTGAATTTGCCAGGGGAAGATATTAGATGTGTTCTTAAATGTGTATTGGCAGACACATTAATGTGAAAAACAGTGGTGCAAATTTAGTATCTTAACCATAATAGTTGAGATTATTACTCCAGTTACAAGATAGATAACACTGTGGATGAGATAGAAGCTTTTACACCAACTGACTGCAGAACCAACCACATATCCTACTTGAAGCATATAAAATAGAGATAAAAAAAAAAACTACAGCATATTTAGGAAGCAAAACATTTCACCACAGGTGACTGGAACAGAAAAGTGTGAGAAGCATGGGTTGATTATCTCTCTCTCCCTCTCTCCCTATATATTAGATTCGCACACACCATGGGTCATATATTTGGGTATAAAGAAAGCTCTTGAGCCCTAGATTCTAGTATTGGTTTTACCTATTTTGACCTTTGATAATCAGTTGAACAGAGCACATATGTGGGAGTTCTAAACTGCTTGGGTTATTCTTCTTGGGTCTGCCATTTTCTAGTTTTGTAATTTTGGGTCGTTATTCAAACTTTCTGTGCCTTGATTTTCTTAGGTATAAGTTGGGCCGTTAAGAGGATGAATTAAATATTACAGATAAAACTCTTAGAAGAGTGGTTGGAATGTGGCAGGAGCCCTTCCAGCAGGAAGCCTTCAAGGCCTGCTGGGTTCCTCAGCCCTGTCCTGTCTGAGAAGGTCCTTTCCCTGTCCCTGCTCTCCTGCATTCTCTTCTCTCTCCTCTATTCTTTCAGCTCCTCTCCCTGCTTCCCACTCGCGTCAGGGCTCCTTTGTGCCCTCTGCTGGTCAATGGCGGCAGGACCAAGTGTTCTGGTTGCTATGGCTACCGAGTCAACGCGGTAACCAAGGAGACCGAGGCGGAAGCTCCGGATAGCTCCAGCAGGCGGTGGTGACGCAGGCGGCTGGGGTCTCCAGGTGGGTCAGCAGGTTTGCAGATGACTATGGTGGGCGGGCGGCGGGGCGGAGTGGCGACCGGCGGGTCCGCCGGGTGCGGGGAGCATGGCGGGACGGCGGGAAAGTAGACCGGGTTCCGGGTGGGGCTGGGGTGCCGGCCCTGTAGGTGTTTGCTGAGCGCTGCCGTGTGCCCGACACAGTGCCAGGCCCACGGGCTGCAAGACACGGCCTTGGCCTCAGGATAAAACTCTTTTTCTATAAACAAAGAACTTTCCAGCCTGTGAGGTGAACCGAGAGTGAACCCCCAGGCAAGAAAACCGGGGCCTTGTCAATTATACCCCCTCTACAACCTGACCTTTTCAAACGCTACCCTTTTTTTTTTTTATCCTTTGAAGTCAGGGGTGTCTTAGGAGAAATTTGGTTCTGTGGCAATCCAGTAGGACATCCCCTTTTGTAGCTTGCTTTCTGCCTGGGTGGCCACAGGTACCCGCTGTATTATAGAAGTCCGTGCTTCCCAAGGTGAGGGGTGGCAGATTCCTAAGAAATCTGAAGCTGTGGGAGTTTTTTTTTTTTCCTTCTGTCCCCAAGTCGGCACTAGAGGTGCTCATATATGGGTTCAGTTATGTATTTTTTTTTTATAGCCTGACTTTTTAAATCCAGAGTTAGCAAGACTCATTAAAAAGAAGTCGTATGTATTTGAAGCTACACAGGATTAAAACTATGCAAACTGTATGCTTATGGAAAATGAAAACAAAAATAAGAACAAAAACCCCACCTTATTTTGTATCACCTTATTTTATAACCTACATAGAGGCCTGCCTGACCTCCCATGATATTTCCAGTTGTATTACACATTTATTTGTAGGTAGCTAAGTCTTTTGTCTATTTCTTTCAAAACACTTCGTACTTCCCACAGTTATTTTATTTGCTTTTTAATTTTTTCCTACTCTTTTCACCAGACTACAAGTTCAGTGAGGATTGGTACTATACCTGTTTGGCTCACCTTGTGTTTCAGAGCTTAATCTGATACCTGGCACAGAAGAGGTGTTCCTATATTTGTTGAATGTTCACCAGAGTCTGGTAGGATACATGGAAAAAAGAAAACGAAAAGATTTTGAAGTGGGAAAGAGGGTGTTTGTTTAATTTTTTTTCATAAGATTGTGCAATAAATTCAAAGCAGTAGGAAAAAGCTAAATATTTACAAGTTAGCATATTATTATTGGCAGTATGTTGTATGTAGGCACTCTTCTAATTGCTGGGGATTCAAAGATCAGTGGCAGGACTGCCCTCAAATATTTGGGATGCTCATGGAAACCGCACCTATAAAAACAAAGCCGAAAAAATAGCACAAGGAAGCATATAATAGCAAATGAGTGTAATACGCATGATGTTCTTACAGAAAGAGAAGTTCACTTTTGATGGAAGAAATCTGCATCCTAGAGGTGGCCTTCCAACCTGGCAATGAATGGAATAAAACTTGGTGAGCAGAAAAGTGGAAAATAAAGCATAATGCTTAGGAAAATTAGAATGCATAATTGAAGCTCTCAAGTACCAAACAGAGTAGATGAGTAATTTTTTTTTTCCTCCTGGGTAAGGGGAAAAGTTTTAGAGAAGAAATTTATAACCTTGTATTACATGGAGGCAATTTGAAACCCAAAAGGTTTTCACCGGTGTTTAAAAACATTACTGTAAAATTTAGAAGGTAATCTGATGCCAAACAGTTCTTTCTCTACATTTCCTTTTAATGACAGGTTAAGAATATGAAAGGGAGAAGAATACGAATGATATGAATTCATCATTTTAAGGATGTAGAACAATTTAGATTTCAAGTCTTAAGAGCTAACAGGACTGGGAATAAAATTGTACTTTCTGGCTTTGTCACCAATCTTTCCTTAATTTTCCCATTTCTAAGATATTCAGAAGAGACCACTTAGGATAATAGTGGATTGTATGAGAATGGGTAGGATAGATAAATATAAAAGAGCTTAGGATTCTGAATTTAATTTATGAATTAAATACTTTCATTGCTATTTGTAATCATATGAAGTTTTCAGATGATAATAATTGTGTATTGATTTACGTTGTGCCTTTAAAACATTTTTTAAGCTATTTATATTAAATCTGACTCAGAGGCTCCTTATGAAAACCGATGAAGTCAGAGAAGCTGTGGTTTGAGAAAAACCTTGATGTTCCCTCATTCCCTTCTCAGGGTAGTTTCTAACGCTGCCCCTTCTCTGAACCCGGAGCTCTCTGGTGGCCCTTAAGGAGCCCGCTGATTTACAGACCATAAATTAGAGTCCTTTTGTTTGATATCCTGCAAATTGGGTGGGGGTGGAATTCTTATCATTTAATACATGGATAAACAGGCTCAGAGACCACTCTAACACAAAGGTCCTCTGAACTTAAACCTAGCATCTTTTAACATTACTTATCATTTTTAGTTGACAGCTATTTTAAAAAGATACCTTGCCCCTTGAGAGTGAAAGCAAACTTTCTTAATGGCTCTCAATGGAACCTTCACGTATAAGGTAAAAAAAAAAAAAATGGGTGCCATGGGCACTATTTAATCCCCTGAAGCAGCGTTTATCAGCTGTGTTGGTTGGCTGAAAGGTTAAGTGCAGCTGAGAAGTCAGCACCTGATTTACTTTCATGGCCTGTGCTAGTAGAAAGTGGCATATATTTATTTAGTGGGCCACTAAAGCACAAGACACTATGCCAGGGATCATGTATTATCAGTCTTTTCCTTAGATTTTTAAAAATATTTAAATATATATATATATATTTAGAATAAGGATACAATTCTTTTTTTTTTTTTTAATTTTTTTTTCAACGTTTTTATTTATTTTTGGGACAGAGAGAGACAGAGCATGAACGGGGGAGGGGCAGAGAGAGAGGGAGACACAGAATCGGAAACAGGCTCCAGGCTCTGAGCCATCAGCCCAGAGCCTGACGCGGGGCTCGAACTCAGGGACCGCGAGATCGTGACCTGGCTGAAGTCGGACGCTTAACCGACTGCGCCACCCAGGCGCCCCAAGATACAATTCTTTTTAAGAATTTAAAACTACCATTTTTATTGAAATTCATTTTTATTTAATATTTCTTGCTTGGGTATCTGATTTCTAAGTGCTATGGCAAACATATTAGTCCATCCAAGAGAGTTGGCTTTTGGAACTTAAAATATGTGTCAAAGTAAGGAAAAATTCTTATTTATTGGCTTTTGAATTTTCAAGTCTAAGATGATTTCAGGTCATTAGACTAATCAGCTAATCTTAGATAAGTTTTCAGTTACAAAAACTGTCCTATCTTGAAAACAGTGGTTTCCCAAACCTCCCATTCTGCCAGTGGTGTCATGGCAAATTCTAGAAGACTATGGCAACTCTTAATAAATGCTCTGAGTTTCTAGGAGTATAAATCATCATAATTTCCTTGTTTCCATTCTGTGGTAGCCGGCCTTGATACTTGAGTTGCATTCCCAGGATGAGAACTTATGTAGAAGGAGAATCAAACCATCATGGACAATATTGGGTCATAGTATCTGTACACATGTGGGGAGAAACAGGTTGGGGACAGAAAAATGATGCAGTCTAATAAGTCAGTTAACAAGAACATTTTCCAAATAACTATTAAACCTTTGGTATTTAATTATCAGAAAAAAAAATTGAGTCACCTAAGGACAAGTGGAACTACAAAGTTTGCATAATAGGGAGTTTATCTCTATTTCCCTGATTCCATTAAATGACTAAAGTTTTGTGCTTTGCTATTCTTCCTGCTGACATTATTATCTCCTTGCTGTCCCAAGAAAGGTGACTAATTCTCTGTTGGTTTTATGAAAGAAAACAGGCGGAACAGCATGACTCACAATTATAATCTTGCTTTTCTCTTCATACGAGAAAATTGGTTTATGTGTGTGACTTGATAAAACATTTAACTGAGAGGGAGCCTTACTAATTGCATTCAATGAAGTGAAATGCCCCCAAATAAGACCATTTATTGGTTAAATCACATTATCAGCAGAGCTATAAATCTGAATCATCTCATCCTAATGAAATTTACAGACTTTTTTTATTCATTTCAGTCTTCATGTGTACGTTCAGCTTTATGCATACGTACATATACAGCTGACCATTGAACGATGTGGGGGATTAGGCGCACCAGCACCCCACACAGTTAAAAACCCACGTATAATTTTTGACTTTATTTTTTGATAATGGTGGCAATGATAACAGTATGAAAGTCTTCTTGAAAAATTTATCACAGTAGACTTAGGGTCCAGCAGTTGGATTTCCAAATAATGATCAAAAAGAGATAGAGACTCTTTTTGAGTAGGATTATTCCTGAAGTCTTTTTTAAGTGAGACAAAGTTTTTACCTACAAGGAAGGGGTAGAAGATGATGTATCCTCCCTCCGCAAAAGCAAACCAAATCTTAGTTTTCCAGGGGTTATCTTTAGTTTTCTTTGACATTCATTTTAGCTTTGAGAGAGAGGACTTGGTACTTAAGAAACGAGTCCGAGTTAAATGTCCCTCCTAAGTATTTCCTTCTGTTGGAATGTTCCATGGTATTGTCATTGTGTGGCTTTCCCTTTGATTTTGAGTTCTTTGAGGGAAAACACTGTATCTTGTTTACCATTGTGATATCAGTACCCATAAACAGGTCAGGAAGGAGTAGCTACATAAATGTTTACCGGGGGTGCCTGGGTGGCTCAGTTGGTTGAACATCCAACTTCAGCTCAGGTCATGATCTCGCGTTTTTGGGAGTTTGAGCCCCGTGTCTGGCTCTGTGCTGACAGCTCAGAGCCTGGAGCCTGCTTTGGATTCTGTGTCTCCCTCTCTCTCTGCCCCTCCCCGGCTCTCTTTCTCTCTCTCTCTCAAAAGTGAATACTTAAAAAAAAATTAAAAAAAAAAACACCACAAGTGTTTATTGAAGGCACAAATACACTTAGTCTTATGATGCATCTACTACATTTCTTATAATATAAAATTATTTTGTATAATTCTATTTGAAATTATCTTCAGAAATAAATTCCTTCAGAATTTTCTCCAAGGTAGTAAAAATCTACCCTTTCAGGGTAGATTTGATTTTTTGGAGGTAGAATAACTTGAAACTAGATTTGAATGAATAAAGTATTCACTCCTGCCAAACAATATATATTTTTTTAATTTTTTATTTTTTTAAATTTACATCCAAATTAGTTAGCATATAGCACTATAATTTTTAGTTTTAAA
Source organism: Felis catus (assembly GCF_018350175.1). NCBI lineage: Eukaryota > Metazoa > Chordata > Mammalia > Carnivora > Felidae > Felis > Felis catus. The sequence goes on from NC_058376.1 coordinate 98,211,600, forward strand.
TGAGCCACAACAAAGTAGATTTGTATGTTTGTTGGGTATATGACAGACTCTGCAGGAGGTTTCAAAGAGGTATTCCAAAAATGTCTTGATCAGTGGTTGCATCATTGAAATTATGATATGGTGTCCCAAAGGAACAAAACTGAAGAATTGCACATTTGATTATGTAGACTTCCATGTGACAATAACCTTCCATTTGGTTACTCCTATTCTGATGCCTTCTCTCCTTAAGTTTTTGAGCAAAGCTTCTAGACTTATTTTCTGTTCTCCCTCTAAAACTTTCAGTGCCTCTTATTAGCTACATATTGAATTCCAAATGCCTTAACTTGGCATTTAAAGCCACTCATTATTGAGCTGCAGCCTAAATGTCCAAATTTATGCCACTTTTCCCCTTCCATGTAACCCGAATATCAACCAAATGGAGCCAGTCATTAGTCCCCATTCAAGAGCTGTTCTTTCTCATATTATGAAGTGTTCATCCAGTCCATATCTTTTTATATAAGCCCTCATTCTCCTCAAAATGCCACTTTAAATGCTAGCCAGCTTGAATTCTCTCTCTCTTCTTATATTATCATATCTGTAAGTTTTATGGACTTTATAATTTCTACCCTATTTTGTGGCTTTTATATGTAGGTCTTATATGCCCTTTTTGACTCTATGCCATTTGAGCCAGTCAACAGATCTCCTTGGGCCTTGACTCCATGCCTCTTAACACAGTGCCTTGCATATAGCAGAGCTTAGGAAATATTTATAGGGGTTTTAAGTACATAGGAAACACATATAAAAACCAGCAGTATCAAATGGTTTGTCCATTTAAGACTATGGACTCTATGGCAATGGCCCTCATATTTCTTTAAGGGCGTTCAGAATTTGGAAATTTTTATTCGTATAAAAACCTAATGGTTGTGCATGTGATTCAGTAATTCAGCATTACAGACTAAATTATTATAGAACCATGAATAATTGGGATACTCAGGAAATAGGGTGTTCTGAATAATTTAATTTTCTGGTTAACTTGGAGTTAGGCAGAAAATCTTCTTTGTTTCATTTCTTGTTGAAAAATTCTTTCTAAATATGCTAATTTCTGATCTTAGGCAAAGAGCATCATTAAAATTTTCTTTGATGAATGAGGATATTAGAATGCCTCTGGGTAATTATTACATACCTTAATTCTCATTTTATATTACCACATATGAACAAAAAAAGGTTTTGAGTTTGGATTGTATCTCTAAGGTTCTTTTCTTTTTCCTATATTTAGCCTTGGATATTATTTTTGGATGAAAACAAAACCTGATTTATATTTTTATACTCTTCACCATAGAAAGAGACAGAGTATGTACTTGTCTTAATGAGTACATTCTTCACTTTCCTTTTTAATTTTTTAATTTTTTACATTTATTTATTTTTGAGAGAGCACGAGTGGGGGAGGGGCAGAGAGAGAAGGAGACACAGAACTGAAGCAGGCTTCTGGCTCCGAGCAAGTAGCAAGCATTCAGCAGAGCCCAACGTGGGGCTTGAACCCACGAACCATGGGATCATGAACTGAGCCGAAGTCGGACACTTAACCGACTGAGCCACCCAGGCACCTCACATTCTTCACTTTCAATTGACTATTTCCGCAGTCTTTTGCTATATAATTATTGGTAAAATTTTAATTCTATCATATATGCTATATTTATAACTTCATTAGTATATCAATATTTGTCAAACTTATGATATATTTAGCATATGTGTATTTATTGTTTAGCCTTTGATTCAACTTTTTCCCCTCATAACAATTTCTGTTTTTAAAACCTGTCTGAATTGTATGTAGTTTTGATTTGTAATTTAACTGCTTTACTCTGACATTATTCTTTTGTCTGCTACTTTTTCAGATGTTTTTGCAAATCACAATAAGTTTTAGATAATATCAAGACAGCAGGGGAAAAAAAAGGCAGTAATCATGAACACCAAAGATTTTGTAGTTCTTCCATGGGGGAAACCTGGAAATTCCGTAAAACTAAAATACAAGTAAGTGTATATATATTTATTACTTAAATAAAAATAATTGCTAACATATCTGTAATTTAAAGTATTTTTTTATATGAGGCTGTGTAGAGTTGAACTTAAATTTTTGAGTTCTTTCCTCCATTTTCTTTACATCGGTGCATTTTTATCTATAAGAGAGTAGGTTTGAAATATTTTAAATCCCTAATAGTTTAAAAAATGAGGACTAAAATTATTTCTGCCACAATATCAAAATGAAAAGTGATAAATGAAGTTTGGGTTTATTGACTATTGAAGCAGTCGAACAGAAAGTTACAAATAGTTTTGTGACACTTATTCAGAATTAAAAAGAATCACCCTAAAGAAACTGAAAGACCCTGAAATTTACGGAGACTGTTGGGCTGAGAGACCTTTAAATAGAGAATAGAGGGTACTAACTATCCCTGCACTTCACCTATTAAGGGACAGTATGTTGAATTCATCTTTGTCTTGGAAGGATACCATCTGTTTTGGATTGCCTTGTGAACGCATTCAGCTAGAACCAGGCAATTCTGGTATTTTGGGAATTTTATGACATGGCAGGGGTATGGGAAGTTTCAATATACTGCTTCCCTTTGAGATCATCTAGTGTCACTGGAAATTCCCAAGGCCTTCCTCTCAGAAATCAGTAAGGGTCAGTCAGTCTGGGTTGGGGACAGACTGTCAATTAAAATTTTTTTTTAATGTTTTTATTTTTGAGAGAGAGAGAGAGAGAGAGAGAGAGAGAGAGAGAGAGCGCGAGCAAGATGCAGTGGGGGGAGGGACAGAGAGAGAGGGAGACACAGAATATGAAGCAGGTTCCAGGCTCCAAGCTGTCGACACAGAGCCTGATGCGGGGCTCAAATTCACAGATGGTGGGATCATGACCTGAACTGAGGTCGGATGCTTAACCAACTGAGTCACCCAAGTGCCCCCAGACTGTCAATTTTTAATCTGTTTTGAGTTCCCTGAATCAGATCAACAGTCCTGTGGTTATTCAGTGTCTTCAGACTTTCCTAATTCTTCCTTCACTTTTGAGATAACTGTGTGTAAGAGCATGTGTAAGCTGGAAAATGTTATACAAATATATGGCAATCTCAGTACAGTTCACCCTTGAGCAACAACAAGGATTGGGGACACTAACCCCCTAGCACAGTCAAAAATCCACACAGAACTTTTGACACCCTCAAAACTTAACAACCAATAGCCTACTCTTGACTAGAGACCTTATGGGTAGTATAAATAGTCAATTAATGCATATTTTGTATGTTATATGTGTTATATAATGTATTCTTACAAAAAAGTAAGCTAGAGAAAAGAAAATGTTATTAAGAAATTCGTAAAGAAGGGAAAAGACAATACCGTACTGTATTTATCAAAAACAATTGTGTGTAAGTGGACCCATGCAGTTCAAACTCCTATTGTTCAGTATCATCTGTATTATTTTTACCATTTTTTGGTGGGAGGGAGAGCAATCCCATTGCTACTATTACCAATTTTCCTTTTTTTGTGTAAAAAGAAAAGGGGACGTACATAATTTGATTATGGTCATATGTTTCAAGTCTGTGTTTGTATACTTACAAACCATTCATCCAACAAACATTAATTGCATGTATTCTACACACTGTGATAGGGAATGGTGGACATAAAAGTAAGAAGACACAACCTTTGCTCTCAGGTAGCTTGTGGAGGATGTGAATAGATAGAATCACATTTACAGTATGTTGTGAAGCATGGTATGATGAGAAAGCATAAACTGCTGGGGCAGGGGTGAGGAGGTCACCAAGCTTTGCCTGAAAGATGCAGTTATTTGGGTAGCTACTGGGGAAAACTTGTGCAAAGGCACAGAGGCCATATACTTTGGGAACTTTCAGACACATGCAGCAATTTATGGGACAGAGAACAGAGTTGGAGAGAAGGGAAGGATTGCATAGATAGTAAATTAACCTCTGTGCCACACTAAGGAGTTTGGAATTTATTTTGGAAGGGAGGGGGAATCACTGTTTCATGGCCTTTAGGACTCTGATCCACCCATGATCAGCAACCTACAAAAGCTAGGACAGGAACACCCACTCTATGTTAGTATCTTTGGAGTTCCCTTTCTTACCCTTTCCTTATTCCAAGCCTCTGCTCATTTGATACTATCTTAATGATTATCTTGACCTTGTCTGACATTTGGTGTTCTCCAACATTTGTCTTTCTCTTTCCCAGCCCCCCAGCTCATTTCAGTAGGTTATTTCTGGCCCTTGCATTTGTTGGGTTAACCTGGTTTCTGCAGGATCAACCTTAGTTTTCCTCAGTGGCCTTACCTGCACCACATGCCCCTCCCCCCCCCCCCCCCCCGCTCCACCCCACTCTGTGTCTGAAGCTGTTTCCAGGAGGAATGCATGTCTTATTTCAGACCCATAGCATCCCATCAACTTGAACACTTGGTCAGTAAGCTGGCTTTTTCTTTTTTTTTTTTTTCCAGTCTCATTCCTTTCCTCTACCACAGTGGGGACTTCAAAAACATTAAAAGTTTTCTAAGCAAGTGAGTAACACAATCACATTTGTACTCTTCAAACTCTTCCTCTGGAAGCCATGTGAAAAGTGTTGTGGGCCATTGAGACTTTGAGAGGGGAGACCAGCTCAGGTATCAATCCTAAACTATTTCCCCATTCCATTGCAAAGTGATCTAGGCATCATTATCCTCCTGGTTGCCCGAGTAAGAACCCTATGATTGTCTTAGATTCTTTCCTTTCTCTTTCCTGGTGAGTCCTCTGCTTCTGGTCAGTCTCCAAGTCCAGTTAATTCTATTTCCTTAGAGTTGTCAAATGCTCCCATTTTTCTCTCCATTGTCTCTATCCAGTCAGACCAGCATCATCTCTCTATTATTAGGCTTCTTGAAATAGTATCCCAACTGGCGGCCTTGACTTGCCTTTCAGCCTTACACCCTCTAATTTTCCATTCTGTAGTCAGAGTGGTCTTTCTAAAATCAATTCTGTTAAAAACCTTTGATGGTTCTCATCACTTACAGAATACAAATCCTCATCATGGCCTACATGGCCCTTCATGATCTGGTCACCCTCCACATCAGCAATTCCATTTCTTACCACTTCCCCCTCCTTCACAGAATGCCTGGTCATGTGGAACCTCTGGGGCCTTGACCCACATATCACCTGTTTCTCCCTGTGCCCACACTTTTCTCTCTTCTTAGAACATTGCTCTCCCCACTTCCCTTTGACTTCCCCAAGGTCCTTTCATCCCTGAGGCTCAGCTCAGACCTCACTTTCTCCAGGAACTGCTCTTGCCATCTCTTCAGCTGGGCATGTGCCCTGTGTGTTCGGGTACCTCCAGGTACTTCTCCAGTGACAGCACCATTATAACCATATTTCGTTTACCTTCATGTGTGTCTGTGTTCCTCTCTGTACTGGAATCTCCACTGGGTCTCATATCCTCTCACCTCCTATTACATGTCCTGTCACCACAGTCCTTGTTTGTACTAAGGGCTGAAGTACTCCTTGTGGAATGGATAAAGTGAAAATAGTGTCTCTCCATCAGTATCTTTACCAGCTTCTCTGAACCCACTGGCAGAGTGGTTTGCCTCCTTTAACTTTCCATGTACCTCTCTGGATTGTGTCCGCTTTGGCGCTTGCTTTTTGGTGACTGTTTATATAAGTTAGTGGCCTTTTCTCATTTCCATTATTCTTATTTTGATTGCTTGTCATTGAATCCTTGGGGACGCACACTACTTGATTATAGTCAAACACTAATGTAATAACGATGAAAGAGATTTAAACTCATGATAGATAATAAAAGCTAGAGAACTAGGTTGGCATAGACCTATTGAACACAGTGACCAATACTGACAAGAGACCAGAACTGTAAAATGAAGAAAATGGCTTGTGTCAAATGTTCGATGAGCTTCAGGTATTATTATCAAAATCTCTTGCACAAGAATCTGTAAGGGGGCTCTCTTCTGTCCTCAAAAAGTTCTTTTTTTACTGCTTTCTTTCAGAGGAAACAATAGGTGAGACTTGGCCCAGTTCATATTCAATCCCTTTAATGTAATAGCTCCTGTACAGAGGCCCTCAATGGGTACTTTCTCCCTAATAGGCCCTAAACAGGCTCTGCTTTCTCCCTTTCTCTTTCTCTTTCTTTCTTTCTTTCTTTCTTTCTTTCTTTCTTTCTTTCTTTCTTTCTTTCTTTCTTTCTTTCTTTCTTTCTTTCCTTTTTTCTCTTTCTTTCTTTCTCTCTCTCTCTCTCTCTCATTCTCTTTCTTGCTTCCTTTGTATTATACAACATAGAGGTAGAAATTTATTGAAGGTTTCTAAGATGATCAGGTCAGCAAAAATGTGTATTCTGTAGAGAAAAGATTAGATACTTTAAACAGTATTCTTCCAACTACTTGAATTCTTTAGAGGAAAGGCAGTATGAAAATTAGAAAATGTTTTGTCTTTTGCTTTCTATTTATATAGTATAGATATTTGTGCATATACGAAGACAGAGTTCATATGGAAAGTGAATTATGATTTGAAATCTCTCGCAGTGTAATAGGAAAAACAAAAGTCTGACATTTGAAGAGTTACATACCTTAAGGAGAATGTTAATGGGAGGCAAATGCTAACTTTAGAAACTGTATTTCACAGAATGCAAAGGAAGTAATTAGGATACTCCATCACTTATTTACTATTCATAATTTTAATTAAGGGCAAAAGATTATATAAAATTATTTTGCCTTGTTTTTGTTTGTTTCCCACAAATGAACATTCTGTGTTTAACTAATACTCAGAAATGCTCAGGAACTGAGGATGGAGAAGATACAGTTAGAGTTGGAGAACCAACAAATGGAAAAGAAACTACAGGAATTCCAATCAATTTGGAGCAGAGAAAAGGAAGAAAGAGGGTAAGTGACATTTTTAGGGGATTTGAGAGGAACAAACTGAGTTGTGTAAGGAAATGTTTCATATATCCTTGTCATTTCAACAAAGATCTGCCTTGAATGAATGATTTCTGGCTTTTCCTGTTGAACAAATAGTATTAAATTTCTCCTACTTTTTCTATTTGTGTCCTTTATAGAAGGCATGCTGCTTTTTAAAATAACCATTACTTGTGTTTGGTTTTTTGTTTTTGTTTTTGTTTTGTTGTTTGAATGTTCTTTGGTCTTACACTTTCTTATTTCTCTTCTTACGTGACTCTTCTGAACCATTCGTAGCCTGAGATGTTTAGCACAACAACACAGCCTTTACTGTCATAAAAGTGCCATCCGTAGGAGATCACCAGTTTATGTTTAAGGTCATTTTTATTTATGAAAAACTTTTGGGAGGCAGGAGTTTACATGTTCGTATATAAGAATCATTCAAACCCTCAAGTATGTTTAAAATATTTTTAGATGAATGCGCTTTAGCTGAAATTTTATTAATGAGCACTCTCCAATATTGTGCTTTGTATCTGTGCTCATCTTACTGAGAATTGTCCTTTATTACACAAATAATAAATCTATATGACACAAATCAAACAGAATTGATAGTTTTGTAATGGAAATGATATCTTCTTTGCTCTGGGCTACTCCCAGCCCATTTGTAGCACTGCTTTTAATAATTAAGGTTTTTTTTTCCCCACCACAAATATCTTATCTTTGTATAAGCATATATGTATATATATGTGCGTGTGTGTATGAATGTGTGTGTGTATATCTGACTTGTCATTTATGTTTGTACAAGTGAGGTTATCTATAAAATGATTCATACTCTATTTTTTTTTTTTACTTAATATATCTTAGTGCTGTTGCCACATCAGTACACAAGTGATCTCATTCTTTTAATGGCTATGTAATATTTCTTTGCATATTTTTGACATCTTTATTTAAATATTCCCTATTTTATAATTATAAATGCTGCCATGAATATGCTTCTATATATATATTTTGCTTACATATGCAAGAGTATCAAAGGGTTAAATTCTTACCTGTGTAATTTTAGGTCAAACTATATATGCAGTTTAGATCTTGGTAGATATTGGAGAAATTGTCTTTCAAATAGGCTTCAAAAATGTATAACTTTTTCCTACAGAGAATGACAGTTCATGTCTCATGTGCTTTGGCTGGTACTAAATATTGCCAGGCTTTTTGTATATTAAATTTGCTTTGTTTGGTGCTCCAAGGGATGATCATCAAATATCTATGAAATATCTTCTGAACCATTAAAGAAAATTCAGAATTTACTATATCTCCAGTAGTATTTATCTTTAAAGTATGACTCTTTGGAAAATACTCATGACACATACATACACTCCCTCTAATAACCAGAACATTGATTTAATCAAGCATCTCAATGTCATATGTCATCCCAGGTGACAAAGTATATTGTATATTTTGTTGCTGTTATTATAATGATCCGATGAGCTTAGTTTGCACTTCTCAATGGATAATGAAATATCTGTGAATCAGAGTTCCTGAAATCAGACTCAAGAGTGTGTTTTCATTAGTTGGGGATGTTTTTAAAAATGTTCTAAAGCTTGATGGAGTTTTCATAAGAGTTAAGTGTTTTTCTAAGGCCACAAAGATAATAAATGTTATAGCCAGAATGAGAACCTGCCACTCATTGGTCAGGAAGATAGAAGTTCAGTGTTCTGACCTTGACTTTATTATTTATTGTCTCTGTGACCTTGGCCAAGTTTTGCCTCATTATTTTTTTTAAGGGAGAATTGGATTTCTGCCCTGTTGACTTCAAAAAATTCTGTGAGACTCAAAAGTGCTTTGAAAGCCATCAACTAAACACTTCGCCTTCTTTGCCTTCTCTTTACCTTTCAGTGTGGGAGCTGATCTGTAGTCTTAAATATGGGATTCATCACTTAGTACATCTTCTGTTTTCGGTATTGTTCTGCTTCCTTTTCCTCTTTATACCTGTGGACCCTTAGCTTTTAAAACTGCATGGCAACCTGCAAAATTTCCTATAAATCAGTAAAGGTATCGTTAGTCATTGTAAATGTCTAAAAAATGAAATTCTTCATCTGTGTTTGGACATTTTACTTTTATTCATTTTTTCTCAAAAGTTCCAAATATGGTAGAGCTATATTTTAGAATTACCAAGGCTATCGTGGCATTATTGATATTTCATTTTCCTTTTGTGGTGATCTGTTACATGTTAATGACTGAATTTCATTTCTTCAAACAGGGAAAATATATTTGTTTTCATTAAAAGGAGAAATGTATTTAGTAATTACATTTTGTCCTCTATTTATATATACTGAAGGTCAAGTGGATATCACTGGAAATCTGGGCAAGTGGGAAAATTGAGTAATCAATCACACATAATGTCACAAAGTAAAGGAAATATTATTAAGGTAAGAAAATACCATTTGATTCTCAGGGAATTTACCAAGTAAAGAGATATAAATTAATTTTTAGATCTTGTATTCCCTTCCATACTTAAGAACGCACTAATCTTATTTTAACAACTTCACATATTATTAGATTGTGATTAATTTTTATGGGTTAATATGTAGCTTTCATTATTCAGATATATTTGTTTCTCATCTACAAGTTGATTTTAAAAAATTCATATTGAGTAGAATTTTTCTAAACTGAATTTTCTTCATGCAGTTCAGTTTTGGTTTCAAGTATGTGAAATACAACTATGTGGTTATATATTAAAGTGAAAGCTAGGTTATTTGATGTAACGAAGGACAGACTTTTTTCCTGCCTTTTTATTAGATCACATTTGTTTCATGTGTTTATGTTCTACTTGAATAATTATTATTCATATACTGTTGACTCCATGTGTGGAGATACCTGAGGAAAGGCTGCCTTCAGGTTTCCCAGCTGTAGAATTCCTTTTTCTTAACTGTGTGTCGTAAAATATAACATTAGATTATATGTAAGGTTAAAATCAGATGAGTGACTTTATGTAGGGAAAGCTGTTTTGTTTCTGGATTGTTTAGCACAAGATCCGTGACTTTGTAAGTTTTAGCTTATATACTCCTCTTTATTTTTTATATACCTGTCATCCAACTTTCTTTGGGCCAGTTGGCATCTACAAACATCTTACTTGGTGCTTCTAATGTTTTTGGCTTCAAAAAAGCATTTTGTTCTTTACTGTCATTCTCTTACTGAGATATGTTTCTTTAATTTTGGGATTAAAAGTTTTATAGTCCACTTCCCATTTTTCATTATCTTTCTGAGATAGCATTCCATGTTTCAGATATTATTGAACTATAACATATTAAAAATGCTGACTTTGTGATTATTGACTTATTTATTCAATAACATTTGTTCAGTGCCTCCTTTGTCATATAGTGCATTATCCTTGTTCACAAGGAGATCCTCATCCAATGTGAAAGATAATGTGCATATGAAAATATTTATAGATTAAGTCAGTATGTAATTTTTGTCATAACTATTTAGTATATGAACCATCTGTGCTTGGGAAAAAATACTTTAGTTCTACAAATATTTGAGAGTCTCCTAGATGTCTTTGTAAGGAAAAAATGATGAATAAATAATAATGCCAGTCCCCACAAACCTCATAATTGAGTCAAAAGATGTGGAAACATGGGGTTTGGAGAGCTGTAGAAGGTGGGTGTAGAAAGTGAGACTGGGCAGGAGGGAAGGTCTTGAATACCAGAGTTAGGAGTCTTGGCGTTTTCACTGTGGGAATGGAATTCCTGGACAGTTTTTGAGCAGGAGGATAGTTAAGATTAAGGTAATGACTTAAGGTGGCTGATATTGTTTAAATATGGAGTGCATTTGGAGTTTATAAATACAGAGTATAGAACAAATGATATCAAAACTGTTTTGATCATGTCCACATACATCAAGAATGTATTTTGAGCATGGACTTTTCTATACATGAACTTTTTATTTGTTTATGAATAGAATTTATTTATATACATAATAGTTTACTAATATATCACGTGCATTGTGAGACAAAATATAGACATTAGTTAAGGATGGCATAAACATAAATAGAAATTCTCTTCTACTTTCTGGATTTTTCTTGAGCTCCCTCAAGCAGGCATACATGCTACTTTGGAGGCCACTACTATAGAGGCCAATGGACTATTTAGAAGACTATTAAAAGAATCTAAAGGTCAAATGAGAAGAGTCTGTATTCGAATGTAGCAAAAGTAAAATGAATAAAACTGTGGAACCAAAAAAGCAATGAGAAAGAAAAGGAGGAATTCAAATGTATAACTGATATTCCAGGCTGGATTGACTAGGAAGTAAAGAAGGAGGTTGGAAAACAGTTTGGGACTTAGAGATCCCTCCCTCTCTCCCTCCTTCTTTCTTCCCTCCTTTCTTTCCTTCCTCCATTCTTTCTTTCCTTCCTTCTTCTCCTTCTTTTCCCAGCTTTATTGAGGTATAATTAAGATAATTTAAAATGTACAACACGATGATTTGATGTATGTATATATTGTGGAAAGATTTCACCCATAAGGTTAATTAACACGTCCATCACCTCACCTGTTTAAATCTCTTGTTGTTGTTGTTGAGGACATTTAAGTTCTGCCTAGCAATTTTGAAGATTTAGGATTTTGTTTGAATTCTCATGTGTTAGTTGAAGCCAAGGGAGTAAATGTGCTTCTTAAGAACTTATAAAAAGGAGAAGAAAGGTATAAAGGATAAAGCTCAGAGAGGGCAGGTGGGAAGCATAAAGCTCAAGGAATATGGAGGTAAAAGAGAACTTTAATATTTATTCGCTATTTTATACCAGTCAACAGTTTAGCTGCTTTTCCTGTTTTATCTCATTAAGTGCTTATATCACTCTTAAGAGGCAGTTGTTATTTTTCCAATTCCACAGATGAAGTAATTTAACATCAAAGAAGTTAACTTGCTCAAGGTCAAGAGTCAGGGCCAAGATTTGGAATGCAGGCTTTCGGGCTGGTTCTAAGTTAATTTGCCAGCTCTCCAGTAAAGGGAGCCTGAGAAGAGGAAGAATGGTAGCAGTAGAATCAAAGTAATGTGATTTCATAAAAAACGAAGGTAAAGGAGGGTGATTTTAGAAAGTGTGGAGATGTCAGCATTGTTCTATACATTGTGTGGTGAGAAAAGTTTTGACTGTGATTTTAGACCAGTGTTTCTCAAAAGGGGACAGCTTTGCCCCCCAGGAGATGTTTGGCAATGTCTGGAGACATTTTTTTTTATCACCACCAAGAGAGTTTCTGGTTTGTGGTTTTTGGTTAATGGTAGGTAGTAGCTACAGGCCAGGGGTGCTGCTATTCACCCTATAATACACTGGGCAGCCCCCCAACAAAGAATTATTTGTCCTAAAATGTCAATGGTATCAAGGTCAAGAAATCCTGTGTTAGTCTATATAGATTAAGATCCTGACTCATTTCATTAGCTCTATGATTTTAGGCAAGTCACTGAACTTTTCTGAGCTCCTGTTACCATATTTGTAAACATATATAACAATACTTGCTAACTACTTCATAGAGTTTTAAGCAATGTTGAAGTTATATGTCTGAAACCAGTTGTAACATTGGCTGAAGATCACACTAAAAAATGTTTATGGAGAATGAAAATTAAAAAAAAAACCCACTGATTTGATGTTTGGGTTATTAGATGGAAAAATACATTTCAAGCAGTTAAAAAAAGAAAGGTGGGTGATAATGAGTAAAGACAAATGTTGCACTGAGAATGAGAACAGAGCGTGACCTCTCAAGGATTTAACAGGATCAAGGAAAGACTTTATTACAGATGACCTTTGAACAACACAGATTTGAACAGTGCAGGTCCATTTGTATGCAGATTTTTTCAATAAATGTAGGTACAGTACTTAAATGTATTTTTTCTACGTTATGACTTTCTTAATGACATTTTCTTTTCTCTAGCTTACTTTATTGTAAGAACACAGTATATAATACATATAGCATACAAAATAGGTGCTAATTGACTGTTTATGTTATCTGTAAAACTTCCAGTTAACAGTAGGCTATTAGTAGTTAAGTTTGGGGGGGGGATCAAAAAATCGTGCCCCAACCCCCATATTGTTCAAGAGTCAACTGTGTATTGTTTTTCAGAATCAGAGAGATGTAGCCAGTTTGTAGTTGAGGGATGGACTCACTAGAGGAGGAAAGATTGAAGATGCAAGAGAGAGAGGTGCCAATTGCTGGAGGTTAGTCTTTGAAGAGACAGCTCATTAAGGAGACCTTAACCAATGGAAAGAGAACACATTTTATCTGATAAAAAAGATGGAAGAGAAAATAGGTGGCAGTAAAGGTAAATTTTTAAAAAAAAAATTTTTTTTTTCAACATTTATTTATTTTTGGGACAGAGAGAGACAGAGCATGAACGGGGGAGGGGCAGAGAGAGAGGGAGACACAGAATCAGAGACAGGCTCCAGGCTCTGAGCCATCAGCCCAGAGCCCGACGCGGGGCTCGAACTCACGGACCGCGAGATCGTGACCTGGCTGAAGTCGGACACTTAACCGACTGCGCCACCCAGGCGCCCCTAAAGGTAAATTTTTAGAGATTGCATTTGACAAGAGGTAAGGCAGGGAGCTGTGGAAAGATTTTAATGGGAAGATCTCAACATTCTTAGTAAATTTGAAGGCAGGATCATCTCACAATAAGGAAGGGAAGTGGGGTAAATGTGAGTCTTTTGGAATGAAGAAAGTTTGACATAGGCACTGTGGGAATCATGATTGAGATTTAACATGAAATGAGTAAGGAGACTGCTGAAGTGCCATAAGAGCATGGATTTGTGGGGGATCCAGTCAGGATTATTTCATCACAATGGTTGGTAGATATGGGAGGTCTAAGAGGAAGAAGGTAAGGTGATCATGGTTAGCACTGAAGAACTCTGAGTTTTGGGCTTTTAAAGGTGTGACCATTCAGATTGCTGCTTAGGTTTAAGGTTTGGTCATAATGGTCAGGTGTCCGAAGAGGGACTCAGATGGTCAGAGTAGTCAGCATATTGGAGGGTTTTGAACATCAGGATGTCAGGTGAACATGAACATTGAAGTCTTCACGATCATCACCCAGAACTGTGATGGAGAGAAATACTGAGCAGATTGCTGAAGTTACGGTGGAGGAGGATCCTGGATGTTGATAAAGACAATAAACGAATGGCGAGGAGCTTCAGTAGAGGCAACTTTGCTGAATGGTGAGATCAGAGCAATATTCTGGAAGCAGCACTGAGGAGCAAACAGGGAGAAAAATTTTCTTCTCTCCTGATGAGTGAGAGGGAGTAGAAATGGAATTAAGTTCCTCTGGAGAGTTCTCTGGAAAAAAGTTGTGTCTGAGGAAAGATGGGTCTGGTTAACGTGAACTTTTGCAAGAGATGTTTTTAGGAAGGGTTTAAAACATAAGACAAATGGCTATTTAATAAGGGCTCTATGCAATGGCAGGATGGAAGGACAAGCAATAGAAAATGGCAATGTTTAAGTAGCTAATTAGATTACAAATGAGAATATTTGATAAGGTGGCTCATGGGAGGAACGTGGGACCAGCATGGCAGATTAGGACCTTGGTTGTGTTTGGAGGCATTTGTCAATGCCAAGGAGGCTGATGGTGACAGCATAGCCTGAGTCTGATGGCCCAGGTGATATGTCTGTATGGTACTGCCACTAAACTGCCCTGTACCCTGATGGTACCCCTTCAGCATCTACTGGTGGAGGCATAAGTGGTGAATACCGCATAGGCTTCAGTATATTGGATTCCTGATGTTTTGAATATACACGTATGTGCATATACATATATACATACATGTATGTTTGCACGTGTATATACGTATGGATGTGTGTGCGTTATGTGTGTATCCCAGGTCCAGCCCTACTCTATCCTCAACTCTTTCCCAAACAGATAAAAATCAGACTTAGGAGGAAATTCTATTTGCCTCAAAATAGCAGCTAGCAGTTTGTTCACTGAAATATTTTTATGCAGTTTGAATCATTTGGAGTAAATATGGCCATGTTTATAGAGCAGAAAAATATTCATAATAATAAAAACAAATTATAAAATTTCCCTAATAATGGATTCAATTTGCTTTGGCATCTCCATTCTGCCCAGGTAGTCTATAACCATATCGATCATGTTGCAATTCAGACGTACCACTAAGGTAATAATAGTGGCCAATTTTGCTATGAAAAATGAGATTAAATTATCTGTAACTTGTATAACATTTCCAGTTTAGAAGTAAAAGTGTGATTCACATAGAAATTGATTATTTCAATCCTGTTTTCTTTTCTGCTATGTTTGGTACATAGCATCTGAGCAGCCACTTAAAGAATGTGAACAAAAAATGCCCTTTCGAGGCAAAACCACTAGATTCACTGAGAATAATTATGCCTGAATTTTCAAAGATGACTGCAGTTGGTACAGCCATCGACATAGAGGCAGCCGTTGTTCTCATATTCTCATGGACAAAGTGGGCAATTGAGCATGCAAATTGCAAATTGAAAACTAGGCATGAATTGCCAGTGTCTGTATCAGTGTGCAGCATTCCTCCATGCTCGTTTGTGTACTTTGAATGTTGGTTTTCAATAAGACCAAGGCAAGTACGTACACTTGGTGAGTCTGTTTTATGTCTTAAAATCTTAAGATCCAAGGATTTTAAGTGACTCTTTGAAACACGTAAAGCGAACCTTATTTACTCAATATTTTGGCTACATCTTAGGAAAGTCAGGGATCACAGCGAATATGTTGAAGGTTAAATCTGTGATGCTTAAACATGTGGTTCTCTGAATTAGACAAATAAGATAATATTGGCTTCTGCAGTTATGTAAGCAGAGCAGCTCAGTGAGAATTCAGTTTAGATTTGGTCTACACAAATATTAGACTGTGTATGTTTCAGAAAGGTACCGAAATAGAAAAGGCTTACTGAACCTTTACAATATTTGAATATTAGTGCTTTTCTAAAATAATATCGTGATGATATATAAGGATTTTTGTTTAAAACATAATATGGCATGTTTTAAAAAATGGTTTATATATTTCCAACATTGGGAGAGAGAGAGCATGTGCACACAGATGTGAGGGAGAGGCAGAGAGAGAGGGAAAAAGAGAATCCCAAGCAGGATCCACGCTATCAGCACAGAGCCTAATGCAGGCATTAATCCCATGAACTGTGAGATCATGACCTGAGCCAAAACCAAGAGTCAACCGACTGAGCCACCAAGGCACCCCTTGAATTTTCTGTTAATTAAAAGTTCTATATATGCTTTAATAGTGATATTCTATTAAGATTGTATTATTCTTTCAAAATGTTTGCTTCACTCAAGTTGCACTAGAATGTTATGGCTTTCTAATATTTCTAATAATAGTAACTTAAACTTTCTTTGAATAAGAGATCGTATCCCTGACAAATAATATGTATTTCATTAATTTAGCTTTCTGCTGGAAAAGTGAAATTAAAATTACTAAAGGAGCAACTTCAAGGTAAACAGTTTACCACTGTATTATTAGATGCTAAAGATAGAATTTATTTTCTTTTACATTTGGATTGCATAGAAAATTAAAGTGCTAGAATTGTTCATGCAGTATAAAGATTCTAAACACCAAAATGATGAGTCTTTATTTTTGATATTCAAATTCATTTTGTTTTCTGGGGGGGGAAGCCTTATTTTATGTCAAAAAATATTAGAATATGAATATAAGAAGAATGTTTTTCAATGGTGAGGACTTTGATAGCACTGTTTCTTAAACTTATATAATTTTATTAATTTTTTTAACATTTATTTATTTTTGAAGGAGAGAGATACAGAGCGTGAGTGGGGGAGGGTGGAGAGAGAGGGAGACACGGAATCTGAAGCAGGCACCAGACTCTGAGCTGTCAGCACAGAACTCCACGTGGGGCTCGGAATTCACAAACAGCGAGATCATGACCTGAGCTGAAGTCGGATGCTTAACCGACTGAGCCACCCAGGTGCCCCAAACTTATGTAATTTTTTAACCGGGAAGATATTTTAGCAATGTAAGACTATAAATTGAAATTTCATCCTGGGAATGTAAAAGACTATTGAAAATGGCTTTATATTTTAATGAATTATTGCACAATAGCAAAACCCAAAAATCAATTTGAATTCTCAGTAATTCCAAAAGGAAATTTTTTTTTATAGAGGATAAGTACATTTAACTTGAATGGTCAGATAGTTTGGCAGAACAGGTTCTAAAAATATATATAACATTTATTATAGAAGTTGTTCTGTATGAGGTTCATTTAGTTTGATCTGAAAATGGGACAGGATGCCATAGGGATTCTATCAAGAGCGTAGTTTCTAACATTCTGTAATTTCACGTGTCCAGTTCAAGTGAGTTTTAAATAGAACGGGTGTGGGCAGAAATGTGGGGCCCCGTGGTCACAGGGGGCTGGGAGGGGAAATGTGGCCTTCCCAGTTTCCTGGGAAGAGTGGACTTGGCTACATACCATTGTTATTGGGCAATTAATACTGACATAATGTTTGAGAATTTAGAAATGTGCACAATTTCAGTACTTCATGGTGCACAACTTCATTACATTCATAAAACTGAATATCATATTTTGATATGATTGGCCTGACCTTTTTTTTTTCTCTTCCAGAGCCAGTGAAACAACCACTTAATCATAAAATGGCCAGTTCTTCTGAAAGTGAAAAATCCAAGATAAAAGGGAAGGTTTGTGGACAGTGTGAGAACAAAGCTGCTGTGCTGGTATGTGCACTGCAATAACATAGGGGCGTATAACGTTCACATGGCCTCATTCACCTCTCCCAAGCCAACCTGCTTCTGTAAGCCAGATGCTTTTCCTTGGCTACCGTTGCTAAGGGGGAAGTGTGCATGCTGCCCCATCCGGCCAGCACCTGTCCAGAGAGCTGTATCTCACCTTCTCATTCCCGTTTAAGGATAACTCCTAATTCTTGTCCCCTCTCTCTAAGGTCACGCCCAGCAGCACACAAATATGCTGCAGTACTTTCCAAACCAAAAATACAACAAAAATTCTTCTTTGACCCCCACATCGCCCTCTGCACCCTTGTTAGCAAAACTTCTGAAGCGTTGTCTACCCTTGCTCTCACCATGTTCTCTCACCTTTTTTTTTTTTTTTTTTTGGCTGAGGCATAATGTACTTTCTATGAAATAGATCTTAAATGTATAGTGAGATGCCTTTTGACAAATGGATACACTCGCATCAAGATAATAGAATACCCCTGAAAGTTCCCTTGTGCCTTTTCCAGTTAATTCCCACTACAAAGCCAACTACTGTTCTGATTTTTAACATGATACACTTAGGGTTCTATTTATGTACATAGAACAATAGGGTGTATATTTTTCTGCCTAAGGCTTCTTTTGCTCCACATGGAGATTCACCCATACTATTACATTTATTAGTAGTTTGTTCATTCAAATTACTGAGTAGTACACCATTGTATTAGTATACCAAAATTTGTTTATTTATTGACATATTGAATGACATTGGGTTGTTCCCAGTTTTTTACTACTGTATTTAAGGCTGCTGGGACATTTGTGTGCAAGTCTTTTTGTTTGTTTGTTTGTTTTTAAGGCAAAAAAGTTGTAAAGGGAAATTGAAGACCCCAAAAGATGGGTTCTGACAGTTCTCTAACTTCTCATTGCTGATTTCGTGAACTTTAAAAAAAAAAAATGATGGTTGGGGCGCCTGGGTGGCTCAGTCGGTTAAGCAGCCGACTTCGGCTCAGGTCATGATTTCACGGTCCGTGAGTTCGAGCCCCGCGTCGGGCTCTGTCCTGACAGCTCAGAGCCTTGAGCCTGTTTCAGATTCTGTGTCTCCCTCTCTCTCTGATCCTCCCCCGCTCATGCTCTGTCTCTCCCTGTCTCAAAAATAAATAAACGTTAAAAAAAATTTAAAAAAAAATGATGGTAAAATACACCATAATTTAAAAGTTACCATTTTAGCCATTTTAAGAGTACAGTTCAGTGGCGTTAAGCACATTCACATGGTTGGGATGCCATCAGCGCCATCCATCCACAAAACTCTTTTTCATCTCACAGAACTGAAACTGGGCTGCTTGCACCATGACTCCCATTTGCTCCTCCTGTTGGCCCCTGGCAACCAACCTTCTACTTTCTGTCTCTATGAATTTGACTATTCTAGGTGCCTCATGGAGGTGGAATCATTCAGTATTTGTCCTTTTGTACCTGGCTTATTTCACTTGCTCTAAGGTTTTCAGGTTCCTCCACATGGTAGTGTGTGTCAGAATTTCCTTCCTTTTTTAAGCCGAATAATACTCCATTGTATGTAAATAGCACGTTTTGTTTATCCGTTCATCCATCACTAGACGCTTGGGTTGTTTCCACCTTCTGGTTTTTGTGAATAATGCTGCAATGGACAAGAGTTTAAATATCTGCCTGGTTTCTACTTTCAGTTCTTTTGAGTATATGCCCAGAAGTGGAATTGCCAAATTCTCATTCTCTCTTGATTCCTCTCCATTCAGAATTGGGTCTCCACTATGCCAGCAAGTGCTTCTATCAAGGTCACTAGTGACTTCCATATTCTTAAATACAGTGACCAGTTCTCAGTTCTTATATTAATCTATCAGTAATATTCGATGCACTCTTCCTCTTCTGTGACTTTTCACTTAGCTTCCTCTAGGACACAATTCTGTCTTGGTATCATTTTACTTTGCTAGGTGCCCTTTCTCAGTCTTTTTTGGCTTTCTGTATGCTTGACCCCTGAATGTTGAGTGCCACAGGGCTTAGTCCTTAGCCTTCTTCCCTAGTCCATCTACTAACTATAGGTAATTTCATCTACTCTCTTGGCTTTAAAGACCATCTCTACATGGATGGTTCCCAAATTTACATCTCTAACTCATCCCTCTCCCCTGAACTTTCAACTCAGACTGCCTATTTAGCACCTCTACTTGGATGTCTAACAGTAATCACTAACTTACCATGTTCAAAATTGCACCTTTAATATCTCTCCTCCCCACCCCCAACAGTCTCATAATGAGGGTCGATTCAGATGTCCCCTGCCCTGGCAGCCCTTTGTAAAGGACCAGCAGCTGAGTTGGCCTCTCCAGTTTTTTTGGAGCTTCTCCATGCATCCACATGTTTATTACTCTGTAACACACACACACACACACACATATATATATATATATATATATATATATATATATATACACACACACACACATCCACATGTTTATTACTCTAACACACACACACACATATATATATATATATATATATATATATATACACACACACATATATATATATGTGTGTGTGTGTGTGTATGTGCGTGTGTGTGTATATGTGTGTGTATATATATATATGTGTGTGTGTGTATATATATATATATATATATATATATATATATATATACACATACATCTGTATTTTCCACCCACCTGTGTAAAGTTCATGACAGTAGGGATTTACTTTTGGTCAATGCTGTGTGCCCACCACCTAGAATTATGCCTGCAATTTAGTAGGCACTCAACAAACATTTGTTAAAGGAAGAAATTTTTTTTCTGTAATAAAACCTTCAGATATATCTTCCTTTTAGTTAGTATTAAAGTACTCCAGTATCTTTTGCAATTTAAAATATTACACTTAAGAAGCAGTTTTCCCCCCAAAGAATTTAATGATTATAACTAATATATGTAGATTACTATAACTGATATTTGTTATAGTTTCAGAGAATTTGGCCATGATCATTTCTGATTTGAGACTATGTTGCTATCCTTATTTCATGGCAGTTTTAGCTGGTCTGGGAGAGTTAGAATACCATAAGTCTAATAAAGAGCTAATTGCAATATTAAATGTAAAACCCTGTCTGTTGGTACAGGGCTCTTATATTACAACATGCTGTTTTCTTATTTGATCTCTAATGATGGGCACTAATTTAAGAAATCTTCACAAATTATACCTATTTATAAATGTTTAAAAAATATAAACAATGTTAATATTCCTGAAGTTGGAAATATGAAAGCTAAAAGGGACTTACTGGCTGAATTGAATTGTTGGGGTCCACTGTTCATGATGAGAACAAAGCATTTATGTAGAAGCTATCAATACTTCTTGTGAATCCTGTTCTATGTTGAGTACTGTTTAAAGGCTCTGGAATTTGAACAATATGACATCCATAGGTCAAACTTGAGCTGGAAACAAAGGATCTGTTTTTCCAAAGAGAAGGAAAATCAAGAAGAGGACATTCCAGATAAAATAAATGGCACATGCCTTGGCTGGAAAGCAGATGAGAGTGACAATGTGTGTAGTGATTAAAAGGCCGATTTGCCTGAAAACTGTTATAAATAGAAGCAAGGATTTAGACCCTATACATTCTTAAAGAATTTCGCTACGATTTTAAGGAAGGAGGAAGGGCAGAGAGAGGGGAGAGCGAGAATCCCAAGGAGACTCCACGCTGTCAGTGCAGAGCCCAAAGTGGGGCTCGATCTCACAAATCACGAGATCATGACCTGAGCCCAAATCAAGAGTCAGATGCTTAACTGACTGGGCCACCGAGGTGTCCCACAACAGTAAATGAAATAAATTATTTAAAAATTCAAGTTAGACACATCTAGTGAAGTGAAACGTGGTGGTAAACCCTGAAGTTACCTTGTGTTCTTAGCTTCCAGCATTCTGGATGGTAATGCTGGTTGTGTGGAGTAAACCTTCTTGTATCTGACAATAGGGTCTTCGTCAGGGAAAACTGTTTATGGGAGGCAAGGGTTAAGAGCTGGCATTTTGGAGGTTTGAATCTCAACTTTACCTGTGATTAGCTATGTGACCTTTGGAAATGGCTTAATTCCACTGTATTTTTTGTTTTCTCATTTGTGAGAGTGGGACAATATAGATAACAGTAGTCTATACCTCGGAATTATTGAAGATAACGGTGAATGCATGCAAGTATCAAGAGTAGTTAGCGTTGTGCCTGGCACATTGAGAAGAGACAGGAAATTGTGTGTGTTTCGTTGTTGGCACATTTTCATATCTCTTAACGCATCACATACATTGATGGTAAAAATAAACCCCCAACCTTCAAAGTTTGTATTTTGAAAAGAAATTCCAGTAGCTTTAGGCTGTTTGTACATGGTAAAAGCGAAATGGATAGTTAAAAATTACATATTAATTTGGCAAATGTAGATAATTTAATTAAACTCAAAGGGATTCTGAAGGCTTAGCACAACTGATCTAGGCTTGATCAAATTAAAAAGATATTTGCTAAAACTGCACTTGGGTATTCCATCATTGAAGAAGCATCTGTGGTGGAATGGAGTCCTTATCTACATTTTTAGTACATTTCTGCCAGTTATACACACTGCCTAAAAAGATTTTCCAGTTGGCGGTCATTTTAACCCAATTTAAATCCAAATATGCTTGTATAACAAAATATATAAGCTTACTCTGCAATTCCAGCTTTGATCTTCTGGTCTACAACATCCGTTTGGCTACTTTCATTAAAAATCTGTTGTTAACAAATAGTTGGCTTAGAATTCTATGTTGAAGCTGATTTCCAGTCTTCTGTATTACCTTGTGAAAACAGTGCCAAGTATTTCTAAGAAATTTATTAAGGTATTAGCAAATAAATGAAAATTATGCAGAATACATTTTGAAATCTACATTAATATGATAGTACGCCATGTATGTATGTGAAATTATAGCTTTTTATTTGATTTTACACTTAAATATTATGGATCTAGGTAATGTTTTAATCATCATTTCTGTAAGAAACTAGTTCTTAAAACGTGAGTTGAAAGTGTAGGACTGGGGCGCCTGGGTGGCGCAGTCGGTTAAGCGTCCGACTTCAGCCAGGTCACGATCTCGCGGTCCGTGAGTTCGAGCCCCGTGTCAGGCTCTGGGCTGATGGCTCAGAGCCTGGAGCCTGCTTCGGATTCTGTGTCTCCCTCTCTCTCTGCCCCTCCCCCGTTCATGCTCTGTCTCTCTCTGTCCCAAAAATAAATAAACATTGAAAAAAAAATTAAAAAAAAAAAGAAAGTGTAGGACTAATTCTGATATTAGGGATAGTGGTTTTTTTTTTTTTTTTTTTTCACTTGAATGAAAAATCCAGTTCTGTATAGCTAATCACATTTGAAAAAAAAATGCATTTGATTTTGATAATCATTTGACATACTGGATTTTATTTAATTGCAGATATTATCAAGGTTTTTCAATAAATGATCAGTGCTGCAGTTAACGGTAAATGTGATTTTTAGTAATTTGGTTCATGGGTGAGAGCTTGAGCTCTGAGCCAGACTGTGGGATTAAAATCCTGGCTTCATTAGCTGTGTGACTGGGCAAATTCTCAATCATTATGTTCCTTGGTTACTTCATCTTCACAATGGAGACACAATGGTTGCGTTAACCTTATTATAGGGTTGTTGTGAGAATTCAATGAGATGAAACATACAAAGCCCTTAGAACAGTGCATAAATGCTCAGTGTGGATGTTGTTATGTGGTTCTAACCTTCCTTTTTAGTTTTATTTACCTGTACATAATTTCTTGCTCTTTTAACCTTTGGTTGTTATTGTTAATGTTGTGTTAATAATCTTATATTTAATAAATCTGGCCACGTTATTGTAGGTAACAGAGTCATCAAATGGTGACTTGTAATACACTTTTAAAACATTAATGGACTCCTGTTGTTTTTTTTTTTAACGTTTATATTTTAGACAGAGAGAGAGAGAAAGTGTGAGCGAGCGGGGGATGGGCAGAGAGAGAGGGAGACAGATTCCAAAGCAGGCTCTGTGCTGTCAACGCAGAGCCTGATGTGGGGCTCGAACCCACGAACCGTGAGATCGTGACCTGAGCCGAAATCAAGAGTCAGATGCTCAACTGACTGAGCCATCTAGAAATCCCCCTGTTGGATTTTTAATAAGAGTTTAGTCTACTTTTCCACGTCCTATACATTCTAGTGACTGTTACTTGACGTGTGGTCTGCACACCAGCAGCTGCGTGGACGTTACCTGAGAGCTTGTTAGAATGCAGGATCTCAGGTCCCATTCTAGACTTCCTGAACATTCTGACTTGTCTTCACAGTAACAAAATCCCAGGTGATTCATATGCACAGTACAGTTCGGGAGGCATCACTGCATCGCACATTTCAGTCAGTCACTCACCAGTGCAAGGTAGAAGAGCTTGGTCAACCTCTCCCCACTCTTCCGTAGCTGCTTTCTGCTTAGGATTCCTTGATAGGTGGAGAGAGGAAGGAAGGGAAGAATGGTAGTGGGCACGCTAAGTGGGGAGAGGGGAAATGAGAAAGGATCGAAGGGAATGTGGGCTCTGTGACATAGACTTTCTGACATCATCCCTCCAAACCCTCACACTTTCTTATTTGTGCTGCTAGCATTCTTAACCTAGGCCAAACTCAAGAAAATGAGGGGTCTTAGACATTTGGACTGCTTTTTCTCAGGTCACAAAGGGTGTTGATGTGGCCATACAACTGCACAGCAGTAAGTGCACTTGCAGCAAAAATTCCATTTTCTTTCCTCTTTAAGTCTTACTCGATGCCTTCGTAGGTATAGGGACATCACATCAATTTATCCATAAACTTAAAAAAAATACAGTTTAACAGTGTACAGATTTTTAAAGATAAATGCAAACTTGTCCATAATCATTTCACTAGTCATAAAAATTGCTGATGTGTTGATGTAGTTGCATTGAGGTCTTTTTCTTATGCTTTCTTTCCTTTGAGGAATCTTCTAAGAATAATTTAAAAAAATTTTTTAATGTTTATTTATTTTTGAGAGAGAGAGAGAGAGAGACAAAGTGCAAGCAGGGGAGGGGCAGGGAGAGAGGGAGACACAGAATCTGAGGCAGGCTCCAGGCTCCGAGCTGTCAGCACAGAGCCGGACACGGGGCTTGAACCCACGAAGAGTGAGATCATGACCTGAGGTGAAGTCGGACGCTTAACTGACTGAGCCACCCAGGCGCCCCCTAAGAATATTTTTTAAACCGTATTTTGAGGATCACCAGTGATGTAATGCCATTCAAAAAAGTATGTGGAGATTTTGGGGGAAAAATACTATATGGACTGTGAGATTAAAAGCTTATAAAAATGAAGTAGTTTTGACTCAGAGATAACGCTGTTTAGCCTTTGCCAGGTCAAGAAGTTTGGCCTGAGGTTGCTGGTTTTTTATGATTTGTCCAGAAATTGTAGATACATATATGCATCTAATACATATCTAAAACCTACTTGCAGCTATTATATTTATTTTGATATGAGAGTAATTAGAGTTTACAAGTTAGTTTTTCTCAATTACATCGTTTAAAAATTTTTTTTTTAAATGTTTATTTCTGAGACAGAAAGCATGAGTGGGGGAGGGGCAGAGAGAGAGGGAGACACAGAATCAGAAGCAGGCTCCAGGCTCTGAGCTGTCAGCACTGAGCCCGATGCGGGGCTCAAACTCACAAACCATGAGATCATCACCTGAGGTGAAGTCGGACGTTTAACCGACTGAGCCACCCAGGTGCCCCTCAATTACATCTTAATGGGGTCAAGTGGTTGTTCCAGTTTCCATGAGCTTCTCAGTTCTTATGACATCTAGATATGTCATTGGAGAAATAAAGATGAGAATGATGACTTCTTTATGCAAACGTTTTCTCAAACTCACATTTTTATAATATTGCATGATGTTTTACTGTCTTTTAAGGTATGCCTTGAGTGTGGCGAAGATTATTGCTCAGGTTGCTTTGCTAAAATTCACCAGAAGGGGGCACTGAAGCTCCATAGAACAACTCTTTTGCAGGTATCGCTTTTTAAAATGCTTTACTTGTAGTGTATTTATAAAATGTTTCAGCACGAAGACATTTAAAACATGTTTAGTTATCTAGAATTTAGGATGATTTATATTAATTTCTAAAATTCTATTATGTACAGTCTTTACATATATCTTAAAATTATTTTACTGAATGCTAATCTGGGTTCTATTTTGCTATTTAAACTGTGTTTTAATATAGTTCTTGAAACACTAGCTTGATTAGTTTTTAGATCACGCATTTTATCTATGAACTTGACATTTAAAAATTAGACAGCATTTTGTATCTATTGTGGTTTCAAAATAACATATGGTTTCAGTATTATTTCTATATAGTTTATAAAAAGAAATCTCTAATATTTTCTTTTCATGTTTTTTTTTTATTTAGTCTTTCATTTGTCCTCATCCATTATCATTTAAATAAGCTTATCTCTCAGGTTTCTACTTTTCTTTCTACATAGTAGAAGCTTTTATTTTTCCTTGTATAATCATTGTTTTTAAACTTAAACTCTGTCAGATGGTTTAAAAATTCTAAGATTTAAGTGATAAACATGGCTAAATATATATATGACATATTATGCCAGTTACATTTAACAATGGACTGTTATGTCATAGATTTCATTCATTGCACAGTAATTTACTCAACAAATATTTATTGAATGCCTTTTAGAAAGCAGGGGATGTGCTAGGCAGTACCTTAAACAGAAGAATAACGCTAGGATCCTACTCTTAAGGACCCGAGGATAAAAGTGGTAAACGAGGACCTAGTGTAATGGGTTAAAGATTTTAATATCTTGTAGGCAAAAGGAAGGAGATGATCAGATCTGTATTTAGAAAGATCACTGGTAGATTTCAAGTTTTACATGTGACTTCAGTATAAATACTGTATTGGTAACTCTCAAGGATACTGATGACCCAAGTCGTAATAACCACAAAACATAAAATAGACCTTACTCATATCAGTATTTACCAAAGTCAGTTACTTTTGAATGGCTGGCTACTCATTGGTAGCCTCCTGGTAGAATGACGAAGGAAAACAAAACTAAAAAACGCCTACTGCTTCCTGCCTCAGGAAGTTTTGTACAACTGGACAGTTAAAGAAATGAAAATTAATGTCTATAAATGTGAATGTGATTATTAACATACAAATGATATAGATTTTAAAGGCACGCCACTTTAAAGGTGAAGAGTATACCCCTTGTGAGCTCATATTAGGAATTGTCCATTCAGTAATTTTTTTCAGCATTTTTTCTGACTTGTCACTCAGTGAATTTGGTACCGTGCCAGCTTGTTTGGAAGAAACAAAACAAAACAAAACAAAACAAAACAAAACAAAAAAAAAGAGAAACGGCTCCTTCTCTCAACTTCAGTATTTGACCTTCAAGATTTATCTATGTCTGATTCTCTTCTCTCTCTCCCTCCCTCTTCCTCTTCTCTTTTCCTCCCTCTCCCTCTCTCTCTGTCGCATGTACATCACACAGACACACACATACTCAAAATCAATTTCAAAAGGCAGTCAAACTTTGCTGTGATATACCTTATTGTTATCCAGAGACAAATGGGATGATAAGTGTCAAGTCATGCTTACTAACACAACATAGTGTATGTTTTCTAAACATTTAGCATTTTTCTATTCCATATTAATGTCATTAAAATGGATGTCTTCTATATCTTAAAAAGGAGAACATCATCTCTGTAGATGAGATTCTTATATAATTCTAAATACAGAATGGATAAGGAAGAGAAAATTAATATTTCCTGACTAAATACTTTGTATCCTATACTGTTATATACTACCAGCATCATATTTACAAATTTCGATTGCAGGGGAGGAAAGATTGGTAAGTCAGAAATAGTAAAAATGTTATTTAAGTTCCTAGTGAATCTCAAGTTGTAGAAGACACGTTCATCTCTGAAAGTTAACATAGTGAATTTTATAATACGTATACGAATCAAACAGCATAGCAGGTGACAATGAATTCTTGA
Organism: Felis catus; assembly: GCF_018350175.1. Classification (NCBI taxonomy): domain Eukaryota; kingdom Metazoa; phylum Chordata; class Mammalia; order Carnivora; family Felidae; genus Felis; species Felis catus. Next base: position 98,239,222 of record NC_058376.1, read on the forward strand.
GAGGTTTCAAATACAGGGGTTCCTTTATGCATATGTTTTATTTATTTATTTATTAAAAAAAAATTTTTTTTTCAACGTATTTATTTTTGGGACAGAGAGAGACAGAGCATGAATGGGGGAGGGGCAGAGAGAGAGGGAGACACAGAATCGGAAACAGGCTCCAGGCTCTGAGCCATCAGCCCAGAGCCTGACGCGGGGCTCGAACTCACGGACCGCGAGATCGTGACCTGGTTGAAGTCGGACGCTTAACCGACTGCGCCACCCAGGCACCCCTATGCATATGTTTTAAAGTTAAACACCGATAGAGAATATTTTCCACATTCATATTACTTCTCTGTGTTGCCCTCCATTCTGTGAAGGCCAAAATTGCAACTTGATGCTATTTCGAGGATAGTCCTGGGAAGTTCATTGCCTACTGAGGAAATCAAATGAGGAGGCTAAACTTAGAAAAAAAAGCCTAGAGAAACTCCGCATGTTGGGAGCTAAACGTATATTGTTACTCTTTTTATATAACATGATTTCACTTACCCAGATTGCTAATTAATGAAATACTTTGCAGGAGATTTTCTCCAGGTAATCATGTAAATTTGACCATTTATTCATTCAGAAGAACTTAAATTAAAAAAGGTTTTTTTTTTTTTTTTTGAAAGGAAGCTTTAACAAAAAGTAAAACATAATCCCTCCCTTCTTAGTAAAGAGTACAGTGAACAACACATCCTCACTATATTTTGGTGACACCTTCCTGGTTATTTTGACCACCAGCTGTTACGACAGTAAGAGGCCTCGACTAGCTGATGTAGTATGGGTAGCTACACCTTCCTCTAAGAGATTTGCTCCTCTGGTTAGTACTTCACTTTTCTTCTTTAACGTGTCTTACTTATTCTCTGCCGTCACTCCTTGACTTTAACCAACTGTCCCATTAGCTGTCTGCCATTTTCTTCTTATTTCCGTTCTCTGTTTGGCCTTTAATTTTTTGCAGTCATCTTGTTTCTTTTTCTCCTTGTTTCTTTCATTCTCTCTGGCCTTTCCCTAGGAGTTAAGATTCTTGATGCTGCTTTCTGCCCTGGCCTGATGACCATTGGTCAGCAGTGAATGGTGTCTCTCTCTTGTTTAGCCCTCAATAATAAGTCCTACAGTATTTTTAGCTTCCCACTGTTTTGGCAACTGTCAAAGTCATGAGATTATTTTGTTGTTGACTGCTGAATTCATACCAAATTTGAGAAGTTAGAGCAGGCGTTTGATATCTGACTATTAAGCATCGCTATATCAAAAGCAAGCATTCTGGGGCGCCTGGGTGGCGCAGTTGGTTAAGCGTCCAACTTCAGCCAGGTCACGATCTCGCGGTCCGTGAGTTCGAGCCCTGCGTCAGGCTCTGGGCTGATGGCTCAGAGCCTGGAGCCTGCTTCCGATTCTGTGTCTCCCTCTCTCTCTGCCCCTCCCGCATTCATGCTCTGTCTCTCTCTGTCCCAAAAATAAATAAATGTTAAAAAAAAATTTAAAAAAAAAAGCAAGCATTCTGGGGCACCTGGGTGGCTCAGTCGGTTGGTATCTGACTCTTGATTTCAACTCAGGTCATGATCTCATGGTTCGTGAGTTGGAGCCCTTCACCGGGCTCTGTTCTGACATCGTGGAGCTTGCTTGGGATTCTCTCTCTCCCTCTATCTCTCCCCATCCCCTGTTTTCTCTCTCTCTCTCTCTCTCTCTCTCAAAATAAATAAATAAATATTAAAAAAAAATAAAAAGCAAGCATTCTTGGCTACTGGCTGTTCTACTTTATATTCTTTATGCTGACATTTCTGGATATTTTAAAGCATCGCCAAATTTGATTGCTATGAACTGTTTCAGCCACCATCCTACAGCCCAGTGAATCTTTACGAAGTTCACGGTCAACAGAGACCATTTTGTACTGCATGCCTTCTTTTACTTAAGAGGTAAATCCTTGAAAAAAATTAAAGGCAAACTATTACCATTTCCATGTTGACTGACATTATAATTTCAAAGGGCTTATCTTTTGATTTATGATTGATTTATACTTGGCAGTGATTCCAACACAAGTTTTTTTGTTTGTTTCTTTTTGCTTTTTTTTTTTTTTTACCTCTCCAATCTCTGTTACATAGTTAATTATCTACAAAATAAACTGTAAATGCAGGAGAGGAATTACTAGGATGAATCTCCTATTTCTATATTTAGAATGATTGTAACACTTTAAGGGTTGAAACAATAGTGTTTTTCAGTGAGTAAGCCTCACATTGATGAAAAATAAGGTCTTAATCTATCAGGCATTTCTGTTTCCTTTTAACAACAATCAAACTGAAGAGACAAGGTTAATCAGAGATAATAGAAGATGGGGCAGAAGGCAAACAAAACATATTCCATTATGAAATATGACATGCGCAAAGGGAGATTCGATTAGGTAAATCATGAATAGATTCTGGTATGTATATTTTCTCAATTGAAATGGAGATTTTTCGTAACCATAAAGGAGAGACCTTGGGAAAGGGGGTGTTCTCATTAAGAGAGAAGCTATAACTGAGGTAGAATTTTCCATGTTTTCTGGTATAAAGCCTTTATACATAGCCTCTTTACTTTTTTTCAAATCTCCAAAGAAAGATATGCCTATATAGATATAAATGGGGATACATGTTTGCTTGAAAATACTTATGGGAACATCTTAAGATTACTACTTATGCTTACTGACTTTACGGTAGTCTTTTTCTTTTAGTTGACAATGACTAATATCAGCTCTTAAGCTCACACTATCATTATTCTGTTAATGTTCAGAATAATACAGTATTTTTAGATCATAGCTCGTCACTTGGATAATATCATGGTTACCCACTTGGATGATCTCAGTGGACCCGTTACAGATGCTGTGTGTACACGTATTATAGATGCAATGGTGTGTCACTGATTTCTTCCTCTTGAGAACTGAGATACTCACTTTCCCAGCTGCCTGGAGTGCTGCCTGCAGATAGATGGCATTTGGATCTCTCCTCCTCCAAGCTTACACTCCCATTCTGGGGCAGCCCATTCCATGGTCCCGTATCTGGTTTGCGTGAGGGCACAAACTTCAGCAGACCCCTGCCTCGATTGAGAGCAGCTCTGACAGCGATCACAGCTCCTCCCATGGAGCTGGCAACTACATCAAACCCAACTTTCCCTTTTGCCCACATCTGCCTCTGTTTTACATCACACTTGTTCTCCTCAGAGCACTTCCCACTGAAAGGCAGGCAGGCAAACCTCAGCATTTGTTTCCTGGGGAAACTGACCCATCAATAATGTCATTCAGAGTGGGGTTATAGATAATTTTTGGCCTGATTTCAGAGTGTGCTGCAATTTTGGAAGGTCAGCGTATAATATCTCTTCCTTCATTTTTCAGATTCTGAACCAAGGGAGAAATAGATATTAGCGTGAAAACGTAGAAATCAAAATATCAATTTTATTGCTGCAATCAGAACCGGTGGTTGTGGTGTGAATGTCCAGACAAATTCAGCTTCCTGATTCTTCCTGGAATTGAACATTTTTTCACCCCCACCCCTAAACTGCAGACATTTCCCTTTGGCGTGGCAGAGCCAACCCAGTAAAACCTCTTAATGGATATCTAGATTGGAATGTATCCTTCTCTGGACAGGCTGTGCTCAGAGGGAGAATGAAGGAGGGGCCGAGGTGAGCATGCTTACCTCCTTCTCCAGAGTCTCAGCAATAGGAGAGATGTGTAAGGACGGGGAGTAAATGTTCCCTTCACAAAGAATTATCATAAGTTCTCATGATTTTAGAGTCCAGGTAATATAAATATTTTGTATAAACTTGCTACTTATAAATATTAGTTAATATTACACGAAGAAAAAACAAAAAAAATGTATAAACAACTGATTCATGGCATGTTTTTCTCCTATTTCTTAAATATGAATCATGTTATTAACAAATATCTCTTGTGCCAACAGTCTGTGTTTACTGTTTTTCAGTATGATTGTCACTTCATACTTCCTCTATCAAAGGGGTTTTTTTTTTAAACTATGTTGTTATTGACTATTCATTCTTTTATATCTTCTGATAAGTTTCAAATCCTGTGAGGAAAGGGACTGTTTCTGTTTTGTTCATCACTGTATTCTCAGTACTTAACATTGTACCTGACACACATATATCAAATTTTTGAAACGTGAATGAATCCCTAATGATCTGATCAAGCTCCTGACATAATTTAAAACTATATTTTCACTAGCAAAGTATAGTTTTCTCTGAATTTTGAAAACCAAAGACTGGGTAATTAAAGGAGTTTATGGTATGTTTTGTGTTCTGTTGGTGAAGGACCAGCAAAACCCTTTCCTCTTAAGTCTGAGAATTTGAACTTGAGTTCATTTTTTTAGCTCTTTTCCTGGGAAAAAGATGAAGGTAGTAATGTCAGGTATGTCCCTAGACAACATACTAACGGTAAACACGAGTCCTGATTGCCAACTTGCTTTCAAATGTGAGAACGTAAATACTTGGAGTAAGCCATAGGTCTCTGAGTGTGGTGAGCTTTGTACTGTGGCTTCTGCTGTGGGACTCTGGATGCCGCGCAGATGAGGATTGACCTGGTGGAAGATAAGGCTTCTAAGACGATGTCATCCTCATGTTTTCGAGCTGTACTTATGCATGAACTGTGGCAAGACTCCCACTCAAGAAGAACAACTGATGCTGTCCTGTCAGCAAACTGTTGTCCCTGTTCTTATCCTTCTCAGTAGACCGATGCCAGGACTGCTCCGATGATAGCCTTGTGAGACTGCAAATTCAGTTAACCTGGGCAGACTTCTTGGTAGGCACTGCCTACCAGGCAGTTTCAAAACACAAAATGGTGGGATACCTGAAAGATAAATGAAGACACTTGTGTAAGCACCATTGGCAAGAATATTTTTAAAACAGCTCACATACTATCCATTTATTAATTCAGTTGAGTGGATTTTAGTATATTCACAGATAGTGTGTAAGTATCAACACGTTTGATTGTAGAACATTTTCATCGCTTCAAAAAGACACCCCATACCCTTTTGCTACTACCACATGTCCTGATACCCTTCTTTCCCCGATCCTCTGGCAACACGAATCCATTTTCTGTCTTTGTAGATTAGCCTGTATTTAATATAAATTGAATTGTATAATATGTGGTCTTTTATGACTGGCTTCTTTTACTCAGTAAAAGTAAAAGGTTTCCAAGGTTCATCCTTGTACTTTTATGCTTATGGCTAAATAACATTTCATTGTATATATTGATAGGCCACATTTTGTTTATCCATTGTTGGATGGACATTTGGTTGTTTACCCCTTTTGACTATTATGAACAGTACTTCTATGAACACATATGTACAGGCTTTTATATGGACGTATGTTTTTATTTCTCTTAGCTCTGTCTCTAATAGTGGAATTCCTGTTCATATGATAACTCGGTCTTTAATTGTTTGAGGAGCTGCTGGAGTATTTTTGAAAGGGGCTGCTCCATTGGACACTCCAGTCAACAGAATTTGAAAGTTCTGATTTCTGTGTGTCCTAGCCAACACTTTTTTTGTCTCACTTAAAAAAAAAACATGCAGTGTTATATTACTTTCAGGTGTATAATCTAGTAATTCAACACTCCCATACATCACCCTATGCTCATCAAAACAAGTGCACTCCTTAACCCCCATCACCTGTTTTACCCTTTCCCTCATTCCTCTCCCCTCTGGTAACCATCAGTTTGTTCTCTATAGTTAAAAGTCTGTTTCTTGATTTTCCTCCTTCCCCCCCGCTTATGTTTGTTTGTTTTGTTTCTTAAATGCCATGTATGAGTAAAATCATATGGTATTTGTCTTTCTCTGACTGACATTTCAATTAGCATAATACTCTCTGCAAGATATCCTTTTTTATGGCTAACATTCACATCTTCTTTATCCATTCATCAGTTGTTGGACACTTGGACTGCATCCATATCTTGGCTATTGTAAATAATGCTACAGTAAACATAGGGGTGCAGCTATCCCTTTTAATTGTTATTCTTGTATTCTTTGGGTAAATACCCAGCAATGTGATGGCTGGATCATAAGGTATTTGTGTTTTTAACTTTTTGAGGAACTTCCATTGTCTCACTTTTTTGATTCTAGCATCATTTTTAAAATTTATTTTTAATTTATTTTTCAATGTTTGTTTATTTTTGAGAGAGAGAGAGAGAGAGAGAGAGAGAGAGAGACCAGCGGAGGGACAGAGAGAGAGGGAGACACAGTTGATTCTAGCATCTTACTGGGCATGAAGTCATAGCTCATTGTGGTTTTGATTTACATTTCCCCAATTACTATGCATATTGAACATCTTTTTATGTGCTTATTGGACATTTGTGTATCTTCTTCGGAGGAATATTGACAAGAAGTTTTGAGAAGCCCTAGATATGGGACAGTTAATAGCCAACACTTCAGTGAAGCCACATCTGTGATGACTTCTTCAATGCTCGTACTAAGAGAAGCTAGAGAAAAGGAAAAGATGACATTTGAAACAGGTATGGAAAGGGAGAGTAGGGCTTCTCTTATCATCAGTGAGGAGTTAGAAGAACATAAATGGTTTAGGGAGTGTATTACAAAACCAAGTGACGGATGGAGCAGCAGATATAGTGCAGAAGGTAAATACAGTGTGAGGGTATAATGCAGATGTGGTTCAAGTCAATCCCAACGGGAAATAAGGGCGTTTCTGTAATATTTATGCAAAGGGGATCTGTAAGATAAAACTCATATATGCAAGCTCAGAAACTTGCAGGGTGGTTGTGAGGATCCTATTAAGTGACAACAGATATAAAAATATTCAGCTTATAGCAGGTGCTCCAGACATTAGGTTTTATTAGTCAGGCTATCGTATTTGAAAAAAATTCAACACCAATCTAAATTTAGAACCTAGAAAACAAAGTATATTAATGATCATGCATCTAAAGAATTAATGAAATTGTTACTTTTGGTTTTAGGGCTGTCTTCGAAATTATTGTAGTAATATATATTTTGGAAAGCTTATGTGAAAAAAAACAGTGAACTAAAGTTTTAGAAAAATACAGACCTCCTCATTATCCAAATAGAGAATAATAGAATCTCAATTTTGGAGGGGACCATAAAGATTATTAGTCTAACTACATGTCCGAAACTTTAATCAATCACTTTGATGTTGGATATTTGCAGGTGCTAGTAATACTATCTTAAAGTTTTTTTCATGGAATCTGACAAGGTTTACAGCAATTTATGTTCACTGGTCTTTATAAAATAAAAATGTTCAATTGTGATGTAACAGCATTACTATATATAAAAACCAAATATGACAAAGTATTGATTGTTATTTGTTAAGGAGTTTATTCTGCTATGTTTCAAAATCTGTTATTCAGAGCACTGCATAGAAAATCATTTCTTTCTCATGTAGCTCAAATGTGAGTAATTACTGAAAGCAGCTAACTCATCTGGATGTATACATGTAACATTAGTTGAAAACAATAGTAAGTACTTGCCAAGATAATTAATATAGTGCATAATTATATGGCATCAAAACTGCAAATGGAAAGATTGCAGGTGTGTATTTCCTATGTTATTTTTTTGTTCCTAATCTGACTCACTTTTAAGATTGCTCTCTAAATAGAATTTTTTACTGTTGTAATCAAACTTGAAAGGCACAGCTATTTAGACCAAGATCATCCCATTTTATTATTTTTCTGGATACTAAGTGATTTAAAAATTTTTGATGATATGTCAAATATACACACACACACACACACACACACACATGCTTTCTTGTGTGTGTGTGTGCGTGTGTGTGTGTGTGTGTGTGTGTGTATATATATATATATGCTTTATTGTCTTATTTTGAAATATTTTTCCTGTGTTAAGTGTGTTTTATTTCATTATTTCATATTTATCAAGTCCAGATTAGTTTTATTTGACATTTACTATCAAATAGTAAACCACATTTATTTTTATTTCTTTTTAATTGAGATAAAATTGGCATGTGACATCATATTCATTTCAGCTGTAGAAAATAATTCCAGTTTTGTATATGCTACAAGTGATCACTACAATAACTTCTCATTTTCACCGTGAAATTAACCACCTTCATCCATTTTACCCAACCTTCTTCCTCCTGATAACCACCAATCTGTTCTCTGTATTTATGAGCTTTGTTTTATTTTGTTTGTCCATTTGATTGTTTTTTTTTTTTTAGATTCTACATGTAAGTCAAATCATATAGTGTTTGTCTGCCTGACTTATTCACTTAGTATCAAACCCTCAAAGTCCATATCGTCACAAGTAGCAAGATTTCCTTCTTTATGGCTGAGTAGCGTTCTATTGTGTGTGTGTATAATATTACATATATGTATATATATACATATATACATATACATTTATGTACATATATGTGTGTGTATATACCACATCTTCTTTATCCATTAATCGATCAGTAAACACTTAGGTTCCCATCTCTTGGCTATTATATGTAAAGCTGCAATGAATGTGAGGGTGGATATAGCTTTAGAAATTAGTGTTTTCATTTTCTTTGGATGAATACCAAGAAGTGGAATAAATAGCTGGATCCTATGATAGTTATCTTTGTAATTTTAAAAAAAAATTGTTATTCATTTATTTTGAGAGAGAGGGAGGGAGGGAGAATCCCAAGCAGGCTGAGCTGGCAGCATGGAGCCTGATGCAGGACTTGATCTCACAAACTGCGAGATCATGACGTGAGCAGAAATCAAGAGTTGGACACTTAACCGACTGAGCCATGCTGGTCGGCAATGTAATTTTACAATTTTTAAAGAACGCTCTCTCTTTGTAATTTTTAAAGAACCTCCATACAACAATGTATGAAGATTCCCTTTCTTCTACACCCTCACCAACACTTATTTCTCGTCTTTTTGAGAAGAGCCATTATAACAGATATGAGGTGGTATCTCATTGTGGTTTTGATTTGCATTTCCCTGATGATGAGTGGTGTTGAATATCTTTTCATGTGCCTGTTAGCCATCTATATGTGTTTTAAAAAGTATCTATTTAGATCTTCCGCCTACTTTTTACTCGATTCTTTTTTTTTTTGCTACTGAGTTTTTCATATATTTTAGATATTAATCTCTTACTGTATATGTGCTTTGCAAATATTTCCTCCCATTCAGAAGGTTGCCTTTTCATTTTGCTGATAGTGCCCTTTGCTGTGCAAAAGTTTTTAGTTTGGTTTAGTTCCACTTATATACTTTTGCTTTAAAATTTTTTTTAAATATTTATTTTTGAGAGAGAGAGAATGGAGAGGAGAGGGCAAAGAGAGATGGAGACACAGAACCTGAAACAGGCTCCATTCTCTAAGCTGTCATCATGGAGCCCGATGCTGGGCTCAAACTCATAAGCCATGAGATCATGACCTGAGCCATAGTCAGATGCTTAACCAACTGAGCCACCCAGGTGCCCCTTTACTTTTGTTTTTGTTGCTTTTGCTTTTGGAGTCATATCCAAAAATTCAAAACCAAGACAGGTGTCATAGAGTTTACTGCTTGTGTTTTCTCTTAGGACTTCTAGGAGTTTTGTGGCTTTGGGTCTTATTTTTAATCTATTTTGTGTTACCTTTTGTGTATATGGTAAGGTAATGGTATAGTTTCATTCTTTTGCATATGGCTGTACAGTTTTCCCAACATCATTTATTAAAAAGACTGTCCTTTCCCCATTGTATATTCTTGACTTCATTTTATAAATTATTGACCATATATGTGTGACTTTATTTCTGGGCTCTCTCCTTTTTATTTGATCTACAAGTCTGTTTGTTTGTTTGTTTGTTTGTTTTAATTTTTAAATATTTATTTTTGAGAGAGAGAGAGAGAGAGAGGCAGACTGCAAGTGGATGAGGGGCAGAGAGAGAGAGGGAGACACAGAATTCAGAAGCAGGCTCCAGGCTCTGAGCTGTCAGCACAGAGCCTGACGTGGAGCTCAAATCACAAACTGTGAGATCATGACCTGAACTGAAGTCAGTCATTTAACTGACTGAGCCACCCAGGCGCCCCTACAAGTCTGTTTTATGCCAATACCATACTGTTCTGATTAGTGTGGCTTTGTAGTTTGTTTGAAGTCAGAGAGCATTATGTCTCCAACTTTGTTCTTTTTTTTTAAGAATGCTTTGGTAAATCACGAATCTTTGATGTTCAGGGTCTTTTGTTGTTCCATGTGAACACTTTTTATGTATCATAGATCTTGGAATATCATTTCAGTTTTCATTTTTCTCAAGGTATTTCTGAGTTTCTCTTTGATTTTTATCATTGTCCCATTAGTTCAGTAACATGTTTTTAAATCTCTGTATATTTGTGACTTCTCCAGTTTTTTCTTGTAATTGATTTTGAGTTTTATAACATTTGGGTGGAAAAATGGTTGGTATGATTTCAGTCTTCTTGAGTTTGTGAGACTGGTTTTGTGGCCTAACATGTGATCTATCCTGGAGAATGTTCCATGTGCACTTGAGAAGAATGTTTACTCTGCTGCTGTTGGATAGAATGTTCTGTGTGTATCTGTTGTCTATCTTGTCTAATGTTTCATTTAAGGCTAAGGTTTCCTTATTGATTTTCTATCTGGATGACCTATCCACTGGTGTAAGTGGGGTATATTTCATCACTGTCAATTTCTTCCTTTAAGTTCTTAATACCTGCTTTATATATTTAGGTACTTCTATGTTGGGTATATAAATACTTACAAATATTCTCTTGTTGGATTGTCCCCTTTATTTTTATGTAATGCCTTTATCTATTATTAGACTTTTTAAAGTCTGTTTTGTCTGATGTAACTATAGCTACACCAGCTTTTATTTTTCATTTCCATTTGCATGGAATGTCTTTTTCTATCCCTTCACTTTCAGTTTGTATATGTTGTTAGTTCTGAGGTAAGTGTCTTATAGCACATATAGATGGGTCTTTTTTTTTAATCCATTCAATCATTCTGTGTTTTTTGGTTGGAGAATTTGGTCCATTTACATTAGAATGATTATTGATAAGTATGTGCTTATTGATATTTTGTTGTTCTTTGGCTGTTTTTCTAGTTTCTCTCTGTTCCTTTCTTCTTCTATTGCTTTCTTCTCTTGTGTTTTGATGACTTTCTTTAGTGTTATGTTTAGCTTCCTTGTTCATTATCTGTTTTATATCTACTATAGATTTTTGCTTTCTGCTTTTTGAACTGCTACTTTTGCATTGGGTCTTAGGGTGAGTCTGCATGCAAGCCCTTTAAGAGTGGACTTTCTGTTCCCATAACCTTTTGGGTCTCCTGGATGTAAGCCCCATTGATTTTCAGAGCCAGACATTTTAGGGGCTCATCTCTCTGGCTCTGAAAAACAATGGGGCTTACATCCAGAAGACCCAGGGTTTGAGATGCCTGATGTGGGATATGAACCCCGTTACTCCTCAGGGAAAAACTCCATAGTTGGGAGATGTCTCCCGATTGTGGGTCTGCATGCCAAGGATGAAGATGTTAGCAACACTGCATCTCTGTTCCGACTACTTGTGTCATTGTGGCCCTTTTATCCTTTGTTTAGCTAGTTTTCAGGTCTTTTCGGTGGAAATTGATCTATACGTAGCTCTAGATTTGGTGTGTCCATGGGAGGAGGGGTGAGTTCAGGATCTTCCTAGACAGCCATCTTGAACTGCTGTCTCAGTAAACTGCATTTATAATTAGGAGCATGTGTTCCGGTCCTCATTTCTCTTTGTTCTCTCTTTATGAGTCAGGGAGGAATGATAATACATGAATCTTTGATTAGCAAAATTTGTGGTTTTCATTAAACTTTGAGGAAAAGTAAATCTAGGGGTCCTTTAAGTTCTACTTAAAGTAGAATAAGCAAGAAGTTCCACTTAAATGATGCTGGAATAAGCAATACATTTCAGCCACATGAATTTCACACTTCCAGAATTTGATTTTTATCTCGCTTGCAATACGCAGATTTTTTATACCATTGATATTTTTGTCCCACTCATGCAAATACCATATCTGTTTTTAGAAATATGATGAGCAGAACTGTATTTAAAACATGATTCTGTTGTGAGTTTCCCCCTTGCAACATTCTTTCACCCTGTAAATATTTAGTTTTCTCCTGTATCTTCATGTATTTATATGGGAACTTCTACTCAAATTGTTCTTCTTTTCCGGTTTCTACTATATGGAAATTCCTATCACTTGCTTCTCTGTCTTTCTAGTTGCCCTAAAGTTAACTTTCTTTTGATCCTAACACTACATGAAACCTTTGATGAAATCATTTGTGGATGTTTTCTTCTTTGACTTTCATAGAGAATTCATAGTTGGCTCTATGGTAAAGCCTATATTTTTAGGGAACAAACTTGAACTAAGACAATCTGTAAAGATGGATTCACCAGAGAAGCAAAATAACACTTTTTTTGTAAGAATAGAAGATACATTTTAGTGAGGTGGAAGAATTGAGAGAAAAAAGCTCATCTTTTTCATTTTTGTTTAATGGATTAGGACATCCAAGCTTAGTGTAATTTTCATAAGTAAATTTTTACTTTGCAAAAGTATTTTTACTATTTTTACTAAATTTAATGGATTTATTACATCTTTTCATAGATCCATGATTTTCTGAGGAATTTATCTCTTGTTGTAGTTACTAGTCCCTCCTTTCTATGTAGCTCCCAACTCAAAATGATGTAATCTGATTTGTTATTGTTGACTTTAGGGGATCCTTATACTGTCATCACGAATGTGTTCGATGCAATGTATAAAGAGAAATATGATGGCAAAATAACCTGTAGAAGTTTCTTTGGATAAATAAATCTTAGACAAACATTTTTATGATTTTTAATGAAAAAGTTTATTTTACTACAAATTATATTCAGTGTACGTGCACTTCTGCCATAATATATGATTTCTGAAAGACTTTCCATTATGGAAAATTGCCCACTTAACTTCCAGAAAAATTAGGGTTAGGGGAAGGCCACTCAAATCCTATGAGATTTTGTAACCAGAGCCCTAGCAAAAACAGTTAACGACACCACTGACACATATACGTCGTGGACTTATGCTTCCTTCTCTGTGATGAAGATCCTAGTAGCAATCCACTTCTAACAGAGATCATTTTCATCAAAATGGACAAATCTGACTCAAATTGTTGCCTCCTTAATAATCCATTGTTTTAAATCAGTGGGAGTATCTTTATAGCTTCTTTATCTGCACTCATGTTTTTCTTTTTTTCAGATAGCTTTACTTAGTGGGATGCATGGTTGTTAAAGCCATCAAAATAATTCTTCACACAGGGGAGGCTTTATATAGATTTTCAGCTTTTTCTTAAGGTCTTCCTATACTGCTTAGGTTTTGGCTTTAATTGTGAGACCGCTTGACCATGATTGTCTCAAAACAGTAATGTGCTGGAAAAAAAAACTTAAGAATCAATAAAACTCCATAGTTATACTGACATCATTCCCCTATTTACCATTTAAGTATGAGGTAATTCACATCAAAGAAACCAGAACAAGTTGTACTTGGGAAAATATTGCTGATTTGGGAGGAAATTGTTTTCTCAAAAGCCAGGTCAAAGAAAAAGCTATATATGTAATATGATATATAGCATATACAATTTTTAAATTCCTTTAGTGCATAATTTTGTCTTTCTGAAATAATTTAATGGTTAAAAGGTATCCAACTTCCACCTCTATTCCACGGTCACTGCAACCAATGAATTCATAATGGTTCTTAAGTTCTGCTTAACACAACATTTTCTCTGTATGTGTGTATCTCTATAACTACATGCCTACCAAATACAAATGAAATAACAGGCTTTAATAAAAGCCTGTGGTTGCAATAAATCTCTTCTACAATTTTGCAACTGGAAAATCAATGGAAGTTAACACCATGAAAACAGACATTCCAGCATTTTTTCCCCCAAACTGAGGAAGTAACATAGGTCTACATTATATGTGAATTTCTTTGAGCTGATACTGCTGGATCACATAAGGAGGCATGGATATGTCAACATGATCATTAATATTTATTGCTGGATGGCCAGGGTTTGGGATGATGATGGTACTTAAGAGTTTTGAAGCACTGACACTACCATAAAGTATATCATTTTTCTAACTAAACTAAAACTTTTACTCTTAGACGTAAACTTCTACAAGGTGCCATCCATTCCAAAATGCTATAAAATATCAACCCTCTTTACTTTTGATTAATGATACATTGTCAGAGTGATGAATTCTTCTACAGTGTAATTTGAAAGATAATATCATTCTAGGGAGAAAAAAGTTCAGGTGAGAATTTAGAACAGTTACCAGATGAAATCCTACCATCACACAGTGTAGTGAAGGATTGGGGGGTGGGGATCTGGAAATGCTGGCAGTAAATCACATTCTTTGGCTTTAGTTTAAGCTTCTATCCTACAGTGAGGTATGTGATTTACTATGCGCCCTGAAGGCTGTTTTGGTTTTATTTTTAAACATTTTTAGCATGTAGAAAAGTTACACAGGTAATTTTATTCATTTCAGTCCCCCCCCCTTTCCTGTTGCTACCTATTAGTACTGTTATGTATAAATTTTAATATTTAGAGGATGGAAATATAATTATCTTTGAGCTTTAAAATTTGATGATATTAATAGATATGGTACAGGGTTTGATACTTAATATGCATAGTTCTCTATTTTTCATATTTTGTTGCAATAACTTTACCTTTTGTTCATTGGTTACTTATTAAGATGATATTTGTTATATTAGTAAGTGAAAGGTAATGTGTTTTGTGTTGCAAATCTAGATGTAACCTTCTAAGCAGAGACACAAGACTGCAGGGATATAGACCAAACTGTTAATAGTGGTTACCTCTGTGAAGTACTACTCATTAATTGGAAGAAACGTCTGTTTATTACGTTGAAATTATTTTCTTAATTTTTTAAGTTTATTTATTTTGAGAGAGAGAAAGAGCTTGCATACCCACAAGCAGAGGAGGGACAGAGAGAGAGAGAGAGGGAGAGAGAGGATCCCAAGCAGGCTCCACACTGCTGCAAGCATCAGCCATGGACTTGATCCCATGAACCATGAGATCATGACCTGAGCTGAAATCTAGGTCAGATGCTTAACCACCTGAGCCACACAGGCACCCGTGTTTATTACTTGTTAATATGGTGGCATTATGATTTCTTTTTACTGGGTTTCTGTAATTTAAAAAAATGTTGCTAATTGAATGCTAGGTCTGTGTTAGCTATTTCTCGATGGGGATGCTCTTGAGTATTTTGGGCAGGAACTTTTTTTCTTGAGCTCCACCATCCCTCAGATTTCAGAGTACTGATTGAACCTGGTTATTGCTGATTAAATAGTAGTAATGCTCTCCAGTGAGCATGAAAACCCGAACACCTCCCCACATTTTCAGATTTTCTTGCCGCAGTTAGGAAGCACTGATCCTTAGTTAGATTTCCTTGCACTAGCTTTGGCAACAAAGAATTTTTCCTGTTGTTAAAGGCCTCACAGATGCATGGGAGTAGGGGTGACGCAGCTGAGTGATACTAAGAACCAGGACTAGAAATTAGAAAGCTGTTGAGAGCCAAGGCACACTTCTTCTTCCACTTTATTTTTTCCTGTGTATCTACTTTATTCTTTTTTTATAATTAACAAGTTGTGAATTAGATAAGAGAATGTCAGTGACAGAACAAATGTTGCTTCGTTGATTCCAAATCTAAATTTTCATGAACTCAGTGAAGACTAAGTGGTTACTCCTTGTTCAATGAACCGTGGCCCAGAGGACAGAAATATGTTGAGTAATTTGTGTCTCCCATGGTGGGGCCGTTGGGGATGAGCACCACTGTGGGTCAGGGAGAAATTACCATGGAAGGGGACATTACTTGGAATTGAGTATTCACTTTAATACAAGTCTCTGCTGCAGTTAGACATAGTGATGCAGAAAGCTACTTGTTCACTGATTTATTTTTTAGTCCAAACTCCTTTTATTGAGGTTTAATTTACATACTATCAAATTCACATTGCAAGTGTGCATAATTTAAAAAAATGTTTATTTATTTTTGAGAAAAAGAGCATGAGCGGGAGAGGGGCAGAGAGAGGGAGACACAGAATCTGAGGCAGACTCCAGGCTCTGAGCTGTCAGCACAGAGCCAGAAGTGGGGCTCGAACTCATGAACCATGAAATTATGACCTGAGCCAAAGTCAGATGCTTAACTGACTGAGCCACCTAGGCACCCCCCCAGTGTATACTTTTTAAAGTAAATTTATAAACCTGTGCAACAATCACCACAATTGAGTTTTAGAACATTTCCATCACAACAAAAAAATCTCCTGGTGCTTTTTTGCAATCAACACTTGCTCCTACTTCTAGCCCAAGGCAACTACAGGTCTGCTTTCTGTTGGTATAGATTTATCTTTTCTAGACATTTCATAAAAGTGGAATCATTTCTATGTAATCTTTTGTGTCTGCCTTTTTTTTTTTACTTAGCATAAAGTTCTTCCATATTATTGCATGTTCATTGTAGGAGTTTATTCCTTTTTAATGCTAAATAATATCCTATTGTGTGGATATATCATATTTTGTTTATCCAGTCATCAACTGATAGATATATAGATTGTTTAGGCTTTTGGTGTTTCGAAGTTTGGGCTAAAACATAAAAGGAGTTTGGTCTAAAAAATAAAGCAATAGGCAAGCAGCTTACTGCATCACCATAGAATAATGCTGTTATGAATATTTATTTGTGTACAGATCTTTGTGTAGACTGTTTTCATTGCTCTTAAATATCTGGGAGCAGAATTGTTGACTTCCAAAATAAGTATTTGTTAACTTCTTAAGGAAATTCCAAACTATCTTCTAAAATATCTATAACATTTTCCATTTCCTGCCAGCAACTTATTAGGATTTCATATTCTCCACATCCTCACCAAAACTTGGTATTGTCAGTGTTTTGCATTACAGCTATTCTAGTATGTGTCTAATGCCATCTCATTGTGGTTCTAATTATACTTCTTTAATGACTAATGATATTGAACATCTTTTCATTTGCTTATTAACCTTCTATATGTCTTTGATGAAAAGATTATTCCAATCTTTTGGCCATTTTATTTTATTTTATTAAATGTATATGTATTTTGAGAGAGAGAGAGAGAGAGAGAGAAAGGGAGAGAGCATGAGTGGGGGAGGGGCAGAGAGAGAGAGTTAGAGAATCTCAAGCAGGTTCTGCATTGCAGTGCAGAGCCCGATTGGGGCTCCATCCCACGAACCATGAGATCATGATCTGAGCTGATACCAAGAGTCGGACACTTAACCAACTGAGCCACCTGGGCACCCCTTGGCCATTTAAAAATTGCCTGGTTTGTCTTTGTGATAGTGAGATTTAAGTGTTCTTTATACATTCTGGATGTAGGTCTTTATCAGATATACGATTTTCAAATATTTTCTTCTAGTCTATGGCTTGACTTTTTAAATGCATATTAAAATATTAATTCTATATTTTTTGAATTTCCATGTGCATTTTAGAATAATATTGTCAATTTTAGGATAAGAGTGTCAATTATTACACACACACACACACACACACACACACACATGCACACACACAAACCAAATGCAAAACCTGAAAGAATTTTGATACAGAATGTATGGTGTTCACAGATCACGTTTGTTTTGACAAAGCCTTAATTTATCAATTGTTTATTTTATGGATCATGTTTTAAGTGCCACTTCAAAAAATTTTGCCTAAAATGTTTCTCCTGTATTTTCTTCCATGAGTTTTATAGCCCTAGCCCTTGGATTTAGGTCTATGATACATTTTCTTTTTTTTTTTTTTTTATGAAATTTATTGACAAATTGGTTTCCATACAACACCCAGTGCTCATCCCAAAAGGTGCCCTCCTCAATACCCATCACCCACCCTCTCCTCCCTCCCACCCCCCATCAACCCTCAGTTTGTTCTCAGTTTTTAACAGTCTCTTATGCTTTGGCTCTCTCCCACTCTAACCTCTTTTTTTTTTTTTTTCCTTCCCCTCCCCCATGGGTTCCTGTTAAGTTTCTCAGGATCCACATAAGAGTGAAACCATATGGTATCTGTCTTTCTCTGTATGGCTTATTTCACTTAGCATCACACTCTCCAGTTCCATCCACGTTGCTACAAAAGGCCATATTTCATTTTTTCTCATTGCCATGTAGAATTCCATTGTGTATATAAACCACAATTTCTTTATCCATTCATCAGTTGATGGACATTTAGGCTCTTTCCATAATTTGGCTATAGTTGAGAGTGCTGCTATGAACATTGGGGTACAAGTGGCCCTATGCATCAGTACTCCTGTATCCCTTGGATAAATTCCTAGCAGTGCTATTGCTGGGTCATAGGGTAGGTCTATTTTTAATTTTCTGAGGAACCTCCACACTGCTTTCCAGAGCGGCTGCCCCAATTTGCATTCCCACCAATGTGGAGAAATGATACATTTTCTTTTGTATTTGGTATGAGGTAGAAGTCTAAATTCATATTTATGCCTATGGCTATCTAATTGTCATAGCACCATTTGTTAAAAAGACTGTCGTTTCCCACTGAAGTGCCTTGACATCTTTATTAAAAATCAATTGAACATAAGGGCTTATTCCTCGACTCTGTATTCTGTTCTTTTGATCTATTTGCCTAGCCTTATGCCAATACTGCACTCTTGATTACTGTTGCTTTATAAGAAGCTTTAAGATTAGGTGATATAAGTTTTCCAACTTTGTTCTTGTTTCAAATTATTTTGGCTCTTCTAGATCCTCTGTTTCATATACATTTAAAAAATTTTAGTTATAAAATATACATGAAAATATTTACTGTCTTAATATTAAGTATATATAGTTCAGTATGTACACATTATTGTGCAATCTTCAGAAGTTTCTAATCTTGCAAAACTGAAACTCTATACCCATTAAACATTCTACTTTGTATTAATTTGACTACTCTAGGATCTAATATAAGTGTAGTTATCGAATATTTGTCTTTTGGTATCTGGCTTATTTCATTTGGCATAATTTCCTCAAAGTTCATTTACATCGTGGCATGTGTCACTTTTTTTTTCTTTAAAGCTGAGTAATATTTCACTGTGTGTGTGTATAGATATAGATATATATCTATATATATATAGATATATATAGATATATATCTATATATATCTATATCTATATCTATATCTATATCTATATCTATATCTATATCTATATCTATATCTATATATCTATATCTATATATATCTATATATATATAGATATATATATATCTATACACACACTGTGTATAGATATATATATATAGATATATATAGATCTATATATATATATAGATATATATAGATATATATCTATATATATCTATATAGATATATATATCTATATATAGATATAGATCTATATATATCTATATATATATAGATATATATATATAGATATATATAGATCTATATATATATAGATATATATAGATATATATATCTATATATATATATATAGATATCTATATATATATATCTATACACACACACCACATTTTGTTTATATATTCATGCATTGATGGATGCTCGCATTGCTTCTACCTCTTGGCTCCTGTGAATAGTTCTTCTATGAGCATGTGTATGAAGACACTTCTTTTGAGACCCCACTTTTCATTATTTTGAATACGTACCTAGAAATGGCTTTGGTAGTTATGTTAAGCCCATTTTTAATTTTTTGAGGAAATTTCATGTTTTTAATAGCAGCTAAACTATTTTACAATCCCATTAATAGTGCCCAAGGATTCTATTTCTCCACATGCTTATCAACACTAGTTATCCTTTGTTTTCTTGTAGTAGCCATCCTAATGGATATGAGATGATATCTCATTGTGTCCATATACATGAGAGGGTAGGCTTATCAAGTGTTAAAAAGAGATATCCTGATGGGATTTTGTTAAAGATTTTGTGTGGTATACAGATTGATTTGGAGAAGATTACCATCTTAACAATATTGAGTCTTTCAGTCTATAACATTATTTTGTTCCATTATTTACATCTTATTTAATTTTTCTCATCAGTGTTTTATACTTTTTAGTGTCAAAGTCATATACATTTTTTGTTAAATATTTTTTAAGTATTTTATTCTTTTGGATATTACTATGTATAATTATTTCTTAATTCTATTTTTGGGTTGTTCATTGCTGGTATATATAAATAAAATTGATTTTTGAATATTGGTCTTGAATCTTGTGACCTAATAAACTCACTTATTATAGTAACTTTTTTTTGATACTTTAGGATTTTCTACATATGGAGAATTCATATTCTCTACAAATAAAATAGTTTTAATTCTTCCTTTTTAATCTAGAAGTTTTTATATTTATTTTTTCTTATCTTCTTGTGTTAGCTAGAATAACCAGTAAAATGTTAAATAGAAGTGGCAGGTGTTCACATCCTAGCCTTGTTCCTGATAAGGGCAAAACATTTAGTCTTTTCCATTGCTTGTGATGTTAGCTGTAGGTTTTTCATAGATGCTCTTTCCAATTTGAGGAAGTCCTTTTGTATTTTCTGTTTTTCCCCCTGTTTTCATTGTCCCAACATTTATCATGTTTTTTTTTTCTTTTATTGATATGGCTTTTACAATACTTGATTTTTAGATGTTAAGATTGCATTACTGGATATAATTTCACTTGGTTGTGATTCATAACTTATGTATTTGTGGATCAGATTTGCAAATGTTTTGTGAAGGAACTTTGCATCTATGATCATATGGAGATTAGTCTGTACTTTTAGTTTCCTGAAATGTGGTTGTCTACTTTGGCATTGTGTTACATTAGCCTCATTAAATGAGTTAGAGGGGCGCCTGGGTGGCGCAGTCGGTTAAGCGTCCGACTTCAGCCAGGTCACGATCTCGCGGTCCGTGAGTTCGAGCCCCGCGTCAGGCTCTGGGCTGATGGCTCGGGGCCTGGAGCGTGTTTCTGATTCTGTGTCTCCCTCTCTCTCTGCCCCTCCCCCGTTCATGCTCTGTCTCTCTCTGTCCCAAAAATAAATAAACGTTGAAAAAAAATTTTTTTTTTTAAAAATGAGTTAGAATTATTTCTTCCTCTTTTTTCCTGAAAGTGTTTGTGTTAGATTGGTGTAATTTCTCCCTTAAATATTGAACAAACTTTACCGGTGAAACAATCTGAGTCTGGGATTTTTCTCTCATGGGAAGATTTTGAATTATTACTTTCTTTACCTTATTCAATTCTGATTTCCTGTTATTTAGTGAGTCAATTTTGATGATTTCTGTTTTTCATTGAATTTATCCAGTAGATCTAAGTTGTCTAATTTATTGGCATGAGATTTTTAGGTTCCTCTAACTTCTGTAGGTCTGGAATGATGTTCTTTCTTTCATTATTGATTTTGTTAATTTGTATTTTACTCTTTTTTGTTAGTCAGTTTAGCTAAAGGTTTATACATATTCAAGTCTTTTTAACAAACTCAATTTTAGTTTTATTGATTTTTTTTCAATTTTGTTATATTTCATTTATTCTGATCTTTATTTTCTGATTCCCACCTACTTTTGGACTTTTTCTTTTCTTTTTTTTCCTACTTTCTTGAGTGAGGATTAGATTTAGACTATTGATTTTATGCCTTCCTCCTTTCCAAAACAAACATTTGAAGCTATAAATTTCACATTAACCACTGCTTTAACTGTATCTTATATATTTTGATATGTTTAATTTCTAATCAATTTAAGGTTCTTTCTTTTCAGGTTATTTTCTAATATCCCTTGTGATTTATTTTTTTATTGTAAGGTTATTTAGAAGCAAGTTGTTCAATTTCTAACTATTTCGTGATTTCCCAAAGTTATTTGTTGCTAATTTCTAATTTTTTGTTGTTGTTGAGGTCAGAGAACATACTTTGTATGACTTCAGTTCTTATGAATTTATTAATACTGGTCTCTTCTAAAGAATGTCCCATTTGAACTTGAAAAGAATTAATATTCTGATATTGTGAAGTCAAAGGTTCTTTCAATGTCTCTTAGGTTAAGTTACTTCATGGTGGTATTCAAGTTTTTATATCCTTACTGATTTTCTGCCTAGCTATTTCATTAATTTCTGAGGAGGGGGTTTGAAGTTTCTAATTGGACTTTTTAACTGGCCTTATCTCTTTTTAGTTGTATCTGCTATTCCTTTATGTATTTGGGGGCTCTGTTGTTACATATATAACTGTTGTAGATATAATTGATCATAAATATAACTGTAGCTTCCTGTTTTGTTGACTTTAATATTATAAAATATCCCTCTTTGTGCTATTGCATTTTTTGTTTTATTAATATAGACTCTCCAGCTCTCTTATGATTCTTAATTTAAAAGTATATATTTTCCATCTTTTTACTTCATTTATTTATTTATTTTTAATTTAATTTTTTTTAATTTACATCCAAATTAGTTAGCATATAGTGCAACAATGATTTCAGGAGTAAATTCCATAATGCCCATTACCCATTTAGCCCATCCCTCTCCCACAACCCCCCCCCCCCCGCCCCAGTAATCCTCTGTTTGTTCTCCATATTTTCCATCTTTTTAGTTTTAACCTATTTGTCTTTGAATCTAACTAAAGTCAGGCTCTTATCAATGGCATATAGTTGTGTCTTATACTTTTTTCCTACCAAGTCTGACAATTTTGGTCTCTATTGGTGTGTTTAGTCCATTCACATTCAATAGAATTACGATGTAATTAAATTTACATCTTCCATGTTGTTATTTGTTTTTTATATGCCTTTGTCTTTTTTGTTCCTTTTTCCCTTACTACTTTCTTTTGTGTTAAAGATATTTTTATTGTGCCATTGAAATTACTTTTTTGAGTGTGTGTGGGTGTGTGCATATATGTGTGTCCATGTATTTATTTATCTAGTGGCTGTTCTGGGTATTACACTATATGACACTACTTCATGTCAATACTAACTTTGGTAAAATATTGTAACCTGACTCTATTTGTAGCTCCATTTTCTCTCCATTTCTTTGTGTGGGTTATATATTATATATCAATGTTACAAATCCACAATATAGTGTCAAAGTTACTGCTGCATGTTACTTTATGTATTTAAAAGAAGTTAAAAAGAGGAAAAAGGAGATATTTAACTACATTTTATATTTACCCATATATTTATGTTTCTGGAGATCCGTCTTCTGTTGGATTTAATACCTTTCAGCATTAAAACCTTTATTTAGTATTTCTTATAAGGCACATATGCTTGTAATGAATTATCTCTTACTTTGCCTATTTGGGAACGTCTTTCTATTTACTTTCATTTTTAAAGGACAGCTTTCCTGAATATAGAATAATTTTTGGCAGTTTTTTCCTTTCAGCACTTTGTATCATTCTTCTGCTTTTTGCTCTCCAATTTTTTTCAGATGCAAAAATCAGTTTGTTATTCATATTTATGTGCTCATATATGTGATAAGTAATTTTTCTCATTCCTTTCAAGATTTTCTGTTTATCTTTGACTTCCCATAATTTACTTATGATGTATCTTGGTATGGATCTCTCTATATTTACCTTTCTTAGGGCTTGTTGAGTTTCTTGGATTTTTAAGGTAATAGTTTGTATCATATATGAGAAGTTTGGGACAATCAATTTTTCATATATATACATTTTTTCCCTCATTTCTCTCTCCCTGATATACTCACTAAATATATGTTGGATGATTGATGCTGCCCCATAGGTCTGTAAGACCCCATAGGTCTTTAATCTTTTACTTTTTGCTTTTCAAATTAGATAGTTTATCTCTATCTTTCTTCAAGTACATTGAATTTTTCTTCTTCCTTTTCAAATCTTTTGTTACTCTATTTAGGTCATAGTTAAAAATTTTTATTTGGTTCTTTTTTATGATTTCCATTTCTTGAGTAGCCCTAATATATAGCTTTCTCATTTTCAGAATCATCCCACTAAATGTTTGACTGGTCCATTTCCCACCCTAACTGGGACTAACGCCTCAGGCTGTCAGAGCTGTAGGTTCATTTATAACCAGATTTGCTAGCTCCTTGATAATGCCACTGTAATTTTAAGATTCTGCCCTCTGCCAGGAATCAAGCATGCTTCCTGTTTAGCAAGGCCAGTCTGGCCCTGGTAACATTGACCAACTTGGGAAGGGAGATACAAGATAGGAGCGACCCCATGTAAAGAAGATCTTTGGTATTCTCCAGTAATGTCATAGTAGTTTTTCTTGAGAAAATACTTTTCAACTTGGTGTTTGCTTTTGGTTGATTTCAGAGCCCTGAAACAGTTTTTTAAAAAAATTATCCAGTTTAACATTTATCTTATGGGGATAGACTTATTTACTGACCTCTTCACTATACCATAGTCATAAAGTCCCACTTCTGCCTATTGAATTGGATAGAGATTGTTTTCTGGATGTTTGAACTATTTCTCTTACTTACAGAGAAGTGGTATATGGTGATCTAGATAAAATGGTAGCAATCATTTGAATGCATTACTTTGTGTCATCGCTCTCCTAGGTGATTTTCATACAGGATGTATATTTTTCACAACAGTTCTGCAAAGTAGATATTGTCTTCATTTTATAGGTACAGAACACTTAGGCTTAGAGAGGTAAATGATTTTCCCTTTTGTGCTATTATTAACAGTGCCATTGATTTTGCCTGTGTTGACATTGACTTAGAAAGCTTGACTATATGGAAGGAATGTTCAAATAGAACTTTTAGGCACTTTTATCTCAGTAAGTCAGAAAAATTTGATTCAACCAACATTTCTCAAGTACTTAACCAGTGTCAAGCAGTGTTCTAGTTGCAAAGTGTGAAGGATAGGGCCACAGGGAGAAGAATCAAAAGAAGGCGATATAAAGCATGGTATATAAGGCAGAATAAGACATGGTCCCCTGTCTCAAGGAATTCATAATCACAAAAGGGAGGACAGATGTATTCAACCAATTGTAACACGACTGAGTGGTAAC
Source organism: Felis catus (assembly GCF_018350175.1). NCBI lineage: Eukaryota > Metazoa > Chordata > Mammalia > Carnivora > Felidae > Felis > Felis catus. The sequence continues at coordinate 98,264,113 of NC_058376.1, forward strand.
TATTCTGACACGATGATTATTAAACCTTAATGAGCATTCAAGTTGCATATTAAATGGCAGGTTCTGATTCAGTGATTCTGAGTGGTACCTGAGATTTTGTATTTTCAGCAAGTTTCCAGTTGATGGTGATGCTGCTGATTTATAGATTACACACTGAGGAACAAAGTTCTAGTACTGATGTGCGGAAGGAATTATAAAGGCACATAGAAAATATATAAATTCTGCTGCTGTTAGTTGAGGAAGAAAACTTGTTTCAAAGAGATTAAATAATTTGCCCTTCTGAACTATTTTTTATAATGCCATTGATGTACATTGCAACTGGATGACATTTGATCTGGACCTAAAATCCTAAATAGAATTATAAATGGAAAGCTAGCTTTTCCAAGGAGAGAGGAAAATTTTGGCAAGAGATAGAAGTAATATATTTATGTGTGTTTTTTAATAGGAAACACTTAAAAATTTTATCTTTCCCTTTCCTTCCTTCTTTCCTTCCTACCTTCCTTCCTTCCTTCCTTCCTTCCTTCCTCCCTCCCTTCCTTCCTTCCTTCCACTAGCTGAAACAGAATATCCATTTAGGAGTAGTTTCCAAATATGAAGCTACATATTAGGGTAATGCTTGCTGAAGTAGAAGAGCCCAATCTCAGTGGCTTAAAAGAGTAAAAGTTTAATTTTACTCACCTAGAGTTCAACACGGATGTTCCTACAACATCTCATTTTAAACATCCCCTCCCTCTGGTTTTGGGGACTTTAATATGTAGCACAACCGTCTTAGATGTGTTACTTCCAACATCACTGTACATCCATTTACAAAGCTTGCTGAACAGTAAAAGGGGTACTTTCTTACTGCCTTGCCCCTGGAAATGAAATTCATCACTACTTCTCACATTCTGTTAAGCTATCACAGAGTTCCACCCAGATTCAAAGGGAGAAACTGTGTTTGTGGAGAGATGTATCTAGTAGTTAGTTGTAGATTCTTCTCTAGAGTATGTATGGGAGACTAATCTGGGTAATAGGAAGTTGCAAATCATTAACATATATATGATATATTTTTCTGATACTTAGGAAGTTATAAGTATTATAAAATGGTATGTTATAGCACTATGGTAAATTTCTAATGTTAATGATGTTGTTAAATTTTATGCCTCTTAAGAGATAGATGTTTTATAGGATAAAATTACCCTATAATTTTACTCTTCTAGAGTACTTTTCATTTTGTTGTTTGTAAGTTTTGTTTTTGCAAAGTTCACATGGCTCCCCACAAGTAAAGAAGAATCTGTTTTTGCCTTGAGTTTCCTAGTGCTTAGCAAAACATGAAAATAAGTAAGCAGAATAAGTTAGAAACAAAAACTATAAACAATCTAATACCTGCATAAGCAACTATGTATAGATTTATAGTTTTTTTTAAGTTAAAAAATTTGTTTTTAAATGTTTTATTTATTTTTGAGAGAGAGAGAGAGAGAGAGAGAGAGAGAGAGAGAGAGAGAGAGAGAGAGATTCCAAAGCAGGCTCCGTGCTTTGAGCTGTCAGTGCAGAGCCTGATGTGGGGCTTGACCTCATAAACTGTGAGATCATGACCTGGGCCTAAGTCAGTTGGCCCAACCAGCTGAGCCACCCAGGCACCCCTGGAATTATAGGTTTTTTTAAAGGAAGGAAAAATGTTCATATCTATTGAGAACTATTAATATATTGTAAGTCTCAGGAAATCAAAAATAAAACACATTATCTGTGTTAGTGTAATTTAGAAGAGAGAAGGAGGCTGGAAGAAGACCTTGGTTCTAACTCAAGCTCCAATATTTTGTATCCATTTGGCTTTAACATAATCATTATGAGCTTGAATTTCCTTGTCTATGTAATAGGGATCATATCTGTTCCCTTTCTGTGCATATTTATTTTAAGAATAAGAAAGATGACATATACCACTCTAATAACTGAGAAAATAATATTTATTTTTATTTCTTTATTTATTCATTCATTCATTCTTTAAATCTTTATTTATTTTTGAGAGAGGGAGAGACAATGCGAGTGGGGGAGGAACAGAGAGAGAGGGAGACACAGAATCCAAAGCAGGCTCCAGGCTCTGAGCTGTCAGCACAGAGCCCAATGCTGGGGTCAGACTCACAAACCATGAGATCATGATCTGAGCCGAAGTTGGATGCTTAACTGACTGAGCCACCCAGGCCCCCCTGAGAAAAGTAATATTTAAATGTAAGTTACTCTAGGAAAGAAAATTCCCATTTGTTGGCATTTTATTTTTACCAAATTAACAGAACTTTAAGATAATCAATTGTAGCACTTTATTTTATTATCCATGATGTTAATCTTATTTTTTATCAGTAAATTTAAAAATGAAATATTTTTTTGTGTGTGCCATTTCGGAGTCCCTTAATATCCTACCTGAAAATGTTATAGCAATTAATTGAAACATTAATAGCAGGATTCGTTTTAGGACAGGAATAATCTTTGTTTTGTGTTAATATATTTGGATAATTCTGTGTTGATAATTTTTTATAAAATCAATACTATTGTTTTTACTACTTTTAAGAATGTGTAAAATGAAAACTAGACATTCTAATCATCTTTGAAATCAATAGATCTCTATTCTAGGGAATTTAAAATCAGGCTTATATTGGATTACTCCTTTTAAAAAAAATTGTTAAAATACAGATGTTTCTGTAAAGGTAAAGCATTACCTTTTTGAATTTCTTTTAAAAATAAGAATTATATAGATATGTATAGGCTTTTTGATTATCATTGGGAAAATTTGGAGCAGATGCCACAGATATTTATACGTGTGTGTGTGTGTGTGTGTGTGTGTGTGTGTGTGTATCATAGATCACATTGGTCATTTTTCTTTTTTTAATGTTTACTTATTGAGAGAAAGAGAGAGAGAGACTGCATACATATACATGCAAGTGGTAGAGGGACAGATGGAGAGGAGAAGAGAGAATCTCAAGCAGGCTCTGCACTATCAGCACAGAGCCCAATGCGGGGCTTGATCTCATGAATAGTGAGATCATGACCTGAGCTGAAATCAAGAGTTTGACACGTAACTGACTGAGCAGCCTAGTGCCCCCACATTAGTCATTTTTCATATATAATTCATTAATTCAGTGTGAAATAACACTAATTAATTTTATCTTAAGTGATTTATTCCAGAATGAGATTGCAGTGAATTTTAACAGATCTAAAAAGATCATAACTGGAAAGTTTCAGTGTAATCTTAGTTATTTAAATAGGTAACTAGATGAAAATTTAAAAATAGGAATATTTCCATGGAAAGGTACAAAATAATTATTTCTAATCCTTGCTGAAGTTATTCTCTGTCTTGAGGACATTTGCTAATGGAGTAAGACCTATTGCTTGGTTTTCTAATACCAGGTTTTCAGAGAGCCTCATCCTGGTGAAAAGTAATATTTTTACTGGCAGTTGTTTGGTTCAAGCTCAGATGGGATCCAGAATCCTGCAGACTCTTTGGGCAGACCAGAGTAGCTGCTGATAGGAGAACTCTCAGAGACTAGGGTCTTTCCAAGAGTTGCCTGTTCCTTTTCAGTTACTCTGAAAGCATGTGGAAAGGTTTCTTTTTAATCTTTTTCTCAATTATATATTTTATTCTGCAATTCTTCCTCTCCCTCCTCCCACCACCGCATTTTTACTGTATGTTATATGCCAGGCACTCTGATCACCATAGAAATATTTAAGGGAACCGCTTTTGCGGGCGAAGAGAGGACAGAGACTCCATAGAAATATTTAAGAAGATGTTATTTTTTTCCTTTTGTGAACTTATGTGGTATGATGTAATAGATAAATATCAAAAGGTGATGTAAAATCAGTATTGTGTGAGCTGGTAGAGATCTACTTTGGGTATGAAGAGAGTACAGAGGATGGGCACCTCACACAGCCAGAGGGAAGAAGGCAAGGCAACGTTCCTGGACCTTGAGAATAACTTGGGATGAATCTAGAAGGAGAAGTAGGAGTCTGCCAGGTAAAGAAGATGTAGAGGAGAGAAGCCCTCCTTGGTAAGGGAAACTCATGAGCAAAGATATGATATGAGGAACAACTTGGAGTTTACTAGGGAACCTACAGATAGAGGCACTTCCTGATGTGCACTTTTGAATACCTAATACTTGCTAAAAATGTTTTATCAACAAGGGATGCTCATTACTGCTTATTCAGGCTCCTATTAGATTAGCTATATTTAGTTCTTTAGCTATGTTGTGCACAAAATAGCACATCTATCTATTTGGGGTTGGCCTAGAGGAAAGGCTATGAGTCATTAGAATTATACACACCTGGGGTTATTTCCCAGCTCACCATGCCACCCACTCACCATGTGACCAGTCCTAAATTATTTAAATCATCAGAGCTTTTATTCCTCTACCTTTAAAACAGAGGCAAAAATAGTTATGCTTTAGAGTTGATGTGAGGATTAAATGACATGTTTTTAAGATCCTTAGGATAATAAGAGCACAAACTAGCCCCTCAATAGATGGCAGTTATCACTATTATATTGGATGATATCAATGTTAATTTGTGTTTTGAAATATTAAATAAAATGTATTCAATTTTACTAATCCTAGAATAATAAAAATATGATTTAATGTATCTAAGTTACTTAGGCTGACATATTAGTCTTTTAAGTCATATTTTGCTCCTTTTTTAACAGGCAAAATCTCAAATATTATCCAATGTATTGGATGTTGCCCATCGGTTTATCAAGGATATTAATCCAGATGAACAGAAAGGGGAGAATAATTCTGTAAAAGAGATTAGTAAAAGTCAGCATAAACCCAGATCTCTTCCTCTGCAGGGGAGCAATTCTGAGGTAAGCTAAGTAAAATATAGTAGACATTTTCATGTCCTACATGATCATAGACGTAGCTAGAGCTATGGAGTTTTGCAGATTATTTTACCACATTGTTATTTAATGTTTGAATTTGTTTCTTTTTACAAATGAAAAATATCTTGACTGTAAAAATCCTTTTAAGGGGACTACTTTGATTCCACTGAATAGTGATTTTTTTTATGAATGATTCTTTGACCATGTTGCTTTCTGGGCATTTCCACCATGTCAGGAAATGAATGAGTATTTGGGAGAAACACACACACACAAAATGCAATATAACAATTTTATCGTAGTCAGGATTTCAGAGAGGCTAAAAATACAAAACATTGCCAAGTTTTAGATGACAGGCAATTTATACTTATTTAAAATTGGATTTATGCCAATTTCTTAGTCATTATTCAGATTGGCTACTGATCCCATGATGTACTAGGTAAGCTTTCATCAGCTCATTTCTGTATTTTATATTAGACTTGTATTGATTCTTTAGAGAAATAAGCTTCCTCAAACTTGAATCTATGTAATTATCCTCACTCTTATAGTTGCCACTCACCTTTGTTTCCACTGTAGTTCAGAAATAGTGAGAAACTTGGCGAAAGTCACCCCACTGTTACTTGGTGATAGAGTCAGGCTTGAACTTCAGTTTGTTGAGTTCCAAACCCATGCCTACAGAACATGAAAGAAAACATGCGTTATGCTAGTAGGACCTCTCTCCCAACAAAGAAACAGTGTTTGAACTGTCCAGGAAAGTAGGTGTTTTTTACATTGATTTTACTTTCTAGTAGACCTGTCACAGGTGATTGTGAAGAATCACTGAACAAGCTATAGCTTCATTATTATAACAGTAATGTGTTGAGGACTGACTATGTGCCAGGTACTGTTCTACATATTTTACATGTATTCTCTATTTCTCACTCTCTCTTTTAATTTTTTAATGTTTATTTTTGAGAGAGAGAGTGTGTGTGTGAGCAGGGGAGGAAAAGAGAGAGAGGGAGACACAGAATCAGAAGCAGGCTCCAGGTTCTGAGCTGTCAGCACAGAGCCCAACTCAGAGTTCGAACCCATGAACTGTGAGATTGTGACCTGAGCCGAAGTGAGACGCTTAACTGACTGAGCCCCTCAGGTATTCTCTCTTTTTGTCCTTTCTTAATTTTTCTTTCTTTTTTTTTAATCAGATGAGAAAATAGTGACAAAGATCAGTTTTTATAAATTGCCTAAGTTCCATTGATAGGGGAACTTAGATTTAAATTTAGGCTGTCTCCAAATTACTTGCTTTTAGCCACTACACAGAGGCTGTGGTTTTGAGGGTTTCTCCTTCATGCCTGCCATTTTATCTAATTTATCTTATCAACAAAAATGGTGATAAATGAACAGCTAACATTTGTTAAACACCTTACACTAGTCATTGTGCTTAATCTTTTAATTTATCCAATAATCACAATAATCATATAAGTTTTCCATTATTATTTCCCCATTTAATGGACGACAGAGGCAGAGAGGAACTAAGTATCTAGCCCTACTAGAAAGCTTACTCCTCTTGTCCCCATAGGTGATGTATATGCTATGAAGTTCCTCCACTTCTTGTCCTAACTTAAAAGCTGTCAATTCAATGATTTCATCCAGATGTGTACATTAGAATTAGCTGGAAAAGCGTTAAAGAAACACACATGACCAAGGTCAGCCACTTTGTGGGTCCCGAGGTGTGGTTTTAACAACTGCTCAGTAATCGGGATGTGAGTACTTCTGGTTGGACGTCCCTACTCTCAAGCCTTGGGTGTGCAGCTGGACTCAGTGCACACACTGAAGAGATAATTCCTTTATGTGCTTGATGCCCTTCTGGGCCAAAGAACGGTGGTTCTCTAGCTGTAACAAACATCAGAAGCACTGGGGGAATTTGTTAAAATGTGTTCTTTCATCTAGAAAGTGGGGATAGTATAACATATCTTGCAGGGATATCATGTGGCTTAGAGGGATAATGAATACCCAGCACTGGGTTCCATGTGCTCTTTCAAATTTCCTAGTCCCTTCAGAACTGGGCAGAGTTGAGTTGGGCTCTGAGTGCAAGTGGCATAGGGCAGTTCTGGGCTCAAACATTTATTTATTTTTATTTTTTACATTTATTTATTTATTTATTTATTTATTTATTTATTTATTTATTTATTTTTTGAGAGACAGAGAGAGACAGAGCACAAGTGGGGGAGGGGCAGAGAGAGGGGGACACAGAGTCCGAAGCAGGCTCCAGGCTCCGAGCTGCCAGCACAGAGCCCGACGTGGGGCTCGAACTCACAAACCGGGAGATCGTGACCTGAGCCGAAGTTGGGCACTCAACCTACGGAGCCACCCAGGCACCCCTGGGCTCAAACATTTAAAAGCCAATGTCCAATCCTCTGACTTTTCTTATCCTGCCACTACTGTGAGGAACCCAAGTATTCCGAAGGCTTAGCTGTAAAATAAAAATGTCCTATGTCTCCAATTCATTGGTTGGAAAGAAGCTGCCCTGGAGACTTCCTGGAATCACTGCATATTTAAACCATTTTGTAAGAAGCACTGAGATTTCAGGGTTTCTTCATTAGTGCAGTACAAATACATACACTCACATACTGATTACTGGATTCTCACTTCTAAAATTCAATATTTTCTTTTTTTTACATTTTTTAATGTTTATTTTTGAGAGAGAGAGAGAGAGAGAGAGAGAAAGAGAGAGAGAGAGAGCGAGCAGGGGAGGGGCGGAGAGAGAGAGGGAGACACAGAATCGGAAGCAGGTTCCAGGCTCTGAGCTGTCAGCACAGAGCCTGACGTGGACTTGAACCCATGAACCGCAAGATCATGACCTGAGCCAAAGTCGGAAGCTTAACAAACGGAGCCACCCAGGTGTCCCTAAAATTCATTATCTTCACACTAAATTTACCTCTTCTCCGAAACCTATATAGATGTCACCATGGGTGACAGCATATCTTCTAGCTTTCCAGGTGAGCCAAGAGCTCTGATCTTCTGTAGTCCCTTTTCTTCTTCCTCTGCATGTCCAGTTGGTTACCATGTCTCATATAGTTTAGCATCTAAAAACTCTCTTGAATATTTGGTTACTTCTATCCTCATTTCTATGCCAAATACTGAAATTAGCTTTTTCTTGAAGTGCAATAGGCTTATAATGTGGAAAATGGATTTCATTCTCTCCCTTTCTAGAAGTCAATAATTATTCCAATTTTGTTTTTATGTATTTCTTTACACAAATATTAATATGTTAGACGCTGCTCTGAAAATATACTTTCTACACTTAACAATGTGTTTTTTTTTATTTAGGTACATTCTATAGCCTTCTCATTCCATATAGTGGTTACAAAACACCCCATTTATTAGATATTAAAATGACTTTAAAATCTAAAAATTTAAATTTTAAAATTTTAAATTAAAATATATAATTTCCACTGACCTACATTTATGCTATCTGGGTTTTTTGCCAGAGCAAACTATAGCATAAAGAATAATTTTGAAAAATATTGTTTTGCACATGTGTGTGTGTGTGTATGTGTGTGTATCCATATGATAAAATCCTGAAATTCCTAGTTGAAGAGGGTCATACATTTGTAATGTTGATAGATATTACCAATTAGCTGTAACATTTTAACTGGTTCCCTTGCATCCAAACTCACTAATCCTTAATTTCTCTCTCTGCCACACTACTGTGTAGGACTCTTCTGTGGCTTTGTGTTTTCATTATGTGTAAGTCTAATTTCCTCTGTCTGGCAGCAGGATCCTTTACGATCTGCCCCAGAGTACGTTTTACACTTTATATTTTCTCATATCTTAATTTTTACTATTGCAGTGAAAACTGGTAACAGTTCCCTGCCACTGTGCTGTTTGACTCCATGTTTTAGCGTATATACCATTCCTGTCTCTGGAATACTATCCCTGCCACCTTTTGCCCGTAAAAATCGTGTTTATCTGAATTAAATACCCATTTCTAGCACCTGTTTCTATTGTGGACTTTTTAACCCGCGTTTCTGTGGCCAGGAGCTGGCACAGTGTCTTCAGACTCCCAGATGCTTTTTGTTAATATTTAAAATTTTGGACACATATTTAATACTCTTTTCTCAATTATACTCTAACAGTCTTCCCGTTTATTTTGCAATTAAGGGGTGAACATAGAGGATTCTACTTTTGTATCTAGAAGATACACAGTGGAGATTTAGTAATTTGATCAGTGTAGGTAAATCCACCTTGTTAATTCAGCATCAGTGTGGACTTTATTTTGCTTTATTTTCTTAATTTGGCTGTTTTCTCTGATTGACTGGATAACTGCCAAATGCTGCCTTTATTTTCTTCTGTGTGTTCACAGAGGATCTCTATTTTGTACGGAATTCACCCTTTCCTCATCATTATGCTAAGAAGCATGCAATGTTTCATATACATTAATTAATTTGTTCATTCAACTGACTTTTAATGAGCATCTATTTCGTGCCAGGCACTGTTCTTGGCACTGAAGAAAAAGACAAAGGGCTGGATCTCATTACATTCTAATGGGAAGAGACAGACAATAAATAAACGTATAGAGTAAATTCACACAGAGACGCTGTTGGGAGAAAAATATAGCAAATAAGGGAATTGAAACTGGGGGACACCAAGGGGGTATATTTGTAGGGTCATCACCCATTCTCTGAGTAGGTAACAGCTGAACAGAGACCAGCTGAAATGAGTGCAATGGCTATGTGAAAATATGAAGTATCATTCCAAGTGTTAGATATGGCTAGGGCAGGCCCCTCAACAGAGTGTGCTTCATGGGCTCCAGGAGCTGCAGGAATGTAAATTTGGCTACAGCCCAGTGGAATGAAGTAGGAATTGAAGGAAGTGAAGTAAAAACAAACAAACAAACAAACAAACAAACAAACAAACAAACAAGGGTTATGAGGTCCGTATGGTCTTGTAGGTCCTAGTAGGAGGCTTCATAAGAGTTTCATAGAGTCATTGGAAGGTTTTGAACATAGGAGTGACATGATCAGATTCACATATTAAAAAAAAAACCGCTCTAGGGGCGCCTGGGTGGCTCTGCTCAGGTCATGATCTCACAGCTTGAAGGCTCGTGGGTTCGAGCCCTGCGTCTGGCTCTGTGCTGACAGATCAGAGCCTGGAGCCTGCTTCTGATTCTGTGTCTCCCTCTCTTTCTCTACTCCTCCCCTGCTCATGCTCTGTCTTCTCTCTCTCTCTCTCTCTCTCTCTCTCTCTCTCTCTCTCTCTCTCTCAAAAATAAATAAGCATTAAAAAAAATCTGCTCTCTCTCCTGTGAAGGGGTTGCAGAGAGCAGATTGGAGGAGTAGAGGAGTGAGATTCATGGCTATGCCGCCTTCCAGGGAGAACACTGGTAAATGACATGATGATAAATCCTCAGTTCAAAGCTCTAGTTTTTAACAAATTTTGAAGAGACCATTTATAATTGCTGATACAGTTTTAAAGAAATCAGTAAAGCATATAAATAAGTACAAACTAAAAACATTCCATTTTTAAGTTTAAAAGTAATCTATGATTCAAAATGCCTAATAATTAATGCTGCCTGTATTTTAAGATACAGAAAATTTAGTAAAGCACACTTAGATGGACTTTTAATTGGTTTAGGTAGACGTTCCAACCACAAAAAGAGCAGAATGTTCAAATCCAAGAGATAGGCTCTTGTGTGAAGGGTCATTTGATGAAGAGGCTTCTTCCCAGTCCTTTCAGGAAGCTTTAAATCAATGGAGAACTGGACACCATGATAACAACGAGAGTCAGAACTTCCGTGCGGCAAAAGCAGGTACAGCTATTTTTTTAAATTTTTTTTTTTGGGGGGGGGGGACATAGAGAGACAGAGCATGTACGGGGAAGGGGCAGAGAGAGAGACACACACAGAATCGGAAACAGGCTCCAGGCTCTGAGCCATCAGCCCAGAGCCTGACGCAGGGCTCGAACTCACGGACCGCAAGATCGTGACCTGGCTGAAGTCGGACGCTTAACCGACTGCGCCACCCAGGCGCCCCACAGCTATTTTTATAAAATGAATGTTATAAAGCTGAGTTTGTTTTACTTATCTCCATTCTCTGTGAGTATAACTGCAGTGTTCAAAAACTATTAGAATTGGGATAACAGTTCGCTGTAACTCCTTAAAGGAGTATTCACGGTACAACCAGCGGTTAGTGGTTTAATATTTATGGAACCCTGACCTGAGCACTGGGGAGATTTGCATTTGTTTCCTGTGTAAATTCAGACTGTCAGATGAGTGGAGAATTGAATGCTTTCAGCTCCCCAACTCCTGGAAGCAAGTTTTGTCAGGACAACTGTTCCTTTATTGAGCTGTAATTATACATAAAACAAGAGGATCTGTGAGATAAAGAAGTAAATAACTTTTTTTATATGTGTCTTGAAAAAATATATTTCAAGGATTCCTATAAACTTAAGATTTATCTTATTTTTTTCTGTTTGAGGGGATATTTCTTGTTTTTATTTTTCCTTGATGATTTTTGCACCCACATTCTAGATATCGAAAATTGGATGACTGAGGTGCATACTGTCTCTGCTTTACATTTCCTGGTATCTCTTGAGGAACATCATACTTTTAAGAGTATTTGGTTTATTGATTTTATTACTCAGAATCTTATAGAGACTTCTGATAGCTTTTCACTGAAAATAAAATGTTAGGTAATACATTTCAATCAGCTTTGATCTTCACTGACAGTATCCAATTTTATTATTTTTATTTCATTTTTTTTTTCAGGGCAGGAATTCTCCTGATTATTCATTCTTTATGTCAAGGTATCACATACCACCTTCCAATTAGAATTGGACTTTTTACTGAGTAATGTTCTCCTTGAAATATTTTTCCCCACACTTGTTCATGCCACATCAATTTTGTTAATATTTCCAAGATTTTATTTATATACTCTCTTTGTAGCATGTACCTTAATATAACTTTCATTGCCTATGTTATTTTATGTGCTTCTTATATGAACTTTCATATTTTGATGTATTTTTTACTTTTCTACTCCTAAAGGGACTAAGTCTTCTATAAACGTACCTTTCTGATTGTCTACTTTGAAAGACATAGAGCTTAAAATAATAAAAGGACTGATCTGATAAATCAGATAAGGTCAAAGAAGAAAAAAATTTTCATAGTGGATATAACTACATTATAAGACTAATATAATGATTATTTTAAATGATTTGGTTAGAACAAAAAGTTAACCAAGAAGAAAATGGAAATAACCCAATCCAACCATCTAGAGGTAATCAATGTTAACATGTTGTTACATATTTTTCAATAGATGCAGTGGCACAAACACACACAAGTATAAATGGGGTGACACTATATATGTTACTTGTAACTTTTTTGCTTAGATTCTGTCACGGATGACTTTACATATAAATGCAATTATACATCAATTATAATTGTAACTGTTGTATAATATTCTGTATGCCATTATGTATTTAATCAGAATTTTTTTTGATGGATATTTTGTTTCTGATTCTCACTATTGTAAAATAAGTTACGATCACCATATCGGCTATTCATTTACTTGTACAGTTACCTTAAAATAAATTTATAAATGCAGAAATGTTGTGTCAGTGGTTGCTCAGGAGAAATCATTAAGATGAGGACTTTTGTTGATAGAAGTGATTTTTTTTTGCCCCAGAGTATTATATATGACTATGTGTTTATTATATCTATATGCTTATAAATGCTTTTCTTTTTCCAAGACATTAAATGGATACAGAAAAATAAATATTTACAAAATTTGTATAGCTTATGGAGAAAAACAAAGCAGTAAGCACCATTCTTTCTCTTCTTTTCTCCTAAGAGATTGTCACTGATCTGGATTGGGTATTTCTTCTTCTTTTTTTTTTTAATTTCCTTGTAGTTTACTGCATATGTGTGTCTCTAAACAATATATTGTTAAATTTGGATGTAGCAAGCAGAAAGCTAGTATATGTATTCTTTTGCACCTTGTTTATTTCACTCACTATTATTTACTGAGATTTATCCTTGAAGATGTGCATAGTTGTATTTTATTCATTTTTACTATTTGATAGTTTTCTTTTATATGCAAATACCACTATTTGTTTAATGTTGATGGTTTGGGGAGTTGATTCCCATTTTTCCATTACAAACAATGCCGTTATGAATATTTTTGTACAGGTCTCCTGCTATGCATGTGCACACATTTCTAGGATGTCTGGTCCTGGGATTGAAATAGGTGGCTCATGGGATGTATATGTCTTCGACTATACTAGATAAAACTGAATTACTTACCAAAGGTTTTATATTGGTTTATACTTCCCTGCAGTATTTAAGAGGTTTGGTTGCCTCCCGTTATCATCAACACTTTGTCAGATTTTTAAATTTTTGTTGGTCCGTTAGAGATAAAATGGTATATTTACTCTGTGTAACTCAATACAAGTGTTATTGAGTATCTATTTATATGCTTCTTGGCCATTTAGCTTAGTAACACGTTTTGAATTCCCAAGTTTTCTAGTTATTTCTGTTATTGATTACTAACTTGAATTCATTTTATGTGAACTCCCAAGGCTCATTTCCTTCAGTGTGTGGAAGGCATGTTCTTACAGTGGCCTAGAAGGTTCAATGTAATCTGAAGTCCATTATCTCTGTGATCTCACTTCCTGTTACTCCCATCCTGGCTTACTCTGTTTCAGCTCCACTGGCTGCCTGGCTGTTCCTCAAACACCTCATCAAACACATCAAAACATATGTTCACCTTAAGAGTTTGGCACTGTCTATTGAGAAAAACACCCAACATCCCGCTAATATGAACAAAGGGGCATCTCACACAAATTCTCACAAAAGGTAGCTAGAGAACCATGAAACGAGGGAGCAAACCAAAACCTAAGTTACGTATGTGGCACTTTTCAAGGGAGATGAGTTTCATAGATCCATGCGTTCTAGATTTGTTTGCTATAGGCAATTCTAAACAATGGCTATCCTGTTAAATGCATTAAACAGATAATATTCTCCATACATATCATTAATCTATTTGCCGGGTGCCCCGTTATTAACATCTTAACAAGCAAACTAACCCTGGTCACCCACCATCTTTATTTCCTGGGAATGTACCGTTGATAATGGGAGAAGGGTGAATCCCAGGCCAGATGCTATACCTTCTTCCTACTCATCACTTGACAGATCTAGGGGATCATCTCTCAAGCACAGTGGCTCTTCTCTATGACTAAACAAACAAACAAACAAACAAACAAAAAAGCGAGTCCTCATTTTTAGTTTCAGCTATCCTGTCAAGAAATACTTTGTTTTGCCCTGGAAAGGGGGACCTGTAGTGGAGGGATCTGCTTTTGTTCATGTCCTTAACTTCTTTTCTTTCAGTTTAGTGCATTCTCATGGTGTTTCTCAGAATTTCCTCCGATTGCTTTCTTCAACACAGCTCTACTTTGTGGGGAGAATAGGGACAGTGTGACTTACATTCTTTTGGTTTATTTCTCTTGCTGGTATTAGGCTATTTCTGGAAGCTATTCACTAAAGGCTATGGTATGAGGTTGGGACTGTTCTCTAGGTTCAGTCTTCAAAAATAATTTTTCCCATCCTTACTACTTCTCTTTCTTCTCCTCCAACAGGATGGTCAGTTTGGAGAGATGGGTAGTATCTAAGAGGGTGGAAAGACTGGTAATCCTGGATTTATATTGCTTTCTTTCCCAAAAACTCCATCAGTTTTAAATATCTCTGAATAATGGCTTTAATTTAGTAGTACTTCAGAAACATCTTAAGCATCTGGAAGCGAATTGCCATGGAGTTATAAATTCATGAGGACAGTTGTCTCCTCCAGGTGCCATTCTGAGTTATTTATTTTCCATTTCCCATAATGTGTAAATATTATTGTCAGTGGCTATGATACATACCTTTATGTGTGTGTGCATTTATAGAATATATAATGAATCTGCTTGTATTTATCTTTATCGTTTAAAATAATTAGTTGCTTTTAAAAATGTTATGAATCATAAGATTCTTTCATTTCAAGGGATTATTGAAGAAAAGTGTCTATACAGTCCTTTAATAAATTGCTAACATTTAATACTTGTGCATTTATTAAGCCTACAACTATTGATTACATAGATAAATATCAAAGCATATTTGCTTTAAAATTGGTGACTGGTATATCTTGAGAGACATGGTAATTTATAGACAAGTTTACATTAATTTTGCACATTATACTTATTTTTATAGACTCATCGGGAGAATGTGAAGTACAAACTAATCTGAAAATTTGGAGAGAACCACTCAATATTGAATTTAAAGAAGACAGTCTTTCGTATATGGAAAAATTATGGCTTAAAAAACACAGAAGGTATTTTCTGAAATTTTGCATTATTAATAAGAAATATAAAAGCTGTTTCTGTTCCTGGCTTGTGTGACATGCTTTTTTGTAGCAGTTTTATATGTGTGCTTCACATTTGCATAAATAATTTTAAAGCAATATTAAATCCCTATGAAGCTTCTACTGTTCTAATAAGGATTTAAATTTTATTTATGTATGTGATGCATCATTCATTTAGAGTTTGCTATAAAAAATGCAAATGTGTATGTGAGAAAAAGACAAAGATATGGTATAGAATTTAAGAATAATAGCAAAAATAATGCAATAAATGAAAGATTACTTTGAAAAGGTATCACTCTCATTTTTTTTACATTAGCATAGACTTGTGAGGCTCTATTTTTCAGAATCTACTTTTAATTATACCTTTAATATTATAGTGTTATTAACAGTATTCAATTATTTTACTCAAAGAGTATATCATTAGCTGTGACATTTCATAAATTGTTTAAAAGTCAAGCTATTAAATATTGGACTAAAATTATTACTAATTACATGTTAGAGTCATTCATAGTTGTTTTATGGTCATATAAGATCTGTATTGGGAGGTACCTTTAAAGGCTCACTTTGCCCTATACTAGAGGGCATATACTATACTGTTCACACTTCATTGTGCCGATGAATCACTTGCCGACTGTGGCAAGATACAGATTCTTCTTCCGTAGGTCTGGGTGGAGACTGGCACTCTGCACTTCTGAATTTCTAACAGCTCTCAGCTGATACTTGTGTAGGTAATTCTGCATTTTGAGGAACAAGGTGTTGGAGGACCAGTCTAGAATGTACCTGAGGAGGGGTCATTAAGCCCTTGCTTCACCTTCATTCATGCAAAACTATGTCCTGGAATGGCCCATTCCATTTTTGGAACATTCTGCCTGTTGTAGTATCTCCTAGTGAGCTGTAATTCGTTTCCGACTGGTTTCTAAACATGGTCTCTCCGTGAGTTTGAGCCCCGAGTCAGGCTCTGGGCTGATGGCTCGGAGCCTGGAGCCTGTTTCAGATTCTGTGTCTCCCTCTCTCTCTGCCCCTTCCCCGTTCATGCTCTGTCTCTCTCTGTCCCAAAAATAAATAAAAAACGTTGAAAAAAAATTTAAAAAATAAAAATAAACATGGTCTCAATTCTACCAATAAAGCCAATACAGAGCAACTTGAATTCCTCCTCTCCAAGGCATTCCTTCAGATTTTTGAAATCAGCCCTCATGTCTTCCTTGAAGTTTCTGTTTGACAGGTTAATATATGCTCCCATGCCCCTTTAACTGTTTTTCATGTGGCAAATTTTTTAAAAATTTATTTCGAAATAGGGCATACAGAAGAGTTGTAAAACAGTATGAAGATTTCCCACATATCGTTCATTCAGCTTCCCATAATGGCAACATCTTACATATCCATAGTGCATGTATCAAATCCAATAAATTAACGTTGGTACAATATTATTAACTAAACTACGGACTTCATTTGGATTTCACCAGTTTTTCTACTGTTGTCCTTATTCTACTTCAGGATCCAATCCAGGATCTCACATTGCCTTTTTTTGTCATAGCTCCTTATCCATTATAGTTCCTCAGTCTTTTCTTGTCTTTCAAGACCCTGACATTTTTAAAGAGTACTTGCCAGATTTTTTATAGAATATACTCAACTTGGGTCTATCTGATGCCTTTTCATAATTAGATTGAGGTTATGCATTTGGAGGAAGAATAACACAGAGAGGATGTGCCCTTCTCAGTGTGGTATCACAGGATCATGCTGTCAGTGCATCTTATTACCAGGATGTTAACCTTGAGCCCATGGTTAACGTGGTGCTCACTGAATTGCTCCGCTGCACACTCATTCTTTTCCTTTTGTAATTAAGGTCTTGGGCTGTTATACAGAATACCATAGACCAGGTAGCTTATAAACGCAAACACTCATTTTTCAGTGTTTAAGGCTGGAAATTCCAAGATAAAGGTGCCAGCAGATGCAGTATCTGGAGAGAGACAGCTCCCTGGTTCATAGATGGCCATCTTCTCACTGTGTCCTCACATGGCAGAAGGGACAAGGGGTCTCTTTCAGATCTCTTTTACAAGGGCACTAATCCCATTCATAAGGGCTCTGTCCGTATGACCTGATCACCTCCCAAAGGCCCACCTCCTGATACCATCACTTTGGAGTTAGGGTTACAACACTTGAAACATTCAGAACAGAGCTTTCTGCCCTGGCCCCAACAAGGTTCATGAACTTCTCATATGCAAAATATGTTCATTCCATTCTAAGAGCCCCAGATTTTCACTTATTGTAGCATCATCTCAAGTCTAAAGTTCATAGTCTCATCTAAATATCATCTAAGCCAGATATGAGTGAGATTCAATGTATTATTCATTCTGAGGCAAATTGTTCTCTAACTGTGAAATTATGAAATCAAACACGTTATTTGCTTCTAAAGTACAATGGCGGGACAGGCATGGGATAGATATTTCCATTCCAAATGAGAGAAATAGGAAAGAAGAAAGGAGTAGCAGATTCTAAACAAGTCTAAAACCCAATAAAGCAAATTCTATTTAACCTTAAGTCTTGAGAATTAGCCTCTCCATTGATGCTCTGCACTCCAGGGCCCAGTGAGATAGAGGTCCCACTGACATAGAGGTCCCACCTTCCAGACACACTAGAGCAGGGGTCCTGCCTTTCACACACACTGAGGCAGTGCCCCCACAGCTTTACTAGGCAAAGGTGGGACCCCAAGGCTCTGGGTGGCTTTGCCCCCATGGCTTTGGGTGGCCCCATTCCTATGATGGTTCTGTGTGGGGTCACATGCTTGTGACTTTCTTGGGTGGGAATCATGTGGCTTGGCTAGCTTGGTGTTACAGGGGCATCCTTGCCCCTAGAGGTTCACTGGGCATTGCTCTAATGGGGTCTCCCTGCTGTGTGGGCTGCAGCTTTCTCTGCCTGGGATGGGAGGTATAGCCCCGATGAGTTTTGAATTGCCTTTGGAGGTCATTTTTCCATTGTCTCTGACAGTGGAAAATGTGCCTTCTATTTAGATGGCTAATCCTCCTATCAGATGACCATTTGGCCATACACTTCCTGTTCTCTCCTGAATAGGCCCTCTCATTCTTTTCAATGTGTAAATTCTGATAATATTCCAAATATTTAAGTTTTGTTTCTCTTTTGACTAACAATTCTGTCTTTAAGTCATTTCACCCTTGCGTTTTACTATGAGCAGTCAAGAGAATCCAAGCCTTTCCTTCAATACTTTGCTTAGAAATTGCCTTAGCCACATAACTAATTTCATCCCTCTTAAGTTCTATCTTACATAAAACACTAGGTCACAAACACAATTCAGCCAAGGTCTTTGCAACTTCATTAATTAAAATTGCCTTTCCTCCACTGTCCAATAGCATGTTCCTTATTTCCATTTGAAACCTCAGCTGAATGGTGTTTACCATCCCTATTACTACTGATACTCTGTTCAGGATTACTTAGATATTCTGTAAGAAGATTGAGGCTTTTCCTCAGTTCTCCTCTTTTTGGAGTCCTCACTGGAATTGCCTTTAAAGTTTCTTTCACAGCTATGTAAGGTTTTTTTAGTATGAACTTTAAACCCCTTTCAGCTTCTACCCATCATCAGTCAGTCAGTTCCAAAGCTGCTTCCACATTTTTAGCAGCACCCCACTTCTGGTACCAGCTTCTTTCTTAGTCCATTTGGGATGTTGCAATGGAATAACATAAACTGGATGCCTTGTAAACAACAAACGTATTTCTTTGAATTCTGGAGGTCGGAAGTCCAAGGTCAAGACACTGGCTGACTCAGAGCCTAGTGATAACCTGCTTCCTGGAGGCAACTATTTGGCTGTGTCCTCACATGGCTCTTTCGGAACTCTTCTATAAGGGCATCAGTCCCACATGGGGGCTGTGCCTTCATGACCTAATTACCTCCCACAGACCCCACCTCTTAATGCCATCACATTATGTATTGGGATTTTCACACATGAATTTTGAGAGGGGGCACAAACATTCATATCAGAGTGATTAATAAATGTTTTAGGGGAGATGCCTTGAGATGATACAAAATCTTCTTTTTACCTAAACTCTCCTCTACTAATTTTAGTATTTACCTGTGGAATTTTCCAGCAGCAGAATAACTAGTGATTTTCTATTTCCTTCATTTCTTCTATATTTATTAATTAGAATTCTTCAAGGAAGAATATCCCTACGTCCCCTTTCATTTGTTTATTCAGTTGTTTATTTGTGTGGACTCATGGATATGCATTTTTTAATTAATATTAAACACTATTGTTATTTATTTTGTGACTCAAATAGTTCCTGCCTTGACCCCTGAGAGCTGTTTCAGGTTGACTCCCCTCTTCTTTCAATGCATCCTCATCCTTTTTTGTTTGTTGATTTGTTTGCTTTTAATATACCTTCATTTTACTGGCACCCAACATGCATTTCTGTGCCCTAGCCCGGAAATAACTTCTCCAAGTAATCTTGATTCCTTTTTTTTTGAAAATGGTATTAAGAAACCAAGATCTAGATTATAGAGGTGCTCATGGCTACGCAGGTAACACAGAGCCTATTTCATCGCAGAGAACATCTAGGAAATATATGTATGTGTACTTACCACTATACTCACATAGCCAAATTTATTTCTGTATCTATATACCTGGGTATCTATTGAGGTAAACATGAAGTACACTCCTACTTGACTCCAAACCAGCATCACATCCTTTCTTTGCTTAGTTGTGGTTACTTTCACCTACAATGAGAATCCTGGCTCTCATTATCTATGATATATTTACTCATTTATCAGCCCGTGTGTGTGTGTGTGTGTGTGTGTGTGTGTGTGTGTACAGTTGTTCCAGAATTTCAAACTAATATTACTGTGAGAAACAAATTTACCAACTAGAGTGAATTATTTGTATGTAGTGTTTTTTATCTTTAGCCTACAGTATCTAGTCAAAAACTTTTTCTCCAAAGTTTCTGAGGCCATGGTGCTCATTTCTTTCCTACCTCCATTAGAGTAGCTCTGCCATTCCCTGGGTTATGTCCACATCCTGAGTACTTTTTAAAAATTGAATAGCATAAACTTGTGTACAGTTCTATGGATTTTTACAAATGCCTGGAGTCAAATATTCATCATAGCACCAAACAGCACAGTTCCATCAGCTCCAAATTCCCTTTTGCTTCCCCTTTATAGTCAACACTTCTTCTCCAACACAAGGCAACCATTGATCCATTTCAATCCTTATACATTTGCCTTTTTCTGAATGTCATGTAAGTGAGATCAAACAATAATGTAGCCTTGTGTGTCCTTTATTTAGCAAAATACATTTAAGAGCCATCCGTGCTCTTCAGTGAATCAAAATCCATTCCTTTTTATTGTGGGCCAGAATTTCATCATCCTGATGTACAGTTTATCCATTAATCTGTTGAAGAACATCCTGCTGATTTCTAGCTTTTGACAATTACGACTAAATCTGTTAGAAACATTTGCAAATGGGTTTTTGTTTGAATATCAGTTTTTAATTCCTTGGGTAAATACCTGGGGCCAGGCTGGCTAGATTGGTATGTGTATATTTATCTTTATAAATATACCTCCAGACCCTGTCTGCAAAGTGACTGCACAGCTTCCACACCTTCCTGCAATGTATGAGTTCTAGTTGCCCTCCATCTTTGCCAGTGCCTGGTATCTTTGGGGTTTTTTGTTTGTTTGTTTGTTTGTTTGGTGCTGGTCATTTTCCGAGGTGTATGGTTGTATCCTGTTGTGGCCTATGGTTCATTCATATACTGTTCTAGTCTAGTTATTCCTATGGAACTGCTGTCCAAGCTGTCTATAGCTCTTATAAAGTGTCATGCCCATACCAGTCTTTTAGGTCTGAAGCTCATTAGTGTGTACCTGTCAGTTAGTCTGCGTTCAATAAATACTTGTTTACATTTTCAGGAAAATCTGGTGAGGGAGTCTTACTCTAAGAGACATTTCATCCTTTTATTTACATGGCATGATCTTTCGAGCAAGCACTGGTGCCAGGGTCCCAATATCCAGAATACAGACTTATTTCATTGAGTACCTAGTTGTTTGTTCATGGGCAGATCATTTAAACTCTCTTGGTCTATGTTTTCTCATCTGCAAAATACTGAATTTAGAATAAACAGTCAATAGTTCCAGTACTCTGTTGCCTAGATTCTATAAGCCTTTGGTTCAGGGCTTTGCTCATGAAATTAAATAAATTTTTACTTCACGAAGAAGGAGTATCTGAATAATAGTAAACTTACGTGCATCTATGATTGAACTTTTTGTATACTATATCCGTGTCAAACTGGAAACAGGTTCCTGGTGGCCACGTGCCAGTTTGTTTTGACCTTTACTCTTTATATTTTCCATTACTTAATTAAATTATAGATGTAAGATGGTACGCTCATGAAATTTGTCAAGACACAAAGTTGAGTAATATATAAATATTTTGGAGTGTTCTGATATATACATTATATATATTGGGAAAATTCACATAGCCATAGATTGTCAGATTATCAAATCTTACTGCCTTTGCAAATTGTGAGAGAGGCCATACAGAGTAATGGTTAAGAACATTGACTTGGGGAGGCGGACTCCTTGGGTTCAAATCCTCTTCTGTATTTACTACCTAAATGATTGTACAAGTTGGTTTACTTCTTTGTACCTGTTTTCTCATACGTAAAATTAAGATAACACGCATGCCTAATTAATATAGCTGTTAATCTTTAATACCCCAGATTCGTTAGAACAGAGCCTCATACATTTTAAGCTTTGTGTCAATGCTACCTGTTAATATCATTAAGAAGGTCCTGACTTTTACACGGGGACTCCATGAACTGGCATGGTCTGGAAGGTCTGTAGCTATTTATATTCTTGACTAAAAGGTGCCACCTTACCAGGAATTGGGGAATAGCCTATGAAACCAATGCATAATCCTGACCTCTGAGAATTCCTGTGTTTTGTTGCCTTCTATACGAGATGGGCCATATCAAACTTCATTAACTGGGTGATAGATGCCATAGCTGGAACACACTACATTAATATTGGGAAAGCATATTTTATCACCCTGCTGGCTTGGTTAAAGTTCAGGAAAATGTCTTTAGTTTGCCTTGGGACCTATCAACATAATACCTAACGGTGATGCACAACACACATTCACAAATTAACTTTTTAAATAGTGTGGTATGTCAGGGACTCCATGTGGCTTGTAGAAACACTTACTTTTGTCTTAACTTTGATTTTCACCTAAATGAAAAACAGTAGGACATGCAATTGAAAACTCTTGTATTATGTTAATTTGATTTACGAAATTATTTTAATAGATGAAGACTCTGTTACACAGTCATACTTTTCTTCCATGAATCAGAAGTATAGCTTTGGTTTCATCATTAGTTTTGTATGCTCATTCATTTGTGAAATAAATCAAGATCTTGCCTGGGAAAGTTTCAGGTAATGTATTTTAGTCTTTTAATTGCTTCTCGTTCTGTAGAACTCCACAGGAGCAACTTCGAAACATGCTGCCAGATGCATTCATACCTCAATGTAACACTGCTGGTGAGGCACAGTGTTCCCAGAATGAAAGTGATGAAGACAGTGATGGTTAGTTCAGTCTTGATTAGATATTTTCTCATTTATTATTTCAAATTTCAAACACTAAGCATTTGTTAGCATCTGCTTTTTTGTTTTGTTTTGTTTTGTTTCGTTTTACTATATTACCCTCAACTGGACTCTGCACCCTTTATCTGTAGCTCAAAATCAAGCACACTCTCCTTCCCATTTGATAGATTTACTTTGCCTTAAATTAAATAGTTGGTTTTTTTAAGTTTATTTATTTATTTTGAGAGAAAGTGTGAACAGGGGAGGGGCAGAGAAAGAGGGAGAGAGAGAATCCCTAGCAGGAGAATCCCTCTGTGCCTGGTGGAGCACGGAGCTCAATGCAGGGCTCAGTCCCCGACTGTGAGATCATGACCTGAGCTGAAATCAGGAGTCAGATGCTTGATTGATTCAGCCACCCAGGCATCCCTAAATGGTTGTACTTAAACGTTGAATGTTAAGAAAATGTGTGTTTTACTTGAGCTCGGGAAACTGACAGCATATATGTATTAGTGTGGGTGCACAAGAGAACGTTATTCTCTTATTGTTGACTATGTTATTTGAAGATAGGGAATTATCAGGTGAAGTATATCCTTTAATGACATTATTTCCTAATCTTATTTCCTAGTTGAGGAGACCAAACAATACCCAGCACTTTTTCTGCCAGTAGAAGAATTTAACATAGAGAGACCCGAGCCATCTCTAAATATAGTTGAACTGGATGATGTAAGTGTATAATGACTACCCTATTACTTAGCAAACAAGAAATTCAAAACATATAGTTATAACTACATATTATTTTCAACAATATTTTTTAATTAAGCATTGTTGGGGAAAAATCTACAAGAGTTTGAATTTAAACATGCTGATAGGAATAAAATGGTATGGTTTTTAATGTAGGCAGTAAATTTGTGAGCTGAATTGATATTGTGCTATTTTTGGAAACATGTAGTGTGGGAGATGAGAAGACATTTTATTCTCTTAGCTTATAGAAATGTAGTTTAGTGCTTGTTTTATTTAGCCCTTTATGTTATCAGTCTTTTAAACAAAAATTGGTCTCCTTATATGGTGTCTATTTAATATAATTTGTATATATGTAGTTTCTTGAATGTCATCTAGTATTATTTTTTATTTAAAGAAAAAATAGTACTAAGATTTAAGGGATTTAGTGTAATAACTTGAATATAAACTCTAGAAGACACAAAATAGAATCACCTGAAAGTTGAGCCAGTCAGAGCTGGAGCTTTAGGATGAAGGTTTAAGTTGGGACAAACTCAGCACATTTCTGATTTTCCAGTCATCTAGTAGCTGAATGTACTACTTGTCCTCGATATTCCTCTTCCTGTGATTGTCACAGAAAAAGGCTAGAAGGGAGGAAGTACCTCTCTAAATACTACTTTCTTCTTCAGGTTAATAGCTTCTGCTGTGTGTGTGTGTGTGTGTGTGTGTGTGTGTGTGTGTGTGTGTGTTTGTGTGTATGCGCGCACGCTCCTAGCCACATTTTTATTTCCCCTCTGGATAAATTGTTAAGATACTGAACAAATAAGCACACATGCTTACATATGTGTGTGTGTTCTTGGCATTAATTAGTTGATGCACAGAGTAACCTTGTAATATGCTGGCCAGAGAACTAAAAACACCTCAGTCACTAGCCTACTTTGCACTCAGTAGTTACCTAGTAAAACACCTGTTAACTGTTGTTTCTAGGTGTGATAGTAGTAATGACATGACTGACACAGCCAATGCCCCCAACAAATATTTATTTCGTTAGTTCTCCTGGAATTGTTCTATGGTACATAGTCAGAAAGCACGTGACATTGCTTGTAGGGAGAAAATTCTCTAAATATTATGTACAAGTTAGATGGTTAATGTATAATACATTTATTGAACATACTAATATTATACTACATACATTTAATAAGACTTATGAAGAAGAATTTGAAGAACCAGGAAACACAGTGCCCTACAAAGTTGAGTTAGCAGATGTAGACAGTCAACAAAGGTAAGATCTTTCTAAATCGCTTTTGATGTTTATTAAAAACCTACTCAAGAAATCAACTATCTCTTTACACTTGATCTTAGCCAAAAGGCCGAGAAGCGATTCAACTATCTCTTTAAATGAGAAATTCATGGTGTAAAAACATGACTTCGATATTAGAATATATTTTACTAAAGCCATGTTTAAATTTGTGCACAATATTTCTAACATTTGCCAATATTCAATAATTAGAAAAGTGACTATAATGATATGTGTATACTCTTACCTAATATCTGGATTATTTAATAGATGCTTCTAAATTTAGCATTATTATTTGAAATGGCTTACCTAGGATGATATATTTTGTATGAGCTTTCTTTGTATTTCCATTTTCTATGAACCCTAAATAAAAACAGATATATTAATGATTAGTTTGAGAGATAAAAAGATGTCCTAGACTATAGATTACTTTCTAGGTAGAGTTTCCTATGTGATGAATTAAATAAATGAAGCATGAAGCATAACAGTTCACTTTGTAACTATTTTTATAATTTTGTCATTTCCAAGTGAAAAATAACATCTAGCTCTGTTAGTAATGTTAAAAAGTACTCCAAGTCTCCTTTGCTGTTGAAATCTTAGCTAGAGTTTCATGTATTTTGACTACAAAGTATTAAATTGGGCAAACAGCAGAGTGAAGTTCCTACTAAGTAGCCCCAACCCCATTTTTTGTTTATATGTTCAGATAAACTTAGAGTCTGTCAGCATTTTGGAATAGCAGTGGGCCTAAGTGATGCTCTTGGACCTGAAAAGCCCCATGTTTGAACACATAGACTCACATATCTAGAAACAAATGTGCTTTTGGCAGGAGACAACCTTTTGGTCAGTAGATAAGAGATTTGTATGGATTACCTAAGGAAACGAATGACATTTATGCTCTCTAATTTGATTCCTTTATATATCCTTTCACAAGTTCTGCTTTGACCTCCATGTTATAGAAGCCAGAGAAAGTTACTGATGATGGTTTGGCAGTAGTTTTGCACTTTGGGTTTGGAGGTGTCCATGGAGTTTCTTCTTTCCTAAGAAGAATCATAAAGGATCATAAGTGGCACAGGAGCATAATCCAGGAGCTTTTATGGTGGTGCTATGTAAAGCTTACATAAATATCGGGTATTATTAAATATATTATTCAATTTATAGAAAATGTTTAAATTGTACATATGTTAGTATATAAAATCATCATTAAAAACTGAAAATATGACTCTGATAGTTCAAATGAAAAGTTTATGTAAGTACTAAAACCTTGATTTCATCAGATTTCAATGAGCTTGAAAAGGTAACTCTCCATTTTTAGAAGAAAGAATATAAGGAACCAAACATATTTCAGAATGTTTGTTTTAAAGAGAGAGAGAGAGAGAGAGAGAGAGAGAGAGAGAGAGAGAGAGAGAGAGTGTGTGTGTGTGTGTGTGTGTGTGTGTGTGTGTGTGTGCACGCAAGCAGGGGGAGAGGGGCAGAGGCGGGAAGAGAGAGAGAATCTTAAGCAGGCTCCACACTCAGCGCAGAGCCTGACATGAAGAGCTGGATCCTCTGACCCTGCGATCATGACCTGAGCTGAAATCAAGCATTAGATGCTCAACTGACTGAACCACCAGGTGCCCTAGAATATTTTTTTAAGGAAGCTCTTAATTGACATTGTTGACATTGTTCAGTTAAATCTGATTTGGTCCAGTTACCTGTGTCTTTAAACCCAAATACTATTTAGTTACTTGTGGTTTAGAATGTGTCCACAGTAAGTTTAAAAATATATTAAATTAATGTAAACAAACCTATTCCTTAAAGGTTGTATTGTATTTGTTTTAATAAGCTGGGACTTTTTACTTTCTTTTTTTATCCTTTCTTTCAACTCTTTTCTTTTGCTGTCCCTAAACATGAAAGTTGCACGTTTCATAATTATCAGAATACTTTTCTATATGAAAATGACATTCATCAACATCATGTTTTCACCAAGGGAAAAGCAGACCTCTTACATCTTCATCTGAACAACAGCTCTTCCTCCTGTAAAAATAACTCAAAAGGTAACTTTTATTTTCTTATGGATCAACATGATTAACAATGAGTGTTGGTAATTTAATAAAACCAGGTAGGTATTTCACTATGTAAAAGCCTTACCTATTTTGCTGTTCATGTAAACCCCACAAAATTTGGTGCTTAGAAAACCTTGGTTGAAAATATATAGTTTTCTAGCAAATACCCTTTTCAGTCAATGGACAACAGTGTTTGTATCCAGAAGAAAAAACTGCCTGTGTTGGTTGCTACCTCTAAAAGTTATTATGGACTGAGAAAGCAGCATTGAAAAGATTACATGGATATGCCTTTAGTGACAAAAATCTAATTGGCATCCTGTTGCCCTCCCTTGCGTTAAATCTTCTCCCCAAATATTCAGTTTTGATGTAAAGTTTTACATAGTGATAAAACCAAACCAAAACAAACCATCCTGTTTATATATCTACATTATTACTAGTAGTTGCCTTAGAATTTATAGATTAGGATGCTATGTGCAAATGTCTGGTTTCAATTTCCAGATGGTGAGAGCACCATTTAAAGATAGTCACAGTAAATTATCCTGGCTTGGAAGTCAGATTTCATTTCCATTTCTGCCTTAAATCATTGTGTGACCTTGAACATGTCACTGCTTTCTTAGATCGCATTTTCCTAAGCTAAAACATAGGAATTAGATTACTTCTAATCTGCTTTTCAAATATTATTTCTAATCTAGTTAGTATTTTCAGAAAAACTAATAAATATATCTTGTGTGAAGGACTTGAGAGATACTTGAGAGTATTATTTAAAATAGCTAGTTATAAAACTGATGATTACCTTCTGATTGGGGAGTAGATGGTAGAGAACTGTGATTTGTGGTCATCCTGCTGGACTTGACATCTTCAGCCCATAAGCCTATAAATTATTATGACCAACTATGAGCTATATCCACGTGGGAATTTAGGACTTTACAGGGTTCCAGACCTAGTCCAGAAGATATTTTTTTATCTACATGGAACATTGTGTCCCAGTTACCTTTGGGGAAATGCTGAATATAAATACCCATTAAGTGTTACTTTAGGGGAGCCTGCGTGGCTCAGTCGGTTAAATATCCAACTTCAGTTCAGGTCATGATCTCGTGGTCCGTGGGTTCGAGCCCCACCTTGGGGTCTGTGCTGAGAGCTCAGAGCCTGGAGTCTGCTTCAGATTCTGTCTCCCTCTCTCTCTGCCCCTCCCCACCCCTGCTCTGTCTCCCTGTCTCTCTCTCAAAAATAAACATTTAAAAAAAAAGTGTGACTTTAAAGATGCTTGATTTATTTATAGACTTTATTTTTTAGAGAAATTTTAGGTTCACAGCAAAATTTAGCAGGAAATACAGATTGTTCCTATACACACACACACACACACACACACACACACACACACACACACACACTCTGCCTTCTCAAACTCATAGCTTCTCCCCCAATCAATGTCCCAACCAGAGTAGTACATTTGTTACAATCAGTAAACATGCATTGACACACCATTATCACCAAAAGTCCATAGTTCACAAGGGTTCCCTCTTGGTGTTGCACATTCTGTAGATTTGGACAAATTTATAATAACCTGTATTCATCATTATAGTATCATAAAGAAATAGTTTTAGTACCTTTAAAATACTCTGTGCCCTGCCTTTTTATATTACCTCCCTCCCACCTAATTCCTGGCAACCACTGATATTTTTACTATCTTTATTATTAAGACTTTTCCAGAATGTCACATAGCTGGAATGATACAACATGTGATCTTTTCAGATTGGTTTTTTTCACTTAGTAATATACACTTAAAGGTGACTCTGTGTCTTTTCATGACTTGATTGATCATTTTTAAAAAATGTTTACTTTCCAGAGAGAGAGAGAGAGAGAGAGAGCCTGAGTGGGGGGAGGGGCAGAGAGAGAGAGGGAGACATAGAATCCAAAGCAGGGTCCAAGCTCTGACCTGTCAGCACAGAGCCAGATGCAGGGCTCCAACCCACGAACTGTGAGATCATGACCTGGGCGGAAGTCAGAGGCTTAACTGATTGAGCCACCCAGGAGCCTTGATCCTTTTGTGTGTGTGTGTGTGTGTGTGTGTGTGTGTGTGTGCGCGTGCGCGCATGTGCTAAGTAATATTTTATTGTCTGGAAATACCACAATTTATTTATACATTCACTTACTGAAGAACAACTTGGTTAATTCTAAGTTTTGGCAATTATGAAAAAAGCTGCTATAAATATAAACATCCATGTGTGAGTTTTTGTTTGAACATAATTCTCAACTCATTTGGGTAAATACCAAGGAGTGCAATTGTTAGATCGTATGGCAAGAACATGTTTAGTTTTGTAAGAAATCACCAAGCTGTCTTCCAAAGTGGCTGTACCATTTTGCATTCCCACCAGCAATGAATGAGACTTCCTGTTCTCCACATCCTTGCCAGCATTTGGTATTGTCAGTGTTTTGGATTTTTGTCATTCCAGCAATAGTGGAATGGATTTCATTGTTGTTTTAACAACTTACAATTCCCTAAAGGCATATGATGTTGAGCATCTTTTCATATGCTTATTTGCCATCTATTTATCTTCTTTGATGAAGTGTCTATTAAGTTCCTTGGCCCATTTTCTTATTGTTCAGATTTTAGATTTTTTAATGTTTTGGATAACAGTACTTTATCAAATATGTGTTTTGCAAATCCTAAGTCTGTGGCTTGTCTTCTCCTTCTCTTGACAGTGTCTTTTACAGAACAGATTTTTAATTTTAATGAAATTCAGCTTATCAATTTTTTCTTTCATGGATCCTGCCCTTGGTGTGTGTCTTAAAAAGTCATCACCATACCCAAGATCATCTAGATTTTTATGTTTTAAGAGTTTTAAAGTTTTGCATTTCACATTTAGGTCTACCATTCTTTTAAGCTAATTTTTGCGAAGGGAGTAAGGTCTGTTCCAGATTAATGTGCGGGCACGCAAATGTCCAGTTCTAGCACCATTTGTTGCAAACACTGTTCTCCATTGTTTTGCCTTTGCTATTTGGCAAAGATCAGTTGATTATATCTATGTGGGGCTATCTATGTGTTCTCAGTTCTGTACCATTGATATGTTTTTCTATACTTTTACCAGTACCACATTGTCTTGGGTACTATAATTGCACGGTAATTCTTGAAGTTGTGTAGCGTTGGTCTTTGACATTGTCCTTCTCCTTCAATTCTTCTCCTTCTTCTCCTTCAAAAGCCAATGTGTTGGCTTTTCTGGGTCTTTTGACTCTTCATATAAACTTTAGGATCAGTTTATGAATATCCACAAAATAATTTGCAGAGATTTTATTTTTAATTTTTTTTTCAACGTTTATTTATTTTTGGGACAGAGAGAGACAGAGCATGAACGGGGGAGGGGCAGAGAGAGAGGGAGACACAGAATCGGAAACAGGCTCCAGGCTCCGAGCCATCAGCCCAGAGCCTGACGCGGGGCTCGAACTCACGGACTGCGAGATCGTGACCTGGCTGAAGTCGGACGCTTAACCGACTGCGCCACCCAGGCGCCCCTAATTTGCTGAGATTTTAATTGGGATTGCATTGAACCTATAGATCAAGTTGGGAAGAACTGACATTTTTGCAATATTGAGTCTTCTAGCTGTGAACATGGACTATCTCTCCATTTATTTAGTTCTTTGATTACTTTTATCAGAGATTTCTAGTTTCCCCTCATATAGATCTTACATATTTTGTTAAGTTCATTCTTTTAAGTATTTCATATTTGTGTGCTAATGGTATTGTGTTGTTAATTTCAAATTCCACTTATTCATGTTGGTATATAGGAAAGTGATTGTTGTATCTTGACCTTGTATCCTGCAACCTTGAAATAATCACTTATTAGTTCCAGAAGTTTTTTTGTGGATTTGTTCAGATTCTGTACATAAACAATCATGTCATCTGTGAATGAAATTAGATTTTTTTCTTGCTTCCCAATCCGTATACTTATTTCCTTGTTTTATTGCATTAGCTAGAACTTCTAGAAGGATTTTGGAAAGGAGTTGTATGAGGGGATATCCTTGACTTGTTCCTGATCTTAGGGTTAAAGCATCTAGTTTATCATCATTAAGTATGATGTTAACTATAGGGCTTTTTTATAGATAGTCTTTATCAAGTTGAGGAAGTTCCCTTTTATTTCTGGTTTGGATCTATTGATATGATCTTGTGATTTTTATTCTTTAGCCTGTTGATGTAACAGATTAGATTAATTTTCAAATGTTGAACCAAGATGTCTAGTTTTTATGACTTAATGGGACTTCCATTGAATAGACTAAATTAAATCACACCTCTATTTTTTGCATCAGATTTTAAAGATTAATAAAAAGGCTGCTTTGTTACCTCTTCAGCAGTAGTGGAATTATGCAATCTTGCAAAAATATTACAGAGGTTAGTTGTAGACATTTACATATAGAAAATGGCATCTCTTGGAGCACCTGGGTGGCTCAGTCGGTTGGGTGGCCGACTTCGGCTCAGGTCAAGATCTCGCGGTCCGTGAGTTCGAGCCCCACGTCGGGCTCTGTGCTGACAGCTCAGAGCCTAGAGCCTGTTTCAGATTCTGTGTCTCCCTCTCTCTGACCCTCCCCCGTTCATGCTCTGTCTCTCTCTGTCTCAAAAATAAATAAACGTTAAAAAAAATTAAAAAAAAAGAAAAAAAGAAAATGGCATCTCTTTGTACCATAAAATCAACTAATTTCTATTCAAGCTTTCAAGGAAAATACAGCATTATTGTGCAAGTTTCATTAAATTGAAGAGCCTTTATAAAATTTTTCTTGTAAAAGTATTTCTGTGTTGTATAAGTAACTGCCTTACTTGTAGTAATTGTGTGATTTAAGAAGTGATAGTTGTTGGAAATGGAAGTTCTAAATACTATGTGTAATTGCCCAGCTATACAAACATTTGATTGCAACGAGTAAGTCCTTTGAGCAGCGAGGCAGAATTTACATCACTGGAGAGTATTTTAGTCATAGCCTTTACTATTTTATACCATCTATTTATAGAGATAAGATATTTATATTGGAAAGAGTATAGGGACAATCAGATGAAGCTATATTCAATCTGGATAATGATATACATATTTTTATTTAAAATGAATGCAGTATGATATAAAAACTATTAAATAATTTTTATTTTTTATAAAATTTAGACCAGTGTTTCACAGTCCTGGCTGCACATTATGATCACCTGAAGAATTTGGCAGGGTGGGGTTGGGATGGGGGGAGACAGAAACAGTGCCGCTCCCAGTGTCTGATTTAATTGGTTGGGGTCAGGTCCATACGTTGACAATTTTAAAGAGTACCTTCAGATGCTTCCATTGTGCGCCCAGGTTGAAAACCAGTGCTCTAAACCAAGTCGTTTACTTAAAGCAGACATAATGAGGTGGTGACTAATGTAATCTTGCTCATTTTGTAGCTTTCCAGAGGCAGGTGTCCCAGCTTAAAGGTTTTTTTGTCCCCTAACTGGTACTGCTCTTGCATCTGGCACATTTCCCTTTGCCCTCACCTTATCACTAACCGTTCTAAGGAAGAGAAGCAAAATGCGGAAATAAGGTTCTCTCTGTATTATTTTTCATAAATTGCTATTGTAAAACTTGGCCGAGAGAGGATGTAGGAAAGTGGGAATTGAGCCACAGGCTGAAATAAAAATGTGCATCAATTTCAAAATTTCATTACAAAATAAAATCATGCCTCCTTCCATTAGTCTAGCTCATCAAGGTTTGAATGTATCAGTAAATTATGATTATCATTCATGAACATAAGCAGAGTAAAAGTATTTTTTTAAATTTTTTTTAACGTTTATTTATTTTTGGGACAGAGAGAGACAGAGCATGAACGGGGGAGGGGCAGAGAGAGAGGGAGACACAGAATCGGAAACAGGCTCCAGGCTCTGAGCCATCAGCCCAGAGCCTGACGCGGGGCTCGAACTCACGGACCGCGAGATCGTGACCTGGCTGAAGTCGGACGCTTAACCGACTGCGCCACCCAGGCGCCCCTAGTAAAAGTATTTTAACACTGATATGTCAGTAAAGAGATGTTGACAAAATAGTGCTTATTGATAAGAGTTTACACCATAGAAGTTTTCATTTATTGACAGTTTAATCAATGTATTTAACTTCGTAAATAATTGTTTTCAACAGCAGTAACTTCAGATACAAAATTTGACACCATTGTGGATCCTGATGTTTATTCTCCTGCCACTGAAAAGTTAGGGGAAAGCAGCTTTTTTGAAAGAAATTTCAAGGAGAAAACTATAGATATGGAAAGTTATCAAAAGTCTGATGATTCCTGCATATCACTTGAGAGCAAGGATTCTTTGCCAAGTATAGGTTTAGAAAAACCTTCCATTAAGGAGCAATTATCTCAGGACATCAAAGAATCCTTGGAATTTAGTAATCTGCATGAGAGGCCAAACCCTGAAGATTCTAAAACTACAGAGTCACCACTGGTAAGTCTCTACTATGTTTATTATATTAAAAATGCTGTAAGAAATGTCATAAGACAATACATTCTTAAACATTACTACCTATTGAAGTTACAATGTGCTACCTTATATTATCATGAGATAGTTGAAGAATGACTCATATGGGAAAGAATGCTAATTACTTACAGGACAAATTCTAATATGGTAAATGCCATGATAACAAATGGGTTTTCTATGACAAATAACACTCTAAGGCCCACCTCATGCACCATAGTAAGAGAGCTGTTACTTTTCTAAATGAAATTTATTATTATGAATAATTTAGTGCAAGAAATCCTTTCTAGCTTTTTACTGTATAGTCCCGGGTTTAAATGAATTAAATGCAGATATGTAGATAGAACCAGTTTTTGTAGCTTAATGTAAGTATAAGGTTTTAAAGGCAATTCCTTCAAAAACATGGCTAATAAAGATATATGGGTTTAGTTTGTATTTCATCTTAGAGGAAAAGTAAAGTAGCTCATTGTTGCATTATTGCCAAGTTTTGAAACTGTATTTGAATTTCTGTTCTATATATTAAAAATCTTAGGTAATCATGATTACCTAATACATTTTTTGGAAATTAGGCAAGTCAGATATTTGAACAACCCTTCAAAGTCATTTGAAATGAATCTCTGCGGTGCCTAAACTGAAGTGGGGGGATCAACAACATAGAAGAAGGAATGTTGAGCTGCTGCCACTTCTGCTGGGGGGATTGGATTTTTGTGCCCACTTTGTGATGGGCCCTTCTTCCCTGCCGAAGCGCAAAACTGGGCTGATATCTTTGCAAAAACTTGTAATCCCTAGAAGTCTCCTCAGTCACTGAAGGACTACCCTGGGAGATGTACTCACAGATGCAACAAGATGAAGAGCAACTGATTTCTGCAGAGGATCTGGGCCAGGTCCAGAAATATCTTCCCTGAAAAACGGAAATCTTGGGCTTTCTTTGAGTGTAGGTTTACAGTTTAAGTATACATTTCTTACTTAGAAGCCCCAAGTCAACAAATTAACATTAATTTTAATCCGTGTCTATTGATGCCCTCATATGTCTGCCAAAAGAAATCCATTCCCTTCTAGAAGACATTCCCACAATTTAGCCAATAATAGATTCTCAAAAGTAAAGCCTCATCACAGATGAGCGTTTCTTCCACCTCCCACAATGAGGAAAAACAATCATAGAGTGAACTTCTGCAACAGAACTCTAATTTTCTGATGTCCACCTGCATGTGCAGTGTCCTATGCTATGGGAGAGGAATCCTGAGCATATGGACCCCAGTTCTTGTATACTGGGTGCAAGCCTGCCTGATCTTTGCCCCAGGGGGAGACCTTGTCTTCCGTAACCTAATAAAAGGCATTTGGTCCAAACTCACAGATATGTAATCTGTGGTAATTTGTGTAATGGAAAGCAATCTAGCAGTTAAAATGAATGAAATAGAACTGTTTTTATTTACATGGATACATCTCAAAAATATGAGATTAAAATTTAAATATAAAAGGACACCTAGAGTTAAGTCAATATTTTTTGAAACATTGAAGATAAATGTAATTTTTTATGGATACACTCAGACATAATAATAGTCAAAAACATGCATTGGAATAGAGTATGTCCACTTCAATGCAATAATACAATTAACTCTAAAGACTAATTTTTTTGGTATGGATAGCTAAAGCAAAATTTTAAATTACTGATATTAAACGGTGTGATCAAGTCATGTTCAATTACATATCTAGATATTTAAAGTATTTCATAATTAAAATTGAAGTGTTAAAAAGCTACTACTCATATTTTTATCCCTTATACTACATTGGTAAAAAAAAAAAAACTGGTAAATGATCATGTCATAGAGAATGGTGCCTTATACACAGTGGTAGAATCAACTTTATTTTCATCCCTGATGACTAGACACGAACTGTTTTAATTTTTCTTCCTGCTCTAGTAGAAACCATTCCTTAAGCTACTTAAAGAGACTACTTTAAAATTTTTTTGCTGGAGTCGAAAACTTAAGAGTGAGCAAGAGTTTTTAGCAGTAGAATTTCTTGACTTCCACTTGGGTGGAAGATAGTTGAATCTGCACTTCAGTTTTCAGATATTGAGTCCTTCATAAAGGTGGAATCTATGGAATGAAGTACCAAGTTGTAGGGCAGCAGCAGTGGGATAGGATAGGGTGCCAGGAAAAACAAGGTCTAGTTGGGAGCTCTTGGTTCTGGCTTGGAAACCACCAGTAGTTAACTCTCTGAGTTTGGGAAACAAGCAAGCAACCCCCCTTTCTTTGTTCTTATCTGGTAACTGGTGCTTCAAAAAAACGGTTCCAGAGTGGCAGTTGTCTAATCCAATTAAGAGCTGCACTAAAGCTGAAGGGTGCTGTAAACTGGTAATCAGTGTCTGGGAGGGCCAGGGAAGATGTCATGAGCAGAGCCAACTTGGACTTGTCTTTGAAGGAGATGCTTCATCGGTCACTATCTTTGTTTTGTAATATTTTGTCATTTATACGACTTATAAATTTGGATAACGTTATAATACATTTTGTGTTGTTTACTCCCTTCAAACAGGCTGTGCTTGGGCATTAATTAGATCCTTTAGGGAGTTGTTAAATACTGAGAGCACTCTGATTATATTTTAAGCCCATCTAGAGTCTCACTTCTGAATCTCTAATCTGTTTCTTAACTAGACTCATGTATGTTTTAGTCCCATTAATATTCTTTCCTAGAATGAAAGCATGTCATAAAATGAATTCATAGGGTGGGGGAATAATCCCAGGCTTCAATTCAGCCAGAACCTAATTCTGCTAATTTCTAGTTGTATAAACTTCTCAAGTTACTTCGCTCGCTCTTACCTCAGTTTCCTACATGCATATCTGCTTCACAATAAGTATTTTCTTAACTTAGATTTTGTCTATGACCAGATTTATTTCCTCAGTATTCTGCTTTCATCTTTGAAATTAGTTTCTGTACAGGCAAAGATACTAATGCAAAAGCACAGCATATAGGGGACATTCTGTTTTCCAGAGTAACTTATACATGAGGACACTAAGGGAAGAAAATATAAGAAAGGAGAAAAAAACCCTTTATTTTGTTTTGTGAACTTCTGTCTTCCTTGGATCAATGGAACTTTCAGATAATTACTATGTCGTGGTTTAGATGTTTTTCACAACTTTTACTATATATAAATGTTGTGTTATTGTCTATGTCTTCACTACTAGACCCTAAATTTGATGGGGATGGAATCTGTGCCAAGAATGAAATAGGTGCTCAATGAATGAATGTGCTGCTTTGTGTTGATGAGATAAAGCAAACTTAATTTTATTGAATATTTTGTTTCCTAGTTGTTACGAGAAATAGCCCTCAGAAGTAAGCCTATAACTGAACAATATCAAGGACTTGAAAGATTCTTTGTTTTTGATAAAAATGAGAGACTCAACTTACTTCCTTCTCATAGCTTAGAATGCAGCTATTCCAGTACTAGGATTACAACTGCAGGTAAATTCAGACATGAAATCAGATGGCCTGTGGACCAACCTAACGGTTTTATGACACTTTTTTTAAAA
Organism: Felis catus; assembly: GCF_018350175.1. Taxonomy (NCBI): domain Eukaryota; kingdom Metazoa; phylum Chordata; class Mammalia; order Carnivora; family Felidae; genus Felis; species Felis catus. The sequence goes on from NC_058376.1 coordinate 98,300,942, forward strand.
CAGTTCATCCTCACTTTGGGAAATACTGGGTAATTCTGTTCAGTGAATAAAGTCATTTTCTTCTCCAGTTGAAATTATTAACCCTGTGTGAGTTGCTGCATATTTGTGTTTGAGGCCATTATCAGAATGTGAGAGGACATAACTATAATGAGGTTGAGGAAAGATTATTTTTAGAATTTAGAATGTAGCCCTTACTAAATAGTGAAAGAGAAATTCTTTGAATCACTTCATTAACTGTTAAGTATTGTATGATGATTCCTAAATACCGTCTTAAAAGCAAATCTCCAAATCTCAGGATCTGTGAGATTTCTGAGACATATCTGTAGTTTCCTTCTGAAAGTTACCAATATTCTTAGGTTTCCTAAAAATTCAAATGTATTTATTCATGTAGAAACTATTATACTTTATCTTATTACATACTTGAAAAAATACTTGTTTCTATTCAAACGTGCATGTGTGTGTGTATGTGCGCGTGTATGTGTCTAATATGTTTGCAATTTAGAGTTTGCTTCTTTTTGTTAAGCTATGCAAATCTAATGTTGTTTATTGTATCATTATGAGATTCTGTCTCTTATAATATATACCTCACTGTTATGAATGGTCCTTGCTTAGCTAAATATTATCCAGGAAGACAATAAATAAAATAAAGCAATAACATGAATTTTCCTCCTTTTCAATATTGAAATTAGTTTACCATTTTCCCATATCAGGAGACCGAGAGTGGATGCCAGGCCACAGCATAAGTGCCTCGGCTGATCACGCAGTTGTCTTGGGTGTTGTGCAGACTGCCCAGAACCTGTCCACAAGCAGAACACAGCGAAAGAGGGGTAAGGACAGCCTGAAGGCCACAGCGCCATATTGATGACTCACTGTTTTTGTTTTTGTTTTTTTTAGTTTGTCTCAGCACTTTACTAGGTACCTGAAAATTCGTCTTTGCAGTCTCATAATGTAAACTTATTCATTTTAAGTGGCTGTCTTACATTTTGTCTCCAAAACCAAAGAACCAAGAGTGGTCCTGATTCTTCTCAGAGACATGAGTTAACTTTAGTTATTTTTGTAACAATGTATTAGTGAATAATATTTTTTTTAAGTGTAGCTCAGGGTATGTTGTGTATTTTGAGCAATCCTTGTAAAATACCTACTTGGTTTTGTTACACTCTCAGGAAACTGTATTTATACTAGATTTTGCATATCATTCACTTGGTTCATATTCTTGTTATTTTTAAACATGTATTTCTTTTTGAGACAGAGAGACAGAGCACAAGCAGGGATGGTACAGAGAGCGAGGGAGACATAATTCCAAGTAGGCTTTTCACAGGTTGTGCAGAGCCTGGTGTGGGGCTTGAACTCGTGAGTCATGAGATCATGACCTGAGCCAAAACCAAGAGTCGGATGCTTAACTGTCTGAGCCACGCAGGCACCCCACTTAGTTCATACTATGATCGGACGCAGCCATCCATCATAGTATGATCGGATGTTCTAAACCTCCATAGTATGATCCTGTGTTCTAAACCTAGCTCTGAATGTGTTAACCCTGGAATCTTGATTTCAGTTCAACTCCATTCTCTAACCAAAATAACTGCAAGATTGTCTATAGGATAACGCTTTTGACGTGTTGAGTCTCATGGTAATATTTTCCTAGGGCGTGTATGCAGAGAATTTTGACATCATTAAAATCAGTAGTTTTATTAGCTCATTATTGGCATCCAGTAATACCTGCTGCAATAAGTTTGCCTTAGGCTGAATGTCATGTGCAGTTGCTGTCGATGACTGATGAATTAAGACACTTTCTATAGACATGTGTTGAGTATGTTGGCATGAAGCCGGGCCCCGAGGGAAAAGAGTTGCATGAGTCATGTTTCCTCATTTTTGGGGGCTCACAGGTTTGGGAGGAACAAAATGGGTTATTTACCTTCGTTTGAGGCCATCTTCGAGCCAGAAATTTAATTACACGTGATTTGTCCAAAAATGCAAAATCGATATGCCTCTCTTGCCCTAAATCCTATGACTAAAACTCCTTGGCTAGCTTAGATCCTTTTCATATGCACTTATGTTGAGAAACTGTCAGATTTAAAAGTTGTTTTTGGGTTTGTTTTTTTTTTTTTTTTTTTTTTTTTGGAAAAACCGTCCATTTATGATAAATGTTTTTTCTAGCTCTGTAATTAGGTACCTATTCTCACATCAAAGCCTTGAGCAGCTTCAAAAATTCTAGTTGCTTCTTTCTGAGGCAGTCAAAGGAACTATTTTAACAAATTCACATGCATGCTATGAGGAATTTGTTACCAAGACAAATCTTTGTAAATAAGTAGCCAAATGCCTTTTTTTTTTTTAATTTTTTTTTCAACGTTTATTTATTTTTGGGACAGAGAGAGACAGAGCATGAACAGGGGAGGGGCAGAGAGAGAGGGAGACACAGAATCAGAAACAGGCTCCAGGCTCTGAGCCATCAGCCTGACGCGGGGCTCGAACTCACGGACCGTGAGATTGTGACCTGGCTGAAGTCGGACGCTTAACCGACTGCGCCACCCAGGCGCCCCGCCAAATGCCTTTAAGTATCGATTTGGAGTAATCTGTTGAAATCAATAATTTACTATCAAAAACATTTGCAGGAGTACTTACTTTAGGCCAGACACTGCCAGATACTGGTGATACAAAATATACCCTGGTCCCTGCAGTCCAAGAGCTTAGAGTCTAGTGCAGAGGTTCTCAAATGTTAGCTTGAACATGATCACCTGGGAAACCTCTTATAATATGGATTTCTTGACCTCATTCTTTTTTTTTAAATTCTTTTAACATTTATTTTTGAGAAACAGAGCACAATATGAGGAGGGGCAGAGAGAGAGGAAGACACAGAATCCAAAGCAGGCTCCAGGCTCTGTCAGCACAGAGCCAGATACGGAGCTTGAACCCACGAACCATGAGACAGAGCATGACTTGAGCCAAAGTCGGACACCTAACCGACTGGGCCACCCAGGGGCCCCTCGACCTCATTCTTAAGATTCTGATTTATTAAAGCTGAGATAAGGCCTAGGAATTTGCACATATTTTATCAACAATTCCATGTTATGCTGATGTACACAGTCCAAAAACCATACTGAGGGAAACTGCTATACAGAAATGTAAACACATAAATGACCGCATATAAAGTACACATCTTATAAAAGGACTGCGGGTAACATACTTTTGTAGACCAACCGGCGATTAATAATAGCATATGTGATCAGTTATGATAGAGGTAGTACATGTGCAGCCTTTTAGGAATAGAGATGGTAAAGTAATTGCTTTGCCATTGAAAAGGGTAGATCACCAAAGGGTTAGGGACTAGGTGACATTTCAGCTGAATCTTAAAAAATGAATAAGATTTACCAGTTAGGGGCAGAGGGAAATGACTTTCTGAACAGAAGCAGTAGGCTGAAATAAAACTAAAAATTTCTTGGCTATGCTATGAGTTACCAAAATCATATTTTCTAAACTGATGCCAACGTATAAAGGAATTCTTCTGTAAGATTTTTAAGTTTGTGAACGTAAAACTCTGATAGCTGTGAAATACAGCGGTGTTTAGCAGCAAGCCCACCGATCATCGCCTGCCCCTGCCCAGACCTCCTCCTCCCCCACCCCATCTTCTTGTCTCCGCACAACCATATAAGCATCAGGAAGTGTCCAGGTCAGGAGCCATCTTGCCTCCGTCTGCCCACCACAGTCTCTTCATCCCTAGAGCCTGCTGATTTCAGCTCTAATACTGATCCTGAATCTAACCGCTTCTACCGCTGTTGCCCAAGATGAGCCCAAGCCAGTTGTCCATCATCCCTCATTTGTCTCTCAGTTTAACTTTTTGCCTTTCCTGAAAACAAGTTTCCATAATTAATTTCCATCAAATTCTACTGTTTATAGTCAGTGGGTGAATTGTTTGTAGTCATAAAATTGTTTATAGTTTAGAGGGAGCTGATCACATTTTCTGTAAACTTACATCATAAATTGCATCTTGTTAATCTCCTGCTTAAAAGCATCTTATAGTTTCATAGACAGCAGGACAAAATTGTTTCTTACCAGACATCACACAGCAGCACTGAGTTGGTCCTGCCTGTCTCCCCTAACCACGTCTTCTCCCACAATGCAGCTACGCTGGCTCTCTTTTTGTTCTCACACAGGCCACGCTCTCTCTTGCTTGTTAGCTCCGGAATTTGCTCTCCCATCTAACCTGGGATGGTCCGCAGCCTCTTTCTCCAACTTCACCCCCTTTTCATATGACTGATTCTTTCTCATTTTTCTATCTCAGCCCAGACGCTGCCTCCTTAGAGAGGCCTTCTGAACCCCCCCCTTTACCTAGTCTCTTGAGACCCCCAATCACCTTTGCCTTCTTTTGTCCTTCTCATAGAACCTATTACTAGGTGAAATCATTTTACTTGTTAATTTTCTGCTCATCCTGTTTGGTTGGAAAGAAAGCAAGGACCTACCCTGTCCTTTTCATTGGTGTATCCTCAGCGATAGAACACAGCCTGGCATTTTGTCAGCACTCAGGAAGTGTGTCTGCATGAACGAAGCAGCATAGCAGGACTATGTGTTAGTCTGGAGTACAACTGGAGGGTAGGAGCAGTGTCTCCTTCAATTTTAAGTCCTCTGATCCTGACACAGTGCCTGGCAGTTTTAGGATTTGACAAAAGATTTTGTAATTTAATTAGATTAGGTATTAATTCATAGGTTCTCGGAGTTAGAGGGGATTTAGGACATCATTCTGTCCAACTCCTAAATTTTCAGGTGAAATATGCATCTGCATATCTCAGGTCACAAGGTGATTTCTAATTGAGTGAGATTAGACAAGTGCTTCCCACTTTAGCCTTCTTTCTATTAACCCATGCTGCTAAATAAAATGTACGTATAGGTGTGAGAACTCGTAGAAAATACATTTTTGTATTTTATGTATAAATTCTTAGTAATTTACACAGTGGAACAAGAATATCAAAAGACAATGATGTTTTGCACACTTTATTCGGGAATAAAATAGTAGCTCTTTGCCTAGATGTTATTTGTAATTGAAACACTATACAGAAATCGTGTTGCTCTACTTATGTTTCATCCAGTTCTAATGTTTTAATTTAGAATAACAATGACAATTATTGGTTAAATACTTTTCAGTGAGTGATGCATGCTTTCATACCCGTGTCAGCATTCTTATGCCCTTTGACAGAGCACAAAGCATCCTTCTCTTTTATCTTTCCAATATTTGGCCTGGTCTCATTAGTGATCATACAGCATATACATTCTTTCGCTAGTACCAAGGACAATTTCTCTAGTTATTTTTAGAGTATAACTGTGGTCAGTGGTAATTTCTAGTTTCCTAAGATTACACTGCCGGTAATGGCACAAGTTGCTTCAAAAAGGAATTTCTGATGTGTGTAATCTACAAACTAGACTTTAAAAGAAATCATGGAATGATCCTTTCAATCATGGCATTTTTCATTGGTGCCAGTCTTTTTTCTTTTTAAGTTTATTTGTTTATTTTGAGAGAGAGACACACAGAGAGAGCAAGTGAGGGAGGGGCAAAGAGAGAGGGAGAGGGAGAATCCCAAGCAGGCTCTGCGCTGTCAGTGCGGAGCCTGACGCAGGGGTTGACCTCACAAAGTGTGAAATCATTACCTGAGTTGAAACCAAGAGTTGGACGCTTAAGTGACTGAACCTCCTGGTCACCCCATCGTTAGTGCCAGTCTTAACAGTGTTTCAAATCTTAACCCTGGCAATAACATTAATAAGCTTGTATGTTAATAAGCTTGTAGAAAGAATGATGTACTCACCTAAATAAACAACAACAAAAAAGAAATAAAATTAAGGATCAGATTGAAGCTTCCTCTGTCACTGTGTTTCAGTACTTTAAATTACACTTTAAACATATTTCCCATAGGAAAAAATTGTCTGTTTGCTGCGTGCTAAGCATAAGCATAAATCTGACCCACTCCCAGTGTACTTTTTTTTTTCTCAGTTGGCATCAATTAACTTCTAATACTGTGGCAACCAGATGTTGTTACAAGAGTTTGGCAAATGTTTGTGTTCTTCTGAATTTTCTGAAGGGCATCTACGTTATGTTAAATTTTTTCAACTCACATTTACCTGTGCTGGCAGAAGTCCAGTTCTTCCTCGTAACATCTTCCATTTATTTTATTTAATTTTTAATGTTTATTTATTTTTGAGACACACACACACACACACACACACACACACACACACACACACACAGTGCAAGTGAGGGAGGGGCAGAGAGAGGGAGACGAGACACAGAATCTGAAGCAGGCTCCAGGCTCTGAGTTGTCAGCATAGAGCCTCACAGAGAGCTCCAACTCACAAACCCGTGAGATCATGACCTGAGCTGAAGTTGGATGCTTAAACAACTGAGCTACCCAGGCAACCCTATTTGTTTTATTTTAATCAGAATTCTTCACTCCTCTGAATTTTACTTGACTGGGACACAGCACAATATAGATAGGAAGGTGGAGTTTCTCCATAGATGTAGAAGTTTCAGTGCGTACAGTTGAATTACTTTATGCTCATTGGCCTGTGCTTCCACGATTGCCGTTCTTACTACTGCTTTCTTATATAGGAATGGCAAGTTTGCTTTTTTTTTTTTGTATTATGTATTGTTATGTATTTGTGTACTTGATGTATTATGTACTTTTATGGATTATAGGTAATAGAGGAAATTATTTCCAAATTCTAGTCATTAAAGTAATCCACAGGGATATTTCCATTTATTTGTCTTAAAACATAAACACACTTTTGTCAATACATTTTCTTCAGAATTGTCTCTGTGTGCATAGACACAAAAAGGTCAGAATCTTATTTTAATTTATGCATAATTTCATTCCAACAAAAAATGTTTTCAAAATTGATTTCTGAAATGTTCATTAGAATTGGTGCCCTTTGGGACTTACCTTAGTCAGTTTTAATTGCTTATGTAATTGCATACTGCATTAGGATGCTTCTTAGGGTACTAGCTACATTCCAAGTAGATTTTTAAGTTTAAGAAAAAGACAAACTCAGTAGTCAGTAAATGTTTAATACATGGCAACTACCTGTAGTTACTCTTCTGAATCTTACATTTTCCTTTGACTCGAGTGGACGTAATGTTATAATGGCATATGTTCAGTCAAATCATGATTTTCATGATAATGATAATAGCACTTCTTTAAAGAACCCAATTTTTACCCAAAACCAATTTGTATTAAGGGAATACAAGGTTATCTTATAAATTATTTGTATTTAACATAAATATATTTATTTAAATCTAAATAGTGATTCATTACATATAAAAATATACCTGCACTATGAGTTTCTAAATTTGTACTTTGAATATTCCCTTGGACTTCATTAAAGAATCTTGTGAGCAGTACCAAAAGATATCTATATCTATCTACATCTATGTATCTATACATAGATATAGATATGTACCTATATATATATATATGCTATTTATATTTATATCTATTTATATCTATATTTATATATATCTGTATGTATCTATCTATATGTATAGATATCTATAGATATATGTATCTATAGATATCTCTATATCTATATTATCTATCTATAATTAATTTATATTAGTGTAAGATTTAAAAGTATTTTTTTCTTACTATGAAAGAAACACACATGTTGAAGAAACCAACTAAATCAGCCTTTGAAATAGGTCAGGACAAAGTTGTGACTGCCTTAGTGGAACAAAGTAATTACCTGAGGTAGATCTATGTTTCTGGAACTTTTCTACTAATTGCCCTATAAAGCAACAGAGAGTGAACTCATATTTAGGAAAATAAGAAATATGATCTCAATTTCTTTAAAGCCCATATTTTTCTAAAAGTGTTTTCATACTAATATTTTGTGTCCATATTTGTTTTAGTAGAAGAATGTTAAGCACCATCAAATAAAACTCACTAGGTTCACTAGGAAGTGTACCATGTCTATTCTATGGTTTTTTTTTTTCTCTTAAAAGGCAGAGTTTGGTATAATCCTGGAATTTAAGAAACAGGGCATATATTTAAAAAAAGAAAAAAAGAAATGGCACAGTTTGGATGGCTATCGGGTAGATTATAAAATTGGATGTTGAATTGTTCTGGAATTGACTTGGTTCACAGAAGTTTTGCTTCAGTTAATATTAAAATTAACTTGTCTTTTTCTGAGTGTAAGAAAAAAAAGAGCAAAATAACCCCAAAGTGTTCTTTATGATGTAGGGAAAGTAACTTGGCATTAACTGCTCTAGGTTCAAAGGGATGGTATTTTGTATCTTTAAGCATTCATTCAGAAATTTTAAAACAGTTGATTAAAATTTTTTTTTATTTTTCATTTTAGGGGAGATATCACAGAGACCTTCAACAGCACATATACCCCTTTCCAACTCTGTGAAAAAAAGCTCCGGTTGCCTCTTCTCCCATCCTCGATCAAGAAGTGCAGCTGTTCGATCGTTATCTAGAGCTGCTTCTGAAATTTCAGAAATTGAATACATTGATATTACTGACCACACTGAGCCTTTCTTAGATGACACTGCTGATCAGCAAACCTTAGACAATTTGGAAAAAGAATTAAATATGCTGGGAAATCTTGCAGGTAATGCTATTTTTTCTTACTGTAGACAATGTTAACTCTGCCTTCTGCTTGATTCTTTATAACATCCTCCAAGAAAACAAGGCTTTCCCTTTTTCCCTCATATAACTGTTAACCTTTGTATTTGTTTCCTTGGATATCCCCTGACATCTCCCTGAGAATGTTCCCAAATGGGTGGATGCCCACACCAGAGATGGCTCCCTTAGCCTACATAATACACAGTTAAAATGGAATAAGGAGGGGCTCCTGGGTGGCTCAGTTGGTTACGTGTCCAACTTCGGCTCAGGTCAATTTTGTGGTTCATGAGTTCAAGCCCTGCGTTGAGCTCTGTGCTGACAGCTCAGAGCCTGGAGCCTGCTTCAAATTCTGTGTCTCCCTCTCTCTCTGCCCCTCCTCTGCTCGTGCTCTGTCTCTGTTTAAAAAAAAATGTGGCATAAGGAACTTCATGTGGACGAAATATATATTTTTTTCTTCTTTCTACAAACCTGCTGAGTGGCTAATCTCTGTAGCTTTATTAAAGCTACTGCCCAACACCCTTGTTGGAGGATTGAGCTGTTAGATCTTTTAAAGCAGTATTTGGCAAGCTTCAGTGCCAATGCACTGAAATGCAGATTCTGGGGTGGGGCCCAGGATTCTGCACATCTGACCAGTACCCATTTGATGCCAGTGCTGCTGATTGGCATACCAGTTTGAGGAGAAATTAGACTTCTGCATTCCCTTTCCTAAAATCTCAGTGATTGTAGTCTAGCAAATCATAACCATATTCGTGAACATACAAGGGTCTGGTTCAGTAACAGACCCCAGGGGAATCAGTCCTCTTTTCATCAGGAAGTTGTTCATGCAGTTGTTCCTGCCGCACATCCAAGAAGCAGGCCAGAAACTTCCACATGTGCTTGCTTTTTGGTTTTGTGTTTGTTTGTTTGGTTGGTTGGTTGGTTTTTAGTGATATCCTCCTCTGTTCACCTCAGAATAAAAACTTTTCTATTTGCATAAAAAGAACATATCTTGGCTTTGAAAAATTCAAGAAATACCAAAAAATACTAAAAGGGAAGCCAAAATCCTCACAACATCTTAATCCTTAATCCTTAATATGAAATCCCTAATATGAAAACAACCATCTTATTTGATGAGCAAATATTAATATTTTAAACATCTGCTTATGTCATGAGTATACATATAAAAATACATAGTTAGAAGGATGAATAGATTGAAGGAAAGACAGTAGTCATTTTATAAAAAATAAATGTAGGCTCTACGTATTTTTAAATGGTTACATATTTACTCAATTAAACAAAAGATAAATAGAAATGAAACTAATGGAAATTATAGATTTCAGGTACTTTTTCATCACAAAAACATTAAGTTGAACTATATGAAATTGCTTTTTGTAGACAAGCAACAGTGGGATATTGGCAACTTTATATAGTCTGTCTTGTACTTTTGTGTAAATATCCCTTTAAAAATTAAGAAAAAGGTAAAAAAGGAATAGTAAGCAATCAAGACCATTTATAATTATCTATGATTTAGTTTTATACAATAATGATGAAATCCCTATAATATGGATGAGGACTTATTTGTTGTGTTTTTTAGCCACGTGTGATTATAAATACTATTGAATATATTGCTATTATAGTTACAATTTTTCATTTTTTTAAGGTTTCCTTTTATTTCCTTTTTCTTAGTGAAAATTCATAAAGATTAGATGATCAGCACCAGTGTTTTTATTTTGGCTTTCCATTTTTGAGCCTTTATTTTAAATATATTTTTTAATGTTTTATTTTATTTTTCAGGGAGAGAGAGAGAGAAAGAGAGAGAGCGAGCATGAGCAGGGGAGGGGCAGAGAGAGAGGGAGACACAGAATCTGAAGCAGGCTTCAGGCTCCGCTCTGTCAGCATAGAGCCCAACTGGAGGTTCAAACCCATGAACTGTGAGATCATGACCTAAGCCGAAGTTGGACACTTAACCGACTGAGCCACCCAGGCACCCCTTGAGCCTTTTATTTTGATTTAGCTCCAGAAGATTCGATTGTGACATTCTTGAGAATTTGTTTCATCTTTATGGCTGAATGGCAAATTAGCTAGATTAATCTAGTGGATCACACTTTTTTTCCCTCTGCATTTAGTAGACATTTCTCCACTGTCTTCTGTGCTTCATTTTGATGCAAGTTAGTACTTAGCACAGTTTTTCCATTTATTTTTGTTTGGTTGAATTTAATTGTAGCTCTATTATTCAGGTTCTTTCATGTTTGAGAATGAGTGCTTCCTTTATATTTAAACGGCAAATTGACTGAAGGTAATATAGTTGGGGCATTTTTCTTGTAAACCTTGTACATGCTGATTCATTGTTATCTGTGTCTGAATTCTGTTATGAAGTAGTTTGAGGTCACCTTTATTTTTTTCCTCACTCTCTCTCTTGCATGTGACAGGCTTCTTTCCTGAATGGATGTTTGAAGAATTTTTTCTTAATCTTTGAAATTCAATAACGGGACCAGGAATGTGTTCCAATATCAATAATTCAGCATTTCTTAAAGCAGTGGGCTCTCTTTCTATCTGTAGAAAAATTGCTCCTTATTTTCAGAGATATTTTCTGCTGTTGTATATTTGAATTGCTTTTCTGTTCCATATGGGATTATCTGCTGACGAACCTATTTTGTCTGTGTTGGATCTTCTTTGTACAATGTATTTACTTACATTTTCGTCAACTCTTTTAACCAATTTTATTTTCCTTTGCATTTACTACTTTACCTTCAGCTTGTCTTCTATGTTGGGATTTTAATTTTCAGCTATAGTTATAATCCATTCTTTATTGACTGATTTAATACATTAGCTTTCTAAAGGTATTCTTTGATTTCTTTTTGTAAATTTTTACTTTGATGTATTATAAACTTATGGAGAATTTTCAAGAATGCAAGAATAGTACAAGGAGGGGCGCTTGGGTGGCTCAGTCAGTTGAGTGTCTGACTTCAGCTGAGGTCATGATCTCATGGTTCATGAATTCAAGCCCCACATCAGGCTCTGTGCTGACAGCTCAGAGCCTGGAGCCTGCTTCACGTTCTGTGTCTCCCTCTCTTACTTCCCCACCCCCACTCATGCTCTGTCTTCTCTCTCTCTCTCTCTCTCAAAAATAAATATTAAAAAATTTAAAAAGGAGAGAGAATAGTAGAAGGAATTACTGTATACTCTTTACCGAGTTCACTACTTGTCTTTTGTGCTATTTGGATATATGTATACACGTACACACACACACATGCACACTGTACTTTTTTGTGAATCCTTTGAGAGGAGGTTATAAACATTATGAGCCTTGATCAAAAAAATACTTGAGTGTAAAAAAATACATCAGTCAGTGTGTGTTACCCACGAACAGGACATTCTTTCAAGGATCATAATACATTGATCAAAAATCAGGAAATTTAACATTGATACAATATGATCCTCTACTCTAGTCCATAGTGCCTATCTAATTTTTAAAACTTGTCTCAGTGGTGTTCATTATAGCTTGTTTTTTTCTGGTATTGGATCCTACGCAGGAACAGGTGATCATTGAAAAATTTTTTCTTGTTAACATCTGACATGACGTTTGATCTTTGAGATTAGTTTTGCTGTTTTTAATTAATTAATTTTTAATTGAAATGTGATTGACTTACCACAACCTTTTAGTTTCAGCGGTACATAATAGTGATTCAGTGTGTTTATACATTATGAAATAATCCCCATAGTAAGTTCACTTACCATCTGTCACCACACACAGTTATTACAATATTATTGACTATATCCCCTATGCAGTACATTATATCTCTATGACTTGTTTATTTTATAACTGGAAGTTTGTACCTCTTCATCCCCTTCACCTGTTTAGCTCACTCCTCCCACTCCTTTCCTCTCTGGTAACCAACGGTTTGTTTCCTATATCTATGAAACTGTTTCTGTTTTGTTTTATGCGTTTGTTTTGTTTTTTTAGATTCCACATATAAGTGAAATCATGTGGTATTTGCCCTCCATGTTGTTGTAAATGTCAAGGTTTCATTCCTTTTTTTATGGCTGAGTAATATTCTGGTGTGTGTGTATGTGTGTGTGTGTGTATCTCACATCTTTATGCATTCATATATTCATGGACACTCAGGTTGCTTCTATATCCTGGCTATTGTAAATAATGGTGCAATGAACATAGTGGTGCAGATAATCTCTTTGAACTGGTGTTTTCATTTTATTCAGGTAAATATCCAGAAATGGAATTGCTGGATTGTATGGTAGTTATATTTTTACTTTTTTTGAGGAACCTCCGTATTGTTTTCCATAGTAGCTGCTCCAATTTACATTCTTACCAACAGTGTCCGAGGGTTTCCTTTTTTCCGTGTCCCCACCAACAGTTGTTATTTTTTTTTTTGTCTTTTTGATAATAACCAATCTGATGGGTGGTATATCATTGTGGTTTTGGTTTGCCTTTACCTGATGGTTAGTGATATGGAGCATATCGTTTCATGTGATTGTTGTCCTTCTGTTTGTCTTCTTGGAGAAATGTCTGTTCAGACCTGCTCATTTTTTAAATGCATTGCTTTTTTTTTTAATTAAAAAATGTTTGTTTGTTTTTTTATGAGAAAGAGAGTGGGAAAGGAGCAGAGAGAGAGGCACACAGAGAATTCCAAGCAGGCTCTACACTGTCAGCACAGAGCCTGATGCAGGGCTCCATCCCATGAACTATGAGATCATGACCTGAGCCAAAACTAAGAGCTGGATGATTAACTGACTAAGCCACCCATGTTGTTTGCTTTTTTGATACTAAGTTGTGTAAGTTCTTTTTGTAGTTTGAATATTAATCCATTATTGACTGTATGACTTGCAAATATTCTTCTCCCATTCAGTAGGTTGCTTTTCCATTTTGTTAATGGTTTCCTTTGCTGTACAAATGCCATTTAGTTTGATATAATCTCATTTGTTTATTTTAGCTTGTCTTGCCCTTGCCTGAGGATACTAGTCCAAAAATATATTGCCAAGACCAGTGTAAAAGAGTTTACTGCCTATGGTTTCTTGTATGAGCCTTATGATTTTAGGTGTTACATTCAAGTCTTTAATCCATTTTTAATCTATTTTTATATGTGGTTTAAGATAGTGGTGCAGTTTCATTCTTCTGTGTGTAGCTGTCCACCCAGTACCATTTATTGTAGAGACTGTCTTTTCCCCATTGTATATTCTTGTCTTTTTTGTCATAGTTCAATTAACCATGTATATGTTAAGCTTTCTGTTCTATTCTATTGATCTATTGTTTCCATGCTTTGCAGTGACACCTGAAGCATTGTTCTTTTTTTCTCAAGATGCTTTGGCTATCTGGGATCTTTTGTGGTTCCATACAAATTTTAGGATTCTTTGTTCTAGTTTTATAAATATGCCATTGGTATTTTTATGGAGATTGCATTGAATCTTTGGATTGCTTTGGGTAGAGGGGACATTTTAGCAGTATTTATTCTTCTAATCCATGAGCATGTTGTATCTTTCCATTTATTTATGCTGTCTTCTTCCATAAGTATCCTACAGTTTTCAGAATACAGGTCTTTCACCTCCTTAAATTTATTTCTAGGTACTTTATTCTTTTTGATGAAATTGTAAATGGGGGTTATTTTTTATTTCTCTTTTCGATATCTTTTTACTATGTATAGAAATGCAACTGATTTCTGTATATTAATTTGGTATCCTGTGACTTTACTGAATTCATTTATTAGTTCTTAGAGTTTTTTGGTTGAATCCTGGTTTTTCTATATTCAGTGTCATGCCATCTGCAAATAGTGAGCATTTTACTTCTTCCTTTCCAATATGGGTGACTTTTTTTTTCTTTTTCTTGCCTATTTGCTGTGATTAGGACTTCCAATGTTGAATATGTTGAATGAAACATGAAAGTTCAATGAAAGTGGTAACAGTGGGCATCCTTGTTCTGATCTTAAGCTTTTCATGGTTGAGTATAATGTTAACATTTGGGTTTGTCATATACGATCTTTCTTATGTTGAGGTGCATTCCTTCCATACCCATGAGTGGAGTTGGCCCAGGGTGTACCACGGTGGGGTTGTCTTGGGGACATGGCTGCAGCTGTTCTAAGCTAGGGGCCCGGGCTTGTTGGGTCAGTTCGAGCAGGCCAACTATAGTACCTGGACCTTGCTTTTGTCTGTGCTATCAAGGTGGAGGGGGGACATAAAAAATGGCACTTTCAGGGCACCTGGTTGGCTCAGTCAAGTGTCTGACACTTGATCTTGGCTCAGGTCAAGATCTCATGGTTTGTGGGTTCAAGCTCTGCATTGGGCTCTGCGCTGACAACATGGAGCCTCCTTGGGATTCTGTCTCTCCTTCTCCCACATATGTGTGCTCTCTCTCTCTCAAAATAAATAAACTTAAAAAAAATGGCACTTGCTGGTCCTTTCAACCCCAGAGTGATCTCTAGAAGTTTCTCACCATTTAGCAGATGCACTAAGGTTAGTAAATAGATTTCTTTCACTTGCAGTCAAATTGCCTTTTAAACCACTATTTTTCCATGTGTCCCAAGGTGAGAGAGTATGTACATGGATCCCTCGGAGATATTCCTCCCCACTGCAGGTTGCCACACCGGGGATGGGGTTCCCTTCATGACTCTATCCCTATCTCCTGCCCTTCTCTGTGTGGTCTCCCTCTTATTTATTGTGCAAAAGCTCTTCATTCAGCCCTCAGTTCTTTGGGAGGAATTGTGTAGCTGTAGATTCAGTGAGTCTGTGGGAGGAGGTGAGTTCAGGGTCTTCTTACACCACCATGTTAGACTGGCTCCTTAACAGTTTTACACTGTTCTTAAATTTATTTATTTTTGAGAGAAAGGGAGCATGAGCTGGGGAAGGGCAGAAAGAGAGGGAGAGAGAAAATGCAAAACAGGCTCTGCACTGACAGCACAAGCTCAGTGCAGGGCCCCAACTCATGAGCCAAAATCAGGAGTTGGATGCTGAACCGACTGAGCCACTCAGGTGCCCCAGTTTTACACTTTAAAAAATATATATCATTTTCATTTTTTCCTTTGTAGCTAAAGGACTCATGGGGGAATTTTCTTATGGTCTTGATCTGTTTTCTACCAGATTGATCTTTTATTTAATCATTCTTTGCATGCCATGGATTCTTGGATTCTAGTTTGTTCACCTGCATAGCTAGTTGCTGTCATTTCTTTGTATCTTATGTGTTCTAACTTATTGTGGGCAGCTTTGCTCATATGTTCTTTTCTGATATAGTGAGATTACATTTTCCCTAAAATGCCGTCCACCTGTACCAAGGTATGTCAGTCTTCCCTTTGGAGCTACTATTTGTGGATTGGTTATTGCATTGTTTTCTGTATCTTGCCAGCTCAAAGGCATGGGAGGATCGATGAAGGGATGGGGAGCTTATCCTCCTTTATTGGAAGGCCTGGGCTCGCTAGTCTTCTTCTTGATTACATTAAATTTCATTGCACCTGGTTTCAGCTGTGTTCTTTCCCTGTGGGGACACCTGCAGGTTTGTAATTTTCTTGCCTCTGCTAAGATCTTCCAGTGGGTACTTAGGGGTTTTACAAATATTTCAAATTATTTCTTCTTCTTTCCCCTTCACCTACTTTTCTCCAAATTGGTGTGGTATTGGTGAGACTTGTCAGCGCTTTCGATGACTCTCCTTTTCCTGTTACTAGTTTAGTGTTCGTGTCGGCTGGGGAAGAAAGTGAATGGACGGCAGTGGCACCCAGCTACACCACAGAGAGTCTTTATTTGGTTGTCCCTTGTTGAAATTTATTATGTGGACTTACATTCCTTTCTTTGTCCGATTCCTTTTATGATTTTATTTTAGTTTAGTTCTTCTGCCTTTCCTATTCATTTCATTATGGGTTGGGGGATGAGAGTCTGTGATCCATCTGTACCCAATCCATTTGCCTTCCTCTAAAATACTAAAAATCAAATGTAAGTCTCCTTGGACGTAATTCTCATGTTAAAGACTAATTCTAAAATGAAGCATGACAGGCCTGAACTAGATCTAAAAGGATAACCGTACAGCTTTTAATCAGAAAATGAAGGGTTTCTTATTTTGATAAATTGGTGAGTTCCATTATTTACAAATGAAACACCAGACTTAACAAGCAGTAGTCTCTTGTGTTTGTTTCTAACCACCAGCTTCCCTATTTCCTTTATCACTTTTGTTCTTACATACTTCACACTTTTTCCCTCTGCCACTCATTTTTCCATACACTGATGCCAGTATTTTCACTAGAGTGCGTAACTTTTCGTATATGAAGGCAGCATACGCTGCGTGGCCTGTGAACCACCAGGGCTTTTCTGATGGTCCAGGAGCAGAACTAAATCACTTACACACACTTGACCCATGGACAGCTCTCTTTATGTTTGGGAAGATTGGCTTTGGATGAGTGCACAGCTTTGGAGACATTCACCTGGAGCTTAGGAAGGAAGAGGGTGGCACATCAGACCCAACAAAACAGTCAGTGAGGTGATAGATGCTGTGGTGTCATCCGCTGCTATTCCAGAAAACTCACGGTTTCTGTACAAGGCTTTTGTATTGTGTTTAGCATCAATGGGCAGAAAAATTCCACCCACATTTCACTACTTATGGTGCAGCCTGGAAAAACTCCGTATGAGGTTTGGTTGCACAGACGCACAGCTACACAATTTGACTCTTATACAAATGTAAATGTGTTCACATCCCTGTGAAAGCTGACATTTTGTGAGCAGCAGACGTGACTTTTTTTCTCTTAGCTCTAGGATACATCCATTTCCTCTAAGTTCTATGGGAAACAACTGTGCCAGGCAACTGGGAGAAGAAAAGACAGCAAATAACTATATTCAGTGAAATGTTTCCCCATTCAGATTGCTGTGGCTGATATGAGAGCCCTTTCAGAAGCAGGCAGGGCAGGCAAATGGGCGGGTGGGGGTAGAGGACAGGTGTACAGGTTGCAGACCAACTTCCTGCTGAATCAGGAGATGGGGGCAGGAAAGCCGGGCAGTTTTGAGCCAGGCTCTGGGTCCAGGAGCCTGGTTTTGAAATTTGAAACCTCTACCTCCTAGCTTCATGACATTGGGCAAGTGACTTTCACAATCTCACTTTGCATCATTTTCTGTGTATGAAAGACGGCTACAATAGGCCCTATCATAAAATTGTTCAATGATTGAATTTAATGATATATTAAATATTATATTTATGAAAAATTTCTTTCTCTCTCTCTCTACACACACACACACACACACACACACACATTCTCTCTTAAGAGTTAATTACTTAGCACATAGTAAATCCTGAAAAAGAAACTTAAATTGTTTAAGGAACCAGTGGTTGGTACTTTCCACATACAATATAGGTAAGGTTCTCTTGGTAAGTCTAATTTTTAGTCAAAAACATCTAAAAGCTGTTTTCATTCTACAATGATGTTTTCTTCTGGGCCACCATGAGGGTGATAGTTAGCTTTAGCTCATTCCATATAAATTATTTCCTCCACAAATATCTCTGTAAATAAAGCTATCATCACTTCCTTAGTAGGTTCAACATGACCATATAACTTACTTGCCAAGTCACTTTGTCAACTTTTGAATATTGTCATAGCCTGAAGATATTTGGGAAACATCAGAAGATATGCAGTATGAGAAAGTATCAGTAATAACGCACATTAAGGCATTCATGTTTTCATTAGTTAAAAATAATTCATTTGTTCAAACTTATTCTGACTTGTGGTTTAAGGGTTTGTACTTTGAAGACTTAAATTCCCATGGCAATCCTATGTTTGTATAAGTCCACAGTAGTTAACTGAGCCAAGCAATTAAAAAGAGGAAAGTAATTTTCTTAAATAAGAAAGACTAAAAATCTACCTGATACTAACTGATGTAGCTATACTGTTGGAGCAAAAAAAAAGTGGGATAGTGAATAATTGGAGCCTCTGTTCATAAGTTGACCATCAAGTAAGATATTACACTGTATGGGGGATAATCAGGGTTTATAGTTAGCAGATTAAGTAAGTAACCCTTGTAAAGAGAGGTTAAGATGGACTGGAATGGCAATCTTTTTGCTTTGGGTCACCTTTCAATTTCAAGAAAAAAAATGAGTGCCACATATAAATGAAAGTCAACATATTTTTTAAAATTCTGACATAAGGAATATGAAGCCATTCAATGAGTAATAATCACTCCTTGCTTTTATATGTAATGTTGCTTCATTTGATCTTTATAACTACTCTGTGAAGGCAAACGAAGCAGGTATGATTTTTAATCTCCCCTTCGTGGATACAGTAACTGAGGTGACATAATAACTACCCAGGGTTTCCCTTGGGTGCTCAAAAGAGACCAGGCACGAACCTGGGCAAGTCTGCCCCACATTCCTTTGTCTCACCACCCTACCACAGTGCACTTAACTAATGTGAAATCCTTACTCCTAATCAGTATTGTGACCGGATAAGAGGCAGAGGGTGTGGGCAGGGAGAAGGTAAAAGGAAGAAGGTAAGAAGGGATAAACAAGGCGAGACACAATGGCAGAAGGGAAGACATGGAGAGAGAGAAAAACAAAAGTCTGAAGGTTTGGGGAGGGGGCTCACAGGTTACAGGGTAAGTGTCCTGGTTGTCACAGCCTCCTAAACACTGGGATGTCATTGGTATCTCTGCTAATAGTCCTTTAGATGGTAGTGGTGGTGGTGATTTGGGTTCCTTATAGGAACGTAACCTGTCTGCTTTGTGTCTGTTCTTTGAAGTTTTTATCCTGTCTCTTTGTTCCCACTTTTCTTTCCTTCATTTCTTTTACTCATCTAGATGTTCATTTCCCTGTAGAATAAAGTTTTACGTGTATATTTTAAATGACTTGAGTTTTAGAAATACACCTTAAAACTTTATATTTAGTCATTTTTTTTTCCCTTTGCCATTCTTTATTATCGAATTTAAGAGGTTCTTCAATGATCAGAGAACATACACTATTACTCCAGGGATAAAAAAGGCTTAACTTCAATTCTTTCCTCAATAGTCCACTTTCTAGACAGTTATAAAGTAAATTTATAACAGCTGAATTTCCACTATAAATGTCAATCCAGTCTTCCCTGGTTTTATGTTAGAAAATCTTCGGTTTTTGTATAATTGATCTTTTAGATTGAACACTAACCCACAATAGAGTTTTCATAGGCAGTTTTATTTTTCCCTGCCTTGAAAATCAGGTGATGTCACCTTTGCCCCTCTTAACTTCACATGGTACTTGGAAATATTTTGAGAATGAACAATTATATAAAAGTAGGCCCATTCTATCTACACCATCCGAATTAGCTCTGCTCAGTCAGGACTGAACTGCCCTGCAGAGGTCGGATACCTCTCCTGGTGGTGTTCTTTAGATCTAAGAGTCGTTATTGGGTTTCAGTTCTGTAGTTGCACCAGTTGCAAATCCTGAATTGATTGCTTTCTCACGGGTAACAGTCGCTATCACTGGGGCAAGTGAGGGTGCTCTGCATACCTGTCTTTTTTACCTTGTGGAAAAAGAGAAGAGAAAATAGAAGTCCACGCTAAAGAATGAGATTCTGAGATACAGAGATTTCCGACGTTGCTGAGCTAGAAGAGCTTAGGGCTAGTTGCATTTCTTCTTCTCTGGTTGTGTGACTTCCAACAAGCAACCAGTGTCTCGGGGACCTTCAGTTTCCTAATCTCCAACAACTGGGGAGGGAATAAAAATTCTAGCTGAAGAATCTTTTTGTTTTTCTCAAAATTAGTCTTATACAGAGCTCCAAATTTAAATCAGACCGAGTAAAGCCATTTTGATGATTTTGGGGTTGTGGAACAGGAGCCTCAGCCCCAAGACGACTGTATTTCTCCAGGTATCATAATTTGAAAGTCACTGGGCTAAATAATTTTAAGGACATTTCCAGTTGTAAATGTATTGAGGACTGTCTTGCAGTAGGAATAATTGAAGTTTCTTCCAGCAGGGGAATGTCTGCTTGCTCAAAAACTTCAAGTAGGGGCGCCTGGGTGGCTCAGTCGGTTAAGCGTCCGACTTCAGCTCAGGTCACGATCTCAAGGTCCGTGAGTTCGAGCCCCGCGTCAGGCTCTGGGCTGATGGCTCAGAGCCTGGAGCCTGTTTCTGATTCTGTGTCTCCCTCTCCCTCTGCCCCTCCCCTGTTCATGCTCTGTCTCTCTCTGTCTCAAAAATAAATAAACGTTAAAAAAAAATTAAAAAAAAAACTTCAAGTAAATACTATCCAAGAAATAATCGTAATCATAATCATAGAATAATTCTCTCAGTCCAGGTGAATGTTACACATAGTTTGGAGTGTGGGCCTTGTGATCAGGAGAATATTTGCTTGCACTTTCATCAGAGTAAGGGGAAAAGTAGCACCCGGTAATTTTAACAGTTTTAAAAGTCATGCCACCATAACCTTAGGTAAAAGTTAGATGGCTCTTCCAACTTCATCAATGATGAAAAGAAGGCATCATGGTCTTTCTAATACAGCAATCATACTTATTTTTGTACTTGACTTTTTGGTAGTTTATATAAAATATGTTTGCTTATGCATTTGCTTATTTAACTTGCACTGTTTGCCTTTACATGAGCTAAACCATAGGCCTGCTTCATGTAAAAGATTTAAGTCTTCTCCCCTTTCGCATACAAATGGTTATTATCTATCCAAACAAAGCAGAAAGTAGAAAGGATAGCAGAAAAGAAAGGAAGCAGAAAAAGAAAGGGTAGCTTTGCCAAAAGTAACCTTCACCTCAGACTGTATGGGGGTAAAGCTTTTATTTCTTAGAAGACAAAAATAAACAATAAGGTGTTTAACATTCTGGCAAATTGAGGACTTGCACGATATTCTAGCCTTAAAAGAGGAACCTGTGACTTTCTTTGCAATTTTGTAAATTCTCAGGACATTTAACACTTTCTTAAGTGTAGTATATATTTAAAAATCAATTAGGTTAGTTGAAATAACTCAGAGAAAGACAAAAACTATATAATATCACTTACATATGGAATCTAAAAAACCCAAACTCACAGAGAGGGAGACTAGAATAGTGGTTACCAGGGGCTAGGGGGTGGAAGAAATGGGGAAATATTGGTCAAACAGTGTAAACTTTTGGTTAAAAGATGAACAAATTCTGCAATGTAATGTGCAGCATGGTGATTATAGCTAATAATATTATATACCTGAAGGTTGCTAAGAGAGTAGATCTTAAATGTGTTAGCTAACACTATGGTGGTAATCATTTTGCAGTATATAAATGTTCCAATCAACATCTTGTACACCTTAAAATTATACAATGTTACATGTCAATTATATCTCAATAAATTAAAAACAAATTGGGGCAATCCCCCCCCCAAAAAAAAACAAAAACAAAAACATAATCTATCTGATTAAGGTGACTTGATACCCATGCCCTAATTTAGAAGCTCAGAGCAAACCTCCTTCATATTCTGCTCATCCCGCATATACTAGAAAATTGAGGTGATTAAAAATCTGTACTGACCTTCTTTGTAATGCTTATAGTTTATGCTGGGTAAACTTTCAGCACCATATGCTGTGTTTGTGTCTTGAATTTATGTGCTGACATAAAATGTTTCAGATCCTTCAGAAAAACTTTACAGTCTAACCTCAGAAGAGTTACCAGCCTTCAACAACCACTTGCTGGACATAAGTCAGACTACCCGAGATTTCCTTAAGAGCTCAAGTGCCGGAAGCCTCTGTGGAGTTGAGGAACAGAGGTAGGTTAAGCCGGCAGCTCATATGTAATGATAGCATACATGGTGAAATTTTTGACAAGCCCCAAATAGTTATCTTTACTATATGAAAAAAGATTGCACTCACGTGGGTGCTTTATATGGCCATTCTCTGTAAAATGTTTGGGTCCTTTGTCGTCGTATTATCAGGATTTAGTAGAAGGCTTATGAAGTTGTTGCTTTTTTTTAAAAATTTTTTTTTCAACGTTTATTTATTTTTGGGACAGAGAGAGACAGAGCATGAACGGGGGAGGGGCAGAGAGAGAGGGAGACACAGAATCAGAAACAGGCTCCAGGCTCTGAGCCATCAGCCCAGAGCCCGACGCGGGGCTCGAACTCACGGACCGCAAGATCGTGACCTGGCTGAAGTCAGACGCTTAACCGACTGTGCCACCCAGGCGCCCCTGAAGTTGTTGCTTTAATGTGAAGAGATAATTCTCTGCTGGACAATGTATGTCAGAAAAACGAAAAGATATTTGGAATTTTATAATCCTTCAGCATTTCTTCTTATATTGAAAAACAGTTGCTTTACTTGCATTAATTAACTTAATAAATTCAAACACTTTGCACTAATAGAATCTTACTCAATGTGAATAAAACTTTTAGAATAGAATGTCGAGAAGATTCTTTCTTGAAATTAGGTCAAGATTGTTAATGATAGCATATTTTAAGTTAAGTCATTTCATTGTTTCCTCACATGAAAAACATTTAGGGTTGATCAATTTGTAAAGAACATAGGTTATACTAATGCTTCAAAAAAGTAGTTTATCATGTCAGTCTATTACTGACATGCTGGAATTTCTTGAAAAGGGAAGAAGGATCCTTGTAGAAGGATTAAGATAAATGTAAAATAGAAAGTCCCTTGAACTGTAAATTCCTTTGATTGGTTTGAAGTCTAATATTGCATTAAAAGGGAATCAAGAGTCCATTATTATTCCATCTTTCTAAAGGAGAAAATCATTTAGCTGTGGCCCTTGGATTTTTGCATTTCTAACACCACTTCCATTTTTAAAAGGAGAGGTCAATATAAAGTTGCTATTTTTTCCCTAAAAAGCTCTTTTAAAACAAAGTAACTAAACCTACCACATACTCTCAGCATCATTTCATAAAAGAAAAGACATTTAATACTAAAAATATAAGGGGCACAAACAGAATAAAGCAGTTCTTTAAAATTAAAAACGTCATGAAAAAGTCCTTAACTTGTCCTTATTTTCCCTTCTTAGACCAGTGAAAATGTTTATCTCAGTCAGATCTGCCCTAACCCACAGATCAGAGTTTAGGAACTTGATGATTTAGCCTCTGTGGGTCATAAAAAAGAATCCAAAAAGATACCTATCACAGGATGAAGTATTTTATATTATTTAGTGGCATAGCATGGGCTGAAATTCTAGATAACTTGGACAAAAAAAATCTGAATTACACAAACTCCTTTCTGCTCCCCCACACTACTTCCTTCCCTAGACCTGACACCTGTATGCTAGACTTTCTACCAGTTCTTCTCTACAGTAAAATGTAACAAGATAAAATAACTAAATAATTGCTGCCATTAAATTTGGTTTTGGCATATCTTGATTGACTATCCACATAGTCCTAATTTACAGTATGCAAAAGAGGTGATTTATTTGGCAATCTATTCGTTGGGATTCTATTGCACAGCCAATGTAATGATGAATGTTCTTAATGATGACCTGAGGCTCGGCAAGTTTCTGAAGTGCCTTCTGAATCATCAGTGAAAGACACAACCAGAGAGCATAAAATCGTCTCCCCTTGGTTCCACTGTGGCTTTATTTCTCGGGAGAGGGAGAATGATGAGAATTTCTCATTAAAAGGAGGCTTGGTATATTGGGCACATTGAAAATTATGGCCCCAGTCGGAGACAGCCCCCTCACATCGGCCTGCCTCCAATGACTTCAGTGCATGTAGTATTGATCAGAAGATGAATGAAGAGTTGAAACCTGGTTCTGTATATTGTGTATTGATCTTTTAATGTATTTCCAGCTCTTCTGAAAAAGATACTGAAATTCAGTCTTTGCTGACACTTTCTGAAAGCAGCACGGAGGAGGAGGAGGAGGAAGAGGATTTTCTTGACCGGCAACACGTCATCACACTCCCATAATCAAAGAGTGCCTAATGATAATGATCATTTGTTCATTACGTTTTCCATTTGGTACCCAGAGTAAAGCAAACAGCTGAAAAAAGTGACCAAGTGATTACTTGTCCCCGGTGCTAGAGATTTGATTGTTAACGTTTCTGATATTTCAAGATTGGCAGACTAATAAAAATCAGTGAAATTGTAAGTTCAAGGGCTTTTTCTTCCAAACGATTTATTGTATGTCAAACTCTGATCTATATTACACACAATATTAGTAAAAGTTGGTGAATTTTAAAAACGAACAGTTATAATTGTGTCTCTAGAACCTATTATAGGTTAGAACATGATTGCATTTAAAGTAATATTGGATGGTTGAATTATATTTTAAGCAATTATGTCATCAGTAAGAGCATACATTTGATGGCCATAGCATTAATTGAGCCTGGAATCCGTGTTTTGCTTTGTTAATTACTGTTTCATTTTGTTATGTTTCGTTTTGTTTCGGTTAGGGTTTTTGAAATTCACACAAGTTCTGGTAGCTTCAAAAGTTGCTGCCAGAAGAGAAAAAAGAAGACCCAAAATAAAGCAGACATAACACTTGTCATTCTAGTATGACACAAAAACTTATACTAGAAAACACAGAACCCACCCCCACCACCTCCCACAAACATCTTACTTTGGGCGGGTCACTGTGATGGTCAATTTTTTGTCAATTTGGCCACACTGTGGTACCCAGATATTTGCTAAAACTTTACTCTGGATGTTTCTGTGAACGCATTTTTGAGGTGAGATCAACATTTAAATCAATAGACTTTGAGTAAAGCTGATTAGTCATAGTGGTGTGTGTGGATGTCATCTAATCAGCTTGAAAGTCTTTTCTTTTTAAATTTTTTTTTAATGTTTGTTTATTTTTGAAAGAGACAGAGACAGAATGCAAATGGGTTAGGGGCAGAGAGAGAGGGAGACACAGAATCTGAACCAGGCTTCAGGCTCCTAGCTGTCGGCACAGAGCCCGACATGGGGCCCGAACTCACGAGCTGTAAGATCATGACCTGAGCCGAAGTCAGTCGCTCAACCGACTGAGCCTCCCAGGCGCCCCAACTTGAAAGTCTTAAGTGAAAAAAGACTCAGGTCCTCCACGGAAGAGGGAATGCCGCCTTGAGGTTGCCTTTGAGCTCAAACTGCAACATTAGCTCTTTTCCTGGGTCTCCAGCCATCTGGCCTGCTCTGTAGATGTTGGATTTGCTAGCTGTCACAATTGATTCTATTTCCCTAGACAACCCTGACTAATACAAATATATCTGTAGGACTGTTGTGACACCCAGAGAAAATAACACATGCAGAGGTGTTTTGCTAGTCTTAGTAGTAGTAGATCTTGGGGTTGGTGGGTGTCCAGTGCTTTACTTGATCTTATAATTCAAGGGTTTAAGAAAAGAGCAGAAGGAGACGTGGGGAGGGATAGTTTCATGGTTGTCACTTTGTGACGCTTTAGGACAGTTTCCCCTTAAAGAGATTGTTGACATCAGGAAAACATACCTGCAGGTTGGCTATGCCATCATCACAGCATTAACTGTATCTCAAGGTTCAGATTCTTTTTTTCTTCCCTATGATTCTGGGTAATAGCCCCTTATAGAAGATTGATGATTGTTTAGTGTAATTTATCTCTGATAATTTTTCCATGGGATCAATACGTTGTACTGGTCATCTACTAGCAGGATAGAAAATGGTGAAGACACCTATTTCTATGCCTTTCAATATAAAAATGCGCTCATTAAAATGGTTCACATAAATGAACAATAAACAATAAGGAAATCCACTCATACTATCAAAATTAAATTTCCTGAAAGAAATTAGTATCTTAAAATGAAGAGTGTGACTCCTCCAAAGTGTTTACTCTCCTCTTAGCACTTCCTCTGTCCCCGTCCCAGGGAGTTAACAGTGAGTCACCTTCAAATCTGCGTCGTTTATGTTAAAGGCCCTTCTGTCATCTTGTCCTGAGGCTGATAGCTCTCTGACTTTTTGTATTTGTAGTTAACTGTTCATCAGTTAAAATAGGAAGGAAAATACATTATTTTTGTTTTTAGCATGTCTGCTCAGGTTTAAAATTTCTCTACTCTCCCTACCCTCCTTTGCTGTAGGACATCTTCATTCCTCTGATGAAGAAGAAAATTGCTCCCTAGGTGCAATTTATAAAAGTCCAGTGTTTTTCTCAACGTGGAAGGAGGTGTTGTCTTATTCTCATTAAGGAAGAAGGACCAGGATTCCTTCTGTCTTGAGTCTTGGCTTGAGTCTTTTATGAACTAGCTCAGAAAGAGATTTTATAAGATACTGTTACCTTTTACAATGTAAAAATTTTTAAATAAAAATAAATCTGAGAATTAGTTGTCATGAATGCATTTCTGGCCAGAACTTGAGATAATGCATAGACCGTTGACTTTGTCATTCGACTTCCGATATGACATTGAAATTAAACATGAGGGTCCTCGGTGGCAGAGCAGGCTCCCTTCTGCCTTTATTTGCTTCCCATATCCACACATTTAGAAAAGTTCCTTAATTCCTTTGTCATTAGTCTAATGAGGAAATAAAAACTAAATAAGATTAGAGCCTTTGCCTGAAGCAGTTTCAATGTGTTCTCTCATTTTGAAGCTCAGGCTTAGAATCACTGTTAAAGGCACGCACCTAGTTCTGACTGTGGAATCCAGAGAGTTACAGACATTCAAGAAGAATCACAACCATACTCCCAATACTAGAGTTACCACAGTGTGCCTCTAGCAACCACTGGACAAATGATCACACGGTTTTGTATGCACGTTGGGATTTAGTAGTTTATACTCAGACATGCCTAGTGGTGTGATAGTAATAGGAAATTGTATAATTTTATAACTCTGGAGATACACAGAATGGAAACAAACTGACATTAAGTTATATTTGGTAGCTTGAATATATTGTTTGATATTTACTGTCATTCACATCTAGTACACTCTGAGTGTGTCACACTAGATAGGCCAATGGGGTGTACTACCCTTTAAGACCACTCAGTGCTGTGCCTTATATGTAAAGTGCAAAGAAAACCTTTCTTGAACAAATGACTGTTACAAAATGACTCCATCTCTGTAATAGGGCACTCAGATATTTTAAATAATTCCTTGATTCAGAAAAAAACAGGTCTCTATGTCCTTATGATTCAGTGGTTGGAAAGATCTTGAGCAATGCTTATCTCATCTTTTTTTTTTTTTCCTTTAATTTTATTGATTTTGAGAGACAGAGAGAGAGTGTGAGCAGGGGAGGGGAAGAGAGAGAGGGAGAGAAGGAGAATCCCAAGCAAGCTCCGCAGTATCAGCCCAGAGCACAAAGCGGGGCTCAAACTCACGAACCGAGGGATTACGACCTAAGCCGAAGTTGGACGTTTAACTGACTGAGCCACCCAAGCGCCCCTCAAAATGTACTTCTGAATGAGACTTTTTCTAATTTCTGTCTAAAGTAAGTCCCTGTGTTCCTTTCTCTTTCTTTCTCATAGCATCCTACTTTTCCCTTCATAGCGCCTCATAGCACAATGTATTGGTGTGAATTTTTTTTTTCAACGTTTATTTATTTTTGGGACAGAGAGACAGAGCATGAACGGGGGAGGGGCAGAGAGAGAGGGAGACACAGAATCGGAAACAGGTTCCAGGCTCTGAGCCATCAGCCCAGAGCCTGACGGGGGGCTCGAACTCACGGACTGCGAGATCGTGACCTGGCTGAAGTCGGATGCTTAACCGACTGCGCCACCCAGGCGCCCCTATTGGTGTGAATTTTGAATGTATGTCAAGTAGACATTACATTTCAACTAAACATGGATTGTATCCATTTTGCTCACCACTATGCACTTAACCTCTAGCATATGCCTAGCTCTCACTACTGGTCATCAGTAATGAATGAATGAATGAATGAATGAACATGCCAGATCCAATGATAAACCATCTTAGTCCCTAATTTTTCCCAAGGGGAGACAGTATGATTGTATGTATGTGTATACAGTATACACATACACACATATACGTCTCATGAGAGAAACACAGGTTATCAGGTTATATATTTACTAGATGGCAGATCACTTATTTGTGTTTCTACATCACAAAATGGAAGAAAAGAAGATACTGACTTTACTTAGTTCAGAAGAACATTGTGAGAAACAAATGTAGTAGTGAATGCGGAAACACTTTGGAAATTGGAAAGCACTCTGTCATGCTTATTACCATCACTTTTCACGAGTTAATTCTACACATTGAATATACAGGCACATTAATGGATGGATCAGTTAGTGAATTTAGGATCAAGTTAATGATACACGAAAGTCACTCAATGTAATATCTAAAGTGGAGAAAGTTTTCAGGGAGTTGGAAAATTTGATATGAAGTTGTTTATGTTGAAAGCTAAATATCTAAATTTATTTTATTAATATTATTTTTGAAACATCTCCTATGTTTAGGTTTCTTCTGTCATGTGTAAGTTCAGAATTTTTAAATATTAAAATTGCACTGGTACTTTTATTATAAACACTCTGATCATCATACTTTCGGAGAGGATAAATTGTAAAAACACACCATTTATACCTCCCCAAATCTGTTTTTATAGGATATTCTGTTTCATCATAGTTTTCATCCCTGGTTATTTATTACTAGCCACATTTTCATGAAAACAATCTTTATTTCCTCAGAGTTCATCTGTGCCTGTAGTTTATCCCCCACCTAAAGTCATAATTCTTTGTTAGTGACACCCTGATTGTTTGCTGGGTAAATGATTATGATGTTGCAAACAGGATTATGACTTTAGCTGGGGAATAACCAGCAGGCATACATGAACTCTAAGGAAATAAAATCCTCCCTTTTTAATGCAAATGTCTTCCATAGTTAAGGAAAAGGAGAGGATATTTTTAATGTTCTCCATGAGGTGACAGTTATGTTTAAAATGAGAAGAATTAATTGATTGATGGGGTTAGCTTGTATTTCTTTTTTCAACTAAATGTAATATGCAATAACAGTTATGGAAACAGTTCTCAGCATCTCTATGCTCTTGCTTCTGCCAGAAGGAAGCACTCTTTCTATCCAGAAAACAAAAATACATTATTCTAGATACAAATGCTTAGGAACATTTCCAAAAGGGGAAATGTACTTCATCCCTATTTTATAATTAAGTCTTATTTATTCATAAGTTAAGTATGAAAGAGATGTTTTAGGGTAAATTTTGATATAATTTCACATTTTTTTTAGTTAATGGTCATATTTTTATAGTATAACATTTTGTCGTTTATCCAAGTGACAGTAGATTTCGTAAACAGCTTCTATACTTAAAAAGTGAAAGTGGCAAGTGCAGGCAGGAGATGAACAGATGCACATTCAAGTTTTCAAAAGTAATTACCCCATTTACTTTCTCCTCTCACCTACACCACAGCCCTGAAAGAAACCCTGGTAAGTTAGGGCATTGAATCAATCAGGATATGGCTTAATTTTATATCACAGGAAACTCCAAATAACAGTAGACTAACATAGATGATTCTCTTGTATGTAAAGTCAGGGAATAGGCAGTGTAACGCTGGTGTGGCAACTACACCTTACTGTGTTGTTTCTATCCTCAAGGTCACCTTGTCGTTCAAGACGGGGGCAGACTTCTAGCCATCAGAATCTGAGTTCAAGGCGTCAAGAAGTGGGAAAGTGGGGAGCGCGAAATAGATACCCCCTAACTGAGGTAACTTCCTTTAACTTCCTGGAAAGCTCACACAACATTTCCACTTGCGGATTATTGGCCAGAACTTAGCCACATCAGATGCTAGGGAATTTGGAAATGTAGTCGCTTAAGTGGGCACATTGCTACCCAGAAGAAAATTGGGCTTGTGTTACAGGGGAAGGTGGATATTGAAGGCACCTGGCTGTCTGTCACAGCCTCTAGTGTTACTTTCATTACTGGTCCACCACAGCTCACTTTCAGAATATATGCATTTTGAAGTTGATGTGGTTTGAAATATGTGGCAGAAACCAACCTTTTGAGATTTAAACAAATCAAATTTAAGAGACACTCCTATACTTAAATCACTCAAGTTCATGTATAAACCATACCTCTCTTTTAGTCTGAAAGACATGCTTTAGTTACACAAACAGAGACCTCATCATTATTCAACTTCAGGTTTTCACCTTAGGACTTCTTGAAACACATTCCACATCTCTTTAAAGTTCAGTCTTTGGGCTGATGCCCAAATCCAATCTGCTTTGGCAAGGACTTTCAGTGCACTCTGTTAAAAAATACTGTGATATGAAATATTTGTCTCAAATGGATGTTCCAATATAAGGATATTTTGAAACCTATGATGGAAATTTTTATGACAATACACAGAGAACAAATATGAAATAGTTTCTTCTTATAGGAATATTGAATACTAGTATAGGAGAGCCAGAGATTACAGATGTTCACATAAAGCAGTGCTGAAATCCTTTGTAGTTGACATATCAAATGAGAGATTAAAGGCTTTTAAGCCAAATTCTGGGGACTCATAATGTTTCTTGATTTGGGGGGAGGAGTATGAAGGAGGACTGAGTTCTTCAACAAAAGCATCTCTGCCAAGATATTTTTTATGTAAAGGGAGTCTCTATGAGATAGAAGAAAGAATTTTGCCACAAAAGTTAGAGATCTATGGCCTAGAGTCCCAAATCTCTGGGCCCTTCTCAGGCTGGTGTTCTACGATTTATATTGTCACAGAATGTTATATGTTGTTAAGATGTTTGGCTGGATTTACATCTTTTTTGCTGTAAGACCAGACTCCAGAGAACCATGAAGGAAGATAGGTTCTCCTTCTCAATTCACTGAAAGCTATTAAAAAATTATCCAACTTCAAGCAGTTGGCTACACTGCTCACTGACTTCTAGTTAGATGTGTGTTTCTTCAAGTACAGAAACCTAATCAAGATACTGAAAGTAGAGTGGGTTTATTTTACTAAGAAATTGAATTGTATGGAAATCTAAGAACAGGAGTTTTGGAAGAGGTGGCCTTGGTCACTCATGGGTTCCTACTTTCGGGGGGCACATTAGCTCTATGTTTCCCTACTGACTGGCTGCTTCTGTTCACTCATCCTTTCTGTTTCTGCTCAAGGATTTAACTTATTATGGTTCATTCAAGGCCTCTGTCTCATGGTTTCCCTCTCAGTTTCACTCAGACAGCTACTTCAGTCTTGAATTGGTTTTTCAATTCTAAATCCAGAGAGAGACGTTAGATTGGTCTGGTTTATATTTTCAAGCCAGACAACAAAGTTGCCTAAGGAGGGCTCAGGGCTGGGTCAGAGTCCAACAATTGTCACCAGGCCGTGGTGAGAGGGAGTGGAGAGAAGAAAGGACAATTTGTTTTAAAAATGGTCTCTGCCTCTCAGCAGGCCAGGAGCTGTGATTTCAAAAGTGAGGTGGGTCTGGTATGCCATGGAATTCTCTGAAAAACCCTCAGGAAAGGAGTGGAGTGTCAAAGAGAGAAGTTTGTAGGACAGAGTTGTGATGTTGGGGTGGGTGTGAGGAGAGGGACAGAAAAGAAACGGTGTTAAGGGCTGATGCTCCCTCAGGATCACCCTGATGGTGTGGGAACTGTGCAGGTAGTACTGTCAGCTTCAAGCTCTTACCAGGCCTCCTCAAGGCCATCCTCTCACTTGTGATTCACGTGTCAATAGTACTCTATGCTCAAAGAGCCACTACTGGAAATAGGTAACCTGGAGCTTCATTCTAATTTTGTTCTCTAATGTCCTCATCATAGACACTTTTTCATTTCCAGGACTGATCTACTTGACAACTATGAAGTGAAATTTCACACTGAATTCCCCTCGGAGCAGAATGTTCTCTAGAGGTCTCAGCAGACTTTCAAAAGCAACATTACAAATGTGGCAGGTGCCTTCCCTTGGCTTGTCTGGCATCCGGGGCCAGATGATTCTGACGGGAGCTCAAGCCTGTCTCACAGATTCCCCTTTATTGATTCTTGAAATGGCCCCATTTTCTTTTTTATAGGGGAGGAACTAAACCTCAACCAGATGCTTGTGATTAAAATAAGAGATAATGATAATAGAACTTTTACCAAGGATATGTCTCCTCCTGCTATCGGATAAATGCCAAGGTGAAAACAAGCCATTTATCTGCAAATAAACCTTGCCCTGGGGGTAGATGGTTTATTTTCCAAGTTTGAAACAATTATACTTTGACAGCATCACTCTCCTCTCAAGATTTTAGGTTTATTATAACATCATTAAAAACACATTTAGTTGGTATTAGTGAAACACAGTTCACAGAACTGTTGTGTAAAAGACAATTTTGACATCAAGATAGTCAAAAGCAGTCTCAATCTAATTTTCTAAAAATCCATATTTCTAAAAAAAATATTCCTTATCTTCTCATGAATTAAAGCATCTGATTTACTGACACTTCTTTGAAATAGATGGAATTTTATTTTCCTTTTCTGTAAACAATAATGATAGACTACAGTCATACCAAATGGTCAGTGTTTCATTTTATGGTATTTCCTGTTTTAGAATGTAGAAATAGAAATGCTTCAGTTTTTAAAATTATGTTTAGAGAAATTATTCCACTTGATGTTACAGCAGCAGTCAGCATGAATGCTACCTCAGAAGAAGAAAACTGTTTTTCAATTTTCTTTATGGAATCCCAGCTGTACAGAGTTCAAATCCAGGTGAAGCATCTAATTTCTTAAAATGGATAATCTTTGAACTACCCACCACAAATGTGGTGGGAGATTTGTTTATAAAGGAGATAAAATTCGCATTCTTGGCTCAGTCCAGAAAGTTCCTTAAAGAGGGGACAGCGTGCAATATATTATATCTCCAATGAAAAATAGATTTATCTGAACCTATATCATTAGTCAATCCCCTCACAATAGTTTTTGCTCCCTCCATGGTAAAATTCCTTGAAAGGGATGTCTAAATACCATTTTCATTTCCTGTGTCCCTTTTGACCATGAAGTTTGGCTCTTGTTCTCACCATTTGATCATAATGCTCTTGTCAATGGTGACCTCTATATTCCTCAGAGCTCTCCATAGCCTCTCAGCCTCATTTGATGTGGTTGACGACTCCATAGTCTTTGAAACTGTTCTTTGCATGTCCTTGAGGGCACCACACTCTCATGATTTTCTTTTTCTCTCACTGCTACTTCACAGTGTTGTCTGGAATGCCTTCTTTTCCCAGCTTCTGAAATGTCAATGTGTTCAAGGCCCAATCTTGTAAACTCTTACATATCTACACTCTCTCTTAGTGACCCTATCCAACCTGAAATATACAAGGTCACCTTAATAATTACCCTTAACTCCAGATTAGGATACTGACATGCCAAAAACAGAGTTGTGGACTTTTCTTTGCAAATTGATTTCTTTGGTCTTCCCCATTTTGTAAATGGCAGCAGTGTTCATCTAACTGCTCCAGCCAAGGACACTGGGAGTGACCTTTGAATCTCCCCTTTCCTTTCAGGCTCACATCCATTTTGCAGTAAGTGCTGTTAACTCCAACTTAAAGTATGCCTTGAACGTTACCTCTTCTAATTGCCTCCGCCACTCCCACCTGACCCAGTTTACCCATCTCACCCAACATCTCTACTTTGCAAAACGGCCAGAATTATCTTTTAAAAGTGAAAATCAGATCCTATTCCTCCCCAGTGCCAACTCCCCCACTGGCCTTGTATCACAGTTACAAAACCTAAGTCAGAGTTTCCCGGTGGCCATCAAGCCCTTTTGTGATTAGGCCCCTACTTGACTCTAGGGCCTCATAACCTACTGCTTTTCCTTGAACTCACCCTGTTCTACACACACTGGCCTGCTTGCTGCTGTTTGAACTCAAGAAGGTTCTAGCTTTAGGACTCTCCTTTCTGTAATACTCCTAGGCCCCTAGATTCTTGTATGGTTTTCCTTCTTCAGGTTCAGGTCTCAGCTTAAATATCTCTCAGAGAAGTTTCACTGGTCATTGTATCTGAAGGATCCATACACCTCTTCATTCTTCCCCTTGCACATGAATTTCTTCCTGACCTTTACTACAGGAAGCCTTTATTCACCTTTTTTACTAGCGTCCTTCATTAGAATATAAATAGCACCCTCCATTAGAATATAAACTTCCTGAAAGCTTATATTCTAATATAAGCTTTAACTTTAATATAAGACGGCTGAATGGCTGTTCCATTCCTAACTATGTTATTGGTGTGTGTCTGGCACAAGGAATATTCATTAGTGAATATCATTATTCATTCGTGAGTACTGATCAAGTGAAAAACTTTTGCTCTGTTCTGTTTTTTGCAAGGTGTAAGGTAGGCAGCTGAAAGAAGAAACATTCTATAGTAATTTCCTAACATATATATCGAGCATCTATCATGTATTGTAAGCATTTTTCATCACCTCATAGCAACCCCAGGTGGTAAGTACTATTATTAGTTCTCATTTTACATATGAAGAAACAGAAGCACAAAAATAGTTAAATAATGTGTCCAGGGTTACAGGGCTGGTGAGAATGCTAAATTACAAATATAGGCCTTCCAATTCCAGAGTCTAAATGTACCCATGTGTACAATACTTCCTTTCTGCTTCTTTCTCCTTCAGTGAACTTTTAAAAGATAGTTTACTATTGATTTATGGAACAAATTTTAACTTTAGGTGCTAGGATTAAACCTAAGGTTTCCTTAGTAAAATATCTGAACATAGCTTTATTATAGTGAAGTCATAATTTAATTCTTAAAAATGTGTTTCTCTTAATTTTTTTTTTAATCTTCTACATTGAAACTAGTAGACATTCAATAAGTCTTCGATGAACAAAATATCAAAACCAAAGTCTAGACATGTGATAAATTTATACTCTTAGAGTTACAGGGTTTATTTTTCTTCCAAAAGTGTAGTTTGTCAGTGATCGGGAGGTGGTAGTCAGGAGGCTAAAGTTACTGTGTGTCCTTTCTCTCCTTGACTATAGGATCAGGTACCACTTGGATCATCAGATTTTCTGAGTATACTTGCTCACAAAACAATTCTGTGGGGCATCTCATTTATAACAATAGTCAGTATTATCAGCCTAATAAACATTTTTGACAATCCATTATGTGCTAGGCCCTGAAGTAGCCTTTGGGGCATAAATGAATAAAGTATGAATCCTGCCTCAAGGAATTTATGGTCTGATAGGGAGGATAGACACATACGTAATTGTACTAATGAATGTAGATTGACCTCACATCTGTGAGATTTGCATTAAGAAAGGCTTCGCAGAAATGATATTTAATTTGAACCTTGAGAATGAGTTAGAATTTGTCATTTCAACCAGGGTAGTTGGGAGGGGGATGAAAAGCATTCCTGGCAAAACTTATGTGGCAGAAATAGCCCACATATAGAGGGAAACAAAATTGTCTTTTGGGTTTTCTCATTAGTAAGTTCATTAACTATCATTCAGTTCTGTATCCAGGCAATTTATAGCCAGAAGACAGAAGATTCTGAATTACTACATGCTAACGTTATCTTAAGGTTTGACATTAGGAAACAGTGTATTCTCCTAAACTCTGGCGACTTGATATTCTGTCCTAAAGGGACAGGAAGCAATAGAGTATTTTTCAAGTTATATATTAAATAATGATGACAGGTTGGAAAAAGAGCAAGGGGGATTCCCATGATACATGGGGACAAGCTGAAGCCAGCCATAGATGGCAGGAGTGTGGCATTCAGCACAACAGCCATGCACTTATTTGTCTTCTCGAATTCCTGGAAAAACTGTCATCACCAGGGACCTCCAGCAAAATGAGTGATGGGGTCATGGGCTGTCTTCCTTTTGATTTAGTGGAAGATGGAAAGCATTAAGTGCACCGTTTGTTGAGGTATTTATCTCCTGCATTGTCATATGCAGCTTAGCACAGAAAGCAACATGGAAAGAAACATTTTCATGTCAACGTGGCTCAAACTCTGCTACATGGAGAATTGGTGGTTTCAAGGAGACAGCTGAGCATGGAGGGCATCAGGGGGCAAGGTTGTGACCCCTACCCTAGTTTCAGCAACAGAATCTCTACTTCTGTCACTCTTTTGTGTAAGATTTTTTTGTCACCGAAGATTTCTCATCTAAAATGTTTAAAAAGCAACTGTTCTAATTCTAAGTGCTCTATAGTGAGAAATGAATCCTTCTTATGACTATTTTAATTGAGTGGAATTGTACTGTGTACACGCTTAGTGCCGCATAATGCACAAATCCATAAAATAGACTACCGAGCACCTTGTTTTCGAAAAGCTCAGCTTGACTCAGAAGCTGAGTCATTGTTCTGATGATGCACTTTATTTCATCAATTTAAGAAGGACTTTAAGTCTGTAGCCTCTAGTTTTGCTGAGAAGAGTTTGAGGAAACCTCTCAATGTGTGAAGTGACTCTACAACCTATTTTCATTCACAGTTGTAAGAAGCTGAACAAATAGATTTTTTTTAATTTAAGAAATACTCAATATCAGAGGCTTTTTTCTAGTTTTAGAGTGTTTGAAGATGTATTTGGAGTGGAAGTGTAGAAAGCAGGAAAGTCCAGGACCTAGATGGAACATGTGTTTCCTTAGTGGAACAAGCACTTGGAGCTGAGAGAAGGGACATCACCCAGCTACAGGCAACCTCTACAGACATACTGGAAACAAAAGGGCATAACAGTTAGCTGAGCTGTTCTGTATTTAGAACAGAAGGTGGGAGTAAGATCAAGGTAGGACCCCAGCAAGAGAAGATCAAAAATATTCAATAGATCATCAAAACAGGGCCCAGAAACAATGGCATATGTGGAGACCTGGTGAGAGAATTAGGTTGAAGTCCATTTCTTAGCTCGATGTCTCTAGAATATGGGCGAATGGGTCCCCGAAGAAATTCCAGAGAACTTTTGAGTACTATGAACTTGTAAACTTACATAATTTTGTACTGTGGAAAGAGTCCATGGCTGCTACGGAGTTTTAAAGAAGTCCACTTATGAAAAAGTTTCAGAATTGTTGCGTGGGATCCGAAGTTATACTGGACTAGGGCCAAGAGGACTTGGTGCTGAGATATCTGAATAGCAAACTACTTCCCGAAGAAGGACAAGAAGGAACCCCAGAATGTGTACAGGAGTCAGCCTACCAGAGGATTGGCTAGCCCCTGCTTTGGAGACAGTTAAAGGAAATTCCACTTTGTCCTTCCTGAAGTCGTCTCTCTAGAGCAAGAGTTTGGGCAATTAACAGAAAGTGCCACTTGTGGACTCATCAGTGGAGATCTGTAAGCATCCCTTCCAGTGAGCAACATGTATAGTGTACAGGACCTGGATTCATCAAATTCTTAGCTCCTACAGTGTATTGATCTTGTGTAGGCATGTAATGGACTCTAGCTCTCATGAAGCTTACATTCTAGTAGGGTAGTTCAACTATAAAAAAGATAAGTAACTATAAATTGTGGTTAGAGATATAAAAGAAATAAGCAGGGTTCTGAGATTGTATTAGTTAGGATAGACTGTGTTATGCTACAGTAGCAAACATCCTACTAAAATTAGTGAGTTAATACAACTCCTGCCATATATCATGGTCAGTTCACTGAGGCTTTGTTCCACATCATCGTCATTCAGAGATGTAGTCTGATGAAATCTCTCCCATCTGGAACATTATCAGTTACTGTAGCATAAGAAAAAAGAATGAGATAATCACATAGCCCCTCTTTAAACTTATGACCAGAGGTGACACATGCCACTTCCACTCATATTTCTTTGGTTAAAGAAAGATAAAGAATAGTTGAGAAGTTGCTTTAGGTAGTCAAGAAAGTCCTTTATGAATAGGTGATATTTGAGTTGAGATCTAAAGGATAGAAAAAAAAAAAAGCAGGCCACGTGAATAAGGGAATGAAATGAGGAGGGGAAGACGCTGCTAGTCAGAACAATACACATGGACAAGAGTGAGCTTGGAATTTTCTAGAAACATACGGAAGATATGTGTCATCTGAAAATAATGGAAAGTGGAGGAGACTGGTTGAAAATGAGAGCAGAAAGACAGGCTGCTATTTGCATTTTTAAGTGCAATTGTTGGCTATTGCGAGGTTTTAAGGAGTCTAGGGACAAAATTGAATTTAAGGTTCAAAACGTTCATTCTTGCTTCTCTGTGGAGAATGTATTATTGTGGAGCAAGGATGTTAGTGGGAAGAATGGTTTTGAGTCTATATGTCTGTGCTAGTCCAGGGAAAAGGCAATAGGGGCTTCACCAGTTCTCCACTAAAACAGTTGGGCTACTTTATTTAAAATGTTATGGCCCTTGGTTAAATCCAAGAACGGTTGCAATAATCTCTCTAGACAACCATTTCTAAACCCTGGCAGGTCTGCATTCCCAATTCTCACACACAACCTATCTGTAATCCTATTTCTCGGACATTGAGTAGCTTCCAGAAGAGTTGCTCCTGGGATTTACTCTTGTTTTTGTAAGTTATTGCCAATAAACAAGAAGTAATAGAAATAAGGGGATCCTATCTATGGAATGTGGGGTGGGTGGGCTAAGATAATCCTATAAACCCCCTTTTCTTTTTTTACTTTAATTTATACCATGGCCCTTATTAATTTAGTATGTCATCCATTCACTCATTTACCCACTGTGTTCTGAATGCCTAAGATGTCTGAGGCTTATGCTGGACACAGATAATCAAAGGTGTAGAAAACCACTTTGTTTTCCTCAAGAATCTTATAATCTAGTGTGTGTGTGTGTGTGTGTGTGTGTGTGTGTGTTAGAGAGACAGAGAGAGAGAGAGAGAGAGATGACATATAGTGCAAGATTATATCCATTATTCTCAACATGTGTTCTAATAATTTGACAAGAGATTATGGGTAGTAAATGCTAGGTCTGCCCAATAGTCTTCACCAGTAAGGTGTAACAATGCTTCCAGCTTTTCTTGGGTCACATGAGTCTCAGGAGATGGGCTTTGTCACAACTTTATAGATTAATTACCCTTTGCCTACTAATCATGAGAAACACATCATGTCATCACTTGATTATTCACAAGAGTCCAGAAAAATACTATGATGGAATTTTACTAGCCTTACGAAAAAAAGGTGTGTATGTGGAGATTACAGATCTCTAATTCTATCTATCATCTATCTATCATCTATTATCTATCTATATATCTATCTATCTATCCTCTATCTGTCTATATCCAGATCTTGGCTTGGTCATACAGCTGTTGCAGAAAGGCATCTCACATTGAAAACTCAGGAAGCCTTTGAAAATTTGGTTCAAATTTATTATTATTATTATTATTATTATTATTATCATTTATTACTGTTATTTAGCAATGCTTGGCCCCTCCAGTGGGATTTTCACCAAGTTCACTCTCAGGGTTGCTATGTATGGTTGTGCAGTTGTGCCAGATCAAGGGGATGAATGTGAGATAAAATCCAGCTTGCACTCTGCTTGACAAGCTGTATCCCCTTATGAGGTATCTACATCCACCCGGATAGCTCTTTAAATTGAAAGGTGGCTTGTAGGTAATTGGGACTCTGTTCCCCTAAACTCAGGTAACAACACCTGGTATTTGTAACAAAGCACCCAACAACATCTGGTGTCCAAATCCCTAATGTGTTTTCTGGATCCTCAATTTGTGGAAGAGGATCCAGCTGATGAGGTACCATGGGGATGCATACAGCGACTCTCTGTTCATGTGGCTTACAAAACTAAATAGAATGCCAGACGCCTTGATGAAAGTGGTCTTGACTGAGGCTGTAGTTTGAGTAGGAAGATGCATCATGCAGAGAGAGACGAAAGAAAATTTGAGACACCCAGATAGTCAAATCAGTCTTGCTGACCAGTGGTGTGTTATGGCCCAAGCTGGATTAATCTCCCATTTATTTATCACATTGTCAGGGCTTAGTTTCTGTGTTATTCAGCAGGTACAAAACAAGTGAGAGCCCATTAGCAAGGGGCTTCAATACCTGTGTCAAGGCTGGAGGAAGGGAATATGTTGGAGCCATCTGATTCTCTCTTATCCTTTTTTATCCCATATGTAATATACGAACAGTTATTCCTATCATTTGTGAGGTACAGCTAAGAGGTACTGTTTGCATAGGGTTTTGCAAAGTGTTCAATATGTAGCAGGCATTAAAAAATTAAGCAGTGATGGTAATAACAATGCAGAGGCAAAGAAGCAGTTGTAATCACATCGTGAAACTCAGTTTTCAGCTGGGGCCCTCTGGCCCTCTGATATGTGCTTTAACTTGGTCTAAATCCCAATCCACCCTCTTTCTGCCTTGTCTCATCCTTCTCTTTGTGCCTATTCCATAGCAACACACGTTGTTTTCAGTTGCTCAGTTGTAACTGCAGAAGAACGACACTGCTTCCAAGGGAAGGATCCAGACGTATATTCAAAGTTTCCCCTTTGCTGAAGACTTTGTGGGGGTGGAAAGGAAGTTGTAAGCATAGTAGAGGACATCATGTCTCTAGTGGTGGAAAGAAAGGAATATTAGTCTGGACTGGCTATAGCTTGGATGTCATGGACGAGAGAGAACAGTGGCACAGGGCTCTCAAGTTTTAAATCAAATGGGAAGATGGTGCTCTCATTTACAGAAATGTTATAACAAGTGACAGACTTCAAAAGGAACATTTTATATGATTATATATGTAATTTATGCTGTAATATTTCCCAAATATATATTTGCCAGGCTTAAAACTATATACTACCACTATCAACAGCTATTTTTAACTTTTATTATTAACTATGAAATTAGGTTAAGCGGAAATTCATACTGTTTTTCTTCTGTGGTTTGAAATCACCCAGAAATGATATATATCATATCTGTACAACAAGACCTTTAAATATGCCAGTTTATCAAAGATACATGGAATTAAGCAAATATAAATAAATTTACTTATAAGAAATCTGAAAATGATACAGTAAAATGTCTTTAATTGATTTGCATTGGAATGTGATGGCTGGTTAATTCAGAGGCTTATTGGGAAACCAATCTAGCCCTGATGTGGAGATAATGGACTGCTAATTGCCATGCATTTGAGCCTGTTAATATCTTGTTTCCCACCCGCTATGTTCCCTCCTGTTGGCACGTCTGCCAAGCAGATCGACCTGAGCTGTTGGATAAGGTTAAAGTGCTTAAGGCATTAAAATCTCCAGCCATTTCACTCTCATCTATT
Organism: Felis catus; assembly: GCF_018350175.1. Classification (NCBI taxonomy): domain Eukaryota; kingdom Metazoa; phylum Chordata; class Mammalia; order Carnivora; family Felidae; genus Felis; species Felis catus. The sequence goes on from NC_058376.1 coordinate 98,342,453, forward strand.
GCTATTTTTTTTTAGTATTTCAAAAAAGAAATGTTGGAGCAATTAGCTATCACAGAAAAATCATTCTCTTTTAATGCCACATAGTTTATATGTGGAGCCATTTGTAGTAAGGACATACAAGCTGGATCATGGGGCTAAGAACACATTTAGTGAGAGTATAATAGAAAAGAAGTTATTAATGCCTAAGGACTGTAAATATTTGAACTTGGACCAAGAAAAACAAACAAAAATAATGATTTTAAGGCAAACATTTTGCCTGAGTTTCCTAGTAGACCAATGAGTTATAAGGGTTGTGTGTTCATTAATCAAACTTATGACAGAGGAGAAACAGTGCTAATAGAAGGTTAAGAGCTAGAATTGACCTGAAAGATCAATTTAACCCAAACCAATGATTTTATAAGGAAACTTGAGGGCCAGCAAGGTTAAGTAACTTGCCCAAAGTTATCAAGCTAGTTAGAGTCAGGGCTAAAACTAAATTTCAGCTCAGGATTTTCGCACAAAATCACTTCCAGGCTGTGTGACTTAACAGTTGCCAAGCACATTGCTCACAAGGAGAATCTATTTGGTTCTTCATTCCTTTATTGAAATAAAAAAAAAAAAAACACTTTTTCTGAGGACCTACTGTGTTCCTAGCAGTTTTCTGGGCATTTTGGGCTTGGGAAACAAAAAGCTCTTGGCTTTAAGAGACTTACACACAATGAGCGGGTGGGGAGGGAGAGATGGTATATGATAGAGTGAACTCAAGCAGAATGTCAGTATGAGCATGGGGTAAGGAGCCTAAGGGGAAGTAGAGAGACCCTGGGGGTTGAAGGGGAATTTCTAATGATGGGTAGCTGCTGGTTAGGTCAGGAGGGAGAAGAAGCAGGACCCACTGTTAAACTACAAAGGTGTGAGATTTACAAAAGTGTTCCCTTTGAGTAGCTTAGCCCAATGGGCATGTGGCTTGGATACTGGATTTCAACTCCAATCACTCCTTGTGGCTGAATTCTGATGTCAGGCACAATCTCTATGACGTTAAGCAGAAGGATGTTTCGAGCCATCCTAGGAAAGCCTATACAACTTACACCTGTGAGGTGATTACTAAGGCAGGTGGCACAATTCCTATATACTTCTCCCACTCTTTCTCTTCCCAGCTGGGATTGCTCAATCTAAGTGCCAGACAGATGCTTTGCATTACTTACAGTACAGTTCAGTTTACACACATTATTGTATTACTCTGGGCTATAACAGTGTAGTTAGTACAGATTTTGAATCCTGCCTCTATCAATTATTAGCTACGTGAACTGGGGCAGGTTACTTCTACTGTCCTATAAAGTGCAGAAAAAAATGTGTAATAGGAGCCTTATGACATTGTGAGGGGCAAAAGAATAAAAATATTTACAGCACTTACAAAAGTGCTTAGCATATATAATAAGTCCTGTATAAATACTAGCTGTTATTATCTCATTTGATTGATAAAGTAAATCTATAAAGTCAGCAGTAGTACCTAATGATCCCATTTAACATATGACCCAGGCTATCACTTCAGAACTCAAAACCACTTAAGATTTTACAAGATCGATCCAGGTTTGTGGAAGTCCAAAGTCCTTCCTAAAGTGTTTTTTTGTAAATTCCTCCTGCCTTGCCTTCTCCTGGTTGCCTTAGTTCTTTTTCTCCACTCTGGAGATGGACTTGCTCTTTCTCATGAGTCATCCCTTCTTCTTCCACATCTCCCAATGTTTACCATCAACAACAGAGAGCTCTCCAGTGTAAGAGAATTGCACCTTACATAGCAAACAACTTAAAATTGTACATTAAACCTTTCTCCTGCTTGCCACAGAGATTTCTAATGCTTGGAATATCTCACATTTCCCCCACACTCTCACCATCTTGCTGTCATCTTTCTCTCTTCCCCTTTCTATTTCTTCTTTGACTTTTTTTTTTCTCTTCACAGTGTCCCTTCAATAGTAAGAGCCAAACAACCAAATTTATCTATTTATCTCATTTTCTTGTGCAAAGAAACTAAGCCTTCTTTTTTTTTTTCTTTTTTTTTTCCTGTCTTGGCTCCTGTTCTTAGAATCTTATCTTTTATCCCAAGTGTCTTAGTGTCTTATCACAGACCTTTGCTAAACAAAGGCAATTCTCTCCCTGAACCTAGACCAACTAAGAAAATTGATTTTTCTTCTCTGTTACCAATACAGGAGGAAACCAAAGCACAGAGAACTTATGTGGATTGCTGAAAGTTACCCATGTGATATTTAGCAGAACAAGTGCTTGAACAAAATTACTTTGACTCAAATCTAGTATACTTTCTGTTGTCTTCTTATTTAAAGAATAGTTATGAGATAGTTGAGTGTCTTGTCTTTTGATATATTTATTGAGTACACATTCAGTTGAAGGCACTATGCTAGGGACTAAAATTTCAAAGATGAGTAAGATTTAGTCTATGCCCTCAAAGTACTTAAAAATTTACTGTGGGCAACAGAATTCTTTATAGTTTACAAAGAAAATGACCTTGCATCAACTAGAGTAGTTCTCCTTTTGCCAATATTATATCTTGAGCTACTGCCTAAGACTTTTGTTGAAGAAATAGTTCATAGTTTAAAAAAAAAGAAATGAAAGAAAAAAAAGAAAGATAATCATTGATATAGATAGGTTAGTATGGAAGTCCTTTGGTTTACCGTTAACAGTATTCCTCTAATCAGATAATACTGTTATTTTTAATGACTCATTTGTAATTGATTCAAATAGTAATTTGATTCATTCCTCTTTAAATAAGCATGCATTGCTTTAAAATTCAGAAGAATATAAGGATGAAAATAATATTAACCTTGTCCTTCAAAAAGAATGAAGTCTTGCCATTTGCAACAACGTGGATGGTACTAGTGGGTATTATGTTAAGTGAAATAAGTCAGAGGAAGACAAATATCATATGACTTCACTCATATGTGGAATTTAAGATACAAACAGATGAACATAAGGGAAGGGAAGCAAAAATAGTATAAAAACAGAATGAGAGGCACACCAGAAAAGACTCTTAAATACAGAGAACAAACTGAGGGTTGCTGGCGGGGTGTTGGATGAGGAGATGGGCTAAGTGGACAAGAAGCATTAGGGAGGACCCTTGCTGGAATGAGCACTGGGTCTTATATGTAAGTGATGAATCACTGACTTCTATTCCTGAAACCATTATTACGCTATATGTTAACTAACTTGGATGTAAATTGGAAAAAAAAAATCCTCTGCCTACTCATTTAATTCTGTTAACTTTTTGCTGTATTTCCTTTTAGTTTTTTATCATAAAATATACACACATATAACTTGAGAAAAACCTTTCTATATATACTTGGTGTTATGGACTAAATTTTGTCTCCCCCAAAATTGATGTGGCAAAGTCCCAACCCCTAGTACCTCAGAATGTGACCTTATTTGGAGACAAAGTCTTTAAAGGTGTGATTAAATTGAAATGAGGCTGTTAGAAGGGGGCTCTAATCCAGTAGGACTGGTGCTCTTATATGCAGAGGAAGAGACAGCAGGTGTGAGCCCACACAGAGGAAAAGCCATGTGAGGACACAGCAAGAAGGTGGTCATCTGCAGGCCCAAAGCTTAAAGAAGCCAAGCCTGCTGACCCCTCGATCTTGACTTCTAACCTCCAGAACTGGTAATTAATTTCTGTTGTTTAGGCCAGTCTATAGTATTTTGCTATGGCAGCCCTCACAAACTAATTCAATTCTTATGATTTTTCTGCAGCTAATATTAGATCATGAGCATTTTTGCCTTGTCGATAAAAACTCTTCATGAGATAATATGCCAGTGTAAGGAAACATCATAATCCAATTAACTATTCCCTATTGTTAGAAATTCAGCTTTTGTGTCTGTTTGCTGAAGAACCTTCAAAGTTGAGAATTATTGAAGCCACAGGTTCCTTAAGATGGTCTGAATAGGAAGCTATTGGGTTGATTCTATGGGGCATAATAATACTGACAGTTTATTTCAACTAAGAATGGTAAAATATGCATCACACTTTTCACTGCAAACAATGTTACTTGATGACAGTGATACCTTGTTATTGCTATGATGGTTAAAAGCCTGTCCAATAACCCTCCATTTTCATGATCTTAAAACATAGCTATTAAGACTTGATTTTCAATGAAACTCTGCAGAGTCAATTTTCACATTTTCCTTTTTAAACCCTTCATTTCTGAATGTTCATCATGATTTGGTTTGAATTTCATTAACATGATAAAGGGGATTACTAGCAGGGGCTTCCTAGTTTCTGATTTTATCTTTGGATTCTTTAACAGCTTTGCTTTAAAATAGAATTTCATAGACTGCTACTTGATCATATTGATTAGTTCAGCTTACTAAGTATTTTAAAACAAAACCACAGAGATATTAAATCCTAACAATGGTTGCATATCTTCAATAACTGCTTCTCAGCTATTTAACCCACATCTAATACTACTTCTCACAAATAATCCAACCCAATAATACTTCTCACAAATCTGAAGCAAATAGAACAATTGTCTATTCTCTACTTGGTACATTATTTCCTGAGGATAAGCTTTTCCTGAAATAATTTGGAACTTTATAGAGTGATAAGAAGACCAAAAGAGTATTAATCAGGATTGCAAATCAGGTTCAAGCCATGCTTCTCTCACTAGGAAGCCTTGTGACCTTGGATATCTCCAGTGACATTCTTAAGTGTCAGACTGGTTACCAATATAGTAGAGGTACTGCTAACAATAGGCCCCATCCCTCTCCATCCATCACAATTATTAGGAACCAAAGGCAACAGGGCAAGCACTGGTAGTTATCATTACCAAGTGTGTAGATGAGAGGTAGTTCATTGACCTTTTCAGACTAATACATTCTTGGTGTTCTGCTTATGAGAAAGTGATGCATGGCATACAAATGCAGTGAGACCTTCTTAAAATGAAGAGAACAAGAAATCTTCTAGTTAGACACCTTCAGCATTTCCATGGTGTCAGGAAACTTCTCTCTAAAAGTTCACATTCCTATGTGTAGAGTTGCATATTTTGTCTTTTTTGAGAAGTAGGTTTTTTTTTTTCTTCTCCTAAACATCATTTGAAATGCAGAGACACAACAAGCAACAGTCTGCATTTCCTGGAGTTTGACTCACACTGGTATTTTTAGTGATTTACACTTATTTTTAGACACTTTTTTAAGTGGTTTACATAAAAAGTTAGCCAGTTTCTCTATTTTAGTGCAATTTACCTCATGTGCTCCTGACTCGTTTCTATCAGTAAGCTAAAATAAATAACCAATTAGCACAGTTTTGTTCGTGTTTTAGAACTGAGGACATTAGGTCTTCTTCATTTTGTGTTACTAATTGGAAACCATCAGTAATGGGGCATTTACAAATTAGTTTGGAATGGGAATTATTCTTTGACTTTTTAACTGTTTCATGGGGAATGAGTAACAGGAATTTTTTTTTTTTTTTTTTTTTTTTTTTTTTTTACTATTTATGAAAAGAAGGAAAGAAGGTACTTGTATTAATGAAAAATCATCTTGGCTAAAAAAGTTCTCAGATCATTGAGTGGATCTAAAAATAACTTGTGTTATGGAAATACAAAATAGATTTCCTCTGCCAATATACTCCTACCAAATCTGACGCTAGCCTACCAAATTGACCTTGGACTGTGTTGTGAACCAAATATAAACTTTGTGTTTGAGATATTTCCCATTTGGGTCTATATTACACTTTTTAATTCCTGGGGAATTTTTTTTTAAGAAAATGAACGATCCTGGACCTACTGAATTAGCATTCTTTGAGATGGAACTCCAGGAATTCAGGAAACTGGGGACTCTGAGAGACAATAAACTTTAAGAACCACTGAATTAGATAACTCATTTATCCTTAAACAGGTTCCGATGTTTGGTCAAGTTATTCTCTTTACTGAGGATATTATCTTCCATCCAACTTCACATTTCTGTCCTATTGATCTTCTAAGGCCTAATTCCAAAGTTATTTCTCCATGAAATCTGACCTGAGCCTTCCAGAGCGGAAGCAATTAGTTGAGGTTCCTTCTACTTTGCTTATACACCTTTGGTGGTACATACTCTGTCTTGGCAGCAGTTTGGAAGGGGACTTCCTTACCACTGGAGCTATCTTGTGGGGCACCTGTGTGGCTCAGTTGGTTAAGTGTCTGACTCTTGATCTCAGCTCAGGTCTTGATCCCAGGGTCTTGATCTCAGGGTCATGAGTTCAAACCCCGTGTTGGGCTCTGTACTGGACATGGAGCCTACTTAAAAAAAATAATAATAAAAATTAAAAAATCAAATTGTAGAACTAACTTGTAAGTTCTCTGGGGGCAGGAAGCACATCTTTTCTTTTTCTACCATCTGACTGAGTGCCCATACTCAATATTCACACTTATGTTTATATATTGTGAATAGCTCAATACTTATTAAGCAGAATTCATCAAAACTTCAGACTCCAATGGAAAATGGGGCAAACAACAAATAAGACTAATCCGTATACTTATGTAATTATTTAAAGAAAGTGGATTAGACTTCAAGCCTCAGGATAACCTGAGAATCTTTGATGCTTTTTATTAATTTCAAACTCCAGTTTCAGAAACAGTCTGTTCAAAAGCCATGTAGAAATGAGGTAATGCTGAAGAGTCTGAATACTCTTTATGAGTAAGTTTTCCAGACAAAAATACAAAACATCAAATTAGGGGCACCTGGGTGGCTCATTTGGTTGAGGATCCGACTTGATTTTGGCTCTGGTCATGATTCCTGGGTCATGGGATTGAGCCCTGTGTTGGACTCTTTGCTGACTATGAAGCCTACTTAGCCTGCTTAAGACTCTCTCTTACCTCTCTTCCTGCTCCTCCCCTACTCATGTGCACATGCACATATGTGTGTGCTCTCTCTCCACCCCCCCAAAAAAATCAAATTAAATTTAAAATTTAGGTAAACAAAAAATTTTAATATAAGTATGCCCCATGCAATATTTGGGGGCAATATCCATTGTTTACCTAAAATTCTAATTTAACTGGGTGTACAGTGTTGAGATAGGTTTCATCAAAATTCGTGCCTGTGAATGTGACCTTATTTGTAAATAAGCTTTTGCATACGTAATCAAGTTAAGATGAGGTCATCCTGAATGATGGTGGGCCTTAAATCTAATCACTGATGTCCTTATAAGAAGAACAGACACAAAGATATAGAGAGGAGAAGATCATGTAAGGTGGAGGCAGAGATTAGAATGATGCATCTATAAGCTAAGGAACACCAAGGATTGCCAGCAACCACTAGAAGCTGGAAGAATCGAGGAAGGATCCTTCTCTGAAGGCTGCATAGAGAGACAGAGACATGTTGATTACAAACTTTCAGTCTTCAGATCTGTGAAAAAATAAATTTTTGTTTTAAGGAACCTACTGTGTGGCACTTTGATATAGTAGCCCAGGAAAACAATACACTGAGTGTCCCACAGTTTTTATTTGCTAAATCTGGCAACTCTGTGGAGATTCTCTTCAGTTTCCTAAGAATATTCATTTGGTCATATTGTCAGGCATCACATGATAGCAGGATGTGCTGTGATTATATGTTCATAAAACAGATTAGTTAATAGACCATAATTTTGATAGAAATTTGAATTGATTGTAGGACGAAATGGCTTCTTGACAGAATCTAACATTAAACAAAAATCCACTGACTTCTTACATAACCATGTGCCTATAACAAAGCCTATTTGAAATTTTGCTAGGATTCATCTCTCACTGTGAGAGGCATGATGGAAGAGCAAATTTCTACATGTGATTTTCTGGGTCAAAGGGCATAGCAGACAACCGTACTCATGTCTTCTTTGTCTACCCAGGTGGCCATCTGCATATAATTCCCATGCAGTGTGAGGATATCCTGAGTCTTGATGGCCTAAGAGTCAATGTGCTAATTAGCCTACTTGGCATCATAGAGCCAGATGAACCAGAGAGTTTATTTCATTGGAGTGACCCTCAATCCACAAAGAATGAGAGATGGTAGGTAAATCTGCCAACTTCATGAGTTCTCAGTGGTATAATGAAGTACATTCCAGTCTCTCAGATGGTCCCCAGTGAGACTGAATCCCAGTTGCCCACAGAGGTAACCTACTCATCAACACACCCTGGCTTCCCTTGCCTCCATCTCGCTTCCCCACTCTCTTATGTGCTTCCTGAAATCACATACCAAACAGTGTCTGAAACTTTGTCCCAGTATTTTTTTTTCTTTCTCTCTCTTCATTTTGGAAAACCCAAACAAAATCAAAGTGAACACACACTTAAAAAGCTTTATGTTTTAAAATAAATACCATTAAATTGCTTTCCAGAAAGATTGAATCTGCCTGCAATCCTACTAAATGATCTTTACTTTCATTTTTTTTAACCAAGTGAAAGACTTGCCCAAACTTCTGAATCCTGTGTGACAGAGATAACCCCTGGCAGCCAGATAGAGCTAGAATACTTTTGAAGGTACATTTTGTCATTAATAATTCCAGTGGCTGAAGTTTTAATGAATTGCTCAAAATACCTAACTCAAAAACCAGTCATGCTTTTGCGCAGTGAGTTTTAAAGCTTTGTGTTTCCATTCAGATCAGATAAGTATTTTTATTTCTACTATTTGGCTGGAAACCTGACATAATTTTAAATGGGGCCATTTAGACAAGATTCTTTTCATTTAAGCTTCCAATTTCTAAAACATAACCTCTGGTATTTTATGGTTTTCACTTTTTGAACATTCCTTATAGTCACAGGATGTAGACAAACAAATTTTTAATTGCCCTTTAAAGGAGATATTCCACCTTCAAATCTGTTTTTTCCACCTTCAAATCTAATAAGTAAAATTACTGTTAATTTTCTTGTCTCCACCCCCAGTGTTTCAAGAATGTTATAAATAAAAGTTTTACACTATCATAATAGGATATTCATGTGTCTGTAACAAAATAGATAAGAAAAAGGAGGTCTCTCTCTCTCTCTTTAGGATTAATAAAGCCCTTATATTCACATTCATTAAATCATGTAAATAAATAGAGCAAACCAAAGGGAAAGCAATTCTGAAAATCTATTTTTGTCATGCCAGATATATGTCCTCTTCAAGTAACTAAGATGCCTGGAAAAGGCTTATTATGTTTTCCTTCCCTTTTGGGTCTTGGTTAATTCTCTAATAATATTACAGAAAAATCAATGTCAATCTTCTAGAAAAGATCCTTCAAATGGCCCTGTTTTTATCAAGCAATTATTCCTGGAAATAATACCTTCAAGGTTGATTAGCAAGACTTTTCTAAAATAGCATAAATACACTGAAACTTACATGGTACTTACAGATTGTGCTGTAATACTTGTGCCATGGATACAGACATTTACCTTAGTCCAGCTCCATCAGTCCTAGAGAACCAGAAAAGATGAACCCTTATGGTAAAAATGATTATGACAGGAGTTAGAGACAGAAATATCTAGATTATGTGTGTTGTTTGTATTTGTGTGTGTGTGTGTGTGTGTGTGTGTGTATGTGTATGTACATGTTTATACATATCTTCTAAGGCCAGTCAGTCTGGGTAAAGATGATTGAGGAAAATATTGAGGTATCACTTGATTAGTAATTCAGTAGTACTGATTAGGATAATTGGTCAAAGAACGGCATGTTGAGAGATGGAGAAATGATCATTCTTATTACTTATTTCATCCAACAAGCGCCTTATCTTAAGTAAATGAGTCTTGATGGTGATAGTTCAGGTAGGATTTCTCATGTAAAAGAAATCCTTATTTTAAGTAGGGCAAAGGTAGTGTTATTAGAAATAATGATATGTACAAAACCATAAAATGTAAACCTCAAGAAGTTTTCCTTGCAGAAATCAGATTTGTGGTTACCAGAGGTGGGGGTGGGGTTTGGAAGAATTGGATGAAGGTGATAAAAAGATAGAAATCCTATGGGGCACCTAGGTGGCTCAGTTGATTAAGCATCTGACTTTGGCTCAGGTCACAATCTCACAGTTTGTGAGTTTGAGGCCCACATTGGGGTCTGTGCTGACAGCTCAGAGCCTGGAGCCTGCTTCACATTCTGTCTCTCTCTCTCTCTGCCCCTCCCCTGCTCACACACTCTCTCTCTCAAGAATAAATATTAAGAAAAGATAGAAATTCTTTTATTCTTCTAGCTATAAGATAAATACCTACTGCATATGTACAACAGATGATAATAGTTAACACGGCCGTATGGTCATTTGAAAATTGCTAAGTAGATACTGAAAGTTCTCATCATGAGGAAAAAAAAATTACTTTCTAAATATATCTATATGAGATGATGGATATTAACTAAACTTATTGTAATCATTTTGTAATGTACATAAGTCAACTTATGCTGTCACTAAACCTATACAGTACTATATGTCATTATTTTAATAAAACTGAAAGAAAAAAATTTTTAATAAAAATATAGTGAAAGATACATTTTTTAAAGAGATGGAAAACAGAGTTAACTTAGCTAGAATGATGGTCCAAGATCAAGGAAATGAAATTAATCATGATGAAATATATTTGCCCACACATACATTAAAAAAATTAATGATTTCATAGATAAGTCTGAGAGAAACCTGAAAATAGAAATTTATATTAAAAAGTATAAAAACTCTACTGATATTACTTGACTCCCTTGTTTAACATGTGGCTATCAAAGAAAATAATGGCATAAAAAAGTTTTTCTTTGATAAGTTCCTTAAAAATTAATATGGATAAATAACTAAGGCATTTTACCTATTTTCTATACAGAAACAGGGACTATGTAACTTGTTATATCCTATATCTGGACACTTACTGTAATCCTTACATGTCAGTATTATTTCCTACAATTTTCATGCAAACCATATTATAATGCAATGCTCATAGTACAGCAAGACTTGATGATTATTATCCTTAATAACAACTTAATTTTTTAAAGTGTAATCTTTTGGGGGGATATCATTTGTTTTGACAGCTTGTCAATAGAACATAATTCTTTGGAATTTTTCCTATTGCATATACTCTCATTGTTACCTGTCAGTCTAGGGTTCCATGAAGCTACCTACGTAATTTTACAGGCTGAAAGTGATGAGTTAGATCTTCCATGGAACTTGCTACAGCATAATCTGGAAACAACCAAAGGATAGAAGAATCAAGATTCAACATTAGAATCTTAGAGACTGTTCTTCCAAGTATGAGGGAGAGCATCACAAATACAGGGCAGTAAATTCTAGCCGTGTATAGCTGGTGACATAATTATGGTAACTAGACTTCTCATGGGAATCATTTTGTAAAATATAAAAATACTGGATCACTATGGTGTACACCTGAAACTAAGAGGTTACTGTAGATCAACTATGCTTCAAGAAGTGTAAAAAAATTTGGAAAGTACATCACAAAAAGGCTTGCATTCTATAGTGATTTGAAAGGCTGAATTGTAGCTCTGACTGTGGACATTCCAACTCCTTAAAAAGGAGTGCTCTTGCCCATCTTTGTATAATTCAATTCTGTAGATACCATTTTTCTTTAATAGTGTACATCTAGTGCCATCAGGTAATCTTTGGCTAATTGCTTCTCTTGTACCACAAGGAAAGCATCACTGGTTAAAAAAAATAGTGCATTGCATGTATTTCAATATGCTAGCAGCTTTTGCTCTTATACTGTATGTTAATACCTGATTGATGTTTTGGCATTTTCTTATAATGACAATAGTCAATGAAACGGCTTTGCTGTGGTTGTCTTCCAAGGAAGAAAACAGTGATAGAAATTGTGTAAAGTTAGGAAGGTTTGGGATGGCTATTCTTATTTTGGAGCTATTTTGACAAAGACTCTTTTCGCCATGCAAATCTAATAGTATCGATTTGTTAGCCTTAGGAAGTGATAATTTCCTGTTAAAAAATAAAATTTAGGTATCCAAGCATAACTTCTTTAAGTTTTAAATAAGTTTTGGGGTGTGTGGGTAGCTCAGTCGGTTAAGCATCCAACTCTTGGTTTCCACACAAGTCATGATCTTGTGGTTTTGTGAGTTTGAGCCCATGATGGGCTCTATGCTGGCAGCAGGGAGCATGCTTGGGCTCCTCTCTCTGCCTCTTCCCCACTTGTGCTATCTCTGTCCTCTCCAAATAAACATAAATAAACTTAAAGAAAAATTTTAAATGAGTTTTAAGTAAGGTTGCCTTCTGATAAGCTGGTGATTAAAATATTCTAGCATAAATTAAATCCTGATACTGTAGGAGCTTCTTCTATCAACAGAGTTAGCAAATGGGTGATGCTAAAATTGAATTATTACTGAATGAATGAAAGTCACTTTACTATCCCTGATATCGCCACCCTGGTAATTATTAATTGTTGATACACTTGCCCTGTGGCTAAGGGTCTGCTGAAGTTATATATTTACTTTCAAATCCTATGCTTAAATCAGAAACACAGGGGATATAAATCCCAAGTACCTATTTTATTAAAAGCTTTGCAGGCAATTTTAAATACGTGAGTGTGAAATCTTAACTAAGTAGTGTCTCTGATAACTAGTAAACTGATGTGGTATGTTGAACTGCTTACACATTAAATGGACTTTTTACAAAATGATTAGGCTGGTTTTCAGTTTTCTTCTTGCTCCAGAAATTACATTTTTGACTTTCACCATCAGTGTAATGTCTGAATCTTGATGAAATAGAACTGAATCTCTGTGTTAGATTCCAGATTCTTATCTGGAACTGTAGTGAACAGGTGCCCAGGTGTCTCTTATGAGCTGTTCTCTTGGTCATACCACAGACAAAATGGGTTTTTTCAATGGCTGAAGAAACAACTGTGGGAAGGCAATGCTCATCAGGACAGTTTTGATGATATCGCTATGTGATCGGTGTCAAGTGGAAGAATGTATAACAGCCATAGTACCTTTAACAATTAGCAGAGTGAGATAATATTTGGGAATGGCTTTGTTGATATCAGACATACTATGAGTGTTGCAGTGTGCATGTATCAGTTTTTACTGATTGCATACACTATGGAATCCCAAAATGAGTTAATCTAGAGAGAGTGAAACTCCTGAGCTTCAGTGCTAAGTGAAGACTTGGGGTTATGTGATGACAGATGGTATAGACTCTGTGACAGCTCTTGATTAATTTATATTAGAAACCACTGCTTTAGTTTCTTTGGCAGATAGAGATGGCTTGAGGCTTTCTTTAGGCAATGATAAACATCAAATTTGATGCATTTAAATTCTACCATTGTGGCTTCCATTTTAATAGCATATAGGGTGATTTTGTAAATATGTTCTCCAAGAAATCCCCAAAATGATGTTGTTACAACAGATGGTGTGACTCTGCAATATAAGAATTACTACATCTACCAGGAAGAAAATTTGTTTTATCAAATTTCAGTTTGATTAGAACTGATACAGATTACATGTATGCATTTGAAGAGCCATGGATCTTAAATTTCTTTGTAAAATATTTGGTAAGGAATTAGTTTGGCATAGGTTTCCAAGTTATGAAGAACGGTGATTTTTTTTTTTTTTTTGGATTCTACATATTATTTCAAATGGGGAGGAAGCCTTAGGTCCATAGTTACTCTAAAGCAGAGTGGCCAACATCAGTCTCTTATTGATAGGGTCCAAGTCAATTTGGATGATTAATCTAAGAGTTAATAATGAATTTACATTCAATAATATTGATAAACTTTATTCCTAACAGTTTTCTTTTCTCATTAGAAAAATAATGCTGTGTTAGACAGGAGAAATAGATCTAAGAGGATAAAGAGTCATCAAAGTGTCCTGCAGTAGAGGGAAATCTACTCTGATTTAATCCATCCTAAGATTACACAATTTCAGGCAGAATTCAAAGACAAATGTACAAAAGAGGAAAAATACCCGCCTAAAAGCCAATGACTTTACATGACAACCACTATCGGGACTTTAATGATATATTTTTGCAATCTGGCTATTATATATCCGTGCATGGTGGATTAAAAATGGCCACAAATTCTGTCACTCTTTCCATTGACAGGTTGACTTGATTGCCCACTCTGAGCTGGCCACTGAGTTCCTTAATTAATAGAATATGGCAGAATAGATGCTGTGCCAGTTACAGGCCTAGATTTATGAAGACTTTACCTTGAAATGACACTCTTGAAACATTTCTTAGACGCTGGACACCACACTGTGAGCACCCAGGTAGAGCCCATGTGAGGGTGCTCTGGTTGATAGGCCAGATGGGCTACTTGTTTTTGCTGGGATCCTGCCTCTACTGCCAGCCATGTGATCAGCCATCTCAGGTGGTCCAGCCTAACCAAGCCCGCAGATGACTATAGCCCAGCCCATGTTTCATGACACAGAAACAATCACCCAGCTGAGCACAGCAAGCCCACAGAAATATTAAAGATAAAATTGTTATTGTTTTAAACCATTTATCCTTGAGGTGCTTTATTACACAGCAATAGATAGCCAAAACACTTTCATGTCTGAAAAGAAAGCCCTGATAACTGTGTCTGGACAAAGTGCAGAGAATCGGACCTGAAATTATATTTAGTCCGAATATGAGTACCAGGTGACAAACTCAGCAAGAGCTAAAAACATTTCCAGGAGACTGGCCAGGGCCTAGCATCTGAAACACATGCGATAGCAATATAAGAATGGTTAACATAAAGGAATAAGTACCTCAAATAGTTGGCATTTACATTTACATTCACCTACCATGCTATCCAGAGACAGTTATACTCCAAGTCTCACATATCCAAAGAAAGTTGTCAGTTTTTAACACTTGGTGTAACGTGCTTGAACGTTGGTTGTATTCCTTTTAAGTCTTTATTAAATAAGTGTCATTATTACCATATGACCGATGGAAAAGATTTTGCATCTAGGGGATTTGAAATGTCTGAAGTTCACTTGAATTTAGAGAAGATGATCGAGCAGAAGAGTACAGTGGTAAAAGCTTTAACGGGTGGAATTGCCCACTTATTCAAACAGAATAAGGTTGTTCACATAAATGGATATGGAAAGATAATGGTCAAAAATCAGGTCACCGCTACAAAAGCCAATGGCAGCACTCAAGTTATCGATACAAAGAACATTCTTATAACTACAGGTTCAGAAGTTACTCCTATTCCTGGAATCACGATTGATGAAGATACAATAGTGTCATCTACAGGTGCTTTATCTTTAAAAAATAAGTTCCAGAATAGATGGTTGTCATTGGTGCAGGAGTAATAGGTGTAGAATTGGGTTCAGTTTGGCAAAGACTTGGTGACAGCAGTTGAGTTTTTAGGTCATGTTGATGGAGTTAAAATTGATACGGAAATATCTAAAAACTTTCAAAGCATCCTTCAAAAACAAGGATTTAAATTAAAAAATTTTTTTTTCAACGTTTATTTATTTTTGGGACAGAGAGAGACAGAGCATGAACGGGGGAGGGGCAGAGAGAGAGGGAGACACAGAATCAGAAACAGGCTCCAGGCTCTGAGCCATCAGCCCAGAGCCCGGCGCGGGGCTGGAACTCCCCGACCGCGAGATCGTGACCTGGCTGAAGTCGGACGCTTAACCGACTGCGCCACCCAGGCGCCCCAAGGATTTAAATTTAAATTGAATACAAAAGTTACTGGTGCTACCAAGAAATCAGATGGAAAAAATGATGTTTCTATTGAAGGTGCTTCTGGTGGTAAAACTGAAGTTATCACGTGTGATGTGGTCTTGGTTTGCATTGACCGAAGACCCTTTACTAAGAATTGGGGACTAGAAGAGTTTGGAATTGAACTAAAGCCTGGAGGTAGAATTCCAGTCAATACCAGATTCCAGACTAAAATTCCAAATATCTATGCTATTGGCGATGTGGTTGCTGGTCCAATGCTGGCTCACAAAGCGGAGGATGAAGGCATTATCTGTGTTGAAGGAGTGGCTGGTGGTGCTGTGCACATTGACTACAATTGTGTCCCATCTGTGATTTACGTGCACCCTGAAGTTGCTTGGGTTGGAAAATCAGAAGAGCAGTTGAAAGAAGAGGGTATAGAGTACAAAGTTGGGAAGTTCCCCTTTGCTGCCAACAGCAGGGCAAAGACCAATGCCGTGGTGAAGACTCCGGGAGAGAAATCCATGGACAGGGTACTGGGAACACATATTCTCGGGTCAGGTGCTGGTGAAATGATAAATGAAGCTACTCTTGCATTGGAGTAAGGAGCATCCTGTGAAGTTATAGCTAGAGTCTGCCATGCGCACCTGACCTTATCAGAAGCATTTAGAGAAGCAAACTTGGCTGCATCATTTGGCAAATCAATCAACTTTTAAAACAGAAGACTATTTTTCTGAAATTTCCCGGGAGCTTTCATAGAGGTCACATTTCTAACAGGAAATTCTCACAGCTCCAAGAATTTCTAGGACTGAATTATGAAAATTTTGGAAGGTTTTAATAGGTTTTGATGGAATGGAAACCATAGCTGAAATTATTCCATTTCATCCATTTTGAATAAATTTAATATTTTGTTTCAAAAAAATAGATTTTATATGTTTTATCTCATCCCATCTTCACAGTCCTGTAAAGGGATTATTATTGCCACCTATCTATTGATGATGAAAGTTTGGTTCTACTTGGCCAAAATTGTTTAAATTACAAATGATGTAACTGTAATTGAAATAAAATGTTTTATGACTCTAAAGACTATGATCTTTTCTCTATATTACCTAGACATTATACATGTGATCTCCAGAAGTTTGTACGTGAAATGGCAATAGACTCTTGTTTGTGATAAAATGTTAGACTCTTGTTTGTGATAAAAAAAAAAATAGACTAAAAAAATTGTTTATCATTAAAGGATTTCAAAGTAAAGTACATAACCAGAAAGTAAGGTAGGTCTAGACGGACCTATTTAGACCTATGCTTTACAAAGTCCATTTTTTTCAAGTGCATACCTGTATAAAATGGACAATATTCTGGAAATATTTGCACCTATTTATAGTTGCTGCTGTGAGATGTGTAATTCAGGGTGATTCAGTGCATGTGTGCATGTGTGTGTGTTTGGAATTCGCTTGTTAGTATACTTCAAATTTGTGGTGAAGTAATGGGTGATTTTTATCTATATATATATACATTTTTTTCAATATATGAAATTTATTGTCAAATTTGTTTCCATACAACACTCAGTGCTCATCCCAAAAGGTGCCCTCTTCAATACCCATCACCCACACTCTCCTCCCTCCTACCCCCCCATCAACCCTCAGTTTGTTCTCAGTTTTTACGAGTCTGTTATGCTTTGGCTCTCTCCCACTCTAACCTCTTTTTTTTTTTTCCTTCCCCTCCCCCATGGGTTTCTGTTAAGTTTCTCAGGATCCACATAAGAGTGTATCTATATTTTTTTAGTTTATTTATTTTTTTTAATTTTGATATAGAGAGCTCTAGTGGGGAAGGGCAGAGAAAGGGGGAGAGAGAGAATCCCAAGCAGGCTTTGCG
The DNA here is from genome assembly GCF_018350175.1 of Felis catus. NCBI lineage: Eukaryota > Metazoa > Chordata > Mammalia > Carnivora > Felidae > Felis > Felis catus. The sequence continues at coordinate 98,359,860 of NC_058376.1, forward strand.
CTGGCAGTGTGGATCCCTAAGGCAGGGTTCGGACCCACAAACTGTGAGATCATGACCTGAGCTGAAACCAAGAGTCGGATGCTTGACTGACTGAGCCACCCAGGTGTCCTGGGTAATTTTTATTTTTAAAAATGTTTTATTTTTGAAACCTCTGAGGAGTAGGATACATTTCTTATTGACATTCGTTGGTTTAGGAGACATATATTTTCATATTAACTAGGCGAGTATAAGGAAGACTGTCTAGATGCCAACATGTAGACAGAAATTTTCTCAAGTTGTTGTACAGGAATCTGTTTTCTCTTCTAAAACCTCAGCCTTTTCTATGACTTTCAGTCTTCTGGAATCATGTAATCTGAGACAGGGACTTTGTCTTGCCAGGATTTTTGGCGATTTAATTGGATTCACAACTTGACACTTGCATATCACCCAATACCCTATACCAAAAATACTTGAAAAAGAGGCCTTCTTGAATATGTCGTGATTTCTCCAATTGTAGTAATTTTCAACTTCACGACCATTTCTTTAATACATCTCTCAACCCAAAAAAGTACCAATAATCTTTATAAGGTTGAGAGAATAAAGTGTGAAAATCACCGGTAGCCTTTGTCCAAAAAGTTCTTATTTTGTCCTTTATAATTTCAACGAGTTCCTTAACACTCTTTTTGGGGGGAGATTGCCAAAAATCACCAGCCCTGACCTTACAATCCTGAGAACATGAAGCACACATGCTTTGCCTTTCCCACTAGAGCCTTGTTATCTGGAGGCTCTAACCTGGTCCAAGGTGAAGAATCAGACTTGTTTATTCAGGTCTTCCAATTCAAACAGCTGGGCAGTAAATGAACAAAGGAAAGTGATTGTGTCAGTGAAAGGTCAATCGAAGTTCAGGTCTTCAGAGTCAGCCCACGGAAGAGGAAATGTTTGTGCTCTTAATAGTTTTTGTCACAAATTTTAAATGTGTGATTGACTCTCAGGGCTAAAATAAAGAACGTTTATAAATACACTGTGAATTGTTTTCCCGGTGCTAGTAACAAAATGCTCACGTTTACAAAATGTATTCATCCTTAAGGTTTAGTTTAGGTAGCACAGCCAACCAGAAGAGTGTGGTGCCCCTCTTAAAGTCTTATAAACGTTTTCCTTGTACATAATTCTATTATAGGGCTTTCATATTTTACAACATCTCTCTACACATCGTCTTTCCCACTGACTTGTAAGATCTTTTAAAAATGTATCTTTTATAGTATTTATCTTTTTATCTCAAGATCTTACCAGAGGGCTCAGAAGCAGTAGCTATTCAATGAATGTTTTAATAAATGAATCTGTGCATGAATGAATAAACTAAATCTTTCCCAATATCCACTACTTATGTCAAAAAAAAAAATCCCTGCATCTCTTCCCCATGCTTTCCCTCCAAGTAACTTCTTTAAAGGTAGTACCATTGATCCCACAGATCTTAGCCACATTGCCTTTAATCTCAGATATTTTTTTTCTCTATTGTGATTGCTTTCTTGTAATCCCAATTTGTTTTCTCCTTTACCTTTGAGGTTAAGTTTGGAAAGTATGTCATTCTGGAGATCCCTGAGATTCAAGAGGGCTACTTGCTATTTTGAGCCTTTCCACTAGTTATTGTGACAGTGGAATATACTGTCGATATTAATTGGTTTCTCTGATAAGTTCCTGTTGTGTAATTCAGTGCAGGAAATGGAAATCATGAACCAGTTATACATTTTCATAAATATCGACAAATAAAACATAGGACAGTTTTACGCCCAACTCCAACATTCATTTGTATCCTTTGTCACCTGGATTGCAATATCCTTAAGTATATATTTTCCACTATTAGTCTGCTGCAAACTTGGTATGTGGTGGGCTTATTACAGTTTATTATTCAAATGCAAATTGGAGCTGCCAAATTCTGTGTGACTTAGAGCTAATTTTCCAAATAATGTTTGCTTTCATTTTATTAAGTTACTGCACATGTAGTATGTGGGGATTTAGTGTGACAATGGCATACAGAGCTCTGTGTCACCGTGAAAAGGGAGGTGTTTCTTGATTCTGGCCTCTCTGAAAACCTTCACTGATCATCACCAATGATCGTGACCCAGGATTATCCCAGCCGTGCACTCACATACACACCATCCTCCTGCATTAGTAGAATTGGCTCTGAGGGCTCCAGATGGACCACCAGTATCTCATGAGCTATTCTGCGGGGGGTAGGTTAGGATGATTTTGTGTAGTACAATTCTCATATGGAACCACCAGTCTGTGATGTCGCTACTCCTTGTCAAAGATAGATTTAATACTATTCCCGCTATTCTGCCAGAAATGTACCTGTTACATTTGCCATCTCACTTGACAAACAAAAATACCTCATTTGACTAAGATTGGTGTCACACACAGTAAGATGACCGGAGAGGGGAAGTTTAAAAAACAAAACAAAACGGCCATTTGGGTTTATAATAGCAAAAGCTCCCCTATTTTAAGCACTGTTTCCTTTCTGCAAAATAACAATCAACCCCCTCAAAACCAAGTACATTGAGAGTTGTCACATCTTCCTGAAAAGAAATCTAGTATTCCAGTTAACAGATGATACTTCACCTTCACCTTAGAAATAAACGTATATTTTAAAATTGAATAAGCAAAAGTTTTAAAAGGGAAAAAGTATGGCAAAGTGTCCTAATTCTGAGAAGAAAAAGACAGAGAGACTTCTCGTGGACCTCCCTGTTAAGATGATTACTCCTTGTTTATAATGGCTCTTCATAGAGGGAGTAAGTTCCTTTCCCTTCTTTCCTTCCTCTCCTTCCAACAAATAGTTTTAAGCATCTAGTATTAGCATATGGTGGCCACCATGAAACCAATGGTCCCTGGCTTCCTTTTACTTAGAGATTCCTGTATAATTTTTCATGAATCTGGAAGGAACATTTAGGAAAATACCACTTATCCATGGCAAAATTGCTATGTTCATATATATTAAAAGTATATATGCACAGAGGATATGGATAAACTATGTCTCACATGGATTTGAAATTTGAAACAAACCTTTGAAATAATGTAATCAGTGATACAAATGAACAATGCAAATTAAAGCAAAATACCGCATTTTACATATATTAAGTTGAAAATTTTACATATATCATATATATTAGTGGATATGAGATATTATAAAATTGCACTAATTTCTGTTATTGGGGTGGAAAATAAGCAAAAATCTGTTTGGAAAAATGATCAAACTGGTGAAGAAAAATTAAGTGCTCCTTGCTGTAATTCCATGCATTGAAATTTAGCCCAAGTGAAAAAAATCAAAAGAAAAAATGAGTATGTATATCAAGATGTTGAATGGAGTTTTGCTTATCATGCTAAAACATTATAATGTGGTCCAAATGTCCATTAATAAGGAAAGGTTAAGTCAGTTATACTTTAGTTAAATGGAATAATGTACAAATGTAAAATGATTATGGATATGTTTCTGTTTAAAATGTGTACGTAGAACTACATAAAAGAATGTGACATCTCGGGATGGCAGGACTATGGATGATTTTAAAAAATGCTTTAATTGCAGTTTTAATACTTTTATGGGTTATATAATAGGCTCACTGTTTTTAATTTAAAATTTTTTTAAGTTTATTTATTTTGAGAAAGAGAGAGCACAAGGGGGGGTGGGGAGGAACAGAGACAGAAAGAGAGGAAGAGAGAGAGAGAGAGTCCCAAGTAGGCTCTGCACTGTCAGTGCAGAGACCAACGTGGGTCTTGAACTCATGACCTGAGCTGAAACCAAGAGTTGGACACTTAACAGACTGAGCCACCCAGCACCACTCACTTTTTATAGTCATAATCAGTCTTGAATATTCAGGGGTCAAACTAATGTGTCTTTTCTTTTTTTCCCATTTTCTTTATTTAAGGTAAAATTTACATCCAGTAAAATTTACCCTTTTTTTAAAAGTTTTTTATTTCATCCTTTTGTTGTACAGTTCTGAGTGTTTTTTGTAAACAGCATATGGTCATGAAACCACAACCAAAATCCAGATATAAAACAAAATATTGAAAAAGTTCCAGCCTCTAAAATTGTATGCTTTTGAAAAAAACCAAAACATACAGTCATGAAACCACAATCACAACCCAGATATAGAACAAAATATTGAAAAAGTTCCATCCTCCAAAATTCAACTTACCCCTGAGAGTTAACTACTAACTACCGGATCCCCAGCCTTGGTTTTTATTCCCCCATAGTTTTGCCTCTGAGAGAATGTAACATAAGTGGAATTACAGAATATGTACCTTTTTGACTCTGGCTTATTTCACTAAGCATAATGCTTTTGAGATTTAAAAAGGCTGTTGTATATATCAGTAGTTCTTTCTTATTGCTGATTGGTTTCCTGTTATGTAAATGTACCACCATTATTTTATCTGCTTCCCAGTGGAGGGATATATGGGTTGGTTCCAGTTTGGGACAATCACAAATAAAGTTGCTACATAAGCATTTATGTATAAGTTTTCTTTTATTGTGTATGTTTTTCAAATGTTTATTTATTTATTTTGAGAAAGAGAAAGAGAGAGAGAGTCATGAGCAGGGGATTGGCAGAGAGAGAGGGAGAGAGAGAATCCCAAGCAGGCTCTACACTTTCAGCACAAAGCCCAGCATTGGGCTTGAACTCATGAACCTTGAGATCATGACCTGAGCTGAAATCAAGAGTCAGACACTGAATCCACTGAGCCACCCAAATGCCCCTTTTGTCATGTATATTGTAATCGAGATAATATTGTTTGCATGCACGGGTACGAAATAATACAAAGAGATCTTGTGTTTCCCCTAATGGTAATGTGTTGCTAAACTATTGTATAGTAGGACGGCCAGTATATTTGCAATGATTCTGGGTCCTATTTGAATCTTTTATTTTAGCAAGCACTTACTCTATTAGGTTTAGCATGCAGGTCTTGGCCTATTGTGGGCTGTGTTTCCAAAGACAGTGTCATCCTTAGAGCCTTGCCATGTTGTTTTGGATTCTTGATTTGCCTGTTGCCACTGGGACTCCTGCTAATTCCTGCTGGTGCTGCCTGTGGAGGTAGAAGGGCTTTGCCCAGGCCAGGTCACTGGGTGTCTGTGGATAGGCAGAGGGATCTCAGGGCCCTGGGAGTTACCTGGCCCTGGCTGTTTGAAATGTAACTGGTGCCCTTTTGACACTTCTGCCTTCCTACCCCCTTATTTATAGGTTTTTGTGTGAAGACAGGTTTTCATTTCACTTGGGTAAATATATACCAAGGAGTAAGATTTCCTGGTCATATGGCAAATATATGTTTAGTTTTATAAGAAACTACAAAAATGCTTTTGAAAGTGGTGTACTATTTTCTTACCAGAAATCTATGAGAGTTCTAGTGGGTCTGCCCCCTCACCAGCACTTCTTATTTTTTTTAGTTGAGCCATTACAAGGATAGTGGTAGCTCATTTTGTTTTTAATTTGTACTTCCCTATTTCCTAATGATATTAAGTATCATTTAGATGATGTGCTTGCTTTACATCCTTCTATATTTTTTGGTAAAATTCCTTTTCAAGTCTTTTACCCATTTCTTATAATTCTATTCTTATTTGCTTTTGAGAGTTCTTAATATAATTTGGATATAAGCCCTCTATCAATGGCTTGCAAATACTTCCTCTACTTTACGGCTTGTCTTTTCACTATTTAACCTTGTCTTTTGAAAAGCTGATGTTTTAAGTTTTGATGACGTCCAATCTATCAATCTGTTCTTTAGTGGATCATTTTTATGATCAAGTTGCATTTAATTTTTATATAAGGCAAGATGCATGAGTGAAGGTTCCTTATTGTTTTGCTTATGGATATCCAATTTTTCTAGCACCATTTGTTGGAAAGACTATTCTTTATTCATTGAATCTCCTTGCATGTTTACTGAAAATCAATTGAACATGCAGTTGAGCTTTGAACAATATGGGTTTGAACTTGGGCGCATTCACGTATAGTCAGATCCCCCCACCCAGCCCTGCACAAAGCTTTATTGTTTCCAGTTGGTCCACAGCTGTTAAGAAGACTCCAAAGTGGTTAAACAGCGGCCTAGTAGCTGAAGGGAGAGATTCAGGCAGCAGTCCTGACATCAGGGGGATGCCTGAGGGGATTCTCAACAGACTCTGGGTTCTGGAGGCTCCTACTCCCGCTTGAGAGTGAGCCTAACTTGCCCAGCCTAGTCTGGGGGCCAGCCTGCCTAATTCGTCACGTGGTCGCCATCTTCCTGGTGAGTTTCACCTGTTCCTCCCGGAAGTGGTTCCCTAGGAACTCACACGGCGCAGGCAGAGCCTACAGCAAGCAGATACAAAAGGGTCCACTTCAGGTCTTTCCCCAGCGCCGAGGCAGCTTCTGAAGTGTCCAGTTTTACTCCACTCACCCTGGGATGGCTCTGCACGTCCTGGAAGAGGGTGCTGCCGCTGCGCTGGTTTTGCATCTTCCAGAGACGCTGGGAACCCTTGCGCTTCGGCAACCGGCAGAAGTGTCCCATGCCTTCCAGAGCCACGTCATCATCCTGGTGGAAATAGAAGCTCAGAGAAAGGTAAGTGTAGAAGCCTGCGGATGCATGTTGATCAAGTGGTTGATGGCAGCTTCCACCTGACAGGAATAATTCTGAGGAATCTGGGAGCTTATGGTTGATTGGCATTAGAAGCTAAGCTAAAGAAAAAACCGTTTTGGTTGGTCCCGGAAGCAGAGGGTGGCTGAGACAATGGCTTCCAAGGTTGCAACGGGAAAAGAAATTGCAAGAAGGGGCATTCCTCCATTCTAAACACTTTTGAAGCAAGTGACAGATCTTGGGGGTCCCCAGGCATCCTACCTATATGAGTATTTTTTACAGCAGAGTACTGTACATATATTTTCTCAACATTTTTTTTCTCTAGCTTTATTGTAAGAAAAGAGCATTTAATACATATAACATACAAAATGTGTGCCACTAGACTGTTTTATGTTGTTGGTAAGGCTTCCCCATCAACATTAGGCTATTTGCAGTTAAGCTTGGGGGAGTTATAGGTGGAGGGATGTTATAATGGAGGGATGCCTATAACTCAGAAGTTATAGGTGGAGGGATGCCTTGGTGGCTCAGTCAGTGGAGCATCTGACTCCTGATTTTGGCTCAGGTCATGATCCCAGAGTCATGGGATCTAGCCCCTCATAGGCTCCTTGGTGAGCATGGAACCTGCTTAAGATTCTGTCTCTCTCTCTTTCCCTCTGCCCTTCTACCCTGCTCACACTCACTTTCTCTCTATCTCTAAAATAAAAAAAAAAGAATAGGTGGATTTTCCACTACCTGGGGATTGGCACCCCTAACTCCCACATCCACCTCCTCCCCTCCATATTGGGCAAGGATCCCCTGTATATGTGCCGGTGTGTTTCATTTTCTGAACGCTCCATCCAGTCCCATTGGGCCCCCAGGTCTATCCTTTCTCCAGCCCTGAACTGTCTTGGCTACTGTTTTGTGTGTAGATATCAGTTACTGTGAACCTCAAACTTGGTTCTGCTTTTCCAAAATTCTTTTAGCTAATTCAATTCACTTATTTTCTCATAAAAAACTTAAGATTACCTTGTGGATGTATACAAAAAACAGACAAAAAAGATAACAAGAAGTAACAGCAACCCTGCTGAGATAGCTAATGGTGTGGTCCTCAGCAGGCAGCTCCAGGTGTAAATTATTTTTCTGTTCCCTTCCCCCAGCTGTAGTTCTTTAAAGTACTTGAAAGGCAACCATCTTTTGCTGCCCTAACCCCAGATGCTTAAGCCTTTTTTTCTGTGGGAGGGGTAGATGAGAAGAGTGTGGGCAGGACCTTGTGCTTTGCCACAGCTGTTTACCTCTCTGCGGCTTGCACGGGAATGGAGGTTCTCTTGGGCCTCATGTCCCGACCCAGTCTTTTTCTGTGGAGCTCAGGTAGGGTTTTTGAAGACTGGGTGAGGAGTTGTGAATGCAGCTTGTGTCTGTGGTTCCCAGGGATTCTGTATTCTCATTCCTGTCCTCACTTGGAATTTAGAAATGGATTAAAAATTTTACCTGAATTTGGCCTATTGTCCTGTGGCAACAGGCAGATTCTCCCCCTGGGTATGCAAGTTCTTGTATCCTTTTTTGTCTTGGAGACTGCTTTTCTCCTTATATTTCAGGTCAGTCATTGGCTCTGAGACCTTCTCTCTCTCATGGGTTCAAGAAAGTTTTGAATTTGTTGATTGCCTGGCATTTGTGGTAGTTTTGGTTGTAATGGTGAAGCAACGTGCTTGCCAGCTTTCTGCATTTTAAACAGAAATCACAAGTTTCTCTGGTTTCTTCTAGGGTGTGGCAAAATGTTTGAGTAGGATTCCAACTTTCACTTGAATGTGATTTTTGGATTAACCTGTCTAGCCAAACTGACAGGTTTGAATCGTGGGCAAAATCATAGCCCTAAACACTTCATCTGTAACACTAAGGGTAAGAGTGAGTTATATCTGGTCATTTCAGTTACATCGGTCAGTTGTGCATAAATATATATATATATACACCCACACACTATACACACACACACATATATAGGTATACATTTTTTTTGTAAAGAAAAAATAAAACCACCTTTATTCACAGATAGTGTGGTTGCGTATGCTGATAATCCCGAAGAATCTACAAAAACTCTCTGAAACTAATAGGGGAGTTTAGCAAGGTCACAGGATACACTCTCAATATACAAAAGTTAACTGCAATGAACAACTGGAATTTGAAATTCTTAAAAGCCATAAAAAGTAATTTGATACGAATTTAACAAGAACGTTTAGGATTCATATACAAAACATTTATGAAAGCAACCAAAAGAAGACTTATGTAAATGGAAAGATGTACCACACCTCTTTTTGATGCTCCTTTCTTTCATTTCCTTCAATGTGACCGCAGTAAAAATCACATTGGTCAGTCTTGAAGCCCGAGGAGGGGGCAGGAGGTATGCAACAGAGGCAAAACGTAATTTGATGTAAATCATTAGACATTGGTCATTAGATTCCACCAGCAGAAATTTTATACTGAGCCCCTTTATTCTTGCAAGTTTTGTGCCATGTTTTGTTCCCCATTCTCTCCTCCTCTTTAGCTCCCTTTGTATATTTCTCTTTCCCTTTCTTCTTTTCTCTGCTATCTGCTCCACGTCCCCAATTTTTATTTTATTTATTTTTTTTTAACGTTTATTTATTTTTGAGACAGAGACAGAGCATGAACGGGGGAGGGTCAGAGAGAGGGAGACACAGAATCTGAAATAGGCTCCAGGCTCTGAGCTGTCAGCACAGAGCCCGACGCGGGGCTCGCTCACGGAGCACGAGATCATGACCTGAGCCGAAGTAGGCTGTTTGACTGAGCCACCCAGGCGCCCCTCCCAATTTTTTCTTTTAAGTTTATTTATTTTGACAGAGACAGAGTGCAAGCATGAGCTGGGGAGGGGCAGAGAGAGAGGGACACAGAATCCGAAGCAGGCTCCAGTCTCCGAGCTGTCAGCACAGAGCCCGAAGCAGGGCTGGAACTCATGAACCGTGAGATCATGACCTGGGCCAAAGTCGGACACTTAACCGACTGAGCCACCCAGGTGACCCACTACATCCACAATTTTTAATAAATGTATTTTTTAAGCAAAACTCCCTATAGACAATTTAGAAGATACTACTGCTGACAGTTTAGTGTTAGAAACTACTATTTATGTAATCTCCCACATGTTAAAAATTTCACATATAGCAACTCTAATTGTTACAACATTACTTTCAGGTAGGGGTTATGGCCCACCTGCTACAGATGAACAAACTCAATCTTAGGAAAATTAAATTATATCCTCAGGTAATGGAGTAAGAGGTAGAATCATAATTTGACTTTAAGTTTAGCTCCAAAAAATGACCTTTATTTTCTTTCAACTTCAAAGTTTGTATAACCTCAGATTTCACTGTATGATCATAGATTTATTGACACTTGGAAGAGCTGGTAGATTTTAATTTTTTTGGCTGGATTTAAAACAAAGCAAAAACAACAGCCAACAAAATGAAGAAAAATTGCCTTTTGGTCTTCACTCACATAAGGATTGCAGAGGGGGAGGTGATGGTTAGAATTTTATAATCAGGTTTTATCTCCATGCTTCGCAATTTTTTTTTCATAATATAGCTTTATTTATCAGCATAACATTTACCTCTGGCAGCCACTTGGCCTGTTTTCCATATTGGAATTGATTTTAATTCTTAATTCTCAATCTGTAGAAATGTGATAGAAGATTTAATGTAGATTTAGTGATTTTACCAGTTTAAAAATAAGTGTAGAGATATGTTATTAGTGAATAGAGTGAGTTTGTCATGAAGCTAATGAATACTAAGCTCTACGGTCCCTCACTGACTTCTTCCTTGGCCTAATCTTGTATTTGTAATTATTTTTATAGAGCCTCCCCTGCCTCATGCCCCCCACCCACACCATTGTATAAATTTTAGCTCCACAAAACTGATACCTCCATCCCTGGGCACAATTTAAAAACCATTTTTTTAATGTTTATTTATTTATTTTTTTTTAATTTTTTTTCAACGTTTTTATTTATTTTTGGGACAGAGAGAGACAGAGCATGAACGGGGGAGGGGCAGAGAGAGAGGGAGACACAGAATCGGAAACAGGCTCCAGGCTCTGAGCCATCAGCCCAGACGCGGGGCTCGAACTCACGGACCGCGAGATCGTGACCTGGCTGAAGTTGGACGCTTAACTGACTGCGCCACCCAGGCGCCCCATAATGTTTATTTTTTTTTTTGAAAGAGGGAGAGACAGAGCGTGAGCACAGAAGGGGCAGAAGAGACACAGATCCGAAGCAGGCTCCAGGCTCCGAGCTGTCAACACAGAGCCTGACCTGGGGCTTGAACTCCCAAACTGTGAGATCACGACCTGAGCCAAAGTCGGATGCTTAACTGACTTAGCCACCTAGGTGCTCCATCACAATTTTTGATCTTTCATAGTTTTAAGTATATTTCTACCAGTGTGGCTGAGAAAGGTTTTAGATAGTCTTATTTTACTTCTGCTTATCATAAAGTCTCACAGGAATCAGGCTGCTCTTTAATTAAGAGGAAATAGTATTCCAATAAGCTATCATTTGCAACAACAAAGCACTTCTGAAAAATGGCTTTTGGCAAATAAATGCAAAGATATCTTTTAGATAATTACCTATCTGTGTTCAGTATTGAAAGCTTTGTGTTACAAAAAATTGAGTAAAACATCAAGAATGTGCAGGTATATTGCTTTAGAGACAATATAGAAAATGAGGGCAAAAAAACCATCTGAATATAGAGGAATGAAAAACATAAATGAATTGAGTAAATGTGACTGCAATAAACTATTTTTAGGCTATCATTGCTGAAGGCTTTTCTTTATGACTGGTAATTTTGAGAAAATATGCTGTACAATTGATCAAAACCTAATATAAAAGTAATTGTTACACATTACTCTGGGTAATTCTCAAGAAGTGCATTCCTGACAATAAAAGACAGTTATGATGTACACAACTTCAGTATACCACCTTGTTTGCAAGTGCCACTCATTTTTGAATACAAATTAAAATTCTCCCAACTCAGGTAAGAATTGCCAACTTAAATTTCATATGCTCAATGAAATGTGTCTGTTTTGAAAGGCAAAATCACTTTGCCTACTGTGCATTGTGAATGATGAGTTTTCTACACCTGGAAGATATTTGGTTCTATAATTGTAATGATGTTGACCATACTTAGTTGATTTTTGTGATTTATTAAACAACTATAGTATTCTATTTGCTTTTACAAATCACCATAACATTCATTATACTCTTGGACTTTAGGATGAAAAAACCAGCAAAAACATTCTAAGTCAAAAATAGGTTATAGATCTATTGGTGGTAGGTAATGAGAGTAATCACCCTCAAAGGAAAATTTGGAGGATTTGTTCCAATTTGAGATTTGACCTAAACATATATGACTTTATTTAGAATTGACTTTATGCGAAGAATTCAGTAAGAACATTACCTTATCCATCTTGAAAGTGACATTGTAAATTCTAATAACTGACGAGTCCTTCGTGATGAATATAAGATGGCAATTAAGGAAGCCTATTAATGCATTTGCCTGATAGAGGTCTGTGTGTGTGGAGGAGGAGATGGTGGTGGTGTGGGTCTCAGTCCCTCAGATAAGAGTCTTTGTCTTGCTGACTCTGTTAAGATTTGGGCTTCCGTTTTCAAGAAGAAAAAAAGCATGCAGATTTTTGAACTACCTCCCTTAATTAAGTGATTACATTTCAATGGAAAGCTCATGTAACATACTTAATTTCGCTCTTAATCCTTTTTATAGATGGTTTAATTTTGGAGTTAGATTAACCTCCAAGTTCTCTGGTTGATTGCAAAATATGGATATTCCACGGAAAAAGCACATACATTATTTGTTGGCTTTGTCTTTATCCCTGAAATTGTAGAAACACTTGCTAATTCACCCAGCTCAGCTACCAAGAGCTTCTGGTTAAATAAACTAATCTCCAGGGTTTTCAGTATCTGGTTCTTAGCTTTATTGAAAGCATTCTCCAAAATGTAGGGTGCACTTTTAGGGAACAAAACTGTATGCAAAAATCACAGCTCCATAATATTCTTGAAAAAAATAGTGGTAGGTATATTTTTTGGAAGTTATGTAGTTTATTTGGAGTATTACTTTTTCCTAGTAATTTTGATGGTGTTTTTTTTTGGGGGGGGGGACGATTCTGTCAGGAGAAAGGGGCTGTTCTATTTGGAATAGGCGTGCTTCAAAGGTTTACATAAATTAAAAAGAAAATACATTAAATGAAAACCAAAACTAAGGGAAAAAAAGTAGAAATCTATCGTACAATGAGATAAAAACATTAGTCTATTATTACAACAGGAAAGACCTTCATGTACATCAAAGCATAAGTCCTGAAAAGTGCTAGGTTGACTAAGTCAGTAGAAAGAAATTTTTTGTGGTTTGATATGTGGTGGGCTGAAATTGTGCCTTGCTGGCTTTTCAACTGATAGATGCATGTTGGACACAGCCTCCCTTTAACATTCATTTTCCCCACTGAGGCACTGGCTATTGAAAGATAGGTAGTAGAAGAGAACAAAGTGATCAGTGTTGAACATCAAGTCTATTCTATTGTTTTTGGTGTACTGTGCTGAGTTTTCTCTATAGATTTAAGAAATTTTGAATTTCATATGAAATAGAGAACTATGAACATAACAAAATCTCCCTCCCTCCCCCCCACCCCCATTCTTTGTGATAAAGAAATTGGTTAGCCTTTGTCCCTGGTTCCTGGAAAGTAACCTATAAGTCCTAGGAATAGAGAATTTTGTTGGACTGTGTTCCCAGTTCTTGGGGGATGGCTTCTAAGTTCTTGGAATTTCCTAAGTGATAGGGCTGTCTTTTTATTCATGGTGTGCTTCTTGGACTATACCAAGGTGTGCTTCTTGAACTATACCTGGTAGTTTATGCTTAATGAGATGACTCAAGGTGAACGCCTTGTTCATGTTAAGATGACTCAAGATGAGTGCTGGCCATCAGGAAAGACCAAACACCTACTTAGAGAGTTGAAGCTTTGAGTCATGTGCTGTCAGCCTGCTGGAGATGGAGTTCTGCCAAGTGGCCATTGATTCAATCAATTATGTCTACATAATCAAACTCCAATAAAAACCACAGACACTGAGGCTCAGGTGAGCTTTCCTGGTTGACAGTACTCTGCATATTATCACGTATCTTTGTGCTAGGCAGGAAATGCATCTCTGGGGACCATGAAAGCTTCATTTTGAGAGCCCTCTCATACCTCACACTATACCTCTTTCCCTTTGGCTTGTTTTGATTTCTATATTTTTGCAATAATAAAACTATAATAGTAAGTAGAGTGCTTTGCTGAGTTCTGTGAGTCTTTCTAGTGAATTATCAAATCTGAGGGGTTGATGAGAATTTTTAGCCTGCAGGTCATAAGTGAAGATGGCCTGGGGACTGCCAAACCTGCAGCTGGTATCTGAAGTAATGGCAGTCTTATGGAGGATTGTGCCCCTAGCCTGTGAAATTGGCCTGATACTGGGTAGCTGGTATCAGAATTCATTGCATGCCCTAAACCCAATCTTGATTTAATAATGAAAACTCAAGAACAAAGATGCATTCAGTGATATAGACTTTTGGATGAGGTCTCATGAATAAATTAAATGAATAAAATTCATTTAAATTTAAAAAATATAATTAAAATTATGATATGAATCACATTTTGTTAGCAGGGCCTCAAATTAGATCTCAAAGGAATGGTTTTCATCTCAACATATTCTCCATATATCATTTAGAAACTCCATTGAAGTCAAGCCTCTTGTCGTTGGCTAGCTGTTGATTATTGTCAATGTCTGAGGGAAAGATGTGTCTCTTTTTAGATGAAAGCTGGTCAAACTTCATAGAGAATGTATTTGAAATTGAATGACAGTTTACAGCTGATGGATGAGGCCTATGTCAATAGAGAAGATAAAAAGATATAAACCAAGCCTTTAAGATTTAAGAGGTGGTAATAATGCAGCATAAATCTAATGTTTGGATTTAAAATTAATAAGCAAATACCGAAGAACCTATTAAATAGCCTTGGGAGTTTGGTAGAGTGAAGGGGAGTGAATCATTGTAATGGTCAGTACTTCCTGCTTAGTAAATAAACTAGATGTTGAGGTTTTATAAATAGGTCCTTCCATCTGCCTTTTTGTCGTTATTAAGGCTGAAACCCTGTGAAGTATCTCTGCAGGTTTAGTAATAGTGGATAATGTCAAACTCAGTGGGCTGGTCATTAGCACATGTAAAATGGACCAGTTCTAAGAAGACCTTTATAAATTACTATGGTAGAATCACTGTCTAACTCGTAAATCCATCTTCTCAGGGGATGTGAATTGGAAATAATGATGAGTTCCACATAGTGAGGAAGCCTAGTAGATAATGGTGACAGAAAGGAATTGGCTGGGTACATGGAAAAATAATAGAAGCTGGGAATATGGTACTGAATTGTAAAGATGAGAATCTAAAATAGTAATTAAAAAATGTTCCCATGAGGGAACACTTGTATCTTAGGGTATAATAATATCCTTAGGCTTTAATAATAGTACATTTAGATTGGTTTTTCATACATGGGAAGTAGTGACTTACTAATTTTCTGATTTCCAAATGACATTTGTAAAGCATACAAATTTTTTTTTACCTTGAGAATGACATCACTGTTATTACAAGTGGTGTAATATATAGATAAAATATTTTGATTCCATAACTGCATATACCTGCTATTTAAAAAAAAAAAAAAAACAAAACAACTAACTAGATAACCTGACTTCAGGTTTTGGATTTTGGTTCTTCCAAAATAGGGTTATTCTATTTCTCCAACAGTGTGGATGGTGGTGGCTTCTCTTTTGTGGATTAGTAAATTTGTGGAGATATTTGGAGAGTCTAGTCTTAGAGTTGAGTAGGTTTTAGAAATTTTTAGTTTATATATTATCACCATGTGCCTTCTTTCCATGTGGCTGACTGTAGACAGGTAGAGGTTCTGATTGACGACACTTAGTCAATGATGCAGGAAAAAATGACCCCTCCCTTTCTTCTTCCTGGCCTTTCATATTTCCATAAGAGCACATGATTCTTGGGGTCATTTTACAACAATGAAAGAAAAATCATAGATGAAATAATTCATCCTGAAAGTGCTTACCATGTACTCTCGTCACATGAGAAGTTTGTTTATGGTGCTTTCCAGCTTTTCAGCTAACCTCTTCCTAAATGATAGAACCTTCTCTTGTTCGTTGTAAATATTCTCCACATTTAAGGTTTTTAATATCATGTGGATTCTAGCTCCTGACTGTATTAGTTATAGTCTATTGCAGTGACTATTAGGAGAAATAGTAAGGTATATAGAAAGAGATGTACAGAAAGATGTATATTATGAGGGATTGACTCATGCAATTATGGAGGCTGAGAAGTCCCTCCATATGCTGTCTGTAAGATAGAGGTCCAGGAAAGTTGGTGTTGGAGTTCCAAGCCAAATTCAGTCCTGAGAACCAAGGGTATAAGTCTGTGTCTGAGGCCAAAGGCCCGAAAAGCAGGAGTGCTGACATCTGCAAGTTGGAGAAGACAGATGTCCTAGCTTAAGCAGAGAGCCAATTTGCCCTTCCTCTGATATTTTTCGTTCTGTTCATACCCTCAACAGATAGGATAAAGCCCAGCCGCATTGTGAGGTGGGGGGAGGGGGGGGTTCTTCTTTGTCTACTAATTCAAATGCTAATCTCTTCCAGAAATACCCTTACAGACACACTCAGAAATGCCTTACCAGCTACTTGGGCATCCCTTAGCTTAGTCAAATTGACACGTAAGATGAACCATCGCATTGATTACTCCAGAGTT
The DNA here is from genome assembly GCF_018350175.1 of Felis catus. Lineage (NCBI taxonomy): Eukaryota > Metazoa > Chordata > Mammalia > Carnivora > Felidae > Felis > Felis catus. Next base: position 98,376,236 of record NC_058376.1, read on the forward strand.
ACGTTGGTTATGAATTTCCCTCATGAAATGTGGCACCCAAAATTGAGGATTATACCATATACAGGATTTGACCAGTGCTGCTTGAGGGTATCTTTCTATTACATTAACATTCTAGCCAGCTCTAATAACCTGTTTTCTCTGTTGTGGTTGTGAAGTAAAAAATAAGCAAACATAAATAATCTAATAGATAAATAAACATCAGGTCTCCATTAAGCAATCCACCGTGAGGCCAGATTTTTGTCATTGTGTATATTGTTTTAAATAAATACATAATATTTGGATACATTCTCTTTTCAATAATTCAAACAATACAAAGGTCAGTTGAGTAAAAAAGAAAAAGTCCCTTTTAATCCCATTATTCAAATATACATCCTTCTCAAGAAGTAACAGTTCATGGCAAAATCTCCCAGACTTTTTCCGATGCATTTATGTCTATTAAGTGTTACAGAACGTAGTATGCAGTTTTTGCAATTTGTTATTTTTCACTTCTCGTATATATTGATAAATTTTCTATGTTGGTGACTACAACTGGCAGATATAGACATTTTTAATTGCTGCATCATATTCCATAAGAATGTTTCATAATGCATTTAACCACTTCATTAATTGGTAGATAGTCCTGTGTTTTCTAATTTTTGCTCTTATAGTGAAACACTGAGCAATACTACCCATTTTCTTTGTGTACGCAAATGGATTGCTTTTTCTAATAGATAAATACAAGAGAAATAGTTGAAGAATTTGTGCTATTAAACTTTGGATTTATATCAGTCATAGTTCAAGTAGAAAAACAGAGCCACCACAAGTATTATGGAAATAACGGGTTAATTATAGTGATTACAGCCTAAGTGAATGTGGGTTAGAATTTTATTTTATAGCCGATCAAGATTTGTCCTCCTGGAAGATGAATTTCATTAGCAGTGTGTACAACTAATTTGATGGTGAAAAAATATATAAAATATATATTATACATAAAATATGTATATATATAATAGTATATATATTTTATATGAAATTTTTAAGGCATTTGAAAAACAGAACTAGGACTTGATGTATTAAAGTTGGTAAGATTATGAGGATATAGATATTTTACAAATGGGTAGCTATGGTAAAACATTGATTTTTGAACAATAAATTATATAAAAATATGAGGTGAATTAATCATGAACAGAAGCACAGCCTGGAATGCATTGGGCATAACCAGAAAAATATTGTAGTTTGGAAGGAGGATTGATCATTTCCAGGGAAACAATAGAATACAAACCTGAAGATGAGCTCGTATCATGAAGAACTCAGTAGCCTAGTTCTGTTATCAGGCATAAGTAATAGGGCTGGGAGAAAGGGTAGTGGCAATGAGGATTAAAAAGGCTGGAGTCAATTTGAGATTGCAGAGGTAGAACTCTGGAGTTTAGCCTGTGGAAGAAGTTCAAGTGTGAAGGAAGTCACATTTTACTGTGCCTCTACTGATGCAAATTTGCCTTAGCGGATAGTTGTGAGCCCGTAAGTGAACATCTTAAAACATTTTAAACCATTGCCTTCTGTTTATAAGTCCACAGGCGCTGTTAAAATAGTTGAGCAGAAACCAAATGAGAAATAAGGGTTAAGAACTTTATCTGCTGTCCAGACATCTGTACCCTCAGCAAGCTGTCAAAAGAAATGCTGCCTGGAAAGCCAAAGTCACCCAGGGGGCTAATCAGCTTAAACACATGACAAAAGTCATAGACAATTCCAGAGTGCTAACTACGTTAACTAACAGTGCTGCCTGCCAAGGAGCTGCACATCACTGCCAAAATAAAAAGAATGGTTCCCTCTGCCGAGCTTTTGGATTTTTTTTTTTTTTTTTTTTTTTTTTTTTTTTTGCCTTTTCAACTATACTTGGAGAAGATAGTGGCAGAGAGGAACTTGAGAACACTCCATCTGGTGAGATAGCCAAATCACAAAGTGTGGCTGGTTTGAGTGCCAAGGAAAGGTAGTTAAAAAGCAGGTCGAGTGTTTGGGAATATGATGCTCCTTCAAAAATGTTATTCTAGCTCCAGCTCAGTCTTGGTTTGCCTTCTTTTCTAATTCTGGCAGCATGAGGAATTAATGACTGTTCAAAAATTACTTAAGGATCACTCCTGTTTCTGACTTCTGATCTCTCTGATGCTCATATTAAAAGCTCCTAAAGGTCTTGTGTGGCTGTATTGCACTCTTTTCTTTATCAGGTTTTAATATGAAATTGGTAAAGAGCAAGCGTGAGTTGAAGTGCTCATGAGTCATTACTGTGGAGCTATTATTCCCTTGTCTTCTTGTCACTTCGTTCACTGGTGTCACTGGTTAAATTTTGCTTCATTTCCTACACTTCTCAGTTGACAGGAACAATGAACTCATGACACTGAAATCTTGATTTTTTTTTTTCTGAAGATGACATTTTGTGTTGGTAACTTTATTAGTTGCTCTATTTGGAGCACTTCATATTCGAGGTATCTGGGTAGTTCATCTTACATCTTTGTTCGTCTGTAAGCTCTCAATCTGTCCATTTAAAAATTAAAAATGTGGCTTTGAGAGATGTTTCCTTTTTTATTTAAAATTACCCTGGAGTAATTTGTTCATTTTTACTTTGTAGATCATAGTTCTAATTTACAGTTCAAATACATGTTTTTCCTGAGTTTGCTGATAGAATATAGCCGAGACTTGTATTATGGTGTGCATTATGGCCTTGCAAATACCATTCTCTCATTTGTTCTCTTCTATCTCAACAGATGTTTGGCACCTTCTGTATACCAGGCACTAGGGATTCAATACCAAACAAAATTGACAAAAAATTAGTCCCTTTTCTCGAGGATCTTACTTTTTTTGTGGAGAGAGACACAGAATAAATAAAATATAGGTCAGATGGTGGTTACGTGCTACGGAAGGGGCGCAGTGAGTGTCAAGCAAAGTCAGACGGGTTACCATTTTAAAAGGGGGTCAGAGAATATCTTATTGGGAAAGATATTTTAGCAAAAACCTCCAGGAGTTGGAATATCAGGCCACCTGATCAAAACCTAAAAGCATTTCAGTCCAAGGGAACACCAAATTCAAAGGCCCTGCAGGGGGAAGTTATGTTCAAGAAAAAAGGAAGATGAGCATGGGTCTGTGGAGTGAAGGAAGGTAGGGGCAAAAGACGAGATCAGAGTGCATGGTAGAAGGGGGAGCAGACTGGGTTGAGCTTTGGAGGACATTTTAGGGACTTTTGTAGGCTTAAGGAGAAGACCTTGGAAACATGGGAGCAGAGAAGTGACATGATCTGAGTTCCGTGTCTGCACTGATGAATTGACGATAGTTACAGCTTTGCAAGGGTGAAGCAGGGAGAGCTCTAACATGTGACCTTCCCTGAGCTGACAAAATTAGTCTGGCTCTAATATTTTTGGAAATGTCATGAAATTTGAATGTATATCTTACTCAAAAGAAAGTATTAGAGCAACTAAGGACTTGGAATTAGAAATTTGTGATCGAATCCTAGTCCCGTATAAAAGCTGTGTTTTTGACCTTGGACAGTTTGTCTAACTTCTCAGTCTGGATTCCTCCAATAACATTGTCTTTGAAGAATACATTTTGGAGATTGAATGAGATAACATGTATAAAATTCTTCGTATGGCTTCTGCAAATAATAGACACATTAAATATTGCTAGTTACTTATTGTGTTTTCACATCACCATTTATGAAAGAATATTACATAGGGATTGCTAATTATTGAAGAGGAAATCATGGGCATCATTTTCAGTGAGTTATGTAAATAGTGTACTTTTCTCTTAAAGGGTATTGAAGTACAAAAAAGCAATCTCCTTGACTGGAAGTTTCAAGAGCAGGATAGATTCTTATCTGTCAACGGGCAGCCATTTACCATTCTTAAAGCTCTGATTCTGCTTGAAAACAGACTAACATACCAGATTAGCCCTACAAAGCCATTTCACCTTCTCCCTGAGAGAATGGATAATAACCTGACTCATGTGCCACAGAATGCCAGTTTCACTCATTTAGCACTCTGCGCCTGGCCACAATGGGATGCATGAGTAAAAACACATGCTTGGACGGAAATAGTTTTGTATGTGTTAACACGGCATAAACATAGGACAGTTTAGGATTGCTGCCAGGCTGATAATGTTTGAGAGGAATAGGTTTAGATTCAAATACTATGTTTTCTAAGCACGATGGGCATATTCAGCACAGGTGAGTGGAGGCTCTGTCCACAGTCCTTGCAGGATCAAGCAGGCAGGGTGTGGCAGGCAGCTTCTACGATGGCCTGCTAGGACACCTGTTTTCTGATATTCCTGGCTCCCCTTGATTAGCTTGCCTCTGATCAGTAGACTATGACAATGTGGAAGGCATGCCACTTTTATGTTGGGTTATGAAATGTAGCTTCTTACTAGCAGACTTCCTCTCTTACTGCCTTTGATGAAGCAAGCTGCCGTGTTGAGAGATCCACATGGCAAGGGTGGCCTGCAGCCAGTGACCCAGCAAAGAACGGAAGCCTTGTTTCAACAACCCTCAGGGAGCTGAAACTTGCCAACAACCACATAAGTGGGATTAGCAGTGGATCCATCACCGGTTGAGCTTTAAGTTGAGATCCTAGTTCCATTTGACTTCTTTATTGCAGCTTTGTGAAAACCCTGAAGCAAAAGCCCTAGCTTCAGGGGTGTTCCTGACCCACAGAGACTGGGCAAGATAGAAATGTGTGTTGTTTAATGCTGCTAAGTTTAGGGGTGATTTGTTATGAAGTACTAGATAACTAATACAATAAGGGAAGAGGTTACTGGAACATTGTGTTCCAGGACCTAAATGTTGCCACTTGGAAATGACAAAGGTCATGTCTACTTAAAGCCCTTTTACAGAATTAGTCACAAAGACTTACCTAACTGCAAGAAAGCTACCCACCCCCCGTTTAAAAATAAATAAAGATTTTTAAAAAATTGGAAAAAATAAAAGGGTGCCTGGGTGGCTCAGGGTGGTTAAGTGTCTGACTTCGATTCAGGTCATGAACTTGCGGTTGGTGAGTTCAAGCCTGAGTTGGGTTCTGTGCTGACGGCTCAGAGCCTGGAGTCTGCTTCAGATTCCGTGTCTCCCTCTCTCTGTCTGTTCCTCCCTGCCCCCTCTCTGTTCCTGTTTCTCTCTCTCCATCAAAAATAAATAAATATTAAAAAAAAAAAAAAAAACTAGGAAATGTTGAAAGCGTCCATAGAACATTTGGTATAAAATGCTCTCTCCATCAGAAATGACAAAGGTCGTGCCACCATATTTTTAATGGTATGTTCTGGTACCAATCTAAATTCCATATGTAATCACTTAAGTAAGAACTGGGTATAATCACTAGCCAATGATCTTTTATCTCTTCTATTTTCAGCAAAATCATAAAGCTAGTCCATTGTAACAAATTGCCATTGTCTGCATATGATATTTAAAGAATTTTTATGTCTATTAAACACAATTTAAATTTCATTCTCTCATAACACTACTTTGAATAACAGTATTATTTTCACCTGTTTTGTAGAAGAAACCAGGAGGGGTTAAAATTTCTGCTCAGATCACAGAGCTAGAACTCGATCTGAAACTTAGGCCCTCTTCCTCAAAATATTGTACTTTCTTCTTTATGAAGGATACATTTGCTGGTCATTTTTTTAGTGGTAGGTTCAACAATGAGGTCTTCTAGACAGGATGTATGCTTACCAAAGAAAGCCATGCTGCAGAATATTAAAACTGCTAACTTGGACGTGCGATGTGACAGATGCTCTAAAATGATGGCTATTATGACTGCGATCTTTAGTCAAATGTGCAGTTTTAACAGTGGCTGGGCTGCAGTAATCCACACTTTAAAAATAGAATTGGTGAAACAACATCTATATATAAAGAGGGATCTATACATCAGGATCATTGGCTAGTGCTACACTGCTTGTAAGGAAATTTCTTGGACTTTATTGCTGGACCAAATTCTATCTTGCTGTGAGACCTTTGGCTCCACACTTGATTGACTTGTACCTCAGTCAATCCAGATGGAAAAATGGGGAAAAAGCCAAAACTCACTGAAAACCAGATGCTGCATCTGAGCTATGATTTCCTAAGTAAATGAATTACAAAACATTGTTGAGGAGAGGATGCTTTTGAAATATCCTGGCAAGACTCAGTCTTGTCCTATGTTAAATAATTAAAATTTAAATTAAAAAATATGCATATGTAAGCAATATTGTGAATTCCACATGGCAATAATTTGAACATAATGGCAATTGTAACTCATAGAAATGAAGTGACTTTTTTGAGGTCCTTAGTGAGACAAGAGTTGTTTAATGTTCACTTTTTTTTATAAATTCTTTTTTTTAACGTTTATTTATTATTTTTGAGAGAGCATGAGCTGGGGGAGGGGCAGAGAGAAGAGGGAGACACAGAATCCGAAGCAGGCTTGAGGCTCTGAGCTGTCAGCACAGAGCCAGACGCGGGGCTTGAACCCAAGAACCCTGAGATCATGACCTGAACTGAAGTCGAATGTTTAACAGACTGAACCACTCAGGTGCCCCTTAACATTCACTTTTTTGGGAAGGGGTAAGTTTGTACTGTTTGAAGTTGCCTTCATGGAGGTATTTAGCATGTGTTAACATATATGGAAAAAAGGTAAGGCACTTAAAATGAATCATGTGCAATTAATCATTAAGAAATGTATTTCCTAACAAGGCAAAAAAAGCAAATAAAAACCAGAGAAAGAAGGAAACCTATTATTTTTGACAATATAACTTTAAGAGAATTTTGTACTTACATATCACGTAGAGGACAAGGACAAACCAAATTCCAGTGTAAAAAAGTCATCAACACATGGTGTTAAAAATCTAGCTGCTCTGATCTTTCTCTTACCTGCACTGGGGATGCTGTAGTGTGTAGTAAATGGAATTAGAGAAAAGTCATTGATGGGTTTGGAAATTCAAATCAAGTGCACTCCAGCCCCAGGGGATTGCTGACATTCAATTTGGCAAAGTAGTTATAGCACCTACAGTTTGAATTACATAATTCCAACCAGAAAGAATTTTGCCCTCAGGGTAGGCTCAGGGTAGGCTCAGGGTAGCCACCTCTTTGGGCTGAGAGTTCCAATGTAAGCTGATACAGGAATGGGTGGTGGCCCAGGCATATTTCAAGAATTTCTGAGAGATCACAATATACTAGTTTATATGACATGGTACAGAAATTCCTAAATCACCAAAACAGATTTTTGTTGATTTCCATTCTCTTGTCATGGGAAGAACCACTCTGGTTCAACCGACCATTATTCTCCTTGCACCTACTCTGGCCTACATCCAATTAATATTCTACATGCAGAGAAGCTGAGTTTTGAAAATGCAGATCTGATTATGTTACTCACCTGTTTCCCTTGGGATAAAACAAACCCCATTATCATGGTTTACAAAGCCCCAAATGGTCTCCTCCTACTTTCTTCTCCATCTCCTCTCTAACTAGACTGTCTCTGCCTCTTCCTCTTCCCTTTACAACCCACTTGGACCTCTCAATCTTTCATAATTGCCTTTAGCCTCCTTTCTTCCACTGGAAACATTTCCTTCTCCACTCCTGCATATCACAAGATGAAGTTGTCTTCTGGCCTCCTTGAGAAAGTCCAATCTCTTACCTCAAAATCTTTCATTTTTAACACTTGGAAATACTTGCCATGGTTGTGAATTGAAGTTTATTTGCATGATCACTTAATTTAGTGAATATCTTTAATCCTACTCTTGATTCTAAGCTCTGTGATAACTGTGTCTCTACTGCCTACTCAGTTACTTGAAAACATTGTTTGAAAAAAGAACGAATAAATGAATAGAACCATATGTAATACGGTATGCCTGAATAAAATGTACATGGGATCATAGCACAGTAATTATACAAGTGATTCAGTAAACATATGACTTGGGAAGAATCTCTTTAAAAACAATTCTATTTTTCAGATGATGTAGCTAGCCCAGAAGAGGAAGCTAAATTGTTTGCTTATCAGCTACAATCTATAGGCAGTGGTTAGGGCATGTTGACTGTTAGGAAAAACCCTCTCTCTCTCCAAATGCTTGATGAAGGTGTAATGACATGATTATAGCCCATTTTCATATTCTCTCCAAACTGTGTCATGAGGTGCAGACAGAAAATGCTTCATATTTGGTGTTCTGTTTTATGGGAATTGTATTGCTGATTGTATCTGAAACACACATGATAATGCAGATACCAACTGTGCAATACATATAAAATACCTTCCCTCAATAGAAGATCTGGTTTATTGCTTGAATAAATATACCCCTCCTTTCTTAAGTCCAATGGAATGTGGTATCCCTTTGTAACAGAGACCATATGGCATTGATTTCCTTCCTATCCCTTGCTTTATATCACAGAGCAAAAATGTCACTACTGGTAACCAGTGACTTCATCTCTTTGGAGAGTTTGAAAAGTTACTTGGAAGAAGGAAGAATCATTTACCTTGGCTTGTGTGCATGTAAGCTCTTTTGGTCAATCTTGTCTGAAGCATGCTTTAGATAATTAAACTTACTAAATAATCCGGAATAATGATTTTTTCCTGCCTTTTAAGAAGGAATATATTTTTTGGGAAGTCTCCTGGGATCCTGACAGCCATGGTGAAATTCAGTTTTATTTTTCAGGGGATGCATTTCCTTTCTTTTTCTAGAATTTCTTTCTGGTGGTCCTAAACATAGAACATAGTAGCCAAGTGCACTGCCCCAAGAAGTCTTCCTCACCAGTAAATTTGTACCTGTGGCTATTTGCTTTATACATGACATTCACACAAGAGGGTTCCAAACCAGTCCCTAGGTCTGGGACATGTTCCTGTCCTGTTAAATACTGTATGTATCTCACCGTGGTTAATGGTGGAGAGAGGAACATGGAATGGTAGTAAGACCACTGAATTGACCCTCAGAATACCTAGGATCCGTTTTTGGCTGTGAGAAGTTCACTCAGAGTACTTATTACAGTTTCTAACAAAAAGATATTTCTGATATTGTTAGCTAATATCAGTAGCATTTTACTTGCCTGCATAATAACCAATTTTACTTCAGTGACTAAAATGCTGTTAAGTCTTGCCAATAAATCAAGGAACCTGTGGGGGATGAGTGAATGGTGTTGATTACTGATAACTAGAAAACTTGCAAATTACTATCAAGGAGTACATAGGGTAGAATATTCGTCAGTCAGTTCAAGGTGATTTTTGGAAATCAGTAACAAAATGAACAAGAAAATGATTTTGCTCATAGACAAATGAACTGACCTAATTTAACCTGGTATACATGTAGATGCTAGAATAGGAGAGATATAAAAAAAAAAAATGAGTCACATACATAGGCATAGTTGCCAGTACCTTCCAACCCGTGCTTCTTTGATCATTCTGCCATTTTTGTAGCCCTTCTGCTGGGCATTTGTATCCTTCATGAAATCTCCTCTTCATCTTTGGTGTTCTAGCCACCCCAGTCTTCTTTAAGTTCCTCAAAGGCCTATTACTCCTTTGGTGCTTTTCCACATGTTAATCTCCCCTGCTAGGAAAATCTCTCTCCTATGCATTGTTATCCCTACCTAATTAAATCCTGCTCACCTTTCAGATCTCAGCAAAAAATGTTACTTTCTCTAGAAAGCCTTTTTAAATGACCTTAGACAAGATTGTATCTCCTTATCCTAGCCGATGGCTCCTTCTAGTTTTCCCTCATAGTAATTGTCTTTTTTTTGAAAGTGTATACCAGGTGATCATTTTATCATAGTCTATTTTCCACTCTCCTGTATAAGACGGTAAGCTTCATTAAGGCAGAGACTGTGTCTGTCTTGTTCACTTTGTTATCCAAAGATGCCTAGCACACAGGGCCCAACAGATAATTGGGACTGAGGAAGTATTTGTTGAATAACTGTATGAATGAATTCCAGAATCCAAATTAATTTTGGTGAATACCTGAATGTGCTAGTGTTTTGAATAATTGCACACTATCACATAGTACTTAGGCTTTTTAATCCTCAAACTGAGGAATAAATAAGTGAAGTCAGAGGCCATAACCATCCCACAAACCAAATGGGAACTCTTTAGGAGATCAACACTGGCTTTCTACAGTGTCTACTGTGGTAACTTGGAATTGCTTTTGTGATTTTTCCTAACAGCTCTCTTATGCTTTGAATATCTACGAAGTATCAGTAAAATGGATTTTTTTTGGATCATAGCTGCATGTCTGATGTGTTCAGAGGGCTTTGTCGACTTTGCCAGATAAACCAACAATGTACAGGGGCAGAGATGAGAGGACAACTCAGATCTCCCCGGGTTAACATTGTTGATTTATGCAGCCCCCGGCAGAGAGAATACTGCTTGTTAGAGCCCTGCCACTGTGGCCTGAGCCACGGCTGGAGAAGATCCCAGAAAGTAGGGTCTTACTCCAGAGAAATGCAAGAAGAGAAGGCTGTTGAGAGAGGGGGTCCCCAGGAACCCCTGAGCTAGCACAAATCTAAGCATGAAGCATGGATGTAGGGTCAATCGATAAATGACAGAATACCTCAAGAAGTACAAGAGTCAGAATAACTGACCAACTGGGTTCCAGAAGAGATAGAGGTGAAGAAATAAGGAAATAGGGGTCGAAATATAGTCAGTGGGAAAAGGCAGGCATGGTTGGGTTTTGGAAAGCTTTTAAATTTAAGATTTTGGTTTTGTTTCCTTGGGTTATCCTAGATCTTGACCTGCTACATACTGCCGAGCTCAGACTTCAAGGATCTCTCAACCATGTGCTAGAGCCCATTTTCTAGGTTATGCCAGATAGTCATTGAAAAAGAGAAGTTCGACAACATAGATAATTCCTAATTTCCTCATTTCTAATTTCATGATTTCCCAGCTCCTTTCTCACAGGTATAAACCCAATATAGAATGTCAGATTGGATTTATTATGTAGCGATCTTTGAAAAACAAATGGTGTAGGGGCACCTGGGTGATTCAGTCAGTTGAGCATCTGAATCTTGATTTTTGGCTGAGGTCATGATCTCACAGTTTGTGAGTTTGAGCAGTGGGCTCCACGTTGACCTTGCATAGCGTGCTTGGGATTCTCTCTCTCTGCCCCTCCCCCATGCACATGCACACACACTTTTTTGAAATAAATAAACTTAAAAAGAGTGGTATAAATTCATTAAATTTTGTAGTGAAAGTGAAATAGATCAATTATCATGAAGTCAGAATTTTAGTCACTTTTGTGATGTGAATGTTCCTTTAAAAAACGTTAATATACTTTTGTGTATACTGTAATGGACCCGTCCCATATCCATCCCTGACTTCCACCCTCATCAGTGTTCCATGATTCTGACTTCATCTAGTATTTTCATAAGCATTTTCTTAGGGTTGCATTGGGATCTTTATTGTGACCAGTGCTGAAGGTTGAGTGGAAGTGCTGCGTGACATGGGGACTTCTTTTTATACTGTGCAGAATACTCCAGAGGGTTTACTGGAATGAGCACGTTGCCTCTTAAATGAAGGCAGGATTAAGAGATTTTCTTCAAAAGAAAGAACCTCTGACATATCGAATCATGTGCTTTTGAAATGTGGGATGCCAGGGGCAGAAAAGCAAAAGTGTTGCTTTTGGTGAGACAATAGTCTCCCTAATAAATATCAATTCTGTGCGCTTAAAATAATAAAACAATAGGAATCATACCTGTTTCTAAGAAATCTGTTTCTGCAAAGCTAAATACAAAATACAAAACACAACAATAATGCTTCCTTGGCGGAGGAAAAATGTCTACCTAGCTAGCTATCTTGTCTCTCCATATATATATATATATATATATACATATATATGTGTATATATATATGTATATATATGTGTATATATGTATATATGTATATATATGTATATATGTATATATATGTATATATATACGTATATATACATGTGTATATATATATATATATATATATATATATATGGCACATACACAAATCTGTACTGAATCCTCTAGGATCACCATTCAAGGGAATAATTTCCATGTTTTTAAACATCTCATTTCCACTTTCCTTTGTACCTCTGCTGGTGAGCACAGAGCCTGGTACATAGCAGATGTTTTGTTAAGTGTCAGTTGAGTTAATTTAGTTTGTTTTCTTGAACTGCAATTCTTCTCCTTTCTCTGCTGATTCCCCCCGCACTTGCCAGCCTCCTCTTACTACCCTATAAATCACTAACATCTCATGCACGTACATGCTCTTCTGTACATAACAACACGATGATGACAAAGACAACCACGACAAATCCTTTTCCCCTTGATTTGACTTGTAGAGGAAATCTAGTCAATGAGAAGGTATTGATGACAAGGACTCTTTGAAAAATTCCTTTCCCTGAATACGAAAGTCCTTGCTATACTGCTTTGCATAACTACCTTTTAGAAGTCACATTGAGATCTGTCATTGTGGGACATGGTGAAGCCGTGCAAGAAAGGGAGATGTTTCAAGGGTTCTCCTCAAAGTGACATTTTTCTCTTGAACATCTCTGTTGTGGTAGTGATACTGACAAAAAAGGATTATTTCTATTCTCGTTCTTTCTAATGAGGTGCAGTTGGAATAACTTATGGACACTAGAACATAGGAATTAAGACAATTTTCTTCTCCGTTTGATCTAAGAAGAGATTAGTCAGAAGAGATAGGTATTTGGTGGATTAAAAATAAAAGAAAGTCTCATAGTTTATTTGATATAGAGATTGGTACTCAAATTGTTCCTTCTTCCCTCCACCCCTTTAAACACAAAGGCTTACTTGTTCAAATTATTTTTAAGTGGATAAGACAATTTTAAAAACTATAATTTGTATTTATATATTACAAAATGTATGATGAAGCATTTTAAACAATTGCAAAGATAAGTGATTATTCTTGACTACAAATGCCGATCTTCTAAAAATTCAAGTATTACTGATCTTCACGAAGGAAATAATTACTTCTTTTTGGAATTATCATGACTAACTTTGCTTGAAAAATTGCTATTAGCTAGGTTTTCAGGAGGCACAAGTTATAAGCTTCTATAAATTAGGCCCTCTGAGATTTTTAGGGTACTTATAAAAGATTCTGTGTGGAAACATTAAACTTCTTTCTTAAAGCTGGGAGTTTAAGTGTACTTTATAATAAAGTATTTTTTTTAAAGCAAGCAAGAAAGCTCTTTTCATTCTATTTTTTTTTTCATTCCTTTCTGTAGATGTCACTGTAGCATAGCAAAAAGAAAGGGGACTTCTAAAAATCTAGGACTTATACATGCAAATGAAAAAAAAAAGGTGGTGATTTGATTTATTATGCCAGGGGTTGTCATATCAACAATAAGGTTTCCAAGCAACTAGCAGAATAAATTATTTTATAGATTTATTTGCTTAGCCTCATAAAATGGACCAAATGGAAGATACTTTTTTTTTCACTGTGATTATGTGGTAATTAAAAAAAGTCATTACACAGAAATTATGCATTAAATTCACATTACTAAGAAGAGTTCAAAATGAATCATGTGAATGTAATCAATGCCAAAAGACTTAATGAAGATTTGCTGCTTACAAGGAACCATTGTTGTTTCATGTTTAGATATTTTCAATAATTGGTTTCTGGGGTCTATACCATGATTTGTGTAAAGTTGTCCCAAATTGAGTCTTCAAAGAGGCTGACATATGCAGCCTCACTATGTGCCCTGTAAACATCCTACAGAATGACCCCCTAGAACCTTGATGCTCATTCTATTAGAATTCATACACATCCTTCGAATTTTCTACATACGCAAATGGCCTGTGTCAGTTCCTAAAGAGACTTCCAGAAAGTTACTGAACATATTAAAAAAATGAAGAATTGAGGGGCACCTGGGTGGCTCAGTTGGTTAAGTGTCCAACTTTGGCTCGGGTCATGATCTTGCGGTTCGTGAGTTCAAGCCCCATGTCAGGCTCTGTGCTGACAGCTCTGAGCCTGGAGACTGCTTCAGATTCTGTGTTTCTGTCTCTCTGCTCCTCCCCTGCTTGCACTCTGTATCTCTCTCTCTCTCTCCCAAAAATAAACATTTTTTTTTAAAAAATGAAGAATTGATTTTTTTTTATACAGTTGCCCTGGGGATGTTAGAAACTTGTTAGACATTCACAGTCCATATTCCCCAAACATCTTTGTGTGGCTTAAACATTTTCACTGCTGTTTTTGAGTTGCTTATGTCTCTATTTGGGAAAAGCCTGACCTGAATGTAACAGAGCTAGAATCCCCCGACCCTGTTATCTTTTGTGAGAACTTTCTCCAAGACTTTTGATTTGCTGAAATTGCTGATGGTATGAAAACAAACAAACTGATATGCCAAACTCCTCAGCTTAGGCAAGGGAAGCAAAAACCTGCCACAGAGTCTCGGCACAAGGTATTTTATATCCATCTACCACAGACCTGTTTGTCGATGGCAAACATCATTGCTGCCTATAGAAAGTATCCTTTTTTCCTTTGCTTTGCCAGGCGTGCTTTTTTTCCCCCTCTCACTTTCTTTGGTTTTTCTGGAAACATTATTTCTTGCAAAAACCCATAGGCTGTTCATAGCCAAAGAATCGAGAAAAAGCACTTGTATTGAAAAATTCCTAAGCAAACCACAGCCATCAACTGGATATTCCTATTTGAAACATTTGACAAATATATAGCTATAATTTTCTGGGCTCTATGTGGTGGGACATTTTCTCTGACCAATTCAGATGCATCTGCTCCATTATTACTAACATCTTTTATAACCTTATAGACAGTTCAGAGAGTCAGCAAGTGGAAGGAGAATATTTCTCCCTTCCAATGACATTGTCCTAATATTGTTATGCTTGTAACACGGTTTCCAAGTCGTGCCGCTTCTGCATCTTGGTCCAACTTTAGACTATGGGCGTTTTCTTCCTTTTTACTTTGTTTTATTCAAGTCACCGTTTCCTCGGAAGAAAGGAAAATCAATTTTGAGATTTATGACAATGCTGCATATACCCAGGCATTACAATAAACGCCCTTCCTATGCTGTGCTTGTTTGCTTGTTACCTGTCGATGCTCTACTTCATTGCTTCTATATCTTATTTTCAATAGCATGCTCTTAGGCAAATTTTCCCTATTATCTTCCTGGAGAAGTCCATCTGTTTTTGTCTTCCCCTGTCACAGGAAACAAATGGACAAATTTTTGAAGAACCTTATTGAGCCTAAACCTTTTTTTATTGTCATTTGCCATTTTTATATAAAAATTTTTGTAAAACCATGTCTTTGATTTCTTGATTGAACTTACAAGTGGCCACATGTGCTTTCCCATAGAGAACCTGGATCTATAATTACTGTTTTGAAATAGGTGGA
This sequence comes from Felis catus, assembly GCF_018350175.1. Taxonomy (NCBI): domain Eukaryota; kingdom Metazoa; phylum Chordata; class Mammalia; order Carnivora; family Felidae; genus Felis; species Felis catus. Next base: position 98,391,535 of record NC_058376.1, read on the forward strand.
AGACTTGAAAATACAGGAGAGTTTCTTGTTTTTCTTTTCTTTTCTTTCCTTTTTCCAGTATGTTTTCCTTTTGGTAATGGTGAAACCATCTTGATCAATGCTTGTCAAACTTGAATATATATACCAATCCCCCAGGGATCTTGTTATAAGGTGTATTCTGATTTGGAAGTTCTTAGGAAGGTCTGGGGCCTGAAAATTCTGGCTTCTAACAAGCTCTCAGGTAATGTCCGTGGTGCTAATTTTTAGGCCACACATTGTGTAACAAGGGCCTATAACATTTCTACAGTGCAGGTGAAGAAGCTGAAGTCTAGAATGCTGAATGGATACACCAAATGCCTTTTGAAAGAAAAGGTTTATTTATTTATTTTTTTTAGTGGGGGAGGAGCAGAGAGAAAGGACAGAGCGAATCCCAAGCAGGCTCCATGCTGTCAGCACAGAGCCTGATGCGGAGCTCAATCTCATGAACTGTGTGAGGTCATGACCAGCGTCAAAATCAAGAGTCAGATGCTTAACCAACTGACCCACCCAGGTGCCTCTGAATGCTTTCTTCCAGTTTATTACTAAATCTACCTAGAACTTAAGTGCTCCGAAGCAAGAAAAGACATGCATTTTTCTGTGCAGGTTGGATGAAGGGATGGATGGATGCCAACTTTCTCATGCTTGGAACCAGTTACGTTTATTCTTCATTGTATAAGCGGTTTAAGATTTGTTCCTCTTCATGAATGTTCCCATGTTTATTCATTGTTAAAATTGACGCAGAAGAAAGTTAAAATATATTTTTGAAGCTCAAAGTTGTCATTTTCCTTTAATCTGAGAGACAGAGGTTTGTGAAAAATAAGCAAATTTACATTCCAGTAATCACAGACTGTTTCATAGCAAAGGCAGGAATATTTTAACACCAGGAATTTATTATGTTAATATGTGTTTTTTTTTTAAATACGGGCTTTCCGATAGTAAAATAAGTTCAATAAAACAGATGGGATAAGACATTGATGGTGCAGCGATTAATTTTCTTTGATGATTCATTTTGCTGGCAGGGAAAAAAAAAACCCAGTAAATCTAAAGGCATGAATGTTATTCTTGGTGTCACTTAAAGCAAACTCTGTCATTTTGAAAATAAATTTCTGGACCAAAGAGAAACTGCTGTTGATACATTCTTCCCTCTCTAATATTTTCTGCTGTGGCTAGGCAACTATCGCCTTATGCCCATGCCATTCAGCGTGTATGCCCTTCAGAATGTTCTGGTTGGCCAATGAGATGGCTGTTTTCAGATGAAGTGGGGATTCCCATTCTGACTATGCTACGTGGATATTTTAGAATTTTACACCCAGGAGAGCTTGAGTAGTTGGCCTATGCCCATTCACCAGTCACTGACACATAATCTTTGTTTTAAAAGGGAAAGTGACTAAGAGATTGAAATTTCCAAGGCAAATAATTTGTCATAGTGAATAAAAAAGTCCTGCATCTGAGTCATGTGGAATCATGGGCAATGATGGATGAAAAAGAGAATTTTCAAGACATACAGATAAATACTATGAATGAGGTTCCGGTCAAAGTTGAGCTGGTAGCCTGGCAGCGATGTTAAAGCAGGTAGGGACAGGGGACCAGAGGAAAGAGAAACTTCAAAAGAGGGCCCATTTGGCCTCCAATAGAACATGATGAACCACCCTGATTTGGCAATTGTAGTTGAATAGTTTTCCTAAGACAGAGTGGGAATCTTAATTCGAGGATCCAAGAGATCAGAAAATGATCATGGATTGTATAAACAGTTGTGTGTAGGGGTGCAGTTTATCATGGAGAAATCTAATTTCAGTGGATCCTTAGGAATGCTCATGCCTACAAAAAATGAAGGCCCAATGCCTTACAGTAAAATGCATTAACTCCTGGGGGTCGGGGGGAAGAAATTCTAGGGAAATCGTGCAAGTGTGAATTAAGGAAATGTGGAGAGGATAAGTTACTATTATTACCAAGGTTTATGAATATGACATTTTACATGTTGTCCTTGTAAATTTGTTGCTTTCAAGAAGCAGGGCTTTTATTTACACAGCATTAATATAGAAAAAATAAAATAGAAAGTAAAACATAGTTTTGAGCAGATATGGTCTTTTCTGTCTATAATTAATTAGCCTGATTCAGTTGAAAAATTTAACAGAAGGAAATATAGTTCTTGTTATTTGTATTTTATTTTTATTTATTATTTTTATTTTATTTTTATTTTATTTTTGAGAGAGAAACAGAACATGAGTTGGGGAGGGGCAGAGAGAGAAGGAGGCACAGAATCTGAAGCAGGCTCCAGGCTCTGAGCTGTCAGCACAGAGCCTGACGCGGGGCTCGAACCCACTGATTAGAACTCACGAACCATGAGATCATGACCTGAGCCCAAGTTGGACACTTAACTGACCTAGCCACCCAGGCTGCCCGTAGTTCTTTCTCATTTCTAACTCTTTTCTGGACCATTTGCTCGGTGTTTCTTTTTGCCTATCTAAGCCCAGCTTAGTCCAGTTTGTAATTCTTTTGTTCAATAAGTATTTCTTGAAAGCTAATGACTAACCTAACATGGTCTTAAACTCTGGTGGGCAGGAAAAGTGACATTCTGATAAGTAAAATATGCTGCTTCACTCCTGTAGCAGCTTATAGTTTATTTACGGAGAACACCACCTGTAAAGAACAATATGTGGCCGAAAGTGTATGATTGCCCTATTGGTGCTACAGGAAGGAAATGTAATGGGATTTCGCAGCAGCGCTGGGACTCTGCGGGATGGTTCCATGAGTTAGTGAAAAGTTCTGCAAGTGTTTGGGAACGAATTCCAATGTGTGTTCCTTCTTTCTCTGTGTTTACTGATTATGTTTCTCTTCTAAATTACCAAACTTTTTTATTTCTGTTTCTTAACAGAAGGGGAAAGGGGCACCAAAGCCATCCTTATTCCTGAAGTTTGAGTCATGAGGGAGTTGATTGCATCCTAAATCCTCAGTGGAAATGGCACCTTGGAAGGCTGCCATCTTCACAGAATGAAGTAGAATTAACCACACAACGTTTTTGTATTTCAGTTTTCTCATCCACAAAGTGAAGATGTCATTTATAATTGGATGTGCATGTGCATGGTGCGCACGCGTGCACACACACACACACACACAAACATCTAGTTTAACTCCATAATAAAATGCATGTTATGGGACTCATTTCAGTTATGCTCAGTGGATCCTGTTGTCCTTTTTGTTGATGTATTCATTTCTTCAGTCAATAACTAACTTTTGAGTACCTGCTCTACTGGTTACTGGGTATATAGGTGACTAAGTCAGGCATGACTCTGCCAGCATGAACTTCAGCTTTTAGTTAGAAAAGACTTGATAAGAATAATTGCTGTAGAGGAAGAAAAACAATACTAGGTTAGAGAGAGGGGGATGGGCATAGAGTTGGAAGGTTGTTTGAGATAGTTTTTTAAAATAAGTGTCACTGAAGTTGTACAGTCTTAACTAGAAGATGCTGTCTATATTTTCATAGGGATGTCTTTCAACTAGGTGGGCACAGAGCCTTAAACTTTAAAGTACCTAACAATCATCTGTTGAGCTGGTTAAAATAGCAGATTCCTGGGGCGCCTGGGTGGCTCAGTTGGTTAAGCGTCTGACTTCAGCTCAGGTCGTGATCTCACGGTCCGTGGGTTCGAGCCCCGCGTCGGGCTCTGTCCTGACAGCTCAGAGCCTGGATCCTGTTTCAGATTCTGTGTCTCCCTCTTTCTCTGATCCTCCCCTGTTCATGCTCTCTCTCTGTCTCAAAAACAAATAAATGTTAAAAAAAAATTAAAAAAAAATAGCGGATTCCTGAGCATCTTCCTAGGTAAACTTGAGATCTCTGGGAATGAAGCCTAAGACTCTTCATTTAAAAACAAAAAAACAAAAACAGGGCAGTTCCAGATTCTTATACAAGTGGTTCATAGACCATAGATTGATAAAACACTTGCTTGAAATTGCAATAGTTTGGCTATTGCTGGTGATTTTTTCTTTCTACACATCAGTGGCCTTCTGAGTCATTGAGGCAGATTACAGCAGAGCTGATTAGAACTCTTGTATAAATAATTGTTGCCAATTTGTATAATTCATGAAATATAATAGACTTTTAAATATCATTTTCCTTTGCTTTTTAGTTTAGGGTTCCCTTTACCTGCCTTTACCTACCCTGAGTGCCAGAATCTAACATTTTTAGGTTTTAATGCATTCAATCCTGATATCCGCCGATGGCAATATGTCAAAGATTTGGAGAACACACTAAACAAAAGAATTATTTGAGCATGACTGAACCTGCAGTCACATGATCTGCGTTTTATCAAAGGCAAGTGCATATACCTTAAAAAAGTTAAATAAAGCATCTTAGAAATAGCACCTAGTGAGGTTCTATTCCACTTAAATGTGGCATACGCTAGTCATGGTTAAGAGATGAGTGATAATAGTAATATATAAATTGTTTTTCATTTCACCCCTACCCTTTTTCTCTAACATTCCTGTATGATTTCCTCCATAGAATCTGAATTTCTTTTTTTTTTAATTTTTTTTAACGTTTATTTTTGAGACAGAGAGAGAGCGTGAATGGGGGAGGGTCAGAGAGAGAGGGAGACACAGAATCTGAAACAGGCTCCAGGCTCTGAGGTGTCAGCACAGAGCCCGACGCGGGGCTCGAACTCACGGACTGCGAGGTCATGACCTGAGCCGAAGTCGGACGCTTAACCAACTGAGCCACCCAGGCGCCCCCCTTTTTTTTTTTAATTTTTTTTTTTAGAATCTAAATTTCTAATCTTTTTTTTTTTTTTTTGTCAACGTTTTTTTTTTATTTATTTTTGGGACAGAGAGAGACAGAGCATGAACGGGGGAGGGGCAGAGAGAGAGGGAGACACAGAATCGGATACAGGCTCCAGGCTCTGAGCCATCAGCCCAGAGCCCAACGCGGGGCTCGAACTCACGGACCGCGAGATCGTGACCTGGCTGAAGTCGGACGCTTAACCGACTGCGCCACCCAGGCGCCCCTAGAATCTGAATTTCTAAGGGAAGTTATTTCTACTCAGGGTGAGAATATATACCTTTGTCTAAATGGATAGAGAGAGGTCTTTTACTGGGAACTGTGCTACCACTAATACACAATCACAATAATTGAGACATAAAGTAGGTTTGTTTTTTTACCTGAAAGATTCCTATCTTCCCCCAAATGTCAGGTGGTTTTTTCTTTCCAAATCAGTGTATCTGTGTGGGGTCACTTCTTCCTCCCTCTAAGCCAACTCTTTCTCATCTCTCAATAGGGACCTAGTCATTTACAGATTCCAAGGAAACTTATAATGGTTTGTTTGTAAAGTATATGGGAGCAGGAGTGAGATTAACGTACTTATAAGTATGACACAACAGAAGCAAAGTTGTAATAATGCCTGAGGAAACCCAGCCTGAGAGGGAATCATAGTCCTTAGAAATAAGAGCATATGCATTTTAAAACCTTATAGAATTTTTGAATGGATAGAATAATAGAAAAACTTGTATTAGAGAAATCTGTTTATTTTAACATGGTATATAAATTCTGAAAAATAAACTAAGGGAAGAGAAAAAATTTAAACAGTTTGGCTTATATATTACTTCAGAGTAGGATCGGGTATTAAAAGAATAGTGGACTAAGAAAAACTGCCCATCTGGCCTCAGAAATTCCTCTGTACACTGATATAACTATGGTAATATAAAATAGATTTATTCTTTATGAAAATATCAGTGTACATTATTATATTCTTTAAGTTCAGTTGGGTTTTGAAATCTAGGCTTTCTGTAGACTTAGATGATTATGGCTGTCATGTGGAATGTTTGCCTACGAATACAACACAGTTGTTGGTGAACATTGTTTCACTGCAGTAGATTTTATAGTGAATCACTGGCAAATCAAATCACATCATGCCTGATGGAGCCAGATGATTTTCAAGGTACTCAAGAGGAGACCATTTCCCCTCCAATTATCAGGGGTTTTCCTCTCGTTGAGCACAGAAAGAAACAGACAAACCTCCAGAAAGTGATATATTAAGATCTTTGAGGTATGTAGTTACATTTGCACAGAGCAAAGAAAAGACAATGTCTCCTGGATTACCCAATATTTAATGGACACAAATATTTCTAAGGGGTTAGGAAATAAGTAACATTTATATGGGGAAAAAAACTGATCTTGCATTATATACTGCATTTGAGCTAGAGTTTTTTTTTTTTTCCCACCTAAATTTATGAGAAGCAGTGATTCACGGAACTTAATTTTTCTTTTTCTTGGAAGTAACCGAGAAATGAATGGTTTTTCATGATTACTTCATCTCTGTTCATCCCACCAAGGCATTAAGTACTAGTCAGGTTAGAGTCATTAATCAGAAATATAAGTGTATTCTTGGAAAAATGAACTAGCTATCAATCCTCGTATTTTACTGCACATTAATACATTTAGTGTTTGTACTCCATGCTTTTCCCATGCGACAGAATAAAATACTGTAATTACTAACAGCTTCCAGGAAACACATGACATAGTACTGGATAAAAATGGAGATTATTAGTTTAAAAGATTATCTGCCTGTATAGGATCGATATGGGTGCTATCTTTCTGTTCTCATACATGACAATGGATGGGACTTACACTGTTCAGATGACAAAAGTGAAAATGATGCCTTTAGAAAAACCCCTATGTTTGGTCAGGTACAACACCAAATGCTATGTTTCAAATGTGAATTCTATTGAATGGAAAACATATGACCAAAGGAAAAAGTCTATTTTGATAATTTCTGTAAGACAATTCTTTATTTCAGAGGCAGTGAGAATTGAACATCTTTATCTGAACATTTTCTCATGACAAATATAGTTTTTCACTGCTCTACGAATTCTCTGTAGATTAGAACATCACACTAAGTTCTTTTGTATAGCAGAATATCTCTGATTTGTCATTTGCCGCCCCCCCCCCCCCCGGAATTTATTTATTTATTTTTTCTATTTTAAGGTTAAAACAGCATGCTCTCAAAAGTCCTTTACTGCCCCCAAATGCTATAAAATCTTTGAATATCCACTCACAGTGTTTGCTAACTGTGTGTGTATTTTGTGGTTAGAATGGAGAATGGTGGTTTTTAGAAATATTACTAAGGAGAATTTCTAAATCACTATTTTAAAAATGCATATATTCTCCATATAACTTTATTGAAAGATGCATAAAAGCAAACATTAACAGAAACTGTAGTCTTTCAAAGAAAGATATTTCTTAAATAGAAAGTATTTCTTACAGATCTTTACATAATATGTTTATTATAAGTCATTATAAAAATCATTTATATGATCTTGAGTTATTAAAAAGTCTGATTTTAAATTTTGGTAACATACATAGTGGTGTGGCTATTCAGACTGAAAGTGTTCCCACCAAATCATTTGCTTTAGCAGTAGTTCTGACAGGAATTCGTGTCCTGATATTTTTAGTATGTGGCCAAGACTCTGAGAGGTTAAGGACTGTCCATCGTCACTTAATAAATGAAGGTGAGGAAATGGGGAGTCTTTGTTGCTGGATGTGATGTCCATTCTATTACCTGGACTTTCTCTCAGATTGAGTAATTTATTCCCACTAAGAGACGAGAGTAGATAGCATGTATAAATGTTGAGAATAGAGAGCAAGGGGCCTGATAATAACATTCCCAATCCAGATATTTCAGTTACATATTGATAGGAGCCTAATTTGATCAGTGTTTTTTTTTAAACTTCTGCTTTTATTATTTATTTTTACATAAAAGTGTTTTAAAACATTGCATAATAAAATCCACTAACCTTTTTCTATGTAGTTCATTCAGGACAATACTTACATATTTTGCTAGAGGTGCATAACAAAATACCACAGAATGGAGGGCTTAACAGAAATTTATTTTCTCACAGTTCTGGAGGCTGGAAGTCCAAGATCAGGGTGTCAGGTTGGTTTTTCCTGGGTGGTTCTGACTGGAGAGGAAGCTACTCCTTCCGATTGAAGCAGAATGCAGCTGCAAATAAGAACATCTTCTTCTGCAGCTGAATAGCGTCCGGAGATGTGGTCCTGGCCAACAAGCCAGCCCTGGAGACTATATACACAGCTGTCACATAGCGATAACTTAGAAAGGTACAAAGACTTTTTAAAACTGAGGTAGAATAGACATACACCAAACTCTCCCTGTTTAAATCATATAGTTTAATATGTTTTGACTTCTATACGCACCCATGAAAATGTCACCTCAATAAGGTGGTAGACATACTGATCACCGAGAGTTTTCTCATGCTTCTTTATAATTCCTTCCTCTTCTTCCCTCCTTGACTAGGTAACCACTGATCTACTTTCTGTCATTAAGGTGTAGTTTGCATTTCTGGAAGATCACATCCATTGAATAAGAGACTTTTTTGCCTTTTTGAACATCATAATTATTTGAGACTCATCTGTGTTGTAGTATGTATTGATCACTTTTTATTACTGAGTGCCATTCCACTGTATGGGTATACCAGTTTATTCAGTCACCTGTTTGTGGACATTTGGGTTGTTTCCAGTTGCAGATTTTTTTTTCTTTTTTTTTTCTTTTTTACCAATAAAGCTTCTGTGGACATTCATGTATACGTCTTTATATAGACATCTGATTTAATTTCTCTTGAGTAAAGAAATACCTGGGAAAGGATGGGTCATGAAGTAGTTACATATTTAACTTTTTTTTGTTGTTTTTTTTTTTTTTTAGAGAGAGAGAGAGTGCATGCAAGTGGGGAAGAGAAGCAGAGGGAGAGGCGGGGAAGGAGAGAGAAAGAGAGAGAGAGAAAATGAATCTGAAGCAGTCTCTATGCTCAGCACAGAGCCTGACACGGAGCTCAATCCCATGACCTGGGATTGTGACCTGAGTCGAAACCAAGAGTTGGTTAATTGTCTGAGCCACCTGGGCACCCGTATGTTTATATATATATAAACACATATATATATACACACACATATATATATACACATATACATATATATATACACATACACACACATATATATATATACACATATATATATACACATATATACACATATATATACATATATACATATATATATACACATATATATATACACATATATATATACACATATATATATACACATATATATACACATATATATACATATATACACATATATATATACATATACATATATACACACATATATACATATATATGTGTGTATATATATGTATACATATATATGTATATATATATACACATATATATATATACATAGACACACACACACATATATATGCATACACACACATATATATGTACATACACACACATATATATTTATATTTATATTATTTATATTTATATTTATGTATATTTATATATATTTCATTACCTACTGATTATGTATAATAAGTAGGTGATGACATCTCATTAGGGTTCTAATTTTCATTTCTCTAATCACTAATGATATTTAAGCATCTTTTCATGTGCTTATTGGTCATCAGTATATATTCTTTGGTGAAGTGTCCACATTTTTTTATCTTCTAAAAAAATGGGTTGTCTTGTTTTAGGATTGATGTCTTAAAAGTTTTTTATATACTCTGAAAGTTCTTTGTATGCTCAAGGATTCAGTCATTTTTTAAAAGATATATGCTTTTAAGATTTTTGTTTCCTCTCCTTGGTTTGTCATTTCAGTCTCTTAAAAGTGGTGTACTATTTATCAATTATTTTCTTTTATGGATTGTGCTTATAGTGTCCAACTCAAATTCACAAGAATTTTCTTTTTTCTTTTAGAAGCTTTATTTATTTATTTTGTTAAAATTTTTTTTAACGTTTATTCATTTTTGAGAGACACAGAGAGACAGAGTGTGAACGGGGGAAGGGCAGAGAGAGAGGGAGACACAGAATTTGAAGTAGAATCCAGGCTCTGAGCTGTCAGCACAGAGCCCGACGTGGGACTGGAACTCACGAACCCTGAGATCATGACCTGAGCTGAAGTTGGACACCCAACCGACTGAGCCACCCAGGTGCCCCTGTTTTATTTTTTATTTAAAACTATGGTCACCTTTGAGTTAATTTTTTTATCATATAAATATGGCTCAAAGTTAATTTTTTTTGCTTATGCATGTCAATTATTCCAGCACCTTTTGTTGAAAAAAATGTTCTTTTTCCACTGAAGTGCCTTTCTTTTTGTCAGAAATCAGCTGTCCATATCTGTATTTTGTTTCCTTGATTTTTTGGATGCCAGACACCTGATGAGAGAAAAACTTTTTAAAGGCCTGATATATAAGGAAAACCATTTTTGATTTCTAAGTCAACACGACTGTGTATAAATTTGTTCAAAGCAAAAGCCTGATTTATGGCCCACCACAGGGACACTGTATATCTGCTTTGTGAATGAATAGCCTAAAGGAAAACCGTCTTGTCCTTGAGATATGGATCACAGTTCCTCCCTGAATTCCTCTGTGATAAAATTTGTGATTCCTGCCTATATGCTAATCTATAAACTTTGGAGTTTTACAAGATGTAGAAAGTATACAGCCCTATAAAAACTATTCATTCTCTAGAGTACTTGCATCCCTGTCAAGAGTATGTTTCCCCAGCAGCAGTCCTAACTGGGGCTCAAATAAAATTCTCCTTCTAGCTTTTAGAGATTCTAAAAGGTTTGCTCATTGTATATTGACACACCTATCTTGATGCCAATATAGCACTTCCTGATTTTATAATTATAATCTGTAGTCAATTTGGGAGGGACTGACTTTAATATTGAGTTTATTAGTGGAATTAATAGTATAAATTAGTAGTACTAATATTAATATATTGGTGGAGATTGATATACCCCATAGCAGGTGTTATTTCTCTATTTACTTGCATTTTTATCTTCTCTCAGCAATACTTTGTAGTTTTCAGTATACAGTTCTTTAACATATTTTGTTCATTTATCCCTAAGTATTTCATGCTTTTGGTACTATTTTAAGTGGTATTATTTTATTTTAACTTCAATATCAGTTGTTCATCATTATTATATAGAAATGCAGATAATTGTTGTATATTGATCCTATATCTGGAAGCAGGAAGCTCAATGAACCTTGCTCAACAAATATTGCTAACTTAGTTATTAGCTTAAGTATCTTTTTTTTGGGGGGTGGCTTTTATCATTTTTCCACACACACATGATCATGTTGTCTGTGAATAAAGACATTTTTAATTCTTTATTATATAAGTAGGGTCTCTTATTTCTATTTTGTGACCTATTTCCCTGGCTGGCTCCCATAGTATGCTGTTGATGAGAAGTGGTGATAGCCGATATATTTTTTAAATCTTTTTTTAAAGTTTTTAAGTTATTTATTTTGAGAGAGAGCGAAAGAGAGAGGAAGAGTGTGAGTGGGGAAGAGGGAGAGAGAGAATCGTAAGCCGGCTCCACAATGTCCACGCAGAGTCTGATGCAGGGCTTGAACTCACGAACCATGAGACCATGACCTGAGCCTAAATCAAGAGTCAGATGTTTAACCGACTGAGCCACCCAGGTGCCCTGATAGCAGATAACTTTATCTTGTTCCCACTCTACTCATAGGGGGAAAGTTTTCCGTCTTTCACCATTAAATGTGTTGTTAGCAATAGGTTTATCATGGATGCCCTTTATTAGATTGAGGAAGTTTCATTCCATTCCTAGTTTTATGAGGGTTTTTAACAAAAATGGGTATTGGATTTTGTTGAGTGCTTTTTTAGTGATGCCTTAAGGATTTACAATGTGCATCTTTAACTTAACACCGTCTCCCTCATGATATAGGATTTCACATCTAGTGTGAGAACTGTATTTAGTTTCCTAGGGGTGTTGTAATAGAATACCACAAACTGTGTGACTTAAAACAATAGAAGTTTCTTTTCTCACACTTCTGGAGGCCAGGAGTCCAAGCCAAGGTGTCAGTAGGGCCATGTTCCCCATAATGGTCTGGTCAGAAACCTTCCCTGACTCTTCTTAGCTTTTTTCTGCTGGTGACTGGCAATCCTTGGTGTTGCTTACTGCATCATTACAGTTTCTGCCTGTGTTGTCACATGGCATTTTTCCTGTGTGGCTGTTTCTGTGTCTCCTCTCTTCTCACAAGCACAGCAGTCCTACTGGGTTAAGGGCCTATGCTACTCCAGTATAACCTCATTTTATATTGACTGAGTAAATCTGTAATAGACTTATTTCCAAATAAGGTCATATTCTGAGGTTCCAGGAAGGACATGAAATTTTGGGAGCACGATCCAAGCCAATACAAGAACCTTGCAATTCTCTACTTCTTTTGGGGCACCTGGGTGGCTCAGTCAGTTAAGCGTCCACTCTTGACTTTGGTTCAGGTCATGATCTCACGTTCGTGAGTTCGAGCCCCATGTTGGACTCTGTGCTGAGGTCACGGAGCCTGCTTGGGATTCTGTTTTCCTCTTTCTGCCCGCCCCCCCCCCCCACTTGCTGTCATTCTCACTCCCAAAATAAATAAAAATAAACTTTAAAAACCCTTAGTTTTTATATCCTATAAAACTTTGTGCTATTGTTTTCATACATTTACTTTCATATATGTTATCTAACAGTCCTTTGTTGTCATTTTTATGGAAACAATTGTCTTTGTTTCCAAACATAGTAATTTAAATTGATACAGAGTTTATGCTTTAGTTTTCTAGGAGTGCTATAACATTTTATCACAAACTGGGTTGCTTAAAACAATAGAAGTGTATTCTGTCATAGTTCTGAAAGTCAGAAACTAATGAACTGTCGGGAAACAGTGTTGTTTCCTTTTGTAGACTCTTCAGAGAACCTGTTTCACAATTGTAGCTTCAAGTGACTGCTGACATACGTTGGCATTCCTTGGCTTGTGGTGGCATAAGTCCAGTCTCTGCCTGTATTAAAAAAAATTTTTTTTTAACGTTTATTTATTTTTGAGACAGAGAGAGACAGAGCATGAACGGGGGAGGGTCAGAGAGAGGGAGACACAGAATCTGAAACAGGCTCCAGGCTCCGAGCTGTCAGCACAGAGCCTGACGTGGGGCTCGAACTCACGGAACACGAGATCATGACCTGAGCCGAAGTCGGCCGCCCAACCGACTGAGCCACCCAGGCGCCCCTCTGCCTGCATTTTTAGATGGCCTTCTCCTGTGTGTCTGAGTGTCTCAAATGTCTTTCTCCTCTCTCATGTAAAGACCCTAGTCATTAGATTTAGGGCCCACTGTAGATCCAGAATAATCTTATCTTGAGATCCTTAATTGATTACATCTGTGAAGACTCTACTTCCAGATAAAGTCACATTCACAGGTACTAGGGGTTGGTTCTTAAAAAAAGTGTTGGGCGGGGGACACTATTGACCCACCTTCGTTTACATACCATAAAATTCACCCTTCAAAAGTGTACAATACAATGATTTTTGGAATAGTCACAAAGTTGTGCAAACATTATCTAATTCAGAACCTTAAAAAGAGACCCAGTATCCATTAGCAGTCACTTTTTATTCCTCCAAATCCTGACTCCTGGCAAGCACTATTTACTGTCTCTATGGATTTGCCTTTTCTGGATATGTCATACGTTATGATCATATGATATGTGGCTTTCTGTATTTGTCCTCTTTATTTAGCATAATATTCTTAAGATTCATCCATGTTGTAGTATGAATCAGTTTTTTATTTTTTTATGGCTGAAAACAGTCCATTGTATGGAAATACATTTTTATTCATCAGTTGATGGAAATCTGGGTTTCCTCATTTTAGTTATTATAGACGCATCTATGTGCAAGTTTTGTTGATATATGATTTCAGTTCTCTTGGGTATCAGTGGTCTTTTAAAGAGCTTGAAGTAGTAATAAAAACCTCTCATTTTTATATTTTATATTTTAATAAGGAAAAGAAGCCCATACATTTACTCATGTCATTACTTACCATTTCCCTTTTTTATAATTCCTTTGTGTAGATCCATATTTTCCTCTTATACTACTTCCCCTCTGTTGGAAGGTCTTTCTTTGACATTTCTTGTAGTGTATATCTGCTCATGATTAATTCTTTCAGACTTTGTTAGTCTGAATGTCTTTATTTTGCCCTTTGCTGAAAGATATTTTTGTCAGTTATATAATTCTAAGTTGAACATTTTTTTCCCCTTAGGTATTAGGCTCCACCATCTTTGTTTGCATTTTTTTATGACAAGAAATATGTAGTCATTCTTATCTTTGTTCTTCTGTATATACATGTCTTATTTTTATGACTGTTTTTAGAATATTCTCTTTATCACTGGTTTTGAACAGCTTCAGTGTGATATGCCTTATTGTAGTTTTCTGCCTATTTCTTATGCTAGAGAACCATTGAGCTTCTGGCATCTGTGGGTTTATAATTTTTTTTCAAATTTGGAAAAATGTTAGTGTTTATTTCTATATGTATATATTTTTTTGTATCTGCCTCTTTTGGCTACTCCCAATTACACATTTTTTTATAAGGTTTGAAGTTGTCCTGCAGGCCAATGGTGAATTTTTTCTTTTTTAATTTTATTATTATTATTATTATTATTATTATTATTATTATTTTTTAATGTTTATTTATTTTTGACACAGAGAGAGACAGAACATGAATGGGGGAGGGTCAGAGAGAGGGAGACACCGAATCCGAAACAGGCTCCAGGCTCTGAGCTGTCAGCACAGAGCCGACGCGGGGCTCAAACTCACAGACCGTGAAATCATGACCTGAGCCAAAGCCAGCCACTTAATCGACTGAGCCACCCAGGTGCCCCTTTCTTTCTTTTTTTAATTGAATTATCGTTGACACACAATGTTACATTAGTTTCAGGTGTACAGCATAGTGATTTGACCAGTCTGTACATTATGTTGCCCACATGACAGCTGTAGCTACCATCTGTTACCATACAATGCTATTACAACACTGTGGACTCTATTCTCTATGCTGTGCCTTTTATCCCTGTGACTTATTCATTCCTTAACTGGAAACCTGTATCTCCCACTTCCCTTCACCCATTTTGCTCATTCCCCACCCCCTTTCCTTCTTTCTTTTATCATTCATTTTTCTCTGTTTCATTTTGGGTAGTTTCTGTTGCTGTGTCCTCAAGTTCACTAATACTTTCTTCTCCCATCTAATCTATTCTTAATTCTATCCTGGCCATTGTATTTTTCATCTCAGACATTGTAGCTTTCATATAATGAAGTTCAATTTGTGTCTGTTCTATATCTTCCATGTCTTTGCTTACCTGTTTGAACCTATAGAATACAATGACTATTCTCATGTCCTTGTCTGCTAATTCTAACATCTGGATCAGTCCTGAATGGTTTCTGTTGATTACTTTTTCTCTCCATAATGAGTTGCATTACTGCTTCTTTGCGTGGCTGATAATCTCTGATTGAATGCCAGACTTTTTGCATTTTTTACATGGCTTACTACTGTTATCATAGTTTTAGAAATTTTCTTGAGATTTGTTCTAGGACGTAGTTAAAGTGACTTGGAAACAGTTTGATCCTCTTGGATTTTACTTCTAAGACTTCTTAGGGGGGATAAAAATAGTATTTACCATAGGGATAATTATTCTCCACTAATTAGGCAAGACCTTTTTGAAAACTCTACAGTAACTAATGAATTATGAGATTTCCCATTCTGACTGCTTAGATCAGGCACTGTTCCTGGCCCTTTGTGACCTCTGGGTACTGTGAACTCTAATCTTTAGAGGTGGTTCTTTTCCTGGCCTTGGGTAGTTTTTTCACACACTTGCATCAGTCCATACTCTGTGGCATACTCTAGTGGGCGCTATGCTGCAGATCTCTGTGTTTGTGTTTTTCTGCCTTCTCTCCTCTCTAGTATTCTGGATGCACATTCTAGCCATCTTGCATCCCTTCATACTCTCAGCTTTGTCTCTTCAGCTCAGGGCATCTGCGGTGTTTTCCTTTTCTTGGAAGCCTGTTTTAGTCAGTAAGCTGGGGGCAATTGCAAGGCCCACTTTATTTCTTTTCTGTCTTTCAGAGATTACTGTTCTTCAGTGTAGTGGTTTGAAAATTGTTTCACATATTTAATTAGATTTTATTTGTTTTGCTTCAGGTGGAAGGGTAAATACCATTCCTGTTGCTATAGTTTCGCTGGAGGCAAAAGTCAAAGGCTTGCGCTTAAAAAAATTAACTTTATCATTAAATGCATCCATGTCATATTTTTACTCTTATTGTATTTCATTGTATGGAAATGCTATAATTTATTTATTTATTCATTTATTTTTCAAATGAAGTATATGTGGGTTGTTTCTGGTTTTTGACTATTACAAATAATGATGCTATGAACATTTCTTGTGTGTGTGTGTGTGACTGGCAACACATGCATACAATTTGGGATATTTAATTTGGATTAGAATCTTTGGTCCCTAGGATTTATATTTGTTAAATAAGAATCAATATTACCAAAAAATTCTATATAGTGGTTTCGAGAATTCACCTTCCTCCTTCTCTCCTCACTTTTCCATTGTATCACAATGCTGATTTCAGCTGTCCAACACTTGAGTATTTTGAGAGTTTTAAATTTTAATCATTTTGGTATATATATATAATGGTCCATAGCTGTGATTTTAATTTGCATATCCTTGATGGATATCACATTTTTATATTATTGGCTATTTGAATATCTTCTTTTGTGAAATGCCTGTTCAAGTCTTTTACTCATTTTATTGGATTTTTTGCCTAATTGGATTATACATTTTTTCTAATATATATATTATATACAAGCACTTTGCTATTTATATCTGTTGTTAATATTTTCTGCCCCTCTGTTTTGCATTTTCTCTTTCTTCATGGTGTTTTTAGATAAACAGAAATTCGGACAGTGTTATCCCATTGCCAATATTTTCTTTCCTTAAAAAAATTTTTTAATGTTTATTTATTTTTGAGAGAGAG
Source organism: Felis catus (assembly GCF_018350175.1). Lineage (NCBI taxonomy): Eukaryota > Metazoa > Chordata > Mammalia > Carnivora > Felidae > Felis > Felis catus. The sequence continues at coordinate 98,408,421 of NC_058376.1, forward strand.
AGAAAGAGAGGAAGCAGAGTGAGAGGGAGACACAGAATCTGAGCACAGAGCCCAACGGGGAGCTTGAACCCACAAAATGTGAGATCTTGACCTGAGCCGAAGTTGGACGCTTAATTGGCTGAGTCACCCAGGTGCCTCATTTAATGTTTAACATTTATTTATTTTTGAGAGACAGAGGCAGAGCATGAGCAGGGGAGGGGGAGAGAGGGAGAGAGAGAGAAAGGGAGAGGAGAGAATGAGAGAATGCGAATGAATCTGAAGCAGCCCCCAGGCTCCGAGCTGTTGGTTAGCACAGAGCCCGATGTGGAGCTCGAACCCATGAATGGCGAGCCATGACCTGAGCCGAAGCCGGACATTCAACCAACTGAGCCACCCAGGCATCCCTAATGTTTATATATTACATTTAGAATGACAGTCCATCTGGAATTAACTTTTTAGCATGTCTGAAAGAAGGATCAATTTTATTTATTCTTTTACATGTGGATATACAATTGTCCAAATACCATATTTGAAAAGGAAATTTTTTGCCATTGCTTTTTCAATTAAAAATATTACCTTTGTCATCGAGAACCTGTACGTGTGTGAGTGTATTTTGGGGCTCTCTTTTTTGTTCTATTGCTTTATCTTTGGAACAATATCATACATATTACTTTTATAATAAGTCTTGATATCCTCTGTTTCTTAAGGTTAGTGACTTAAAACCAAGTCATTATTTTTCATGAAAGCATCTATTGGTTGTATAAAACTTGTTAAAGAAAACCATAACATTTATGCATATACTGAAACATTTTTGTTACTTCTTGAAATATTTTTCTAAACCTGTAGGTTAATCTTTGTTTCCTTTCTCATCAAGAATATATCAATAAAATATCTGAACATTAAAGATTGAAGAATCATCTATTTTTGTCCCACATTGCTCATGGCATATTATAAGTAATTAGTCTCCTTCTCAACCATTTTTAGCTTTAGCAATTTCCATTAGCATAATTTCTTATTAGAATATTCATAAGAAATATCTATTTATTCAAGTACCTTTTGTGGTTTAAAATCCATTATTTCAAAACTAAATGGGCTCTAAATTCTTAATCTTTGGTAGTAAGTTATATGTTAGGAATATAATGAAACCTTTTAGGTGACTTTGCCAGTTAGTATGGGATTAATAGTAATAGTGATTTCTATGCACCCCCCCCCCCCCCGCCACCATAAAAGCAGGGCCATAAATGGATTCATAATACTTACAATATTATGTGGAAGTGGCTTAGAAACAAGGTTTAGTGACATTTTTCTCAGCCTCTGACATATTCAGCTGATTATGAGGAAAAGGAGTGCCACGTATCTGAGAAATATAAACAGAGGTGATGCCATGTGATGATACGCTCTTAATACTCTTCCTGAGAAAGGAAGGGTCTTGGCTCACTGCTTCATGAAGACTTAACTTATAGAGACATAGAAGAAAGTGAATAAAGTAAGTTCCAAAACAGAGCTGCTAAAAAACAAGAAAACCTGGAACGTGCTAAGTAGTGAATCAAAAATATTACCTATGAATGGAAAGGAGATTTTGAGTATGTCCCTTTAAAAACGCAAAGTTGGAGCAGCTTCTGGAGCAGCAGTAAGACCTAGTCCTAGGCTATAAATTGCTCTGCAGTGATTTGTTTTTTATGTTTATTCATTTATGAGAGAGAGAAAGAGAGAGAGGGAGAGAGTGCATGCACAAGCAGGGGAGGGGCAGAGAGAGGAGACACAGAATCCAAACCAGGCTCCAGACTCTAAGCTGTCAGCACAGAGCCTGACATGAGGCTTGAACCCATGAACCATGAGATCATGACCTGAGCCAAAGTCAGACGCTCAACCAACTGAGCACCCAGGCGCCCCAACTTTCTTATTCCTTCAAAGTTTGTGTATGTGTGTTCACTTTAATCTGTTTCTGCCTGCATGTGTTTGGCTAAAGCCTCACAGTGTGATCTACCTATGTCTCCAGATGGCTCTGGCTCCATCACTTTGGGAGAGCTCTGCCAGATTCCCAACTATTGTGGATTGTTGCTAGCCATTTTTCCAAGTCTTTCAACTATATTATTTACATCATACTCAACATTCCATACGTAAAAAGGAACTGGACAGGAATTCAACCTTATATATAGGAAGATCAATGAGATTGGACAAAACCACATTTTTGCCTACAAAGAGTTCTTGTTTTAAAGATTAAGGAGGGGGGCATCTGGGTGGCTCAGTTGGTTAAGCGGCTGACTTCAGCTCAGGTCATGATCTCGCGGTCCGTGAGTTCAAGTCCCGCGTCGGGCTCTGTGCTGACAGCTCAGAACCTGGAGCCTGTTTCAGATTCTGTGTCTCCTTCTCTCTCTGACCCTCCCCCGTTCATGCTCTGTCTCTCTCTGTCTCAAAAATAAATGTTTTTAAAAAAAAAGTTGAGGAAGATATCTCAGAAACATATTCATGGTCATTGAATATCTTCTTATACTTAGAAAATATGACCATTTTAATCTTGCATACACCAGGATTTTAAATAAGACTATAATTATTTTTCTTCAAATAAATGTACATATCTTACTTTGTAAATCATTTCAACAAATTCCTATGTATCATGTTTAAAATGAAACACTTTATTTACATACTATAGAAGTAAAGATAATCACAAAATTAAACTCAACATAAATTTTTACCCATGGGATGCCTAGGTGGCCCAGTCGGTTAAGCATCCAACTCTCATTTCTGCTCAGTCATGATCTCATGGTTCCTGAGTCCAAGCCCCGAGTTGGGCTTGTGCTGACATTGTGGCACCTGCTTGGGATTCTCTCTCTCTCCCTCTGTCCGTCCCCTGCTCATGACTGTCTCTCTCTCTCTCTCCCCCACTCTCTTTTTCAAAATAAATAAACTTATAAGTTGTAGTTATGTAATTAAAAAAAAATTTTTTTTTCAACGTTTATTTATTTTTTTGGGACAGAGAGAGACAGAGCATGAACGGGGGAGGGGCAGAGAGAGAGGGAGACACAGAATGGGAAACAGGCTCCAGGCTCTGAGCCATCAGCCCAGAGCCCAACGCGGGGCTCGAACTCACGGACCGCGAGATTGTGACCTGGCTGAAGTCGGACGCTTAACCGACTGCGCCACCCAGGCGCCCCTAGTTATGTAATTTTAAAATAGCTAAGCAAATGTTCAATTTTTTGTTCCATTATGAGTAAACAAATTTTATATTATTGTTAAAGGTGCTGATAACCATATTTACCTTAAGAAATCACATCAATGATTTTAAAGCTATTTTAGTCTTGGAAAAGAACTCATAAGGTAATCTGAGTTCACAAAATCTTATTAAGGAATAGTCTATATATCAGTGGTTTCTAGATTTTTTTATATTATAAAGTGGTGTGATTTTAATTAAGAATTGATTTGCACAATGTGTGATCACACTTAGAAAAATTTTGCCCCGGGATATTAAAGGAAAATAAGAGGAGCATATAGGCATTGAAAGGGAAAAAGAGAATATCATTTACTCTGACTGTAATTTCATAAGAAAATACCAAAAATACAGGATGGAGTTAAATTCTCATCACATTCTTTAATCCAACATGTATAATTTTCACGAAATTTTGAAATTACTGTTTTTTTTTTCTTATTTTAGCACAGATTGGTAAAAACTTATTTCTAGACCAGTGCTTGTTATAAAACAGCATCTAGGAATCCATGCCACAAGGAAAATCTTTGCATTGGTGACAGGCTATATACAAAGCTTTTCTACTTTTGGTAAAAGAAGTCCGTCAAGCCAGTGATGAGTTCAGAATGCTTGGGTTTTCTTAATCCAGTGAATTATGCCGTGTTTATTCACTATTGGTCCCGTGCTGGTGCTCAGTGGTAGAGATAAAGAGCAAGATCTGGATTCTGCTGACAAGGAATGTTACAGTTTAGTTGGGAGTTTGTAACAGATAATCTGCCCGTATGTCCTTCCCAATACCACATCTGTACTTCAGGCCCAGCTTCCATTCGGAGCCACTGAAGCCTGTCCTATTTGCAAGGCTGGCAGGAAAAGCCAAGTAATAAACATCCCCAACCTAATGTCCCCTCATCAAGAGCATTTAGTAGAGAAATAGTCAAGCTTCTTTACCAGTTGGTGGAGTAACTCTGAGGTGTGTATTTCATGCTCTTTCCTGGGTGCCCCCAAAAGTCCACTCCAGGTTTCTGCAATTGTAACTTGCTTGATAGCATACCTTTTGTTTCCTTCTTTTCCCTTTCTCAGCACTGCTGTTCAGTATTGCTGTTTTCTGTAATCTTTTCCCTAAGAAACTGCTTCTACTCGAATCTTGTCTCTAAAACTGGTTCTCGGAGAATCGCTTAAGATAGAGTTATTACAAATTATGTTATGAACTTGAAACAAAACAACAAACACAATAAAACTTTAAAGGGTGCTTTTTTTTTTTTCCCAGAAAAATTGCAAACAACAGACATTGACAACAGGGGACCTGAGTTTGTGCCTCTGCATTGTCAATTAGCTGCCTATTTTTTCCCCCTCGAATCTTTTTAGTTTCCATATGTCCTTAATTCTTTCATTTTCTTTAAACTGTTGTTAAGAACACAAGATGAGATTTACTCTCTTAACAAATTTTTAAGTGGAAGATATAGTGATGTTAACAGTAGGCAGTGTTGTACAGCAGATCTCTAGAATTTATTCATCTTACATAACTGAAACTTTATATCCTTTGAACAGCAACAAACTCCCTGTTTCCCCCTCCCCTCAGCTCTTGGTAACCACCATCCTACTCTGTTTCTATGAACTTGACTATTTTTGAATCCTCATATAAGTGGAATCATGCAGTATTTGTTCTTCTGTATTTGACTTACTTCACTTCGCATAATGTCCTTACAGATTCCCTTTAGCAGATTCATCCATGTTGTTGTGTATAGCAGGCTTTCCTTCTCTCTTAAGGGTGAATGATATTCCATTGTACATATATCTTACATTTTCCTTATCCAGTCATCTGTTGATGGACGCTTGGGATGTTTCCATGCCTTGACTGTTGTGAATGAAGATGCAGTGAATAGGAGAGTGCAGTTATCTCTTTGAGATTATGATTTCAGCTCCTTTGGATATAGACCCAGATTCTCTTACAGAAGCTGCATCATTTTACGTTCCCATCGGTAGTGCACAAGTGTTCTAATTTCTCCATGTTTTCACTAACATTTTTTAACTGTTTTTTTTTCTTCTTCAGTTGTACACAAGAATAGTAGAATCTTTCTGTTTGTCACTGTGTGTCTTTGTCCCTGTTTCTGGCACAGAGCTTCTAAAACCCTTGGAATTTCCCGGGGAGATCAATAAAGATGTCTTTTCTTATGTTAATTAGTGACTAGGAAAGCACCTAAGGGTGGGAGCTGGTTGCCAAGGGAACCAAATGAAAGGAAGTTGGAACTTTCACTCCCATTTCCTGATTTCAGGGAAGGGATGAGGGACTGGAGGTGGAACCAACCACCAAACGTCATGATTTAATCATGCTTATGTAATGAAGCCTTTATGAAAACCCAAAAGGGCAGAGCTTCCAGATTAGTGAACCAGAGCATAGGTAACAACATTCTGGTCCCCAAACTCGATGAGGACAGAAGCTTCCTTGTTTTGGACCTCACCCTGTGTATCTCTTCATCTAGCTGTTGATTCATATCCTTTGGTATTCTTTGTAGTAAACTGGTGATCTGGTGAATAAACTGGTTTCCTGATTTCTGTGTGCCACTCTAGCAAATTAACCAAACCCAAGAAGGATTGGAGACTCTAGTCTATAGCTGGTTGGACAGAAGCAGAAGTGATAACTTGGATTTGTAATTGGCTGTTAAAGTTGGGTTGGCAGGGGAGGAAGTCTTGTAGGTCAGAGCCCTCAACCTGAGGGATCTGATGTTATCTGTTTGTAGATAGTGTCAGAATTGAGTTGAATTGTAGCACAACCAGCTAATGTTAGACAGTTGCTTGGTGGTGTGGGACGACCCCACAGGGAAATGGTGATCAAAATCTTACTTTCTTAAGAATTGCTAAGCATAAATAAGACAATTTGTGTAAGTATATTTTTATAAAGTAATTCACCAATATAAGCTATTAATATTATTTTTATCATTTTAAATTTATTCCCCTATCATAGGTATTCATTTAAAAATATGGAATAAGGTGTGTTAAAGAAATATCAAATGGTATAAAAGTGTATAAATAATAACAGTCTCACTCCTTACTCTCCCATTCATAATTCCTCTTCCCAGGTGCTCAGCGGCAACCATTAAGAATTTCTGAATTTGGGGGGTGTCTGGGGGCTCAGTCAGTTTGTTAAGCATCAGACTTCTGCTCAGGTCATGATCTCATGGTTCCTGAATTGGAGTCCCACTTTGAGCTGTCTGTAGCTCACTGCTGTCAGCCCAGAGCCTGCTTCTGATCCTGTCCCCCCTCTCTCTGTGCCCCTCCCCCACACAGGTGCATGTTCTCTCTTTTTAAAAAATAAAAATGAAAACGTTAAAAAAATTTTTAAAAAGATGAAGAATTTCTGAATTTGGTTCTTCTAGTGACTTATAATTGATTTAATGTTATACCTGTACCTATATTGATTAACTTTGATCATATCTAGACTCATCATTAAGTATGAGAAATTTGGTACCTTCATATTATGTCTTGTATTCCTCCTCACTGCATGATTTTTGATAATTATATTTTTACTTTTAGGGTTTTGTGGTTGTTTACATGATCTTTCATAAATCTGTTTCTTGAATTATCAAATTTAGACAGTCTGTATTGACTTCTGTTCTAAAATATAAGGAAATTAGCATATTTCTTTTTCCACTTTTTCCGCTTCCCATTCTGGTTTTTGTTACATTATTGCTTTCACATGGTCAGAGTTGAAGACATTGCATTCTGTTCTGTAATGTAATTATTCCTGTCCTTTGTCAATAGGTAGATTGTAAAAACAGAAAACTCCAATACATCATTTATAATGGTATGATTATATAAATATTATTCACTCTAATATGAACAATTAGGTACACATGTAAGAAAATGAATTCCTGTGCTATTAGTTTTTTCTTCAAAATAATATTTTAAGTATTGTTCTAACAGGATCTGTTGACAAGAAAAAAGAATTCCAAAGAAAGAAACTTTGTACATTTATTCAGTGTCATATTGCCGCTGACTCTTGTGTCTCATGTCATGCCCAGTCTTGAATTCTTGTTCTTTATTCTGAAGCATCTCTTTGAGCAATTTATCATTACAGGGAATTTTAGGATTATTTTGCATGCCTGAAAATGCCCTCTCATGTATACTTCATAATTTCCCTGGTATAGAATTCTAGTGACAAAATTGATTTTACTTATCATTTTGAATGTTGTTAGTGGGATATCTGGTAAGGTCAGTTAATTATTTAAAAAATTTTGTAGTTAAATTTTTTTTAATGTTTATTTATTGTTGAGAGACAGAGCATGAGCGTGGGAGGGGTACAGAGAGAATAAGACACAGAATCTGAAGCAGGCTCCAGGCTCCAAACCCTCAGCCCAGAGCCCCACACCAAGCTCGAATTCACAAACCGCGTGATCCTGAGCCGTAGTTGGACCCTTAACCTACTGAGCCACTCAGGTGCCCCAAAAAGTTTTGTACTTTCAATTATGAAATTTTACCAGAATATTTCCTGCCATATTTTTGATTTTTGTATGTATTTATTTGTTCTTGGGAGAGCGCAAGTGGGGGAAGGGAGGGGTGGGGGGAGGCTCTGCACTGATAGGCTGACAGCAGTGAGCCGGTTTCTGGGCCTGGAACTCATGAAATTGCGAGATCCTGACCAGAGGCAAAGTGGGACACTCAACCAACTGAGCCACACAGGTGCCCCAATATCTCTGCTTTAAAAAACAAAACAAAACAAAACAAAACAAGAAAACAACCTGCATTTGAGAGAGGGAAAGAGAGACAGAGAGAGAGACATTTGAGAATGAATATGTGAGCAGGGGAGGGGCAGTGAGAGGGACAGAGAAAATCCCAAGCAGGTTCTGTAAAGCACAGAGCAGAGCCCCATGCTGGGCTGGAACTGAGGAGCCAGCCAAAATCAAGAGTCCAGATGCTTAACTGACTGAGCCATCCAGGCGCCCCTTTGCTTTTGTTTTGTTTTTTTTCTCCTCATCTATTCTGTCTGGTACTAGGTGGTCTTAATCTGAATGTGTCCTTTTTGGTTCTAAACATTTTTAAAAAGTGATTTAATTATCATTAATTGAATACTTTCCATTATAGCTTAAATTTTTGCTGTTTGCTGGTGTTGGAGATTGAAGATGAGGTAAAAAAAAATGATGTGTAAGGGGGCGCCTGGGTGGCTCAGTCGGTTGAGCGTCCGGCCTTGGCTCAGGTCATGATCTCATGGTCTGTGAGTTCGAGCCCCACATCGGGCTCTGTGCTGATAGCTTGGAGCCTGGAGCCTGCTTCAGATTCTGTCTCTCTTTCTTTGACCCTCCCCCCATCATGCTCTGTCTCTGTCTCAAAAATAAATAAACATTAAAAAAAAAATGATGTGTAGGAAAACATCCCTAGAGATTGATATCCAATCGGGATTTAAGACATATTTACCAAGTATTCAAAACTAGGTGGAAAGAATTATTTTGGGGGAAGCAGAGGAGGTGGAAGAGAGGTAGAAAATAATTCTTTTTTTAAATGAATTGCTTCTTTTATATGATACCCTTTAAAAATTTTTATGCTTTTGTAAATATAATGTCTAATTTCTTTAAGGTCATTAAACTAAAACTTGTTAAAAATCTCCCTGAGTTAGCATTGCTTCCTTCAGTATCATGAATTGTGTTTGTTCATCTTAGTCTTTCACTAACATGATTTTCTTCAAATGTCCAGTGGTTTTTTTTTTTTTTTTTTGTCCATTATATTTCTGATTATGATGAATGAGGTGGATTAGTATGTGTGAGATTTTCCTGTGCAGCATGGTGGTTTGTTTCTCTTTGGGACCTTTTCATTGAATGTGAGGTGACTAGGAGCTTGGTATGAGCCATTGGAGTGCATGAATCGGCATTTTCTGATGGGAGAGGAGCAGATTAGTAGCTGGTGATCTTTCTCAGTTGTTGAATTCTTTGGTCTCATTTACTCCTAGATGTATCATGTGTTCCTTCTTTATCATTTTTAACTGCTAGCATTTCAAATATGAAAGGAACTTCAGTTCTGCCTTCTTATTTTCCATCTCAGGAAACTGAGTCTTAGATGATTGGATTACATAAACTACGGGAATAATGGTGCAAAGCTAAATCTAAAAATTAACTACTGCTTGTAAGTACCAATATTTCAATAGTCTCAAGCCTTTAACTCCATTTGGCAAGTATATTATGTTCTCATTTATGCATTACCTTCTTGGGCGGCTTGGCAGTAGGAGAATTGTTGCTCTGATGGCATTGGGTATTGTTAAAAGCTATTTAAAAGCTATTTAAGCGATTTAGAAGCTATTAAAGCTATTTTTCTTCTGTTCAAGATGAGGAGATGTTAAGATGTATTTGGCTAGGAATCTAAGGGGCTGAATGTCAGTTTTATTCTAGACCACTTGTTTATTGGTCTAAGAAGTACCAGAGGGCAGTGTATAGAAAGAGGGTAGGTAACTATCCCAAAGTGAAACATTTACTTAGGACAATAACTTTATGAAAGGCATTGCCGATTGGCATGCCTAAAGCCTGAAAAACATTTTGGAAAGAAGACTCAGAGAAGCGACAACATCTGATAAAAATTCTGAAGAGACAGAAGAGGGATTTCTGTAACTCATTTGTTAAGTGCATTTTCAACCTTATGCCAAGTTATACCATCTTCAGGCAGCCTTACGTATCCTTCACCCTGAAGAACTTCCAAATGAACAGTGTAATGAACTTTCCACTGCTTATCCTGTCTTCTTACCCATAGGTGAGACTAATATGCTATTTGGTGTGCCGAAGTTGAAGAGAGTTTTAGGAATAAGAAAACTTACTCTGTTTGCATTGAAAATGAAACTAATGCAGGCCACTTCTGCAAATTGTAAAATGATGCTCTTGGTAGACATTGTAAAAAATGTCTCTAATACCATGTGAGGGTAAAATCAACTGTTCTTTCAGAAAATTTAAGGTGTCAATTAAATTCTTTAGTTATGTTTAACCTAAAAATAAAGAAATAATTAAATTTAAATGAGCTTTTAGCATCTTCATTTATATATAGATAGATAGATAGATAGATATAGATATATGTGATAAGTGGTTAATATCCAAAATTAAATATGGTTAAATTATAATGATATGTATTGAAAAAGAGAGACCTTTGGTAGGCCACCATGGTTCCAGAAACTGGGTCCCCAGTTTGCAGCAACAGAGCATATATTTTATTTAAGGATTCTAGATAGTATCAATTTCTTAAGGGCTTACACAGTAAGAATATCCTATAGAGACTGATTTATAGGGTATCAAATTATTATATTGTAATAGATGGAGCTAGAATGTATTGTGCTAAGTGAAATAAGTCAATCAGAGAAAGACAAATACCATATGACTTCGCCCATATGTGGAATTTAGGAAACAAAGAAGAAGAAAAAAGGGGAAGAAAGGAGAGAAATAAACCACAAGACACCCTCAATGATAGAGAACAAACTATGGGTTGATGGAGGCAGGTGGGTGGGGATGGGTTAGTTGGGTGATGGGCACTAAGGAGGGCACTTGTGATGAGCAGTGGGTGTTGTATGTAAGTGATGAATCACTAAGTTCTACTCCTGAAATCAATATTGAATTGTATGTTAACCACCTAAAATTTAAAATTAAAAAAAAATGACGTATAAAAAAGATTGTAATGAGACATGTATTTTACAAGATTACCAATATTTGACACTTGCTAAGGAAATCTCCCTTCTGTCTTGTGAACCCATGAGTTTAGAATGGACAAAGAGCAAATGGAGATTTTATAAAAGGAATGTTGCTTTCAGACTACAAACTGAGGGTTGCTGGAGGGGAGGCAGGCAGAGTGATGGGTTTAAGCAGGTGATAGGTGTAAAGGAGGGCATTTGTTGTGATGAGCACTGGGTGCTCTTGTAAGTGATGAATCCCTAAATTCTATACCTGAAACTAATATTAAACTGTGTTAACTAGAAAAAAAATCATTCTTTATGCTAAAGACATTTTTAATTAATAACATACCGTTTTTTTAGAGTCCACTCCCTTGCTTATATGGAGAAAGTAACATTTAGGAGCTTCTTAAATGTTTACTGATTGCACTGAAGTTAGGGAGAAAAATGAAAGACTCCAAAACCTTTTCTGTACTTTTTTTTTGGTGTCTGACTTCTTTGGTTGTGATTACCCAGTTGTTGAAGAATGTTATGATATGCTTTGGGAGAATAAAACTTTGTATCCTCTTCTTTGTTGTTGTTTTTGTTTTTGTTTTTGTTTGACACCATAGAGACAGTGTGATCCCAGATGTAGCATATTGAGGTTGGAGGCAGAGAACTTGGATTCAAATCTCTTTTGTATGTCTTGCTAATTGTCTATGCCTCATTTTTCAATCTGCAAAATAGGGATGAAATAATGGGTTTTGTGGTGAAATGGGGTAAGGTATATAAAAACCACCAGCATTACTCCTGACAAATAATGTGCATTTAGTAAAATGTTGATTGAATCTGTGTTCACTCTGACCACTCTTATGGGTGGATATGGGAGACATTCTATTATCTTTAATGTATTAATGAAATCTTCTCTCCTTGATAGGCTAACTATCTCAAATGCAACATACTTTCGTATGTTTTCAGTTCTTTAGACACTGTTACCTATGCAGATGTCTAAGCTCAACCAAGTCTATATTGAATATTATTTACTACTTTATTTTGCAGGGCTATATTTTCTGCCTCTCTCCCTAAATTATAGGTATGTCTTCTTCTTTTGGAACTTATGGTAGTCTCTGAGGCATAGTTAAACTGGTTAAGAGCCAATTATGCTCATATCTTCCCAAGTTCTCATTAAGTAACTTCATGTTAATAGTTTGAAATTGGCCATGTTGGGAATATTCACATCATAGAAATCGGTGCATGGTAAAAATCTCGGTTTTAGGCTGATAGAAGTTCTACCATATTATACATGCACCATGGTACCTCAGTCACGGCAGAGAGGAAGCAGCTGGGAGGGTGCGTGTTACTTTTTTATGCATTGGCTTCCACTTATATCCTTGTCCAGAATTAATTAAATGTCTGAGCTTAAATGCAAGAGAACAAGGAAATGATGAGGAGCAGGAGGTATGTTTTGTGAGCACCATAGTTTATGCCGTGAATGGTCGTTAAACGTTAAGTTAACCCTTAATTCTTAGTTATAGATTGTATTGCTTTTGAGAAAACCATTTTGCCAATAATCAGCAGTGATTATCTTGATGCAGTGAAATTATCTGACCTAATTTATAGTTACTTCTTGGATAAGATGGCTCGTCATACACTCCGAACTAATGAGATAGGTCAGTTGGAATGATATTTTCTAAAGGACCTGGGAGACTTGTGAAAAAGTTCCTTGTGAAAAGGAACTTATCCTAAGAAAAGAGGGATTAAGTCTACAAATTTGGCCCAAAAAGGAAATCTTTGATTCCCAAAGATGAGCTTCTAGAAGAAGAATGGGGCATTGCTCCTCAGATATGTCTTCTCAGTTTTGAGAAGAGTTTTGAACTCATACTTATGATTTGTAGGAAGGAGGGAGAAGTATAAAGAGAAATCAATAAAAGCTCTTTTATGTCAACACCCTACAAAGTATTAGGGCACAAGCTACAATGCTTTGGATTCCTGCTGTGAGGGAGTGCAATGCAGAACAGGAGAAGAAGATTCTACCCACTTTGCCATGTAATTCTGTAATTACCCTTAACCTTTGGTAAAAGTAATAAACCCTATGTCCGGAATAACATCCATGCAGATATAATTAGACACGTTCAACATATGAATTCCAGCAGTTCACGTAGCCGCATGTGATACACCCCTGCTAATGTTCTGATGGAGCCAGCAATGCCAGCGCAGGGGGCACTGATACCTGGCAGGGACTGTAGTCTTAGTGGAAGTAGCCGTGTGCATTTGAAGTAGTGTTTGCCTGGGGAGTGCTACATAGGGTGTGAGAGCAGTACCAGTGCAATTAGCCCTTAGCTAGTAGGAAATGACACTGTTGAGGCCACAGATAGAGTGGTACCTTCTTAGAACTGCAGAGCCCTTTGAAGCCTCTATTGTAGGCATTGCTTTAAGCAGGGAGATCATAGAAGAAATAGCGGAGCCTACGTTGCTGTAAGCTTTCAACTGTTTCACAAAGAACGAAATGTGAACAGAAGATTCTGTTAAGGTCTGTAGTACCAACTTTATAGGAGTAAATGAGCTAATGTATATAAAAGGCATATTTTAAAAATATCTTTTTTATTTTTGAGAGAGAGCATGCGCGCAAGGGCAAGCGAGTGGGGGAGGGGCAGTGAGAGAGAGAGAGGGAGACAGAATTCGAAGCAGGCTCCAGGCTCTGAGCTCTCAGCACAGAAATCTATGCGGGGCTCAAATCCACGAACCCTGAGATCATGACCTGAGCCAAAGTCAGAAGCTTAACCAACCAAGTCACCCAGGCGCCCCTATAAAAGGTTTATTTATGTAAATACCTGACCAATAGCAAATACTGTTTAAATGTTAGTTGCTATAATGTTATTGTTACTGTTGTTATCATCTTATTTCTATATAAGAAATATATATATATATATATTTCTCTATACTTGAGAATTAATTTTAGCATTCTAAGTAAAATAAAGGCAAAATTAGGCCTTTAGGCCTATTAAGCCTATTTAGGCCCAAATAGGCTTTGGGCTTACGGCACTGTGGATAGACTTAAGTAACACTAGTAATAAGGATATTAGTGAAAAGAAGTGATACCGAAGTCATTTTTCTGCATGGTCGTGTAAATAGCAAATAAGAATATAAAATTTACATCTCAGTTCTGTAAATCTAACTTTATACATTATATGAGTGCTAGCTTTCTACAAAAAATGTTAAGCGGTAATTAAACACAGTATTCATTTTAGGAGAATTTAGAAAATACAGATATTACGCTCGTCTATATGGATAAGGTGGGAGGGAATACAAGGCACACACCATTAGGCACTGAGCATGGAATGGCACAGAGGGGTTTATCTCCGTCATCCAGAGTAGGTGATGCTGTTACATGTAGTGCACAGATACTCTCTACAGATATCACAAGTACATGTTCAATGCCAAGGGAATTTCAAAAGCAGTTGCCCTTGAATAAGGTATTCCTGCTTCCTTGGAATACATTTCTAATATTAAGTCATTAATGGTTCAGTGTAATGCAAATGAATTTTAATGCACTTTGCATTGTCAAAAGTAGTGTGACCATAAAAACAAAGGGTAATGTGATCAGGTGTGTGTGTGTGTGTGTGTGTGTGTGTGTGTGTGTGTGTGGTGATAAACATCTTCATGTCTGAAAGATAAAATTGGCTTCTTGTTGTTATCCCTATTCTGTACAGAATTCCATGGTTTAGAAATTTTAAAAAAAGTTTCACAAAGCTATCAAATTAAAAACAGGAAATGAGATTCAAAAATTTAAACTCAAAAGAGAAAAAAGGAAAAAAAAACCTTGAAAATGTCATCAAAACAAAAAGGCAAATGCGAATAACAAATCAGTTAATGTTATTACTGACATTAACTTTTAATTTGCTAAATTTATTAACATTATATATTAATGCATTCAGAGTAAAGGTTACACGGGTAATGGAGAGGGGTGACTTCCTTCTTTTCTTTCCCACATTGTTCCTAGGGATATTACGAACATTCTCATTATGGTAAGCTAGGAGCTAAAATGCAAAAATAATGCAAAATTATTTTTCTTTCATAGTTTAATTTGAGTACAGTTAAAAACATGAATGCATTGTCTTTTGCTGAGTGAATTTATAACATTTTATTTTGGGGTGGTAATTATACGTTCAAATTCCTGATTCTAGAACATCTTATCCAGTTGGAATTACTTTCCTTGGAGAGGAGGAGGTAGCTGGGAGATCTTTCATTTGTGATCTACTTTTTATTTTTGAGAATGACTTAGTCTTTTAGTCTCTCGTACATACATAGATGACTGGATTACAACTGGCTCCTTATAAAAGAGTCCGTGGAGGGACTCTTCCAGTGTCTGCTGAGTTCAGCTATTCTGGGTAATTGGAGAGAGTTGTGGTTCCCTTGTCCTGACCTTTCAGAATCAGTGAACCAGCATAAATGCCAATATGTCAATTCCAGTGGGAAAGGAAGGAATAACTGAGATCTTCCTTTATCCGTGCAGGGAGCAGATAGACACACAGAAAGCTGGGGTGCTGATCTTGCTGAATTTGGTTAGTTTTCTCTCATAGAGCTGGAAGGAGAGTGCTCAGGCTTTTCTCCGGAGAAACATTGGCCTGATTAAGACTGGCACCAACTCATTTAGGGAAGTGCTGGCAATTTCTGGTGGGGAAAAGATATGGGGGAACTGTATAGAAGTAGGTGAGCTGTCTTTGGTGACTATGGTGGTTTTTGTTTCAAATATCTTCACTTGATAATTAGCAGACCTTCTCCCTAGGAGTCCAGGATTCTGGTTTCTTCCTCTTTCTCTTCCTTCCTCCCTCTAATCGTCCACTGAATGTGGCTGGTCCTGAAGTAGAAATATACAAGCTGGTTACATGAACACAGAGAAGGAAGGACTCTGTGGGAAGGACTCTATCCAAAATTCAGCCTTTCCGCGATGATAGTGGTAATATAGAAATAAACAGCTTGTAGGGAGTTGCAGTCCAGGAGAGAAGCCTGTGCTCCAAAGAGAAGCATAGTTGTTTTTTTTTTCCTGGTTGGATAATAATAATAATTTGTTTCATATTTGGGTAATGCATGTAAAATTGCTAAAAGATAAAGCTCTGACCTCCACCCCCTACTTGAGGGAGTAGGATAGCCCTAACAGTGGAGCATTTTGATGGGTAGAGATTCCAGGGATAAGTCCTAATTGTAAGCCACAGTATCACAGATCAGAACAATAACAGTAAAATCTTTTTTAGATTCAGATGTACATGGGGCCAGGAGGGTGGGATTCTAACCAGAAGTCCAAGATCTGGATAACATGCAGGGAGAGACTGAGAGAAGTGGAGAAGGAGTAAAGCAAAAGTATCCGGGGTTTATGAGCCCCTTCTATCCAGCTGCCATCTTTTTTTCCTACCTCAGAAGTATCTATTGCTGTTTCACCTGCCTGGAATGTTCTTTCCCCTACTCTTCTCTGCTACTTCCTAGTCATAACTGTTCACTTCCAAGGAGACACTTTCCCTAAAATCTGTCACAGACAGGTTCCTGTGTTAGGATGCCAAAGAACGGATACGTTTTTAGGTTAGTTCAGGAGCTAGAATGGATAGAATTGGCAGCTAAGTTCAAGTGAGGAATGAAGGGCTAAATAATTTGTGGGGTCCAGTGAAAAATGAAAACACAGGGCACATTATTTTTAAACTATTAAGAATTCCAAATGGTGGGGCACCTGGGTGGCTCATTTGGTTAAGTATCCAACTGTTGATTTCAGCTCAGGTCATGATCTCATGGTTTGTGAGTTCAAGCCCTGCACCGGGCTCTGTGCTGACAGTGTGGAGCCTCCTTGGGATTCTCTCTCTCTCCCTCTCTTTCTGCCCTTCCCCTGTTCACAGGCTCTGTCAAACAAACAAATAACTTTAAGAAGAAAAAAAAATAATTTCTTGTGGTGACATCAGAGTATTTGACCAAGTGTGGGGCCCTTTTGTGAACGGGACCCTGTGAACCTGCACAGCTCATGTGCACAGGAAGCTGGCCCTGATGAAGGGAAGGGGAAGAGGTGAGGATTATTTCCAGCATGAATGGGATAGATGGTGGTAGGTACCCATAGGGAGAAAATTGGTAGAGGAGCAGAGTGAAATGTTGAAAGTCAATTGGGGCATGTTGATCAGGCAGTGTCCGTTGGGCAGTTGAAGATCTGCCTGTGAGAAATCTGCCCCTATTATCACACCCATCTGTTCCCTCTCAGGCCCCCAATCCACAATCCCTAGTAACTTTTCTATTTTAGGATGGGACAGAATTTTAAGCAAAAGGAATAACTGAACCTGTTTAAAGGTAACAGAAGGCTTTTGTCTGTACTAAGATTACAGAGTATGTTGTCCTAAACACCAGGAAGGGAAGAATCAGATTGGCTGTTTCAGCGCACTGTAGACAGTAGCCAGTTTCCCAAGCTGTATCCTTGAGACTTGAAGGAGATAATAATCTTCCCAGGGGGTCTTATTTATTGACCATCCCACCTTAGGAATTTCTATTTATTTTTACTTCATAGTCCTTATTGACTCCATTTTAGTAAGCCATTTGTTTCCATAATAGCCTAAGTGATATTTATTTCTGAAGTTACATGAAAGCCAATTATGAATCCCGCAACATGAAACCATCCTACACAACCCAGCTTCCTGATTTCTGACATGGGCTTTTGTGGAAAAAAGGTGACTGGTGTTTAGCTATTATGTTAAGTCTATTGAAACATGACACGGATGATGGTGCTGCCGAGTGCTCTCCCATGACTCACAGACAGAGTTGCCTAGTAACTAACCCAAAATAACATTGCTGAGGCACATCAAACCAGAGAGGCATGGGCTGCTGTGAAACAGGACAAAGGTGCCTCAGTCAGCGGCTAACATTTCTTCTCATTCATGGTTTCAATTTGGAAATTTTGTGGCCTTTGGTCAGTGATCCATAGAGTGAATACAGACTTCTGGGTACATAACATCAAATGTAGTGGCTTTCTCTCTCTCTCTCTCTCTCTCTCTCTTTCTTTTTTTATTAGTGGCTGTGATGTAGGCTTCTTTGAAAGTTTGATCCAATCATGAAAGATGGGGGGTCAGCTCAAACTAAATAGGGTAATAAACCGGCTCAGCCCTCAGTGGAGACCATGAGTTTATCACATTTTTTCAGGGTTTGAAATCTGTTTGGTTCCTTTTTAATTTTTTAAATTACAGAAGTAGAGCATGTTCAAGCTTCGCAGTTAAATTGAATTTAAAAGTCCCATTGTCGTATGTTCTTCCAAAAATACATATATGCTGTACTACAATTGATTTTAATTATGTTATTTTCAGTCATTTTTTACCATGTATGATTAAATAACTGCTTCAACTTAAAAACAAAGAAAAAACTCCCAAACCAAAAATACATGCATGTATGTATGCAGGCATGTGTGTTTACATATATATATTCACAACTCTGAATTCAGCAGAGAGGGAAAATAAGATGAGGATAGAGAAAAGTTTATTGGATTTGCAACTTAGATAATCACTGGTGATCTTTGAGCAGCTTTAGTGAGCTTTGAACAAGCATGAGAGAGACCAAGAGATAGAACATTGCTAAGAAAATGTAGCTTTTATTGTGTTATTCTTAGAGGTCAAAAAATGAAAAGAATTTTCTTGTCATTACTTAAAAGTTTGAGAATATCATGTCAACTGTGATTTCAGTACTTTAAACAATTTGCATACTCCTTGTGCTTTCCGAGATTCCCTTGCCGTGGTTTTATTGCACTCCATTTCCTTAGTGGGTGTGTTTGCATGAATAGTCTATGGAGTGTCTTTTTCTCCCACGCACTTAGAGTGCAGGGCAACTGACAATTTCCTCTTTTCTTTTTTTAAAATTTTTTTCCATGTTTGTTTATTTTTGAGAGAGACAGAGACAGAGTGCAAACAGGGGAGGGGCAGAGAGAGAGAAGACAGAATCTGAAACAGGCTCCAGGCTCTGAGATATCAGCACAGAGCCCAACACAGGGCTCACACTCAAGAACCATGAGATCATGACCTGAGCTGAAGCTGGGCGCTTAACTGACTGAGCCACCCAGGTGCACCTGACTATTTCCTCTTTGTGGAGGAATGTGTGTGTATGTTGGGAGGGGAATGTCCCTCATTCACATTGTTTCTCACACAATCGTTGAGAGACAATTGTCTGCATTCTTTGTTTGTAGGTATGTTTGGCATAAGATATGTAAATTAATTCTACCTAAATCCTAATTGCATTTAAAAAAATTTTTTTTAACATTTTTATTTATTTTTGAAATAGACAGAGTGTGAGTGGAGGAGGAGCAGAGAGAGGGAGACACAGAATCTGAAGCAGACTCCAGGCTCTGAGCTGTCAGCACAGAGCCTGATGCGGGGCTCAAACTCACAAACCATGAGATCATGACCTGAGCCGAAGTCGGATGCTTAACCATCGGAGCCACCCAGGCACCCCTAAATCCTAATTGCATTTTATTAAATAGGACATGATAATAGTTACTATAATAATTAATATTCAATTAAAATGAACTTATTTAAAATATTTAATTAAAATTAGTTTAATTAAAATAATTGATCATATTTATTTGTATATTTTCAGCCAGTGTTTCAGCATAGAAAATAAATCTGAAATAAAGTTTAACATTTTGATTGAGGTCTGTAATTAAAATGTAACAGCTATGTCAGAAAATCTCTTGTAGAGAGCCGTAATACAGGTATGTGATGTTAATGGGATTGACCAAAAGTCAAGGATGTTTCAGTTTCTCGAGTTCTCTTTGAAAGCCAAAGTTCTCACTCTTCATTTATAGAAATCCTGGGAAAAGAGGAAATCTAAAAATCCACCCTAATAACAATTTATCTCTGTAAGTCAGTACAACTGGACATGAATGGTTTCTTCAATTTTCACTTTTGGGGCACCTGGGTGGCTCGGTAGGTTAAGTGTCTGGCTCCTGATTTTGGCTCAGGTTATGATCTTATGGTTTGTGGGATCGAGTCCTTCATTGGGCTCTGTGCTGACAGCATGGAGTCTGCTTGGGATTCTCTCTTTCTGTCTCTCTTTCTGCCCCTCCCCTGTTTGCACTTTCTCTCTTTTAAAATAAATACATAAAAATAAACTTTAAAAAAATTTTCACTTTTATTTTCTTAATGTTTGTGTTGGAAATCATGGTCAACCTGTTTAGCGCTTCAGGATGATCATCATTAGCATTTATCCTCCTTTTAAATTTAGAATTTGGCTCTCATTAATGTCATACTGGGGGCAATTTTAAATCATAGTAACTACTGAAATAAAGCAGTTCTGGTAAGAGATAGTGGCCAGTGGGATACTCTACCCAGAGGCCCCTTTGGGACCTAGGTACTCATTCTTCCAGTGGTGGTTAGTATTGACAGGTGATGACTCAAAGCTAAATTCTTTTACAGGAATTGTCCTCACTGGGAGGAAGCTTGTTCACTCAGGTCAGGTCGTGCCTCTCTCCAGGGGCAGCCAATATTCGTGATTGGTACTTGGGGGTTGGGGGTGGGGGCACAAAAACTTGGCCCCTCACTCCCAATATGGAAAACTTTGAAGGCAATATCTGCTTTAAAGCTCAGCATAGGATTGGCGAAGGCTGTATTGCAGTAGCTTCATAGTTGAACCTTTCCTTCTGTCCAATGAATCCTTCACAGATATTGTTTCCACATCCCTGGTACCTGCTCCATGAAAATCTTAGAGTACCACAATACATTTCATATGACCTGTGAGAGAGGGATAATATTCACATATTGAGTTAACTCTTTTTATAATGTTCATTTGTTCGAAACATAAGAATTAAGATTGATATCCCCACCCCTAACCCCAGAATGAAACCTGTGGGTGTATGCAGAGCCCAGAAAATATTGTATATCACATAAGAAACCTGCATTTTTGGCATATAATGCCTCCAGTACTTCTAATTTATTTCAAACAAGGAGTCACAGAATATGATTTTAGAAAAATCATTCTGGCAACCAAGAGGAGGAGGGATTAGGGAGATACAGAGGTACCTGTTGAGAGGCTGCTTTTTTTCCAGTTGAGAAATGGTAAGTATTAAGACATTTGATGTTGTGGGAGTTGAAAGGGGAAAATAATGAAGCAAGAAAGAGATATTAAGAATCAATCCCATTTACAATTGTACCAAGAACAATAAATACTTAGGAATACACCTAACCAAATAGGTAAAATATTCATACACTAAAATCTATAGAAATCTTATGAGAGAAATTGAACAAGAAACAAAGAAATGGAAAAACATTCCATGCTCATGGATTAGAAGAACAAATACTGTTAAAATATCAATACTACCCAAAGCAATCTACACATTCAATGCAATCCCAATCAAAATAGCACCAACATTCTTCTTGGAGATAGAAAAAGCAATCCTAAAATTTGTATGGAAGCACAAATGACTGAATAGTCAACGAAATGTTGAAAAGGAAAACCAAAGCTGGAGCCATCACAATCCCAGACTTTAGCCTGTACTACAAAGCTGTAATCATCAAGACAGTATGTATTTGGTACAAAAACAGACACATAAACCAGTGGAATAGAATTGAGCATCCGGAATTGGGCCCACAAATGTATGGCCAACTAATCTTTGACAAAGCAGGAGAGTATCCAATGGAAAAAAGATAGTCTCTTTAGCAAATGGTGCTGGAACAACTGGACAGCAGCATGCAGAAGAATGAAACTGGACCACTTTTTTACATCATACACAAAAGTAAATTCAAAATGGATGAACAACCTAAATGTGAAACAGCAAACCATCAAAATCCTAGAAAACAGGCAACAACCTGTTTGACTTCAGCTGCAGCAACTTCTTACCTGACACGTCTCCGAAGGCAAGGGAAACAAAAGCAAAAATAAACTATGGGGACCTCATCAAAATAAAAAGCTTCTGCACAGCAAAGGAAACAATCAACAAAACTAAAAGGCAACCAATGGAATGGGAAAAGATATTTGCATATGACATATCAGATAAAGGGTTAGTATCCAAAATCTGTAAAGAACTTACCAAACTCAACACCTGAAAACCAAATAATCCAGTGAAGAAATGGGCAGAAGACATGAATAGACACTTTTCCAAAGAAGATTTCCAGATCGCTAACAGACACATGGAAAGATGCTGGACATTGCTCATCATCAGGGAAATACGAATCAAAACCACATTGAGATACCATCTCACACCGGTCAGAGTGGCAAAAATTAACAATTCAGGAAACAACAGATGTTGGCAAGGATGTGGAGAAAGAGGAACCCTCTTGCATTGTTGGTGGGAATGCAGACTGGTGCAGGCACTTTGGAAAACAGTGTGGAGGTTCCTCAAAAAATTAAAAATAGAATTCACTATGACCCAGCAATAGCACTGCTAGGAATTTATCCAAAGGAAACAGGAGTGCTGATTCATAGGAGCACATGTACCCCAATGTTTATAGCAGCGCTATCACCAATAGCCAAATCATGGAAAGAGCCAAAATGTCCATCAACTGGTGAATGGATAAAAAAAAATGTGGTATATACACAGTGGAACAGTACCTGGTGATGAAAAAGAATGAAATATTGCCATTTGCAACAACATAGATGGAACTGGAGGGTATGACGCTAAGTGAAATAAATCAGTCAGAGAAAGAGAGACATCATATGTTTTCACTCATAGTGGAAGTGGAGAAACTTAACCGAAGACCATGGGGGAAGGGAAAGAAAAAAAGTGTTACAAACATAGAGGGAGGCAAACCATAAGAGACTCTTAAATACAGAGAACAAACTGAGGGTTGATGGGAGTTGGGGAGGGGGGTGGGAGGGAAAATAGACGATGGGCATTGAGGAGGGTACTTGTTGGGATGAGCACTGGGTGTTGTATATGAGTGATGAATCATGGGAATCTACTCACGAAGCCAAGAGTATGTCAGCTCTACACATTGTATGTCAGCTAACTTGACAATAAATATGTTTAAATATAAAACAGCCACTATGGACTTAGTTGGTGATTGGATGTTAAATGGAGACAAAGCAGTCAGAGAAAGAGTAGAGATTTCCAGAATCTATTGGCTGTCTGAGTAAATGGTTATGGCTTTCATTGGATTGGGATAATTGGAGAGGATGTAGGCTCTAGAGAAAAGATAAATAGGTTTTATACTAGCTGTATTTCAACAAAAAGTGCTTAGAGAGAATGAGGTGACTTTTCATGAAAGAGGCAAATCTACTTTGACTAGTATATTAGAAACATGAAGGTTTTCTTCTTGTCTTCATTTTGTATCATACATATGTGATACAGATATAGGTATATGTACACTTTTCCTCACTTCACATCTATTGACATAAATATGGGCAGTGTATCATTCTCCATCATTTTGTAACTTGGCATATTAAGCACTCAGAATTGATTACAAGAAAAATATTTTGAGGAAAATGCCACATTTTGGTGATCTGTAAACGGAAGAAGTCCGTAAAAGTTGATTTACATTAAGCAGAGACTTGTGTTTCTGTCCTGTTCTTCTCGACTTCTGAACCTCAGATGGACTTTCTTCCGCAGTTCATAAAAGCAAGTCATACACACCATGGTAATGAATTGAGCCAATTCCTTGGATATTTCTATAAGAATTGTCAGCATGTGAATGCCTCCCTTCTTTAGAGCAGCAGGCTCTGGAACCAGGAACTTCTCCTACCACTTTTCACACCAGAAGAATCATATCAATAATCACATCACCTTGTTTTGGATGAGATAACTAGAACATCACTCTTAATTATGCAGAAACAATAATGGCAGCAAAAGGAACCAGTTTTGCTGTATTAGAAGCATTTCTTCTAAAAAAGGCCTAGGCCAGATTATCCATAAGTTATATAGTTTGATCACTTCTTCTTTAGATTTTCTGCCATTTGTGGTATGTTGACTGTGTGGTTTTCTTTTTTCTTTCTTTCTTTTTTTTTAATTTAAACACTAATAAGTTCTGTGAATGCTGGATAGTAGTGTAAATCATGGAACAAGAGAATTATCTTTTTTTCTATGAATTAGGTTATTTTAAGTGTAATTATAAAAATGTGACCCAAATGACCTTGTATATAGATTGATGCCATCTGTTCACCTGTGGATTTCTCCCTCATGGCATAATGCCCACATGCAGATGAATCCTGGAGTTGTATAACATGGTATACTCTTACCTGTGCCTACTCCTCAACTGCCCTTTTGTTCCCAGAAATATTTATTTATTCAGAATTAGAGGTAACTGGGAATAACATCAAAAGAAGAGAACTCTGTTCCTTATAATTATTCATCATCTTAGCCTCTCTAGAGTTCATTTTTCTACAGAATCATTATAAGTCCCCCTGGATCATATGTCAAAATAGAAGAAAAGTTTCCACCTATGGAGCACAGAAGAATCAGTTTATTTTTAGATGAAGAAACATGAGATAATTTCATTCAAACACTTTCAAAAGCTTTATAGATGACCTCTTTCAATTTGACCTCCTACCAGGGCAAAACCCATGTCTATCTATTTCATTAAAAGTCATGAGGTTTATGTATGTATGTATGTATGTATGTATGTATGTATGTATGTACGTGTAACGTAAAATAAATGTCAAAGTATAATTAAAAGTGACTTTTTCACAAGTGGGCGCTGAGTGCCATCAAAGGGACTTTTATTAGATGAAAAATCATTTCATCTTCCTGAGTCATGGAAACTAGCAGTGAGCATCTCCCCAAGGGCAATGAGTTAGTTGTTGGACATATGAAGCTTAGAAGGGAATTAGGACAGGGCTGCAAAACCTAGAAAGTATTTCCTTCTAATACATTTGGGATTTCACATAGGATTTGGAAATAATGAATTGGCTTTTGAGGTTAACCCATGGAAAAGGTTGAAAGAGACAACAGTAACCAGTGGAGCGTTGGATCTAGCTTGGCATGCCAGATAACCGGCTAATCACGAAGATTGCACATTAAAAAAAATTTGTCTTATTAATTTTATATGAACAGAAATAATTTTTATCTCATATTGTAGGTAATATAGGGAAGTAAGATATTGAAAGCTCCTGGCTCATGGCTGATTCTACATATATATTCATTTCCCCTTACATTTTTAAGTCACGCCTGTTATCTAGAGAAATGTACTGTTAAGTGTGGGGTTTTTTTTGTTCTTTTTTAACCCTCCTTTTGAGTTAACACGAAGAGTTGTATTTTCAAATCTGTCTCATGTGAATCAAAAATACTGCCTGTTATTAATCTTAAAGGCAATTGAGAGGCTCAGATGCAGTAGGAAGATATCTCCAACATGGAGGACAACTTCCTACGTTCTTCCTTCCTGTCTAGGACGTATACTCCCTGACCCAGAGTAGACATAGTCTCTCATGTAGTAGAAGGATTTTAGTTCTCCCCATTTTATACTGTAGCTTATGTAACATTGTCCTCAGAGCCAAGCTTTGTATGTCTAGAGATTCTGTGGTTCATTAAACACCACACTCCTAAGCCATGGAAATCCTATAAAGAACATTCCATGGATAAAGATCCCCCACTTAGTAAATATCATTGTTCTATTTACCTAGCAGTTTGGAAAATCGTTGGCAAGGATATCAGCTTAGATGTCCTGCCTTCTTGGATTTCCCACAGGAGTAAACCACCAGTACAGGAAATGAATGGATCACAGCTGCTTTAACTCTTTCTTCCCTATATCTTCTATTTAACAAAAGCTGAACGTAGTTACTGGCATATAGATATGTCAGTTTCCTTCAGTTCTTCTCACTGTACCTTCGTGTAAATCTCAAATAAGCTGATCCTTGTGAAGAATGGGAAAAGTATTGGACAGGCATTTAGGAACAGGAATCCTTGTGCTTGTCCTGACCTTTTGTGTGTTACTAAAAAGCTTTGATGTTTTTTGAGGACTACATAAAATAATGATAGTGGAATAAATATTTCTGAGTCATTTCTTTATCTGTTAAATTGGGATTTTGGTCTGTATTTTCAGAAGGATTTGGGGAGTTATGTATGAGAAATGTGAAAAAATAATAGAAAGTATACAAGGATTATGTACTGTGCACATATCCCAATTACTTTTGATTTTCAGAGATGTGCAATAAAGATTTATTTTTTCTATGGTAAATAAAACATTACATGGACTCTGTGTGTGTGTGTGTGTGTGTGTGTGTGTGTGTGTGTGTAAACCATGCTTGTTTTAAAGTATTTAAACAATTATAAGAATTAAAGAAAATACAAATATTTCTTAATTTCATCTTCAGATGTATCTATAGTATCTTTTTCTAGATTACTTTCTACACACATATGCAGACATGTGCCATTTCTCTCTTTCTATGCTTCTATGTGTATTAATGTGATCGTATTATCCTTGCAAATTTGCAGTTTGCTATTCTCCTCCTATGCAATGCTTCCTAGTTATCTTTTCATATCAATATACATTGGTCTATGTTATAAATTTTAATTCTCAGGTGCTCTAAATTTATATTCATATGTAAACCAGTAAAAATAATGCATTAAATCTTTGGAGTTTATATTCATACTAATTTTATAATTTGTGGTACAAATTGTATTTTTACTATAGCAATGGTAGGGCACTTTATTCTAACGTTTCAATGGCAATGTTATAATACTGTATCTATAGTACATTTTATATACATGGCAATGATGGCTAATAATGACTGAGAACAGATAATCTTATTAAATAGGTACTACTAGGATTTTCAATTTAAAATGAGGAAAAGTGAGACATAGTGGGGCACCTGGGTAGTTCAGGTTAAGCATCCAACTCTTGATTCATGGTTCATGAATTCGAGCCCACATTGGGCTCTGCGCTGACTACACAGAGCCTGCTTAGGATTCTCTGTCTCCCTCTCTCTATGCCTATCCCTGCTCTTCCTCATTCATTCATTCATTCATTCTCTCTCTCTCTTTCAAAATAAATACACTTTAAAAAAAAAAAGAAAGGTTTAACTTCTTACACATGGTCAAAAAGCTAAAGATCTGATTGATTCTAAAGCCCAAGCTTAAATACTATGTTAAATATCAAGAAAATCATGGTTTCTCCAACCTGTATTGTGGTGGAAAGTTAAATTTCAATTCCTCCCTTCATCAGAGTTGCTAAGCATATTCAAATGGATGCTTAGAGACTCTGGTTCCTTTTGGGACAGGAGACTTCAGCCTCACCCCTTAATCATCTTTCTTTTTAAATTAATCATCCTTCTTTTAAAATTCACTGAGCTTGGGAGGGAGAGAGGGGCTTTCACCAGTGAGCAAGGCACATTTACCTTTGATTTTTAGCAGTATTGCTGCTGCTAGTAACTCAACCAGACTACCAATATTTTCTGTCCACTCACAGCTCCATATAGGACAGTCAGTTACTTTGGGGACACTGACTCAGCATCCAAAGTCACATTGCTTTCTGGGGCTTTGTTAGTTGGCTGTCTGGGGCTTGATTTGCACAATGGTTATTTTTAAAAAGCAGTCCATCTTAAAATCCAAGGCATTTTCTTTTCTGTTGTCATGAGAACATCACTTAAGTTACTCCCTCTTTTTAGCCCAAGGGCCAGGAAACTTCCCCAACATGGCGAGACTGACAGCAAACATTTATCTAGATTTCTTTGAGTCAGTTTCTCATTCTCTAGTGGGTCATCTTCATCTGCAGTTAGACTCAATCTGGAGCAATAAGAGCTCGCATACTATTCAATGCTCCATCTGTGGTATACCATGGGGTTTGTTCCAGGGAAATGTGAAGGCCAGGGCTTCTCTAAAACAGTCGATACCTACTGCAAATTCTTGCCGAACTTTTACTGTCTTCTAGTGGATAGAAGGTTAGCATGGTAGACTCCAGGAAGGGTTGAATCCTAAGATTGCCTAGCAGTTGCTTTCTTTCTTAACAAACACTTCATGTTCCACCCCCATGTCCTCCCAAGCAAACCACCCAAAATTCTGATGATTCACCTGGTTTCCGCCAATAATGGTCATAGATTTCCCTGCTTGCGCTCTTGGTTTAGGTGGGTTTCTCTGTAACTTGTTTTCTCCAGGCTGCCATCCAGGACAGATCTTAGTACTCATTATTACAGTGGAGTAGTTCCGAGACTGATCACCATATTGCTGAGGACATACTGCCACCTGCAGGAGAGTTAACAACAGCTAGGTCAGCTGTCTGAACCCATTTACTTGTAGTTGACCCTTGAACCACAGGGGTTTGAACTGCAGGGCTCCATTTATATGCTAATTTTGGGGGGGGGATAAATACACTATAGTACTTTAAATATATTTTCCTTATCCTTAGTAAGATTTTCTTTTCTCTAGCTTATTTTGTTGTAAGAATAAAGTATATAAGACATATAATGCACAAAACACATGTTAATTGACTATGTTATCAGTAAGGCTTCTAGTCAGTGGTGGGCTATTTGTAGTTACGTTTTTGGAGAATCCAAAATTATATGTGGATTTTTGACATACCACTCCATTTTTCTAGGGTCAAGTGTACTTACAGTAACCTTCCCAATTTTTCCTCATTAACAAGCAATAAATTGGAAGACTGTTTATTGTCTGGTTGTATGATTTAGTCAACATAGTCACTACCAATCTCATAGACTTGTTCAAATTTCATTTATTGACTTGAAAGGGCCTCATTTTTCCTTTCCAGAAAACTGTGCTTCTATCAGCATCTCCTCCTTGTTGATAAAACTGTCTAGAACTTGGAAGGGTCTAATATTTTACCCTGCTTGCAAGCTTACAAGTTAGCCTGCTCATGGATGCTGGCAGAAGACATGAGACTTTTATAGCAGACACAAAAGGCTTTATTACTTATAGCAATAGCAATGATCAGAACATTAGCATTTTCTTATTCTAGTTCCCTGGTGATGGGAAGAGGCACAAATGATACCTGCTCATGTAGCGGTTTAAGGTATAGGAGAGGGCCTCTGAAGTTAGGCAACATAAATCATTTTTGGCACCAATTTTGCCTGTATTTTGCCATGACAAGAGACATTAACTTTAATATACTGTATGGTAAACATTTCTGATTTTTTCTCCAGAAGGAACACTATCTCTATCTTCCAACACTGTTCACTCTACAAACATCCTTACAAAAATATTTCAGAACAAAAGCAGCCAGTGTTTCTGCTCAGAAGACATGCAGAAGTGCAAGAGAGTGATAGGAAATTGTCTCTCAGTAGGGTTATGGTTAGCTGAGGAATTTTCTCAGGTTGAGCCTTTGGATTATTTTCTTTACCTGAAGTACTTCTTGAATTTTAAGGTGCATAGAAGTCACATGGAGATCTTGTTAGAATGCAGATCTTGATTCAGTAGATGTAGTTTGGGGACAAGGATTCTGAACTTTTTAATTTTTTTTTTTCAACGTTTATTTATTTTTGGGACAGAGAGAGACAGAGCATGAACGGGCGAGAGGCAGAGAGGGAGGGAGACACAGAATCGGAAACAGGCTCCAGGCTCTGAGCCATCAGCCCAGAGCCCGACGCGGGGCTCGAACTCACAGACCGCGAGATCGCGACCTGGCTGAAGTCGGACGCTTAACCGACTGCGCCACCCAGGCGCCCCAAGGATTCTGAACTTTTAACAAGCTCTCAGGTGATGTTTATGCTACTGATTTTTGTACAGCACTTTAAACAGGAAGGCTACACTATGAACCAATGTTCTGGAATTTCATTCTCATTAACCATAGGCCACTATTGAGTCCAGGCTTTACTAAGCCAACCTAGTAGACTTTTTTTTTAATGTTTATTTATTTATTTTGATTATTTATTTATTTTGAGAGAGAGAGAGAGACAGACAGACAGACAGACAGAGAGAGAGAGACAGAGAACATGAGCATGAGCAGGGGAAGGCCAGAGAGAGGGAGAGAGGGAATCTCAAGCAGGTTCCGTGCTATGAGCACAGAGCCCAATGTGGGGCTCGAACCCACGAACCATAAGATCGTGATCTGAGCCGAAATCAAGAGTCAGATGCTTAACCAACTGAGTCACCCAGGCCCCCCTTACCTAGTAGACTTTTAATACTTGAGTCAACACACTGAATTTTGAATTTTGGATGAGCCCACTCTTGGCAATTAAGTTACCAATCAAGATTTTTATTTCATCTTGTTTCATGTATGCGACTCCCCACATACTCTATTTACTGCTGCCCGTACAGATTCATGAATTCCTGTGGTTCTTTCTTAACAGAGGCTCTTTCTTGTTGGGTCAAGTTTTGTACTTCTGTGTCTGGGCTATTCAGGAATCTGATTCCAATTATGGGTCTAGAGACAATGAGTCAACTGTCCCAATCACAAACATTGAAAGATTTTTATTTCAGGAAATGCTGGTTCCATCACAAAGAAAGGGTGACTGGTTATACTTCAGCTGGCAAGGGAGCCTCAAGATGATTTATAATTTCAAAGTTTTCACCCTTGTCTATGATTGCTCACATGTTTTTCTCTGTCTCAGCATCCTGCTCATTGCTACCAATGCCTTTAGTTAGCTGATGGAGCATTTAATTGGCACTGCAGCTTAATCATTACGATTAGGTCTTGGGCCTGCTTCCTAGCCCGTTCTGCTTCCAGCACTAAGAGATGAAAGCTTCTTCAAAGCTCCCAAAGAAGCTTTATTATTGTCTACCTTCAGAGTCACATATCTTAATTTCTCCTTTTCCTTCTTGCTGCATGTTCCAGGACTTCAAAAGTTAGATCATGCCACCATCTTTTGTAATCAGTATTTGGTCATTATTGTCAGCGCCATGGCTACATGAGTTCTTCCTGCCTTCTCTTCTTCATTCTGTGTTATGGACTGAATGTGTGTAAAGAAGGAAAAACCTCAGTTTTCCTCCTTCTGTGGGGGAAAACCCCAGTTCTTCTCTCCTGTGTGTTTCTTCCTTCTGAGTCTCCTTAACTACTCACATAAAACATTTTATTCTGGTCATTAAATGTGTGGAGGTTTTTCCCCCACACCAAACTATTCTCTGTGACACCAGCTGGGGGTCCTACAATTTAACTCAAAATTCTGACATTGTCTATACAGAGATAATGTCAGATAACATGGGGGGGGATCTGTTATGGGGTCAGTTCCGCAAGATTGCCCCCAACACCACCCATAGCACACTTAAAGATACCAGTTACAGCACAGATTATCACCTGTGCTTCTGACCAACTGCTATGGGTCAGAGGTTCTAATGATCCTCCTAGTTGTGTTTGATTACTAGAGTAATTCCCAGAACTCTGGGAGACATTTACTTGTGTTCACCAGTTTATTAAAAGATTTGATAAATGACAGAAATGAGCAGCCAGATGAAGAGATACATAGGGTGAGGTCTGGGAGGGTCCTGAGCTCAGGAGCTCTTGTTCCACTGGAATTGGGGTGCATCACCATTCTGGTGTGGATGTGTCTGTTTGCCAGCCTTTTGGGATTTTATGTAGGCTCTACACTTTTGGCATTTTATGTAGGCTCCCTCACCGAGGTATGATCAATTATGAGCTCTGTTTTGAGCCTTTCCCCTTTCTGGAGGATGGGGGAGAGACAAAAATTCCAAGATTCTAATCGTGGTTTGGTTTCTCTGGTGACCCACTCCCGTTCAAGAACCCACCCACAGTCACCTCAATAGAACGAAAGGTGTTCCTGAGATTTTTTATCATTTAGGAATTTACAAAGGTTTTAGGAGCCCTATGCCAGGGATGGGGTCAAAGACAATATTAGAGCAAGATATGCTTCCGATGAACTGATCATTTGGGAAATTATGAAGGTTTTAGCTCTGCGGGCAGAGACCAATATATATATTTTCTGTGATCACACAGCTTGTATCCTCCCAAAATTCATACGGTGATGCTCTAACCTCTAATGTGACTGTATTTGAAGATAAGGCCTATGAGGAGGCGATAAAGATTAAATGAGGTCATAAACCCGAATCCAATAGGACTGGTGCCCTTATAAGAAGAGGAAAAGCTACCAAAACTCATGGTCTTTCCACATTCACACACCAAGGAAAGGCAATGCAAGCACACGGTGAGAAGTGGCTGTCTAGAAGAAAAGAGCTGTCACCAGAAAGCGATCATGCTGACACTGTGATCATGGACTTCCCGTTTCCAGGAAGTTTAGCATCTAGCCTTTAACATCTAATACTTTATTGTGGCAGCCAAACTGGCTAAGATAGTAGGTCTCCAGCAAGGGGAATTTAAATTATTTGAATTATTGTAATACTACCACCTGCCATGGATTACCCATTACTTACTCCCTTCTGCCACAGGGATTATCCCTCTACTCCTCAAATATATAAGTAACTCAGTGCCAGGGCTTTATTTTGACAATATCTTTCCTGAGGCCATGGATCAGTTCCAATTATCCTATTAGTACTAGAAAATATATCAGATGTTAAACTTAAAGTGGGTAATTTGAGGAGAGTGTAATAAAACGTCTGTTTACTGTCATCTGAGATGATGCATGTCATCCCCAGGGCTGAAGAGATAAGGAGAAAAGGTGGTTCTTGGAACCTGGAAACTGAGAGAGCTGCGTAGGTAAAGCTGCCTGGCGGGACCTGAGGCCTTAGGTCAAGGAACTGAGCCATCCTACACCAATCCTATTGGGAATGTCAGAGCAGCTCGCGCCTCTCCTTGCCTCACACCCCCTCATTGCTTTCTCCCCCCACCTTTTTATTTTATTAAAAATGTTTTGATGTTTATTCAGTTTTGAGAGAGTGTGAGTGGGGGAGGAGCAGAGAGGGACAGGGAGACACAGAATCTGAAGCAGGCTCGAGGTTCTGAGCTGTCAGCACAGAGCCCAACGTGGGGCTCGAACCCACGAACCGTGAGATCATGACCTGAGCTGAAGTTGGACACTTAACCGACTGAGCCACCCTAGTGCCCCTCCACATTTCTAGAGAACAATCGGTGACATATTGCTTTTACTGGAAGCTTTTAGGGGTAGACATATATTTCAGGTATAAAATGTCTTTCTGTCCACAGGGTTTCTTCCAGTATAAGCATACGAGATAATTTATCCTTCATCTTGGATCTCAAACAACAGATCTCACAAAGATGTAGTTGATGGGGCCTTGTATGATCCCTGTGACGGGGACACACATTTTCACTGATTGAAGGACAAAAGTGGATGCAAAAGGGCAACAAATAGAAACTATGTGAAATAGCTTCCATTCATCCTCCCAGGCTCCCTTCCATCCTTCTCCATTCTGTTCTGTACCTGAAGGCAGAGCTATATGGCTGTATAGAGGGAAGGAAGAGAAGGCTATTAGAGTACTTGTGTCCTGGCTTCCTTTCTGTTGGGTTGCCGTAGACCGGCTGCCATCCTCAACAGAAGGTCAGATCTTCTGTGGACCAATCCTCTTAATACAAGTATCTCTTCTTCTGGAATTTGGAAACTGCCCCCTCATAGCCAAGAGAGAGATTTGTACCCTGATTTTTACAAGTCCTGCATTATTCCACTTTCTGTGGTGTTTTCTTATACCCTTGCCATATTTTGGTAAATAGTCCTTTATCAAATTATCTCCAAATACCCAATTTGAGAGTGCCATCTGTTTCCTGTTAGGACTCTCAAGATACATCCACTGTGCTGTATTGCTTCCCTGGCTCATTTGGTTCTCTCAGCAGCCCAGTGAAATAGGTTTTTATAATACTTTAAAGGTAAGGATACTGAGGTTATCAGAGTCCATGATATAAGTACAGTTTTTTCCAGCTTTATGTGAATTGTTCTTTAAACAAGTTGAAATCACATAGTTTGCACAAATTTCATCCTGCTTTTTTTTTCTCATACTATTTCCTCTTTGCTTGTGTCATGAAGCTTTATTCATAATTATAATTTTGAGGGCTACATGACATTCCATTTTGTGGGTGTGACATATCTACCAAACTGATTCTCTTATGTTGAACATTTGAATCATTTTATGTTTGTCACTGCTTGGATAAAACTGTGATAAACATTTTTGAGGGTAGCACTATGTAATCTGATTTGTGCATACAGAAACATATATATATATATATATATATATATATACACACACACACACACACACACACATATACACACACGTATACATGATAAAAATGTAGATATTCAATTGGAAATTCTCAAAATAATTATATATGTTTTAGTGTATAGAGAGTTTCTCCCTGCATGCTTTTTCAGTCCAGTTTTTTTTCCTGTAAATCTTGCTGAAGATACAGGGAAAATAGTACTGTTTCCAGGCAATGAGTTCACTCCTAGAATAAATTATTCTTGGGGCTGACTTTTATTTATCTTTTTTGAGCAGATTAGAAATAGTGGTAACGATAATACCTAATATTGGAACAGTACTGTAGAGTTTACAAAACAAATCTTACATGGCCAACTAAACGTCTGTGTGTACTAGACTGGATATGTAGAGGAGAAATGAAAGCATATAAGTACAAGATTTGCCATGAGGTCTATTTGGTTACCTCGATATTGCCACTGAGTCTGGAAAATTCTGCCAACTGCAGAGTGATTCTGATAAACACTAACATCTCATGGATTATATTTTCCATGATTAAGAAGAAGTCAAATAGTCTAAGTTTGGAATCTGCATGCACAGCCCCTGCTCTGTATTTACCAGCTGAGCAAAAGATATGATTTCTCCCAATTTCTGTTTTTTTGTCTGTAAATGAGGCTAAAAATATCTTCTTGACAGGGCTGTTGTCGAAATGAACATTCATATTTGAAAGTTATTTGTAAAGATGTTGGTAAGTGCTAATGGGCTAGAGACCTACTTACTGGAAATAGCAAGGGTCTCTATCCTGGGAATATATTACTAGGTCATTTGTTCTTTTTCGCTGGTTATTATATAATCTAGAAGAAAGGGAAAAACATGTTCCAGCTGCACTAGATAATTAGTCCTGAAACAATTGTCATATAGAATATCCCCTGTGTTTATTCTTTATGGTCCTGGTTGTTACTGCTAAACCTTGACTCTGCTCTTAGCTGGAGCAAACAATTGCCTCTTTCTGAGTGTTGAAATTTCATAGTTAGAGTCACTTCTTTGTACTACAGTTGCTCTTCTTTGCAATAGAGAAATGACGTAGGGTCTTATACCACAGAATATTGGCCCTGGAAAGGATCTTAGAAAATATCCATTCCTGGGGTGCCTGGGTGGCTCAGTTGGTTAAGCGTCCAACTCTTGATTTCAGTTCAGGTTCTGATCTCACTGTTTGTGTGATGGAGCCCTGCATCAGGTTCTGTGCTGACAGCACAGAGCCTGCTTGGGTCTCTTCTTTCTTTCTTTCTTTTCTTTCTTTTCTTTCTTTTCTTTCTTTCTTTCTCTGTCTCTATCTCGCTCTGTCTCTCTCTCCACCCCCCAACTCTCCCCCTCAAAATTGATTTTGAGAAATCCATTTCTCA
Source organism: Felis catus (assembly GCF_018350175.1). Lineage (NCBI taxonomy): Eukaryota > Metazoa > Chordata > Mammalia > Carnivora > Felidae > Felis > Felis catus. The sequence continues at coordinate 98,443,535 of NC_058376.1, forward strand.
AAATAAATTAATAAGACTTAAAAAAGAAAACTTCCAGTCCTGGGATCATAAATTCTAATTTCTAGGGAGGCATGAATAAAAAAATGATGCATATTAGTCCTGTGACCGTCATGTCTTTAGTTTTTCCCGTATTTGATAGAGACATGAGTACAGGTAAATCGTTCTTTACTGAGGTAAACAGCAGTGGGAGAATGTTGATAAATAGAGATAGAATTTTAGCTTACATAACTAGGAAAAAATTAGTGAGTGATGACAATTGGGCAAATTGGAGACATGTGCCTTACATTGTGTCCCTGAAAACAGACTTTGAAGAAGAAAATGACTTGTACCCTTACTGGGATGTGGTCTTTGGAGATTCATTTGTAAGAAAGTGAAGAAGGTAAGTTTGAATAAAGATCTCATCTGATCCCATGTGGATCTCCAGAGCTGGGATGGCCCTTAGGAGTTGTCCTCAATTTAAGAAAAGGAGCCAGACCAGGTCAATGGCTAAGAGCCCTTGCTGAGAGGGGATATGGTCTTGAGTTAGATAGTTTCTTGCATCTGGTCAAGGGCAATTCTCAAAGATGAACACAATTATGAGCTTGTCAGCAGTTGATTTTCCTAGTGGAATATGGGTTCAAGCTGAATGGGTATGGTGGTGTAGGGAGGGTTATGTTTGCTCTGGAGAGGGGATCTGAGCAGCGCATCATCAAATCCCCTGTGGTGCTAATCACTTTTGTCTCATTATTGTCATGCGCAAAAATGAAGCAGATAATACCATATTTTCCAGTGTTCAAAAAAAAAATCATGTAATTCAGATTATTGAGTTAAATCTACCTATTTTAAATCTTTGCTCAAATGTAAAGTACTACAAGTTAAAATACTCATGTGAGGCAAATCTGACCTCAGTACTCCCAGTTTGCTAATTCATATTTAGTTCAGTCTCCCCATTTCTTTTGATAAAAACATTGAATACAAGAGAAGAAATCAGAAGGCCAAAGTCATAGAATTCAGCTGATAACTTTGATTTCCAAGTTCCCAGTGCAGTGATTCTTGTTCCTTTTTCTACTTCACGTCAATGGATGTCAATGAAAATGTGCTTTTTATTAAACTGTCCTAGTGCTCATGAAGTCTCCATAGGAGCATTATGAATAATATCTTGTTCATTAAAATTTATTTACAGATCATTCAAAGAGAAACACTTGGTAGTAAATACTTCCTTAGGGAAAGTACTCAAAAAAACCCCAAAACAACAACAACAAAAATGTAGTGGCACATTGCTGGCCTCCTAATTAGCAGATTAGGACAGGTCTGTCAGTCTGTGGAGGCTCATAAAAAAATTAACAATTAGTTGGGAAAGTCATATTGTAAAGTACATTCTAGGAGGGAAGATCAAATGGAATAGCTGTATTTTTTTAATACCTTCCTATTTAATGCTACCTAGGTGTCTTCAAAGTTAGAAAACATTTTTTACTGAATTTTTAATTCCTTATACAGACACTTGCTCAGGATCCTTATTTTCAGGAGAGTGAAGGATAAGTCAAAGTTTCAGAGAATTTACAGAAGACCTTGGATGATCCTAGGCCAAGAGGTTCAGTGAATCCCCCTTTCTCTTAGAATCCTCCCCTCCACTTACTGTAAATAAAAAAGCCCCAGGGAAACAGGCATGAGATAATTGAATAAAGATAGGAAAAAAACAGTTATAATGAGTAGTCTTATGGGCAGCCTTATATTCCCTTTGTTTATTTCTTTTGTCTTTGCCTACCCATTTGTTTCTTCCTCTCATCTACAAATATTCTTGTGTGTCCTCTCATCTAATAAAAAAATCCTAAAATCCATTTCTCAGTTAAGGTATTTTTTTCCACCCTGCTGTTGCTAAATAGTATTACCTAGTGTTCCTCAAACTTTAAAGTTCATTGAGATAAGCAGCGCATCGTGCTAAAATTAAAATGCACATATTGATTAAATATGTCTGGGGTAGGCCTGCATTTTCACATTTCCAACAGGCTCCCAGGTAATGATGTTGCAGCTGGTCCAGGATACTCTTTGAATAGGAAAATTTCAAATTATATTTTACAAAACACTTGTTACGGACTGAAGTTTTTGTCTCTCCAAAGTTTGTTCAAGTCCTAATCCTCAAGGTGATGGTTTTGGTGATAAGGCCTTTGGGAGGTCATTAGGGTTAAATTAGGTCATGAGAGTAGGCCCTGCCATGGGATTATTGTTTTTATAAAAAGTGGAAGAGACACAAGATCTTTCTGTCTCCTTCATGTGATGACAGAGCAAGAAGATTCAGCCAGACACCGAATCTGCCAGCTTCTTGATCTTGGATCTGTCAATTTCCAGAACCATGAGAAATAAATGTCTGTTGTGTAGGCCGCCTAATCAATGATATTTTGTTATAGTAGCATCAACTAAGACAGCACTTTACCAAATTACTGACCAATTTTCCCCATTTTCTTTTCACTCCTCAGTTCTTTGCCTCAAGCTTCCATTTTACCAATCTACTGAACATGCAGTGACCTTTGTATTACCAGCTTTTCATAATCCTTGTCATAATTACTTGCTCATTTCATGACTGTCATTAGCCTCCCCTTGTCTTTAAGCTCTCTTCCCTTCTTGCCTTCCATGTCTTTGTATCATTCTAGTTGTACCTTTCTTTCCTCCCTTTTCTGGACTCTTTCTGGGTTTCTCTTCTTTCTTCTGGCCCAATGGAAGCCATTTTCAAGCTTTGTCAGTCACCTTTTCTTTGCTCACTGAGCTCCTTTTTCTTCTTACTGAACCCTAATTCTTCTCTATTCTGAATACGTCAGATTCTATATCTCAAATAATGACCCCTATTTTATTTTATTTTTTATTTTTTTTCTTTTTTAACATTTATTTTTGAGACAGAGAGAGACAGAGCATGAACAGGGGGAGGGTCAGAGAGGAGGGAGACACAGAATCTGAAACAGGCTCCAGGCTCTGAGCTGTCAGCACACAACCCGACGCAGGGCTCAAACTCACAGACCGTGAGATCATGACCTGAGCCGAAGTCAGACGCTTAACCGACTGAGCCACCCAGGCGCCCCAATGACCCCTATTTTCACTCCTAATTTATTAATTTTGTCCTGGAACTCTCATTTGGATATACTGGTGATTCCTCAAACATAACCTATCCTCAAATATCTAATATTCAGATATTCAAAGAACACATCCTTCGTATGCCTATTTCTAGACCATTTATCATAATTAGCTTGAGCTTGGGATAAACTCCCCCAATTTTTAAAACAAATTTAAAAAATGCTTATTTATTTATTTTGAGAAAGAGAGCATGAGTGGGGGAGGAGTAGAGGGATAGGGAGAGAGAAAATCCCAAGCAGTTTCCACTCTGTCAACACAGAGACCAACGTGTGGCTCGATTTCATGAACTGTAAGATCATGACCTGAGTCAAAAGTGAGAGTTGGACACTTAACTAACTGAAACACCCAGTTGCCCCTTAAAATAAACTTTTCTTGCATTTAGAATTATTGCAAAAATTGTGCAAAGAGTTCTTGAATACTCTAAACCCAGATTCTCCCGTTAATGACATTTTATATTAATACAGTATCTTTGTCACATTTAATGGGAAAATATTGATACATTATTATTATTATTGGGATTATGATTATTATTATTAATGTTTTGTTATTAACCTATACTTTATTGAGATTTCCTCAGTTTTTCCCTGATCTCCTTTTTCTATTTGAGGATTCTATTTAGGATACCACCTGACATTTACTAATCATGTCTCCTTGGGCTTGTCTTGGTTGGGATGGTTTTGTAGATATTCTTTGTTTCTGATGACCTCGACAGTTTTGAGGACTCTGGTAAGGAATTTTGTAGGATATCCCTCAATGGGGAATTTTCTAAATGTTTTTTTCATGCTTAGACTAGAGTATATGTTTTTGGAAGGAAGACCACAAAGATGAAGTGCCATTCTTATTACATTAAATCAAGGGTGCATGTGTCTGTGTGACTACCGATCGTCAACATAATCACCTGGTTGGCAGAGCATTTGCCAGTCTCTCTGTTGTAAAGTATGCCTTTTTTCCTTCCTCCCTATACTATACTTTTTGGAAGAAAGCCACTATACATAGCCCACAATTAGAATAGGGATTTATGTTCTCCTTCTTTAAGGATAAAGTATCTGCATAAATTATTTGTTATTTTTTTTGGCATGGGATATTTACAGTGCTTTTGTTGTGAGTGAGAAGAGTTTTATCTACACATGACTTACATTAGAGGCATAACAATATTTAGAGATTATTATTTATCTCATATTATTAAAGTTCTGCTATGACAGAAGAAGTGAAAATTAAGGACTTAGATATCTTGCTGTGATTGTGACATGAATTATCTTCAAGCAATATTATTTTTCACAGCTGCAGAAGGAAATTGAGATAAGAATAATCACTGAGTTTTTATGGCCACTATGTTTTACTCTCTGATGATACCAACCTTAAGTACACATTTTAAATAGAATGATTTTTAAGCAGTAATACTTGGGAGTTTGAATTAAGGAAAGGGCCAATTAAGTAATGTCTGCATATTTTTCTTCAAATTCTTGTGTTTTAGCTATTGGTTTACATGTAGTCTTTGGAGAAATAAATACATGGATTATAGCCTATTATGTCAGTCACACTTCCTACTTTAAAGAGGAGTATCTAGAAAAACATGCGACTCTCCTTCTTGGCTCTGACAGACTTTTCTATGGGATAGACAATTTGGATTACACCAAAATGTCATGCAGGTCACGTCAGGGAAAGTATTTTATATTTAAAATAAAGGCACAGCCACCAAAAGAATGAAATCTTGCCGTTTTCAATGACATCAATGGAGCTAGAATGTATTATGCTAAGTGAAATAAGTCAGAGAAAAACAAATACCATATAATTTCACTCATATGTGGAATTTAAAAAAGAAAACAGATTAACATGTGGGAAGGGGGGAAGAAGAGAAAGAAACAAACCATGAGAGACTCAATGTTAGAGAATAAACTGAGGGTAGATGGAGACAGGTGGGGGATGGGCTAGGTGGGTGATGGCCATTAAGGAGGGTACTTGTTGTGATGAGCGGTGGGTGTGGTAAGTAATGAAGCACTGAATTCTACTCCTGAAACCATTATTGCACTGTATGTAACTAACTAGAATTTAAGTTAAAAAGAAACAGAGAAAGAACAAAAATAAAATATAGGCATAGCGTTTATAAAAAAAGTAGTTTGCAAGGTAGGTATGGGTCAGTGTGAGGGTGCAGACACAGAAAACATATTCTTAGCTGTGTTGTTTTTCTCTACAAGTTAGCCCACCACAATCTCCTCACTCCCCCCACACAAATCTTTTCTTTGAAATACTCTATTTTTAAGGGAGAACAGCAATTTCATCAGCATAACAAAACACAGAATTATAACATCTGTTTCACAATGTAGCTCATATCTTTTTTGACAGTTCTAACACATTTCTGAATATAACTTCTTTTCCCATTCTCATGCCACACTTGCGACTAAGATCACTAGACACAGGATTTCATGTGCTTTAAGAATGTTTTCCTTGCTTGCTTGCTTGCTTCCTTCTTCATGAAAAGAATACAGTGAAGTCCAAGAAAACAAGGGTCATATTCTCATGATTGCCTAGGCATTGTTAATGGTCTTTTAAAATTAGTTGCTATTCTTTGTCTCTACAATATGTAATTGCCTTTAATAACATAGTGCAATGGCTCATCACTTTCTTTTTCATAAATAATTATTTGAGGTAAAGTATAAAGCACATATAGGAGTTCATAAAACAAAAACGTTACAAGGCAAGCACTCTGTAACTATCGGTATTTCAGAAACTAAAAGTTTTTCTGCATGCCAGAAGTCTCTTTCCTGCAACCTTGACGTCTCCCCAATTCCCACCCATGAAGGTGACACTATTTTGACTTTATAGTTATTATTTCTTTGATTGCATTCCTAAACACTATAATTTAGTTTTGTCTGATACTTGAAAATTCAATAAATAGAATGACATAGAATATGTTCTTTTGTGACTGTTTTTCCCCAGTTTTATTGAGAAATAATTGACATACTTCATTGTATAAGTGTAAGATATACAGAATGATGGTTTGATTTACATATAGTATGAAATGATTGCAACAACAGGTCCAACTGACATCCATCTTTTCGTATAGATACACTAAAAATAAAAGAACAAAGAAAAGAAAAAAGGAAAAATAATTTTGTCCTTATGATGAAAGGCAATGTAAATAATTTCTTTTGTGATATGACCATTTTAGTCTGTTGCCTACAGTATCTCCATCCACCTTGGCAGGCCTTATACACCTTTTTCAGTTGGCTTAGTCCTATGACTAGGTAAGAAACTGCTCAATTTCTTGACCTGTCAGCTTCACCCTCCTGAATCAGCATATACCCCCATGGAAAAACAGGTCTCTAACCCTTTGGCTCAGTCACCTTGTACTTAGTACTCTTGTGCATTTAATCTTGCTTTCTTTTTTTGCGGATCTTTTGTAATTGTCCTTAGTGGGAATGTTGGTCTCAATTACGTAGTCAACCAATAGTGGTAACAGAAACTCCACATTTCTTACTTTCTACAGCAATTCAAATATTTTTGAGGTGCTTATTATGTGTTTGGTATGGTGCTAAGTACTAGGGACTAATATATATAATCCCTAATAGTATGAACATATAGTTATTGAATAATACAAGTAAATGCAAGAATGGTGCAAGCTGGGTATTAAGCATTATTTTTTTTTTTCTCTAATGAAATTGAGCATAAAGGATCAAGTATAGTATACATTAAGAAAAATCACCTGTGATGGTAATGAAATGTGGTATTGTCCAGTGTCTTAGAAAAGATGCGTAGTGTCCTTGAGACAAGGGTTCTATCAGGGATGATATGGAAGTATGTATGAGGAAATACGAATTAAAATTAAACAGAGGAAAATTAGCGCTGAAGCATCATGTAATTATAAGAACTATTCTAGGTGGTCAGTAAAATTTGTGGCAAAATTTTTTATGATTGGCATTGAAAGAAAGAGTATCTTCTTCAACAGAACAATTTTAAAAGGCTATATCTTAGGGGAGCCTGGGTGGCTCAGTAGGTTAAGTGGCTAACTTCGGCTCAGGTCATGATCTCACGGTCAGTGAGTTCAAGCCCCACATCGGGCTCTGTGCTGACAGCTCAGAGCCTGGAGCCTGTCTCAGATTCTGTGTCTCCCTCTCTCTGACCCTCCCTTGTTCATGCTCTGTCTCTCTCTGTCTCAAAAATAAATAAACGTTAAAAAAAAATTAAAAAAAAAGGCTATATCTTATAGTAAAGATTTAGATTATTACAGAACTAGATATAAGAATACTGATACAAAGAATACACCTCTAGAGAGAGTACAATGGGGCCAGAAGAGAGTAAGGGCACAGGACACACTCAAGAAGAATGCCAAAAGGAAGGAAAGCAAGAAGGAAGCAAGGGAGAGAAGAAAAGCTACTGTGAGTAGAATAGAAATTTTCCTTAGCCACACTTAACTATACATTTGCATCACCTTCTTATAATTAATATGAGAACTGTATAGTATAATACAAGTGTTTTTTTAAATAATTATGCAGTTAGCTATGTAGAGTTACATAGAACTTTAATCCCATAATATTAATCTCAATTAAAATTTTATTGCATACAAACAATTGAGTTAACAGATTAGGGTACCATTATGTATTAACTAGACCAGGTAGAGTTTCCTAATGAATACAATAGCTATTCTAGTGTGTACCAGTGACAGCCTTGGTAAAAATAAAATACCTTTCTGGTATGTTGCCTTACATAGTCTTATTTCTGTCTTGAAGTGCCAGAAGGAATCTGGGTTTAATTTCCACTGGGAAATAGGAAACCAATGAAAGGCTTTAAGAATGTAAGTGGCATGGAAACATTCTATTTTAGAAATAAAATGGCTTTGGTAGTTTGTGGTAGTTGAAAGAAAAAAAAAAGCCTGGAGACAATTTTAGGAATAAGAAATTATGAAAACGCTAGAGCTAGAGGACTAGATAGCTTTATAAGATACAAAATCTTAGTTCTTTAATTTGGTAAGGAAGGTTGTCTGTACTTTGCTCTAATCCTAATCTTTAACCATTCATTATTCTTCTGTCCATTCATTCATTCATTCATTCAACAAAGAACATCTATATGCCAGATTCTGTATTAGGCAGTGGTGATATAGCAGGAGAAAAAAAACGGGTAAAAATTCCTTCTATCAAAATGTTTACATTTCAACAGGGAAGAAAAAGACAATAAATATAATAAATAGTATGTATATTATGTCAAAGGTGATAAATTTTATGAAGAAATAAAGAGCAGGGAAGGGGATTAGGAAGTGCTGGGGAAGTAGAGTTCCAGATAGTTGGTAGGCAAGGTCTCATGGAGAAGAAGATGAGATATCGTCAGGGGACTTTTGAGCACGTGCCTGAAGCCTGGCGAAACTTGTTAGGGTGAGACATGTAGATATCTAGGGAAGTAGTATTACAGGACAAAAAAATAACAAATGAAAAGGCCCTAAGGTAGAAGGGGGCCTGGCATGATTGAGGAACAGCCACGGATCTACTTTGGTTAGAATGGAGTGGGCAGTTAGTCAGCTGTTAGTCAACCAAGTCATATTAACAATAGGGAAACTAGAAACATTCAGGACCCTATAGAATTTTGTAAGAATTTTGGTTTTTATTCTGAGTGTAATAGGAAAAAATTGGATGGTTTGAAGCAGAATAATAACATGATCTGGCTTAAGTTTTGAAAGGATCATTCTGGATACTAGTCTACAGAGCAGAGCAGTGAAGACAGGAACAGAGACACCACTTAGGAGCTTATGGTATAGGCGAAAGATGTCTTAGATCAGGATAGTAGCACTGGGGAAAGTTTTTGGAATATATATTTATATATAGTTATGAAATATATAAATACAATTATAAAATAATATAACTTAGATATAATTTTATATATCATATTAATATATATTAATATTTATACAGTATAGTTTGACCGTGGAGTTTAATAGCTGAATGAAGAGTTTGAGAGAAAGAGAAGAATCAAGAATAACTTCACTGTTTTTGGCTAAGCAACTGGAAAGATTATTTTACTTTTATTAAGATAGGAAACATTGGAGGAGGAAAAGGTCTGAATGAAAAAAATCAGAAGTCTTGTTCTGGACATGTTGACACTGAAATATTAGATGTTCATGTAAAAGTGTCAAAATTTTGGCTATTAGGATTGTAGTGTTTGGATTAGTATTCAGAGCTTTGAAATTGGATAAAATTATCTGAAAAGTAAGCATACAGAGACAAGATAATGTATATGAGGACCATGCGCTAGGTGGGCATTTTGGCATCTAGACCTCAAGAACATGAGGATCAACCAGAGAAGACACTGAGAAGGATTAGACAGTGAGTGAGGAGAACACAGAATAATAGAAATTGAGACTATGAAGGTATTAACTTTGTTGTCTCATTAATGAGAGTGAGAAGCTAAGAAAAAGTTAAGAACTATTTTATTAGAAAGGAAGACATCAGTGAGCTCAGAACCCAGGATACTGAATATATAATCTGTGTGAATATTAGAATGACTAAGAATTATGAGAACTTTGCCAAATAAAGCAACTGTGACATTGGAGCTAAAAATCTTTGTAGATGTGATCTAAGGTGTCCGTAGTGATTGCAACAGGGAGAGGTTGTAGTAATATGATGTTAAGACATTAGATTAAAAGCTTTTTTTCTTTTTTCTTTTCTCCTCTCCTCTCCTCTCCTCTCCTCTCCTCTCCTCTCCTCTCCTCTCCTCTCCTCTCCTCTCCTCTCCTCTCCTCTCCTCTCCTCTTTTTTCTTTTCTAAGCCTAGAAGAAAATCTAGAAGTAGCATGGGAAATAAGTTTTGTTTATTTTTTAATGGTTATTCATTTAATTTTTTTAACATTTACTTATTTTTGAGAGAGAAAGACAGAGTACAAGTAGAGATGGGCAGAGAGAGAGGGAGACATAGAATCCAAAGCAGGCTCCAGATTCTGAGCTGTCAGCACAGAGCCTGATGCGGTGCTTGAACCCACAAACCATGAGATCATGACCTGAGCCAAAATTGGTCACTTAACCAAGTGAGCCACCCAGGCACCCCTAATGGTTATTCATTTTTGAGAGAGAGTGAGAGAGTATGGGAGCATGTGAGTGGGGGAGGGACAGAGAGAGAGGGACAGATGATTCAAAGAGGGTTCTGCACTGGCAGCAAAGAGCCCAGTGTGGGGTTCGAACTCACAAACCATGAGATCATGACCTGAGCTGAAGTTGGACACTTAACCGACTGAGCCACCCAGGTACCCCAAGGTTGATTTCTGTCTCATCTCTAAGCTCACTAGTATGAGTGATGAGGGAAGAAAATCAGAAACCACCTGAGAAGGTTTCTTTTTCTATGAAAAAGCCCGGTATATTACAGGAAGACTGTGAAGGAAACATTCAGGGAAGGTGAAGGGAATAGAAGGGATTTGGCTGTGAATTCCAGAGAGTGCAGCAGAAGGTCCAGGCAATGGGAAGTGGGAGTAAATGGGGTATAAGAGAGTTTTTTTCAGAACTTTGTTGGGGTAAGAGTCTGGGGTAAAACTTCACTGGTGGACCTAAATAGCTATAGAAATACTTTGCCGTCTTGCAACATTCTGAAATAATTTCTACTTGAAACGCATTTTGCCATTTTGCACCTAGACAAATGTTATCAATACTCTCTGTCTCTTCTTCTCTATGTGGTATTTTTTGGCTCCAATTCACATGACTATCTTCCTTTTTCTTTCTCTGCAGACCATATACAATTAACCCCACTCTTTTGGTTACATAATTTATGAATGTGCTCATTCAGAATCTTTACTAGGTATTCGTTATGTGTTAGGCACCCTGTAAAGAAGTAGTAAACAAAAAGTCATTAACTGTAGCCAATGGGGAGTGATTGTGTTTGTATAATTTATTCATTTATATTGTGTATTCTCAAATGGCAAAGATTGTATTTTGCAATTTTGCCCCTATGTAGTATACCTCTGTAAAGCTAGCAAGTGTTTCATAACTGTTATGAAAAGATTAAATGAGTAGTTTTTGCCTCTCTTGAAATAGATACATAGCAAACATAGTATGCTTATAAAAGAATATGATCATAGAAATATCTGAAAATTTGCAAATCAGCCTTTTATGTCAGCATTCCCAAATTATTTTAGTGCTAATAAGGAAAAGTTTTATATACTGTACATTTTTATTATTTTTTTAAATAGTTATTGCCATCTTGAATACAAGGCCCGAGGAAAATGATAATAATAGAGGCACTGGAATCAGTTTAAGAAGATTCTTGTTTTGGAAAAAGAGTTGAGTAGGGAAAAATTTGAGGAAGAAAAAAAAAGACATGTAAGAAAAGATACATTGTTAGGGATCAAGAAGATGTAACTGAAAAGATTATTTCATAAATTGTTTATATCAAGGTTTATTAACTTCTTAAACAATTAACTGATGAACCCATCCTTCGGAGAAAGCCTGAACAGGGGCATCTTGGAAAATGTAAGATATTAACGTTTGAGTAGGACCTCAAATTCTGGTATTTCTCAACCACGAAGATGAGGAAAAAGAAAGTTGGGCAAAGCCACATTCCTAATAAATATGAAGTTAACCAAATGTCTTTTAACACTGTTGGTTAGTTCTCTTGAAATGATTAGTTTTTTATGGCAAAGGTACTGAGATGAATAATGAGTGGAACGTCTTCAGAATTCATGAATGTCTTAACTTCTACTTTAGGATTAACTCAAGCACAGGCCTGTATTAAAGAATGATGGCAGTAGAAATGGAACCTTCTATCAGTAATAGAAGATAAAGGTAGAAAAAGATAAATGGAGATGGTGAGTCACAGCTGGGTTGTAATTCCATCTCCGTTTTTAGGTATATTTGTTATTTCCCTGATAGGATGCTAAAGAATGTATTCCAGGGATCAGCTCAGGGAGCACCACCCAAATTCTCAGAACTGAAGTTTTGGGTTAAAATCACTATGTGAGCCATCACAGTCAACTAACTTGTCATCTTCCTGATAAGTACTATGAGGACACACTAGCAGTGGACAGAAGATAAATAGAATCAGATGCCATGGATGAAGAAATTAAGTTCACAAGGTAATGAGTAGAGATGAGCTTGACTGTCCTTTCTGGAACATATGGCATATGATTACTCTCCAGTGATCCATAAAAAGTGGCAACAACAGGGCACTCTTATTAATAACTTGCATTTTTTCATGTGCTTGGAATGTAAAGAGCTTTGATATAAATTGTCATAGTTGAGTCCTATATTTTTCCAGTGATATTGGCAGGAATATATTTTCAAAGAAGTAAAACTGATAGTCTTGACTGTGGAAAGATTGTTCAAGGTCATTCAGCTACTAAATAGCAAAGCTGGGAGTTGGACCACAATGTCCAGCCCTTCATCTCATGTCTTCTCTGGTAAATGTCACATTGACCTCAGTCTGACTCAGCTGCTGATCTGTTTTCAGACTTCATAAAGTACAACATCTAGTCTATCATAACCATGCCTCTTCAAATTCAATAAATTATTAAAAAACAAATCAATATTAAACACATATATACATAAATTAGTGGTTTGTAACTTGTGATCCTGTTTCTTGAAGTTTTCTAAAAAAATTAATATTACCTATGCATATTTTATACATGTTTTTTACAGCCACTAACTGCTGAATAGGCATATCAGGTAGGCATAGCTGAACATTATAACATAAATAATGTATCCAAGAAAACATATTTTAAGTACAAAATAGCAGGTCCTACACATTCATTTCCATAAGTAATGTGAAATATGGTGATCAAGACTTTAACGTAAAAAAAAAAATATTCTCAACTGTATCCATGACTGTTGACTTTCTTTAAATGTTGCCTCTCGCAATGTTGTGGGGTTGAAAATGATGAAGCACTCTGAAATGCATAAATGGCAGGTATTGAAATTAAAATTAATACTTATCCTCAAGCTCATGTGATGTCCTTCAAAAAATGATGAGATTGGCAGCCAATTTGAATGAGTGAATAATAGCCTATTGATCTTAATGCTTAAATTAATGCTTCCTTCCTAATTATTTAAACCCACCACAGGCAACTTAGTGGTGCACTGGCAGTGTTATGTCAGTTTGTGTAAATTTGTGACCTATGGTTTCTGTGTAAAATAAGCAACTTAGGCAGTTATTAAAAAAGTTTACTGAAATCCTCCCAAAGCAACTGGTATGTAAACCTTTCAAATGTTAGAAGAGTTCAGGGAACCAAAGTTGGTATTTTTATGGAATGTTTAAAGCCAGACATAAATATTTTAGTGAACTGAGCTGCTCAGTCATCTGAAGTTTATGACTTGGTTCAAAACCATTTATCTAGTCAGAAGCTAGTCCTAAAGTATAGTTTAATATTTCTCTTATACAATTGCAGCAATGAAGTATTACTGATTTTCAGTTTGAAGAGTTCTGTGTTGCTAAAATATAGTTAAAGAATGTAAAAAATGGTTTGAGGTGATTAATAAAACCAGTATAAACCAATAAAACCAATATAAACATATGCTTTTTACTGAAGAATAATCATTTACTTTTCAGAAGTCTCAAAATTATATGGATTTAAGTATTTTTTCCCATGACCAAAATAAAGACCTTTGCTGAAACCTCATGAAACAAAGAAAGGAGGTAATAAATATTAACAGAGCTGTTTACATGGTTCTGTGGCTGAATTTATGCTTGCAATAATACAGGTACACTCTCCAAATTGCTAGCAAGGGGAAGAAATAGGCTTTATTAATGTCTACAATTTCCAAGTGTGCTCCAGATTTTACTCAGGAAATTATTGCTTAAAATCAGTGGAATGTGTAAGACTGTTTTCCGTTAGTTTCTGTCCTGAAACTTATTTCTATTACTCTTTCATGCTGAAAATTTCAAGGTTAAGCAACTAGCTCCTTTGTGGTACCACACAATAAATTTAATGTGATGAAATTACATGAAAAAGTAAAGTTTTGGCTAAGATATTGGATAATGCCAAGGTATCAATGCAATCACTGTGCTACCGTGACAATGAAGAATCTGCAAAATGAAGTTACCATCTTCATGTCCTAGAAGAAAATTAAATGTGCTTTTTGTGACAGTGAGCCTTCTTGAGGACAAGAATACTAGTGTATCCCAAGGCCCCAAATGGTGCCTGGAACAAAATAGGTGCTTGAGAGAAACTTTTGAATGAATTAGTAATTGAAATAAATCCGCTACAATCTGAATTTACACCATACAGAAGTATAAAACTGTGATATTTGCTTCACATTTTCATCAAGACACTATGCCAACACACCCAACTCAATATGTCTAAAACCCAACTTATTCTTCTATTCCACAATAGCTTTATTACTGTCAATTCCCTATTCCGGTTAATATTACTGTATATTTCTTGCAACTCTGTGTAAAGTCTCGGTCATACATCACTCCATCTTTAAAGACCAATGTGTTACCTGTCTGTTCTACCTCTGCAATATATTTTTTTTTTTTTTGCATTTAGGTAACAGTCTCTTATCTGGTATCCTTTCCTTCCATTTCTGCGCTTCTAAAATCACCCTGAGGTTATAGAAATTGTAAGAAATTGACTATGTGAGTTGTGTAAGTTTGTTCTAGGTTGTGCTGAATGTATAGGAACAAAGAAACAAACAAGCACACAAAATAAAACAAAGGTAGTTTTTATTACTTGCACCTAGAAGTAGTCCTGAAGGAGGGAGGAGAAGAACATTATGAACAGACTTGGATGCATTCTGTATTGCTGCTCTACTCTCCTTCATGAGCTACCCCATGATTCAAGATGGCTACTTGAGCTATACCGAACACGAATAGTACATTCCAGCCAACAATACTCAGAAAGAAAAGATGAGTGTACCCCCTGGAAGGACATTTCCCATAAATCATACATAATATTTCTGGTGAACTTTATTGGCTAGAACATAGGCATGTGGCCAGAACTTACTCTATAGAAGGCTGGGAAATATAGTTTGCCCAGGAGGAAATGGTTGCTGTGGTAAATTGCAATCTCTGCCAAACCAAATGTTTTACAAAAAATATCATATTTAACACTGACAACACATTGTATAAACCCGATGTTAATATTCTTATTTTTAGATGATGAAACAAACATTACTGGAGAGGTTATATAATTCTACAACTTTATTGTCCTCAGCCCACATACGGTGCTGCTACTTCATGCCTGCTCTTGTACTAACATGCTGCTCCTTTCTGGAAGGACTGGCTCTTAAGCTTTTTAGATGCTCAACAAAATCTGATGCCTGGATGAATCATTAGTCAGGGGCTAGAGGCAGAGAGTTTAATTCTATCTGAAGATCTTGTGGTTCTAGCCTAGCACCAGGGAGTAACTAGTTTTCAGGAATATGTATCTCTTCATTCAACCATCGTTATCATGAAAAGAACACACTTGGGGCGCCTGGGTGGCGCAGTCGGTTAAGCGTCCGACTTCAGCCAGGTCACGATCTCACGGTCCGTGAGTTCGAGCCCCGCGTCGGGCTCTGGGCTGATGGCTCAGAGCCTGGAGCCTGTTTCCGATTCTGTGTCTCCCTCTCTCTCTGCCCCTCCCCCGTTCATGCTCTGTCTCTCTCTGTCCCAAAAATAAATAAAAACGTTAAAAAAAAAAAAAAAAAAAAAAAAAAAAAGAACACACTTGTCTCCACTGCCAAGTCAGAAACCAAAAGATTAGGATACAGGAGTATGACAAGGAAGAAAGGATTTTTATAGTATAAGACTTAGGCTCTTTAACCAAAAAAGGTTACTTTTTCAATCTCTTTGTCTGATCAACTGAACAGTTTGAGCTTTAAGAAAAGAGTAAAGTACTGGGGCGCCTGGGTGGCACAGTCGGTTAAGCGTCCGACTTCAGCCAGGTCACGATCTCGCAGTCCGTGAGTTTGAGCCCTGCGTCGGGCTCTGGGCTGATGGCTCAGAGCCTGGAGCCTGTTTCCGATTCTGTGTCTCCCTCTCTCTCTGCCCTCCCCCGTTCATGCTCTGTCTCTCTCTGTCCCCCCAAAAATAAATAAACGTTGAAAAAAAAATAAAAAAAAAAAGAAAAGGGTAAAGTATTACTAGGCATGTGAAGAGGACCGAAGTACTCAAAACTGAAGAAGGATTAACTGAATAAGTGTCACTGAATGAAGGTCATGGATCAGATACATTCGTCCCTTGGAGTACTCAGAACAGTAGTATTCCTACTTGAACACTACACTAATGTTGAAAACTTGGAAGAAAGGAAATTCGGTTGTAGCAAAAGCTATACAACTAAACTAGATCTAGTTGAGGATTTTTCAGTTTCCTGCACTGTCCACATCCTTCCAGAATATATGTTAGCCTAAATTTTTTGGTGTTAATTTGTAGAAATCACTAGTTCAAGAAATTTTACCTGAAATTACTCATGTCTCAGTCCATGCTCCAGGTATTCCTGAGTATTACTTTGCTTATCCCAGAGGAAGCCGTTTTATCTTCTTCACTAATTAACTACTCACTTTCCTTGTCCAGAAGGAGTGATGCTTTACTGACTTACAGCCATATTTTTTCATACGAAAGAGATACATAATTGGTAACACTTAAGGACACAGGTAATTAAACAGCATGGTTGAATACCCAAGTTTCTTAATTTACTAGAAATCATTAATGTATGGCACTGCTTTAATTGGTTATATTTTAAAATGATAAAATTATGGCATTTAGAGTAATTGTTTCTGGTTTTTGTGATTACTCATTCCTCTGTGTATTTGTCTTTATATTTAATTGGCAGGAGAATAGTTTGTTCTTTTTAATAGGTAGCCAACTTATATTTGTGTACTTAATTTATTAACTCTTCTATTAATTTATTCAACAATACTTATTGGTGAGGGAACACTTTAGTTCATTTTGTAACTATCTTTTGCAGGACACTATTTTAGATGGTTTAGAAAATGAAGAAGACAAATTTCCTATTCATAGCTAGAGTGTTGGGGGAAAATCTAGGCATAATTATCTATGTACAACACGGTATATAGAATTAAGGGGATTTTTGACAAACTACTAAGGGACCACAGAGAAACAACGAACAGTACCTAAGACAATTTTAACAAATAGGTAAAATTTTATTTGACATGAGAGATGAGTAAATGTTTATCAGATACAGGATTTGGTTACAGCATTCTGTTTAGAGAGTGCTTAAAGGTAAGCCCATGATGCATTGGATAATTATCCAGATATATCCAGAATGTAGGGTGTGTGGCAGTAGAAACAGACCTCATCTATACTCTAGAATAATTTACCTTATATCATATCTTGTGATCCACAACAGTTATTCGAATAGCCAAATGCTTAAATGTCACAAATGCTGCCATTCAGTGCTCTTACGGAAAATGTCCTGATCCATTTCCTTGCCAATGGTCCTGCAATATCTTTTCCACAGACTTTACTGTTCTCAGTCCATGTCCAGGCTGGTTCTCCTATTGCCACCACAACCAAGAATGCCCATATTCTGCCCTTTGGTTCCAAGTCCTTGATCCCAGATTTGGAATTACATCCCTCCCTTAATTAATTAAGCTTTTTTTTGACCAACTACAAAGAATCTGGCATGTGAATGAGTGGGAGAAAATCCCTTAAAAATTAAATTTTTCTACTCTACAGTCTTTGTAACAGAACATGAGTATATGGCTTTAAGTGAATTTTCCCCAGGTAGTCAGTATTAAAATTAAAATTACTTCTTCAAATTGACTCAAGTAAGTGTCCCCAATAGGGCATGTCCCTTTGATCTCAAGCATGTTTCTTGTATTTTCGAACTTTCTATGCTCATAGTCCAACTGATACATTACTTGCTTTCTCCAAACTTGTTACATATATTGACTGCCAAAGAAGCAAACCTTTAATCAATATTTCTTTTTATTCTTTTGTCCCTACTTAGCTATGTGGTATCATTTACTAGGTACACTCATAACCCTTCTGTCTGTCCTCCTAATGCTATCTTCCTTGGTGGGTAGAGTGGCATAATTTGGAATCAAATAGAACAGGACTTCAGTTTTGACCCTGCCATGCACTTTCTCTGTGATTTTGTGCAAATCATTTAACTCTCTGATGCTCAGTTTCCTCACCTGTGGAGATAGTGATTCTGCCTTGCAGTGCTTTTGTGAGGATTTGATAAACATAAAGCTCTTACCACAATGTTGGCCATCGGTAGACACTCAACAGTGTAGCTCCTGTTTTTGAAATTATGATTATTACTACTTGCCTTCTGCTCTACTTTCAAAATATATGCTGTCTTGATTTTTTCCATTAGTAATCTCTTTACAACCTCAATTTAACAATTAATTTGTGAAATCAGTTAAGAAATCAATGTAAAAAATCAATTTTAACTGGCATTTGAAATCTAGCCTCTCCTCTACATCAGCTTGGATTCTGACAAGAAAATTAAAAGCTACACTGAACATTTTAACAAATGACTTTGATAGAAAGAGCTATAGGAACATAGGTATGGAGGTTCTGAAAAAATAAAAAGGGACTTTCGGGTAATAACAGTAGGAAGCAGCCGTCACCCCAGGGAAGAGATTGGATTGCTCAGAACCTGGTATCTTGGGGCAGGGGCCCAATGAAACAGGAATTCAGAGTTTTGAAGAAGGGTTTTGCCACTACTCCTCTGTTGGAAGGCATGCAGTGAGGCTGGCTCTGAGTCCAAAAGAGGCTGGAGGATGAAGTCAAGTGTTGCCATTGCCTTCACTTTTCCCTCTGGTACCCACCAGTTGACTGAAAGCTAGCAGTCCAAAGAAAAATATGATTGTCAGAGTCCCATCTGCAGACTAACAAAGCATAGTCTAGAGTGGTGGATTTAGAGCTGAGACACAAGAGGTTAATGAATAATATGGTCAAACATTGGTTACGGAACACCCATAATTATCCTTCTATAGATAGCTGAATTTCAGTATAACTGTAGTGATCACACTCAGTTCCTGCCTAGCAGGATGGAACTATCCTATGGCAAATGCAGATACTCTTACCCTCTCTCTCTAAAAAGGAGACACAGAATCACAAAGTCATGGATCCCTATAGGATTTAGTAAAAACCAATAAGGTGGATCCATAATCACCATGTGCAGTCTGAATTAGAGAAGATGAAAAGTTCATAGGCCAGAGGTGATTTCTTTGAAGGGGATATTTAGGAGTAGAGGGTGCCTTGGGGAATGGTATGGGAACTTTTCCTGTACTCAGACCCAGGTCAGGGGATATACAGATAGGCCCTCCAGTTCAGACCTGCTTCTTATTACCATCAATGCTGGGCTAGAGATTTCTTAGAAGACCTTAATATGTGTAGTGGTAGTCTGAATTCCTTTGTCTGAGTCCTGCAGCCTTGTTGAAACAATCCTGCAATGGCATCCTGAAAAGAGAGGGCTCCCAGTGGACTTCTGTACCTAAAAGCTAACGATTGTGTTTACATTTGTAAATGGTTACATTTAGATGGTCATATAAGCACCTACATATATTTTTGATTTTCCCTTTCCAGCCTCAAAGCCTAAGATATTTACTACTCACCTTTTACGGAAAAAGTTTGCTGACCCCTGGTGGGCCTTTCTGAGAGTGAGTAACAAAGAAGGATAAAGGTCTTCTGACTATCCATCCCACCTCCAAAAGTAAGTAAACCAATAGAACAATTATTCTTCTCTAATAATTAAAGTAACAGAATGACCTCTGCAAATGAGCTGCAAATTGATACAAAGTGTTATTAAATATCATACCAAAAAAAACGTGAATACAGTCTGATAAAAGAAATTTAGAAACCTTTTTAGAATGATCTGGGTTGGTCTCCAATGCTTTTGTACGGTCTAAAAATCAATAACATGCTTTAAATCAAGTGAATTATCTAGATGATAATATGTTTCTGGCCGAAACCTCTCAACTGACTTACATACATAGGCTGGGGAAATAACGATTTTGATTGAGTTTTGATAATTTATATGCAAAATAGTTTTTATCTTCAGGGATAGTAAAAGGAAAGGAGATGGTTTTGATTTTGTTTCATATATCAAACACTTTAGGATTTATGTAAAATTGTAAAATGGATCTGATGATGCCTGTAGTTCCTGCACTTGTACTACTGGTAGATTTTTAAGTAAATATCAAAAATAATTTTTTGCTCTGGAGAGAGATTTAATATGCTGGGACAGCTGATGAATACTGAATCCCATTTCTTCCCTTCTCTCATACAATATAAAGAGAGTTGTGGCGGGGGGGGGGGCGCCTGGATGGCTCAGTTGGTTGAATGACTGGACTCTTAATTTCAACTCTGGTCATGATCTCATCGTTCCTGGGATTGAGCCCTGTGTCAGGCTCTGTGTTGATAGTGTGGAGCCTGCTTGGGATTCTTTCTCTCTCCGCCCCTCTGTTGCTCATGCCCTCACTCACTCACTCTCTCTCTCTCTCAAATACACACTAAAAAAAAAAAAAAAGACATGTGAGGAAGTGAAGATTCTGTTTCTAGAAAGATAAACATTAGTCTTAGCTCTTCTTTCAGTCACTGCATATATTTAAAAACAAAAAACTCGTGAGGCTCCCGGGTAGCTCAGTCGATTAAGCCTCTGACTTTGGCTCAGGTCATGATCTCACCCTTTCTGAGTTGGAGTCCCACATTGGGCTCTGTGCTGACAGCTCAGAGCCTGGAGTCTGTTTCAGATTCTGTGTCTCCCTCTCTCTCTCTGCCCCTCCCCCACTTGCACACTGTCTCTCTCTCTCTCTCTCTCTCTCAAAAATAAATAAACATTAAAAAACTAAAAACCAAACCCTTTATTCTCAATGATTTTATGTCATCAATTGTAAAATTGGTAATTTGTGGGAGGTAGCTCACAGTTTGGCCAATGAAGGGTTGGTCCACTCTGTTGAGTCTGTTGTCAATATCAAATGAAATAATGCACATGAAATTATTTTTTCAAATATATACCACAGCAGCAGGTCAACATTACCTAAGAGGAATAAGAAAATTGGTTCAATTAAAATGATACATTTTTTAAAAAGGTACATATCAGGGTACCTGAGTGGCTCAGTTGGTTAAGCGTCCAACTCTTGGTTTTGGCCCAGGTCATGATCTCATGGTTTGTGGGTTCGAACCTGGCATCAGGCTTCATACTGACTGTGTGGAGCCTGCCAAGTTCTTTCTCTTCCCCTCTATCTTGCCTCTCTCTCTCTCTCCCTCTATTTCAAAATAAATAAATAAACTAAAAAATAAATAAGTGACATGTCTGTCATGGTAAATGTGAAATTAAAAGATTTGATAGAAAGTTTTCACAAAAAAAGTATAAAATATTTTATATAGGTAGCATATAAAAAAACCTTTATGGAGGATTAATTTTTTCTCCTTCATTTTTCAAAGAAAATGCAATTGCAGTTTCTTGAAATGAAATTCAAACTGTGAAAATAAGCCAAAAGCTAAAATTTAATTCTGCTCAAAAGTAAATGACTATAATAAAGATGCTTTTATTTCGCACAAAAAGTGTTCGAAATTTTGGGTCAGTAAAATGATGAAAAGCATAGCTGAGCAGCATAATATATTGCATATAAGCTTCATACAATGTGTCCAAAAAAAGTAGAATTACAGTTTGCACAAAATAACAGAATAAAATGTATAAAACAGTGAAGAAATGGGTATCTCGGTTCAATCCTGATGGGTATCTTTTAGATAAAATAAAAATAAATGTCTCAAAGCATACGTTTTTGTTTATCTTGAAATATTTATTTATCTTTAATTTGAATATTATATTTTAAATAAATATAATATGCCGCTACACATTTGGAAGAAAATCTAAGAGCTTTAGGGAAGGAAATCAAGTAGCTTCAAGGTTACTGTTAATAGGGGCTATAGGAGACTATACAGGTGTCAAACAGAAGACAAAGACAGCAAGCCATACTTTATTCTTTAACCATGTGTTGACAAGGATATAGGCTTACAGATATCATTTGGGTATGGACTTTTGGAGCATCCTGAGGCAACATGGGGAGGGTAGGTGGCAGGGAAGATGTACCACTTTAAGGAAATAACAAGTGAAGAGAATGAGAAATGATTGAAATATGGTGTTTTTTTTTTTATCGTGGAAATCTGCAAATTCAAGTTTGTGTATTTGAGAACTTCAGATTACTATATTCCTATTGTGTCTCCCACTGGCTACTTTGCCATTTCAGTGTAAATAAATTAGGATTTGCAATACTTTGCCTCTGTTATCACTGCAAATTAATTCCTAGATGAGATTAGGGAACTCACAGTCCTCAGAGGCACCAGGGAAGCCTGAAGCACCTGGGAAGGGGAAAGGTGAAGGAGAGTCGAGAATTATTGACCAATCTCTTATGTAACATTTTTGAAATTATATAAATTTTAGCTTTGTATTTTGATCATAGCACATACTAATGCAAAATCTTACACACATAGGAAAACAAACAGCTCCTAAATGTCACATTGCTAATTTTACTAGATGAAGAAAGTCTTGTGTTAGAACATTAGACTTTAACTCTTAGTCATGACTTTGTGTTGAACAATTTTCTTTGTAAGCTAGTGACGTCATGTTTGGAAAGGTTTCTTCTCTTATCTAGAGCAATAAGTAAATGACTGTAAATCCATATTTCAAGTTTAATTTTGTCTAGACATAAAATTTCTTCAGCATTTACAAGTTCTATAGATTTCCACTTGGGGACAAAGTGATACAGCTTTTGTTATTCTGCATATCAGCTAGCCAGAAACTCTTTTTTGAACTTTGGGAAGTTCACATAATTATCTACTTCCAGCATCTAACACAATGGAGAAGTGTGCCAAAAACCTTGTTATTTTTCAGTGTCTGATGGTTTCAGAAGAGACATGATTCAGTGACTTACCTTGAAATTAAGAATTTATAAAACATCTACTAAGAAAATGAATCTGTGAATGAATTCCTATCTGTTGTTTTGAGTATAGTCTCTCCTTTCCTCTTTTTACCATAACATATCTGATCAAAGTTTAATGATACGGTTTTTTTTCGTGGTGAGGAACAAAATATAATGAAGACAAGATTTTGTGTAGGCCCTGCTTCCAATAAAGTCGAATCCATTCTAAGCAGTGGATAAATTTCTTTCAGGAATGTTGGCAGTCTTTGGTACCAAAGCATGGAATAGAGAAATAATGACGTATGAATCATTCTTCACCAACGCAGAGAAGCCAGATGTTGTCAAAAGAGCTTTATCTTCACAGAGAACTGGGATATTTTTTCCAGTTAAATTTGGCTGCTAAAACACACAAACAAAAAATTATAATTTCAAAGAAGTTGACAGTCCTTGAAATTTCAAAAAGGAGTTCTTAAAATAGGGAGGCTTTTGTGACATCATCAGCACAGAATGCACTAAGCCAGGAAGTGGCTAGAAGGAGAGAAATCAGTAATTCCAAGTTACTGCCCACTGCAGGAGAGTGGCAGGGTCGATAACTTCCTTGATACTTTGCTTCCACGTTGTGGATGAAACTTCGGAGGTATTTAAGCCGATGACATTATAATACAAGCTGTACCTTTTTTTCCTCTGCTCAAAGCTACAAACAGTTCAACCTTTCCTGGGATACATAAATCAGCATTGGCTGTTATTTCTTTTGTTTAATGATAGGATAAGCAATGTAATAGGACACTGCTGGGTGAATGCTTTTGTTTTTGGATAAATCAAGGAGTAAAGTTCCAGGCTGTTTAATGTGAGCTTTCTTCCTGTTCAGAATTTCGTGGTATCTAATGCAGAGATGTGAAATGGTTCTTCATTTCCTTTATGCTTCATTGGCAAGGAACTTGACATTCAAAAAGTAGTTATAAAAATAAGGAAAATGGAAAAGGAAGGAACAACCAAGAAACTAAAAAATGTTTATTATTTGGAGGAAATAGATTAATTGTTGTATTAAATACAAATGGTCTGAAGTCCTCTAGTGAAAGGCAGAGACTGACAGATTGGGTTGAAAAAGAAAACACCTATGTGTTGCATACAAGAAATACACTTAGACCAAACAAACAAACAAACAAAAGTAAATGACCAAAAAAAATCACTTAAAAGAAGCAATCAAGTTTCTGTGCCCTTTTGAGTTTATTGATTAAAGAAAAGCTGATAATACACAAGCTTCGTCCTACTTTTTTCTTCTGCAGTTGTATTTATTTTTGTTGTCGTTTACTTGATGTTTTCTAACTAAAGCTAAGTACAATGTCAAGCTATTTTTAAAAATGAATTCCCAGGAAGCAGAAATTCTTAAGTAGTAGAAATCGGTGAAAATAATGATTGCATATTATTACCACGTATATGGCCACACATTTGTTTGGAGTAAAACAATAATTTTTTATAACATAACTTTACACAAATTTTAGAGTCACTTTTCTTAAAGCAGCAGAAAAAAGTTTGAGAAAAAAATGTTTATGATCACTTTTTGAATGACAGCCATGAGACCCATCATTTCCTGTTGTACTTGCTGATATTTTAATTATCTTTTTATGCATACTTTCACATGGCAGACTTTTAATAGTAGGTGCTAGAAAGCTTTTGAATGAGGGACTGTAGTAGAATCTTATTTTAAGTTGGGATGTTTTGTTTCCTTAGCATGGGAAAATTGCTTTGTCCTTAGTATGGAGTAAGAATTCAACATATAATTTTTATTGATTAATGATTCAAACACGAAAAGCCAATTCACTGAACTTTGCTAAGAATCTAATTTTCTATATATTTTTGGAAACATGAAATATCTCCAATAATATTGGAAGCTTTCTAACAATAAATATTTTGATGTACTTTTCATCGTTCAGTATAGTTGCAAAAATAATACACAGAATTCTCATATAATTTTACCCAGTTTGTCCTTGTGTTAATGTCTTATTATAATCATAGAAAATTTATCAAAACTGGGAAATTAATCCTGGCACAATACTATTTTTTTATTAATTTAATTTAATTTTTAAAATTTACATCCAAATTAGCATATAGCGCAACAATGATTTCAGGAGTAGATTCCTTAATGTCCCTTACCCATTTAGCCTGCCCCCCTTCCCACAACCCCTCCAGTAACCCTCTGCTTGTTCTCCATATTTAAGAGTCTCTTATGTTTTGTTCCCCTCCCTGTTTTTATATTATTTTTGTTTCCCTTCTCTTATGGTCATCTGTTTTGTCTCTTAAAGTCCTCATATGAGTGAAGTCATATGATTTTTGTCTTTCTCTAATTTCACTTAGCATAATACCCTCCAGTTCCATCCACGTAGTTGCAAATGGCTAGATTTCATTCTTTTTGATTGACAAGTAATACTCCATTGTATATATATATACCACATCTTCTTCATCTGTTAATCCATCGATGGACATTTGGGCCCTTTCCATACTTTGGCTATTGTTGATAGTGCTGCTATAAACATTGGGGTACATGTGTCCCTTCGAAAAAGCATACCCGTATCCCTTGGATAAATACCTAGTAGTGCAATTTCTGGGTTGTAGGGTAGTTCTATTTTTAGTGTTTTGAGGAACCTCCATACTGTTTTCCAGAGTGGCTGCACCAGCTTGCATTGCCACCAACAATGCAAAAGAGATCCTCTTTCTCCACATCCTCGCCAACATCTGTTGTTGCCTGAGTTGTTACTGTTAGCCATTCTGACAGGTGTAAGGTGGTATCTCATTGTGGTTTTGATTTGTATTTCCCTGATGATGAGTGATGTTGAGTATTTTTTCATGTGTCGGTTGGCCATCTGGATGTCTTCTTTGGAGAAGTGTCCATTCATGTCTTTTGCCCATTTCTTCACTGGATTATTTGTTTTTTGGGTGTTGACTCTGATAAGTTCTTTATTGATTTTGGATGCTAACCCTTTATCTGCTATGTCATTTGCAAATATCTTCTCCCATTCTGTCAGTTGCCTTTTAGTTTTGCTGATTATTTCCTTCGCTGTGCAGAAGATTTTTATTTTGATGAGGTCCCAGTAGTTCATTTTTGCTTTTGTTTCCCTTACCTCTGGAGACGTGTTGAGTAAGAAGTTGCTGCGGCCAAGATCAAAGAGGTTTTTGCCTGCTTTCTCCTCGAGGATTTTGATGGCTTCCTGTCTTACATTGAGATTTTTCTTCCATTTTGAGTTTATTTTTGTGTATGGTATAAGAAAGTAGTCTAGGTTCATCATTCTGCATGTCGCTGTCCAGTTTTCCCAGCACCACTTGCTGAAGAGACTGTCTTTATTCAATTGGATATTCTTTCCTGCTTTGTCAAAGATTAGTTGGCCATACGTTTGTGGGTCCATTTCTGGGTTCTCTATTCTGTTCCATTGATTTGAGTGTCTGTTCTTGTGCCGGTACCGTACTGTCTTGATGATTACAGCTTTGTAGTATAGCTTGAAGTCCAAGATTGTGATGCCTCCTGCTTTGGTTTTCTTTTTCAAGATTGCTTTGGCTATCTGGGGTGTTTTCTAGTTCCATAAAAATTTTAGGATTATTTGTTCTAGCCCTGTGAAGAATGCTGGTATTACTTTGATAGGGATTGCATTGCATATGTAGATTGTTTTGGGCAATATCGACATTTTAACAATATTTGTTCTTTCTATCCAGGAGCATGGAATCTTTTTCCATTTTTTTTTTTTTTGTGTCTTCAATTTCTTTCATCAGCCTTCTATAGTTTTCAGTATATAGATTTTTCACCTCTTTGGTTAGATTTATTCCTAGGTATTTTATGGTTTTGGTGCAATTGCAAATGGGATCGATTCCTTGATTTCTCTTTCTCTTGCTTCATTGTTGGCGTATAGAAATGCAACCAATTTCTGTGCGTTGATTTTATATCCTGAAACTTTGCTGAATTCATAGATCAGTTCTAGCAGTGTTTTGGTGGAATCTTTAGGGTTTTCCATATAGAGTATCATGTCATCTGAGAAGAGTGAAAGTTTGACTCCCTCCGGGCTGATCTGGACGCCTTTTATTTCTTTGTGTTGTTTGACTGCAGAGGCTAAAACTTCGAATACTATGTTGAATAACAGTGGTGAGAGTGGACATCCCTGTCTTATTTCTGACCTTAGGGGGAAAGCTCTCAGTTTTTCCCCATTGAGGATGATGTTAGCATTGGGTCATTCAAATATGGCTTTTATGATCTCAAGGTATGATCCTTCTGTCCCTACTTTCTTGAGGGTTTTTATCAAGAAAGGATGCTGTGTTTTGTCAAATGCTTTCTCTGCATCTATTGAGAGGATCATATGGTTCTTGTCCTTTCTTTTATCGATGTGATGAATCATGTTAATTGTTTTGTGGACATTGAACCAGTCCTGCATCCCAGGTATAAGTCCTGCTTGCTCATGGTGAATAATTTTTTTTAATGTATTGTTGGATCCAGTTGGTTAATATCTTGTTGAGGATTTTTGCATCCACATTCATCAGGGAAATTGGTTTATAGGTCTCCTTTTTAGTGGGGCTCTATCTGGTTTTGGAATCAAGGAAATGCTAGCTTCACAGAAAGTTTGGAATTTTGCTTCCATTTCTATTTTTTGGAACAGCTTCAAGAGAATAGGTGTTAACTCTTTCTTAAATGTTTGGTAGAATTCCCCTGGAAAGCTATCTGGCCCTGGACTCTTGTTTTTTGGCAGATTTTTGATTACTAATTCGATTCCTTTACTGCTTATGGGTATGTTTAAATTGTCTATTTCTTCCTGTGTCAGTTTTGGTAGTGTATATGTTTCTAGGAATTTGTCCATTTCTTCCAGATTGCCCATTTTATTGGCATATAATTGCTCATAGTATTCTCTTATTATTGTTTGTATTTCTGCTGTGTTGGTTGTAAACTCTCCTCTCATTCTTGATTTTATTTATTTGTGTCCTTTCCTTTCTCCTTTTGATGAAACTGGCTAGTGGTTTGTCAGTTTTGTTAATTCTTTCAAAGAACCAGCCTCTGGTTTCATTGATCTGTTTTTTGTTTTGTTTTTTTGTTTTTTGTTTTGATAGCATTAATTGCTGCTCTAATCTTTATTATTTCCTGTCTTCTGCTGGTTTTGGGTTTTATTTGCTGTTCTTTTTCTAGCTCCTTAAGGCGTAAGGTTAGGTTGTGTATCTCAGATCTTTCTTCCTTATTTAGGAAGGCCTGGATTGCTATATACTTTCCTCTTATGACTTCCTTTGCTGCATCCCAGAGGTTTTGGGTTGTGTTATCATTTTCATTGGCTTCCATATACTTTTTAATTTCCTCTTTAACTTCTTGGTTACCCTATTCATTGTTTAGTAGGATGTTCTTCAGCCTCCAAGTATTTGTTACCTTTCCAAATTTTTTCTTATGGTTGATTTTGAGTTTCATAGTGTTGTGGTCTGAAAATATGCATGGTATGATCTCAGTCTTTTTGTACTTGCTGAGGGCTGATTTATGTCCCATTATGTGGTCTATTCTGGAGAACATTCCATGTGCACTGGAGAAGAATGTATATTCCGCTGCTTTAGGATGAAATGTTCTGAATATATCTGTTAAGTCCATCTGGTCCAGTGTGTCATTCAAAGCCATTGTTTCCTTGTTGATTTTTTGTTTAGATGATCTGTCCATTGCTGTGAGTGGGGTGTTGAAGTCCCCTACTATTATGGTATTACCATCTATGGCTTTCTTTATGTTTGTGATTAATTGATTTATATATTTGGGTTCTTCCCCATTTGGCACATAAATGTTTACAATTGTTAGGTCTTCTTGGTGGGTAGACCCCTTAATTATGATATAATGTCCTTCTTTATCTCTTGATACAGTCTTTATTTTAAAGTCTAGATTGTCTGATATAAGTGTGGCTACTCTGGCTTTCTTTTGTTGACCATTAGCATAATGGTTCTCGATCCCCTTAGTTTCAATATGAAGGTGTCTTTAGGTCTAAAGTGGGTCTCTTGTAAACAGCGTATAGATGGATCTTGTTTTCCTATCCATTGTGTTACCCTATGTCTTTTGATTGGAGCATTAAGTCCATTGACGTTTAGAGTGAGTATCAAAAGATATTAATTTATTGCCATTATGTTGCTTGTAGAATTGGAGTTTCTGATGTTGTTTTCTGGTCCTTTCTATTCTTTGTTGCCTTTGGTATTTATTTATTTATTCATTCATTCATTCATTCATTCATTCATTCATTCATCTTTTCTCCCCTCAGAGAGTCTCCGTTAATCCTGGCACAGTACTATTAACTAAAGTCCAGAACTTATTTAGATTTCACTCATCTTTCCCCTGATGTTCCTTTTCTGTATCAGGATCAGTTCAGGATCTGCATTTGATTGCCGTTATCTCATCAGTCTGTTCCAATATATGATAGTTCCTCACTTTTTCTGTCTTTCATGACCTTGACACTTTTGAAGAATACTCGTAAGTTATTTTGTAGAATGTTTTTCAATTTAGATGTTTTCTCATAGTTTGATTAAGTTTTGTATTATTAGGATTTTATGGAGGTGAGGTATCTCAGTGTTTTATACCAGAAGGCATATGGTGTTGGAATATCTTTATGCTTATGATGCTACATTTCATCCTTTTGGCTAAGGTGGTGTCTACCAAGAGCCTATGCTATAAACTTGTCAATTTTTCTTCGGAATTACTAAGTAT
This sequence comes from Felis catus, assembly GCF_018350175.1. NCBI lineage: Eukaryota > Metazoa > Chordata > Mammalia > Carnivora > Felidae > Felis > Felis catus. The sequence goes on from NC_058376.1 coordinate 98,473,114, forward strand.
ATTGGGAGAGGTATTTGGCAACTATACAAATATTTTTTTTCTGGCTAAACTCTTGCCTACCCATTTTAGCATTTTCAGTGTTTATTGTTTTTGACAGTTATTCTGTGGATATTATTATTCTAATGGATATTTTTGGGATATCTGTGTCCCTTATTCCTTCTATGTTTATTAATTGAAATTCTTCTGTAGGGAAGAATTACCAATTGTTTTCCCTTTATTTGTCAGTTATTTGTATATATCAATATGGACTCATTCCTAAAAGTATGTCTTTGAGTTATATTTAATACCATAGTTATTTATTTAGCTGCTAAGTTGAAACTTTTGTTGCTAAGGTGTTCCATTGCAAGAGCAGTCCACAGTTTGCTTATTCATATACCTATCAATGCACATTGAGATTGTTCTTTATTGCAAGTAAAGATACTATGAATATTAGTGTACAAGTCTTAGTGTGGAGATAATTTTAGTTTTCTTTGATAAATTTTAGGGGTAAAATTTCTGGGTCATATGATATGTATTTGTTTAACCCTTTAAAAAAACTTCAAAAATATTTTCCAATATGGTTGTGGCATTTTATAATCCAACCAGAAAAATATGACAGTTATGAAAAAAAGATTGTTTTTATAAAAAATTCAATCACATTTTATCATGCAGGTAAGCTAACTTTTGGTGTTTTATAAAGAACAATAAACAAGTATTAGATTGCTTATTTATTACAATGTCTTATTGTTTGCTGTACTATATTCAGAAAATTTAATATTGATGCACGATGAGAGTGATTAATGAGGGTTGCTTTATATTTATTGTTGTTGTTTTAACAGACTCACATTCATATTCAGGCTTTTCTATCTTCACTGGAAATTAAGGTGTTGTATCCTAAGGCCATGGTTAAGAATATGGACAAAGCACAGAAAATAGAATTAACTATCTGATACACTTGTAGTAGTATCTGAAGTAGTATCTGATACTAACAAAGAGCATCTGATTTTTTACTTTAAGCAACCTCTCTCAATATTTCTGTTTTTTCTTTTATATACAGTAGAACTATCAATTTGTGGCAGTGGGGGGTGGGTTCTATGGGCTTTGACAAAGACATTGAGCTCTACATCTCCTCTGTCACAGCCATGCTGCAGAACAATTCCATTACCCCCAGATTGCCCTGTGTCCTTTGTAGTCAACTCCCCTTCCCACTCCCAGTTCCTGGTGATCCCTGTTCTGTTTTACAAAACCCATAGTTTTGTCTTGTCTATATTTCTTATCCATGATATTCCTTCTATATCCATATAAAATTATTTACATAAGCATTGGTAAATGTTTTGTTTCTTAGGCTTTTGTTCTGAAGCTTTTAAAAATCACGATTTCTTAATATTCAAATTTCACTGGAATCATTTAAATTTAGAGTTCTCTGTATTTTTTATTTTATGGCCTGTTGACCTTTACTGCTTGTAGGTACCAATGCGCTACAAAGTATTTATTGAATGCTATTAAACATACCTATAGAAGCTTGACTCATCATATTTGTGAACCAGAACTGAAACGTGCTTCTTTGACTACTGAGGTCCAGATGCTCTGATTGTTTTCAGAATGACCCAAATAGATTTGAATTTACTTCCTACTTTAAAAAATACGATAAATTAGGGGTCAAAATAAATATGCTGAATAGTTCTGGATTTTCAAAATATGTCTCTGGGGCATTTCAAAATAAACCTGTAATTCTGATGGTAGAGAAGAACCAGATCTATAAGAAATGGTAACTTTCTTTAGTGAGATTATTTTAGATGATATCAAACTGGTTGAAAATTTCCTTGTGGAAGACACTGAAGATTGTGTGTAAACAAACAAACAACAACAACAACAAAAAAAACACTGTCCAAATGTTAGTTACTAGAATTGAGGCATCCACTATGTTTAATCAATCTGATTGTATATATTGCATTTAATATAACAGGTAGTATTTTAAAATATAGACTGATTTCAAGTTTATCAGTTAACAACTGATTTTTGAATTTAATTTAACGTGAGGCTTAGCCCACTATAACTCACATACACTTAAGATTCTCTTCTAGGTAATTTGACACTAATTTGAGGTCCTAATTTCCTTCTTTATAATAATAGAAAGCATTGCATGTTCAGGAGTCAATTTTTTTCTGTTTTTGTAAACATATTAGGAAATTCTTTAATTTTTTTATTTTTTTTTTAATCTTTATTTATTTTTGAGAGACAGAGCACAAGTGGGGGAGGGGCAGAGAGAGAGAGAGAGAGAGAGAGAAGGAGACACAGAATCCAAAGCAGGCTCCAGGCTCTGAGCTGTCAGCACAGAGCCTGACCACGGGGCTCAAACCCACAAACCCTGAGATCGTGACCTGAGCTGAAGTTGGATGCTTAATCAACTGAGCCACCCAGGCACTCCCATGTTAGGAAATTCTTAAACATGTATGTGCGTGTGCTGAGATGTTATCTTGTTAAAATAAGATAGCATATTTTTTTGGAAAGAATAAATGGAAGAAAAAGAAAGTCATGCTTGGATTCTCTACATATTATCCTTTTGAAATAATTTAAACAAAATTTCTGAACTGTAGGATTACAACAGAAGTCAATGTCAGTGTATAGATTTGAATTTTTATATTTAGTTTGAGAATTCTGGCGTCCTCTGATTCAAAATACCAATTACTGGAAACTTGAGAAAACAAGTGTGTTTGTTTGTTTTCTGGAAAGGGAAGCTTTTCAGATATTTCAAGAGAGATATACAAAAGATAATCTAGTTTTGAAATACACAGATGTATGAGACTATAAAATCAGTTTGCTGCCCTAGTATTTATAATGAAGTATGAACAAGAGTCAGATTGTTGATTCCTTGCTGAACTGATAGAATTACTAATGCAGTTGTACAAAAACCAGTTTCTGAGAGAGCAGGAAAGGAAAATAACAGCTGAAGAACAATTGATTCAGTGATTGTTTAGAGAGGTGGCCTACATTTTTTTTCCCATCTGTAGCCTCCACTTCTCACGGGCAATACAGTTCTATTGAATCTGTAAGTGTTGCATGAAAAAGAAGAAATGAGTTGGAGACTTGGCTGGGAATTGTTAAAATATTAATGACAGTCAAATCTTCTTATCTTGAAAAATTTTTCTTTTGTCAATTTTTGTTTCAAACATGCTAATACCCTGTGTACCGGGAAATATCACTTTGTGTGTTTAAAAATAAGTAAAAGTTATTTTCATAGTTAAATATTCTATTTATTATCTCATTCCATTTCTACATCTGTATATTAATTGTTTGTTGATAAATACTTATATATGACAATAATTTTTCTCAAATTTCTATTTCTTCGTTTCCTTTGGTTCCTTTATAAATCCAGTATTGCACAAGACTTAGCTCAAATTCACATTCCCGATGCTCTCTTTGCTAACCTTAGTCTGAACTGATAATTCCCTTCTATAATTTCTTACCAGTATTTATCTGTACATTTCAAATGACATCTTTCCTACAGTTCTGAATGGTAAGTATTTTGTTGTTCAACTCCTATCATATTCCATGTTGTCTTAATGATGGATCATGTCTATATCTCAGTGACATCTGGCACAGTGCCTTGGCATGGTAAATGCTCTGTATATATTACCTGGTTTCATTTATCATTTTCTTGAGCATACGTCTCTGTGAGTTTCATAATGATATATTTAGTTGCTCGTTTCATTGGGTATTTACTTTGAAAATATTATAGATGTCTATGATTTAAAAATAACATCCCACTTATAGTTCTCTAAACTACTTTAGTGAAGAAAAAGTATTTTGCTATGGTAGTATTTATCTTCCTGTTAATAAATTTGGATGAACTAATTACTTGTCTACTTTTCTGTAGGACATTATATTTCTTATAGTATGAAAATGACTACTCCATCTTTTTTTTCATATCTAGAAAACTTCTAGATGCTTGGGACAGTTAGAGGAGGGTTAGCATTAATTAAATTGTGGGTAAGTTTTCTGTCCAAAATATTATGGACACTATGGGTTATACTAAAAGCATTCTTGATATCTAGCATAATTAAACTTACTATAGAGATTATAAAAGTATCTATAAAATAAAAGGGCAATTGAAATGAGCAAATTGAAGATGGTATATTATTTTTACTATATTTTGAATAAAATTTTAGAAAGCAAACACCATGGAAAAATGATTTCTTTTTATTTATATAGAGGGGAAATGATGATTAAAACACCCTGTCTGATCTTTAGAACAAATGTTTACTGGCAAAATAGATCACACCTGGGACTGTATCTACCAAGACCAGACTTTTAGAATGAAAATTAGGGGAAGTGTAGAAGACTATTCAAACTTTTGATATAGTAAAGAAAATAAAGATAAACATATTTAAAGATATGTACAGGGGCGCCTGGGTGGCTCAGTTGGTTAAGCATCTGACTTTGGATCAGGTCATGATCTCATGGCTCATGAGTTTGAGCCCCTGTCCAGCTCTGTGTTGACAGCTCAGATTGGGGCCTACTTCAGATTCTGTGTCTCTGTCTCTTTCTCTCTCTGCCCGTCCTCTCCTTGTGCTCGCTCTCTCTCTCAAAAATAAATAAACATTAAAAAAATTTAAAAAATATGTGCATATTTCCAAGTTTCATGGGCATATAAATAAAAATATATTCCCTCAAATATCCATATATAAAATATTCCTATCTACATATCATGTGCAGGATCCTATGACTTTACACAACCTCCATAGCTAGTCACCTGGTTTTTTGCCTGGAAATTGATCAAGAGACATTTTAGAATAAATTAGAAGGACTCTGTGATATATATGAATAACTGGTAAAACCAATTTGGTGCTCTTAAAATAGGGATGACAGAAGAAGTAAATTGTATATGAAAGAGAATGAATTCTATTTTAGATATGTAAAATTATATACTCATATTAATGTCCAACCTACAGTTAGTTGAAAGTGATACTGAAATTTGATAGAGCTCAAATATGCATGTATTCTACTTTTCTTGTTGATTTATAAATAACATCTTTGTTTCTTTCAATCATGATGGAAGTGGCAAAAAAGAACATTTAAACCAAACGATGGTTCCCCTTTTCCAAGTAAGTTATAAATCAAGCCAATATACATAGCTGATATAGCTTTGTTTTAAGATGGTCTTATTATCAGGCCAAAAGTCGATGCAACCATCTCCCAGCATGAAGTGTGTCATATTTTCAAGACTAAACCAAAGATTGTTGAGATAATTGTGAATTATATAATTTATAGTTATTTTGTTTTTGATATTATAAATCATCAGAATAAAAAAAAAACATATAGTTATGAGAATAGTTTTCTATAAAGTGCATGCATAAATTATTTTCAAGGACTAATTGTGAGAATAGTTTTCTATAAAATACATGCATAAGTTATTTCAAGGTTTATTTGTGAAGCTATTCAAAGCAGTTAACACAGGTAACCTAAGAGTTGTATGTATGCAAATTGTATGTTACATATAGTAAGTCTTTAATGTAGTTAGAATTCAGTTTAGATCTTAATTTTTCTGCTGACTGTAAGGAATACAGTTAAATTTTATGGGAGGCATTCATAATGGGGAGTATGTAAAGGTACCATGTTAAAAAATATATAAATATCTGTTAACTAAACTTGATCTAAAGATAAAACCCATAATAGTGAAATCTGTGGATACCTATCTTATTCTGTTTTATTGAGTATATCCTTAGTAGTAGAATGGCCAGGTCGTATAACAACTGGAAAGTCTACATATAACATTTTAAGAAACTGCTAAATTGTTTTTAAAAGTGTCTGTACCATTTTAAAATCACACCAGTGATGTATAAGAGTTCAGTTTTTCCACATCTTTGCCAACACTTGTTTTTGTCTTTTTTATTTTAAACATCTTACTGGATATGATATGGTATCTCCTCATGGTGGAGATTTATTTTTACCTGATAACTAATGATGTTTGGCAATCTTTTTATATGCTTATTGGCCATTTATATATCTTTGTTGGAGAGATGTCTGTTCAAGTATATGTTAGCCATTGTGTCATCTTCTCATTGTATCTTCTCATTGTATTTCAGTTTAAACAGGGAGAGAGCTCTCTGAGGTCCCTTTTATAAGGGTACTAATCCCATTCATGAGGGTCTATCCCCATGGCCTAGTTACTTCCTAAAAGCTATATTTGCGGATTAGGATTTCAACATATGCATTGGGACACAATCGTTCAGTCCATTGTAGTACCCTTTTAGTTCAGTAATTGAATGTGTTGATACTGAAATTATTATATTTAGGAGATTTATCTATTCTCATCCTATTTATTTATTTAGTTATTTATATCAGTATGGGCTCATGGATATTTTCTATTTGAGATTATAATCCAATACTACTATATTTTGTGGCTTAAATTCTTCCAGATTGGTTTTGGGAACTCTCTTAGTTGAATTATTTATTCCTTTGATATAACTCCATCATTGTGGGAATCTTTTAAGCACTTCTTTACTTCCTGTTACTACAGGATACTTCAGACTCATCTTTTGTATTTTCTGCTAAGTCTTAGAACCAGCCATTTCTCTAAGGAAACCTAATTTTTCTTATTGAAAAATGGTATTGGAAACAGGGTCTGGGCACTAGAGTTGCTCATTGTTTTTGGGTTGTAATAGCCTCTAGGCTCTCGCAGTTAACAGAGCAAAGAAATATATATGTCTATACTAACCCAATATCTGTAAATATTTCTGTATTTATCTTAGGGCAAATGTGATTTGATATTAACGTGTTCAACTCTAATCCATTATTGCTTACATCATTATAGCCTCTACCTCTTGCTTATTTGTAAATTCCTACTCCAACAATGAGAAACTATCCATTTACTTAATTTAATTCTAGTATAAAAGTATGGCAGCATTTGAATTGTTAACCTGTACACCATTGGGAGACAACTTTACTAGAATACAATGCTTATGTAGGTTTCTTTTGCATTTATTTCTTAATTATGTCAATATCTTATTCCTCTCCATGTTCAGTGAAGTTGTGTTATGCATTTTAATACCATTGGATTGTTTTTCCAGTTTCTGTATTCTATTATGGGATTTCCCTAATCTCTGAAATGATTTTAAAAATCTGTATACATCAAGATTCACTCTTCATGCTGTAAAGGTATGGGTTTTGACAAATGTGTAGTATTATGTATTCACCATTATAGCTTCATGTTTATCTAGTCATCTATTGAAGGACTTTTGGGTTTCTTCTAGTTTGGGACAATTATGAATAGAACTGCTATGAACTTTCACATTTAGATTTTGGTATGGACATCAGTTTTCAAATCAGTTGGCTAAATCTCTGGTGGTATGACTGCTTGATTATTTGATAAGACTATTTCCCAAAGTGGCTATTCAGTTTTGCATTCTCAATAACAGCAAATGAGATTTTCTGTTGCTATATTTCCTCAGCAGCAATTGGTATTGTCAGGTGTTTTGTTTTTTGTATTTTAGCCATTGTAATAGGTGTATAGGATATCTCATTTCAATTTGAAATTTCCTAGTGACAAATGATGTTGAGCATCTTTTAATATTCTTATTTGACATCTCTATATCTTCTTTGTGGGATGCTGTTTATATCCTATGCTCATTTTTTTAAATTGAGTTGTATTATTAGTAAGGATTTTTAGAGTTCTTTATCAAATATATGTTTTGCAGGTATTTTCTTCCCTGCTTTTTGGTGTGTGTTTTGCATCTCAGAACAGTGTCTGTCACAGAGCAGAAATGTTTAATTTAAATAAGATATAATTTATCACAATTTCTTTCATGGATCATGTTTTTGGTGTGTCATCGAAACCACAGGTCACCTAGATTTTCTTGTATATTTAGTCTTGTTATTTTATAGTTTTGTGTTCCACACTTAGATATATGATCCATTGCTAATTAATTTTTATGACATGTATAAGATCTTTATACATGTTTATTTTTTAGTAAGTAGATATCTAATTCTTTGTTCCAGCACCATTTGTTGAAAAAAAAAGTCCTTTATTAATTGAATTATGTTTATTATTTTGTCAAAAATCCAGTGACTATATGTGTGTGAGTCTATTTCTGGGTTTTAATCCTTTTTTTTTTCATTGATTTATATGTTTATTCTTGCACTAATACATTCTCTTTTGATTGTCATAGCTTTATCCGTAGTAAGACCTGAAATCGGGTATGAATTCTCCAGCTTTCTCCTCCTTCATATTGTGTTGGCTATTCTATGTCCTTTGATTTTCCATACACACACACAATCGTTTTGAACACCCAAGAGGTCGATCTGAGGACTGAGAAAACAAAAATTACAACTAGAGGTGAAAACACCACCACATCATGGAACGGAGGAGCTGTAGAGAGTTTATTCTGGGGAGAGAAGAGCTGTGGGTGCTGCGATAAGGAGGGAACCCTGATTGTGGAGAGAGGAGAAAGAGAGAAAGAAAGAGTAGGAAAGAGCGAAAGTGCACACAGGAAATTTCACAAGAAAAACTCTTCTCCAAAGCCATTGGCTGGGAAAAGGAGAGAGGCTGAATACTGCAACTTTTTATAAAAAGCAAGTTCAGAGTCTGAAATTTTGGCCAGTGTCACTCTTGGCAGGCTTAGTGGTACTCCAGTGGGGAAGGAGGGGGAGGGGGGGCCCTAGAGTGGGCAGCTCTGGTCTGAGGATCCCCTGGGTCACACAGAGAGAAGTGGTTCCCCTGCTTGAAGTGTATGTGGGAGGAGTTGCATTGACTTTCCAGGGGCAAAAGACCAGGGGGGTGGTGGCTGCCATTGAGCTGCCCCATTCACTAACATAGGAATGGGGATGCTGGCTGAGGTCTGGAAGCCTTGGTGCTGGCTTTCTGTTGCGCTGTAAAAATCTGAGCCACACGTGGTGGCACAGTGAATTTCTGGGAAAAGCTGGCACTGACCACAGCGCAGCAAGACCCTCCCCCAGAGGATCAGTGCAAGTCTGTGCTATGTGGAATTCTAAAATTTGGAGTTTTGAAACCCAGCCATGCCCCTGACATAAAACACAGGAGTGCTGTGCCGCTTGGCATTCAGATATCTCAGATACAGGCAGGGTGAAGGCAGGGATCTAACAGAAGCTGGACCCACAAGACAGGTGATTGTTCTTCTGTGACAATTTCCTGAAGAGTGGTGGGTGTGAGCTTCTGCTCTGGGGACAAGAGAGAGGGGGACACCATCCCGCCGATGCCCATCAGCACTGACTGCCCTCAGTGAGCAACAGCATCACCAAGTGGAGGCTGGAGCTGCTTTCTCCAATCCCCACCCCACTGTGTCCTGCAGGTGCCTCTCCACTGGGGTAAGTCTGTCTGAGAATCAGCACAGCAGGGCCCAGCTCCAGAAGACCAGTACAAACCCCTCAGAAGTACCAAGTCTATTGATCATAGAGTTTCCCAGAAAAACAAAAGCTAAAGGAGTTCATGGGGGCTAAACCAGCCCTGCAAGAAATATTAAAGGGGACTCTGGAGGACAAAAAGACAAAAAGTGACAAAGAATGGAAACAAACAGAGAACATTACCAGAAGCACCAAGGCACTAAATTAATATCTATCAATAATCTGAGTGCAAATGGACTGAATGCTCCAATCAAAAGACATAGAGTATAAGAATGGATAAACAAGAATATCCATCTGTATACTACCTACAGAGATTCATTTTATACCTAAAGACACCTGCAGACTGAAATTAAAAGGATAGAGGACCATCTTTCATGCTAATGGACATCAAAAGAAAGAGTGATGTTGAACATTTTTTCGTGTGTTGGTTGGCCATCTGGATGTCTTCTTGGGAGAAGTGTCTTTTCATGTCTTTTGCCCATTTCTTCACTGGATTATTTGTGTTTTGGGTGTTGAGTTTAATAAGTTCTTTATAGATTTTGGATACTAACCCTTTATCAGGGAAATACAAATCAAAACCACAGTGAGATACCACCTCACACCTGTCAAAATGGCTAACATTAACAACTCAGGTGACAATAGATGTTGGCGAGGATGCAGAGAAAGAGGATCTCTTTTGCATTGCTGGTGGGAATGCAAGCTGGTGCAGCCACTCTGGAAAACAGTATGGAGGTTCCTCAAAAAATTAAAAATAGAACTACCCTAGGACCCAGCAATTGCACTACTAGGTATTTATCCAAGGGATGCAGGTATGCTGTTTCGAAGGGATACATGCACCCCTATGTTTATAGCAGCACTATCAACAATAGCCAAAGTATGGAAAGAGCCCAAATGTCCATCGATGGATGAATGGATAAAGAAGATGTGGTCTATATCTATATCTATATCTGTATCCACAATGGAGTATTACTCGTCAATCAAAAAGAATGAAATCTTGCCATTTGCAACTATGTGGATGGAACTAGAGGGTATTATATTAAGCAAAATTAGTCAGAGAAAGACAAATATCATATGACTTCACTCATATGAGGGCTTTAAGACACATAACAGATGAATGTAAGGTAAGGGAAGCAAAAATAATATAAAAACAGTGAAGGGGACAAAACATAAGAGATTCTTAAATATGGAGAACAAACAGAGAGTTACTGAAGGGGTTGTGTGAGGGGGGATGGGCTAAATGGGTAAGGAGAATTAGGGAATCTACTCCTGAAATCATTGTTGCACTATATGGTAACTAATTTAGATGTAAATTTAAAAAAAATAATTAAAAAAAAAGAAAGCCAGAGTAGCCATACTTATATCAGATAAACTAGATTTTAAAGCAAAGACTGTAACAATAGATGAAGAAGGGGACTGCATCAAAATTAAGGGGTCTATCCATCAAGAAGATCTAACAGTTTTAATTATGTCACCAACTTAGGAGCGGCCAAATATATAAGTCAATTAGCAAAAATAAACTCATTGATGATAATATAACAATAGTAGAAGAATTCAACATCCACTTACAGATAGATTGTCCAAGCAGAGAATCAACAAGGAAACAATGGCTTTGAATGACACACTAGACTGGATGGGCTTAACATATAAGCAGAATATTTCATCCTAAAGCAGCAGAATACACGTTTATTTCAAGTACACATGGAACATTCTCCAGAATAGATCACATACTGGGTCACAAATCAGCTCTCAACAAGTACAAAAAGATTCAGATCATACCATGAATATTTTCTCTCTTTTTTTTTTTAATGTTTATTTATTTCTGAGAGAGGGAGAGAGAGAGAGAGAGAGCACATAAGCAGGGAAGGGGCAGAGAGAGGGAGACACAGAATCTGAAGCAGGCTCCAGGCTCTGAGCTGTCAGCACAGAGCCCGATGTGGGGCTCAAATTCACTAACTGTGAGATCATGACCAGAGCAAAAGGCAGATGCTTAACAAATTGAGCCACGTAGGTGCCCCATACCATGAATATTTTCTGACCACGATGCTATGAAACTTGAAGTCAACCACAAAAATATTTGGAAAGACCAAATACATAGAGGTTAAAGAACATCGTACTAAAGAATAAATGGATTAACCAATAACTTAAATAAGAAATTACAAAGTACATGGAAGCAACATAAAATGAAAACATAATAATCCAAAATGTTTGGGATGCAGCAAAATCAGTCCTAAGAGGGAAGCATGTTGCAATACAGGCCTACCTCAAAAAGCAAGAAAGTTCTCATGTATACAACCTAACCTTATACTGAAAGGAGCTAGAAAAAGAAAAACAAAGCCTAAAGCCAGAAGAGGAACAGAAATAATAAAGATTGGAGCAGAAATGAAATAGAAACAAACAAACAAAAGCAGTAAATAGATCAACAAAACCAGGAGCTAGTTCTTTAAAAGAATTAATAAAATTGATAAACCCCTAGGCAGACTTATCAAAAAGAAAAAAGAAAGGACCCAAATTAATAAAATTATTAATGAAGAAGGAGAGATCACAGCCAACACTACAGAAATGCAAATAATTAGAAATTATGAAAAATGATATGTCAACAAACTGGACAATCTGGAAGAAATGGACCAATTCCTAGAAATATACAAACTACCAAAAGTGAAACAGGATAAAACAGAAAATTTGAACAGACCCATAAGCTGCAATGAAATTTAATAAGTAATCAAAAAACTCCCAACATACTAAAATCCAGAGCTAGATGGCTTCTCAGGGGAATTCTACCAAACGTGTAAAGAAGAGTTAATACCTATTCTTCTAAAACTGTTCCAAAAAATATAAATGTAAGGTAGATTTCCAAACTTATTCTATGAGGCCAGCATTACCCTGATTACAAAACCAGACAAGACCCTACTAACAAGAAGAAAAAAAGCCAATATCCCTGATGATCATGGATGCAAAAATATTCAACAAGATACTAGCAATGCAAATCCAAAAGTATGTTAAAAGAATTATTCACTATGATTAAGTGGGATTTATTCCTGGGCTTCAGGGATGGCTCAATTTTCACAAATCAATCAGTCTGATACACCACATAAATAAAAGAAAGGATAAGAACAATATAACTCTGAATAGATGCAGAAAAAGCAATTGACAAAAATACAGCATCCATTCTTGATAAAAACCTTCAACAAATTAGGAATAGAGGGAACATACTTCAACATCATAAAGACCATATACAAAAGACCCACAGCCAATATCATTATCAATGGGGAAAAACAAAGAGCTTTTGCGCTATGGTCAGGAACAAGACAGAGATGTCTAGTCTCACCATGGTTATTTAACACAGTACTGGAAGTCTTAGCCTCAGCAGTCAGAAAACAAAACAAAAAAATAAAATAAAATAAATTAATTAAAATAAAATAAAATAAAATAAAATGCATCCAAATTGGCAAGGAATACATCAAACTTTCATTATTTGCAGACAACATGATACTCTATGTAGAAAACCCAAAATACTCCAAAAAAATTCTAGAATTCATGCATGAATTCAACAAAATTGCTGATATAAAATCAATGTACAGAAAACTGGTGCATTTCTATATACCAATAATGAAGCAGCAGAAAAAGAAATCAAGGGATTGATCTCGCACTGCACCAAAAACCATAAGATAACTAGGAATAAACCTAACCAAAGAGGTAAAAAATCTATCCTCTGAAAAATATAGAACACTTATGAAGGAAACTGAAGAGGACACAAAGAAATGGAAGAACATTTCATGCTCATGGTTTGGATGAACAACAATTGTTAAAATGTCTATACTACCCAAAGCAATCTACACATTTATTTTTTTATTTTTATTTTTATTTTTATTTTTTTCAATATATGAAATTTATTGTCAAATTGGTTTCCATACAACACCCAGTGCTCATCCCAAAAGGTGCCCTCCTCAATACCCATCACCCACCCTCCCCTCCCTCCCACCCCCCATCAACCTTCAGTTTGTTCTCAGTTTTTAACAGTCTCTTATGCTTTGGCTCTCTCCCACTCTAACCTCTTTTTTTTTTCCTTCCCCTCCCCCATGGGTTTCTGTTAAGTTTCTCAAGATCCACATAAGAGGGAAACCATATGGTATCTGTCTTTCTCTGTATGGCTTATTTCACTTAGCATCACACTCTCCAGTTCCATCCACGTTGCTACAAAAGGCCATATTTCATTCTTTCTCATTGCCACATAGTATTCCATTGTGTATATAAACCACAATTTCTTTATCCATTCATCAGGTCATGGACATTTAGGCTCTTTCCACAATTTGGTTATTGTTGAGAGTGCTGCTATAAACATTGGGGTACAAGTGCCCCTATGCATCAGTACTCCCATATCTCTTGGGTAAATTCCTAGCAGTGCTATTTCTGGGTCATAGGGTAGGTCTATTTTTAATTTTCTGAGGAACCTCCACACTGCTTTCCAGAGCGGCTGCACCAATTTGCATTCCCACCAACAGTGCAAGAGGGTTCCCGTTTCTCCACATCTTCTCTAGCATCTATAGTCTCCTGATTTGTTCATTTTGGCCACTCTGATTGGCATGAGGTGATATGTGAGTGTGGTTTTGATTTGTATTTCCCTGATAAGGAGCGACGTTGAACATCTTTTCATGTGCCTGTTGGCCATCCGGATGTCTTCTTTAGAGAAGTGTCTATTCATGTTTTCTGCCCATTTCTTCACTGGGTTATTTGTTTTTCGGGTGTGGAGTTTGGTGAGCTCTTTATAGATTTTGGATACTAGCCCTTTGATATGTCATTTGCAAATATCTTTTCCCTTTTGGTTCCTTTGGTTGCCTTTTAGTTTTGTTGGTTGTTTCCTTTGCTGTGCAGAAGCTTTTTATCTTCATAAGGTCCCAGTAATTCATTTTTGCTTTTAATTCCCTTGCCTTTGGGGATGTGTCGAGTCAGAGAAGCAATCTACACATTTAATTCAGTCCCTATAAAATATCACCAGCATTTTTCATAGAGCTAGAACAAATAATCCTGAAATTTGTATGGAACCACAAAAACTCCGAATAGCCAAAGTAATCCTGAAAAAGAAAAGCAAAGCTGGAGGTATAATTCCAGACTTCAAGCTGTATTACAAAGCTGTAGTCATCAAGACAGTATGGTACTATACAAAAATGGACGTGTAGATCAATGGAACAGAATAGAAAACCCAGAAATGGACCCACAGGTGTATGGCCAACTCATCTTCAACAAAGCAGGAGAGAATACCCAATGGAAACGACAACAACAACAGGCTCTTCAATAAATTGTGAATAGAAACTGGACTGCTTTCTTACACCATATCCCAAAATAAACTCAAAATTGATGAAAGACCTAAATGTGTATTACTCTCATCTGCAGAGTAATACAAATCAAAACCACCATGAGATACCACCTCACACCTGTTAGAATCACTAAAATTAACAACACAAGAAACAACAACTGAGAATGCCAAGAATAGGGAGCCCTCTTGCACTGTTGGTGGGAATGCAAACTGGTACTGCCACTTGGAAAACAGTATGGAGGTTCCTCAAAAAGTTAAAAACAGAACTACCCAATGATCCAGCAATTGCACTACTAGGTATTTACCCGAATGATACAAAAATACAGATTTGAAGGGGTACATGTGCCCTGATGTTTACAGCTGCGTTATCATCAATAGCCAAACTACAGAGATAACCCAAATGTCCATCGACTGATTAATGGATAAAGATGTGGTATATGGGGCGCCAGAGTGGCTCAGTCCATTAAGAGTCCGACTCTTGATATTGGTTCAGGTCATGATTTCATAGTTCATGAAATCAAGCCCCATATTGGGCTCTGCACTGACACCATGGAGCCTACTTGGGATTCTCTCTCCCTCTCTCTTTTCCCTTCCCTCTCTTCCCCTCCCTCCACCTCTCTCTCTTTTCCTCTAAATACATAAACACTAGAAAATTAAGATGGTACACATACACACACACACACACACACACACACACACACACATTCACACACAGTGGAATATTAGCCATCGAAAGGAATGAAATCTTGCCATTTACAACAATGTGGATGGAGCTAGAATGCTTTATGAGTCAGACAGAGAAATAAAAATACTGTATGATTTCACTCATATACATATATAGACAATCTTATTGCCTATTTTCCTTTATAGTGCATAGAGTTATTTTCTTTCACTGTGTTTTCATAGTAGGTAGGACGAGTAAAACTGTGAAAGAAGGGCAAATTCTTGCTGTCTTCTTGAGCTGAGTTCAGGTTCTCCTGCCCTTGGATATCAAATCTCCTGGTTCTTGGGCCATTGGACTCAGACTTAAGTAAATGTTTGTTTTTCTGGTTCTTCAGATAGCTGATGGCATACCTCAGCCTCCATAATCACCAGAAGCCAGTTCCCATATAAATCTTCTCATATGTCTATATAGATCCTACCAGTTCTATGTTTCTGGAGAACCCTGACTGATACACAATGTGTTTGTAAACAGAAGACTGAGACAGCTGGCAGGCCAGCTCTTCTATTTAATACATACATAACTAGGGAATTCATCTCTGGAAACATCTGGAAAGGTTTTTTGGGGAATGGAGATACATATCCAAGGAATAGGAAATATATATGAAAAATCTTTCAAAATAATTAACTGTAAACATTTAAAACAGTAGAATTCTGATGATATGTACCAGATCAGTATTGTGAATTCTTTCACCTTTTGGTGGTGCCTTTTGGTGATGGTGATGGGGACTGTGCCTTTATGCCCACCAATGCACATAGAAGCAATTAATGCGGATTTTTGGTGGAGAGAAGTTAATTTTTGCATTGGAATGTTTGCAGTTATTTTCTGATGGACACTAAATTGAGATATGATCTCCGTGAAAAGCCCAGTTTGTTTACTTGGTGATTCCTATAATAGCTGAGGTAAGTACTTCTGTTCTGAGGTCTTTCCTCATTCAGCCTGGGAGATATGCCAGTGTCGCTCACCTCCACAGAAAGAGAATTAAGACACTTGATTTAGCAAAGGCCTGTTTTGGTTCTGTTTCTGAAAAACAAACCAACATACAAACAAAAATCCCCCACAATGCATATGCACACATTTCCCGCTACCTGCAGCCAGGGGTGTGCTGGCTCTTTTGTTGTCAGGCTTCATAGTCAACCAGTCACTCAGGATGTGGCACCCATGGTATCTCTAATGCAATAGGTGAAGACTGTGTGATAGGAGCAATTTTTATTGACCTCTCTAAGGCTTTTTCCTGAGCGAGCCATAAATTACCCCTAGAAAACTTCAGGGATTGGGGGCCTTGTAGTGACTGCATAAAGTGGTTTGCGTTAACTTGAGGAATTGTACAGGAAAGAAAGCCGTGTGAGCATAGATTCAGGGGAATTACAAATGGGACGCCTGAGGGCGTATTTTATTTTCTCTGCTTGACGATTATCTTACAGTCTAATGTGTTTTCTCCCCTGTGCACATGTATGCTGATGATATAGTATGATTTTACAGAACAACACTGATGCCCTGGGGTAGCCCCAGCAGCCGGTAGTCCAACTTACCGAGCTGTTTTTTCCTCCAGAAAGTTGATACAAATGAAACTTGATGCCAAAATCTTAGTCTTCTGTTTCACTTCAAGGTTTCATAAATTTAGTGTCTCATTAATGATTAACCACTGGGTAACATTTCAGAACAGGCTGAGTAAGCCTTATTTCTGGATCCTGACCTAGCCTTGCTTCAGATTTTTAAAAAGCACGCTTTTCTATGTTTTCAGTGCCTGTAAAGATGTCTGGATGGGAAAGGGCTCTATTACTTAAATGTGATCACATTAGCCTTTTTTTTTTTAAAGGGTGGAGAACGAATTGGCTCCATGCCAGTCTAGATATTTCTTGGGCAATTGCTGTCCCACTGCACCTGGTTTGACAGGTGCCTAAGTGTCTCTTAGAGCCTCTTAGGAGCTTGCATTATCCAGCAGCTGCAGAAGCTGATAAAGCCATTGTGAAGTGAAAATCTAGGATCCTCACAGGCAGAATGCTTTCTAACCTCAGCGGCTGGCATGAGCGTGCTGGTGCATTATCCCAAGCCAGAAGGGGAGGACCGAGCAATGTATTCACACCAAAATGTGCACTTGCAAATCTAGTCTCTGATCATTACTTTAATTATCATATTTTTAAATGGCACAATCTGGTACTCAACGGAGCAACTGAGACTGTAATTTTTCATAGAAGGAAGGTAAAATGTAGACATTTGAAATCATGGCATGATACATGGAATGGCTCATTTAAATAGTATTACTTTTTTTTTTTCAAGTAGGCAACCTGAGGCTCAGGAAATTTCCATAATATTCCAAGGTCGTAGAGCTATTTTTAAGTAACTAATTTGATATCAGAGAGATAGCATTCTATCTGGTAGGAAACATATCTAACAAGAATATAAGACAAAGCGTGAAATGGGACTGGGTTTGAATATTTTTTAAAACAGTGCCTAGTCAATTACCAATTATTTTTCTGTTGTTTTTTGAAAATATTGCATTCACTGTTAGCATCAAAGCAGACCATCTATTTTTTTTAATGTTTACTTATTTATTTAAATACAATTTATTGTCAAGTTGGCTAACATACAGTGCATACAGTGTTCTCTTGGTTTTGGGGGTAGATTCTCATGATTCATCACTTATGTACACCATCCGGTGCTGAAATACGGCAGGGGAGAGGGGAAGACAGACCATCTTTGTCTTACTGATTTAAATGTAGTACAGTAAATAAGTATGGAAAATTCTGGCTCTTCATCGAAACTTAAGCTGCCTGCTGGTTTGTGTTGTATTTATCAAGCTCTGCTCAATTTTAAGGCTAAAATTAATGGTAACAGAGATTATGTGTGTGTGTGTGTGTGTGTGTGTGTGTGTGTGTGTGTGTGTGAGAGAGAGAGAGAGAGAGAGAGCGCGCGCGCGAGAGAGTAAACAATCTGCTGGAAATAAAATTTTTGAGTCTAGAAGATTAGACATAAGAGCTTCTAAAACCTGAACTAATAAGAGGGAATAGTTGTTTTAATTCATGCTATTTGGGTCATTATCTCTTATTTCCAATCTAGATCAAATTCCTATTTCCAAAAACAAAAAAATGACAGTTAAGACCACTTTCACCAAGATGCTCAATACTACAGAAAGTGTTCTGTTCAGAAGTATTTTCATCAGAGAAAAAAAGAATCATCACTTCTGAAATTTCAGAAATCTGTCTGTTGCTGAGGACTGTATCTTATAGAGAAGTTTAGCGTGTGTGTGTGTCATATGCCCTGTTTTTCAAAAACATGGCATGATTGTCGGAGTATTTCCTGCAGTCAAGCCCAGTCCCACTTGAAAAGCAAGAAGGAAATGCTAAACAATAGAATGAAGGATACTTGTGGGAGATGTGTTTTTGTCTTCTCATGCTTCAGCCATCCCGTGATATTAGCCCTTCTCTCTCCTTTTCCTGTTTTGTGATTTTGGCCCTCTGAATTTTCAGCCTCCTTCCAATCCAGCTATAATTCTGGCTGTTTCTCAAATACTTCTCTCCGAATTGGCTGAAAATATTTCATTTGTCAGGAATTTCTTCTTATTCATGGGTTCTTATGGAAATCTCATCCTTTAAAAGATCTAGCACTTTCTGTTTTAAGGGTCTCACAATTACACTGCACAGGAAAGTGTTTCCCATCATTTAAATCTTCATAGTTATTTATTTGCATTGATTACAAAGCAATTATATTGTCTGGTAAGATAATTTTCATATGTCTTATTTCTTCTATTAGATTGTGATTGTATTGAAGAATGGGCAGGGGGCTGTATATTTTTAACTCATGCAGAATTTTTTAACAGTGCTTTACACATAGTGGCCACTCAAACCTCAAAGTAAATGACACTGATTCAACATGAAGATGTCATTCAACTTCAGACTCTGAAGACAGTAGCATTTTCTGACTTTATAAATATTAAAATCCTATATAGAATGCACATCAACTTCTGTGTTGTCACATTGTGATGGAGAATATATATTTGATCTTCGCTTATATTTGTACAAAAATAAAAGTAACAAATTCTATCTTCCATAATGGCAAACAAACTTGGCATTGTCAGGGTATGATTTAATAGGTGATATCTCCAATTATAATTGCTACTTTATATTGTGAATGCCAATTTGAACTAAACTGTTGTTAATGTCAGCTAAAATATATGATAGTATCTAGAAAATCATAATGTTGAGCAATTAAGCCCTTAGAAGAGTCTAAGTTTATGTTTATAGTTTCCGTCTATATTTTTGTTGTTGTTAAGCTAAGATGCAGTGCAAAGACTATATTCATCCTTGAAGTACATGGGATTTCTAGAAGATTTTGGCAGCTCCAATTTGTCTTGTAAAATTTCAATGACAGCTAAGTGTTTTGATTTTGATGGGTGACATGTTCCTGTAACTTCCTTTGAAATGTATCCAAAATGTTTTTTAGTGATCTTAGCATTTGTTGAAACTTTATATGTTTGGTATCTCTCTCTCTCTCTTTCTGTGTGTGTGTGTGTGTGTGTGTGTGTGTGTGTGTGTGTGTGTGTTCCATTCTTCCTAGGGATTGTATTGGTCAACTGATCGAGTAGTTTATGTTCTTGGATCATATTGTTTGTTTTCTATAAGGTACCACATGGCCAGGTGGGGATTTGGGGACTGAGTCTATTCCAATGGAATAGAACAAAGCTTAATTAGTTCTCCTAACAGTTGAACCACTGCCTTGAATATATTCACAGGTTACTCCATTTAAAAATTATGAACAGATATGTCTTATATTATGTTGTGTACCCTAGGAGTTCTTAAAAATATTTGACAGAGTAAATGAAAAAAATGGAAATAATGATAATAGTCATTCTTACAATTCTTACAACCCTATAAAGTAATAGTGAATCTTACAATTCTTACAACCCTATAAAGTAATAATTAATCTGTAGCTACGAAGTGATTAAACTCTATGAGAATATAGGCTTGTTGGACTCTTAAAACATAGTGAAGAGTAAATGTATTTCTGAATGGATGTTTATCCTTCCAGTTTCAATCTAATCAGAATCTGAGGATGTTTCTTAGTATATATTTTCTCTCATATGTGGATCCTGAGAAACTTAACAGAAGACCATGGGGGAGGAGAAGGGAAAAAAAAAGGTACAGAAAGGGAGAGAGGCAAACCATAAGAGACTCTTAAATACTGAGAACAAACTGAGGGTTGATGGGGGATGGGGGAGAGGGGAAAGTGGGTGATGGGAATTGAGGGCACCTGTTGGGATGAGCACTAGGTGTTGTATGGAAACCAATTTGACAATAAATTATATTTAACATAAAAAATAAAATAAATTTACATTAAAAAAAACCAAAAAACCCAGAACGTTTTGGATGCACTTTGTTTGGGATTCTGGAAGTTGGAATGGACAGGTAGGTATATGGTGTAGTTTTTAATGTAGAGCTAGAATCCTGGATCAACACAGTGAGAAAAGTTATGTGAGAAGGGATAAAGATTGAGGGTTGGGATGATCATTCTTGAGGGTGTAAAATTCTTTCAGTAGAGATTCGTTACTCTAATGAACTACTTATATTGTGCTACAGAATGATTCACTCTTATGATACAGTCTTTTCTTACACATCATATTTTCTTTCCCCATATTCCTCACCAAAACTTGTCTGTTACAATCAGCCAGTATCCCATGATTCGAATTTTCTTTAGCTTGTTATTTAGATCACTGTTGAACTCTATATTTTCATAATGTTTTGTCTCTATAAAAATGATTGAACAATCTGAAAGCTATGAAAATACATTAAGAGAAATTATGTTCCATCATATGGTTAATCTATTATATGGGTTAAATTGTGTCCCCTCCTCACCTTCAATTCATATGTCAAAGCTCTAACCTCCAGTACCTCAGAATGTGACCTTGTTTGGAAATAGGATCTTTACAAAGTAATCAAGGTAGAATGAGGTCATCAGAATGGGCCTTAATTAAACATGACTAGTGTCATAAGGGGGGAATTTGGAGACAGACACTCCTACAGAGAATGTCATGTAAACATAGTCATCTAGAAGCCAAGGAGAGAATCCCTGAACAGATCTTCCTCTCACACCCCTTAGAAGAAGTCAACTTTGCCAACATCTTGATTTCAAACTTCCAGACTCTAGAACTGTGAGAGAACCAATTTGTGTTTTGAAGCCACTCACTTTGTGGTGTCTTCTTATGATGTCTGAGTTAACTAATACTCATACTGTTAATATATTTTGGGTCTATTTGTATACACACCCCATGAGCACATACACACACATACACAAAATTTTATGTCCTGCTACCTTTATTAACATTATATATCACCATTTCCATGTCATTTAAATAGCATTTCATATTATGATTTTCATCTAAAATGTGAAAGGGTCTTTGTAGGGTTGACTATAGAACGGTGCCACTACCCCTCTAAATTCCCATCTTTGGACTGGAAACGAAGTTTAAGAAAGTCTTTCTGGGACTCACTCCTACTTTGTACCAATAAATGCATTACTGTGTCCGTCCTATCTCAATTCCTCTACATGGACTGGCCATAATCATACCTCTTAGGTGTATACAGCATCCAGTTGACTTTATAGAATGTGCTACCCATGAAGTGGCTCAGGGCCCCACTGTTTCTCAGGATCCTTCTAGGACTCCATGCTTGCTTTAGTACTCTGCTATCTGCTTTGAATTATTTAACAGGTTCTGAACAAGGAGCCCTGCATTTTTACTTTCCATGGGGAAGCACAGATAATGTAGTCAGTCTGCCCATTTCCCTATCCTAGTATTTTAGCATCCACTGTGTTCTGCCTACTGTGGAATTCTCAAGTTCCACTTCATTATTCCTCATTGTTATTAGCTTCCCTGAGCTTCCTAGGGTTTTGTTCTTTAGAGAATGCTTCAGACATTCCTATATTGGGTGACTTATTTTGAATAATTTTTTTCTGTCCCAGGATTGGCATCTTCCTTGTTCTAGTTTTCATACATGGATTTCATAAAATGCTATCATAGATATGTTTGTATTAATTTAGCTGTCATAATAGGAGAGGAGACATAGACATAATGTTTGGATAATGAATTTAGAGAAGCAGGTGATTGCTCATCCTTACTCCCATTATGCTGAGAATGGTTGACCTTTGAAATTTTTGTAATTCAAGGAAGTATTGTAAGTTGGAAATACAGGTTGTCCCTGCTAGAATGTTTCCAGCTACAAGTACTAGAAAATCTAACTAACAATGGCATGTTTATGCACTTTCTATGACTCACAAGAACTAGTCCATTTATGTTCTTACATGATAAGAAAAGTACAGGTAAGAAATATACAAGGTTGGTTAACTTAGCAGTTCAAGGACCTCATCCAGGATGCAGGTGCTGGCCCTACTCATAGATACCCCCCTGACTTGTTCATCATGTCAGTGAGCTTTCCCTCATGGTTACCTGATAGGTGCAACACTTCTAGGAATCACGTACCAACCTGATGATTTATATATGGGAACATGTTCCTCCTATGCATTTCATTTTCTTAACCAGTAAACCTTTCCAAAAAGTTACACAGAATTTTGCTCAGTGTCCATTGACCAGAGTTGGGTTGAATGCCCATGACTCAACTACTCACAAGGTAAATGAAGTCCCTGTGATTGGCATAGGCCAAATTCTTGTCCTGGGTCATGGGAGTCCTTGAACTCTATAAGGTCATGAGTACTTGATAGCAGAAGAGAGTTTGAGTCTATTAGGGAGAAAATTGGCAAAAAAAAGTTGATATATATAAATAGGGGCCATAAAAGGAACAGAAGTCTCCCTCCCCCCCACCCTATATATATACACATATATATAGTCACCTATATCTACATTATATGTATACCTATGTGTGTGTGTGTGCATGTGTTTACATATATATTTCCAGTGAGTTTTTTTCACCCCCTCCATTAAAATGACTAAACTATTTTAGAGTTGACATGGTGGATTAGAGCACACAGTCTTGTAATCATATAGTGAATAAACAGCTGGCAGTGTGTGGGATGTTCATACTTATTTCTGGATGTGATTCCTGTCCTGAGGCACTACTAATGCACTGGGTAATGGTTGCTGAATGGCCATTCATCCAAAGGAACAAATAATATGTGAATCTGCCTGGGGACACAACCAGCTAAAATTGGTTGGAGTCATGCAATATGCATCGAGCTTGGTCAAGGGAGGAAGTTGATCATAAGCTCAGGCAGAGTGTAATTGGCTCAGGACAAAAGAATGGATAACTCTAGGTCATGGTAAAGGATCTGGATAACATCCCCAACTCAGCCGATGTTTGTTCATTCTTAGCCAGTGTGCATTATCTGACAGATACTTCCTTTGTTGACACGATGTAGTGGTCCCATTGGTGGTGTAACAAGATGATCCTATAATAAAAATAAAATAAAAATAACAAAGGAAAAAAATGAGAATGGTGAGAGCAAGGGGAACTTCAGGTGCCAGGAATTTTATTTTCTAGGTGTGCATTTTAATGCAAGCGCTGGGCTGCATTATGATCCCCTAGTGGCAGGAAACTAGGATGTCCACACTAGCTGACAAAATGTGAGGACTGTAAGATACCTTAATTAAAGTCAGAAGCAAGATTTACAATCAGGAATTTATGAGAATTGGGGTGACAAGAAGCCTCTCTATTTCTGTCTTTATATCTGGCTCTCCCTTTTTCAAAACCACAGGGTAGGAACAGAAAGTATTATTAAAAAGAAAAATGTCTAATTGCAATACATTCATGACATACTAACATGCATAAATTTCTACAGTAGGTGATGAATACTTTGTGAGGGAATATTGCTAGTCAGTAGTCAGTGAAATAGGTTTAAATATTAGGCCTTTGAGCAAAGTATGTAGAAAATGCCCCTTTTCCTATTGTGAATATAATAACTATAATACAGAAGGCCCTCCTTTAGGTGGTGTGGGAGGCAGCGGCTTGGGTAGCAATTTTACCTTCTGACTTGGTTCTAATTCCTGTACTATATTTTCAGGCCAACTAGCCAACTGAGCAAACATTATTAAACTTCCTTGAAATAGGGGACATACGAGGAACAGAAGTGTTTAAACCTTGGCGTAAGGTTTGCCAAGACAGTAGAGTGGAGAACGTAGAGCAGTACAGCAAAAGTATCACTCACCTCTGAGGCTAGCCCTTTCTGGGATCCTCACTGAGACTGTATGATAAATTACCCACATGACACTAACTGTTTCTGCTGATGATTCTCTGAAAAATAATGTGCCTATGATGTTGATGTTATTATATGTATCAGAAATTATTGTCAATTCTGGTTTTAGAATGAACTGTTGCCAGTGGCTGATAATTTTTTGCCAATATCAGATGTGTGATCTATAAGAATTTAGTTTTAGCTTTCTGCTCCATTGCATTCTTTACCTTGTTTATTATCTTTCTGTGAGTGCAGAGATCATATCTTGATCCTGTATTTGTTTATTCTTTTGTATACTCCACCTAATTCAGAAAAGATTTAAGAAAGCTAACATAATCTTAAAAAGGGGAGTGGTGCGGTGTGTGTGGCTCATTGCTTAAGAGTCCAACTCTTGATTTCAGCTCAGGTCATGATCTTGCAGTTTGTGAGTTTGAACCCCCTGTTGGGGCTCCATGCTGACAGTGCAGAGCCTGTGTGGGATTCTTTCTCTCTCTCTCTCTCTCCGCCCCTCCCCTGCCCTCTCTCTCTCTCTCTCTCACAAAATAAATAAGCTTAAAAAAGAAGAAAAAAAGCTAACATAATAGGTTTACATAATCCAAATACTACACCTTCTTTCTTATGACTTAGGTTTGTGATTTTTCAGAAAAGTAAAATATGTCATATCACTTACTGGAAGTTTTTTCATTTCTTTTCCATTTTTTTTTAGATTGTACATTTTCTAATTTTGGGGTTTGTACTGCTTTGTAAAAGTGACAGATAAAATATTAATGTTTACACAACATCAGTCAAAGAGGTTGTAGGTCAGCTATTCACACGTTTTTAAAGAAGAGTTTGCCTGAAGTTATGAGAAAACTAGAAATTTTCAAAAATGAGACTGTGCATTTTCCACATTGTGGGAAAACGAAGAAGGCTGCGATGGTGGTAATTCTTTGTACATGCTTCTGTTGATGCTCTGATCATACCACACTGCAATGGTCTGTTTATATGGATGCTTACTCTAGTGGTCTGTGAGCTGAGGGGGGGTCATTATGATATTAATTGTGTATTACAGAAGTCCTAATCATGGAATCCCAGTGCCTGAGGTCGTTTAATAAGCATGTATTGGGTGAATGAAAAAGAGAAGGGAGACCATTTTTCTTTTCAGTCCCCAGGAGGAGAGGCATTCACTAGAAAGGAGCCATCTCCTTTAGCGGAGACCCACAGCCCGAAGCTAGAGGCTGAGATGATGATAGAATGGTCTTTGCCTAGAGTATTTCCCACTGCAGTGAAGCAGGGCTTGTGGGCCTGTGGGGGCCTCCTTATCATACTCCAGACGCCAGACTCCTGGGTAGTTTACCCCTGACTTTCAGTCCAAAGAGGATGCTCAATTGGGAGTGAAGCTGAGACTTGGTTCTACTTTATCCACTGGCTGCCCAGACCGCTCAGTGTGTTGTAACAACTGTCACAGGCAGCAGCTATTTTGTTGAACTTGCTCTCAATGCTCTGCCAGCATTTACATTGCAACCCAAAGTTATAGTCCCACACTCTGTTCTCATAACAGAAATCCCTCAGGTAAAGGGCCCAATTAAATACACATGGGTCTGCCTTCTGCCAAAGGACAATCGAATACCACTTCCTTCACATTTGCTTAAGGACAAGAGTATTTCAGTTTCAAAAGAAGTTTTGTTCTAAAATAAAATATGGCACCTATGAAATCATGTAAGATGTAATTTAGGGAAAACCAGCTCAGTATTATAACAGGATTTTCTTATCAAGCTCTCTCCAGATGCTGCAGCTGTCACTTAGGCCATGCCAGTGTCTGGTGTCATGCCAGCTTGATGCAAGTTGGTTCCACTTGTCACCCCTTCAATTTCCCGGCTGCCTCGATTTTAAAGGGCATATTAGCATTATCATAGCAATCTTAAAGATGTGTCTTGGCTTGACTTTAAGCCCGTTTTGTTTCTAAGTCACAAAGTATAATGAAATACCACTGAGATAAAAAGGATTTTATTGTCTATATATGACATCAAATGCTCTAATCTCTGACCAAAGAAATTGAAGGTTTATAAAAAGGTTGTTCCGTGAGACATGCTGCAGAGAAGCATCAAAGAGAATGAGAGGTGCTTTAGAACATGCTGGTTTAAATAACCGATGCGAGAGTGCTTTCTCTTACACGTTTTCTTTTTTTATCGAAGTATAAATGACATAAAGTATTCTATTTTCAGGTGTTCATCATAGTGATTCAACATTTTTATACATTACAAAATGATTCCCGTGATAACTCTAGTTACCATCTGTCACCATAAAAAGTTATTACAATACTATTGATTATATTTCCCTCTGCTGTATATCACATTCCCGTGACTTATTTATTTTCTAACTGGGTGTTTATACCTCTTAATCCCCTTTACCTCTTGCTTTCACCCCGGACCTCTCCCCATCTGGCAACATACAGTTCGTTTGTTGTTTGTATGAGTCTGTTTCTATTCTGTTTTGTTTGTTCGTTTGGTTTTTAGACTGCACGTATAGGTGAAATGCTATGATATTTGTCTTTCTTAGTCTGATTTACCTCACTTAGCATCATACCCCCCAGGTCCATCCATGTTGTTGCAAATGGCAAGATTTCATTCTTTTTTATGGCTGAGTAGTATTCCAATGTGTGTGTGTGTATGTCTTCACCTGAAGACACTTAGGTTGTCTTAAGATATCACATGGTGGGCACTCAGGTTGCTTCCATATGTCAGCCATTGTAAATAATGCTGCAATGGACATAAGGGTGTGTATGTCTCTTAAAATTGGCATTTTGTTTTCTTTGGATAAATACATAGAAGTAGAGTGCTGGACTATGTGGTATTTCTGTTTTTAATTTTTTGAGGAATCTCCATACTGTTTTTCATAGTGGCTACACCAACTTATATTGCCACTAACAGGGTATGATGGTTCCCTTTTCTCCATATCCTGGCCAACACTTGGTATTTTTCCTCTTTTTAATAATAGCCAGTCTTACAGGTGTGTGTGCAGTGATATCTCATTTTGGTTTTGGTTTGCATTTCCTGATGATCGGTGAGATTGAATATCTTCATGTGCCTATTAGCCATCTGTATGGCTTCTTTGGAGAAATAAAATTTGCCCATTTTAAATTTAGGTTGTTTGTTAAGTTATATAGGTTCTTTATATATTTTTTATATCAACTCCTTATTGGCTGAATGATTTGCAAATATCTTCTTCCATTCAGTAGGTTGCTTTTTTCATTTTGTTGCCGGGTTTCTTTGCTGTGCAAAAGCTTTTGGTTTGATGTCATCTCTTATGTTTATTTAAGTTTCTGTTGCTCTTGCTTGAGAAGACTGGTCCAAAAAATAGTGCTAAGACTGATGTCAAAGAACATACTGCCTATATTTTCTTTTAGGAGTTTTTTGTTTCTGGTTTTACATTGAAGTCTTTAATACATTTTACATTTATTTTATCTATGGTGTAAGATAGTTGTCCACTTTCATTCTTTTGCATGTAGCTTTCCAGTTTTCTCACTACCATTTATTAAAGATACTGTTTATCCCCCTTGCCTCCTCTGTCATAGATTAATTAACCATATATGAGTGGGTTTATTTCTGGGTTCCCTACCCTGTTCCATTGATCTCTGTGTCTGTTTTCATGTTCGTACCATACTGTTTTGATTGCTGTAGCTTGGTAGTAGAGTTTGAAATCAGGGAGTGTGAAACCCGCAGTTTTGTTCTTTTTCAGAATTACTCTGGCAGTTTGGGGTCCTTTGTTTCATACAAATTCTAGGATTTTTGTTCTAATTTTGTGAAAAATGCCATTGGTGGTCTGGTGGGGATGGAGTTGAATCTGTAGATTGCTTTAAGTACTGTAAACATTTTGACAGTATTAATTCTTTGAATCCATGAGCACAGTGTATCTTCTGTTTACTTGTCTCATCTTCGAGGTCAGCAAATTGGCCAACGTGAGGCTCACACTCATGAACCATGAGATCATGACCTGAGCCAAAGTGGAATGCTTCACCCAGGTGCCCCCCCCCACCTTTAATATATTCTTAAATTCAGTTTGCTAGTATTTTGTGGAGGATTTTTGCATCTTTGTTCATCAGGGATATTGGCCTGTACTTTTCTTGTTTGTGGTATTTTTGTTTGGTTTTGGTAGCAAGGTAATGCTGGCCTTGTAAAGCAGTTGGGAAGCATTTTTTCTTCCTACAAGTTTTTGGAATAATTTTAGAAAACTAGGCACTAACTCTTTTTTAAATGTTTGGTAGAATTTACCTGTGAAGCTCTCTGGCTCTAAACTTTTGCTTTTGAGGAGTTTTAAAATTACTGATTCAACTTTTTTACTTATATTCCATGTATTCAGATTTTCTATGTCTTCATGTTTCACTCTTGGAAGATTGTGTTTCTCAGAATTTATCCATTTCTTCTAGGTTTTCCAATTTTTTGGTGGATGATTGTCCATAATAGTATCTTATGATCCTTTGTATTTCTGTGGTGTCAGTTGTAATTTCTTTTTAAATTTGTCCCTTGAACATTTTGAAAAGCCCCATGCCTATCACATAAAAGAAATGTATTTTTTAAAATTTTTATTTTGTAATATTTATTTATTTTTGAGAGAGAGAGACAGAGTGCAAGTTGGGGAGGAACAGAGAGAGGGAGACACAGAATCTGAAGCAGGCTCCAGGCTCTGAGCTGTCAGCACAAAGTCCAACTCAGGGCGGAAACTCACGAACAGTGAGATCATGACCTGAGCCAAAGTTGGATGCTTAACCAACTGAGCCACCCAGGTGCCCATAAAAGAAATAGTTTTTAAGAGTGAAGAACTGTGTGACAAAGTAGTAAAATCTGTAAATGTTTCCCTCAGCATCTTCAGGTCTCTTGGGTTGGGATTTTGTATTTTTTTAAAGGTAGGATCCATGGCCAATGTGGGGCTTGAACTCATGACCCTGAGATCAAGAGTCACATGCTTCACCCACTGAACCCTCCAGGCCCCCCTGAATGTTGTATTGCTACCTAAAAATGGCACTATTAAACTTAAATTTTGTGTTAGAAGTACTTGCTTTAAGATGAATGGAAGTCTCAGGCTGTTAGTTGCTAACAATATCACTGACACCTTCCAGTCATCACTAAGTAATCTGTGTACAATTTAAATATAAAAACTATCAAGGTTGTTTCAACCTGTGGCATGTATCTTTTCTTAATTATTTTTTTTAGAGTATAGTTGATATACAATGTTACATTAGTTTCAGGTACAAAATAGAGATCCTGCTTCTTTAGAGTCACCAAAGCCGCCGGCTCCCGCCCCCCGAGATCCTGCTTCTTTAAACAGGCATCACAAGTGTGCCTACCATCTGTCATCATACAACGATATTGCCTTATCATTGATTATATTCCCCACCATGTGCCATTTATTGTCATGACTTATTCATTCCATAACTGGAAGCCTATGTCTCCCATTCTCTTTCACCTGCTTTTTTCCCCTATTTTCCCTACTCCCTTCCCTCTGGCAACCATCAGTTTTTTTCTCTGTATTTATAGATCTGACTCAGCATGTATCGTTTTTATCTTCTTTGTTATCGCAGATACGCAGAGCTTTTTTTTTTTTTTTATTCTCAAAATAGGGATAATGATACCTATTCCATTGAGTTGATGTCAAGGCACAGAAAAGGTAGAGCTTTAGCAGAGTGCTAGGAGTGCAATCACAACTCCATAGTTACTAGACTCTTTCTGGAGTACACCCACAAGTGCACACACATGCACAGAAACACACACACCCTTTATGATAATCTGCAACAGGAAAACTTACCTGCAACTAGTTGTAGGAGTCTCGATATTTTTTTTTTTTGAGACAGAATGAGCATGCAGGCACATGCACATGAGTTTAAATGAGAGTGGGGGACAGGTGTGTGTGTGTGTGTGTGTGTGTGTGTGTGTGTGTGTGTGAGAGAGAGAGAGAGAGAGAGAGAGAGAGAGAGAGAGAGAGAGAGAAAGAATGAATATGAATCACAAGTAGGTTCCATGCTAAGCATGGAGCCTGATGCAAGGCTCAATATCGGGACTGTGAGATCATGATCTGAACCAAAATGAAGAGTTGGACAATTAACCAACTGAGCCACCCAGGAACCCCAGATCTGGTTAATTTTGAGAGTGAAATTAAATTCATTTAAAAATCATTAGGATCCTGAATTACATTATGTAGAAACAGCAAACCTTTGTCCTGGTAGAGGAAATAGGAGGGCTATATGTTTTTCTTTGAGACACCATCAAAGTGAAATTTTAGAGCTGAGGTATGTTCGGATATGTAAGTCCACAGCTCAGCAATGGGACAAAATAGTTCCTCAATCCATTAGGCCCGTGATTATCTAATGTCCTCATGTCATACTGGAGCAGTGATTAGTACCACATATCAAAGGGATGGAGCAGGTAGAGGGATATCCGGATAGGTTTTAAAGAGATTTTTTACATACTCAAGAATTAATGAAGAGTCATTGAATTGCTTTTGTATGATATATGTTTAGATCTGTGTCTGAGAAAGATGACTCCCTTGGCTGCATCATGGAAGCACTGAAGTAAGGGGAAATCAATACCAAAAAAGAATCAGAAAGGCAGTTAGGAGACTATTTTGTTGACATGTGCTAATCACACTCGCTATATAGAAATTAATAGAGGGTAGTGGTTGAAGACTCTGTTCCTGAAGACTGGGTCTGAATCCTGGTTCCACCATTACCAGCTGTTGGTACCTGGGCAAATTTCCTAATTTTTGTGTGATTGTGCCTTAGTTTCTTTGTGTGTAAAGCATTAGTAGCTCTATCATAACATTGTTATAATGACTAAGTACATTCATAGACATAAATTTCTTGGAGTTGTGCCTGGCATATTGCATATACTCTATTGTAAATTTCACGAGGAATACACTAGAAACTTCAAGTGATTGATGGTATATGCCATGTGTTGGTGAAGAGGTGGGTAGTTTATATCTTAAATAGGCGGGACTCTCGGTTGCTTGAGCATCCTTACACACTGTAACTATCCCTTTTCTGTTTGCACTCTGTGTGTAAATCATATAACATTACAAATTAATGAACCTTCAGATTCTGAACTATGGCAGCCCCAATGACATGAGTTCATTGGAAACTTAAAGGGAAAGGCACTTAGTCGTGAGGGAAGACACTTCATGTCTCCGTGTGATAATGCTGATCTCCTACAATTATTCTGAGGAGTGACTGGAATATTGTGTGTGAAAGTGCCTAAGAAATTGGAAGTACTTAATTCACTGTAGTGGAATATGAATTTGATCTTCATTTAAGGGAAGAAAAGGCAAAATGTTTACGTAAACACTTTATACCTAATTTGAGACAAATGCACTTTTCAAACATAATAGTCCCAAACTGTTCTGTCTAGGCAAGTTATGTTTGGTCTGGTTCAAGTCTCATGGGTCCTTTTCTCCCATTGGATGTGACTTTTTTCCCCCCCCAACACAAGCAGTTCTAGAGTTGGATCACATTTTTGTCAGTTTTGACTTGGCATCTAACCAGCAGTGAAACCTTGGGCAGACCCTTTCAGCTTCCTCATTTAGAAGCATGTAGATAATTGTGCCTCTCTTATCCTATTCCTAGGGTTATTGTGGGGAGTGAATGTTGCTTCATAAAGCTCTACAAGTATGTGAGATTTTCTTCCTGGTGTCAGTAGTTCACCACAAGAGGCCCCAGTGACAGTAAAATGGTCTTCCTGCCTCATGGGAAGAGAGCTGCATGATTCAAGGCAAAAGCAGTGACTTGGTACCAGACCTCAGCTGAACTTCTGGACCCTCTTCTTTCCCAGCTGTGTGGCTTTAGGCACATCAGTTATCTTCCGTCTCACTTAGACCATCTGGAAAATGGGGATAATGATATTTATCTTGTGAGGAGAATATGGTGAATTGCCCTCATTCAAGTGTCAAGTTATGAAAGTGATAGCTTGGAGGACTGATTTTTCTGTCATGCCTAATTTCCCAGATGGTGATGTTCCAAACACAACATCCTGTTTAGGATGTCATTGGTGGGTTTAGTGGAGGTGTTGATAGCATTAGAATGTAAGTACTGTGAACCCTGTGAGGGCTGTTGTCCACAGCTATGAATAGTTGAATGCGTTGATGTGTCTGGTTACCTTGATAAGCTGCTTTATATTTAAATTTTATTTATGTATTTTTAACCTATTCAGAATGCTAAAAAGTAAACAAAAAAACAATACAGTAGTTTAATATAAAGAAAAACTGTGGTTCTCTGATAGCCCAGTTTTCGTTGACAACCATCTGTAAATTTTACAGATATTACTCCTTTATAACATTATTATTCTTAAAAATAACTATGCCATTCTCATTTTTTTTTCAGTTTTAGATATTTTTCTTCTCATTATTTAGGAGTTAAAATTGAGAATTTATCTCTCTTTGTCATTTTTCACACCCAAGCATACATCCCCTCCTTCTGTCCCTGAAATATAGCTGTAACTCACTTTTGGCTAATTCCATATTGATGGGTTTCATCATCAAAAAGATATAGCTTTTTCGTTGTTTTTATTGCTGAACCAAACAGTATACCATGGGTTTATTTCCTTTCCTGAAGAAATTTGTATTTTTATTTCCTGTGCTTGGCACTCCTCTTGTGTTACTTTCCCATAAAGTCAAACCTGTCTGATAATCTAGCAATCTTAACTTTTCTTTTTCCTGATATCTCAGAAATACTTCTTCACTTATCTGGCCCACCGCTATCTGGTCTGAAACCAAATTGTCATCTGGGTTTTCCTTTTGTGCTCTTCGTGGTTCTCTTTATCTGCCTCCTGTGTTTGGTGTCTGGTCCTGGGATCCCATGCCTTCCTCGTTCTTGTTATGTTCTGACTCCGCTTACTGCCAAGTGCACTTTCAGTGTTCTTCTTCCTTTGTCCAGCATCCCATCCTTTAGCCCAATAAGTCACTTGTTGTAACAGCTCCTGTATGTGCCAGTTTGATCATCTGCATGCAAACTGGGAATCAGAGGTAGATATGTCCATTACAGATACAATATCTTTCTTGCAGTAGAGTATCGATCTGATAATGACAGTGAATGAAATATTCATTTGAGTCTTCAGATTGTACCAGATTGTACCTGCTCAGTGGAGAAGGCCCCGTCTCAGAACCCTGTAGCTTAAATTCATGATAATTTTGCTTTTTGACTTCATAGCTGCCATGTTCTAGGTTATTTGAAATTCTTGTTGGTTAGTTAAGAGGAGCTCTTGAATTTTTGTGTGATCATGTGTTATAGGGATAGATACAAAGAAGACGTTTAATAAATAAATCTAACAAGCAAAAATAACATATTAAAACCTATATTTTTGAATGCCCCTGATGCTATAAAACTCCAAATTTAAAATGACAGTTCTTTTAATAGTCAGAAAAAGAAAGGTTTTGGTTAAAAGCGGTAACAGACCTACATATAATTTAAAAGATAAAATTTGGTGAAAAGTTAAATAATAAATATCAACAGAGTTTTATTACTTCTAAAATATAACTCTTGGCATTTTGAAAATATGAGAAGTCGAGAAGAATAAATGTATAAGCAACTAATAGTTTAGGATTGCTTCTTAAATATGATAAACTTCTAGTAATTTCATTCAAGGGTATCACCTACCAAATTACTGTAGTGGGTTGTAGAAGCAGTCTTGCAAAAACATTCTGAATATTTACTTTGTATAGGTTTTTTGTGTGTGTTTGTCTGTTGTTTGTTTTACTCTAGTACAATTCAGAAGGGTCAGCCATAGGTAAAGGAATGGATTCAGAATGTTTCAATATTTCAGTGGATATTGTTGCAGTAGATAATATTTCATAGATATTGTTGCTTCCACTAGGCAAAGGAGCAAGGAAATCCTGCTGATGTTCTCGGATAAAATAGAAAAGAGAGTTGGTCAGTTCATGAATCTCACAGCCTGAGACTTTCATCGGTGCAGTTTAATAAATATTTGTTGAGGATCTACTTTATATAAGGCCCTGTGGTTGACAGCAAGGACCACCAAGATGATAAGAGTTTTCCACACTTAAGATGCTTAAAACTTAATGGGGCTAAGTAACATACACAAGTAGCTATGACACCAAATAGAAGGTGAAGTACCAGAGGAGAGAATTTAGCTGAGTACTGTCAGCGTATAAAGAAGAACCGATTCCATTCTGACCAGGTTGCTTCATAAAAGTTTCAAAGAGGAGATAGATTCTGTGTTTTGAATGAGAGCTGTGTAATTCACAAGGGAAATAAATTAAGATTATATGACATATTTATACTGATTCACAGCCTACAGAATTCTTACAGAGGTGTTTTATCAATATGATGATGATGATGATGATGATGATGATGGTGGTGGTGGTGGTGATGATTTATCCACTTTGTAGATGAATGTGAAATGCTAAAAAGTCTAAGTGACTTTCTTAAATTCATAATTGTTAAAAGTGGTTAGGGGTGGCACAGTTGAAAAATGCCTCTGAAATCCAATCTGATGACGGTTTTAAGTATAATCCACTCTTATGATGTTATGGTTGGCAGAGACCTAGAAATGTCAGTCTCACCAAATGTGATTTTATGTACAGGAACAGAGTATATCTTTGATTCTAATTTATCCCTGCAATGATTCTGAAAAATATTTGCCACAGTGAATATAGATGTCTACAAAAGTGCTTCCAAGACTTCTCCATCTTCAGAATGACCCAGAAAAATATTTTAAGAACACACATTCTAGCTCCCATCACCACTAAATCTCTCTATTTTATCAAAAAACAAAACAAAACAAAATAAAACAAAACAAAACTGGGACTAGCACTAACAGATCAGTGTTTTTAATTGCTCCTTAGGTAACTAGAATTATCAGCTAAAAGTGGAGCATACAGTTCAAAGAAGAAAATGAGAAATGAGGATTTTCCCCAAGTCATCATCTTTTTCCAATATGAAGCTTTATATTACATCACCTTTATATATAACTAATGAAATTTTTTGGTGTAACAAGGAAAACTGATGTGAAATCATAGATGACAATGCCATATGATTAAAAATTGAACATATCTGATTACCTAGTCATTTCAGCCAAGCATGAACACACATTTCTCCCAAGATTTCTACTGAAGAACGCCATGAAGCCCAGAATTTCTTCACTGAGTTGTGTCAAGGTATAACTGATGTTGCTACTATTAAAATACTCAGGAAGACTCTATTTGTATACACTTGACTTTTGTACTTACAGGAAATGCAATTACAATGAGGTTTATGTGATGCATATTTTTTAAAAACAAATTATCTTTGTTCTCAGTAGTTTGAGTGGTTTTCTCACCTCTGCAGACTATAGAATCTGTCATCCAAAGAACCATTGCAGTCATTTGGAATAAGAAGAATATGGACTAAAAGATCCTAGAATAGACTGTAAAAGACACTAGTAAACAACTGACCAATAACCATAAGACTTCACTCTGCCTTTAAATGTATCAGGCTTGTAGTAAAGTTCTGGGCTGGGAACTGGCTTTACCAATCATAACTCTTATATGGCCTGACTCAAGTCATTTACTTTCCATCATAACTTTTATGTGGCTTTACTCATTTCATTTCCTTTCTCTGATTTTCAGTTTCCCATCAGAGTTCTTGGGTGGTTCAAGTGAAGAAGCATACATTATATAACTTCCCAAACCACAATGTGTGATTTAAATATGATAACATGAGGTGGTGATGGCAATAATCATTTATCCTGAAGATGATGCAGAGTGCCTAAACAAAAGAAAAAAAAACGTACTAAAACAATAACCTTTTTTTGATGGACAGGAGCACAAGAGTATACAGAAATGGTTTATAAAAATGATTTATATGAATAAGTGCCTTCTGTATTTTGCTTGTGATTTCTAAGACATTAGTGGTTGACGTTTATTCATGTTGAATGATTAATTAATTTATTTAAAGAAACTAATTAAAAAAAAAACCTGGTCACACTTTGGGTTATTGGGGAGACATGCCTGAAGACATTCCAGACTATGGTGAAAGAAATTTGCTCAAATCTAATCTTTGTCACTAATTTTTGTGGTTTTGGCAAATTATTTTAAATTCTAAAACCTTAAGTTTATCATCTATACTAACTAAAGTAGTAGATTTGTTAGGATTATTAACCAACAAATGGAGAAAAATGACTCATAGCACTGGGCCCAAAGCAAGATACTCAAACAAGTGTTGAGTCATGTCTTTCCTTTCTTGGTTCTCAAATTTATCTTTATTAAATATCATTTTGGGTATAGGCATTTTTATGGTGATGCACAATCTCATGTGAGAAGATAATTCTTCCTTACTGTTATGGACTGAAGTGTATACTTCCCCAAAACACAAATGTTGAATTCTTCACCCCCAGTACCTCAGAATGAGATTTTAACTGGAAACAGGATCTTTATAGAGGTAGTTCAGTTAAAATGAAGTCATGAGGGTACCCTAAACCAATATGACTAGTGTCCTAATAAGACAAAGAAATTTGGACACCAGCACAGAAGGAAGACCATGTGAGGACACAGGGAGAAGACAGCCATCAATAAGTCACAGAGAGAAACCTGGAACGTATCTTTTCCTCATAGTCATCAGGAGAAACCAACCCTCCTGACACCTTGATCTCAGACTTTTACCCTCCTGAACTGTGAGAAAATACATTTTTGTTCCTTGTGCCATGCATTCTGTGGTACTTTGTTATGGCAGCTCTGGAAAACTAATATGCTCACCTGTGGGTACATTAAAGAAAATGTTTTAATGGCAACATCAAGTTTTGTAAGGCCTCACCTAGAGATTGTCACAGACTCTGCCCTTATCCTTGTCCTTCACCCTCATAGTGCTGCTGCCTGGCAGACCATGTCCCTCAGGTTCACACAACAGGAGGGAAGTGCAAGTGCACGGTCAATCCCTAGGGCAAAGGATATATGGTGGACACAAATGGAGGTGGCTTTCTGCTCACAGAGATGCTCCAGGGATGCACCTGAGTATGAGGAGGCCCAGAACTCAACTCAGGACAATCATTTTACCTACCCTCTGTCACAGTGATTAGTTGAAGGGATGTGTACCCCTTCACCCAAGCTGACAAGACATTTTCAGATAGGTCTTTACTTCTTTGGTTGTGGAGTTGTGAGAATTTAGCCTAGGCCGGAATCTCCAGTTGAGCTTTACACAGAGATGGGTCAGTCTCAAATGGAAGACAAGCAACGAGAGATGGGGAGGCAGAGACACCTGCTTTCAGTCCTCGACAAAGTAAGCTCTAATCCTGCTATTCTTGGGTTGGTTTTCATTGTAAGCAGGTAAGTTTTGACTGATACAGGATGTAAACAGCATTTTTGGAAAGAGAAGAGAAAAACTAACAAATATTTTTTCCAAAAAATATGAAGATGCTTTCTCCTAATATGAATGGTAGTTAACATTTACTTTTTATTTCTACGTGTATTATTAAATTCAGATAAGTAACATACATTTATTTTAAAAGGAATTCAAAGAAGAACTCTGAAGTAAAAAAAAAAATGATGCTTCTTTCCTCATACCTCCTCTCATTTCCTGGGATTAGTATGATTGACCATTCTTACACATTCTTACAGTGTGTAACTGTAAGAAAATTTTAATATATGTCTATATTTGTATATATTATTGCATATGTATAAAACTATGTAATGTTTTAATTATATATTTTTCATGCCACATTTTTCCCCATTAAGAATGGAAAATTTTTGATCATACTGTTTCAAGTAGGATGCTTTCATCTACAAGTAATAAAATATCCAGCCTAAAATGCCTTCAACATTTTACTAGTTCATGTAAGAAAAATCTGGATGAGACATTTTCCAGTAGTCTGGAGGTTAGTGAGTAGCTTAGGTTAGGTTAGTTACTGGTTAGTGAGTGGTTAGTTAATGATGCCTATAATACCATGCTTTCTCTAGCATGTTTTGATGTCCCCCTCGTGTCTACAAGATGATTAAAGCAGTTCCAAGGGTCACAAACAGACATTGCAATATCCAGCAAGGAAGGGAAAGGCAGTTCTTCTCATGTGCCTTTTTTCTTTTTTCTTTTTCTTTTTCTTTTTCTCTTTCTTCCTTTTCTTTCTTTCTTTCTTTCTTTCTTTCTTTCTTTCTTTCTTTCTTTCTTTCTTTCTTTCTTTCTTTCTTTCTTTCTTTCTTTCTTTCTTCTTTCTAACTACAAGTTGTAAGCAGACTCACTGTTTCAATCTTTACTAAGGGGAACATCTATAACTCAATTATCAATCCTATCCCCCCATCCTCCTCCCCTAGACTCCAGTAGGGAGTGTCTTAACTGAGCACTCCTGAAGGTGAAACCCTAACAAAATTCTTGTCAGCAAGCAAAACTGAAGGGTGTGAGGATTGGTGTTTAGTAGCTGGGATATAATACAAAGTGTCTATGCATAAGAGATATACATAAAAGATACATAGCTCATTTTAACTCAACCATATATACTGTCTATATAAAGTTACCTCATTGTTTCAAATGGAAAGAAATAAAATATTTTATGTACTTTTCAAAATTGAGATTAAATTCACATAAAATATTTTATGTTGAACAATTCAGTGGCAATTAGTATATCACAATGTTGTGCAACCACCACCAATAGCTAGTTCCAAAATACTCTCTGTACCTTAATGATGGCCCAATTTCCCAATATAAAAACTCACTGCTTAATTTTATAACTAGGAAAAAGTCATGCTGCCACCTTTTTTTCTCAGGAGGCTTTCTGTATTTAGGAAGAAAGTAAACTCAATTAGAAATAGAATAGAATAGTAAGAATAGAATAATATTTTTTTTAATTGTCTTGTTTTCAGGAAATTAAATTGTTATGCTAGGAACTCACTCCGGCATATTTCTATCATTACACGATCTTTTAAATTCCAGGACTTTATTCCAGTTTTTAAAATTTTTACTGGTAGGTTTATTCTTCAATCTGAAGTGTATTTCATTTAATTTTAATTTTGAGATTGTTAGATTTTATATGGTAAATGCCAAGGGACTTATCCTTCCATTACAAACTTGATAGACATGAAGACTTTTATACTTTTACTTCAGTTAGCTAAATGAAATTCAGTAGTTGGGTTGGAGGGCCAAGTAGGAAAAAAACATGCTGCGTATCATATTTTAAAAAGGCAACCAGATGTAATTCATCTGGTTATTTAGGTTGACTATGCTTTCAGAATTTGATCATTATCATTTAATATCATTTTGCGATGTTTTCAAATCTGCTGTGCCAGGCACAGAGTGTTCTCTTTGAACTTGATGTATGTCAAAAGGACTTTGTAGTTAAATATAGACTTGAGACTTCATGGCTAAAGTATGTCTGCTGGAAAAAAAAAAGTTTTCAGAGACAAATCGTTTTCCTTTCAGAGTTTGGAAACACCAGTTTTTTATTAGCGTGAACTTCTATCTCTGTCTTGCTCTGGTTTTTAAAATTGTATAACACACTGGGGCACCTAGGTGGCTCAGTTGGGTAAGTGTCCAACTTCAGCTCAGGTTATGATCTCACGATTTGTGAGTTCAAGCCCCGCATCGGGCTCTGTGCTGACAGCTCAGAGCCTGGAGCCTGTTTCGGATTTTGTGTCTCCCCCTCTCTCAGCCCCTCCCATGCTCATGCTCTTTTTCTCTGTCTCTCAATAATAAATAAACGTTAAAATTGTATTACACATTGTCGATTTAGCTTTTTGCGCTGCATACAATGCAATGACATTACAGAACATGAGAAATTAATTGATGCAGTATCTCTGAAACTTGCTGCTTAAATGTGTGGGGACATTTATTATGGAAAAGATGAAACTGAAATTATCGAAAGTTGGTATTAAGATCGCCTTAAGTAAAGCAATTCCAATTTAGTGGATGCTTTCTTACAACACCCTGTCACTAAAGGATGCCACTCTGTCAATAACATTGTGGTTTATTATGAAATAGGGAAAGTGACTAAAGTTATTTTAGAGTTGAGAAAAATCACGTGCGGAATTACTTGATTTCTAATTCATTGGGGGAAAATTAAAGGGGAAGAATTCAGTAAGACTACATTCCCATGTACTGTTAAAAAGAATGTTGAACCCACTCTGACCACATCTTTGAGTCAAATGGACAAACATGTCTTAGGATGGGTGGCACTCTGAGATAATTGAACGAGTGTTAAGGATATCTGGATCTTAATATTTTCTCTGATGTTTATAGAGTATGTCACCTTGAACAAACTATTGCAATTCCCTAAGATTAAATTATGTCACCTGATGAAGAGATTTTATACTCTTACCTCCTTTTTTCTCCAACTAGTATTAAATAAAATATTTGTGGATAAGAGATAAGTAAATTACTTAGGGCAGTGCCAGGCCAAGTTAAGTACTCTAAATTCTAGCTATTTTATTATTTTTATCTATACAGCATTCTGGTAGTTAGAGTCATTTAGATGGTTTTGCCATAGTTATATATTATGCTATCTTTTTTTTATTTTTTATTTTTTTCAACGTTTATTTATTTTTGGGACAGAGAGAGACAGAGCATGAACGGGGGAGGGGCAGAGAGAGAGGGAGACACAGAATCGGAAACAGGCTCCAGGCTCTGAGCCATCAGCCCAGAGCCTGACGCGGGGCTCGAACTCACGGACCGCGAGATCGTGACCTGGCTGAAGTCGGACGCTTAACCGACTGCGCCACCCAGGCGCCCCTATTATGCTATCTTTAAACGAAACAAAAATGTTTTGGAAAGATGATCTGGATCTATAGCTCTCAATGTATTGTTTTACTCTGACGTGCCCGAGGGATAGATAACTGTTTACTATGACAGTGATTCCTAAAGTCTCTAGGGCACCTGTGTATACGTGTGCACACATGCAAAATTCCCAAGTGACTCTAATATCCCTACTCCCCCCCCCATCTTCTCCACTAGTTGCAATTAATCGCTACCTTTAAGCATATAAATAAGGGCATTTCAATTTCACCCTCATTTGATTTCATGTAGAATTTATTTCAAGGTTCAAGTTTTAAAAGGTGAAGAAGGCATCATTTCACATTCAATTAATCTTTGAAATGGAAATTATACAGAATTTTGGAGATTCATTATCACCACCAAAGTAACATCTGTTACTTAGGTTGACACGTATAAAACAGTGTTAATCTCGGAGCACCTGAGTAGCTCAGTCAGTTAAGCATCTCACTCTTGGTTTTGGCTCAGGTCATGATCTCAGGGTTCCTGAATTTGAGCCTGCATCAGGCTATTAGTGCAGAGCTTGCTTGGGATTCTCTCTCTTCCTCTAACTTTGCCCCTCCCTCCCTCTGTCTTTTTCTCAAAATAAATACATTTTTTTAAAAAAAGATGTTGATCTCTCAGTAACAACTCACTTTTTTCGGTTACCTTTTTTGAGAAACCTGCATCATGTTTCCTAATCACTTATTAAAGGAATTTAGGTATGCATGCTGTGATGCTTTTTCTTACTGTCTCTGATAGCTGGTTTCCTGTAATTTTTTTTTTTTGTTTGTTTGTTTTGAACACGTGGCAAACACGAGGGTGTCAAAGAGGTGAATTTTCAAGGAAAGGGTGATGTTGAGGTTTTATAAAAGAACTCTTGTTGTTTTTGTTTCTCCTTGCTTCCTTCCCTCCTCCTTGCTACCAGCCTTTCAAAGCTACTATGTCATGAGGGTGTGGGCCCAACTAAGATAGCTAACATTCAAGGTACTTCTGTTTGGTCCAGTTGACTCCCACTGAGTAAGGTGATTTTAGGGAGCGTCATTTTCTG
The DNA here is from genome assembly GCF_018350175.1 of Felis catus. NCBI lineage: Eukaryota > Metazoa > Chordata > Mammalia > Carnivora > Felidae > Felis > Felis catus. The sequence continues at coordinate 98,515,397 of NC_058376.1, forward strand.
AGAATTTGTCAGGATAATCAAATTTGATAAATATATCAATTCGACAATTTTTGGCTAGCCTGACCTGTAAAAGTCACAGAGAAGAAACAGACTGCTGTTGAAAATACCCCAATAGGTATTGAAGGCAACCCAAGGGCTCTCAAAATTGAGGTTCCTCCAGTGTTTAAAAAATTTTGTCTAACAATCTTCTCATCCTCTTTGTATCTCCACACTTGTTCACATTCCAACTGCCTATATATCAGAAAAAAAAATAGCCAAAATACAATCTCCAGTATAGGAAAATAGCAGCACCTAGTAAACAACTATTTATAGGGACATTTTGTTTGCAAAACATTCTCAGTATTTTGATGTCACTTTTACATTTTTGTTTATTATGGGATTCTTTTTCTTTTTAGCTGGGTTTAGGCACCAATAGAATCTTATTATAGGGTAACTACGTGATGGAAGCATTTTTAAATAACATTTTGTGCTTTTAATCTACATTTTCCCCTTTTGTATTGTTTATGTGTTGCTAAGAAATGTTTTAAGACACATATTGAAAATGTTCCTAGGTAGAACAGAATAGTCCAATTAAACTAAGGCTTTGTTTGGATAGTTTTGTAAAACAAGATCTGTTTCCACACTCTAAATACATTAGTGTGTGTATACACACACACACACACACACACTCTTAGTGTTTATATTTGACAGAGAGAACACGAATACAGGAGGGGCAGAGAGAGACAGAGACACAGAATCCAAAGCAGGCTCCAGGCTCTGAGCTCTCAGCACAGAGCCCGTGTGGGTCTTGAACTCACAAACCATGAGATCATGACTTGAACCAAAGTGGGATGCTTCATTGACTGAGCCACCCAGGTGCCCCAATATACCTTAGTTCAAACTATGGAATAAGGTTGACATAGGTTTCATTTTTAAGAGGTCCACTGCAGAGAAAAGTAGGAGTTCCCCCTCTAGCCCTTGTCTCTTTTTGACATATCTATTACCCATGGTCAACCGTGATCTGTAAACAGATGATTCTCCCTCTGAGGTATCATCAGAAGGTCAGTAGTGGCCCAAGACTACATCACAGTGCTGACGTCATTCACCTCACTTCATCTTATCACATAAGCATTTTTTTCATCTCACATAATCATAACAAGAAGAGAGAGTACAACAGAAGATTTTTTGAGGGAGAGAGACTGTAGTCACATAATTTTTATGACAGTATATTATTATAATTGTTTTATTTTATTATTAGTTATTGGTGTTCTCTGTGATTAATTTATGAATTAAACTTTATCAAAGGTATGTTGTTTAGGAAAAAACATAGTGAACATGGGGATATATAAGGTTCAGTACTATCTGTGATTTCAGACATCCCCTGGGGATCTTTGAACCTATCCCCACATATTAGAGGGACTACTGCATCTCAGTGTCCTATCCTGACATTTAGGCATGGGAGAATTGCAGTAACATAGAAGGTTAGACCCAGAAAGGACCTCACACATATTCTTGCCCACTAATTTATAGACCAAGAAACCTTTACAGAGAAGTGGAATGACATGCCCACTTCAGAGAAAAAGCTCAAGATTAGATCAAGATAATATTTATTGCAGATCCATTAAATGCCAGGAACTGCACTTATTCTGCATTTTAAATCCCACAGTGATTTTGTAAAATTGGTATTTTCATCCCTGTTTTTTAGATAAGGGAGATTTGATGACATGAAGTGGTTTCCTGTATAACCGTTCGTTAGGTGGTTAATTAGGATTGAACCTAATTATCTTTTTGGTACATATTGGAAACTCAATAAATATTTTTTGAGTAAATGAATAAATGAATAGACTTACAAAGATGATGTCAATGTATCACTGTTGCACAACAAAACATTGGAGCTTCGGTATATAATTATTTGTTTCAGTTTATCCCATTCACAGAAGTTTAATTGACTTGTATAACCTTAGCTCAGCACTTTCACTAATATTAATACAATTATAATGGCACATGTCTTTGCTGATAAAAAAAATGACCTACAATTATTCATTATTAAATTTATATGTGCAAATTCCAGACCCATCAAAATATGATGCCTTGGCTTAATTAACTTTGATTTATGATCTAACTAGCAAATGACTATGAGTGGGCAGACATTTAAGTTGTTATGCCCTTTTACATTATCCTGAAATGGAAATAAGTATGCATTTAATTGATCACAAATGCAGCTTCTCTTATCTGGGTTTTATATGTTAGTGATGAATCACTAAATTCTACCATCGAAACCATTATTACACTATATGTTAACTAACTTAGATTTAAATAATATTTAAAAAAAAGGAACTGCACCACTTTCTTACACCATACACAAAAATAAAATCAGAATGAATGAAAGACCTAAATGTGAGACAGGAAACCATCAAAATCCTGGAGGAGAAAACAGGCAGCAACCTCTTTGACCTTGGCTGCAGTGACTTAGTAGACATGTCTCTGGAGACAAGTGAAAGAAAAACAAAAATGAACTATTGGAACCTCATTAAGATAAAAGCTACTGCACAGCGAAGGAAACAGTCACCAAAACTAAAATGCAACCGATGGAATGGGAAAAGATATTTGCAGATGACATGTCAGATAAAGGGTTAGTATCCAAAATCTATAAAGAACTTACCAAACTTGACGCCCAAAAAACAAATAACCCCGTGAGGAAATGAGCAGAAGACATAAATAGACACTTTTCCAAAGAAGACATTCAGATGGCTAACAGACACATGAAAAGATGCTCAACATCACTCCTCATCAGGGAAATACAAATCCAAACCACAATGAGATACCCCTCACACCTGTCAGAATGGCTAAGATGAACAACTGAGGTAACATGAGATGTTGGTAAGGATAAGGAAAAAGAGGAACCCTTTTACACTGTTGGTGGGAATGAAAACTGGTACAGCCACTCTGGAAAACAGTGTGAACGTTCCTTAAAAATTAAAAATAGAACTACCCTATGACTGACTAATTGCACTACTAGGTTTTTATCCAAAGGATACAAAAATGCTGATTTGAAAAGGCACATGCACCCCAACGTTTATAGCAGTGCTATCAACAATAGCCAAAGTATGGAAAGAGCCCAAATGTCCATTGACTGACGAATGGATAAAGAAGACTTGGTATATATATGATGGAATATTACTTGGTGATCAAAAAGAATGAAATCTTGCCATTCACCACTACATGGATATGCTAAGCGAAATAAGTCCATCAAAAGAAGACAGCTATGTGATTTCACTCATGTGGAATTTAAATAAAACAGATGAACTAGGGGAAAGGAAGGAAAAATAAGATAAAAACAGAGAGGGAAGCAAACCATGAGACTCTTCAATACAGAACACCAACTGGGGTTGCTGGAGGGAAGATGGGTGGGGGAATGGGCTAAATGGGTGATGGGCATAAAGCGGGGCACTTGTTGGGATGAGCACTGTGTGTTATATGTAAGTGATGAATCACTAAATTCTACTCCTGAAACCAATACTACACTATATGTTGACTAACTTGAATTTAAATAAATAAAACAAAAAACAAATGTGGCTTCTCTTCTGTTGTAAAAGTGAGACTATTGGGACACGATTGAAACAACTTTTGATAGTTTGCAACCTAAAGCACCAGTAGACAAACACAGTCAAATGCATTTCTCATTACATAATTTAAAAGAGTTTGACCAATTATTAAATGAGGTAAATGATCACTGGTGATTTCTGGGTATAATATGAATTATAGGTATTTTTAAAAATCAAAGTATTTTAACTATCTTAATTATGTTGAGATTACCAGTTCTACCTAGTAATTAAATCTCTGTGCCTACAGGCATATTTAAGTCTGCTTGTAGATGCATATGTAGTTTTCAAAATCTGTAACAATTATCCTTCATTCATTTATAGAGTAAGTATGAAAGCCCACTACATCTTCCTTGTAAGTGGTATTTCTAAAAGGAGAAATGGTAACAAAAATGGAAAGAGGTAATAATATAACCCCACAAAGAGTAAATAGCTGTCATATGACAAATCCTTTATGTTATCAACCATTTTTCTTTCTTGTTTTTATTTTTGTTTTGTTTTTAAGAATAACCTCTGTTTTTTTTTTTCAATAACACTAGTTAAATCTTTGTTAGAACGTTGTCAGAATGCTTTTACAAATATGACAAGTTTTTTCCTTGTATTTTGCTTACTAAATTTTAAGGGCTATAATCCAAGATAGGGTAGTTTGCATGGACCTGATTTTATAGCAACGCATTGTAATAAAGTTCCAGTGTGTGCAATACAAGAAGGTAAACGTTTATATCAGAGGCCAAGTGTTTTGGGTTTTAATGCTAGCATTACTACTTACTAGCTGTACTTTTCTCTCTCTCTGACCCTCATTTTTTTCTATCTATAAGATGGAGATATAGGTAATATTCATATTACACAGTTATTGTAAGAAACAAAAAGCAAACTAACATTTACTTGGCACTTACTATATGCGTAGTAGGCATTTTCACACGAATCATCATTCTTTTAGCCCTTACAACAACACTGTGCAATAAGAATTATAATCCATATCATTTTCAACATATAAAATAGTAACTTTCTTATGTTTATATGGCTCAAGTGATAAGGAAGAAAACTCTCTTGATTCAAATTGAGGACTACTTGTTTTAAAAGTCCATGCCCTTTGCACTATACCAAAATGTTAACATTGCATGAAAAAATACCTAGTGCATTGTTCACGCTCACCGATAGTTGTGTATAAATGGGTGCGGGAGTTTTCTTACAACCAGTGCAGTATTCTCTGTTTTAAATCTTATTTTTCCTTTAGTTTCAACTCAAAAGTAAAACCAAGGGATACACTGTGTGTGTGTGTGTGTGTGTGTGTGTGTGTGTGTGTGTGTGTGTGTGCGCGCGCGCGCGCATGTATCCATGGGTGTGTGCATGTGTACGCATGTGTAGGTACATATCGGTATTTTTCAGTTTATGACCTAAACCAGATTAAAGTGAAAAATCATTGGCCATTTTTCTTTGGGCTCAAAATAACTTGTCAATTTAATTCTCGAGTAACTAACCAATAGGGGGCATTAGAGCACTACTGCTAACTGTAGCTAGTGGATGTCCAGTTAACAACAGCTCTTATCTGGCATTCCTGAGACACTTAAAATATCATTATGACTGGCCTTAGTATTTGCAATTGCTGTAGGAGAACTAGTTGCTGAAATTTAGTGTATTAATAAAGTGCTGTAACTCTTAGTAATGTTAATGAATCAAGCATTTTGATTAGCAAGGCATGTGTAGGGGAAAAAGTTAAGATTGGGTATTCAAATGAAAGTAATTAAAATGAACACAGCTGAAAATGAAAATGTGACGCACATAAATGGCCCTATTATCGCAAGATAACAGAATGCTGTTCAGGCAATTTTCCTGTAGCTGAGCAGACCACTAGTTAATTGGCCCTTCCCTCTCACACTTTCCACTAGAAAGACTTTTGTGTTTGCTATTATAATAGAAAAAGTTTAGAGAGGAGAGTTTGAAAAAGTTTGGAAATGAATCCTTAGAATAAATCACCATTCAAAGACATCTAATGGTATACCACTTGTTTTTATTCATGTAAGGTCAAATAGGGAATTATCTGTCCTGTAATTTTCCATCAAATGTTGTTGCCAACGCGTGTGTCTGGAGGGGAGGAGGGGACTAGAACTTGGCTTGTCCCTTGCCTCTTACAAAGATATTCATGAGTCCTTAGAACATTCAGGCAAACTGTAGAGCTTTGTTAGTATAAGTCGTATATTGGGGTTTTCCTAAAAACCTGCCAGACAGACCTTGTTTTTCTTAAGAATGGAAGGACAAGAGATGTATATTATTTCCCTTGTGAGCAAAGTGGGGTGGAATGAGGTGAGGAACCAGACTTGTGGGTTAAAAGGGGAAATGATGAATTCAAACACTACTGTGTAGTTGCTTTTGTCTTGTACAGAATCCACTCCTCCACACAGAGGCGACTTGTTCACTGGTCATACTCCAGATTTCTTTATCAGCTGTGCCAATTGGATGAGGATTTGCCAAGCAAGCTAATTTATATCCACCTCTTTCATTTTTCCTTAGGAGTATCATAAAAAAGAATTCTAGACACATTGGTCTATTATAATAGAACTGCTCTTGCATGTTACACATAGCACTCAGTTATAGGATATGGGTCTGCCTTTAAGATCCAGAGATAAAGAGAAATCGCAACTGTGGAGATGCCTTTGGAATCTTATATAATTGGTTAAAGCCAACATTTGTCTATGATGTTACCTTCACGTGATTGAAAATGGATCTAACTCTAAGGGGGATTAGAGCCCAATCATAAAATTGAGTAGGTCTGTCTAGAAACTAGGTCTGCCTTAGACTCAGTAAGTGATGCAGCAACAGCCTGTCCTTTCTCTGCTGTGAACCCTAAAGACTATTTCTCTCTCTTGCTTTTCTCTCTCAGACATTTGATTCACCTTAGTTAAAATCCATGTTCTCAGCTCTATTACAACTAAGATGTCTGAGAACTCAGTTAAAGAAGAACCCTAATAGGGTTATCAGTCAAACTTCTGATTTGGTAAAGAACATTAATTACAATGTTCAGAAAGTCTAAATTTTTTTCTGAAATTTCAGAATTTTATAAACATTTCCTCAATTTTAAATAATTAAAATGAAGTCCATACAGCAATCCAGCCCTCACAGTGGTGCATTGAGTTTGTTCTGACAGTCATAATAATAGATTTTCTCTAATCCGTCCTGTCTTGTCTGGTTCCTCTTGTGACCAATAGAACTCATTTGGTGAGTAGCCATGGAATTGAGTGAAGCTAACTGGTCCATATGGCAATTGAACTTGCAATCTTGACTTCATTAACACCACGCTCCAACCAGCTGAGCTAACAAGCCAAGAAAATCAAATTAGACACTATACAGAGTTCCTGGTTAATTGCATTTTCCTCTTTTGGGCTCTTCATTATAGCCACTTTCACCAATTACCAGCTTCTGAAGGGCGAGGATTAAGTCTATGTAGCTCTTGTTCATTTTGTCCCTTATGTTGAAATTGTAGAATGGAATATACTATATAAGTTCAGGCAGCAAAGTCATGAGCATATACACACAAAACTGTAGTACCTAATGTTCTTTGGCAGAGGCTGAAGTAACATATTTCAAACATCCCAAGAGGAAAACTGCTACATTTGTGGACAAAGGGGTGATGAGAAATTTTTGGCAGCTCTCTGATCCATTTTCTCTGTGCCTCCTTTCGAGTTTCTGAATCTTATTTCTGCCTTCAGTTCCTATCTTACTCCATGCTAGAATATACATTTGTGCTTTCATGCGAGCTCTGTTTTACAGATGAAACTTGACCTCCAATTATGTATAAAGACCTGGTGCCCCAGCATTATATCTTGAAGTTCACGTCTGTTGTGCCTGGAAATCTGACTTCTAAGTGGCAGGTCCAAATAACAAAAATATGTTTGTAATTTTGTGAATTAATCTAGTGTTCTACTCATTAGGCAGTAGTGTGAACAGGACCTAATTTTTTCTTTGCCTAAATTGCCAGGCATGGATAATAATAGTTTTGCTAAATTTAATTCATTTTAATTAATTGACATTTTGACACGTAGGCATTTGTAAACTCCCAAGGCATTTACTAGATTAATGTTTTATGATGAACCATCATGTCAACAAATATTGTGGCTGAAATGTTTAATAGGCCCAATCTTTGAATACATTATTGGCATTACTTTATGATGTATTATTTAAGATGTGGGTCTTTGAGGTTGAGAGGAATTGATGATTATAGGCTCATGGAGTGTGTCTTAATGTAACCTTTAAGTTGTATTCATTTATGGGTCAAGACAATTTAGTAGATAATTTAATAGAATCAAATAAACACTGTTATAGCTGATCATTATAAATTATCTTAGTATTCAGCTATGGAAGAGGAAGTTGTTTGCTTCACTTATTGTTTGAAATATTAACCATTTTTTTTTTTTTTTTTTTTTTTGCCGATGCACACAGGTCATTACTTCAATTTCATTTTAAACATGAAAAAAAAAAAAGGAAACTTTATTTGTTCAAATTCGTATGTGAAGCCCTGATCTTTAATGTGATTTTTTTTTTTAATTTTTTTTTTTAACATTTATTTATTTTCTGGGACAGAGAGAGACAGAGCATGAACGGGGGAGGGGCAGAGAGAGAGGGAGACACAGAATCGGAAACAGGCTCCAGGCTCCCAGCCATCAGCCCAGAGCCTGACGCGGGGCTCGAACTCACGGACCGCGAGATCATGACCTGGCTGAAGTCGGACGCTTAACCGACTGCGCCACCCAGGCGCCCCTAATGTGATTTTATTTGTGTCCTTAAGAATGTAATTAAGGTTAAACGATATCATAAGGATGGGGTCCTAATCCAATAGGACTGCTGTCCTTATAATAATGAGACATCAGAGACCTCTTTTTTTATCCTTTTTTTCTTACTGCGCATGTACAGTGGAAAGGCCATGTGAGGACACAGTGAAAAGTGGGCCACCTACAAGCCAGGAAGAGAGGGTTCATCAGAAACCAATCCTGCTGGCACCTTGATTTTAGACTTCGAGACTCCCAAACAGCGAGAAAATAAATTTCCATTTAAGCTACCCAGTTCCAGGTACCTTGTTTATAGTGGGTAGAGTTGACGAATACACCTAGTTTCTGTTCAAAGTCTTCTACTAACCCATATACTCACTCATATACTAACTCATACCATTAACAAAAAGCACATATTTCAGCTACATGCACATTATTCAATAGTTGTCACAAGAGACGACTTTAAAATCAAATGATGGTAGTGATGGAAATGTTTGGCAGATGTTGGATCCTTCCTAACTCCTTAAAGCCCTGCACAGAGCTTGTGCTAAAGTTCATTGGGTCCCTCTCCCCGCTTTCTCCCTTCATTTTTAAGGCATTTTCAAAAATAATTGTCACTATATAACTTAATCTGACGAATCCCTCCAAATTATATCCCTGGAAAAAGGTAGAGTTGTATTACTTCTTGTCCATTTTCCATGCAAAATTATTATCAGACTCCTAAACAATGACCAATAAGGTTTGGAATCCAATACTGCTGTACAATTTGAAAGTGAGAAAAAAAAAACTTAATGGTTTAGAAAAATTATAACAGATGAAAACTTAAATTATTGTGCTTTAGAAGAACTAGTGGTATATATTCCGTATTTTTCCATTTTTTAAAAAACTCAATGCATGAGAAAGTTTTGTATGATGAAATTTTAGCAGTATTTTCTGAATAACTTTATCTCATTTGGTGAATGAAATCCCCTTTCTTTGAGTACTTGTGTTATAGCAGCACTTGGTTTAAGATCTTATTTAGATATCAAAACTACAGTAACGCCAGAAATCCTACTCTCAGATCTCATGTTTGCCACTATGCCCAAGGTTTGGTTTTGGTACAAGACAATGGATATGGCTTAAGTACAAAATTCTTAACCTGGGCTAGAATGTGATTCCATTCAAACTACTTTGGGAAAGTCACAAAAATATGATTAATTTTGTTTGATGTTGTTCAAGAGTTTGAGTCACAGAGACTGTATGGCCTTTACAGGTTCCTTCCAGCTGTAAAGACATAAAATATTTCTAGGTGAACTTTTTCTTTGAATCTACTTGAAATTTCAGTTGGGATTATCTTAGATAATATCCTTCATAGTGAAGGATATTGGAACTACTGAAGCAAAACACCAAGGAAATCTGATGGCAAAGGTACATGTGGTATTTATTAATAAGTTAGTGATGCTTAATTAATTACATTTTTAATCACATAAGAACTCTCAGTAAAACTATTATGTTAGGTAGAAGCTAGACATGAGCAGTGGAAGGAACACCCTGAGGCAGAGTCCCAAGTCCTTGAAGGGGAATGATACAGACATGAACTGGAGAGAAGGATGGTGATAAATAAGTTATACATTTTAAGCCTACGAGCATAATATACTGTCCTGTGGCTTCCAGGCACATAGTGCAGGTGCAGAACCTGAGCTCTTCTCTTCTACCTCTGTCCCAGGGTAACCCCTACACTCATTATAATACATTTGCATTGTGGGTATAGCCCCACCTGATGGAGAAAAGCTGCCATGATGGTTCTGGTACAAATCTTGTAGGCTCAAAAACTCCCCCTCCCAAACTTTGCAAGGGGGGTTTTCCAGATGATTGGAAGCAGCCTCCATTAGAGGCCACCCCACCATACTGTACATCACAGCACCTCTCAGTCCAGGGAGACCCAATAATGTCCAATTCCAAAACAACCTAAGGGCAGGTTCTGCAAGTTCCACTTCGTGGAAACTGCTCGCTCTCCTACGTTAAGAGTGTACTTTCACTTTAATAAACTACTTTGTGCTTGCTGTTTCCCTTCTGGCTGTCTTTATTTGAGCATGAATCCTCACATAAATCTTCTCATGGGGAACCCAAGGCCCAAGACCTCCCATTCACACAACACAGACTCTCTCACCCATACCAGTTACAAGAAGGAAATCAAGTTATGTATCCTTTTATTAGCACCATTAAGGCGCCCTCATTTCTGCTCCCTTTTGCATATCTGTATATAGTGGGGCGCCTGGGTGGCTCAGTTGGTTAAGCGGCCGACTTCGGCTCAGGTCATGATCTCATGGTCTGTGAGTTCGAGCCCCGAGTCGGGCTCTGGGCTGATGGCTCAGAGCCTGGAGCCTGTTTCGGATTCTGTGTCTCCCTCTCTCTCTGCCCCTCCCGTGTTCATGCTCTGTCTCTCCCTGTCTCAAAAATAAATAAAATGTTAAAAAAAAATTGAATATCTGTATATAGTATTTGATCCTGCACAGGAAATGCAACTATAGAATATAGGCTAGAATTTGTTGTTTCCTTTTTATTTCCTATTTATTGGTTCTTCATGGTGTACAGATAGCCCACCTCTGCCAGTTAAGTCAGTGGTTACAAAGTGGTACAAAGAAATAATCAGTCCTAATTTCTTACCATTGTTTATAAGCCTCTGCTTAGTGACCCTCCTTCCACAACATTTTCTCCTGTTCACTATACTGTAATCATACTGTTTTTGTTGTTGTTGTTTGTTTGTTTTGTTTGTTTAGCTTCTGTGAAACACGAAACCTTTTCTAAACTTGGCCTTTGATCTTCTTCTCTACCTGAAATACTCTTATGTCAGAACTTGACAGGGCTGCCTCTATCTTTCAGGCCTTTGCTACAATGGTGCCTCTTCAGTGGTCTTTCCTCATCACCTTATATCTAAAGTAAAGAAACCCTCTTGCTTTCTCAATACTTTTGGTTTTCATTTCCCCATTTTCTTCAAAACACTTATCACTACTTGTAATTGTAATGTTTGTATATGTAGAGGAGCTCTGTCATATTATTGATGTATCCCAAATTACTAAAGCATTGTATTTATTAGACACGTTGTCATTGTTACCCTAATTGAACAGTTATATGGCCAGGAAAGATTAAAGATGATGTATATTTAATTTTGGCATCTATGTGTGTTTCATATGCCTTAACCTTCATCAACCTGACTGAGCCTTATGGTTTGACACCTATGGAAGGATCAGCTTTGCTTTCTCTATAGACATTATTTCCTGTATGGTATGACTTCAACGTGTGTGTCTTTACTTCTAATTGTAATTGTCACTTAAATTCTGAAGTTCTTTTGTATTTAAGAGTTGATGCCATTCCTTAAGAAAATATCCTTTTTTGAATGCATGCATTTAAATATTTTTAGATGAACAGATATTTGTCATTTCTGTAGCCCAAAAATCTAGCTGCCCAGTGGATGGCATTCTCTGGAGTTGGTGCTTTTGAAGTTTACTTATGGTTTTATTTATTGAGTTTATTAATGAGCCAGATGTTTATCGAATGCCTACTATATACTAGATACTTAGCCAGGAACTAGAATGTTTTAGGTAAGAAATACACCCTGTTCTTCCTCTTACATATAGGGAAAGAGCCAGAAAATAACAAGTAAACAAAAATAAACATGTAATCACAAAGTTTCTGATTCCATCAACAATTGAACTGGCTTGAATGCTATGGAATGAAGCTGGAAACCATTTAAGGGTGGTCAGGGAGAGCTCTCTGATGAGGTGAAATTTAATCCATAGTAGAATAATGAGAAGAAATAGGTAGAAAAATGTTCAGTAATAGTGTGGCGTAAGACAAATACTGTTTCTTACTCCATTTCCTTACTTTCAGTGTATATCATGTTGAAAGCCACTTTTGAAACCAGCCACTGGAATTGTAATGGTCTAGCTGTGGTTGATGTGTTTTCTTATGGATTTTCCTCCGAATCAGGTGCTGAGTGAAAGGAGTATCCGTTTTCAGCAGTCTGTCAGGATAGGTTGCACACTGGAAACTGAGATCAATTGTAAATCTGATAACATAGTGGAATGTTCACTTAACTTTAAAATGCCTCTTGGAGAACACAAGGGAGTTCTGAATAGTCTAATCACTTTTTCCAGAAGGCATCTGTGATTTTGCTAATTTGCCTCTGAGGAAGTCCATGACGAGGGAAAGGGGAACATACGGCACTCAGTAGCTGAAGTAGGTAAACTGCTGTTTTGTACTTGTTTTCTCTTTATTCATCGTTTTGCAAGAGGAGCTATAAATTGGTTAGTAAAAAGGATGCTTACAGTGTTTCATTCTATTTTTTTTTTCTGAAAAATCTGTGGGTCTTGGATCATACATCCATATGCTCAAAGATTATTTACGGGCTTAGTGATGCTCCAGAATGAAACATCAATTGTTAATATGCTAAAAGATGGTAAAGGCTGAAAAGCCCTTGCTGCTTCAATAGGATTCTGTGATATGAGGTACACTTACCAGGGGTGTGCTAACGTAATGGCTGGTGATAATGCTTAGAGTGCTCCTCAAGGAGAAACGATAATTCCAGTTCTGGTGATAAGGTAAAACAAAACAAAAACATTACGGTGTATGTATGTGTGCTCACACACACAAACACACATACCATGCATACGTGTATAAAACAGCTTTTATTTACTTATTCGTTCATTTATTTTATTTTTAAGTTTATTTATTTGGAGAGAGACAGAGAGCAGGTGGGAGAGGGGCAGAGAGGCAGAGGCTCTCAAGCAGGCTCTGCAGTGTCATCGCAGAGCCCGACACGGGGCTCAAACTCAGGAAACCGTGATATGGAGACCTGAGCTGAAATCAAGAGTTGGATGCTCAACTGACTGACCCACTGGGTGCGTCTAAAACAGCTTTTAAAAAGCATTTTGGACAAATAACTTTCTATAGTCCTAGCATTTGACTGAATAAACTTAATGTACTTCTGAGAACATATATTCTGAGAAAGTAACCTGAAGAAGAAACAGTTGCATTCATCAAGATATTCATTGTGTCCTTATTTGAAATAACAAAATCCTGGAAACTGTCCAAATGTCTAACAACTAAAAATGTGAATTTTGTTGAATTTATTCAGGGTAATACGTTGTCAGCAATAAAATAAAATTATGAAGACTATAAAACAAAATTGGAAAATACTTAAGCTAGAATGTCAAGTGACTAGGAAGAAGAGATAATTATGAGATTTTCCATTTCATCACACGTCACTCTTCATGGTTATCCCACAGACGCCTCAAATACAGCGCATGTGGAGCCAAATTTTCACCTTGAAGTTGCTTTCCTTCTGTGTTCCTTCTCTTGTTTTGCTTTATCACCATCAACATGAAACTGAGAAATCTAGAAATCTTTGGGTTGTCTTTGATGTTCCCCTCTGACAAAATCTACTGTCTCCATTCCTGTGGTCTATACCTTGCATAGTCTGATCCTCAACATAAGTAGCTGCCTTGATGTCATATCTTGCTACCCCTAGGGTTTCCCTTCTGTAGCAAATTTCTCCAAAATACAGAAGGGAGCATGTCAGTGCTCTTCTTAGAAAAATTTATGGTCCTCCAGTATATATTGAACAAAATCTCAACTCTTTTTCATTAGATAAATGGTAGCACATATGAACTTGTGTATTTTCCCTTCAGGTGCCTCATTAAAAATTTAATATTGTCAGGAGAGTTTGGGACCTTTGGTGACAACGAGTAAAGGGTTTATCAAATTAGGATCAGATGTGATATTGAAGATCTGATGTGTAATTGTCCACATAGAAATCTTTCATAGCCTAGTCCATGTAACCCTGTGTTTGCAAAAGAGAATTACAGAATCTTATATATGGGTGAATATATTTGGGCATAGAGAAAAGTATAAAAAGATACATACCAGGTTATTAACATTGGATATAAGGAGACATTGTTTAAAATTTTTGTACATCTATTTATTGTGTCAATGGTTATGGTAAACATGGTTTAATTATTATTATTATTATTATTACTACATTTATTTAACACTGTTTTTGAAGAAGTAGAGATGAGATTGCAAAATGGAAATGCAACAACACTGGTGATAATTTTATGTTGGATGAAGGGTGAGTGGTAAGACAAAATTATACTTACATTCTGATTTTTTAAAGTTTATTTATTTTGAGACAGAGTGAGACACAGCACAAGTGGGAGAGGGGCAGAGAGCGAGAGAGAGAGAATGAGTGAATGAATGAATGAATGAATCCAAAGCACATTCTACACTATCAGTGCAGAGCCTGATGGAGGGCTTGAGCTCACAAACCATGAGATCATGACCCAAGCTGAAATCAAAAGTCAGATGTTTAACCTAGTGAGTCACCTAGGCACCCCTACACTTACATTCTAGATTGCTCAGTCCAATTCTCTGGGACAAGAAGGAATAAGAAGAGGATTTAGGGTAGATGCTCTGTACAGAATAGAGAATGTACATTTGGCTGGACTCTAACTCCAATTATAGTCACTTTTTTTTTTCATGAATACCTAGTGGATGCCTACCAGAGTAGGAAGGTTAATAACATTATAAAAAGTTATACTTGTTTGGGATTCATCTGTGAGCCATGTTAAAGGAGAGAATAATTTCAAGCTGGGGACTTGTCATCCTTAAGCTAAGTAGACAAAGTATTGAGAGATTTTTGCCTGCTCAGCGTCAGACAAAGGGAACTGTGAGTTGAGACAAACAGAGTGATCATAATAACCTTCAGTCCTCCTTGAAAGTGACAGAAGGAGTAAAAGACTCTTTAGGTTGTACCTAAATTCGCGTAAACATATGAGCTGGAACATCTGCTCCTCAGGAGGCTACAAGCAAGAATTGATTGGGTGCACAGTTATCATTTGAATCTGCATAAGGATTAAAACACTTAATCAATAGATATTGAATAAGTAATTCGTACATGGGCTGCTAAAGGAGAAATATGGTGCTGGTATAGTCTTTTAGAAAGGTTAAGTATTGTCTTTCTCAGTCACTTTGAAGAACAATTAAAATTTTAATTAACAGAATCCTACTTTATTTAGCAAGAATTTTAAGCATCCATTTAGGAAAACTGCTTCATTTACCAGTTATTGCTGGGCCTGTTTGGCAAGCATCATGGGGAGAAGAAGCAGAAAGTCAAATTGTTTTCTGAAAGATATATCATTCAACTTTTCTTGATTCTTTACACTATAACTTTTCTTTGGCTTCAATGATTTTTGCTCTTTTGAAGGACTGAATTATACAGTATATGGTGTTGAGTGTAAAATGCATAATTAATATGAAATAAATTTTTATTATGATTCTCATTGTATGGTTGATGTAATTCGTGTTTTGTACAAGTTAGGCACATTATAATATGGCTTATTTCTTCAGCCCCTGGATAGTTTTTTTTTTTTTAACAAGACTAATAGGAATGAACTAAAAGATGAAATTAGTAAGCATAGAATAGTTTTACAGAGCCAGAAAAATGCATAGTTAAATTTGGTAATTCCATAATAGATCATTTATAAATTTAAATGGTTGCTCATCTAAAGGTTTCTCAACTAACACCCACCAATTACATAATTTCTTTTGTCCTTCTCATCTGCTCTCCGTTATTTGAATCAGTTGAGATTCAGCCAAATAGGTCTTCCTAAGGAAAGACTTTTCTTCTATTGAGCACTCCCAAGTAGCTTGGGCAGCTCTCCTTTTTTCGGTAGTATCATCTGCGTGCCTTCAAGACACAGTACCTGCCACACAACGTGTGGTTTACCTGCTTTTTTTTTTCTTCCATAGATGAATTCACAGTTTTTCCAGTATCTTTTATGAAATACTTATGGAGAGACAATGAGAGAATTCTGCATACTTTATCACATATTTACCTGTTTCCCCCCCTCTTCATTATGCATTGCATTTCTAGTATCACTTTCCTTCTATTTGAAGACATCTGTTTACAGTGATGTGTCGTCATTGTAGGCCAAGCTGGTAAATACTTCCCCAAGTTATATTGGCTTGGAATTTCTGTAATTTGCTTTCACTTTTAAAGGAAAATTTTTTCTAGGTATAGAATGAATGTAAGGTAGTAGTTTTGTTTTGAATGCTTTCTTCAGCACACTAAAAACATCAATCTGTTATCTTCTGGCTTTCAACACTTGTCTTGCAAAGTGGGCTTTTACCCTAGTGGCTCTCTCTCTGACTATAGAGTGTCTTATTTCTTAGACTCTTTTTAAGGTTCTAAAAAGATTTCTTTTAGGATTTTTTTTTCTCTCTCCTTGGTTTTCTTAGGTGGACTATGATGCTAAGTTACTTTATTTTTATACTGCTTCGGGTTCTCAAACTTCTTACATCTGAAGACTGGTATCATTCATTGGTTATAGAATTTTGGGGCCATTATCTCTTCAAAAATTACTTTTTTCTTATTGTTTTTGTCTCTTACTCTTTTGTAACTAAAATTTCATTTGAGGTAGACCTTAAAATTTTGTCTACTGCCTGTCCTTTTCTCCTCTTCATGCATAAATCTGGATATATTCTACAAGTTTATATAGTCAACTAAATAATCTTCTTTTGCCTTTGTCCAACTTATTCCATTCTTAATTACTATAAGTTCTAGAATTTCTATCTTACTCTTTTCTATTGGTTCCAGATTTCTGGTGAAAATCTCAATCTTGTCATACACTAATTTTTTTTTTTTTATTTGAGAGAGAGAGAGGGAGAGAGAATGTGAGCTGGGGAGAGAGACAGAGGGAGAAAGTGAGAATCTTAGGCTTCATGCTCAGTATTGTGCCTGACGTAGGTCTCAATCCCACAACCCTGGGATCAGGACCTGAACCAGAATTAAGAGTTGGACACTCAACTGCCTGAGCCACCCAGGCACTCCTTGTCATACATTTTTATATACTATCTTAATTGCAGTTAAAGTTATTGACTGATAACTTTGATATCCTTGTTATCTATGTTTTTTTTTCTATTGTCTTTTCCTTTAGCTCTATTTCTAGGTATACTTGTCAAGTTTTGTTTAAATTCCAGATATTCATATGAAAAACTGTAGACACACTGGATGGTGTCATCTTCCTGCAGAGAGGATTCACCCCATCTTCAATGCAGAGGAGCAAAACACCTCAGTCTAGTCTGGTACCAAATTTATGCTGGGTTGCAGTCTACATTATGATTGTTTCTTTCTCTGATTTCCCCACCCCTGGTGTGTGGTCCTCCAGAGTGTCCAATTGAGTGTCCTAAGGTTTTATAAGATGTCTCGTCATTGCTAGGACTTATATAACTTTGACTTCCAAATAATGTGGTATGTCAGTCTTGCTGTTTTACACTTACTTCACCCACCCCTGCTTTTTGATACTCCTATCTTGTGGGGAAAACTGAGGCCAAATATCGGGGCTTCTTTCTACAAGACTACTACGTCTCTGGGATTTTGTTGCCTCAAAGCAAGGCTGTAGATTTCAAATGAAGCACAGATTTCAACTCTGTGAGTTGTCTAAAGCTCTGTTGTCTACTCTCCATCTTAGTAGAAACTCATTGCCTGGCTCTTTACCTCGTGCTGTCTTCCAGTTATTTTAAAACACCCTTGGGGGAAAGAGACAGGCAGAAAATTGAGATAATTTCAGTTAGCTTCGTCTTAAGCCATAATTATTTTGGCAATTTCCAATACCTTCAAACAAGTTTTTGAAACTTTATATGATTTTACAGCTTGTTTGTTGTTAGGAATATTAGTTAAGTACAAACTCTTCTATCCTAGGCAGAGCGGAAATCCATATTCTGTATTTTGTTAGTGGAGACTGTAACCATTTCTATATTTTGGATTAGTTCAACAGTCTGTTCAAGAAATTGATGAACTTTATTCATCTTTAGTCATCAATGTCTTATTAAATGACCTACAAAATTGAGTGACTGACCTTGACACTGTCTAATCACCTGGCCTTTGTAAGCAGCTCTCTCCTGTCTAATTATCTACAGTCATCATCTCTTTGTATTTTATATTTGAATTGTTTTATTTATTAGCTGTGGTTATTTATTTCTAATATTTTTTGATTAATACACTCATCCACTCTATGCTTTTATTACATTTACTTCCTTTTTATACTTTATTGTTTGATTATATTGATTATAGATCATCCACTCAGAGTTTATTGTTGTACAGTAAGAGATCTTATTTTCTAAAATTCTAATTTGCTGCCACTGATTCCACTATCATTAATTTAACATTTTCTCTACCCATTAATTTGTGATGTTTCCTTTATTATTTATTATTTCATATTATCATATTAGAGATTATATTTGGTCATATTTCTTCCCATTAATCTGTTCTTTTATTAGAATACCATTACATGTGCATATAGTATCCATATGTTTTAAATTTTTTTATTAAAATTTTTTTAATGTTTATTTATCTTTGAGAATGAGACACAGAGCTCAAATGGGGGAGGGGCAGAGAGAGGGGGAGACACAGAATCTGAAGCAGGCTCCAGGCTCCAAGCTGTCAGTACAGAGCCAGACGCGGGGCTCAAAGTCATGAACCATGAGGTCATGACTTGAGCCAAAGTCGGACACTTAACCAACCAACTGAGCCACCCAGGCACCCGAAGTATACGTATTTGGAAGAACTGATTGTTCCTTTTAATTTTTTAGGAGTTTCTTTCATATTTTTAAAAGTATAATTTTCTTTGAATTTTATAATAGAGCAAGTTTTTTGTTTCTGTCTTTCCTAAAAAAAAAAAAATCTTTTTGAAGGTTTCATTAGAACTCTATTGAATGAAAGTATGCAATTATAAATTCCTAAGATTGATATGTTTACATCATCAAACATTTCCTTTTAGGAATATAGTATTAATCTTATACTTTTAGGTGTCAAAATAGTTTGACATTTGATTTTCAATTGGTTATACCTATTTCTTTTTATTCCTTAAATATTTTATATGTTTTGGCTATTATATTATTTTTCTGAACTATAGTTGACATTTAATATCCTATTAGTTTCAGTCATACATCATAGTTATTCAATATTTTTGTACATTACAAAGTGATTTGCATAATACACCTAGTTACCGTCTGTCACTGTACACAATTATTGCAATATTATTGACTACATTCACTATGTTGTATATCACCATAACTTACTTATTTTATGAATGGAAATTTGTATTTTTTAACACCCTTCACCTCCCATCAATCCCTCCCATCCTGGTTATCAACAGTTTATTTCCTGTATTATGAGAATTTTTGGTTTTACTTTTATTATTAGATTGGATATAAGTGAAATCATATGGTATTTGTTTCTCTCTGTTTGACTTATTTCACTTAACAAAATACTCTCTAGGTCCATGCTGCCACAAATGGTAAGATTTCATTCTTTTTTATGGCTGAATAGTATTCCATTGTATATATGTATACCCCATCTTCTTTATCCATTCATCCATTGATAGACCTTTCGGTTGCTTCCATATCTTGGATATTATAAATAATGGTGCAGTGAGCATAGAGGTGCATATATCGCTTTGGATTTGTGTTTTCATTTTCTTCAGATAAATAAACCAAAGTGGAATTGCTGGATTTGTTTTTGCTATTATCAATGGCATTTTTCTGGCATTGCATTTTATGAATTGGAATAAGATTTTCTACTGAATGGTTTAAAAATATCCCTATTTCATTTGGCCATTTTATAATCTATTTTTTTAAATCCTCATCAGTTTTTAAATGAACTAAGTTAAAAATTTTTTTGTTTATTTACTTTTGAGACAGAGGGAGAGAGGGAGGAGAAGGGCAGAGAGAGATGGAGACACAGAATCTGAAGCAGGCTCCAGGTTCTGAGCTGTCAACACAGAGCCCTAAGTGGGGCTCAGACCCACTAATAGTGAGATCATGACCTGAACTGAAGTCAGACGCTTAACCCTGTGAGCCACCCAGGTGCCCCAAACTGAGTTTTTTTTTTTTTAAATTAAGGTATACAATTATGCTATTTGCAAATAGTAACAACTTAAGTGTGTTCAATCAAATTATGAGAAAATAGTGATTATTTTTCCTCTTTCTATTTAGTAACTTTATTTTATATTTCTGCTTTGTATCCTATTTTGTAATCAACATGTCTCCAAAATGTCAACATTAAGTATCACATTTTGTTGATCACATTCCGTCATAAATGTTCTTTAAGCGATTACAGATGTAATCTTCAAATTCTAATTAAAATATTATTTTTTCTCAGCAAGAAATGTTGAATTGAGATAAATAATCCCTATGTCTTTCAGCTGCTCTTCTTATTAATAACTTTATTAAGCTACTTGATATGCTAATCTATGTTATTATACATTTTAACATTTTATTTAAGCTTTTATTCATCAAATAAAAGCTACATGGTAATGATGACTTTTAAAATACACCATTGAACCTTGTTTTCTGATTTTTGTTTGACTTTCACGATTTGTGCCTAAAAGTATCTTGTCTGTAACTTACTTTTTCATGCTACTATTATTAGTTTTTAGAATCTATTATGCTTACTAAATGGATAGAATTAGATAGCTTTTGAGCTATTCCTACATTCTTGAAAAGGTTACACAGTATCTGTAACTCGTTTTTGAGAATCTTAACAGATAAAACCATCCGAACACAGAACAAGTTTTGTAAAATAATCCCTTGACATTTTTTCCCAATTTCTTTCCTTGTTGTTGGAACTTATTAAAATTTTCTGCTTTTCCTTGAAGCAGTTTTGGTAATATCTGGTTCACAGAAACTATTTATTTCCTTGATAATTCTATCTAATTGACCTATGGAACAATATTTTCCCATTACAAATAAATCTCTTTCATTTTAGTTGTCATCATTCTATCTTACCTTGTTTGTCACGTTTCCCCCCTTGGGTGTTATGTTGATTTAAAAAAAATCTAAAACAAAAAAAAATGTATATTTAACATTGACTAAAGAACTTTACCAGATTGGTATGAAGGTGGAGAGCACAGATTATGCTCAGCTCCCTCAGTGAACCCCAATATTCATAGATTCTTCTTTTCTGATTTGGAACTGAAAGTTAGCTTCTCATGTTTAGCATCTCCCATTGTTCTTGATTCCTGGTAGGTACGATATTTGAAAAGGAGAAAGTCTCTTGTGCTGGAGCTCTAACTTGGGTAATATGAAGAAAGGTCAGCAGAATTAAAGCTGATTCATTGAATACTTGGGATTTTATACCACCAGTATTCAGTTACTAAAGAACAATTCAGAGACTTTTCTCTAGATACTTTGTCATCAACTACTCATTCCTGGGCACTGTATATTTGTGTGTTCCCAGTAGTTCTCTATTTTGTCCCTGTTGCTAGTCTGTTATTATTCTTCATCCAATATAGCCTCTCTGTTGTGCCTGGCTTATTTTGGCCTGTCTTCATCATTCTCTGTGCTCTTTCCATCTCTCTGGTCCATTCAGCACTTTTTGGTGGCTGCATGCCTGGACTCATCTTAAATTAGGGTATCAGTTTATGTAACCACGATGTCTCATTGAGATTGGTTGGTTTGGGTTGAGAGGAGGCCCTTCCTTTGATCATTCATGCTTTTTTAATCCCATCTACATAATCTGGGGGTTGTTAAAATCACACCAAATATCTTACATTTGTTATTTCTTTTGATGTTTTTCTAACATTTTTTCTTGGTAAAATGTGGTATGGGGGAGTGGTAGGGAGGGCTTTAGGGTTGATTAGTCCACTATAGAATTTGGACTTCATCGGGAAATAGACTCTTTATCCTATCAGTGTTCCAAAGCTTTTTCTCTCACAGTATTAAAAGGTATAAATTCAGTAGAGAGGTAGAGACAGTAATGGGTGAACACTGTGTCTAATAGCAGATATTTTGGTCTAAGCTTAGATAAAGAGAAGGGACAGGAAGTGCCTGATACTGTTTTATGTCAGAAAAGAAAAATGTTTGTCAAAGAATAGTGAGAAAAGAGTATTGGGGACAATAAACACTGTGGTAGTAATTACATTAGTGACCAGAATATGAAAGGTAGCTAATCAGGTGTATAAAGGGGAGTGTTAGATAATCAAAGACAAGAGGTCAGGGAGAAGAGATTGCAGAAGAGGATTATAACTTCACTTTATTAGTTCCAGAAAACTATTAGATTGAGATTACATACCCTGATAAAGTTGTGTCGTCAGTTAAATAATTAAATTGAAAATATGATATAGAACATAAGCATAATCCACACCTTTAATACATGCTACTGGACCCTGTCCAATTAATTCTACTCTAGAGATATTGGCTGTCATTAAGCAAAGGTTGAACATTCCAATTATTTCAGCAGCTTCTCATTTCCAAGAATACTGTAATAAACTTTAAAATATTTTCCAGGCAATGATGTGTGGAAAAAACCAAAAGAGCCCATGAGAAATGTACCAAAATTCAGAAATTGGTGGCTTGATACAAGTAAGAAGTTAAACCAAAGATCTAAAATTCTAGATATCATCATTGCAAGTGGGAACAATTTGTGAGATAGAAAAGAAAAAAATACCTTGGTTTCTGACATAACTTATTTTCTCTAAATATTTATTTTATTTATTTAATATGTGAATTTCCTTTGTTCCTTAATACATTTACATTGGATTACAAAATTAAAGGTAATGTAGAATAAAATAATTAATGATGCAATTAGAACAGAGACCAACTAAGGCTGTATTTCTTAATGTTGTGTAGTCCCGTATCCTTTTGAAAATCTGATGAAAGTTATTTACCCTATTTTGAGAAAATGTATATATAAAATTTTAGGGATTTCACCAACTTTCTAAAACCTAACTCTGTAGAATCAAAATAATAACTTTGATTTAAATGTAAGGAAAAGAATAGATTTGTGAGATCTTTATAAATTTGTTATTTGAGACCATTAAAGAGGCTCTGACATTTTTAGCAACTAAATTACAATGGGAAATGCATTTAATCCACTTTCAGTGCTATTTGAGGGCTACTGTTCAACACAAATAGATTAATATAGAGGTAACTGGTCTAGCTTATGTGAAAAAAAAGAAAAATGTGATTCCCATGCCTTCTGAAGAGGGAACAAGTAATCCCTAGGAAGTCATGTGCTCTCTTATTTCTCCCTCATGTAGAAACCAGTTCTTGTTTTCTACACAAGCGTTCAGAGAAACAAGCTGGAGTGTCATAGATGAGAGAATAAATATTAGTCTGCATTTTGACTTAACTTGTGACTTGTCATTCGATATCACTCAGAAGATAGAGGTCTTCTCCTGATCCCTTACCTCAAACAGGAAAGGTTGATTTTTCTCTTTGGGTGCTTCTTGAAATGAAAGTGCACATTCAGCCCTCTAAAAATAAGGATATAATGCAATAACAAAAACCAAAAAAGTATGTATGGTAAAATCCAGAACTGTTTCTGTCAGTCCAATGGGATGCTCTTCTCTAGAACTTGGTCATTCCCTCAAAGCAGAAAGAGGAACATCTGGTGAATTGACCTTGTCTATATCCATCAACCCATACATATGATGTGTACATTACATATATATATATATATGGCATAAATATAATGTATGTCAATACCTTCAGTGTAACAACTCCAGGATCACAGCTTCCATGTATAGATTGAGTAAACTCACAGGCTCTAGTTGAGTGTTTGTTTTTGTTTTTGTTTTCAACGGTTATTTATTTTTGAGAGAGACAGAGACAGTGAGAGCAGGGGAGGGGCAGAGAGAGAGGAAGATATAGAATCTGAAGCAGGCTCCAGGCTCTGAGCTGTCAACACAGAACCCTAAGTGGGGCTCGAACTCATGAAGCGTGAGATCATGACCTGAGCTGAAGTCAGATGCTTAACCGACAGAGCCACCCAGGCGCCCCTTGAGTTGAGTTTTTAAAATGTTATTATTTATGCATTGTTTGAGTGGGGCAGTTACTGAGATCGTTCCTCTGCTTTCATGCAAGTAAAGACTTTGTCATTGATCTCAAGATAAAAGTATATTTGCCCATGGACCATGGATGAAAGCACAGAAAATCCAGACTTTTTTTAGAGGTAACAAGAATTATAAACAATAATAAAGCTTTCTATTGATAAAAAAGTCCTGGTAAGAAGAGACACCACTAATTCCAGCAAGCAAGTCATGACTCAAACTCATTTAATGGAAAATTCTTTAATGGACAGTGGATATTTTTGTTAACAGCTAGCTTTCTTGCTGATGAAGGTTTTCTCACTCAGAGAGGCTGAACTGTTAGAGAGTGGTCACAGAAACATCAACCCATCTTTTACTAGCATAGCACCGTGTTATGCCATTTTTATTATCTGGTAAAAATATTATTTAAATAAATCGGTACAGAGGGCAATTAACATTGTTGAAGCTCATACTATCTAATAGGAATTTCTAGCATATATCCTTTAACAAGTGAAGGAGGTAGGCCTCATTTTTCTTTTATAGATGCAGAAGCTACAGCTCGGAAGCTAGCCTAAGGTCACATACTGTGGACCTTGGATTTGTACAGGCAAAGTTTCCCGGATAAAAACTTAATTAAGGATTTGATATATATTTTCCAAGAAGGGAGAAACTTTTTACAGAGAATGGGAAGAGCTGGAAGATAAGAGAGCTTAGACAGATCATGGGTCTGGCTGGTGAGCGCCTTGAGAACTAGGACCAAACATGAGGATATATGATACCTATTCATGGAGCCTGTGAGAAAATACTGAAAAGTATGTTTAGCAGTGACTCAAGGTAGATATTTTGAAATAAGATTGCCTATCCAAGAGGAGGAAATGAACTATATAATTTATAACACTAAGGCAGAATCAGTGAGGGAAATAGTAAGAGAACTAGTGATTGATGGTTACTGAAGATGATGAATGAGAAGAAAGCAGAAAGGAGGAGTTCCTAAGGTAATATTACATGTCCCAGTAGTGGCTGTATGGTCCTAGACAGTTGAGCAGAAGCTCTTCGAGTCAGTCCAAAAAGCTGTACACTGAGCAGAGTTTCTAACAAGATGGATCAATTAATTTTTTTAATGTCTGTAAACAGATCATGTAAATAATAGTGTGTCTTATTCTTTCTATAGAAGACAGCTTATACAAATTGATGTTTACAACATTTATTTTTAAGTTAGTACTGTTGTAAAGCCATTTGCTTTAAAAACAAAACCATCATCCTGGATTGCTTGTGACAGCTGTCACTGATAACATCCATACCATCATAGTTATTTACTTAAAAAATATAAATTGAAGGAAAATGGATATTTCAGTATAAGGAAGTATATTTTCAAGATGAAATTACTTGTAAAACAATAGTTGGCAAATATTATAGCAATGCTCCCAGAGAAACAACCCACCTAAAAATATGACAACTTTCAGAAGTGCTAGTATAATGCCTGACATGCTATGTACCCCATGAATAAATAAGTAAATTGAGGAAGAAGATGCCAATTTTCTCTAAAGAGAAGCCTTCATAAAAAAAACACTAAGAAAATAAGCCATCTTTATTGAATCAGAATAATAAGCTAAACTTAAATAATAAACTAAAACTTGGAACTTGCTCAATAAAATATGATTAAACAAAACCATGTGAGAGGTATCTAATAGTTCATATATCAAGTATACATACAGTTGGCATGTTTCAGTTTTCCAGTTTACTGGTATGAAATTAATGCCACTAAGAAGACACTGAATTTTTTTTTTAACTTTTTATGATCCGAGGGAAAGAAGCCCTTCTGTGCAATGTTTCTCAGATGAACAGGAGGCCAAGTTTTCTCCCTTGTCTCTGCCCACTTAATGTTCTTATCATTTACTTTTCTGAATTTTATAAATAGGCTTTCTAACTATCAGAATCAATAAAACATCCTTGCCTTGACTCCATCCCCTTAACATAGGTGAGATAGCTGATATTTTCAAAACAGAATTTGGTGAAAATGATTGTACACCATTTTGGAAGGGTACTTTGCACTATATCTTTGTGTACTTCTGATTCAGAAATTGCCTCCTAAGAATGCATTCAAAGACTATCACAATAAGAACAAATACTCATCACTAGAATATTAGTTATAATGTTTGATAATGATTAAAATGGATAAATCTGAAGTGCCTCAAAAATATGTGGCCTGGTAAAAATTAAGTGAAGCATGCACATAGATAGATTACTGCATATTATATATGTGTCTATATATTCCATGGAATATTAGTCATTAAAATTGTATTTTATAACAGTGGTTTTTATCCAGGGCTGTGAATAGATGTTGTTACATTATGAAGCACTTTTTAAATTATGATCTTTTTGTGCATAAATGTTTATGCCTTTTTTTAAGAGAATGGGAAACATCATATTTATCAAGTTATCAAAAGGTAACTTTTGTTACCTTGTTAACTTTTGTTATCAAAAGATAACTTTTTCCAAATGTGCAAGGGTAATTAATCACATTGAAAAACACGTACAGAGACACCTGGGTGGCTCAGTTGGTTAAGTGTCCGACTCTTGATATTGGCTAGGTCAGGATCTCACGGTTGTGGGATCAAGTTCTGTATTCGGCCCTGTGCTGAGCCTGGATCCTGCTTGGGATCCCCCACCCCCCTCTCTTTCTGCCCTTCCCTTGCTCGCACTTTTTCTCTCTCAACATCAGTAAATAAACTTGTATGTGCATATGTGAAAAATATGTGCATATGTTGTTAAGCCAAAAAAAATACAAGTTTAGAAAGTTTGCAAAATAAGATACCTTATTTATAAAAAGACACATACACAGATACAAATTCAAGTGTGAGAAATAAAATATGCTACAAAGCGTTAATGGCTTTCCTTGGTGATTTTTGCCTTTTTCTTTTGGTCACCTGTATTTTTCCACATA
This sequence comes from Felis catus, assembly GCF_018350175.1. NCBI lineage: Eukaryota > Metazoa > Chordata > Mammalia > Carnivora > Felidae > Felis > Felis catus. The sequence goes on from NC_058376.1 coordinate 98,542,533, forward strand.
GGGTTGAACATACATATGTATGACAAAAACTGGAACAATTTTCCTCAGGAAATAAAACCGTATTAATCATATCCACATAGAATCCTTTACCTATTAAACATTAAACTAATAAAAAGACTTTCTCTCCTTATATGTTGATTTTTCTTGAAGCCAGCTAGGATGAATATCTGGTAAAGGTGACATTATTTAGATCACACCATACCAATTCATGAAAATGTCTCCATAATAATTGTCTGTGCTATTGGATGTTACGGAGAAATCATCACTTACATCCTCAAGGCTGGCTCAGTACATACCTGAGAATTTTTAAATAAATAAGGATTCACAAGACAGAAATTAACAAAGAAAATATGATAGTAAATTAAGAATAACAAATATGGGTTTCTGATCCTCAGGTAGTTAATTTGAAAACCCTATTCCAGTCCTTCCTATTAAACTATATGTCCTTCTCCAAATCTGCCATGCTCTCTCATGCATTCATGATACGACATTTACTAATTCTTTTTCCTCATCATATTTAACTACCAAGAAAACTCCTTATTTCTCAAGTCTTCTCATGCCTGGAGTATAGTGAAGGCTTAATATGTATTGGTTGCTTCAGTGGAGAAATGAGTGAGTGAGTCAGTCTGTTCATGAATTGAATACAGAGAGATGGGTGGAAGCAGGTTGATACAGAAAAGTGGGGAGGACATGTCAAAATGAGAGAACTTGAATAAGTCAGAATTAATATTCTTTTCAAGTCACAGCAAAGAGAAAGAGATTCCTGCAGGTAATTTTGTGTTGAAAATCATAATAAAATATAGTTGGACAGAGATAGTAGAGAGACCTGTAAAAGAGTTGAAAATTCTAGAGAAATTTGAACATATCTGAAAAAGAAAACCCTCCTCCATCAGTACACATTGATAGGAAACGTGGAAATGTGAGCAGCTTTCCTTTGAAGGAATTCAGTAGGAAATGAATCACTTTCTTACATTCAGACTTATCTTCCCCACGTTTATTTTGTCAAATTTCAGGACTTTTAATGATTCTTTTTATATCTGGCAGTGTCTTTAGTATTTTTTTTTTAAGTATTACAACCAACTGGTGTCCATAAAGACATATATACACCCACACCCATCCACACACATACAACCGCACAGCCACACACACAGAAGTCCTTTTTGTGTGGCAGAAGGCAATTTCATTTAATGATGGCAATGATTGATAGTTACACATTCACCATCGATTGCTTCAATACCTGCTCATAATCCTACAATATTAAAAAGAATCCCTTAACATTTACTCTTGATGCTCTTTAGAAAGCAAATATATTTCTGTTCCTGAATAAAACACTGAGTATTAAAGATTTAGATAAATTACACTGACTGCTGCCAGTGGTGTCCCCTGCAGTGAATTAAAAAATACATTTAGCATGAAAACAAGGAACAGATGTTATTTTTACAGTCATTGTTCAAATGGCTCCAGTGAGCTGCATTTTCCCTAGCGCTCCTTTGACTCCTCATAGAGAGGATGAGTTATGGGTTTTTTATGTCTATGACAGGGTAGACAGGGTGGCAATGGTGATGATAATTTAACTCATAATCATATCTTAAACTATCTTTTGGAAGTTGAGTAACAATTCAACAAAATACAAAGAGCCAGCTTCAATTTGAGAGTCCTAGATTGGCAAAGTTCTTCCCTAACACTGTGGCACAGAGCCATGAGATTTTCCATGCCTTATTAGCAAAGAGGGAATCATCCCATTACACTCTATTTAGGATAAGTGGTAAGACAGAGGGGTCCTAGTGAAACTCACTCCCTCTCCCCAGGGTTAATCCAGGATCTGTTAAGGAGACACTGTGCAGGCTAAAGAGTATCTTTAAATAGACCAGCCTTGAGGATGTAAGTGATGATTTCTCCGTAACATCCAAGAGCACAGACAATTATTATGGAGACATTTTCATGAATTGGTATGGTGTGATCTAAATAATGTCACCTTTACTAGATATCCATCCTAGCTGGCTTCAAGAAAAATCAACATATAAGGAGAGAAAGTCTTTTTATTAGTTTAATAGGTAAAGGATTCCATGTGGATATGATTAATACAGTTTTATTTCCTGAATAGAACTTCTCTTCTGTAATATGTTAGTTATGAAGTAGGTTGTTAAATGAAGAATAAAAAGAAAAAATGGCATAATGAAAAAAACATGGAAAACACTCTGAATCTAGGCATACTGAGACTTGAGTTATAATTTGCCCTTTACTTATTGGCTCAGTTCTGGAACTTGTAAGCCTTATTTTCTTATCTCTAAATTTTACATAAAAATACGTACTTTCCAGGGCTAGTATAAGGATGGTGGAATTAGGGGCATTCAAATATAGTCTAAACAAATGAGTGTAATCTTTCCCTGTGTTTGCCTACTTATTGCTGTCCTAAATAGAATCTGCTACAGCCCCTCCACTATTCTTCACACCTTTCCTTTGGCTTGAATATCTGTTCATTACCTTCTTCCTCTAGCCTCCATTTCTTTTAAGTAGCCGCCTCCGAATACTCCAGAAAGGAAAAGCCTACTTTTACCTCTGAATTCCTAACATCCTCATTTCTGGAAACTTGCTGAATTTTGCAGTATGGGAGATCAGGATCTGTATCATGACCATTCTTTTCCTTCCATAATCTAGCATACTCCTTTCCTTCTGGTGGATATTTCATACCTGTTGCACCTTGACTGACTAATAACTGTTAATAAAAACTGAGAATAAACTGGGGGTTGATGGGGGGTGGGAGGGAGGGGAAAGGGGGTGATGGGCATCAAGGAGGGCACCTGTTGGGATGAGCACTGGGTGTTGTATGGAAACCAATTTGGCAAAAAAATTCAGGAAAAGAAAAATAAATAAATGAATAAATAAATAAGTAAAATTAATCTAAAGTATTTGCAGTTTAAGTGCTTTCACATATGTTCTTTCAATTTGGGAGAAAATAAAATTATTTAAAACAGAATGACTACTGATTATTGAGCACCTAATATATAATATGTAATGAGTGGGTTTTATACATATATGCAACAATCCTGATATGTAGATCTTCGTATCACAGATGAGGAATGCATACTTAAAGCAGTGAAGTAACAATCCCAGTGTCACACAGCTAATAAGCACAATGGCTGAGATTTAAGCCAGGTTCATATCTCAAAATTAAATTCTATATTTCACATCACGAAATGAAATACCCCCAAATTTTGTGATTTGATATCAGATCCTGATTCAGTGACAGAACCAGAACTAGAACCTAGGTCTCCTGGAAAAAGGAAATCAATACACGGAAGAGAGCAGAATGGGAGATCTGCATTTCAGCTCTAACCTAGGTGGACCAGTTGAGGCTACATAATAAAGAAGGTTGATGACTTTCTATAAGAACATATTCCCAGAGATCTATATCTGTGCCTAATGAATGTGCTTCAAGATACACATTGCTTTGCCTTATTCCCACTCTGAAAGGTAACGTTCTCTGAACTAAAGACAAGGATATAGAAGAATATCCTTAAATTCCTCATCAGTCGAGACACAGTTGGAGGAGGAGGCAAGATATTTTTAAAAGCCTTTCCAGGTTCTGATTAGTTTTGCATTTACACTGTGGTGCTGTGGGCCAAGAAAGAGCATTCATTCATAGAAAGATGAATAAACCCTGAAGAGAGGAAAACCACATGATCGCTTGCTTGGTGTACTGAAATAGCCTCCAAAAGTGGTGTCCTGCCTGCTCTCCTGCCATTTTGTAATCATTGTTCCACAGGACAGCCAGAATATTATTTTTAAATTTAAATAATTAGATGGTATCACTTTTTCTCCTTAAAATCCTCCCTGGTTCCCCAATTCACTTAATATCCTATTTAATATCCTTGCTTATCCTTTATTAGGCCTCTTCTTCAACATCTTTCCTTGACACACTGCTGACTCCATAGTCCTTTCCAAGCTTCTCCAACCAAAGAACCAAGGCCTAATTCACAGCGTGGGCTTTGCCTGTGTTGCATCCTCCATCTAGAATGTCCTCTCTACCCTTCCTTCAGATCTCAGCCTAAAATACGTCTTCTGAAAGGTGTTTCCCTAAACTCTCTCTAAATATGGATTCTCCTGTTGTACTGTCTAATACAAATGTGTGGTTTATTTTCTAGCACTTATAACAGTTTGTAATTATATACATTCGCTTGTTTATTTAACATTCCTCTTTCCCATTTAACTGAAAGCTCCATGAAGTTGAGGATATATATTGTAATATTTAACAATATCTATGAAATTTATATTTTATACATGACATACTATTTATATTGTATTTTCTATAATATATAAATTTATATATAACCATACTTTATATATACATGTAGCTTATTATATATCTGTATGCAGGTAAATGTACACACACACACATACACACATATATTTTAATATATAGTTTGTGGAACAAAACCAAAGACTTAGTAACTATTCATAAGATTAATAATTTAATAAGGAACTACCTGGAAGTTGCAAATATTTGCTACTTAAAGAGGTAATGTTCTCTTCTAGATATTCTATGAAACTAAATTCACCAAAAGCCAGGGTTAATTGGCATCGGTATACATCACTCCATCTCCTCCCAACTAATTATCCAGTGTCACAGCACCAAGGCTAAAGGACACGGAAAGCCTTTCTAAGGTGATTAAGAGCACATTGAGATTGCAACTTATCTCATCAACAAAATGATGTCCCAATAGGCATTATTTAGCAGTTGTAAAACCAATTAAGTATAACGGTAACACCCTTTGTAAAAACACCAAGAGTTTCTCTATCAAAGGGATGTGAGCACCATGCTAAAATGCAAGAATGAAGCAGAATACCACAGCATTGTTGAAAATATATGTAGTATGACTTCACTGTTGATTCGTCTTTGATTAAATTGTAAACCAGGTCTGTATTTTGTCTCATTTTCTATATGTCTGTTAAGTATTTTTAGCACTATTTCTGCTATGACTGCCCTTTATTGAATGCGTATTAACATATTGTGAATTAAATATCTATTATATAATACATCTTCAATGATATATCAAGCTATAAATATTTTCCCATGAAGAAAACTGGCCTCCAAGAACCTATTATCCTACAGTTTCTAATTGATAGAGATATCATTTAAACCCTGGACTATGTGTCCTAAAACCTCAAGATTCATAATTTAATTTCTTTAATTATTCTCATGCCAAAATATAAACTAGGTGCAAACATATTTTTGCTTTAAATTTACTTAAACAATCATTAGTGGTTAACATTTGTGGGTATGTGGTAATTTCACTTGCAGTAGTAATATGATTTAAATTCCAAATTCAGAATTTTATAAAACTGTCTCCTTTTTAAAAATTGAAGTATAATTAATATACAGTGGTATATTAGTTTCAAGTATACAATATAGTGATTGGGTAATTCTATACATTACACAGTGGTCATCTTGATATGTATACTCTTAATCACCTTTATCTATTTCACCCATCCTCCATCCACCTGCCCTCAGGCAAACATATTTGTTCTCTATTTAAGAGTGTAATTTTGTGTCTTTTTTGTTGTTGTTGTTCATATGTTTCTTAAATTACACATAGGAATGAAATTATATGGTATTTTTCTTTCTTTTTGTCTGACTTATTTCAGTTAGCATTATGCCTTCTTGGTCTATCCATTTATTGTACTTGGCAAGATCTTATTCTGTTTTATGGCTCATAATCCACTGTGTGTGTGTGTGTGTGTGTGTGTGTGTGTGTGTGTGTGTGTATGTGTTTGTGTATATAATAAGATGTAAGATGATATACATCACATATATATAATGTATATGATATGTATCTTCTTCATATATATTTATGATATATATCTTCTTTATCCATTCATCTATTGATGGACATGGGTTGTTTCCATATCATAGCTATTATAAATAATGCTGCCATAAACACAGGGGTGAATATATCTTTTCAAATTAGTATTTTCGTTTTCTTTGGGTAAATACCCAGTAGTGGAATTACTGGATCATATAGCATTTCTATTTTTAAATTTTTAAAAACCTCCATGCTGTTTTCCACAGTGGCTGTACCATTTTGCATTCCTACCAATAATGCATGAGGGTTCCTTTTTCTACACATCCTCACCAAAGCTTACTATTTTTGTTATGTTGATTCTAGCCATTCTGACAGGTGTAAGGTAATATCTCATTGTGGTTTTGATTTGCATTTCCCTGATGATTTATTATTTGGAAAATATTTTTACATGTTTGCTGACCATCTGTATGTCTTCTTTGGAAAAATGTCTATTCAGGTTCTCTGCCCATTTTAAAATTGGATTATTATTATTATTTGGTGTTGAGTTGTCTAATTTATTTATGTATTTTGAATATTCACCTCTTACTGGATATATTATTTGCAAATATCTTCTCCCATTCAGTATGTTGCCTTGTTGTTTTGTTGATGGTTTCCTTCACTGTGCAAAAGCTTTTTATTTTATTTTGCTGTGTTTCCACTAGTTTAACTTTGCTTTTGTTTTTCTTGCCTCAGGAGACATATATAGAAAAATGTCAAAGAAATTGCTGCTTGTGTTTTCTTCTAGGAGTTTTATGATTTCAGCTATCATATTTAGGTCTTGAATCCAATTTTATGCAAATATAAAATTATATTTTCTTCCTGAATTACTTTCTACCACTGTAGCTCTCTTCATGACATGTTTTTTTTTTTAACCTATGAAAAGTATAATTATTCTTTAATGAATTTCCAGTGAAATTAGATCATAGGTGAGATTTCAGAACTAAAGTTCTATTTTTTAAAAAGTGCATAATGATAATTCAACATGCAAAATGCTGGGATCAGTATCAATTAACTTATCTTTGAGTTGGCATTAGTGGGGCTTAGTTAAGATAGAGTTATGGCAAAAGTAATCACTGAGTGCATAGTACTCTTTCCCTTTGGGGATGGGTGTATGTTTTATAAAGAATAAAATCAATAAATATTTACAATAAAAAATAAAGTTATATACAAATACATTACATACAACCTCAAAGTTCTGTCGACTCTATTATTCTTTAGATAAAACTAGTGTAAATTGTTTTCTTTGGTGTGTGTGTGTGTGTGTCTATGTACCAAAGTTATATATAATAATTTGCATATTTTGAATTTTTTTTTTCTTCAACGTTTTTTATTTATTTTTGGGACAGAGAGAGACAGAGCATGAACGGGGGAGGGGCAGAGAGAGAGGGAGACACAGAATGGGAAACAGGCTCCAGGCTCCGAGCCATTTGCCCAGAGCCTGATGCGGGGCTCGAACTCACGGACCGTGAGATCGTGACCTGGCTGAAGTCGGACGCTTAACCGACTGCGCCACCCAGGCGCCCCAATTTGCATATTTTGTATATATACATATACACATTGATATTAGAATAGGAAATAAATGTAAAACAAAGGAAGAGTATTACCTCATTTAATTTTGTATCGGGGTGAAGAAGGCATAGAAGAAAAAGGAAGGTCAAAAATGGAAAAAGAATATAGTTTTGGTGACTGAATAGATTTGACTTATGAGGGAGAGGAAGAAATTAAGAATTGCCTTATTGGTTACATTAACCTTTATCAAGATATAAATTGCAAGAATGAGTTCAGAGAAAAGATTGTGGATAATGTTTAGAGCATGATACCTTTGGGGTAGTTGGCATTACAGGTGGAAATTTTTATATACCAGAGGTAGAGAACAAAAACAAGGTAAATGTATCATGGAAGTTATTAATTAGGTTTATTTTTCACTTTTACTTTGAGAAAAATCAAAAATGTATTACACAGTTAAAAACTGATTGGCTTCCCTATAATGGATGTCCGTAAATAATGAATGAGGCTTGGTTTGTCCAGTGGCTATGTGATGATATCACATTCTTTCCGCTTGGCTGTCTTTATTCTTAGCTTTATCTTAAGGCTGGTCACTGCCAGTAGCAATCAAGGCTATACTTTGTGTTTTTCATATTAACTAGAGAGAAATAAAACAACTCGATTATCATCAAAAGATCCTAAGGTTCAATTTGTTTGAGTCAACGGAGGTCATGTGTAACTTCCTGAACCATAATGGGCATTAGTGAATGCTTTGGGTCCTCTGAGTAAATGGAGTGTCAGTGGAGGTTTGTTGGTGATTTCTTGGTTGGCTCAGATGTAATAAGGCCTATTCCTGGAGCTGAGGTCAATTTCCAACTCAGCAGTTCCTATGTAATGGATGTGTGGGAGGAATAGATTGTGAGACATATAGTACTGTGTCCATTAGAGAAGTTAAGCGTTGTATAGACTTTCAACGATTGTGTGAGCGCTAAATAAATGATCATCAATGTATTTAATAATTAGCAATTTACTGCCTTTGAAGAAAGAAGCTGAAATCAGGGTGTACTGGGTTAAAAATTAACAGAAACACATGTGAAGAAGTGGATACAGTGATTCGGATCACTCTTCTAGGAATTATGGCTGTTGGAGGAGGGAGAAAGGAGGGTGGTGGCTAAAGGGGTACCATAAGAGATTAATATGGAATAATTAATTCAAACAATTGAAGAGAAGAAGAAAATACCCATTATATTTGAACTAAAATCATATTTTCTCAATTCTCAGAAGTTATTTCACTTCATGATAAGATATCATTTTAAGAATTACTCATACTCATAAGTTAGTGATTAGTTCTGATGTTAGTATTGTTAAAATCTTGCTTCATTTCAACATCAATATGTAGTGAAACAACATCCTTTGCTTCCTCCCATGAGAATATGATAAGACTGTTCTCTCAGGAATCATGAGGGGCTCAATTTGATAATGTGTGTAAAGTCCCTAGCACAATCTTTGGCATTTAGTAGTACTCAATAAATGTTTTTCTTCAGTCCATCTCCGTTCTCTGAGTCTCACTGATAAAATAAAGAAACTAAACTAGATTATCTCAAAGATCTAAAAGTCAGTTAGCCTATGTTTTTAATTTAAAAATATATTTAAGAGCCAAAGAAAGTTTAACCAGGGAGACAAGCAATTTGAAAGCATCCCCACTGTATAAGCTGGAGATTTTTCTGCTGCATCTGATGGTTTGAGGTTTATGAATTGCCTTGGTTAGCCATGACTCTTTATGATGTGTCCTGTTTCTACAATGTCCAAACATCTCTGAGTTAATTAATAGGAGAAAAACATTGGTTGCCTTTCAGATGGTCTTTTTGTCTCCTTTTATTATACGCTACTTTTGATCTTTGGCTATTATTATTGCATAATATATTTTTCAAGTAAAAGATGTTTGCATGTATTTATGAAAAATTAAAATTATATGTTTCCCCAAGAAATGTATATACAACAGTCTACTAGTCTATGAGTAAAATAACCAATAATCTCCTATTCTGAGTTCAGATCTGTGGTCTTAAGTTAATACATGAATACATGGTATACTCTTGGTTTTGAACCATTCCTTTCCCCCATATATTATCACAAGCATCTTGCATTCCAAGTAAGTAATGGTCACTGTATATTATTATAAAGTTAATGCATCTTAGGATCATTTTGGTTTGTGTTGTACATCATCCTAGGCAGAATTGTCAGCTTTGTGCTTGCAGCTGCTCTCAATCTGTCATCATAAATGATAAAAGAGCTTTGGAGTCTTATTTTCTATTGTACATTATTGTCACTACAAGAATGCAAGACCAGCATATCTTGGCTTGCTCACAAGAGCCTTTATGAAGATAAGAACTTTACTAGAGAAGCAGGGAAACTTTACATTTATAAGTAAATAAATAAAACTGTAAATCTGTGAAAGTTTTGGCTTAATCCCTTGGGAGTTAACATAAAGCTTCATTCTTACATACAGGTCTCAATTTAATTTTTCAGTTATTTTTAATTTCCATGATTCTTGGTCTCTGAAGTAGAACTGGTATAATTTCTCAAATGGATATTTTTCAACACTTGTCAGAAAATGTGAAATAAAAAATAGTGAACAACAGTTCTCCATAGATTTCTCACATTTCTGAATGCCTTATGAGCAAGGCATTCACTTCCACCAATTCTGGACTATTTTTTCCAAGGATTATTTCTATAGCAAGTGGTCATGGAAGTAGAGATTATATCTCTTTCTGGAGTAAATGTCAGGTTTGCTTAGTGTCTCTCTCCAAAGCAAATGTCAAGAGTGCTTATTGTCCAGTATAATAAAAACATCTGTCTCTAGAGCACAGGGTTGACATGTTACTGCCTACTATAAAAATTTGGGGTTTCCTGTGCATAGGATTCCTCTCTTGTAATGCAACCTAGTGAGTATACAGGCATTTATCTGCATCTGTCTCTCTTGTTCCTGAGAATTTAGGGGTGAAGAATGGAAGTAAGTTGTAGCTCATGATATTTGTTGTACCATAAGAAATAAAATCTATTGTTTCCGTTCCTGGACTCTTATTTCTTCTGCCAGTTTCTTCTATGGAACTTTGACAGGTTATCTTGTTTGATTATAAGTGAGGTAGGATCAAGAATTTTCACAATTCTTGACAATATTTGTAAGACAATGAAGCAGCTTCTGAAGATTTCAGTGAAGAGTTTATTTTAGGAAGCCAAATTCAGCCAAAACAAACAGCTAACAAAAACACATGCTAAGTTATGTTTCTTTCTCTACTATTCTTGATTTTTGAAAATATATTTGCCAATAGGTTTTATGTAGTATCAGGTATGTTTTATTGTTACGAGAGGAGCCGCATCAATATTGTCATGGAGGGAATACAATCTTTGGAAAAAATATTAAGATATTTCCAAAGAAACCAGTGTGTGTGTGTGTGTGTGTGTGTGTGTGTGTGTGTGTGTGTAAAATTTACTCTAAGTGACTGTTTATTCTGGAGAATATAAATAATACTTAAAATGGATATTAATCGTGTACATGTCTTTATTTAACTTTATGTGCAGAGAAATGCATTTTAGGCCTTCTTGAAACTGATTTAGACAGACTAGGTATTAGGTTAGAGATCTGTGATTCTATATCCTTATTTTATTTTAATGGACTATTAGTACTTGATGAAAGTTGTAATGACTTAAATTTTACTTTTATATTTATTTGGTAGGCTATTTTTTGTCTACTTAGTATAGGTAACTTCCTCCAGTCTAACTTTTAAAATTTTAATAAAACTCTAATTTTATTCTGACAATCCACCACTCTCACATGATCATACGCTTCATTAGGCCATGGCAATTCTGTTTCCCTTACTAATGCTTTGTCTAGGTATGGGTATTTGAAAATGTTTAGATTAATGTCTGAGGGGAATCTTGGAGCACTTCTGAAAATGCCTCTCTTACTCTAAAAAAGAAATATGGAAGGAGGTGCTCTCTTCTCCTTCCAGTATGGTGTGGTGTATGGAATTGCAATAGCCATCTATCAATATGGGGACTATTAGTCTGAGGTTTTCATGGTATGATAGTAATCTAGTGAAGAATGCAAAGGATTTCGGTTATTGATGATGTCAAGTCACTGGACTCACCAACTCTAGGGCTAATTATCCAGGCATGGTATACATTACATGAGATAATGAATTTCTTTACTGTTAAAGCCACATGAATATAATTTTATAGATCTCTTATGGGAAATTGTGTGTGTCAGGTATGTGTATAGGAAATAGAAAAGGGACTAAAGGTGCTAAAGGGACCTAGTAAAAATCTGACCAAGCTGAAGACAAAGCTAAAATTAACAAGGTCATTTTTAGGTCTATAATAGTCTTATCACATAAGGAACTTCATTAGGTCTGCATACTCCCAAAGATGATTTCTTGTTAATCATCCTAATTAGCTTCTGCAAAATAGTAAATAATATTAGTGTTTAAATTCTATACATTTTTTAATAGTGTTGAATCTTTTATTCATGAAGAATCTTACTTGAATCCCAGTATTTCAAGTGAATTGAGGGAAAGCTGTATTGGCTTAGACATAGGCAGTAAAATGGAATTTTGCTTCTTACTCATTTTATGCATCCATATTTAGGGTTGTTCCATGGAACCCCTAGAGCTTAATATGAAAATCACTGCTAAGTGGAAATTTGTGCCTGGGATTCTTGTTACAAACTTAAGACAAAATTAAACTTTACCTATGAGCCAGTGAGTTTATGCTAGCTAGCATTATGTGTCTAGCATGTCCTCACTAAATATGCTTAAATGATGGTGACAATTTCAGTATCACAACTAATAATTCATTTTTCAAAGTTGGAATAGAAATGATATCTTTTGTATTATATTGATTTTAAAACGTATCCTTAATGTGATGGCTTACTTATAAGACCAATCAGGTAATAGCAGATTTCAAAGAAAGCAACTGATCAAAATTTCTTTATTGTAGTGAAGTGTGAGAATAAATGCTTTCATATAGAGCATAATTTCAGGTGAGAGACAAAGAGTGTGAATGGTAAATAAAAACAAAACAGTCAAACAAAACCAATTTTTTTTTTCACCTTGGAGCAAATCTGCCTTTTATAAACTGTCAAAAAGGAAGCTTTAGGAATTGGCCTCTACCATAGGTAATCAGACTTGTCTCTAAACAAAACAATTCCTGTTGGATATGAAGGAGGAAATTAAAAATGCCTAGCACTTGACATTTATTTCTGCATTGGTTAAAGTAAGCAAAGCGACATTCTATTGAATGTGAAGAGATGCTGAGTAAGTAAACAGGGGCGATTTAGAACCATTCATCTCTAGTATTTTATTCAATTTACAATCTTGCAAAGAAATCAATAGGCCTAGTTCTCTTCTTGTCTCCCCTCATTCTGCTAGCCTCATGCCATTAATCTGAGTTTAATGGGCACAGTAGCTTCAATGGAGGTTGTCTTTAAGGTAATGTAGCCATTCATCCCCGGAATCACTAATCTCTGTGCTTGGGCAATATGGTACTCTTGTTTTCTCAGACCCTCTGGAGACTAGCTAATGCTCTAGTTTCTTATAGCTAAAATTCTCCCTATTGTCCACTGAAAACTTTCAGATCAACTCTGCTTTCAGCCTTGAGACACAATAAATTTGTGAAAGTGAAGAGAAAATAGTCAGAGTCTGTGGTCCAACTGTCAGAGAGGACGTGACCAGTGAAGATAAGACAACAAAGAAATAGTTGACATATCAGGGTCTGCTTCACAAGCAGTTAAAACTAATTAACAACAGTAATAGTCATTGATCACTCAGTGCTTATTCTATGCCAAAATCTGGGTTAAGCAATTATGCGTTATCTCTTTTAAATTCAGACACTGAATAATTTTTTTTTCAGCTGCTCTCAATGTTTTGCCTGCTTGGCACCCTCAAATTTCTCCCCATTGAGCTTAGTTTTAAATCAAAGCTACTTTTTCACATCTAGAAATCCTTGATTCCCTGGACTGTGCTTAACTCTCTGACCTCAACTTCCACTACTCTCTTTCTTGCTCACTAGACTGTGGCCTCACTGTCCCAACCCCCTTCTTTGGGGATTTTATACCTGCTCCCTCTTTCCAGAAATATCTTTCCCCAAATATTTACAGGATTCAGGTCTCATCTGCCAGGTCTCTGCTCAGTTACTATCTCCACAGGAAAGTCTTCCTGATCACCCTCTTGAAAAGGGCTTGTCTTCTTTTGCACATTGTTTATCACCCAAATGATACCATTCCAATCAATGTCTAATTCCAAAATAAAACACTATCAAAGAAGTATTAGCTCCACAAGGCAAGATTTTTGTATCTGGTGTTTATTAATGTACTTCTAATGCCTAAAACAATGTCAAGAAGGCATTACTCTTCAAAGAAATATTTATTGAGTGAATGTTTAATGGAATACATAAATAAGGCATTCCAAATGATGATGATATCATTATTCTGCTTTTCACAGATAAGAAAAAAATAAGAGTACTTGAGTTATGTTATTTTTTCAAGGTCATAATGACTGGCAAGGGTTAAAATTGTGTATCAATTTACCTCTGCCTAGCTTTCATTCCTTTAACTCTGTTTTGGTTATTTGTTGTTGCCATGTTTTGGTTAATATGAAAATATGTGACTCTGAACATCTTTATATATTTTTTCTGGTGAATAGGTACAAGGATTCTCTAAGATTTATATGTAGGATAGAAATAGCTGGATCATACTGTGTTCATCCTGTTTTTTCAAGTTTATTTGAGAGAGAGAGAGCAAGCGAGCACACAAGCAGAGGAGGGGCGGAGAGGGAGGGAGAGGGAGAGAATCCAAAGCAGGCTCTGCACTGTCAACAAGGAGCCCTACGTGGTACTGAGCTCATGATCAGAGAGATCATGACTTGAGACAAAATCAAGAGTTGACTGCTTAACCGACTAAGCCACCCAGGTGCCCTAGTCTTCACTTTTTTTAGGTGCTAGATAATGCCAGTTTTCCAAAATGGTTGTACCACATTTTACTCCTACCAGAAATGCATGAACTTTCATCTTGCACTTCAGCAGTACTTTAATGTTCTTTTTTCAAAACTGCAATGAATTTTTGGTAGTATTTTTATTTTTAATTTTATGTCATTAGGGGCTCGTGGGTGGCTCAGTTGGTTAAATTGCCAACTCTTGATTTCAGCTCAGGTCATGATCTCACAGTTTGTGGGATCCAGCCCTGCATTCTCAGGCTCTGTGCTGACAGTGCAGAGCCTGCTTGGTATTCTCTGTCTGTCTGTCTGTCTGTCTCTCTCTCTCTCTGCCCCTCCCCTGCTTGCTTTCTTGTGCATGCATACACATGCATACACATTTTCTCTCTCAAAATAAATATATAAGTATTTAAAAATATGTGTGTCATTAAACATTTTGTAATACTTTATTTTCTTATGCTATGTTTGGTATTTTCAGTATTTGAAATTCTTATTGTTGTCATCTTTGTTTGCACTACATATTTCCTTGTATTTGTTTTAAATGTGGATGTAACAGTGCTCATCTGGACTCTGTATTTGAGAACTCTTAGAAGCTGGGTTTGAGAGTGTGTCTCTACAGTGAGGATTTGCTTTTGCTTTCTGTAGGCTTCTGTGTCATGAAATAAAGTAAATTCAAACTCCAAATCCATGTAAGGCCAGTTCTTTGATTACAGGTACTAAAGGAAGACTTGTATATCAACTCATGTCCCATGTCAACATTTTTTTTTTCTGTACGTATTTGTAGATGGCCTCTGGCCTACATTTTTTACTTAAGTTATTTGTCAGTTACTTATTTGTCAGTCTCCAAATTTTGCAGAATCTTAAGTCTGTCTCCCCATACCGTGCAGGGCCAAGATCTTTTCTCTTGTTAGGTCTTGTTAAAATTCTTGCCGTTTGATTAGAGCTTTCTGCAGTTTTTCTGATGGCATTTGCAGTTTCAAAGTTATCTTATAACTCTGGCTAGCATTTCCCTCTTATGCATTGGTTTGAATAAATTTCTTTTTTCTGAGTTCAGTTCTGCCTGGGTGAGGATTTTGTCTTATACAGTATTGCTATGTATTTTGCTTTTTTAAAAAATTGTTTTAATTAAATTTTTTTATTTATTCATTTTTGAGAGAGACAGAGTGTGAGTGGGGGAGGGGCAGAGAGAGAGGGAGACAGAATCTGAAGCAGGCTCCATGCTCTAAGCTGTCAGCACAGAGTCTGACTTGGGGCTCGGACTCAGGAGCCATGAGATCATCACCTGACTTGGAGTCAAATGCTTAACGGTTAAGCCACCCAGGCTCCCTGCTATGTATTTTGAATGGGAAAGTGTTTTAAGTCATGTAAACTTCCATAGATCTCCATACCATATTTTGTTGGTAAACCTAATTATGCTTTTCCTCCTTTATTCACTTCTGAAAACTTAATACCAACGAATAAAGCTTAAACAATACATTGGAAGTATAAATATCACTAACCTTAGAAGTATTTTTTAAATTGAGCCCATATGAAGACATAGATACATCAAAGTTTATATATCTAACATGAATATATTTAAAATCTCATTATTAATAATTCCCTTTTTCCTTTCCTCCAAATATTCAAAATCCTACTATGTTTGGTGACATTATATTTGGGCTATGGCTTTTGATTGATATCAGCCATTTTTAAAAATTGTTTTAATGTTTATCCATTCTTGAGAGAGAGACAGAGACAGAGTATGAGCAGGGGAGGAGCAGACCGAGAGGGAGACACAGAATCCAAAGCAAGCTCCAGGCTCCCAGCAATCAGCACAGAGCCCGATGTGGAGCTCAAACCCATCAATGGTGAGATCATGAATTGAGCTGAAGTCTGACGCTTAACCGACTGAGCCACTCAGGTGCCCCGATATCAGCCATTTTGAATTTATCCTCAATCTCTTACTTTTGCTTTCCTATGTTTCCCCTTTTTTCCTTTTTCTATAGGTTCTGACAGAAGTCCTGAATTTTATCACAGCTCTAGTGTTTCACTTTTAAAATTTGGCCATCATAATTTTGATTGCCAAGGATTTTTCCCCTTTTTAAAACCAGCCAATTCTTACTTTATACAAGCATTATCTTTTTAATTTTTTTTTGAGTTTATATATTTATTTTGAGAGAGAGAGAGAACATGAGCAGGGAAGGGGCAGAGAGAGAATCCCTAGCAGGCTCTGCACTGTCAGTGCAGAGCCGGATGCAGGACTCAAACTCACGAACCGTAAAATCATGACCTGAGTTGAAAACAAGAGTCAGACGCTTAACTGACTGAGCCACCAAGGCACCCCAACATGAGCATTATCTTTAAAAATAATCTCTTTGAACATACTAGTTAGAATCTTTTCAAGTACTTCTTTTTCCCAGTATGTTTTATTTCGTTCGTGCGGTATTTTCGCAATCACATCCTGATTGCCAAAATTGGGAGGACCCCCTATCTGCAGATGCAGGGATTTCTAGGAAAATTTCTCTGATTTGTTATAATGTATTTCTCTAGCTTCAGCCCAGTGTCAAACCTCACCACTGAGTGTCGGTTGGATGGAAAGGGCTTTGGGAGGCTACAGGATCAGGTATTTCAAGTCACTAATTTCTTCCCCCTCTCTTTTTTCACCTATACTTGTAGATTCTTGGGGAATCTCCATCAATGAAAACTTTCCCAGATTGACTACAGCCTTATCATTACAGGGCTCTGAGCTGAGATTCACTGTGTTGCAGTATTTCAGTCGATTTGACACTTATCTGTATGTCAGTTCATAGAAACTCTTCAAAATTTTTGATATTCTTATGGTATGGCCTTCCCATTCTTAGACTTTCTTAGCTACCTGTATTTAGTTGTGCTAGTCATGTGAATGAGGTTTGGAGAGAAATAAAAACTAAACGTTTGAGTTTTTTCCATTTTATTAAAATGTAATTATTAAAACTCCGTCCTACAAATAGAATTTTATTATTGAGCATTTGGTGGAATATGGGCATCTAATGCCACAACATCATGTGCTAATCTTTGAACAAACTTCAAGTAACTATTCTTTGAAAGCAGACATTGTACAAATATTGTGAAGAACAGCACAAAGTGCAGTGAAAGCACAAGTTAATAAACACTTTGAATTCATATCAATAAATCCATAGTACTCTTTAATTTTTGAATGTAAGGCAATTTTAAAACTAAGTTTCAAAGAAACTTACAATGGCATTTACTTACCTTGATAAAAAGATTTTAACATCATTCTGAAAGAGTAAAGAGGTGGGACCATAGAAGTCAATTCTGACCAGAAATGAGTAACAAGGGGATTACTCTTTCTGGGGCGCCTGGGTGGCTCAGTCAGTTAAGCGTCTGTCTTCAACTCAGGTCATGATCTCATGGTCCGTGGGTTCAAGCCCCGTGTCGGGCTCTGTGCTGACAGCTCAGAGCCTGGAGCCTGTTTCAGATTCTGTGTCTCCCTCTCTCTCTGCCCCTCCCCTGCTCATACTCTGTCTCTCTCTGTCTCTCAAAAATAAATAAATGTAAAAAAAAATTAAAAAAAGGGGATTACTCTTTCTTGTATAAATACATTATATAATTATAATAGCTAAAATATGTGGTATTTTCATTATAATAGACAGTTGAAATAACCCAGAAATAAAATTTATTTCAGGATGCTTTATTCATCAATAGATAAGAGCTAGAAGTGGTTAGAAATCACAACAAAAAGCTAATTGATATTAACAAGTTTGACATAAAGAATGCTGAATAGTGGGCGCCTGGGTGGCTCAGTGGGTTGATCATCCAGCTTCAGCTCAGGTCATGATCTCACGGTGAGTTCAAGTCCTTTGTGGGGCTCTGTGCTGACAGCTCAGAGCCTGGAGCCTACCTAGGATTGTGTCTCCCTCTGTCTCTGCCCCTCCCCTGCTCATGCTCTGTCTCTCTGTCTCTCAAAAATAAATAAACATTAAAAAATACTTAAAAAAAGAATGCTGAATTGCAAGAAGGCATTAGGGAAGAATATTTACCAAGTGTCTTGTAGAAAAATCTTTCTAGGCTTACAAGCAAAAGAAGAAATCAGAGGAAAGGAACCAAAAGATTTAAAGCATCATTGAAAAGTTAAAAATATAAACAACAGATTTGGAAATTATGTGTAATTATTTAAATAGTAAATATGAAGAAATAGAGCTAAATAAGGAAAATGGATGTATGTAGAAAGGATAGGAATGTGATATTAACAAATAAACTGGAACACAAATATAGTTGAAATATTTGACACAACCTAATTACATAAATGCAAGTAAAAGCCATTTAAGGGTACTGTTTAAAATAGTCGTACTGTTTTAATTTTGATATTATTTGTATACAGTAAAATACACAGGGTTTTTAAGTATATATTTTGACAAATTCTACAAATTTTTCTGTGACTGTGATTAGACATGTGATATGATATGACATGTGATAGTCTCATCCCAACCAACATAGAATATTACCATTGCCCCAGAAAAGTCCCCTCATGTCCCTTACTAATTAATCCCTTCCCTTTCTCAGAGGCAACACCTGTTTTTGTTTTATCACCATAGCTGAGTTGGAACTCATACGAAAGGGATTATATTGTATGCATACCCCCATCCTACGTTCTTTTACTCAAAATAATGCATCAATAGTTTATTCCTTTTAATTGCCGAATATTATTCCCACTTTATGGATCTACCTAAATTTCTTTTTTTATACATTTACCTGTTAATAGCCATTTTGGTTATTTTGTTTACTATTATGAGTAAACTTTCTCTATACATTGATGTGTTTTCATTCTTCTTGGCTAACTACCTAGCAGTGGACTTTCTGGGTTATTGTTGGTATGTGTTTGACGCTATGAGACACTGCCAAACAACATAGCCAGAGTTTTTATTGTTTCACATCTTCAACAGTACTTACTATTTTCACCTTTTAAACCTTGACCTTTATGGTGGGTTTGATTACATCTTATTGTGGATTCAATTTGCATTTTCCTTGATGGCTGAAACTGTGGAACATATTTTCATGTAGTCACTAGCCATTTCTGTATTGTCATTTGTAACTTATTGAAGATTTTTGCCCAATTTTTTTATTGTTGTCTAGCATTTTATTAATGACTGTTAGGAGTTCTTACATAATTTAAATACAAATTCTTTGTCAGGCAGATATTACAGGTACTTGGTGTCAGTTTACAGATGACTTTTCTTTTATGTAAGTGTTTTTTTGAAAAAAAACCTGATGGCTTAGATTTTTAAAAGTCGAATGTGTCAAATTTTCCTTTTACATTTAGAGCTTTTTGAATTTCTAACGAATATATTCCTACCCCAAGTTCACAAAGAGATTCCTTATATTTTCTTCCATAACCTTTATAGTTGACATTTATACATTTAGGTCTGCAATCAATATTGAATTAATTTTTCTAAATGTTATGAGGTAGGGGTTGAGATGATGGCGCTTTTTTCCCCTATGTCGATAACAAGTTGTTTCAACACTGTTATTGAAACAACTATATTTTACCCACTTAATTACCTTGCCACCATTGTCAAAAATCAACTGACTGGATTTCTATGGACATATTTCTGTACTCTGTACTTGTTTTATTGATCTATTATCTATCCTTATGCCAGTACCACACTGATGTAATTAGTGTAGCTTTATACTAAACCCTGAAATCCCACACAGTGTTCTTCTCTTTGAAGATTATTATGACTATTCTAAGCTTGAAAGATAAGCTTTTTGAATTTTAAAATAGTTATATATTTCCAGAAAAGTTGCAAATAGTAAAGGAGGTTTCCCATATATGCCATTCACAAATTTTCCAATTATTAACATCTGACATTACTATGGTACGTTTGTCACAACTGATGAGCTAAAATGGATACATTACTATTAATTAGAATTTAGAGTTTATTCATTTCCTTAGATTTACCTACTCTCCTTTATATGTTCCAGAATAATATTGGGATGCCATATTACATTTAATTGTCATGTCTCCTTTGGCTCCTGTAGGCTGATTTTTTTCTGACTTCCTTTGCCCTTATTGCAGATGATATTCACAGTTTTTAGTAGTACTGGTGGATATTTTATATAATGGTCCTCAGTTGGGCTGTCTGATGCTTTCCCCATGATTAGAACAGGGTTTCATTCATTCATTCATTTGAGGCAGATTAGAGAGATTAAGTGCCCTTCTCATCACATTATATTAAGAGTACATGCTCTTAATATGACTTGTCATTGTTGATGCTAACTTTGATCACTTGGATGAGGTAATGATTGTCAGGTTTCTCCACTGTAAAGTTATTCTTTCTTTCCTCTTTCCATACTGTGCTCTTTGGAAGGAAGTTAGTAAATGCAAGCTATGTTTAAGAGTTGGGAAGTTTTGCTCCATCTCTGTTAGAGCTGATATTGTAGGACTTTATTCACTTTCATATAAATGTGAAATTAAAGTTGAAATATCTACCAAAAACAAACAAACAAACAAAACACTATTGTTTCAACTGTGATTCCATTGAATTTGTAGGCAAATTTGGAGAATTGACATCTTAGCTGTATTGATTCTTCCACTCAATGATATCTGTATCTTTCCATTTCTTTTGGTGTTTTAAAATTCCTTTGATCAGTGTTTTATGACTTTAAGTATAGAGAACTTACATATTTTTCTTTAAATGTACTTCTCTGTGTATTCTTTTCTATGCTGCTTTTAATGTATTTTTCTAGTCTTTTCTATTTTTTAGGATCTACATTACAACCTTGGGAAGGTGTGTTAAAAATGGGTAACCTCACCTTTATCCTGATGTTAGGAGACAGTCATTAATTATATCAAGATTTAGTATATTTCCAGTAGGGTAATGCTTTTCAGTAGGTTGAGGAAGTTTATTTATTTATATATTTATTTATTTAAAAAAATTTTTTTTTCAACGTTTATTTATTTTTGGGACAGAGAGAGACAGAGCATGAACGGGGGAGGGGCAGAGAGAGAGGGAGACACAGAATCAGAAACAGGCTCCAGGCTCTGAGCCATCAGCCCAGAGCCTGATGCGGGGCTCGAACTCCCGGACCACGAGATCGTGACCTGGCTGAAGTCGGACGCTTAACCGACTGCGCCACCCAGGCGCCCCGAGGAAGTTTATTTATATGCACAGAAATTTTTATTGAATGAGTGTAGAATTTTGACAAATGCCTTTTCCATAACTACTGAGGTGAACATATGTTTCTTTTTTGTTCTCTTGAGGTCTAATTTACATTGATTTTTAAATGTTAAACTGTCATTCCTGAATAATACATACTACTACTTAACATATTAATCTTTTAATTTTTAATATATTTTATTTGATAAAATTTTAAAGATTTTTATTTTTCTGCTTATGAATTATATTAGTTTATAATCTTCTCTTATTATAATATTTGGAACAAGTATTATGATGGCTTCAAAAAAATCAACTGAGTAGTATTCCCTTCCTCCATTAGATAATTGTTTTTAACCTTTTATTTTTTCTAATAGAAGCATTTAAAACTATTAATTTACTACAGTTATAGCAGCATCTCACAAATTTTGCTCTATTTTGTTTTCATTATGATTTCATTTAAATTATTTTTAAAATTCCCCTTGTGATTTCCTCTTTGACTTATGAATATTATTTTTAAAGTATATTTTTACTTATATAACAAGTATTTAAATATTTGGGCTTTATATTTTTCTTTTTATTTCTAATGTAAGAGTTTTGTAGTTATAAAATATGCTTTTTTTTTAGCCTATCTATTTATTTTGAGAGAGAAAGAGAGCACAAATGGGGAAGGGAAGGGATAGAGGGAGAGAGAGAGAGAAAGAGAGAGTCTCAAGCAGGTTCTGTACTATCAGCATGATGCCTAATGCAGGGCTTGAACTCATGAACCATGAGATCATGACCTGAGCCAAAGTCAAGAGCCAGGCAAGCACCCCTAAAATATGCTATTTCAGTCATATGAATTTTATTATTTTATGCCCCAGCATGTGGTCTATCTTTGTGAAAAATCCATGAACTTGAAAAGAATGTTGTGGTCTGTAGTTACTCGATGGAGTATTTTATAGTTACAATTGGTTTGTAGTGTTATTCAAAACTAAATAGTTGCTGAGTTAAAGGTACTTGTTCTATCAATTACTGAGAATGAAGTGCTAAAATTTTCAAATATGATTGCATATTTTCTGTTTTTCCCTTTATTTTTGTTTCATACATTCTGAGACTCTACTTTTTTAAAAAGTCTATTTATTTTGAGAGAGTGTATGCTCTCACACAAACAACGGAGAGGCAGACAGAGAATCCCAAGAAGGCTCTGCACTGTTAGCGCTCTCAGTCAGTCTTACCAACCAGGAGATCATGACCTGAGCCCAAATCAAGTCAGTTGGTTGCTCAACTAACTGAGCCACCCAGGCTCCCCAGAGACTCTATCAGGTGTGTAAAAATGTAGAATTGTTAGATCTTTTTTTTTTTTTTAATTTTAATTTTTTTTTCAACATTTATTTATTTTTTTTGGGACAGAGAGAGACAGAGCATGAACAGGGGAGGGGCAGAGAGAGAGGGAGACACAGAATCGGAAACAGGCTCCAGGCTCTGAGCCATCAGCCCAGAGCCCGACGCGGGGCTCGAACTCATGGACTGTGAGATCGTGACCTGGCTGAAGTCGGATGCTCAACTGACTGTGCCACCCAGGCGCTCCTAGAATTGTTAGATCTTGATGTACTGCCCTTTCTGTCAGTATGGGATGATTTTTAATCTGGTAATACAGTTTATCTTAAACACTACCTTCCTGATTCTAATATAGTCATATCAGCTTTTTTACACTTGATGTTTCCATGGTAACTTTCCTCCTTTATACCTGGTTTCTGTGAGATGATCTTTTTCATTTAAGCCTAAACAATACCATTTAGCAATTTTCTCTGGGCAGCATGTATTCTCTGGTTTTCATTGATTAGAAAATTGTTCCATGATTCCTTTAATTTTGAAAAAAGATAGTTTCTGTAGATATAGAACTTTAGATTTTTAGTTTCTTTTTTCTTTTTCTTTTCTTTCTTTTTTCTTTCTTTTTTTTGTGTAAAAGCTGTTTTGTATTTTTCAGTTCTTTTTAGGGTTGTTTTTAGGTATGTTTTTGTTTTTTTTCTCTGATTACTTTTAATACTTGCTGTATTTACATTTTAACAATTTAGGTTTGCTCTTTTTCTACACATGGTTTTCTGTTTTTATCTTGCTTTCAAGATGGATCTGTCAATGCCATTTGTTTACAGTTTGGGAAAACTTTGACTAATTATCATCTTTTTTCTGCCTCTTCCTTGCTCTTATTTCCTTATTTCCTTATTTCTAGGAGTCTGGAAATCAGACTGCTTGACCATCTTACAGGCCATTTGGGATCTCCTTATTGTTTTCAATTTTTTTTTCTCGTTTTACTTCTGTTTGGATATCTATCAACTAACATTCAAATTTGCTGATACTTTGTTTTATTTTATCCAATATACTCTCAGTTACACCTAATGAATTTTGATTCTAGGAATTAATGTTTTCAGTTCTAGGATTATTACTACCTAATAGTTACCATAACTCTCCTGAAATTTCTAGTCTTTTTTCTCGTATAAATTTTCCTCTGTGGAGTTTTAAAAACATATTTTTTCATACTTATTTTGAAATTCTCATTTGCCATGCCCAACATTTGTGTATCTCTGAATCTATTTCTATTTATTGATTTCTTTGTTGTGACTGTGCCATTTTCTACTTGTTTTGCATGTGTAGCAATTATTTCATTGTATACTGAGTATCTTAAGATTTTGGGTTTTGTTACTTTCCTCTGAAACATGTTGAGTTTTATTGTAACAAAATTAATGTATGAAATCATCACCTTGATCTTGTGGATGATTAGTGTTAAGCTTTGTTAGTATTGTCCTAGGGTATATCCCATAGTTTTGGGATGTGGTATTAATCTTTCTAGGTTTTCATGTAATTGGCAAGAACCAGTATAAACCTTGTCTCCCTTGGCAGTGGTCAGCTCTGGAAATTCCTCCTAAGCTCTGTTAGCCTTTCTAAGCTCTTGTTTTCCTTCAGGGCTCCTTGGAAAATTGCCCAACAAAATGTACATCTCAGTGTTAGAATTTGAGGTGAGTTTATATGCCTGTGGTGCACTTTTCTCTGTTTGTCTTACTGCGATTTGTTCCCTTAATTTCTAGCTGCTCTGGTAGTTGTCGGTTCCAGGCTCTGACTTCTCAAGCCAACAAGTTCATGGTGTTTTGCTCACATGGTTCTAGGAAATATTCTCAGGGAAAAAATGTATTTAAAATGTTGATCTCACCTCCTACAGTTCCCTTTTTTTAAAGTCACATTCCTATTAGTTTCTGCCCTCATTTGGTAACTCTCCAGTGGTGTAAACAGTCCTTTTCCCAGCACCCTTTTTTGAAGTGTGGGATTATTATTGGTGAGACAGTCTGAGAGGGGCTCTTCTGCCATTTCTAGTAGCTAGAATTTCCAGAGTGCTATATTTGTTAGTTATTATTTCCCAATCATTTACTCATACCTTAAAAAAATTAATGCCCACTGTTCTCATAGAAATGATAATACAAATTATTACTTGTGAATCCCTTTTGAAAAACAAGTGTTTAGATATTTTGACATAGTTTTTCATTTCCGGGTGTCTGTTTTAAGGAAATTTACCCCAAAATGGAAAAATAATATTTTGTAGGGTAATATAAATTGACATTATTAATAATGTAAATGTTAGAAAAAGCTAAGACTCATCAATATAAATATGTTTAAGTAAAATATTATTCATAAAATCAATAAAATATGATGTAGCCATTAACACAATTATTTTGAAGCTAGTGAAGTAACATGAAACAGTCATTATATTAAAAATCAAAAAGGATTTCTAATTTTGTAGGTGTGAGTGTGTGTGTGTAGGTATTGGGGGTGGTGCGTGTAATGATTCTTCATTATAAATGCCTATAAGGTCTTGTGGATACAATATATAAGTCTTATTTTTTATTTTTTTTAAATGTTCATTTATTTATTTTTGAGAGAGAGAGAGAGAGAGAGGGAGAGCGAGCGAGAGTGAGCAGGGGCAGTGAGAGAGGGAGAGAGAGAGAATCCCAAGCAGGCTTCACACACTCAGTATAGAGCCCAATGCGGGGCTCAATCTCACAAACCATGAGATCATGACCTGAGCTGAAACCAAGAGTTGGACACTTGACCAACTAAGCCACCCAGACACCCCAATATATAAATCATATAATAGAAAAAAATCTCTGATGGAAATGACCAACATTCTGTCACAGACTACTGTTGAGTTAATACTATTTAGCTCCCATGTGTTTTTTCTTTTTCCTTTTATTTTCCAAATTTTTACGTCATAATTATATTATTCCTCTTAGCAAAATCTAAAATTTAAAATAAATAGCTTTAATGACAACCTAGACTTTATGCTGGGTTTTATAAATTCTCCACTTCCATTTATGAACAGAATATATTTAATTCCTGTACTTGATGTTTAAAAGTCAAATTTTCTCCTCTCCACACTGTCTCAAGGGCTTCACTTGAGTAAACAAATGGGTCATAACAGTTTGATCTAGTAGAGTGGTGGCCCATCAATACTGGCTCCATGAGTTCATTATGGATCTTTGATTTTGACAGTTTTATCTTGACTTCTTTATTGAATAGGAGTATTTTAGTTTTCTATTGTTGTACAACAAATTACAACAATTTTAGTGGCTTCAAATGATAGACTCATTTTTTTTTCAGTTCTATAGGTGAGAAGTTTTGTCATGATATGGCTAGTTGTCAACTTAATTGTTTCATAAAGCTAAAATTGAGATATCAGCCAGATGTATTCTCATCAGTAGCTTAGGGTCTTTTGCCAAGCTCATGCAGTTGTGATAATTCAGTTCCTTATGGCTGTCATCCAGAGTTCCTTTCAGCTCCTGGAGGCCACCTGCATTCCTTTCCATGTGACTCCATTTCAAAGCCAACGATATTGAACTTTTCTGTTGCATTAAATCCCTTTCACACTTTGAGTCTCTGACTTCATCTCTGACCTCTAGACTCAAATTTAAAGAGGTCATGTGACTAAATTCAATTGTACATGTACAACAGACTAATCATGGGAACAAAATCCATCATAGAGAGGGTGGGTACATCAGAGAATGGGAATTGGAGAGGCCATCTTAGAATTCTGCCTCCCCTAATAGGGTTAACAATGAAAATATTAACCATTAAGGGATCAAAATATATATATATCAAAGTGGTCCAGGTTGTAATATTTTTGTTATTCTCTTAATGTTCATGGGCTCTCTCCTCTGTGGTGACTCCCTTCTTACGGGACTCTCTTCTCCATTTCTTGCTGTTCTGACAGCCTCAACTCTAGGGTATGATTTCTTAATTCAGTAGGTTTTGGCTGCCTTCTTCCACTCTGTTTTTCACAACTAGCTGGGATATATCACCAGGGGAAAAATCTGTATAAATGTGGATCTCGTCCACTGTATTTTCCATCTTTCAAGGGTTAAATCCCTTCATTTTCTGCAAGCTTGTAGTAACTCTCCAGGGCTTTGAAATAGTTGTTACAACTATTTATGGCAGGCCAGGTAGCACAATATAGGCTATTTTGCTATTATCAGAAGCTGGAATTGACAGTGGCATTTTTATTAATTAAACATTTCTCTACCTCCTTGTGCCCTTAAAAAAAGTGCCCACATTTTTTAAAATAAATATTATCTGCCTTATTCTTAAAAATTTACTGTTATAATAGAAACTATAACTTAGGGGCCCCTGGGTGGCTCAGCCAGTTCAGCATCTGACTTCGGCTCAGGTCATGATCTTGTGGTCTGTGAGTTTGAGCCCCACATCAGACTCACTGCTCTCAGTGCAGATCCCACTTCAGATCCTCTGTCTACCCCTCTCTCTATCCCTCCCCTACTTGCGCTATCCCAAAAACTAAATAAAATAATTAAAAAAAGAAACTATAGCTTAAATACTTTGCATAAAATGTAGGGACCACTAAAATGATTTTTGTTTGCTTTTTGTGCTTTTGCCTTGCGAAGCCACTGCTCACAGGCTTGTTGGCCAAATAATGATAGGTTGCATATCTTGTCTCTGACAAGCAAGAGACTTAATTTCTGTTTTAAGACTCATCCCACAGAATCACTGATTTCTTTTTTTTTATTTTTTTTATATATATGAAATTTATTGACAAATTGGTTTCCATACAACACCCAGTGCTCATCCCAAAAGGTGCCCTCCTCAATACCCATCACCCACCCTCCCCTCCCTCCCACCCCCCATCAACCCTCAGTTTGTTCTCAGTTAGAATCACTGATTTCTACATAAGTTCTTCAGGAATTCCACATCAAATCGATCAAATTAACATGATAGTATTTACCTTCTTTAAAAATACTAATAAGTACGACACAAATATACTATATATCTAATTTGAGCACATCAAGACCAAAGCCACATTAAATCCTTCTAATAAATTTATTTTTCTTTAGAATTCATAATAAAGATTATCCTATTATCACTGCAAAGTTGAACTGATGCAAAGTGAGATTTTAGCAATACTGTTACCATATAAAATTCTTTATCTTGGTGAATTAATTTTTTCTGGTATTATAAAAACAAAACAAAACAAAATATAGAAATTAACTCTTGTTAGGATGAGCACTGCGTATTGTATGTAAATGATGAATTACTATATTCTACTGAAAGCATTACTACACTATTATGTTAACTAACTTGGATTTAAATACAAAATAAATTTAATGTCACAGTTGATGTTACATAGCGGTTCTTATCATAATCTCCAATTTGGCAATTTATTTTAATCAAAATTTTTAAATCTTTGAGTTTATTTTAAACAAATTTGAAGGCATATAAGACACATACCATTAAATATTCTACCATCTATTTTCTGTGTTAGGTTATACTTAAGGAATAGGATTGTATTAACAAAAAGTAGAGGTAGAAAACTGTGAGTCGATCTCAACCCCTCACAAATCTATCCTTCTCATGTTTTGCAGGCATTTATATCACCCCTTTTTGGTAGGCTGAAGAACATATGTCATTGTGTGATAATCTCTGTCCTGAGCATGAAGAAATCCTTGTTCTTCACCTGTCTTTGATCAGTCAGTAAGACCTGTCCATTCTAGTTTTGGAATGCTTCTCAAATCTGAGGCTCTTGCCAATTCTGTCCGCTGTTTACTTACTTTATCTTTTAAAGTGAAACGATTATAATAGTCCAGTTACTTTTATCTGATGTCAACCCTACAATTCCTGTTAAATCATTCTTCAAATGGTTCCCACATTAATCTTTAAAAAGTTTCTCTTCTTAACTTTTAGGCCAATGTCTTTTGCACATTTACCCTAGTAAATTCCTAACATATAGTAGGTCCTCAGTGAAAATAAGCTGCTGAAACACTTTTTTTTTCTTTTTTTTCAGTTTTATTTTTTATTATTTTTTTAATATGAAATTTATTGTCAAATTGGTTTCCATGTAACACCCAGTGCTCATCTCAACACATGCCCTCCTCAATGCCCATCACCCACCCTCCCCTCCCTCCCACCCCCCATCAACCCTCAGTTTATTCTCAGTTTTTAAGAGTCTCTTATGGTTTGCCTCTCTCCCTCTCTGTTTTTTTTTTTCCTTCCCCTCCCCCATGGTCTTCTGTTAAGTTTCTCAGGATCCTCATAAGAATGAAAACATATGGTATCTGTCTTTCTCTGTATGACTTATTTCACTTAGCATAACACTCTCCGGTTCCATCCACGTTGCTACAAAAGGCCGTATTTCATTCTTTCTCATTGCCACATAGTATTCCATTGTGTATATAAGCCACAATTTCTTTATGCATTCATCAGTTGATGGATATTCATGCCAGTCAGAGTGGCTGAAACACTGTAACACTCACTCACTGCTTGAATAGATGTGCCTCCATCAATTGGCTACCTCTCAAGTCTTATCAACCCCTCCATCCCTCATATCCTTTGATCCAA
Source organism: Felis catus (assembly GCF_018350175.1). NCBI lineage: Eukaryota > Metazoa > Chordata > Mammalia > Carnivora > Felidae > Felis > Felis catus. Next base: position 98,571,852 of record NC_058376.1, read on the forward strand.
GACCACTTATAATTTCCTACATATAAAATCATAAATCTTAGTAATATTTCTGATTATTATTTTTATCACTATGAATGACAGTAACGTTGGTTTAAACACATTTTGGACTGCTTATGTTAAATGCAATTTAAATTGGTTAATTAAATCATTTTAGTTAGTAGGAAAGAACTGTTAAAAGAAAATAACTATATAAAGTGTTTAATAATACATTTTTAATAAATTAAACTTTTTTAAGCTTTGAGGTTTAACTCTTTTTCACTTTAATTAGAATGTCAGTGTTTAAGGATTTATTTGAAAACTACAATGTATTTTGAGTAATGCAATTTCAAATCTTGATTATCTACATTCATGTCACTTTTCAAAGTGTTCTAATAGATATTTGGATATTGAGATAAAGAAAACAACGTGGATTTGATTCACACTTATACTGTTGGCCAGCTGTGTTTATTTAATGGGTATTGAATGTACATACAATACCAGGCATCATAAATTAATAGACGAGACATTTAAAATATTTTTTTCTCTACCTTCAGAGAAATTAAAACCAACTAGGATAAGACACAGATGTGTAGAGGTTTTCTGAGAAGGTATGATTAAAAAATAGTTAACGCTTCATTTATCTAGAAGTGATACAGGTTTAAAAATAGATCAGATAAAGACTTACTTGAATGAGGTGAGTTTTGAATGTTTGTGATGGATGGTAGGCATCAAACTGGTGAGGAAAGGAAAATGTCATTCTTTTTCTCAGGGTGTCATTTTATACTGTGGAGCTTAGTGTGGGATAGATCTCATATAGGCTCAGTCTGACCAGTTATCAAGTAAGTTGAAAAATAATTCCTAACAGGTAGTTTTCAACATCCAAAGCATATCCTCTCATCAAACGGAATCAAATGGAAACAGGATGAGTTCTGGGCCATGAACAGGGCCCCATCTGCTTTTCAGTTATGCCCCAAATCAGATTGAACTAACATGTACTGATTGAGGTTTTCTTAGGCAACAGGGCTTCTTTTTTAACACCTAATTTAGAGTCTATGGCTCTCTGAGGCAGCCTGGGAAGGTTTCTTACCTTAGATATTTTTGTGTGTGAAATCACCACCTACTGCCTTCCCAGACAATACTAAAGTTTTACTTATTTGCATTTATCCTGACAGCCTCTAGCCTTTTTTTTTTTTAAACTCAGTCCATGGTGGTAACTTATGCTTCATTGAATTTTTTCTGTTACATTTTCATTTTATGATTTAGTTTTATGATTTTTATTTTATGGGGAACAGGAGGTAGAAATATGGACAAAAATAGCGGGGAGAATAGCCTATACATGCCTTCACAGAAATAAAGAGCTATCTTAATTCTTCAGAGACCTTCTTGGCTGTCTCAGTTTAAATGGATACTCCAGAATCAAGCAGCACTTTTAGCTTTCAGGACACTATTCTGAAGTATGACAGAAACAGTTGTCACCCAGAAATCCTGAGGATAAAGAAGAGTTTCAAGACACATTTCCCTTGTAAAGAAATATTAGCTAACATCATTTTCAGTATGGCTGACTAGATATCCTTAACGATTCTGCTAACGAAAATAAATAAATATTGAGTAAAACAAAAAAGAACTAGTATGGTAGTGAGGAATATTCAGAGACCCACTGGATGGGGAAGTATATAAAGTGGATGTAAATGAGGAAAGTTGAATTTCAAAGCCTGCTTCTGTCCTGAAGTTTTCTTCTGTTTTCTGAGATTATTTTTCTGAGATTATACTTGGAGATCCACTTCTGTTCCTGATATCCACTTTGATTACTGCATGGAGAATAGGTTATAAAGCCTAGGACCTCCCCAAGGGGAAGTATAATATAAAACCCTGCATAAAGCTGTGGCCTTCATCATTTATATTTTGCTATAAGGCAGAAGGTGCTGAATAGGTAATATATATCACCCATGATAATTTAAAACCACATTGTGGCCCACCTAGAGGTTTCTGTTCTGAATTCATACTATCTATAATGTTTTAAAATATCTTTGAGAGAATTTATTTTTAAAAATAAATTTAGGGGCACCTGGGTGGCTCAGTTGGTTAAGCATCCAGCTTTGGCTCAGGTTGATGATCTCACCATTTGTGAGTTTGAGCCCTGCATCAGACTCTGTGCTGACAGCTTACTTTGGATTCTGTGTCTCCCTCTCTCTCTGCCTCTTACTCTCTCTCTCTCTCTCTCTCTCAAAAATAAATAAGCATTAAAAATTTAAGAAAATAGAAATAAATTTAAGTGAAGAATTTATTCGCTATGGAAGTGAATAAAGAGGGTTGAAAGTACCTCTAGATCTGCAAAAGCAAACAAAAGTCTTTTCTAGGGAAATGCACCTTTAAAGTAGGTCTTCTATAACTTTCATAGCCAAAGATCCAAGGACCAATAGTCAAAAAATGCAGACTATATCTAAGGGAAAAAAAATAAAAACCAGAAGAAACAATTAAAAATGGATTCAGGGGTGCCTGGGTGGCTTAGTTTGTTAAGTCTCCGATTTTGACTCTTGATTTTGGCTCAGATCATGATCTCATGGTTTGTGGGTTTGAGCCCTGCATCAGGCTCTGCACTGACAGTGCAGAGCTTGCTTGGCATTCTCTCTCTCTCTTTCTCTCTCTCTGCCCCTCCAGTTTTTTCTCTCTCTCAAAATGAATAAATACAAGCTTAAAAAAAAGGATTCAAATTTTGGAATTATTTGCCACAAGATTTAAGGTAATTTAAGGATATAGCACAGACATTGTGTGAACAAATGTAAAAGGAAGCTTGAATTGTAATGAAGAGACAAAAGACCATAAGTGATGATGTAGATTTAAGAAATAATTGAATAGAAGTTCTGGGAATAAAGACATAATAATTAACATTTGAAGCTAAAATTGAAAGATTAAGTACCAGATTATATGCAGTGTAACAGAAACATAGTGATCTGGAATATTACATATAAAGAACATTCAAATTATTTAAAAATATCAAATAATTATTAAACAATAATTCCAATTATTCTGAATAATGCATAGAACTATGGAAAAAGAAAAAAAATAGGAAATTAAGGGAGGATATACCAAACTTTCTACCAGGAGAAAATAAAAAACCTTGGAAAGATTTAGGACTTTAAGAGATAACGGCGGTCGATTTTCCAGAATTAAAAAATGTCATCCATTCCCAGAACTTGGAACCCAATGGATTTGAAACAGAGTAAAGAAACTTAATCTGCACCTAGATATATGGTATTGAAACTTCAAAATACCAAAAAACAAAAACAAGAGAACCCACAAAAGAAAAAGAATGTATGTATGTGAGAGACAAAGAAAACGATCTCCAAAGAAGAGCAACTAGATTGACAATTTTTTTAAGTTTATTTTGTATTTATTTTGAAAGAGACAGAGATAGGTAGGGGAGGGGCAGAGAGAGGGGGAGAAAGAGAGGATCCCAAGTGGGCTTCACACTGTCAGCGCAAAGCTGCCCGACATGGGCTCGAACTCACGAAGCCACGAGATCATGACCTGAGCGGAAACCAAGAATCGGCCGCTTAACCAAATAAGCTACCCAGGTACCCCTAGGTTGACAAATATTTTAACAGTAAAAATGGAAGCTCTGAGACCTGAAAATAATATCACTTGTGTTTTCAGAGAATATAAACCATATCTCTCAATGCATATAAGGGAGGAAGGTGAATGAAATTTTTAGCCAACAAAAAGAGTTTACCCCTAATGTATTCTGTCCGAAGATCTTAAGGAAAATTATCCCAAATTGAAGATCAGAGAAAAGAAGGTAGCATGTGAAAAATATTTTTTAAAATGGTTAGCTGAAACAAATATTGACTGCAAATTTAATAGTAATATTGAATTTACATAACTAACACCTTTGTGGCAATATTCCAGGCATGGTTTGTATACTTTATTAGTAATATTGAGTCATTCCATCAATCTTTTGAGAAAGGTACCATTATTATCCATGGTACAAATAAAAAATGGAGAAATGGAGATGTTAATGAATGGCACATTGTCCCACAGCAAACATGTAGTAGGGCCAAGGTTTGAGCATAGCCATCTGTCTCCAGCATCTGCACTCTTCAGCACTGTACGTGGGGTTTCTCTAATTTGCGGAGGTAAAGGAAAAACCAAAACATAGTTTTAAACTCTTGACAACAATAGCCACAATTGTGATAATATCCTTATATTCATATCTGTGCAGTCCCTTTGGAATTCTTTAAAGGAGTAAAGACATTACTGTTTAATTTATATGATGTCTGTAAATTAAAAACCACCGTACCATAACTGTAGCATGGCCATAATGCAATTTCTTGTCAAATATTATAGCAGTGGTTCTCAAATCTCTTCAGAAACTTAAGATGAAAAATAAAGCATGGTAATTTAAAATTAAAAAAAATCTTTTCTAATATTCCACTTATAATCAAGCCAGGGATTTGTAGAGACGTCTTAACTAATGATGTATCCAGTTTCTAAAGCCATTTGCTGAGTCCCTGATTATGTACAGATATTATGCTTTCCTATAAAATTAAAACAAATGACCATCATTCCTTTTTCACAGGCGAAGAGACAGAACCTGCTATCGTTGATTTATTTGGCTTGACAACACATGATTTACCAGTGGGAGGAGAAAACTTTGATCTGAGCTCTTTAGAAACCAAGAGCAAACAGTTCTGTGAATTTGCTTTTATACACTGAGTTGAGTTGGTGTCTAGAGTATTTAAAGATAAATTTTAGGGCAAAGGATACTGTGCCTAGAGAGTTATTCTACTTTCCAATTGAAAAGTTGAAGCCTCTTGTGGCACTTACAAAACAAAGCGGGGATCCATTAATCACACACAAAAATAGAAACAAAAAATGCAAAGACTAGTGAAGCTGTGTATACTTTTTGTGAAAAAGTTCTTTGATTTACCTTGTGGCTAGGTGAAGAGAATTCTTTGGTAACTCTTTCACTTGTCATAAAATTAAACTGATGTTCATCGTTATACTGGAGTTTTAACAAGCACATAACTATCATACATGACCTAGATCTTTATTGCTTCTTTACCAGGATCTCACTGTTTTTTTAAAATTATTGAAAGGTCTTGATACTTTGTCAGCCAGTCAATTCTCTGATCTCCATTACTACAAAAACAGAGATCTCAAATGTCTTTTTTTTTTTTTTTGGTTCAGTGTGTGTGTGTGTGTGTGTGTGTGTGTGTGTGTGTGTGTGTGTGTGTGAGACATGTGTTAGTTTTATACTGAACTACAGGAATCATAGGCCTTCCTGTTTTAGAGTACTCAGTATGTATTCCACCTGGTCACAGTTTCTTTGCTGATTAAAATGAGCTTTAGGCTTCATAAAAGCTACTAGCTACATGAAACAAAAAGACATGAGATCTGTTTAAGAGAAGAAGGACTATAGTTAAAATAGATGATGGCACAGGAAGGTAAATGATGCTAGATCACAGTTGAGATGATCTGAGATATACAATTCCCTGGGGTTGACAGATGGGGGCAGCTATCACGTACAGAGAGGGTGTTAAGGGAGCCATGGTAAGGGAAGGAAGATTTTAGGTAGGAGAGACAGATTCAAAGAATTAAATTCCTAAATCCCAGGGATAGCTGGTGTGGAAACCATAATCGTGAATTCAACCCCAGTACACTAAGTTCTTGTTCTGGATTTTTATCCAGGATGTTTCTTCCTGGACAGGAGTGAGATCTCTACAGAAGGAAAGACTTTTATGCATTAATGCCCTATGTAGTTACAAAATTAAAAGTCCAAAGTGACAAATAAGAGCATTATTCTGAGTGTGAGGGTACTCTTGGTCACAGGGTAGAGCAAATAGATGGGAATGTATCAAGGAAAGAAATCAAGTGTAAAGAGTCAGAAGTAACTAATAACACATTTTTCTTTTGGAGTTTGTGAGTTTGTGATTCTATAATTACATTGTCATTAATTTCACCAAGTTTAATTGACCTTAAGGTGTCATTTTCTGAGCATGCTTACCCTAAAACAGAATGACTACTGAGTTATCTCCACACACCTGGAATCTGCACTATTATTTAATATCTATGCACATTATTTCAGCAGATATAAATACCGCACTATAAAGACTTGAAAAATTAAATCAGAGTTTGAAGTGACCTAACATTTATCAATGGATTACATAAAGAAGCTGATATTTGAGAGACCAGGGGAAAGGACACACTGCCTTTTCATTTTCCTAGATTCAAATTCTATCATCATATCAAGTTGGATCATCACAAAGCAAAGTAAATGGACTGTGTTATCTCTGCCCCCCACAGATATGCCTTCACTGAATTATGATTTAATGTTATGCCCTCAGCTTGGATAACTCGGCTGAAGCTGCCTGAGTCTGATTAGATTGTGCTCTCCCACCGGTATTAAAGTAGCAGGTGGGGCATGAGGTTTATTCTCATGGAGGGAAAGTGCTGAGGCTGGCTTCTCAGTGGCTTTTTTTGTGTGTGTGCATACTCAGGGATGCAACAGAAATCTGATCTGGATTCTGTAAAATGTTCCAGTTAGAACACTGCGATTGTCAGTTTCGTGGGGTGTGTGTGTGTGTGTGTGTGTGTGTGTGTGAAAATAAGTAGTTAAAAATTATTGTCTCTTACTTTACCCTGTGATACTTAGTTATTAATACTAATGCTAATGGCAATAATGAAACATGGTTATGTTAGTAACGGTATGAATTATTAGTGTTTACTTATTTTTTAAGTAGGGCCAATAATCATAATAATAATGATGATTATGGCTCCATGATATAAAATCCATTCTAGACTAATCAGTAGCTAAATGAGAAAAAATCATTTGTGACTGGCGCTCACTGCACTCATTTCTGAGGAAAAGAGAAAAGAAATAAGTGAACATTTCAGAGATCAGCGTAAGTATACTGGAGGAGGAATTTCAGCTGGCCTGTTTGTGCACAAACATTAAAGAGGAGAAAAGAGGGAGAAAGGAAGAATAAAAAGAGGAAAGGAAAAAGAGAAATAGACCTTGCTGTCATGAAAGCAAGAAGCACACAAATCATAACATCAAAGCCAAAATGTTGATAACATGATCAAGTCTGATAAGGGATTGGAATATATCAACACTGAGATATAGAGCCTGACAAAACTGGAAGTGTCATAGTACACAGGACTTATTGTATGTTGTGTAAAAGACACACGGCGATAGCATTTCAGGCTGTTCGACTGCCATTTACAGGTATCTCAAAATTTGGCACTCGTAGGAGTCATTTGGACAAACATTTTTAGATGTACCTATACTCCTCCCCTCCTCCTCCCTCTCCCACCCCATCCCAAGAAATAGAGAAATAGATTTAGTACCTCTGGAGCAGAACCTCAGTGCCTGCACTTTTTTTTTTTTAACATTTATTTATTTTTGAGACAGAGAGAGACAGAGCATGAACGGGGGAAGGTCAGAGAGAGGGAGACACAGAATCTGAAACAGGCTCCAGGCTCTGAGCTGTCAGCACAGAGCCCGACGCAGGGCTCGAACTCACAGCCCTCACGGACCGCGAGATTATGACCTGAGCTGAAGTCGGCTGCTTAACCGACTGAGCCACCCAGGCGCCCCAGTGCCTGCACTTTAAATACCACATTCAGATCATTCTGTTGTAGATGACTTGAGAAATGCGAATTTTCACTCTATATTACTCAGGTAAATAGATGTATTTAAAAATTTCCAGGGGCTCCTGGATGGCTCAGTAGGTTAGGTGCCAAACTTCGGCTCAGGTCATGCTCTCACAGTTTGTGGGTTTGAACCCTGCATTGGCTCTGTGCTGATAGCTCAGAGCCTGGAGCCTGCTTCGGATTTTGTGTCTCCCTCTCTCTCTTCCCCTATCTGGTTTGCACGCACACATGCTCTCTCTCTCTCAAAAATAAAAATTTTTTTAAAAATGAAAATCTCCAGGGGCGCCTGGGTGGCGCAGTCGGTTAAGCGTCGGACTTCAGCCAGGTCACGATCTCGCGGTCCGTGAGTTTGAGCCCCGCGTCGGGCTCTGGGCTGATGGCTCAGAGCCTGGAGCCTGTTTCCGATTCTGTGTCTCCCTCTCTCTCTGCTCCTCCCCCGTTCATGCTCTGTCTCTCTCTCTCTCCCAAAAATAAATAAACGTTGAAAAAAAAATTAAAAAAAAAAAAAAGAAAACCTCCAATGATTCTAAAAGAAAAGTGCTATATTGTATGTAAAGAAATTAGAAACCCCTTTTTAGATTTTTTTCTGAGGTGGCGTAATGTGGTATTTCAGGGAGCAAGGATTAGAACTACAGATACCTATGTGGGGGCCTTCTTCTGGAATATTCTGGTCACATGATCCTGAGTGCATCGCTTATACTCCTTAAGCCCTAGTTTCCATTTTATAAAATGGGGAAACTAATGCTCAGTGCATTAAAGGAGAAAAGCAATGGAAAACACTAAGCACTGTCCTTGGCACAGTTTTAGCATTATATTCGCCTGCATATTTATCTTAATTATTCCGTTTGGCCTTATCTCAACATTTTAAAACACTTCAAGTATTTTTCAGTAGGTTATAAATTATTAAAAGTGTGTTAGACAGTTATACATTTTTTCCATGGTAATTATTCAATGAGAACACAGGCAAATTCAATTTTAAATATTAAAAAAAGTCTGTGCGCTTGAAATTATTCAAAACATAAGAGTGCAGAAAATGCTTTATGTTGTCTATTTTAAAATCATATATCACAAAATTACCAAGACAAAATACCTGTAAATGTACTTTGAAAAATATTTCTGGAGGGATAAGGGTTTTTGAAACAGCTGGATTTTCCTGGAAGCAAACAAAATGAAATGCAAAAGATGGCCCTGGTGAAAAGAGTCCATTAACAGGCAAAAATAAAATTAATGTGCATGGACAAAGATCAGCACAATCATGAAGTTGTATCATATTTGTAGACATTTTGTTCCAATGTCAGTATAATTACAACTTTGAAAAACAGCAAAAAGAATGCACAAAGATGTTGCTACATTTGGATATCACTAGTACTTCAACCCACATTGACAGGACTTCATCAGAATTTTCTGTATATTGAAATAGATTACAAACGTTTGCCATGCAAGATGATTGCTCTAAGGTAAATCAAGAGTTTTGTTAATTTGCCATTAAGTGTGATGTTTCATCACAATTCAGCCAATTTTTTCACTCTTTATGAGATTAATGGACCCATGGGCATTAGAGTATTAGCAGAAACTCCAGAGTAGTATTGCACAGAATGGAAAATTTCAGGAAAAATCTTAGAATTCTGTCACTGCTTTTAGCACAAATTCAATGTTAGTTTACTCTAACAAGTTTAATGCCCACCTGTCATCTCTTCAACAAGCGTGCTATGAAGAAAGAGATTGTCTTCCTCTTATCTGGCCAACTTGAAGATACTAAGAGGATGCATTTCTCTACTAGGGGTCATCATTAGTCCACATGGTACCTTTGTGAGGATTACAAAAAGGTGGCCCTTCTACCAGATAGTTGTCTCATGTGCCAACACTGAAGGTTTAGCAAGTAGGGTACAGGTGAGAATTCAATCCATCTTTTCCTTTTGTTGGGGTACTCTTGCACAGAGAACAATCTGGGCCTGTCCAGTCTGGGAGCCCTTATGGAAAGTGTCACTAATTTGATTTTCCTGCTACGGAGTGACTGTAATGAGTCTGGGCACTGGTATTTCCTCGGGGTGTAGGGTAACCCAGGTGCACGCTGGGCAGAGCAAAGTCCCTGTTGGACTTGACTTTCTACAAGCTCGCCACTGCACAGCTGCCAGCACCCACAGCTGCCTTGGCTGTGCATCTGGCACAGTTTTGTGCTGGGAGATCAAAGCTATGGATCCATGCCAGCTGGAGGGCCATTTTTGGAGGATAAAAATGTCCAAATCTCGTTAATATAGGCAGCTTTCAGGCAGGCAAAAGAGCATAGGTTTAAGACTAGAAATTTTAGGTTCCGTTTCCTCCCAACTATAACTTCTAATTGAGATACGTTAAATATTTGTTTTTGTCTACATTTAGTGTTAACTTGCTAGTTCATGCTGATAATTTGCACAAAAATACTAGATATGAAGGATCTCAGTGAATTCTGGGTGTTTCAGTGTTGATATTCAACTACGTAAAAGTTTTCCATCTGTGCAGGCCAAGGACCAAAGGGGATGGCCTGTTTGGTAAAGAGTAGACTCAGTAAGTCAAGATTCTACAAACCTTGTACCTTCCAAAGAAAGCACTGGTCCATGGTCAGCTCCTGACAGATATTCTCTAAACTTTGGAATATCATATTTGATAAGAATGTATTTATAATTCTGGGGTTCTTGGGCCACTTCAGATAGTTTACGCTAACTGTGATTTATGAGAAGTCCTTAGGTCACTTTGTATCAGTTTGGCTTCTTGAGGAGCTAGAGATGGAGTAACTAACGTCAGAAAAGTCAGTGCTCCATACCTACATGGCCAACCCCCTGCCCCTAAATACAAACACTGGAGATGAAAGCTCAGATGAACTTTCCTGGCTGGCAATACTCTGTAGGTGTTACACATCATTGGTAGCAGAACTAAGTGCTGTCCATATAACTCCACTAGGAGAGGACCACTGGAAGCTTGTGCTGGGTCTTTCCTGGACTCTGCTCTGTGTACCTTTTACCTTTGCTGATTTTAATCTGTATGCTTTCTCTGTGATAAGCCATAATCATGAGTATAACAGCTTTCCTAAGTTCTTGTGTGTCATTCTACCAGGTCATTGAAACTGAGGTTGTAGGGACCCTGCCCCATAATAAGGGATTTTCCACTTCTATTTGAAAAAGTACAAATTCAAAATGAAATGTCATGTTTACTTGACAAAAATAGAAATAGTAATTGTAGTCAGTGTTGTGAAGTATAAGGATAATTCTCGGTAGGAATGAAATATATCTATATCTGTATCATCTATGTCTATATCTATTTTAAGATTGTATTTTTTAGAGCAGTTTTAGGTTCACAGAAACATTATGTGTAGGGCACAGAGTTCCCATACATCCCCTGCACCCACACATGTATAACTCCCCCCATTATCAACATCCCCCACCAGAGTGATGCATTTGGTACAATTGATGAACCACCATCAGCATATCATAATTGCTCATTTAGTCTCTAGTTTACATTGTGATTCACTTCAGGTGTTGCTTATTCTCTGGGGGCAAACATATAATGACCTGTTTTCATCATTATAGTATCATACAGAACATTATCACTGCTGTAAAAATCCTCTGTGTCTACATATTCACCATTCCCTTCTCCAAACCCTTGGCAACAACTAATTTTACTGTCTTCATAGTTTTGCCTTTTTCATAATATAATATAGTTGGAATCATACAATGTGTAACCTTTTAAGATTGGCTTTTCCACTTAGTAATATGCATTAAGATTCCTCCATATATTTTTATGTCTTGATAGCTCATTTCTTTTTAGTGCTGAGATTGGATTAGAGGATCTTCCATAAACCTACTAGCTTTAATTTTCTGAGATTCTGAAATCTTCATTACTGGAAGAATATATTACTTTTGCACTGTAACTAAGTACATGTGCAACTAGCTGACCGAACCTGGACTCCACATTCAAGAGGAAACCATAGTTCTTCTCTAACAGAATTAGGCCTTGAGATAAAGGCAGCGTCGGACAGTCTTTCTGGTTGCTGAAGCTGTGTAAGCTGTTTGTGTCAGATGTAACACTAGGTGTTCTCTGCTGTTGACTTTTCTGCCACGTGAACCCCATGACAGGTCTTCAGAAAGAGAATAATAAAAGCACATTACTAGAGCATAGCAGAGGGGGGAAGATGGCAGATTAGTGTTGTCATTGAATCACTTGTTTGATTTCTTCCCAAGGCTTAGCTGTACTGTTGTTCTGATGGTCTGTGAGATACTGCATTGCCTTATAATTCATTTCATTTTTGCTTAAATTACTTCTATTTTTATGTTTGTCATGTGCAATGAAAAGAATCTTATCTAATGTATAGCATCTCTTTCGTTTCCTTTAAAATTTTTCTGTCTGGACTCTAGGCAACTTCATATTGATCCAAGTCCCTGGTCAAAATGCTAGTGACAATATCCAGGAAATACAGATGTTCAGGAAATATATACGTTTCAGGAGCGTCTGTCATTGATTGATTGCATAAGCTGGGGAGAAGGGCAGAGGGAGAGAGAGAATTTTAGTTAAGCAGGCTTCACACTCAGTGCTGAGCCCAATGCGGGGCTTGATCCCATGAGTCTGAGATCATGACCTGAGCCAAAATCAAAAGGTGGGTGTTCATCTGACTGAGCCACCCAGACAACCCAACATCTGTCATTTATAAAAGAGATGATTTTTCTTTTTTCAAAGGAATGCGTCTCTAGTGGTGTAATTTTAGGCACTGTGACACCTGGGACAGGACCTTATACTAGTGGGGACAGAGGGTTAGCCTCTCACTGAAACTGTGTAGATGCTTGATTTTGTGACCATGTGTAAGGCTAAATTTCATGGTTGGCCAAATGAAACCGAAGGTGCTTATTCTCCCTACGAGTTGTTTGGTTTGGTCTCTCTTACCAGTAATTTTCTTTTTTCGACAGGGAAAGAAGCAGGCATTTTAGATTTGAATGCTTCTGTATTGAGAAGCACAGTGATTGAAATCTTACTAACATTAAGAAGATGATAGCTGTATTTCTTTAAATTGAGATCATCAAAATAAAATTACACTGCTAGCCTTTATATTCCGTTTGAGTTTCTATAATTAAAATAATGTTCTCATTTAAAACATAGACTCATAATTCACAAGGAGACATTATTGCCTATCCAAATATTGCAAAATGTAAACAAATTTCCACTAGAATGCCCACACAATAAAAAAGAAATTGCCTTTATTATTTTGTGTACTGATAAGTGGTTAATAATATGATTTAATTAGATAATTTAAAGTTGTTAACATATTAGATGACACAAACACTCTAGATCAAATAAAAGAGTACTTTTACACATTACAAATTACTTCAGGTCTATTGAATGTAATTTTAGGTGTAACTATATTATAAAAATTCATTCATTAAAAATTCTGATTTATGAACCTGATCTAATGTATGTCTTTGGGTATATATCTATGTATCTATATCTATAGTATATATAAATGTATATTGGGTATATATATTATTTATATGAAGTGACTACACACATATGTGAGGCAAATATACATATATAATGATAATCACAGGTACTGTTATTACATACACACACAGTCATACTTGGCTCTGGTAGCCAGAGACTAGGTTTGCTACAAATGAAAACCTACCTGGGCCTCAATTTCCTCATTTCTGTATTGGGATAATAGCAATTTCCTCAAACTTTTTGTGATAAAGGTTAAATTGAATGAGGAATACAGTGTCTGACCCTGTTATATCACTCAAGTGAGATTATTGCTCTTCACTGTAGCATTTCACACTGTAATTATGCTTAGACTATCTAAAATAGAAAATTTAAGTGACTATTTCGACAGTCGAGGTAAGATACGTGATTTTGTCATAAGTTACGTATGTGGTCCATGCAGTCTAGCATTATCTCATGTAATCTCAGAGCTATTGAACACATAATGATAGAAAAGTAGAGAAAACAATTGGAATCCAACTCACAAGAATGACACCACGGATGAGTGCAGTAGGTGGCTTAGTTCTTCTTGGTTCTTAGCAGTTGGTGGAGCCCAGAAAAAAAGTTCTTGGTTTGTTAAGCTGATTTTTTGGAAATTAATAATGGATTTCACCTTCCAGCCTGACTTGATCCCAGAAAACGTCTATCAAACATTTTACACATCATATGAATTTAGTTGGATATGAATATTTAGCTTATCTATACCCAGGGGATTTGCATATGAGTTTTTCTTGCTAATTGTGCAATAAAAGAGCATTTTCCCACTGAGTAAATTTCAAGCATCAGCGAGCTGTTGGTGACATATTTGAGATGATGATGTGTTCTTCATAGTGCTTACCAAGTCAATTTTTATGACTTATCACCTTACAAATTCATACCACTGTACTTAAAGACATACTTTTTCAGAACACTGAAAAAATACACTAAAAAGATAAGTGTAAAAAAAAAACAATTCCTCAAGATATAGGTGAGAACTATTTGGAAATCAGTTTTTCATTGTAAAACCAATGTCCCCAGGCCTCACAATCTTGGCTCATAGACATCTAGATCTGGATTTTACTAGCTGGATACCTATTCCCCCTATACACACATGCATAAACAACACCCCTCTGACCCACTCTCATGGGTTTCCTTCATTTAGGCTATTTCTGGGAATTCCCAAGTGCGGTGACTTATCTGTTTTAATGTTCCTCTTAGGCCACTGGTCACATGACCGTTCTGCTTCACTACGGGTCCGCACTCGCTGCTCCTCAGTTGTGTAGGACCACATTCTGTGTTCTGTATTGGCCACTTCTCAGTGTTCACCTCAGCATGCTCTTCACCCTGCTGCTTCTCCAGAGGCCACAGCTTGCCACCTCACCTCAGCCACTCTTCATGCCACCATATGCACTCGGCTTCCGCACCCTGACCCATTGCCTTCCCTTGTCCCCAGAGCACTGCGGCTCATCTTTCTTCTCAAAGGTAGATAAAGGAAACACCCTTGTCTGCAGCCTTTTGTAGGACCTTCTAGCTGTGTCTTTGGGGCTCTGAGCTATGTCAGGGACCACTCTTTTAGATTTTACCCATTACTTTCCTCCCGAGAGTTTACAGAAAACTGCCCTGTAACTGGAACCTGATCTACACCCTCCAGCCCTCAGTCTCATTGCTTACTCTGACTCATCATGTATGTCTGACTCCCAGTTTGATAATCATTTCCCTCTTGGGCAAAGAGACTACAGATGACCCACTTCACTTTGCAATGTGATTTCTGTTTTTTGCCCTCACTGTCACCACCCAGCTGAAGTTTACTAAGCACTCTTGTGTATTACTGAGGCCTACACATTGATAAATTATCAGGTATTCTCTACTCAAAATGTTTCTAGCCCCGAATAAAATAAAATATTTATTGCGTTTGGTATTTAGAGTGAAGGAGGAAGGGTACATACACTAGTATTTCATGTATTCAGATCCCAGTTCTGGGCCTAGTGAGGGCCTTAACTGATCATTCCATAAAATGTGTACCTTGGAATATTGGATTCACAGAAATTTAAAAGTTAATAATAAGGAAATAGAGTTGGATTTAATATTAAAAAGTCATCTATACCATAGAAATTTCTAGCGCTTTCAATGTGCATTTGATTCTCTAAGAGGTGGTTGTAATATACTGTGTTTCTCACACTTTAACATTTGACAGTTTTTTGTTTGTTTTGCTTTTATTATATTTTTACTAAACTTTAGTAAACTTTAGTAAAACTTTATTAAACTTACTAAATTTTAGAAAAGCTTTAAAAAAGCTTTAAAAGCTTTTACTAAACTTTAGTAAACTTTTTAGTAAATTTTAGTCAAACTTTACTAAACTTACTAAATTTTAGAAAAGCTTTAGATTTATAAAACTATTTTAAACATACTACAAAGGTTCCCATATCCCTGTGCCCAGT
This sequence comes from Felis catus, assembly GCF_018350175.1. NCBI lineage: Eukaryota > Metazoa > Chordata > Mammalia > Carnivora > Felidae > Felis > Felis catus. The sequence goes on from NC_058376.1 coordinate 98,587,397, forward strand.
ATTCATATTTCTTCAGTTTTCACCTAAATATCATTTTTCCATTCTATCAGCCAGGATACTATATTACATTTAATTATCATGTCTAGGTGAACTTCTCTCGGTTTTCCTCATTTTTCTGAAACTTATTTTGCATGATCTGGGTAATTTTGAAGACTACTAGTCAGGTATTTACTCCCTACCCTGGGATTTGTGTGACACTTTTCTTACGATTAGAATGGGTCTTTGGGTTGGGAGGCAGAAGACCAGAGCAAAGTGCTCCTCTCATCACACATCAAGGGTACTTAAGTATCGCTGTGACTTGTCACTGTCATGATAATGCTGATTCTTCAGCGTGATGTATTGAGGTTTCTTTACTATGTTATTCTTCTTTTGCTCCCTTCACATACTGTACTTTTTGGGAGATCATTAAGCACAGCCCACATTTAAAGGTTGAGGAGTTATATTCCACATCCTCAAGGGTGAATTACATAAATTATCTGGTCTTCTTGTGCACAGGAGATTGTGCTTTTCTTCCCCCCAAATATTTATTCATGTGAAAACGGAATCATGAATATTTGTTTTATATTTTAAGTTATAGTTCAGTATTGCCTGATTTGTTTTGTTACTCATATGGTTCCAGCTTTCGGCCATTGAGAGCTCTTTCAGTTGGCTCCTATATCCCTTTGATAACCATCACTGTGTATATTTTTTTCCCCTGCATCTTCTTACTTTTTTTCTACCCAATACCACTGGCTCCTCTATTATATTTCCTTTTCAGGTCCTCAAGTGAGCCATCTCTTCAAGGAGACTGATTTCCTTTATTGGAGAATGCTATTGAGCATTAGGATTAGCATTAGATCTAAGTGTTATGTGTGCTTGCTGTGGCTGTGGTGTAGTTGCTTCTAGGTTACTCAGTTGACAGATACACACACACACACACACACACACACACACACATACACTATATTACATATGTAATCATTTGTATCTATATTAAGCTAAACAAATGCATTCATACTGATGTCTCTAACCCTGATCCATTACCACATATACAATTTTGGCCTCTGTAAATGTCCATAAACTTCCACTTGAACAGTGATAAACCTGGCTCCCTGTGTGCCATCCATTTACTCAGTTACTGAGCTCTGGTATGCAAGTGCAGCAGTATCAGAATTAACTTATAGCACTGTGGTGAACAATTTTTTAACTCAACTACATTGCTTAAATACAGTTACTCCTATCTTTAGTCCTACAGACTTCACTTGTTTCCAGTGTTACTTAGGACAGCCCCTACTCCCTTTAAATGGGATTATTTCGTATATTTGTAATATATTTAGATTCTCTTGTTACATTCTGTGTTCCATCTTGAGATCCACAACCTCCTAAATGACTTTGTAAAAAATGTATAAACCTTAGTTTTACTCTATGCTGTGAAGTTCTGAGGGCTTGGACAAATGCTGAACATCTTGTGTTCATTATTCGAGTATCCTGCAGAATAGTTCCGCTGACCTAAAACATCCTCTGTACTTCACTTATTCAATCCTCTGTTCCTTTTCTTTCCTGAGCACTGGCAGTCATTGATCTGTTTTATTTTCTCTCTCTCTCTCTCTCTCTCTCTCTCTCTCTCTCTCTCTTCTGCCTTTTCTAGAATGTTATAGTAGCATCACATAGTTTGTAGGTTTTTAAGATTTCTTTTTCACATAGGAACATATATTTAAGACTTATCTATGTCTTTTCAAAGCTTGAGAGCTCATGACTGTGTTGTTGAACACCGTTCCACTGTGCAGGTGTACCACAGTTTATTCACCTATTGAAGGACATCTTGGCTGCTTCCAGTTTTTAGTGATTATAAAGAAAGTCATTATAATTTTTTTAATGTTTATTTATTTTTGAGAGACAGAGACAGAGCATGAGTGAGGGGAGAGGCAGAGAGAGAGAGGGAGATACAGAATCTGAAGCAGGCTCCAGGCTCTGAGCTGTCAGCACAGAGCCAGATGTGGGGCTCAAACTCATGAACCGTGAGATCATGATCTGAGCTGAAGTTGGACGCTTAACCGACTGAGCCACCCAGGCGCCCCTAAAGAAAGTCATTATAAACGTCAACATGTAGGTTTTTATGGAATCATGCAATTCCAATGCAGTGTAGTAGTGCGTCTGCTGGATTGCCTGGTAAGTCTGTATTTTTATATGAAATTGACAAATGATTTTCCAAAGTAGCTGTGCCATTTTTGCATTCCTACCAGTATGAATGAGAATTCCTGTTGCTCTGCATATTTGCCAGCAATTGGAATTGTCAGTTTGGGGATGTTATCCCTTCTAATGAATGTGTAGTGGTATATCATTGTTGTAATTTGCAATTCCCTAATGACATATGATGTTGAATGTCTTTTCATATGCTTATTTTTCATCTCCATATCATGAACTCATTTTTGAAAAAAGAACATTTGGAAAGACTGGTATTTTCTGGAATACTCTTTAGAAAATGCTGCCCTAGTTCATGATGAAAATTTAGAAATAGTCTTAGTATAACTTGTTTCTGAAGTAGGAGATCAAAATGCTTTAAAAATAGTTGCACAACATATTGAAAATAAAAATAGTTCAGTGACTAATTATTATTTTATATGATTTCCTTTCATTTTGTTGACGATATTTTATAATGCATATTAAAAAATAATGTATTTGGAATCAATAACTTGTAATGTCATATATACAAGACATCATTTAGACAACATATCATGAACATGAGTATATATTTTTATTTTTGTGTTCTTAAAACTATAATGTTTTTAGATTTTTTTATTGTTTTTTAGAAATATTCTCATTTCCAATCTCAGTCCTTGTGTTTATACATGCTTAGATATATAATACAAAATAACAGGTGCCTTATGAATAAATGTAAAACAATAATCGCACATATATTAAAGAGCCAAAGTAGTTTTATTTGTTAAAATAATTTTTTTAATTCTTTTAACTATTTGTGCATAAATGAGTTTTCAAAGTCACTCAACAATGAATCATAATGTCTATGAGATACACTGAGGAAGGCAGAATGTAAACAAGTATTTTAATACAATGATGTAAGTGTCATGAGAATTTTTTTAACAGTGTGATGAGTGAGAGAGAGGAAAGGGGTTGAAACAGGCATGGGGAGTTTCATACTATGTTTGGTTTTCATTCTATAAACATTATGAGACAAGTTCCCTACTAAGACACGTAAAACCTCTGCATTTCTCAGAAATTGGTGAAATGTTAGAGCACCATCTCTTGTAGACAATCATTAATGACTCTAATAAATAGGAGACCTTAGTTCAAACAAACACATTATTCCAAATGACACAAGTGTAAGCATGACTAATTAATGAATTTGCTAATATTTGTTCCTCATTTATGGGAACATTGCTCTGAGTTAGAACTAATTACCTGTACATATACCTCAGAAAATATACCCGTATCTCTAAAGCCAGGTATTTCATGTCATAGCTAATACAATTATGGCTTTTCTGTTTACTTTAAAGCTCCAATACACAAATACTAGTTTAGAATAATGGAATAAATTACAGACATATTAATTTAAAAATTACATTGCAAGGAGGTTTTCTTCTTTCAAGTTTGAAATCAGGATTTGAAACTCTTCTAATTTATGTATTTGCTACAGTCCGCTAGAGAATGAAGCACAGAATGAGAACTAGATGACTTGGCACTTAAAATCTTTACACAAAACTCAAGCCCAGGCCCAGGCATTCTGTTATTATGGCAGCTCTAAAGGTTGGTGAGCTTTTCGTTCCATGACACCTCGTCATGACACACTTTGAATTTGTTTGTAATGGAAGACTGGAGCATGACCAAATTATTTCAGATCATCACTTTAAATTCTTATTGGAAAATAGGATTGATATCACCAGATCCGCAACAAAAAACAAACTGAGAAGTGCCATAGAGATCCTGAAGAGGTAAATCATACTGCACTACAGTATATTACGAATAAAAGATATTCAACTCCTTTTATAACTTTTTTCTACTCTCTTTTTCCTACAAAATCTCCAACACTACCATCATCATCACCATCACCACCACCACCACAACCCCCTATACTGAATGCCTATTATGTACCAACCATAGTGTTAGGTACTCTCTCTGTATTGTCCCTATTCCTCCCAACAACCTGCTACAAAGGTGGTATTATTTCCATTCATAAATGAAGAAACTCTGGCTTAGTGAATAGAAGTTAAGTAATTTACCCAAATTTACACAACTGGTAAGATAAAGAGTCAGGATTTTAACCTGGATGTTGACATCATAGCATCGGCTCTACCGTGCTGTCGACTGTCTTACCACAACATACAAGCATACCATTGAATCATATGATCATGTTATAAAAGAGTTTCCATGTTTTCTAGTTGAATCCTCTTTCTATTTCATAGACATGGAAGCTGAGGTCCACAGAAGTTCCACTCTCCCTTCAGTGTTCTACAGCTGATTTATGAGAATCTCTGCTTGTGAGGTCACACTTAGAAATACAAAATAGATTACTTTCCCTTAAAAACCAGTGAAGGTGTAATTATAGGGATAGCCTATGAAGCATAAAAATCTCTCTACCAAAGATGATATCTTTGTAGCTTTTGACTGTAGCTTGTCCTTGGCTCAGTTTTTTCTTTAACCTTGAGAGGATTTGGTGAATTTTTTAAGTATCTAATTGAAGTTTGTTCTCAGTTTGTCTTTTTGTTCTGTATCCATAGGATCACATTTTAGTTATCCTTTTCTGCTACAACCATTCAAAGAAACTGATACCACTCATATTTGTCAACATAAACATTGCCATCATGTGTACTGTTGTAGAATACTGAGGGATCTATCTCTTACTTTTTTCTTTTGTGGTTTATTTTTTCTTATTAGTATTATTTGGTATGTGTAATTTTATTCTTTAGTCATTTTTAGAAAGATAAAAATACAATTTTTCTTTTTACCCCCCATAACTTACCACTCCTAAAAATGATAGCAAATTGAAAGGTTATTTACTTTTTTTATTTAAAAAATTTGGCTAACATGCAATGTAATTTGGCATCTTCAATATATTCTTCAGGTGTGCTGTGGAATTGCTTAGTGTGCTCTATGTATATATTCACAAACACATGCATTTACTTATCATCCCAAGGTAGCCATTGAGGATGTAGATAGTTTGAACAATTTAATAAGAAAATTGCTGTATTTAAAGCGAGTTGATGGGTATTTTATTCTACCTCATGGCAAACATAGAAAACATGACCGCGTTCTCATCATTCAAAACTTTAGTAAAAAATAGGTAGTATCTGTCAAAATTCAGGAATCCTAATGAAGCCTAAAATAGTGGAGTTAAGCTACAGTGTGGAATTTTTTTTAGGAATCCAGAAGAAGCAGCATATATGTAATTCATAGTTACATGCAGATATGTAATTCATATTAACAAAAAATAAGTTATCCACATTATTCTCTCCTTGTTTTTACTTTTTCCTGAACACACACACACACACACACACACACACACACACACACACACACCTTACTGGAAGACAATCTAGCATTTGAAATGTCCCTGAAAAATGTGGGAGGTAATTGGCCTGCTCCAGTTGCCAATTATGGTAACAAGAAGAGCAAATATCAGAGTGAGATTGGATGGGGTTAGTTAATGCTGAGCAGTAGCTGAATTACAGGATTTCCATTATGAGTTGCTTTAAATGCAGAGTAGTGTCACTTTCTGAGTTCAGATATCTTTAAATTTTGCATGCTTTTATTTTATTCCATATGATCTGAACTGAACTCCACAGTGCCTCTGTTAGGTGGGTATTATTATTGTCCCCTGTGTTGTACTCCAAGATCTACAGGTAAGATCTTGATCCTAGAGTTCACACTGTGGATGTCTAGAGAGACACTTGTCTGAGGTTGCAGAACCTGTGATGAAGGTAGGTTCACCTACCTTTAGGAGATAAAATCAAACACATACTAAGCCACAAATTCTCAAACTTGCTGCATCAAAGTCACCTGCACGTCTTGTGACAACGGATTATTGGACCCCATACCCCGGAGGTTTTGATTCAGTAGGTTTGAGGAAGGGTCAGAGTACTGGCAATTCTAACAAGTTCCCAGATGCTGCTGCTGCACTGGTCCTGGGATTATGCTTTGAGAAGACCTAACTATGCTTTTTAGGGATGTCCAATCGATACTATAGTGGGAGTTTCTAGATACTCTTTTTTAATCAAAGGAAATACTTTTACTTCTGGGTATATGATAGCTATATTCTCCCACATGCTTTCTATTACTCAGTGAGGTTCTTACACTTTTTTTGTTTTGGTTTGTCCTTTGAAGCAAAGTCTTAATTTTCCTTTAAGGTGAACACAGTCTGTTCAGTATTTTTGTCTTCTTGGAGAGCAGCAAGATAGAATGACATATTTTATTCACTGTTGGAATCCTGACCTAGATGTTTTGAATCAAATAGGCTACACTACTTTACCATCTGTACGATAAAAAATTTGGACTTTTTAAAATATTTTTTTAAATTAATAAACTATTTTTAAAGAAGTTTTATGTTTGCAGAAAAATTGATCAGGAAGCATGGAATCCCCGTATACTCCCTTCCCCTCTCCCCACAGTTTCCTCTATTATTGATGCCTTGCATTAGTATGGTACATTTGTTAAAATTGATGAGCCAATACGGATTCTAGAGTGACACAGAGCAAAAGAAAAATATTGGTTCTGAAGCTTACTGCTTGGTCCAGTTACTTACCCTATCTAAACCTTGTTGGTATAAATGGACATAGTAACAGTGGGCTGATAAGACTGTTGTAAATATAAAATGTAATATATAAACTTAATTCATGCATATATTTACAAGTACATGTTAAGACCTAGAAATGTACACATAAAATTGTGTCTATTTGGGGGCAACTTGTAGGATTTTCAATGATAACTTTGTTTATGCATAACATTAGAACTTGTGGAAGAGTTGATTCTACATATTAAGCATCATAGGTACTTTTAAGTAGTTTTTCAGTTAATATTTTTATCATCTTTGTAGGTTTCAAGTTCTAGGGAAATTTTTACCAAAATCAGGATTAATGTCCATCTTCTTTCCAGGCCACAAAATATTAGGTTAATATTTTTTAAGTTTATTTTTTTGAGGCTAATTTTTCAAAATTTATTTATTTATTTTGAGAGAGAGGGAGCACAGGTGGGAGAGGAACAGAGAGAGAGGGAGAGAGAGAATCCCAAGTAGGCCCCACACTGTCAGCACAGAGCCCAGTGCAAGGCTTCAGCTCATGAACCATGAGATCATGACCTGAGCTGAAATCAAGAGTTGGACGCTTAACTGACTGAGCCGCCCGGGTGCCTGCAAGGTCAATAAACAAAATGTATAGGATTTTAATGGATTGGTATTAATCAAAGAATGTAGTCTACAAAGGTTTTCAATTTTTCTGAACATTGTATTTTTTTTACAAAATATTACCTACACTGGTTTCTCAGTTCTCCAGTGGTAAAGATTGTATCTTTGAACTATTTTGAAATCTTGGCAAATCCTGGGACTCCTTTTTTTTTTTTTTTTTTGACGCCTCTGTCTTAAAAGTGGCAGACAAGATTCTCCATCAGTCCAGTTTCAGAGACAAAAAACTTGTCAATGTTTCTTGCCCTTAGATTGAACTACCTCCTTCTTTGTATCCAAAATGACTGTCAGTGAAGAAATTAGCACTTTCCCTTTCCATCTGGGGCACTGAACAACAGAACTTCCATTCTTTAACATGCATATTACAGAACAGTGGGTGAAAAATTTTTTTACAATACAGTACAAGGTATAAGTACAAGGTATAAAGACTGAAAATATTTTGTATTTTGTTTATTTCTTTGTAATAAACCATCTTATGGGAATGGAATAGTTTAGGCCTTGCCATTTTGCTTTTATAATGAGAGTAACCAACCCCATATGTTCAACAGAAGAAAGAAACATCAATACATGATAAATGGCCAGAAGGGTCCCTTAGTCTCCCTCAACTGACTGTTGAAAGATTCATGGAAGAGTATATAAGGATAATGATGGCTCAGTATCACATATCTAAAAAATAGCATAGAAGTTATCCTAAACTGACCATATAATTCCAAACCAGTGTTCCTATCACTCTGCTTTGTGTTTCTTCCAGTTTATTTTTTCTAGTGACAGAATTGTAAAATAGCTCATTGGCAAGGATCCTGACAGGCTAACTCAGAAAGGAAATGATTAATTCTAAGAAGTGTGATTCTGTGGTAGTATAGACCTATGTCAACTATAGTTTATATAATTTTTTACAGCATTTGTTTTTTATTTTAACTTACTCATGTAATTATTAAACATGAAGTGAAATTTATTCTATCTGAAGAATTAAGTCACTCAGTATAAAAATAATTTAAAATACCTACAAAGCAATATTTGTATAAATTCTTATGATAGAGATACAAATCATGCAGTACCCAATGATGATTTTTTAAATAGGGAAATAGACTGTTCCAGGCAATGCTTAATATTCGATGCAATCTGTATCACTTTTAAGTACCATAATATTTCTATGAAATGGATACTTGTTTCTATTTTTCAGATAGGGGATTAAAGAACAAAGAGGTTAAGAAATTTGTCCAAAGTCATTCAGCAAGGAAATTTAAAGCTGAATTTCAAATCCTGTTCTAGAAAACTATAAAGTCAGTGTTCTTTTCACTACAGAATGAGGTATAGTATTTACAATATAAAATAAAATTAAGATATTTAATCTTAAATACTTACGATTTTCTTACAGTGAAAGGATTATATCACTAGCATATTTATCAATGCAAAATAAAATAGCTAAATTGTTCAGAATATCAACATTGTTCAAAATAGTCAAAACCTGCAAGCTTTATGCCTATATAAATATCACCTAAGCGCATATAATCTCTGTCTTTAGCCCACTGCATTTTAGTTAAGACTAAAAAAGAGTGGATATGTTAGTATTTTACTTGTCAGTTTACAAGAGAATCCCATGTGTGTCTGGTTGGTGATCCATGGACCTTGACATATGTTAAGCCATATGCTTTATGATCACTTGTGACCCATTGTCTATCCTTTAGGCCCACCTGCCACTCCCACGAGTTTTGGCACTACATTCAGAATTTGAGCTAAAGAAAAATAGTAATTCAGTTCTAAGAAATTCTAGCTAGATTTGAATATTACTTGAACAGTATCCTCAAGGTGGCTACTGAAACTTGTATTTGGAGGCATTTCACAAATGCATAAATATATCCACAGGATAAAACCAATGTTTTCAGTAGCAAAGTGAGCTTAATCTTACAAATACTTAATAATAGTTTTCAGATATAATTAATAAAGCTTTGAGTAAATTAGAAAAGTGTTACAAAAATTCTCCCTGACTGCAAATAGTTGCTCTAGAATGAAGAGAAACGTACTTCCCAAAAGTAAAATTCACTGCTTTCCATCAGGCCCTGTAAACTGAAATTAATAAATTAACATTCAATTAGAAAGGTTATTGGATTTCTTTTTCCCTTACATCCTTGTTCCGCTTCTTCCCTGCCCAAACTTCCTTTTTCTTACTGCCCTTGTCCTTCTGAGTTCTGCTGCAGAACCTGTTCATCTGGCAAACTGGAGAAAGGGATACCTGCCTACCCATGAATTTGTTCTGTTTCGTTTCCATTGTCCTGCACTGAGGTAATTTTGTCGTTTTTTCCAAGTTTCTAACCGGAAGGGAAACTGCACTTTGTTTAGAAACAATCCGTTTACGTATGTGTATTTCACAGTAAACAGTGCACACCTTAAGAGGACCAACATGGTCATTTGTACTCCCAATATTTGTATTCCCAATATTTAGTGCAGGGATTAGTATATGTAGATTCTTAAAAAAAATGCCTGGGAAACAAAAATCCTGTCTCTTCCTGTATTTCTGAGTGGGGACTGATTGGGCCTTAGCACCTACAAATAGATAAAGTAACTTGGATAGAGCGATCTGAAATAACCATCTCTGTGGTGTGGCTGTCCCCTAAATTACAATCACCAGGATGGCATTAATCAAAGAATAAGGTGAGGAAAGCTAATGCACTGCCTTCTAAATTACATCAGCATAGAGGAGATTAATGACTATTCTTTAAAGACTAAATCAAAAGACTGCAATAAAGGCAATGCTTCCATTTCAGTATAAATTTAAAGCATGTATTTGTTAGAGAATGGAATGTCAGTTCCTCGAGTCTTAGTGAAAATTTAATTCAACAATTCAAGTAACATTGGTGCCTTCACAGATGATAAAACATTTGGTTCTGGTCAATATAGAACATTATTAGTCTACAGATTATTCTGTGTTTTGACCTCTTTATATTTTTACAAAAATACTGCACAATATACACTGGGTTATTTTTTCTTTTCTGATGAAGAAAATCAGAGGAGTTACCTTGTACTTAGGTTGTGACAATCTTTCCACGCTGTGGCACTCTCAAGTATTTACTTTCTCTGTTCTCCAAGCTCCACAAAGGCAGAACCACCTCTCCCTTGCTCACTTCTCTATCTTACCATATTGCACAATCATCAGCCCATAGTAGGTGCAAAAAACCCTAACAACTTATAATAAATTGATGATTGATGTTTCTATTACTTACCAAGACATTGTATAGGTACTTAAAAATTAAGGCAAATTTTGCACTCAGATGCTTCACAGCCCATTAAAAAGTTGCAATGGAAAAATAATAACAAGACAAAGAAGGAAAGGAGATAGGGAGGAAAGGAAGAAACAAGGATACTAGAAAGTAAGAAATTATACCCTTCTGTGGTAGGCAGAATAATGGCTCCCTAAAGATGTCTGCTCCCTGACTTGTGAATATGTTACCGTCCATGACCCAAGGGACTTTGCAAATGTGACTGACATTATGTATCTGGACAGGAAATTATTCTGGATTATTATAGTGAATTCATTATAGTCATGTGAGGTCTTAAAAGTAGAGAAATTTTCCCAGACATGGAGAGAGAGAATGAGAAGATGGACAAAGGGTCAGAGTGATGTGATGTGAAAACGAGTCAACCTGCAATAACACCAATATGCAGACATTGAGGATGGAACAAAAGGGTCATGGTTCAGGAAATGAGGGGAAACTAGCAGCTGGAAAAAACAAGAAAATTTTCCCCTGGAAAGGAACACAGCTCTGTGGACACCTTGACTTCAGCCACTGAGATTCATGTTGAACTTCTGACCTACAGAATTGTAAAATAATAAACTTGTATCATTTAAGCAACTAAATTTGTGGTAATGTGTTACAGGAGCAATAGAAAATTAATGTATCTTCTTTCCACATGAGCAGCACAAGAATTGTAAAATAGATAATGCTCTGCATTAGAATTGAAAGAAAAGTGTCATCTTTTATTTATTTAAATTCAATTTAGTTAAGATACAGTGTAGTATTGGTTTCAGGAGTAGAACCTAGTGATTCATCACGCAGTGCTCATCCCAACAAATGTCCTCCTTAATGCCCATCACCCATTTAGTCAATCCCCCTACCCAACACCCCTCCTGCAACCCTCAGTTTAGTCTCTGTATTTAAGAATCTCTTATGGTTTGCCTCTCTCTCTCCCTGTTTTTTATCATATTTTTCCTACTCTTCTCCTATGAACATCTGTTTTATTTCTTAAATTCCACATATGAATGAAATCATATGATATTTGTCTTTCTCTGACTGATTTTGCTTAGCATAATACATTTTAATTCAGTTCTATCCATATTGTTGAGAATGGAAAGATTTTATTCTTTTTGATCACTGAGTAGTATTCCATTGTATGTATGTGTGTATGTATGTGTGTGTGTGTGTATGTGTGTATATATATATATATATATATATATATATATATATATATATATATATATAAATATATATATATATGTGTGTGTGTGTGTATGTGTGTATATATATATAAATAAACACAGATACACACACACACACACACCACATTTCTTTATCCATCCATCAGTTGATGGACATTGGGATCTTTCCATAATTTGACTATTATTGATAGTACTGCTATAAATATTGGGGTGCATGTCCCCTTTGAATCAGCATTTTTGTATCCTTTGGATAAATATCTAGTCGTGCAATTGCTGTGTCATAAGGTAGTTCTATTTTTAATGTTTTTAGGAACCTCCATACTGTTTTCCAGAGTGGCTGCACCAGTTTGCATTCCCACCACAGTTCAGAAGGGCTCCCCTTTTTCATCATCCTTGCCAACATCTCTTGGTTCCTGAGTTGTTAATTTTAGCCACTCTGACTGGCATGAGGTGGTATCTTATTGTGGTTTTGATTTGTATTTCCCTGATGATGAGTGATGTTGAGCATCTTTTTGTGTATCTATTAGCCATCTGGATGTCACTGGAAAAGTGTCCATTCATGTCTTCTGCCGATTTCTTCACGGCATTATTTGTTTTTTGCATGTTGAGTTTGGTAAGTTCTTTATAGATTTTGGATACTAACCGTTTATCTGATAATGCCATTTGAAAATATCTTCTCCCATTCCATTGGTTGCATTTTAGTTTTATTGATTGTTTCCTTTTCAGTGCAGAAGCTTCTTATCTTGATGAAGTCAGTAGTTCATTTTTGCTTTTATTTCCCTTGCCTCCAGTGGCATGTCTAATAAGAAGTTGGTGCAGCTAGGGAAAAGTGCTATCTTAATTCCAAATTCTATTACATACAGCACAAGTGGATTGAAATTAAAGAAGAACCCACCAGTCTAGATCTCAGATCTCTCCTTTGAAAGAAGAAAGACTCCCCCCCACACCCCATATAAACCAGAAGAGATTCTGTAGTGCATGAATTCCTTAAGGCTTGACAGGGAAATGGCTGAGATGAGGGTAGGCTGTGAGGTCCCAAAGAACTATTTCGACTCTAGCACCTTTTCTTGCCATAGGTCAGCAGGTTTTGTAGCTCAAGAGCTCCTAACAGATAATCTGGTGGTTCTTGTGGTCTGGCAGGGAGCAGTTTTTAAGATTCTTCTTTGATGCACAGGATGTTTAATGATCAGAATTGGACGGGAAAACTCCAATTCAAATTACTGTCAAATTATACTTAAAATGGGCAGCTTTTTGTACAAGTAGCAGACCAAGAGACACAGTTCTCATTTAGCAGCAAAGTTCTTTGTTGCCTCAATGACTATTTAGGGAGACGAAATGGTCTTAAGAATCAAGTCTTTTCCTGCTCTGGAAGAGACACAGTAACAGTGGGTTTAAAAGTTAATTCAATACCTTTGTTCCAAACAGCATAATCTATGCAAAGATTGATTTCTCCTACTGGGATTACCATGCTGCTAGATCATACAGACTCTCCTATGCTAGTTACTTATTGATTTGTATTGATTAACTATACTAGTTAATTGATTTTTTTTTTGTCTCTCAGCTCCTATTCTGCTTTTCTATGCTTTCCTTTGTATTGCTAAGGAACTGAAATAACACCAATATTTTTGTAAATTCCCAGGGACAGATTTTTAGGGTCAGTGTCCCAGGAGACAGCTCCTATCATGGGAGCACTGGGACGAGGAAGCAAAAGGGCATTTTCTCTGCTTCTTGTGTTGTTTACACAGCGTCTGTGGCTTCAGCAGTGGCAGTGGTGGTGCCAATAGTATCTGTGGGAGAGAGGCCACCTGAGTTCCCATGAAGCAGCAACGACAACAGAATAAGAGGCAGTGGCAACACCCTCAGGAGGCAGATGCACATGTGAAATCAGAGGCTCCAACATGGGACTCTAATAGCCTCAGACTGCTGATCACCACCCCTTCCTCCTCTTCAGTTTCTTTCTCCAGCATCCCCTTCCATTGTCTCCGTCATTATCAATTCCATGCTCTATATTCCTGTCTGCCTGATATTAGCAGAGTGGTTTCTGTTTCCCAACCATGTTTGACTCATTGGGGATTTGTAAAAGAAATGGACTCAGATATAGGCTTTCAAGGTTTAGAATCTGGCTATGTTAACTGGTTGTCATTGGAAAGTTTGTGACTCCATTGCTAGTGAATTGTAGGCTACTTCAATATCAACAAAGGAAAAGCTGTACGTAAATTGGATGAAATTAAAGACAAGGTATATGAGGCAGAAAATGGCTATTTTGCTTCCTTTAATGATGGGGTGATTATTACATGACTGCTCTTTGATTATGGTAGAGAGCACCGTAAGTGACCAGTCAGGGGAAATGAAACCACCTGAGATATTTCAATTTCCTGCTTCTCTGTCCAGGGCCACAGCATGCAGAGAAAACATGGCTTCTTTCTTACTCCCACCTTCAGATCCCTTATTATTTTTCTCTGGCAGAGGCTAAACAATTAAGATGGTGAAGGATTTATGGAAATTAAGTTTGTAGGCTCCCAATATCCAGCAATGTAGGGGATAGCATAGAAGGTTGAGACAGATAACCAGCTCAGTGATTAAATTATTAATGTGTTCTATAGCTGGTTCTAAATATGGTCTGTAAACACATCTCATTTCAAAATGAGGGAGTTATTATTTTTTTAATTATCTTATTTCTAAGTGAAATAGCAGACCCAAAGAAATCTCTTACTCTTTAAGTATAAAGAGCAAAATATAGAAGCAAAAAATTAAAAGAACAGAAGGACCTAGGAACTTTTTATAGCATGGGGAGAGGAAGATATACATGTAAGAGGTGATAAATATATGTCTAAAAGATGTATACTGTAGAGAACACAAGTAAATTCCACATAGTATCCAAGAAAGAAACTAGAAGCACATTTCATACAATGTGTATAAAAGCCACGGAAACATGGTTCCAATATAAAGACAAAATAATAAGATTTAAGATTAGGTGAAAAGGCAAGGAAAGGAGATTAAAAGGTGGCAGTCTAGAAGACAGTCTAAAAGAAAAGTGGAGTTTGGAGGATTACTAGAAATTGTTTAGATATGACATAGATGATAAAACACTTTTTTTAATGTTTTTTTTTTGTTTTGTTTTGTTTTTGTTTTTTGTTTTTTGAGACAGCATGAATGAGGGAGGGTCAGAGAGAGAGGGAGACACAGAATCTGAAGCAGGCTCCAGGCTAGGAGCTGTCAGCACAGAGCCCGATGAGGGGCTCAAACTCACAGATTGTGAGATCATGACCTGAGCCGAAGTTGGAAGCTCAACCGACTGAGCCACCCAGGCACCCCTAAAACACTTTTTTAAAATGTTTAAATATCAGTGAATAACAGGAGCTACCATGTTGAACACTAAGTACATGTTATGATATACAGATTTGAAAAAAATAACAGTAAACAGAGGAAAAGCACAGAGACTAAGAGGATTAAAACAGAAAAGAGTGATACATAATTGAAGTATTGGAATTACGTGAAAGTAATAATTTGCAGTCAAGAAGTACTACGCAGAATAGTTTTTAAAAAAACACTGAAATGAAAAGTGTCAGGAGATATGGTGACTTTTCCTCTCTCTTCCTTTTACGTTTACATAAGGCAAAAACATGTTACTATTTTGCAGGCAATATACAAAGATGAAAACTATATTATAGATATAGGTGTCTATTCTATATTTAAAGTAAAAATGTCATTAAATGTATTATGCAAATTTTAGATATTTTTCCTATTTCTAAAAAGAAACACTTTACAACAGGTGCATTACACTAACCTTTCCTGAAGTATAGTATGAAAGACATACATTTACTTGAATCTGTAATATTTATTTATTTTTAGGACAAATATATGTCTGAAGATAAAGTATCAGAAAATGTAACAACCATGGTAATAGAGAAAATTCAAATGGAACTTTGTGAGCTATTGTCTTCTATTATTTTACATATACCAACTTATTACATGCATATAATGATGCTCCAAGATTTGTTGTTATCTTCTTTCTTACAGAGAAGGAAACTAAACCACAGAAAGGCTAAGTAACTTTATTATAGACGCAGCAAAAGCTGTTATTCTGGGAGTTGATCACTGACAACCTGTATTAAGAGTCTGTGTGCTTAACTACTGTGCAGGACTATATCTTACATTTTGACCCTTGTACACTAACTATAATTTCTTAAGTTACCTATACTGTAGATTTATTACTCAAGATACTTGAATCATTTCATAATGTGGTCATTTACTTCAGCTCAAAATTTAATACTTAGTTTAGGCTTTCTGATTGCTATTAGATGAAAATGAATTCAGTAAACATTTATTGGATGATTACTCTATTTTAAAATCAGTGATGAATGTTCATGATAAAAATATTAAAACAGCAGTTTGAAGCCCTGGTAGGTTTATAGTCTAAGAATGGGAATCTGACAAATGAACAAATATTTGTTTATAGTTTCAGGTGCTAAAACAGAATTATTATAGATGGAATACTGTGGGAGAAATTAAATAGGACTGCTTTCACTAAGGTAGTGGCAATGAGTATAAAAAGATTACTGATATGAGAGATTTTAAGGATATAAAGTATATAGTAAAAATAGTAACTGACATTTATTGAATATTTTTAATGTACCAGTTATAGTCATAAGTGTTTCACATGGATGTTACTGCTTAATTCTGATTTTAAAAGCTGTTAACAGGCTACATTAACTTTATAGATAAGGGAAACTTAGTGGTGGAGAGACTACATAAGTTACCAATGGAATGTGATGGAAGTGACGTTATGTGACTTCTTAAGATAGATGGAAACTTCTGCTCCTGTTCTCTGGGAGTGTTGCCCTGAAACTGCCAGAGAAGCAAGTCAGGTTAGTCTCTGTAGCATGAGAGGCCATGTGGACCAAAACCAAGTTTCCTCAGCTGGGAGCCAGCACCATCTGGCAGACATTGAGTGAAGCCATCTTGAATCTAGTCAGCCAACTCTCCAAAACATGATATGCTGTTAATGTTTTAACAGCAAGGTCTAGGGGAATAAGAAAGACTGATTTATAGTATTTGGCATTTTCTGTATAAAGACACCATGGGAAAATTTCCTTATCTATTATTTCATTTGGTACCCACAATGTTTGGTACCTGCCCCATAAACCTTGGTGTTTTCTTTTCATAAGTGAAATAACAGGCATAGAATTTATATGTAATTTTATTTTTTTAAGTTTATTTTTATTTATTTTGAGAGAGATAGAGAGCAAGCAGGAGAAGGACACAGAGAGAGGGATACAGAATTCTAAGCTGACAGTGCAGAGCCCAATTCAAGGGCTTGAACTCACCAACCAACCGTGAGATCATGACTGGAGCCAAAATCAAGAGTTGGATGCTTAACTGACTGAGCCACCTAGGCACCCCTGTAATTTTCTTCTTTGGGTATGCAAATGGAGAAAAAAATTTAAACTTTATTCTGACCCCTTATTCCATATTCTCTTCATTCTACCTATTAATCTTTTTAAAACATTTTAACCAGACACATAAATGTGAGTTAAAAAAAATTATTTTGGCTGAGAACCTATTTGTATTTTAACTACTAACATGAGGTGTCCTCTATGCTTTTGTTCACATGAGTATTATGAAATCAGTCCATAGGAGCTGCTGACAAAAATTTTTTTATTACTATATTTATTATTAATGAAAAGAGGTATACAGCACAATTAACAATTGGCTACAGCCTTTGGGAGTTTACCAGGCAATTGCATCCATCAACTATTCATTTCAGAAAGCTCTGTCTATTGATAATGACTGCCATAGGCATTTTTGAGAAGTAGAGAATAGAGCACAGCTGATAGTGATATCTAATAGGAATATTTCTCAATAAAGAAGATGGAATACAGTGATTTTCTCTACTGGTGTTGCTATTGTGATTAAATCTCTTTGGCAACATGGGAAGTATGTTTGGATACCCTTAACTACTACAGTATGAACTTCTTTCCCTAATGAAGATGAGGAGCTTTTAAAAATATATGTAAAAAATATATAGTACCAATGCAAACTTAAGTTAATAAATGCACTTGTTTATCACATCAAATTAACTAGATTAAGTAGCTAATAACTAGAGGTGTTCATGTAGTACCTGAGAAACCATTTGATAGGAATGGAGTAGGAAAAAAAAAAAAAAACTAGCATAGTGGGTAATCACCCACTATGTTAAATTGGCTCTCATGCCTTCTCCAATCTGGATATCTCTTGCTTCTTTGATTCAGCAATATGTCATGGAGTTTGTATATTGTGCCTTGGAAAAATTATTCCTAACAGTAATTTTGGTCTCCAGAGTTTGAGTTCATAGGCTAGAAGCTTGGTGTGAAAGGTAAATAATAACTCAAAGTCCATCTGCACCATAGACGAAAAATGAGTGAACTGTGCAGGCAACGTTGACAGTGGTGGGAGTCGTGGGAGAAGAGAAATGACACTTCAGTAAGATCTTGAAATATTGGTAGTTTATTTCTCATGCAAACTTACATAGAAAGGGAGGTTTATGGGGGAAAAGGATCGCCTTGGTAAGAGCATTGGGAAGGGCATTGAAGAATGAAAAAAAATATTGAGATTTCAGAATGATTGGTATTTAAGAGTTTCTAGAACACAGTGGGGATGAGTATGTGTCAGGATGAGTGTTAAGGGGGCAGCTGGGAGAGGCACTTCTGGGACAGATCTTTACTTTTATGAGTGAAATTAGACGTCATATATTTGGCAAAATTCTTGTAGGGACCTTGAAATTTTGAATCAAAAATAACATTCGTAACTACTGAAACAAGGTTGTTTTTTTTTTCTTATTGCAAGAAAGACAAACTAAAGCAGGAGCTCTTTAATTAAAAAAATAAAGTACTATAAACTTTGATGAGCTCATTCTTTAATTTCCACAACCTTGTCCAAGATTATGTGCATGATGTTTTTGCTAATAAAATTATTATAAGAAACAATAAATTGTGGTTAGTAAGATAAAGTGCAGAGAGCTGACCTGTTTTTACATTTTTATTAAATTTTTTTTAATGTTTATTCATTTTTGGAAGCGAGACAGAGAGTGAATGAGGGAGGAGCAGAGAGAGAGGGAGACACAGAACTCAAAGCAGGCTCCAGGCTCTGTATAGTCAGCAAAGAGCCCCACCTGGGACTTGGATGCAGGGCTTAAACACGGGGCTCTAACTCATGAACCATGAGATCATGACCTGAGCTGAAGTCAGATGCTTAACCAATTGAGCCGAGAGAGCACCAAGAGAGCTGATCTTTCTGAATGTACTGTCATGCAGGGATGCTTCATGGTTTTCTATTCAAAATTTAATAAAACATACATATGCATTCTGTATATTATTTATTACATATTATCTAAATAGAGTTGATAATATATAATAAATAACAAATAAATTTATAGAAAAATTCCAAAGAAGATATGTCAGTAGTCTATAAGCACATGAAAAGATTCTCATCAGTAGTCATTAGAGAAATCCATGTCAAAACCATAGTGAGATACCATTTTATTCCTACTAGGATGGTTATAATAAAGAAAAAAAAGGAAAATATAAGTGTTGGTGAAGATATAGAGAAAATGGAACCCGCATCCATTGCTAATGGGTATGTAAAATGGTTAAGTAGCTATGGAAGACAGTTTGGTGCTTCCTTGAAGAGCTAAACATAGAATGGAGTTAGCAAATGATGCTGGAATTTCACCTGGGTATATATCCAAAAGACTTGAAAACGTACTCAAACACATGGAGGCATATGGATATTCATAGTGGTACTATTAACAATAGTCAAAAAGTAGAAACACCCTAATGTCTCTCAAAAGATGGACAAATACATTTTGGTATATAGGTACAATGGAATATTATTCAGCAATAAAAGAAATATTATTCACCCATAAGAAATAATAAAATACTGATGCATGCTATTGTATAGTAAGAAATATTTGGTCTTTCTTCCCTATTCCTCACCTAGATCTAAAATGCTTGAAATTTCCTGAGTAATGGGAATGTGTTTTGTTCATAACGAGTCCCTTTTAATCACATGAGTTTATGGTAATGAAGTGACTTAGGGTGGGGGCCTTTGATAGCTTCAGGATGAGGCTGGTCACCCAAAGATCAAATGATTAGAGAGTGAGAACTTTCAGCTCTACCCACCTACCTATAGGCGGGGATGTGGGCCTGGAGACTGATCTGTGGAAAAAACTTCTCAATAATGAGATTTGAAGAGCTTCTGAGTTGATGAGCACATTGAGGTGCTGCAAGGGTTTTGCACCCTAATAGGACATAGGAACTCTGTCCCACCACCGCCCTCATCTTGCCTTATGCATTGCTTTCATTTGGCTGTTTCTGAGTTGTATATTTTGTAGTAAATTGTTAAACATAAATAAAGTGGCTCATGGGTTCTGTAAGCTGTGTTAGCAAATTATCAGACCTAAGGAGGGGGGTGTGGGAGCCCTGATTTATAAATCTGTTCAGTCACAAGTATGGGTAGCTCAGGACCTGCAACTGGTATCTGAAATGGGAACAGGGCAGTTTTGTCGGAATGAGCTCTTAACCTGTGGGATCTGATGCTGCATTCATGTGGGTGGTCTCAAAATTGAACTGAATTGTTGGACGCACCATTGGTATCAGAAAATTGAATTGGTTATTGCTATTGGGTAACATTCCACACATGCCACAACGTGGATGAACCTCCAAAACATTAAGTGATAGAAGCCAGACACAAAAGCTTGAATATTGTATGATTTCATTTATCTCCAGAATAGATAAATCTAGAGAGACAGGGTGATTGATTGGTGATTGAGAAAGGCCCGGGGAGCAGGGGAAATGAGAGAAATTGCCTAATGGGTAAAGGATTTCACTGTGTGATGATGGAAATATTTTGGAATTTGGTAGAAGTGGTGGTTGCACAGCATTATGACTGTACTAAAATGCCACCGAAATTTTCACCTTAAAATAGTTTTTATCTTGTACGTATTTAGCTTAAATGAATTATCTTTTAGTAAATCATGGTGGTTGTATCTGGCCTTACAAGCATGAATGTAGCCCACAAAATGTTTTCAAACTAAAATAATTTTAGAAGGAAAACACATTGTCCTTGTATTTATTTATCATAATTTAGATACTTTCTATTTATTTAAAAAAATTTTTTTAATGTTTATTTATTTTTGAGACAGAGAGAGACAGAGCATGTATGGGGGAGGGTCAGAGAGAGAGGGAGACACAGAATCTGAAGCAGGCTCCAGGCTCTGATCTGTCAGCACAGAGCCCGACACAGGGCTCGAACTCACGGACCGTGAGATCATGACCTGAGCCGAAGTCGGACGCCCAACCGACTGAGCCACCCAGGCGCCCCACTCTCTATTTAAAGTGGAAACAGTGTCAACAAATGGGTTTCTTTTGAACTGAGACCCAGTTTTATTATCTGATAACTAGAAAATTTCCAAATGTCACTAAATTAAATATTACACGTTGAAATAACCCATGAGTTAAAGAAGAAATAATGGAAAATGTCAGAAATAAATTTTAGGAATAAATTATAAGGAAGAAATAATGTACCCAGATTTGGAGAAGTAGATGAAGTGGTGTCCAGCCAGAGATGAAAATGATAATATTAAATTAAAATATTAGAAAAGAATAAAGGTTAAAAAAATCAGTGGCATAATCTACTGCGTGTGATGATAGGAAAACTATCACTAGTTTGCTTTAGTTCAGCAAACTAAAACCAACAATAGGAGAAAAATTAAATTACAAAAATAGAAGCGGAAAACAATAATCCATAAAAAAGTTATTCTAAAGAAAGTCAAAACAACCAAAAATAGTTTCTTCAAGATTTATTAAACTGACAAGCACGTAGCAAGAATGAAAAAGAAATAGGATAAGAACTATAAAATTATAAACATCAGAAAGGAAAAAAAAGTAGATACTGCTATATATTTTACAAAACACAAAAGGATGTCATGAACACCCCCATATGCCAAAGTTTTGAAAATGTAGAAGAAATAAGTAACTCCCTTAAGGAAAATATCTTAGAAAATAGATAAGAAAAAATGGAACATGGAAGTGTGCTATATCTAGTTAAGCAATTAACTCTGCCCTAAAAAATTTTTGACAAAAACTAAAAGCAAACAAAAAAATTGGAAATGACTGATTTCAAGAGTGAATTAATTGAAATAGTTAAGGGAAAAAAGACCAATCTATACGATCTCTTGCAGAGAGAAGTAAAAGACAAAATAAATCTCAACTCGCTCATGACCTTAATGCAACAGAATTATATTCAAGGGAGATTATAAATCAAAGACAATTAACATATAATAATGAACATAACCATGTGATATTTGGAAATGGTAATATATAATGAATAAATGGCAAAAATTTCAGAAATCAAAAGGTAGTTTAACATTCAAAAATCAAACTACCCAGAAAAATCAATGGATAAATTTAATAAATACAACAACTTATAGCAAACTGGGAAGATAACTTCATTAATCTATTAAGTGTGAACAGTAAAAAATCTACCTAAGTTTATCATAATTTATGGTTAAATTTAAAATTTTGCCCTGAGATTGAGAATATAGAATATACAAATTTATTTAAGTTACTGGATACAAATGACATATAAATATTGATTACATTTTCACATCAGCAATAAATAGAAAATTAAAATTTTAAAAGGCAATATGCTCAGCATCTAAAACTATCAAATGTCTAAGAGCTATATGAGCTTTATGCTGAAAACAACAAAAAAAATGAAAGGAATTAAAATGCTTACATGGAAAAATATAAAAAGTTTATGAATTGGAACTCTATATAAAGTCCATGAATTGGTTATCATTATAATTATGTCAGTTGTCCCTAAATGATTCTATAGATCATGCGATCACAACAAAATCTCAGCAAGTTTCCATAAAAAATTGACCACTTTATTTAAATTTTTTATGGAGGTGATGCAAAGGGCTAATAGAAATCAAGCTTGGAGAACAACAAAGCTCTAGGACTTTTGCAACGAGTTATTTATTAAGACTTATTATAAATATATGGTAACTAAAATGGTGTGTTTTCAGGACAATGAAGTTAAAGTCATGTGGTTTATTAAGAAGATAAACAGGTAGGAAAACACGGTTTTCTTAGTACATGCTCTACTTTACATCAATATGTTAACAAAAAGGCTTTTGACCCCTAGATTACCACAGTCAAGTATTTCCAGATGTTTTTTGAACAAATATGAAAGGCAAATAATGTTTTGAAAGAAAATAAAAGAGAAAAAGTCATGTTAATAACTGTAAGGTGGGCAGAGATTTCGTAAACTGAATCTAAAGGCACTAACTATAAAGAAGATAAAAACATAAATTGGATTGTATATAACATACATCATTAAGAGACTGAAAAACAAGTCATTATGTGAGAGAAGATATTTTCAATACATATGTTCAATAGATGACACATGTCCAGAATATGTAATGAAATCCTACCAGTAAATATGAGAAAGACAACTCCATAGGAATATTGGTATATCATTAAACAGGATATCCAAATGATTAATAAACATATGAAAAGTTACTTACCTTAATTATCCACCAGAATATTCATTCATTCATTCATTCATTCATTCATTCATTATTTAAATTCCAGGTAGTTAACATACGGTGTAATACTAGTTTCAGATGTAGAAAATAGTGATTCAACACTTTCATACAGTACCTGGTGCTCATCACAGCAATGCACTCTTTAATCCCCATCACCAATTTCACCCATCCCCCTACCCACCTCCCCTCTGGTAACCGTCAGTTTGTTCTCTATGGTTAAGCATCTGCTTCTTGGTTTACCTCACTCTCATTATTTTAACCCTGTGCTCCTTTGTTTTGTTTCTAAAATTCCACATATGAGTGAAGGTATTTTTCTCTGACTGATTTCACTTAGCATAATATTCTCTAGTTCCATCCACATCATAGAAAATGGTAAGATTTCATTCCTTTTTATGGCTGAGTAGTATTCCATTTTCATTAGAACATTTACATTAAATCCATGATCTGAAATCGCTGTATACACCCACAGTAATGGCAAAAATATTTAAAGACAAACTTATCAAGTACTGGTAAAGACAAAGAATAACTGGAGCTCTTATGCAGTAGTAATAGGAATTCAAGTTGGCCAACACTTTGGTAAATTATTTGACACTATCTACTAATGCTATATGTATTTATTTTCCATGACCCTGCCATTCGCCCAAGTATATGTCTAGCATATGCCTACATATGTGCATCAGAAATCATGTACACAAATATTTATAGCAACCCTATTCAAAATAAACTCTCCTAATGGCACAAAGACCTATCATCCACAGCATGGATAAACATAATTTTTAGCATATGTTGAATAGAATGCTAAAGGGCAGTGAGAATGAAAAAACTATGACTAGTCCATGTGGAAGACCCAAACATACTGTTTAGTGAAAGAAGACAGATAAAAGGGTCCATATATTATTTGATTTATATAAAGTTCAAAAACCCCAGAATCCCATCTATGGCATTGGGAATTAGTGTAATGGTTTAAACATAGAATTTAGGGATTAAAAGATGACACAGCAGAGATTTTTCAGATGCTAGCAATGTTCTGTTTTATAAATGTGCCCCGCTTACATACTAATATTTGTTTAGCTGGTGAGATTTTGTCAAACTGTTTAAGATTTATATACTTTTCTGTATATGAATTAAACTCAGAGAAAACTTTTAACAAACAAGAAAAATAAAACCAAAGCCAACCAAAAAAGTGATAAAGGACTTGGTGATAGATTAAAGGCTACTGGTAGCATGAGTAAAAAGCCATGAATGATTTCCAGATTTCTCATGTGAATGGTTAGTGATACTAACAATCACTGTGATAGGAAAATCAGAAATTGAAGTAAATGTGAAGGAAAAGAGCGTTTTTAAATTTTATATATATAATTTTAAGGAGTCTGTGTGACAGCTAAGAAAAACAAACACAGAAGTCCGAATAGCAAGAGAAAGTCCTGTGCAAGCTTGAGAAAATAGAAGAAAATTGAGAAGAGCATCTTAAAAATAATGGGAAGAGTATGTGCTGGCAGAGAATAAAATTTATGTGGTTTTCAAATTTTACATCTCAGATGTCAGTAAAATTCAAGTGGAGATATTTCAGACAAGAATATGGAAAATCAGTATTAGAGTGGTAGGTATGGGTGTCTGTGTTACATTAAATAACTGGGGTTTTAAGGGGTGAGAATATAACATAGAGATGGTTCAGTAGACTAAAAACATTCCTGGTTTGGGGGAGGTAATATCATTAATGAGATAGGAAAAAAGAAGATACAGAGAAAAGTGGTGAACCATGAGGAAAAAAAGCATAAAGATTTTGGGGTATAACTAATAATCATCATGATCTCATACACTATGTAGTAATTAAGCATAAAAATTTAGGGGAGACTGAAGGGTTTGATAAAGAAGAATCAAATATTAATGTTCTTATCTTTTAAATAAAAAAATAAAAACAAAGGAAATAATATACTTAATAACAAGAATATTAATAAGCTAAGATTCAAATTAAATAGTTTTAATGACTCCACACAAAGAATAAAATGTTGAATTTAAGCCAATAAGAATAGCAAATAATGCAATGATATGAAAAAGGAAAAAGCGTTATAATTATTATGGAGTTCACAGAATATTTGCAACAACTTAAATTATCAATAAAAAGACGCAAGAAATAAGTTGTACTGTGTCCACTAGATGGAGTATGATGCAACCATTTTAAAACTGGCGATGAATACATATGGAGATTGCTTATTGTATAATATTAGGTGAATAAAGTTGTATAAATTTAGGCTAAAAATTCACATATGCAAGGAATGAAATGTACCAAGACTCTAGTGTTGAAATTATGGATAAATGTTTTACTCCTCTGATTTTTTATTTATTTTTCCAATATATTTTTAATGTGAATATTAATTTATATTGAAAATAAAATTATATAATTAAAGACCAATTTATATTCCCCAAATATGTTTGCAAATAAAATCATTCCAAAACTTGACATTAGCTGAGGCAATGTCAAAGACTGGGGTTCCTGGGTGGCTCAGTTGGAGTCAAGCATCAGACTTTTGAACTCAGGTCATGATCTTGATTGAGGTTGTGAAGTCAAGCCCTGCGTGGGGCTCTGCACTGAGGG
Organism: Felis catus; assembly: GCF_018350175.1. Classification (NCBI taxonomy): domain Eukaryota; kingdom Metazoa; phylum Chordata; class Mammalia; order Carnivora; family Felidae; genus Felis; species Felis catus. The sequence goes on from NC_058376.1 coordinate 98,613,408, forward strand.
TGGAGCTTACTTGGGATTCTCTCTCTCCCTTTCTCTCTGCCCCTCCCCCGCTCATGCACACATTTTTCTCTTTCTCTTTCTCTCTCTCTCTCTTTCTCTCAAAATAAACTGAAAATTAAAAAAGGAATTTCAGAGATTGTATTAATGGTGTTGTTGGCCTATTAATTAGTATTAACTAACTTTATAATAATGGGTAATGTGTAGTGAATAAAATACACTTGAAGTTTATTTCCTGATCAGGTATCTGCACTTGCCTGGTGAACAAGTCAGCAGCCAGTTTTTTAGGAACCAGGCTCAGGAGGGCTTTACCATCTTCATTAAGTAGCTTCTAAGTCATATTGGCAGTTATCTCCTGTCTAGCTACTGAGAAAAGAAAAAGAATGTGGAGGAATGCTCATAAGAGCGTTATATGGGTTAGGCCTGGAAATAATTCTATCACTTTTGTGAATATCACTTTTTGTATGTGTTCTATGTAAAAAAAAAATCATCCCCCAACTCCATGACCCAAACAACAATTTATTTTTTCCTCACAGTTCTATGGGTTGATTAAACAGCTCTTCTGCTGGTCTTGTTTTGTTTTACTCATGTAGCCACATTCAGCTGATAGGGCTTTGGAGTTGGGCTCAGCTGGGCCAGCTGGACTTCTATCTCCAGAAAGCCTTTCATTCTAGTCTTCTTCAAACCACTGGCAGGTCAGGGTGGTATTTCAAAAGGATAAAAACAGAAGTTACAATATCCCTAAAATCTATTTCAGAGGTCACATGGCATTACTTCTGCCACATTCTTTTGGTGAAAACAAGTCACGAGGCCAGCCCAAATTGAAAGAGGTCAGAAATGAATTCCACCTCTTCTTGATCAGAAGAATAAGAAGTTCACATTGCAAAAGAATGGCGATGAAGGAAGGTATGGTTCACTAGAGGCATTATTATAAAAATCAGTTATAACTTAGATATGTGGCCTACATCTATAGAGATTAAGATTTGGAAATAAGACCTAATTCTGTGCCCGGGAAGAGAAGAAATTATTTAATGAGCCACAGACATTTTCTGCCACAGGACGTAGCTTTATTTTTGCCTGTGAACCGTGTTAAGACTTTGATGGAAGTTGATGAATAACATTGAAGGTTACCATTAAATTCTATTATTGCATTCAAATTGTCACTTGTAGCAAAGCCTCCTGATGCAATTCTATCCAGAAGACTATGCTATGTTTGCCATTTTGTTTGCCAATGCAGTTTGAGCTTTAAGCTTTTGGCTTCCAGCTGCACCTGGAATACCGGGGCAGTGGATAGAAATTCTACACAAAAACACCAATAAGAGACGAGGTTCCAAAAACTGACTGATGATAATGACAATAACTGCTATCTATGGGTGCAGAAATAAGAACCAAATAGAGTGCAGTCAGCCTGAAATTGCCTTTGGGTTAATACTTTCAAATCTTTTCCATGCCATGCTAAGTGTTTCACAGCTTACCCTCTACATGTTGTGGGCTCTTGGTACATTTTTAACGAGAAGAGAAATGTAAGCAGAATTCTGTTTCAGAAAGGTAAATATGGTTGCAATAAACAAAATACTTTTCTGGGCTCGGTAGCCGAGGTAAGGTGACTGATTAGATTATAGGTGATTTCATGTCTGAGTTTAACTGGGAAGAGGAAATAATGTATATATGACATTATTATATATTATTATATTAACTATAATATAATAATATCATCTCTATGTAATACCTGAATTGGAATTGACATGTCTTGATAGCTAATGATGAGCAAGAGGGTAGAAAAGGCATAGGCTGCACTTCATGCTATTTGTGCCATTTAAAGGCACCTGGCCACAGAGAGAGTGGGAGAGAGAAATATATTTCTTGCTTAACTTACCAATCCTTGAGTTTTGTTAGAACTATATATTCCTACAGAAGGCCCATTGTCTCCTAAAATATCTGTTTAAGTGGGGCATCTATTCTAATTCATCCGCCCATGGCTGCCTTTTTTAAGTTCCAATATCTAGAGAGAGTACCTTTTTTTTTCCCCCCCTAAAATGTAGAACTTTTGCTTAGGCTGCAAGAATTCTTTGATGGAGAAGTTGAGGATAAGGTTTGGGTTTGTGACTTGAGTCATTGGGTCAAGTCTTAGAGCTTTGCTTCTCAAAATGTGGTCCTCAAATGAAAACATCACCATTGGCAGGGAGATTATTAGAAGTGTAGAGTATTCATTCTGAATACTCAGTCAGAAAATGCATTTATGAAGATCACCAGGAGATTTAAAGTTTGGGAAGCACTCCTTTGAGTACAGACAGTGAGTACATACTTCAGACTGGTTTTTAGGAAGTGTTTCTCTGTGTGCCTAGCCAGAAAGTTCTTTAGTCATAAGTAAAGGCAAAGGACCACCTCATGTAATAGCTTCTTGCTGCATCTGAGCAACAGGACTCCGAGAAAGCAAATACATTTCCAAAGTTTCGAATCAGGTAAGGTAAGAGGAAGAAGCAGAAGATGGGGAGAAGATATTTTTAAATTTTCATTTTTCTGTTTTTGTGCCAGCATAGCTCAGTGACGAGGTAAAAACATGCAAGGCATATAAAAAGCTGTGTTAGTTTCCTAAGGGTACTGTAGCAAAGCACCAAGAACTGGGTGGCTTAAAACAACAGAAATTTATTCTCTCACATTTCTGGAAGCTTGAAGTCCAAAATCACGGTGTTGGCAGGACTGTGCTTTCTCTGAAGGCTCTAGGGAGTGATATCTCCTCAACTTTTCTAGATTCTGGTGATTACCAGCAATCCTTGGCATTCTTTGGCTTGTAGAGCCACATGGCTGTCTTCTCCTGTGTGTCTTCACATTGTCTTCCTACTGTGTGCCTGTCTTTGTGTTCTGAAGTTACCCTTAAAATAAAGACAACAGTCATACTGAATTAGGACCCAGTCTAATACCTCCTCTTTTGTTTCATTAGCAATAACCATATCATGTACTGAGGTACTGGGGATTAGTACGTCAAGATTTATTTGTGAGGGACACAATTTAACCCATAACAGGGGGCAAAAATAATTATCACTTGTTTTTGTGGCATGTTATCAGTGTTTCCACAATCAATTTCACAATAAGTTCCTGCAACTGAAAAAAAGTATAAATATATTAATTATTTTACATTTTTGATTAAGTTCTAGAAATCCAGTTTGTGCTTTCCACATACAGCAGAATCTCAACTTGTGAAATTTTATCAGCTATCCCTTTTCTATATTTAAATTTTATAAGATTTACAGCTACAAGATTAACACATCTGAGTTGTTTCAAATATTCTTAAAGGCTTTCACTTAAAGATCATATCTGTGAGTAACAAAAACTTCCTTTTGGCCTTAGTAACAAAGGAGTCTTAGCCCAGCTTAGCCCAACTTACTTTTGGGCTTAGTAACAAAGGGGGTGCATGTGTCCCTTTGAAACAACATACCTGTATCCCTTGGATAAATGCCTAGATATTGCTGGGTCATAAGGTAGTTCTATTTTTGTTTTTTTGTGGAACCTCCATACTGTTTTCCAGAGTGGCTGCACCAGCTTGCATTGCCACCAACAATGCAAAAAGATCCTCTTTCTCCACATCCTCACCAACATCTGTTTTTGCCTGAGTTGTTAATGTTAGCCATTCAGATAAGGTGGTATCTCATTGTGGTTTTGATTTGTATTTCCCTGGTGATGAGTGATGTTGAGTATTTTTTCATGTGTCAGTTGGTCAGGAACCCCATGGAATGATGAAGGCAGGTGGAAATGTGTGGTGATCTTGAGGAGGTGGTTGGAGTTGAGGCCACAGACAAACATGATGTAGATGACTTTTTCTCAGTGGTTCACAGCAAAGGGGAAGAAGTAGAAGGAGCAGTGGTTGAGGAGGGGTCCCAGAAAGATTAGGTACAGCAACTCTGTGTAGTTAGGGTTTCAGATATCTAAATGCTGAAGGGTAGATTCAGTACAAAAGGAGAGGTTGAAGGTACTAGGGCAGTTGTTAATACTGGGGGCATGAGGTTAATAAGAAGGAAGAAGTGATGAGGTCCAGCTCACCATTGGAGGATAAAAGAAATATCTTCAAATATAATTAGAGGAAACTTGGTAACATTGGGAGCTTATCAAGAGGTACTTGCAGATTTGGCAACTTAAACTAAAATTTCAATCTAGTAGTAAGAGGTTCTCGGTGGAATATCAGACAAGTTATAGGATTTTAATTAAATATTTAATAAAAGAAAGTAAGAAGGCCAGACAAGATAGATGTTTCCCAGATGATGCAGACGATTTTGGATTTACAGTGGTAACAAAATTTCAGGATGTGTGCTTTTTCTTTAGCATTATCATAAGATCAGTAGTAGCTATGGCATGGCAAATAGTAGGGATCTTCTGGGTTTAAAGTTTTCCAAGGCACGTATGATGAACAGTAAGGAATTATGGAATGTTCTAAGATCATTATTGACAACATTATCCATGGAATCCAGGATTGAGAGAAATAGGAGGAGAGAAAGCAGGGTGAATATATGATCTGGGAGCACTTCCAATCTTGAGAAGCATGGAGCATATAGTATAGGTTTGGTTGTGTTTTTTTTCGGTATAATTGACTTATAACATGATATTAAGTTTAGGTGTACAACATAATAATTCAATATATTTCTGCATATTGCAAAATGATTACCAAAAACAGGTCTTGTTAACATCCGTCACCATGCATAAATTTTCTTTTTTGTAATGAGAACTTTTAAAATGTACTCTCGGGGCGCCTGGGTGGCGCAGTCGGTTAAGCGTCCGACTTCAGCCAGGTCACGATCTCGCGGTCCGTGAGTTCGAGCCCCGCATCGGGCTCTGGGCTGATGGCTCAGAGCCTGGAGCCTGTTTCCGATTCTGTGTCTCCCTCTCTCTCTGCCCCTCCCCCGTTCATGCTCTCTCTCTCTCTCTGTCCCAAAAATAAATAAACGTTGAAAAAAAAATGTACTCTCTTAACAACTTCAATATGTAATATAATATTATTAACTATAGCCACAATGATATACATTATGTCCCCATGACTTACTTATTTTGTAACTGCAAGTTTGAATCTTTTGACTCCTTCATCCATTTTATCCATTTATGTGGGTGTTTAAATAAAAATATTGGAAATCATAAATATGTGATATTTTGAATATGTTATACATGATATTTTGATATGTGAATACATTTTCTGGATCATTGTTTTTGTTAGCATTTTTCTATTGAATTTTAATTAACATACAATGCTATATTAGTTTCAGGTGTACAAAAAATGATTGAACAATTCTATACATTAGTCAGTGCTCACCATGATAAGTATAGTCATCAGCTGTGAGCAAACAACGTTACTACAGTATTATTGACTATATTCCCTGTTTAACTCTGTGACTTATGTTTTGTAACTAGAAGTCGGTAGTTCTTTTTTCTTTTTACTTTATTTTTTAAAATTTACATCCAAATTAGTTAGCATATAGTGAAGCAATGATTTCAGGAGTTGATTCCTTAATGCCTCTTACCCATTTAGCCCATCCCCCTCACACAACCTGTCCAGCAACGCTCAGTTTGTTCTCCATATTTATGAGTCTCTTCTGTTTTGTCCCCCTCCCTGTTTTTATATTATTTTTGTTTCCCTTCCCTTATGTTCATCTGTTTTGTCTCTTAAAGTCCTCATATGAGTGAAGTCATATGATTTTTGTCTTTCTCTGACTAATTTCACTTAGCATAATACCCTCCAGTTCCACCCATGTTGTTGCAAATGGCAAGATTTCATTCTTTTTGATTGACAAGTAATACTCCATTTGTGTGTGTGTGTGTGTGTGTGTGTGTGTGTGTGTGTGTGTATCACATTTTCTTTATCCATTCATCCATCGATGGACATTTGGGCTCTTTCCATACTTTGGCTATTGTTGATAGTGCTACTATAAACATGGGGGTGCATGTGTCCCTTTGAAACAACATACCTGTATCCCTTGGATAAATGCCTAGTAATTGCTGGGTCATATGGCTATTGTTGATAGTGCTACTATAAACATGGGGGTGCATGTGTCCCTTTGAAACAACATACCTGTATCCCTTGGATAAATGCCTAGTAATTGCTGGGTCGTAAGGTAGTTCTATTTTTGTTTCTTTGTGGAACCTCCATACTGTTTTCCAGAGTGGCTGCACCAGCTTGCATTGCCACCAACAATGCAAAAAGATCCTCTTTCTCCACATCCTCGCCAACATCTGTTTTTGCCTGAGTTGTTAATGTTAGCCATTCTGAGAAGGTGGTATCTCATTGTGGTTTTGATTTGTATTTCCCTGGTGATGAGTGATGTTGAGTATTTTTTCATGTGTCAGTTTGCCATCTGGATGTCTTCTTTGGAGAAGTGTCTATTCATGTCTTTTGCCCATATTTTCACTGAATTATTTGTTTTTTGGGTGTTTAGTTCGATAAGTTCTTTGTAGATTTTGGATACTAACCCTTTATCTGATACGTCATTTGCAAATATCTTCTCCCATTCTGTCAGTTGCCTTTTAGTTTTGCTGATTTTTTCCTTTGCTATGCAGATTTTTATTTTGATGAGGTCTGAGTAGTTCATTTTTGCTTTTGTTTCCCTTGCCTCCAGAGATGTGTTGAGTAAGAATTGCTGTGGCCAAGATCAAAGAGGTTTTTGCCTGCTTTCTCCTTGAGGATTATGATGGCTTCCTGTCTTACATTGAGATCTTTCATCCATTTTGAGTTTATTTTTGTGTATGGTGTAAGAAAGTGGTCCAGGTTCATTCTTCTGCATGTCGCTGCCCAGTTTTCCCAGCACCGCTTGCTAAAGAGACTGTCTTTATTCCATTGGATATTCTTTCCTGCTTTGTCAAAGATTAGGTGGCCATACGTTTGTGGGTCCATTTCTGGGTTTTCTATTCTGTTCCATTGATCTGAGTGTCTATTCTTGTGCCAGTACCATGCTGTCTTGATGATTACAGCTGTGTAGTATAGCTTGAAGTCCGGGATTGTGATGCCTCCTGCTTTGGTTTTCTTTTTCAAGATTGCTTTGGCTATTCAGGGTCTTTTCTGGTTCCATACAAATTTTAGGATTATTTGTTCTAGCTCTGTGAAGGATGCTGGTATTACTTTGATAGGGAGTGCATTGAATATGTAGATTGCTTTGGGTAGTATTGACATTTTAACAATATTTGTTCTTCCTATCCAGGAGCATGGAATCTTTTTCCATTTCTTTGTGTCTTCTTCAATTTCTTTCATCAGCTTTCTATAGTTTTCAGTGTATAGATTTTTCACCTCTATGGTTAGATTTATTCCTAGGTATTTTATGGTTTTTGGTGCAACTGTAAATGGGATCGATCCTTTGATTTCTCTTTCTCTTGCTTCATTGTTGGTGTATAGGAATGCAACCGATTTCTGTGCATTGATTTTTTTATCCTGCAACTTTGCCGAATTCATGAATCAGTTCTAGCAGTTTTTTTGGTGGAATCTTTTGGGTTTTCCATATAGAGTATCATGTCATCTGCGAAGAGTGAAAGTTTGACCTCCTCCTGACCAATTTGGATGCCTTTTATTTCTTTATGTTGTCTGATTGGAGAGGCTAAGACTTTCAATACTATGTTGAATAACAGTAGTGAAAGTGGACATCCCTGTCTTGTTCCTGGCCTTAGGGAGAAAGCTCTCAGTTTTTCCCCATTAAGGATGATATTAGCATTGGGTCATTCATATATGGCTTTTGTGATCTCGAAATATGATCCTTCTATCCCTACTTTCTTGAGGGTTTTTATCAAGAAAGGATGCTGTATTTTGTCAAATGCTTTCTCTGCATCTATTGAGAGGATTATATGGTTCTTGTCCTTTCTTGTATTGATGTGATGAATCATGTTAAGTGTTTTGCAGATATTGAACCAGCCCTGCATCTCAGGTATAAATCCTGCTTGGTGGTGGTGAATAATTTTTTTAATATATTGTTGGATCCAGTTGGCTAATATCTTATTGAGGATTTTTGCATCCATGTTCATCAGGGAAATTGGTCCATAGTTTTCCTTTTTAGTGGGGTCAGTGTCTGGTTTTGGAATCAAGGTAATGCTGGCTTCATAGAAAGAGTTTGGAATTTTCCTTCCATTTCTATTTTTTGGAACAGTTTCAAGAGAATAGGTGTTAACTCTTCCTAAAATATTTGGTAGAATTCCCCTGGAAAGCCATCTAACCCTGGACTCTTGTTTTTTGGGAAATTTTAGATTACTAATTCAATTTCCTTCCTGCTTATGGGTCTGTTCAAATTTCCTATTCCTGTTTCAGTTTTGGTAGTGTATGTGTTTTTAGGAATTTGTCCATTGCTTCCAGATTACCCATTTTATTGACATATAATTGCTCATGATATTCTCTTATTATTGTTTTTATTTCTGTTGTGTTGGTTGTGATCTCTCCTCTTTCATTCTTGATTTTATTTACTTGGGTCCTTTCCTTTTTCTTCTTGATCAAACTGGCTAGTGACTTATCAATTTTGTTAATTCTGTCAAAGAACCAGCTTCTGGTTTCATTGATCTGTTCTACTGTTTTTTTTTTTTTTTTTTTTGGTTTTGTTAGCATTAATTTCTGCTCTAATCTTTATTATTTCCTGTCTTCTGCTGGTTTTGGGTTTCATTTGCTGTTCTGTTCCAGCTCCATAAGGCGTAAGGTTAGGTTGTGTATCTGAGATCTTTCTTCTTTCTTTAGGAAGGCCTGGATTGCTATATACTTTCTTCTTAGAATTGCCTTTGCTGCATCCCAGAGGTTTTGTGTTGTGGTGTTATCGTTTTCATTGACTTCCATATACTTTTTAATTTCCTCTTTAACTTCTTGGTTAGACCATTAATTCTTTACTAGGATGTTCTTCAGTCTCCCAAGTATTTGTTACCTTTCCAAATTTTTTCTTATTGTTGACTTCGAGTTTCATAGCATTGTGGTCTGAAAATATGTACGGTATGATCTTGATCTTTTTGTACTTAGGGGTGATTTGTGTCCTAGTATATGTTACATTCTGGAGAATGTTCCATGTGCGCTGGAGAAGAATATATATTCTGTTGCTTTAGGATGAAATATTCTGAATATATCTGTTAAGTCCATCTGGTCCAATGTGTCATTCAAAGCCATTGTTTCCATGTTGATTTTTTTGTTTAGATGATCTGTCCATTGCTGTGAGTGGGGTGTTGAAGTCTACTATTATGGTATTACTATCGATGAGTTTCTTTATGTTTGTGATTAATTGATTTATATATTTGGGTGCTCTCACATTTGGCATGTAAATGTTTACAATTGTTAGGTCTTCTTGGTCTGTCGACCCCTTGATATATAATGCCCTTCTGCATCTCTTGATACAGTTTTTATTTTAAAGTCTATTTTGTCTGATATAAGTGTGGCTACTCTGGCTTTCTTTTGTTGACCATTAGCATGATAGATGGTTCTCCATCCCCTTACTTTCAATCTGAAGGTGGGTCTCTTGTAAATAGCATATAGATGGATCTTGTTTTCTTATCCATTCTGTTACTCTATGTCTTTTGATTGAAGCATTGGGTCCATTGACGTTTAGAGTGAATACTGAAAGATATGAATTTATTGCCATTATGTTGCTTGTAGAGTTGGAGTTTCTGGTGGTATTCTCTGGTCCTTTCTAATCTTTTGTTGCTTTCGATGTGTGTGTGTGTGTGTGTGTGTGTGTGTGTGTGTGTGTGTGTGTGTCTTTTCTCCCCTCAGAGATTCCCCCTTAAAATTTCTTGCAGAGCTGGTTTAGTGGTCACAAACTCCTTTAATTTTTGTTTGTCTGGGAAACTTTTTATCTCTCCTTCTATTTTGTTTTTTGTGGTTTTTTTTTTCAACATTTATTTATTTTTTATTTTTGGGACAGAGAGAGACAGAGCATGAACGGGGGAGGGGCAGAGAGAGAGGGAGACACAGAATCGGAAACAGGCTCCAGGCTCTGAGCCATCAGCCCAGAGCCTGACGCGGGGCTCAAACTCCTGGACCGCGAGATCGTGACCTGGCTGAAGTCGGACGCTTAACCGACTGCGCCACCCAGGCGCCCCTCTCCTTCTATTTTGAATGACAGGCTTGCTGGATAAAGAATTCTTGGCTGCATATTTTTCTGATTCAGCACACTGAATATATCCCACCACTCCTTTCTGGCCTGCCAAGTTTCTGTGGATAGGTCTGCTGCAAACCTGATCTGTCTTCCTTTGTATGTTAGGGACTTTTTTTCCCTTGCTGCTTTCATGATTCTCTCCTTGCCTGAGTATTTGGTGCATTTGACTATGATGTGCCTTGTTGATGGTCGGTTTTTGTTGAATCTAATGGGAGACCTCTGTGCTTCCTGGATTTTGATGTCTGTCTCTTTCCCCAGGTTAGGAAAGTTTTCCCCTATGATTTGCTCACATAACCATCTACCCCTATTTCTCTCTCTTCCTCTTCTGGGACCCCTATGATTCTGATGTTGTTCCTTTTTAATGAGTCACTGATTTCTCTAAGTGTTAAATCGTGCTGTTTTGCCTTAATCTCCCTTTCTTTCTGCTTCGTTATTCTCTATAAGTTTGTCCTCTATATCGCTGATTCTCTGTTCTGCCTCATCCATCCTTGCCGCCACTGCATCCATCCGTGATTGCAGGTCAGTCATAGCATTTTTAATTTCATTCTGGCTATTTTTTTTACTTCTTTTTATCTCTGCAGAAAGGGATTCTAATCTGTTTTCGACTCCAGCTAGTATTCTTATTATTGTGATTCTAAATTCTGGTTCAGACATCTTGATTGTATCTGTGTTGGTTAAATCCTGGCTGTCGTTTCTTTGTGCCCTTTCTTTTGGGGTGAATTCCTTCATTTTGTCATTTTGAAGGGAGAAAAGGAATTAATGATGTAGAAAAATTGAAATTAAAAAATTAAAATTAAAAAATATTAAAATTAAAAATTAAAAACAAAAAATCGAATAGATGATGCTAGATTCTTGGTGTGTTTTGGTCTGGGTGTTGAAAGTTGTTTGCCAGATTAGAGAAAAAAAGGGGGGGGCAGTAGGAAAAAAAAGAAATCATTTGAGAATTTGAAAAAATGAATACACTAAAGTATACTAAAATGAGATGATGTGGGTAAAATATAATTTGAAAAAATATACACAAAAGTAGAGAATATAGTAGAAAGAAATTAAAGAAAAATATTTTAATACAAATTAAAAAGAAATATGAATTTTTTCATTTTCTTTAAGAAAAATGAAAAGAAACAAAAAGAGAAAAAGTATAAAAAAGGAAAAGAAGAAAAGAAAAAAAAAGAAATTGTTTGAAAATTTGAAAAAGTGAATACACTGTAGTAGACTAAAATAAAATGATGGGAGTAAGAATTTGAAAAAAATTACATAAAAGCAAAAAATATAGTAATAAAAATTAAATAAAAATATTTTTAAAAGAAATTGAAAGTAAAAATGAAGTTTTTCTCTTTCTTCATTCAAGAAAACAAAAAGGAATGAAAAAGAGAAAAAAAGAAAAAAAAAGGAAATTGTTTTAAAATTTGAAAAGGTGAGTACACTGAGGTAGACTAAAATAAAATGATGGAAGTAAAGTAGAATTTGAAAAATTTACACAGAAGTTAAAAATATAGTAATAAAAATTAAAGGCAGATATTTTTAATAAAAATTGAAAGTAAAAATGAGTTTTTTCTCTTTCTGTATTCAAGAAAAAGAAAAGAATTGTAAAAGAGAAAAAGGAAAAAAAGGAAAAAAAAAAATTGAATAGATGAACCTGCTGACAGATTGAATTAAGACTGAAATTACTTCGTTTTCCCCTAGAGGTCAGCGTATGTAGCTCTTTATAGTCCATATACTATCAGGTGGTGAGACTTGTGTTCTTGAAGAGCAACAAAGTTGGCCCAGTTGGGCGGGGCTCAGTGTAACGACTCCAATCTCCACTAGATGGCGGTGCTAGCCTACTGGGGTGGATTGTTGCAGCACTTGTAACTGCTTATGCACATGTGCGGGAGTGGTGAAAATGGCGTCACCCAGCTACCCAGTCTGTTCTCCCGGATCAGCAATCGCGTGCCAGTCCTCTGTCTTCAGCTCTCATCCACTCCCCGCTTTTTCATGCTCCAAGACCAGGCCCCAGGCAGTACCTCTCTCCCAAGTTTTGTCTCAGATGCGCTGTTTTCCCCGGCCCCTTACTTCCAAAGGACTGAGGCTTTGACCCATTCTGCCCCTCTGCGGGAGGGTCTCACCCAGCAATGGCTGAATGCTGGCTGCACCCAGGAACGCCTGCTGGACCCTGCTGCTGCCGGTGCCCTGAGACTGTGGCCAGGTGCCAGCCTGCCCCAGAAAACGTTCACAAGATAGTGTAGCAGCAGCTTTTCAGGGATTATGGAAAGTCACAACACATATCTGGCACCAGGCTTCACGCTTAACAACCTTGTTCCAGCACCAGCAAGTGTGGCCGTTTTCTGGGGTCTGCTGGAACCAGGTCGCTTCAACAGTCTCTACCAAATGTCCTTCCAGCAGTGGAACCGCTTTTCCTCGTGTGGCCTGAGAACCTCTCGGACCCCACTCTGTTCCTGGGGATTCACCTTTCACACCAGAGCACTGCCAGGTATCGAGCTGTGGAGTTGCAGCCTTTGCACTCCCCTTGTTTACATTCTTAATGGAATTTAAACCCTCTCCTTTCTCCTTTCTCCTTTCTCCCTTTTTAGTTTAGTCCCAGTGGCTGTTTCCAATTTTCCACTTTCTCTCCAGCTGCTTTTGGGGAGGGGTGCTTTTTCCGTATACTCCCCCCCCCCAGTCTCTGTCCTCTCTCTGCCTGCAAAAGGGGTTCCCTACCTTTCACAGCTTCTTGCTCCCCAAGTTCAGCTCTCTGTGCTGTGTACCTGCAGAATTCTGTTGTTCAGGTTGTGCAGATTGTTGTGTTAATCTTCCAATCAGTTTTCTAGGTGTGTAGGATGGTTTAGTGTTGGTCTGGCTGTATTTCATGGACGGGAGACACACAAAAAGCTTCCATGCTGTTCCGCCATTTTGGCTCCTCCGAGAAGTCTGTAGCTCTTAATCCCCTTTATCTATTTACCCATTACCCCCAGTCACCTCCCCTTTGGCAACCACCAGTTCTTGTTTTTTGGTTTTTGGTTTTTGGTTTTTTTTTCATCTCTTTTGTGTTTTAGATCCCACATAAATGTGAAATCATTTGATATTTGTATTCTCTCCATCTGGCTTATTTCATTTAGCTTTACATCCTTTAGGGTCCATCCATGTTGTTGCAAATGGCAAGATATCATTATTTTTTATGGTTGAGTAATATTCCATTGTGTGTATGTGTATATGCATGTGTGTATATATATATATCTCTATCTGTCTATTTATCATTATCATTATCCATTCATTGATGGATGGACACTTGGATTGATTCCATATCTTAGCTATTGTAAGTAATGCTGCACTAAGCATAGGGATGTATATATTTTTTGAATTAGTGTTTCAATTTTCAATATTCAGTAGTGGAATTATTGGATCATATAGCATTTCTATTTTTAAATTTTTGAGGAACCACCATACTGTTTTTTACAGTGGCTGTACCAGTATACATGCCCACCTAGAGCATGAGGGTTCCTTTTTCTCCACATCCTTAGCAACATTTATTATTTCTTGCCTTGCTAATTCTAGCCGTTCTAACACGTGTAAGGTGATATCTCATTGTGGTTTGATTTGCATTTCCCTGATGGTTAGTAATGCTGAGCATTTTTTCCTGTTTCTGTTGGCCATCTTGCATGTCTTCTCAGGAGAAATGTTCAGGTACCCTGCTCATTTTCTAATCAGATTGTGTTTTTTGGTAGCTTGCCTTTTTGTTTTGTTGGTGGTTCCCTTCGTGTGCAAGAACTTTTTCTTGTGATATAGTCCTAATAGTTTATTTTTGCTTTGGTTTCCCTTGCCTGAGGAGACCTATCTAGAAAAATGCTGCTATTGCCAAAATCAAAGAAATTACTGCCTTTTTTTCCCTAGAAATTTTTTGGTTTCAGATCTCACATTTAGGTCTTTAATCTACTTTGAGTTTATTTTTGTGTATGTGGTAAGAAAGTGGTCCAGTTTTATTCTTTTGCATGTACTTGTGCAGTTTTCCCAGCATCTTTTGTTAAAGAGACTGTATTTTCCCCATTGTATATTTTTGCCTCCTTTGTCATGGATTAGTTGACCATATTATAGGTGTGGGTGTGAGCTCTTATTCAATATGGAATTAATTTAAAATAATATGAAGGAGGAAAAACATGAAAGATATTAAGAGAGGGTCAATTAAATCAGAAAGTAAAAAAAAGGCTAAGACTACCAAGATGATGAAATTTATTATCAGGATACCAGTAAACGTGCTTTGAAAGTACAGGAGAATAAAAATGTTGAGTTCCATATGCATTTAGACTCCTACGTTGTAGACCCTCACCAGTTGTGTATGTGGTTCATGCCTTCATTTCTTCCCAGTCTCTGCTCAAGTTTCAATCCACTACTGAGAGTTTCTCCTGCCCACCTGATGTAAAAGAGCAATCGTTCCTCCACTTTCAGGTTTCCCTATTATACTTTCTATGCTTTATTTCTCGCCAAGTATCTTTTTGCTCTCTGAAGTATAACTTAGTTTCCAATTTATTTTTTTATGTATCTCTTCTCTAAATAATATAAAATCTTTGAATGCCAGGACATTTTCTGTGCTTTTCCCTATGGTATCCAGTATTGATCTTTTACCAGGAGGTGCAAATCAAGTATTCAATAAATGTTTGTTTGGCACACAACTCTCTCAAATATATAGTTTATAAGATAATTACCAAAATCATCTCATCTAACATGGTACCAGATAAGCCATTGTTTTTATCCTTTGAGGACAGCAATGAGAAATATTCGTAATTTATCTAAGGACCTGAAAATAATGTTTTTGCAAAATGTAGAAATTTAATGAAACTGTATTGAAAAGTACAGCCAGCATGTACAAGATGTGTCCTTTTCCACTGACAATGTATAACATAGAAATGGAGGGTAGCCAGTGACAAAATAGCCAATGCAAATGGTACTACTTTGAAAATCAGAGTTTTAACAACATAGTATCAGAACAAATATATTATCAGAACAATAACAACAAAAAAACCCATAAACAAAGAATATTTATTAGAAATGTTTTGCTAACTATATGGAAAAGAAAAAAAACAATAAAAGTTTTTTTCCAAGGAGAAAATAGAAACTAAACCCAAATATTTTTTTGCATACATTAAAAAAAAAGTAATGACGTGGTTGCAGCTGAGAAACGATTCCACAATGTAGAAATGGATGAAGTCAGAAAAGAGGATGAAAGACAAGGGGAGATACTAAAATCTGAGGTAAGAGAACTTAGAAATAAGTTTAAGTAGTTAAATCATCACAGAATTAGGCAAATTGTAAAAGGTGCAAGAGAAGAGTGCTCCGAATACCATACAGGTCTTCACCAAGAAAGTCATTGGGACCGTCTGAGAATAGCAAAATCAACTGAGGAAAATCTCCACTCCAAGTTTTGGATGAATGCCGGGTATACTAAACAATGTCTGAAGATTTGGAAGCAACTAGGCTTCATGAACATTGAAAAATAACCTAATCCAGTAACTAGCCTGAAGCTAAGGAGAAATGGCTGGAAATATTGTCCGAATTAAGTGAGATAGAATAGCAACAAGGAAAGAAATTCACATAAGAGTGGGGAAAATAAACAGAGCTAGGAGATACCGGGAAATAGGAAACCACATTTCTAGTCACTTCACAAATACTACAGAAGCTGGTTTCTAGAGAAGTGAAAATTTCAAGAAAAATCTAACCTAGCAATAAAGGATAGAAAATGATTATGATTGCAAATTCCATTCAGAAGTATTTTAAGAAAAAGAATAAAATTGGGGCTCCTGGGTGCCTCAGTTGGTTGAGTCTCTGACTTTGGCTCGGGTCACCATCTCGCTGCTCATCAGTTCAAGCCCTGCATCAGGCTTGCTGCTCTCAAAGCAGAACAGGCTTAGGATCCTCTGTCCCCCTCTCTCTCTGCCCCTCCCCCGCTTATGTTTTTTTTTCTCTCTGTTTCCCTATCTCTCTCTCCCTTGCTGTCTCTCAAAAATTAATAAACATTAAAAAAAAGAATAGGAAGCAGCATAACATCCTTACAGATTATGAAAAGTCTTCAGAAAGATATGCTCACAGATTAGATTAAAATATATTCAGGCAAAGTTAATATAGAAGATATAAACACACGACAAAAATGGAAACATAAAATCAGAAAATAGGAAAATTCAATAAATTTTTAGTAAAAAAAACCCCAAAATTTCAAAAATAAAGAATAAATGAGGAAAAAAAAACAAATATTTTAAATAAAAAATGTTTTAAGAGACTAGAAACTGAAAGAATAAAACTTTAAAAGAAATTAAAGGTATTGTAAAAAATGAGACAAATAGAGAAGTTACACATGGAAGATTCAACACACGTATACTAAGAGTCCTGATAAGAAAATAACAAACAGCTCAAACACTAACAACTATATATCAAGAAAAATTATTAATTTAAAAAAAAGAAGTGAAAACAGTTGAAAATTTTTATTGAAGGAGCATCCTACATACTGGGAAAGTCAATTTGGAGTAAACAAAAAGTAAGATATATTCTAGTAAAATTGCTGGAAATTTATTTTAAAAAAATGAACAAGCAGACAACAAAGGCCAAGGAACTCACAAAGAAAAGAATAGTAGATTATCATCAGTCTTTTAAAAAATGTTTTATGCAGGCATCAGTTGAATAGCTTTTTTTTTCAATTTTTTTTTTGTTTAGAGAGAGAAGGAATGTTCATGCATGCATGCACATGCACAAGAGTGGGGTAGGGGCAGAGAGAAGGAGAGAGATAGAGTCCCAAGTAGGCTCCATGCTCAATGAGGAACTGTTGACAGGCTCAATCTCATGACTATGAGATCATGACCTGAGCTGAAATCAAGAGTCCATTGTTTAACAGACTGAGCCACCATCCAGACACCCCCAATTGAATAGCATATTTTAAAACGCAAGGAAATAAAAGTGTGCTCAAAATGAGCCAGTGTCCAGCTTTTTATAAAGGAAATGTTCCATCTCATTCAAAGTAATAAAAATATAAATCAAAACCATAGTAAACCATTACATTTTACTTATATTTTGAAAGTCCCGAATGTTTGGTAACTGTGTGTGTGTGTGTGTGTGTGTGTGTGTGTGTGTGTGTGCGTGTGTGTAGGTGTATGTGCATGTGCACATGTCTCAGATAGTGTGTGATAATAATTCTCACAAATTTCTGGAAAAGTATAAATTAATATCATGCCATATGGAAGAATAGTTGGCAATATCTATCCACAGAATGAGTGCTGAAGCTCTTTGATGCAGCAGTTCCCCTTTAAAGAATTTATTATGCCGATATACTTCAAAGTAGGAAATGGCATATATAAAAGCTATGCAGTATAACAAATTTTTAGTTGTGAAATGCTGGAAATAAAATTTATCTTTAGAGAAATGGATAAATAAATTTTGATGTATTCATATGCAATTTAAAAGTCATTGAGAAAGCTCTTTGCCGTTAGGAAAGGTGGCTAATCTATATGGTTATTTGGGGTTCTGGGACCCAGTTCCAGTGTGTGTGTGTTGGTGGATTCCCTACACCACCAAGCAATGCTCTAACAGTTCTTTGGACACCAGGTGGGTGTCCTAAAATTCAACGTCGATTCTGACATTATTTACCAGGAGACACTGTTCGATCTCACACTTTAAGGGCTCAGTTTTAGAAGACTGCTCCTCTCCCCAACTTCAGAGGTTCTAACGTCACAAGGCCAAGTTGGCTATAAAACAGAGGTTCCCATGAAACTTTCCTTAGGTTTGATTAATTTGTTAGAGCAGCTCACAAAACTCAGATTAACATTTTACTTAATAGATTATCAGTTTATTTGTAAAAGGATATAACTCAGGAATGGTCATAGGAAAGCACAGAAGTTCCGTGACCTTTCTGAGCATGCCCATCTCCCCACATCTCCATGTGTTCACCACCCTAATGTTCTCTGAACCCTGTCCTTTTATGGAGGCTTTCAATAAAGTGGGTATGAATCATTAGTCATGATTAGTCATGATTTACAGTGGGTTAAATCAATCATTTGTGATAGATTCAACCTCCAGATCTCTCTCTTCCCTGGAAATCAGGGGGTGGGACTGAAAGTTCCAGCTATTTGTGTCGGGTTTCCCTGGCAACCAGACCCATCCCCAGTTTCTTTCCAAAAGTTACCTCACTCACATAAACCCAGGTGTGGTGGAAAGGGGCTTGTTGTTAATAACATGACACATGTTTCTCTTTATAGCTCTGAAGTGTTTTCAGGAACTGAGGACAAGAGGCTGAATATTATAACAAAAGATGCTCCCATTGCTTTTATTATTCAGGAAATTCCAAGAGTTTTGAGAGTTCTGAGCTAGAAACTACGGACAAAGACCAAATATATATTCCTTGTTTTAATATTTATGTTTGAGAGAGAGAGACAGGGCATGAGTAGGGGAGGGACAGAGAGAGGGGGAGACACAGAATCTGAAGCAGACTCCAGGCTCTGGCTGTCAGCACAGAGCCGGATGTGGGGCTTGAACTCACAAACCCTGAGATCATGACCTGAGCCCCAGTCAGACACTTAACTGACTGAGCCACCCAGGTGCCCCCAAATATATATTTCTTATAAATCACAATATCACAACACTATTATAAAAAACAATGTATAACAGTTTATATAGTATTTTGTTGTCTATGAAAAAAGATGAAAAGATATGGATGTGTGTGTATGGGCAACAAATATGTCTGAAATAATTTAAAAAATAACAATAGTTTCTGTCTTTGTGTAAATGTATTAAAGGACTGGAAGTTAGAGAGTAAGGAAGAATTTCATTGTATACTCAATTAGTCTGATTAGACTACCAGAAGACAAAATACCACAGACTGGGTGGCTTGAACAATAATAATTTATTTTCTCACAGTTCTTGGAGGCCAGGGTCCAAGCAAGATGCCAACATGGTAGGGTTCTGGTGAGACCTGTCTCCATGGCTGCAGGTGTCTCCCTTTTCACTGTGTCTTCACGTGGCCTTTCCTGTAAATGTGTGTGTGTGTGTGTGTGTGTGTGTGTGTGTGTGTGTGCTTGTTCATTTGCTCCAACAATTTAATCATAATATCTTAGATTATTATTTATTCATCTCTTTATTTCTTAAATTTTAGATTTCCAAATTTAGTATAAAATTTCCTTGCATCACTGTCCTTTAATGGTTAAGCCATAGAATCCCATACTGTGTGTGTGTGTGTGTGTGTGTGTGTGTGTGTGTGTGTGTGTGTAGGAGTCCTTCTTAGGAGGACACTAGTCCTATTGGATTAGGGCTCCACCATATGACTTCATTTAACCTTAATCGTCACATCTCCAAATACAGTCAGTGAAATAATAGAGATTAAAATGATAAAATAGTTATGAAGTAGAAAGAGTTTCAAAATAAGAGAAACTGGAGTTCTTGAAAAATACGTATAAATCTATGAGCAAGTAATGAATTCAGCAGTCAAGTAACCACAAATTGACCAAAAGTAAAATGAATCTTTGATGGGAAAAGTGTAATGCATAGAGTTACTCTCATTCTATACCAGTGCGATTACATTTGTATATACCTCAAACCTATCTGTAAAGACAGTTGACAATTTGTTCTTAAATTTTAATATAGTTTTACCTTCAAAAATTACATTTTTAGGAATTCTGTCCAGTATAAATAATGCACAGTACAGAAACAATAGTATAAATAATGACATTATAAGCAATGATGCATATGCATAAAATGTTTACATCTACATTTATATATGTTTATACATACATAAATATGAAACAATGATGTGATTTATAATAGTGGGGCTTGGAAATGAGGTAAGTATTAAAGTGATAGAGTAAATTATGAAGCACATATACTTATCTGATAGTGTATATTCTCTCATTAATATTGATAATGGAAATCTTAATGATATATGTTATTTTATAAAACATGCATTTTACAGAATTATATATATTACATTCACTGAAGTGGGTAAATTTACATAACTAGAGAGCTGCCTCCATTCTACTTAAGTGAACCACTTTGATGGATCTCTTGAATTTACCATCATCAGAAATGTATCACCCTCAGAAATCTCTTTGAAAAGAACAATTTACTCTTGCTCATTTACTCCAACAATTTAGTCATAATATCTTAGATTACTATTTCATCCATTCTCTTTATTTTTTAAGTTTTACATTTCCAAATTTAGGATAAAATTTCTTTGCGTAACTGTCCTTTAATGGTCAGGTGGCCAAATCACCCTGTTTAAATCAATCTATTTTCTAATCCCAGGCCCTAAAACAGTCCCTCCTTCTCTCTTTCCCCTTATGTCTGTCTGTCTCTCTCTGTCTCCACACACACATATAATCTGAACTATATATACGCATATACGCACACATATATGGAAATACATTCATGAAGTAGTAAATCATTGTCAAAATTTCCTTTTAGTGAATAAACATTTAGCCCTCATATTGTAGAAACAAAAAGTAAATATGATTAATTAACTTGCTTAATAAAACACACTCAGGGGAAAAATGGAATTCTGGTCAGCCTTAATCTAAAAATGATGCTCTTTCAAATCTATATCTCTATGCTTCCATTACTTACACATTATCAACTACCACCCAGTACAGTTGCTAACATGGAGAAATATAGATATTATATTATTGCAAAGATGCATTGGAAGAGCATCTAACCCACACTGTCACATAGAAAACAATGTATTTCAGGAATTATGATGTCTGAGATAAGTTTTGAAGGATGACTAGGAATTAGCCAGATGTAGAATCTTGGAAAGACTTTCTAGGAAGAAGAAGACAATCACAGAAGTAAGAGAAAACATGACCTTTTGCAGAACAGACACCACAGAGTGGCTTGTATTTAGGACTTCTATAGGAGAGTAGCTGAAGGTGAGTTTCAAAAATTGAACCAGTAATTTATGATGAAGGTCCATACATGATATTCTAAGAAATTTTAATTTAATTTAATTTATTTATTTTTTATTTTTTTTCAACATTTATTTGTGGGACAGAGAGAGACAGAGCATGAACGGGGGAGGGGCAGAGAGAGAGGGAGACACAGAATCTGAAGCAGGCTCCAGGCTCTGAGCCATCAGCCCAGAGCCTGACGCGGGGCTCGAACTCAGGGACCGCGAGATCGTGACCTGGCTGAAGTTGGACGCTTAACCGACTGCGCCACCCAGGCGCCCCTAATTTTATTTTTAATAACTGACTATAAGAACCCTAAACATTCTTGGTGCAAACAATCATTGTGGTGAAAGAGGAAGATTAATCTAAATAGTGTCTGCTGTGGGGGCACCTGTGTGGCTCAATCAGTTGAGCATCTGACTCTTAATTTTGGCTCAGGTTGTGACCCCAGGGTTGTGGGATTGGACCTGGTGTAGGGTTTAGCACTGATTATGGAGCCTACTTAAGATTCTCTCTCTCCCTCTCCCCCCCACTCTCCCTCTCCCTCTCTTTCTCTCTCTCTCTCTCTCTCTCCCTCCCTCCCTCCCTCTCCCTCTCCCTCTCCCTCTCCCTCTCCCTCTCCCTCTCCCTCTCCCTCTCCCTCTCCCTCTCCCTCTCCCTCTCCCTCTCCCTCTCCCTCTCCCTGGCTCTCTCTGTATATGTATCAAATCAAATCAAACAGAATAGAATAGAGTAAAATAAAAATTGTAAAACAAAACAAAATAAAATGAAATAATCATATCGTGTGCTATAGTTTCTTCAAGTCCAGAAAAACCCAAACAAGACACCAGAAGGAGTTTTCATGTTTTCCTGTCCTGAGCTTCTGAGACTTTCTTGCAGGAAAGGATGCTGAAGGAAGACTAGCTCAGACAAGGTGGATACGTGCCTTTGTGTTAATTCATTATACTGTTCTGATCAGATGCCACTGGAGGAGTAACAGGAGCGAGCACTCTTCACCTGTTCCCTGCTGGCTCTGGTGACATAACTCGGACTGAAAGGCCTTTATTACTCTGAAGATAGTCATCTTTCCTGAAATATCTCTGTAAATCTTAATGCTTAATCTACCTAAATATAAGAACTACTTAATGACTATTTACTTCTTGGCTGATCTGGTGCATTACATGCTTTCAATCTAAAAGAAGTGACAATCACAACACTCTATCTATTTTATGCCATTTTTTTTTGAAATCTGGCAATAGAGCTTGAGTCAAAATCTGAAATTTTAATTCAATTGCTAATATTTCTAAGTCAAAATAAATAAAATTATGAATGAGCTTTGGACTCATCATGAAAATGCCATATTTCTTTAGGAAATAAAGACTTGACAGGAAAAAAAATCACAGTTTCACAACAGACATTGTGTCATTTCAAATCTATTTTCAGTGTCATCTGTCACCATTTTATCCGTTATTTTCACTCTAAATTATATTTTCTCAGTGAAGATCTCAGTGTAGAAATTCTCTTAAAGGGATCACATGAAGGTTAACTAAATCTTCAGTGATAGAAACTGTATAAGGAATTTGTTTTCCTAAATTGTCAATTGGTGATTTTTAACTGGCACTAATTTGACAGGCTGCAAATAAAACGAAAAGGTGAGAGGATTAAAACTTTTAGCTACATATAAAACTTTCAGTGGTGGCTTGCTGCAAATAAAAGATTACTCTTTACTTTCAAATACTGACAAAAAATAAGATACTATGTAGCTATACATATTTATTTATAAATATAATTTCATATCATAATAATATATAATTTATATTGTCTATAAATAGATCTGACTGAAAATATTTTTCAGAAAATAATTTATTAGCAGCATATAACATTGTTAATAATTGAAGACTTTGGGCTTCAGTAACTTGAATAAGAAGGAGTCCTCTGAGGGGGCATTAACTTTATCAAGTTGAAAAACTTGATTTATTAAACACAATTAATGCCATTTTTCCTATTTTTATTGATAATCATTAACATATACAATCATTTACATTTAAGAATTAGGTAGAATGTTTAGTGGTTAGAATCCATTCCTCAGAATAGAATTCTATGGATGCTATTCAAGGCTCTTCAGGATTTGCCCCATTTTACCCATTGATGCACTGTGTTACTTTCTACTCTGATTCTATAGTTTTTTTTTTCCTTTAGCATTTATCATGGATTTTATTTTACTATGAATTTCACTCTATCTTGTTCATTATCTCCCACAAAAATATGTATTCTGTGTGAGCAGATTTCTGTTATTCTATTTGTTCACTGCTAATCTTAGAACCTAGAAAAATAATTGGAACATAATAGACATTCAGTAAATATTTGTTGAATAAATATCTGCAACACTTCACCTTTGGTTGGAAGAAACTGTGATCCAGAGGAATTGAACTGTCCAAAGTTAAATAGTAACTCTGTGGAAGTTTCAGAAATACAACCAGGTTTTGTAACACCTAGAACAATACATTTCCTATTTTCTAAATTCTTCCATATGTAATACTTGGAAGATACACACACATGTACATACACACATACACAATGTATTATACACATGCAAAATTTTTGAACAAAACCTTTTTTCCTGAATTTATTACAAATAGTTTTCAAGAAATATTTTCTAATGGCACTATCATCCAAGAGTACTAAAAAGAATTTGATATAACAAAAAGTAAAATTCATTCATTAAAAAAAAACTTATAATGAAACAAAGTTGCCATCATATATTATGAATATGATAGGCGTTTGGGAGAATATTGAATCAAAAATGTCTATAATAATCAGCCAATTTTGTATCTACATATACAGTATGTAAATGCACTATGCATAGCATGTATATATGCATGTATATTTATATATGCACATGCTATATATACATACATACACTGTTTAAACACATATAGACACATGTATAATGTGTATTCACACACTGTATACACACACAGTATCAAAACTAATTCATTAATTTTAGTAATGAATAAGTTTTTTAATTATGAAAAAACAACGTTTTGGGTATGTATTTTTTTTTCATTTATGGTTAGCATTTGTTGTCACTAAAGAAAGTAAAACCAATCGTCAAAAACTCCCTCAATATTTAAGTGGAATATCCATTAAATTTCCATTTTTTGCCATGAATGTTTTTGTTGTGCTTCTCCTTAGTTCAGACTTACTCAAGATGAGAGCAAAAAAGAATCCTCTTTGTAAGTAAAGTGCAAACCAAGTTGCTGTCTTTTGCCCTTGTAGTCCAGTCCACAAAGTACTGGTTTAGCTGCTCGATATCATTCTTCTTGTCTCCAGCAAGTTTTGGATTCTTCTTTGGAGATTCCCATAGTCTCAGTTTAGGTTGTACAATTAAGTTTCCACTCTCATGACCACAGGGCATACATCATGTCATCCAGGCCATTGTTTTCTTTACGGCCCCATCAGAAAATATATTGGATCTGTGAAGTGACTGCAAAAGTCACTTTTCTGTTGGATGGCAAATGGAAAGAAAAACTTTAGGAACATTTGGTAACTGTCTTTCAACCATGAGGGTAGAAGAAGTCTAGGAGGAGAAGCAAGTGCCACAAGGGAATGCAGCAGATCTGGAGCCTGTTAATCTCTTTTGTATGCCTGGATTTACACTCCAGATCTAGTCCTGGGTCTGTCAATAAACCGGATAATTATAACTCCATTTTGTTAACCTTCCTTTGAGTGGGATTTTCTGTTACAAAATTAAAAGAATATTTAGAATCCAATATTTTTGCTTAAAGTTAAGTTGCATGCACAGAGTTACAGAACAAGTACTGCATCTAGCGTTAGAATAACTTTAATGAAGTACATGGTTTCAGATATGTGGGTATTATTTTCAAACTAGTGTTCTATATGAGCAGATTTGTAAATTCTCTCTTAAAACACCAAACAGGCATCCAAGAAAGTTGATGAGGGTGGTGGAAGCATTGTTGTCTACCTGTGCCACTTGGTATTTGAGCCATTGCTTCTTGATGAGCAAAACAGTTTTCAGAAAACATCTGAAGCAACTATCTGGTCTCTGTTCCTGGGAATAAACTGTGAAGAAATGAGGATGTGTTTGAAGTGGACACTGTGCCTCAAGTCATTTAACAAACTCAAGTCATCTTCTCACATATAATTTAAGGGTATTAAACCTTAGTGACATGACCAAAGGTGTTCACTAAATCAATACAGAATGTCCCACGGGTATTTTATGTCTTTTAAACTATCACATAGTCTCTGTCCACATGGTCCCTCTGAATCTCGCAACTCAAAAATTCCTCCTGAAGCCCAGCATTTGGAAAGTCTTTAGATAGGTTTTATATGAGCAGATTTTCATGGGGCTCCAGCATGGTCTGTGACCATAAACACCCTACCCCATACCTGTTTCAATAGATCCATTAAGCATAAGGACAACTTCCTGTGCAAAACAGCTATGTGTGGGGGATAGAAGAGAGTGGGAGGCTTGAGAGCAATGGGGTGGTTAGAAAGGATCTCAATACAATTATCTGCTTAGAGCAGTTATTTGTTTACTTCTTGGGGTTGGGTTAAAGATCCAAAGAAAAAATACTGCCTTGCTTAATTTCCTCACAACATCCTTCCTTAAGTCTCAAGGCAACCTTCATATAATCACTTTTCTTTTTCCTTTTACTATGATAAAAGACTATTAGTCACCATCATATTCTTTCCACATGCTCCAAAAAACGTGACCAAATTCTCTTTTGTAGTCCTTGGGTTTTCTGAGAATTGCAGTGGTTATTAAAAAAAAAAAGTTCAAAACTAAATTTGTCGGACATTCCAGTATACATGAAACAAAGAAAATTTTTATAGAATTTTTTTCTTATTTCTCAGATAAAATAGGGTAGTAGACTTAGGTTGAACAGGTTAACTTTTTTTTATATCTAAAAACAAGCAAACCACACTTATGACAGCAGGTCAGTTGGGTGTTATGTTATTACAGGCTGGTGTGACTATTTAACTAGAATACAAAATAATATAATTTAGAGCCTTGGAGCCGTGTCTCTCAGACCTACCTAAAAAACTTCAGGGAGTCACAGCCAAAAGGTTGGTGATAATTATAATGCCCCTATACTTTTATAAGATTTTTTAGCCAAATATATCAATTATCATTTTTTAGATAATAAGGTAATCAAAACTTTAGACTAAATTTTCCTTCCTCTGACCTATTTATTCTTTTTTTTTTAATGTTTATTTATTATTAAGAGACAGAGAGAGACAGAGCATGAGCATGGGAGGGGCAGAGAGAGGAGGAGACAGAATCTGAAGCAGGCTCCAGGCTCTGAGCTGCCAGCACAGAGCCTGACGCGGGGCAGGAACTCACAAACCGCGAGATCATGACCTGAGCCAAAGTCGAATGTTTAACTGACTGAGCCACCCAGGCGCCCCTATTTATTCGGTTTTGAAGCAGGAACCACTAATAGCATGACAATTATCAAATCTATATTCATGTACTACTGTAACTTTTATAAATCCAATCAGCAGATTTGTGAATGGAAACTCAAATTTGAGATGCTCACTTACTTAGTTCCAAGGATGTTATAATATTTGCAGTCTTAAAGACTTACTTTGTGTCCAGAGGGGATAATTACTAAATCATATATTTAGGGACATAAAATTTATGTATATTTATTTGCTTCCAGATATATTGTTATTGCCCTCATAGAGTTAAGTCAGTATAACATTATAACAAGATTAGTATGATAGATGAACCCGAAGAGTTTTGTTTTGTTTTGTTTTGTTTTGTTTTGTTGTGTTTTGTTTTAGGTACGAGATAACTATCACATGTCAGAAAGGGAGGGGAACTTTCGTTAATGACAGGAGTAATGGACCTTCTAAAAACTAATGCTGAAGGTTGGAGTAGAAAATACCCTCACTGAATTCTTAAATTTAAATACAGTTTTTGGCCTTCCTTATCTCCAAAAACTTAAGATGAGTAGTATTTGTGTTATCTTTAATTAAAAATGGTAAAAATGGAAATTATGTTAGAGACAGAGATCTGTATATATGTTCTCATGGCATATTGAAAGCCAGGCTTTCAGACTGCAGGGGTATACTACCTGTTTTCTTTGCTTTTATAAAGAGAGAAGCTTTGAAAAACTCAAGGTTTTTTATTGTTGTCTGTTTGTTTCTAATCACTGGGAATATGATTAGAAATGTTAAATTTGTGTCGATTGAAAAGACTAAGATCACTGGATTTTTCTACATGATTTTCCCAGAGCAAATTTAAAAATGTATCTGCCTGCTATAGCCTCAAATGCTCATTTTGAGAACTCAAAACAGACTCAACATATTCTGAATTAGAACTGACTACAGTTGCTTAGACTATACTAACAAGACACTGGATTTGGACCTTCCTTATGATACTGTAGAAATGATACTGAGGAAAAGCCTTTGGGAAATACCCAATATTAGTAAATTGACACAGACATGTAAAGAAATTGTAAGATTTGAAACTTACACTTTTGGAAAAAAGAGTGACACATAAAAATTATTTTAAATTCTGTGAACAATAAAAGATAATATAAATGGAAAAATTTAGCAGATACACTCCATAATGTTAATATTAAATATCTCTTAGGTTGCTGAATTTTGGTGGTTTAATATTATGTACAGTATAGTGAATTTCCAGGTGTTCTGTGCTTAGAGAATTTTGGGTTTTTAACGTAGAAATAAAACAACAAAAACAACAAAAGAAATAACACTTTTTAAAAGATAAGACAGAATCCATGGGAAAGTGCAGGCTAAAGAGTGGGTTCATAAGAGACGTGCTGTGCCTGAGGATCGTGGCTGGTTTCATGTGGCCAAAAATGTCAGTGAGATCCACTCTTGAGCTCATGGGGGTACACCAGTGCCTGGACTCCCATTACCACCCAGGACAGATTGCAGTAGTGATCCAAGGGTGAGGTCAAGGGTGGCTTAACACAGGTAGTGGGTGTAGCGGTCGTTAGCAATGATAGTAAGAAAAATAAGAACTCAGATGTTAGGCCCAGGTGCGGGCTTATTCAAGGCCGTTCTTGTAACCTAAGAAAGTAATTATACTGGAGTTTCAGGGTGATTGTGAATGAACATTAAACAGGTATGGTAGGCTCCACCACATTCTTTCTGCCATCTGACAAGATCTGAGCTGGCACTGAGAGATTACTGTCATCATCACTCTGTTTGAGGTCTCCTGTGAGGACCAAATAGAATTGAGAAGCGGTACTCAATAGCCCCCCCCCCCCCAAACACCATTAGTAAATGTTGCCCAGATGTTTCTTGGTAAATGTTATTAAGACTATATTCTTTTTTTTTCTTTTTTCTTTCTTTCTTTTTTTAAACGTTTATTTATTTTTGAGACAGAGAGGGACAGAGCATGAACAGGGGAAGGTCAGAGAGAGAGGGAGACACAGAATCTGAAACAGGCTCTGGGCTCTGAGCTGTCAGCACAGGGCCCGACGCGGGGCTCGAACTCACGAACTGCGAGATCATGACCTGAGCTGAAGTAGGACGCTCAACTGACTGAGCCACCTAGGCGCCCCGGGACTATATTCTTATAAAATAAAACTATAGATCATTTAAGATTTGTATGTCAGAATGTCTTTTTTTTTTTTTTTTTTTTTTTTTTTTTGCTAGCGTTCAAAATCAGCCTTCTTGTGAGACTACCTTACTCAGGAGCGTCTCTGAAGTCTAGAGTGAGGGAAGTCACCATGTTATGGAATTGGGACTCAAGCTCCATGCAAATAAAATGCCTTGCTTATAGTTTGCTTTCCTTTTTCCCAGCGTGCTTGGGTTGATGTAATTTTATTGATAGCTGTTGATATTGCTGATATCTTTTCCTCCAAAGAAAATATTGCGTGTTAATAGGTCAGTATTACTAGAGAACAAATTTCCATTTAGAAGTTATTGCAAGACTGTTAGTAGATACTTTTTTATTTTATTTCATTTTATTTTATTTATATTTTATTTATAATTTTATTTCATTTTATTTTATTTTATTTTTTGTTATGTTATGTTAGACATAAAGCATCTCATCTTCCTTCCTAGATCCACATATACTATTGTAAGATAAAGTGTTAAAATGACTTTGGAAAAGTTCACTGCTTTCTAATCCTCTCGAGCTAATTTGCAAACAGTGAAAGTATGGGTTGTTTTCCAGGTTTTTATATATATATATATATATATATATATATATATACACACATATATATATATATATATATATATATATATATATACACACTATTTTTTACAGCAGTTTTAAGTTTATAGAAAAATTTTACAGAGGGGTGCCAGGGTGTCTTCATTGGTTAAGTGCCTGACTCTTTAATTTTGTCTCAGGTCATGATCTCA
The DNA here is from genome assembly GCF_018350175.1 of Felis catus. NCBI lineage: Eukaryota > Metazoa > Chordata > Mammalia > Carnivora > Felidae > Felis > Felis catus. Next base: position 98,642,731 of record NC_058376.1, read on the forward strand.
CAATTTGTGGGATAAGCCCCACATCAGGCTCTGTGTTAACAGCACAGAACCTTCTTTAGATGCTCTCTCACTCTCTCCCTCTGCCCCCTCTTTCTCTCTCTCTCTCTCTCTCTCTCTCTCTCAAAATAAATAAATAAACATTTAATAGAAAAGAAAAAAATTGTACAGGAAGTACTGAGAGTTCCTATGTAACAATCCCCCCCACCCCAAGCACACAGTTTCCCCGATTATTAATATCCTGCATTTTGGGGGTACATTTGTTAAAATTGATAAGACAATATTAATAAATGATTATTAACTAAAGTCCATAGTTTACCTTATAGTACATTACATTAGAGTTTACTCTTTATGTTATACAGTTCGATAGGCTTTGATAAATACATAATATCTTGTATATGTCATTACAGTACCATATGGAATAGTTTCATTGCTCTAAAAATGCTGTATGCTTCACCTACTCATTTCTCCTTATCCCCAACCCCCTGAACCCCTGCCAACCTCACTGTTTCTATAGTTTTGCCTCTTCCAGAAAATCATGTAGTTCAAAACATAAAATTTGTAACTTTTCTGGACTGGATTCTTTCACTTACTAACATTGTTTTTGGTTTGATAGCTTATTTATTTTTCTTTAATTTTTTTTAACGTTTATTTATTTTTGGGACAGAGAGAGACAGAGCATGAACGGGGGAGGGGCAGAGAGAGAGGGAGACACAGAATCGGAAACAGGCTCCAGGCTCCGAGCCATCAGCCCAGAGCCTGATGCGGGGCTCGAACTCACGGACCGCGAGATCGTGACCTGGCTGAAGTCGGACGCTTAACTGACTGTGCCACCCAGGCGCCCCGATAGCTTATTTATTTTTATTGTGGAATAATACTTCATCGTATAAATATACATGGTTGTCTCTTTACCTATTGAATGTAATCTTGGTTGCTTCCAGGTTTTGGTGATTATGAATAAAGTTACTATAAACATGCATATGACAGTTCTTATAGGAACATAAATTTTCACTTCATTTTGGTAAAAATTTAGGACCATGATTACTGGATCATATGATAAGCTTATATAAGTATCTGGTAAGCTTTGAAAGAAACATCCAAAAAGAGAAGAAACTTACAAACAGGAATAATATGATAGTTCTCAAAGATGAAAAAAGGCATAATTATGGATTTTTTGGTGTCTGTCATGATATCGAATGCCATTCAAACCTATTTCTCTATTTTCTGGAAGGTAGCTTATTGAAGATAACTTAAAAATCAATGCTTGTAATTTGTTATGACTCAAGGGGGATTATTTCCCACGCCTGAAAGGTTTTCTCTTTGCTTACTAGAAAACGAGGACTCCTATGTCAGTGATGTAAATCATTGTTTTCTTTATGCTTTGTCACAATTTGCCATTCTTCACACTTGGCTAAATATGCCCATTTCCATCATCTCATCTAATGGCAGTTGCTAAGGTGCTATCCCGTTTTCCAAACACTTCCTGTTCCCAACATTAACACGAAGAAAATTCACAGTGAACTTGCAAAATTAGAGGTTTATGTTGGTGGGGTTTCTGCCTTCTCAAACTTAAATACCTTCAGTTATGAAAAAAAAAGATAAATAGATAATGGAAGTATAAAGTGGCTATTTGATCTCATAAGTTCATTAGAATCTGTCAAGGCTCTGTTTAACAAATTTATTAATAGAAAGTCAATAATCAGTGAAACACAATATCAACTGTTAGTCAACCTAGTTGTTAGCTATACCTTGACCTCTGAATATGTCTGCTTAATATTTAATAGCATTTTATTTCAATCTTAATTGAATATGGCTTGAATCATTTGGTATAGATATTATCGAAGTTTTATACCCGTGAAACAAAATTTCCCCTGGAAATAAATATTGTAACATACACCTGAGAAACGCAACTTGAGAAACTTCATTGGCTGCCAAATTAATGCAAAAGCATTATTTGAGGGCCTAAACAGCTCAGGCACTAATTCACTCAAAGAGGGGAAAAGCAAAGTATAGGTATGAGCATGTTGTACTTGGAAAGTATTAAAAGGTCTATCTTCATTAGAATGGAAGGAGGTTATATCTTAAACTTTAGTGGACAAGAAGGTAATTTACACAGTCAAGGCCAGATAATGGAAAACTTGACATGCCAGGCTAGGGTGTTTTGAGCTTCGCCCTCTAAGCAATAACATTTGTTATCATGACCTGGAGAGAGAATGCTAGAATATATCTAACATATAGTAGAGGGGAGAGAACCTCTAGGAAAGGAAGTAAAAAGTGAGGTAAAGAGAGTCTAAGCTAGGATGATAGAAGGAGAAACAGAAATGAAGAAATTAATCTGAGTCAATAGGCTTTTGTAAGAGGATGAACAAAGGAATGAAGGTGGTCAGAAAGCAGTGCACATGTATTACAAAAGAATAAAGGAGTAAAAGTAATGAAACATCTAGTATATATCAATTATTGTCAATAAACTCTATCACTTTTATTTCAGGTAAACCTCATAGTAAACTTAGGAACTTGTGAGGAAGTTTTTATTGTCTACATTTTCTTACATATGCAACTGAGCATCACAAAAATCAAAAGTAAGGCGTTTGTAGATGGGATATACGAAAGTGGATATTTTCACTCTAAATCCAAGAAGTTTTTGTCAATGTAAGACAATTATTTTTATATTCTAATTAAATAAATAAATGATTAAACCAGGTATATTTCTGAATTTGGCAGGAAGTATAGATTTGATGATTAAAAATAAATGCATTACTTAATTTTCTCTTTAATTTGTATTTCTTCTGTTACTGGGTAGGCCAAACATGGTTTTGATCCATTCTTAATTTGTTTTCATTAGGTCTTTTTTTTTTCATTTTTTTGCATATGAGTGTCTATACCTATATATGCATAATTAGCACAAATATTACTAACGTGTTTTTATTCGTAAAATAGATATGTAATTTGTAAATATAAACTCTTACTATCTGACTGAATATTTCGTTTTCTTAATTTACTTTCAGTTTATACTATTTGGGATGATTATAAATACAATTTTTTACTTTTTTTTCCAAAATATTGATTTTGTGTGTGTATTCTTCATACTTGCATATCTTCAAAGAAATAGTATAATGTAATTTTTCTTAATTTTTAAAAGAATTTTTTTTAATGAGAGAGCATGAACAGGGGAGAGGCAGAGAGAGAGGAAGACACAGAATCCAAAGCAGGCTCCAGGTTCTGAGCTGTCAGCACAGAGCCCGACACGGGGTTGAACCCATGAACCACAAGATCATTACCTGAGCTGAAGTCGGACACTCAGCTTACTGAGCCACCCAGGCGCCCCCAATTTTTTCTTAATTTTAGTGGGTCATGAATACCTTATAAAATGAGAGATGTTGCTTGTACACACAAACTATTTTGAATATAGCTTGCCTATTTTGATATGCCTTATTTTAAATCCTCTTTTTATCAGGCTGAAACTAAAAACTACACTTTCCAGTATCCCTTGCAACTGGGTTGCACAGAGAAACTTAACCATTATATTAAGAAAGATGATGTGAAAGTTGAGTGACGCTGAATGGCTTTTCTTGCAAGGATAGTCATTTAGTCCTTTGATTTTCTGTGTAGCAGATGGTAAAAGTTCTAGTGTGTGTGGTTGTGAGGGTGTCGAGGGATTTCTACTGGAACAGTCGTTTAGGTGATTGGACATCCCTCCTGACTACGTCTTTTCTGATTGATTACATGGCTCACTTTGCATTAAGAAATTATATTTAGCTAGCTAATACTTTGAACTGAATCTGTTTTTGCTTTAATTGTCTAAATTCTATTTTCAAATAAATTCCCACCAGTACCAAAAAAAAATTTATAAAATATGATTCTCTTCTCAGAAAAGATACAAATATGTATTTTGTAGTGGAAACTACTATTTTTTTCAAATATTCATTCCCTCTGGTTTTTTTAGTAATAGAAGCTTGAGTTTTTAACTACACAGAAGTCTTTCTAGAATAAAATTTCCCAAATTCCCTTGCAGTTGGAAATAGTTAGATATCATAAGTGGAAGTCCCATTAGAAATTTTAGTAACTATAATTAAAGGGAGGATACACACTCCTCTTTACTCCTCATTAAAAAAAAAATGAGTCTTATTCATCCTGTTGACCTTCTTATACCACAAGAAGGAAACCATGTGTTGGAGATGAGGAAGCAAGAAAATAGAAGGAATCTTGGTAACTGATAATTGTAGATTTGCCTTAATGGCCATGAATTGCTGCCTTCTGGATATCACACATGTTGAAGAGAAAGAAACCTCAATTAGGAAAATCTGAAACTGATTTTTGTTCTTTAAAATTTCTCTCATTTAGAAAGGGAGTGTTTACTGTTCCTTTCCTTGTATCTTAGAAAGCTCTATGATTGATTTGACTAACAGAATATGATGGAAGTAATTGCATTTTGGTTAGCAGAACCAGGCCTAAGGGACAGGCAGCATATACTTTGTGTCTTTTGGTAAAACTTATTCTTGAAACACACCTTCCATGCTGTGAGGAAGCCTAAAGGACTCAAAGGAATGATCCACACTGAAAGGAACGAAGACTCCTGACAGATGGAGCTAGCTGACTTCCTAATTCACAGTCAATTCCAGCATGTTTGCTGTAGAAAAAAATCTTAGCTCCAGTGAGTTGCCTCAGATGACCCTGCTTGTAGCCTAAACAGAGGATCCTTGCAGTTCCTTGCCCAAATTGAGGAAGGGAGTGGGGGGTGGGGGTGGGATAAGCAGCAGAGGAAAATAACCTATTTTAGGCAAAATGTCAATAAGATATACACAATCACCTTGGCTAAAGATCCTGTAAAAGTGCCCAACATCTGCCAGTCCCAAATATTATGGCACCATGCAAGGACTCAAGTTATGTCAGAAAATTTCTGTACCCATAGCCTCTGTTCCCTTCTCCAATTTTTTGCCTGGGTGGGGATGAGGTGTCAAAATATGCTAGGATATTTAGAAGTACTTTGTGGAGAAGGAAGGAGGTCAACCTTGTCTATTTCCCCAAATATAAGTTTTCTTTTCAACTGTGGAAAAGGAAAAGCATGAATATTTAAACATGATCAAAACTTTTATTATTGCTTTTATTAGAATCCATCAATGCAGTTAAATTTTTAAGAAAATTTTTAATGTATATAATTCTTTGGATAAAACTTATTTTACCAAAATAAAACTATTTTTCAAACTTTAACATAGATGTAGAATAACTTTTCTAAAAATTATCTCAAATGTTTAATGAACTATGCTAATTATTATCTATTTAAATAGGCTTTTCAAATAACTTATTTAAGGAACTTCGAAACATTAAAAAATATTTGAAAAACCTTTAAATGTACTTATGTTCTAACATTAGTATGAATTAAATTCATATGATTTATTGTTCATCTGCCAGAAAAGAATTTAATATCTGTTAAAATTCAAAAAAAGAAAAAAAATGAGTCTTTGAGTTTCTCTCTTATGATGTTTGACTAAATCTTATAAATTATATGCTTTAAGTGACTACGATCATTTCCCACACAGTTGACAAATAAACATTTAATTTTATGTTTCTTTTCTAATGATGATTAAAGCAGCAGCTCATTTTCATTCCAAACTATTGTTGAGTTTAGCATAAAATATGTTACTGTTCCATTATACTGCATGTATATGGTTACCACTTAATGAAAGTTCTTTTGTTTGCTTTTTGTTTTTTGCTTTCTTCCCATTTTCTTCTAACATCTTCTAACATCAGATATATGAAATAAGCTAATTCCACTTCAAGTTTGATCCAAAACATCACTTATAACAAGTTATTAAGCCAACATGAAGTTTTATATTAGCAATGATATAAAAAAATTTGATCAGACATAGAAGTCTGAATTATCTTTCTTCTCAGTGTGTAAAAAATTAATATCGAACATGAAGTTATCAGAGATTATGAACGAAATGTAGACGGAAGAGGTTTTTTGTTTTTGTTTTTTTAATTCCAACATAATTAATGTACATTGTTATATTACTTTTAGGTGTACAGTATAGTGATTCTATACATTCCTCAGTACTCATCATGATAGGTATACCCTCAATCCCCTTCACCTATTTCACCTATTCCTCTGGGTACTTCCCTTCTGATAATCACCAGTTTTCTATATTTAAAAGTGTAGATGGGGGCACCTGGGTGGTTCAGTCAGTTAAGCGCCCAATTTTGGCCCAGGTCATGATCTCCCAGTCTGTGAGTTTGAGCCCCGGGTCGGACTGTGCTGATAGCTCAGAGCTTGAAGCCTGCTTCAGATTCTGTGTCTCCTTCTCTCTGCTCCTCCTGCATCTCAAAAATAAATAAACATTTAAAAATATTTTAAGATGTAGAGGGAAGAATTTTAGTAGCTGTGTCAGTAATTAATTAATAAAAAATTATGGGGGCTCTTGGGTGGCTCAGTCAGTTGAGCATCCGACTTCAGCTCAGGTCATGATCTCACATCTCATGAGTTTGAGCCCTGCATGAGGCTCTGTGCTGACAGCTTGGAGCCTGGAGCCTGCTTCAGACTCTGTGCTTCCCTCTCTCTCTGCCCCAACCCACTCGCATTCTGTCTCTGTCTCTCTCAAAAATAAATAAATATTAAAAAATTTTAAAAATTATGTTATTTTTCTGCATAATGAGGTGTTTGTGATATTTGCCAATGTCTTAAATTTAGTAATTTGTTGTCTTTTTTCCTGATTCTAAATGATAATAAATCATTTAAATCTAATTTTTCATTTCAAATGTCATATTATTTTCTTAAAAATGGCTCTTGAATTAGCTATTGCTGCAAAACAGATGACCACAACTGTAGCAATTTAAAGTGCACTTATTTATTATCTCATGGTTCTTTGATCAGGATGCAGGGCATGGCTTAGGTTAGGTCCTCTGGTCAGAGTCTGACAGGGTGTCAGTTGGACCGCATTCTCCTCTAGAGGTTAGAATGTGATCTATTTCTCTCTATCTATCTAAATATCTATCTAAATATCTCTCTTTCCAAGTTAACTCAATTTCTAACTCAACAATTTGACCTAAGAAGCAGGAAAAAAATCTAATTACTATCAACCTAACGCTAAACAGATCTAGTTTTGCATCATAGGGGATTTTCTTCATTTGCCATCCCTGTCAGCTAAGGTTTTGGCAAATCTCTTTTTCATAATTAAGGCAGCTCATTGTACAAGGATTCTCATTAATTTTTCATTGTTGAGAAGATCTTTCTGTTATCTCCTCTACTACCTCAACCTGGTTTTTTGAATCTCTGAACTGATGTAGTATATAAAAATTATGTTTGAAGCATGTATTCTACTAGCATTCTTTCTGCGTCTACTGCAAATTATGTACACTTAAATTTGAGCAGTATAATGTCAAGATGAAATATCATCTCCTATCATCCATTGGTAGTTTTCTGAAGTAGCTAGGGAATATCTAAATATCTACATAAAGCAAAAAAAGTTAAATTATATAATAAGTGCTGAGCAAATCAGATATCATGTTTGTGTGGGGGTGGGGCTCATATGAGGCTGGTAGGCACTGAATAATGGAAGACTATCTGGCCATGATTGTCCAAACCAGTAATATCCAGCAAAAGTAGGAAAGATGCATCTTCTAGTGCCTTACTGGCCTAATAATATGCTCTGTTTATGGGATTATAGTGTTTTGAAGCTACTAGTAGTTTTTCTTGACAGTTTCATTAGCTTTATCAGTATTGGGAATGTCACTCACATAAGTATCCAAAGATACCCATCCTTTTTGGCTTGGTCTTTTGAATAACTGGGTATAATGTAGACCATGCTGTTACCAAGGCTACTTCACAACTATCTAACCAGTTCCAGAACAATGTTGGAATCATTCTGATTATAATTTTTTTTGAACTGAAAAGCCATTATTATATTTAAGTCAGGGAGTAGATGACAGAGACTATGGATATGAGTAATTCTATGGGTAAACGATGAACTTACTCATTGGAATCAACTTCATTCCACATGGTTGGAGAAAAGCTTGAAAAAAAATCTGCTTGAATAAGTGAAATCTTGAACAATTATTCTCAAAAAAATTGCAGAAAGAGTATTTTTACTCTTTAATAAACAAAATGATCAAAAGTTTAGAAGTCATAACATGGGGTGGGGGGACACACCTGGGTAGCTCATTCGGTTAAGTATATGATTTCTTAATTTTGGCTCAGGTCATGATCCCACATTTCATGAGGGAGTCCATGTCAGGCTCTGTGCTGAGAGCACGTAGCCTGCCTGGTATTCTCTCTCTCCTTTTCTCTCTGCCTCTCCTCTATTCTCTCTCTCTCTCTCTCAAAATATTTTTTTTTAAAGTCATAACATGGGATAGCTCCTTATTTTGCCACCAAAACATGTTTGCCATATTTGACCCATCAATATCCTCTGTGTAGAGAACTAGCATAATCTCATATTCAGTAAACTGTAGCCTATTTGGCTATCATCAAGAACAAAGCTGTGCTTTGAGCGCCTGGTGGCTCATTGGGTTGAGTGACTGACTCGATTTCAGCTCCAGTTGTAATCTCATGGTTGGTAGGAGGGAACTCCACATGGGGCTCTGTGCTGACTGTGCAGAGCCTGCTTGGGATTCTCTCTCCCTCTTTCTGTCCCTCCCCCAAATGCCCCCCTCTCTTAAAATAAACAAACATGAAAAAAAATTTAGGAACAAAGCTGTACTTTAGCTTTATGTCTCTTAATTGTTGCTCTTCTCTTTTCTCAATGTTCTTGCTTCTGTGCACTCCAAAAGACACATTTCTTTAACTCTTAACAGATTCTCAAAATAAATAGTGACTTTTTATCGTTTAAAGACATATTCTTCACCCCCCAAATAATTAGGAATATTTGAAAAGCTTTGAAAATATGCTTAAACATAAAACATAATATATATAATTTAAGCAAACTGAAAAATCATAAATACATAATACTGTGTATAAGCTTCTTCCTGAAAACATGAAGTCTAACTGTAAAGCCAGTGTACAGAAAATCCATAATTTAATTGGGAAGCTGCATGAAAATCAATGAAAGAATATTTTAAATATAATCTCTGCAAGTGATTAATCTCAAAATAGTTTTATCATGTTTTCCAGTCTTGAGAAATAGCGGCAGTTTATACTTTAGCTTATTTTAAGAAGTTAAACATAAAAATCCAAGTGTTGATAAATTAACTCTATAGATGTTTAGAATGAAACATTAACCTAAGATAATAATATGTAATTTTTATTTTACTAGAGTGAGAATTATGGAGTAATTACTCTGGGGACTTCTCTCTATAATTAACATTGCATATTGCATCCATTACACCACTAAAGAACACTTAAGGAATTAATACTTCAGAAATCCAAACAAAGGTAAAACATTCCTAGAACTCTTAGAGAAGTTTGTGCATGTGCCAGGCATTTCTGCTTTTCATAGTTAAGAGTGCATTTCTTCTTAGGGAGCCTCAGTGTAAGTGCATGGGCTCTGGGTCTAGATGGATCACAGATACACATCTAAACTTTTCTGTTTCTTAGCACTGATTCAGTCGAGGTACATGCTTTTTTAAGTCCTCAGCATTTTTATCTGTAAAATTGCAATAAAGGTATCTATCTCATAATGTTACCATAAGCATTAGATTATGACAGATAATAGCTATGGAGTGCTTAGTGAGCAGTAAAAGAGAAAACTGACCTTAGTAAAAATTTTTAATTTTTTTTTACAAGTTCATGTTATTTCACTATACCCATTTCTTAAATACTCAGAGGGATATTTCCGAAGTGAAATATTGCAAAATAGAATAGGAGGAAGGATCATTTGACCATCAGGGAAAAGATTTCACATTATATATAATTGGATCATAAACTAATTGAGGAAACAAACAACATGTAATTCATATCCATGTCATAGAGTAGGCACTCTTGTATGAATTTAGTCTATAAGTTATAACCATTAATAGGGCTAATCCAAGTAATTTAGAAAAGTACTGTGAGAGTAAAATAGAGTGAGATAAAGATAAAAATGAATAAAAATTATATTGGGACATTAAGAAAAAAGCAAAACAGTAAGAAGAGTCAGGAGAAGAATATAGGTGCATTTGGGGGAAAATACTAAGAATAACTGATTTTTAGTAATACATGCTTCAGTGGTTAGCACAGGCTTCTTTGTGGTCTTGTGATATAAAAAATGTATTTTTTATAACAAAGATAATTTTGGACTTTGCAGTAAAAGAGTACTGGTATAGTTTTAAGTGTTACCAATTAATGTGAATGCCTGATTACACCTGGAATTGATTTTTTGATTGTTTGTGTTTGGCAACAGAGATACTGCTGAATATTTCCACCCATATTGTTTCTTTAAATGCATGTGACCTGGCTTATCTTTCTGAAAACTACTCAATTTAATTGCAAGGGAAATACTTTTTATAATATTCCTCCAGCTACATGTACAGATTTATTATGAAGTAATTCATAATATTGCCCTCTTTCTTTTTTTCCTGTCTAAATATTTTAAAAGACAATTGTATATCAGTGAAAATAGCCTTGGCTTTGATGTAATAAATAATTTCAATAATGAAGAAAGCACTAATAAATAATAGAGAACTCTACTATTTATTGAGCTCTTACTCTAAGACTGACACCATGCTAAATATATTTGCATATTTTATGGATTAGGTATAATAATATTTTACTAATGAGAAAATTTTATAAAATAATAGCTATGAAAGAATAGTTCAACTAATATAAAAAATAATATTTACTCATCTGTTCTACAAAACATTGAGAGTATTTAGTTCTTGCTATTGCCTCTGCCTAGAATGTTTCTCCCTCCAGTTTTCAAAGTCTGACTTTCTTGCCACATTTCCTTCAAATACCCTCTTGAATTCCCACACCTCTTTTATGTCACTAAATATTGCCTACTCTGGTATTACTTCTTTATCTGTTAGTTTGTTCAGTGGTTTTTATCCTCAGCAGAATGTAGTTTCAGTGAGAGAAGGCATGTGATCTGTTGTGTTTGCCACTATGTCTCCAGTGTGCAAGAGTTCCAGGGATATTGTTGGCATTCAATACATAACTGTTGAATAAAAAGATTGTTTGTTCTATATTTCATTAAGGAGGTAATGTAAAACTAGATATATTGGCTGGTTATTTTTGTTGCCTTTGGGGATCTACCTTCCGCCTCGCTCTGTGCCTCAGGAGGCTCTTTCAAATAAATTCCTTATTGTGTTAAGTTGTTTTTTAACTGCCTATTCAGTTCTGTTATGGTTCCTAAAATGAGGAATACTTTCAGGAGATCAGCAAATTGGTGGAGAATGATGGTGGAGTATGTATTCTTGTTCACGGTGTCATGCCACAGTTTGCTGGTGAGGTAATTACGTTCCTCTAATAAAGAGCTCTGCTTTTTTCCAGCAGTGCTCTCCTAGCACTCCAGCTCTCTTCAGACACTTTCCATCAACACTTTATCCCCTTTTGGGCTAGGTCGATCGCTGATTCCAGCATTTTTTAGCCTCCACATGCTTCAGTATGCCTCAGCGGTTCCTGTTAACTCTGCCCATACTTCTAAAATTGATGAAGCAGAGAGTGAAATATGAGTCTTGATAGATGGACAGTTGGTCACAGGATAAGTTGGGTAAATTGGTAGGAATTTCAATGTTTTGAAAGTAGAAAGAACCAACCTTGTTAATGGAGTAGATGTGGGGTGTAAAGAGAAGTATAAAGGGCAATTTTTAACTGAAAAATAGAGGGACCAGAAGTGCTATTTATCATTTTGGTGAAACTTGTGGTTGGTCAAGTTACTGGGAGGAAACTCAAGAATTTTAAGACATACTGATTTTTAAAAGCCTATAAAATGCCTAAGTCTATAAAACACACATTGACCATGCAATAGCTTTTACATATGGAGCTTGAAATAAGAAATATGCACTGGACAGAAACAGAATTTACATACCTAGCCCTAGATGAGAGTGCATATAGGAGAGATGACTAAGAGTGGAATCATTTGCTCCAAGATTAGTGAAAAATGTGGATTATTCTCTCAATATGAATGAATTGATGACCAGAAAACCCTCTGTACAAACTACTTAACATTTTTAGTTTGTTATTTATTTAAAATTTTTGAGATGATTGGGCATCTAGTGATCCTTTTATTGCCTCCATAGTTTTGCCTTTTCCAGGATGTCACATAGTTGGAATCATGCAGTATGTAGCCTTTCAGGCTGGCTTCTTTAACTTCCTAATATATATTTAAGGACTTCTGTGTCCTTCCATGGTTTGACAACTCATATCTTTCAAATTGCTGAATAATATTCCATTCTTTGGATATAGCACAGTTTTTCCATCCATTTTTCTGCTTAAGGACCTTTTGGATGCTTCCAAGTTTTCTCAATTGTTGTTAAACCCCTATGCAAGTGTTTGTGTGGACATAATCCTTCAACTCATTTGGATGATTCCAAGGAGTATGAGTGCTAGGTTGTATGGGAAGAGCACATAATTTTGTTTGAAATTGCCAAACTTCTTTCCAGAGGGGCTGTATCATTTGCATTCCTATCAGCAGTGAATAAGTGTTTCTGTGGCTCCATATCCTTGTCAGCATTTAGTGTTGCCAGTGCTCTGGATTTTTACTATTTGAATAGATATGTAGTGGCATCTCTTTGCTCTTTTAATTTGCATTTCTCTAATGTCATATGATGTGCAACATCTTTCCATATGCTTATTTGCTATCTATATATCATCTTTGGTGAGGTGTCTGTTTAGGGTGGTTCACTCATTTTTTTATCGTGTTTTTTTTTAATTGTTGAATCTTAAAAGTTACTTGTGTATTTTGAATAGCAATTCTTTATCAGATGTGTCTTTTCTAAATATATCCTCCCCATCTGTAGCTAGTCTTCTCATTTTCTTTACAGTGCCTTTCACAGGATATAAAATTTTAATTTTAATGAGTCCAGCTTATCAGTTATTTCTTTCATGAAAGGTATCTTGGTGTCATGTCTAAAAAGTCATCCAGGGGCGCCTGGGTGGCGCAGTCGGTTAAGCGTCTGACTTCAGCCAGGTCACGATCTCGCGGTCCGTGAGTTTGAGCCCCGCGTCGGGCTCTGGGCTGATGGCTCAGAGCCTGGAGCCTGTTTCCGATTCTGTGTCTCCCTCTCTCTCTGCCCCTCCCCCGTTCATGCTCTGTCTCTCTCTGTCCCAAAAATAAATAAACGTTGAAAAAAAAAATTATAAAAAGTCATCCATACCCAATGTCATTTAGACTTCTTCTGCATTTTGTGCTATATTTGCCATATAATTATATTTCTACATATATTTTCAATCCCTCAAAATATTTTTTATTGTTTTAATCTTTAAATATTATTTTAGGTTTACTATACACTTAGCTGGACTTCTTCATTTCTTTATTTTGTTTTCATTTGGGATAATTTTCTTTCTGCCAGAAAAAAAAATCATCAGTATTTTTTAAATGGTAAAGACTAAAAACTAAAAACTGAATACTACATACTGGTGGGGATTAATTATATCAGCTTCTATGTGTCTGAAAATATCTTTCTTCCACCTCCTGTTTTGAAAAATATTAACCTCTAGACGTGTGAACTTATGTTGACATTCTGTTTACTTTCAGTGAATTCAAGGTGTCATTTTATTGTTTCTGTTTCAAAGTTTTTCTTGAAAAATCAGGGAAGATTTACATCATTCACTCCATGAAAATATTCATGGAAAAAATAATGAACTGTGTTGAATGACAAGAAGATAAATAAGTATAAAGGATAGGTATATATAAATGTAAATTCTCCTCAGTTGATTTTTCTTTACAAGACAATCCAAAGCAAGTTCCTAATATTTTGTGGAAATTGGTAAGCGAATTCTAAAGCAGAGTATTCACTTTACCAGTCCCTTTATCCATTTTCAAAGCTTATTATAAAATTCTAATGATGGGGTAGTGCTTACCAGTTCACTTTAGCCATTATCAAAGGTTATTATAAATTCTAATGATGTGGTAGTGCAGTATTGGTGGAAAAATAGAAAAATAGACTTGTATTTGAAGATATTTAGCCCATTAGGTATACATTTATTTTGCTATTTGATAAAGATATATTTTTAAATAAATGTTGACCATATTGTATATTCATATGAAAAAAATGAAATTGAACAAATCTCCCATCCTTCACAAAATTATTTTCCTTTTGGATTAAAGATCTAAATGTGAAAGGCCAAGGGAAAATATTTTAATATCTTCAAGATAAAATATGCCCAAACTTCTAATAAAAAGATTAATGGATTCAGTGGCATTAACATTCTCTTAGACTAAGGCTTCATAAGGTAAATGGAGAGTAGCTAAAAATTTGTAACAATAAACCCTAAATAAAATTTTATAGAGTAATGAGGACCACCCAAAATAAACCAGATAAGAGCAACAAATCTCCTTAGTAGGCATGGAAATGCAAGTTCAAAGTTCAGTGGTATACCATTTCATACTCAAATCATAGACAAAGATTTAAACAGTCTAGCTATATTGTATTGAGTAGCATATAAAGGGAAAAAAAAGAGGAGCAGAGAGTAGGAAGAATTTTTTAAACAACCACTTACCAAAAAGTAGAAATTCCAACAATATAAAATTATCAAGAAATTATTTTTTGAGGAGTGAAAAACAGAAGAGTCATTATGCTTAGGGAAATGGCCAGTATCATTTACAACCATACATTAAATAGCCATCAGAATAAACAAAAAATAAAAATTCTGACCATAACAAGTGGTAAAAAAAAAAAGAAGTGAAAAAATGGGAACTGTCAGTCATTGCTGGTGAGTATGCTATTTGACACAGTACTTTGGAAACAATTTGGCATAATCAAGCAAAGTTAAAGAGGTGCATATCTTATAATTTAGCAATTCCCTCCTAGGTACATAATCAAGGAGATACTCTCACTTGAGCACTATGCACTAAGAGACATGTACAGTAATGTTTAAAGCAGCATTGATTGTAATAACAAAACCTGGAAACAATTTACATGTCCTTTAATGGCTAAATGAATAAACATATTTTCATGTATTTGTACTACAGAATACTATACAAAATTAAAATAAATGGAAGTGTAACTACGAATATCAATATGGATCAAGAACTAAACCAAATATGTTGTTGAGGAAAAAAAGATCACAGAAGAATACCACATAAAAATGACAAAACCAGGCAAATAGAACTTATACATTCTTTTTATTTTTTTTTTTAATATATGAAATTTATTGTCAAATTGGTTTCCATACAACACCCAGTGCTCATCCCAAAAGGTGCCCTCCTCAATACCCATCACCTACCCTCCCCTCCCTCCCACCCCCCATCAACCCTCAGTTTGTTCTCAGTTTTTAACAGTCTCTTATGCTTTGACTCTCTCCCACTCTTTTTTTTTTTTTCCTTCCCCTCCCCCATGGGTTTCTGTTAAGTTTCTCAGGATCCACATAAGAGTGAAACCATATGGTATCTGTCTTTCTCTGTATGGCTTATTTCACTTAGCATCACACTCTCCAGTTCCATCCACGTTGCTACAAAAGGCCATATTTCATTTTTTCTCATTGCCACGTAGTATTCCATTGTGTATATAAACCATAATTTCTTTATCCATTCATCAGTTGATGGACATTTAGGCTCTTTCCATAATTTGGCTATTGTTGAGAGTGCTGCTATAAACATGGGGTACACGTGCCCCTATGCTTCAGTACTCCTGTATCCCTTGGATAAATTCCTAGCAGTGCTATTGCTGGGTCATAGGGTAGGTCTATGTTTAATTTTCTGAGGAACCTCCACACTGCTTTCCAGAGCAGCTGCACCAATTTGCATTCCCACCAACAGTGCAAGAGGGTTCCCATTTCTCCACATCCTCTCCAGCATCTATAGTCTCCTGATTTGTTCATTTTGGCCACTCTGACTGGCGTGAGGTGATACCTGAGTGTGGTTTTGATTTGTATTTCCCTGATGAGGAGCAACGTTGAACATCTTTTCATGTGCCTGTTGGCCATCTGGATGTCTTCTTTAGAGAAGTGTCTATTCATGTTTTCTGCCCATTTCTTCACTGGGTTCTTTGTTTTTTGGGTGTGGAGTTAGGTGAGCTCTTTATACATTTTGGATACTAGCCCTTTGTCTGATATGTCATTTGCAAATATCTTTTCCCATTCCGTTGGTTGCCTTTTAGTTTTGTTGGTTGTTTCCTTTGCTGTCCAGAAGCTTTTTATCTTCATAAGGTCCCAGTAATTCACTTTTGCTTTTAATTCCCTTGCCTTTGGGGATGTGTCAAGTAAGAAATTGCTGTGGCTGAGGTTGGAGAGTTCTTTTCCTGCTTTCTCCTCTAAGGTTTTGATGGTTTCCTGTCTCACATTCAGGTCCTTTATCCATTTTGAGTTTATTTTTGTGAATGGTGTGAGAAAGTGGTCTAGTTTCAACCTTCTGCATGTTGTTGTCCAGTTCTCCCAGCACCATTTGTTAAAGAGACTGTCTTTTTTCCATTGGATATTCTTTCCTGCTTTGTCAAAGATGAGTTGGCCATATGTTTGTGGGTCTAGTTCTGGGGTTTCTATTCTATTCCATTGGTCTATGTGTCTGTTTTTGTGCCAATACCATGCTGTCTTGATGATGACAGCTTTGTAGTAGAGGCTAAAGTCTGGGATTGTGATGCCTCCTGCTTTGGTCTTCTTCTTCAAAATTCCTTTGGCTATTCGGGGCCTTTTGTGGTTCCATATGAATTTTAGGATTGCTTGTTCTAGTTTCGTGAAGAATGCTAGTGCAATTTTGATTGGGACTGCATTGAATGTGTAGATTGTTTTGGGTAGTATTGACATTTTGACAATATTTATTCTTCCAATCCATGAGCAAGGAATGTCTTTCCATTTCTTTAAATCTTCTTCAATTACCTTCATAAGCTTTCTATAGTTTTCAGCATACAGATCTTTTACATCTTTGGTTAGATTTATTCCTAGGTATTTTATGCTTCTTGGTGCAATTGTGAATGGTATCAGTTTCTTTATTTGTCTTTCTGTTGCTTCATTGTTAGTGTATAAGAATGCAACTGATTTCTGTACATTGATTTTGTATCCTGCGACTTTGCTGAATTCATGTATCAGTTCTAGCAGACTTTTGGTGGAGTCTATCGGATTTTCCATGTATAATATCATGTCATCTGCAAAAAGCGAAAGCTTAACTTCACCTTTGCCAATTTTGATGCCTTTGATTTCCTTTTGTTGTCTGATTGCTGATGCTAGAACTTCCAGCACTATGTTAAACAACAGCGGTGAGAGTGGGCATCCCTGTCGTGTTCCTGATCTCAGAGAACAAGCTCTCAGTTTTTCCCCATTGAGGATGATGTTAGCTGTGGGCTTTTCATAAATGGCTTTTATGATCTTTAAGTATGTTCCTTCTATCCCAAGTTTCTCAAGCGTTTTTATTAAGAAAGTGTGCTGAATTTTGTCAAAGGCCTTTTCTGCATCGATTGTAGAACTTATACATTCTTGAACGTAAATTTCGTTTAGAAATACATAGATATAAAAATGAAAGAAATGTTAATATTAGGTTTAGGAGAACATCTATTTTTCGTAGAGGATAAGAGGTATAAGGGCATAAAAAGACTTCAGAATTCATAGTAATTTATAGTGAAGCTGAATAATAGATTCTCTTTTTGTTCATAAATAAAGAATTTTATATGTTGTTTGGTAAGTTTGATATAATTTAGAGTGAAATTGTCTTTAAAAATTATACCATAAGCATCTTCTGTATTGCTATCCTGATCTAATAGTTACCTGGAAAATAGGTGTCCAGAATTGGTTGTACAATGAATTCCATCACCTAGCTATTTAGAAATTTAGATGGTTTCTGGGGAGGGGCCAAGATGGTGGAGCAGCATGAAGTTCTCTGCTTCTCTCATCCCTGAAATGCAGCTAGATCAACACCAAACCATTTTGCACACCAAGAAAATTGATCTGAGGATTAACACAACTATCTGCATAACTTAAGCCACCGAACTAGGGAGGTATGTGGTGTGGAGAGGGAAAATGGGAGGGAGAGAAGCTGCAGAGGGTAGGGAGTTGTATTTGAGAAGACAGGACAGAGAAAGCAGGGAGAGTACAGGAGAAGCGCTCCCCCCAAGAGTAGCTGGAGAGAAAGAGAAAGAGTGGAAACACCGACAAGTGACTGAACAAGAAAGGGAGAAAAACAGATAGGAGATGGTTTCAATACCATTAGGACTCTATAAACAGGGTAGAGCAGCATTGGAATTTATGCAGCTCAAAACCTTGTGGTGCTGTAGTGGTAAGGGCAATCCCCAGGAGCAGGCAGCGAGGTCGAAGGGGTCTGCTGGCCACAGGGGTAGATATGGTACCCCTGCTAGGAGGACATGTGGTAGAGGCTATACAGCCTCCCAACAGGCAAAGGTCCCAGCAGACCCCAGATAACCCAATTGCTGGTATTATAACAAAGATGTGAGGGTGCAGTGAATCCTGATGAAATCCCTGAACCTTTACTTCCATGCAATGGAACAAAGTTATTTTGGGGCACCCAGCACCCAGCCACAATCTCTCAGCCTCTATAGCATCATGATTGCAGGAATGTTCCCAGCGGCAGGCTGGCACCTGGCCATTGCTCAGCAAGACCCTTCTCTAGAGAGTTGGAGTGGGTCCAAGCCTCAGGGCCCTCAGAATGAGGGGTTTGGAAGCACAGCTTCATCTGAGATAAAATTCAGGAGGGAGGTGGCACCTTGAAGGCTGACAGCTTGGATGCAGACAGTGTAGGAGTAGGTAGTGGACAGAAGCTGGAGAAAGGAGAGATGCTTGATTGCCAGTTGGTGAGAGCACGGGGTTCTGATGCTAGACTGAGAATCTGGGTGATGCCATTTTCCCTCTCCTGTTCATGCACATACATGCACAGGTATGTCACACAGATCCACTCCAGTAAGCTAAGAAGCACCACCTAGTGGAGAACGGAGCCATTACACCAAGCCCCATTCAACTGCACCAACCAAGCCCAAGAGGACTACCACAAGTCTCTCTGCCTGCTTAGTGTATGGACTATAAAGTGCTTCATAGTTTGTCTTCTAGGGGAAACTGGATGTAATTTCATTTGTATTTCATTCTGTTCACTGGGCCATCTATTTGTTTTTCTTATTTCCTTTTTTCTTTTCCTTTTCTTATTCTTGGATATACAGAAACAATTTTTTTTATTTTCTGTTTTTATAAAAAAAATTTTTACTCTATTTTTTATTTTTTTGTAAATTTATTTTTTATTCTATTTTACCTTCTTCGTTTCATTTTATTCTATTTTATTCTATACATTTTAAAAACTTTTAAAACATTTTATTACTTTTTTAAATCTTTTTTTTTCCATTTTTTCTCAATTCTATCAAGCTTCTTTCAACAACCAGACCAAAACATCCCTAGGATCTAGCTTCCTTTGTTTGATTTTTTGCGTTTTTTTAATTTTAATTTTTAATTTTATTAATTCTTTTTCTTCCTCCAAAATGACAAAATGAAGGAATTCACCCCAAAGGAACAAATAGGAAGAAATGAGAGCCAGGGACTTAATCAACACAGATGTAAGCAAGATGTCAGAACTAGAATTTAGAATCATGATAATAAGAATACTAGCTGGGGTTGAAAAAAAACATAGAATCCTTTTTTGCAGAGATAAAAGAAATAAAATATAGTCAGGTTGAAATTAAAAATGCTATAACTGAGCTGTAATCTAGAATGAGGTCCATGGCAGCAAGGATGGATGAAGCAGAGTAGCGAATCAGTGATGTGGAAGACAAAATTATGGAGACTAATGTAGCAGAAAAAAAGATGGAAACTAAGGCAAATGAGTACAATTTAAAAATTAGAGAACTCAGTGACTCATTAAAAAGGAATAACAGCTGAATCATTGCTGTCCCAGAAGATGAAGAGAGAGAAAAAGGGGTAGGTTTATGTAAGCAAATCATAGCAGAAACCTTTCCTAACTTGGGGAAAGACACAAAATCAAAATCGAAGCAGCAGAGAATTCCCATTAGATTCAACAAAAACAAACCATAACAAGGCATATAATAGTCAAATTCACAAAATGCTCAGGCAGGGAAAGAATTATGAAAGCAGCAAAGGAAAAACGTCCTTAACCTATTAGAGAAGATGATCAGGTTCACAGCAAATCTATACACAGAATTTTGGCAGTCCAGAAAGGAGTGACAGGATATAGTAAACATACTGAATTGGAAAAGTATACAGCCAAGGATTCTTTATCCAGCAAGGCTATCATTCAAAATAGAAGGAGAGCTAAAGGGTCTCCCAAACAAACAAAAGCTAAAGGAGTTTGTGACCACTATTAACCAGTCCTGCAAGAAATTTTAAAGGGGATTCTCTGAGGGGAGGAAAGATGAAACAAAACAAAAAAGACCAAAAATAACAAAGACTAGAAAGGACCAGAGAACATCACCAGAAACTTCAACCTTACAGACAACACAATGGCAATACATTTATATCTTTCAATATTCACTCTAAATGTCGATGGAATAAATGCCCTAATCAAATAGGGTAACAGAATGGATAAGAAAATAAGATCAATCTCTATACTGTTTACAAGAGACCCATTTTACATCTAAAACACCTTCAGATTGAAAATACAGGGATGGAGAACCATCTATCATGCTAATGGTCACCAAAAGAAAACCAGAGTAGCCATACTTATATCAGATGATCTAGATTTTAAAATAGACTGTAACAAGAGATGAAGAAAGCATTATAAGATCTAACAATTGTAAACATTTATGCCCCCAATGTGAGAGAACCCAAATATATAAATCAATTAATCAGAAACATAAAGGAACTCATTGACAATAATACCATTACAGTAGGGGACTTCCAACACCCCACTTATAACAACAGAATGATCGTCTAAATATAAAATCAACAAGGAAACAATAGCTCTGAACGACATACTGGACCAGATGGACTTAACAGATATTCAGAACATTTCATCCTAAAGCAGATGAATACATGTTCTTCTCGAGTGCGCATGGAACATTCTCTGGAATAGATCATATACTGGGACACACATTAGCCCTCAACAAGTACAAAAAGGTCGAGACCATACCATGCATATTTCAGACCACAATGCTATGAAATTTGAAATTAACTACAAGAAACAATTTGGAAAGACAACAAACATTTGAAGACTAAATTACATCTTAAGTTAAAGAGGAAGTAAATGGAAGCCAATTAAAATTATAACACCACAGCCCCAAACCTCTGGGATGCAGCAAAAACAGTCATAAGAGGGAAGTATATAGCAATCCAGACCTTCCTAAAGGAGGAAAAAAGGTCTCAGATACACGACCTAACCTTATACCTTAAAGAGCTGGGAAAGATCAGAAAATAAAACCCTAAACTAGAAGAAGACAGGAAATAATAAAGATTAGAAGTGAAATAAATGTCATTGAAAAACAAAACAACGACAAACAAAAAAACCCAGAACAGTTCAATGAAACCAGGAACTCGTTCTTTGAAAGAATTAACAAAATTGATAAACAACTAGCCAATTTGATTAAAAAGAAAAAGGAAAGGACCCAAATAAATACAATGAAGAATTAAAGAGGAGATACCATAGGCAATACTGTAGAAAACAAACAATAAGAGAATATTATGAACAATTATATGCCAATAAATTGAGAAATCTAGAAAAAAAGGACAAATTCCTAGAAACATATAAGCTACCAAAGGTGAAAAAGGAAGAAATAGAAAATTTGAACAAACCCATAACCACTAAGAAATTTAATTAACAATCAAAAATCTCCCCAAAACAGAGTCCTGGGGCTGAATGGCTTTCCAAGGGAATTCTACCAAACATTTAAAGAAGAGTTAACACCTATTCTGTTGAAGCTATTCCAAAAGTTAGAAATGGAAGGAAAACTTTTAAACTCATTCTATGAGGCCACCATTACCTTGATTCCAAAACCAGACAAAGCCCCCACTAAAAAGGAGAACTTTAGACCAATTTCCCTGATGAACATGGACCTAAAAATTCTCAATAAGATACTAGCCAACCAGATCCAACAATACATTAAAAGAATTATTCACCATGATCAAGTGGGGCTTATACCTGGGATGCAGGGCTGGTTCAATGTCTGCAAATCAATGTGATACACCACATTAATGAAAGAAAGGACAAGAACCGCATGATCCTCCTAATAATAGATGCAGAGAAAGCATTTGACAAAATATAGCATCCTTTCTTGATAAAAACCCTCAAGAAAGTAGGCATAAAAGGATCATATCTCAAAATCATAAAAGCCATATACAAAAGATACACTGCTAATATTATCCTCAATGGGGAAAAACTGAGAGCTTTCTCCTTAAGGTCAGGAACACGACAGGGATGTCCACTATTGCCGCTGTTACTCAACATAGCATTGAAAGTCCTAACCTCAGCAATCAGACAACACAAAGAAATAAAAGGTATCCAAATAAGCAAGGACAAAGTCAAACTTTCATGACATGATACTCTTTGCAGATGAAAAAATTCCAACAAAAAACTGCTACAACTGATCCATGAATTCAGCAAGTTGCAGGATATACACAGAAATATAAAAACAGGGAGGAGTACAAAACATAGGAGACTCAAATATAGAAAACAAACAGAGTTGCTGGTGGGGTTGTGGGTGGGGGAATGAGCTAAATGAACAAGAGGCATTAGGGAAGACACTTGTTAGGATGAGCACTGGGTGTTATATGTAGGGGCTGAAACACTGGATTCTACTCCTGGAATCATTATTGCACTATATGCTAGCTAAATTGGATGTAAATTAAAACAAAAGTGAAATTTAGATGTCTTCCTATTTTCCAATAGTAAGATAAATAATGAAAAGAAATTATTCATTCGTACAGCATGTAGTTCTTTAGGATGTAATCAACATGGATATAATATTATTAAATCAAATTCCATTAAGTATAACATTTGGCTTTAAGTTGGATTCATGGGGTTGCCTATAATTTTCTTCAAATTAACAAAATATGTCATTAGTTCATGAGTACTCAATGAAAGAATGTTAACTGAAATAAAATGACTAGAAAATTGAAAACTTTAGAAGTAATAGGAACAGAGGCCCTCTTTCGTATGTGATACCTCATGCAAATTTTTTTCAGGGCTCCATTTATGTAAACAATTTGATTTAATATAAAAATATAAAAATGTAAAAATTTAATATAAAAATTTGTTTTAAACTCATAGTTACATGTTGGGCATAGTGAGTATTTTATAAGGATAAGATAAATGGTAGGGAAGAACTACTTGTATATTACTTATTGTGCATTCAGACACAATCTGTTTCTCTGCCAGTCCATTAACTAGTTCTTTCTTCAAAGGTACCATCAAAGGTGCCATTCTTAACTAATTCCATAATTTCCACTGTGGAAAAAAGAAGGTTATCAATGCTGTTTTTCTCATAATGTCATGGTTCTTTGGACCCCGCTTATACAGAAACAATATAGAAATTCTTGCCTCTGAAGTTTCCTAA
This sequence comes from Felis catus, assembly GCF_018350175.1. Classification (NCBI taxonomy): domain Eukaryota; kingdom Metazoa; phylum Chordata; class Mammalia; order Carnivora; family Felidae; genus Felis; species Felis catus. The sequence continues at coordinate 98,666,227 of NC_058376.1, forward strand.
TACCATTTACTTAAAGCATCATTATTCTTGATACTGACTTATCCTTTGTACCACCTCTGAATATTGGCCTCCAGTTACTCTCTTTACAGTTACAACTGTACTTCATGATGATGACAGTAAATGCAACATACTTAGCATCTGCAATATGATGTGAACAATAATTCCTTTTCTGGTAGTGTTAAATCTATCGTTTGGTACTTTATAGCATAAACTGTATCTTCTTTTGAGAACTTTAGACCCAAAGACTGCATTCCTAGAGTATATTCTCTTTCAGTATTGACCTGTCTTCTATACAGTAACACCAGTGGGAAGATAGTGAGGTACTCAGAATTGAGTGTGAAAAGTGACCCCACTTGGGCGAAGAGTGTCTGTCTCTTCCAGTTTGACTTTAGACATGGATTAATGATATCACCACTCTTTTGAAGCAAGCGACGATGTCGATCAGAAGGGACTATTCGACTTGCAGAGCAACTGTGTTAAAAGCCCTCAGAGGAAGTACTCATGACCATTCCACAAGGATTGCCTACCATATCATACAGAGGAAACAGAAGTGTTGGAGTGACTCCTCTGACTGTAACTTCAAGGACACACAATAAAAAGGGTGCTTGCTACCACCCTAGCCACCCCTGGGTGCTGTAGACTGGATATGGCAACATTATTTCTATATGGATGAACAAGTGTTGATGCATGGGCCCAGACACAGCTTAAGAGCAAGATAGTTTGCTGAACCATTGGTAATTCAGAGCTCTGAACTCATCTTGTGAATGATGTGAGTGAGAGCCACCCAAGAGCAGACTGTCTGCACCATGCTGGTGACCCAATCTCACATAGTCCTGTAAATTCAATACCAGGCTACCTGATGGGAATGACCTACTTACCAGACCACTCTCCTAGAACGTGGGGCACACCAAGTTTTGGATAGCCCAATAGTTATGATTACTGGAGATCTTCAGGGTACCTGGTCAACCTAATGCATGGTTAAAAAGTGACCCAAAGTTGAGGTGCCTGGGTGGCTCGGTTGGTTAAGCATCTGATTCTTGATTTGGACTCAGTTCTATACTGAGTGTGCCTAGGATTATCTCTCTCTTTCCCTCTGCCCCTCCTCCCTCCCTCCCTCCCTCCCTTCCACCCACACACACACTCTCTTTCTCTCTCTGTTTCTCTCTCTCTCAAATAAAAAAAGTGACCCAAAGGGGATAAATTGGGACAGGGCCATACCAGTTCCAATTTTTGTGCAGGGTAACCTGCTCAGATGACTACACTACAAGTAGTCTTGGGTAGAGAAAATGGTGTAGAAAATTTATCTTGATAGGCAATTTTTGGCCACTGGGATCCATTTGGGACGAAGTCTGGTCCTGAACTACCCTGCATGGGTGGCATTGCTGGCCTTTACTAGCCTAAGTCACTGGAAATGAACTAGAAAAACTTGAAGAGGGCACTGTAAAACACGATACTCATAGAAATGCAGATTTCAGGGCAGGGCATCATTTGCCATGTATAAAGACACTACTGAATCAAATATTCAATATTGAAAAATATTTGACCAAATGTAGCAAAATCCATCACCTTTTGAATTGGAAAATCTAAAAATATCAATTGATATTAATATGAAATATTAATCAGCAGGTGTCTGTGGAAAACAATTTAGACAGCATTCACTCTTTAGTAAAATACTTATACATTTATTATATGTTTACCATATGCCAGATACTTTCCTAGGGATGCAACAAATTTTATGTTATGTTTTCTATACCTGCTGCAATATTAAGAGTCATCAAAGATACTCAGAGTCATAAAAATGTTTATAACCTTTGATTAACTTGTGCAATTTTAGAATTTAATATTAGGAAATAAGGAAGACTACAAAATCTACAAGAAAGGAAGATGTATACTTAAATGTCATTCAATGTATTGAATATTACTAATAACCAAAATATCCATGAACATACATCATTAATCTTCTGGTACAACTCTTAAATGTGGCACATTTATTTGAATTAGAATTATAAAGCTATCTAAATTATATTTTATATTTAAATCGTGTTTTAAAATAATATAAAGCTATATAGTTTTCCTTTTAATGACTATGATTACAACTACATAAATTTATACTTTCATAAAGACGAGAATCAACAGGGAACATGGAAATATATGAGCAGCTGATATTCATAGTGACTTTTCTTATTGTTTTAAAATGTTTGTAGGATATTAGAATTAAGAAAAATTAAAAATAAAATTAATCATTGCCTAAATGACTAGTCTCAAATGATCCTTTGACTAAGTTGTACTCATCTGTACAATCGTTAAACCTATATCCTGAGACTTGTCATTCACTTATTCATTTAATCATTCGTTCAATAATTTTTTGTTTGTTTTCAAACAGGACACCTCTGTGCCAGACGCTTTTTTCTTAAGCATTAAGTATATGTGGAGAATACAAAGGAGGAGAATGTATCAGGGATTCTTTTTTGGAAATATTAAGATAAAAAACCTCCTTTTCCATCCTAGTGAGATTTAAATGCATGGCACTAAGTAAGTGAAGAGTAAATAGTAGAGAGCTAACCAATGAGCCAAAAATAATATGCTCATCAGTGTCCTAAGTACCATGAATAATAAATTAGAGAGAGCAGATGATAATCAATTATGTAAAAAACTAAGATCACATCAGCTTCAGAAAAGTATCATAAAAACAAATAAAACAAGATAATAGAATAGAACATCAAAGGGTACGATAGAGATTAGGGCAAAAGGAAATCCTCTTTCAGAAGATAATACGCCTGATTCCAGAATGATGAGGAAAAACTGGGCATAAGAATATCTCAAAGAAGAAACTTCCAAATAGGAAGAACATATATTACAAATTTCCTGAGGTAGGTTTAGTCAAATGATACCATTGTAGGGCATGGTAATAACTTTGGCATTATCTAAATGTGATGGGTAGCCATTCGATATTTTAAGCATTAAAGTATTTTAAACAGACCTTTGGCTGCTGGGAGTGTATGTTTGTGGAATGGCTGGGGATTAAAAGTGGGAACATGGAGATAAGATTGCTGGTCATTAGAAAATCAAGGTTGAAGCTGGTGGCGGCTAGGACTAAGTGGCAGGTGGATAGCATGAAAACAAATATATGGAGATATATTGTAGAGGTGGAACCAATTAGAGATAATGTAAATCTGATTGTGGTGAATAAGTAGAATCAGTGAATATTCATGTTTTGGTGGCATCTAATGAGTTAGGGAAAACTGAGAAAGGTGGAGGTCAGGGTTTAGGACATTTCCAGTTTAATTTCAAGGAACCTATTGCATATTCTGTGGAAGATTAGATACCTGCTATGAATTAAGTGTGCAAATGTAGTTGGTAGCTGCTAAGCTAAAACAGCCATATTCACTAGTGTACCAAGTATTGTTAAGCATGGAGAGGATGTATTTGAAATTTCTATGTGCTTCTATAGCATTATACTTATATCTCTTATATATAATTTATTCCACTGTTTTACATTTTATCAATTTACTTGAATTCTACCACCATGAAACTGTATTACTTTAAGACTTGGTAACCTTTGTATCAATAGCAATTAGTCCAAAGCCTGACCTACAGTGGAAGCTCAGTAAATGTTTATCAATGAATCAATCTAGTTTGAAGTAAAAAAAAATAAAAGGTAAAATAATTCCATATAGAATAGAAGAAAATGTGTTGTTATTGTTTAGTTTCGTGATACAGTCCCTAAACTGTGTAGAATAAACTTGGTGTATTCAGAGACTGGTAAGGAGTAGAAGCTAATGCTGAGGCATAGGAGCATGCTTAAAAGGAGTTTATTTGAATGGAGTTAAAACCCACTGTAATGTATATCAAGTCACAGAGGACAAACACTATTCACAGTTGAAATAAGCATTGCATTGTAGGATTGCTTTTATTGTGAATATCAAATCAAGACCTTTTGCTCTGCTCTTATTTTTATTGGTCCATGTAGATTACACAGAGATGTGTGAAGTTTAATGTAATATCACACATTTAGTCATCAGAATGCAAAAGTGATTTAAGTGTGAATGGGAAGAAACTACCGATATCTAATTCACAGCACAAGTCTATATTGTTGCATATTGGATAGAATGTTCTTTAATACACCTCTGGTGATGCCAATTATTAGGATTCTTTAATGGAAGTGTCTAGGATCTCCCTGTTAGGGATGACGTATAATGTTATTTTTTTAATAGATGCCTGTGATCAAATTAGGAAAGCGCCATTCTATTCCTAGCTTGCTAAAATTTAATTTATTAAATCAGGTATTGGTGGTGAACCATATTGTATATTCTGTATCGTCTATGGAGCTAAATAATTTGGTTTTTATCTTTTAGTCTTTTAAGATAGTACATAATAGCATTATTATGTATCCAAATGTTGACGATTTTTGCATTGCTAAGCTGACCCCTATTGACTCAAGATATATCAACGCTTTGATATATTGCTCTGTTTGATTCACTAATATTTTATTTAGAGTCTTTGTATGTACATTCCTATTATAACATTGAACCACAGATAAGGTTTATATTTGTGATTTTTCTGCATGATCTTGATAGTGGGATTAAGCTAGCTTCATATAATTAATTTGGAAGTATTCCAATTTTTTTATATAATGGACTAATTTAAATATTGATATTATTAAAAATGTTGATATAATTCACTGTGTAATTATCCATGCATGATGGTTTTGTTAGTGATAAACTGACTCTTCAATTTCTTCTATCCTATTTTGGCCTGATCAGGGTTTTGATTTTTGAGCTAAACTTTTTCTTTTGATAAAATTTAATAATTTAGTGTGATAAACTTATATGTGGAAACATCTTGTGACACTTTAATGTTCTCTCATTCACTTGTAAATTTTTTTTTCTATCTAGTGTTATTTTTGTGTTTATTCTCTCCTTATCTCTTGGTCAAAATTTTTAGAAGTATGCAATTTAAAAATGCTTTTTTTGAAGATCTTACTTTAGATTTGATTTATTTATCTAGTATAGTTGGTTCATTTTTGAATTCTTAATCTTATCCTTACTTATTTGTCCTTTCCTGTGCTTTATTTTTTCCAAGCTTCTTGACTTGTCTGACTGACTTATTTTTCAGGGTTAATGTTTTCCAATATTGTCTACCTTAGAATCAACTCCATTGTAAAACACCCCCAAATCCTATAACCATCCTCTCCATTACTTTGGTTGACAACTTAACTGGAGGAGTTCAACTCTCTGCTGGTCTGTGGCTACTGCTGGAGCAAATACACTTTGCTGATATAAATTATACCACTTGGAAAATATTTTACTTAATTTATATGACTGGGAAAAAATCATGAACACACAGTATTTCTTCAGTACCCCTTCATGTATCTGCTAAGTGAGTTTTTCTGAGTCTTTCTATTGTTTAATTTCCCCACTCACCATGAGGAATTCTGTTACTTTCTACACAATTTATTTGAGCTACTTTGGTTTTGAATCTATATAGCCAGTAATAGAAAGGACAAGATAGAAAAGATAGATTAGAAACAATAGATTAGAAAGGGTGATACACAGAAACAAACAAACAAACTTACCACCACCACCACCAGCACCAGCACCACCACCACCCAGACAACCTGAAGTGATTCTCACAAGCTGTCACAAGACAGTGTAACCACATACTCCATACCCTGTGAAGATAAAGATAAAAAGAAAGGGGAAAAAAAGCTGAGGGAGTGGGCACTACAAGTTAATGCAGGAGAATTTCAAAGAGAATTCCACAGTTTTCTGTCTCATTTTCCATTTGTCCATCTTCTTTTGAGAGTAATTATCAATTCAAGTTATTTGCTCATTTTTCAGTGCATTGTTATTGGTAATTTGTAGTTAAAAAAATTTAATGTTTATTTTGGAGAGAGAAAGAGAGAGAGACAGAGACAGGGACAGAGAGCATGAGCAGGGAGGGACAGACAGAGAGGGAGACACAGAATCCAAAGTAGGCTCCAGGGTCTGAGCTGTCAGCACAGACATAGGGCTCCATCCCATGAACTGTGAGATCATGACCTGAGCTGAAGTTGGATGTTTAACTGACTGAGCCACCAAGGCACCCCACTAATTTTTAGTTTTTAAATTTTATTATTCAGATATAATTCTTTGATTTATATATGTCTTTCAAATATTTCTCAGTCTCTGTCTTACCTGTTCATTTTCTTAATGATGTCTTTGGTGAGATGTTTTGTTTTCTTTTCTAATGAAATCCATTATATTATCTTTGAAATTCTGAAATTTCAAAAGAACATGTCAAATTATGATTCTGTCTCTTTTTTTACTGTTAACATCACTTGAGGGTATCTTTCAAACTAAAGACTTCTCTCTATGTTTACTTCTGGAAAATTTCTTAAGGTTCCTGTGGTAATTTTATTCCATTTTTTTTTGTTAACGTTTCTGAGCATTTTATTAATGACATGTTGAAACATGAAGTATTCTCATGCTCTTATATTTTCTCCTACAATTTCCTGATTACTATACTATGTTCTGAATAATTTCTTTTGCTTTATTTTATCATCCCTTTATTGTTTTTATTTATACAAAAATATACATTACACATATATAATAACTACACAAAAATATTTTATCTCTTAAAACTTTATTTGTTCAATGCTTCCATTTTTAGAACTTTTTTCATATCTTGTAGATACTATATTCTCTGGATTGTATTTGATTACATTGAAGATTTTTTAAAGTAATTTTTTACTCTATTTCAGATCTCTCTGCTGTCCCATTTTCTTTTAGTTCATCTTGGTCTTTCTCTTTCAAGTGACTGACATTTCTCATATGTTGAAAACTCTGGTATCTATTCATATTTTCAGAAGAGAAACTAGGTAATTAGTTTCAGTTCCCTTTACAGTTGTGCAAATACTGTTTCTTTCTAATCTTCTTGTTTGAATAGGAAACCTGATTAGAAGCATAATTACAGGTATATAAAGCCATTTGCATGCTTTATTTTATGGTGAGCAGGAAGAATGCAGGCATGTGGCTGGCTACCAGACTTTGTATTCTCTGTATGTCAGAATTAGCAGATACCATAGATTTTCCTTTATGCAGTGGTTTTATGTCTATGTGTATCACAGACTCTCCGCCTTCCAAGAATTTTATTAAAAACCAAGATTACAACATTATAGTTTGTATAACTGTTTTGCAGATCCTGTTGACTGAGCAAAATTCGCTCTGTTGGACAGCTAGTTGCTTAATGATTATGTTATTAGTGCAAGAAGAGTTATTAGATTATATATCAATTACTGGGGCTTCCTGCTATGATTGCCTGAGGCATCCATACCTATTATAGGATTGTACTTGATGAAAATTTGAATGTACGTATCCCTGAGATGACCCTTCTTTGCACCAAAGAGGGCTAGAGAAACACTTTCCTAAAGAAATGTTTAATAGGGTCATTTCATGTGAATATGCAGGCAAGTTAATTAGCAGAAGTTTGCATTCCTGGGTTCCTAGTACTTGAAGATTTATAAGATTTAGATCAGTGCTGTGTAGTAAAAGTTTCTGTGATAAATTGAATGCACTATGTCTGTACCAATGGATATAGTAGCCACTAGCCACAGGTGGCAATCACACTTGAAAGGTGGCTAGTGTGACTCAACAATTGAAATTTTAATTGTTTCTAATTTAGTTATATTTAAATTCCTATAGCCACATTTAACTAGTACCTACTCTGTTGGACAGCGCCTATCTCGAAACTTAGTATCAGCTCATCTTTCACAAATGGAAACTATAGAGACATGAAGATAGCATGATGAGATATTCATTTATTCATTCATAATAGGCACTCTGTAAATATTTGTGAAATAATCTAGAGTTATTTTTTTAATATACACACCATGGCTTAAAGAAACATCTACTGAAAATATCATCTTAATAGCTGATACCAATTTTCAGTCAAAATGAATTATTATCGACTGACCCATAATGATTTTCTCTTCTATTTTTTCTATTTCTTTCTATATTTTCTCTTCTACTTTCTCTTTCTCTTTGACACCTTACATGGTGAATAAAGTTTGCCTCTTTATTTTCTGTCTGAAAAACAATCTTATTTTTGCGGATTGCACACTTTGGTAACTTACACTTTAAATTCAGCAATTCGGTTCAATTTAATTCAGTAAATTTTTCTTTAAGCATACCAATTGCTTATCTCTTAGTGTTCTTTCTCCCTTACAATTAAGTTATGTCTTGCATGCTGCTAACTATTCGATTTATTTATTTTTGCTGAAATAAAATATGAATCTTTGCAAAATAGCAAGGGTTTGTTTATGTTTCTATCTTTCTATATTTACATATCCCTGAATCTGTAGGTATATAGAATAAGTAAAATGTACTTTCACATTAAAGTAAAATTATGCATAGCTTATGGAATATTTGCTATGTGTGTACATTCAATATATGGAGGGATTTACTGAGGACTACATTCATTCCCTACCAAAAGGCAACACAGAGTGCAGGAAACAGTGAGAAGGCCTAAATTTTAGTAGTGACTCTGTAACCTTGGCACTGTAACTTTCAGGCTAGTGGTGTAATCTGAGCACCAGTTTCTGCATCTATAAAATAGGGATGGCAATTTTAAAGTCTAATTTTAAGATATTTTCTGGTAATTGATAAAAACAAGGAAACTTAATAAGTAGATAAAAATTAAGAAAGTGGTTGTTCTAGGGGCGCCTGGGTGGCTCAGTCGGTTAAGCGTCCGACTTCAGCCAGGTCACGATCTCGCGGTCCGTGAGTTCGAGCCCCGCGTCGGGCTCTGGGCTGATGGCTCAGAGCCTGGAGCCTGCTTCCGATTCTGTGTCTCCCTCTCTCTCTGCCCCTCCCCCATTCATGCTCTGTCTCTCTCTGTCTCAAAAATAAAACGTTAAAAAAAATTAAAAAAAAAAAAAAAGAAAGTGGTTGTTCTTAAACATCCCACTTGGGGATTCCAAAGTTCAACATAAATTTAAGAGTTAGTAATATTGCAATGTCTTGTAACACAATAGAAAATAATTCTGGACTTTAGACCTGCCTCAGCCACTTAAAAAACCAATGGACCTTGAACAAGTATGTGAACGATTTTCTCATCCTCACAGTGTAGGTAACAATACCTAATTTCTCCAAGCATGGAGTTTTGTAAAGGTTATTGTACAGACCCATATGAATTCGTGTGAAATAATTGTGTGAACTAATATGATTTTATTATTAAAACATCATAAGGCAAATAAAAAATTATTGGATGAATAATAAAAAAGACATCAAATGCTTTAAGAGGTCAGAGAAGTGACATATCTCCAGCCTGGGCCCAGGAAACCTTTATAAAGGAGAGATGGAAAGCAAACAGCAATGCACTATATTCAGCACCATATTTCAACATCTTTTTTATTTGCATTCCTTTCATTTCAAAATCTAAAACAAATTAAGATAAACTTGAAGGTCAGGGAAAGGGCAGCAGAAGATAATGGTTCTGTTTAATGAAATAATATTGTGTCAACACAGAGGGGCAGAGTGCTCAAATAAATTGTTAGTGTTTCATTTTATATTCTGTGAAGCCTGTATGGAGAGGCTTTAATAATCAGCAAAGACACCAAATTCATGATGTGTCAGAAGTATTCTATTTTATTTCAAATGGTATTTAATACCAGTAAACATAAAAACAAAGATACAATAAAATATAAGTTGAATTTCTTGCATCTTACCCTTGTCCCTTTGTTTCAATTTAACAATTTCACTGGAACTGACAGTTTTATTCTTGACGATTCTCTATTTAAAGTATATATTCTCCAAACATGCTATTACTCCATGTATTTGACAAAATACTGATTTTTTTTGTAAATAACTTTTGAAATACTTTTTCTCTACTTTGTGTCACATTCAAATTTTACAAAATGATTTTTTTTTGCTTTTATGATGCTACTAAAAAAACACTTTTAAAAAGAATAATTCCATTTAGACTACTAAAGTAGTTTACTATAAAATGGAAGGATTATATTTTTAAAAATTCTTTGGCATTTCTTGTTCATAAGATATTCAATTTTTAATTTCTTTTCACAGTTTTTATTAAGCTTCTTCTTTGTGTTGGAAAAAATTCTGAGGATTGTCAAAAGTATTATATTTTGTACTAGTCCACTGAAAAACTATTATTACAATAGTGATCTCTTCCAAATATCCTACTAGGATTGGGTAGACTTTTGACATTTTCTGTGCTATATACTCTCCCAGGAAATATATGACTCTTTATCACCTATGTTTTTTAACATTAAAACTAAATAAAATTACGTACAGTCTTCTATTTCCAAAATCTAAAGAATAAATTGCTATTAAAAACCTGTTGTGATCTGAAAATAGGAAGGTAAACCTGCAATCATAATTCAAACAGGAAAGTGCAAGTTGTTAACTTTTAGTATGGTGTGTTTCCTTCTATCACTGCCTGTATACTTTTATTTTTTATTGAAATTGTTATTTGGAGAGAAAATGCCTGTGTGTTTCATATATATTAGTTATGCTTAATTAAGTTTTAATTAGTTCTTTAATTTTATTTTGCCTATACTAAGTCATACATAGATTCTTATAAGGAATTTTGTAAGCATAAAATAATAGAAATGCATTACTTTGTTAGACATAGAATTTGATCACAAAAATTCAAATCATCATAAAAGGTTTAAACCGTGATCCCAGAAGAGTTCAGTTAACAAGTATGTATACAATGTTAATATAAATGTGTTCGCTGTGTTCATAAAGGGACAATGATAATAGCAACTATAAATAGCCTTTGCTGAGACCTTTCAGGTGGCTAAATTACTATGTTTATTAAATAACTATCTTTTTTCTGAGTCTGACTGCAAGACAGTCAATTTGTAGCATTTATTGCAGGTGTGATGGATTTCCACTGAAAGTATCAACATTCTGTAGATCATTTCACCAAATTTCAAAACAGATATTTTAACAGAGAAAGAGCATTCGTATTTCAGTCTCAAAAAAAATACTACTTTTCTATATTTTTAGAAGATAAAACCCCAGTTGGTGTGTGTGTGTGTGTGTGTGTGTGTGTGTGTGTGTCTGTGTGTGTGTGTGTGTGTGTGTGTGTGTAGATGGGGGGGGGAGGGAGAGGGAGAGGGAGAGAGGGAGAAAACATTAACAAATCAAGAATATTGCCCTTCCACAACTGACCTAGTTTTATATTTATTTCGACTGGATATCCCAATATTATTTCATAGCTATGAGGATGCTGAACTGTTTTTTGCATGTATTCTCTAAACCAACAATATTACAATAAAGAAAATAATTGACTCCTACAATGAGACACATGCTTATGAGTCCCTGCAGATAGAAGTCTAAAGAGGCAGAATTATTCAGGTAGTTCTGAGCTTCATCCCAGTCCCTTTTATGCATTTAACTTTTAAAAAATGTTTATTTATTTTTGAGAGAGAGAAAGCACACAAGCAGGGGAGGGAGAGTGAGGATCCATGCGGGCTCAGTTGTGACAGCAGGGAGCCCAATGTGGGGCTTGAACTCATGAATTGTGACATCATTACTTGAGCCTAAGTCAGAAGCTTAAGCACTGTGCCACCCAGGTGCCCGACACATTTGATTTTAAAACTAAGTTGGGTGGTCACTATTATTAAATCCTTTTTGAAAAACAGAGTGTTAAATCTCAAAAAAAATTAAATAATGATGGAAAATTTGAAGTTATAAAATGAGTTTAGTTCAATTACTATAACACAAAATTCTACTTTTTCCCCTGAACCTCAGTAAAACAGGAGCCTCAGTAAAATACTAAATATTTCAAACAATAATATGTCCAAAATATAAAAGAATGTGTGAAAATGTTGCACTTACTTGGAAACACTTTTAGTATATGAGAGTAATTTGCTGTGATACTTGGAAAATTGTTTGCAAAAATTGTTATAATTTGAATAATACAGTTGTACATTAAATAATATACAACTAATATACTATTAAATGGCATAGGCTGTGATCTCTATGCAAAAATGTACTTGTATTCTCACCAAGAACGTTATAATAACCTGTCCTTCAATAGAAACAAATTGGGATAATCAAATATTATTTTGTTAATGTTCAACTTTGCCTGTTTGGATGTTTATGTGGTCAGTTTTAAATATAAATATTTCCTTCTACTAAATAAATTTTATGGCTAATCTCTAATGTATTTAGAAAAGTGAGCCATTCAAAGAAAATACTTTATGTTTATTGAAAAATGAATCAATTTCATATCACAAAGGGCTCAGTTCCATTCCCATAGCAGTGGATTAAGAAATCTGCAAATGAAAATAAATGTATTTTTTGTTCATTACCACTAATCTCTCATTCATTCTACAGTGTCTAGTTGAGAAATGAATGTGTGTCAGAAAGTTATCCAGTTATTAATTATACAGCAGTGAAAGGAGTCAACATCCATGCCATCGTGTAACTCATGTTAGAATGTGAAGGAGACATACCAAAAACATGAAAAAATAATGTATAACATGTCAGATGGAGATAAGTGCTATAAAAATATTAATGGAGAGGAGAAGAGAGGACTAAGAATAACCGTAATGCTGGTTATTACTTGATTTAGTAGAGTCAGGAAAGTCTTGCTATCTGGGAAGCCACTAGGAATCATGCGGAGAAGAGCAGAATGTCATATGAGATGTTGGGCAGGGTCGTATTCCAGGTAAAGTTACCTGCCAGTGCAATGCCCTGAATGTGGAGTATGCTTGCTCTATTCACAGTACACTACTGAGGCCTGTGTGGCTGGAGAGGAGGAAGCAAGTACAGAGGAGTAAGAGACGGAGCCAGAGAGAATGCCCGGACAGATCACAGAGGTATGTTATTGGCTATTACTCTGACTGAGATGAGAAGCCATGGTGGGAGGGGTTGGGTTTCTTTTATTTTGCTTTGCTTTGTAGGGGAAAAATGAAATTGTCAAATTTGGAATGAAAAATGAAAATGTAGATTAACAGGGAACTCATCCAATCTGTCTGAGACTGCTCGTGGGCTCATTCACTTTGGATGGCAATATGCCACTACACTTTGAAGCTAGACTTTTACATGTTGTATAACTCACCACTTCTGTTCATAGGTGTGCACCCCAAAGAAACTCTTGCATGCATGTGTCAGGACTTACGCACACACATTTTCTTGTCAACACTGTTCACAATGGCAAAAATCTATAAAGAATTGAAATGTTCATTGACTGTAAAAAAGATAAATGATGGTGTATAGATTATTATACAGAAGTGAAATACATGAACTAGGTTTACATGCAGCATAGATGGATCTTAGAATCAGTGTAGGACAGAAGCAGCAAGTCCGAGAAGATCACATACACTATGACATCATTTTTATTAAGTGTCTAGAAAAATAAAAGTAAATGGTTTATTGATAGGGATAAGTACATACGTGACAAGATAAATGAGAAAATTAAATATAATGATGAACAACACATAAAATTAAGGGGACAAGATTGGAGAGGAATACATAGATGCAATGATATTAAAATATTCTATCTCATAAAATTAAGGGTGGTTTACAGGTGTTTATTATCTATATGCTCAGATATATATAAAATATCTATCAAATATTTTATAAAATATTTAAAATAACCATATGCAATATCTCCTTTGATATATTGATAGAAAAAATAATTAACTGATGAAAATAATTTTAGTAAAATAAAATTAGCACTAGAAAGTGACATCAGCAAAATGGCATAACAGCAATTTCTACCACTGGTCCCTTCCACTGAAAAACATCAGGTTGAACAATGATCCACTTAGAAAGTACCTTCCCAGGAATCAAGGATTCTAGCTGAAGATCTGTGGCACCTGAGTGAAGCAGAAAAACAGGAAAGGCCTTGTGGAGGCTGGGAAAAATAGATTCACACTACCCCCATCACCCCTCCCCCAAATGCACCAATGCAGGAGCCCAGCTGGCAGAAAGAAGACCCCTTCCAGGTGGGAGGAGAGCAAAGTGAGAGCTGGACTTCACCTTGAACTTCGAACATGGCCCATCATCACCCAGCACTGAGGCTGACTTTTATAGCCTTAGGTGAGTCCTACCAGCACCCATAGCCCTAGGAACCTTCTGGAGCCCCATAGACATCCCTGGCAAGCTCCCAGTGGGCTCCCACAAACCCAGACGCCATTTACCCAGTGGGTGTTTTTCAAGCAACCCAGGAAGCTAGGCCCCAGGTGGATTGCAAGGCGGGATTCTTGGCAGGATCCTGGGCACACAGGCCCCCATCTCATTCTTGCACCTGCTGGCTCCAGCTGTCCCAGGAGTCTCCAGTGAAATCAGCCCTACAATGCATTCTTGTGAAGTAAGAGTGGGATGATACACCCAAAATGCTGAAATAAAAAAAACCCTGCCAACTAAAAATACTTTACCAAAAAACTGTCTTTGAGGAATGAAGGGACAGTACTCTCCTAAAGGAATTTATTAATTCTAAACCTGCTCAGAGAATTTGTCAACACTAATTATATGAGGGGATGGAAGTATTAAGTAAACTTATTATAGTAATCATTTTGCAAAACATGTATTTCAAATAATCACATAGTATTACTTTACCTATGTTATATGCTAAATCTCAGTGATCTTGGAAAAGATATTAACAATAAAAACAATTTAGCAAAACAGGAGAGAGAAAACACTGGTCTGTAAACACCTGTCAAGGGAGTTACAAATTAAAAGGATATAAAGTGTGATAACATATACCTAAAATATGCGGCAGGAAAGGACTAAAGAATGGGTTCGAACTTAAGTGACCATCAATTTAATATAGATTGCTATATGCAGAAGATATTATGTACAAACCTAATCATAACTACAAGTCAAAAACCAGTAATAGACATGCAAAAAATAAAGGGAAAGGAATCCAAGTCTATCACTAAGGAAAGCCAGCAAACCATGAGAGAAGAGAGTAAGAGAAGAAAGGAACATAGAAGACTTACAAAAACAAACATAAAACAAGTAAAAAAATGGCATTAAATATATACATATCAAAAATTATGTTGAACATAAATGAACTCTATGCTCCAAACAAAAGGCATATGGTGACAGAATGGATAAAAAAGCAAGACCTGTCTGTATGCTTCCTACAAGAGACTCATTTCAGACCTTAAGACACACAGATTGAAAGGGAAGGGATGGAAAAGTAGTCATCATGCAAATAAAAGTGGAAATAAAGCTGGAATGGTGATACTTACATTGGACAAAATCGACTTTAAAACAAAGAGCATAACAAAAGATGAAGAGGGACACTAATCATACAGGGAATGATCCAACAAGTAAATAAAATAGTTGTAAATGTTTATGCACTCAACATGAGAACACCCAAATACAGAAAGGAGGTAATAAACCTAGAGGAAGTAATCCATAGTAATACAATAATAGTAGGAGACATTAATCACTAACATCAATGGATATATCATTGAAACAAAATCAATAAGGAAACAGCAGCTTTGAATGCCACATTGGATCAGATGGATCTAACAGATATGTTCAAAACATTCCATCCTAAAACAGCAGAAAACACATTCTTTTCAAATGCACATGGAACATTCTCTAGAATTGATCACACATAGGGCAACAAAACAAGTCTCAACAAATTAAAAAATATCAAAGTCATACCATGCATATTTTCTGACCACAGCACTATGAAACTAGAAGCTAGCCATAAGAAAAAAGTATGGAAAGACCACAAATACATGAAGGTTAAATAACATGCTAGTAGGCAATGAATGGGTAAACCAAGAAGTCAAAGAAGAAATCCAAAAATCCATAGAAACAAATGAAAATTAAAACACAATGGTCCAAAATCTTTGAGACACAGCAAAAGGCTTTGTAAGGGGGAAGGTTATAGCAATACAGGTTTACCTCAAGAGGCAAGAAATATCTCAAATAAACAACCTAACCTGACATCTAAAAAAAGCTAGAAACAGAAGAAACCCCAAACCAATAGAAGGAAAAAAAATAACAAAGATTATAAAAGAAATAAACAAAATAGAAACTAAAAGAATAGTATCACAGAGAAATGAAACCAAGAGCTGGTTCTCTGAAAAAAAAATCAGCAAAATTGATAAAGCCAGACTCAAGAGAGAGAGAGAGAGAGAGAGAGAGAGAGAGAGAGAGAGAGAGAGAGAGAGAAAAGAGAGGGCTCAAAAAAAAAAAGCAGAAAAAAAGGAGAAATAACAACCAACACTACAGAAATACAAAGGATTAAAGAGAATATTATGGAAAATCGTATGCCAAAAAATTGGACAAGCTAAAAGAAATGGATAAATTCTAGAAACATATAGCCTCCCAGAAATGAATCAGATAGAAATAGAAAATTTGAACAGACTGATTACCAGCAATGAAATTGGATCAGTAATAAAAAACTCCCAACAGACAAAGGTCCAGGACCAGATAGCTTCACAGGTTAATTCTACCAAACATTTCAAAATTTAATGCCTGTTCTCCTCAAAGCATTCCAAAAACTAAAAGAGGAGGGGGATCTTTCACATACATTTGGAGACTAGCGTTACCCTGATACCAAAACCAGATATAGACACAACAACAACAAAAAAAGACAAGACAAGACAAAAGATAACTATAGGCCAATATCTCTAATGAACATAGATATGAAAATCCTCAACAAAATATTAGCAAACAAAATCCAACAATACATTTAAAAAATCATCCACCATGATCAAGTGGGATTTATTCCTGGGATGCAAATGTTATTCAACATTTGCAAATCAATGTGATATGTCACATCAACAAGAAGAGGAATAAAAATCATATAATCATTTCAATAGATGCAGAAAAAGCTTTTGACAAACAGCATCCATTCATTATAAAAACCCTCAACAAAGTAGGTTTAGAGTGAGCATACCTCAACATCATAAAGGCTATATATGAAAAACCCACAGGTAACATTATACTCAATGGTGAAAAACTGAGAACTTTACCCCTAAGGTTAGAAACATGACAAAGATGTCTACTCTCATGACTTTTATTCAACATAGTGTGGGAAGTCCCAGCCACAGCAATTAGACAACATAAGTAAATAAAGGCATCAAAATTGAAAAGGAAGAAGTAAAACTTTCACTATTTACCAACGACATGATATATCTGTAGAAAACCCTAAAAGCCTCACCAAAAATCTAGTAGAACTGATAAATAGATTAAATAAGGTCACAGGATGCAAAGTCAATGTACAGAAAAAATTCTTCCTGGGAGGGGCCAACATGGTGGAGAAGCAGGGGGATCCGAATTTCCCACGTCTCTCAAACAAAGGGTCGAAGCCAAAGGCCTTTGAACCCCAAGAGTCTGGGAGGGAAAGAGACTGAATCGCTACCAGGGAGACACCGGGACAAAGTTATGGGCCATAGGTGGATGACTGCAAACTGGGAGAGATAAAATGGTCCGTGTAGACATGGAGGGGAGGGACCCCTTCCAGTGGAGAGACAAAGGGAAGAGAAAGAAAGACTGGGCAAGCATAGGACTGTATCTGGTCAAGACAAAAACCTCAGACCAGGATGGAGAAAGATCTAATCTCTAACTGCGGGGCTTTCTCTGGACTGGGGCCGGCTGCCTTGTTTGTGCACCTAGGGAGGAGGGGAGCCAGCTCTGGGCTTGGTGGCTAGGTCAGGAGTGCAGTCCATAGGAGGAGAAAGCGATCCTTTCCCTGGAGTGCTGCGGAACAGGACAAAGCCAACCAGGGACTACATATTGAGCGACATGGAGAAGTGCTTCTCCAGTACCAGGGCACACAGAGCTGGACTTTGAATCCCAGCCAAGGGCCAGGGCACGGGAGTCAGCAGATAAAGACTGAACACCTCGTCTGTGCCTGCAGCTTAGTGAGAACAGCTCAGAGTGATTTGGGACACCAGATGAATGGAGGAGAGACTGGGGGGTCACCATTTTTCTGCCCACCACCACCAACACAGGGCCTCAAGGATTGGTCCACAGGGCCCACAGTGGAGGTAAGAACCATCCACATCAAACCACGCCCCTCTCCCCCAGGTAACTGCGTATCTACTGGAACTGGATAGATGCTGAGGAACCAGATGATCCCCTCCTCCAGTCCAGCTCTATTGTATTACCTGGATTAATTCTCAGACAATTCTTGTCATTTAGATATATATTCTTCATTCCCCTTCTCCTGCTTATCTCTTCCCTCCTCTATGCTGATTACTCTGGTTGTTGGTTTGTTTAAGCAGACATATTTAATTCATTCGCTTGATTCATTTTCTACACCTCTTTCTTTACTTTCTCTCTCTCTGGAATAATTAAGCCGTATAGTTTCTCTGTCTGGGCAACTTTATCTTTCTTTCTTTCTCCTCACCTCCTTCTTTATTTTCCTTTTTCTCTCACTGGATTAAGCCCTTTAGTCTCTCTGCCTGGTCAATGTTTAATTTTTCTATTTCCCCTCCCCTATCATTTCTCTCTATATGTGCTCTTCCATCAGCATTGCCTCCACACTGTTCTTAACTTGTAGCTGGTTGTTTCTGGTTTTTTTGCTTTGGGATTGTTTTTTTCTTCTTACTTTTTTTAAATTTGTTTGTGTGTTTGCATGTTTTTGTTTTCTGTTTGTTTGCCTGTTAGTTTCCCTTTCCAGGGCTACTTCAAAGAACAAATCAAAGCAGATTTGGTGGAGGGTCCAAAACATCACTACAAGTAGGGAAGTAAAATAACCAAAGTCACAACAAGACAGAGCAAGTAACATCTCCAAAAAACACCTCCTGAAGGGTCAGGCCCTGGAAAGTGTATGAACTGCCTTTAATATATCAGTGCTTGCAGGTGCAGAGCACATAACAAGCTTTTAAAACTCACAAGCTTTTAAAACTCATAGCCAAAATGATGAAATGGAAGAACTTGCCTCGAAAGAAGTTACAAGAAGAAGTGACAGCTAAAGAATTGATCCAAATAGATATAAGCAGTATAACTAAACAAAAAATTAGAATAATAGCCATAAGATTAATTGCTGGGCTTGAAAAAAAGCATAGAAAATAACAGAATATATTTCTGCAGAGATCAAGAAACTAAAAAAAGGTATGATGAATTAAAAAATGCTAACAATGAGGTGCAAAATAAAAGGGAGGTGGCCACAGTGCAGATTGAAGAGGCAGAGGGAGAATAGGTGAATTAGAAGATAAATTTAGGGAAAAAGAGGAACCTGAGAAAAATAGAGATGAAAACATCCAGGATCACTAGGGGAGAATTAGAGAACTAAGTGATTCAAACAAACAGAATAATATCTGTATGACAGGAATTCCAGAAGAACAAGAGAGAGAAAGGGGTTGAAGGTGTACTTGAAGAAATCATAGCTGAGAACTTCCCCAATCTGGAGCAGGAAACAGGCATTGAAATCCAAGAGGCACAGAGAACTCCCTTCAGACGTTAACTTGAGTCGATCTTATGCATGACATATCGTAGTGAAACTGGAAAAATACAAGGATAAAGAGAGTGTTCTGAAAGCAGCTAGAGATAAATACAAAGGTAGACACATAAGGGTAGTAGCATACCTATCTACTGAAACTTGGCTGGCCAGAAAGGAATGGCAGGAAATCTCCATTGTGATGAACAGGAAAAATAAGCAGCCAAGAATCCTTTATACAGCAAGCCTGCCATTCACAACAGAAGAAGAGATAATGGTTTTCCCAAACAAAAACTGAGGAAATTCATCACCACTAAACCAACCCTACAAGAGATCCTAAGGGGGACTCTGAGTGAAATGTTTCAAGGACCACAAAGTACCAGAGACATCACTATAAGCATGAAACCTACAGATATCACAATGACCCTAAACCCATATTGTTCAATAATAACACTAAATGTAAATGGACTAAATGCTCCAACAAAAGACATAGGGTATCAGAATGGACAATAAAACATGACCCATCAATTTGCTATCTACGAGAGACCCATTTTAGACCTGAGGACACCTTCAGATTGAAATTGAGGGGTGGAGAACTATCTATCATGCTAATGGAAGTCAAAAGAAAGCTGAAGTAGTCATAATTATATCAGAAAAACTAGATTTTAAACTAAAGGCTATAATAGATGAAGAAGGGAATTATATAATAATTACAGGGTCTATCCATTAGGAAGAGCTAACAATTATAAACATCTATGCACCAAATTCAGAAGCACCCAAATATATAAAACAATCACAAACATAAACAATCTTATTGGTAAGAATGTGGTAATTGCAGGAGACTTTAATACTCCACTTACACCAATGGACAGATCATCTAGACAGAAAATCCGTGAGGAATTAATGACCCTTAATGATACACTGGATCAGATGGACTTGACAGATATATTTACAACTCTCCATCCCAAAGCAACAGAATATATTTTCTTCTTGAGTGCTGGAACATTCTCCAAGATATATCACATACTAGGTCACAAAAAATCCCTCAATAAATATAAAATAATTGAGAGCATACCATGCACCCTTTCAGATGACAGTGCTATAAAACTTGAAATCAACCATGGGAGAAAGTTTGGAAACCTCCAAATGCATGGAGGTTAAAGAACATCCTACTAAAGAATGAATAGGTCAACCAGGCAATTAAAGAATAAATTAAAAAGTATATGAAAATGAATGAAAATGAAAACACAATAATCCAAACCCTTTGGGATGCAGCAAAGGCAGTCCTAAGAGGAAAATACATTGCAATCCATGCCTATCTTGAGAAACAAGAAAAATCCCAAATACAAAATCTAACATCACACCTAAAGGAACTAGAAGCAGAACAGCAAAGAAATCCCAAACCAAGAAGAAGAGAAATAATAAAGATGAGAGCAGAAATAAACAGTACAGAATCCAGAAAAAAAAACAGTAGATCAATGAAACTAAGAGTTAGTTTTTTGGAAAAATAAACAAAATTGATAAACCACTAGTCAGGATTCTCAAAAAGAAAAGAGAGAGGACCATCAGGAATGAAAATGGATTTATTACAACCAATATCTCAGGAATACAAGCAATTATCAGGGAATAATATGAAAAATTATATACCAACAAACTGGACAACCTGGAAGAAATTGACAAATTCCTAAACACCCACACACTACCAAAACTCAAATGAGAAGAAATAGAAAATTTGAACAGACCCATATCTAGTGAAGAAATTGAATCAGTTATCAAAAATATCCCAACAAAAAGAGTCTTGGAACAGATGGCTTCCCAGATAATTCTACCAGACATTTAAAGCAGAGTTAATACCTATCCTTCTCAAACTGTTCCAAAAAATAGAAAAGGAAGGAAAACTTCAGGACTCATTCTATGAATCCAGCATTAGTTTGATTCCCAAACCAGACAGAGACTCCACAAAAAAGGAGAACTACAGGCCAATATCCCTGATGAATATGGGTGCAAAAATTCTCAACAAGATACTAGCAAATCGAATTCAATAGCATATAAAAGGAATTATCCATTATGATCAAGTAGGATTCATTCCTGGGCTGTGGGGCTGGTTCAGTATTCACAAATCCATCAATGTGATACATCACATTAATAAAAGAAAGAATAAGAATCATATCATCCTGTCACTAGATGCAGAAAAAGCATTTGACAAAATGCAACATCCTTTCTTAATAAAAACCCCCAAGATAGTCAGGATAGAAGGAACATACTTAAACATCATAAAAGTCATTTATGAAAAGTCCACAGCTAATATCATTTTCAATGGGGAAAAACTGAGAGGTTTCCTCCTGAGAAAAAGAACGGCACTGATGTTCACTCTCACCACTGTTGTTTAACATAGTGTTGGAAGTCCTAGCATCAGCAATCAGACATAATGAAATAAAAGGCATCAAAATTGGCAAAGAAGTCAAACTTTCACTTTTTGCAGATGACATGATACTCTACAGGGAAAACCCAACAGACCCCCCCCCCAAAAGTCTGCTAGAACTCATACATGAATTCAGCAAAGTCACAGAGTACAAAATCAACGTACAGAAATCAGTTGCTTTTTTATAAACCAATAAAGAAGCAACAGACATACAAATAAAGAAACCGATCCCATTTACAGTTGCACAAAGCAGCATAAAATACTTAGGAATAAACCTAACCAAAGATGTAAAAGATCTGTATGCTGAACAGTGTAGAAGCTTGGAAGGAAATTGAAGAAAACACAAAGAAATTTAAAAATATTCCATGCTCATGGATTGGAAGAATAAATATTGTTAAAATGTCAATACTTCTCAAAGCAATCTATACATTCAATGCAATCCCAATCAAAATTGCACTGGCATTCTTCTCAAAGCTAGAGCAAACAATCCTAAAATTTGTATGAAAACACAAAAGACCCTGAATAGCCAAAATAATATTGAAGAAGAAAACCAAATCATGACAATCCCAGACTGTAGCCTCTACTACAAAGCTGTAATCATCAAGACAGTGTGGTATTGGCACAAAAACAGACACATAGACCAATGGAATATAATAGAGAACCCAGATTTGGACCCACAAATGTATGGCCAACTCATCTTTGACAACGCAGGAAAGAATATCCAATGGAAAAAAGACAGTCTCTTTAACAAATGGTGCTGGGAGAGCTGGACAGCAACATGAAGAAGAATGAAACTAGACCACTTTCTTACGCCATGCACAAAAATAAACTCAAAATGGATGAAAGACCTGAATGTGAGACAGGAAACCATCAAAACCTTAGAGGAGAAAGCAGGCAAAAACCTCTTTGACCTTGGCTACAGTAATTTCTTACTTGACACATCTCCAAAGGCAGGGGGATTAAAAGCAAAAATGAACTATTGGGACCTCATGATGATAAAAAACTTCTGCACTGCAAAGGAAACAATCAACAAAACTAAAAGGCAACTGACAGATGGGAAAAGATATTTGCAAATGACATATCTGATAAAGTATCCAAAATCTATAAAGAACTCACCAACCTCCACACCCTATAAAACAAATAATCCAGTGAAGAAATGGGCAGAAGACATGCATAGATACTTTTCCAAAGAAGACATCTAGGTGGCCAACAGACACATGAAATGATGCTCATCATTCATCATCAGGGAAATACAAATCAAAGCCACACTGAGATACCACCTCACACTGGTGAGTGGTTAAAATGAACAAATCAGGAGACCATAGCTGCTGGTGAGGATATGGAGAAACCAGAACCCTCTGGCACTGTTGGTGTAAATGCCAACTGGTGCAGCCACTCTGGAAAACAGTGTGGAGGTTCCTCAAAAAATGAAAAATAGAACTACCCTACAACCCAGCAATAGCACTGCTAGGAATTTACCCAAGGGATAAAGGAGTGCTGATGCATAGGGGCACATGTACCCCAATGTTTATAGCAGTGCTTTCAACAATAGCTAAATTATGGAAAGAGCCTAAATGTCCATCAACTGATGAATGGATAAAGAAGATGTGGTTTATATACACAATGGAATACTACTTGGCAATGAGAAAGAATGAAATCCTGCCATTTGCAGCAACATGGATGGAACTGGAGAGTATTATGGTAAGTGAAATAAGTCAGTTAGAGAAAGACAGATACCATATGCTTTCACTCATATGTGGATCTTGAGAAACATAACAGAAGACCATGTGGGAAGGAAGGTGGAAATTAAGCTACAAACAGAGAGGAAGGTAGGCAAACTGTAGGAGATTCTTAAGTACAGAGAACAAACTGAGTGTTGATGGTGGGTGGAGGAGAAGGGAAAGTGGGTAATGGGCATTGAGGAGGGCACTTGTTGGGATGAGCACTGGGTGTTGTATGGAAGCCAATTTGACAATAAATTATGTTAAAAAAACAAAATCAATGTATAGACATCCATTGCATTTCTTTTTTTTTTTTCAACATTTATTTATTTTTGGGACAGAGAGAGACAGAGCATGAATGGGGGAGGGGCAGAGAGAGAGGGAGACACAGAACTGGAAACAGGCTCCAGGCTGTGAGGCATCAGCCCAGAGCCCGATGCGGGGCTCGAACTCACGGACCGCGAGATCGTGACCTGGCTGAAGTCGGACGCTTAACCGACTGCGCCACCCAGGCTCCCCAACATCCATTGCATTTCTATACACAAATCATGAAGTCGAAGAAACAGAAATTTTAAAAAAAGTTCAATTTACAATTGCACCAAAAATAATAAAACCTAGAAACAAATTTTACCAAGAAGGTGAAAGACCTGTACTCTGAAAACTATGAAACATTTATGAAAGAAATTGAAGATGACACAAATTGAAAGGTATCCCATGCTCATGGATTGAAAGAATGATCCTGTTAAAATGTCCATACTACTCAAAGCAATCTGTAGATTTAATGTAATTCCTATCAAAATACCAACAGCCTTTTTTCATAGAACTAGAAAAAATAATCCTAAAATTTTTATGTAAGCACATATGACCTTGACTAGCCAAAGTCACCTTGAAAAATAATTGAGATATCACAATTCTAGATTTCATGATATGCTACAAAGCTATATTAATCAAAATAGTATGGTCCTGTCAAAAAATAGACACATAGATCAATAGAACAGAATGAGGATCCCAGAAATAAACATGTGATTAGAAATTTTTTTAACATTTATTAATTTTTGAGAGAGAGATAGAGAGTGTGTGAGTAGAGGAGGTGCAGAAAGAGAAGGACTCACAAGTGGTGAGATGATGATGTGAGCCAAAGTCAGATCCTTAACTGACTGACCCATCCAGGCACCCCAAACATGAGATTATATCATTAATTAATCTCTGGCAGAGAGGCAATAATTTGCAATGGGAAAAAGATAATCTCTTCAACAAATGGTGTTGGGTAAATTGCACAGCCACACGTAAAAGAATGAAACTGGACCACTTTCTTACAGCATATACAAAAACAAAGTCAAAATGGATTAAGGGCCTAAATATGAGACCTGAAACCATAAAAATCCTAGAAGAGAGCACAGGCAGTAATATCTTTGACATTGGCCATAGCAACATTTTTCTAAATATGTCTCCTGAGGCAAGGAACACCAATGCAAAATAAACTATTGGGACTACATAAAAATTAAAAAAAAAATCTGTACAGCAAAGGGAATAATCACAAACATAAAGACAACCTACTGAATAGGAGAAGATACTTGTAAATGATATCCAATAGTATCCAAGTTATATAAAGAATGTATATAACTCGGGACGCCTGGGTGGCTCAGTTGGTTAAGCAGCTGACTTCGGCTCAGGTCATGATCTCATGGTCAGTGAGTTCAAGCCCCGCGTCGGGCTCTGTGCTGGCAGCTCAGAGCCTGGAGCCTGTTTCAGATTCTGTGTCTCCCTCTCTCTGACCCTCCCCTGTTCATGCTCTATCTCTCTCTGTCTCAAAAATAAATAAACGTTAAAAAAAATTTTAAAAAAAGAATGTATATAACTCAACACCAAAAAATAAATAATCTGATTAAAATGGGCAGAAGACATGAACAGATATTTCTTCAAAGAAGACACACAGATAACCAACAGACACATGAAAAGATGCTCCATATCATTCATCATTAGTGAAATGCAAATCAAAACCATAGTGACATATCACCTCATGCCTGTCAGCATAGCTAAAATGAGAAACACAAGAAACAATCCATGTTCATGAGGATGTGGAGAAAAGGAGCCTTCACACACTGTTGGTGGAAGTGCAAACTGGTGCAGTTACAGTGCAAAATTGTATGTAATTTCCTTAAAAAATAAATTGAATCCGTATGATCCAGTAAGTCTGCTATTGGGTATTCACCTGAAAGAATGCTAAAAACAGTAATTCAAAAAGATATACGCACCCATATGTTTATTGCAATATTATTTACAATAGCAAACTATAGAAACAGCCCAGGTATCCATCCATAGATGAGTAGATAAGAGTGGTGGGGGATATGTAGACATATATGTATATGTATATGTGTATATGTATGTATGTATATGTATATATATGTGTGTATATACACACACTCTCAATGGAATGTTACTCAACCATAAAAATGAATGAAATCTTGCCATTTTTAACATGGATGGATCTAGAGAGTATAATGCTAAATGAAATAAGTCAGAGAAAGACAAATACCATATGATTTCATTAATATTTGGAACTTAAGAAACAATACAAATGAACAGAGAAAAAAGAGACAAACCAAAAAAAAAGATAAAAAAAATATTCTTAACTATAGAGAATAAAGTGATGGTTATCAGATGTGGATGGGGAAGGGATGGGTAAAATAGGTGATGGGGATTAAGAGTACACTTATTATGATGAGCACTGAGTAATATACAAATTGGTGAATCACTGTATTATATACATGAAGCTAATATAACACTGTATGTTAACTGTGCTGAAATTAAAATACAAAATAAAATAAATAATTTGAAAAGTAAAAAAAGGTATTTTCAGTGAAAAGAATTAAAAATGCTAATAGTATAATGGAGAAAATTGATTAGGAAATTGAAAGTTTTTGCTCTGGGGGCGCCTGGGTGGCTCAGTCGGTTGAGTGTCTGACTTCGGCTCAGGTCATGATCTCACGGTCCGTGAGTTCGAGCCCCGTGTCGGGCTCTGTGCTGACAGCTCAGAGCCTGGAGTCTGCTTAAGATTCTGTGTCTCCCTCTCTCTCTGACCCTCCCCTGTTCATTCTCTCTCTGTGTCTCAAAAATAAATAAACATTAAAAAAAATTTTTTTTAAAAAAGAAAGTTTTTGCTCTGTAAAATAATTCAGTAGCAAAATGCACCAAAGTCATTGCATAATTTTGACCTGGCCAGATTTTCCTTTCAATGTAATGCATTGTTGTGTGAAAAATTGACTATAGGATGGCAGAGATGGATGCTGGGAAACCAATTAGGAGACCATTTCAGTTGAGGAATGATCCTAGCTGGATTGGACTTAGTGGGAAATGTGATGAGAACTGTTTGGATTCTTGATATATTTCACAGTTATATCTAGTAATGTAAAATGTAAGAGAAATCAAGACTTCAGAATATGGACTTTGAATTGGAATAGAATGGAGTTTTCATTTTTTGAAGTAGAAAAGACTATTGGAGTCAAATGTTCAAGGGATAGAACACAAGATTGTAGTTTTTAATATTTTAGACCTGTGATTCCCATTAAACATACCTAGGAAGATAAGAGATATGTGTCTGAAGTTCAAGGAAGGTTTCAGAGCTGTAGCCATAAATGTGGATGAAATCATAAATATGAGTTGGCTATTTATAGCCCAGTGAATAGAGTTGAAATGACAGGAAGTGACTTAGAGACTGAGCTCATGAGACCAGAGAGTTAGAACATTGAGAGAAGGCAGTCCTGATGTCCAGTAAGGACAGTGTTTGAACAAAGAAAAATTGAATGATCAGTTGTTTCAAATATGGCTGACTTGCTATATGAGAGGAAATTGAGAATAATACTGGATTTGGCACTAAAACAAGCATTGATAACTGTGACAGTGGAGGCCAGCACCCTATGCTTGTTACAAGTTATAAATTAAATCAGTAAGTTCTTAAATGATCTGTACACTTCTGGCCTGATCAAAAAAACAAAACAAACAAAAAAAAACTTCAGAGAGAAAATAGAAAAATATATGACTAAATTTTGTCAAAATTATCAGATGAGCCATAAAGGAAAAAAAAAGCAGAAATGACATATTGTCCTACTAGAAAATAATACATTTTTATTTTCAGGATTCTACTGTATTCATCCTGAGTGGAAGGATTTGTGTAGTTAACTTGCCTTTTCTACTATTTAAATATTCAAATCCATCATTCAGTTCAGATTTTGATGACAGTAGATTCAGAAGCCATAAACTCACAGCATCTGGATGCAGGCAATGCTTTCTTGGAGAACAGAATATAGGAGATGTGGAGAAGGATTCCCAAGACAGAACAGTGTTAAATATGTGAACAAATATTTTAGTCACAATGTGCTAAAGATTAGATCCCAAATAATGGAGACATCCATGTATTCTTTAGTGACATTTCTTGAATCTGGGGAGGAGGGATGGGACTTCATGACGTGGACATGCTTCCAAATGTAAGTGTATATGATTGTTTACGAACATCTTCAACTGTACTCAAAGGTTGGCATGGCTGAAGGTAAGAGTGAGAGGACTGGAGACTGTACTTAGGATTCTCTTTGTTGCTCTCCCTTTGTTGACAGACATTATGTCTCTCTGTAATGTCACTGCTTCAGAATGGGGAACGCATATAAAACAGCAATCCTTGGGGCGCCTGGGTGGCTCAGTCGGTTAAGCGTCCGACTTCAGGTCACGATCTCACGGTCTGTGAATTCGAGCCCCGCGTCAGGCTCTGGGGTGATGGCTCAGAGCCTGGAGCCTGTTTCTGATTCTGTGTCTGCCCCTCCCCTGTTCATGCGCTGTCTCTCTCTGTCCCAAAAATAAATAAACGTTAAAAAAAATTAAAAAAAATAAATAAAATAAAACACAGCAATCCATGTTATGGCTGAAGTTGTTTTTTATTTTTTTTTTGTCCTTTATGTTAAAGAATGTAGATACTGGGGGAAAATCAGGGCTTGGAAGTGAGTTAGTTAATTCTTTCTTTATTCCATGCCACTTTATACTTCCTAGAAGTAAGTAGATGATCCAACATCATTTTTATGCATTCCTGATACCCAGAGTAGGATCAAAGCCTACTTTCTGAGGACTGAATATACCACAACTGCATATTTTGTTTAAGGCTACTTCTCAGATACTTATATTTTTTGTGACAAGTCAAAGAAATTAAAATTAGAATGAGGAGATTTAATGAGAAGAAAAATAATTTTCTCTGCTCAATGGAATTCATAAAAGTGGCTTTTAGAATTCAGGTATCTCAGATACTTATTTTTCCATGCATGTGAAGTTGAATATTATGCTGCATATGAAAGTCAAGAAATTATTTTATGAAATGAATTTAATCATTTTAGTTTGATTGCATAAAAATCTGTTATCAGAAGCTATGGCAAATTGATTTTTGGATGGAGAGGGATTTCCAAGGCATTAAGCGATTTGCTTTTGCTTGTCAGCAAGATAGAAGCAAGAAATATTTTATCTCATTTGGGCCTGTGGTTCTTGTTTGGTTCATTAGTTTTCATTCAAGTTCATCTACATGCCACAGTTAATACCCTAATGCCTTAATGAGTGTGTATAAACAAGATGAGGCAGAATTTGGTCTCTAAATTCCCAAGATATAATTGTTTCTGTAATGTATATAGTTCTTTCTTCTAATTATTTTCAATTAATATAGAATATAAGCCAAACTAGTACTTTTCACCTACAAATGTATGTGTTGTCACTGCATTATATGGAGCTCCAGAAATTTGTACAATTAGAATTTATGTAAATGACAGTTTAACTACTGCAAAGTCTAAGTGCAATAAAACTTGAAAACTTTCATGCAAATTTATTTAAATATCAACTCCCTTCTAAAATCGTTTAGCTTCTCCACCTCTCAGTGCAGGTATAAGCAGCTTCTTTACTCCATGGACACTTTATTGATTTTTCTATTTTAGCATATATCGTGTTTATTACAATTTTAATGTAATTTTCATAATGAAAGCAGGAGCTCCTTGGGGGCAAGGGACAACAAGGGATTCTTTGATGTTTTCAGTGAAAAGTATAAAGAATAAGACCAACTAGGCTTAGCAAATATTTGTTAACTCTTATGATCTTCTCCCTCCCTCCTGGTAAATCCTTTTCCCTTTTCTTCCTGTGTCTCTTCTCTGAGTAGTTAGTGCTGCAAGCTTATAGCCTTACATATGATTATTATATTCTTTCAGAATTCATCTGGTTTATAGCTACAGCTGCTACTTCCAAAGTGTACAGTCATATATTTAGCCTTGTCCTCCCAGTTGCACTCTATCTCGTATGTAAAATTGTTACATAAGTTTCCATATCTTTCCCATATATTTCCCCTGCTCTCCTAATGGCTCTTACTTCCTACAATCTGGCCGATTGCTATAACCGCTTCTTAATTTGTCTCCTTGAATTTATTATCTTCTATTTCACTCATTTATTCTAACACCAAAATTTTTTTTCTAACATGCAGATTTAATCATACCACTCTTCTGTTTTAAAATCTGTACTACATATGGCCCTCTCCTATCTGATATTCACTGCGCAACTCAACCTCCGTTCAGCATCGGTTCTCAAAGCTTCCTCTACTCTACCGGGCCTCCAGATATGCCTGGGTTTATCTTACCTTGGTGTCTTTTGTTATGATGTTTCTTTGGTCTTTTTTTTTTTTTTTTTTTTTTGAGAGTGAGAGAGAATTGTGTGAGCAGGGAAGAGGGACAGAGGGAGAGAGAGAGATTTTACATCATACCTGGGAAATAATAATTTCTGTAAATAATTATCTTTCCTACCTTATTTTAATCTCTTTAAGACAGTAGGACATAGTTCTCCCCTTAGTAGAGTTCATCTTGCAGCATGAATGATGGTAATGTTCTTCAACCTCATCCTTCTTTCCTGGCTCACTCTCTTTCTGTACTACATTGAGAAGATACCAGGAAGGATTGCATCTCTGTATAATGAACTCTGTAGACTTATGACATTGTAAAAAGTGAACCCAGCTCATTGTTCTGCTGTTACACCAATTCTTGGCAGGTAGTCAGGGTCAGTAATGCAATTTATAAAATAGTACTAAAAGATTAGCATTTAATTATATTCCCTAACATCTTGTTTTTTGATGTTGTTGTGCTACTTCTTCTGCACAATTAACCAGAGAGCTTCTAAATAATGGAGACCATTTTTTTTTTTACCTCTTTTGTCTCTCCCCGTAGTTTCTACTCATAATATCTAAGAGAGGCTTGGAAACAGCGGAATCTAACTAGGCGATTTTTTGTGTGTGTGTCGTTATTTTTTTCATTCCTATGATTCTTGTCATGAATCTGTCAGTATACGTTAGTTAAAGTTGCATAACACAGACATTCTAAGCTCCATAATCTATCTTTCTCTATATATGTTCAGTAAAACTTTCACCACAATATATAGATGTTTAGGTGAATATATTCTTTCATCATTTATACAGTATTTTAAATTATTTGATCTCTGTTTTAGAAACTATCCTTCTATTAATATCTTTTTCTTTTTGGCTCAGGTTAAGTCAACACCTTTGAAAAATACAACACATTCCAAAATAAGGTGTGAGCAACCAAAGAGAAATATCTGTAATCTGGCTACTAAGTTTCTCAAAAGACGTGTTTGAAAATAAAAGGTTTTACCCTTGTAGGAAAAGATAATTTATTCTGCTAACATGGTAAAAGTGACCAAAAGTTTTCATTTCTGTGGTACTAATGCCCAGGTATGGGATAACTAGGTTATGTGATGGTGCCTATTTAGGTATATAAGAAACTGCCAAACTGTTCTCCAGAGTATCTGTTCCATTTAAAATTCCTAACAGTACAAACAAGAGATCCAGTATTTCTGTATTCTTGCCAGCATTTTGTGTTGTAACTATTTTTAAAATTTTATTCATTCTAATAGATGGGTAGAGATAGCTCATCATGGTCTTAAGGTATATATTTGCCATCTGTAAATTCTTTTGAGTGATATTTTCTGGATATATGCAACTATATGAGCTACATGGTTTTTAAATATTTTGCAGTCTATAGCTCATCTTTCCATTTTCTTAACAAGGCCTTTGGCAGAGCAAAGATTTTTAATTTTAATAAAGTTCAATTTATTCATTTTTTTCTTGTATCAACAGTGCTGTCAGTGTTATACCTAAGAGTTCTTTACCAAACATTAAGCACCAAAGATTTTCTTCTACTTTTACTTTTAAATGCTTTAATTTTTTTAATGTTTATTTATTTTTGAGGGAGACAAAGACAGGATGTGAGTGGGTTAGGGGCAGAGACAGAAGGAGACACAGAATCTGAAGCAGGCTCCAGGCTCTGAGCTGTCAGCACAAAGCCCGACATGGGGCTCGAACTCAAGAGCTGTGAGATCGTGACCTCAGCCGAAGTCGGACGCTCAACCGACTGAGCCACCCCGGTGCCCCACTTTTAAATGCTTTATAGTTTT
This sequence comes from Felis catus, assembly GCF_018350175.1. Taxonomy (NCBI): domain Eukaryota; kingdom Metazoa; phylum Chordata; class Mammalia; order Carnivora; family Felidae; genus Felis; species Felis catus. Next base: position 98,698,213 of record NC_058376.1, read on the forward strand.
ACATTTTATATTCAAACCTTTTTTCCGTATTGAGTTAACTTTTGTATAAAGTGTAAGATTTAGGCTGAGGTTTATTATGGATAGAGTCTAATATAAAATTCCATCAAAAATAATAACACATATACTACAGAAATTTTAAAAAATACCTAAAAGTAAAAGGTAGGATTTTTTAAATAAAAAGTAAGAGTCACAAAGATATATTTACTTGAAAACCATTGTGTAATAGATGTAATTTTGTAATTTATCCAGTAACCTACTTAGTTCAAAAAAGATAGTTAGACAACTTAATTTTAACTATTTTACTACGAAACCCTGGATGTTAAGGATTGGAAGTCTTCAAAAGTGCTTGTAAGCAGGATGTGTTCAGTTGCGACAGTTTCATTTTCTGTCATTAAGCTGCTGTTGTTTTTCTTTCTGCAGACATTTGTCCAAACTATACTGTATAATTATGTTTATTACAAATCAGAAAATAATCAATTTACAAAGTGGAAGTAAAAAAAAATATGCATTTTACTGTTTAAGAATATTTTGATAGTAACCAGCCACATGCAAGAAATTGCTTGTAATGGTTATAAATTTTTAAGTGACCTGGTCTGTTGCTAATGGTGAGTCATTCTTGCAAATAAGATGAATATTAATACATGTGCAAATAGGGTATACTTTATGCAAATCCTATGAGTGTTATTTCAGAAATAACAACTTTTAGATGCAAAGTTGTCCTTAAGGCAGTCCTGCTAATCTTGATAAGATGTCCAATGTGATATGTTGGAATACTAACCAATAACAATCTGACATTTATCAATGTCTGATCATTTCTTAGTACCCAGTTCCATGCAAATGCTATTAAACGTAATACTTTTAATTATGAGAAATGTAAAGAAGATGTTCTAAAAATAAAGAATAATTAATGATTTGGAAATTCCTGAGAATTCTTATTTTCATTCCCAAATGCCAATTAATAAATAGCCATTGTGAATTTGGAAAGAATAAGTTATAAATTAAAGGATTCAGTTAAAGATTGACAAATTAAAAAGTAAAATTTAAATAAGAAAATATGTTAACTACATTTTAAAAGGTATAAATCCAAAACAAATCACCAGAAGAAAACTATAAACATCCCTATGTGACAAAAACAGATTAAGAAATAAAACAAATAATACATTTTACATGAGAAATATAATAATTTTTAAATATTTTAGCAGAATTGAGACCAAATGCATTAGTTATATCAATAAATGTGGATAAACGTAATTCACCTATTAAAGTAAATAAAGTAGAGGAAATAAGGACCAAAGTTGCATACAACAATGGAGTGTATACAACAACATATATATATATATATGCCCCTTCACCTTACCACTCTTTCCATACCACAGTTACAAGCTTTGGTTACCAATAAACTGCAACCTACCACTGGGGGAGGGACACAAGTTTGAGGAGAGGCACTCTCTGAGGTTTGGCTAATGGAGAAAGTCTAAATTTGGGGGCAGACTCCTGAAGCCAAGACTACACTCTATGTTAACTAACTTGAATAAAATATAAAATGAAATGTAATAAAAATAAATAAATTTATTTGGGGGAAGAACAGGAACATCTCTTTTTCATTGTTGGTGGAAATGCAAGCTGGTGCAGCCACTCTGGAAAACAGTATGGAGGTTCCTCAAAAAACTAAAAATAGAACTACCCTACGACCCAGCAATTGCACTACTAGGCATTTATCCAAGGGATATAGGTGTGCTGTTTCGAAGGGACACGTGCACCCCCATGTTTAGAGCAGCACTATCAACAATAGCCAAAGTATGGAAAGAGCCCAAATGTCCATTGATGGATGAATGGATAAAGAAGAAGTGGTATGTATATACAATGGAGTATTACTCGTCAATCAAAAAGAATGAAATCTTGCCATTTGCAACAACGTGGGTGGAACTGGAGGGTTTTATGCCAAGTGAAATTAGAGAAAGACAAAAATCATATGACTTCACTCATATGAGGACTTTAAGAGACAAAACAGATGAACATAAGGGAAGGGAAACAAAAATAATATAACAACAGGGAGGGGGACAAAACAGAAGAGACTCATAAATATGGAGAACAAACTGAGGGTTGTTGGAGGGGTTGTGGGAGGGAGGATGGGCTAAATGGGTAAGGGGCCCTAAGGAATCTACTCCTGAAATCATTGTTTCATTATATGCTAACTAATTTGGATGTAAATTTTAAAAAATTAAAAAAAAGAACATTAAAGATAAATCTCTCCTCAGGCACAAAACAATGCTGGAATAATTTAGAAGCAGTAGGTCAACTGATTAACTTAACCCAAGTATTCAACAAAATCCTAGCAGCAGCAGAATGCATATTTCTAGACAAAGATATAGACATAGATTAGATTTTTTAACAATCTTTACTGTTCTACACATGATGCCCAGCTATCAACAACAAAAAAAAAAAAAAAAAGAAAGAAAAGAAGAAAGAAATCCCAAACTCCACAGTTAAGAAATAGAAATAAGCAGAACCAAACTCATAGATCCCCCAGATGCTGAAACTATCAGTGATTGTAAAATAATGGATTAATAGGTTTAACGTCTTTAAAGGAAAAGTATGCATTAACAGGTAGGAAATCTCAGCAGAGAAATGGAAACCATAAAATCCTAAAACTACTGAGAGACCATCTCTTATAAGTGAAATGTCAGATAGATGAAAATTAACAAGTATAACAGTACATTCTCTCAGTTTATCTGTGGTACCCCAGGCACTCACACACTAGTGGTGAGAATGCACACTAACAGAAATCATTTGGAAGAGAATTTAAAATACATAACAAAGCTCCCAGTCAACCTTAGCAATCCCACTTCTAGGAGTAAACCTCAACAAAATGAAAACACACAGACAAGCGTATTTATTGCAGCATTGTTTGCAATTGTAAAAATTGGAAACAACCTATATGTCCATACAGAGGGAAATGGTTGAACAGACTATAGTCTATTACCCACCGAATAGACTACAATGAGAAAGATGTAGAGTGATTTTTAGAATACATATTCGTAAGTGACAAAAGCAAAGTGCAAAACATTATTTATTATACATTTCATGTAGAAACAAGGTAAAACAAGAATATATGTACCTCGTTGTAAAAAATAAAAAAAAAATAAATGAGAATGGTTCTCTATAGGGGGTGGGTGGGAAAATAGCACAAAGGATGGAGGGATGGAAACAGAAGAAAATGCAATGAGGGTGACACTTCACTAAGTATGCTTAAAAAATAGTTCTGATTTTAAATCTAGGGTATTTCATATACTTGATGAATACAATAAATGAAGGTGAAATTTTAAGTCTAAGAAAACATTTTTCAGTAAGGGGTATTTGATATAAACTTCCTCTCTCTCTCTGCCCTTCTCTCTCTGTCTAAAAAGATTGGTTGAAGAGTAGGAAAATACTGACAGTTTCCATATTGCTAACCTTTATTCTTGCTCATTTTCTGAGCAGCCCTGAGGAAATATACTCAAGCAGAATTAGCATTGTACTCTCATTTGGCATTCTTAAGTTCAATTTTAAGAAAGCCATAACCTTTATGACCTTCAAAGCCCACAATTATCAGGTGGGGATACTAATTCTTCTTTCTGGCAAGTGTAGTTGAAGGATTTGTAACATAATGAGTTAACAGAATCATTCCTAAGAGAATAAGGCTGTGTGAAATCAATTCTACATTTGTTTGCTGATTCACTTCAGCAGAGAGGTGGCTGAATTATTGAATAAATTATCATTGATGTATTGATGAAGATATCTGAAATTAATAACAAGTCAACTGGTGACTTTTTCATTAATTTTAATGTATTTAGTTAACTTTATGTTTGATTGCTCAGTAGTCAGACAAAAGTTTCTTAAAGAGCTTAGATGGTAAAATCGTTTACGATAGGTAGATTTTGAGTCTAAAGGCATTCAATGTTTGGAAGTTAAAGATGTTCAAATCCTACCTGTGTTGTATTCTAACCATGTGGTATAGCATATTTTTCTTATGTTTTCTAAGCTTACTTATACTTACCATGAAAATGACATAAGAATATCTACTTATCAGAATAATAGGACTGAGCTTGACTGACAGCACCGTGAATTTTGACTATTTTTGTTATTATTATTTGGCAACTTAATGATTTAAATCAATGAATTTGAAAACAAGAAAAAAATTGTAGCCCTTTTATATCCAAGAACCAGATTTTCATAATAATTGTAAAATAAACCAACCTACTAAATCAAGGGGGGAAAATGGGGAAAGAACAATTTATAAACAAAAAAAATGAGAATGGAGAAATTACCTGCCAGTTATTTAAGAGAATCATGATTCCTTTGCACTTAATTTTGACAACATGGATGTCATGTGTGATTTTTCTAGGATAAATATGCATGACAATAACTGATCCTATCAGGTGGAAATCTAAGCAGAAAATTACCATAGAAGAAATAAAGTTTGCAAAAATACACTCCTTAAGGAACACAGGACTTGAATAAGCAGTTTCAGATGATAATAGTACAGTGCCTTTAAGTAATAGATAATTCTTTTTTTTAACGTTTATTTATTTTTGAGAGAGAGAGACAGAGAGAGACAGAGTGCAAGTGGGGGAGAGTCAGAGAGAGAGGGAGACAGAATCTGAAGCAGACTCCAGGCTCTGAAATGTCAGCACAGAGCCTGACAGGGGGCTCAAACTGACAAACTGCAAGATCATGACCTGAGCCGAAGTTGGAGGCTTAAAGGATTGAGCTTAAAGGATTGAACCCAGGGGCCCCTAGTAATAGATAATTCTAATGACCTTTTAACTGTTTGTGAATACAAGGGGGAATTACAAATTATTTTTATGAAATTAGCCTGACATTTATTTGTTTGTATTGTTATTAAGTTGTATTGGAGTTTTTATTTCATTGTTTCTTTCTATATTCTTTTTTTTAAGTTAATTTTTATTTGTTTGGAGAGAGAGAGAGGAAGCCGGGAAGGGGCAGAGGCAGATGGAGACAGAATACCAAGCAGTCTCCATGCTGTCTGCGCAGAGCCTGATGCTGGGCTCGAACTCACAAACGATGAGATCATGAATCTGAGCCGAATGCAAAAGTTGGATACTTAACCATCTGAGCCTATATTCTTAATTTTGGATGCTTAATTCCTTTATAAGAATATTGCTTGTTTTTTTCCATCTTTAATGAGACATAATTGGCAAAAAACTTGTTTAAGGTGTATAGTGTGTTGATTTGATACACTTACATGTTGCAATAGGCTTACCACCCTAGTGTTGGTAGGTGAGAATGAAATTTAAGGTGTACTCTCCTAGCAACTTTCTAGTGCATAATGCAGTTTTATTAGCTATTATCACAATGCTGTTCATTAGATCCCCAGAGCTAACTCATCTTCTAACTGTAAGTTTGTATTTTTTGATCAACTTGGTATTCTCCCCATTTCTCCTATCTGCCGGTCCCTGGTAACAACCATTGTACTCTCTGTATGAGTTTGGCTCTTTTAGATTTCCTGTCTTTCTCTGTCAGACTTATTTTATTTAGCATAATGGCCTCAAGATCCATCTATGTTGTCACAAATGTCAGGGTTTCCTTCTTTCTCATCGCTTTGATCCTATGTTTTCTTCTAGGAGTCTTGTGGTTTCAGGTATTATATTTGAGTCTAATCCATTTGAAGTTAATTTTTGTGCATGGTGTAAGATAAGGATTCCCGAGGTGCCTGGGCGGCTCAGTTGGTTAAGCGTCTGATTCTCGCTTCGGCTCAGGTCATGATCTCACAGTTCATTAGATCGATTCCTGAGTTGGGCTCTACTCTGACACGGAACCTGATTGCGATTCTTTCTCTCTACCTCCCTCTCTCTCTGCTGGTCTCCTATGCACTCTCTCTCAAAATAAATAAATAAACTTTAAAAATATTAAGAAATATATGGATCCAATTTAATTTTTCTGTATGTGGTTATCTAGTTTTCCCATCACTGTTTATTGCAGAGACTGACCTTTTCCCATTGAGTATCCTTGGCTACCTTGTCAAAATTAGTAAGGATTGCAGGTAATGCATTTCCCTTTCTTAGTTTCTTTGGCTGTATCTTTTAGTTTCTAAGAAATAATCTTACACTTGCAATTTCTGGAACATGTCACATTTGAGATCTTCTTTGAATAGAGTTAAGGAAATTCAGTGTTTGCTTATTTAATTGTATGTGCTTTTTTAATACTCTACAGCTGCAGGGTATTTTGTGTTCATTTTTCTTTCCAATTTTTTAAATAATTTTTTTGGGGTTTTCCTGTTATCACTCAATCATTTAAATTTTAAAATATAAACAAAACTTGATTGGGCTTTATGTGTATTTATGTTTTTGAACAGTTCACAAACTTAAACAGTGACTACAAACCTATTACCAATTTGAATATCATTCTGGTTCATTTAAAAATTATGTAGATTGTAGTCTTAGGTTATTTTATGGCATGCTGACTTTTGAGCAAGATTATTATATTCTTGCCAGGTAGAAGATATTGGGATTTGGGGTATTTAATAGTAATTTTTAAAAATACCATATATGCCACTTGTTATGATAAATTATGCATATTTCCCGCTGGTCTTTTTTACTTTTGTGCTCAATATATTGTCTTAGAAATTTGGAATCCATTTTTTATTAAAATTATATGCAAATATCCATCTGCTCTCTTTCATTAGTGATTTAATTTTATAGAGATTTAATTTTAAAAGAGAAATTATTTGAATTCATTTTCAAAGCTTTTACTAAATAGTTTGAAACTCTGGATTGTCCGGGGTAGTGAAGGACAAAATATACCTCCTTTCACTAATTATAGCAATTCAGAAGTGCACATTCCTTTGTATAAGTCCATGAAGACCCATATTTCAAATCTTTGGAGTTTTCATTTTTTATACAGCTTTTTTAATGAAACAAAATTGAAATACCATTCAAAAAAATTTAATCTATGCAAAGTATATTGTAATGTTTAAAAGTAAAAGGTAAAGCAGAGTTCACTCAAACTCAAGCTGGGTCAGTGTAATCTGATTTCTTTGACAGTTTTTTTAAAGAAAAGGGAGCATAAACTATGTGTTGAGTAAAGGATCTGATAAGGACAACAAATTAGAGAAGGCCTAAATAGGGCACATTTGAAGACAATAAACATAATAGACAAGTTAAAAATCATTATACCAAGAACTTGGGCACATCTTATATTCCTGGATTTCACTTGTCTCCAATTGGAATTATGGGGAGAAAAGTTTTTGAACACTAAACCCCACTTCCTGAATGTGAAGGGGCACACTTTAATAAATATAACTATATGTGATTAGATAAAATGATAACATGAAGTTTAAGAACAGAGAGGAGTTGAAAGAAAGAGAAAATTTAACACATTAGTAACAGTGCACTGCAGAGAATTCACACATTACTCAAGGTGGAGAAGCAATAAGATTATCACCAAAGAACAGTAATTATTATTCTTATTAATTCTATTGAATTATACTTTACATTTAATTATAGCACGTTATGATCTGTTGAATTTCACAATAGTTACATTCCAGCAAAGAGATGCACTTCATGATTTATTTTTTCAATAAAATAAAATTAGAATTGATAAGATTATAGAAGAAAAATGAAATATGAACCTTGGCAATGGAGATCTTTGCTAGTCTGAGTTTAGCTATGTCAAACTGTGATTTCTCTTTCATCTTTATAGGAGACCTTAAAGCTCTTCCTGAATATCAGAGACAGATAGATATTAATTTAAATCTTCATTGGCATTAGGTGTGGCACTGGAAAAAATGATATCTCTGACTCTGAATTTTTCATAAGTAAAGTGTAGATTAGAAACATAAATCCGGTGGGATTGACATATTAGAGATACTATCAGGTAAATTTAGGTGATTCGCTTTATCTATCAGATTATCGTCTCAGATTCCTGAGGAGAGAGAGAATGTTATTTTCTGTATTATCTTTCTATAATATTTTTATGGAAATTGATTATGCTTAAAAAATAACCCTAGAAAAAGAAAGCTCAATGTTTATTACCTCTGCTACAGTATTTATGATATTTACAATAGCCATTCATAAATATTTCTCTAGCAAGGTTCCTGGTAAGAATCAAGTCTTCATGCAAAACACCATGTTAATGAATTAGCTTTATTCCTGTGCATCTAGAATGGTACTCGTTGTATAATAGTCTTTAGAGGACTGAAAAAACAATCACTCAATTATTTTCTGGTTTTGACTTAAAGGAGAAACACATTTCCTTAAATGCCACAAAATATATTTTTGGGAGTCATCAGATTAGAGATAATTTCTCCAGGTTTTTCTATAGATTTGTGATGCTAACTGAAAACTGGTCAGGTAGGTGAGTGAGAATGTATAATTGTTGACACAGAATTATATAATTAATTTACAGAAAATAAGAATAGTTTGTAATGTGTATTTCACAAAAAGCATCTGAGGATATTACCAATAGAATCATGTATATTCCATGGTACTTATGCTGGAAGGGTTGAAATACAGTATCATCATAATTCAAAGTTTTGAAAAATTTTTTTCTAGGAAACTAGTTATATAAATTATGGTACATCCATACAATGCAATACTATTTAGCCTTTAAAAATGAAGTGAGCCTGGAAATACTGATACAGAAAAAATTCCATGATACACTGAATAAAATAGTAGAGCAGAATGTGTTTGGATTTCTGGTTATATCGAATCAAACAAACAAAATAGAAACTGGCAACTAGGCATCATGATCTTAGGAAACAAGAGTTGAGATGAAAAATATTTTTTTACTATACATTCTTTTGTGCTGTTTATTTTTTTTAGTATGTGCATATATTACCCAACAAAAATTAATTTTTTTGTTTATCCACTTTGAGAGAGAGAGAAAACATGAGCTGGGCTGGGGCACAGGGGCACAGAATCCTGTGCTGTGATCACAGAGCCTGAAGCAGGGCTCAAACTCACGAACTGCGAGATCATGACCTGAATGGAAACCAAGAACTGGATGCTTAATCAAATGAACCACATAGGCCCCACTTAATTCACAAAATTTAAAATAAAGTGAAACAAATTCAATGTGAAAAGAAATGATAAAATGTTTTGTGTGAGTCATCAAAACAATGCATAATAATATAATTCATATTTTTGGGGTGGCGTTATTAAAAATGAATCCAAATTTTCAATGTATTTTACTGTTGCCTTTGATTGCAATCAAAATTTTGGATATAAAAGCAAATGTAGAAAGAACCTTACATTTATTGGTTGAGATAGCCCTACTATTTTAATTTTTCTGAGTCATAAAATAGATGAAAATGTGTCCAAAAGATAAAAAAGCAAATGACTGTCAGTATGTTAATATCATAGCAATCTAAGGAGCCTCAATCATGAATTTTTTAACTTTCTTTTAAAAGTAAAAACTTTGTTTTACTGAAAGAGAAAAATATAACTAGATATGTATTTATAAGAAAAACTCTTATGCTAAAACACCTATCTTACAATTTTCATCTTTCTTTCTTTCTTTCTTTCTTTCTTTCTTTCTTTCTTTCTTTCTTTCTTTCTTTCTTTCTTTCTTTCTTTCTTTCTTTCTCTTATTATTCGATGAATGATTTACTGCTCAGGACTGAAACTTTGATCAAGTCTTTGTGTAATAGTTCCCTTCTCTGTGGGATCTACCCTGACCATCATTCTTACCCCTCCCTAAGCTTGACGGCCCCAATATTCCTTACCCTATCCTGCTTTTTTCTACTTTTTATTTTATTTATTTTTTTATGTTTGTTATCATCTTTTGTCCTCAGCTAGAATGTAAATTACATGAGGGCAGGGATCTTTGGTTCACTAATGTATTCCCAGTCCCCAGAAGAGTACTTGGATTAATAGTACTAAGATGCTCTGGGTGCTTGGGTGGCTCAGTTGGTTAAGTGTCAGACTTTGGCTAAGGCCATGATCTCCCAATTCATGGGTTTGAGCCCTGCATCAGGTTCTATGCTGTGTGGAGCCAGCTTGGGATACTCTCTCTCTGCCCTTTCCATGTGCTTGCTCCCTCTCTTTCTTGCTTTCTCCCAATAGAAATAAATAAACTTAAAAAATAGTACTTAGATACTCAACAAATCTTTATTGAATAAATGAATGAACTGATCCTATATGCTTACTTAATTCTTTAAATCTCTCTCACTCACACATGCACACACGCGCGCGCGCACACACACACACACACACACACACACACACACTCATTCTTAACTCTCTTACTCTTGAATGAGAGGGCACGGGATTTTCTGTGTGCCCTCATGGGGTTTTTCTCCCTCTACACCTAGTTGTCACTCCAAGTTCCTCATATCAGTTTAGCTGAGGTGATATGCTCCTTGATGAAAGTGAAATTAGATGGTGTTAAAATTTGATCCTGAACCTAATGAAAACTATTGAAACAGCATTGGAACACATGGTGGTTGAAGAGAGAGTATGATTGTCCAAGGCATTTAAAAAAATTACTATGTATTATTTTTATTCAAGTATAATTAGCATACAGTGTTATGTTTGTTTCAGGTGTACGATGTAATGATGCAACAATTCTGTATATTTCTCAGTGCTCATCCAGATAAGTGTACTCTTAATCCCCTTTATCTATTTAAATAGATAAGCAAACAAACAACTAACTTTTAATGTTATATAAGCTTAGAAATAGTGAATTTGTGGAAAAATAGGTGATTATTATACTGTCTTAATATATTATATAAGCTATCAGCTCAGTAAAAAATATTAATGGGTAATTGAAAAGGTCCTTAACTCTTAATCACATAATTTTCCAGTTGAGACAACCTGCTGTTATCTGCAGTAGAGTAGACACCTCTCTGTAGCATACCTGATATTTATCATTAAGCAGGTTTAATTAAATTAACAGTAACCAGGGTGTATTTATTTCATGCCTGTGAACAACTTCTGAATACTAAATTTTACATGTTTGCGAAATTAGCCCCTGAATTAATTTAGCCCCAAATAAAGAAAACAAGGCCTTTTCAGAGATTTAAAGTTTGACTTCTAAATTCCAAATTAGTAAAACACTTTCAGGATCACTACTAATTTAACTCTAAAACTTAATCCTTTCCTTTTCAAATCAAAAGCTCTTCAGCATCATTAGTTATCCTAACATCAGAGTCATAAATTCCCTAAGAGAGATAACATTTTAAAAATTCACCTCTTCCAGCTCTCATAAAATTGCTTTTTTTTTTCCTTCAAGGAGCCACATTATTCAAGGGCCTTATTCCTGTAAAATTAACTTTCCATCTTCCATCACACTTAGAATTTTAGTCTTAGAACTCACCTCAGTTTTTATTTTATTTTATTTTTTTTAATTTTTTTTTCAACGTTTATTTATTTTTGGGACAGAGAGAGACAGAGCATGAACGGGGGAGGGGCAGAGAGAGAGGGAGACACAGAATCTGAATAGACTCCAGGCTCTGAGTGTCAGTACAGAGCCGGTCGTGGGGCTCGAACCCACCAACAGTGAGATCATGACCTGAGCCGAAGTCAGATGCTTAACTGAGTGAGCCATCCACGTGCCCCATGATTTAATATTTTAATTTACGTAGAATCCCTGGCTTTTTTATTTTATGATGTATTTTTCTCCTTTGAGTATTACTTTCTCTTTCCTGATTCCTTCCATCCCTCATATTACCACCTATATCTAATATTACCTTTCATTCTAAGTCCACCAGAAAAAGTTCTCCCACTGGTCCTTGTCTAGCCTCTAAGTCAGATGTAACCACCCTGGCTTTGATATTTTCTTTCTTTGTACTTTCCTAATGGCTATCAACACAATCTGTATTGTCTTCTCCACTTATGATTTTCTTCCTAGGGAAAATATTTATGAAAAGCAAAAATATTCAGTGGATCACCCTTTTCTCTGACCTCCTATGCTATGATATATATATACACACACACATACCTGCTAATATATATACATATATATGTATATATGTATACACACACACACACACACACACATACACATACATACATACATACATATATGGAAATTCAAATTCAGGTGGACCCTCATTGGATTCTAGAAGTGAGGGAATTACTGAGGAAAGGGTTGGAGTTGAAATGAAGTCCAATATTGTATTATTTTAGGAAAATATTGAATAATGAATAATGAATAATGAAAAAATAATGAATATTTTTGTATTTTCTGTGTGTATGTGTGTATGATTTCACAACTGATAAATGTTTTTTAAGGAGGGATTCAGGTTCTTGTTTTCTTCCCAAGATTTTATTTAAATTTAAGTCATATAGTGTTAGAATTTAGTAATTCATCACTTATATATATATATACTTATATATAGTACTTGTATATATATAGTACTTATATAAGTACTTATATATAGTACTTATATATATACATATATATATAAGTATATATATATGCTTATATATAGTCTAACATATAGTGTTAGAATTTAGTAATTCATCACTTGTACACAATACCCAGTGCTCATCCCAACAAGTGCCCTCCTTAATGCCCATTACCTATCTAGCCCATCCTCCACCCACCTCCACTCGAGCAACCCTCAGTTTGTTCTCTATAGTTAAGAGTCACTTATGGTTTACTTCTCTCTCTTTGTATTTTTTTCTCCTTCCCTTATGTTCATCCTTCACTTAAATTCCACATATAAGTGAAATCACATGGTATTTGTCTTTCTCTGGCTGACTTTCCTTGGTATAATACACTGTAGCTCCAACCCCATAATTGCAAATGGTAAGACTTCATTCCTTTTAATGGCTGAGTACTATTTCATTTATTTATTGTATTTATTTTTTTTCCATATGCTTCCTCTGTGTGTGTGTGTGTGTGTGTGTGTGTGTGTGTGTGTGTTGCAAGTTTTTATTTAAATTCCAGTTAGCTAAAATATAGTGTAGTATTAGTTTCAGGAGTAGAATTTAGTGATTCATCACTTATGTATAACACCTGGTGCTTATCACAAGTGCCCTCCTTAATACCCATCACCTATATAGCCAATCCCTCACCCACCTCCCCTGTAGCAACCCTCAGTTTGTCTTTATAGTTGAGTCTCTTATGGTTTGCCTCCATGTTTTTATCTTATTTTTCTTTCCCTTCACCTATGTTCATCTGTTTTGTTTCCTTCACTGATTGACATATTTCCCTTAGCATAATACACTTTAGCTACATTCACATCCTTGCAAATGGCAAGATTTCATTCTTTTTGATGGCCAAATATTATTCCATTGTGTATATATACCACATCTTCTTTATCAATTCACCAGTCAATGGACATTTGGGCTCTTTCCATAATATGGCTGTTGTTAGTAGTGCTTCTTATAAATGTTGGAGTGCAAGGGCCACCTTGAATCAGTATTTTTGTATCCTTTGGATAAATACCTAGTAGTGCAATTACTGGATCATAGGGTATTTCTATCTTTAATTCTGTAGAATCGCCACACTGTTTTCCAGAGTGGTTGCACCAGTTTGCATTCCCACCAACAGTGTAAGAGGGTTCTCCTTTCTCTTCATCCTCGCCAACATCTATTGTTTCCTATGTTGTTAATTTTAGCCATTCTAACAGGTGTGAGGGGGTATCTCATTGTGGTTTTGATTTGTATTTCTCTGATGCTGAGTGATGTTGAGCATCTTTACATGGGTCTGTTATCATTTGTGTGTGTTCTTGGGGAAGTGTCTCTTCATGTATTCTGCCCATTTTTTAAGTGGATTATTTATTATTTGGACATTGAATGTGATAAGTTCTTTATAGATTTTGGGAACTATACCTTTGTCTGATATGTCATTTGCAAGTATCTTCATCCATTCTGTAGGTTACCTTTTAGGTTTTTTTTTTTTTTTATTGTTTCCTTTGCTGTGCAGAAGCTTTTTATCTTGATAATCCTAATAGTTCATCTTTGCTTTTGTTTCCCTTGCCTCTGGAGACGTGTCTAGTAAGAAGTTGCTTTGGCTGACCTCCAGTATTTTGATGATTTCCTGTCTCACATTTAGGTCCTTCATCCATTTCAAATTTGTTTTGTGTATGATGCAATAAATTGGTTTAGTTTCATTTTTCTGCATGTTGCTGTCAAATTTTTCCAACACAGTTTTTTGAAGAGACTCTCTTTTTCCATTGGAAATTCTGTCCTGCTTTGTTGAAGTTGTGGGTCCATTTCTGGGTTCTCTATTCTGTTCTATTGATCTATGTGTCTATTTTTGTGCAGCATCATACTGTCTTGATGAATACAGCTTTATAACATAGCTTGAAGTCTGGAATTGTGATGCCTCAAGCAGTGATTTTCTTTTTCAACATGATTGGACTATTTGGGGTCTTTTGTGATTCCATACAAATATTAGAATTAATTGTTTTAGCTCTGGGAAAAATGCTAGTGTTATTGTAATAGGGATTGCATTGAATGTGTAGATTGCTTTGAGTAGTATAGACATTTTAACAGTGTCTGTTCTTTCAAACCATGAGTTTTTCCATTTCATTGTGTACTATAAATTTCTTTTATGAATTTCTGAAGTTTTCAGAGTACAGATCTTTCACATCATTAGTTAGGTTTATTCGTAGGTAACATGGTTTTTGGTGTAATTGTAAACGGGATCAATTCTCTGATTTCTCTTTCTGCTGTTTCATTATTGGTGTATAGAAATGCAACATATTTCTGTATGTCGATCATATATTCTACAATTTTGCCAAATTCATGTATCAGTTCTAGCAATTTTTTGATGGAATGTTTCAGGTTTTCCACATAGAGTACCATATCATCTGTGAAGAGTGAGAGTTTGGCTTCTCCCTTCCCAGTTTGGATGCTTTTTATTTATTTTTGTTTTCTGATTGCTGGAACTAAGACTTCCAGTACTATGATGAACAACAATTGTGAGAGTGGACATCCCTGATGTGTTCATGGGAAGAAAAACTTTCAATTTTTACCATTGAGAATGATATTATCTGTTCATCTTTTGTATATGGCCTTTATGATCTTGAGGTATGTTCCTTCTATCCCTACTTTCTTGAGGGTTTTTATTAATAAATGATGCTGTATTTTGTCAAATGCTTTTTCTGCATCTGTTGAAAAGATCATATGTTTTTTATGCTGTCTTTTATTAATATGGTGTATCATGTTGATTGGTTTGAAGATATTGAACCCCTCCCCCACCACACAGCCCAGGAATAAATCCCACTTTATTGTGGTGGGTAATTCTGTTAATGTACTGTTGGATTGATTTGCTGGTATCTTGTGGAGAAGTTTTGTATCCATGTTCATCAGCAAAATTGGATTTTGGTCTGTAATTCTCCTTTTTATTAAGGTCTTTGCCCGGTTTTGGAATCAAGGAAATGCTGGCCTTATAGAATGAGTTTGGAAGTTTTCCATTCATTTGTATTTTTTGCAACAGTTTTAAAAGAATAGGTATAATTCTTCTTTAAATGTTTAGTAGAACTCCCCTGGGACTCTGGCCCTGGACTCTTATTTGTTGGGAGATTTTTGATTACTGAATCAATTTCTTGACTGGTTATAGGTCCGTTCACATTTTCTATTTCTTCCTGTGTCAGCTTTGGTAGTTTATATGTTTCTGGGAATTTATCCATTTCTTCCAGATTGCCAAATTTGTTGTCATGTAGTTGCTCATAATGTTCTCTTACAATTGTTTGTATTTCTCAGTGTTGGTTGTGATCTTTCCTCTTTCATTCATGATTTTATTTATTTGGGTCCTCTCTCTTTTTGATAAATCTGTCTAGGTTTTCATCAATTCTGTTTCAAACAACCAGCTCCTAGTTTCATTGATCTGTTTTTTTTTTTTTTTAATTTTGATATCATTGATTTCTGATCTAATCTTATATTTCCCTTCTGCTGTTTTTGGGCTTCATTTGCTGTTATTTTTCTAACTCCTTTAGTTGTAAGGTTACGTTGTGTATTTGAGACTTTTCTTCCTTTTTGATGAAGGCCTGGATTACTATATACTTCCCTCTTATGACCCTCTTTCCTGCATCCCAAAGGTTTTGGACTGTCATGTTTTCATTTTCATCAGCATCCATGTATTTTTTATTTGTTTCTTTAATTTCCTGGTTAACCCATTCATTCTTTAGGAGGATGTTCTTTAATCTCCATGTATGGGTGGTCTTTTCAAATTTTTTCTTGTGATTGACTTCAAGTTTCATAGCGTTGGGGGATGATCTCAGTGTTTTTGTACTTGTTGAAGCCTGATTTGTGACCCCGTATGTGATCTATTCTGGAGAATGTTCTGTGTGCACTCAAAAATAATGTATATTCTGCTGCTTTAGGGTGAAATGCTCTGAATATATCTGTTAAGTCCATCTGGTCCAGTGTGTCATTCAAAGCCATTGTTTCCTTGTTACTATTCTGCTTAGATGATCTGTCCATTGTTGTAAGTGGGGTGTTAAAATTCACTTATTATCCATGAGGTTTTTATGTTTGTTATTGATTTCTATATTTGTGTACCTCCAAGTTGAGGGAATAAATATTTACAATTGTCAGCTCTTGTTGGATAGACACCTTTATTATGATATAGTGCCCTTCTTCATCTCTTATTACAGTTGTTGGTTTAAAATCTACTTTTTCTGATATAAGTGTGTATATTCCAGCTTTCTTTTGATTAGCATGATGGTTCTCTATCCCCTTACTTCCGATCTGAAGGTGTCTTTGGGCCTCACATGAGTCTCTTATAAGCAGCATATCAATGGCTCTTTTGTTTTAATCCGTTCTGACACCCTTTGTTTTCTGATTGGAGCATTTAGTCCATTTACATTTTGAGTAATGATTGATAGATATGAATTTAGTGCTATTGTATTATCTGTAAAGTCACTGTTCCTGTAGATTGTCTCTGTTCCTTTCTAGTCTTTTTTGCTTTTGGTCTCTCCTTCCCTCTCAAAGGGTCCCCTTTAACAATTCTTATAGAGCTGATTTAGTGTTCACAAACTCCTTTGGTTATTGCTTGTCTTGGAAACTCTTTACAGTTTCTTCTTTTCTGAATGACAGCATTGCTGAATAAAGTATTCTTAGCTGCATATTTTTCTCATTTAGCACATTAAATGTATCATGCAACTCCCTTCTAGTCTGCCAAGTTTCAGTGGACTGGTCTGCTATTAACCTTATGTCTACCCTTGTAGGTTAAGGACCCTTTGTCTCTAGCTGCTTTCAGAATTACTTATCTTTGTATTTTGCAAGTTTCACTATGATATGTCATGGTGTTGATCTGTTTTTGTTGATTTTGAGGGGAGTTTTCTGTGCCTCTTGGACTTGAATTTCCCCAGCTTACAGAAGTTCTGAGGTATAATTTGTTCAAATAAATCTTCTGACCTCTTTTCCCACTCTTTGTCTTCTGGGACTCCTATATTCTGGATAGTATTGTGCTTTATAGAATTGATGATTTTCCTAAGTCTACATTCATGATCTAATAGTTTTCTTTCCCTCTTCTTTTCAGCTTCATTATTTTCCATAATTTTATCTTCTATATCACCTATGCAAGCCTCTGCTTCTTCCATCCTCGTAATTACATCCAGTTGGTTTTGCATCTCAGTGATAGCATTTTTTATTTTGGCTTGACTAGTTTTTAGGTCTTTTATCTTTGCAGCAAGGGTTTATCTAGAGTCTTCTATGCTTTTTCTCAAACCCAGCTAGTATTCTTATGACTGTTTCTCTAAATTACTGTTCAAATGAATTGCTTATATCTGTTTTCAGCAAATCCCTGGGTATAATTTTTTCTCTATCTTTCTTTGGGAGAGAATCCCTCCATCTTGTCGTTTTGTCTAGGTGTCTATCCTTTGTGTTTTATGAAAGCTTGTTATGTTTCCTGCTTCTGGGTGTAATGCTATATTAATAAGGTGCTATACACTGTCCAGGAACTGCAGTTTTAGGAAGTGTTTCTGGCATATATAGTGTGAACTCTGCTGTTATATTTGGCTGCTGATTCCTGCAGGTCAGTCGTCTTCAAAGCTCCTCCTTGCTTGCAGTGGAGAGTGTTTGGACCTTTAACTATGTGTGCTTTGATTTGTTTGTTAGAATAAGTCTGATTAAAATAATAAAGAAAGAAAAGAAAAAGTCTTTATCCAAAAAAAAAAAAAAGAAAAAAGAGAAAAGGTAAAGGAACAGCAACAATAACAAACACACACACACACACAAAGCTATAAACCTGATTCCAAAGACAGAAAGCAAGAAAGAAGAAAAAAGAAGAAGAAGAAGGGAAAAGAAGTCTGTTTTAAACAATGAGAAAAGGAAACAAACAGAACTATACGCTTATTAGAAAACAAAACAACAACAACAACAACAAAAAGCCTGGCCCTGTTTCCACCTGAACTGAAAAACTGAAGTTGAAACTTTGGGGAACTCTATGATAAGTAAACTTGGTGCATGTGGGGGGCCTGTGCTGGTCCTCTGAAGGAGAGGCCAGCTTCGCTGGCTCATAATCAGACTTGTCCTAGTAAAGATGCCCCTGCAGGCCTCAGTGGGTGGGATTTGGTGTAAGCCATTCCAGTCTCCACTGGGGGGCGCTGTGTTACTGGCTGAAGTCCAACTGTGCTGGTGGGTTGGTAAGACAGTGTCATCCTGCTCTCCTGTTCCCCACTAGGGGAACTAGGGGAGATGATGCCTACAGCTGTTCCTCTAACAGACAAGGGGACAGTCTCGCCTCTTGTGTCCCAGGCTTCCTCAGATCCCTGCCCTTAACCATTCTGTGCCCAGCCCTACACACACCGGGCACCATAGCTCTCCTATGTTTTATCTCTGGCAATGGACTGGTATTCAAACCTCCAAATCTTAAAGGACTGGCAAGGTTCAGACCTGATTCCTTCCTCCAAAAGAGAATCTCACAGCCTTTTCCTGGCACTGTCCTGTCCCAGAAAAGCAGTCCCAGGACCAGCTATTCAGGTGCCTGGATTTATGATGAAGCACAGCAAATAGCTGAGACCACTTTACCCTCTGTGAATGCCTCTGTGCCCTGCTGTTGAACTGGTTCAAAGGCACCAGCTAGATCTTTTGTCCTGGGAGAGGCAATATACCCACTTCTAAATGCACTCATGGAAGGGGAACTTTCTCTCCCAGAGTGACCCAGGGGATCCCTACACAATGTTCTCAGCTATTTACTCCCATGCTTCCTTCCCCTCCTTTTCCCCAGTACCACTGCCCACCTTGATCTACTCCAGCAAATGGCACAGACTTCCAAAAACTCAAGAATTTCAGCTCCACTGTTTGCAAAACCTTGGTATATTCAGTTCCTCATGATTCCCGACTTGAATGGATTTGGGAGAGGGTTTCTCTTGTGGGAACTTTGTCTCCCCCACTCTCATTCTCCTCTCCATGCAAAGGGTGCTTACCCTTCTGCAGCACCTTGGCTTTTCTCCCCCCAAGTCCTGTCTCTGCACTGTGTACTTCTCTCCTTCAAATTATGCAGATTGTTCTCTTAGTTCTCACATTGATTTCCTAGGTGTTCAAAATGGTTTGATATTGATACAGCTGTATTTGGGGGATGAGGCTAAACCAGGGTTCCCCTGCTACACAGCTATCCTAACTCCTCTTCAAGAACTCAGGAACTTTTATATTTAATTCTTATGTTTTATAATGTGTTCATTACCTTTAAAAATAAACAAAAATCAGTGTATACGATACTCTCAGCTCAGTTTTACTTCCCTGATAATTTTATCAGTATTGCTACATTTTGTTCTGATTTTTAATGTTGATGTGAATGAGTTTTCTTAACTACCCATAGGTGATTTATTTTATTCCTGGATTACTAAAAATAACTTTGTTATTAATAAAATTAAAAAATAAATAAGGCCTTAGTGTACATTATTCTATATTCATTATACCTGTAATACATGAGTCTTTCAAAATATTTCAAGTATTTTTAAAATTATATTTCAATGCATTATGCAGTTTGCTGCTTTCAGTTACAGGGACATTTGCTATTCATATTTTGGAAAATCTTTGTTCTCCTTATCTACTATTGCCTTCCTAAATGCTTTAATCTTTATTTTTTTCATTCAATATAATCTCAACACTTTTGTCCATGTCAATAATTCAATTCTCTTTCTCTGATATTTAATTTATTAATGTCTTTAATAATGCTTTACTTCTCCTCAATTCATTTTTAACCGAGTAATGTATTTCTTCAAGTTATCCTTATTTTTTCAGCTTATTTGTGAGTTATAACTTTGTAGAATTCATGTTTCTATTAACATATTCAAAAGTATTTGTACATATTCTTCTATTCTTAGGCTATCTGTTGTACAAACTATGTTTTTCTATTTGTACATTAATGAATAAATAAATAAAAAATGGAAGAAATAGATACTTTGACATTGGGAATAATAGCCAACTAAAGAGGTATATTTTAGGAATCTAATCAAGATAATTTTCCACTCACTAATTTATTTATTATGTTATTTTCTTAGACAGACTCTGGTAAAACTTGCATCATATCTTAGGAAGTTGTTTTAACAAAACTGAGATTTTCCCAGAAACTCTTTTTATATTTAACACTAAATTGACAGGCTCCAAGAAAGAACTAATAAGGCAATTTGACCAATGTCTGGACAGTCTTTATAACAACTATTTCAGGTGCACTCTCACTTTGTCTAAATGACTTATTGCCTAAACTCAGAGAATCTACTGAAACTACATTTTATACCTGATCTAAGATTAGGTTCCTTTCAGGAGTTAGAATGGGTGAAATAAATTAATGTCTAATATGCTATTTGTTCTAGAATTAATTTATATAGCACTATGAGCAAAATTGTTTCCATCATATTGTGTTGTAATATAGCTTATAAAGTGATTATTTAAAAAAAAACAAAAATTTTCATTTGAAGTCTTTTTAAAAAATAGACTGTATTTCTTAGAGAAATTTTAGGTTCATGACAAAATTGAGAGGAAGGTACAGACATCTGTCATATACTCTCTGCCCCAACACATGTATGGCCTCCCTACCATTATCAATATCCCTCACTAGAGTACAACATACAATTGATTAATCTACACTGACACATCCTTATCATTCGAAGTCCATAGGTTACATGAGGATTCAATCTTGTACGTTCCATGGGTTTTGACAAATTCATAATGATATGTACCCATTATTATAATATCGTACAGGGTTGTTTCACTGAGTATTAAAAATACTCTGTATTTCACCTATTGATTCCTCCCCCTCCCCCCCCCCCCCCCCCGGGCTAACCCTTGGCAACCACTGATCGTTTTACTGTTCTGTAGTTTTGCCTTTTTGGGAACATCATAAACTTGGATCGTCTTTGCATTTAAGATTCTTCCATGTCTTTCCATCTCTCAATAGTGTATTTATTTTTGGCACTGAATAATATTAAATTGCCTGGATATAATATTTTCATTTTTCTGTTCACCTACTGAAGTACATACATCTTGCTTACTTCTAAGCTTTGGCAATTATGAATAAATCTGCTATAAACATCTATGTGCAGGTTTTTATATGAACATGCATTTCCAATTCCTTTGAGTAAATAGCAAGTAGTGCAATGGCTGGATTGTATGTTAAAAGCAAGTTTAGTTTTATAAGAAATTTCCAATCTGTTTTCCAAAGTGCCTGTACCATTTTGCCTTCTTATCGGCAATTAATAAGAGTCCCTGTTGTTCCACATCCTCCTCAGTATTTGGTGTTGTAAGTGTTTTGGATTTTGGCCATTCTAATAGGTGTTTAGTTGTTTCTTATTGTTGCTTTAATTTGCATTTCTTCAACTATATATGGAGCATCTCTTTTTATACCCATTCATCATATACATATCTTCTTTGAGAAGATATCTAATATCTGGTGCATTTTTAATTGGGCTGTGTGGTTTTTTTTATCTTAAGAGTTCTTACATATTTTGGGCGAAGTTTTTCTTTTTTAAAATAAATGAAAATTGTGTTCAGGTTATATTAAATCTCATGTTGTTTACTATGGCATAACCGCTACTATTTATTGGTATCTGGCCATACAAATAACAGAAAAATAAAAAAGTATCAGTTGAATTTGTCAAATTACTAGTTCACTCATTTTGCATGTCTAAGTACAAAGTGTTGGAAACATAATGAAAACATATGAAATCTACATAAATGTGAGATAACTTGTAAAAAATCAGGTAAGTGTTGTTAAATTCTATGATAATTAGTAAGAAAATATAAAATCAACTGTCATAGAATCAGTCTCAGCAGATACAGGGCACTTAAAAACATAACCATTTATTTTGTATTTTTCATTAAAATGATATATAAGGTATGCCCTAAAGCATAACTAAAACATATTGTCACTCTCAGTGTTTGTGTAAAGATTTATCCATAGGGTCCATATATTCTGTGCTGTGTTTAGAACTTTGATCTTCTTGTTATCACTTTCAAAATATTGAGAAATTTATTTGCTATACCTCCAGGAACTATTAAGAAATTTTCGAAATAAGAATATAATTACATTTCTTTTCAAAAATGATAGCACTTGTCTTTATTAAAAATTCATCTCTTTATCAATATTTAATTAGATGACTTTTTGTATCCTCTATTGCCATAGATTTTTGGAGTCAGCAAGACTTATACCAGCTGACAATAGATAATTACCTAACATTACAGTGGTATTTTTTACTGTATACATTCCATAATGTTAGGATCTAAATTTCTGCCATCTGAAATGTTTCTGTATAAAAAATGGATTCCGTTAATTTTACATTAGTAGTCCAAATACCCAGTATTCCATTTCTGCATATTTATACGAGACAAATGAGAACATCTTTCTCTACACAAAGACATGTGTGCAGTTGTTAATAATAGCCTTATATAAAATAGACAAAAACTGTAAACAACCCACATGGCCACCAATAGGTAAATAAATAAATTGTCACATGTTATGAAATGAAATGAAATACTATACAACAATAAAAGCAATGAACTACTAAATATAACCTAAACTATATGGATGTATCTCAAGATATTAGTGAAAGAAGTCACACACCAAGATCAAATTACTCCATCCCATGTCTAGACTGAATGATTGCACTGTATGAAACTGTATCTTAAGCAAATTTACTATGGAGTAATAGAAATAGATCGGTTGTTTCATATATTCTGGGTGTTAGAGTTAAAGCACGTGGGAAACTTTCAGGGTGATGGAAATGTTCAAAATTTTGAAAGTGTCAGTGGCTATGTGGATGTACAAATTTGTTAAAATTATCAGACTATATGCTTAAAATGAATGCCTTTTATGTATTTAAGTTTTACCTCCATACTATAATTTTAAAACATAAGTTTATTCTTTTTTTAAATGATACCGATATATAAAAATTCTCCCAATTATTAGTTGTCAACATTTTATAATTTCCCTTTTATTTTTCTTGTCAATTCTTCACATTATGCACAAAACATTTTCTCTTTATAATACAGTTTTACTATTAAATTCAGTTTTGTATTACTTTGACAGTAATTGGACTGAATTCAAGCTTTGTAGGCCTCACCAATTTTTTTAACTGTATTTCTTCCTTTCTTTAATTAAGGGATAATTGACCTATCCAACAATATATTTCTCAACCTCACAATCATGATTTATTTCTTGGTTGGTTCAAATAATCTAATATTTTATTTTCAATAAAGTAATAATTATAACAATAATGATATAAATAGCAAGAAGAACTAAAATTTATTTTTATTTTTATTTCACTTATATTTGAGTATAGTTGAAACAAAATGTTACATTAGTTTCAGGTGTACAACTTTTTATTTCAAATTTTTATTTAAATTGTGGTTAGTTAACATACATGGTAACAATTAGTGATTGACAGGCTTATACATTATGCTACATTCACAACAAGTATAGCTACCATCTGTCTCATTACATTGGTACATTGGTATTATAATATCATTGACTGTTTTTGTTATGCTCTGCTTTTTATTCCTGTGGCTTATTCATTCCATTACTGGAGGTCTATATCTCCCTCTTCCCTTCACCCTTTATACCCAGTCTCCTACCTTCCTTCCCTCTGGCAACCATTAGTTTGTTTTCTGTATTTATAGTTCTGATTCTACTTTTTGTTTATTATTATTTTTAGATTCCATTTATGAGTGGAATGATATGGCATTTATCTTAGTCTGACTTATTTCACTGGCCATAATACCCTCTAGGTCCATCCATGTTGTCTCAGATTGCAAGATCTCACCCACTTTTATGACTGCATAATATTCCAGTGTGTGTGTGTGTGTGTGTGTGTGTGTGTGTGTGTGTGTGTATTACCTTTTCTTATCCATTAATCTATTGATGGACACTTAGATTGACTCCATGTGTTGGCTATTGTAAATAATGCTGCAATAACCACAGGGGTACATATAAGTCTTCAAATTAGTATTTCCATTTCCCTTATGTAAATACCCAGTAGAATTATTGTATCATATTGTATTTCTACCTTAAAAAATTTTAAGAATTTCCATACCGTTTTCCATGGTGGCTGCATCAATTTATATTCCACTGATAGTACACAAGGGTTTCTTTTTCCCCACATCCTCACCAACATTTGTTTTTTCTTGTCTTAATTTTAACCATTCTCTAGACATGGGGTGATATCTCATTGTGGTTTTGATTTGCATCTCCCTGATGATTAGTAATGTTGAGCATATTTTCATGTGTCTATAGGCCATGTGTATATCCTCTTTGGAAAAATGTCTATTCAGGTCCCCTGCCCATGTTCAAATCAGATTCTTTGGGGTTTTTTGGAGTTGATTTACATGAGTTCTGTATATATTTTGGATACTAATTTATTATCAGATACATCATTTTCAAGTCTCTTCTCTCATTCAATAGGTCGCCTTTTTGTTTTGTTGATGGTTTCCTTTGCTTTACAAAAGCTTATTTTGATGTAGTCCCAATAGTTTATTTTTGCTTTTCTGTCTCTTGTTTTATGAGACATATCTAGAAAAATTTTGCCATGGCTGATGTCAGAGAAATTATTGCCTGTATTCTCTTCTCAAGTCTCACATTTAGGTCTTTAATCCAGTTTGAGCTTATTTTTTTGTGTTGTGTTAGAAACTAATCTAATTTATTTTACACATAGTTGTCCTGTTTTCCTATCATTATTTATTAAAGAGGCCATCTTTTCTCCATTATGTATTCTTGCCTCCTTTGTCATCGATTAATTGACCAATGTGGGTTTATTTCTGGGTCTCTATCCTGTTCCATTGATCATGTGTCTTTTGTGTGTGTGAATGTGTGTGTGTGTGTGTGTGTGTGTGTGTGTGTGTGTGTGTGCCAGTACCATACTATTTTGACTACTACAAAGTGTAATTTGAAACCTGGGATTGTGATGCTTCAAGCTTTGCTCTTCTTTTTCAGGATTGCCTTGTCTCTTTGGGGTTTTCTGTGGTTCCACACAAATTTTAGGACTATTTGTTCCAGTTTTACAATAAATGCTGTTGGTATTTTGATAGACATTGCATTGAATCTGTAGATTGCTTTAGGTAATATGGACATTTTAACAATATTAAGTGTTTTAGTCCATGAGCATGGAATGGATTTCCATTTGCTTGTGCAATTTTCAATTTCTTTCATCAGTGTTTTTTTTACTTTTCACAGTACAGGCCTTTCACTTCGGTTAGGTTTATTTCTGGGTATTTTATCCTCTTTGGTCCAATTATAAATGGTATTGATTTTTATTTCATTTATGTTTACTTTTTTATTATTATTTTCTTAATGTTTAGTTATTTTTGAGGGAGAGAGAGAGAGAACGAGAGTGTGAGAGGGGGAGGGCAGAGAGAGAAGGAAGACACAAAATCCAAAGCAGGCTCCCGGCTCTGAGCTGTCAGCACAGAGCCCGACATGGGGCCTAACGAGATCATGACCTGAGCTGAAGTTGGACACTTAACCAGCTGAGCCACTCAGGCAACCCAGTGGTGTTGTTTTTTAAATTTCTCTTTCTGTGATTCCATTATTAGTGTATAGAAACCCTATCAACTTCTGGGTATTAATTTTGTATCCTGATACTTTATTGAGTTTAGTGATTACTTCTAGCACTTTTTTTTGGTGGAATGTTTAGTATTTCCTATATATGGTATCATATCATCTACAAATAGTAACAGTTTAACTTCTTTACCAATATGGATAACTGCTATTTATTTTTCTTCTCTCATCGCTGTGGTTGGGACTTGTAATACTATGCTGAATAAATGTGGTGAGAATCGACATCCTCGTCTTGTAACTGACCTTAGATGGAAAAGCTCTCAGTTTTTCATCATTATGATTTTAGCTGTGGGCTTTTCATATATGGCCTTTATTATGTTGAGGTATGTTCCCTCTAGCCCCACTTGTTGAGTTCTTATCATGAATGGATGTTGAATCTTATCAAATGCTTTTTCTGCATCTATTCAGATGATCATATAATTTTTATTCATTGTTTTACTGATGTGGAGTATGACGTGGATTCATTTGAGAATATTGAACCACTCTTACATCCCAGGAATAAATCCCACCTGATCATGGTGAATATTTTTTAAAATGTATTGTTGTTTGCAGTTTGCTTATATTTTGTTGAGAATTTTGCACTTTTGCATTTCCTTTCCTTTCCTTTCATTTGATTGTATCAAATTACCCAGGTGCTATAGGAGAGGATCAATTTCCCATATCCAATCAACACTACTACCATCATACTTTTTTTTTCATTTTTAATATAAAAAATTTGTTGACTTGTGACTTAGTGGTTTCTAATGTCTAGTCATTCAGTTAGCTCATTTGAAAGGAAATTAATAGAAGAAGAAAAAATATAGGAACTGGGGTTCCTGGGTGGCTCAGTCGGTTGGGCATCTGACTTCAGCTCAGGTCATGATCTCACAGTCTGTGAGTTCGAGCACCGCATCAGGCTCTGTGCTGACAGCTCACAGCCTGGAGCCTGCTTCAGCTTCTGTGTCTCCCTCTCTCTCTGCCCCTCCCCTGCTCATGCTCTGTCTCTCTCTGTCTCAAAAATAAATTAAAAAAATTAAAAATTTTTAAATAAAAAATATGTAGGAACTGAAAAATGTCAGAAAGTTATGTTCATTTTGTTGAAATGTGTTTTTAGAATTAAAGGTAATATATTCTTTTCCAGTTAGTAGTATATTTGTTTTTAATTTAACTTTATTTTTTATTTTTTAAAATTTACATCCAAATTATTTAGTATATAGTGAAGCAATGATTTCAGGAGTAGATTCCTTAATGCTCCTTACCCATTTAGCCCACCCCCCATCCCACAACCCCTCCAGTAGCCCTCAGGTTGTTCTCCATACTTAAGAGTCTCTTATGTTTTGTCCCCCTCCCTGTTTTTATACTATTTTTGTTTCCCTTCCCTTATGTTCATCTGTTTTATATCTTAAAGTCCTCATATGAGTGAAGTCATATGATATTTGTCTTTCTCTGACTGACTAATTTCACCCCAGTTCCATTCACATAGTTGCAAATGGCAAGATTTCATTCTTTTTGATTGCCGAGTGATACTCCATTGTATATACATACCACATCTTCTTTATCCATTCATCCATCGATGGACATTTGGGCTCTTTACATACTTTGGCTATTGTTGATAGTGCTGCTATAAACACTGGGGTGCACGTGTCCCTTCGAAACAGCACACCTGTATCCCGTGGATAAATGCCTAGTAGTGGGATTGCTGGGTCGTAGGGTAGTTCTATTTTTAGTTTTTTGAGGAACCTCCATACTGTTTTCCAGAGTGGCTGCACTAGCTTGCATTGCCACCAGCAGTGCAAAAGAGATACTCTTTCTCCACATCCTTGCCAACATCTGTTGTTGCCTGAGTTGTTAATGTTAGCCATTCTGACAGGTGTAAGGTGGTATCTCATTGTGGTTTTGATTTGTATTTCCCTGATGATGAGTGATGTTGAGCAGTTTTAAACTGAGATATAATTGACATATAACATTATATTAGTTTTAGATGTGCAACCTTATGATTAGATATTCATATATGTTGCAAAATGATCACCACAATAAATCTAGTTAGCAGCTACCACCATAGCTAATTTTTTTGTGATTAGCACTGTTAAGATCCACTCTTTTAGTAAATTTCAAATATACAATACACTGTTATTAACAATAATGGTCACCATACTGTATATTATGCCCCCATTGCTTATTTATTTTATAGTTGGAAATTTATATCTTTTAGATCTCCTTCATTTTGCCCCCCTCCCTTCACATTTGGAAACCACCCATTTGTTCTCTGGGACCAAGAGTTCAGTGTTTATCATTGTTGTTTTGCTTTGTTTTTAGATTCTTCATATAAATTAGGTCATACACTATTTGTCTTTCTCTGTACATCACAAATGACAAGATTCCCTTCTTTTTATGGCTGAATAATATTCCTCTGTGTGTGTGTGTGTGTGTGTGTGTGTGTATTTCACATTTAATTACCCATTCATCTATCAATGAACACTTACTTTGTTTCCATATCTTGCCTATTTTAAATAATGCTATAGTGAACATGGGGCTGAAAATAGCTTTTCTAGTTTTCAACCCTCAGACTTGTTTAGTTGTTTAATTTTTTCAAAATTTATTTAAATATTTTGTTCTGTTATGCATAAATGCCATGGATTATATATATTGCTTTCATATCTTACAACCTTGCTAAATTCTATAACTGTTTTCAACACTTTGGTAATAAATACTCTAGTGATATGGACAAAGGCATCAATAAGATATTTAGTAGTGTCCTTTGACCTCTATAAGCTGTAGTTAATAGGTGATACTTCACTCACACTAGGACATCCAGTTTCAATGGTGTTACTGATACTTCAGAAAGGTAGTAATTAGGTGGAGGAATCTTAGATAGTTACATTAATAGATTGCAAGGCCTGAAGACTGTCAAGGCCACAGAGAGATGTGGCATTTTCTAGGGACATGATAGGTAGAATGCTAAACTTTTTATACAGCTTTAAGAAGAAAAAAATCCTAGGACTGGAAGAGCAGAAGTAGAGTAAGAGTAGAAGTCTTACTTAAGCTCAAAGAAACAATCGTGATTCTTCACCTTTATTTTAGATTGAATTCAGTTCATAGACTCAGAGCCTGCTAACTAAACAGAACACTGGGTCACCTTAAGGAAATATCCTGTAATGCCACCACAAGAATATACAGTCATTATTCTCCAGACCCTTTTCTGAACACGGGGCCTGTGGCCATATATTAATGTAAATTAACAGAGAGTTTAAGCTAGATATTTTCAGGGCTGCACAATAAAATGTCTAAACTGACACTGATATAAGGAGCTCTGGTATGCCATCATGTCCTTTGTTGGACTTCGAGTATTTGGAGATCAGGAGATAAAGTAGGCCTGGCCTAAACTCATCTGTAATGTGTCCAGTGGGTTCACAAATCCACCCAGCGGTATGTCCTTGATTCATGAGTTCATCATTTGGATAATATATGTATCAGCTGGCAGAACCCTCTGATAGGTTATATCACTTATGGAGTGAGAGTCATTTAGTTGGGAGACTCAAGTGTTTACCATTATTAGGCCCTACTGTTTAAAGAAGTAAATATTCTGTATATATAGCAAAACTACTTACTTAGTAGGAATCCTTACTTGACTTTAAAAAGCACCTGAGTTTTCTGTTGAGATAATACTTATTGTATTTGACTGTCCTGTTGAAGCCACCAAAGGTTATATAGGAGATTGATATATCTTCTGGGAGAGAGAACTCCTCCCATAGACGTATGGAATCAGTAATATTAGTCACCAGAATTAAGAAGTAATTATGACTATACCATGATTTCCTCTGGTTTGGCTGTGCCTCCCAAAGATTAATTGTGGATGCTAAGGAAAGAAAAGGCTGAGAATAAAAGTATTTAATTGCAAATTGCTATAAAAACATAATAAATAGCACATTGCTTCACTGATAAACCCTGGTGTCACAAATATAATAAAATAAAGGATGAGATTCTCTTCATTTTACTGCTGACAGGCTTCAGTAAATGGGGGGCTCTAGTACGTCAGTGACCCCACCCAAATGGCAGTCAGCATGGAAATTCATACGCAGAAAATACGAATGAAGAGTGGTGTTCAGCAGTGTGGGTGGTGGTCTCTACAGGTACAGGGATGTTCACAAACACCCAGAAGATGTGGCAGTTCCATCAGGGCCTACTGAAGTGTTGGGCAGTGACCATTTAGAGGTGGCAGGGATAGTGGATACCTGGAAAGTATAAATGGTATAAGACATTGGCTTTACTACTTTAACTGCATGTTAAAGAAGATAGACATTTTCCTTACATGAATGTCTGATCTGGTGGATACGCTAGTAGAACAGCTATTTTGCTCCATGTGGTTATCCAAGGACTTAGATTTCTTGTGTCCTGTTGCTCTACTCGCCCTTAGATGATGGAGCATAGCTTATGTTGCTATCTTGTGGGGTATCTGAGAGTGCTCTTGATAATATAAAAGGGAAAGCAACACATTAAGAAGCATCTTTTTATGGCATTTCTTAGAGGTGGTACTTACTGCTTTCCTTGCATCCCTTTGATCAAAGGCTAGTCACACAGCCACTCTTAGTTGCAACATAGCCCAGCAAAATGAGATTGCTACTACTAAAAAGGCTTAGTAGCAGATAGTAGTTTCAATTCAGACACCAATAGATGTAATAGTGCTTAGTACATGTAGAAGGGCACAGTAAGGGAGGGGTGGCAAGGTGGAAGAAGAGGAGAAAACAAGGATAGCAGAAGATCCTCTTATGTTGAGTATATTTAATGGGTATATTGAAGTCATCTAAGGATGTACTTGGCAAAATTTGCAGAGGGTTCTGGCAGGAAGTTTAGATTGCACATTGAAAGATGGAGGCAAAAGATGATACAATGTGGGTTGCATAAGTATTTACAAAGTATCCAATAGAATCTTAATTTATTTGTAGAAAATTTATGTTTGAGTTTTAGATATGACAACAGGAGCATAGCTCTTCTAAGCATAATATATATCTAGAATTAGAAATGCAGCACAAAATAGTAAATTATGTAAATTAGTAAATTATGTTAGTAATTCCAGACTTAAAATATTTTACTATATCATAATACTCTAATAAAGGCATACTTTTGTTTTTCAAAATGGAATAAGATATACAGTGATAAAATTCAAATGCTGTGTCTTCTACTGTAAAAAATACACATTTTAATGCATAGAGAAGATAGTATATATCTGCTCTAATCATTTACTTTTTTCAACTGCCTTCTTAAAAAATCCCTTTTCACTGATAGCTTCTCAGATTGTATGAAAATGGAATTTCTCTTCCTGAAATTTTGTTTCTATAACTGTTCTTCTTCATGTAACCCACTGTATTGATTTTTTTTTCTTTTCAGTAGAGAAAAATAAATGAAACAGAAATTAAAACGACATAAAATCAAAAATATTAAAAAGGTGAAAATGAAATATTTAATCGTTTATTCTGAGTTACTTTACTCTGAAACTTTTGAGAAATTATATTACTTTCTTTGGTCTATTATATTCACGATTAACATTTTCACTAAAGCTTTTTATTTTTAAAAAAATGTTCCAGAATTTACTATCGTGTTAAATTTTGTGGCCGATTTGTCAAATAATCCAAAGATTTTAGAGAGAAAGAATCCATTTTCGTGGAAATGAAAACTGTTTTTACATAGAGCTAAACATTTTACTCATTTCAACCAAAATAAGAATATTGATAAATACTGATACCATATTGCTTTTGAATGTAAAACTTGTAAAGGGTAGAAGTAATGTTTTTCTATACTTATGTACTTAGTACATTGTGACCATTTTCATTCAAATATGCATCAGTTCTGCAGTAAGATCATGGGAGAACCCCTAACGAGTAGAATGATAAGACACTTGTCTACAAAGTATATAGAAGGTTTATCCAGCAGTATTTTACAGAAGCATCCATGTATGAGAGTAATGCACATTTTGAGAATTGTACAGTGCTCTTTTGATTTTAAATATACCAATAATAATATTGGTGATAACAATAGCTAATATTCTTACTAGCATATTTATTTTTTTTTAATTTTGTTTTTCAACGTTTTATTTATTTTTGGGACAGAGAGAGACAGAGCATGAACGGGGGAGGGGCAGAGAAAGAGGGAGACACAGAATCGAAAACAGGCTCCAGGCTCTGGGCCATCAGCCCAGAGCCCGACGCGGGGCTCGAACTCACGGACTGCGAGATCGTGACCTGGCTGAAGTCGGACGCTTAACCTACTGCGCCACCCCGGCGCCCCATCTTACTAGCATATTTATATAGATTATTTCATTTTATACTCACTTATAACAATTTTGCAAGTACTGTATTATCCCATAGTAAGTTGAAGAAACTGGGGCTTAGAAAGGATAATTTTCTTGCACAGAGTTACACAGATAACAGGTAGACAAGCCCAGATTCAAAAAAACTCAGAGACTTTGCTTCAGTGCTATTGCACAGTGATATGGTAAAAACAAAATTCCGGACAGGACTGAATTCTCCAGTAGTATACTGAGCACGTGTCCAAACAAACTACTTATGTTGTTCCTCAAGGAAGTACATCCCCTGTCTGTATTTCTGTCTGTATTGAGATGCAGGTCTTGAAATATTAACTGTGTGTCAATTTTCACTGTTTTCACTTTTCCTTATTATTCACTTTTCCTTATAATTTCCTAATTTATTCCTTAGCTTTCTACCAATTAATTCAGTTGTAGTCTTGACTTCAGAGAGCAGGATCAATTAGGGTTTCAAATATACCTTTGATAAGTATGTAATTGAAGTAATTTTTCTTAAAAGCATTTGATTGAGAGAGGAAAATTTCTTGTTTGTTTTGTTTTGTGATTCTTTAGTTTCAAAAAGCTGTCTTTATAAATCAGAAGCTAGAATCTGGCTAATTTAGGTCATAGATGTTAAAAAAATAAATAAATAAAAATAAAAACAAAACAAACAGACTGGGTATGCAAGAGAATGATGAAATAGCATATTTCCAGCCTGCCTGGCAGCTCCAGACTATTCTGGGCAGACACAAAAGAAAGAAGCGACTGCACCTTTTGCACACATACCTGCAGTAGCACCTTTCCCATCATTTCTTTGAGGGTGTGGGAGGTTCTGAAAAGTTTCTTACCCTCATGTTTCACCTATGGAGCACCAGGGAAAATAGCTAAGAATTGGGGAACATGTAAGCTTGCACTTATCTGAGGGAAACTGTGGAATGGGATGAAATATAACTGTAAACGTTGTAGGATAGATATCCAAAAGAAGAAACTAGATAAAAAAAATATGGAGCCAAGTGATCCAGTGTGCAGACTCTGAGCTCCTCTTTCAGTCCTGCACACTGAGAATGGACTACAAGTCACACTGGCTGGTAAATTACTGCAGATTCTGTGGAGATGAGTCCAATATTTCAGGCTAGTCATATTTACTTCATGTTCAGAAACCACTCCCCTGATGACCAGATGAGTAATGGCTCCCTTCTCTTCCCACATACAACCCAGAAAAAGGAGGAAATAAGGGGCAAGGAAGAGCCATGAATTTGTCTCAGCCTAAGTCTTGACTTGACTGAAAGTGACCTTCATTTCCCATGTTTGGCTTTTCCCCCCCGGCTTCAATGTAGATGAGAGATTGTGAGCTAAGTTGAATCTGATATAGAGAAATAAAGCTGCAATTTTGTATACCAAGTACTAACTGTAAAGCTTAACTGTGAACCTTAAAGCCTAAAGTTATCATCTACACTCAAATTCTGTCAAATTTTATTCCTTTACCCTCACCCATATGTATTAAATCAATCACATATTATTGTCCATTCTTTTAAGCTCCCTTTTTTAATACTCACAACTACCTATTTCTGTAACAGAATGTGATATAGTTATTAAGTTGCTGATACAGTAAATGGAATTGTAAATAGAAGTCATGTAATAATGGGACAATGTTGGGAAATTATTATAATGGAATTGAAGTTGAAGATGAGTATGTATTTTTTTATGGTTTCCTGGACCTAAATTGAAATGTCCAAATATAAATATGTAGGTAGTTCTTAATATAATTTATAAAGTGAGGTAACCTCTTTTCTAGTACCTACTACTAAAATGAATTTACCTCACAGATATATCACCTAATACTAAAGTGAATTTGCCTCATAGATATATCTTTCTATATCTATATATCTCCATATATAAAGTGTTAGTATCCTATTTTTGCTGTAAAAACATTAACACAAATGTAGTGGCTTAAAACACCATAAATTTATTATTTTGTAGTTTTGGAGGTCAAAAGTTCAACATGTGTCTCAGTAGGCTAACAATGAAAGGGTTGGTAGGACTGTGTTTCTTTTGGAGGTTCTAGAAGAATCTTCTTTGCCCTTTCCAACTCCTATAGACCACCTGTGTTCCTTGGCTTGGGGCCCCTTCACCATGTTGAATGCCAGTCATTGCTTCACTCTGACGTCGGCTTTCATTGTCACTCTTCCTTCTCTTAACAGTCTGACTCTTCTGCTTCCATCTCTCACTTACAGGGATGCTTGTCATTATATTGGGCCGAGTGGGGAGAAGGAATACTCTAGGATCATCTCCCTATATCAAAATCCTCAAGTTCACCATCTCTACGAAGTCCCTTTTGCCATATTCTTCCGTTCCATGGAATAGGAAGTAAACATATTGGAGGGCCATTATTCTGCTTACTACACATATACTCATAAATGATAGCACAATATGATGAAGCATTGTCAATTTAGCTATTTCTTATATGAATATGCTATTACAGTAAGAAATGTGAGAGAAATATTTTAAAGTGTACTTCTTTGCAGATATATGTATTGATAGGTAATTATATTCATTAAAGTATATGATTATTGGTAATGAAGCTTAATACAGGTTTCACTTGCATCCAGAGTTCTAAATGTAAGCATTCAAAAGACTTAAGATTAAGCTTTAAGTGTAGGAATATATCAAATGAAATTGCCATATTAATATGAAAATAATTTAATCATTTTTGGTATATGAGAAAACAATGTTAACCTATAACTGGAAGATGTCCTCTTTTTTTTTCTTTTTATTGCTTTCT
The DNA here is from genome assembly GCF_018350175.1 of Felis catus. Classification (NCBI taxonomy): domain Eukaryota; kingdom Metazoa; phylum Chordata; class Mammalia; order Carnivora; family Felidae; genus Felis; species Felis catus. The sequence continues at coordinate 98,733,222 of NC_058376.1, forward strand.
ATCTTTTCTTTCTTTCCTTTCTACCTTTTTCTTGCCTTCTTTGGTTTTAATTGAACATTTCATATAATTCTTTTATCCTCAGCATATTAAGTATAATCTTTAAATTTCTTTTTAATGAGTGATCTTGAGTCCTCAATATGCTTTTAAAACAAGCCCACGTCCCCTTTCAAATAATAATATACCACTTCATAGGTAATACAAGTACTTCATAACAGAGAATCCTCAATTCCTCCCTTCCATTCCTTATAAGAATTTTTACTATTCATTTCACTGTTGTCACTGACTGCATTGCTGTTATTATTCTAAAAAAAACTGTTATCTGTTAGATCAATTAAAAATGAGAAAAAGAAAATATCTTGTTCTGTCCTCATTTATTTCTTCTCCAACAGTTTTCCTTTTATGTAGATCCAAATTTCTGCCTATATTATTTTTTCTTCTTTTAGAAGAATTTCTCCTAATATTACTGGTACATGTGCTGGCAAAAAAAAAAAATGTGCTCAACTTTTGTTTGTCTGAGACTATTTCTCCTTCATTTTTGAAGGATAATTTTTCTGGATCCAGAATTTTGGGTTGGTGATTTTGTTATTTTAGTACTTTAAATGTTTCACCCCACTTTTTTTCTTGATTGCATGGTTTCTAAAAAGAAGCCAGTGTAATTCTAATTGTTGCTCCTGTGTTGCTAAGGTTTTTATTTCCCCTCTTTGTTTTCTTTCAAGATTTTTTTTGTCTTTGATTTTCTGCAGTTTGAATATGATATTTCTAGGGATGGTTGGTAGGTATTTTGCCTGGTTGGTAATCTCTGAATTTTTGGGATCTGTGGCTTTGTGTCTGTTGTTCATCTTTAGAAATGATTAGTCATTATTGCTTCAAATTTCTCCTTTCTTTCTTTTCCTTCTAGTATTCCCATTGTACATATGTTGTATCCCATAATTACTTCAGAGTTCTTGGGTATTCTGTTATGTAATTTTGATTCCTTTTCTCTGCATTTTAGTTTTGGAAGTTTCTACTGACATTTCTTCAAACTCACTTATTTTTTTTTTCCCCTGTCTGTATCTTTATTGTAGTTGTAAGGTGTGGATAGAAGGGAAGTGTTCCATAATCTTATGATTAGGTCTCAGCCTTTTAGTAAACCAGTGTGCATGGGTTATGACCCTCACATGTGCTTCTCAGTTTTGTTTGTTTGTTTTCCCCCTTATATGAAACAGGAAAGTTAACCCAGGCCAGGGTGTTCCCTTCTACATGGAAGGCCAGAGGGACTGAAGTTAGGTATTTCTATTTCCCCATGTGCAAGACTAGAAGGAGCTGAAATTTTTATTTTCCTTCCCCAGGTTAGTTAGGCTCTGGAAAAACTCCAGTTAGGCTCTAGTAACACAATTTCTCTTGAAGGCAGGGCTTGCTACGAGGAACATGGTGATCTGGGCATATTTCGGAATGGCTACTTTCTGCCTCCTGCCAGTGAGGAGGGTTTCTCTGATCTTCATTATAAGAACCCAGTAGAGCCCCTGTAGGTAAAAATTAAGAAAATATGTGTGGGCCTTCCTAGGACTGGGCACCGTGGAGATTTTTGAGTCACAAAGATACCTATATTGAGCCTCCAACAATTCAATTACATTTTCAGTTTTCCTGTTGTGATGCCAGTTCCCACAGAAGTTTCTGTTCCTGAGCTTCTGCTCCAGTAAGGTGTGATTCTCTGTATCTGCCTTTCCATGTTTGGGGCAGAAATTTTCCCTGTGGCTTCAATTCTCTGATGAATCTCACAGTTGTTAATTTTGAGTCTATTTAGCTTTTTCTTGTTACCAAGATAGGAGTGACTACTTCTGAGCTCCTTACATTCTGTACCAGAAATCAAAAGTCACTTTATCTATTTTTATTTCTGAATTTTAACATTGCATTGTATGAATATCATATCCCAGGAGATTTATAAATCTTCACAATTGGCTCCTTTCATTAAATAAGACTCTCATATTGATTTGGAGAAGTATTTGAAACTAAGCATCATTATTTTTTGCTTGATACACCAGAGTGAAATAGCAGTAAAATAAACTGATCTAGTGAATTTTCTAGTTTTTTTTTTCCTCCAGATTAAAAATTCATTATTGGCTAATATTGACTCAGGACTGGGGAAAAAGCACTATGTAGTCTTGGTGGATTCTGTATCCCACCAAAGTTCATCTTGTAAGAGTTTTCCCAAATATATTAAAGAGTTTGAGATATTGTTTAGTCCGAAATAAAAACAAAATGTCATTAGCAAGTATCCACACACTATTCTCCCCCATATTCTTTGTAATATTGTTTGGGCATAGGTTTATATTCTGCCCAGTAGGATATACTAGAAGTTAATATATACTACATCTAGGCCTACCCACTAAATTCCTCAGTCAATAATGTTTTCTCTCTTTTTCCTTTCTGCAGCAAGTTTAAGGGCCACTTGCTTAAGATTATAGTGACCTAAAGGTGGATGAATGATGGATCCCTGAGGTTATGCATAAAGGATAGCCATTAAGGAGAGTCAAACAAACTGAACACGACTATGACGTAGGCAGTAAATAAACTTGAATGTGATAAGCCAAAAAGATTTTGGGGTTTGTCATGGAAGAATCGACTGGCCTTCTCTAATAACTAAACCATGGCAACACACTAAGCAATAATTAAGTTAAGAAAAGTGTTAGGACAAACAAAATTTAGGAAGCAAGGAAAAGAAAAATTAAATTCTCGACAATTTTGGTAAAGAAATTTCACTGCATCCTCCGTAATGGAATTGATATATTCCTATAAACTTGATGACCTCTTGGGTATAGTACCAGCCCAAGGACACCTGATTTATCATTCCTGATGGAATTTGGGACACTTGGAAGGAGAAGTAACATGTTTGGAGATGAACCAAGCATAGCTTCCAAGACCTCTTTGTTCATATATTCATTAAGTAAATGCCCAACTGGCTGGGCAAAAGAGTGATTTCCACAGAGTAGGCAATCTTGTGGATATTATAAATTGCCCTCTCCCAGTAAGAGCTTTTAGGGGATATTCACTTGTGGAGTTAATATTCTCGTAATTTGGGCCACTTTATGTGTGCCTCTATTTATGCTGAGGTGAATCATTTAACACCTGTTTTGTATTCAGTTAATCAAGTAACATAGTCTCTTGGTGTCCCATGGTACATAGTCTCTACCAGGGCAATAGTAGCAAGTCAGCAGCTATTTCTCAAAAGGAGTATATTCACTTGCTGAAGAGTTTATGGCTCTGTTCCAAACCACATGGACTCTCTGCTGTGATTGTGATTCTCCTGTTGGGGTTTGCCACAGGATCAACGCAGTATCTCAGTCTTTCACAGATACTCTGCATTTCCTGTTTTGTCTCCTACTGTCAGCCCTTTCTAACTCCTAAAATCTGTCTGTTGTGTCCTCTGGGACTCACTGTTCATTATCAGTAAAACCATTTACATTCTCAGGAGATTCTCCAAATACTTATTTTACTTCCTTCTTCCCTGAGGACAGTGCTTACTCTGCAAAATTCTGAAGTGATTTACTCCCGTGCACTTATACACATCTCTAGGTCTGGGGTGGAAATTGGGGAGGGGGTAAATATCCTTATTGATCCTCTTGCCAATTTTAGAAATTCCCCTTCCCTGTTCCCTAACAATTCCCAAAACTAATTTCTGTATATCAGATTCCCATCAATCCTCATTGTTTCAGTTATTTCCCAGCTCTTAGAGCATTTCTGTCATTTCTTTACAGTATTACTTTTGGTTCACATTCATTATTGCCAACACATTGTCTTAATGCTCAATTCATTTTGTCCTCTATCTTAAACACTAATTTTATGTCACTCTGTCTCCTATCTGTCCAAACTACTCTCCTTAATGCTTTGAGTTTTATACTTTGTAGTCACACCAGGATGTATGATTTTATCCTATTACATTTTGACTGTATCTCAAAAATTTGATTTTCTAACTTCCCTTTTTAGACATGTAAGTTTTTTGTGGCTAATATGTAATCATTCCCTTGATATATCCTTGACACCTGAACATTTCTCTTGTTTCTTATTCTCAGCAAAATCACAACTTTATGAAATCTACATTGCCTATTTTATTCTGTGTCTGTACAACTAAACTTTGTTGGAGAAAAATATCCAAGTACAATGAGGGAGTTTCACTTTAAATTCATTATTATTACATTTTTATTAATGTGAGTTAGTTCTCTCTTTTCACTTCCTCAATTCCCTCTCCAAAGGACAATGATCCCTGAAACACAGGAAACAAATGTGGTGAGACCTATGGTTTTCCCATCTTACTACCTTTAGAGAAGTTATGGTCTGTGTCTCAGGAAAGAAGAACCTACATAAAGCCGAGAAGATGCCTTGAGTTAAGACATTGGAGATGAAAGTCTGAGGAGACTATGGAGTTTGAAAGACAGAGTACTGGAGAGAAGATAACTGTGCAGAGAGAGAACCCCAGAGGTCTGTAGAGTATCCCCCTTGAGTATTCATCTGACTACTGACTAATATAGATGTAAGAAAACTTCCAAGCCCCAAAATTAAAATTTGCATTGCTCAACACTTACACAAGGCTAGGGATTGTGCTGTTGATATTGGCCAGATTGGAAAAAAAAACCTCATAATTCACAGGGCACTGGATAGAGTACAGAAGACAGTTTTGCTTCAGTGATGGAAAATAATTATCCCTTAAGACTACTCTGGTTCCATCCAACAAATCTTAAAGGTAAGACCCAAAAGGATTAAACCATTTTTAAATAACTTGACTGAATCACAGAACAAAGTTCAAGAAGGTAAACCCACAATGCTGGGTATTCACTCAATAAAAAATTACCAGGTTTGTAAAGCAATAGGAAAATAAAACCTACTATGGGAAGAAAAATCAATCAGTCAAAATTGACTCAGAACTACACAGATATTAGGAATAATAGGTATGAGTATATTTAAAGTTATTATTGAAGTGTATATATTAAAAAAGTTAGATATAAGACATAAGCAAGACTCAAACTTTTAAGAATGAAATCAATACTGTCTGGGATGAAAATTGTACTGGATAGAATTAGATTAAATACTGAAGAGGAGAAAATTAGTGAGTTTGAAGATATAGCCATATAACATATCTAAAATGAAGCATACCAAACAGATAAGACAAATGGAAAGTGCATCATTGAGCTGTTGTACAACATTAAGTAGCTAAATATATGTGTAATGTGAGTCCTGGATGTGTATGAGAGAGAGGAGGTAACAAAAAACTATTTGAAAAAATAATGACTGGAAAATTTCCAAATTGATGACAAATAAATACCCACAGATGGAACTATTTCAACATACCCAAGCTCGTGAAGCATGTATAAAACTGTATCAAGACACATAATGATTAAATTATTAAAAGACATTGAGAAAGATAAAATTGTAAAAGCAGTCAGAGGAAGCAAGTTACTTTGTATAAAAGAACATAAGGATAATACCATAGTTCTCATCAGAAGCAAAGCAAGACAGAAGAAAATGTTGTAACATTTTAAAGTACTGGAAAAAATAAATTTGTCCATTTGTGACTTGATAGTCAGCAAAAATATATTTCAAAATTGAAGGGAAGATTTCTGGTTTTAGGATGTGATGTCATAGATTGAATTGTACTTGCTGTTCCCCTTGAAATGCCACCAAATTTCTGCAAATAATTGAACAGGATTTTCATAAAGTCATTCTGAAAGTTGGAAAGAGGAAGGTAGACTGGCTAGGGACTTCAGGATTGGAAGAAAGTCACCATGATGATTTCCCTGGGTTGTATTTATTTATTTTTATCTTCCCTATATACTGAACTGTGGTTTAGGAGGCATGTAATCAAGAACCACCAAAAGGTGTAGAAAATTAATTAATTAAAAGGAAAATGCTCTCTTTCTTGACAAAAGACAGAGGAAGGGGAAACCCAGCAGGGATTTCTCTAGTGGTAAATGACTACCCATGGCACAAAGGTTCCGGTAGAGATCAGTGGACCTACCCATGCTCCACTCATTCTCACTAGTAATAGCTAAGCCAATCTACTTTCAGCAGTAGAACACAACAGTGGGACCTAGGGAGGCCCATACACCCCCTACCTGACATTAGGTGTCAGCAGGTAGACCTATTTATTTTCCTTTACTAGCTTTGTTAGCAGGAATATTGTCTCCTTCATTTCCTGGATGGGGTGATCAAGGTTAATATAAGGTTAACACCAATTGAGGGATGTTCTACAAAATACTTAATTAGTGTTTTCACCTCAAAATTGTCAAGGTTGTCAAGATAAGGAAAATCTGAGAAACTCTCACAGCCAAGATACAGACACTGAAGGAGACATGATAACTAAATACAATGAATGTATCCTGGATGGAGTGTTAGAATAGAAACAGGACATTAAAGGGGTGCCTGGGTGGCTCAGTCGGTTAAGTGTCCAACTTCAGCTCAGGTCATGATCTCACATTTGGTGGATTTGAGCCCTGGGTAGATAATAATAGATAGATAATAATGTATCTATATTGGTTCATTAATAAATATACCATACTAATGTGTAATGTTAAAAATAGGAGAAACTGGGTGAGGACTGTTATAGGAACTCTCTGTATTATCTTTGTAATTTTTCTGTAAATCTAAACATTTTGTAAAAAGTAAAGATTAAGGCTGCCTGGTGGCTCAGTTGGTTTAGTGTCCGACTCTTGGTTTCAGCTCAGGTCATGATCTTATGGTTTGTGAGTTCAAGCCCCATGTTGGGCTCTGTGCTGACAACACGAAGCCTGCTTAGGATTGTCTCTGTCCCTCTCTCCCTCCCCCTCACCCACTCACAATGTCTTTGTCTCTCTCAAAATAAATAAATAAATAAACTTAAAGAAATTAAAAAGTAAAGACTATTAAAGTTATGATTTGAAGCAAGAAAACAAATTTTGCTGTTTGTAAGGCACTAAGAAATAAAAAGATAAGTCCATACTGGGAGAAAATATTTGCAAAGCCTATCTCTGATAAATAACTGTATCTTGTACAATATATAAAAAAATTCTTTAAACTCAATTATAGAAACACAAATCAAAATATAACTTGTCTTACACAGATGGCAGAATGTTTGAATATATACTTAATGAAAGGAAAAAATACACCAATGACAAATAACATAAAAAAGTGCTTAGTTTCCTTTGTTATTACAATATAATACAATACAAATTAAAGCCACAATAATTTGTCAGTAGACTACTATTAAAATAGTTAAAATTAAAAAGCCTGACACCACCAAGCATTGACAAAAATTTAGAGAAACTAGAGCTCATATATTTCTGATAGGAATGTAAAGTGTTACAACTACTATGGAAAATAGCCTCATGGTTTCTTAAAAAGGTAAACTTAGTTTAACACAAGATCTGTCTTTACATTTTTAATTACTCAAAAAAAAAAAATAACACTATTTGCCCAAAATTTTCATGGCAAGCTTTATTTGTAATGGTCAAATATTTGAAATGATGTAAAAAGCTAGCAGCAGATGAATGTGAGAAGAAATTGTGACTTATACACAGAGTAGAATAAGAAAAAAACAATGCACTGTGGATGTGGATGCATACCATGATGGGGAATAATCTCAAAATAATTATTCTGAGTGAAATAATCCAAGCAATATAAAGCACATACCATATGATTCCATTTATATAAAACTATACAAAGCTCAAATAGGTATAAGGAAATATTTGAAAGTGTTTAAAATGTCCACCACCTTCATTTATGTGGTTTAATGGGTATATATGTACAATTTTAAATGTGTATACTTTATGTCAGTTATGCCTCAAGAGACCTATTAAAATAAAATTTTTCCCTTTAGTGTTTCTACTTTCTTCTCTTTTACTTTTTTTTTTCACATAGAGCATTAGAAATAGTAAATAACATAAACTTGTGCTTTTTAAACTGAGGAAAAAAGAGACAGGGATAGACAATCAGAGAGAGACAGAGAGAATAGAGGATATAATTTTTTCATGCTAATGCTGATTATAATATATTATACTGAAGAAAGAATTTATAGATCCAGCATTAAATTTTCCACAGATATACTGGTCTTTTCAAAATCAGAAATTGTGCAAAAAATAAAAAGCCTAAAAGTTATTGTTTTACAATATTGTATAAAATCATGCATGGCTTTAGATAGCTAAGTATTTACAAAGTTGATTTGTATTTCCACACCAATCTGAATTCATTAGGATATTTGACAGTTACATACAGTTTTTAAAGGTACACTTTTTTAAAACATTTTTGTCTTGTTACAAACACATACATATAACAGCATACATATATTTAGACAAAAATATTTATAGCTAGAAATAAGCACTTTTTATAAATAAATATATATGTACATATATATTCTTAAATGAAAAAAAACATTGATTATTTGGGTGAAACAGACAACCCTTAGGTTGCCTTATTCTTCTTTTAATAAACCAGATTTACATAAATCTTGAACCTAGAAAGTGCCATAATATTCAAGGGAAAGGCTAAAATATTTTTTGAATTCTGTACCATTTTAATTAGTATCTGCTTCTTTGGAAAATCCAGATTAGTCACATAGTATAGAGATGATAACAGGATGATTTATTACACTTGTTTGACTGGAAATATTATATATATTTTTTCAATATATGAAGTGTATTGCCAAATTGGTTTCCATACAACACCCAGTGCTCATCCCAAAATGTGCCCTCCTCAATACCCATCACCCAACCTCCCCTCCCTCCCACCCCCCATCAACCCTCAGTTTGTTGTCAGTTTTTAAGAGTCTCTTATGCTTTGGGTCTCTTCCACTCTAACCTCTTTTTTTTTTTCCTTCCCCTCCCCCATGGGTTTGGAAATATTATATTAAATGGTCTTGGCATTGGTTTCACTCACATGATTAAGTAAAAAATTTTAATGTTTTTATTTAGTTTGTTTTACTTCTTTATTTTCTGTACTTAGTAAATTATACAGTATAATGACAATATTCTGAACAGACTTCACTGAATATCAGGCGTCTTTTAGTGTCAGAAAATTTAGAGTTTAGTATGGCTGATGGAAAGCCCCTGGCTTAATGAGGAGCAGTGTCTGCCCTGATCTCCAAACAGTCTTTCAGGCTTCACCAGAAGCTCTCAGAATGCCATAATCATTAATGGTACACTTTGAGGAAACTCTTTTCTATTAAATAAATATATGCCAAAAACTGACTTTGTCACAGGGTCTTTTCTTTAAGAAGTTTTCATTATAATATAGGAGACACAAAGTAAACTAACAATTACAGTCAGTTTTTTGCTACAATAAACAGAGAGCTAAGGGAGTACAGAATTGAGATATTAGATGTGATTAGAATGTTAATGTAATTGTAGAAATTTTTCCCGCTGGGAATGATGCTTGGGCTAAATTTTAAAATACAAATTAGAATTATTCAGATATAAAAGGAGAAAGTAAGGTATTCCAAGCAAAGGAGACAGCATGTGAGAATGTACTGAGGTGAGAAATAGCATGTTACTTGTTGTTTTTCAGCCATTATTACACCTTAGTAGTTTAAAAATCACTAGGGAAATCAATGATTTCCTAGAGAGGAAATTCAAACACCTGAGCAGAATAACACTGTGGCAACTGAGAAAGCAGAGATTGGCTGGAAAATCACATGGAAACATGCAGAGTGTAATACTGTACCATATTGGCTTGGCCATCTGGCAGTACTTCTGAACTGTGATGCCAGAACAAGACAAAATTTGGCAGGAAGTATAAATTATGGCATTCAAAAACTAATGTATATGCCTCCTAGAAGCATTAGACAGATTCAAATTAATGGGTCAGAGTTACCGCTTCACAAAATGAACTGCTAATTCAGCCCTATTTATTTATGTGTTCTTTTTTTCTTTCCTGTACCATACTTTCCTCTGACGGCAAATTTTTTAATTTTAGATATGTGTATGTTATAAATTTAGTTAATGTCAAGTTTTATTCTCATCTACAAGTCATTTTGTTTCTTTAAGGAGACAGTAAATGGGAATGTGTTCATTTTCCATATGTCAGTTTTTATTTCAGATTTGAGAATACATCATTCTTTCCAAGATTTTAAAGAGAGGCACAATTATCATTAAATATTTTCCCTAGTGATTATATCTTTATATGCAACATATATGTGAGGGATTTAAAACAAAAATGACCTTGAATCTTTATCTCTCTGTATCCACAATCTTGCTTGCAATGTGAGCTGTTTACATACTCTCATCAAGAAAGAGATTCTGTTTTCCCATTCTTACATAGTGGAATTGCAATGTGCCTTGCTTTAACAACAACAACAAAAGGCATAGAAATTTGTCATGTGCTAGTTCTGACCCAGGCTTCAAGAGGCACTGATTGCGGCAACTCCCTCTTTTAAGTTACTCTGAGAGCAAACCCAAGCAAAAGTGTTGGAAGATGAGATTTCATGTGTAGCAAGGCCAATTCATTCTACCTGAAGCCAGTAGATATCATTCATCCCCAGGCTATCCATTAGGTCTCTGCAGAAGTGTGAACTAGAGCAGGAACAATAAGCCAAAACTGGCACAAATTGAACTTCAAAGACAGCTACTGTTTTATGCTATTGAATTTAGGTGTGGTGTATTGCACAGCATTATAAAGGCAACAGATAACAGGTCCGACACATTTTATTAAAGAACGTGAATAGTATTACTGCAGTATGATTTTGTGCCTTATCTCCCTCTATCTTTGCTAAAGTGTACTTGCCTACTTTTCTGCTAGGCTGCCTAAATTTGCTTAATTGCCAAGTGGAGAGTAGAGTTCATTGAATTAAGTGCAAGTGCATTGAAATGTTTGGCTAAAAAATAAAATGGCTCTAATTTCACTGCTGTAAGTGTAAGAAACAACTATATTTGCTTTCTAAATTGAGATAGATTATCCTTTCTTAGTATGAAGTAATTCTAAATAAAAGTAGAAATGTGGTCATTCTGTGGAGGCAGGATATACCTCCCAACTGTACCTGATTTGGATGTTTGAGATTGATGATGCCACACATATATTAGGAGGGTGTGAATGGGCTTCTTACTCCTTATAATGAGGCTTTCTAGAGAGAACAGGATAGCTCCCATGCAGATACAGAAATGTCTTGAGAACACAAGGAAAGGAAATTGGTTGGGTATTTTTAAAGGAAGTTAGGGGTGGGCCCAGGTGAGGGTTCCTATGCATGGTTTGCACTTTTAACTAGTGCCAAAGGAAGGAACATCCAGGATTTCTTATGATCTTCTCCATATGTGAAGCAGAAGGTCAAGAGAGAGGTGTGAAATATAAAAGTGGCTCGTAGTCAAACATCACAAATGATTTGAGAGTCTTTATTACAGTTCACCCCTGATGATTGCTTGGTGACTAAAATATGCTATGTTACATTGAACTGATTTGGACTTTGTCAAGTAAGCTATTATGGTGATTTATTAGACCTGCAACCTGAAGTTATTAGAGAGGTGAAAGTTCTATTAAATGCCTTGCTCAATAGCCTAGCATTATGTATTCTCAGAATTGAAAGGAGTACCTAGTTCACTATCAGTAATGTCTGGAATTCTAAAAAGGATAGATGAGTGTCTTGATGAGGCTTTGAAATGTGGATTGTATCACAGATGTGAAAATGTGTATATCTTTATTTATATTTTGGATATCTGTAAGGCAAGAGGTTTTCAGAGATTTTTACCTCAAAGTTGGCAAGTTTGGTAAGTAATTGTTGCTACTGTTGCTTGATTACTCAGATTGGAAGAAAAGATTATGTTTCAAAGCTGTAAGTAGTTAAACATAAAAAATATAATCAGTTTATTATAATAAAGAAAGTTAATAAAATTTAATTTGTGAGAGAACATAATTGAAAAACTTACAGATGGAGGATGCAGGTTTATTAAAAAATAAACACATATATAATGCTTACTGCCAATAATGGCTGTGTAGATTACTAAAGTAAAATGTAGACAAATAAAGGTCAGAAAAAAACAGGAAGGACATATAGGACAAAAGACAGACTGACAATTATGGCAGAACAAAACAAACAGAATTTGGGAAGGGAGATAGTGAAGAAAGTAGGAATCAGTGACAAGATTTGCTTTCCACATTTACTTTTAGAATATGATCATAAAATTTATTGCACATAGTTATTCAATACTTTAAACAGTACATGTTTGTTTGTTGGAGAAATAAATAAAACATCACAAATCACAGCCTTCCATCTATTTTTGAAAATTAATACACAGAGATATACAAAGAATAATTTAACAGTGATATCAATAAGAGGTAATTTTACAAGTGTTTAAAAATTTTTTTATGTTCTCTTCATAAGACTGGAACAAGACTGGTTTTATAATCAAGGAAAATTTTATGTTCATTGACATCTCTAGATTATAAGTATAATAAGATATAAAACAAGGCATATATATCTCATGTAAATATAAATATGTACATTAAATAGAACATAAAATGGAATAATATAGACCATATTCTTTTTAAACAGATTTATTGAAATAAAATTAACATAAGATAAAATTTAACCATTTAAAGTGTACAGTTCAATGTTTTTAGTATATTTACAGAGTTTCTCAAACATCACCAGAGTCTAAGTTTAGAACATTTTTTACCCCTAAATGAAATGCAATTCCCGTTAGAGTGTATTGTTTTGTCCTCTCTTTTCCACTTAACATAGTGCTTTGAAATCCATGCATTGTTGTACATATTAATCATTTATTTTTTATTTTTGTTGTTAGTAGTGTTCTAAGGTATGACATACCATAAACTGTTCATCCATTCTTTTGTTAATAGATATTCTTGTTGTTTCTAGTTTGTTGCTACAAAAAAACCTTAATGTCCAAACTTATTTTTGCATGTGTGAGTGTGTGTGTGTGTGAGTGTGTGTGTGTGTGTGTGTGTGAAGATATATTTTTAGTTTTATTTAGTAAATATTTATTCAGTGATATACTTTTATTTTTCTTTAGTAAATATTTAGTCAGTGAGTTTCTGGGTTATAAGGTAGATAGAAGCTTGGGAGTAGTTAACTTTTGAAAGATTGGAGAAGGAATGGGTAGAATTATAGCTGGTGTCAGTCTTGCCTGACACCCCAGAAAATCCCAATAGCAAAGCTCAGTGTGGCAGAGGAAAAATTTCAGGAGTTTAAGAATAGCTGGAAATTAAGACCAAAAGCCCTAGATGTACGAGTACCTTTGAACAACTGAGAGGATAAGACTCAAATTTGTACATACACCTCCCCAATGTTTCCTTAGTCTCTAACAGATGAATACCCAGGAGAGACCCCAGGGTTTTGCTTTCCACAAAGTGAGAGAATCAAGAGAGTAATATACCCTTGAAAGAAGGAACTGTACTGTGAAAGTTTTGCAAGTTTTGCTGCTTTGTTGGTTGTGTATTTGTGAACCTATGAGTAGCTTCAGGAGCAGAAAGCTAAAGTTTTATTGCCTTGAGATGTCAGAGGTTTGAGCACAAAGATAGTAAATAAGGTGGACATTTAGAGGAGAAAGCTCAGAATAAAGACAATCACAGATATGTGAGGCCAAAATTTTGAGTAAAAATTCTTCCCAAATTATCTTTGTAGACACAGAGAAGTTCTTTGAGAGCCAGGCTTAAAAAAGCACCAGGGGTGCCTGAGTGGCTCAGTCCTTTAAGCGTCCAACTCTTGATTTCAGCTCAAGTCACAGTCTCAGGGTCATGAGTTCAAGCCCTGCGTCAAGTTCTGCCTGAACGTGAAGACTGCTGCTTTTAAGGTTCTCTCTGTCCTTCTCCCTCTGACCCTTCCCCCACTTATGCTTTTGTACTCTTTCTAAAAAAAGAAAAGCAACAACTAGAATCTGAAAGAAGTGAGAAGGGATACCACATTACAGGGTAAAAACAGTTTTCAGTTTGAGTTCAGGTAAGTTCGTTATCTACTAGAATAAAAATGTAACAAATTTTACAAGAATATAACAGAATTTAAAGTTGGTACGAAGTATTATCTACAATGTCCACTTTTTAACCAAAAATTACTAGACAAAGAAAAAGAAAAATGTGAGGGTTAAAAAGGGTTAAAAATAATTAATAGGAATGCATTCTGTAATGTTGTTATTGTGAATTTACTTAGGAGTTCAAATCTATTATAAATATGTTAAAGCAATTAATGGAAGTATGCACACATAATTAAAGGAAAGTATTATCCCAATGAGTGAAAAGATAAAATGGAAACAAAAGACAGAAAGGAAAGATCTAAAGATGAAAAGTGCAATAAGTAAACTGAATATTCACTAGACAGATGCAAAATATTAAAGATGGCAGAAACAAAGAATGAGTAAATTTGACCATAAATCCATAGAAATTATCTACATCAGACAACAGAGAGAAAAATTATTAAAAAACAACTTGATATCAGAAATAAATCAACTGGTTCAACGTAGGCATAATTATATTATACTCCAATGAGAAGAGGAAAATTAATAAACAAAATATTTGATGAAATAATGTCCACAGATTTCACAAACTTAGTAACAATCATTGAATTTTAGGTCCAGGAACCTAAATGAACACCAAGTTATATAAATTACAAGAAAAATGTGTCTAGACATTTCATGGTCAAATTGCTCAAAGCCTAGGTTGGAGAGAAAAATCTTGACAGAAGTCAGAGGAAAGTGATTCATTAGATTAAAAGTGAAGAATGAAATGATTAACAGCTAACTTCTCACTAGAGGTTATGGAGTCCACAAGATGTTTAAATTATACATATGAAAGGCTAGAATAAAGTTGTCAATAGTCCACAAGTTGTAGGAATCATTTTGACCTTCTTCATCACTACTCATCGAGCCCAGTTACTTCATAGATGCAATAAGTCTTTTAATTAAACACACACACACACACACACACACACACACACACACACAGAATTCTGCTTTTTTTTTTCTGGGGAAAAAAATGCATATCTTCCATTTGGAAAATGTAGGAAATATTGTACTTAATACTGGAAGAAAATTTCTAAAAGTGAAAATCACACTTTTATTAGCATAGCTCTTTTATTGAAATCTAATTATTAAAATAGTTTATTTTTATTATATCACTATATCAATATTTTTGATAGATATATCATAAAATAATGTAAGCTTGGCCAATATATTGAGTCTTATCTGTGAAAATGGGATTAAGAACACTATTTTTGGGCTTGAGTTGTAATTATTATAGTGGTCAATAGATTATAGCCTAGGTAAAAACTGTGGTACATTAAATTTCATTTTGTGTCCTCATGCCATGTATAACTTTCTTTGAATGAAGATAGTTTTGTGTTATTCATAGAAAACAAATGATCACCTTGAGTTATATTTCTATTTATAAGATAAAGTCTTACAAAATGAATTAAACAGCATTTTTGTCTGCCATGGCTGTTAGCTTTACCTGAAATAATCTAATCTTTTAGAGTATTTCACTCCTTTAAATCTTTTTATGGCATACATTTGAAGTAATGCTTTTTATTAAAATTCTTATCTCCTTGAAGGGTTCAATATGCATTTATTCTTTAAAAATGACAACTGACAGAGATTCCATGCATAATTTTTTTTGTATGAAATGATAGAATTCTAAGGAACCCAAGAAAAAAGTATCATCAGTTTCTTGACATGAGATGAACTAATAGGACGTTAAAGTTGTAAGAACATTGAGTGGATTAAAGGGATTTTTTGGTTCAAAGTCACAAAGCTAGGAACACAATAAATTGTGGTTATATTTGGGAAATTGATTCATAAGTAGAAATTACATGATACTATAATTATAGAAATTATATAGTTAAATCTGCTTTAGAAATGATAAAACTGTGCCAAAATGACCTATCTTTAGATAGTGTCAGTTGTGAATTATTGTCATGGTCTTCTAATTCCTACACACCACACACACACACACACACACACACACACACACACACACACACACACATGCACACACACACACAGAGTACTTAATTATAAAAAGAAGGAAGGTCATAATTGCAGCAGCAGTCTTTGATAAATGTCACAACATTTAGTTGTTTAACAAACGATAATTGCTTAAACAATTAAATCATATATAATGAGCAAATATTCCATCGTTTTGATAATGTATAGAAAATGATGAGTTATTTTTTTTTCAATGAATGTCTGTGTTCTCTTGTTTGTTGAAAGTTTATGAGGCGGTTTATGATTTACCTATACTTTGTTAGGTAGTGGCACCCTTCTGATATTTTAATGTCACAAATTCTGTCTCAATTTTATATTTAAAAGGATCAAGTCCAAAGTTATTCAACATTCAAGGGTAGGAATTATTCTGCATTTTCTTCATGCTGAGTGGCTTCTTCTCTTTTCTCAATTCACTTCTGTCCCTGCTTGCTA